>NC_041741.1:12467500-15392580 GCF_004115215.2 Ornithorhynchus anatinus | reverse complement strand
TTGATTTCTTCTTGGCTGAGATAATTGTGGGTTTCTCTCTCTCTCTCAACATCCTACAATTGAAACAAACCAAAGCACGCTTTAACAATCTGGGAAAAGAAAAACCACACAGAGGGGCCCCGCCTTTAGGTACATTCCAAGCAACTGATAATGGGGTGATTTGAACCTTACACCATCCTCCCTCGCTGCACTCCCAACTACACACACCAGGTCCAGGTCTGGGCCGCTTTGGAATGCAGAGGATTTCCCCGCTGAGGTGTCAGATATGCTGCTTTCAAAAGATTACCACTGCACCCTAAAAATACACCGGCGGAGGTGGAGTGTCTCAATCTGTTCTTGCTGAAGCCGGGGCTGGGGGTTGGGGAGTAGCATGAAAAATCATTCCCCGCAGATTCCTCTCCCCCTCCATTCTGCACATGGCGATGCCCATTACATGCATTCGTTCGACTCCCAAGTCAGTCAATAGTATTTACTGAGTGTTTACTGTGCGCAGAGCACTTTACTAAGCACTTGGTAGAGGACAATATAATAATATAAAAGATACATTCCCTGCCCAGAACAAGATTAGAGTCTATAGCCTCAAAACTTTCTGAAAGCAATCACAAGGCCACCTGGACTATTTGGCAACTGCTCTAGGCAATGAGTCTAGAAGAAAAATTGAGAAGAAAATAAATGAAGTTACACAGAGCTGAGGCTGTTCTTTAAAGTCCTCAAAAGAAACGGCTACGAACTATTGAATGGGGCCGATCAGAACCATCTCTCCTTGCCACCCCCTGCTAATACTTGCACGCTCTAGCCAAACAGTTTAATACTGCTACTGAAAACACCGACCCTCTCGGGCCTGCATTTGTTTCCAATCCACTTGCTGCAGCAAACCAGTGTTATAAATACCCTTGGAAGCGCTACTCCTGGCTCAAACACCATATATAGTATAGAGGAGTTCTTACTGCTTTCAGCTCTCAAGCTCTCAATATCCCAATAGGCTGACTTAAAATCCCTTACTTCTGAAGGGAAGTACAGTGCTCTGCAAACAGTAAGCGCTCAATAAATACCACTGATCAATCAATGCTATTTATTGAGCATTTATTATGGGCAGGGCACTAAACTCTGCGCTTGGGGGACGAATAACACCACAGAATTAGCCAGCCGGTTCCGGGCTCATAATGAGCTCACAGTCTAGAGGGGAAAAGGGGATCGACTGATTGATTTGAGCACAACCTTGTCTACTAGATAAGGGTCAGTCTTTAGGACAACTCTCTGGTTGAGAGAAAATATAAGCCAGTCAGGTCAGTCGATCGTATTTGTTGAGCGCTTACTGTGCAGAGCACCAGACTAAGTGCTTGGGAGAGTTCAATAAAACAGACACATTCCCCTGCCCAAGATGAGTTTACAGTCTTGCTTGCTATGTACCCTTGGCCAAATCACTTAACTTCTCTTGGCCTCAGTTTCCTCAGCAAAATGGGGATCCAATACCTCCTCTCCCTTCAGTTTAAGACTGGTAGCCCCATGCGGGACAGGGACTTATCTGACCTAATTGACTTGTACCTACCCCAGCACTTAGAAAAGTGTTTGCCACATAAGTGCTTAGAAGTACCATGAAACAAACAGTCAGTAGGGAAAAACAGGTTTGGTCAATGGCCAGGGACTGCAATTTAACATCTGCCCTTTGGCTTGCACTTCATCCCAGGGGAAGCGGCAAATTGCTGGAGGGACGGGTGGGGGCTTAATCCCTGGTCCACGCCCATCTTTGATTATTCTGTGTGCAGAGCCCCCTTGGTTCTCTTCCCCTGCTACTCCCCAACAGCTCTCTTCCTTCCCCTCCAAGCCAACCGTCAAACTGGACCTCCCTCTCCCATCTACACTCCCTGGCTCCTGGTCTTCCCCTGGCTTGGAGCTCCCTGTTTCACTGAATCTTTCACACCACAAGGCCAACCCCAAAGTCAAAACCCTCCTGAAAACCTCACCCCCTCCATTTAACTCCAATCAATACCTCCAATCAATCAGCTGCCTCTAGCGTGTGCACTTAGTTCATTCATTCATTCATTCAGTCTTATTTATTGAGTGCTTACTGTATGCAGAGCACTGTACTGTGTTGTAGTACTGTGTGCAGAGCTTGGAAAATACAATAATTCAGCAACAAAGAGAGACAATCCCTGCCCATAACGGGCTCAAAGTCTAGAAGACATCAAAGCAACTAAATGGGCATCAACAGCATCAGTATAAACAGAATTAGATATATATACACATCAAAACAAATAAACAGGCAGTTATAGCCACCCTCGGCATAACCATTCTAGATATGTCCATTCACTGACTTTCAATTAATCGATTAATCTCTCAACAGTTATGTCTAGACTGTAAGCTAAATCCTCTAGACTGTAAACTCGTGTGGGCAGGGTACATGTCTGCTGTGTGACCTTGAGCAAGTCAGTCCCCTCATCTGTAAATGGGACTGAGTGCCCCTTATGAGACATGGACTTTGTCTAACCTAATTTGCTTGTATCTCCCCCTGTGCTTAGTACGGTGCCTGGCACATAGTAAGTGCTTAAATGCCATTAAAAAAAAAGAATAAATAAATGCCATCGATTGACTGATTGATAGAATGCCAGCTTCTTGCGGGCAGGAATATTTCACTTGCTTAGTGCAGTGTATCTACAGAGAGCTCAACAAAATCTGGGGGAAGAGAAGTGACCTGATTGGAGGCAGGGGCCCACTTTCCCATCTTTTTCAACCCGCACCCAGTCTAGAGAACCAAGGGGATTTGAAAGACATCTCTTTGAGCGTAAAGCAATGTTTAACAGTGCATTTCGTGGGGACATTTCAGGTCTGGGCAGTTTGCAGTTTAAGACATTAAGCCCCATTTGCTCGTTTGAAAAGGATCTCTGATGTGAAATGAAAACAAATCCCCAGAGATGTGTGGGAAATGACTTCACTGCAATTCAGGGCTGCTTTTTATCATTATCGTTATTACATTTACCAAGCATTTACACTGTGTCGAGCACCATCCTAAGCGCTGGGGTAGATAAAAGTTAATACCTCAGACCCGAGCCTTGTCCTGCATGGGACAATCAATCAGTCTAAATAGGAGGGAGGACGGGGATCGAATCCCCATTTTACAGATGAGGAACAAGTGCTGAAGTTAAGTGACTTACCCCAGGTCATACAGTAGGCAACTGGCAGAGCCGGGACTGGAACCCAGGTCCTCTGACTCTTTCCAGGGCCTCTTTCCACTAGGCCACGCTGCTTTTAAGCTATTAAACTTTTTATATGTTCTAAGTTTGGACTCGTCCTGGCTGCACTGACATTATGCCCGTCAAATCGAAGTGCCACAACTGCCCTGCTCCGAAAGCATTGCCCTCCACAGGGCCGGGCCGCCCTCTTCCGAGCCTCAGTAAGAAGCTTCAGCCTGGCAGTGGGGGTGGAGGGAGGACCCATATTCCGCTTGCCAAAACTGGAGAGACTGGATATGCACCCAAGTCAACCTGAACAGATGGAGAAGATAGAAAGAATACGCCCTACTGAGACACAAATAAAAAGTAATGTGTGACGCTGTCCTTAGTATTCAAAGATGAGCCAGTGGCCGATGGCAAGGGAGAGGGACAGGATGGAGGAGGGAGGGAGACAGAGACAGACAAAGACCAGGAGAGAGGGAGAGAGAGAGAGACTGTAAGTGCTGAAAACACTGATATTCTTGCCCCTATCCCCTTAGGACATTCCTAATTAGGTCTGCTGGCACTGGTAAGCCCCAGGCAAGTCAAATCCAAAAGCAATTTGGTGCCCCAAATGGACCTTATTTGGGGAAATCCCTTAGGGGTGGAAAGCACAAAGTCCTGTGGTGGGCAGCCCCTGGGATGTCGAGGGTGAGCGCCATTATTTTGGCCTGCTTCACCAGCACCAGGGGATGACGTGTCTCAACTCCCTTCTGCGTCAACTGTGCACTTGGGCCTGTGTGACCTTTGGACATCTGATATTCATCTACCCTCACGGCACTTAGGTACGTATCTTTAAACTACACATTCTATTTAGTCATATGAATGTCTCCCCCCATAGACCGTAAACTTGTTGTGGGCAGGGAACGTATCTGCTAATTCCGTGGTATTGTATTTTCCCAAGCACTAAGTACTGTGCTCATAGTAAGTGCTCAATAAATAGCATTGATTGATTGACTCTCCCTTCTCCATCGGGGGTAGGTTTCACTAGCACTGGGGGATGACACGCGTCACCCTTGGGTGGGAGGCATCTTCTCCGCCCACGTTTGTGGACAGGCCTTACCCCAGGTGGACGGCTCTGTGTTCGGCAACACAGGAAACAGTGAGGTGCTCCCCAGCTGGCTGGGTCTTGATAGACAGAAAATCCAAGCTTCAAGCCACCCTGCCCATACAGGGGTTCTGGCGATCCTGCAGACACCTGCCCAACACTAGAGAAGCACTGTAGCCTGGTGGAGAGAGCCCGGGCCTGGGAGGACCTGGTTTCTAATCCCGGCTCCCCCACTTGTCTGCTATGTGACCTGGGGCAAGTTGCTTCACTTCTCTGGGCCCCAGTTACCTCATCTGTAAAATGAGGATGCACTGTAAGCCTCACTTGGGCCAGGCACTGGGTCCAACCTGATTAACTTGCATCTCTCCCAGTGCTTAGAACAGTGCTTGGCACATAGTAAGCACTTAACAGGTACCATTATTATTATAATTGTTATTATTACTAGCAGTCTGGCAGTTTGGGACAAACATGCATTTCCAGGCCCTGGGGTGGGGGTCAAGGGTGGAGGGCTGGGGGCTCAGAGTGGAAATCCTGGTGGCGCCAGGGATTCTGCTTCTTGGATCATGTTCTGGAGGTGCTGCTATGGCGTCCCAAACCACTATAGTTCTCCCAGTCCAAAGCGGGGCAGAGGGGGCAGCACCGCTGCCAATTTAGTTCCTGCGCTTAGTACAGTGCCTGGCTTCTCCTCCTCCCTGTCACACTCAAGAAGGAGCATGGCCTAGTGGATAGAGCATGGGCTTGGGAGTCAGAAGGTCCTGGGTTCTAATCCCAACTCTGCCAGTGATCTATGTGATCCTGGGCAAGTCACTTCATTCTCTACGCCTCAGTTACCTCATTTGGAAAATGGGGATTAAGTCTGTGAGTTCCATAAGCCCCATGTGGGACAGGGACGGTGCCCAACTCGATTAAGCGTGTATCTACCCCAGCACTTACTACAGTGTCTGTGATATAGTAAGCACTTTAAAAAAAATACCATAATTAAACAAACAAAAACCCAGGTGGTGAAATGTTAGTTTTCCCAGGTCTATTGTGCATGGTTCTCTCACTGGGAGCTGGGGCTCCTGCCATTTTGAAAATTGGCTCACAGCAAATGAGCGCTAGCAGTGACTATTAGCATTAATTTGATGGCCCACTGACCACCCATTTTTGCCCACCGTAAATATTTGCTCTCTTTTTTTTTTTTTTTGTTCACTTACAGCAGATTGGAGGACCCACTGAAAAGTTTGCTTGCACAAGACTGTTACAGCTAAGTAAGTGAGTGATGAGGTGAAGGGGTGAGAGAGAGGAGGGGAGGCAGAGAGGAGAACACTTGGAAAAAAAAAATAACCTCCCACAAAGCCAAATCAAACAGTCTCTCTTTTGAGCAGGAGAGGTTCTGAGGAGTCATTTCTGCTCCGCTCGGCTATTTTTGACCTTAAAAGTACTGTCTGCAGCTCAGTCCAGCTTCTGCTGCACATATTGTTGATGGGTTTTTTTTGGGGGGGGGGTGGCTTAAATGGTATTCTGTTAAGTGCTTACTATGTGTCAAGCACTGTACTAAGCACTGGGGTAGATACAACCTAACCAGGTTGGACACAATCCCATAATCCCTGTCTTAATCCCCATTTTCCAGATGAGGTAACTGAGGCCCAGAGAAGTGAAGTGACTTGCCCAAGGTCACCCAGCAGAAAACCGGCAGAGCCGGAAGTAAAACTCAAGTCCTTCTGACTCCCAGGCTCGTGCTCTATCCACTCGGCCACGCTGTTACTGTTGACAAGCTGAGGTTCCAAGCCTGTTTATCTTTCTGCAGATGTCCAGCAGATTGGCATTTAATTGTGATATTTGTTAAGTGCTTACTATATACCAGACACTGTACTACATGCTGACACCTGACTGCTGGGCTAGTTTTTAGGGTGGCCAAAAGGGATGGGACACGAAGTTAAAGGCCTCTTTTCAGGCTAGGGATAAGAGCCTTTTCACTTGATGTCATGGTATCTTTCTTATCGGTCTGGACTGGTTTCGCTGACATCTCTTCCACTACAGCCAGAAAGAATCCATTACCCACAGGTCCAGGTCCTGAGCCATGAGGAATGGAAGAGCTTTCAAAATTACAATCCACAGCTTAGGTCCCGGAATTCTTCCGATTTCCCCCCCAGTTTTATCTCCTTGTGGGCAGGGAACATGTCTACCAGCTCTGTACTCTCCCAAGCGCATAATGCCGTGCTCTGAACACAATAGGCACTCAATAAATACCATTAGAGAAGCAGCGTGACCTAGTGGATAGAGCGAGAGCACGGACCTGGGAGTCAGAAGGACCTGAGTTCTAATCCCGGCCTCGCCACCTGTCTGCTGAGGGACCTTGGGCCAGTCACGTCACTTCTCTGTGCCCAATTCTCTCATCGGTAAAATGGGGATGAAGACTGTGACCCCCATGTGGGACAGGGGACTGTGACCAACCTGATTTGCTTGAATCCAACACAGCGCTAAGAACAGTGCCTGGCCTATAATCAGTGCTTAAATACCACAATTATTAATTGATTGATTGGCTGCTGCTGCTGCCTACTGCCAGTGGCTATCCAGGCTATAACCACAGAAGTCTGGAAAGAGTCAGTGAAAAATGACGGGATGGGCGAAAATAATCAACTAATCAGTGGTATTTATTGAGCACTTACTATGTACAGAAAACTGTTCTAAGCTTTTGGGAGAGTACAATTCAACAGAATTAGCAGACCTGTTCCTTGCCCAAACAAGTTTACAGTATGATGAAAGATTTTCTTAAATGCTTCTGCCAGGTTAACAGCATATGGGCTCTTCCCTACAAATCTGTTAAGCTCTTACTAAATGCCAGGTACTGTACATTAAGCGCTGGAGTAGAATCAAGCTAATCGGGTTGGACACAGTCCCTGTCCCTCGTACTGCTCTGAGTCTTATTCCCCACTTGACAGATGAGGTGACTGAGGCACAGAGAAGCAAAGTGACTTCCCCAAGGTCCTACAGCAGACAAGGGGCAGAGCCGGAATTCAATTCCAGGTCCTTCTGACTCCCAGGCCCGTGCCTCCGTTTCCTCAACTGGAAAATGGGGGCTCAATACCTGGTCTCCCTCCTTCTTAGGCTGTGAGCCCCATGTGGGACAGGGACTATGTCCAATCCAATTAGCTTAACTTGCATCTACCCTGGCGCTGACAATACTGCTTGACACATAGTAAGTGCTTAACAAATACCATTAAAATAATTTTAAAAAGACGGGTAATGGGGAGATGCAAAAACAGTCTTCCCAGAACTGGGTACAGTTTAAGCAAAAAAGATCCCCCTCTCCCCAAAACCAAGCTCCCTGTAAAATGTATTATTTATAAAAACAAGTTAATGATTTGCAGATCAGGTTAAAGTTTTATCTAGGTTTACCATGACCTCACCCTTAAACACCCCCCACTCCTCCCGCCCTCCGACCCAGTTACAAATTCGGTCATACCCTATATGGCTGTTTTTTAAAAAAACTGGGTGGCTGCCAACACTGAAACAGCAGCCCTCCTGTTTAGGCTGGGAAATCCAACTTGGAGGAGGGTGCTGGCTGCCGGGCTCGGCTCCGGAGTGGTCCCGGGAGGCACCCCAATTTACCATGGGGTGGGGTGGGGGGGTTGCTAAATCTCTTTTCATGGGTTTCCCAAAAGGGATACTTGATATCCGTTCTTGGTTTCTGAAGGGAGAAGCGTTTCACAACAGCAGAGGCAAGCAGAGCAGATAAACGAGTGAGGTCAGACTATAAAACAACCGAAGGGAAAAAAGAGAGTAAAATGCGGCAGCAAAGCCAGTCTGCTCTCTTCCCCCACCCCGGCTCTGCAGGCTCTAACCTTCAGCGGAAGGGGCAAGACCGCGCCTGGCACATAGAAAGCACTTAATACCACAATTATTATTATTATATTATAAACACCCCTGTGCAGGGGGCATGCGTGGAACTGATAACTCTGGTGCTGTGTGGAATTAACTCAAAGGTTTTGAGAAGCAGCATGGCCTAGTGGATACAACACAGGCCTGGGAATCAGAAGGACCTGGGTTCTAATCCTAGCTCCGCCACTTGTCTGCTGTGGGATCTTGGGTAAGTCACTTCAGTTCTCTGGGCCTCGGTTACCTCATCTGGAAAATGGGGATTAAGGCTGTGAGCACCATATGGGACGTGGACTGTGCCCAACCTCATTAGCTTGTATCGACCCCAGAGCTTAAAGTGCCTCGGCAAATATTAAGTCCTTCACAAATGCCAGGAAGGAAAGAAAGGAAGGAAAGGAAGGAAGGTAGGTTTTAGACAAAAGGCTAAACTGTCCCCTAATGCTAGACTGTTTGGTTACTAATGAAATAATGGAGATAAAACTTCCTTGGATTAGGTGGGGTGGGATGGGGGGGGGGGAGGTTTGCTGTGCAACCTTGGGCAAGTCATTTAACCTCTCTAGCTCTCATTTTCCTCATCTGTAAAATGGGAATTAAATCCTACTCCCACCTTAGACTGTGAGCCCCATGCAGGGACTGTGTCCAACCTGATGATCTTGTAGCAACTCCAGTGCTTAGAAGAGTGCTTGGCACACAGTAAGTGCTTAACAAATACCATTATTATTATTATTATTAAAAGGGCTGGGGGGATCTGATGAATGGATGTTTGCCTGCTGGATTATGCCACAACAGGCATGGGGTGTGAGTGGGCCATTTCCGGAAGACGACTAGGCCTGAAAATTGAAGTCTCTGTAGATGGTCCCTATGGGGCTTGGCAGCGGTCTGGCAGCTCCAGGCCAATTGTAAAAGTAGGAAGGAGTTTTCAGAGAAGTCCTGATCGCTAAAAATCCCCCATGCTTGTCCACTGTCCCTGCTTATATTACCATATTAGAGGCTGGACTTTTTCTTTTATCTTCCATGCCAGTCTGTGGGCTTCTGCCCTTCCACAGTCCACTGCACCTCATAACCATATCTGTCCACCCATGGTCCCAGCATCACCCCTCCTATGTCCTTGTCCTGCTGCAGTCCCATCCCTGTGAGCAGATTGCTTCAAGCCCAAGCTGCTCAGGACTCACTTTAACTCTCTGTACTCTCCCAACTGCTTAGTACAGTGTCCTGCCCACAGTAAGCACTCAATAAATACAATTGACTGACTCTGAGCCTCAGTTTCTTCATCTATAAAATGGGGATTCGATGCCTCTCTTCCTCTTAGATTGAGAGCTCCATGGGAAACAGGCACTGAGTCTGATCAGATTGTACTCCAGTGTTCAGCGCAGTGCTGAGCACACAGTAAGCATGTTTAACAAGTACCGCTAGTATTATTATCGTCAGCATAGAGGACTGGAGTAGGGCGGGCGGGGAGGGGGTTGATAGCACCTCCTTGTTTTCCCCGTTGTGACTCTGAGCGATTCCACTCCCTCTAGACAGTAAATATGTTTGGGGCAGGGAATATCACTGTTTTTTGTTGTGTTGTATCCCAAGTGCTTAGTACAGTGCTCTGCACACAGTAAGCACTCAATAAATATGATTGAATGACTCAGATTAGGGACAATTCAATCAACCCTTCGGTGATATTTCAGTGCTTACTGTGTGCAGATCGATGTACTAAGTACTTGGAAGTGTACATAGCAACAGAGTTGGTAGATGATGATGATGACGATAATCATGGTACTTGTTAAGGACTTCCTATGTGCCAAGCACTGTTCAAAGCGCTGGGGTAGATCTAAGTCGATCGGGTTGGTCACAGTCCCTATTGCACACTCTTAATCCCCATTTATCAGATGAGGTAACTGAGGCCCAGATAAATGAAGTGACTTGCTCAAGGTCACATTGCTGATGTGGCAAAGCTTGGATTAGGACCCAGGTCCGTCTGACTCCCAGGTCCGTGCTCTGTCCACTAAGCCATGCTGTTTCTAGACACATTCCCTGCCCACAGGGATCTTGGGGGAAGGGGGTGCTAGGGCAGGAGAATATTTTTTAAAAAGTAGGAGGAAAAGCCAGGCAGGGGACAGAGCAGGACCAGCAGGGAAGGGTCCCAGGGTTTGGATGTGGGTGGGAAGAGAGTTGGGCAAGCAGAGAAAAATTAATTAAAAGCCTTCCATAGAAGACAAGAGGAATGACAGGAAGGATTGCAATGTCCAATTACTTTTGGGCGACGTAAGCTGACACCAGGCTGAAGTGAAACCGTTCCTACTAAAACCTCCTAAAATTACTCTTCCAACATCCCAACCCCTCACTCCTCTTTCTGTCTTGCCTCCTAGTTTCGTCACCTCGAGAAAGCGGAGGGACACTGAAACCAAACTGAGCCGTTGAGTCGGCTAGGAGTCACGGCCAGGGTTTTGGTCCCCAAAATGCCATAAATTTCAGAAATCGGAGGCTGCTTAATTCTTTTTGGGGCTGCACTTATTTCCCAGGGACTCGCTAAGAAGCTTAAACTGTGTGAACTAAGTCTCTCCCCAAAGCTACCAATAAGGAAAAAATCAGACCGATCAAGCCCGATACATCTAACCTCGCTGAAGTAAAAGGGAACCCTGCAATGGTATTTGAGTACTGTGCACAGCCCTGTATTAAGCACTTGGGAAAGCACAAAGCAATAGAGTTGGTTGACTCGATTCCTGGACAGGAGGAGCTTTTGGTCTACAGGGGGATGTTGGTCCCAAAGAGGCAAATATCGGAAGCCTGTATGTGGAAAGCTACATGAAAACGATCATAAGTAATAATAATTATGGTACTGAAGAACTTACTATGGGCAAAGCACTGTTCTAAGCACTGGGGTTGATACAGGGTAATCAGGTTGGACACAGTCCCTGTCCCACATGGGGCTCACAGTCTTAATCCCCATTTTACTGATGAGGCAGCTGAGGCACAGAGAAGTGAAGTGACTTGCCCAAGATCACACGGCAGACAAGTGGCGGAGCCAGGATTAGAACCCACGTCCTCTGACTCCCAAGCCTATGCTCATGCCACTAAGGCCATGCTCTAAACACTACAATGAATCACATTATATAGGGAGGAACACAGTTTGGCTAAAATCAAACAAGGCTTAAAACTTGCCAGAGAAAACACATCACCTGAATCAGTGGCATGTTTATAAACAAAAGCTCTCCAGATGTCCCGGGGACAAGCATGTGGATTTTTTTTTTTTTAAGATTAGTAATAAATTAAAAACCATCTTTGTTCTCAAGAGGGTACAGGGAAGAATGTGTTGATCCGGTTACCAAAGTTCAAATGTTCCTCTGGCCCTTTTGAAAACAGGCGTTTCCTCCACTGTATATACAGGAAACCCAAGCCACAAGGAAATGTACTGTTGCTCCACCTTTCCTTAGACAGACTCACGTTCTTGAAGCCACAAGGCTCTTCACAGCACCTCGGCCGGTGTGAGAGCTGTGAGCTGTTTCCGTTTGATTGCGGGACAGGGACAGAGCAGCTTTTTTCCTCAAGAAGAAATCACGGGAACTGGCTTAAATGCAAGGGCGAATTTTAAATGGAGAGCCAGGAAGAAAGAGAACTAAGCTTCAGGAAAACACACGAGATTATGGGACATTGATTACTAAGCACCCACTAGGTTCATTCATTCACTTAATCGCATTTGTGGAGTGCTTATGTGCAGAGCACTGTACTAAGTGCTTGGAAAGTACAATACAGCAACAGAGAGAGACAATCCCTGCCCACAATGGGCTTACAGTCTAGAGGGGGAGGAGACATATCAAAACAAGTAAACAGACATCAATAAAAATAGAATTATAGATCTATAACATAAAGAAGAGCAATGTGGGCCTAATAGGTAATGGGAGAAGGACCTGGGTTCTAATCCCAACTCCGACCCTTGCCTGCTGTATGACCTCGGACAAGTCACTTCACTTCTCTGGGCCTCATTTACCTAATCTGTAAAATGGAGATTAAAACTTTGAGTCCCATATGGGACGTGGACTGGGTCCAACCTGATTAGGTTGTATCTACCCCAGTGCTTAGTACGGTGCTTGGCACTTAGTAAGCACTTAAATACCATTAAAAAAAAAGGGAGTTAGCATCAGCCAGATCTGTGTCAAAAACTGCCAAAGACATGAATCAAACAGAAAGTGAAATGAGAGAAGGCCCACAAAAACAGTCTCCATTTCCGGATGTATAGTTCTTTAGTTCACTGTTGCCCTTCGTTGTATGCCCTTGGGTGTCTTTACCTAAAACCACTATTTCTCGGAGTAGAAACTGCATTTTCCCATACATCTGAAGAAACACTAAAACAAGCATTAGGTTGCATGTGGAAAGAGCCAATATCAGCTTGCTTACTGTTAAAGAAATGGGAGTTTCGCTTTTATGTTTCTCCTACAGCGATGGCTAAACCATCAAAAGCTTTCTGAGAAAACGGAAGGCAGTTTGGGTATTCTCTGCATCGAGAATAGGGATCTAGTTTTAAACCAGCCCTTGAAAAATGGATGCCTCAAGGGCCATCCCAACTCATTTGGAGTACTGACTTCCAAATGAATTCCAGGTGGGGCGAAGCAGTTTTGTGAGAAGATTAATGGGATTTCCCCTTTACAGTTTGAATCTTTTTTTTTTGAACTATTCCTATTAAATATAACACCCCAGCAACAGAGATTCTTTCTATCCCACTGCTAAAAGCCCCATTTTTCCCTAAAGCCCCTGGAAGACTATTGCTCTCAGCAGGAAGGCTGGCTTTCTCCCTGCAGAACCGGCAGCGACAACCCAATCATGTATTTACTTTATTAATAACAATAACAATGGTATTTATTAAGCACTCACTATGTACCAAGCCCTATAATAAGCACTGGGGTAGATGCACGTTAATCACATCCCATATGGGACTCACAGTCTAAAGAGGAGGGACAGCAGGTATCGAATCCCCATTTTACAGATGAGGAAACTGACACATAGAGATGTGACATGACTTGCCCAAGGTCATACAGCAAGTGGGGGAACCGGGATTACAGCCCAGGTCCTCCGTCTCCCGGGCAGGCCCTCTTTACACTTAGGCCAGGCTGCTTCCCTTGAGCTAACAGCTTGAGATAGGCTAGACAATTGTTTAAAACACAGGAACAGACACGGGAATGTTTGGGAGCTTCTACTATTTTAACATGTACAGAAATTGGCTAATTGTCATGTAATTTATGCCCCTATTCTTCGGGTTATATGCAGGTAAAGCATTTTGCAATGAAGAGAAATCCAGACTTACCCCCAAAGGCAGACCCTAACACCAAGTAGATGCAATTCAAATGAGCTCCTTACACACTAGAGACTCAAGGGAGTTGACAAACGATCAGAACATTATTCTGTTCTACTACTAGCCAGGAGTCAGCCAGTCATTCTATTGTATTTCTTGGGCATTTACAGTGTGCGAGCACCATAATAAGCACTGGGCAGAGTACAATATAACAATAGCAGACACATTCCCTGCCCACACCGAGCCCATAGCCTAGAGCAATCTTCATTCCTGAACCTTTAAATCCTTGATATTCACCCCACCCTCAGCTCCACAGCATTTATGTGCCTGGTCATAATGTACTCATTTACATTAATGTTTGTCTTCCCCTCTAGACAGTAAGGCTGTTGTGGTCAGGTCACCCTTCTACCAACTCTGTTGTACTGTATTCGCCCAAGAACTTACAACAGTGCTCTGCACCCAGTAAGCGCTCAATAAATACTAACGATTGATTGACTAAGTTTTGAAGGTTGCTTCAGTGCAGTTTAAGGGATCAAACCAAATATTCAAGTCTGCGATTCTGTATGCACATTGTGGCCAGGACGGAGAGAGAAAGTGTGTGTGTATGTGTGCATGCACGACACTGACATCTCTTTGGTCACACATTCACTCATAGGTAAACCTCACCATCCGTGTGGTCATCTTAAATATGAAAGACAAGTGCGTATGTGTGTGCCAAAAATGTTTCAAATTCATAACCAGGATATATATCCAGGAACTCAAACGAGAGAAATACATCTGTACAGTGCAGGACTAAAACATACCCATGAGCAGAACTCATTCTGTGCCCTTCCCCGGGTCTCTTTTATTTGCAAGAGCTCAGGACTCAAGAACAGGAAGTACTCGACTTTTGGAAGAAGGGGTCAGTGTATCTCAGGGCCTTGCAGTTCTTATCCACACTTCTACTGACCAAGGAACTCTAAAAACCCCTTGCAACCTACAGGAGGGGAACAATTGAACAGAGACAGAACAATGCTCTTGCTCGAAGCGCTGAGATGTTAGGTTAAGCAATTCTAAGGCAATGCTGAAGTCCTGTCATCTTGGCCACGGCAGGGAAGGAGAAGGTGCTTTAGCCATAAAGTTCCACAGTCCCTTCTGCCCTCGGAGGCCCTTCCATGCCCCAAGACGATGGCGGATGCTTTTTGCCACCCCGGCACAACATAACCCCAGGAAGAGCTGTGTGGGTAACTACGGGTGCACCCAAGACAGACTCAAAAACACAAAGAATTTGGGTGTTTCCACAAAACAAATGGTGGCTTTGTGAGCTCCCTCAGCAACCAAGAGGAATGCAGGTTGGTTCTTTTTTGGGGGGGCCGGGAGGCACTTATTATATGCCAGGCACTGTACTAGGCGCTGGAGTAGATACAAGATAAACAGGATGGACACAGTCCCTGTCCCATGCAGGGCTCAAAGTCTTGATCCCCACTCGGCAGATGAAGTAACTGAGAAACAGAGAAGTGAAGTGACTAGTCTAAGGTCACCCAGCAGAGACTGGAACACAGGACCTCCGAATCCCACCCTGTGCTGTTTCAACTAGGTCACGCTGCTGCTTCTTATTGCACGGTCTCGTGTCCCTACACCCAGAGTAAGGCCCAAATCATGTCTCTGGGAAAACATATTGCAGGAAATGCCAAGTCTGTTGCATTATACTCTCCCAAGGGTTTAATACAGTGCTCTGCACAAGGTAAACACTCAATACCATTGACTGAAAACCAAAATACAGTATTGGACTTCAAGCGACTCCAACTAACTTTCTGAACCAGATACTCACCCTCTTTCTCTTCCCCTTCTCCCCCCCTCTCCCTTTTGCCTTCAACTTTTGTCCTCCCTCACCCCCTTTCTTATGGTATTTGTTAAGAGCTTACTATGTCTCAAACACTGTTGTAAGCACTGGGGTAGATACAAGTTAATTGGGTTGGAGAGTCCCTGTTCCACATGGGGCTCACCATCTAAGTAGGAGGGAGAAAAAGAGAACTGAGACCCAGAGAAGTGAACTTGCTCAAGGTCACACAGCAAGCAACTGGCTGAGTAAGGATTAGAACCCAGGTCCTCTGACTCCCAGGCCCCATGCTCTTTCTAGGTCATGTTGCTTCTCACACTCCAGTCTCCCTCAGGTGTATTTTTCTTTCAGCAGCTACCTGTGAGCATCTCCAAAGATGAGAATTCAGTCAGGGAGGCCAGCCAAGCTCTCCTGTTGTCAAACTGTGTGACTTTTTTTTTGAGCTCACCAAGTTTCTGACTGACTTTGCTACTGAGCATCACACATCATCAACAGGTCACACCTCTCTTGCTGCAATCAGCACTGTGGATTCAAAGTAACCCACAAGAGTAAACTAGTTGTTTTGACATTTTTTTAAAAAATGCACTTAACACTATTGTTGGTGAGTGAATTTGAACCTTCTGATTTGTTTTCTGGGTGCCTGGCGTAATTTACAGTTCTTTTTTCTATGACAGAATAAAATGTTTGAAAAGAAGGCCTTGGGAATGGCAAAACAAGATATTTCAATCTAAGAACTAATTATGGACACATCTCCTCTGAGAGGCCTTCCCAGATTAAGCCCTCTTTTCCCTGGCTCCTTCTCCCTTCTGCGTCATCTGTGTACTTGGATCTGTGACCTTTGGACATTTGATATTCACCCCATCCCCAACCCCACAGCACTCATGTACATATCTTTAAATTATCTATTTTAAATTATTTATATTAATATTTATCTCCCCCTCTAGACTGTAAGCTCATTATGGGCAAGAAATGTGTCTGCTGTACTCTTCCAAGTGCTTAGTACAGTGTTCTGTGCATAGTAAGCGCTCAATAAATACCCTGATTAATAACTTGGATAAACCTCAGCAAAAAGAAAAAAATAACGGGTTCATGTCTCAAAAAAAGATGTCATCCAAAAAAAAAAAGTTTGTGTATTTCTAGGGAAAGCAAAGTACAAAGTAAATACTGCAATGTAGTGAAAGCAAAGGGTATTAACTTCACAGCTAATCATCACAGAGGAGGTCCGCGTGTTTTAAAGCGGTAAGACTTGCGATCAATTTAAGTCCTCCAAAGAATGCAAAGCCAGGCACTCTGTCATAGTTCAACCACAAAGAAAGCAGGAAAACAAACACCAGGACCGGAAAGGTACCCATTCACCAAAGTCTTCTGGGCAAATTGAAATGGGTGGGAAAGGGACAAGAATTACACCATTCCTGGTTAATGTGTCATCAGAATGTCATTTTCAAATTAAAACACTCTTTTCATGGTATTTCTTAAGGCATACAATGCGTCGAGCACTGTTATAAGTGTTGGGGTAGGTACAAGATAATCTGATCAGAATTTTGATGGTACTGATGCCTGACTACTTGTTTTGATTTGCTGTCTCCCATCTCCCTCTTAGACTGTGAGCCCATTGTTGGGCAGGGATTGTCTCTATCTGTTGCCGAATTGTACATTCCAAGCACTTAGTACAGTGCTCTGCACACAGTAAGCGCTCTACAAATAGAATTGAATGAATGAATGAAACAGTCCCTCTTTGTCCCACAGGGGCTCACAGCCCAAGTCAGAGGAATGAGGATTGAATCCCCATTATACAGATGAGATAACTGAGGCCCAGAAAAGGAAAGCGACTTGCCCAAGACCACACAGCAGACAAATGACAGAGCCGAGATTAGAACCCGGTCCTCCGACTCCCAAGCCTCTGTACCGTCCATTAGACCACACGGCTTCTCGATACAACAACCCCTTACGTTGTATTATCTTAAACTGTCACCTCTGTCTCCGACCCATAGCGACTCCATGGACACATCTCTCCCGGAATGCCCCAACTCTATCTGCAATTCTTCTGGTAGAGGATCCTTAAAGAGTTTTCTTGGTAAAGATACAGAAGTATTTACCATTGCTTTCTTCGGCGCAGTAAACTTGAGTTTTTGCCCTCGACTCTCTCCCAGGCCACTGCTGCCCAGTAAAGGTGAGTTTTGACTTGTGGCAGTTGGCCTTCCACTCGCTAGCCACTGCCCAAGCTAGGAATGGAATGGACCGGCCTCTGCTTGACTCTCCCTCCCGGAGACTGGTAGACTACTGGAAACTCTCCAAGAGCAATCCTGAGAGGGGATAACAGCCCCTAGGATAGATAATATGCAGATCGCTGCAAGACCAAGGTCAGTAACTATATTAATAAATCACCTATCTTCAAGGGAGAGGGAAGCAAGCCCAAGAGATGTTTAATGCACACCCTCCTTTAAAATGTGACTCTACCCATTGAGGAGTAAGAACTGCTGCTCAACTCCCTGACCATGCAAATTAATTTAGAACTATGAACCATGTAGACGTAGATACGTGAGCTTATTTTACATCTGCCACAATGATTATTGCTATCCCTACAGGTGTCAAAAGTCTTCCTGTCTGCCTCAACAGAGAGGACACCAGTGCCTCCATCGCGCCTGTCTCGCCCCCCAACCCCTAGCCCACGTCCTGCCTCTGACCTGGAACACTCTTACTCCTCAAATCCGACAATGACTCTCCCCACCTTCAAAGCCTTATTGAAAGCACATCTCCTCGACTTAAGCCCCATTTTTCTTCATCTCCCACTCTCTTCTGCATCGACCTGAGTTTGTTCCCTTTGCTCTTCCCCTCCCCCAGCTCCACAGCATTTAGGTACAGATCTGTAATTTTATTTATTTGTATTGATATCTATCTCAGCCTCTTGACTCTAAGCTCGTTGTGGGCAGGGAATGTCACTGTTTTCATTCATTCATTCGATCGTATTTATTGAGTGCTTACTATGTGCAGAGCACTGTACTGTTTGAGAAGCAGCAGGGCTTACTGGACAGAGCATGGGGCTTGGGAGTCAGAGGATGTGGGTTCTAATGCCGGCTCCGCCACTTGTCTGTTGTGTGACCTTGGGCAAGCCATTTAACTTCTCTGTGCTTCAGTTATCTCATCTGTAAAATGGGGATTAAGACTCTGAGCCCCACATGGGACAACCTGAATACCTCGTATCTACCCTCGGTGAACTCATTCGCTCTCACGGCTTTGACTACCATCTCTACGCAGATGACACACAGATCTACATCTCCGCCCCTGTCCTCTCCCCCTCCCTTCGGGCTCGCATCTCCTCCTGCCTCCGGGACGTCTCCACCTGGATGTCGGCCCGCCACCTAAAACTCAACATGAGCAAGACTGAGCTCCTCATCTTCCCTCCCAAACCCGGTCCTCTCCCAGACTTCTCTATCACCGTCGATGGCACGACCATCCTTCCCGTCTCTCGGGCCCGCGATCTCGGTGTCATCCTTGACTCGTCTCTCTCGTTCACCCCACGCATCCTATCCGTTACCGAGACCTGCCGGTTTCACCTCTACAATATCACCAAGATCCGCCCTTTCCTCTCCACCCAGACGGCTACCTTACTGTTACGGGCTCTCGTTATATCCCGGCTAGACTACTGTGTCAGCCTTCTCTCTGACCTCCCTTCCTCCTCTCTCGCCCCGCTCCGGTCTATTCTTCACTCTGCTGCCCGGCTCATCTTCCCGCAGAAACGATCTGGGCATGTCACTCCCCTTCTTAAACAACTCCAGTGGTTGCCTATCGACCTCCGCTCCAAACAAAAACTCCTCACTCTAGGCTTCAAGGCTCTCCATCACCTTGCCCCTTCCTACCTCTCCTCCCTTCTCTCTTTCTACCGCCCACCCCGCACGCTCCGCTCCTCTGCCGCCCGCCTCCTCGCCGTCCCTCGGTCTCGCCTGTCCCGCCGTCGACCCCCGGGCCACGTCCTCCCGCGGTCCTGGAACGCCCTCCCTCCTCACCTCCGCCAAACTGATTCTCTTCCCCTCTTCAAAACCCTACTTAAAACTCACCTCTTCCAAGAGGCCTTCCCAGACTGAGCTCCTCTTCTCCCTCTACTCCCTCTGCCACCCCCCCCTTTACCTCTCCTCAGCTAAACCCCCTTTTTCCCCCTGCTCCTCCACCTCTCCCTTCCCATCCCCACAGCACTGTACTCGTCCGCTCAACTGTATATATTTTCGTTACCCTACTTATTTTGTTAATGAATTGTACATCGCCTCGATTCTATTTAGTTGCCATTGTTTTTACGAGATGTTCTTCCCCTTGACTCTATTTATTGCCATTGTTCTCGTCTGTCCGTCTCCCCCAATTAGACTGTAAGCCCGTCAAACGGCAGGGACTGTCTCTATCTGTTGCCGACTTGTTCATCCCAAGCGCTTAGTACAGTGCTCTGCACATAGTAAGCGCTCAATAAATACTATTGAATGAATGAATGAATACCCCAGTGTTTAGAATGGTGCTTGGCACATAGTAAGCGCTTAACAAATACCATAATAACTATTATCATTACTATTGTTGTCGTTGTACTGTACTTTCCCAAGCGCTTAGTACAGTGCTCTGCACACGCTAAATTGAATGAATGAATGACTGAACAACCAAAGCCTGAAAGAATTCACTGGGCTGCAAGGGCTCCCCAGACTCAATCTAAATTAAGCTGCCCTGTGAAAAAGAATCCCTCCTTCCCGGAAGGAGACGCATTCTCATCACAAGCATCTCCCCAGACCGGGGCCTGCAAAGGATGTCTGGTGAACGGCCCCAGCAGCTCTGACTTTCCAGTGTGTTTCCTTAGCAGCTGGAGATTACTCGGTCTGCTCTGGTATTTCTTTTGAAATCAGCCGCTGAACAGTTTGAGTCGAGTCAGCAGAAGTAAAAAAAAAAAAAAATTAAAAAAAATTCTGGGAGGGCTCTCGGAAGTGCCCCAGGCTGGGATATGGCATCTCTAAAGGAAGCCACTCCCTGAATGCCCACACCCCTCAACTGTAGCAAACTTCCCAGCTGTGAAGTTCCCAGGAGTTGTTTCACTGAACACTTCTCTTCTGGCGTGGCCTAAATATATGGAATATATATTTTTTTAAGTCTAGTCCCTGGGAGCCCCTTATGCCTTCAGTGGTCAATATGCAGCGTGGCTTAGTGGCTAGGGCCCGGGCCTGGGAGTCAGAAGGATCTGGGTTCTAATCCCGACTCCGCCACATGTCTCCTGGGTGACCCTGGGCAAGTCACTTAACTTCTCTGGGCCTCAGTTACCTCATCAGTAAAATGGGGATTAAGAGTTGAGCCCCATGTGGGACAGGGACTGTGTCCCACCTGATTAACTTGGATCTACCCCTGCGCTTAGGACAGTGCTTGACATACAGTAAGCACTTTATAAGTACCTTTACTATTATTTCACGCTGCAATATTTCACTCCAGACTGATATCCCAAGGGCTGTCATCTGCCCTCTACCTCTAGATTGGAAGCTCCTTGTGGGCAGGGAACATGCCTACCGACTCTGTTGTATCGTACTTTCCAAGCCCTCAATACAGTCCCCTATGTCTACCCCAGCGCTTAGAACAGTGCTCGGCACATAGTAAGCGCTTAACAAATACCAACATTATTATTATTATTATTACAGTGCACGCACAAACTAAGCACTCAGAAAACACCACTCATTGATTTCCTTGCTCTCAAACACCAAGGGCCTCAACAATTAGTCGGGTTTTTTTTTTTAACCTCCTAAGAGAGCAAGAGCATAGTGGAAAGAGCATGGGCTTTGGAGTCAGAGGTCATGAGTTCGAATCCCAGCTCTGCCACTTGTCAGCTGTGTGACCGTGGCCAAGTCACTTAACTTCTCTGTGCCTCAGTTACCTCATCTGTAAAATGGGGATTAAGACTGTGAGCCCCACGTGGGACAACCTGATTCCCCTGTGTCTACCCCAGCGCTTAGAACAGTGCTCTGCACATAGTAAGCGCTTAGCAAATACCAACCTTATTAAATACCAACATTATTATCCCTACAATCACACTTGATCTTTTCCCTACCTTTTTTTTATTTATTTGTTAAGCACTTACTATGCATCCGACACTGTTCTGACCGCTGGGGTAGGTAAGTACAAGTTAATTAGGTCAGACACAGTCACTGTCCCATATGGCGTTTACAGAAGGAGGAGGGAGAACTGGAATCCTCATTTTACAGTTGAGGAAACTGAGGCACAGAGAAGTTATGAGGCAGAGCAGAACCCAGGTCCTCTGACTCCCAGGTCCATGCTCTCTACACTAGGCCACACTGCTCCTCTATAGGGTCTTTGCTATGATTTGTCTCTGTGGATTTTGGGTATAACTTTATTTAAAACTAAAAGTGAAGACTTTGGGGAGCAAGGGACTCAGCCAATCATTGCAGCAGGAGCCATGGCGCGGGGGGGGGGGGGGGCTTTTTAGATTTAAAGCATAATTCAGAACAAACTGATGTCTGCCCTCATTGCACTGACGAGATTAAAAGAAAATCAATTCAAATGTTTAACAACAGAGACCTACTTGTCTTGAAGCTGTTCGATTTGACTCAATTAGAAATTAATTTGGACTTTGAATATTGATGGGAACCTTTGAAGAAGATGAATAATGGAGTTGGTTAACATCAAAGATGCCACCCTCTCCTCTGTTCCATCCTCCAACAGAGGTGCTTTAAATAGTTAAACCATTGCAGAGGGTGGGGAGGTGGGGGTGAAGGGAAGAGGGGAGAGGATATGACACCTCGCCCTTTCTGGATTGGGGATGGAAAAGGGGAGGGAAAAGCGTGGGTTTTGATATTTAAAAATTAAGTTATTTTCCAGGAAGAGAGGGAGATATGTGGAGAGAGACAGCACCAGACAGACCGAGAACAAGATACCCAGAGACAGACCCAGAGAGAGAAACGGACCCAAAGAGAGAAACAGACCCAAAGAGAAACAGAGAGAATAAAGAGATGGGTAATTTCTGGTACAGGTCTGTATTTAGCAAAGCAAAGCTCATAAAGTACTGCTTCTATTATTGGGTTCTTTCGCATTTTCTAAGGTTCCCCTCCAAAATAAAGAGGAAGTAAAATAATGTTATGTTCCATTTAAATTTCACAAAAATAAAAAACAAACAAACCCAGAAGTTTACCCTGACTGGAGGTGACTGATAGAAGGGTATGCTGCTTCTAAGGAGTCCCACTCTGAAAAGGAGAGGAGAGCAAAGAGGGGACACTAAGCTGCTTCCCTTACAATCTTGGAAACTCATAGGAAGTTGAAGGACAGTAGAAATCATACAGCCCTCTGCAGACAGTAAGCGCTCAATAAATACGATTGATCGATTGAGACAACGTAACGGTTAGTAGACACTTTGCCTGCCCACAACCTTACAGTCTAGAGGGGGAAAGTTTCCTGTTCAGTTTATTAGAAGTCTTTTCAATACTAAAGGCTTTTCTACAGAGCTCTTTCACAGGACTGGAGAAGCAGTGGGGCCCGGTGGAGAGGTTACAGATCTGGGAATCAGCTGACCTGGGTTCTAATCCCCACTCTGGCACTAGTCTGATGTGTGAACTTGAGCAAGTGACTTTACTTCTCTGTGCCTCAGTTACTTCATCAATAAACTGGGGATTAAATCCTTCTCCCTTCGACTTAGACTGCCAGCCCTATGTGGGACAGGGACTGTGTCCAATCTGTTGTATCTACCCCAGTGCTTAGATCAGTGTTTGACCCATAGTAAGTGCTTAAATACCATAAAGAGCATAAAAACTGGCTGAAGGGAAAAGTGCAATTGGAGTTTACATGGACACTTAATTATAAACTTCAAGATGTCTACCATTTCCAAGTTACAGCACTTAAAAATCAACACCTACAAGTCAACCCTGTATTCCACAATCCATGTACTAATAAAAAAGGGCACTGGGGTATTTGGGCTTTAAAAAAACAAAGAAACTAATTCCTCTTGCTCCTAAACCCCTCCAAGGTCAGAAACCCGATTCTCTTGGCACAAACACAAAAAATTTCAAAGGCTCATTAATACCAGCAAGAGGAGAGTCCTGAGGAAGTCAGATTAATGATCTAGTATTAGACTTATTTGGGAGATTTACTCTTGGATTGACAACATGGAATTGCTTCTTTACAAATGTAAAACTTGTTTTTCTTGTAAGCTTCAATATCTCATTATTATTGTGCCATAAAGGAAGTACATAGTATGAGGAAGTCTTACAACTTTTTTTTTTAATGTGTGATTTGAAAATCACTTCTAAGAGTGGTAGAAGTGAAACCATAAACAAACTGGGTTAAGGGAAGGACAAAACATGGTCTAGTCCTGATTTTTCCTATAATTTTTATGAAAAGGGACATCTGTGCGGTGGGGGGAATGGGGCAAAGAGACTGTAAACTCTAGACGGTAAACTCATTGGCAGGGAATGCATCTGTTTATTCTTATATTGTACTCTCCCAAGCGCACAGTATAGGCTTTGCACAGGGTAAGCGCTCAATAAATATGACAGTGAAATAGGAGAAGTACTATGGTTCTTAAATTTTATTTTTTTTTGGTTAGCTTTATCCAGCACCTTTCCCACCAGTTGCAGCAATCCACAGCTGCAGCTGCCTCTCTTTCCTAACACCATCTTCTTATAGACGACAGAGCTCAGCTAATAGAATTTGCTTATGGTGATCAAGAACAGCAGCTGGCCAGTCCTTACCCAATCCTAAAACTTTGGCTCTTGAATTTACAGTACTCAGACTTTCACGTTAAATTAATGAGCACAACAGTTAATTTACACACAAAGTAATGAAGTGAAGTAGCCTGGCTCAGTGGATACAGCACGGGCCAGTGAATCAGGACCTGGATTCTAATCCCGGCTCCACCACTCCTCTGCCGTGTGACCTTGGGTGAGTCGATTCGCTTCACCCAGGCGCATGAATGGAGATTAAGGGAGGACCCGAAACAGGGTTGTCTGATGGAGGATCCCCAGCCTGACCCTAAAGGACGCAGCCACCATTTTTGTCGACCCTGTTTTTGGACTACTTTTTACAGTTCCCAAATGCTGAAGAATCTGGTCCAGGACTGTGGATTACGAATTAGGTCTGTGACTGGAACTACAGAAAGAGTTAAATTAAATTGACACAGTAAACCTCAGACCACATGGGAAGCAGAAGGACAAAGGCCCCAGGCAGAAGAACTTCTGAAGACAACCAGGGAGAGGGAGAGTGCAAGGGGGGCGGGGGTGCAATCTATGACAGGGTTTTGAAATTCTAATTTGGTTGACTCCTAGGGATAAGAAAGGCTTCCATTGTGGGCAGGCAATGTGTCCACTGTTGCACTGTACTCTCCCAAGAGCTTAGTACAGTGCCTTGTACATAGTAAGCCCTCAATAAATATGACTGAACGAATGAATGAATAGCGGAAAGAGCACAGGGCTGCCTCTGTGGTATGACCTTGGGTAAGTCATTCGACCTCTCAGGGCCTCAGTCTCCTCATCTGTGTTAGGGGGATCAAACATGGTTCCTCCCATCCCCTTAGACTAATGAGCCTTGTGTGGGGCAAGAACTCTGACTGATGTAATCATCTTTGTATCTAGCCCAGTACTGGGGCACACGTCATAGGCATAATATTACTTTATTAGCACGGTGCTTGGCACACTGTGACTACCATGACTATTATTTTATCTCGTGCTCTTTTAGCCTTGCTTTGATTTTTCAAATCTGCCCTTAGCTTCAGCAATAAAACTAGAAACTCTTGGGAATCGCTCAACTGTAACATCCCATAGTATCAAAAATTACTGCTGGTTGGAGTGGGTTCATTCATTCATATTTATTAAGTGCTTACTGTGCACAGAGCACTGTACTAAACACTTAGAGAGTAAAATTCAGCAACAAATAGAGACAATCCCTGCTCAACAACGGACTCAGAGTCTTGAAGAAAGCAGGGAGACACACAACAGAGCAAAACAAGAAGACAAGCATCAATGGCATCAATAAATAAAATTAGATATATGCACATCATTAATAAAATAATAAACATGTACATATATACAAGTGCTGTGGGGCCAGGGGGAGGGGTAGAGCAGAGCGATGGAGTAGGGGCGATGGGGAGGTTATTCTCCTCCCAGCTCCCCCAAGGGTACTGCATCAATAAGATGAAATTGGGTGGGATCATTTATCAAAATGATTTCATCGCAATGTAAAAGAATGTAAATGCTTACTCAGAAAACCATAAAAAGGCAGCTGCATGTCATACCATAATTGACCATAAGACAAAAAGTGCTCCACTGGCAAAGTGGGAAAATGATAGGACAGGATAGGGGTCACATCTGTTGCTTTGGCCAAAGACAACCAGCTGAGGTCAAGAGAATAATATTCTCTGCAAAAAATAGGTGGTGCCCAAAACGCCCAAATGGAGCCACCAAGACTCAAAACTGACTCTTGCACTGATAACTCGTGTCTCCAACAAAATTCAATGTGGTTGCTGTCATTTCTTCTACCTAGTCAATCAGTAGTATTTATTGAGCACTTACTGCATGAACAGCACTGTACTAAGCACTTGGGAGGCTACAACACAACCCACTATGCCAATCACTTACTATGTTCAAGTCCCTAAAGGGAGTTTTGAATGTACACCCCCAATCTGGGATGTTCACTGAGGGTATTCATTCGTTTGTTCATTCATTCATATTTAGTGAGTGCTTACTGTGTGCAGAGCACTGTACTAACCGCTTGGGAAATACAATTCACCCTCGAATAGAAACAATCCCAGCCCACAGCAGTTTAACAGCAGACACAGAATTTATCCTCAGTTGCTCCTCCCAAGGACAGTGAGGAAATTCCAAGGGCCCGGGCTAAAAATGCCCCCTCTGCTGAGTGGAATATACCAAGCGTCTGTGTGCAGAGCACTGTACCATGCGCTTGGACGAGTACACTCTAAAGGAGTGGGCAAACACATTCCCTGCCCATAAAGAGTTTAAAGTCAGGACTAATGCAAAGTCCTCTCTTCTGTGAGCACAAGAGAGAAATCTGGAGCACTGTCATTCAGAAAAGCAAATGTGCGCATTTACTGTAAAATGTCCGATTGCTTTACGATTTTATAATCCTTTGGGTCATAGAGAAAGTCCAAAGGGGCACGGTGGAAACTGATAACATCTGCTTGCTAACAGCCATCCTGGCAAGGACCAGAACACAAAGGCCAATTGAGTGGGATGAAAAGTAGGATTAAAAAGCAGTAAAATCCTCCCGGAATGACTGCCCAGGAGGGATGGGAATGGAGGCAATCACTCTGATTGCCCAATTAGTTCTGCTACTGGCCATCATATACCATTTTTCATTTCCTTAGTTTGTAAACCCCTGCTGCCTTGTAAAATTGCTACAGGCGGGGATGGTGTCTACCTACTCTGCTATGCCCTCCCAAGCGTTTAGTTCAGTGCTCTGCACCCAGTAAGCGGCTCAGGACCAACAAATGGTTGATTTGTCTTAAGGCTCTGGAAATTCTTTTGCTCTCCACCAGTTCGGAGGAGACACACATCAGTTAAGAACCTATAGAGGTGGACGATGCTCAAAATGGAGAATCGGAAATCCTGGTATTGTACTTTGAAAAAAAAAAAAAATCAAGCTCCCACTTCTTTGGAAAGCTGGATTGCAGGGGATTAGAACCCAGGTCCTCTGACTCCCAGGCTCACGCTTGTTCCACGAAACCACGCTGCTTCCCAAACGGTAGTCAATGGGAACGGGCCCCTGCTCCAATATTTGCTCAAATCAATCTTGGGCTGGCCTTACAGCGACTCAACGTGGACTCAAGCCTTTTGCCATGGACCTTTGGTCCCGAATTCTCCAAACCCTCTCTGTCCAGACCCGGCAGGCTGCTCTCCCGCCCCCAGTTGAAATGCTCCATCTTCTCACCCTCAAACCTCACCTCTGGAGATGAGCATCTGGGGCAAAAGAATTTCCTTCTGCAGGCCTAGACCTGTCTATAGTTGCTCAAGCACCTCCAAGACCAGACCCACCTGCTCACTGTCCCTCTCCTGGAAGGGATCTACACCCCGCTTATGAGAAGTAACATGACCTAGTGGATAGAGTACGGGAATAAGAGTCAGAAGGACCTGGATTCTAATCCTGGCTCCGCCACATAATAATAATAAAAATGGTATTCGTTAAGCGCTTACTATGTGACAAGCACTATTCTAAGAGTTGGGGTAGATACACGGTAATAAGGTTGTCCCATGTGGGGCTTATAGTCTTAATCCCCATTATACAGATGAGGTAACTGAGGCACAGAGAAGCTAAGTGGCTTGCCCAAGGTCACACACCAGACAAATGGCAGAGCTGGGATTAGAACCCACATAATCTGAGTCCCAAGCCCGTGCTCTTTCCACTAAAACATGCTGCTTCACTTGTCTGCTGTGTGACCTTGGCCAAGTCACTTCACTTCTCTGAGTCTCAGTTACCTCATCTGTAAAATGGGGATTAAGACTATGAGCCCCATGTGGGACAGGAACTGTGTCCAACCCGATTTGCATGTATCCACCTCAGTACCTAGTATAGCGCCTGGCACACAGTACAAAGTTAACAAATACCAGTTGTTATTTTTAGTGCATAGAGCACAGACCTGGGTTCTAGTCCTGGCTCTGCCACTTGTCTGTGTGACTTAGGGCAAATCATTTCACATCTCTGTGGCTCAGCTCCCTCATTGGGGATGAAGATTATGAGTCCCGTGTGGGACATGGACTGTGTCCAACCTAATCAACTTGTATCTACCCCAGATCTTAGAACAGTGCCTGACACACAGTCAGCAATTAACAAATACCATTATAATAATAATAATAACCTGTCACCCTGTGCTATGGCTAATACACTTAGCTGATGGGGCAATCAATGCCCATTTCACTGCCAGTGTTTAAATCTGAAACCCGGGTGACACGGAGAGTTTTAATGGCCTAACTTCACCCAGTGCCTTTCCACAGCTTCTCACTTTCTCCACATGTTGTAGGCGGTTAAAGAAAAATCAGGGGCAGGTATTTTAAGCTTTTCGGCCAGGTCTACAACTAGTAGGTCACTTCGCAGGAGATCAAAGAGTAAAGAGTTTTAAACTGCAGCAAAGGAACAACTTCCTGAGTGGGTGAATTATTGTCAAACAGGCTAACAATGAGGGCTCAAGACTCCCCACCCTTAGAGACCCCCCAAGACAGCCACTTTTTAAACTTTTCTTTATAGTGTCTGTTAAGCACTTTACTACATGCCAGGCACCGTTCTAAGCTACTAGACTCTAAATTCACTGTGGCGTCTACTATGCTGTACTTGAGAAGCGGCATGGCATAGTTTATAGAGCTCAGGCCTGGGAGTCAGAAGGTCATGGGTTCTAATCCCTGCTCCACTAATAGTCTGCTGTGTGATCTTGAGAAAGTCACTTTATTTGTGGGACAGAAATTGTGTCCAACCCGATTATCTTGTAGCTACCCCAGCACTTAGTACAGTGCCTGGCACATAGTAAGCGCCTAACAAATACCATTAAAAAATAATGTTCCAATGGCATGACACCATTCTCTCCTGCTTGTCACAGATTTAGAGGTGCCTTTATCTTTGAAATACCCCAATAGGGGCCTCCCCGACAAATGGAGTCTCATTCTCAGAAGCCAAGCTAGATGCCATTCTTTCATGTAGGCAGCTTGTTTTTTACTTTTATTACATGTTTTATTGCTTATTTTTACCCACATAGAAATGGTTCACTTATTTGTTAGGGATCTGTTACTTTCACAGTCAAATCAATGTTTCTTTCTTCTCACAGCTGAAGTCATTAGAGATTTATGAGCTCCAACAGGAAAGGAGAAACAGTTTCATTCTGGATAAACTTTGAAGTCTGTTTATCAGCTGTGACTATTCAATCCAACAGTTCACTTCCTATAATCAACCCTCTGGCTGATACAAATAATTGCATTCCTGCACATCTCCAAATAACACACACACTCCGGGAGTTTAACGTTAAAATCAGATTCAAATAAATTCATAAATCATCCTCGTTCTCAAAAAATACCGTTATACACCCATTCCCCCAGTTTCCAAAGTGACTTCGGAGTGTGGGAGAAAGAGTAGATGTGTTTACTGAGAACTGAAAGGGTTGCTAAGATAATATCAACAATTCTATTTCATAACCCCCTCCCTCCTCCCCAGCACAATAACATGTCGGTGATGATTGGCTTTAGGGTTCAGTATGCTAGAAGACATCTGGGCAATCACAACCTTTTGGGCAGGAATGAATAGAGTGGCCAATTCCTCTGCCTCCTTGCCCAGCTCTGCTGCTCCAAATGATCCTGGGGAAGTGAGCCTCTACTCCATTTTCAAATTGCTACCATTCAACCAAATCCTCAAAGACTCTCGAGAAAAATAATTAGGAGTAATGCTTTACTTTAAGCCCCAATTTAAGGTAGATAACCCCAAGGCTAAGTGACCAACTCACTTCTCTTTCCAGGCAAGAGAAGTAACATGGCCTAATGGAAGAGCAAGGGCCTGCGAATCAGAGGATCTGGGCTCTCATCCCGGACTCTGCCAATAGCTTGCTGTGTGACATTATGCAAGTTACTTTACTTCTCTGGGCCTCCAATCTCCTGTTCTCCCTCCTCCAGGGACTGGTCTAACCTCATTAACTTGTATCGGCCCCAGCACTTGGAACAGTAATTGACACATGTAGGCGGCGCTTGACAAATACCATTTAAAAAAAACATACAAAACCTTAGAATAATTTGAATCCTTTAACGGAACTTAGATGAGCACATTTCACACCAGGTGTACATTTTTGCAAAAACTGATCGACTGGAATTGGGAGATGCGCAGGAAATATTAAGCCCTATCCTAACCCGACATATTATCACTCTTCTAAGTGAATCACAATCAATACGAATGGAAGTGTCTTAGAAAGCTTCTCTGGCTTATCTTGAACTTGGTTCCCTGACACCCTAGATAGAGTTCCTACAGGAGTCTGTGGGAACAAAGCTTTAATGAATAAAGCAATGAAGTTCATTTCCATCTGCGTCACAATTCTCTTTTATTCCAACTAAGTGGTTCACTTTTCTCTATCGCATTTACCTGGTCACTGTTTCTGATTTATTATATGTAAGTTGAGAGCATACATTTTTCAGAAAACCAGGACGTGACTGAAGGCATTTTTGAGAAAACCAGGAAGCAGCATGGCCTAGTGGAGAGAGTATGGGCCTGAGAAGGACCAGGGTTCTAATTCCAAATCTGCCTTGGGAGTCAGAAGGACCTGGGTTCTAATCCCCGCTCTGCCCCTAGTCTGCTGCGTGACCTTGGGCAAGTCACCTCACTTCTCTGTGTCTCAGTCCTCTCACCTGTAAAATGAGGATTAAGACTGTGACCCTATGTGGGACAGGAACTGTATCCAACCTGATTAGTTTGTATCTACCCCAGCAGTGCCCGGCACATAGGAAGTGCCTAAAAAAATACTGTTTTTTTTTAAAAAGTGGCACGGTTGAGATTAAGACCTAGATTTCCTGACTCTAAGTCTTGTGCTTCACCTCAACAGTCTGTGAAATTGCCCCCCAGCCAAATAATTGCTCCCCAAGGGCCAGGGACATAATGGAAGGCAGAGGGTGCCGTTTTGGATACTGAAGCTAGGTCTGGATTTCATTCATTCAATCATATTTACTGAGTGCTTACTGGGTGCAGAGCACTGTACTAAGTGTTTAGGAGGCAAATACTACAGTAGAATATGTGTGGACACAATAAATTCTCTTTAATCATGACCCATCATATTAAAAAAGACTTTTTTTTTCAGTGCCACTCAGATCGATCAATGGTATTTCCTGAGCACTTACTGTGTGGATAGTGCTGTATTAAGCGCTTGGGAGAGTACAATACAATAGAGCCAGTAGACATGTACCTGCCCTTAAGGATCTTATAATCTAGTGGGGGATACAGACATCAAAAAAATAAATTACAGCTAGGAAAAGAGGCAGAGTACAAGGATGTCTGCAATAAGTGCTGTAAAATGAGTATCAAAGTCCTAAAGGGGTAGGGACCTAAGTGCAATAGGGTGGGGGGATGAGATGTTGGGGAAGGCCTCTTGGAGGAGGCGTGGTTTTATTAGGGAAGATGGGGAGTGTGGTGGTCGGACATGAAGGGTGAGGTGGGGGGGGAGGGGGGAAGAGATGAGCAAGGGGTCGGCAGCGAGAGAAATGAGATTGAGGTTCATTGAGGAGGTCAACATTGGAGGAGCAAAGTGTACCTCTGGGCTGGGAGATTAGTGACCTTAGGTAGGAAGCCGGAGATAAACACTCCGCATTAAGAAAGCAAATCTTGGCTCAAATCTTTGGACTATGCTTCAAAGCACTTTTAAATTCCTTCCCCCAAATTCAAAACTGCCCTGAAACGTTTAGCTAATCAAATCCCGTGATTGGCTGGATCACCTAATGCCCGCTGTCTCATTTTGAAGAGCTAAATTTGTTTTAGCACAGGATTTGTACGACAGGCTGAAACCCAGAGCTGCATTTTACCCCCGAGATGCAAACCTTCAAAGTACCCTGTTCTGGGTAGAAATGCTAACAAAACTCCTAGCAAAGGCAGCCTGAAATTGAACACTAATGAAAACCAGAAACCCTCAGTGACGCAACTCCCAGACCATAAGGCGTAAAAGGATCAGCCCCTTGTCTGGGGAAGCGAGCAGCCCCCTGAGGAAAGGAAGTAAGGCCACAGATGGACTGCATGTGGTCACTGGGGCTAGCAGGCGCTCTATGCTATGTTCCCACAAAAGCACCCACACTGAGAACTGGAAAAAACAGCTTGGGAAGCAGCTTGGCCTAGTGGATAGAGCATGGGCCTGGAAGCCAGGACCTGGGTTCTAATGCCAGATCTGCCATTCGCCTGCTGTGTGACTTTGGGCAAGCCACTTCACTTCTCTGTGTCTAAATTACCTCATCTATAAAATGGGGATTAAATCTCCTTCCCTCTAACAACTGCGAGCCCTATATGGGACAGGAACTGTGTCTAACCAGATTATGAGGCAATAAAAAGAACTACCTTCCTCTAGTCTGTAAACTCATTGTGGAATATGTCTGCCAACTCTATTGCGCTGTACTCTTCCAAGCAACTAGTACAGTGCTCTATACACATTAAGTGCTCAATAAATACCACTGATTGACTGATTCAGCATAAGAGGTCTTTAAAAACAGTGTCTTTAGACAACGCTGTCTTCAAACCTTTGTTTCAGATATTTTCCTTCCGTGAACTAGCTGGAAGCAAATCAGCTTACAAGTTGGGAAAGGTGACCTATTTGTTGACCAGGAAGCTGTCTATTTATGTTATTAAGAAACACAAAAGAGAGGCCAGTGAGGAAGTGCCCTGGAAACTGAACCTCCAAAGCCATTCAATTCTTTACCGAAGCCCTAAGCAGGTCAAACAGGGCGATGGTAGCGTAATCTTCTCCACAGACAACTGGTCGGAGATCACCAGGTTTATTTCATTGAAACGGGGCCATCGAAAGAGAGTCATCTACATTTTGAACCATTACTGACAGACCCGCTTTAAACCCCAGCCCTGTTAATGAAATCCTCCATTACCGCACTGCAAGTCTCTTCCACTCCTCGAACTCCCCCACTAGCTTTAAAATCCTAATAAACTTCAATGGGAAGAGGATATATGGTACACGGCTTCGGGGCTGCATTAAGTATGTGTTTAATAATGAGAATCCATCTTCTACTGGAACAAAAGCCTCCTTGAAGAACCAGAAAAGGGGTCTACATTAAGTGTTTCCAGATCACCGGGAAAGAATTAGAACAAGGCCAGTCAAGAGGTTAACTCAAAATGGCAACAAAATACACACCATGCCGCAAAGCAACATGAACTGTTTTCAAATTCCAAAAACGACGCCTCACGAAGAATAACTGGAACACGTAAAATATTCATGGTCACCTTAACCTGACAGAAAAGGATGCTTTTTTCCAACTCTGCAGATTATCTCTTTTCTGAAACTTAAAAACACTCAGTGGGCCAGGTGTTGTTCACTGGAAACAAAATTGAGGCTCTTCCCCTTTCAACTTTGCTGGGTTAATAAACTGGGATGAGCTTCAACTGTACTTGCAAATACATACAATATACTCTTCCCCAGCTTCCCCTAATCAAATTTCACAGGGCCACTGTCCTTTCACAAAGTCCCACTGAAATCAATTCATCAATTGAATTTACTGAGCTTACTGGGAACAGCGCACTGTACTAGAGAAGCAGCATGGCTCAGTGGAGAGAGCATGGTCTTGGGAATCAGAGGTCATGAGTTCTAATTCCAGCTCTGCCGCTTGTCAGCTGTGTGACTTTGGGCAAATCACTTAACTTCTCTGTGCCTCGGTTACCTCATCTGCAAAATGGGGATTAAGACTGTGAAGCCCCACGTGGGACAACTTGATCACCTTGTAACCCCACCAGCGCTTAGAATATAGTGCTTTGCATATAGTAAGCACTTAACAAATACCATCATTATTACTATTATTACTAGGTGCTTGGGAGAGTATAATACCAATGAACTGATAGTAGTTATTGAGCACTTACTGTGTGCAAAGCACTGTGCTAAGCGCTTGGGAGAGTACAATACCAACCAATCAATATTTGTTGAGCGCTTACTGTGTGTGGAGCACTGAACAAGGTATTTGGGAGAGTTCAATACAACAGACCACTTGGACTGTGAGCCCCACGTGGGACAGGGACTATGTCCAACCTAATTAACTTGTATCCACCCCAGTGCTTAGAACAGTGACATATATTAAGTGCTTAAAAAATACCATAAAAAACAGAGTTGGTAAATACCTTACCTGCCTACAAACAGTTTACAGTCTAGGAGTTATATTCAAATGCTTTATTATATAGATATGGTATATGTGTGTGTATATGAATTATGTGTGGGTGTATGTGGGTATACACATAGGCACATCTATATATATGTGTGTGTGTATATATGTATACATGGAGTTGTATTGAAATGAATGTTGCAGTCTAACCCTCTTAAGCATCATGCCTAATAAAGTGATAAACCTGTACTGGATACTCAGAAAATGACTGGGAACACATGTAAACCATATTTTTATTCTCAAAGCATTCTTTTCCACTGGGACCCCCATTCAGTTCATTGTATTAGCCTAATAATAAGGCTCTGTTGTTTATTACTACAACAGCTAGGCATCCTCACAACCCCACTGGTGGGGTACAATGAACAAAAAGCAGCCTCTCCAATAGGCCAGGCTGCTTCTCCACAATTATTATTACTAAAAGGTCTGGGTATGGAAGAGGTACATAAGGGGGTTCGAAATAGATGCTTTTGAAAATGGTCTCTCAACAAGAATACCAGAGTTGATAGACAGGATTAAGTTTCTTAAGATAAGTTAAGTCTCCACCAACCAATTAGAGAGTTTTTTTCTAATTAAGCAAGGCCTCTGAATGGATATTTATAGCAAATTTCAGACCAACTCATTTGGGAGCATTTTACACCTACTGTTTCCTTGTTCTTCATTTCTGCCAAGGTTCTCTATTTTAAACAATCAGTTTTACATTATTTTTCCTCAGAATTTTAGTGCCGACAATTTATCGGTATTACATGGGGCACTTAGGAAAGAATAAGTGATACGCACCTACTTTTCAACCTCCGGGATGCATTTCTGTAACTATTTCAGAAGTTCCAGAAGAGATTAGCCTAAGACTAACACCTTGGAATGGTTTTTCTAAAAGAGTCTGCTTGGGGCCATTGAAAAGGTGGATAAAAGAGGAAGGACTCACACTGCCTGCCGTAAAAAACACCTCGGATTTTAATATATTAAGGGCTCATTTGATCTAGTTTTTAAAAAATGAGGGTGGATGGCCTGTGACAGAGTTTTGGGGTTAAAATCCTGTTTATTGCATGTAAAATGAGCAGTATACAAGTGCTCTGAAATTTGAGCTATACCATTAAATACACTAGCCAGTCAGAGAGGGGGTCTGTGCATATCCTAAAAATTCCCTGGAGCTAAAAGCACCATCTGGCAAAAAAATACTTTAAAAAGGAAAAAAAGTTGGGGGAGGAAGGGGAGGGAGGCTAGAGGTACCCCCAGCTGGTAACATCAAAGCTCACTAAAGTATACATCAAAGTACATTCCACTTGCCATGACGCTTCAATATACATTATGAGAGGAATATTCTCTGGGCTCAACAAGCCTTAGTATCGAAGAATCTCATGGGCAAGTACCTCGGTGCCCGTCTTTAGACTGTAAACTCCTGAGGGCGGGGAACGTGTCTGTAACGACCCAGTGGAAGAATTAGGGAATATTCTCCTACAGCATGAGTCTGTTCTGATACAACGCAATCGGCAAGTCAGGGCAAGTCGGAAGAAACGACTACCCGGATGCATGGTGTATTGGTCAAGCAGTGTGGCCTAGTGGATAGAGCGCGGGTCTGGGAGTCAGAAGGATCTGGGTTCTATTCTGCTGTGTGACCTTGGGGAAGTCACTTGGCTTCTCTGGGCCTCAGTTCCCTCATCTGTAAAATGGGGATTAAGATCGTGAGCTCTATGCGGAGAAATGGACTGTGTGCAACCTGATTTAGCTTGTATTCCCTCAAGAGCTTATAACAGTGCCTGGCACATAGTAAGCACTCACAAGATACCATTTAAAAAATGAAAAAAAAAGTGGGCTACTGCTATGCTTTCCAGTCTCTTCCTCAGCCTAATTGTACGATACACTTCTACCCTATAACCCAGTACACAGTACGCACAGAGTAAGCGCTCAATAAATACGACTGAATAATTCCCACTGAATCAACGGGTTTGTTCCCATTACACAATTTTCCCACAACATGAGGTTCCCAAACCCCAGGTTATAAGACAACTTCCTGTGCATTCCTTGGCGTAAACGCTTAACAAATGCAATAAACACTAAGGTAGTGAGTCAGTCCATGATGAAGTTTGAAAGAACTGGATTAGATCACAATCTATCCTCCATTCTAACTGCAACTTTCTAACAAGACAGTGAGCTTATGTAAAGCACTGAAAATACTCCATCTTTCTTGGAGGGTGGAGTTTTGGGGGAATGTTTAATTCTACTACTGCTGTTACTTATAAGAATTTCAGAATTTAGTTTGAGCTCTAATTGTAACTGGAATACTGATTTTTAATTTACAAAGACCCTGTACACTAGAAGTCATCTAAATAATCAGTTCTTTTTTTAGGGAATGCAAAAGTTAAGATTCTTCCCCTCCACCCCTATGGGAAGGGAGGTGGGAAGCGAGAATGTGGAGCTTTCTTAGCGATGATTTTCTAATGTTGTAACTGGAAGAGTAATAACAAAAGTATTCTCCCCTTAGTGGAGTGATGTCAGCCTGCAACACATTCATCATTTCAAAATATCTGTGTGCGCGCACTTAATCCTTCCTTAGGTAAAAACAGAACTTAGCAAAACAACTTGATGCTCAAGTTAACCACAAAACAGTTCGATGCGAGAATCTCGCATCAACCCTCAAATATTCTCATGACTACCCTAGAAAGGCATTCAAGGATATTCTGCTGCAAAGGACTGTGGAATGAATCTAAAATCCTGCCCGCTAATCAACTATTCTTTGAATACCGAATCGCTCTCAGAGCAGAATAAGGGAGGTCTTGTACAGAAGCCCATTTCTCAAGTAAAAGTCGTGCTTATTAAATCGATCCTATTTACTGAGCGCTTCCTGTGTGCCCGGCACTAAGTGCTTGGGGGAGGACAGCATAAGAGTTGGTTGATGCAATGAGCTTACAGTCTAGAAGACTCACAGGGATGGAATAACAGATTTCAGATGCAAAAGAACACTCTCCATCCAAGGGCTAATTTAGATAATTCCATACTCTACTCCAAAATAACAAAGCCTATTTCCCACTCCCAACAGATGGGGAATCCAGAGGTCATCAAAGTCAAAAATTCAATTCATTCTTCCTGTCTACGATTCCCCAGTCCTCACCCTTTCTCTCCCTCTCATTATCTTCCCCTGTAAAGCATCTGGAGAAAGACCAAAAGTGTTGTGTTGTACAATTATTCCATTGCTCTTAGCTGACAGAATCAGGTGGCATTCCTATATTGAGCAATCATCACAAATATCGTCCCTGGCTCCTGTCATTTTAGCCCTGTGTAGAGAGGGAAGGGGCTGGGTGAAGGCAGTCGGTGGCTTAGTGGAAAGAGACCGGGCCTGAGAGTCAGAGAATCTGGGTTTTAACCCCGGCTTCCCCACCTGCCTGCTGTGTAAACCAAGGTGAGTCACTTCACTTCTCTGTGCCTCAGTTACCTCATCTGTAAAATGGAGCCTAAGACTGTAAGCCCCATGTAGGACTGTAAGTTCATCTATAAGCTTGTTGTGGACAGGGAACATATACCAACTCTGTTGTACTGTACTCTCCCAACTACTTAGTACAGTGCTCTGCACACACTAAGTGCTCAACAAATGCCATTGACGATAGTCTATGTTCAACCTGATTATCTTGTATTTAACCCCACCGTTTAGTACAGTGCCAGATACATAGAAAGCACTTAAATACCATTTTTAAAAAACCATCACACTTTAAGATATCTGTCAGCTTTCCAAGCTCTGATATGCAATAGGCACCTATCTGGCATAAAGAGTCTGAGGAGACAGAACAGAAAGAAATTTGTAGCAGGACACAGACAATGTCTACAAACTCCATTGTTCTTTCCCACCTTCAACTATCCTGGTCAGGAATTCAGGCTGATAGGAGGAAGCTTGTTCTAGATAATTTAAATTTGAACAACTCACCTTAAGGAATCAATCAATTGAATTTACTGAGCCCTTCATGTGTGCAGAGCACACAATATAAAGACTTGGTAGACACGTTCCCTGCCTGCAAGGACCTTATAAACCTAGAAGAAGAGACAGACACGGATATAAATAAGTGAAAGATACTTAAATAAGTGCTGAGGAGCTGAGGTGAATAAGGGTGCAAATCCAAGTGAAAGACAGAGAGAGGAGTTGGAGAAGAGGAGATGAGGGCTTAGTCAGGAAAGACCTCTGGGAGGTGTGCTTTCAATAAGGCTCTGAAGGTGGGAAGAGTGATCATCTGCTACGAAGAGGGAGGGCATTCCAAGCCGGAGGCCTGATGTGAACGAGAGGGATGTGAAGAGGGAGAGGGAGGGATGAGAGGTCAGCGGTGAGATAGATGAGATCAAGGTACAATGAATAGGCTGGAATTAGAAGAGCGAAATGGGTGGGGTGGAGTGTAGTAGGAAATCAGGGAGGTAAGGTAGGCAGGGCAAGGTGATTGAGAGGTTCAAAGCCTATTGTAAGGAGCTTCTCTTGGATGCAGAGGTGGCTGGGCAGCCACTGGAGATTCTTGAGGAGTGTGGAAACGGGAACTGAACAATGCTGTAAAAAAATGATCCGGACACCAGAGCGAAGAATGGACTGGATTGGGGAGAGACAGGAGGCGGGAGGTCAACATGGAAGCTGATGCAGTAATCAAGGCGGAATAGGATCAGTGCCTGAATTAACGTGGTAGCAGTTTGGATGGAGAAGAAAGGGAGGATTTTAGCGATGCTTTGTAGGTTGAACTAATGGGATTTGGTGACGGATTGAATATCTGAGTTGATTGAGAAAGACAAGTCAAGAATAACGCCAGGCTTATGGGCTTGTGAGACAGAAAGGATGACCGTGCTGCTTTCTGTGATGGGAAAGTCATGGGGAGGCCAGAGTTTGGGTGGGAAGACAAGGAGTTCTGTTTTGGCCATGTAAAGTTTGAGGTGTCGGGGCGGGGGCCTCCTAGGGCAGAAGGAAATGTGAGACTGCAGAGAAGGTGAGAGATCAGGGCTGGTGATGTAGATTTGGAAAATATATGCATAGAGGTGGTAATGGAAGCCATGAGAGTGAATGGGTTCTCCAAGACAGTGGGTGGAGATGGAGGATACAAGGGGACCCAGAACTGAGCTTTTGAGGGCCTCACATGGTGAGAAAGTGGGAGGTAGAGGACAAAACCAAGAGACAGAGACTAAGAGATGAAACAGATAAATGATGTGACTCAGACTGAGTATGGACATGCCTTGGAACACAACCAATTCTTCTCATACACAAGTAGAGCTGAGTTATCATGAAATCATCAGCTCTGTGGCCAAACGTTGTACAATAAGGGACGAGGCCCCAGAATTCCCTAGAACCTGACTGTGTGTGATTCACAGAGTGGGCACAGTGGACAGTCTACAAGAGAGGTTCTCAAAACAAGATTCTAGGGTCAAGCCTTGTCACTTCCCCCCGCCCCTCCATCTTAAGAAACAATGTCTTCTCACCGCCTAATCATGAATGGAATTTACATGCTAGAACTAAGATGAACACACCACACTCTAAAATACACTGAATTTGGCCTAAACATGGGATTTTGAGGGTGCGTGGCACCTCTTAAAAATTGAGAGGCTCAAACAAAAGGGATTGAAACTGCTGAAAGCGACTGTCGAGACTCATTTTTTTTTTTTACTTCCCAAGAATGTTTACAGTAAAGCAAGAAGCAACTGCCAAAGAAAGTATAAAAAGATAAGTGACATTACTGGATATTTTTAGCTTTTCTTTTTATAAGCCCTTTTTTTCTCGTTGTTTATTCTCCAAAAGCAAATCCAACCTTCCTGGATTTAAGGAATGAGAAAGAAAGAAGTCAGAAAAAGATCTGTGATTCATGAAGATGATCGATTATAAGTTTTCTCCTGGGAAAGCAGAGCTAAAAGAACACTATCACATGCATGAGATGGGTCACACTTGCCAAGCATGTGAACTTCTGATGGAGGGTGCCTATTTGGGAAAAAAAAACCAAAAAACCCTCAGGCAAATGATGATGGACTAAAAGATTTCCAAGTCAAGTGGAGATTGGATAGAGTCTTCTGTCCGTCTTGGGTCCGAGAGTTCAGATAGATTCTAGTGTCTCATCCTGACAAGAAATGTCCCTGCTGGGGCATAGATAGGCTGCAGTGGGCAAGTAGGGAGGCAGGGGCAACACACTCAGCTAAAGCTTTGCCCACGATAGCCAGCAACCAGGACTATTAGGTCCTGGGCCCTGATCCCAGCTCCGCCGCTGGTCTGCTGAGTAACTCTGGGCAAGTCACTTCATTTCTCTGTGCTTCAGTGACCTCATCTGTAAAATGGGGCTTAAGACTGTGAGCCCCATGTTGGACAGGGACTCTGTCCAACCTGACAACCTTCTATCTACCCCAGCATTTAGTACAGTGTCCGTCACACAGTAAGCACTTAATAAATACCATAAACTAAACAAATGACTAGAACTCAGGATTCTTTTCGCTCGGCACTGCACTGTTTGGATGGGGAAAGCAGGACATTGTATTGGACATGGAAGGGGGCTGATTATACCTTAAATAAGGTTGCCAAATTGAGCTCATCTGATGGTTTTTTGTTTGTTTTGGGTTTTTTTTGAATTAGATAAATGGAGACACCATCTCTCATCCGAGAACAACTCTAGAGGAGGGGGTTAAAGAGAGACTGCGAACCCCATGTGTGACAGGAACTGCATCTGTCCTGCTGATCATATATCTACTCCAGTGCTTAGTATCTACCCCAGTGCTTAGAAAAGTGCTTGGCACACAGTAAGCACTTAAATACCATCATCATCATCATTATTATTACAGTACTTGGCACCTAGTAAGCGCATAAATACCATAATTATTACTATAGTGAAAGTCAGACTGCTTATAACAACTGGTTTCAAAAACCCACATTTCATCTGAAGAGTTAATTAGATGCGGAAAGCATGCGAATAGAAAAGAGATCCAGAAAAAACCAACTGTGTGCAAGCTTTGCCAGTGTTCTCTTTGATGGCACATGCAGAAAAACATAAAGGGTCCCTCCGGAAGGGAACTTAGAAGTTGTGAAAAGTCTTGTAAAAACTTGTAGGGTAAAAACAACATCTTATTTCCATATTCTCATCGATCACCAGCTGCTCCGGCTTTGGTACGTCAAATGTTCATCGATGAGTTCCGGTTCCATGTTATTGTTTTTCATAATGCCACCACACTGCCGACAGAGACTGTAAGCCTATGGTGGTCAGGGAACGTGTCTACCAACTCTGTTATGCTATATTCTCCTAAGCGCTTGGCACAGTGCTCTACACACGGTAAGTGCTCCATAAACACGATCGATTGATTCCACTGTGGGCTAATCCTGATCCCCCGTATTCTCCGCTACATCTTGTGCCTAGCCAGACTTCCCATCTCTGCCTTGGTTTTTCATTCCTCCATGGTCTAACAAAATACCAGATGAATTTCACCTGGCTTTTGTGGGATGGTTTTTCAGTTTGTCTGAGAAACCTCAGATTCTCTTCTGTTCTTTAAAGGGCTAGCAATCTTGCCCCCTTCTGAGAATCTGATGAGCACGGTTGCAACTCTTCAGCCCCGGGGTCCTCAGGGATGATTCTGAGCAGCCTGAGGGGCACCCAAGCCATGTCCCTGCCCATCTCCACTTTCCCCAGTTTCTATCTAATCACTGGTAATTTGGCCAAGAAGATCACTCAATTGGTGCTTACTGCGTGGGGAGCACAACTGGAAGACAGGATCCCTGCCCTCAAGAAGTTTCCACTTCCTTCACCTATGGGGACGTCACAGACGAAGGAACTGAAAACCTTCCTGAAATGTAAATGGATTACATAAATGTTCTCCTATTTAGCAACTTCTCTGATGTATAAGAAAACTGATAAGAAAGTGGTTTCTCATGGACCAATGGAGAAAAAGCCCATTTGTAATGGGAATAATATAGTATTTAAGTGCTTACTATGTGCCAGGCACTCTACTAAATGCTGGGGTGGATACAAGCAAATTGGGTTGGACCCAGTCCCTGGCCCATGTGGAGTTCACAGTTTCAAGTAAAGTGACTTGCCAAGGTCACACAGCAGACAAGTGGTGGAGCCGGGATTAGAACCCACGACCCTCTGACCAGAGACAGGCCTTAACTGAATTTATATAACTGCATATAGAAGGTCACCCACTTACATCTGCACTTACAGTCCTACATATACGAAACGGAAGCATTACCAGGGTCAAAAATTCAAGTCAAAATCCATTATTTTATTTTTCTCATACTTGTCTACTGGTTTCAAAGTTACTGATTTTCATATACACTGAATACAACTCAAGCACCTATCTTCTCAGTCCTGGATGAAGACACTTTTAAATGACTAGAGCTGAAGAAAGGTAATTCCCTGGTCAATTCACTCACCGACTCTGCTACTGGAATCTTATTGGTCACATTTAGCACCTTGAAACCTAAATGCCCCTAAAACATTCAGAGATTCTATAACCTTTTCCCCTTTTAGCAAAAGGGAACTTATAAATCACATGTCTTTCTGACCCCTCTTTTTGTAACCTGAAAAAGAGGAAATAAACAATGCAATGACCTTAAGACACAAAAGTTCTGAGAACAAAGACATTTCATCAGTTAAAATGTTGGGCAACCACTGGATCTTTTACTGCAAAGCATTTCTGTTATTAAACACCTGAAGGGAAGCTAATCAACTGAATACCGAACACATGCCTACCTACCACATGGGGTGATAGGCATGATATGCTCAGAACAAGTTGGACATCTGCAAATATCAAGCGATGTTTACTGAGAGCTTAACACGTGCAGAGCACTGTACTAAGCGCTAGGGAGACTACAATGCCACAGGACTAGCAGACATTCCCTGCTTGAGCACTGTACTAAGTGCCGGGGTAGATACAATATAAGTAGATCAAACAGAATCCCTGTCCCATACTGGGCTCATGGTCTAAGGGGGAGAGAGAACAGGTATCTATTCCCCCCTGCCCCTCATTTTTTTTTTTTGTACAGATAAGGAAATTATGACACTGGGAAGTTATTTATTCAAGGTCACATGGCAGGAAAGTGGAAGAGCTGGGTTCAGAACCCAGGTCTCCTAAAGCCTAGGTCCATGCTTCTTTCCACCAGAACATGTTACTTCTCTATTTAATCACTCTGCACAAGTTTCCCCACTGCTCAAAAACCTATGGGAAACTCCTCACTGCCAGCTAAGTCACTCAATCAGCTCTCTCCCTTCCACTTATACTCACTCCTCTCCCACTTCAACCCAGTTCACACACTAACAACCTCTTAGAACAAATAGGTTCCTCTAGCAACCCACTTACTGTGCCTCACTCTCATCGCCTCCCTCCCTCCCCTTCAGAGCTGACACCCCGCCACTTTTCCCAACTTCAAAGCCCTCCGACTAACCTCTCATCTGTCCACAGGTCTCCCGCCCTCCCATGTCATCTACGCACTTAAGTCCGAACCCCCTAAACACTTTGATATTCACCCAAGCTCCACAGATTTATGTGCCTAGCATCCTCTTACTCTTGTGGGTTCCTCTGTCTGTGCTTTTATTTAAAGTCTGCCTCGATTATAAACTCCTTGAGGACAGACACCGTGTCCACCTACTGTAGTCTCCTGAGCAGTCAGTACAGTGCTTTGCACACGGTAAGCAGTCAATACAGGCCACTGATTGACTGAGCTACACAATTCTTATTATTAATGATAATAATAGTTCTTGATAAGTGCTTTCTATGTGCCAAGCACTGTTCCAAGCACTGGGGGAGATACAAGTTAATCAGGTTGGACACAGTCCCTGTTCCATATGGGGCTCACAGTCTCAATCCCCATTTTCCAGATGAGATCACTGAGGCCCAGAGAAGTGAAGTGACTGGCCCAAGGTCACAAAGGAGACATAGGGCAGAACCAGGATTAGAAACCAGGTCTTTCTGACTCCCAGACCCGTGCTCTAGCCACTAAGCCATGCTGCTCCTTACCTTTTCTTACCTGGACACTTTTACTGAGGCAAAACTATACGCTATTCTGGGCAATGACAAGAACTACAGATATTTCTAGGGTACGGTTGATACTGCTGGGATTAAATCTTGAACTATCACCCTGCCAACTTCTTATAACAGCTACCTATCAATTTTTAATAGCAGTAAGTCAAGCTGGTAGAGAGTCCAGCCGGCACACTTCGCTCCCCTAATGCCAATCTACTCACTGAACCTCGATCTAATCAATCTCATCCCCGACCCCTTGCCTATACCCTCCCTCGAGCCTGGAACTCCCTCCCCTTCCATAGAAGACAGATCACCACTCTCCCTAACTTCAAAGCCTTATTAAAATCACATCTCCATAAACCCTAACCCAACTCCCTTCCGCATTAATAATACAAATAATAATGACGGCATTTAAATGCTTACTATATGCCAAGCACTGTTCTAAGCACTGGGGTAGTTACAAGGTAATCGGGCTGTCCCACGTGGGGCTCCCAGTCTTAGTCCCCATTTTACAGATGAGGTAACTGAGGCACAGACAAGTTAAGCGGCTTGCCCAAGGTCACGCAGCAGACAAGTGGCGGAGCCAGAATTAGAACCCACGACCTCTGACTCCCAAACCCCGTGATCTTTCCACTAAGCCATGCTAGGCATTCGATATTCACCCCACCCTCAGCCCCACGGCATGTATAGACCTACCCATAATTTATTCTTACTTCTGTCTCCCACTCCTGACTTAATCTCCTTAAAGGCAGGACGCACGTCTATCAACACTGTGTACTGCCTAGTGCTTATTCCAGTGCTCTGCACAGGGTAAGCGCTTAATAACTACCATCAATTGAGAGAGAAATATCGGGGGGAGGAAGAAAGAGGCTGCAGAGGTGAGTGCTGCAAGTAGCGGTCAAGAGAAGCAGGGGAGGGAGGAAGGAAAGGGAGAAGTACCATAAGAAAGTTGAAGGAGGAAGCGCAGAGCTCTTCTCCCAACCCATGGCCATCTGGAAAGCAAGATCTACCGTCTCCGGAAAAGCCCCGTTCAGCTTCTGAAGTTAAAGGTGCCCTCTGCAAAAGGCTGGGTCACCTGACCCCAGAAGTCATCAAAACAGGGGAATGACCTCTGCTCACTTCACCCTCTCATTAATGAACCACTTCCTGAATGCTGGAGATTTCTGGATTTTTTTTGCTGGTGAAGGGGAAGTTTTTTGTTTGACCCTCGCAAGTCGAACCTCGCCTTAGCCTGGACTCTCTGTTTTGCCTTAAACAGTGGAACGACTCGCAACAAACAAGGCTACCCCACTGCGGAGCTTTTAAGGATGGCCTCCGTTAAAGAAGCTGGCCTGCTGAGGGTGGGCAGATCCCAGCTCCAGAGCTGGGGGCATCAGATCTCTTTTTACCTGGTCCACATCCCTGTACCCGCCTCCCCACACCCCCCACAGTTGGCCGAAATGACTTTTGCCACCCTTGATAGCAATTCTCAAGTCAAAATAGCACAGGGCCACTAAGAAAAGGGTCAGAATCTAAATCTGATTACCAGGCACCCCCCACCCCACTACCCCCCCTTGCAAAAAAAGTGGATTTTTTTCTTTTAATCTCAACCCCGCTCTTCAATTTTCTTTCCTATCAATGTCTCTGGTTAGTCAAGGATATTTATTGAGTTCTTACTGCATGCAGAGCACTGTACTAAGTGCTTACTGTGTGCAGAGCAACTGAACTAACCGCTTACTATGTTCACACCACTGTACTAAGCGCTTGGGAGAATACACTAGAACAATATAACAGATGGATGATGTGGTGAGAAACGTTACGAACAGGGAGGGGGAGGAAGGGTCTGCACGATGACCCCCTCAGGGTCAGCCCAGCTGGGCAAGGCCCCTCCCCCTATCCATGGGATGGAATAATAACAACTGTGGTATTTGTTAAACACTTACTATGTGCCAGGTGGCACTGTACTAAGTGCTGGGATGGATGCAAGATAATCAATCCCTATCCCACATGGGGCTTCCTAGTCTTCGGCCTCAGTGGACGGGTGAGGGACGCAGAGCACTGTGCTAAGTGCTTGGGAAAGCACAACACAATAATAAAGAGGGACAATCCCTGCCCACAACAAGTCTGGGCCCAAAGAAGTTAAGTGACTTGTCCACGGCCACACGACAGACAAGTGGCAGAGCTGGGATTTTGTTTGTCTATGTATATATTTACTATTCTATTTATTTTATTAATGTGTGTATAGTTATAATTTTATCTTTTTATATTGATGCTATTGATGCCTGTCCATTTGTTTGGTTTTGTTGTCTGTCTCCCCCTTCCCTTCTAGACTGAGCTCGTTGTTGGGTGGGGATTGTTTCTGTTGCCGAATCTTACTGCTCAAGCGCTTAGTACGGTGCTCAGCACACAGTAAGCGCTCAATAAATACAACAGTGAATGAATGAATAAACCCCAGCGCTCAGAACAGTGAGTCGGCACATAGTAAGTGCTTAACAGATACTGTAATTTCAACTGGTGTCTGTTCACTTAGATCGGGTGTCTGTCCCGCCCCTGCCCTCACTCGCTGGTAGCAGGGATTGTCCCTCTTTATTAATTCATTTATTCAATAGTATTTATTGAGTGCTTACTATGTGCAGAGCACTGTACTAAGTGTTTGGAATGTACAAATCGGCAACAGATAGAGACAGTCCCTGCCCACTGACGGGTTTACAGTCTAATAGGGGGAGACAGACAAAAACAATAGCAATAAATAGAATCAAGGGGATGTACATCTCATTAACAAAATAAACAGGGTAATAAAAATATATACAAATGAGCGGACGAGCACAGTGCTGAGGGGAGGGGAAGGGAAAGGGGGAGGAGCAGAGGGAAAGGAGGGAAAAGAGGGCTGTGCTGAGGGGAGGGGAAGGGAAAGGGGGAGGAGCAGAGGGAAAGGAGGGAAAAGAGGGCTTAGCTGAGAGGAGGAGAAGGGGGGGGTAGAGAGGCAGCAGAGGGAGCAGAGGGAAAAGGGGAAGCTTAATAGTGACGGTATTTATTAAGCACTTACTATGTGCCAAGCACTGTTCTGAGAACTGGGGTAGATACAAGGGAATCGGGTTGTCCCATGTGGGGCTCACATCCTTCATGCCCATTTTACAGAGGAGGAAACTGAGGCATAGAGAAGTGAAGTGACTTGCCCAGAGTCACCCAGCTGACAAGTGGCTGAGCTGGGACTAGAACCCAGGTCCTTTTGACCCCCAGGTCGGTCTCCTTCCAAACACTTATTTGCCGGACATTGTACTATGCACTAGGCCAGATACAAGGTAAACAAACTGGACACAGTCTGTGTCCCACGTGGCGCTCAGTCTTAATCACCCATTTTTCAGATAAAGTGAGGCACAGAGAAGTGGAGTAACTGGCCCAAGATCACCCAGCAGGTGTGGGGAGGGGCCGGGATTAGAACCCACCACCGCTGACTCCCAAGCTTGGGCTCTTTCCAATGACTTCTTATGTGCCAGATACTGTAATAAGCACTGGGTTGGACACAGTCCGTGTCCCACGTGGCGCTCACAGTCTTAATCACCCGTTTTACAGATAAAGTAAGTGAGGCAGAGAGAAGTGGAGTGACGGGCCCAAGATCATCCAGCAGACATGGGGCGGGGCTGGGATTAGAACCCAGGTCCCTCTGACTCCCAAGCCCGGGCTCTTTCCAAGCCCTGATTATGTGCCAGACGCTGTTCTAAGCACTGAGGCAGATACCAAGTCACCCGGTTGGACACGGTCCGTGTCCCGCGTGGCGCTCGCGTTGTTAATCACCCATTTTACAGATAAAGTAACTAATTCTCTTCCTCTCTTCAAAACCCTACTTAAAGCTCACTTCCTCCAAGAGGCCTTCCCAGACTGAGCTCCCCTTTTCCCTCTGCTCCCTCTTCCGCAGCTAAACTCTCTTTTCCCCCCTTTCCCTCTGCTCCTCCCCTTCTCCCTTCCCCTCCCCTCAGCTCTGTACTCGTCCGCTCAACTGTATATATCTTCATTACCCTATTTATTTTGTTAATGAGATGTACATCACCTCGATTCTATTTATTTGCTATTGTTTTAATGAGATGTTCATCCTCTCGATTCTATTTATGGCTGTTGTTCTTGTCTGTCCGTCTCCCCCGATTATAATGTTGGTATTTGTTAAGCGCTTACTATGTGCCGAGCACTGTTCTAAGCGCTGGGGTAGACACAGGGGAATCAGGTTGTCCCACGTGGGGCTCACAGTCTTAATCCCCATTTTACAGATGAGGTAACTGAGGCACCGAGAAGTTAAGTGACTTGCCGTCAAAGGGCAGGGACTGTCTCTGTTACCGATTTGTCCATTCCAAGCGCTTAGTACAGTGCTCTGCACATAGTAAACGCTCAATAAATGCTATCGAATGAATGAGGTCCAGAGAAGTGAAGGGACTAGCCGAAGATCACCCAGCAGATAAGTGGTGGACTCGAGATTAGAACCCATCACCGCTGACTCCCAAACCCGGGCTCTATCCAGTCATTTATGTGCCAGACGCTGTAATAAGCAGTGGGGCAGATACAAAGTAACCCGGTTGGACACGTGGCGCTCGCGGTCCTAATCGCCCATTTTATAGATAAAGTGAGGCCTAGAGAAGTGGAGTGACCGGTCCAAGATCACCCAGCAGACGTGGGGCGGGGTCGGGATTAGAACCCACGTCCTGACTCCCGGGCCCTTTCCAAGCCCTGATTAGGTGCCAGACGCTGTAATAAGCACTGGGGCAGACACCAAGTCACCCGGTTGGAGACGGTCCGTGTCCCACGTGGCGCTCGGTCCTAATCACCCGTTTTACAGATAAAGTGAGGCCCAGAGGAGTGGAGTGACCGGTCCACGATCACCCAGCAGACGTGGGGCGGGGTCGGGATTAGAACCCAGGTCCTTCTGACTCCCGGACCCTTTCCAAGCATTGATTGGGTGCCAGACGCTGGACTAAGCACTGGGGCAGACACCAAGTCACCCGGTTGGATACGGTCCGCGTCCCACGTGGCGCTCAGTCCTAAGCACCCGTTTTACAGATAAAGTGAGGCCCAGAGAAGTGGAGTGACCGGCCCCCGATCACCCAGCAGACGTGGGGCGGGGCCGGGATTAGAACCCAGGTCCTTCTGACTCCCGGGCCCTTTCCGAGCCCCGATTAGAGGCCAGACGCTGCACTAAGCCCTGGGGCGATGACCCGGCTGGAGACGGTCCGGGCCCCACGTGGCGCCCGCGGCCTTGGCCCCCCATTTCGCAGAGGGACCGACTGAGGCCCGCAGAGGCGGAGGGACGGGGCCCAGGTCACGGGGCGGGGCCGGGATCGGAACCCAGGTCCCGCCGGGGGCCGCCGGGCCCCGCTCCCCTGTTGCTGGGGGTGCCGTCCCCAACGCTTAGCGCAGGGGTCCCATAAAGGCAGACCCCGGGGGGCGGCGGAGGGGAGGGGGGGGTCCCCGCTACTGACCGTGGGGGGCAGGCGGGGCTTGGCGGGGCCGGGCCTCCGGAAGAGCGAGGTGCGGGCGGTGAAGAAGAAATCCTCGGCGTCCTCCTCCAGGCTGCTGTAGCCGCTGCTCATGCTGCCCGCTTCCCGCCGCGCCGCGCCGCGGGGGACGGGGACGGGGACCGGGGACCGGGACCGGGACGGGGACCGACACCGGCAGCGCCGCCAGGACCGGCCCGGGACACCCGACTGGGGACGCCGCGCCGACAGCGGGGACGGACACGCCCGCCCCGCCCGGCTCCGCCCGCCCCCGTGGGCCCCACACCGCCCCACACCACACCACACCACACCACACGCCCCAACATCGCCCCGCCCACCCTCCATTAGCCCCTCCCCGTTCACCGCCCTCCCACTCCCCATTAGCCCCCTTATTCCCCGCCCACTCTCATTAGTCCCCCATCCCCTCCCACCTTCCAATAGCCTCCCCGATTCCCCGCCCACCCTCCATTAGCCCCTCCCACTCTCCAATAGCCCCCCAATTCCCCGCCCACCCTCCATGAACCCCTCCCTCTCTCCATTAGCCCCCCCATTCCCCGCCCACCCTCCATTAGCCCCTCCCACTCTCCAATAGCCCCCCAATTCCCCGCCCACCCTCCATGAACCCCTCCCTCTCTCCATTAGCCCCCCATTCCCCGCCCACCCTCCATTAGCCCCTCCCACTCTCCAATAGCCCCCCAATTCCCCGCCCACCCTCCATGAACCCCTCCCTCTCTCCATTAGCCCCCCCCATTCCCCGCCCACACTCCCTTAGCCCCCCCCACTCTCCATTAGCCCCTCCCCATTCCCCGCCCACCCCATTAGCTCCTCCCACTCTCCGTTAGCCCCCCCCATTCCCCGCCCACCCTCCATTAGCCCCCCCCACTCTCCAATAGCCCCCTCCTTCCCCCGCCCACCCCCATTAGCCCTTCCCTTTCTCCATTAGCCCCGCCCATTCCCCGCCCACCCCCCCGTGGCTCAGTGGAAAGAGCACGGGCTTGGGAGCCAGAGGTCATGAATTCGAATCCCGGCTCTGCCACTCATCAGCTGTGTGACTGTGGGCAAGTCAGTTCACTTCTCTGTGCCTCAGTTCCCTCATCTGTAAAATGGGGATTAACTGTGAGCCTCACGTGGGACAACCTGATTACCCTGTATCTACCCCTGAGCTTAGAACAGTGCTCGGCACTTAACAAATACCAATATTATTATTATTATTATTAGCCCCTCCCACTCTCCATTAGCCCTCCATCATCCCCTGCCACTCACTCACCGCCCACCCACCCTCCCCTGGCCCTTGCCCCTTCCCCGCCCCATCCACTCTCTACTCGCCTTCTTCCCCTCTCTCCGCCCTCCCTCACCCGCGCTCTCTCCACTCGCCCTTCCCTCTGGCCCCTTAAGGATGGCATTTATTAAGCGTTTACTACTTGCCAAGCACTATTCTAAGCGCTGGGGGGGGATAGAAGGTGATCAGGTTGTCCCACGTGGGGCTCACAGTTCTTAATGTCCATTTTACAGATGAGGGAACTGAGGCACAGAGAAGTTAACTGACTTGCCCCAAGTCACCCAGCTGACAAGCGGTGGAGCCGGGATTAGAACCCATGACCTCGGACTCCCAAGCTCGGGCTCTTTCCACTGAGCCAAGCTGCTTCCCTGTCACCCAGATCTTCAGCTTCTCCCTTAATGATAATAACAATAATAATAATGTTGGTATTTGTTAAGCCCTTACTATGTGACAAGCACTGTTCTAAGCACTGGGGTAGATACAAGGTAAGCGGGTTGGGCACTATCCCTGACCTACACGGGGCTCACAGTCTTAATCTCCATTTTCTAGATGAGATGACTGAGTCCCAGAGAAGTTAAATGGCTTGAGAAGTTAAGTGGCTTGCCCAAGGTCACACAGCTGATGAGTGGCAGAGCTGGGATTCGAACCCGCGTCCTCTGACACCCAAATCCGTGCTCTTGCCACTAGGCCATGCTGCCATCCCCGATCAGTCAATCAATTAATCATATTTATTGATGGCTTACTGTGGTGCAGAAGCACTGGACTAAGCACTTGGAAAGTACAATTTGGAACAGATAGAGACAATCCCTTCCCAACAACGGGCTCAGTCTAGAAGGGGGAGACAGACAACAAAACATGTTTAAGCGCTTACTATGTGCCAAGCACTGTTCTAAGTCCTGAGCACTCTTCTATGCGCTGAAGGAATAGGGTGACGGCTAAGGGTCTCAGCCAAACGCCTAAAGACACAACATCTACTCTCCCCCATTGCCTTAGGAGGAAAATGGAAATAAGAATAATAATGGTGGCATTTGTTAGTTGCTTATTGTGTGCCAAGCATTGTACCAAGTGCTAGGGAAGATATAAGCAATATAAACAGATCAGAGACAGGGGGTTCAGAGGGAGAGGGAGAACAGGTGACTAATCCCTATATTACAGATGAGGAAACTGAGGCACAGACGTTACGTGACTTGCCCGAGGACAAGCAGGCAAGTGGCCGAGCCAGGAATAAGACCCAGGTCACCTGATTCCCAAGCCCTTGCTCTTTCCGCTAGAGCATTCTACAGGGTGGAGTTTGGGAGTTTGGATTGGCCTGGTCCTTGTTCATTTCATCTTTCTTACCAGTTATTTAATCTTCCGCAAACTCCTTTCCTTAAGAGTCCAGGTAGAAATGGACTTTGCCGTATCTAGGTTGCTGATGAAAAGGGATGAAAGTGCCTTCACAAAGGGCGAATACTAAAAATAATTCTCTAGAGGAACACCAACTCTTTAGAAAATCAGTCAAAAGATGAGCAAGCGGAGCTAGATCTAAAAGCTTCCTGACCAAACAACACTAAGGTCTAAGTGAGGGAAATAAAGATTTATGGGTGAATAAAGATTAAGTCCCCAAATCTGCCATTATATCATGTTTAGCCGGATCTTGGAATAAGAGGCTGCCTTGTGCATGGATTAATGTTGTCTTTTTTAAAAAAAGAAGAGGGAAAGCAAAAACAATAGGAAGACCAGGATGGATCTCATTCCCTCAGGGTAGGATAACATCCCACAGCTTGCTGCATTTTTCAATCAAATTCTAAAGTGAAAATAATTCAGAGCAAGTCTCACAAAAGTGGCTCTTTAAATTCCTGTCTTAAAACCTGGTTTCGAAGGTATGTTGTTCTCAGACAGGTATTACAGTAGTAATTTCTACGGACAAAAGTCATGACATTTGCTACCATAGATTGTGTTAGCCAGAAAGACCGTTAGAGCGTTCAGAGAACTGGTGGTAGGGAAAATAAGTAAGCAAATTAATATAAATCACCTTCAGTTTTAAAAGAGGTTATTGTCAAATTTAGGGCAAGTGGGACTACTTCCTACATAAACTGCACTCTTGCACATATCTGTAATTTATTTATTTATATTAATGTCTGTCTTCCGCCCCCGCCAGACTGAAAGCTCACTATGGGCAGGCAATGCGTTCGTTTATTGTTGCATTGTACTCTTCCAGGTACTAAGTACAGTGCTCTGTACACAGTAAGCGCTCAATAAATATGATCGAATAAAGGGAATAAATTGTAGTAAGAAATCCAGGCAAAGTGAGAGCTTACTGTATGCAGAGCACTGGAACAAGCTAGCAGTCTAGAGCTTGTATTTACTCCAGCGCTTGGTACAGTGCCTGGTACATAAGCGCTTAACAAATGCCATAAAAAAGGCGGGGGGGGGGGGGGGTGATCCTTCACTCACCCCGTTTTTCTGCAGGTCTGGGAGCTTGTTCCACTTCTCAATTTACAGATGTTGAGCTTGGGGGGGGGTCTTGCAAGGGGAGGCTGGGGGGTCCTTAAGCTGGGAATGGGGGTGACTGGGGAGAAAGCACATTCCAGGGCAGCTTTCGGTGGGGAATTGGGGCCTGTAGTGTTCACAGCTAATTATTTTGTAGGGTTTGGGGGGGGAGGGCGCTCCTGAGCCTCAGCCTTGTGAACCTCAGCGCTAATCCAACCTGGCTCCATCCCTCTCTTATCCTCCTCCACCTCCTCCAACCCTAACTGCAACCAGGAACAAAGGGATGGCATTTAGGAAATGCTTGCCATTATATGAAAAGAAAAAAAAATCAGGGAAAAATCTGCTTAATCAAATGATTGGAGGGAAGTGGTGGAAGGAAGTGTGGTCACTGTGGATATTTAAAAATAGGGCCCTGGGGGAATTGTCTAAACTGGCTGGGATTTCTCCATCTTTAAATTCCAAAAGAACTTTTATGATAGCTGTGTGTTTGGCTTTTAGTTGGTTTTCCATCTCACTTCAAAATTATACCGAATAAATGTGCTACCAAGAAACGGAGAAGAAAAGAGTAGAGAGAGGTTCAGGAGCAGACGTGCTGAAAGGAATCCTTTTAGGTCTCCTAAGGTGGTTTCAAACTTTGATCTGAGGGAAAGATTTCTTATTGTTAAACCACATAAAAGTTTAGAGAGGAGGAAGAGAGAAAAAGACATCCCTGTAAACAGATGATCTTTCCATCACTGGGTTTGCCAGCATGATTATGCTTTGCAGCTGCTTGCTAGAAAGTACAGAAAATTTCCTTTCTAAGCATTCCAAGATTTGGTTACAGTGTTGTTGGTTATTTTCCCTCAAATCAGTTTGAAGGAAAAATATACTAAGTACCTGGGAAGCAGCATGACCTAGTGAAAAGAGCATGGGCCTGGGAGTCAGAGAACCTGGGTTCTAATCCCAGCTCCGCCACTTCTCTGCTGAGGACCTTGGGCAAATCACTTCATTTCTCTGTACCTCAGTGACCTCATCGGTAAAGTGGGATTGAGATTGTGACCCCCATGTGGACCTGGACTGTGTTCAACTCGAGTAGCTTGTACCTACTCCTGCGCTCAGTACAGTGCCTGGCACATTGGTAAGCACTTAACAAATACCACTTTAAAAAGAAAATGTTTTCAACTTGTCACACCTCTCAACTGTGATCTTTTTGGCCCTTCAGAGGAAGTCCACCTTTCCAATCCTTTTTGCAGCACCGAGGAGTTATTAATGAGCATGTAGACTAGGGGACGTAGGTAACCTGACATGAGTTCATTTCTGCTCAAACCACTAAAGGGGTCAACAGGTTGGTGAATTTGCATAAACCCTTGGTTGAGCAGTGCTATCATCCGTTTGTCATCAAATCAATCGTATTTACTGAGCGCTCACTGCGTGCCCAGAACACTTACTGCATGCTTAAGCACCTGCAAGAGTACAATATAACAGAATCCTGGCTCTGCCACTTGTCAGCTGTGTGACTGTGGGCAAGTCACTTAACTTCTCTGTGCCTCAGTTACTTCATCTGTAAAATGGGGGATGAAGACTGTGAGCCTCATGTGGGACAACCTGATTACCCTGTATCTACCCCAGCGCTTAGAATAGTGCTCTGCACCTAGTAAGCGCTTAACAAATACCAACATTATTATTATTATTATTAAAGTGACTTGCCCAAGGTCACTCAGCTGCCAAGTGGCAGAGCTGGGATTAGAACTCATGACCTCTGACTCCCAAGCCCGGGGTCTTTCCACTGAGCCACGTCAGCTTCCTTACTACTTCCCACCACTCGTCTCTTCCATCTAGCTCACACTCTGCTGTCCTGATTATCTTCGAAAAAATGCCACTCAGTCCACATCTCTCCGTTCCTCATGAACCTCCAGTGACTACCTCTTCCTTTCTGTATCAAAGAGAAACTTCTGACTCCACTCTCTCCTTTAACTGCACCCCAGCTTGCACTCTTTGTCCGTTTCAAGCTGTTCCTTGCTCTGGTCTCTCCCGCTTCAGATGCTAAGCTCATACCCTTTCCCCTGAAGGGAACCAGATCACCTTTGAAAGTCTCCTGAAAACCCACCTCCTGCATCCCCCCCTTTCTGGTCATATCCCACAACTACCCCTGATGTATTTATAGATACGGCTTTATTTCTTTTATTTCTCTTTTGTATATTGTTACCCATTGTATCTGCAGTTTCATTTTCATTTCCATTGTATGTGTAAAATCTGTGTTTTCCTACCTCTCCTGTTAGATTGTACGCTCCTCGAGGATCGGGACCACATCTTCTAGTTTGCGGTGCTTAGTACATTGCTCTGCACACAGTAAGTGTTCAATATGTGTTGTAATCCTGGCTCGGCTACTTGCCTGCCTTGTGACCCTAGGCAAGTCATTTAACTTCTCTCTACCTCAGTTTCTTCAACTGTAAAATGGGGATTCACTACTTAGATTGTGAGCCCCATATGAGACAAGGACTGTAACCAACTTGATTAATTTGCATCTACCAGTGCCCAGCGCTTATAACATGATTGCCACATAGTAAGTGCTTAACAAATACCAATAGATCAATTTAAAAAAAACAATGATGATGATATGTAGTTCCTAGAAATTCAGTTGGCTTGCGAGTTAGGGTTCCTATGACTTGTTTTGTTGGTGTTTTTTTTTTTAAGTTATATTCATTAAGTGCTTATTATGTGCCAGGCACTGTACTAAGCACTGGAGTAAAGTACAAGATAATCAGATTGGACACAGACCATGTCCCACATGGGGCTCACAGTCTTAATCTCCATTTTACAGTTGAGGAAACTGAGGCACAGAGAAGTGAGGTGACTTGCCCGAGGTCACACAGCAGACAAGTGGAGGAGCCAGGAATACAGCCCAGCTCCCCTGCCTCCCAGGGCAGGCTGTTCCCACTGGGCCACTCTGAGTTTCCAAATAAAGAAGGGCATTCCATCTAACTTTAAACCACACCCTGAATCTCTCTCCCACTAAATACACATTAGGGTTAACAACACATCATTCCCTCCACCCAGCCCTGTAGGTGAAGGCTGAATGAAAGTTTTGTTAGATGTTAAGAACCTCTTAAGTGGATCAGAGCCATAAAATACTTGTTTGGCTGTCAGGACAGGCCTTGTGTGATCAGAGCTTTAAGAACCAACACGATATCAGAGGCAGGTACCAAAGATTACCTTTTCATCTTCAAAGCACTTTGCAAATCTTATGACAGAGTCTAAGGCAGTCATTAGCCCAATTTGTTGATAGATAAATGTGGAGCCTGAGTATAATGATAATCATTTGCATTTAGTACTTTTCTTCCCAAATATACAGAACACTTTCACGTATCATTTGTTCATACTATAGCTCTCTGAAGCAGGGGGAGATGGGTATTATTTTCTCCTTTTTACAATGGGAAACTGAGGCACAGAGACATTAAAAGGTAACAGTGTGAGTCAATGGGTGGAGTTGGCCAGAGCCTAGTCTTCTGAGTTACACCCTGCTGATTTTTACAAGACTGAAAAGAAATTTAGCGTAGAGCTGGGATTAAAATTCAGAATTGTTGGTTTCTCAGTTTTAGGCTCAGTTCTGTACTTCAAGGAGAGGGAAAGATGAGACGGTGATCTTTGATTCTAATTGCACTGATATTGAATATTATGGAACCTTACAAATCTTTGGGCCTGTGGCTACTGGAAATCAAGAGCAGTGTGGCCTAGTGGAACGAGCACAGTAGCTCTGCCACTTACCTGTATGTGACCACTTAACTTCTCTGTGCCTCAGTTTCCTCATCTGTAAAATGGGGATTCATTACCTGTTTTCTCTCTTCCACTTAGACTGTGAGCCTCATGTGATCTGATTGTACTGAATCTACTACACAGTGCTTGGCACATACCCTAGTTATTATTATCATTAAATGATTTTCCTCCTTTCTCTGCACTACTAATGGATGGAGCAGCGTGGTTTAGTGGATAGAGCCCAGGCCTGGGAGTCATCAGGACCTGGGTTCTAATCTTGGCTCTGCCACTTGTCTCATCTGTAAAATGGGGATTAAGACTGGGAGTCCCATGTGGGACAGGGTCTGTGTCCAACTTGATGAGCTTGTATCTACTCCAGGGCCTAGAACAGTGCCTGGCACAGAGTAAGTGTTTAACAAGTACCTCATTATTTATTATGGTTTAGCTACGCCATTACAGATTTGTTTTTAAAGTATTGTGCAATCGTTTCATTATTCAGTCACACTATTTCCCACATCAAGAACAATATCATGGGCCCATTTTCCAGCACTCAACAAGTCATTCATTCAATTGTATTTATTGAGCATTTACTGGGTGCAAAACTCTGCACTAAACGCTTAGAGGGGAAGTTGCTCTAAGGCCCCTCTTACTGTATCCACTAGACTATTTAGCCCTCATCTCTAGTTCTTGATAGCACTACCCCAAATTTTATCTCTGTACTGTTTTTTCTTTCATTGTTCCCTCTTTTCTTTTAATGAACATATGGGCATGTATTGGAAGACTATCCCCTTTCTTTCTGGGATCAAAATAATAATAACAATAACAATTGTGGTGTTTATTAAATGCTTTCTTTGTATTAAGGACCATACCAAGCACCGGGAAAGACTCAATATACACAGGTCAGATCCAGTCCCATCCCATATGGGGTTCACAGTCTAAGGGGGGAAGAAGAACAGGTATTTCATCCCTGTTTTACAGAGGAGGAAAATGAGGCCCAGAGAAGTGAAGTGACTTGCTCAGAACTGGCAAGTGATGGAGCCAGGTCTAAAAATCAGGTTGCCTGACTCCTAAGCCTGTTGCTCTTTCTACTAGGCCATGCTGCTTCTCAAAATTTGCTAAAAGGAATTTCTGTAATTGTGGAACTCCATGTGATGCAACCTGGTGAATTTCTATGCACAGTACAGCTCGCACAATGGTGACAAAATGCCGCTTGCCTGAGCATGGGCCTTTTAAACCAAGACTAAAATAGAACGGTAAGAGAGCCTATTTTCTTCACGCAGATGTTAAAAGAGCTTGGTGCACTGACTTTGACGTTTTAAGTATAGAAACCACAACTGTGGAAAGTTCAGCATGCCTGTGAATACCAACAAAATTCCATGCCTATGTAGTGCAATTTAATTCCCACAATCTGTCCCAGGGCAAGCAGTGAAAGGGAGGAAGAGAGTCTAGATGAAGAAAATCAGGTTGAACTGAGCCGTGAAAGGATATCCCTTCCAGACTCTGGAATGTTAATTCGATAGAAATGATGCGTCACATTTATTTTGGGACTTGGGTTTAGATCAAATAGTCTAATGCCCATCTGGAGATTCTGCATTCTGCAGTGACAAAGGGAGAGTCCAATATATCAGTAAAGGTCTCTTCTTCCTGGGGAGAGATATTAGTCACTCATATCCCCTGTGGTTGTTTAGTTTGTTCTTTTAAATGGCATTTGTTAAAATGCTTACTATGTACCAGGCACTGTACTAAGCACAGCGGCTAGACACAAGATAATTGGGTTTGGACAGAGTCCCTGTCCCACATGGGGCTCACTGTCTTAATCCCCCATTTGACAGATGAGGTGACTGAGGCACAGTAAAGTTAATTGAGTTGCTCAAGGTCCCATAGCAGACATTCTTTATTATGTCTTATTCATTTAGTTTGGGTTGCCTTTTTATTTTTGCTTAATTTTATTTCAACATTTCTCCCTCTGGTTCCTATTAGTCATCATGTACGAAGATAAGCTTTTGGCATATAATAATAATAATGGGTATTTGTTAAATCCTTACTATGTGCCAGGTACTGAACTAATAACTGGAGTGGATACAAGCAAATCAGATTGCACACAATCCCTGTCTCCTGTGGGGCTCACAATCTCAATCCCCATTTTACAGATGAGGGAACTGAGGCCCAGAGAAGTGAAGTGACTTGCCCAAGGTCACACAGCCAAGTGGCAGAGCAAGGGTTAGACCATGACCTCTGACTCCCAAGCCCATGCTCTCCTACGCATGCTGCTTCTCTAGTACCCTGAACACACTAGGTGCTCAATAAATATTCAATTAAATATTAAACATCTCTTCCAAAAGACCTTTCTTGATTAATCTCTCATCTCCCCCCTCTATTCCACACACCCACCCCCATTTTATGGTCACCTAAACACTTGTGTATCCCCTAACTACTCAGGTATTCACTCTCCCTCCCCACTGCTACACCTCGGCGTTTATGTACATATTTCCCCTTTAGACTGTAATCTCATTGCGGGTAGGGACTGGGTCTTCTGATATAATGTACTGTCCCAAATTTTTAGTACAGTGCTCGGCACACAATAAGCGCTCAATAAATACGACTGTTGGATTGATAGTCTTTAACTCTGTTGCTCCTCACCCCACACACCGATAATTGATTTTAGTGTCTGTCTCCTCCACTTGATTGAAAACTCCTTGAGGGCAGGGCTCACATCTACTAATTCTGTTGTGGTCTCCCCAGGGCTTAGGGCAGTGTTCTGCACACAGTAAGCAGTCAATAAATATGCTCGATTGATTGCTGAACTACATGGGCACTTGCTGAGTCCTCTAAACCTGTTTCATCGGTGGGGTTGGGGAAGCACTTCAGCTTTTCACAATTCCTACCGGCTGTACAATGCTCGCTTTTGTTGTGTAAAAGAATACCCAAATAGCAACAGGAAACAAGCTCTGCAGTCCAGAGTGACAAAGATCCAAAGCTCTGTCTGCTCCGTAATACAGCCATCTTTGTGCATTTGGTGTTTTAAAATAATTAGCCAAACATCGAGGTGACTTTACAAGATAGATCGCTTACATTTGACTGGACAGAAAATAGATGCAGATTCAACCTAAAGGCCTAAGCAATACCATTCTTGGGTCAGATCAAATGTCCACCTGGCTCACCCATTATGAACCCCTCATACTTGAATTCCTCCAAACCTTGCTTGACTCTATTGATCTTGTCAGCATGCTCAACTTGCTGTGGTAACATATTCCAAATGCTTACAACCCACAGAGTGATTAGATTCCAATCTGGATACAAGCAAATTGGATTGGACACGATCCTTGTCCCACATGGGGCTCACAGTCTTCATCACCCTTTTACAGATGAGGGAACTGAGGCACAGAGCAGTGAAGTGACTTGCCCAAGGTGACACAGCAAACACCTGGCAGAGCAGGCATTAGAACCCACATATCTATCCCAGCACTTAGTAGTGCTTAAGAAATAATTATAAATCATTATGGGCTGCAGGTAAGTTGCTCTCTGCAAGGGAGGGAAGCTTTTTAAGAAAGTGCAGAGTTGAAATTAGGCTCCAACGGATCTTTTTCGATCTTATGTACCCAGACAGTTTTAACTGGGGGAAAGGGCCGGGGGTCCCTTGTCCTCCTTATCAGTGTTTCCCTGCTGAGCACGTTATAATTATGCTTGAATGACTTTTCCAGCCAAAAGGCAAAATGCAGGTTCAACTTCCATCTGCCCTGTTATTAGCAAAGGAAACTAGAGAAGTCTCTGACGCCAGTTATCAGAACTGTCCAGACCATGAAATAGAACAGATGATCTATTTACAAGCAAGCAAGTGGTGGCATAGGATTAGAACCCAGGTTCTCTGACTCTCAGATTCCTGCTCTTCCCCTTCTCCTGGAAACATTATCCAACCTCAGCTTCACTGACACTGTCCTCTCCTGGTTCTCCTACTCTCTCTCTGGACGCTCATTTTCAGTCTTTTTCCCTGGCTCCTCCTCTGCCTCCCACTCCCTGAGGGACTCTCTTATGGCTCAGTTTTAGTCCCTTTCTATTTTCTGTGTATTAATATACATCTCCCTAATTGGTTTATATTAATATCTGTCTCCCCCTCTAAACGGTAAGCTCGCTGTGGGCAAGGAAGATGTCTACCAACTCTGTTAGAGTGTACTGTCACAGGTGCTTAGTACAATACTCTGCACCCAATAAAGCACTCAGTAAATATGATTGATTATAATAATGGTACTTATTAAGCACTTACTATGTGCCAAGCACTGTTCTAAGCACTGGGGGAGATACAAGGTAATCAGGTTGTCCCACACGGGGCTCACGGTTTTAATCCCCATTTTACAGATGAGGTAACTGAGGCATAGAGAAGTTAAGTGGCTTGCCCTAGGTCACAGAGCAGACAAGTGCCAGAGCAGGGATTAGAACTCATGTCCTCTGACTTCTAAGCCTGTGCTCATTTCATTAAGCCACACATTAGGCCATGCTGCTTCTCTTTTGCAAGTGTAGTGTTCCCTGGTCCCTTCCTTCAGAACCCTGAATAACACTGTCCTTCTTATCCCAGGAAACCTTTTGGATCTTAGCCACTGCCCAAGTCAATCCAGGGCACCAGATTTTCCCATATTATGAAGATCTCTGTGGAGCAATTTCCCAAGTGCTTTAAGAAGTCATTTAGGTGCTTTAAGAAGTCATTTAGGCAGCTTCGCTTAATTGAGGGCAATTTAAATGTATGTTAAACATCAGGAGAACTTGACTTTCAGGCTTTGCCGGTCCACCTGAACCCTAACTCTTCAGTCTTACTCTCCCTGCCCTAGCCTGGTGGAAAGGGCTCAGGCCAGGGAATCATGAGATCTGGGCTCCCGCTCCACCACTTGCCTGCTATGTGACCTTGAGTAAGTCATTTCACTTCTCTGTACCTCAGCTTCCTCATCAATGATGGGCATTAAATACCTGACCTCCCTCCCATTTAAGACTGTGAGCCCCATGTGGGACAGGGACCCTGTCTGACCTGATCATTTTATATCTGTGTCAGTTCTTAGTACACTGCTTAGTACACTATGAGACATCATAGTGAGCATTTAAAGACCACAACTATTGCTGTTAGAAAAGCAGTTTGGTGTAGTGGATAGAGGACGGGACTGGGATTTAGAAGGACATGGGTTCTAATCCTGGCTCACGCCACTTGTATGCTGTGTTACCTTGGGCAAGTCACTTCACTTCTCTGTGTCTCAGTTCCCTCATCTGTAAATTGGGGATTGAGACTGAGAGTCCCATGTGAGATAAGGCCTGTGTCCAACCCGATTTGCTTGTATTGACCTCTGCCCATTCAGTACAGTGCCTGGCACACAATGCTTAATACCACAATTATTATTATGATTATTACTATCATTATTATCATCATCTTGTCACTGGTTAGTTAGACTTCTCTAGGCAGGAATGTAGTTTGTTTAGTCAAACCTTTGCTGACATTGAGAAGATCCCACGTCTAATCCTTTACCTCCAAGTAGTCTCTTGCTGAACATTTCTGGAGTGAATTCATTCCTTCTTCTACTCTTTCCCACAAGTTATATGGAGGGAATTCTAAACAATACAGTTCTTCACACACCATAAGTGCTCAGTAAATACCACTGATTGCCAGTCAACTCCTTGACAAAATAATCTGATAGTAGCATGGTTTAACTGACTTGTACATTCCAAGTACTTAATACAGTGCTCTGCACATAGTAAGTGCTCAATAAATACTATTGAATATATAGACTATCTATATATAATCCAGACCGGAATGTCACTTGACTGTCCCCACTGTCAAATCCAAATACACAGCACAAAGATTGGGATGGGGAAGTTGGAGAAGTGAAATAAAATGATTTGGGGTTTAGAGTGCTGTTTCATCACTAGGAATCACAGTGCTCCTCCTATTCCAGTTCCTCTACCAGATTGGCTGAGGACCTTGTTGTTTAAATAAAGATGCACTGGCTAAAACTTAACACGTGTAATTCAGATTAAACTGCACTCGGCCAAGTCAGATGCTCAAGGAGAGTAGGATAAAAGAAGCCTCTAGAAGTGTTTTCTATATCATGCTTGCCTTGCTCAGGGCCGTCTGTCATGGTGGATTGATCTGAAACTTGGGGCTCCCACTGGAGGCTTGGGGTTCCATATTGTGATGGCGGTTGTGTCTGTGATTGTGCCCACTTCTCCCAGGTCCCTCGGATCTTGACTGGGCCCCAGTCAGACTGGTTTCCATCTTGGTTCACCTTGGATAACGTGCTTCTAATCCGGATTCCTTTGAAACTTATCTCTGTAGCAGCGGTCGCTGAACACGGCTGTTCATTTCACTTCCTGGGGCAGCAGTACGCAGTAATCAATTATTCCACCAAATGTAAAAGTCTCTTCCTGCTGATACGCCAAAAGCCTCAATTCAAGGCCCCAGGGGATGCCAAACAGCCAAGCATAATATTCAGTCAATCATATTTACCATGTGCTTACTATATGCAGAGAACTGTACTAAAGTGCTTGGGAGAGTACAATACAACAGAAGTAGTGATCACATTCCCTGCCCTTAGTATTTGAATTCTACATCCCTGTGTGAAAATAACAATTCAGGGATTCAGGGTACGGATTCAGCAAAATCCATCGTGACTTTTCTCTTTAGAACTGAAAGATATTTCTTTATCTTTGAGGTCAGAAGAGGCAGGTCTGCTTACCCTCATTTTACAGGATCTTTTTAATGGGATATTCTTAAAAGCACTATTACAGGGACAAGTTAAACGAAGTAACATATAAAGCAGGGGGGATTTCAATATTCGGTCCAGCCTAAAAGTGTGGTTGCCTAAGATTTTTTGGTAAAATTGATTTTACCTCCTAGTTAGTCAGCTCACTGAGCCACTAAGCTCCTTGGACCTAGTGGGGAATTGATCTTGGGAACAGTTCAGTCTGTTAAATGCCAGTATTCACCCTGACTTGTTCATAATCAATCAGTGGCTTGTAATTGTTCACTTCTTCATTAATAAAGGTCACTACACTATTTTTAAAACTTTTTGTTACTGCTAAAAAAAACCCCCTTGATTTTTTTAAATAGCTAGCAGGTTATGCCTTGCTACTCGTAACAATAAAAATTCATATGGCCCAAGCACACATGGAATTTTGGTCATGTGACCTAATACTGGAAAAACACCGCTGATATAAAGGGCTAGCAGTTTTGGCATATCTCTTCTCTGACTCCCCTTTTCAGTCTGATCTCACGGATCACTGACAGGTTGTCTTGGGGCATAGGGGAGGTAGCATGGCCTAGCGGAGAGAGCATGGGACAGAATCAGAAGATCCTGGGTCTAGTCCTGGCTCCTCCACATGCCAGCTGTGTGACTCCGGGCAAGTCACTTACCTCCTCCATTCTTCAGTTTCTTCACCTGTAAAATAGGGCTAAAATACCTGATCTTAATTATGGCATTTATTAAGCTCTTACTGTGTGTCAAGTGCTAAACTAAGAGCTGGGCTAGAACCAAGATAAGCAGGTTGGACACCGTCCTTGTCCCGCGGGAGGCTCACAGTCTAACTTGGAGGGAGTAGGATTTTTTTTTAAACAGGAGGAAACTGAGGCCCAGAGACGTTAAATGACTTACCCAAGGTCACATAGCAGCAAGTGACAGAGCCGGGATTAGAACCCAGGTTCTCTGACTCCCAGGCCCGTGCTCTTTCCACTAAGCCATGCTGCTCTTTCTCTCTTGGGCTGTAAGGCCCGGGTGCGACAAGGGCCATGTCTGATCCGATTAGCCTGCATCCATCCCAGGCTTAGCACATTGTCAGAGTATAATAGAAGCCATTTTTGCTGGTAACAGTTTTCTGTGGCAGCACCTATCAGTAGTTCTCTGGCCTGTCCACACTTTTGGGTGTGGGATCCGTTTTATAGCGTTCCTTTGCTTTCACAGTGCAAACTCCATCACAGGAACTCCGGCTGCCTTCTGGGTTATTTTGGGACTTCAACCTTGTGATTAGCAGGCTGGTGGGCCTTGGGGGAGGATGGGTCTGTCTCCTTCCTACCACGAGGCTCCTCCCGCGGCAGGAGGCAGGGTTTAAAGGCTGCTGGATTATTTTCTGAGGCTGGATTCTCTTGATTAGGTTCCTCAGATCCTCTGCATCAGTGCCAAACACTGAAGGTCAGAGAACACAAGTTCTTCAAAAATCTTCTTAAAGTAGTTAAGCTGGGGATCTTGTGTCTTGCTACTTCCGCACTTTGGAAACAGCTGTGTCTTTCATCCGGTACAGTGGGTGGGTGTGAAAACGGGGACACACACACACACCCTTCCCCCCCACCCCAACACAACTACTCTCTCCCTTAAAGTCAATAACAATGATGGGGGCTTCACAGTCCAATCCTTAGGATTGATTTAATTCATCAGCTGCCTCCTACCTCACCGAGTAATTACTTCACAAGAGCATTTTGGTTCCCATTTTTGTGTAATTGCCAAAAATTGCACCCAATTCTCTTTTTTATGGTAATTGTTAAGCACTTACTACGGTCAAGCACTGTCCTAAGCACTGGGGTAGACAACAGTTAATCAGGTCATACACAATCCCTATACCACAAGGGGCTCACAATGTAAGTGGAAGGGAGGATAGGTATTGAATCCCCATTTTGCAGTTAGGGAAACTGAGGCCCAATGAAATTAAGTGACTTGCCTAAGGTCACACACCAGGTAAGGATTGAAGCTGGAATTAGAATCCAGGTTCTCTGGCTCCCAGGCCTGCATTATATCCACTAGGCCACCCTGCTCTGCAGCGTTACAAGACTCACCCATATTGTTACCACAAAATAGGGATACTAGATCCTGTTTGGTTGGCACCCTCTCAGAAAGATGCCAAGGGTGGTGGATGCCCCATGGCTCAGGCATTTACCAATTGCCGGTTTAGGAGGCAGACGCACTGATTAACGTTCTATTCCCCGTGGAGCAGGCATTTACTCCACAGACCTTTTGTTTCCCGAGTCTCGATCTAATTTTAATCCATAACTACACTTCAGGCTTTCCTCTTAGTTAAGGATTAAACCTAATTATTAAACTGGGTGGGTTCTTAATCTTCAAGGCGCTTGATCATAACCCAGGAACAACTTAAAAGAACAGTAATATTTGCACTCAAGAGCAGTTTGGAGTGTGGGCCAAGATTGTGAGATAGCAAGAGCAAACTTCGCTGGAAGATCTTGTAGATAATAACACAGGGGAAGCCGAACAAAAAAGGTAATGGAGTAAACTCGAAAAATTCCCACTGAAAGAAATTAAAGGCCTAAAGCAAAGACTGTAGAGAGTTGCAGCAGTTTTATTTACATTATATCCAACTTGCAGCCACACCCAGGAAAGGGAAAAACAGCATCATTTTAAACCACAAGCTTTTAAAGAACCACCTTGAAAAACAGGATAATCTAAGTTTTTTCATTTGTTTGTTTTAGTAGTTACCTGGAGGACTGCCTTCAGAAACTGAGCATGGCCTAGTGGATAAAGCACTACGTACCTGAGAGTCAGAAAAGCCAGGGTTCTAATCCCGGCTCCGTCACTTGTTGCCGTCACTTGGGCAAGTCGCTTAACCTCTCTAGGCCTCAGCTACCTCATCTGTAAAATGGGGATAAACACTGTGAGCCCCAGGTGGGACATGGACTGTTTCCAACCTGAGTAGCTTTTATCTGCCCCAGTGCTTAGTACAGTGCCTTGCACGTGCTAAGTGTTTAACTGATACCTTAAGAGAAAAGGAAATCCATCTAAGATCTCTGCAAGATACAGCTGTTATGGTTTGATACCTTGCCCCTAGTTAGAGGCATCCTTTGTTTCACATGACAGGGAGACCCAGCCATTACGATTTGATACCTTACCCCAGGGTACAGAAATAATAATAATAATAAGGGTATTTGTTAAGTGCTTACTACGTGCCAAGCACTGTTCTAAGTGCTGGGGTAGAGACAAGGTAATCAGGTTGTCCCACATGGGGCTCACAATCTTAATCCCCATTTGACAGATGAGGCAACTGAGAAGAGAGAAGTTAAGTGACTTGCCCACAGTCACACAGTGACAAGTGACAGAGCCGGCATTCGAACCCATGACTTCTGACTCCCAAGCCCGGGCTCTTTCCACTAAGCCATGCGGCTTCTCTGTTCTGCTTCTCTGAAATCCCATGTGACACACAACAGGGAGATGCAGTCAGCATGATTTGATCCCTTTCCCCAGGTTCCAGACATACCATGATATTTACAACCCAGGGAGAAAATCATTATTGTTTGAAACCCTGGAGATCCACTGCACCATTGCAAAACACCAAAATATGATTTTTTCAACACCAGCCAAAATTAAGATTAAGTAAGCAGCATTGGATCCACTTTTTAAAAAAGCATATAAATTTATAAAAATGATTGAAGAAGACCCTATTGAAGAGAAGAGTTCAAAGGAGTTGGCCTGCTACAGGGTACTTTTTGAAGACAAGAAGAAGGCTGTTGTGCCATCTAAATTGGAAATATTCTTCCTTAAAATTGAAAAACCATAATCACAGACAGGAGAACACGCTTCTACTTTTGAGGCCTTTTGCAAAGATCCATATCACACTGCAACTCATTTGGCTTTTGAGGCTTAACCAAGATCAAACAATAATTTAGTGTGGCTTAATCTAGAGATATATAGGATATAAAGCAATTTCATCTTATTTTTCCAGATTTTGAAATAGGAGCAGCTTGGGTTAGTGGAAAGAGCCCAGGCCTGGGAGTCAGAGCACTTGGGTTCTAATCTTGGCTCTGCCACTTGCCTGCAGTGTGACCTTGGGTAAGTCACTTAACTTCTCTGTGCCTCAGTTTCTTCAACTGTAAAATGGGGATGCAGTATTTGGACTGTGAACCCGTTGTGGAACAAGGATGGTGTCCAACCTGATTACCTTCTATCTACCCCAGTGCTTAGAACAGTACTTGACACATAGTAAGCGTTTAATAACTATCATTAAAAAAAAACCCCAATGATAACATCTGAGTCTAGGGGAAAATGTATCAATCAATGGTATTTATTAAGTGCTTAAGATGTGCAGGACCTTGTATTGATTGGGAGAATACAACAGAAGTAGCATTCGTGCATTCATTCATCCAGTCTTATTTATTGAACACTTTTACTGAGTGCAAAACACTGTACTAAGTGCTTGGGAGCAGACACATTCCCTGCCTGTAAGGAGGTTCTCAAGTTACAGTCATTTATTATACATTCCCTGTTTCTACGCTTGGCTTGTATGTGGATTCCTTCTTGCACAGATCTTTGCTTTGGGGAGTTTAGCAAACCAAAAACTAATAATTGAGCTCCACCTGCTGGTTTTGTTGCAGCCAAAAATTCAATCAACCTGTCTCCTCTATCAAAATCTCAGGTGAGTTGAAAGTAACCCCATGGGGAGAACCTGGCTTGCTACTGTTAGGAATAGGCAATTCCATAGGCACCTGCCAAGGGGTTGGCTCCCCTAAGGAAAGAATTTTACTTTTAAAAAAATGCCAGAGCATGGCCTAATGGAAAGAGCACGGGCCTGGGAGTCAGAGGACCTGGGCTCCAATCCCAGCTCTGCCACTTGTCTGCAGTGTGCCCTTGGACAAGTCACACAGTGTCTGGGCCTCATTTCCCTCGTCATTAAAATAGGGATTAAGATTGTGAGCCCTGTGTGGGACAGGGACTGTGTCCAATCTGATTTGCCTATATCCACCCCAGCGTTTAGTACAGTTGCCTGTCACGTTGTAAGAACTGAACAAATACCTTTTGAAAAAAACACACAAAACAGGGTATGTTCCGATTTTGGAGTTGAAACTTTGCATCCTGTCTTCCTAGCTCTGCACTGAGAGGATCAGGCTATGATAGATTCTATGATATGTGGAATCACAGCTTGTATCTAGGTGTTGAATTGAGAATGCCAACAGTAAGAATAATGGTGAGCAATCTCCTAAGCTGAAAACCAGGAGTTCGGTTCACCCTGAGACACAGATAAAGAAGAACACTCAATTCCCCCAACCTGGGTGAGAGACCAAGCTACTCAAAGCCAAGGCCTCACGACCACGGAACGCTTTCTACCTGATGGTTCCTATTGCTCGAATCTGCCCCTTCGAATAGACGGATGCAATCTTGTGGTTTCCTTTTTTTCTGACGATCAGGAGGTACCAAGTTCCGACGGTGAGGGCGGCCCACATATCTACCCTCTGAGAGAAAGACACAATCAATCAAACAATCACTCAATCGAATTCATCGAGCAATTACAGGGTGCAGTGTTTGGGAGAGAACAACACAGCAATATCACCAATGCAGTCCCTGATCACAACGAGCTTGATGTTAGACAAGTAGTGGGGAGACTACTTTTTTTTTTTTATAAACTCCAGGATATGCTGGATAGCAAATTGTCACAACATTATAATAACGATAATATCGCTTAGTACAGTGCTCCACACAAAGTAAGCACTCAATAAATACAATTGATTGATTAATAATAGTACTAACTTGACAGTTAATAGGTGCCATGCACTGGAGCAGATAAAAGATAATCAGGCCAGATACAGTCCGTATATAAGGAAAGGAAATATGTACATTTTTACAGTTTAGAACCTGGGACAGTGGGACACAGAGAAGTTAGGTAACTTGCCTTCAGTCACACAGCTGGTCAGTGGCAGAGCTGGGACTAGAAACTGGGGCTCCTGACTCTCAGCTTCCTATATTTCCATTTTTCACTGGGCCATACTCATAACAATAATAATAATAATATTCATTCAGTCATATTTATTGAGCGCTCGCTGTATGCGATACACTGTACTAAGTGCTTGGAAGAGTACAATATTAAATATAGACAAATTCCTAGCCCACAACGAGTTTACAGTCTATCGGTGAGCTTACAGTTTAGATAATAAAGATCATCATCTTCACACATCATCTTTTAGATAATAATAATAATAATGATGATGGTATTTGTTAAGCGTTTACTATGGGCCAAGCACTGTTCTAAGTGTTGGGGTAGATCTACAAGGTAATCAGGTTATCCCATGTGGGGCTCACCATCTTAATCCCCATTTTACAGATGAGGTTACTGAGGCACAGAGAAGTTAAGTGACCTGCCCAAAGTCACACATCCGATAAGTGGTGGAACCGGAATTAGAATCCACAACCTCTGGCTCCCAAGCCCTTGCTCTTTCCACTAAGCCACATTGCTTCCTAGTGCTTAGTACACTGCCTGGAACATAGTAAATGTTTAACAAATACCATTTAAAAAAAAGTAATTTGGGTAGAGGGGCAAGGCTAGACATGTAATACAGTACCTCAGAGGGGACTGAGGTCACAAAAGTTCTAAACATGGGCCTGTGAATTAGAAGACATGGGTTCTAATCCTGGCTCTGCCACTTACCTGCTATGTGACCTGGAGCAAGTGACTTCACCTCTCTGGGCTTCAGTTTCCTCATCAGTAAAATGAAGATGAAATACCTGTTCTCTCACCCCATTAGACTGTGAGTCCCAAGTGGACCAGGAACTGATTGTGTTGTAGCTACCCCAATGTTTAGCACAGTGCTTGGCACTTAGTACACACTTAAATATCACAATTCTTACTATTTTATCATTGCCCTCTTCGTAAAAAGCACACCTCAACCCAGGGACTAATTGTGTTGTAGCTATCTCAATGCTTAGCTCAGTTCTTGGCATGTAGTACACACTTTACAAATATCACAAGTCCGGTTATTTTATAATTGCCCTCCTGGTGAAAAGCACACTTCAACCCTGAGTTTAAACATGACAGTTTTATAGTCCAACATGAAACAACAACAAACAATTGTAGCAACTAATAAAACTCAGTCTCCCATCTAATTAGTAACTTCCACCACGAGCAGAGAATCCAAACGCCAGTTATTTTGGAAGCTCTTTTCCTACCTGAGACTTGGGTTTTTCTCACTTGCTTCTTGATTTTGCCTGAGAGCTTGATCATGGCCAATCCCATCACAGCGTGCCTGCCACCCAAGGTGGAAAAATCCTACAAGTTTATCGGAAGCTGCAAAATGCAAAACTTTGGTAAGCAAACTTCCCTAAAGCAGAGCGAGTAGACCTCGCGAATATCCCAGCCCTCTGCCCTCCCTGGGCTTCTGTCTCCCAGGAACCAACTTAAGTGATGGCTGGGTCAAATTTGCCTTTAAAATAGGTTCTTAATAAGGTTCTCAAATAGAAACTTAATCAGGAGGGCATAGGAACTGAGCTAATCAGCCACCTACCACAACAACACGAGTTAACATCTTCAGGGGCATAGATGGGATGAGAACTTGATGATGAGGGATGCCCTGGTGTTCAAGAAGTACATTAAAAATGGCCTCTAACTCTTCGTGCCTGATTAATGGATTGCTTCAGTAATTCCACAGGCCACGGTGGTTTGTCACCGCAGGGATGGAACAGCCCAACTTCCTCTGCTGCAACTTTTCATTTGGACATAGTTGCAATAATTGTATCTATTTAGCAGTTAACATGGGCAAAGCATCATACCAAGCACTGGTCTAGAACTAATATTCAGAAAAGAAACATATCTTTAGCCCCACATCTGATGGGTCCTTTGATTTGATTGAAACTTACAACTGACATGTTTGTATTAATGCAGATGCTAACATTTTCCATTCACGACTCCAATAGCGAGTTGTAGGTATTTTTCAGTAGAGGTTGATTATGCAGCTGATGTCCTTGGAAAGAAGTATTGCTGTTTCACTCCAGTTTTCCAGATGGAGTGGCAGTAAAATACACTCCTCTAATGCCAATCTTCTCACTGTACCTTGATCTTGTGTATCTTGTGGGAGACCTCTTGACCACATCCTGCCTCTGGCCTGGAACGCCCTCCCTCTTCATATCTGACAATTACTCTCCCCCTTTTCAAAGTCTTATTGAAGGCACATCTCCAAGAGATCTATTCTAAGTCATTCTTTCCTCTTCTTCCACTCCCTTCTGCACCACCTCGACTTGCTCCCTTTATTTACTCCCTCTCCCAGCCCCACAGCACTTGGGTACATATCTGTAATTTTATTTAATGTCTGTCTCACCCTCTAGACTGTAAGCTCACTGTGGGCAGGGAATGTGACTGTTATTCTTTTATATTTATACTCTCCCAAGTGCTTAGTACAGTGCTGTGCACACAGTAAGCACTCAATTAATACAATTGACTGACTATCCAAATGTGGGAAAAGTGAGGGTGGAACAAGCATGGAACAAAAGTGGGAACAAGCATAGATTCAGTTCTCTGGGAAAGGAAGACATAGATTCTTTTTTTATGGCATTTAAGTGCTTACCCTGCATCAAGTACTGTTCTTGGCGCTGGATAAATACAAGATAGAATGGACGCAGTCCATGTCCCACATGGGGCTCACAGTCTTAATCCCCATTTTACCGATGAGGTAACTAAGACACAGAGAAATGAAGCGACTTGCCCAAAATCACACAACAGACAAGTGGTGGATCCGGTATTAGAACCCAGCAGACCCTCTGACTCCCAGGCCTGTTCGGTTTCCACTAGGCCCTGCTGCTTCTCACGCCAATCAAATCAGGTTCTCACACATAGGCAGGTTCTGAGGGAAAAGGACCATTTTCATCCCAGTTAAAAGGATCTTCTTAAAGTCTCTTCCCACATCAAAGTAGTGGACACAAGGAAGATCTCATTAACCTTGACAACTTCTCCTAGAAAATCTCATTTACGTAATGATTTGCTAAAACAATAACTAGGTAATAGTTACTAATTAAGGCAATTTGCCTTAGGCATCAAATATTTCCTCCTGAATAATCAACAGGGAGAACCAGAGAAAAGGAGACTGTGTTAACTGAAAGAGGTAAATATTGTATAAAAAGGAAGAAAGATGGAATAATTGAGGCTATTGGAAGGCTAATCTGAGATCTCCTTTGCTCCTTGTATCAAGGTACCAAAGTATGAACACAGGAATACTACACTGAGATGCTACATGTGACCAATGACACTGCAAACTGAGGATAAGGACTGTCCAGAGAGGGAAAGGGAGAGGGAGAGAAGAGAAAGGGAGAGAACCAGAACGGATGTATTAATTCTGGAATATGAAAAGTTAACTAGGCGGTTCTTATCTGATTTCCTTTTCTTATCTTTACCATAAAGAAGAAATACATTCAGTTGTGTGCTCTATATGAATATATTAAAGCTGGTAATGACTAGGCTGTTTCATCTTTAAGCAGAAAAGGATCCAGACTTACTGAAGTGATAAGTGATCGTAGAGTATAAAGGAGGAGGGAAGACAGGCTACTTTTCTGATCTATCAGCAGCAAAAGTCTTCAAGACTGGAGGATGTTTGCCTGCTGAAACCTCAGATAAACCAGAAAAGCAGTGCAGTCTAATGGTTAGAGCACAGTCCTGGGAGTCAGAAGGATCTGGGTTCTAAACTCGGCTCTGCTACATGTCTGCTGTGTGACCTTGGGCAAGTCACTTCACTTCTCTGTGCCCAAGTTACCTCATCTGTAAAATGGAGACTAATACTGTGAGCCCCATGTGGAACATTAACTGTGTTTGACCAATCTCCTATCCACCCCAGAACTTGGTATGTTGACTGATGCATAGTAAGCATTTAACAAATACCATAAAAAAGTAACCACTCAATGGCATTTACTGAGAGTAAGCATGGACTTGGGAGTCAGAAGGACCTGTTCTAAACCTGGCTCCACCCAACTATGGACTAGTAATGTCATCATGTGTTATTTTTACAACTGTATTTTGTTGGGACCTAAAAATCATCTCTGATTTTAGGCAGAAACTTGAGCCACACTTGTCTTATGCTGTAGAGTTGTTTCTTACTAATAACGGATTTCATGGACACATCTCTCCCAGAACTCCCCATCTCCATCTACAATCTGATAGTGGATCCTTAAGTTTTCTTGGTAAAAATACGTAAGTGGTTTACCATTACCTCCTTCTATGCAGTAAACTTCAGTCTCCGCCTTCGACTCTCTCCCATGCTGCTGCTGCCCAGCACGGGTGAGTTTTGACTTGTAGCAGATTGCCTTCCACTCGCTAGCCATCGGCCAAGCTAGGAATGGGATGGACGGGCCTCTGCTTGATTCTCCCTCCCATAGTCTAGACTGGTAGAGTATTGGAAACTCTCCAGGTGCCAGCTTGAGAGGGTGAGCCACACTAGCGGCAAGTAAAGAGCCAAGCCTGCTTCCAGACCCTGACACTGTTGCAGAGCTCCTTACCCGGCCCAGTCCAACAGAGACCCCTGAGAACCAGTCCACCCTCCCCATCGGACTTGCTCACTCCTCCTGCTGGCACCACTGGAGCCCCTGAGGGGATCTTACCCCCAGGATGTGGGGGATGTGTCAAATTTGAAAGGCAGCCTGACCTAGTGGCTAAAGCACAGGCCTGGGAGTCACAAGCACCTCCATTCTAATCCCAACTCCACCACTTGTATGCAGGGTGACCTTGGGCAAGTCACTTCGTTTCTCTGTTCCTCAGTTCCCTCATCTCCAGCGCTTAGTACAGCGCCTGACACCTAGTAAGCACTTAACAAATATAACTATTATTATCTGTAAAATGAGGATTAAGACTCTGAGTCCTTTGTGGGAGAGACTGTGCCCAACCTGATTAGTTTGTATCTATCCCAGCGTTTAGTGCATTGCCTGGCACAGAGTAAGTGTTCACCAAATACCATTAAAAATGTTTTGAAAAAGTGAAAATCATTACAAGTAGACTGCTACCCCTTGAGACGGACAAACAGAGCAGGCACCGGCAACCAAAACATTTCCGTCAGTGCCATCGCCGTGTCGTCCACTCTAGGATTGTAACCAAGCCCAGCTCCAGCCATTCTCTCTGTGCCAGCCGGAGTTGACTGGTGGAAATGCCCCAAGGATCCTGGAGGAACTGGCCCAGAAAGAAGAGCAGCAGCAATTAAAAACGATGAGTAAAATTGTGATGCTCTCCTCCCTGGATGGCTCGTTTTCTGGGATCACCTTTGGGATCCAGGTTAGAGTTCCGGCTGGTCAGTGCCAAGGGCGGCTGACTGCAGCTGCCGCCTCCTCCCCAGACTGCTCCAGCCTCCTCCAAGCTGGGCGCTTCCAGGTGGGTATGACTTCTGGGTCCGAAGCCATGAGAGAGGTCTACCTTCCTGGCCGTCTCTGGCTCCCTCACCCCTCTGCCTCTCCCCCAGTGTTCATACCTCCTGGCCAGTGCTTTCTTAGGAGTCAGGAATGGATTTATTAATCGTGGCACAGTCCCCCTCTGGGATATGGCCTTTGCCCAAGTCATTTAAATCTTTTCATCCAATTTTTCCCTCACCTGCCATGTAAGGACTTGGAGGGAATTTACTTCTCTTCCCATTCAAATTTAAGCTTCTCAGCGACTGTGCCTACTGTATTATATGCTTCTGAGTACTCAGTACAGTGCTCTGCAAACAGTAAGTGTTCAATAAGTACCAGATTGATTGCTTATAGAATGCCACGTGGTGCCTGAGAGCCTTTTCAGGGAGCACAAGTGCCATTTGCCTGCACTTGTCTACCCCCCTCCCCCACCAATTATAGCCATGTGGGTAGCAAAAGGTCAAACTGTGTAGAAGGGATTCTTTCAGGAAGGCGTCAGCCAGGATTAGCATCTCTGAGCTGGGAGAGACCATGAGAGGTCACAACACCCACTTCCCACAGGAATAGACTTTCCGATAAATGTCAAGGCCCAATGCAATGTTTCTATTTGCTGTGGATCAATTAATACTTATCTGGATCAGTCTTCCCTAGCACCACAGCCAATAACTTGATGCTAGAAAACATACTTGGATTACTAATATGGACAATTGTGACCCAAGTACATTTTCTGCATTTTTTTCCCCCTCTCCCCCGCCTGAATTTGCTGAATTAATGAGCTGGTGGAGACCTGACTTTAGCTTAAAATGCTCCACACAGACTCAGCCATAAATACAATTCAGCATTTGGAATGGAAGATCTTCATAAGTAACCACCCGATTTAGTTGTCAACAAAGGCCTTACTCTCCTTTTCTTTCCAGTTTACTCTCAGGAATTTTGGAAGTGAAAGCCGAAAAAAACCAACCACCCTGCTGGCTTGTTTTTGCTTTTAAAGCAATCCAATTTCCTCAGAAATGGTCATTTTCTGATTCCAAACAGGTTTTCTGCCTTCCCAGGTTTTCCTTCGCTCTGGATAATCAAGTCAAAGAATGGCGGCTTTCAAAAGGTTCATTCGAGGGCTCCACAATGAAAGGGATTGTGTTTACCAACTGTATTGAACTTGCCCCAGTGCTTAGCCCAGTGCTCTGCACACAGTAAGCACTCGATGAATTCCACCAATTGACTGAAAACAAAATACAAAAACCCTTCCCTTATTGTAGTAAGAAAAGAGTCTCTGAGGCATTTTTCAGCCTGACTTACCACCAGTCTGGTTGTAGGGCAGCTTGATGCTCTCCTTTTCTTGCGCAGGTTGGAGACTGACTTGGGGGGGAGGTGAGGGAGGCAGTTACAGAGCTGAGTTATCTTCCTGACAGTTTGGGCAAGGGCATGCCTTGCAGCCATTCTTGCAGCTGAGAGCCCTCCGTGGCGACATCAGGAAGCAGCGAGGATGGAGGAGGGAGTCAGAGGACTCCCACACATGGCCCGCTGGCTGGGAGAGCCTCAGCCCCAGTGGCTCCTAGCCACCTGTTAGCCCTAAATCCTTTCACTGCCATTCCTCCGTTGTGTCCTTCGAACTGTATTAATAGATGCTCTTTTTAAAGAAATATCTTTCTGCCTCCGTAATTAACCTGACAGAACACTTGACAAGTTCCAAAGCAAAGACATTCTTTTCACAGAGGTGCCTGATCTGTTTGTTTTGCTCTCAAAACAGCTTCTCCCCTTCCTGTCTAACCTCGATAATGTCTCACTACAATCCAACCTGCAGTCTTCTACGTTGCCACTGACCCCTGGCTTATGTCTTCCTTCTTTCCTGGAATTCCCTTCCCCTTCATATCCCACTGATCACCACTCTCCCCCTCTTCAAAGCCCTACTAAAATCCTAACTCCCCCAAGAGGTCTTCTCTAAGCCTCATTCTCCTATTTGCCCCCCTTTATATCGCCTATGCACTTGTGGGTCTGGACCCCATAAGCAGTTTGATATTCACCTCAGTTCTATTTCCACCTGTAATTTATTTTAATGTCTGTCTGCCGCTCCAGTGTGTAAGCTCAATAATAATAATCATGGCATTTGTTAAGCACTTACTATGTGCCAGGCACTGTTCTAAGCGCTGGGGTAGATACAAACAAAGTTGGACACAGTGCCTGTCCCATTTGGGCTCACAGCCTCAATCCCCATTTTACAGATGAGGTAACTGAGGAACAGAGAGATGAAATGACTTACCCAAGGTCACACAGCAGACAAGTGGCAGAGCTGGGATTAAAGGAGCATGTCTGCCAACTCTATTGTACTGTACTCTCCCCAATGTTTAGTACACTACTCTGCACACAATAAGCGCTTTATTGTGCTGACCACTGACCAGTTCTGTCGCCAGATGAAGATTTGCAACAAGGGGAAATCTACATCTGCTTATTAGGATGCTATTCAAGTCTTAATTAGACTGAGAGCCCCATGTGGGATGGGATTTTGTCCAATCTAATTAACTTGTATCTACCCCAGCGCTTAGAACAGTGTTTGACACTTAGTAAGCACTTAAATACTATTTTTAAAAAATCACCAAAAAATCAGTTGCAGGGCCAGTTTAATCCATCAGTAATATAATTAAATACCTTCACTGGTCAGAGTTTGGGAGAGTACAACAGACTTTGAAGTCATGATCCCAGCCTTCAAGGAGCCTACAGTGCAGCAAATATAGTTTATAAGCAGAGCAGGCCTGACTACCTTCTGAGCGCTCAGTATGATATGCCTCAGCTGGAGCAGGGAGTAGGAACACAGCTGACTTGAAAACCTTATCATGCCCACTGAACCGTGGGAGCGGAAATAGAAATAAAATAAGGTCAGTGGATATCAAAATGAAGAAGCATGTGGAGTAGAGCATGGGCCTGCGAATTAGAGGTCGTGGATTCTAATCCCCGCTCTGCCACTGTCTGCTGTGACTTGGACAAGTGACTTCAACTCCTCTGTGCTCGGTTATCTCATCTGTTAAAGTGGGATAAGACTGTGAGCCCCATGTGGGACACAGGAAGTGTGTCCAACTTGATTACCTTGTATCTATCTAACCACAGTGCTTAGAACGGTACCTAGCATATAGTAAGCACTTAACAAATACCATAAAAAAGGAGAGGAGCTGACAATTTTTTTTTTTTTGAAAAATCATAGTAGAGTGATCAGTAAGCAAGATGGATCGATCAACTGAACGACTGGTGATGGGAGAGGCACAGAGGGCCAAATCAAACAGTCGAGTCTCTGGATCTCTTCCTCTAGGTAACCCAGGGCCACCCACCTCTAGCAACACCTGTCATATCCAAGCAAAACACAGAGGTGCCGTTGGTCTAAAATGCAGCCATGGAATAAACATCCTTTTATGCTTCCTGTCTCTGGTTACTCATGTTGGAAACGATTTCATGAAAAAAAAAAAGAACTGTTCACATATTTAATAGCAGTACAATTTACAGTGGATGCATTTGTATATACAAATTAATGCCCATGTAAGAATAATCAATATACTCAAGTTATGGGAAGTGTTTTGATGTTGTGGTTGTGTAAATAAAGCCATTCACTCGTGCATTTATTTCTACAATGAATACACTGAATGTTACAATTTCCCAATACAATACATTCTTTTATTCAAAATATAATTCTAATTCAATTTCAAATTTTAAAAAATTTGCTTTACTTTCTATTATTCTTGGCAGTCAGGTTATTTACTCTCCAGAAACCAAAGTTATATATATATATAAACGTCTTGATAGAAATAATGAGTAAAAGAAAAACACACTCCATCAGCAGGAGTATGAGAAGTTCTGAAACCAAAATAGTTACTTTTAAGGAGTTATATAAATTATTTGTTTTTCAAAATAACTGTATCGAGCTTGTACACTGGTGTTTACAGATGAAACATCCAAATTATTTCTTTCAAAGTAAATAAGATTTCTCTCATGTAAACAGTGCTCATACATATAACTTCACTTAAAATGAGCACAATTACTGGAGTATCTAAAAAAATTCAGAGGAAGTAAAGAATGTACGGAAAATTTTTACAACTTAGGTACTTTGTTTTTTTTCAGTTGAATGTTTTAAATATTCTGAAGAAACCGAGTTCTGTATTTCTGTGGCCAAAAGAGTGGATTTTTTTTTCTTTTCACAGAAAGCACTGTTGTCATTTGTTGGATTTCATTCTAAAGTTAACTGATACATCTTTCAGGGTGGACAGAGACTTGGGACCACCTGGATATTGAAATAAAGCTACCAGAGAGAAACTCACTGACTTCCACTCTCCTCTTTCAAGCCTGTGAGCTTGTATGCTACTGAAATAAGTAATGCAATAAGCTCAAATTTCTGCTCTCAGGGGCAATTAGAAACGGTCTCATAAATCCATTTCTTGACCCCCAAAGTTGCAGCTGAAGATCTCAATAGCCCAACAAATGCTCTCAAAAATACTTCTCTGGTTTGAAAAGTCACTAAGCCAAAATACCTTAGGTGCGGATTCAGGCCGCCTACAAATTCTCTTGCAAGAAACTAAAGACAGATGTGACTTAACCCAGGTCAGCAAATAACGGCAGCTGAGAAATCAGAATATCAGCATGTTTCTGAGACGTTTTGCTTGCGTTCACTGACGGTAAATACCGTCACTTGATTATAAATGTCAAAGTTAAATTACCCTTCGATAGCAGCCCCAAACGTATATTTTTATTGTATTTACAACAGTGTACATATTTACATCCTTGTGTCAATCCCCGAATGGACCGCAACATGCACCTCCAGAGTCATTCTTGCAGCTAATGACACAGAATTATATTTTTGTGCAAATCGAATCGTTTTTCTTTAGTTCTTCAGAAAGCTACAGACAATCGACATTCCTTGAGGCCACCATCCATAGTCAAGGCGCCAAACCTAAAAGTACAAAAAACAAAACACAGACCCAGATTGAAGAGATTTAAAGAGTGACTATAAATGCCTTTTCTGGAAAAAAGCGATTATTTATTTCCACTTGACTTAGATTTCTGTGGAATTCATGGAAACATGGAAGACAGTCTAAATGTCCCCTCTAGCCTGTAACCTCGTTAAGGACAGGAAATGTGACTGCTAATTCAGTTGAACTGAATTAGAAACTATACTCTCCCAAATGCTTAGTACAATGCTCTGCACATAGCAATTGCTCAATTAATACCACTGATTGACTGAGGATAGTTGTCTTTTTTTGGCCTGTAAATTGTCGGGCAACATGCTCTGCAAGTTTAAAAAAAGGACTGCCACTGAAAAATGTTTTCCACAAACCTTCAAAGATTGCTTGATATTGCAAATCTCCATTTCACAGTCGAGGAAACTGGAGGTTAAAGAAATTAAAGGAATCACTCACAATATGACCCTTTATGGTGGTGACAAACTTAATTTAAACATAATAATAGTAACAGTATAATTAAAGGAATAATAATAATGGTATTTGTTAAGCGATTACTTATGGGCCAGGTGCTGTACTAAGCACTGGGGCAGATACTAGGTAATGGGTGAGACTCAGTCCTTGTCTCACACAGGGCTCAGAAGTTTAATCCCCATTTTACAGATGAGCGTAACTGAGGCACAGAGAAACTAAGTGACTTGCCCAAGGTCACACGGCAGACAAGTGGCGGAGCCAGAATTAGAACTTGGGTCCTTCTGACTCTTAAGCCCGTACTCTACCTTTCCTCCAATTGAACCACGAGGGTTCTACCAAACATCATACAGACAAATTGGGCTAAAAAAAATACTTGCCTCTCTAAGATATGATTATTTTTCAGCAAGCTCCTTAACAACACCCTCCATCTCCTCCTTCAGTTTCTTCATACTGGAAAAAAAAACCAATACAGTTCTTCACTAAGTTCTGAACAGATTAACTTGCTTTGCCCCATTTTAAAAACTGAATTCAGCCAATATAATGTCTCGACTTTGAGATTTATATTGGAGTTCTAAATCATGCAAAGAGGATTACAGTAAATTCAAATTTCTCAGCAAATGAAAATGTGCTATTTCATTATGAACTTCTTACCCAAGAGTCATTTCCACAGGGTGTTAGAACTTGGATAAATTGGGTTCATGGTAATGTTTGATGCCACTGGAAGCTGCAAACATTTTCTGAGGCAGAGTTTCCTGTAACTGCAATGTTGAAATGTTACAGGGCTGAGAGGCCCAATAGGCTGGACCAAAACTACCCTATGGCATCCTATGTTTTTTTTGTCCGAAGTTATTAATATGCTACATGTTTTATAGATTCCCTTCTTGCTAAGGGTTAGGGTTAGAAATTACTGTCGTTACAAAATGACACACCAGAGGCTTACTGGACACCTAGTCCTTAAAACTCAGTGTACACAAAAAATATTAACTTTCATTCTGATTTCTAAAATATGCCAATGCTGATTACAAGGGGGTTAGTTTTAGGTGCTTAAAAAGAGTAAGTCGAAGCAGGAACTCTGACCACTAAGGGCACTGAATGCATTCATCTAAAAGATGCATCCTCCTCTACACTGCAAACTCGTTTTGTGCAAGGAAAGCTCCTTGTGGGCAGGGACTGTGTCTGTTGGTTATCATACTGTACTCTCCCAAACACTAAGTACAGTGCTCTGTACACAGTAAGCACTCAATAAATATGATTGAATGAAAGTCCTAGCTTTTCTGGTCCTCAATAGATACAACTGATTGACTTATTTTCTAAAAGTTTCCTTTCAGAACTGAGAATGGCTTGTGTTCTCGAACATCTTAAGAAAAATAAAGCTGACATTTGCTGTGTTGTTTCTTTCTGTATTAAATGCCAACGTAAACATTCTGAAGATGCTAACTTTAATCTAATGTCTTTGGAAAAAAACAGCTGTTTCCTTGGGAAAAGATATCTGGTTTGTACCTCATTAGTATAGTCCTGGTATTTTGATACCTCTTCTTCAATATCAAAACACTGATTAGTCAGAGTCAATAACTGTTTCCTTAGATGAAGCATCTTTCTGAAAGTCAAAATAAGTGCTTTTGTAAATAAAAATATCAAAATGAGATGCCCTAAACAATGTACCAAATTGTAAAATTGTGCAAGCAACAAAAACAAGTTAATTACCTCATCCACTCCTCTGCCTTGTCCAAAAATACCTCGTATTTTTCAATGCATTCATCTGTAAATTGGACATGGCTTTTGGTTGCATGATAGTACAGCTTTTGCCTGTAATTGCAAACATAATCAGTCAACATTTATTCTTGTAGCTTTCACAAACTTTTCTACACCAATCTTCACGACTGAAACTTTAGAATTTACACAAAAGGAAATAACATCAAAATTGTAGGAAAACACAGCCACAAATACCCATGACACCTTTCAAGCAAGACTACCTACCTCAACCAATCAACATATCTAAAGCTTTCAGAACTTTTTATTTTTCTCATGGGAACTCAGGAGGCCAGGGGCCTCAAGCCTGGAAAAATCAAGATAAGGAAGAAACTACTGCCTCAAAAATACACAGGAACTCAACCTGTAAATCTGAAACAATACTTGTTTCCTTCAGCAAGTTTCCTAAGGAATTTGGCAAGCAGAAGTTGAAATGAGCTGAGCTCTATTCTTATCTTTATTTGGACTCATCAGGTGACTTCAGGCAAGTCCCTTTATATCAATTTTGTCAAATGTTTAGAAAGAAGACTGATAGTGCCTCACCCAAATACTTTCATTCAATTGCATTTACTGAGAGCTTACCGCGTGCAGACCACTGCACTAAGTGTTTGGAAGAGTACAACATAAAAAGACATTCCCTGCCCACAACAATCTTCCAATCTCAAGGGGAAGAATACTTCAGAAGACTCTTATTTCTGAGAAGATGGAGTATTGTGGATTAGAGGCTCCAGCTCCATGACTATATCATTATCAATATCACCAATGGGATTTATTGAGTACCTAATGTATACTAGGTACTTGGGAAAGAGTCCAATACAACAGATTTGTACATACTATGATAATAAGGTTAACAACTCCACCTTGAAGAGTCTCAGCTATTACTCATAATAATTATTTAACAGGTCTTAATCACGGTTTCGGGCTTTCGGATACATTATGTTTGCTTTCGCTCCTCTGACTGAAAGCATAAGTATGTCTGATTGCCCTTTGTGAGGCAATTTTATGGCATCTTCCCTGTACACCAAGAAGCTCTGTGTTAGCCCTGATGCCTGCCAGGGACCATATAGATTCCAAGTGGACTAGTCTGTAAGCTCCATGTGGGCAGGAACGTGTCTACCAACTTTGTGGTATTGTATTTTTCCATGTGCTTAGTACAGTGCTCTGCATACACAGTAAACACTCAATAGAGAAGTTTGAGAAGCAGCGTGGCTCAGTGGAAAGAGCCCGGGCTTGGGAGTCAGAGGTCATGGGTTCGAATCCCGGATCGGCCACTTGTCAGCTGTGTGACTTTGAGCAAGTCACTTCACTTCTCTGTGCCTCAGTTCCCTCACCAGTAAAATGGGGATTAAGACTGTGAGCCCCACATGGGACAACCTGATTCCCCTGTGTCTACCCCAGCGCTTAGAACAGTGCTTGGCACATAGTAAGCGCTTAACAAATACCAACATTATTATTATTATTATTATTGACACCAGTGATTGACTGCTTGATTGACGAGATCTGCCCGGCTCTCACACCCCTAGGGTGGAGACCCCCAGAAGAGAAGGAAAGGAGGCAAGCAGGAAGTCATTTCCACTTCCTCTGTCTCCACCATTTCTCTTCTCCTTTAGTCTCCATTAAGGAGTGGGGTGCCGAGTAAGGCGTGCGCTGTCTGCCTCACTCACAACCCTCGCTTCAGCTTGTTCTCAGGTTTCCCCACTCACTAAAGAACGAGACTCTGCACTGAGCAAATGAACCTGAAAATTCTGCCAATGGGGCTATGAGAAAAATAATGATCTCCAATTTGTTGGGCACTTATTTTCCCGGCGCAGTCCCGATATTTATATCCAATTGTTCTAATGACACTGCTGCGTGGTAGAGAGAGACAGGTGTTATTCTCCCCATTCCTCTAGACTGTAAACTCCTCATGGTCAGGAAATATATCTGCTAATTCTGTGGTATTGTATTCTCCCAAGCGCCTAATATAGTGCTCTGCACAGAGTAAGTGCTCGAAAAATAACACTGATTGATTTAAAGGGGAGAAAATTGAGGAAAACAGGGAACGATTAGCCCAAGGTCACACAGTGGTCAGAAGCTGAGACTACGATCCAGATCCTGTGACTCTTCCATTAGGCCCTGTACAGTAATCGTTCTAAGCAGCTCTGTTTTATTCAGGCAAACCAAAAGGTATTCTGTTCTGCTCATCAATTTTAATTTAAATTTCTCACAACTCCTATTATATATATATATATATATGAATCAAATAATCCAAAGTACAAAGGATTTCTATACTTACTTGTCAAATTTGTGGATCTGTTCTTCATTATAAGCCAACCCTAGGATGAGATGTTGTCACAAAACGATTAATTCTGCAAATCAGCTATGAAATCATATTGTAGAATTTCTTTGTCTATGAATATGTACACTAATAGGCAAGCCTACCCCTTTCACAAGATCAGCCACAAGAATAATATATTGCTTTAAAGTCACTTAAGCCCTTTGTCCCCAGTGAATTACACTAATAGAAAGCAACTAAAAAAATTCATTATTAATCACTGTGAGGTGTGCCTGCTTTTCTTTTTGAGTCAGGAGGGGGAGAGAAAGAGAGAGAGGGTGGGTGTGTGTCTGTCTCTCTCTTCAAGGGCACAGTTTCCATCCTTCCCCAGCCTCCAGTGGACACTCAAAAAGTCCCTCATTATGTTGAAGTCCTGTGGCGACCCAAGAACCACTTCGTGAGCCCAACGGATGGCCGAATCCCCACAGTCTTGGACCGGGTGAGAGGTGCAGGGTAGAGAGAGGGAGAAGCCCCTATATGGCCCCAGATTGAAGGGATTTGGTAGGGGGCAAGAGGAGCCCCCGTCAGGCCTGTCTCTTGTAAACGAACAATTAAAACTGCTAAAATGTACTTACTACGTTCCGCTTTGTCTTTTTGAACTGATGGTAGATCTCCATGATGCAATTCAGCAGGACTTTGGAGCCTTTCTATACTAAGAGGGAAAAAAAGAAAACAAAATCCAAAAAACAAATCAACTCTTGCCAATGTGACCAGACAATGAAGAGTTCAGATCTGGAAGAGTGTGCCTGGTTCCTTACTTACTTTCGGTCTTTGGGATGACTGCCTTCCTGATTTGCCCAAGTGGTCTGCCAGCAAGCCACCGGGAGACAATTTGCTTTTGATATCCTGAAGACTGGTCTCTATTGTTCCCCGAGAGCTAGAGAGCTGCAACAGAAGAACAGTTCAGCACTGGGCTGCCAAAACCCACAAATGACAATTACAGAAGACTGTAGCCTATATTGTCTCTCTCTTGTCAAGGTAACTCCAAGGCCAGGGGAGAGATTTCTATCTGTAAACATAATGATGGTGGGGGCCAATTTAATCATTTCACTACTCATGTTTATGGGAATTCAATCCCCGTTCTGCCTCCTACTTAATACTGCAAACCCCCTGTGGACAGGGATTGTATCTGCCTGATTCACTTGTAGCTACCCCAGAGCTTAGAACAGAACATATAGTAAGAACTAAAAAAATACTATCATTTAAAATTTTTAAAAAAAAGTGGGGCTTCTGAAATTTCAGAGAAGAGGAAATTGAAGCAGTTAATGAGCTGATATTTTTCCAGAAAATTTCAAGATTATAAAAACTCTCAAATTCATTATATGTTTACTTCAGGATCAGAAGACCTGGGTTCTAATCCCAGTTTTCCCCTTTGCTTGCTATGTGACCATAGCCAAGTCGCTTCATTTCTCTGTGCCTCAGTCTCTTCATCTGTAAAAAGGGGATGCAATTCCTGTTCTCCTTCCCCCTTAGACTGTGAGCCCCATGTGGGAATAGGACCGTGTTTAACCTGATTATCTCCTATCCACCCCAATGCTTAGTAAGGGCCTTACCACAAAGTGTTTAACGAATACCACAACAATTATTATGCTGAATATCCTTAATTGTACATTTGATTTCAGTCCTATTCTACCACTTAAGTCCACCTTTTTGAATAATAGTACTATTAATAATAACAATAATTGTGGTATTTGTTAGGTGCTTACTATGTGCCAGGCACTATACTGTGCCAGGCACTGGGGCAGACATAAACTTAATCAGATTGGACACAGTCCCTGTTCCTCAGAGGGCTCACAGTCTCAATTCCCATTTTACAGAAGAGGTAACTGAGGCAAAGAGAAGTGAAATGACTTGCCCAAGGCCACACAGCAGTCGAGTGGCAGAGCCAGGATTAGAACCCAGATCCTTCAGACTCCCTGGCCCGTGCTCTACCCAATAGGCCTTGCTGGAAGAAGGCAAAGGTAAACCACTTCCATATCTTTACCTAGAAATCTCTATGGATACACAGACCAGAATGATTTTAAGACAAAAGATGTGTTGTTCTGAAAAGGGTGTGTCCACCGAGTCCCCATGGAAATGACTCAACGGCATTTGAAGAAGAGATCTTTAGCTTAGATATAAAGAACTCTGTCACTTAGCGCTCTAGACTTGAAGAGGTTACAGAAACTTTGATGCCAGTAAACTTTAAAAACGGGAAGGTAGCAATGCATCCAAAGTGATTTAGGAATAATTTTGCTTAGGATGGAAGATGAATGGACTAGGTGACCTCTTCGGCAACTTCCAAAGATTACACAACGGTAGGATTCGTCACTTACTCTCAGTAATTTAGTGTGGATGTCAGAAATTTCACCCAGCTCTGCACTTTCCAAGTTGATGTGCATCAGTTTTTCATACCTGTACAAAGAAAACAAAGGTGTCCCAAAGAAAAAATAGAAATCAAAATCAAATTTTACTCAACACTTGTATTGAAAAGATTATATTCTTAGACTGATAACACTTAGCTTTAATTAATAAAGAGCTATCATAGTCTATAGCCCTTTTAAAAAAAGATTTGTCCCTTTACTACCAACAGGAAGGTAACTTCACATAACTCAACAAAGGAATAAAATGGACAATTTTTCAGACTCACTCTTGAGTCAGTACCTGGGGCCTAAAATAATTTACTGGTGCCAGGAGAAGCAGTGAAAGGCAGCTTGAAATTAGAGTGGCCCATAAGATCCCAGAGTAGAAACAATCTCAATCATTCCCCTGACATCAAGGTCCTAGAAATACTTTAGATGTCAACTTATGAGACGACTCTTCATTCTTCAGTTTTAGAGTTTTAGTTTTCATCAGACCATTAGCGTGGAAATGGGATGTGTTTTCCCTTTACACTCAACACTCTTTCTCAAACAAGACGACCCTTAAAGAGAGACCCCAGATCAGTCCTCCAGAGTCCCCTAATATTTCCCCTACAAGCCCTCCCTTCTACGTTGACTATGCACTTGGTTGTGCACGCCTTAAAAACTTTGATAGCCCCCAGCACTTTGTAAATATCCTTATACTCTACAATTTCTCCTATATATAAAATCTATTTTAATATCTGTCTTCTCTGTAGACGGTCAAGCTCCAAGTGGACAGGGATTATACTGGACTCTGCCAAGCGCATAGATACGGTGTTCTGCACAAAGCAAGCACTTAAATACCATGGATTGATTGATTGATTTCAATTCCTAGGTAACACCAGGTTTGGAGCCCTTTCTTAAAAAAGGATGTATAAAAATGTCCGTATTGGAGTCCGACAAGGATAGTTAAGTCGAACATCACAGCACATACCACTGACAGCAGAGAAGTCAATTTACTTACACTTTGCGAGTTTTCTCGATGTTCCTGATACAGAAATCCAGTGTGATGACCACCTCTGTTTTTTTGTGCACTGTTTCATTGTAATCCTCTCTGATTAGCTCACTGGAAATAATATCAGTCATATTAGTCTTGGAAAGAAACTTCACTGTTTCTTACCATCTATAGAAACATCAGCTGCCAGGAGAAGTGCTGTTCTTGCAGATCAATTTACATGTATTTTGTAAGCTATATAACATCATCCTTGGAATAAGTGAAATCTGATCCTGACTTTCAGAAGGAAATTACTGAAAATTAATGGTATTTAATATTTCCAGTACACTTAACTCTTGTAATTCATTTAACATTTAAAAATTTAATTGCTTATTATCTTGGAGTGTACATAAAACATATATTCCACATATATTTATTTAAGCTTCAATCATACACTTCCATAATTCAATTCGCCTATTTAAGTTTTTTCATTCAGTCTTCTGATACTCAGGAAAATTAAGAGGCTTTCTAAGAAATCACACACTAGGTAACACATTAAGAAAGTGAACTTACTCAAGTTTTTTTCCTGCCCAATACCTTACAATAGACTATGAAAGCTACTTATTTCTTTTTATGTTGACAGAGGAGAAGGAAACAAAAGGTAAGACTACAATAAGTTAAAAAAAATAAATAAAAAGGAAAACTAGTGTTCTTTGAACCTAACTATACCTAACTTCCCAAAAGTCAACAGGATTACTTCTTAGAAGAGAAATGGATGTGGACAGATCCTACATAAAAATTTTGTAAGCAAACTTCTTAGGAAGGCTTTTCTCAATGACAGAAAAACGAAATATTTTAACAATGGCTCACAAGCAGGTCTAGAACTTTTTGTGCCTTTTTCAATCAATCCTTAAGAACAGATTTTTAAAAAGCAACCTACCTTCACAATCCTGCTCTTGCATATACTTATTGGTAATTCTAGTTATTTCCAACTTATTTTCTGAGGCCAAACAGAGAAATATAGACATAGAAAAGGAGGGGTTTGCTTACAACTTTAAAAAAAAAGTCTGATTAATGTCCCAACCAGTGGGGCCAGCAGTCATACAGGTTGCTTTTTCCAATTACTTGCTCTGTCTTAAGTACATTTACTTTCTATGTTGGCTAGCTAGTATCTCGAGATTCCCAAGGTGAAACACATAGCTAAATTCCAATCAATTACTTACATTAACCATCGAACTCCTTTTCTCATCAATTCCTGGTAAAGCAGCAAGCTACTGGCAACTCTACAGGCATAACATACAACACCTGTTACTGCCTGACGGAGAAACAAACAATGTCAGTGCTAATTTGCTGCTTTTTTTTACCCCCTTTCTTTTATTTATGGTATTCGTTAAATGCTTACTATGTGCCAACACTGTATTAAGCGCTGGGGAAGATACAAGCAAATCAGGTTGGACACAGTCCATGTCCCACAAGAGGCTCACAAGGCGTAATCCCCATTTTACAGGTGAGATAACAGGTACAGAAGTTAAATGACTTGCCCAAGGTCACACAGCAGATGATAGCAGTGTGGCCATTTTCAACACAAAATTTTCAAGTTTATGCATCAATAAAAGGAATTCAAAAAGCAGATGAAACATGGACACCAGTAAAACAGGAGCAACCGTCTACAAATTATTACTGGTTGAAGGGGAGAAACAAATCACAATAAAGACCTCTTCCCTCACATTTTAAGAGTCACCAAATCTTTATGTAACCATTAATGAGGAAAATGAGTAATAATTACATTCCCGATAAAATAGCTCAGAAAATGAAACACCAGTGTTTTGGTACAGTAATGAGAAATGCACACAAGCATCTAAACTTTGAAAATAATCAAATAAGTTTTCTAGGCTTTATTTTTGCCCTGCCATTTGTATGCATAGAGAAAAGGACATTCTTTAGAACAATGCTGCTACTTTTGGTGCTGATTTCCTATGTTATTAACCCGTATCTACTTAATGTTCAAATACTAACCTTAGCGACACTGGCATCACTATCCAAGTCATAACGAGGATGTACTTTAGGGATTGAAACTGAAATAAGAAATAAATATTATTGAACCATGTGGTACCGGAACCTAAATCCTACATACCCACTTATACCTATGGTAAAACTCCATTATACTGTACTCCCAAGGACTTCGTACAGTGCTCTGCACACAGTAAGCACTCAATAAATACAATGGATTGATCCACTTCTAGGAGAAATGCTTTCACGGGGAAGAGTGACAACTTGCTTTAATTTGTATGCTGTCTAGCCCAGTAATTCATCAAATAAAGATTAAGCATGCCCACTCATGGGATATTTTTCCACATATTTCCAATATATCTGAAAATGCACAATTTTTTAAATGGTATTTAAGTGCATATTAACGTGTCAAGCCCTGTTCTAAGCGCTGGGGTAGACCCCAGTTAATCAGACCAGACACAGGCTGGCCCACATGGAGCTCAAATAGGAGGGAAAACAGATCACTAAAGAAGTTTTGGTTCCATTTATATCACTGCATGGCCTTGTTAATTCAGGTATATAGCTCTTTTTAAAAGAAATAAATCAATTACTTTAAAGCCTAGGGCGTACATGATCCGGAAAAGGTAATTTACAAAACGAGCAAGTGGCCTGAAGATGTTAATTCCTCTAAAAAGTAATAATAATAATAATAATGTTGGTATTTGTTAAGCGCTTACTATGTGCCGAGCACTGTTCTAAGCGCTGGGGTAGACACAGGGGAATCAGGTTGTCCCACGTGGGGCTCACAGTCTTAATCCCCATTTTACAGATGAGGGAACTGAGGCACAGAGAAGTTAAGTGACTTGCCCACAGTCACACAGCTGACAAGTGGCAGAGCTGGGATTCGAACTCACGAGCCCTGACTCCAAAGCCCATGCTCTTTCCACTGTGCCCCCGAGTCATCAGCCAGATTAAATTCAACAGTTTTTCCACCTCCAGTCAGTTTTTCCTAGTACAGCATTTATCCTGCTCCTCATTTAAAAGTAGTTGTCTAGGTGGGATTTTTTTCCACCTTTATTAACTTATAAAAAAGGATAAGGACCAAAACTAATTCTAAATAATTGATGCACACGTTCAAAGTACAATCACATTTACTGTTGAACAAACTTTGTTTCCAACTAGAGAGTTCTTTCAAACGAACCAGGCCTGAACGTACTTTTTTCGTAGATTAGTCCTACGGTGCTCATGGGGTCTCGGCTTACAATAATGATGGGATTTTCCTCTGAGGTTTTAGGGAAATGCTGAGCCAGTCTTCCGGGTTCGAGCACTAAGCGTCGGCCTTCAAAGATCAGTTCTTGATTCGGGGAAAGAATCTTGGTCTGTTTGTAGACCAATTCGTGGAAAACGGCAGCACTGTCAGGGGAAACCACAAGGACATTTGACCTGAAAACAAGTCATCTCATTGTTGACCTAGATGTATTTGGGATCAAGTTTTGAGATGCATCTGAGAAAGGGCCTAGTGGATAGAGCATGGGCCGGGGAGTCAGAAGGACCTGGGTTCTAATCCTGACTTCACCACTTGTCTACTATGTGCCTTTGAGCAAGTCACTTCTCTGTGGCTTCCAATAGGCACTTCCACTGCTTCTCATTCCGATGATCAAGAGAGAGAGGGTGACTGTTCGATATCCAGTGCACATTCCAGCAACTTTCATTGAAATGTTAACATTTCTGCTTTTTACTCATGGAGTACTTTGCCCATAAAGTGTTTTTTTTTAACTAAAATTCCAAACAGAATGAGCCAACGTTTGAAGAAAATTAACACTGGAGATTCCTCTCTTCATAACAACATTATGAAGATTTAGGAAAAGAAGAAAAAATCTTTTTTATTTGGTCATTAAAAAGACAAAAAACCACAATGCTCCTTGACTGGGTACAAAGGTTGTAAAATAATACATGTGAAGAGAGAATGCAGAAGGTATGACTTACGTATTATAACTATGAATATATATCTTGTGTGCCGTCATTTGTTGAAGTGAAAAAACATGGATTATAATTCGGTGAAGAATGTCGCTTGTTTCAGCGAAAAACTGGTCAAACCCCCAGCATTTTTCCTGATCTGCCTCAAGAATGTTTGCCAGTACAGGTGTAAGTAGGGCTTGTAGACCCCTGAAGAGAAAAAAAGGAAAAAAAAAAGTCAACTCCAAGATGGATGTTCAGATTTTAATGCAGAGAAGCAATAAGGCTTAGTGTTGGTATTTGTTAAGCGCTTACTATGTGCCAAGCACTGTTCTAAGCGCTGGGGTAGACATAGGGGAATCAGGTTGTCCCACGTGGGGCTCACAGTCTTAATCCCCATTTTACAGATGAGGGAACTGAGGCACAGAGAAGTTAAGTGACTTGCCCACAGTCACACAGCCGGCAAGTGGCAGAGCTGGGATTCGAACTCATGAGCCCTGACTCCAAAGCCCGTGCTCTTTCCACTGAGCCACGCTGCTTAGTGGAAAGAGCATGGGGCTGGGAAGTCAGAGGACCTGGGTTCTACTTCTGCTTCCACCACTAGTCTGCTCTATGTCCTTGGGCAAGTGACTCACCTTCCCCGTGCCTCAATTTCCTCCTCTTAGATCATGGGGAAAGGTGAAAGTAATATCCCTGACTCAGATGACACAATATAAGCACAAAAACAAAACAAACCCCAGTATTTTGGCACCAACTCTGATGAGAGTGGGGTAGATCATCTCCCACCAATTCCTATTACTTATTTCCCTCAGACCAATAGCTTAGGCATGCCAGGATTCTCATTTTTCCAACTTGAGCTCCTAGCCGGGACTATGAAAACTACTCATTCTCCCTCTTACTTAAAATGTGAGCTCAGTTTGGGAAATAGACTGCGTGACACCTGATTCTGTCGTATCTACCTTAGCGCTTAGCAAATGGACCCAGGTCTCCTACCTCCCTGGCTCATGCTCTTTCCACTATGCTATGCTGCTTTTCCCATATCACAAGATGACAATTCTTACTCACCCACATAACAGACTACTTGAAATAGGTAATTAAGATTTTCAGCCTGAATTTTTTATTAAACCATGACTAGGTAAAATGGCTGACCAGGAAGGTCTACCACTTGATTACCTGGCATACCTAAATACTTGATATTATCGCTAACTCTGCATCAGGAAGTGGGAGAGCAGCTTGTTCAGTCTGGATCTCTTCTCTAGCAGGAGGCCAGAGGAACATGATGCTCAGTACTCCAGGATTTATTTTACAGATTTTCAGTTCAGAAATTCAGGAGTATGTATAATTAAATAAAATCACTAGAGAAGACAAGCTGGAGGAGACAAGCTGTTAGAGAGAACATGTAAAAAAAAAAAACCCAACAAAACTCCAACACGCTTACCTAGAAAGGTTACAAGAAATAGGCATATCCCCACTATAGTCAATTGGCCCGTTCTCTGCCTTTTGAACTCCAGATACAGCACCGGAAGGTTTCCCGGTAATTATTTTATACCTAGGAGATATTAAAAGCACATCAAAATAAAGCCGTTCACATTGTTTACAGTCTGTTCTATAAGGTGGGAGTTGCATTTCTGAAGGGCACTGTATGAAGGAGAAAACGTGTACTAATAAATCAGTCCTTTATTGATATGTGAGCCCCACCGAAGAAGAGGAACTGGATCCAATTCCCACCTGCGTATTCTTTCCCAACACTTAGTACGTGCCCTAACCAAAATAAGCGCTTAATAATTCTGTGAGCAGAGAACGTGTTCTACCAACTCTGCTGCACTGTACTCTCCCAAGTGCTTAATACAATGCTCTGCATCGAGTAAGCACTCAATAAATACTATTGCCTGATAAATACTAGTACTCCAAATAGGCGAATGCTGGAGTTCTGTGAAAATGTCCCCTCCAACACACAAGGGGAAATTAATGTTTTGGGCAAAATGATGTGGCAATAGATTCTGGCACCACATGACAGCAGCAATATTTTCCTAGTCCTAAAGCAGAAAATAATCTTTTGATGAGTAACGGAGTCTGCAGGGAGGAAACCAGACGTTAAATTAAAATCAGATGTGTGAAAATTAGAGCTTTAAGTGACAGCCCAGAAAGATAAGGATTTACTGTCACTGAAGTATACTGTACATTTACAAAACGAATAGCATCAACACTATCGCCATTTATTGAGCACTTTCTGTGTGCAGGGCACCATACTAAGCCCTTGGGAGGGTACTATGCAAAACAGTTGGCAGACAAGTGCCCTGCCCACAACAAGCTTAAAGTTTAGAGGGGGAGCCAGACCTTAATAAAAGTTACAACATATAACAAATACAAGTCCAGCAGGCTAAAAGTTCTGGAATGGACCACTGGTGGAATAGTTACGGCTTGAAGATTCATTTCTCAATAGCTCTTCTTAGCGTAACCACATCCTTGCTAGAAACCGATGAGCTGAAGCAAACCCACTGGCTCATGAATAGGTTCTTTACTGGTCATTCTATTGCGCTGTACTCTCTCAAGCACTTCTTAGGGTGGCCTGCACCTACTAACTGCTCAATAAATACACCTGACGGACTGATTCAAGTTTTAGAAAAACAAAAAACTACTCACATTACTTCCTTGTTCCTCCGAGGTCCTTCAAAAGGCCGGAAGGGTAAGGCTCCCGTGGCAGCATGGTAAAATGTCACTCCAATGCTCCATAGGTCCACTGTTGCTCCGTACTTCTTCTGGTGATCTTTCCTCAGTACTGCCCGCTCATACATGTCAGGGTGCTCACCAAGGAACGGAATAAGAGACGCACAAAATTAAGAAATGCTGCAACACATTCCAGCGCTTTTCACTGTTTCCCATGTGCTCAACCAGAAGATGGCGAATGCTTTCAAAATTTAATTATGGGTTGCCCTATTTATTTTACGGTATTTGTTATTCGTGATGTATCAAACACTGTCCTAAGTGCTAAAAGAACAATGCCAACAGCCATATGACACTGAAAGCCAAAATGGAAACTTGTGGAAAAACCTGGATTGTGTAATGCACCAGAGAAAAGCAGGGAGAGTACTGGGGAAAGTTGGGAAGCTGGGAAGTAGCATGGCCTAATGGACAGAGCACAGGGCTGGGAGTCAGAAGGATCAGGGTTCTAATCCTGGCTCTGCCACTTAACCACTGTGTGACCTTGGGCAAGTCACTTAACTTCTCTGGGCCTCAGTTACCTCACTTGTATAACAGGGATTAAGACTGTGAATCCCACGTGGGACAAAGATTGTGTCTGATCTGATTAGCCTCTATCTACCCCAGCACCTATACCAGTCCCTGGCACATATTAAGCCATGAACAAATACCATTAAAATAAAATCAGAGCGGTTGAGCCACTCAATCCTATCAATTATTCAATCCATGGGATTTATTCAATGTTTTTTGTGTACACAGCACTGTACTCAGCACTTGGGAGAGTACAATACAACAGAGTTGAAATCTCACTGTGGGCAGGGAATGCGTCTACCAATTCTGTTACATTGTATTCTCCCACTTAGTCCAGTGCTCTGTACACAGTAAGCACTGAAATACCACTGATTGAGTTATGTTAACACCAACATTCTACTTGCTTTACATTAAAAATAAATGCACTGGCCTTTTATTTCCAAAGTCTGACTGAGTGTTCCAGTAGCATCTAACTTCAGAAGACATGGGCGCTTTTATAAATATACACTGCTTTTATCTAAAATACAACCTAAATATTCCCACAAATGAAGGACATTATCAATGTACGTGGTCAACCTGTGATATTTATGCAAGTACTACAAAGATCGTAAGAGCCTTTTTTTTTTAAAAGCTATTAAAGGATATACAAAACATGTGGGAGGCAGCAGGGTCTAGTGAAAAGAGCATGGGATGGAGTCAGGAGACTGGGGTTCTAATTCCAGATTATGTACCTTATGTGTGATCTAGGCAATTGACCTCACCTCTCTGTACCTCAGTTTCCTCATCTGCAAAATGGGCATAAGATCACCGCTCTCCCTAGCTCCTAGACCAAAAGCCCCGTGTGGGACAGGGACTGCACCCATCCTGACACCTATCCTGATTATCTTCTATCTACCCCAGCACTTGGCATAGTGCTTGGTATATCAATTGTATTTATTGAATGCTAACTGTGAGAAAAGCAATGTACTAAGCAATTGGGGGAGTACAATATAACAGAGTTGGCAGTCACGTTCCCTGCCCATAACGAGCTTAGGGTCTAGAAAGGGGAAGTACTTAATTAATGCCATTAAAAATAAAAAAAGACCAAGAGGCAAGACTTTACATATCTACATATATGTCTCCATGTCCTGTGCTGAACAGCTTGTAGTCATTATTATGGGACTCAGTTATTATGACAACAGCATCCCCCCAAACCAAATGCTAGAGAAGTATCACAACCGGGGCACCGAACATTTTAAGGAAGCCTGTGACCAACTATAATTCCATCTCCCAGTTCCTCAGGTTTGACTAAGGGATGAAAGCAATGACAGTAATGATCCGTGGCTTACCAGATACTCTTCAGTACCATAGAGGGAAACAAACTGCTCATCGTCTTCTAATTCTCTAGCGGCACCAAAATCGGTCAGTTTGTACACTGACTGTCCGTCTTCTCCTATAACACGCATGATATTGCCTGGCTTGATATCTCGGTGCACTATCCCATTCTCTCGGAGATGGTTCATTCCTCCAACTTAAAATATAAGTCAAAGAAGGCTTCATGCAGATAATTACACATACTGTAATAGTGTTCCCACCTACGCCATACGGCCACCATGAAGAAACAAATACTGGAAATTTGTTCAAAACCAAGACTGGCAATAATAGTCTCAGATCATTTGTGTTTCTCTCTTCAGTCTTGGATAGTTTTAAATGCGCATATGTAACAGATCACATCATAGGGGGAAGAAAAATAACCAAAATAAATGGGAAAAAACCTCCCTCCACAAGATGAAATTCAGTAGGGAGAAGAGCAAGGTAGGAGGGCACTTGAGGCTAAAAAAGGGCACACAATAAAGAAAACTGGTTGGAGAAAGGCTGCTAGGTACAAAAAGAACGGAGGGCCGGAGAAGCTAACTGAATTGTCCAAGGTCACCTAGCAGACAACTGGCATAGCTGGGATTTCAACCTAGGTCCTCTCTCAGGCCCATGCTCATTTTCCAGTAGGCCATGCCTTCTCCAAGGGGGCAGACAAGAAGGTAGGACCTGGGGGAGGGCCTTGACCCAATGATCGGGAAGACATTAGAATTAAAAACAGAACATTCCACATACCCACATCTCTCAACACGATTAAAAACTCAGACTCTGGGAGTCCATAGGCATTAGATGGTTCTTCTAAAACGGTGTATAAACTTCCGTATGGACAAAATTCCATAACAAGCACTTTGTGTCTTGTGGTGGTCTGAAAAAAAGTAACACACAAGTGTTTGTAATGAGCTAAGAAGGCAAAAAGACTGCAAGACATGATTCTTTAACTTGTGTATTACTATATTTTATAATTCTTCTGAAAAGAAGCCGTGTCTTAAAAAGCTGAGTATAAAAGGCACAAAATAATCTCTTGATAGCTTGGGATAGTTCTTAAAGTTTTGCATTTTAGATCATATTTTACATAGTACTTGAACCAAATATGCATGGCAAGATTTTAAAGGATTACTAGACAAACCATTTTTAACCATACTTAATCATATGTAAAAATGGGTATGTGAGTATTGTGAATGACGGCTGGGAACATTTACGAGAAAAAACGGTAAAAACCACTCACCTCTTCTTCGATAGCAAATAATTTGACAATGTTTTTGTGATTCAGTTTCTTTAGCACTTCAAACTCTCTCATCTGAACGTCCATGGGGCGAAGAAAACTTATGCTATTGAATACTTTGACGGCAAATAAGTCACCTGTTTTCTAAAGGAGAGAAAAATATTTTGGTTCCATATAGTATAAAAAATCATCAAAAATATTTCTAAATATTTTTGTATTTATTCTTTTTGTTTTGCCTAAAGGCACTAAATTGTCAAAGAAAGAGTTCCTCTATCATTTAATGCTGAAGCTATTTAATTTAGGATAAATTATGCTCCCCAGAACCCCAGACTCCAAATATATTTTCTATGGATTATCCTTGCTTTGGAAACACAATCTCGCAAGTGACCTTCAGGAAAAGGGAACAAAACCTATTTTTAAAATAAGGTAGTTAAACAGAGCCCATCTGGCTGGGAAGTACATGCTGAGATTTTGTAACACTTTTCCTTTTAAGGCTTATGAGGAGTTTAAACATGTACCCAACCTTCCGGAGAGTGGGCATGTTCTTTGAAATACCAAAAATACTGAGAGCAAATCTATACCACAAAAATCAAAGCCAAACAATAGGCACTTTGAGTTCTCTGGAAGAAAGGACACTACATAAATCCAGAGCAATAATTAATATGCAGATCTATATCTAGCAGAAAGCAGTGGCTTATTTTTCAGTGACTTAATTTTAACTACAATAATACCCGTGGATTTTCAGCAGCAAAGAGTAAATTACACAGGTTCTGTTTCTTTTCTGGTCAAATGTTAACTTTAAATTTCTAAATACAGTGAGATTCTCCCCATTTTCTTGAGATTCTCCCCATTTTGTTTCAAAATTCAAGGGCAGCATTTTGCAGGTTTCTTGGAAAATGTGTGAATGTTTTCAGGAGATGGGATAGGCTCTAGAATCTATGAAAAACAAGAGCAGGAAGAAATCAATTGTATTTTTTGAGTGCTTACTGCATACAGGGTATTGTACTAAGCACTTGGGAGACTACAATATAACCGAGTAAATAAATATCTTCCTTGCCCACAAGGAGCTTACAAGCTAGAGGAGGAGAAAGCTTTCTTTTGCAAATAATTATCATTAGCCTGGATTTCAAACACTAGCATATTTTAAGAGGAGTGGGTCATGGCCCAACCCTTACAAGTTATAGAAACTGAATCATGCTTACTCCAAGGCGAGGAAAAAGAAAGTGAAACTAATTGGTCTCTATCAGCAGGTCAAGTGAAACTTCAAAAATTAAATAGGCACAAAAAGAAGGAGAAAAATGGGAGTTTAACAACATGGAAAACTCAGTCTGGCAAAAACTTGGATAAAGCATGGGCCTGGGAGGCGGAAGGACCTGGGTTCTAAACCTAGCTCTGCTGCTTGTCTGCTCTGTGACCATGGGCAAGTCACTTCACTTCCTTGTGCCTCAATTACCTCATCTGTAAAATGGGGATTAAGACCGTGAGCCCCATGTGGGATAGGGATTGTGCCTAAATCACCAGTTCTTAGTGCAGTACCTGGCACACAGTAAGTGTTTAACAAATGTTACAATAATAATAACAATTATTATTATTCTTAACTGTTGGTGACTACGGGACTGTTCTGGATCACCTTCTTTTCTCACTTACCACTCCTCCACTCAGAGAGCTTGGCCACTCTAATGGTTTCATTACTACCTCTACCGAACGACTTCCAAATCTACCTCACCAGCACTGACCTCTCACCAGTTTGATTCTGGATTTTCGGCTGCCATCTTGACCGACTGACTGAGCGTACACTTAAAACATTTAAAACTGAACTCTCCCTCTTCCCTCGCAAATAGCTCACCCTCCCCTCATGGTCGACAATACCACCTTCCTGAGAAAATCACAACTCTGCTGTCCTTGACTCTGGCTGACTTTCACCGCTCACATTCAGACTATTGCTAAATCTTGCCGGTTTTCTTCCCCAACGACACCTTGGTTCGGTCCTTCCTCTCTACCCAAATGGCCATAAAGCCTGTCACCAGTGCTACCGACCTTCTCGCTGGTCTCTATCGTTCCCCCATCTAGTAAACACACCACACTCTGTTGTCTAGATCACCTTTCTAAAACAATATGTTGCACAAGTCTCCACTCCTCAAAAGCCCCCAGTGGTTACCCCTTTCCCTCTACAGTAAGAAGCTCTTAACCCTTGGCTTCAAGGAGTCCTAACAGTTCTCTCCCTTTTACCTTCTCGGCTCCCTCCACTTACTACACTCTAGGCTCTTGCTCTTCAGATCTCCCAGGGTCATCTTCTCACAATTCCTCCTTCTTGACTCTTTCCTTCAATGCTCTGTTCACATCCTTCTTCCTGCCTTCCAATGTGCCAGACCACAGTTCTTCCCATCTGAAATCCTTCCTGAGACCGCTCCCACAAGGAGGCAGTCCACAATTAAGCACCACTTCCCTTCCAACACCCTACTTAGCCCTTATGTAGACATGGCTACCATAAGGCATATGGATTTTGACATATGAGAATTTATACTTGTTTATGTACCCTACCAGCCTCACGCTATCATCAGTTATAGTACGTTATTTCTACTACTCCCACTATTTATTAAAAAAAAAAAACACCCACCTTTGAGGTCAGAGACCATCTTTCTCATTGTATTATACTCTCCCAAGCACCTGTGAAGCGGCATGGCCTAGTGGTTAAAGCACGGGGATTAACACTGAGAGACCCACATGATACATGGATGTTTCCAACCTGAGTAACCTTTATTTACCCTAGAGCAGAATAAGGTGCCTGGCACACTGTAAGCGCCTAACAGACACCATAAAAAAAAACCCATCCCAAACCACTTGGTGTCTCAAACATCTGACCAAATCCTCACAGCAATGAGGGGTGAAACAAGCAGAAGGGAATGCTTCATGGGGTATCAATCGACTGATGGTAATTTTTGAGCGCTTACTGTATGCAGAGCACTGTATTAAGCACTTAGGAGAGGACAATGTGGCAGATTTGGTAGGCACATTCCCTGCTCGCAACGGGCTTACAGAATTGAGACCCTGTCATTCTGAATGGGAGACCATCATCACAGCAATCAGTGGATGCTTACATAAGGAATATTTTTTATCTCCCCTGCAAAAAAAAATAAATAAATAATTGGAAGACATTTGTTTCTTCCAAGGAAGTCAAGAGAATGCAGGTATTTCAGCCAAAGGTCAAGTCTTAGACCTAGACCACTTACAGATCAGAGCGCCCGCCAATAAGTCTCACCAAACAACCTTAACCCTTGGCACTATCCTCGACTCATCTCTCTCTCTATTCTTCATTCCGCTGCCCCGATCATTTTTCTACAGCAATGTCTGCGTGCATCTCCCCGCTCCTCGATAATGTCCAACGGTTGCCCACTCCTCTCGGCATCTAGCCGACGTCTCTGACCATCAGCTTTAAGGGACTCAATCAGCTCTCTCCCTTCTACTTATCCTCACTCCTCTAATGGGGGCAGGGGACGTGTCTACCAATTCTGTTACACTGTCCCCTCCCAAGCGCTTAGTACCGTATCCTGCAAATAGTAAGCACTCAATAAATACAATTGATAAATGCCGACCCGCACGCTGTGCCTTACTCTTGTCTTGGTCGCCTCCTGCTCACGCCCTGAGAAGCAGTAGAGAATGAAGAGAGAGTAGAAGTGGGTATAGCTGTAACCATGAGCCATTTGGAGGTGCTGATTATTATATCAGAGGATAGATAAAGTTGGTGATTTATTGGTTCTGGATGGTAACTAACTAGCACACTAGGATAAATGCAACTAAAGATAGGAAGCATAGTTCAGCATACAGCATTTTAATACAGTTAAACCAGACATAACTGCTACATCCAGGCACGAGTTGCTCTACAATAACACCACCTATGACTTTGAGAAGGCTTATTGAAAGCCTCCGGATTTTAAATTTGCATTTGAACTAACCTTATGTCGCCCACGAAAGACATTTGCAGTAGCCCCCTGCCCTAGAATATCAGACAGCAGCCAGAGATGATTTGATGTGCTCTGCATCTTTGCTTGGTTAGGTGATCCACTTGAAACACTAAAAAATAAAACGTTACTTTTGGTAAAAAAGGCCTTTATTTTAAGGGAAGATTACGTGTACACAAGTAAACTTACAAATAGCCTTCACACCTTTAGAATTTTGAAGCTGCTAACAAAGTAGGGGGGGAGAGCTTTCCCCTCACCTCAAAAATTTTCCAAAATATTTGTCAGCTTTCTTCCTATTCCAGTCCAACTGAACCTTGGATCATGTTACTAGCAACGTTCATCTTTAAAAATCAATATGCATACCGACAATGTAAAAATATAAATTCAGAATCCCCAAAGGCAGCCTTTAAAACTAAAATGCCTCTATACTCATGGCTCAGAATGTTCTCTTCGATGGCATCCCACAGATTTTTTTTTAAAGTATTAGTTAAAGCATTTACTCTGTGCCAGGCACTGTACTAAGCACTGAGGAAGATATGAGGTAATAAGGTTGGACCCAGTTCAAGTCCCACACATTAGTCTAAATCCCTGTGTTACAGATGAAGGAATTTAGGCCCAGAGAAGTGAAGTGACCTACCCAAGGTAACACAGCCGACAAGTGGCAGAGCCAGAATTAGAACCCAGGTGTTTTGACTCACAGATCCGTGGCTCTTCCCACTAGGCCATGCTGCTTCCCCTACTTGCACTTTAGGTACCCTAACCACAGTCCTGAAAGTCCTGCTGGGTGACCATCTGACATCTAAATACGTTATTTCCTCTTCGGTTTCTCTCATAAAATGAGGTAAATACATTGTTTAATAAGGGTCCACGTGTATTCTCCAATAATTTGTGATGACAACCAGTATTTGTAAGTGGAAAGAGCACACGCTTAGGAGTCAGAGGTCATGGGTTCTAACCCGGGCTACACCACCTGTCAGCTGTGTGATTTTGGGCAAGTCACTTGACTTCTTGGTGCCTCAGTTCCCTCATCTGTAAAATGGGGATTAAGACTCTGAGCTTCACAAAGAGGAAGATCAAAAAAGAAGACAGAGTTTGAAAATATTGGATTTACTGGTACAGATGAGGTAACTGAGGCCCAGTGAAGTTGAGGGACTTGCCCAAGGTCACAGAGCAGACAAGTGGCGGAGTTGGGATTAGAACCCAGGTCCTCTGACTCCCAAGCCTAGGCTCTTGCCACTAAGCCACGTTGCTTCTCATCACCAGACTACTTGTTTTGTTTTGTTGGCAGTCTCCCCCATTTAATAATAATAATAATAATAATAATAATAATAATGTTGGTATTTATTAAGTGCTTACTATGTGCAGAGCACTGTTCTAAGCGCTGGGGTAGATACAGGGTAATCAGGTTGTCCCACGTGTGTGTGAGCCCGTTTTGGGGCAGAGATTGTCTCTATCTGTTGCCGAATTGTACATTCCAAGCGCTTAGTACAGTGCCCTGCATATAGTAAGCACTCAATAAATACAATTGAATGAATGAATGAACATGGGACAACCTGATTACCCTGTATTAGAACAACGCTTGGCACATAGTAAGCGCTTAACAAATACCAACATTATTAACGTTGGTATTAATAATACCATGAGAAGCAGTGTGGCTCAGTGGCAATAGCCCGGCTTGGGAGTCAGAGGTCATGGGTTCTAATCCCGGCTCCACCACTTGTCAGCAGTGTGACTTTGGGCAAGTCACTTCACTTCTCTGTGCCTCAGGGACCTCATCTGTAAAATGGGGATGAAGACTGTGAGCCCCAAGTAGGGCAACCTGATTAACTTGTATCCCCCTCTAGCACTTAGAACATTGCTTGGCACATAGTAAGCACTTAAAATTACCATTATTTTTATTATTATCCTCTGTGCCCTCATCTGTAAAACGAGGATGAAGACTATGAACCCCATGTGGGGCAACCTGATTACCTTGCATCTATCTCAGTGCTTAGAATAGTGCTTAGCACATAGTAAACACTTAAATACCATTATTATTTTCTGCATCTCAGTGACCTCATCTGTAAAATGGGGATGAAGACTGTGAGCCCCACGTGGGACAACCTCAATTCCTTGTATCTACCCCAGTGCTTAGAACGGTACTTGGCACATAGTAAGCACTTAAAAAATGTCATTATTATTATCCTCTTTGTCTCAGTTCCCTCATCTGTAAAATGGGGATGAAGACTGTGAGCCCCAAGTGGGACAACCTGATTACCTTGTGTCTACCTCTGTCCTTAGAACAGTGCTTGGCACATAGTAAGCGTTTATCCAAGACCATTACTATTATTCTTCTTCTCTGGGCCTCAGGTCCCTCATCTGTAAAAGGGGGAGGATGAAACTGTGAGCCCCACGTGGGACAACCTGATTACCTTGTATCCCCTCAGAGCTTAGAACAGTGCTTGGCACATAGTAAGCACTTAACCAATACCATTACTATTATTATTATCCTCTGCGCCTCAGTTCCCTCAACTGCAAAATGGGGACTGGGACTGTGAGCCCCAAGTGGGACAACCTTGTATTCCCCCAGAGCTTGGCACAGTGCTTGGCACATAGTAAGCACTTAACCAATACCATTGTTATTATTCTCTGGGCCTCACTGACCCCATCTGTAAAATGGGGATGAAGACTGGGAGCCCCCAAGGGGGACCACCTGCTCACCTTATCCCCCCAGAGTTTAGAACAGTGCTTGGCACATAGAAAGCACTTAACCAACACCACCATCATTATTATTCTCTGGGCCTCAGTGACCCCATCTGTAAAACGGGGATGAAGACTGGGAGCCCCCAAGGGGGACCACCTGCTCACCTTGTAACCCCCCAGCGCTTAGGACAGTGCCGGGCACATGGCAAGCGCTTAAGCACCACCCTCATCATGATTCCTGCTATTATTATTAAGCTGGTGATTAATAGCCTCGGAGGCCCCTCGGGGCAGGTGCCCTGGGGGTGACCTCCCCCCCCTCCTCCCCCATCCCCTCCCCCCCGCCCTGACTCAGCATCCTCACGTGCACCCCTGGGGGCCCGGCCCGCCCCTCCCCCCCGGCCCGCCCCTCCCCCCCGCCCCAGGCGGCCCGGGCCCCCTGACCTGACCCCTGACCCCTGACCCCCGACCCCCGCCCCCCGCTCACCGTGGCCGGCACCGCCACCTCCCCGCCGCCCGCAGGCTGCGCTGGGCCTCGTCGTGCGCCCACCCACTTCCGGTTTCGTGCGCCGCGGCGGCCCCGGCGTCACGTGACCGACCCGCCCCTGCGCGCGCGCCGGAGCGCTCCTCGCTTCAGCCCCGCCCCCCTCCCGCGCACGCGCACTGGCCTCGCCCGGCGGAGCGCTCCTTGCCTCAGCCCCGCCGCGCACGCGCATTGGCCTCGCCCGGCGGCGCTCTCCTCTCTCCCCCCCCCCCCGGCGCACGCGCACTGGTCTCGCCCGGCGGAGCGCTCTCCTCCGTCCCCCCCCCCCCCTTTCCTGCGCACGCGCACTGGTCTCGCCCGGCGGAGCGCTCCTCTCCTCCGTCCCCCTCCCTTCCTGCGCACGCGCAATGGCCTCGCCGGGCGGAGCGCTCCTCATTCCCCCACCCCCCTCCCGCGCACGCGCACTGGCCTCGCCGGGCGGCTCCTGCGCACGCGCCCTCGGCTCTCCTTCCCCCTCCTCCCCTCTTGCGCGAGCCTCGCCCGGCCCCTGCGCACGCGCGCGCGGCCGCTTCGTCCTCCCTCCCTCCTCGCGCGCGCGCCCTCATTCATTCATTCATTCATTCATTCATTCATTATAATGTTGGCGTCTATTGAGCGGTTACTCTGTGCAAAGCGCCGTTCTAAGCGCTGGGCCGGGGGGAAAACAAGGTGATCAGGTTGTACTACGTGGGGCTCCCTGTCTTCATCCCCATTTTACAAATAAAAATAATAATAATAATGATGTAGGTATTTAAGCGCTTACTATGTGCAGAGCAATGTTTTAAGCGCTGGGGTAGATACAGGGTAACCAGACTGTCCCACATGAGGCTCACAGTCTTCATCCCCACTTTACAGATGAGGTAACTGAGGTCCAGAGAAGTGAAGTGACTTGCCCACAGTCACACAGCCGACAAGGGGCAGAGCTGGGATTTGAACCCATGACCTGACTCCCAAGCCCAGACTCTTTCCACTGAGCCATGCTGCTTCCCTGAGGCCCAGAGAATACTACTAATGGTATTGGTTAAGTGCTTACTATGTGCAGAGCACCGTTCTAAGCGCTGGGGTAGATACAAGGTAATCACGTTGTCCCACTTGGGGTTCAGAGTCTTCATCCCCATTTTACAGATGAGGTAACTGAGGCCCAGAGAAGTTAAGTGACTTGCCCAAAGTCACACAGCTTACAAGTGCTATTCACTCACCCATATTTATTGAGCACTTACTGCAGGCAGAGCACTGTGCTAAGTGCTTAGAAAGTACAATTAGTTAACAGGTAAAGACAATTCCTACCCAACAATGGGGTCACAGTCTAGAAGGGGGCAGTCTCCCTCATCCCTTCAGGCCACCATGCTCTTCCTCCTCCTCCTCCTCTTTCCCTGGGGGATCTGCATGGCCTAGTGGATAGAGCCCGGGCCTAGGAGTCAGAAGGTCATGGGTGCTAACCCCGACTCCGCCACTTGTCTGCTGAGTGGCCTAGGGCAAGTTACTTCACTTCTCTGGGCCTCAGCTGTAAAAAGGGGATAAAGACTGGGAGCCCCATGCCTTGGGCAAGTTACTTCATTTTTCTGGGCCTCAGTTACCTCAGCTGTTAAATGGGAATGAAGACTGGGATACAAGGTAATTGAGTGGGATACAATCCCTGTCCCAAATGGGACTCATGGGATTCCCAGACTTGGTCCCCATTTTCCAGATGATGTAACTGAGGCCTAGAGAAGTAAAGTGACTTGCCCAAGTCCCACAGCCCACAAATGGCAGAGCTGAGATTAGAATGCAGGTCCTTCTGACTCCCAGGCCCATGTTTTATCCACTAGGCCAGGCTGCTTCTCTAACTTTTGTCTGGAACTGGAAGACAGCAGTTCCAGGACAGCAGAGAGGGGTGTTTTGGGGTGGCAAACTCTCAACACCTCTCTCCTACCACGTTTCTCGAAAAGAATGGCAAAACCAACTATTCAGTCTCCACTTTAGCTGAGAGCAACTGAGAGGAATCATCACACTACTGTGATAAAAGATAAAAATGCTAAATATCCACTCCTCCCATCATCACCCTGCTTCTGACAAGAAAATCTAGTTCCCTTTACCCAACCATAGTCCTTCTCTTTTAGCTACTTTCCCTAGTGCAAAAATTCTGTAAGAGTGCTTTGAGCCTGTTTCTGGGTCCCATTCTGGAAATTACATGCTCAAGTGGCAGGATGTAAAGCTGGACGGCAGAAAAAGAGGGATGCTCACCAAAAAGTTAAGGCCCTCAAGGAATGTGGACAGGGAACGGGTCTCCCAACTCTGTTATACAGTGCACTCTTTCAAACACTTATAATACAGTGCTCTCCACACACAAAGCACTCAATAAATACAACTGATTGAATTGAGATGACCGATTACCTTCCATCCCAGAGATGGTCTGGTCTGATCTCCTCCCCGACTTGAAATGTTACTCAGATTAATAGGTTTGAGGACCTCTGATCTAAGGCAGTGAAAGGCATTCAAAGAGACATCACAGATTTCACTACATAAAATTTATTTTTTTTTATAAAAATGTATAACCAGCTCCTTTTAAATCAATTCCTTTATGAAACCAATCTTTTATAGGATAAACACTTTAGCATTAAGATTGCTTTTCAAGAAAGCTCATAGTTATCTACAAACAAAAACTAGTTCTGATTGCTTTATTTATCTGTATTTTATATGTGCACTTGTGAGGAAAAATGACATTCAGATCGCAAATATTTTTGCTCAATTTTAAAAAAAATGTACACAGTTTAGCCTTCGCTATGATCTTGGGAGGGACATGTTCACTTACATTTCAAAAAAAAAAACAAACAAAAACCCAAAAAACTGAAGCTATTTTGACAGCATTCTTGTAGTTTTTACAGCACTAAAAAAAAATACAAAATAATGTCTCAATAGGCAGGCAGGCAGGCAACTTCTCACGTTGACCCACACCCATACCTAGAGCAAGACTGAAAGCCAGTTTTATCCATTTTACAGAAAAAGAGGCTAAACTATGTACTATTGTAAGCACAAAAACTTAAAAAGATCACCAACGTGAATGGCACAAAGAAGAGCATCGGTATAAATTAGAGTTCCTGATGGGGCAACTGGGTATTGGGATTTCCAGGCTGTTCCTCAGGGCTTTGCTCTCTGGAAGAATACCTGTTAATTAAAGGTACACACATGAATTAGTATGTAAAGTCAGGAAATTGATCCCACTGCAGATTTCAGAACCTCACTCTTAATTGGGAAGGTAACATCTATTTTTAAGGACAACAGATCTTTCACCCTCTACAAGCCCAGAAGGCTGTCATTCCCCTGGGGTGGCAATATGGCAGCTGTTCAAGTCCCCAAAAAACATAACCCCTTTGCAAACCCAAGGCAAAGACATTTCTGTCCACCGGTGCCAACGATAGAAACTAAATAACCTGAAAGGGTAATCAGTCAGAAAGCTGATTCCCAGTGTTCGGAATAGATTCCGGGTATCAAAGACAAAATCTCTCAGATAATGGATCCACTAAGGAGGAGCTTCCCACACTGTGATTTTGGCAATGTGTAAATAGATGTGTATCCCATAGAAATCTCCCAAGTGCACTACTTCAAAACGGCAAGATCTCTCTGGCAATACACCTAAAACTCACTCATTCATTAAAGTTGGGTTTAGATTCTTCATTCCTCCTACAGAAAAAAACAGCATTGAAGAGAAACTAGTTTTTGACTTTTTCCTGGATTATCAGGTTTTGTGGATATAAACAAATTCACTAGGACCAGTTGCTAAGCAAGATATATCCTTTCCCGGAAGTATATATTATTTTCCAAGTCCTGTTCTTCCTGTTACTTTAGATTGTGAATGCCAAATGGGACCTGATTACCTTGAATCTGTCCCAGTGCTTAATACAGTGCTTGGCACATAGTAAGCACATAACAACAACAATAATTATTTGTTACTCCCTAAGAAGGAAAGAAAAATTTCAGCCCTGGGATGCACGCACAAAATAGGGAAAAATAGCAATCCTCTTCCAAGTTCCTTCAATTTTCCTAGGCGCTTCTCTTCCCCAATAATTTAGGTGCTCTAACTCTAAATTCTTGCCACACCCACCTGTCCCCTTTATCCACCTAAAAAAACAAACCAAAAACAAAAAAAACTGATGCACAAACACATGTAATTAAAAGCCTCCCAGGTACACCCAAAATAAGTAACTCAGATTCCACCTCTTCCTCTCTCCCAGCTTTGTGTCTAGCAAAATGCAAAGCCAAAGGGTTTTGCACACTTTTGCCGAACGCACTGGAAAGGAGAGAAAGGCCCCAAGTTGAGGGATATAATAATAATAATAATAATGTTGGTATTTGTTAAGCGCTTACTATGTGCCGAGCACTGTTCTAAGCGCTGGGGTAGACATAGGGGAATCAGGTTGTCCCACGTGGGGCTCACAGTCTTAATCCCCATTTTACAGATGAGGGAACTGAGGCACAGAGAAGTTAAGTGACTTGCCCAAAGTCACACAGCCGACAAGTGGCAGAGCTGGGATTCGAACTCATGAGCCCTGACTCCAAAGCCCGTGCTCTTTCCACTGAGCCACGCTGCTTCTCCAATTAAAGTAGGTAAAGCAGCGTTTGGTTCCACCATTGTTTCAGTATACAAAATGTGGTAAAGGTGGTCATTGGATCCTGACAACTATTAAGACTTTGAAAAATGATTTACTGAGCAACAATAAGAGTGTCTTACCTTTAAGTAATTTTTAAAGACTTTAGCATCAGGTTGCTGAAGAGCTTGGCAAAACTCCTGAGAAAAAAGGGTTAAAAAAAAGTCTGTGTTGTGTCATATGACTAGGCAATACACAGCTGGATATGGGCTTGTGATATTAAAAATGAGGCAGAGGGGCTGCAATCTCCTTTGGCAATGGCCCCAAATCATCACACCCCTTGACTGAGAAGAGGGGTTTTGGTACTTATTTATTCATATTAATGTCCGTCTCCCCCTCTAGGACTGTAAACTCATTATGAGCAGGGAGGGTGCTAATTTTCTTCCGAAGTGCTTAGTATAGTGTTCTGCACATAGAAAGCACTCAATAAATCCCACTGATCGACTAATTGAGCAAGCTCCTTGAGGGCAGGGATTTATCTACTGAATCTATGTTATTTTCCCAAGTGCTTAGTGCAGTGCTCTGCACAGACTAAGTGCTCAATAAATACCACTGATTGAGATTTCACCCTTAGTGCTATTAATATCATTACTTTCCAGTCCTTAGGTAAGCAGATCCATAGTTTATCAAGAAAACAGACATACTTCAAACTTGAGGAACCTGGAGCTGCAAACTATATTCTGGGTTAGCTATGCTGAAATATAGTCAGGGTGCTGCCCAGGACCTACTCTAATTTCCCATTAAGCCAGCCTTTAAAAAAAGTTCTGAAATCCATTTTTAATAAAATGACTACATTAAATTCTGAACATTTCTGGACAGATGGCATGACAATGCCTCATTCTGCTTAAAATTGAGCTTATCTTCAAAGAATATTAAGTACTCAGCACAGAACATTAGGCATTAAGTGGACTCTATTATGACTGATGTTTCAAGATCACCAAGTGACTTAGTTATATTAGTTTTTATCATTTTATTTGGTGTGTTTTACCGATCTGACTGCTAATGTAAGTGAGATGACTGGACTTTTTTAAAAAATCAAATAATATCCAGCATCAGGTTGAAGGATGTTCACATTATATTTGCTGAAAATGTTCTTACCTGGATTATTTCAGGAGCTACCTGCAGGGATGGTAGATATTCTTGTTGAAGATACTGAATACATTCTGGGCCCTGAAAATGGAATAAACTGTAAACGGACTACAACTGTGGCCAAGATAGAAATGCTTTGTAAAACCAAGCCTGTCAGTATACACTAGACAGATAATAGTTTTATATGAATGAATCCAAGAATGGTTCAAGCAAATCCTAAGGTACCCCAGCATCCTTTAGGGGAGCAACTTCCTAGAGCAAGGTTCTGAAGCTGCCTTCAAACCACTCTCTCTCTCTCTCTCTCATATGCTTCTATCACCATCGGTGGTGTGGAAAGTAGGGTGCACTTTACCCAAGGTAGTGGCAGTGGGAAAACCCTTAAGAATAGCAATGGTAGGGGAGGGAGTTCTTGCCCCACCGACGGAAACTCAATAACTGCGTGGTCAATCGGGAGCAATAGCAGGTTATCTTCCTGGGCTCCGAACACAGGCTTAAAACTGAAAAGCAGGGATTCTCAGCCTGTTGCACCAAACTACCAATTTACAGAGAGGGAAGGTAGGGAACAACAGAGAAGAAAGGAAGAAAGCAAAAAAACAAAACAGTAAAAACCAAGCCAATAAACCAGGAGAGAGAACTTGGCAGGTAAAGATTTTGCTCAAATCCAGATGCGCCCAAAACTAACACGAAGCGTCAAATTGTCAGAAATAAAAGGATGAGGTAGGAGAGGGGGAAGTTGGAGAGTGGCAGTGCTCGCCAATAGCCTCCGGGAAGAAGTTTAGAATCTCGGCTTAAGGAAACTTCCAGAATCGCAGAAGGGCATGTCGATTGGTTGAGGTTTCAAATCTTTCCAAAAGCAGTCATTTCCACCGGACTTGTTATATAGTAAGCAAAGCACTGTTGCCTTCACAGCCATTTGGAAGTCAGGCTGGAAGCTGTTCACTCTGGGCTTGAAAGAGATCTGGGATTGAATATCCAGCCATGACTAAAACCTTGATTTTGACCCAAAGGCAAGGTGCTGAATGTACTGGGATTGAAACGTATTTTTAATACCTTACCCTTTTGAGATGAATTGTTTTCAGTGTCACTGCACATTCTGATAAAGCCTGTGGAGAAGAAATTTATAATCAGGTGCTAGAACTCTAGGAATCAACCCTTGATTATCCAAGATCGCACTGTCCACGTCTTACTACCCACTGGTATTCTGCTAATCAATAACAAAGTCTGTTGGTATACGGAGTAAGAGAGAGACTGTACAAGTGACAACACCCAGTTTTCTAACATCTTAGTCACTCCCAAAAGCAAGTGATCTGAAGGCCTTCTAAGTCAGGAGTATTTATTTATTCAACCAGTCGAACATATTTATTGAGGGCTTAATGGGTGCACAACACTGTATTAAACACTTGGGAGAGTACACTACAACAGAGTTGGTACCAATGGACCCCAGGGATGTTCTCTAGAGGAGGCTGGCGAGATTGAGCCAAGGAAGAGAGATTCTCATTTCCTCTGTGGAAGCCACTGGGATCAGAGCAACAGAGCTCCAAGGGGCCTCGGGAGACTAAGAAAAATTCATTTGACATGACCTTCTCCTTTTAGTTGTTGGTCCTAAAGCTGAGCAAGTGGGTCAGAGACAGGGCCTGGGACTTATTGAATCATTCCAGTGCCCTGCAGAAAAGCGGATACAAGTTCTCGGCCCGATTTACCTCCGCCACTAAAAGCACGGGATACCTCGTTGCTTACCAAAACTGTCTGGGCATCTGACAGATCAAAGGTTTGTTTCAAAGGTGCTAGGAAACATGCTGAGACAATGTGCTTGTAAACAAAATCGGCAAATCCCACTGGTCCATCTTTGCCCCCTGCCAAGAGATAATTCAGATCTTAAAAAAAAATACTTTTCCAGATGGGATAATCGGACACCTCTCACAAATGCTAATAAACCACCTTACCCCAGAGTTCCACCAGCTTTGAGAGAATGATAAAACATGTTTTCTGTGCAATGGGATCTGGATAGTCGACAGCTCCTTGGATGATTGTAATCAATACCCGCTCCACATTCTCTGCACCTGCAAAGATGCCAATGATTAGTTCTGGTCAAGTTTCCCAAAATACAAGTCAGATTTTTAGTCTACATCATTCCTGGTTTCTGAGCGATAGGGCGGAAAGCAGTACATTGGCCATTCAAAAGGTAAAAGGCCTTCAGACTGAAGTGAACTTTCAAAAGTATTATAAAATTGCATTTACATGGATATCTAAAATATTCAACCCATAACAATCTGGAAAAGCAAGCATTTAATTGTTGTGCATTCTTGAGTGCTTACTGTGTGCCAGAGCCCGACAAGTTCCTTGCCCACAAGGAGCTTACAGTCTAGATGGGGAGACATTAAAATACATTACGGATATGTTCTTCAGTGCAGTGAGGCTGAGGTGAATATCAAGTGCTTACAGGGTACAGAACCAAATGCATAGGCAACAGCAGAGGGAATAGGGGAAATAAAGATTTGATTGGGGATGGTCTCTTGGATATATGATTTTGGTAGGGCTTTAAAAGTGGGGAGAGTGGTGGTTTGTCAGATATGGAGGGGGGCAGGTGAGAAGTTCCAGGCCAGAGAGAGAGGGACAGAGAGGGAGATGGCGGGGGGGGAGGGGGCGGGGGGCGCAAGGGTTCGGAAGGCAAGATGAGATCAAGAAGCAGTGAATAAGTCGGTGTGAGAGTGAAGTGTGTGTACTGGGTTGTAATAGGCAACCAGACAGGTGAGATAGGAGGGGGAAAGCAGGTGAGAGAAACTGTGCGGAGTTTCAGTTTGAGGCAGAGGTGGATGGGCAACCACTGGAGGTTCTTGAGGAGTGGGGAGAGACATGGTCTGAATTACGGTGTTTTTAGAAAAATGATCAGGGCAACAGAGGAAGTATGGACAAGAGTAGGGAGAGACAGGTGTTAGAGAGATCAGCAAAGAGGCTGATGCCATAGTCAAAGTGAGCTAAATGCTTGGATCAGAAGGATAGCAGTTTGGATGGAGACGAAAGGGTGGGTTTTAGAGATGTTTGCTGAAATGAATGCCACTAAAAAATTAACTTCCTGCATTTGTTTTCTGAACCCACAGCCCAATTTTCATTTGTGTCTCCAGAAAACCACCACTCCTTCCACCCACGGGAGCTGCACGTCTAAGATTCTCTCAGATGAAATTAAACAAAGCTCTTGGCGACTGGCTGCTTCCTCAAATGGGGAACACTGGGCAAATGACTCTAACAGAAGAGTTTAACCAAAGTTAGTCATTGTCTTATCCCAAACGTTTTTCCAATTAGCGTCCTCACCCTGATTAGCTATGACTTCGCTCATCCCGCTGCCGGTGACAGTCTGCAGGAAAGCAAAGTAACTCCTCCGCAACATCTGCTTTTCTAAAGCAGCGGACTGGTCGTTGTCTTCTGCTGGACGGAGTAATACTTCAAAAATAGCACGGAGCAAGGGCATGAACATTTGCTGCAAAAACGGGGACACCTGGGTCTGGGAAAGAGACACACACATTACTACTTGCCAGCCAAAGACAACATTAATTCTAGAAGAAAAAAAAAGAAGTGATTTTTTTCAACTCCCAAGGCTGTTGGCCATTTTTCCTGTCCAGCAGAAAAGCTTTAGGGTTCAAGTTTAAAAAGCTCGGTGTTCAATAAGCCATCATTTCCTGGGAACTTCCTGACTGTCCTTTTTTAGGGACCCTATTATTCCTTTATAATTTGACTCGTGGCTAGTGGCTTTAATGTAGTTTATATAGAGGATGAGGCTTAACTCTCACCTTCGAGTCCTGTCTTTTTCATTACCCCTTTTCAGCTCTTCTACTGAGGGTCACTGGAAGTCAGAGAACTTGCTCATTTCAGCAGCTCCGGGAATAGGATTTCAATTCAAGTTCAACCTCAACCATTCGGGCTAAAGGGGATTATGCCCAAAAGGTGATCACATTTTTGTTATCGGCCCTCCGTGGTATTCAGGTGTTTCTCGGACTCATGTAGGTTTTGTTTGATGCTGGGTTCCCAGGCTCAGATTCTCAAAAGGGACTTATTATATCAATGGTGACATTGAGCCTACCCTTCCCAAGACTTGAGAGTAAATTAGGGCTGTTAAGTGAGGCCATGCTCACCTTTGAAATGCTACAGAGAAGCAGCGTGGCTCAGTGGAAAGAGCACGGGCTTTGGAGTCAGGGCTCATGAGTTCGAATCCCAGCTCTGCCACTTGTCAGCTGTGTGACTGTGGGCAAGTCACTTAACTTCTCTGTGCCTCAGTTCCCTCATCTGTAAAATGGGGATTAAGACTGTGAGCCCCACGTGGGACAACCTGATTCCCGTGTCTACCCCAGCGCTTAGAACAGTGGTCGGCACATAGTAAGCGCTTAACAAATACCAACATTATTATTATTATTATTACCTAATCGTTGGAAAGAGTTAAGGTCCCTCCTAGAACGCCTAGCTTCCAAACGAGGAGTAAACATCAACACTGGAGAATTGAAGAACAGAAGAAGTGTGGCCTAGTGGAAAGAGCAAGGGCCTTGGAGTAAGAGGACCTGGGATATAATCCCAGATCTGCCAAATGCTTGCTGTTTGACCTTGGGCAAGTCACTTCAATTCTCTGGGCCTCAGTTCTTCCTCCTACTTGGACGGAGAGCCTCATGTGGGATGGGGACTGGGGTCAACTTAACTGGTACTTATCACAGCACTTACAAAAAGTGTTTGACACATAATAAGTGCTTAAATACCATTTTAAAAAATTGAGCTTATTTGCTTGATGAACACACCCACCGTTCAGCCTTTCAGGATAAATCCAGCTCAAGGCTTGTCTTTGTGTCCATGACTATTTCATGCCCACTAGTAGTTCTCTTCTCATCGGTCATTAGCTGCTGGATGATGTACCTTATTTGGGTGCCTCGGGTCCAAAAACGTCCCCATTCCCACCTCTAGATCCAGCCAGCCAGGACCTGGCTTGCACTGGATTGGTCTCAAAGGACCAATCAGCCCTCAACTCCTCCTTATCGGTGTGGGGAAACAGCAGGAAGCGTGAAGGAGGTGGTTGGCGACTGAAAGCCATCTTTCCTGAGACGGGACCTCCTATATATATTTAAAGTTTGAGAACCCAAATGGATTCTGGACACTGTTCACTCCGTCAATGCCAGTGGAAACGAGGACAAAAAACAAAGCCTAAGAAGTCCTCCAGAGTGTAAGCTCATTGTGGGCAGGGAACATGTCTGCTAACTCTGTTGCACTGCACTGACTTGAGCATTTAGTTCAGTGCTCTGCACAAAGAAAGCCCTCGAATACCACTGACGGAGTGATGTACATGGCCTAGTGGGTGTTGTGCAGTTCTGGGAATCCAGAGTCTTGAGTTCTAATCCCGGCTCTGGTACCTGTATGCAGTGTGACCTTGTGCAAGCCACTTGGCTTCTCTGTGCCTCCATTTCTTCAACTGTAAAATGGGGATTATATACTTCTCCCGACATCTTAGACTGTGAGCCCCAGGTAGCGCGGTGACTGTCCAATCTGATTGTTCTGAATCTCTCCCCAGCCGGCAGTTAGCACGGTGCTCAACAAATACCATTATATGAAAATCCCTTTCGTCTTATACAGTCGAGTACCTTGAACTTGGCTGTGATCTGATTAATGAGAGGAATGAATTCCTGCAGATCCTTTGCTTCACAATCTTTGAGCATGTGTTCTGAGGCAGAAGGGATGAAAGGGAGGACCTCTTCCTCTAGGCAAATGATCATGCGGTGGAGAAAAGTGCGGACGCCACTTCGGAGAGCCTCCTTCTGCAGAGGGCAACTGAGAGCCGGCAGGAATGTCTGCAGGCAGTCCAGGTAGACTTCGCAACAGCCGCACTGCTTCACGGTCTGTTTATTGCTGAAAGCTTTGCTGGTCCGGCTGTGTGGATGAAATACACGCCATCAATAGCTACCCGCTCATCCACGGACAACGGTGTTCCATACACAAGTTACAGGGAGTGCTGCTCAACAAAGCTTTCCTTCTCCTAAAGCTACATGAATGCATTGTCCTATTTTGGTCACCTGGTGGTTACTTATACTGGCAGTCCTTGGGGAGTGGTTCGGGAGCTCATAGGCCCTAGGGAAGAAGGGGACCATCCTTTTTTTACGTTTAAAAATATAAAGTGCTGGCTTGCTGGCAATGCAATAAAATAGCTTTAGGTTATTATTTAAAACACAGGGTTCTATAGAAAATTTCCTCTCTATCATTCCAATGGTCACTTCGAATCCCTTCAAATTTACACACATCCTCAGCATTTGTATCTATTTGTGCATTCAATTAGTTATACCAGTTCAATCATTTGAGCGCTTACTCTGTGCACAGTACTAAACTAAAAATTCCCAGAAACTAACATTAATTCCAACCATGGTATTTACTGAACACTTACTATGTGCAGAGCCCTGTACTAAGCGTGTGGGAAAGTACACTACAACAGAATTAGTGGACAAGTTCTCTGCCCATAAAACTTACAGTCTAGAGGGGAAGGCAGAGAGAGGAACATACCTTGTGCTCCTCTTGTACTTTCCCATGTGCTCACGCTGTGAGCGGTCAATAAATACCAAAACTATTATCTTTATAAGCATACAGAGAGAGTAGATGATTCACAACTTTATTCTTGTAGCCTGGTCAAACTTGCTACACCAGAGGAAACCATTATCAATCAATCACTCAGTCAATGGTATTTACTGAGTGCTTACTATGTGCTGAGCACTGTACTAAGTGCTTGGGAGAGTACAACAGAATTAGCAGACACGCTCCCTGCCCTTAACGAGCTTACAGTCTAGAAGGGGAGAGAGACACTAATAGGAATAAAGAAATTATGTAACTACCAAGCAAAATTCCCCACAACCTCAGGAAAATCATCTTTAGCTAGATCCAAAATAAAGCTTTCATACTAAAAAGAGGGCTTTTGGGGTTTGCAATGTTCACTCACCTGGCAAATCCAACCGCGTGGTTGAGACAGTCTGCTAAAACCGCCTGCCTTTCCTCATCTTGTGACAGCATCAGTTTTTCTAACAGAATTTTAAACTTCTCCATAAGTGGAGTCAATAGATTCCTCAGCAAGGCTTGCTTCCTTTCTGCCGGGTATTCGCTGTTAACGATTAGCACTCCAGCAGTCTCATACATAAACAGTTGATCATCGCTGCTCAACAAAGACTGGTAACCGTTCTCCTAAAATGAGATTTCGTCCTTGTTGATTAGCTTTCTTTTCATCCCATTTGTCAACAAAAATTAAACCCATCGGACTAAGTCTGGAAGGAATTCAATGATTTTTAAAACCTGGGCCTGTCTAAAATTACTCGTGACTGTCCGAGTGCTTTGATTATAATACTCATACTTCCTTTGGGAAAAAAAAAAAGAACCCCTGGAAGCTGAACAATTTTTAGTTAATGAAAACGGGTGTGACACTTTCAAAAGAAGCTGATTTTACCCAGAGAGAGCAAAATGATCAACCACACGGCAGAGCATTTCAGCTTTGTGTGTAACAAGGGTCCCCTTCAGGCAGAAGAAAATCAAAGAGATTTAGTATCTAGGCCTGAAGTGCTACAAGGGCTGGTTGGGAAACAGCACCCATTTTGAATGTTTCCATAAGGGCAGGAATGTGTCTCTCCCAAGTGCTTAGTACAGTGCTCTGCACAGAGTACGTGCTCCATTACCAATGATTGATAACAGTTAACCTCCAGCAAACACACTTCTGATGAAAAGCTTGAATTTGCGCCATCCCCATCCCTGAGATAACCTGGAGATCTGTCAGATAAATCTGATAGCCATACAAAATGGTTTCCAAGGAAGCTCTCATATTGCCTCTCTCCATTTTGTCCATTACCTCTTTTACAGACCTACCATGAAGGGGCTTATTAGTACTGGAGTGGGGAGGAAAGAAAGGAAAGCAGCATGGCCTAGTGGAAAGTGTGGGGTCCTGGGTTCTAATCCCAGATCTGCTGCTTTGTCAGCTGTGTGACCTTGGGCAAGATGCAACTTCTCTGGGCCTCAGTTACTTCATCTGCAAAATGGGGATTAAATCATCCTCTCTCCCACTTAGCCTGGGAACTCAATGTGGGATAGGGACTGTGTCCAACCTGATTTGGCTTATTTTATCTACTCCAGCACTTTTTTTCAAATGGTATTTGGCCACAATGCTTTCCTTTGTACAGTGTCTGGCACATAGCATGTGCTATACATAAAAAAGGGGAATCAGCAGAACTGAAGGACTTGGGGAGAAATAGAAGCAAGGGGACAGGGACAGTTGTTGCTCCCCAGAATTGAGTCTCTCCCAGTCCCCCTCAGCCCTGGATGCTGAAAGGAAGAAACACAGAGTCTGGTAGCCAACACCCACTCTTTAATAGAACAAAATGCTAATCACCCTTCATATAAACGATACAGTCATTCACCAATGCCCATAAAGCTTTGGTTTTATGCAGGAATTATTCTGAACAACTGCTGGATCTTGAGAAATAAGGGTGGGGATTTTGGGGGTTACCAAAGTGTTTTTCCCCCCGACTGGCTTCCGGGAGTTTACTGGAGATAAAAATTATAAGAGGCCATGCTGAATATCTGAACATTGAATTCTAAAAGTGTCACTAAAACCTAGATTGATTCAAGTGGCTACAATTTGGGATACTCACAGGTGGAGAAAGCTCTAGAAGATCTTGTATTCTGTTCAGAATGTCTTCAATGAATGCATTCATTTGTTTACTGCAGAAAAATCAATCAGTCAATCATACTTACTAAGTGCTTACTATGTGTAGAACACTGTACTAAGCGCTTGGGAGAATACAACAGAATTAGTAAACACTATCCCTGGCCATAACAAGCTTTCAGTCTAGAAGGGGAGACAGACATTAATATGAATAAATAATTTATAATATGCAGTCTATAGCATAAGTGCTGTGGGGTAAGTGGGTAGGGTGAAAAGGAAAAGAAAATTCCTCAAATGCTTGGAAAGAGGGTTGGAAGGTTAAATGTTCAGAGTATGAATCAGGATTTAGGAAACCCTGTTTTTACTTAAGCTTTAAATTTTTAATAAGATTCAGTGACCCTGCATTTTTTTTCATATCTGTCATCTTCGGCAGCCTGTGGTTCACAGGTCTTGACTGAACTTCTCCTCTGTAAGATTTTTCAAATGCCTTCTAAGCTCACATGGCTCAGCACAAATCGACTGGGGATGAACAGAAGTAGTACAAGGAATAATCTCTAAAATGTACAGTTGGGAAGCCCTAGACCAGGTGATCTTTCCAGGATTTTCCCAGCTCTGTGAGTCCATCAGGAAAAAATGCATTACTCCATGCTGTAATATAGCCTGTAATTAAAGCTACATACCAATAGTGGGGCGCTTGAATGGAATATTGACAGATTCGTGGGACGCCTGGGATATCTGAATTGCATTTTCCAAGAGCTTAGTACAGTGCTCTGCACATAGTAAGTGCTCAATACGACTGAATGAATAATGGCCCCACAGAGTAAAAGGAAGCAGAGTAGCCTGATGGAAAGAACATGGGCCTAGGAGTCAAAGGACATGGGTTCTAATTCTGCCTCTGCCACCCTTCTGCTGAGACCTTGGGCAAGTCACTAACACCTCTATGCTTCAGCTTCCTCATTTGTAAAAAGAGGATTAAATCGTACTCCCTCCCTCCTTAACTTTGGGTTGGGTACAATCCCTGGGTTTATGGGGCTCAATTATCCTGTATTTACCCCAGCACTTAGAACAGTGCTTAGCCTATAGTAAGCAAGGTTGAAAGCACTGAAACAGTGTCAGTGTCAGTTGGATGTCAGAGGTCATGGATTCGAATCCCCACTCTACCACTTGTCAGCTGTGTGACTGGGGGCAGGTCACTTAACCTCTCTGGACCTCATCTGTAAAATGGGGATTAAGCCTGTGAGCCTCATGTGGGACAACCTGATGACCCTGTATCTCCCCCAGCGCTTAGAACAGTGCTCTGCACATAGTAAGCGCTTAACAAATACCAATATTAGAGAAGCAGCGTGACTCAGTAGACAGAGCTTGGGCTTCGGAGTCAGAGGTCATGGGTTCGAATCCCAGTTCTGCCACTTGTCAGCTGACTGTGGGTAAGTCACTTCACTTCTCTGTGCCTCAGTTCCCTCATCTGTAAAATGGGGATTAACTGTGAGCCTCACGTGGGACAATCTGATGACCCTGTACTTACCCCAGCGCTTAGAACAGTGCTCTGCACATAGTAAGCGCTTAACAAATACCAATATTATTATTACAGTAAGTATTATTATTATCCTGCCAAATGGGACACTGTAGGGAGAAAATCATTTTCTAGGATGAAAAGAGTCCTGCTAGAAACTCGGTCATGAAAGGCAAGGAGAAAAGTTCGAGGATTTGGACTGTTCTATGAAGCAGTACTGGTTGTCAGGCAGGAGTGAAGAACCGTTCACAGACATAGAAAGAAAAACATTTGGCCAAACCCAATGATCTTTTATCTACCTCAGCACTTAGTACAGTGCCTGGCACATAGTAAGTGCTTAAATACCACAATTATTATCATTATTAGTGAAGAGAGCATTGGGTTGGAAATTAGGTTCCTGTCCCAGCTCTCCTACTGGCTTTTGGATGACTTCGGTGCAAGAAACCTCTCTGGGTCTGTTTCCTTAACTCTAAAATGGGAATAAGGTATGGGCTCTCCCTTCTTCTTAGGCTGTGAGCCCAGTGTGGGACAGGGAGTCTGGGTTATCTTCTCTCTTCATTGGTGTTTAATACATAGGAAGTTCTTAATATTGCTGTTATTATTACGAAAAAGGCAGTTTCCATAAATGAAGTTAATCCCAAAGGATCTTTGTTGGAAAATGGTACCAAATCTAAGATTTTTAGGAAGAGAATTCAACCTATCCTTTCTCAAAGGTTAACTTTTAATATTAATAATAATTGTGGCACTTATTAAGCACTTACAAGCTGAGCAGTGTACTAACCATTGGGATAGATCCAAGATAGTCAGGTTGGACCCCATCCCACAGGAGGCTCACAATCTAACAGGAAGGGAGAACAAATTGAAAACCCAGAGGCAACGTGGCCTATAGTGGAGAGAACAGAGGCTTGGGAGTCAGAAAACCTGGGTTCTAATCCTGGCTCTGCCACATATCTGCAGAGTAACCTTGGGCAGTCATCTAAATTCTCTTGCCTCAGTTATCCCATCCGTAAAGTGAGGATTAAATCCTATTCCCTCCCACTCAGTCCGTGAGCCCCATGCAGGACAGGGACCGTGTCAAACCAGGTTAATTTCTAACTATCCCAGTGTTTGGCACATAATTAGCACTTAAGTACCGTAATTATTACAGATAACACCTTCAGGAATTTAGCTAGTTTCTCCAGAGACCACTGAAGCAGAGGTATAAACAAGGCCTACTTACTTGAGTGACTTGACGAATCTAGAAAAGAGGTAAGCCGTCCGACTTCGTACTTTTGGACTAGAATGGCGCAGACCCCTGTGATCCAAGAATGCCATCTAGGAGAAAAATTAAAGTTCACCAACTGGAAAAAACCCAAACACATTTTCAATCAAATAGGTAGAAAATGGTTATAGTGAAACTCTAGCAGTCCTACCGGGGATGGTAAACCAAGCCGGGCTGGCCACCGGCACTCGAGAACTGGTTGACACTTGGTCCCACCGGCCACCCGGGCTAGACTTTAAACTGTTTCTGGCACTACTTCCCGTTCCAGGTGTCCCCACTCCAAAATCCTTCACCACCATCTTGGGATACCTTTCCCTCAGACCCCAGGAGGTCTCTCTTGCCCATCCCCTGCTTGGCCCAGGAGGCTGGGGTCCTCCAGGGCCTAAAATGAAGGCCCAGATCACTTGGGGGAGAGGGAGCAACTATCACAGTGGTTCACGTCTGGATGGGATAACTGTATTGCACTTTCCACTGAGGGTGTCCTGCACCTTGTCCTCGGTTCAGTTCATAGTACTTACTGAGCATCTACTCTATGCAGGACATGTACTAAGTTCTTGGGATATACAAAAGATGACTTCTGCCCACAGGGAGCTTACAATCTAGGCCTCAAGCAATTTACAGTTGGGGGAAGAAGCGCTCATACTGGTTTAGGAAATAAAACCATTTGAATAAGGGTGAGGACAAGTAGTGAGGTGGTGAAAAGGTCCTGAGATGAGAAGGGGATATGTGACTTGGGGAGAAGAAAAATGAAAATGTGGAATGCTTCACAGATCTGTGTGTCATTTGGGACTAGCAATGAAAGGCACGGAAGGTTAGAAGCAATTTCTCCTGGCACCTTACCCATCAGTTTATTTGGGATAGATAAGCTTTGGGAAATTATGCATGAATGATCATACTTACTAGAACACATGGAATGTGCTGAGGTTCAACGGCAAAAAATTTTTCATATCGGACCACGGTTTCGAAGAACTCCAGTGTCACTGATGTATGCTGATAGGCACTAACACCAGATGTTACCAACTGTAATACAGAGGAATAAAATTAAGAGGGCAAACACTTGTATACTGTTTTAAGACATTATAATTGATATTGATATTTTCATAACTAAAACCAAACGGACAAATACGCTTCGTGCCATTTACAATTAAGAGGCCTCCAATAGTCTAGGATAACCAAAAAAAAGTATAAGTTATTTATAGTATACTTACAGTTCGCATCATATCTTGCAAAGCACTAGCTTTTGAAACATCACCTGAGAAGTGAGCACCATGAGATACGGGAAGAGCTTCTGCCAACATATACAGCAATCTTATTGCTACTTCTACTTCCATAAACCTTGTAGCCTGCCAATTCCTGCCAAAAAAATATAAGTACTGTTAACAGAGTCTCATATAATCATCAACTGTAAACGAGAAGCAGTGTAGCTTAGTGGAAAGAGCCCGGGCCACCTGTCTGCTGTGTGACCTTGGGCAAGTCACTTCACTTCTCTAGGCCTCAGTTACCTCATCTGTAAAATGGGCATTAAGACTGTGAGCCCCACTTGGGACGTGTATGGGTCCAACTTGATTATCGTGTATCTACCCCAGAGCTCAGTACAGCACCTACCACATAATGTTTAACACATACTATTAAAAAAACTGCATACTGATCACCGTTTCTATGAAATAACCTGGGTTGAAAGGTTGACAACTTTTTTTTTTTTTTTTTTTTTACTAAAAGCAATCTTGAAAGCTGAATACCCTAAATACACTGATAGAAAAATACTTCAAGCAGAAAGATGTTTGATGGTTTCATCACCATCAACATCATCAGTATTTATTAAGTGCCTACTATGTAGAAGACACAGTCCCTTTTCTTGAGGAGTTTAGAGTATATTAAGGGACATAACTTCCTTCCATTACTCTCAAGATATATCCATGGAAAATAGACTGGCAGAATTTTTCAACGTATTTATAAGGCTTCATCAATTCTTTCCAAGTACATGAACATTTTTCAGATGCTCCAAGTGAAAACTTAACATGCTTAATTTTAGCTCAACACAAGGAAGTCCTTAGACTGATGCTACAATTGGTTCCTTAAAATAGTCAGAAGCCAGAACACAAAACTCGGAGTCATTTTTCCTATAGGAACAATGCTTAAATGAGGGAATGGCTCTCGAATCCCAATTTATTATTATTTTTTTTTACCAGTGTTCCCCCACAACCGCACACTTTAAACACCGATGAGTAACAGAATTACACTGATGTGTTGTGTTTAGAGTATTAGCAAGGCAACTGCTTAAAAACTATTCTAGCTAGGTGGAGAAAATTCTTCCTAGTGCGTCTTACCAACTCTGTTGCACTGTACTCCCTTAACTGCTCAGTACAGTGCTCTGCACACATAGGTGCTCAATAAATAATGCCATTGATGATCACTATACAAGGGCTTTAGGAGGAAAAACACACCACACCAAGACCATTTTGATACTCCTGGGTTCGACAGACAAACATGAAGGATGCAATCTTCCTCAGAGCAAAACAAAAATCCACAACTTACTGTAATGTAGTGCTAAAAACTCTGCGAACAGAAGCCAACAGTAACTCAGGGGAGACTTGAGCAAGTCTGTCCAACAATAATTTCAGCTGTTTTCTATATTCCACAAACATTGCTTCATCTTCACCCTGCAACACATGGATCAAACCTACATTTAGAAGTATTTACAAAATACCAAAACAAATGCCCACACTTTAAGTATTATTGTATTTGAAAGAAAAACTATTCAAATGAGTCTCCTGAGTTTTCTTATTAGACTTCCTTTTCTCCATTGGTTCCCCCTACAAAGGGAGCTGCTCTTCTAACAGAAAGGGTAATTTCCTCTTCTTCTGTAAACACAATTCAAACAGGCTAACATTGGTGTTTGCTATCATTACTCTCAAGAGAGAGGAATTCTAGACAGCTAATGTGTAAATTTTGCTCTTCATGGGTCAGCCCTCAACCCCTCTATGAGTCTCCTGAGTCACTTCTGTAACTTAGTAGTCCAAAAGAGGGAGTTAAAATGGATCCCCAATGAGCTAAGTCAAATTGCTTTCATATTTACTCGTTTTAACCTTGCAGCATGTGAAAGGGGGGTGCTTAATAGAGCATATGGAGTTTAATAAACATGAAGTAGCATTCAAACTTGAACAGGACTCAGCCATCTTTATGCTAGCAAACATTCAGTTGGAACAGTGTTTGCAGGAGAGATTTCTAAAAATGGGATCACCACTTCCAAAGAACATAGAAAACAAAACACCATACCTCATTGTCGAAGTTATATTCCTCATCATAGGTCAATTTTTTCATTACTGCCAACATGATTGCCTGCAATAAAGTTAAGGAATGACATTTCTTTCAGCATGGTCTCCACTTGGATCAAATAAACTTCAAGTCTAATGTCAAAGATTTACATAATCAAAGTTTCATCACGGTTTTAGAAAAATGACAGACGAAAAGACATTACTTCAGACCCGTGAGCAATGATGTCTTACCTCTACATTAGCCTTTTGTTGATCAGAGAGCACAGCAAGCTGAAACAAGAATTGGACTGTTAGTAAATCATTAGGTTTTCTAAAAATCACAATTTGCCCATCAAAATATCACTCCCTGTTTGTACAAAGTAGAGATTTCGAGGGAAAAATGAAATTCAGTTCAACATTGTAAGTGCCTAAATGCTAAGCTGCTTCTCTACAGAATTCAACTATAAAAGTTCCCATTTCTTAATACCCCGACTTCGTCAAATTACTAAAAAAACCCCAACACTGTGAGGGAAGCAGTGTCCAAGATTTAAATTCATTCATTCAATCAATCGTATTTGGGCCAAAACACGTAATTTGGAGCTTGTGTTATGGAAAGACAAATAGGAGGCAAAATAAAGGTTGTCCCAAGCCCCGATCTTTTGGTGAGCAAGGTTCCAGCCTGGAGAGGAGGCCAATTTTTAAGACCCCTCTTTTTGGCCCCAGCCCACTTGAGGTGAGTGGCACATCTCTAAAAAGCGTTGCTGAAATATTCAGGGTGTGGTTGTTGCTGCTCCATCAGCCACTGCACAACCAACAATCTCAGCTGGGAATAGAAGATGTGCAAAAGCTCACTCTAGGCAGGGAACCTGACTATCAACTCTGTTGTACTGTAATCTCCCAAACCCTTAGTACAGAACTCTGCAAACAGTAAGCACTCAATAAATACCTGAATGGTTTAGTTTTTTCACACAAATGTGAATATGCACACGCAAAATACACAATGAATAAGAAGTCTACCTGTTTCAAGATGTGAAGATAGTCGTAACAAAATCCAATAATATTTGAAGAAATGTCATCATCTTCATGGATTAGAAGTTGTAACATCAGAGCCACTTTTGCTTCAATGGCTTGTAAAGTCTCCTGTGCATTTTTCATATCTCCATTCTTCACTAATTTTGTCCAGCTGACTATCAACGACTGTCCCATTCCATTTACCAGCTTAGAAAATCTGGCTAGGAAGTCCACGTCCTCCTCCTACAGGAAGTTATAGGATCAATGATTGAAAAAGGGGGAAAAAAAAATAAAAGTGGAAAATCCTGATGGTCATCATCATAAATTTAATTTGGAGAAGATCCTGGAGGCCGAGAATCACTGCCCAGTCTAATGAGGTGTGAGGTCTCTTCAGTAAATTGTGGCCACGTTTATGTCCACGTATTTTCCAGTGTAATTAGTAAATTTTTTGTTGGCTGTTTCAGGAAATACACCAATGTTCAGGAATTGGAACTGTCCCTACTAACCTTGCAGGTTTCCTTTGTCCCAAACTCATCCCACATTGCTCATTTTGGAAACTTGAACTGCCCCCACCCAGACTGGAGCATGGTCAGAAGAGTCAGTTTAGCGCCACAGCATTCCGCTACTTGGGGTAAAAATGTCCCAAGTAGGACACCAGGAATGCCTCTTCTTCCTCCAACCCCTAGTTCTCCCCGCTGCCATGGAGAAGGAAGGGAAAACCTAGAAAAGTGCCCCGATTTTGAACAAATACAATCTGGACAGTCCGGTTAGAACCACACTACATATCTTGCTTTGGCCATTCCTGTTCCTCTAAAAACTCATTTCCACACATCTGGTGTTCGAGTATAATTAAAAGAGGTTTATCAATTATTTAGTGGCCAATGTGGGAAAAATTAACCTTCAAGGAATTGATGATTGTTCTCAGATCCCCCTTTTAACACGCTGTAAATTAGTGAACCAAGTGTCAAATACAACAAAACTTTTTGATAAAGGCCAAAGGATTCCCTCTCCCTAATGCTTTTGCTTTTACTATTTCAAGCATTAGATGTACACATTCATGAACAGACCAGGTAAAAGTTATTTCCCCTGCTGCAGTGTCTGTCAAGAATTTCTTGGAAATAAACTCAACTGTGAGCTGAAATGTCACAATTGAATGTCATGATTAATTTGGATGTGTCTATCCAACTTAAAAGCAGAGGCAGCACCTTACTAACCTGGTCAATGCTGAAGAGCCCCGCAGACTGTAAAACTCGACATAATGATTCCACTAGTTTTGTTTTATCGATTGGGTCCATCCCCTTATTTACAATTTCGAACAGGCAGTCACATGCTTCCTCCCGGAGCACTTCTATCGACATGTGACCTAGCAGCATATTTATAAACCTGAAGAGGTAGAAGGTGATGTTACGAAGCTTACACGGGTTTTCAATGTCAAAACCTAAAGAAGACTCCGCACTAGGTCACATCTTCCCCGATTAAGCCCACTTTTCCCCAGCTCTCTCTCTCTTCTGCATTATCTATGCATGTGGATCTGTGACCTTTGGACAATTGATAATCACCCACCCCCAACACTTAGGTACATATCTTTAAATTATGCAATATAAATTATTTATTCATACTACTGTCTGTCTCCCTCTCTAGGCTGTAAACTCGTTATGGGCACTGTCTGTCTCCCTCTCTAGGCTGTAAACTCGTTATGGGCACAGGACATGTCTTCTAATTCTGGTGTACCATATTCTCTCAAGCACTTAGTCCAGTGCTCTGTACCCTGTAAGCGCTCAGTGAGTACCATGGTGATGATGATGATAACTCCTGGGCCAGGACAACTGTCACCGTCACTGGTCTTGTTGAGACCACGGTCCCACCCCCCCAACCCTGTGTCGGTCCCCCCGACAGTGACGACAAGATGCAGAGGAGAGTTATGCACTAGCTGACCCAGCTAAATGTTGGCTCAGGATAAAGGGGACGAACTTACCTATCGTTGGCTATCAGGGTCAAGTCTATCCAAGAGACGTAAGCCCCAACTACTTCAAGGCACTGGCACGTCACCTCTGAATTAGTATACTGATAATTTTGCAAGATTTGGTACCATGATTCCACTAGATTTGGAATGCACTGCTCCCGCATGGTGTCTTTTATTAAAGTGTTCCTACGGGCCTCCTGGAAGAAAAAAAGAGAAACTAACACCAAAGCTCATTCGAGGGAAGAGAGTCAAACTTTAAAACAGGAGCCATCTTTCGATATGTTGTCACACTGTCATTTGAATTTAGTAATAGTAGTAATAGTATTTACTAAGTTCTTACTGTGTGCAGAACAAGGTATTAAGCAGGGAAAGTGTATACTAGTGGGAATTAGACCATGGCTCTGCCCCTCAAGGGACTCACAATCTCTGAATTTATAGGTCACAATAATAATAATAATAATAATAATAATCATAACAGTACTAAGTACCAAAGTAGATGCAAGGTAATTGGGTGGGACACAGTCTGTGACCCGCTTAGGATTCACGGTCAATGCCTATTTTCAGATGAGGTAACAGAGGCACCGAGAAGTGAAGTGACTTGTCCATGGTCACACAGCAGATGAGTGGGGGACCCGGGATTAACACCCAGCTCCTTCTGACTCCCAGGCCTGGGCTCTATCAACTAGGCCAAGGTACACTCTGGCCTGTCAGATTTCTCTGGATCTCTAACAATATGCTTTTTGTAACTGAAGGCTAATAGTTAACAGAATTCACAGTGCTATCTTTCCTACTTATCAGCCCCAAGCCCCATGTCCTGCAATTCTTTGCATTTCCTCTTTCCTTTCTCCACAGAAACAAATTCTATTTCTAATTAAAACAGGCCCCTCAATTATTTTTCCAAAAGAGATTTCAGAATGGAAGCAATAGAAAGAATTGATTTAAAGGCACCTTAAATGTTGGTACCTTTTTATGGCCAAGAAATTTGTGCCTCAAGACTTCTCTTGCATACAATTATAACTTTCAGCCCTCTGTTTTGGTTGTAATTGGCATTTTCTCTACCTAGTAAAAGACTTTAAAAAAGACAAACTATACACCCCCATGTCCTTAAGTTAGAGATTATTCCGTGATACAGACCCACTCCTGGATACTTAAACTGGGGGCAAATGGTCTGAACCAATTTGAGGAGTTCTAGAAAGGATGAGAACAGCTGCAGGGCAAAAGGAATGACATTGCAGAAAACAGACCATGGAATGAAGCGAAATGGGGAGACAAAGCACTGTTCAACTCTCCTGCTCCTGGAAAAGGGGTGCTTATCGTAGTACCTGGAAAATCTAAACACTGGTCCCCTATGTTTTCTGCACAAGCCCAAGGAGTTCAGGCAGAATGATTAAAAATGGGCATTTTATCCACTTTACTTTTCTGCTGTAGTGTTTTCAAGTACTTGTGTGAAAAATCGTAACACGTAAACATGCTTAAAATATCTTCCCAAACTGCAGTCGGAAAGCCACGCTGAGTCACGGACAGCTGAAGCTTGGGAGGGAGGAGGGGGCAGTAGAGCTCAAAAAAAAAAAATGGTAGCCATCCTGTTCTTCCTTTCCCAAGGGTTTCTTGGCCCCTCGCCTTCCCTCTAGACTAAATTCCTTGAGGGCAGAGATCATATCTAACAACTGCATTACACTGTACTCCCCAAGCCTGCCTCTGACTTCTGACAACCTCTGGGGGTGGGCGGCGGGGTGTGTGTAAATAGAAGCAGCGTAGCCTAGTGGAAAGAGCCCAGGCTTGGGAATCAGAGGTCGTGGGTTCTAATCCCAGCTCTGCCACTTGTCAGCTACGTGACTTTAGGCAAGTCAGTTCACTTCTCTGGGCCTCAGTTACCTCATCTGTAAAATGGGGATTAAGACTGTGAGCCCCAAGTGGGACAAGCTGATTACCTTGTATCTATCCCAGAGCTTAGAACAGTGCTTGACACAAAGTAAGCGCTTAACAAATACCATAATTATTATTATTATTAAATACACACAAATTTTCCCCAGGGGAAAAAGAGGTACAAAATACGGAATAAAATCTGGCTGCTTTAAAATCGATATTATAGAAAGCATATTATAGTCTATAACACAAGTAGCAAAGCAATGTCAGATGGACTGCAATTAAACATCAAATGCCCTAAGGATTACAAGAAAAGTTACTTGCCTCTGAGGTATGAACTACATCCCGGTCCACCAACTCTGCATCAATGGCCATGAGAATGCGTAGATAAAGGTCCACTCCTCGTGGGTTTAGGTCCACTACTGACAGAATATCAAAAAAATACTTGGGCCATTTAGTGAGGTACTCGGTAACGAACAGCAAAGAGAACACTTGGGCTGCTTTGTTACTGATGAAGGTTTTCTCTGGTTGGGCATTCAGCATCTGTGGGGAACAGAGAAATAAAATACCAACTGGACACAATCACGACTGTACCATCAAGGAGCCAAAGTGAAATACTGCATGTGTTTTGTCTAGATTTTCACTGTTACAAATCAAGGAAGCAGATAAAATGGAAAACACAATGAAAGCATCCTTCCAAAACAACACGGTTCCGAATGGCCTAGTGGAAAGGGCACTGGCCTGGGAGTCGGAGGACCTGGGTTCTAACGCTCGCTCTTCCAATTGCTTGCGTGTGATCTTGGGGAAGTCACTTCACTTCCCTGTGCCTCAGTTTCCTCAACTGTAAAATGATTAAATACCTGCTCTCCCTCTTACTTACATTGTGAGGTGAAGCAGCTTAGCCTAGTGGATAAAGCACGAGCCCTGGAGTCAGGTCATTGGTTCCAATCCCAGCTCTGTCACTTGTCTGCTGTGTAACTTTGGGCAAGTCTCTTTACTTCTCTGTGCCTCAATTCCCTCCTCTTTAAAATGGGGATTAAGACTGTGAGCCCCATGTGGGACAGGGACTGTGTCCAATCCAAATTGCTGGGATCGACCCCAGCGCTTAGTACAAGGCCTGGCACTTAGTAAGTGCTTAACAAATACTGCAATTATATTATTAGTATTACTATTATGTGGGACAGACGGTGTCCACTCTGATTAACTTGTATCTACCCCAGCGATTAGAACAATGCTCGAAACACAGTGAGCAATTAAATCCAATAATAACAATAATGATAACCTGAGGAAGGGGAGAAAAATCACATACACCTGAGCTCCAACCTCAAATGCCTGGTCAACACTTTTTGGGGGGGAAGCTATTGCTTTCACTCTGCCTCAGTCCCACACACAAGGTTTCATGTGAGGTATTTTCACTAAATTATTCTGCGTTTCAAAATTTCTTTAGAATTTCAGTCAAAAGCCTTCTGGAAAAAATAAACCTATAGTTTTCCCTCCTATATACTATGGAAGAGTAATGTTTTAAAACCTTATTTCTCATTTATGAATGCCTACAAAAAAAATATTTTCACCACTGAAGCAAGCCGAACGTTGAAATTGAATTCTGCTGCCTGAAGAACACTGGGCCAATCATGTCTAAGTAAATGATTAGAAATTAAATTAAAAAAAGTTCGAAACTTGAAACTCAATAGGCTTAATGTAGGTGGACATGGACAAAGTACAGTACTTTGCACCCTCTAGGGACAAGGATGGTATCTAATTCCAACCTGTGTGTTCTCTACCAGCGTTCAGTACAGTACTCTGCACACAGTAAGCACTTACACTTCACTGCCAGTGGTGTCTGCTTCGAATATGCCCACCTACTACATAGACCACTGATTTGATTTCTTGACTGGTAAAATCTTCAAAAGAACCGTCGCTTCCCCCCTCATTTGTGTGATCCCTTGTTCTAAAAAATGACACATAAGGTCACATTTTTCTCATCACAGGGCTCTTCAGACTGAACACTTTCAGGACCACTGCTTTAGAACAGAAGTTTGCTGGGAAGATCAAGACAGACAGAATTGTAAACACCACCAGACACTGCAAGTAGCAAACAGCCTAAAATCCTTTGGTTTTTTTTTCACTCTCCAAAGCTTTAAAACACACAAGCATACAAACACCTTTGGAGGTAAGCTGGTTTTGGGCAGGGAACTTGCCTGCCAACTCTGTTGTACTGTACTCTCCCAAGCACTTAGTACAGTGCTCTGCACATAGAAAATGCTCAATAAATGCCACTGATGATGATGCAAGTGTTCTTCTTTGATAATGTGATAGTGATAATGTGTGATAGTGTAACAGCTCCTTTAGTGAGGTCAGAAAGAACAGCTATGGACAGTCTGAAATACTACGACATTTGAAACAGAAACTTTTAATCAACAGGAATTATCCCAACAAATAAGCTGACTTTCTGTCTCATATAAATCACTAAAACAAAGTGATTTTAATCTCAATTTTTTTCCTAACATTGCACTATTCTCAAAGTGAGAAACTGAAATATTGTTATACTAGATTATGCTTAAAGACTTTCTTTTATAGCCAGCAGACTTTCGGTGAATTTAAAAACCCATGAAATTAAAATTCAGCTCTTTGGTGCGACTTTACCTGAGCTTGAAGCCAAGTTATGAGAGTTTCTCTAATAAGCTGCTGTTGTACTGCTGAAAGTTCTGAATATCTGAAAAAGTAAATAAATTACTGAATTACTAAATTACAGTCCATCAAGGGATCCCAGATAGTGTCTACAAACTATTTTATTGTACTTTGCCAAGTGCTTAGTACAGTATCCTGCACATGGTAAGCACTCAATACCATTGATTCAACACTTCACTTCCTTTTGGAAATGAGCTTTTCTTAAGATGGCATTGGTTAGGTACTTACCTTATACCAGGCACTGTACTCTGCGCTGGGATACAAGATAATCAGGTTAGATGTAGTCCATGTCCTACATGGGGCTCAGTCTTAATCCCCATTTTACAGATGAGGTAACTGAGGCCTAGGGAAATGAAATAACTTGCCCAAGATCACAAAGCAAACAAATGGCATGGCTGGGATTAGAATTCAAGTCTTCTGACTCTCAGGCCCATACTCATTCCACCAGGTCATGCTGCTTGCCTCAACAGCTTCCTTTGAAATTTATCCACAAATTTATCCCTGCCAACTTCACTCTCCATCGTGCTACACCATTAACTCTGGATTGACGATTGCTATGGGTCTCTTGTTCTAGACATCATAATCTCCTTTCCAACACCAAGCTACCAAAACACAATGTTCAGCTGGCAGTGGTCAAACAAATTTATTTGGAGCTCATTTGTGTTTATTTCTAGTTTCACTGTATCTTTTCAAAAGATTTAACTTTGTCATTTCGGTATGTGTATCCACAGTTTTCTTGGTAAAGATATGGAAAAGGTTTACCATTTTCTTCTGTGCAGTTAAAATTTGAATCTCTGCCATTGTCTTTGATCAACTGATCTTAAACACTGATCACCTGCTTTTGACTCTTTCCCATGTCGATGCCGTACAGCACAGGTGAATCAACTTTGATGCTTCAGCTTAGACCTTTCTACTATGGGTAGGCCTATAAGGTATAGTTCTAAGCTTCAACAAATCCCACAAACTCTCCGCCACGATAAGGCGTTGATTCATAGGAGAGGTTTGTCACACAGTAAGCACTCAAGTACCACAATAATTACCTCTTCTAGATCAAGGGCGGACTGCCTACTACTGCTCTGCTACAAGCATTTTATATACTACATACTGACTGCTGCAATGCCCTCAAACAAATTCCTGGTGGTCAGACAGCCACTCTTCATTTTAAAATGCTTAACTTAATAAGCTGGGAAAATTGGCCTAAAAGAATGGTATTTAATTTAGCTTCATATTAAGCCGCTTCTCTTTGTAAAGAGCTCTGACGTTTTAAGAGTTTAGAAATGCCCCTGACAAAACATCCAACAGGCTGAAGGCTCCGTGAGGGCGGGGATCATGCCTACCAACTCTATGGTATGGTTCTGTATTTTCCCAAGCACTCAGTACAATGCTCTGCACCCAGTATGCGCTCAATAAATGCCACTGATTGATTGGATTTCTTAGGTATTAGATGGAGAGCGGAATTAGGTGATATCCTTAGTCTTATCTGATTCAACTGATCTGTGAAAAGGAATAAAGGAGGAAGGAGTTATAGTAGACTCGTTGGTCCGCCTTTCCCTACAAGCAGCACGGTGTAGTGGACAGAGATCGGGGCCTGGGAATCAGAAGGTCATGGGTTCTAATTCCAACCCTGCCACTTGTCTGCTGTGTGACCTTGGGCAAGTCACTTCACTTCTGTGGGCCTCAGTTACCTCATCTGTAAAATGGGGCTCGAGACAGAGTCCCATGTGAGACAGGTATTGTGTCCAACCCGATTTGCTTGTATCCACCCCAGCGCTTAGTACAGTGCCTGGCACACAGTAGGTGCTTAATGAATACCGTAATTATCAATATCACAACCACAGTTCAACTTGAACTCTAGGAAACTCTTTCCCTCGTCAGACTTCCCTTTCTAGCTAGGGGTGTCTCGTGAATGCCCCCACTGTTTGGATTTAACCACTCTAAAACCCTAACAGCGCCCACCCAAATGTTCACTCATGTGTCAGGGATTCAAGACATGATGAAAGGACTAAAACGCAGACTGATGAGGTATTGCTCACCACTGTAGTGCCCCAAATGTATTGTACTTTCCCAAGAGCTTAGTACAGTGCTCTGCACACAGTAAGCCCTAATAAATATGACTGAGTGATGATAATTATGGTATTTGTTAAGCGCTTACTACCGTACTAAGCGTTGCGGTGGACACAACGAAGAAAGAATCCCTGCCAAAGCTTCCTTTTAAAATAGTACTGAGACAATCTATTTCTAGAGTAGTTGTCAGACTGTTTAAATATCACTTTAAGTCACTCCCCAGAACCACGCTGCGTGATATGACATAACCGCTTAATGACAAAGTTATGGAAACCCATCAGAGGGTGTTTGGACACTTAATGAGCCAATGACAGAAGCAAGATGAGGCATAAGAGTGCTCTCCATCCTCATTTGCAGTTCTGCTAAATGAACTACTTGTCCATCTCTGATTAGACTGACTGACCCAACTGGCAACAGCCTATGAGGCTAGCATTCTCATTCAACTCCTTATTAGTCTCAAAGAGAAAAAGAATCCCTTCTTACTTGAATTTAATTTGATGTTCCAAGACTTGAAAGCAGAAGAACTTGATGTGGTCATCGCTGCAAAAGACAAGGGACAGAAAGTGAAGATTCAGACTCACACTATAGCGAGTTTTAGTTATCCAAGGAGCTAATAAGTGCAAACTACCACTCCACGTAAACCAAACGTTTCAGTAATCTCTTTCTGATGAAATCTAATGGTCATTTCACTGTGCGCTGAAATGAAGTTAAAGGGCTTTGAGAATTAGGCAAAATAACGTATAGTAATTACCTATATGTCCTTTGGGCCAGAGCTTCTGCGCACAACTGCCAGGCATCTGGGGAAATCTTTAACTGTTCAAAATAGGCCAGTGCCTGCAACATGCCAAAAGAGAAAAATGACTAGTTGAAAAAAAAAGGTGAACATTCACTGTTTCCCAGCCAAAAGCCTAAGAAGCAATATTTTAAATCACGCTACCGAGCGGCAGACAACTGCGATTCAGTTACTATTTACCCTTCCTTCAGAGCATCTTCTTTAAAATTAAAACAAAAATTAAAAATTAAAACAGTAATGTCATGAAGAAGTTCAGAATTACCTATTTCCATGCCAAAAATATTCTGAGTGCTCCCCAAAGTGGCAGTACAGGTGAAAGTGAAATATAAAAAACATTCAGTAGCATAGGATAATGAAAACATTATCTGATTAAATTTTCTTCCTAGGTTAGGACTTGGGGTGTTATATATGAGAGTCACTTTATCCTTTCACATGCAGTCTGCACTGTTGCTCCAAGAGAGGGTAAACTGTGATTCCTTTGCACAAGACAGAGGCCATTTAATTATGCGTCAATACCACGACTCAATGTGCAAAATGAACCGGCAATTGATCCGTATTGCTTTGGACACAAAACCACAGAAAGTTATGGTGGCTTTGGTCAAAACTAACTTGGCCAATGCAGTGCCAGAAAGCAGGAGATCTCATCCAAAGCGAAATCTATGGTTCTTTGAAAGGATAGATAGGTAAAAGATAAACACCTCAAGCAGCAGGAAAGAACAGAATCCTTGAGTTATTTCTTGCTTGAGGTTTACCTTAATTTTTCTGCTAACTATCCAATGCCTAGGCCTAGTGAGAACTGGGAGAGGGAGGTCTGGAACTAGAGAAGGAAGCAAGAAAGACACCCCTCCGTTCTTCTATAAAGTGGGAGCTGGACTCTTGCTTTTCAAAAAAACTCCCATTGTAGTGCTCAGAGTTCACAGTGGGGCAAGCTGCCGCTACCTTTGGCAGCATTTATTCCTTCAATCATATTTATTGAGCGCTATGTGCAGAACACTGTACTAAGCTCTTGGGAGAGTACAATAGAACAATCTCTCTCCTGATTAGACTGTGAGCCCGTCATTGGACAGGGATTGTCTCTGTTGCCGAACTGTACCTTCCAAGCGCTTAGTCCAGTGCTCTGCACATAGTAAGAGCTCAACAAATACTACTGAATGAACAATACATTCCCTGCTAACAACCATCTTGCAGGCTAGAGAGGCTGGGCTGTGTCCAGACAGAGAGGCGCTGTCAGAAGACTGTTCCCCAATTCTGTCATATTCCCTCCAAAATGAGAAGTGGAAGAGTGTGCTATGGCATACTGAGCGTATCTCAATCGGTCAGTCAGTTGTGCTTACTGTGTGCGCAGCACTGTACCCCCTTCTTACCCCACACTTCAGAAAGTTCATAGTTCTTGAAAGCCTTCTAATTACCATTGTAGGCAAAGAATCTGTCTACTGACTGTTATATTGTCTCCTCCCAAGAGCTTAGTAGTGCTCTGCACACAGTAAGTACTCGATAAGTACCACTGATTAATTGAAGCCTGCACTTACTTCTTGTAACTGTCTCTCTTCCATCAGCCTACGGTGCTGACTAATTTTGATTTAATTTGAAAGCAACTTCATTATAAAAAGCCTATCGGGTTTACCAGTGACCTTAAATTAATCGAGAAGCCAGAGAACCTCAATCCATTTCATTTTACAGAAACGAGAAGCCTAGTGATTGATAGGAAAAATCTCTCTCTCATTGACACACATAACAGTTCCTTTCTGGTTGGGCCCCACAAAGAGAAGCTCATGCTACAGAACGGCAGCCTCGAACCATGACCTTCTGCCCCAAATGCATAGTGAAGACGCTCGTTATGGAAGAACTGTGCATACCGGTTCGTGACAGTTACTCAGTTAAGTTAAAATAAGTCAGACAACGCCTGTCAGGATCCTGAAAACAGAAATGGGTAATTTTCCACTCACACGTTAGATGTTTAACTGGATGTGAGATTTGTTCTTCACTTAACCTGAAGATTAAATTAAGTGAAACGAGGCTCCGCAAGCTGAAATGATGCGGAAGCCTGGAAAATAGTCGTTCAAAGTAGTTAAGCAAATTTCACTTACCCTTTGTCTGAAGTCAGCATCGGCATTTGGATTTAACCCTAAAAGGGCCTGTTCATCCATGCCTGCTGCTATAGTCCGAGGTTCTTAATTTTAATAAACTTGCCCCCTACTCCTCCAATAGAAGCCACCAACATCTGCACACAGAAAAAGTCAGAATGAAAAGGTATTTGCTAAACAATATTAATTGCAACTGAATAAAATATCTTCAAAAATACAAAAATGGGTTGAGTTTCCTTTATTGCCAGAGTTAATGATTTTTACCCAATCGGTCTTAAAAAAGAAGGTCTTAGCAAGTGACAAGACAAGAAACTGTCTTCTAAACATTGCCCCATTTTTTTTCCAGAGGGTGGGAAGGCACTGAGATTTTATTTGACATGCAAAATTCTGCCCTCATTTAATTAGAATCCACGTCATCTGACTCCCAAGCCCATGCTTTCTCTCTGCTAGGTCAGGCTGCTGGAATCACCACTCACCAGTACCTGGATCATCTTCCTAAAACACAGGCTGGGCTTCGCTACTCCCCGCCTCCAAAACCTCAAACCACTGGTGTAAAGCTCCCTTCCAGCTGTCTCTTTCCTATATAAAGCCACTTCCTTCAGGAAACCTCTCCTAATTCTCCAACACCTCCAGCTCAAACCAGTCAGCCATTCCAGCACTTCTGCATATACTAATCGCTTGAGACTGTGGGCCTCTCGATGGCCAAGGTCCCTAACTCTCAGCGGTATATTCTTTCCCAGCACTAAGGACAATACACTGGGCAAGGGCCTAATAAACGCTACTCCTATTATTTAAGTGCTTCCTACGTGCCAGGCACTTTACTAGCTATGAGAAAATCAGGTTGGACACAGTCCCTGTTCCACCCAGGTATTTAATCCCCAGTTTTCAGAGGAGGAAACTGAGGCCCGGAGCACTTGCCCAAGGTGAGTGATACAGCTGATATGAGAACCCAGGTCTCCTGATTTGCCCACCCATGTTTGTTTGATGGTACCTATTAAGCACTTACTATGTGTCAAACACTGTTCTAAGTGCTGGGGTAGGTAGAGGTTAATTCAGTCAGACAGTTCCTCATCCCACATGGGGGCTCACAGTCTTAAGTAGGAGGGAGAACAGGTACTGAACCCCCATTTTACAGTTGAGGAAACTGAGGCATAGAGAAGTGAAGTCACTTGCCATGGGTCACACAGCAAGCAATCAGCGGGAGCCAGGATTAGAACTCAGGTCCTCTGAGTCCCAGGCCCGTACTCTTTCTTTAAGGTCGTGCTGCTTTTCTTACTACTACGGCCTATTTTTAGTTAATTTTCTTTTGTTTCTGTCATTTCTGAATAGACTACGGTATGCCTGCATTTTTGTTCTGCCTATTTGAGCTTGAATAAAACCACTGGGGACAAATGACCCAAATAGGTTCTCAACCCGGTAAAGACTGAAAACACCAGCATATAAAGATATCAATGTACGATTACCAAAGTCAAAGGATTAAAATGATTTTCAATTGTGTGACATAATCGCACAAGAAAAAGCTCATTTCAGGGCAACTCTTGTCAGTCAACTGAGAACAAGGTAATTCTGTGGTTTGGGGACCCTTCTGTGTCCCAATTACCAAAGAAAAAATAAAATAAAAAGAGGAAGATCCAACTCGTCATATCTGTAAGAGGATTTAAAATATTTTTGATCTCTCTGTGGTTACTCTGTAGCTAGTTTTTTTGCTCTCGACACTTCAACTAAGTTCGTTTCTGGGTGCCAGTCTATTAAATGCACATTTCTCCCTAAGAACTAATTACTGGTTTCCCAAGAACGGTTCTTGTTTTTCTGGTTATAGGTCTATGTCTCAGGGGTGCCGACTACTCCAGAAAGGCAGAAGCGGAGAAGGTGATACCAAATACCCCGATTTGTAGTTCTCCAATTCTTGGGGAAGAAATGAATTTGACTGCTGCTGGGTCATCTGCGTTTGCCAAGGATCAACGAGCCTGGAATGGAGGGTGAATGAGCAAGCAGATTATGCTGGAAGAGTGTGTGAACTATCCTGGGACGAAAAGCAGCAAGGCCTAATGGAAAAAGCACGGGGTTGGGGGATCAGAGGACCTGGGTTCTATTCCCAGCTCTGCCACTTGCCTGCTTTTATGACCGAGGGTACATCATTTCTCTGGGCCTCAGTTTTCTCCTCTGTAAAATGGGGATTCAATACCTGTTCTCCCTCCTGCTTCGACTGCGTGTCCGCTCTGAGAAGCGGCGTGGCTCAGTGGAAGGAGCCCAGGCTTGGGAGGCCGCGGTTGTGGGTTCTAATTCCGGCTCCGCCACTTGTCAGCGGTGTGACTTTGGGCAAGTCGTTTCACTTCTCTGTGCCTCAGTTATCTCATCTGTAAAATGGAGATTAAGACTGTGAGCCCCAAGTGGGACTACTTGATTCCTTGTATCTACCCTAGAGCTTAGAACAGTGCTTGGCATATAGTAAGTGCTTAAATACCATCATCACTATCATCTGATTTATCTCCCATCTACCCCAGCTCCTGGCACATATAAGCGTTTAACAAATACCACAATGATTAATATCGAGTATAAGCTATACTGGATTGCCTGTGACTATAGCAACTGAGTGAGCGAAATTTCCTAGCATTACACGTGAAAGAGCCCTGGCCTGGGAGTCAGAAGCACCTGGGTTCTAATCCTGGCTCCTCCATTTGTCGACTGTGGGACCCTGGGCAAGTCATTTCACTGGACCTCAGTTTCCTCCTCTGCAAAATGGGGATTTAAGACTGAGCCCTAGGTGGCACAGCTCCTGCGTCCGACCTGACTGGCTTGTATCAACCCCGGAGCTTAGGACAGTGCCTTCTACATGGTAGGCGCTTAATACTATATATTTTCAAAAAAAAAGGATGTGGGCCACCCACGCCATCACCCTCCCCGCCACGCGGTGGTGATTGCCCAAGGCCCCCGGGTCACGGCCTGGTGCTGGATGGTCTGTTGGGTTCTCCCAGGTGCTTAGTACAGTGCTCTGCACATGGTAAGTGCTCAATAAATACCAATAATTGCTAGCTGGGGTCAGAGGGCTGGGGATGGATGGGATGGAGAAGCGAAGGTGTGTGAGGATGTTGATGGGGATAGTTGGATTCTCCCAAGCGCTTATTACAGTGCTCTGCACATAGTCAGCACTCCCTAATTACCAATCAATAATTGCTAACCAGGGGTGGAGGAGTGGGGATGGAGGAGTGTGTCTGGGGGGAAAGGGGCACGGATGGGGAATGCTGGACTCTTCCAGGTGCTCAGTGCTGTGCACATAGTCAGTGCTCCATAAATACCAATCAATGATTGCTGAGTGGGGTCAGAGGGTTGGGGATGTAGAATTGGGGGGAGGGGGCCAGTTGGGGTCTCCCAGGCACTCAGTACAGTGCTGTGCACCTAGTCAGCGCTCCCTAACTCCCAATCAATGATTGCTAAGCGGGGTCGGAGGGCTGGGGATGGAGAACTGGGGGGGCGGGGGGAGCCAAGGGGCCAGCTGGGGTCTCCCAGGTGCTCAGTACAGTGCTGTGCACATAGTCAGTGCTCCCTAAATACCAATCAATGATTGCTAAGCGGGGTCGGAGGGCTGGGGAATGGAGAACTGGGGGGGGGGGGCGGGGGGAGGGGGTAGTTGGCCTTGGGGTCTCCCAGGCACTCAGTACAGTGCTCTGCACCTAGTCAGTGCTCCCTAACTCCCAATCAGTGATTGCTAAGCGGGGTCGGGGGGGCAGTTGGGGTCTCCCAGGCACTCAGTACAGTGCTATGCACAGAGTCAGCGCTCCATAAATACCACTCTATGATTGCTAAGTGGGGTCGGGGGACGGAGGATTGGTTGGGGGGGCCAGTTGGGGTCTCCCAGGTGCTCAGTACAGTGCTATGCACAGAGTCAGCGCTCCCCAACTCCCAATTAGTGATTGCTAACTGGGGTCGGGTGTGTGGGGGGGCAGCTGGGGTCTCCCAGGCTTTCAGTACAGTGCTGTGCACGTAGTCAGTGCTCCCTAAGTCCCAATCAGTGATTGCTAAGCGGGGTCGGAGGGGGGTGGCAGTTGGGGTCTCGCAGGCGCTCAGTACAGTGCTGTGCACATTCAATCAGTGATTGCTAAGCGGGGTTGGGGGGCAGTTGGGGTCTCCCAGGCGCTCAGTATAGTGCTGTGCACGTAGACAGCGCTCCCTAACTCCCAATCAGTGATTGCTAAGCGGGGTGGGGGTTGGGGGGGGCAGGTGGGGTGCTGCAGGCACTCAGTACAGTGCTGTGCACGTCCAATCAGCGATTGCTAAGCGGGGTGGGCAGTGGGGGTGTCGCAGGCGCTCAGTACAGTGCTGTGCACGTAGTTAGCGCTCCCTAACTCCCAATCAGTGATTGCTACGCGGGGTCCCCCGATTAGACTGTAAGCCCGTCAAACGGCAGGGACTGTCTCTGTTGCCGACTTGTTCATCCCAAGCGCTTAGTACAGTGCTCTGCGCATAGTAAGCGCTCAATAAATACTATTGAATGAATGAATGAATGGGGGGGCAGTGGGGGTGTCGCAGGCGCTCAGTACAGTGCCGTGCACGTCCAATCAGTGATTGCTAAGCGGGGTGGGGGTTGGGGGGGCAGCTGGGGTGTCGCAGGCGCTCAGTACAGTGCCGTGCACGTCCAATGAGTGATTGCTAAGCGGGGTGGGGGTTGGGGGGCAGTTGGGGGTGTCGCAGGCGCTCAGTACAGCGCCGTGCCCGTAGTGAGCGCTCCCCAAGTCCCCACGAATGCTCGCGAAGCGGGTCGGGGGCCTGAGGGTGAATCCGGGCCTCCCCCCGTTACCTTCCCGGTCAGTCCATCCGCAGGCGGGGGCGGCGGCGGCGGCGGCGGCGGGGGCGCGCGGGGCGGGGGCGCGCGGGGGGCGGGGGCGCGCGGGGACGCCGAGCGGTGGGGGCGCATGCGCGCGCCGGTGCGCGTGGGTGGGGGGGGGAGGCCGCGCGGCGGGTCCTGCGTGTCCGCCGGGTGACCGCCCCAGGAAGAGGAAGCGCGCGCGGGGGAGACCCTCCCTCCCTCCCTCTCTCTCTCCTTCCTTCTCTCCCTCCCAAACCTGCGGCCGCCGCCTCAGCGGGCTCCTCTGGTCCCCAGCCGGCCTGGGCCCACCGCCGCCGCCGCCGCCGCCGCCTCATGGGCCGCCCCGGCCGACCGCCGGCGCCTACAATTCCCGGCAGGCATCGCTTCGGACCTCAGGGCGCACGCGCCTCCTCCCTCCGCGTGGTGGTGGTGGTGGTGGGGGGGGCGAGGTGCACGACGGGACGTCCGGCCGCATGGGCGCCGCCTGGCCTTCTGGGATTTGTAGTCCCGTCCGCGCCGCCTGGCCTTCTGGGATTTGTAGTCCCAGGCCGCCTTTTTTTATGGTATTTAGAAATAAAGAATAACAGTAATGATAATAATGCGATTATGGTATTTCTTAAGCGCCTGCTATGTGCCAAGCACTGTTCTAAACGCTGGGGGGGGTACAAGGTGATCAGATTGTCCCACGTGGGGCTCACAGTCTTCATTCCCATTTTACAGATGAGGACATTGAGGCCCAGAGATTAATAATAGTAATAATAATAATAATATTTGTTAACTGCTTACTTTGTGCCAAGGACTATTCTAAGCGCTGAGATAGATACAGGGTAATCAGGTTGTCCCACCTGGGGCTCACAGTCTTCATCCCCATTTTAGAGGAGGGAATTGAAGCCCAGAAAATAATAATAACAATAATAATATTTGTTAACTGCTTACTATGTGCCAAGCACTATTCTAAACACTGAGGTAGATAGAAGGTAATCATTTTAGAGAAAGGAATTGAAGCCCAGAGAATAACAATAATAATAATGATAATATTATAATAATAATATTTAACTGCTTACTCTGTGCCAAGCACTATTCTAAACACTGATTTAGATACAAGGTAATCAGGTTGTCCCACGTGGGGCTCACAGTCTTCATCCCCATTTTAGAGGAGGGAATTGAAGCCCAGAGAATAATAATAATAATAATATTTAACTGCTTACTCTGTGCCAAGCACTATTCTAAACACTGATTTAGATACAAGGTAATCAGGTTGTCCCACGTGGGGCTCACAGTCTGCGTCCCCATTTTACAGAGGAGGGAATTGAAGCCCAGAGAAGAAGAAGAAGAATAATTTGTGGTGCTCACTATGTGCCAAGCACTATTCTAAGCGCTGAGATAGATACAAGATAATCAGGTTGTTCCACGTGGGACTCACAGTCTTCATCCCCATTTTACAAATGAGGGGACCAAAGCGCAGAGAATAATAATAATAATGATGGTATTTGTTAAGCACTTACTATGAGCCAAGCACTGTTCTAAGCGCTGGGGTAGTTACAAGGTAATCGGATTGTCCCCACGTGGGGCTCACAGTCTTCATCCCCATTTTACAGATGAGGGAACTGAGGCCCAGAGAAGTTGAAGTGACTTGCCCAAAGTCACACAGCTGACAAGCGGTGGAGCCGGGATTTGAACCCATGACCTCTGACTCCCAAGCCTGTGCTCTTTCCACTGAGCCAAGCTGCTTCTCAAGATAAAATAACTGAGTCACAGAGAATAATAATAATAATAATGATTATGGTATTTGTTAAGCGTTTATTATGTGCCAAACACTATTCTAAGCACTGGGAAGAAAAGTGACTTTCCCAAGGTCACATAGCACACAAGTGGCAAAACTGGGATTAGAACCCAGGTCCTTCTGACTCCTAGGATCGTTCATTCATTAATTCAATAGTATTTTTTGAGCACTTACTATGTGCAGAGCACTGTACTAAGCGCTTGGAATGGACAAGTCGGCAACAGATAGAGACGGTCCCTGCCGTTTGACGGGCTTACAGTCTAATCGGGGGAGACAGGCAGACAAGAACAATGGCAATAAATAGAGTCAAGGGGAAGAACATCTCATAAAAACAATGGCAAATAAATAGAATCAGGGTGATGCACATCTCATTAAACAAAATAAATAGGGTGATAAAGATATATACAGTCGAGCGGACGAGTACAGTGCTGAGGGAGTGGGATGGGAGGGGGGAGAAGGAAAGGGAAAGGGGGGAGAAGAGGGTTTAGCTGCGGAGAGGTGAAGGGGGGGTAGAGGGAGCAGAGGGAAAAAGGGGGAGCTCAGTCTGGGAAGACCTCTTGGAGGAGGTGAGCTTTAAGTAGGGATTTGAAGAGGGGAAGAGAATTAGAATGTCGGAGGAGAGGAGGGAGGGCATTCCAGGACCGCGGGAGGACGTGGCCCGGGGGTCGACGGCGGGATGGGCGAGACCGAGGGACGGTGAGGAGGTGGGCGGCAGAGAAGCGGAGCGTGCGGGGTGGGCGGTAGAAAGAGAGAAGGGAGGAGAGGTAGGAAGGGGCAAGGTGATGGAGAGCCTTGAAGCCTAGAGTGAGGAGTTTTTGTTTGGAGCGGAGGTTGACAGGCAACCACTGGAGGTGTTCCACTAGTCAAAGGTGCTTCTCACGTGGCCTAGTGCAAAGAGTACAGGCCTGGGAGTCAGAAGACTCCTGGCTCTGCCCCATGCTCATTGTGTGATCTTGGCCAAGTCACTGAACTTCTCTGTGCCTCAGTGTCCTCATCTGAGAAATGACAATTTGATTCCTCTCATCCACCTTAGACTGAGCCCCATCTTTTCTCTCTCCTAACACTTAGTACAGTGCTTGGCACATGGTAAAGCATTTAACAAGTAGCACGATTATTATGACCTTTGAGTTTCTTACTTGATGTGGGGAGAATTGGAGATTTTAAAGGAATTAATTGATGTGTGCAGAAGGGCATTTTAGCAAGGTGATCCAGAAGCAGAGTGAAGTATAGACTGGGAAGAGGTTGAAGGCAAGGAGATCAGTGAGGCGGCTAATATAGTTTTCCAGTCAGAATATGATGAAAGGGAAGCAGTGTGACCTAGTGGGTAAAGAATGTGACTGGGAGCCAGAGGATCTGGGTTTTAATCCCTACACCACCACTTGTCTGGGCAAGTGGGCAAGTGACTTCACTGCTCTGTGCCTCAGTTTCCTCAACTGCAAAATGGGGATTCCATACCTGTTCACGCTCTCACTTAGACTGTGAACCCCACGTGGGACAGGGGTTGAGTCTGACCTGGTCAAATTGTATCTCCTCAGGGCTTAGGATGGTGCGTCAGAGGTCATGGGTTCGAATCCCTGCTCCGCCGCTTGTCAGCTGTGTGACTGTGGGCAAGTCACTTAACTTCTCTGTGCCTCAGTTACCTCATCTGTAAAATGGGGATTAAGACCGTGAGCCCCACGGGGGACAACCTGATTCCCCTGTGTCTACCCCAGCGCTTAGAACAGTGCTCTGCACATAGTAAGCGCTTAACAAATACCAACATTATTGTTATGATTGAGCCAGGATGAAATGATTGAGAGCCAGGAGATAGGATAATAGCTGGGAGGTTTCTGTCTCCCCCTCGTTGTGGTCAGGGAATGTGCCTACCTACTCCCTGGTATGGTGCTCTCCCAAGCGTTTAGTACAGTGCTCCGCACAAAGTAAGCGCTCAATAAATACTATTTATTGATTGATTGAGAGCAAAAACCATGTGACTGATTTATTTTCTTTGAGTCCATCACAACAGCCAGGAGGTGGCAGCAGAGCTCTAGTGGTTGAACCCCGTGCACTCAGTACTGTGAACACTGTATTAAGCGCTTACTTTGTGCGAGGCACTGTACTAAACCCTGGGGTACTAATAATGTTGGTATTTGTTAAGCGCTTACTATGTGCAGAGCACTGTTCTAAGCGCTGGGGGAGATACAGGGTCATCAGGTTGTCCCATGTGAGGTTCACAGTTAATCCCCATTTTGCAGATGAGGTAACTGAGGCACAGAGAGGTTAAGTGACTTGCCCGCAGTCACACAGTTGACAAGTGGCAGGGCCGGGATTCGAACCCATGACCTCTGACTCCCCAGCCCGGGCTCTTTCCACTGAGCCACGCAGATATTCATTCAATAGTATTTATTGAGCGTTTACTATGTGCAGAGCACTGGACTAAGCGCTTGGAATGGACAATTCGGCAACAGAGACAATCCCTGCCCAATGACGGCCTTACAGTCTAATCGGGGGAGACAGACAAAAACAAGACAAGATAATCACGATAAATAGAACCAAGGGATGTCACCTCATTAACAAAGTAAATATGGTAATAAAAATATATACAAATGAGGACAGTTCTTAGGGGAGGGGAAAGGAGAGGGGGAGGAGCAGAGGGAAAGGGGTCTTAGCTGAGGGGAGGTGAAGGGGGGAAAGCAGAGGGAGCAGAGGCCAGAGGGGGAGCAGAGGGAAAAGGGGAAGTTCAGTCTGGGAAGGCCTCTTGGAGGAGGTGAGCTTTCAGTAGGGCTTTGACCAAGTTCACCTCCCTACCGCAGGACCCTAGAGGACGCTCAATCAACGCTATTACTACTTCTCCGAACACCCAGCTTGTCCAGAAAAGCACATCGCAGACCTGTATTCATTCAGTCATTCATTCAATCCTATTTATTGAGCGCTGACTGTGTGCAGAGCACAGTAGTAGCGCTTGGGAGAGGACAGTTTCAACAATAAGCAGACACATTCCCTGCCCACAACAAATTTATAGTCTAAAGAGGGGGAGATGGACGTAAATAGAAATAAATAAATGACAGACATGTACCTAAGTGCTGTGGGGCTGGGAGGGGGGGAAGAACAAAGGGAGCAAGTCAGGGTGACGCAGAAGGGAGTAGGAGAAGAGGAAAGGGAGGCTTAGTCAGGGAAGGCCTCTTGGAAGAGATGGTCCTTCAAGAAGGCTTTGAAGGAGGGGCGAGTAATTGTCTACCAGATTTGAGGAGGGAGGGTATTCCAGGCCAGAGGCAGAATGTGGGCCAGGGATCGGCCAAAAGATAGTCAAGATCGAGGCACAGCGAGAAGGTTAGCGGCATCAGAGGAGCGAAGTGTGCGGGCTGAGTTGTAGAAGGAGAATAGCGAGGTGAGGTAGGAGGGGGCAAGGTGATGGACTACTTTAAAGTCAATGTTGAGGAGTTTTCATTTGATGTGGAGGTGGTTGGACAGTCACTGGAGGTCCTTTAGGAGTGGGGTAACAAGTCCTGAATGTTTTTGTAGAAAAATGATCTGGGCAGCAGAATGAAGTATGGATTGGAGTGGGGAGAGACAGGAGACTGGGAGGTCAGCAAGGAGGCTGATGCGGTAATCCAGGCGGAGAAGATGAATAAGTGAATTAATGTGGTAGCAGTTTGGAAGGAGAGGAAAGGGCAGATTTTAGCGATGTTGTGAAGGTGGGACCAACAGGATTTAGTGATGGATTGAATATGTAGGTTGAATGAGAGAGAGGAGTCCAGGATGATGCCAAAGTGACGGGCTTGTGAGACAGGAAGGATGGTCGTGCCGTCTACAGAGATGGGAAAGTCAGGGGGAGGACAGGGTTTGGGTGGGAAGACGAATTCTGTTTTGGACACGTTAAGCTTGAGGTGACGGGAGGACATTCAAGTGGAGATGTCTTGAAGGCAGGAAGAGATGCGAGACTGCAGAGAGGGAGAGAGATCAGGGCAGGAGATGGAGATTTGGGTATCATCCACATAGAGGTGGTAGGTAAAGCCGTGGGAACGAATGAGTTCTCAAGGGACTGGGCGTAGATGGAGAATAGAAGGGGACCCAGAACTGAGCCTTGAGGACCCCCACAGAAAGGGGGTGGGAGGCAGAGGGGGAGCCCACGAAGGAGATTGAGAATGAACGGCCGGAGAGATAAGAGGAAAAGTGAAGCCGAGGTTGCATAATGCTTCAAGAAGAAGGGGGTAGTTGACAGTGTCGAAGGCAGCTGAGCGGTCGAGGAGGATCAGGATGGAGTAGAGGCCCTTGGATTTAGCAAGAAGAAGATCATTGGGGACCGTTGAGAGGGCAGTTTTTGTGGAGTGAAGGGGACAGAAGCCAGATTGGAGGGGGTCACCGAGAGAATTGGAAGAGAGGAATTTGAGACAGTAGGTAAAGACAGCGCGCTTAGGGAGTTTGGAGAGGAATGGTAGGAGGGAGATGGGGCAATAACTGATGATCTTGTATCTACCCACGAGTTTAGTGTGGTGGCTGGCCCATAGTAAGCACTTACCAAATACCATAAAAAACCAGGAACACATCTTATCCTTTGGAAAGATTTCCATTTTGTATGCGATACCATGAATACTCTAAATTTGGAAAGATTCCCATTTTGTATGCAATACTGTGAATACTCTAAATCTTGACTCAGTATTTCACCTACAAAACCTTTGTCTATCTTAGATTTTCAGTGCACATAGTGAGTCCTGCAAGGGGCTAATTGTCTAATTCCCAAGTGTGTATTCTTTCTTAGTATTTAGTCCAATGCTCTGCACACAATAAGTGCTCAACAGTTGGGCAAGCAGCATAGTCTAGTGGATAAAGCACGGGCCAGGGACTCAGAAGGACCTGGGTTCTAATCTGAGCTCTGCTGCTTATCTGCTGTTTGACCTTGGTCACTGTGCCTCAGTGACCTCATCTGTAAAATGGGGATTAAGACTGTGAGCCCCATATCAGACATGGATGAGACAAGGACAGCGTCCAACCTGGTTAGCTTGTATCTATCCCAGCACTTAATACAGGGCCTGACACATAGCGTTTAACAAATACCATAAAAAAAAGTAAATACTATTGCTACTCTGAGCATTCCATGTCGTCTAGAATCGTATCTTAGAAAGCATGTTATATTGTGGTTTTGCTGGTGCATTCATGTGAGACATTTTTGTACCATTTCTCCTGTAATCGAAAACTTTCAGTTTCATCCTCACAGTACACTTTCTTCACCCAAAGAGAGGAACACATTTGGCTAACTGTACAGATTTCAGTTTCATAGGTAATATTGCGAATGCCCTAAACAGTGAACCACAGTGAAAATTATCTTTTTCTATTTACTGCAGAATTGCTGAGACTTGGAGAATTTCATCTTGTCTAGAGAAGGAGATGCAGGGATAATCAATCGATAATAGATAATAGATTATCGAGTGCTTATTGTGTGCAGAGCACTGTTTAAGCACTTGGGAGAGTACAAGGCAAAAGAATTGGTAGATACGTTCCCTAATCACAGGGAGCTGATTGTATTTTGTTGTTCTGTAGTTTTGTTGCAGTAACTGACAAGGGGATGCAATAATAATAATTGTGGCATTTTTAAAATGCTTACTATGAGCCATTGTACTAAGCGGTGGAATACAAACAAGATAGTCAGGTCCCTCATGGGGCTCACAGTCTAAGTAGGAGGGAAAACAGGTACTGAATCCCCATTTTGCAGTTGAGGAGACTGAGGCCCAGTGAAGTTAAGAGACTTGCCTTAAATCACACAGCAGCTAAATGGTGAAACTGTAATTAATAATAATAATGTTGGTATCTTAAGCGCTTACTGTGTGCAGAGCACTGTTTTAAGTGCTGGGGTAGATACAGGGTAATCAGGTTGTCCCACGTGGGGCTCACAGTCTTAATCCCCATTTTACAGATGAAGGAACTGAGTCACAGAGAAGTTAGGGGACTTGCCCCCAGTCACAGCTGACAAGTGGCAGAGCTGGGATTCGAACCCATGACCTCTGACTCCCAAGCCCATGCTCTTTCCACTGAGCCACGCTGATTAGAACCCAGGTCCTCTCATTCCCAGGATCGTGATTTTTCCACTAAGCCACGCTGCTTCTCACTTTCCCACCTTCCCATAGGGACATTGCTGTGTATAATATGCTTAGAAGCAGAGACATTTGGATCCATTTTCTTCACCCATTGCAGGAATTTTGCTATTTGTAAAGATTTCAGTTTAGTAGGCAATGTCGCACATTCTCAAAATAAGGAATCTATTTTAGAATTGTAGAATCTATTGTACCTTCTTAATAACAACAGTAATGATGGTATTTGTTAAGCACTTACTATATGCCAAACACTGTTCTAAGCGCTGGGGTAGATACAAGGTAATCAGGTTGTCCCACGTGGGGCTCACAGTCTTAATCCCCATTTTATAGATGAGGTAACTGAGGCACAGAGAAGTGAAGCATCTTGCCCAAGGTCACACAGCAGACAAGGGGCAAAGCCAGGATTAGAACCCACGTCCTCTGACTCCCAAGCCTGTGCTCTTTCCACTAGGCCACACTGCTTCTTCTAATAAGGGAAGCAGCAAGACATAGTGGAAAAAGAGTCACTGCCTAAACTATGTGACCTTGGGCCAATCATTTCACTTCTCTGAGCCTCAGTTGCCTCTTGTGGCTCAGTGGAAAGAGCCCGGGCTTGGGAGTCAGAGGTCATGAGTTCGAATACCGCCTTGGCCACTTGTCAGCTGTGTGACTATGGGCAAGTCACTCAACTTCTTTGGGCCTCAGTTCCCTCATCTGTAAAATGGGGATTAAGACTGTGAGCCTCACGTGGGGCAATCTGATTCCCCTGTATCTCCCCCAGCGCTTAGAACAGTGCTCTGCACATAGTCAGCGCTTAACAAATATCAACATTATTATTATTATCTAGTACAGTGCCCTGCATGCAGTAAGCACGTGGCTCAGTGGAAAGAACCCGGGCTTGGGAGTCAGAGGTCATGAGTTCGAATCCCGCCTCTGCCACTTGTCAGCTATGTGACTGTGGGCAAGTCACTTCACTTCTCTGGGCTTCAGTTCCCTCATCTGTAAAACGGGGATTAATTGTGAGCCTCACGTGGGACAACCTAATTACCCTCTATCTACCCCAGCGCTTAGAACAGTGCTCTGCACATAGTAAGCGCTTAACAAATACCAACATTATTGTTATTAATAAATACGATGGAATGAATAAAATGGGGATTAAAAATATGAGCCCCATGGGGTATTGTGTCCAACCTGATTACTTTGTAATAATAATAATAATGTTGGCATTTGTTAAGCGCTTACTAGGTGCAGAGCACTGTTCTAAGCGCTGGGGTAGATAAGGGGTAATCAGGTTGTCCCACGTGAGGCTCACAGTTAATTCCCATTGTATGTATCCCAGCGCTTAAAACAGTGACTGGCACAGCGTTTAGAACAGTGCTAAGAGATTAAAACAGCGTTTGGCACATAGTAAGCGCTTAATACGTACCATTATTATTACAGAAGCGCTTAATTAATACTTTTTTTAAAAAAATGGATGGGAGGTGCAGATTGAATTGTTCAACCGTGGCCGCAAGAGGGCAGTAGAGACTCGGCCGCAGTAGGGGCGCGGGGTAGTGCTGCCCCCGTGCGGCTCCACGCTGCTATGACCGCCCAATCAATCTATCAATCAATCAATTGATCAATCAATCAATCGTATTTATCGAGCGTTTACTATGTGCAGAGCAGTGTACTAAGCGCTTGGGAGAGTACATGGATCCTAACCCCGGCTCTGCCACTTATCTGCTGTGTGACCTTGGTCAAGTCACTTCACTTCTCTGGGCCTCAGTTACCTCATCTGCAAAATGGGAATTGAGACTGTGAGCCCCGTGAGACAGGGACTGAGTCCACCCCAATTTGCCTGTAATAATGTTGGTATTTGTTAAGCGCTTACTATGTGCAGGGCACTGTTCTAAGCACTGGGGTAGATACAGGTTGTCCCACGTGAGGCTCACAGTTAATCCCCATTTTACAGATGAGGTAACAGGCACAGAGAAGTTAAGTGACTTGCCCACAGTCACACAGCTGACAAGTGGCAGAGCCGGGAGTCGAACCCATGACCTATGACTCCGAAGCCCAGGCTCCCGCTGTATCCACCCCAGCACTTAGCCTGGCACATAATAAGCCCTGGACAAATGCTTCAGTTATAATTATTATTACCTTAGCTCCTCCGGGGACCTGAGCTGAATTAGGAGGGGATCCCTTCATGGGCAGTGGAGGGGAGGGGAGCCCTCTTTGGAAAGGAAAGAGGGGGTCACCATCTCGGCCTATTTGTTGCAGTGTCCTCCCCTCTCCCTCAACCTTCCTCTCCTCATCCTCCTTCAAGGTGAAGCCAAGAAAGAGAAGACCCATTACCCACCTAGGGGAAGGGAGGAGTGGAAGGAGGAGAGGAGGATTTGGGGGCTCAGGCAGAGTCAGGTGGTTGACAATACTGACTTGGGGGTCTGCAGAGGCCAGCAGCTGCAGCAGGAATTGAGGGGACGAGGGCCCCAGAGTCCACTGAGGGGAGCGGGAGTGTGTTCTCAGGGTCGGGTCCACCTGGGCCCACCCGCGTGTGGAGAGGGAGCCTGGGGGGCTCGAGAAACCTTCGGCCGGCCCCCCTGCATTTCTCCCCTGCCCAAGAAGCAGCAGCCAAGGGCCGGCATCACACTGCTGCCCCTCCACTGTGGGCAGGGCCGTGTCTAAAGGATGACCCACCCGTGGACACCGGAAGAGCACATGGGAGGGTGGGCATGGGGGAAGAGGAGCTCAAGGGGATGCAGGAAGATGAGGAGGCCATGGGGATGCGGGAGGAGCAGTCCTCGGGGACCAGGGAGGAGGAGGCTCCTGGGATGCGGGAGGAGGGACCCTTGGGGATGGGGTAGGAGGTCACTGGGATGAGGGAGAGGGAACCCATGGGGATACGGGAGGAGGAAGAGGTCACTGGGATGTGGGAAGGGGAACCCACTGGGATGCAGGAAGAGGAGGCCATGGGGATGCGGGAGGAGAAGCCCATTGGGATGTGGGAGGAGGAGTCCAGAGGGATGTGGAGGAGGATGATGATGATGGCATTTGTTAAATGCTTATTATGTGCCAGACACAGCACTAAGCGCTGGGGAAGATAGTAACTCACCTCCTCCAAGAGGCCTTCCCAGACTGAGCTCCTCTTCTCCCTCTACTCCCTCTGCCACCCCCCCTTTACCTCTCCGCAGCTAAACACTCTTTTTCCCCTTTTCCCTCTGCTCCTCCACCTCTCCCTTCCCATCCCCACAGCACTGTACTCGTCCGCTCAACTGTATATATTTCCATTACCCTATTTATTTTGTTAATGAATTGTACATCGCCTTGATTCTATTTAGTTGCCATTGTTTTTACGAGATGTTCTTCCCCTTGACTCTATTTATCGCCATTGTTCTTGTCTGTCCATCTCCCCCGATTAGACTGTAAGCCCGTCAAACGGCAGGGACTGTCTCTATCTGTTGCCGACTTGTTCATCCCAAGCGCTTAGTACAGTGCTCTGCACATAGTAAGCGCTCAATAAATACTATTGAATGAATGAATGAATAGTTAATCAGGTCAGACACGGTCCTTGTTCCAATCTTAATCCTCACTTTACAAGTGAGGTAACTGAGTCACAGAGAAGTGAAGTGATTTGCCCAAAGTCACCCCAACAGACAGGTGGTGGAGCTGGGATTAGAACCCAGGTTCTTCTGATTCCCAGGCCCGTGACATGGCCAATAGGCCATGCTGCTTCCCTCTTCCCACGGGATGCGGGAGAAGGAGGAGTTTTGAGGATGCAGGTGGAGGAAGCCAGCATCGCCTAGAGGATAGAGCATGGTCCTGGGAGTCAGAAAGACCTGGGTTCTAATCCCAGCTCTGCCACTTCTCTGCTGTGTGACCTGGAGCAAGTCATTTAACTTCTCTGGGCCTCAGTTCCCTCATCTGTAAAATGGGGATTAAGACCGTGAGCCCTATGTGGGGTTAGGGACTGTGCCCAACCCAACTGCCCTGTATCTCCCTCAACGCTTAGTACGTTGCGTGGCAGAAAGTAGGCGTTTAACAAATACCATGATTATTATTATTAAACCACAAGGAGGATGAGGAAGGGGGAGGAGGGTGACATTATGTCACGAGGCCACACGGGGGCAGCACAGGGAGGAGCCGGAGGCGGCAACCGGATCGTAGTTAAGGGCCTGGAGGCAATAATCAATCAATCAATCAATCATATTTCTTAAGCGCTTACTGTGTTCCTGGTACTGTACTAAGCGCTGCAGTAAATATCAGATAATCAGTTTGGACACAGTCCCTGTCCCACAGAGGACTCACAGCTTGAATCCCCATTTTACTAATGAGGTAACTGAGGCACAGAGAAGTTAAATGACTGGCCTAAGGTCCCACCGCAGGCAAGTGGTGGAGCCGGGATTAGAATCCAGGTCCTCTGACTCCCAGGCCCGGGCGCTAGCCACTGGACCATGCTGCTTCTCCTGTTCCTCCTGAACAATAGTAAAAATAATAATGGTGGCGTTTCTTAAGTGCTTACTATGTGCCAGACGTTGTTCTAAGAGCTGGGGTAGATACAATTTCATCATGTTGGAACCAGTCCCTGTCCCACATGGGGCTCACAGTCTCAATCCCATTTTATAGATAAGGTAACTGAGGCCCAGAGAGGTGAAGTGACTTGCCCAAGGCCACACAGGAGACAAATGGTGGAAAGAACCCATGGCCTTCTGACTCCCAGGCCCATGCTCTATCCACCACACCATGCTAGATGACCTCTGATCGTAGCTTGCAATATTTTTCTCTCCCCTCCCCGCTCCACACCAGCTCCCACGGGTCTTGAGTAGCCAAAGGCCACACCACCTCTGGGGTGCCCTCAAATATTGTCACCCCTCAATGTAAGAGGGGTCCCAGGCACCCCGAGGGACAGGGACCGTGTTTAATTCCCACTTGTGCATTCTCTCCCAGGGCTTAGAACAGTGCTCTGCACACAGTAAGTGGTTAATCAATGCTCTTATTCCTATTACTAGTACGATGGGTGACCAACCCGAGGCAGCCCAGCATGGCTTAGTGGAAAGAGCACAGGCTTGGGAGTCAGAGGACGTGGGTTCTAATTTCGGCTCTGCCACTCATCTGCTGTGTGACCCAGACTGGGAGCCCGTTGTGGGCAGGGACTGTCTCCCTTTGTTGCTGAACTGTACCTTCCATGCGCTTAGTACAGTGCTCTGCACACAGTAAGCATTCAATAAATATGATCAAATATGAATGAATAAATTCTCTGCGCCTCATTTACTTCATCTGTAAAATGGGGTTAAGACTGTGAGCGTCACATGGTTTTTACCTCAGTGCTTAGAACAGTGCTCGGCACATAGTAAGAGCTTTAACAAATACCGTAATAATAATTATTATTACTATTATTAGCCCAGGCTTGTGGACGGTGGCCCCGCGGGGATTCTGATGGGAAATGGCCATGAGGGGGCAACCTCAGCCCAGGGACCATCGGCTTTTCTGCTCTTTTTTGAGTGTGTGGAAGCAGAGTCTTGGGGCAGAGGGCTTGGGGAGAGAGGCTTGGATCAGAGATTTGGGGCAGAGGGCTGGGGGAGAGGCCTGGAGCAGAGATGTGGGGAGAGGCCTCTTGGAGCAGAGGGTTTGGGGAGAGGCCTGGAGCAGAGATTTGGGGCAGAGGGCTTGGGGAGGGGCCTGGAGCAGAGATTTGGGGCAGAAGGCTTGGGAAGAGGCCTAGAGCAGAGAGATTTGGGGCAGAGGGCTGGGGGAGAGGCCTGGAGAAGAGATGTGGGGAGAAGCCTGGAGCAGAATCTTGGAGCAGAGGCCTGGGATAGAGACCTGAAGCAGAGTCTTGGGGCAGAGCCCTGGGATAGAGGTCTGGAGCAAAGTCTTGGGGCAGAGACCTGGGATAGAGGCCTGGAGCAGAGATGTGGGTAAAGGCCTGGCATAGAGGCCTGGAGCAGAGATTTGGGAAGAGGCCTGGAGCAGAGTCTTGGGGCAGAGACCTGGGATAGAGGCCTGGAGCAGAGATTTGGGGAGAGATCTCCAGCAGAGACTTGGGCCAGAGGCTTGGGGCAAAGCTTGAAGCAGAGCTAGGGTAGAGGCCTGGACCTGGAGACCTGAGGCAGAGGCCTGGGATGGAAGCCTGGAGCAGAGGTCTGGGACAGAGAGCTGGGGCAGAGGCTGGGGGTAGAGGTCTGGAGCAGAGACTTGGGGCAGAGACCTGAGCCAGAACCCTGAGAGAGAGACCCGGGGCAGAGACCTGGGACAGAGATCTGAGGCAGAAACCTGGACAGAGGCCTGGAGTAGAAGCCTGGGCTAAAGACCTGGGACAGATATATGAGAAGCAGCGTGGCTTAGTGGAAAGAGCACGGGCTTGGGAGTCAGAGGTCGTGGGTTCTAATCCCGGCTCCGCCACTAGTCAGCTGTGTGACCTTGGACAAAGCACTTAAATTGTCTATGTCTCAGTTACCTCATCTGTAAAATGGGGATTAGGACTGTGAGCTCACGTGAAGCAACCTGATTACCTTGTATCTACCCCAGCACTTAGAACAATGCTTGGCACATAGTAAGCATTTAACAAATACCATTATTATTATTATTATTATTAGGTCTGGGGCAGAGATCTGGTGAAGAGACCTGGGGTAGAGGTTTGGGACAGAGGTCTGGGCCAGAGATTTGGGACTGAGACCTGGAGCAGAGACTTGAGGCAGATACCAGGGGCAGAGGTCTGGGGTAGAGGCTTAGGGCAATGGCCTGGGACAGGGGAGGGGAGGTAGGAAGGGGAGGTAAGAAGGAAGGGAATGGCAGGAACAGATAGGTCTCACCGGGTACCCTGCGTCATACACTATCCGGAGTGGCACCATCTGGGCTTCAGTCTACCATGCTGAACGCCATGCTGGCAGCCTCATGCAGCCCCTTGGGCCTCTGAACCACCAGTCCCCTCATGCCCAGCCCTGCCTCTTCTGCATCCCTGGGGAGACCTGGGGAAACCGAAGCCCAGAGACGAGCTCCTGGAACCTGCCCACCCCCATCCTTCACCCGCTCGGCCCCAGATCCCACACGACTTGGGGTGGAGTTTCGGTTTGGAAACAGACACTATCAGAATAACTATTGGGTTACTTTCAGTTGGGTGAAAAACAGGTTTTATCTTCATGATTCACAGTTGCCCAGCCAGCATCTCCTCCTTCCTGGCGTTGGCTGGTGACGCAAACGGTGAACGAACTGTGGCTACCTCGCTCCTCGTCAGGCTAACAATAGCCCCCGAACTCAGCACAGTACAGTTTCATCTTCCAACGCACTTTAACGTCTTCTCATCTCATCTTCTCCCAGCAGCCCTCGGGGAAGGGAGAGGCGGGTGTCGGTATCAACCCCATTTCCTCTGTGAGGAAACAGAGCCTCAGAGAGGTTCCGTAACTTTTGTGAAGTCACACAGCAGGCCAGGGACAGACTTGGAATTGGAGCTGGGGTCCAGATTCCCCACCACCACCACCAGGCTGAATGGCCTCTCTACCCTGCCATGTTAGAGCAACTCTTCAGCGGTTGGATTTCACAGTCCACCGAAAACTTAAAGAGGTCGGAGGTCCCTTCTGGAGGAAGCCTCTTACCCCATAAGCAGCAAGAAATTCCAGATATTATACAGAAGGAGGGCCGGGGGGGAAATCAATGAAGTAATCAATAGATGGTATTTATTTGTTGTGGACGGGGAACATGTCTGCCAACTCTGTTGTATTGCACTTTCTCAAGTGATGAGAAGCAGCCTGGGAGTCAGAAGGACCCGGGTTCTAATCCTCTACTTGTCTGCGGTGTGAACTTGGGCCAGTCACTTCATTTCTCTGTGCCTTACCTCTTCTATAAAATGGGGATCAAGACAGTGGGCCCGATGTGGGATAGGGATTGTGACTAACCCAATTCACTTGTATCTACTCCAGCGCTTAGTACAGTGTCTGGCCCGTAACAAAAACCAAAGGATTTATTGAGCCCTTACCGTGCAAGGGCTTGGGAAAGTACAATAAATTTCCCCGGAAGCAATATCTGTCATAGTAATAGTAGTATGGGCAACACTGACAACAGTAGCTGAAGTAGAAATAGTCAGAGTAGAGGTGCACTGCTAACAGTGATGGTATTTCTTAAGCACTTACTATGTGCTAAGTACCGTTCTAGTAGAAGTAATAATCGTAGTGGTGGTAATTGTATTTTTTATCCATTCCATTCCTAGCCTGAGCAGTGGGTAGCGAGTGGAAGGCCATCTACTACAAGTCAAAAGTCACCTGTGCAGGTCAGCAGCCATGTGGGAGAGAGATGAGGGTGGAGGCTGGAGTTTACTGGGCAGAAGGAGGCAATGGGAAACCACTTTCAGATTTTTGCCAAGAAAACTTTATGGATCCACTACCGGAAGGATTGCAGATGGAGGTGGGGTATACTGGGAGAGATGTGGCAGAGAAGCAGCATGGTTTAGCAGAAAGAGCACGGGCTTGGGAGTCAGAGGTCGTGGGTGCTAATCCCAGCTCCACCACTTATCAGCTGTGTGACTCTGGGAAAGTCACTTCGCTTCTCTGTGACTCAGTTAACCTCATCTGGAAAATGGAGATTAAGACTGGGAGCCCCATGTGGGACAGGGAATGTGTTCAACCTGATTTGCTTGTATCCACCCCAGTGCTTAGTACAGTGCCTGGCACATAGTCATGCGCTTAACAAAAACCAAAATTATTATTATTCTCTGGGCCTCAGTTACCTCATCTGTAAAATGGGGACTGTGAGTCCCACGTGGGACAACCTGATTACCTTGTAACAACACCAGTGCTTAGAACAATGTTTGGCACAGAGTAAGCGCTTAACAAATACCAATATTACTATTATTACTATTAGTAGCAGTAAAGTTAGAGAAGCAGTGTTGCTTAGTGGAGAAAGCACGGGCCTGGAGTCAGAAGGACCTGGGTTCTAATCCTGACTCCACACATGCCTGCAGTGTAACCCTGGGCAAAGTCGCTTCACTTCTCTGTGCCTCAGTTACTTCATTTGTAAAGTGGGGATTAAGCCTGTGAGCCCCACTTGGGGCAGGGACTATTCATTCATTCAATAGTATTTATTGAGCGCTTACTATGTGCAGAGCACTGTACTAAGCGCTTGGGATGAACAAGTCGGCAACAGATAGAGACAGTCCCTGCCGTTTGATGGGCTTACAGTCTAATCGGGGGAGACGGACAGACAAGAACAATGGCACTAAACAGCGTCAAGGGGTCCAACCCAATTTGCTTGTATCCACCCCAGAGCATAGTACAGTTCCTTTCACATAGTAAGCACTTAACAAATACCAAATTATTATTAGTATTAGTAGCAATAGTAATGGCAGAAATAGGAGTGGTGGAAGTAGTGCAGTGGTAACAACATTTAGCACTTAATGCGCTCCCATTTTGGAGGGTGTGTTGCAACCGGTCTTTGGAAAGTACAAAATAACCAAGTGACACGTTCCCTCCCCACATTTCTCTTCCACTCTAATGGGGGAGACAAATATTTACAACTAGAGAGGTCAAAGATGAATAAATTATGTAGACATATACACATGAGTGCTCAGGAGAGTATAAATAAGTTTATAAGTGCTAGGGATGATATGGCCTTCTACCCTTGAGTCTGTAAGCTGCTTCGTTTTTTAGGGTATTTGTTAAGTGTTTATTATGTTCCAGGCACCGTACTAAGCACTGGGGTAGAAACAAGATGATCAGGTTAGACACACTCCACGTCCCACATGGGGCTCACGGTCTCATTTCTCATTTTACAGACGAGGGAACTGAGGCACTGAGAAGTGAAGTGACTTGTCCAAGGTCACACAGCCGACAAGTAGAGGAGCAGGGTTTAGAAACCAGGTCCTTCTGACACCCAGGCCCGGGCTCTTTACACTAGGCTAGGGAATGTAGTTACCAAGTCTATTGTATTATATTCTCCCAAGCATTTAGTACACTGCTCTGCAAGCAATAAACACTTAATAAATACCATTGATTGATTAATTAATGGCTCAGGGAGCTGGGAAGTCAGTAGGGGAAAATCTGCCTAACCTTAATAATAATAATAATGTTGGTATTTGTTAAGCGCTTACTATGTGCCGAGCACTGTTCTAAGCGCTGGGGTAGATACAGGGGAATCAGGTTGTCCCACGTGGGGCTCACAGTCTTAATCCCCATTTTACAGATGAGGGAACTGAGGCACAGAGAAGTTAAGTGACTTGCCCAAAGTCACACAGCTGGCAAGTGGCAGAGCTGGGATTCGAACTCATGAGCCCTGACTCCAAAGCCAGTTCTAGAGGGCTCAGTCCAACACAGAAGTCAATTCTTCTGAGGACAGTGGGGAGATCAGTGATTTATCACACAGAACCGGGGCAGAGTTAGGATGGATTCATAAATCAACTGAAGTCCATTTGTCAGGGAAAATGATAAGAAAAATGTCAATTGAAAGCAATTAATTTATTTTTTTGTTTGACCTCAGTTTACAAACACAATGCAGGGGGAAAGAATTGTTTTAAACTGGGGAAAACCTGGCAAATACAAGTCCTCGTTCTAACCCGTGGACCCAAAATTATGACCTTCCCCAGCTCCAGCCCTGGACTCTTGGTGAGAGTGGGGTTTCCGAGGGAATGAAGCTGCCTGGACACAGCCCCATCTGACTTCCTGTCCTTCTGTGTGTCTGTGTGTCTTTCCTGACAGAGGACCGCCGGGCTCTGGCCTTGACCACGATCTTGATGGGAACAGGAGCCCAAAGCTCCTGTGGGAAGCACTGTGAGCTAGTGGATAGATCACAGGCCTGCAAGTCAGAAGGATTTTTGTTGTAATCCCTGCTCTGCTGCTTTTCTGCTGTGTGATCTGGGACAAGTCGCTTCACTTCTCTGTGCCTCAGTTACCCCATCTGTAAAATGGAGATTAAAACTGTGAGCCCCATGTGGGACATGGACTGTGTCCAACCTCATTAACTGGTATCCACCCCAGCGCTTAGTACAGTGCCTGGCATATAATAAACATATAACAACTACTCTAACAAAAAAATGGCCCAGGACCAGAGATGGAGTAAAGCCACTTTGGTCTGCTGGATCCTAACCTTGAGGAGAGGGGGTGCAAAGGGTTACACAGGGTCATGAGTGGAGAGACTGTGGGGGAGAGTGGACACTGGGATTGCATGAGAAGCAGCACGGCCTAGTGGATAGAGCCTGGGCCTAGGAGTCAGAAAGTCATGGGTTTTAATCCCAGCTCCACCACTCATCTGCTGTGAGGCCTTAGGCAAGTTGCTTTACTTCTCTATACCTCAGTTACCTCATCTGTAAAATGGGGATTAATAATAATGTTGGTATTTGTTAAGCACTTACTATGTGCAGAGCACTCTTCTAAGCGCTGGGGGAGATACAGGGTAATCAGGTTGTCCCACGAGGGGCTCACAGTTAATCCCCATTTTATAGATGAGGGAACTGAGGCCCAGAGAAGTTAAGTGACTTGCCCACAGTCACACAGCTGACAAGTGGCAGAGACTGGATTCGAACCCATGACCTATGGCTCCCAAGCCCGGGCTCTTTCCACTGATCCACGCTTAAGACTGTGAACCCTATGTGGGACAGAGACTGTGTCCAACCTGATTACCTTGTGTCTACCCCAGCGCTTAGAACAGTTCCTGCCACATAGTAAGTGCTTAACAAATACAATTTTGTTATTATTATTATTATGCATAAGCCATGGCTGTCAGGGTCGGTGGGGGAGGGGGGCATTAGACCCATCAGATAGAGATATTCTAGGGACATTGGCCTCACTGGTCCCAGTGCTCAGTTCTTTCTGTCTTCTTCACTCGTCTCCACTGGGGTTGGACTTTGGCTCAGAGAGGGGCAGAGACTTCCCGTAGTTCCCACACTATGGGGTGATGTCTGAGTATTTGTGGGGGTGCTGTTCCTTCTCCCTTCCCCAGATGGCCGCATGCAGCCTCTCTCCTGACTTTTTTAAAAAATGGTATTTGTTAAACCTTTACTATGTTCTAGACACTGTATTAAGCTCTGAGGTAGATGCAGTATAATCAGGTTAGACACAGTCCATGTCCCACATGGGGCTCTCAGTCTTATTCGCCATTTTTACAGATGAGGAAACTGAGAAGTTAAGTAATTTGCCCAAGGTCACCCAGCAGAAAAGTAGTGGAAATGGGGTTAGAACACAGGTCCTCTGACTCCCAGGCCCATACTCTTTCCACCAGGGCATGCTGCTTCTCTGAAATCTGTCCCCAGGTCTGGCCAGCCCAGCCCCACACCTCCTTCCACCTCCACCTCTGACCCACATGGAGCTTTCTGCTGCTTTCTGCTTCCCTTCTAGCCTGTAAGCTTGCTGTGGGCAGGGAACGCATCTATCAACTCCATTGTATTACCCTCTATTAATCCCTAAGGAAGTGCTCTGCCCACAGTAAGCACGTAATAAATATGATTGATTGATCGATGCTTGGCCTGGCAAGGGACTGCGGGTTCGAGCTGGGGAATCACAGTGCTATAGCCTTAACCCATGTTAACCTTAATTCCACCTTCTCTCCATGGCCAATTGAAGTCAAAGATTAGGCCTGGGGCTGGCTTTCTGGAGGGAGGGAGGAAGGGAAGGAAGGAAGGGAGCAAGGGAGGCCCTCCCAGACTAAGCCCCCCTTTTTCTCAGCTCCCCCAAAACACACTCTCACTTGCATACTCTCATAAGCCCCCTCACCCTCATACAAACTCATGCACACCTATCCCCCCTTGAGTGCACACATTCACACAATTATGACTCTTCAAACAGAAGCATCCAAATCCACACATTCATGAGCATGTTTCTACACACGCACACACACACATGCACATAGCCTCACACATACTGACACAGGAATCAATCAGTCAATCAATCGTATTTATTGAACGCTTACTGTGTGCTCTCTTTCCAATCTCACACATAGGCAGACACATGACTACACACCACTGCTCCCTAAGGCCGTTGGCTGAGAGGCAGTCTTTTTCTGAGGGAAATTCCGGGATGAGGGGGCAAGTGAGACGGGACCCTCAGATTGATGAGTGGAGATAAAGACTGTGAGGTTTGTCACCCCCAACCCCCTGGACCCACTTTTCCTGCCGGTGGGGTTGGGGGGTGGAAGGAGATAGAGGAAAGATGGGGCCCACGTGGCTTGTGGGTGGGGGATGGATGGGCAGACAGACACTCTATCATTGCAGTCCCACACTTTGCTATTCAGTCCACTTTTTCAGCTTCAGTTCAATCTCCCCAGCCCTAAAGAGAGTTAATCTGGGTCAGGGAAAGGGCTCTAGTCCTAATAGTAGCAGTAGAAGAAGAAATAGTAATGCAAGGAGTTCTCCCTCCTACTTAGTCTGTGAGCCCCATGTGGGACAGGGACTCTGTCTGACCTGATTATCCTCTACTTACCCCAGAACTTTAGCAGAGCACTTGACCCATAGTAATCACAACAAATATAATAATAATAATAATAATGATGATGATGATAGTGGATACATCCAACTGAGAAGCCCATCCACTGCTTCCACTGCCTCTTGTTCATCGTTGCAGCTTTTCTGGATGGTTTGTGATTGTGTAGACATGGCCATAACATCTGCTCCTTCCAGGAGGATTTGGTCTGAGCTGGACCCAGGGGACCAGGAGTTACCGATACTGAAGCCTGGTTGATATTATTAAGTCTTTATTAAACGCTCACTGTGTGTAGAGCACTGTACTAAGTGCTGGGAGACAATACACAGGTGAGAATTAGATACAGTCCCAGTCCCTTGGGAGGGACTCACAGTTTGATAATATGAAGGAGGAGAGGAGCTAGCGACAGGCTCATAAGGAGAGAATTTCCCAGAACACATCAGGGCCAGTGGAGAGACACCAGGAGGTGAAACTGAGGCCTCAAATCCCAGGGAGGATTCCTGGAAGGTTCTCTCAACCAGTCCCAGGGCCCAGACAAACACAAAGTCACGTGAATGTGACTGCAGATGTCATTGGAAGCTGGTTCCTCCCCAGTCCCTGAATTAGACCTCCCCGACTCCTCGCTCATCTACCGCTGCACCTGCCCAGCTGTGCAGCCCTCTGCCACCCGGAACCCATGCAAATCCCCCCTGCCTGCTCGGCGCTGGCCCCTGACTCTCAGTTTCAGGAGCTGAGGGAGGTCTGGACCCGTCTCCCCAGCCCGGTCCAGGCAGCACCTGCTCGGAGCATTTTTAGAAACCAATTTGCAAACTTGGAGGAGTGAGGAGAAACACAACCGAGAGGAGCTGCTGAGGGCAGAGGGTGGCCAGGTGGGGCAGATCGATGGGGCAGGGGAGTAAGGGTGGGGGTGGAGGGGAGGCCAGGGCCTTGGGGTCTCGGTGGGGTCCCCCATGGAAGGCGGCAGGGTCCTGGAGAGCTGAGGAGCTGAGAGGGGAGAGCATCACCACCAGCCCAGCCCCCACCCTTTCCCTACTACCCCATGCCTAGCACGGTTCCCCGTGAAACCCCCCTCAATTCCTCAGCCCCCTCCCCAAAAATCCACGTTTCACCTCAAGACCCTCCTCATCTCTCCAGCACTATCCCCAGCACCTTCCGATTCCTCTTAAAATCCTTCTCATGTCCCCAGCCCCCTCCCCAGCCCCCTCTGGTTCCCCTGGAAATCCTCTTTATCTCCCCAGCACCCTCCAGTTTCCCTCAAAACCCTCCTCATCTTGCTAGCCCTCTCCCCAGAGCCCTAGGGCTCTCCTAGAGACCCTCTTCATCTGCCCAGCCTTCTCCCCAGCCTGCCTGGGCTCTCCTCAAAATCCTTCTCAACACTCAGAGCACTCTCCCCGGAGGAGGAAGAAGAGGGCTCAGGGGAACGGAAGGAAGAAAAGATGTTTGTATTTAAACTGTAAGCTCATTGTGGGCAGGGGATGTGGCTACTAACTCTGTTATATGGTACTTATATACTGGGCTTTAGTGCTTATATACTGTTACATTGTACTGTGTGCTCTGCACACAGTAAATACTCAATAAATACAATTGATTGATTGCTTGATTGACTTGTTTGTAAGCTTGTTGTGGCCAGGAAATGTGTCTACCAACTCTGCTATATTTTACTCCCCCAAGAGTTTAGTACAGTGCTCCACACACTGTAAATGCTCAAAAAATACCATCGATTGATTGAAAGAGATCTGGGAAGCAGAAAGCCCCAGCTCCTCTCCCTCCTGGGCCCTGAGTGGCAGGGTCTCTGCAGAGCTCTGTACTGGACACCTATTGGGTGCAAAGCCTGTTCTGAGCTCTATGGGCAAAGCACCTTCTCCCACTTGCCTGGAATGCACCCCTACCTCCCTCCATATACGCCAGACCACCACTCTCCTCACCTTCAAAGCATTATTAAGGTTGCATCTCTTACAAGAGGGTTTTCCTGACAAAGCCCTCTTTTCCCTGGCTCCATATCCCTCCTATCTCATCTCACTGATCTCCTACTCCAGCCCAGCCCCCCGACTCTGCTCCTCTAGCGCCAGCTTACTTGCCGTGTCCCAAACTCATCTTTCTCACCACTGACCCCTCTCCCACATTCTCCCCTTAGCCTAGAACTCCCTTCCACTCCACATATGCCAGACCACCACTCTCCCCCTTCAAAGCCTTATTCAGGTCACATCTCCTCGAAGAGGCCTTCCCTGACTAAGCCCTCTTTCCCCTGGCTCCCTCTTCTTTCCTTTTTTTTTAAAATGGTATTTGTAAGCACTTACTATGTGCCAGGGACCATATTAAGCGCCAGGGTAAATACAAGTAAATTAGGTTGGACACAGTCCATGTCTCACGTGGGGCTCACAGTCTCAATCCATGTTTTACAGATGAGGTAACTGAGGCATGAGGAAGTTAAATGACTTGCCCAAGGTCACACAGTAGACAAGTAGTGAAGTCAGGATTAGGACTCATGTCCTTCTGATTCCCAGGCCTGTATTCTATCCACTAGGCCACTCTGCTTCTCCTTCTGTGTCATCAATGCACTTGCACCTGTGACCTTTGGCCATTTGATATTCGCCCCACCCTCAACTTCACTGCACTTAGGTACACATCAATAAATTATATATTATAATTTATTTATTCATATTAATGTCTGTCTCCCCTCTAGATGAAAAAGGAATGTGTTTACCAACTCTGTTGTATTGTACTCTCCTAAGCACTTAGCACACTGCTCTGCACATGGTAGGTGCTCAATAAATACCCTTGATTGATTGATTGTTGTGTGCAGAGTGCTATACTGAGTGTCTACTCTGCTTTGGTGTCTGCTGGGTGTTTGGAAACTGTGCTGGGCACCTATTGTGTTCAGAGCACTGAGATGAGTACATGTCACTTGTGGACGTGAAATAAAAGAAAAAGATACCATCCCTGCTCTCGATGTCCTTATAATCTCTGGTGAGAGTGACCATGGCAGAGCTGGACAGACCTCGAGGAGGAGAGGTTTTGCTTCACTCCTTCAATCATTTGTATTTATTGAGTGCTAGCTGTGTGCAGACCACTCTGCTAAGCACTTGGGAGAGTACAATCCAGTTTCCCAGTAGATCAGATCATTCAGTGCCTCCTCTTGGAGGTAGTAGACACAGATGCCTTGCCTTCTTTTTTTTTAAATGGCATTTGTTTAGTGCTTACTATGCTCCAGACTCTGTACTAAGCACTGGGGTAGATACAAGATAATCAGGTTGGACACAGTCCATGCCCCACATGGGGCTCACAGTCTAAATCTCCTTTTTACAGATGAGTGAACTGAGACAGAGAAGTTAAGTGACTTGCCCAAAATCCCACAGCAGACAAGTGGCAGAGTGGGGATTAGAACCAAGTCCTCGGAATCCCTCTATGCTCTACCGACTAGGCCATGCTGCTTCTCCTGACTTTGTAGAGCAAGGGGAGAGGAGGAGGAAGCTGTTTTCAGCCCCAGTCTGATTGACTGACTGACCCTTTGGGGAGGGTGTGTGGATGTGTCGGGTCAGAGGACGGGGATGGGGGGATGGGGCGGAGGGTGGTATATGTGTGTGAATGTCTGTGACTTCATATGAATATCTGTCAATCATATTTATTGAGCATTTACTGTGTGCAGAGTACTGTACTAAGCACTTGGGAAAGTAAAATAAAACAGAGTTGGTAGACACATTCCCATAGGTAGGTCTTCATGTATTTGTGTGTATGAGCATATTTGTGGAATTGAGTCTCCATAATAATTATAGTATGTGCAGCATTTATTAAGCATTTACCCTATGGCAAGTTCTGTGCTAAGCATGCTGGGAGCTAGAAGAAAATCAGATCAGGCAGTCCAGGCCCCCCTTGAGACGGAAAGAAGAGCAGGTGTCTCATCCTCATTTTACAGATGGCATAACAGAGGCCCAGAGAGGTTAAGTGACTTGCGTCAAGTCATGCAGCAAGTCAGTGGTAAGAGCTGGGGGTCAAACCCAGGTTCCCCAACACCCAGACCTGTGTCCTTCTCACTAGGCCACAATGCCTCCTCTGTGTCTGTCTAGGTGTTAGTGCGTGTCTGCCTGTGCATATTTGTGTCTTGTGTGAGTGTATTTGTGTTTCCTTGGCATGTGAATGTGTGTGTTTCTGTGTATATCTATACAAATGATAATAGTAATTATGGCATTTGTTATGTGCTTACTACGTGCCAAGAACTATTCTAAGTGCTGTAGTAGATACAAGTTAATCAGGTTGGATACAGTCCCTGTTCCACATGGGGCTCACAGTCTAAGCAGGAGAGAGGACAGCTATTGAATCCTCACTTTTGCAGATGAGGAAACTGAGTCACAGAGAACTTAAATGACTTAACCAGGGTCAAACAACGGGCAAGTGGAAGAGCCAATATTAGAACACAGATCCCTTGACTCCCAGGCCCATCGTTTTTCCACAAGACCATGCTACTTTGTTATATATGTGTCTGTATTCAACTCTGTATGTGTGTTTGTATGTTTCTGTGTCAGCATTTGTGCATCAGTTTGTGAGTTTGTGTTTGCAGCTGTATCCGCGTGGGTCAGTGTGTTAGCAGTTTGTGTGTTTATGTCTGTGTCTACATCTGGGTGTGACCATCTGTAAGGGTTTGTGTGTGTGTGTGTTTGGGTGCATGAGTGTGTGTATTTGCCTGAGCCTCTGTGAGGGTCATTGTGTATATGTGTGATTATGTGGCTGTGACTGTGTGCATTGTGAGTGTCTCTATCATTGTGTGCCTATTTCTGTGTATACTGTGTGTATCTGTCTCTGTGCATATGTACTTGTGCTTGTGCGTTCCCATGGGTTTCTGTGCACACCACTGTTTACCTGTGAATAGGTTTATCAGTGTTTATGCAGAGGGCTCTCTGTGCATATCTGCCTGTGTGTGCCTCTCTATCAGGGTATCTAGATGTGTGTTAATGTGAGTCTGTGATTGTGACTGTGTGCCTGTGGGTATCTATCTTGTTTGTGTGTTTCTCTGAGACTGTGTGCCTCTGTTTTGTGTGCTTATCCATGTATGTGTGTATCTCTTTGAGTGTCTATGTCTCTGTGTGTGTGATTGGACTCCAGGGAGGCTGAGTTGGATCCAGGACACCTGAGGCCCATCCTGAAGTGACCATGTTCAGCTGCCCAGCTTGGGAGCTTAAGTTACCCCATCCACCATGATGACTTTCACCCAGACACCACTTAATTGGGGCCATTTCTGAGGGTTGGGAGTGTGAGGTGAGTGAAGGTATGTGGACAGGCACAGGTCTACCTGTGATGAGATATGCTAGTGGATATATGACAATGTGTGTAATTGAGTCTGTGTGTGTTTCATGCCCATTCATGCCCAGATGTGCCTGCATTGGAATATGCATGTAATTGTGAATGTGTTAATATCCACCCGCAGCACTTTTGTGCATATCCATAAGTTAGTTATTCATATTAATTCCTGTTTCCCCATCTAGACTGTGAGTTTCTTGTGGGCAGAAGAGTGTCTGTTTGGTGTGATATTGTACTCTCCCAAGTGCTTAGTATAGAGCTTTGCACACAATAAGAGCTCAATCTATGCGAATGAATGAATGAACAAACTCTTTTATACTGCACTCTCCCAAGAGCTTAGTATAGTGCTCTGCACGCACAGTAAGTGCTCATTAATACCACTGATCGATTGGTTGATTCATATGTGATATTTCACGTGTTTTGTGATGTTTCAGGGACTATGTGTGAGAGGGGGTTTATTGACTTGTGTGTGTGTGTGTGTGTCTGGGGTCTGGCTGGGGTGGGCCTGACAGGAAGGTGGGGTGGGTGACCCTCTGGGTTTCCAGTGGGGGAGACTGAGTTGGTCTCACCCTTGCCTCCCGCACCCCCCCTGCCCCGCCAGTTTCTGCTTCCCAACATGAGTCCTGGAAAAACCCCTGCTACGCACAGGTCTGCAGCTGCAGGAAACCCCAGCTGGTCCCAGGGCCAGAGACCATGCTCTATTGAGGAAACCAGTTGTCCTTCTATCGATTCAACCAATCAATAGTATTTACTGAGTGCTTACTATGTGCAGAGCACTGTACTATGTGCTTGGGAGAGGGCAATACAACATAATTAGGCCCCCAACAAGCTTGCTCTTAATCATGCTACATTTTCTCTCCACTGGGGGAACTGTTGCTTGAGCCTTGGCTACATTCTCATGTAGAACTTGATAATAATAATAATTGTGGTATTTGTTAAATGCTTATTTTGTGCCAGGCACTGTACTAAGCACTGGGGTGAACACAAGCAAATTGGGTTGGACACAATCCCTGTCCCACATGGGGCTCACACTCTTAATCACCATTATGAGTGATTAAAAAATAAATTGTTTGTTAGAGAAGCAGTGTGGCCTAGAGGATAGAACACGGGCCTGGAAATCAGAAGGACCTGGGTTCTAGTCCTAGCTCCACCACTTGTATGCTGAGTGACCTTAGACAAGTCAGTTAACTTTTCTGTGCCTCAGTGAACTCTTCTGTAAAATGGGGATTAAAACTGTGAACCCATGTTAGAAAGGGACTGTGTTCAACCTGATTAGCTTGTGTCTATCCCAGTGCTTAGAACAGTGCCTGAAACAAAGTAAGTACTTACCAAACACTCTTTTAAATCCAAAAAAACCCACAAATCCTGAACAGTACACTTTTATTTCTCTGGTCTTCTTCTCTAACTTGCACTTGATCACTTTAGATCCCTGCCTCTAAGAAGGTCTTCATCCCGGCTCTCCCACAATATAGCAACCCCCATAGCTAATTTTGATTGCAGTTCCCAATTCTTGATTTCAATTATTATTATTATTATTAATAAATAACATTGAGTCATTTTCAATTCATAGCGACTCCACTGATTTACTTTCTCCAGAACATCCTGTCCTCTGCCATAATCTGCAACATCTCTAATGGTTCTCCTGTTATCGTTGTTATGGCCTCTATTTTGATTTCAAAGGCATTCTATATTCTGCTCTGGAAATCCAACTCTGGGCTCGGCAAATTCTTAGACTAAGCTCTGCAACAGTCATTTGACTCCTGGCATTTGAAAAAAAGTTCTTTTTTTCTTCAGAAAGCATGATTCTAACCCTTCACAGGTTGTGCTTACACGGGACTATCAATTCATCAGTAGTATTTACTGAGGGCTTACTGTGTGCTGAGCACTGTACTAAGTGCTTGGGAGAGTACAATATAACAGAGTTGGTAGACATGTTCCCTGCCCCCAAAGGAGCTCACAGTCTAGGGGGGAGACATAGAGATATAGATATATACAGAAGTGCCGTGGAGCTGAGGGAAGGTTGACTGTAAAGTGCTTAAAGGGTATAGAACCAAGTGTAAGTAAGGGTAACTCAGAGGGAGAGGGAGTGGGGGGAATTAGGAAAGGCCTCTTCTTCCTTTCTCTTCACCATTATGTTGGTTTTCATTTTGGCATAAATCCCCAACCATAGCCACATCCTTTTGTCACCTGATAATAATAATAATACTATTGATAATGACTCTCTTTATCTCTTACTACATGCCAAGCTCTGTACTAAGTGGTGAGATATTTATGAGACAATAGTCTGGACACAGTTCTTGCCCCACACTTTAGGGCTAACAGATTGAGAAGAAGAGAGAATGCACATTTTATCTTCATTATAGCCACGTGGCAACTGAGCAACTGAACTGAGATGTCTAGTAACTTGTCCAAGGTGACATAGCAGGCCAGTGGCAGAGCTGGGACTAGAATTTAGGTCTCCTGGCTTCCAAGACCATGCCCTTTCCCTTAGGCCACACTGCTTCTCCTGCTCAGGATCAGCTTATTCAAACTGTGAAAAATTTCTTTGTCACCTTTTCTGTATCCCCCACATCTGACTTCACTCTTCATAGAAAAAAAACACTTTCTGTGGTCCAAGTCAGTTCTTGTTGGCCCCATTTCTTTATCCACTAGGGAATTTCTCTGGCTGAGGGTGGGTAGCTTTTGAAAACCATTCCAAGGTTGGAGCCTACTGGTGTCCTCCCCTCAGGAATCAGACCTAAGGAGCAGGCTGGAAATGCAGCAAGACTGTTTAGGCTAGACAGCAGGAAGGACTTCCTGATAAGAGGAATGGGACATGGGAATGGGTGATTGAGCAATGATGGGGATATCTCTGACCCTGAAGATCTTAGAGAAGTAGTATGGCATAGTGGACAGAGCATGGACTTGGGAGTCAGAAGGATATGGTTCTAATTCTGGCTCCACTACATGTCTGCTGTGTGACTTAGGGCTAGTCACTTAACTTCTCTGAGACTGAGTTACCTCATCTGTAATTTGGGATTAAGACTGTGAACCCTATGTGGGACAGGAACTGTGCCCAACTTGATTAACTTGTATCTACCCAAGTGCTTAGAACAGTGTTTGGCACAAAGTAAGCACTTAACAAGTACCATTATTATTACCTTAGGGGCAATCTTGCATGGAGGCTGAGGGATGTACTAGTGACCTCTGAAAGGCTTCAGTTTTGGAGAACTCTTAATGAACAAGATGGTCCTGTTTGCTTCACAAAGGGAGAGCTGACAGCATGTGTGAGTGTGTTGTGTGTGTGTGTGTGTGGATTGGGGAAGTGTATGCAACTATGAAAGAGCATGCCTATAAGTTTGTGTTACTACATGTGTGATTATATGCGTGTTTGTCTCTGTGTGTATGGATTGATGATTGAGTGACCCTTGCTGGGTCATGGGAAAGGAATGTAGGTGAAGAGATTGTGAGCCTCATATGGGACAGGGCCTGTGTCCAACCTGATGAACTTGTATCTTCCCCAGTGCTTAGAAAAGTGCTTTGCACATAGTAAACACTTAACAAGTGCCATAATTATTATGAATGAATTAACAAATCATTTATTATTACTAATATTATTATTGAGAAGAGAGAGTTAGGGATCATGGATGGTCCACCCTCAAGGACAACAAGCACCCATTCCTCCCAGCATGCCAGGAACTTTCAGAGACAGAATCCTGGGATGAATGGACCATGGCTGTCCCAAGATGGCATCACTCAGGTTTTGTTGAGTGGAGGCAAGTAGGGCTTGGAATAATCGCTGTAGACTGCCAAGCCTTGGTCCCAGAGATAGGGGAGAAGGGGAGGCAGGGAACTGGGGGAGCAGTAGTCATAGCTGACCGTTCCTGATGCCCCCTGGAAACCTCTCACCCACCCTGGGCACCCCCTTGACCAAGAGCAGGCAAGGTGCCCATGTCCTGGGTCTGGAACCACCTCCTACCTTGGCCACCCGTTGACCTGCTCAGGGGAATAGTTAAATGTCCCCATAGACCTTTAATGGTGAATTCCACCCTATTCTAGCCGTCGGTCCTCCCAAGGCTCAAAGAGAACTGAGGGAAGTGGGGCTGAAGGGTAGGGGGAACTGTCAGAAATGGGGAGAGACAGGGACTGAGGAGTGGGTCTCTGTGGAAGGCCAAGAGGGGGTCAGAGTGAGAAAGAGGGCATTGAATTCCACCCTGTTCAATCCTTTAGTCCTCCAGAGGCTTGAGGAGAACTAAAGGAAGTGGGGCAGAGGGGAGGGGAGAACTGTCAGAAATGGGGAGAGGAAAGGGCTGAGGGACAGGTCTCTGTGGAAGACCAAGAGGGGGATAAAGCGAGGTGGCAGAAGCTGGCCTCCTGGCTAGTGTAATGAGACCAGAGAGCCATAAACTCTGGTCAGCTAGCTCTGGACTCTGTGCAGTTCCACCTCTTCTCCCCACCGACTCCATGTCTCCATAGTGAGGGACCCATATGGCGCACAACCTCACATTGCATTCGATCATGTCCGTTGGATCCTACAGGACTCTCCCAAGTGCTTAATACAGGGCTCTGCACACTGTAAGTGCTCAGCAAATACCATCAATTGATTATTTCTCCCACATGGGGTCTGCAGTGGGCCGGGGGAAAGAATGAGACCCCCTTAGATCAGCACTACATAATCGGGGGGCGAGGGGTCTAGGTCCTCATGATGATGCTCTCGGAAAGATGGTGGGGCAATTGGAAAACAGGGTTGGGGTCTCAGAACCCACTCCCACACAGCCGGAGATTGTTTTGGTCAAAGTCAGCCATTCGGATCTCTATGCAAATGGAGTTGGGTTTCTGGTGAAAAACAAGAAGTTTTCTCATGGCCAGGAATAGAAACACAGCTGCGCCTCCTCATTACGGGGCTGCCCAACCCCTCCCCCTCCTCTCCTGGCCCATCCCCCCGCCACCCACTACCCGCTTCCCTCCATCTTCCATCTAATTCTTCTAAACCTGACTCCTCTTCCTGCTCTATTTTGGTCTTTCCCCTTCCCACCCCAAGGCAGGCGCTTCGTGGATGGGGAGGGGGCATTTAGGGGCTCGTTTGGTTTCAGCGCAATGCCTCTCTGCTTTTCAAAGCGGTTCTGGTTCTTCAAAATGGCCACTGGCTCTCCAAAATGGCTGCTGGCTCTCCAAAATGACCACCTGATCTCTGAGACCTGGGGCCTGAGCCTGGAGGCGCTGGGAGGGCCATGAGGGGTCCACCAGACAGGCCTGGCATGGGTGTGGGGTGAGTGGTGACGAGGAGGGAATCCTCCAGTACAGGCCATGACATTGAAATTCTGTCATGGCTCTGCTTCTGCCCACATTACAACCAACACACTATCCCTTAGCCTATCAAGTTATGTGACAGGAGGATAAATCACTACCAGTTCAATTGGTGGGGCTTTGGAGGGGTGGATTGGCTAGTATGGGACATTTGGAACTTTTCAGAGGAAGTCTGAAAGGAGACACACTCAAGACTAGTATTTGTTACATGCTTACTATGTGCCAAGCACTGCACTAAGCACTGGGGTAGACACAAGTTATCAATTTAGACACAGTCCCCGTCCCACACGGGACTCACAGTATTAGGTGAGCTCTGGACTGCAAACTCATTACAGGCAGGGAACTTGTCTGCTAATTCGGTTGTATTGTATCTCCTAAGTGTTTAGCACAGTGCCCTACACATAGTAAGCACTCAATAAATACCACTGATTAGTTAATCCCCATTTCACAGATAAAGTCACTGAGGTACAGAGAAGTTAAATGAGTCCCCCGAGGTCTCACAGCAGACAAGTGGCAAAGCTGACATTAGAACTCAGGTCATCTGACTCCCAGACCCATGCTCTTTCCACTAGGCCACTCTGCTTCTCACTCTGTCCTGATGCCTGCAGACACTTGGCATTGCCACGATACCAAATATTAATACCATTAAGGCCATGCTGCTGTTCACAATCACCAACCAAAAACAATCACCTACCAAAACAAACATGCCTTCATTGCATAAAGATCTCTTGGAGTCATAGGTAGACACAAGATTACCAGGTAGGACACTGTCCCAGTCCCACATGGAGCTTTTAGTCTAAGAGCGAGAACAGCCACTGAATTCCCAGATGAAGAAACTGAGGCACAGAACAGTTAAATGACTTGCCCAAGATCACACAGCAGGCCAGTAATAGGGCTGGAATTAGAGTCCAGGTCTTCCTATGCCTAGACCTGTGCTCTGACAACTAGACCACGCTGCTTCTCCACTCACACTTAACAGTTCTTTATGCAATGAAGACGTGATTGTTTTGGTAGGTGATTGTGTTGGATGGTGACTGTGAACAGCAGCATGGCCTAGTGGAAAGAGCATGGACCTAGGAGTCAGAGGACCTGAGGTTTTCATTTATTTGTAATTTTTCATGGTATTTGGTAAGCCCTTATTACGTGTCAGGCACTGTACCAGCTTTGGGGTAGATATAAGATAATCAGAGTAGACACAGTCCCTGTCCCATAAAGGGATCACAGTTTTAATCCCCATTTTACAGATGAGGCTCAGGGAAAATAAGTGATTTGTCAAAGGCCGCAGAGCAGACAGTGGTGGGAATGGGGATTAGAACCCAGGTCCCCCCAACTTCTAGATCTGTGTTCTTTCCACTAGGACAGGCTGATTCCCACTCTGCCACTCCAGGTTCTGTCACGTGCCTGCTTGGTGATTTTGGGGAAGCCGTTTCACTTCTCTGTGCCCCTTTTCCCTCATTTAATAATAATAATAATAATAATAATATTGGTATTTGTTAAGCACTTACTATGTGCAGAGCACTGTTCTAAGGGCTGGGGTAAACACAGGGGAATCAGGTTGTCCCACGTGGGGCTCACAGTCTTAATCCCCATTTTACAGATGAGGGAACTGAGGCCCAGAGAAGTTAAGTGACTTGCCCACAGTCACACAGCTGACAAGTGGCAGAGCTGGGATTCAAACTCATGAGCCCTGACTCCAAAGCCCGTGCTCATTTGTAAAGTGGGGATTCAATTGAGAGCTTTCTGTGGGAGAGAGATTGTGTCTGACCTGATAATCTTGTATCTTCCCCATTGCTTAGAAGAATGTTTGACAAATACCTCAATCATTATTATTATTAGGCACGGTAGATTCTCTGCAGCTGTGACTGAAGGCTGTGACCTGGCCTTGTATCACAGCTACAGGGCTCCCACCATGTTCTTGTGCTCCCAGTAATGACTGGGTAAAGAGCACTTCGGGTGCTTTCCCTGTGCCGAGCACTGCATTAAGCAATGACTGGGTAAAGAGCGCTGCACTTGGTGCTTACTGTGTGCAGAGCTCTGTACTGAGCAATGAATAGGTAAAGAGCCCTTCTCTGGATATTTACTGGGGGCAGAGCACTGTATTGAACAATGACTAGTTAAAGAGCACTGCTCTGGGTATTCACAGTTTGCAGAGCACTGTACTGAGCAGTGAGTGGGTGAAGAGCACTGCACTGGGTACCTACTGTGCACAGAATCTTTGCTTATATTGTAATAATAATAATCATGATAGTATTTGTTAAGCACTTACATGTACCAAGCACTGTTCTAAGCTCTGGGGAAGATACAAGATAATCAGGTTGTCCCACATGGGAGGTCACTGTCTTAATCCCCATTTTACAAATGAGGGAATGAGGCACAGAGAAGTTGTGACTTGCCCAAATCACACAGCTCACAAATGGCAGAGTTGGGATTAGAACCCAAGACCTCTGACTCCCAAGCCCGTGCTCTTTCCCTGCTCTTAAGGAGTTGACAATCTAGGAAAATGCTCGAGACAAGAGAGAAACTCCTTGTAGGTAGTGATCATGCCTGTTATATTGTACTCTCCCAAGAGGATATTAGTGTTCTGCTCACAGTAAGCACTCAGTAAATACCACTGATTAATTGACTGACTTTAAACTCTCTCCCCCATCTGACTGGACAATGATAATGCTGGTATTTGTTAAGCGCTTACTACGTGCCGAGCACTGTTCTAAGCACTGAGGTAGATACAGGGAAATCAAGTTGTCCCACGTGAGACTCACAGTTAATCCCCATTTTACAGAGGAGGGAACTTAGGCCCAGAGCAGTTAAGTGACTTGCCCACAGCCACACAGCTGCCAAGTGGTGGAGCTGGGATTCAAACCCATGACCTCTGACTCCCAAGCTCGGGCTCTTTCCACCGAGCCACGCTGCAGAGGTACACTGGATAGGCTTCCATGGGATTTCTCCCAGGTGTTTAGTACAATGCTCTGCACAGAGTAAGCACTCATTGAATACGATGGAGTGAAAATACTATTGATTGATTCTCAGCCCAAGGGGCCAGGAGGAGTGCGGGGAAGTGAGCAGAGTAGGGCCCTAGTTTGTCAGAGTACTAAATATACTCACTGACAGGCAGACACACACTGATACCCAACCACTTTAGAGGCCCAGATACCTGAGACAGACTGACCCCAAGACCCAAGGAAGTCTAGGGACATGGGAATGTAGGCACACAGACCCCAGGCAGCAGTGGGGCTGGAAAAGTCAGACTCCCACTTACTCACTGATCTGAGAATTTACACAGTAGACCTGATAACTAACACTACATCACAGCTACTCAGGAGACCCAGGGGCTCAGTCTCCTGGACCTACAGACATACACTCATACACACAAAATTCCCAGGCATGCAGTCACCCAGATACACAAACAATCTGTTCCACAGAGGCTCACAGGTCAATTGAATTTTTTTGAGTGCTTTTGAGAGCACTGTACTCAATGCTTGCAGAGAGTACAGTATAATACATTCTCTAGAACACAAACAGGTACTCAAGTTTATGAGCTGTCAGGGAAGAGACACAGAACAAGCACACACACAATCAGATACAGGCTCACAGGCACTCAGACACACACACAGGCTCATAGATACTTATAATAAACAGAAAGACAGATCTACACACAGGCAACAAAAGGACTCTGCCAGGCTCAAAGAGACCCAAAGTCAGGAATTTATCCAGGCTAGCTGACACATGGACATAGAGATAGACAAACAGACTCAAAGTGCACAGATCTGGGCAAACAGTCCCACAGATACACAAGCCGTAGACAGAAAGACACAGACACTCAGCTCAGACACATATTCACTGATACACTATCATTCAATCAATCACTGGTATTTGTTGAGCATTTACTTTGTGCCCCACATTGGACTGACCACCTGGGAGAGTACAACAGAACAGACATGTGCCCTTCCCATAATGAACTTACAGGTTAAAGGGGGAGACAGACATCAATCCACAGATAGGGAAGTCAAATGGAGCACAACTGTATTTTCATAGGTAATGATAATTATGGTAAATGTTAAGTGCTTACTAGGTGTCAAGCACTGTTCTAAGAGCTGGGGTCGATACAAGTTAGGCAGGTTGGACAAAGTCCCTGTCCCACATGGGCTCATGCTCTTAATCCCCATTTTACAGGTGAGGTAACTGAGGTCCAGAGAAGTGAAGTGATTTGCCCAAGGTCACACAGCAGACAAATGGCAGAGCCAGGATTAGAATCCAGGGCCTTCTGACTCCCGGGCCCAGGCTCTATCCACTAGGCCACAATACTTCAATGGACAAAGTATGTAAAAGTGGTTCTCGTGGTCCACCTGCTCATGGATGCAACCTCACCTTCATACCAAAGGACCCCTCTGCTGTGTTCCCCTGCTACTTTGGCTCTCTTACACATTTGCCTGGGATGGATTTATTTATCTACTTGCATTATTATTTATATCTATTCAAACACTCTTCTAGTTATGCTATTCCCACCACTTCCCACCCTCATTAGACTGAAAACTACTTGAAGGCAGAGTGAAGGTTTCTCAAGCCCTAACTACAGTGCTGTTATCACAGTGGTGTCTCATACAGTGCAAAACACATTCTAAATGATTTATTCTTCTTAGTGCCTGTCTCCCCCTCTAGACCTAGGTCCTTATGACTTCCAGGTTCGAGCTTTAACCTCTAGGCCACGCTGCTATACATTCCAGAAACGGTTAAGGGGACCAGGAAGATTCATGGGATGTATATGGAAACCAACCTGGAGTCAATAGATTAGGCCCTGCAGCCTGGTCTGGGGCTGGGCCTGTGTTTGGGCCTGGGCTGAGTCTGTGTTGGACTCGTTTTGGGTCTGTGGTTGGTACAGAGAAGCAGCGTGGCACAGTGGAAAGAGCACGGGCTTTGGAGTCAGGGCTCATGAGTTCAAATCCCAGCTCTGCCACTTGTCAGCTGTGTGACTGTGGGCAAGTCACTTAACTTCTCTGTGCCTCAGTTACCTCATCTGTAAAATGGGGATTAAGACTGTGAGCCCCACGTGGGACAAACTGATTCCCCTGTGTCTACCCCAGCGCTTAGAACAGTGTTCTGCACATAGTAAGCACTTAACAAATGCCAACATTTTTACAAGGTGAGGCCTGTGTCTGGGCCTGAGCCTTTGCTGGGCCTGTTCTGAGCCTGTGCTCAGTCCTGTACTGGGCCTGTGCTCGGTCTTGTTCTGAATCTGTTTGGTTCTGTGCTGGGTCTCTGCTCAGTCCTGTGCCAGGCCTTTTCTCGGGCCTGGCCTGAGTCTGGGCTGGGCTCGTCCTCAGGCTTGGGCTTGGTCCTGAGCCGGGCCCGAGTTCGGGCTTGTTACTGACCCTGGGCCGGGCCTGAGCAAGGTCCTGTTCTGAGCCGCATTCGGTACCGTGCTGGGTCTGTGCTCAGTCCGGTTCTGAGCCTGTGTTCTCTCCTGTGCCTGGCCTTAGCTCGGGCCTGGGCTCCGGCCAGGGTGAGGACGGTGTTGACGCTTCTCTTACTCTCATTCTTACAAGTGGGTTCCACCGTATCGGCCCGAAACCCCCAGAATGGAAACCGCGTTTGGGGTTGAGTCAGATCTGCCTGACCGGGAATTGGTTGGGGTCACCCAGGTGATACGAGGAGCCTCACCTGCCAGTCTGGGCCTGAAACCTAGAGCCGGGTCTCGGGTTCGGTTCTCGGTCTCCGCAGACCCCTGTTTGGGACTGCGTCACTCGCCCAGCTGCTGCAGGTGGAGAGGGTGGCGAGGGGGTACTGTGGAATAGCCTTCCCACCCCCTACCAGATACACACACACAGACACACACCTTCCCAAAATACTAAGTTGGTGTATTACTTCATCCCCTACCCCAAATCCTCCCCTCTCTCACCTCCTGCTGCTGTCACCCCAACTCTGCCTCTCCATCCCCTGCCAGTGAGCTTTCTGTCACAGTCTCTCTTCCCTTCTCTCCACCTGGTCTTCCCACCTCCAGCCAGGAATTTTTTTAAAATAGTATTTTAAGCACCTACTATGTGCTAGGCACTATACTAAGTGCTGGGGTAGATAAAGCTAATCAAGTTGGACACAGTCCACGTCCCACGTGGGGCTCACAGTCTTAATCGCCATTGTTCAGATGAGGGAACTGAGGCACAGACAAGGTCACACAATAGAGAGGTGGCAGAGCTGGGATTAGAATCCAGGTACTTCTGACTTCCAGGTCTGTGCTCTATCCACTAGGGAACACTGCTTCTTCCCATTCCCACCTCCATACCTCTCCCCATTTACGCCCACCAAACCACTCTGCTCCGGGAGGTTTCCCTTGACCCCTTTTATCCAGAAGGACCAACAGTCTCACCCCAAGTGGTGTGCAAAAATGCTGGTCTTTATTTATGTGGGCAAAGGTGTGTCTGGTGAGGGCATAACTGGGGGCCTGAGAGTGTATGTATGCTTGTGTCACTGTGTGAATTGGTGTGTCCAGATATCTTTATTTTACTTTTTTATGGTATTTTTAAATGCTTACTGTGTGCCAGGCACTGTATAAACTCTGGGGTAGATTCAAGTTAATCAGATTGGACACAGTCCATGTCCCACACAGGGCTCACCAGTCTTAATCCCCATTTTGCAGATGAGGTAACTGAGGCATAGAGAAGTTAAATGCTCACCAAAGATCACATAGCAGACAAGTGGTGGAGCTGGGATAGGTGTAGGTGACTCTGTGCGTGTAGCTGTGGCACTGGGGGCCTCGTGTATCCAGTTACTTGTGTGCGTCCATGTGAGTGTGTGTGTGTGTATCTGCTTGAGTGGTGGGCATGTGTGTTTGTGGGAATGTGTGTTTGTGTGTATAGCTGTTTGGGTGGGTGTGGGCACCTGTGTTCTGGATGTTTTTGTGTATGTGCATGTCGGTGCGTGAGTTATGTGTCTGCCCAGGACTGTGTGCGAGGTTAATTGTGTTAGCTGCATGTGTCTTTCCTGGACCCAGCCCCTGAGGGCCTCGGGTGAGATTGATTCGGTGAGGATCACAGCTGCCGGGATCACAGTGATGTGGGAGTCACAGTGGGTGACAAAGGAGCAAGAAGGCCCTGGAGCGAGGGACCTCCTTGGTGGACCCCTGTCTCTTCCCCTGAGGGGTCTCACCCCCTCCCCAGACCCAAGGCTGTGGGGGAATTTAGATCCATAGCTGGTGTGCTGGGAATGGTGCCTGGTCTTCATAGGCAGAGAAGGAGGGGAAAGGAAATGGGACTAGTTAAATATTATTATTAAATATTATTATTTTTAATATAACATATATTATATGTAACTATATATACATTATATAATAATAATTGTAGTATTTGTTAAGCGCTAACTGTATGCCAAGCACTGTACCAAGCCCTGGGATAGATACAGGATAATCAGTTCCCACGTGGGGCTCATCGTTTAAATAGAAGGGAGAACAGGTATTGAACCCCCATTTTGCAGATGAGGGAACTGGGGCACAGAGAAGTAAAGTGACTTGCCCAAGGTCGCACAGCAGGTACGTGGCAGAGCAGAGATTAAAACCCAGCTCCTCTGACTCCCAGGCCTGTGCTCTTTCTGCTAGGCCACACTTCTCTAGACTGTAAATTCACTGTGGGCAGGGAATGTGTCTGTTATTGTTGTGTTGTACTCTCCCAAGCGCTTAGTACAGTGCCCTGTGCAATAAATACAATTTATTAATTGATTACTCCATCCAGGGCCTGATTCAGAGACTTTACAGTGGCTTCCCATCCCTGGGTGTGAGGGTGTGAGTGTGTGTGAATGTGCTGTGGGTGGCACGACAGCTGCTTTCTCACTCTCCTCAGGCTGACAGAGGCCCCCCCCCCCCCCTTCCATCTTCTCCCTGTAGAAGTCACCCTGTCCATCCCCCTGCCTCCAGGCATGACTCTGCCTCTACACCCAGGAGCTAAGGTCTCCCCTGTGTTGAGAGATCTCTAGGGAAGAAGGATTGCCTTCTCTCAGCCATCCTTTTCACGCTCCTTACATTTCTTACCACCAGGAAGTTCTTCCTTGAGTTCCTCCAGCAGCTCTTTCAACCCCTTGGCTCTTTAGTGAAAGAGTGGGTGGGCACCACCCAGCCCCCATCCTTCCTGGATGAGCTTGGAAGACTGGAACTCACTTTGCTGTCCCAGGAGGTGACGGGATCTCAGCCAGGACAGTCAATCAGTCAATCATGGATTCAGAAATTCACTAAACTGATGGAGAGGTAGTGGGGGTCGTGTTGGGCATGTGAAAAGATGGAACCTGGGAGCCAATCTGAGAATGAGGGAGGCTTCGGCTCCCAGCCCAGGGCTCACTGAACCTCCTCTGGCAGTCAGGAGGCACAGTGATTCCTCCCTTTAGACTGTAAGCTCGTTGTGGGCAGGGAAAGTATCTACTGACTCTCAGCTGCTCAGTACAGTGCTTCAGACTGTAAGCTCCCCTTCTAAACTGTAAATTCTTTATGGCCGGGGAACATGTCTACTAATTCCACTGCACAGTACTCTCCCAAGTGCTTAGTACAGTGCTCTCCACATAGAAAGGGCTCAATAAATATCATTGATTGATTGGTTGATTACTCTGCACACAGTAAGCATTCAATAAATACTATTAATTGATTGATTGTGGGGCTGGCTGGGGCTAGGGACTAGGGCAGGCCCAGCCCCACCCACACCATCCTGGACTCTTCTGGGCCACACTCAGCCAAATAAAGAACATTGTGGCCTAGTGGAAAGAGCAGGCCCCTGAGAGTCAGGGGATGTCGGTTAGCTTCCGGCCTGCCATTTGCCTGCTGTGTGACCTTGGGCAAGTCACTTAACTTCTCTTGGCCTCGGTTTCCTTACCTGTAAAATAGGGACTCACTATCTGTTCTCCCCACCTCCCTCCTTCTTAGGTTGTGAGGCCTTTGTGGGATAGAGACTCTGTCTGATCTGCTTATCTGATACTTGCCTGTTTATCTGATATCGGCCCAGCACTTGTTACAGTGCTTGGCACATAGTAAGTACTTACCGAATAGCACAATTATTATTATTAGGTGGCAGGTCTGCACCTCAGGCGGTCCTTGGAGACTGGGACCACCGACAGCCATTCAAGTGCATAGAACTGGGCCCCGGGGCAGGGCTCTCACTCCCCCTACTGGAGGGTTGAGAAGCAGCGTGGCCTAGGGGTAGAGCGCAGTCCGGGGAGTCAAAAGGATGTGGGTTCCAGTCCCGTCTCTGCCACTTGTCTGCTGTGTGACCTTGGGCAAGTCACTTTACTTCTCTGGGCCTCAGTTCCCTCATTTGTAAAATGGGGATGAAGACTGTGAGTCCCATGTGGGATGTGGACTTTGTCCAACTTGATTAGCTTGTATCTACCCAGCGCTTAGTACAGTGTCTGGCACAGAGTAAGTGCTTAACAAATGCCATTAAAAAAAAAAAAGATGGGGAAGGGAGCCACCTGTGGGAGCCCGACCAGGGGAGGGAGGAGAATCAGGGTAGAATGGGAAAATGGACTCAGAGTGTGACCGGTAGAAAACTGGAGGGTACTGGGGGGAGCTGGGACAGTTGGGTGGAAAGGGATAAACCCAGAAGACCAGTATTGGAGGCCTGGAAAAGCCCTACTCTGCAAAGCGAACCACTCTCTGAGACCTCCTCCAGCTTCTTCTTCTGCTCCAGACACACTATGCTGGTAAGGAGGGGTCCAGAGGGGATGCAGAAGGCAGGCTCTCCCACTCTAGACCATAAGTTCCTCGTGGGCAGGGATCATGTCCACCAACTACTGGACTCTCTCAAATGCTTAGCCAGTGTTCTGCATCTAGTAAGCTCTCAATAAATACTATGATTGATTCCTGGAGTTTGGAGTTGCAGGTAAGACTGTGGACACCACCTCCCCCACCCCCTCCTTCCAGCAGCATGCCGTAGTGGATAGACCAGGGGCCTGGGAGTCAGAAGGTCATGGATTCTAATCCCAGCTCTGCCACTTGTCTGCTGTGTGACCTTAGGCAAGTCACTTAACTTTTCGGTGCCTCAGTTACCTCATCTGTAACTGAGAGACTGTGAGCCCCACATAGGACAGGGATGGTGTCCAACCCAATCTGCTTGAATCCACCCCAGTGCTTAGTACAGTGCCTGGCACATAGTAAGCGCTTTACAAATACCATATTATTATTATTATTATTATTCCAACCCCAGAGAGAAGCCCCTGGAGTCAGGGCCCAAGAGAAAGGAGGCAGAATCTCTGGCTGTTTATTACGTAGATAAAGCAGGGATGCAGGACACCGCTTAATGATGGAAGGTTAGAAAGGTCCGGAGATTATCTCCTGGGGACTGCCTTGTCCCTTGATGAACTGTGGAGGAAGCAGGGAGAGGAACAGGATGCCACAAGGCAGAGGTCAAAAGGCAAAGGCCCTTGAGTCTTGCAAAGCCTATCTCCCCTCCCCCTTGTCTCCAGGGGTGGGAGTGTTGGCTGGCCTGGGATGATCTGGCTGTCTCATCTCGGAATGCTCCACTCCCATCAGACACCCAGGGAAAAGAGGGTGAGATCCTGGATCCCAGGACTCCTGGTTGTGCCCCCAGAGATGGAGTTGAAGAGGAGAAGGGTCACTTCACCTGTGGGCCCAAGTGGGGGAGAGAGAGAGAGAGGAGTTATTATGGATCAGAGACACAAAATGATCAATTTTGGCAGAGATATATCAATCAATAAATCAATCAATGATATTGATGAAGCACTTCCTACATGCAGAGCACTGTAGTGCATAAGAGAGTAGAATTCAACAGAGTTGGTAGATTTGTTCCCTGCCTTCAAGGAGCTTACAGACTAGAGAGGGACAGATAGTATAGGCAGGCATATAGGGATCAGAGATCTCTGGGGCTTAAGTTGACGCGAAGCCATGTGTCTATCAGTCAACTTATCTGATTGTCATTCTGTCTCTCTGGCTGTATACCATCCTGACTGACAGTTCTGCTTCCCTGATTGTCTAATTATCAGTTTTCCTGAGGAACTGATGGTGCATTACCTGTCTAAATGATAGTCTGTCTGACAGTTTGGCTGTCCAATGAGATGTCTGCTGTGTGATTGTCAGGCTGCTGTCAGTCTGTTTGACAGGCCACCTATCTATCTGATTGTCCATCTACCCTTCTGTCTGTCTTCCTGTCTGACATCTTGTGGTCTGCCTGGGAGATTTTCAGTGTGAGTCAGTCAGTCCTGTGTGCCCAGAAACACATAAGTCCCCGTTTCCAACTCCCACCATCCACCATCTTTCTCCCACACCATCCACCCACACAACAGAGGCCAGAAATTTTCACTGAAATGGGGAGAAGAAACTCAGCCAGAGAAAGAGGCAGCAGAGTTCAGAGACCTAGAAAGATGAAGGTTATGGACGTAAGGTCATCGAGGGCAGGGAATGTGTCTAACAATTCTGTTGTATTGTACTCTCCCAAGCATTTACTAGAGGGCTCTGCACACAGTAAGCTCTCAATAAATACCACTGATTGATTATGGAGTCCCGAAGGAGACATACTCAGAGATCGAATAGCACATCATCAGAGTTTACCCGGTTATTATTACCGAATGTGCAACCCACTTGACCTGGCCCCATCTGAGAAGCAGTGTGGCTCAGTGGAAAGAACCCAGTCTTGGGAGTCAGAGGTCATGGGTTCTAATCACAGCTCTGCCACTTGTCAGCTGGGTGACTTTGGGCAAGTCACTTACCTTCTCTGGGCCTCGGTGGCCTCATCTGTAAAATTAGGATTGAGACTGTGAGCCCCATGAATGACAGGGACTGTGTCCAACCCAATCTGCTTGTATCCACCCCAGCGCTTAGTAGAGTGTCTGGCACATAGTTAAGCGCTTAACAAATACCATAATTATTATTATTATTATCTGGGCCCAGGGCCCCCTCCCCCTGACCAAGACCCCACCCACCAACAGACAGTCCCTCTCTGAGGGTTCTCACCCTCAATATTTGATGGGCGACAGAGGCTTCACCTTGAAGAGCGTCACTGTTGTGCTGTAGAACAAGCTGAGTAGGAACAGGGTAAGGAAGGTGACTGATGTGGGCCATAGTGTGGACTCCTGGTCTGTTTCCTCCACTCCTCCCTCATCCACCACTGGTAACTTCGGGAATGAACAGCAGGCCACGGTGGTCGGACAGTAGCATTCAGGTCCTGGAAATTCCGGGAAGGTCAGCGTACAGTTTTTATGTCTGAGAAGCACTGTAGAAACAGCCGGCAGCATGATCAGACAAGGCAGGTGGGAGGTAAAGTCTGGGCACCCAGACTGGTCTGGCTACCCTGAGTCAAGGGGTAGACTGATTCCAGAAACTTCTGGTTGTATGAGCGGGATGGCAGCTGGGCTCAAGGAGGGCTATGTGGAGAACCCAGCATTCCTTGGATTCTGGCCACAGCCTGCTTAGCAGTCACTGGGCCTCACTTTCCCCCTGTCTCCCATCAGGCCTGTCCTCCACCCCGGTGCCTCATGGTCTGGAGAGGAGGAATGATCCTGGCAGTGAGAAGAGGGAGCGAGTCGATCCAAGATGGCTTCAAGAGGCCAATCAGGAAAGACACACCCGTCCCTCAGACCTGCCAACCCAGAACACCCCTGGATAGTTAAGTCACCTGGGAAGAAGTTGGGGCAGGGACAAATATCCCTCCACTGTCCCCCAGGGGGGCAGAAGGGTTTCTCCTTGGAAAGAGGAGCCACAGTCTCTCTCCATCAAACTCCCCAGCACCTCACTCTCTTCACTATCTGGAAGTTCTTTCTTTGTCTAACCTCAGCCCTTTCAGCCGAAATTCTGGCCCGCCTTCTGACTTCAAGGGAGATGAAGGTGGATGGCTGATGAACCTCCAAGAAGCCCCAGGGTGGGAGGGAGAGGAAGAAAAAGCCAGACAAAAAGAGCCAATTCCACCCCTGAATAAGCCTTGGCCTGTGGGCAGTTCTGTTCTACACACTGGGGGAAAGACACCACAGAGCCAAATATGGGACAGAGAAGGGCAACTGGCATGATCAAGGGGAGGGAGAAAGTGTTAAACCACTAGAGAAGGAAAAGGACCAGGGCTCTGGAAGTCTGGAGAAGAGTATGCAGAGAGGGGATGGGATTACAGGTGGTGGGATCAGGGAAGGATGCCCAAGGTGAACACAAGTACTTCCAAAGTTCCACTCCACCAAGGCCAGGGGCTTCAGGGAGGCATGATCAAAACAAGCTCAAGGAGCTATTTCTTCACCTTCGGGGGATTCCCACAGGAAGCTGGGCAGCTGAAAACAGTAGATTATTCAAGAGGTTTTTTTTGATGGTATCTGTAAAGCACTTATTATGTACTGGGCACTGTACTAAGTGCTGGGGTAGGTACAAGTTAATCAGGTTGAACACAGTAGTCCCGGTCCCTGTCCCACATAAGACGCGCAGTTTCAATCCCCATTTTACCGATGAGATAATTGACTGACTCATGAACAAGAAGTGATGGATGACTGGAAGGTCAGCTAGGGGGCTTTTGGATCCCTCCACGAGGGCAAACAAACATCTGGGTGTCCCTGTCAGAGAGTCCCAAACTAGACTGGCACTGATCCAATGCAGGTGTTGTTGGTAGCCTGAAGGTCTGATAATAATAATAGCAACACATTCAATGCGCAAAATGCCTTTATTTCCCTACAGTACTTTTCTATCAGTGATCCTATTTTTTTATGGTATTTGTTAAGTGCTTACTGTGTGCCAGGCACTGTACTAAGCACTGGGGTAGATACAAGCTAATCAGGTTGAACACAGCCTATGTCTGACTTGGAGCTCACAGCATTAATCTCCATTTTACAATTGAGAGAACTGAGGCACAGAGAAGGTCATGCAGCAGACAAGTGGAGCTGGGATTAGAAACCAAATATAGGCCTGTGTGCTACCCACTAGCCAATGATGCTTTTCTAATTTTTTCTATTTATGTTCCCAGCATCCCTGTGATGAAAAAATTTTAACATCCTCAATTCACAGATGAGGAGATTGAGACCCAAAGAGACTAAGTGACTCTCCTCAGGTCACCCAGACAGCCAGGGATACAACAAGGCCTGCAACTCTGGTCCTCTGACTGCCAGCCCCTTGCTCTTTCCACCAGACCACACTACCGGTGTTTGGTTTCAGTTGGAGCTACGGAATAGCTTGCTTGACCGAACAACTCTGAGAGTCCCTCAGGACTCCTTTCCTCAGGACCTCCAAGTTCAATCTGCACTGCAGTCTCACACCCGACACCAGATTCCCCTTGATGTTTCAGAGCCAGGGAAAGAAAGGAGAAACTACTACTCTGACTCCCCACCCTGCCACACACACAACTCCCTCCCTGAGTGGGGAGGTTGGTCCCAGCTTAGTGCCTAGGGAATAGATTCCCCCCTCCCTAGGGGAGATATCCTCAGTGGGGAATGGAAGGGGCTGGCTACAAGGTCATCCACTGACTGGAGTGACCTGTACTGGGGCCACTGGCCAGAAAGGGTGAGGGCTCCCAGAGTGGCTGGCCAGTTCAGGCTGGATCTGGAGGGGAGAGGGAGGCCTAGGATGGAATAGGGGTGTCATGGGACAGGAGGTGGTCCAGGGAAGGGACTCTGCCCACTGTGAGGAGTTGCTGGACCAGAGGCTGGGATCCAAACCTGGACATAGGGACAGAGCTGATTCTGTGTGGGCCCACGCCCACAGCTGAGTTAGAGGACAGGGCAGTGGGTTCTGGCTTTGGAGCTGCTCTGCCTGTCCCAGGGGGCTAGGGTGGGAGAGGGAGAGAGAGGGAAAGGCTTGGATCCCTCTGTCTCCTGCTCTGCTATCCCTCCCTCTCCTCCTCTCCTTGGTTCATGGGCCCCAGACAAAAGCTCCTCAAGGAAGAGGCAGGGCCGTCCCAGGGTGGTGGGGCCTGGGGTCCTTCTCTCCCTTCCCGGATAGCTTGACAGGGTGGTCTTTGTGGGCTTAGGGGTAGGGGAAAAGAAAGAGTTTGGGATGATTTGGGATGGGAAGCATGGGGAGGAGGACTGGTGGTGCCAGGAGTAGGGGTGGGTGGCAGCTGAGAATTGGACAGTTCCACCAGATTGTGGTGTGTGTGTGTGTGTTTGTGTGTGTGTGTGTGTGTGTTTGGGAATAGGGGACAGGGAACAGTGGGTGCTGAGCCAGGGGACCCAGTACTGGAAAAGAACCTGAGTAACACGATCAAAGTTTACTCTTCCTTCCACGGGGGGAGGGGGGGGGTACACCTGGAAACCACGTGGTGTTGGGGGTGTTTGGAGTCAGGGAATGGAGCTATGGAGAGACCTCCATTTCCTGCCACTGGACTGACCATAATATGGCATGTCCTCCACTCCCTTCCCCTTCCTGCATCCCTTACCACCCACGGCCCTTCCCATAGGAGGCCATCCCAGGGGAGAGGTCTGTCCTCTGCCCCTATCACCCTAGGCAGCTTTGTTCCCAAACTGGGGGGCCTGGGGTGGTGTCTCTGAGGGCTCAGAATTGCATTGCCAATTCAGTGGGGTTTAGGGTGCTCAAGCTCAGAGCAGCTGGGATGTGGTGTTGGCCCATGTGTCCTCCCCTGGACCTGACTCCTCCACAGAAGACAGAATGAGACAACCAGGGCTTAAATGGCAAATGTGGCTTTAGCCCATGGAGGTTGTGTGGTGTGTGTTTGTGTGTGTGTGAGAGTGTGTGTGTTTGATGGGCAGCTTTTCACTAGTGCTGGCCCTGCAGCTGGGGAGTTGGAAGGGGAGGCACAGAGGGACCAGAGAAACAGTTTCTGGATGAGGAAAAGCTGGTGCATGGGTAGACTAAATGGACGGGGCTTCTTCAGGCAAGGAAGAGAAGGCTTGAGGGTCCTCAGGCCTGCAGAGGGCTCTTTAATCTTTCACAGAGCTGAAGCCCTATCGTTTGCCTTTTCCACCGAAGACCAAGTGAGAGGAACTAGACTTTCAGTGTAGCATGAGGTGTGCAGGCTAGACGGCAGAAAGAACTTTCCCTCAGCGAGTGAGAATTGAGAGAAACAGGAGACAGAGAGGGAGGGAAGCAGGGAATTCCTCTCCGGGTTGTTTTAGAACAAGAGAAGGCCATCGCCAGCTATGGACTGTTCTTCCAGCGTTTAGTTTAGTGCTCTGCACACAGTAAGCATATAATATGCTATTGCTACGACTATTATCCGACCGATGGCAAAGGCACAGCGCCCGGATGCAGGGGCCTCCCCAGGATGACCTCCCAGGAGGCCCCTCCAGTCCCTCCCAGAATGCTCGAGGCAATGAGAGGAAACCCTGTCAGTGCCTAAATCGGGCTGGGACTCAGGCTCCCGGACGGGACACAGACACCGAGGCCAGGGACAGGACTTTCCGAGTGCATCATGGTTTATTGAGCAGGTGACTCGTGCAGGTCCCCCCGCCCCACCAACCGTGGGCATTAATGGGCAGAGAGTAGGGTCAAGGAAGGGGTGTGTGTATGTGTGTGTGGAAGTGGCCGGGGTGAGGGGGGGAAGGGGGGACGGGCCAGGCTGATCCTTAGTAACAGGTGTTGGCCGCGTCGGACATGACCACGGTCAGGTTGACCGTGCTGGGTTTACCGGTGGAGTGGTCGAAGGTTTTCTGGGTGAAGTTGAGGGGCAGGGACTCGTGGCCCACTACACAGGAGAAGTTCTCCCCCTCTTTCCAGGTAGAGGTCTGGACGCGGAGGGTGCTGTACAGGAAGAACGTGGCGGAGCCCTCGCTGACCTCCCGCTGCGGGGAGCCGGTCACATAGTCCTTCCGGGGCACCTCCTGACCCCCCTTCAGCCATTTCACCATCAGTTCCTTGGGGCTGAAACCCCTCACCAGGCAGGTCAGAGTGGCCAACTCATTCAGGGCCAGCTCCTCGGCGGTAGGGGCCAGCAGGTGGACCTCAGGTCGGAACAGAGGGCCTAGGCACAGAGAGCAGAGGCAGAGTGGGTCAGGGGGAGAAGAAATGAGGCCCGCCCAGGAAGGAGAGCTCCAGTCCTCCAAGGGGACGTAGGCCTGGGAATCAGGAGACCCAGATTTTAATCCCGGCTCTGCCATTTGCCTGCTGGGTGACATTGCACCTTTTCTGTGCTTCAGTGTCTTCATGTGTTCTCCCTCCCTCTTGGACTGTGAGCCCCATGTTGGACCGGGACTGTGTCTGACCTGATTATCTTGTGCTTAGTACAGTGTTTGGTTCATAATATGTGTTCCACGAATATCACCATTATTATTTTTATCCAATTGGTTTGTTAAATTTGGACCTCTCTCAGTCTCTCTCTCCTCCAGGCTCTGTCTCTGTCTCTTTCCCCTTTCTGGTCTTCCCCACCTCCTTTTCATTCAGACGTTGGTTTCCATGACCCCACTGGGGTGGGATTGGGTCCTGCCCTTTGAACCCGCTCACTCTCTTCCTCGCCTCCATCCTCCCGGCCCCCATCAGAGCCTGGCAGGGTTCTCTTACCAGAAACCTTGGTGATGGTTTTGGTGACGGGTTTGGGCAGTTCCGGGTGGCTTACGGTGCAGGTGTATTTGTCTCCCCGCATCCACTCATCGGTGCAGACCTCCAGGGTGCTGGTGATGGTGTACTTGCCTTTGTCATCCTTCACCGCCGGGCCATCGACGGGCCTGGCGGTCCCGGAGAGCGGTGACCAGGAGAAGTTTACCCCTTTAACGTTGCTCACCCCGGTTAGTTCACAGGTCAGGTTGGCCCCTTTGTCGAGGAACAGGCTTTCCAGGGACGGGGGGTGCAGAGACACACTCACAGATGGGCAGTTTGAGCAGCATTCACATCCACAGTTTGAAACTGGGCCTACAGTTTGAAAAAAGAAAATAGTACATTGATCCCTGTCGTCTTACACTTCTCTATATCATGGTCCAGTGGAGCCACCATGATTGCCTTTGGGTGTCTGTTGCTCAGGTGCCCTCGGCAGTGCCCTGTCTTGTCTCTCGTCTGCCCCCGGCTGGTAATGATCCAGTCCAGCAAGTCCTCCTTTCGGTCCTTCTGCCCGCAGCTTCTTTAGGGCACCCTATTCATTCAATCGTATTTATTGAGTGCTTACTGTGTGCAGAGTACTGTACTGAGTACTTGGGAGAGACACATTCCCTGCCTTTATTGAGCGTTTACTATGTTCAGAGCACTGTACTAGTCACTTAGAAAAGTACAGTAGGGCTGATAGAGAGGAACCCTGCCTTGAGGGAGCTTACAGTCTACCCTGTGCAGAGCACTAAACTAAGTGCATGGGAGAGGCCAGTAGAGTAAGTTTCCTCTTCTTCCACTCCCTCTGTGTCACCCTGATTTGCCCCCCCTTATTCATCTCTCCCTCAGCCCCACAGCACTCATGTACATACCCATAATATATTTATTTATATTATTGTCTGTCTCTCCCTCTAAGCCATAAGGTCACTGTGGTCAGGGAACATGTCTACTCTGTTGTATTGCTATACTGTACTCTCCCAAGTGCTTAGTACAGTACTCTGCACACAGTAAGTGCTCAATAAATATGATTGATGGATTGATTAATTGATAAGTAGACATACTCCACGCATGGGAGAGTTCAAAAGAGCAAGTAGACACACCCTCCTCTTGCAGTGCTTACGGGTCCATTTTCTTTCTGTTTTTTGGATGAGGGCCAGCCAGAACAGAAAGAGAAAGTGATGAACCCAGAAATCTTTGGGTAGAGAAACTCTCCAAGGAGTTAGATGTGCCACTTAGGGGGTTGGCACAGTGATCCCCACAACCCCAGTGAGGAAGGCTAACTGGTCCTAGCTGGAGCCCTCCGGGGAGGATGGGAGAGAGGAGAGTGTCGGACCACCCCAGCCCAGGTTCCTGAGTGGCCTGGGTCATTCCCCACCCCTGTCACCCCACCTTACTGGCTGGGCTCTTACTTCTACATTTCACGTTGGCCGTTTTGCTGCTATCGTAGTGTTTCACATTGCATTGGTAGGTCTTGTCGTCAGGGCACTGGTTAGCCGGGAGGGTGAGCATGCTGCTCACAAGGTAGTACCCGTTGGACTCCAGCACGGCAGGGTAGGTCCTGACTGCGGACGAGGCCTGGTTGCCCCAGGTCACTTCCACCGGCTCAGGGAAGTAGCCCCTGACCAGGCAGCCAATGGACACTTGTTCTTCGGAGTTGGACCCGTAGGCATTCAGTGGGAAGATGGTCGGTGCGGTCTTGGTCGCTGGAACACAGAAAGTCAGGCGGGTGTCAGGGTAGATTCTTCAGGCACAGATAGTTTGGAGGTGAGATGGGGCAGGAGGGATGGAGAAGACTGGGAAGGAGAGGAGGAGCAGGGGAGGTAGAGATGGAGAGGACTGAGAAGGGGAGGAGGGGCATGGGTGAGAGAGATGGAGGAGTTAGAGAAAGGGGGGAGGAGTGGGGCAGAGGGGATGGAGGAGACTGAAATGGGGAAGAGGACCGGGGGTGGGAGGGATGCAGAGGGAGGCTGATAGGAGGATGATTGGGAGATGGGTCCAAGGCCCAGGAAGATGGAAACAGGTCCATGGGTCTGGGCTGGACATTTGGGAGGGCCTAGCTCCCTGGGAGTTGGAGAGGCCAAGCCCAGCAAACATAGCTGGCCGGCGGCCCATACCTTCACGTAACCCAGTGATCTAGTGGAAAGAGCACGAGCCTGGGAGTCAGAGGACCTTAGTTCTAATCCCAAAACTACCAAATGCTTGCTGCGTAACCTTGGATAACAACTTCTCTGTGCCTAGTTCCCTCAATTGTAAAGTGTTGATCATTATTATTATTATCACTATTAATAAATACCTGTCATCCCTCCTACTTAGACTGTGAGCCCCACGTGGGACAGGGACTGTGTCCGAACTAATTAACTTATACTTACCCCAACTCTTGGAACGGTGTTTGATACACAGTATGGTCTTAACAAATACCATAAAAACCCTCTCCCTCATCTGCCCCATTGGAGACTCTGAGAGTGGCAAAGCCCGGACCCCACAGAGAGCCACAAGGGAAGCTGGGTTCACTGACTCAGCCACCCTCGGGCCAATGTGGTGTCCTGTCCAGGGTCCAGGGAAGGGGAAGTTGAGGGGGAGACTGGGAATCGGGACCCTGCTGAGCTGGGGAGCAGGATGGGGGGGGCAAGAACAGGGAAAAGACATTAGGATGGGGGCAGGGAAGGAAGAGAGGAGTCTTGAAAGCGATCAGCCAAACTGATGCCTCCTCTCCCTTCATTCCCCACCTCATCTGCCTCATCTCAACACTCCCCCATGGCTTCAGCCAAAACAGGCCTGGATGGAATTGGGTCTGTCCTACTGATGGTCAGCTCCCAAAATCCAGTCCAGCCCAGCCTAGGCCTATCCCCAGCCCAGCCCAATCCCATGGGCGTGGGATTCTAGTACCCACAGACAGTGTTGGAAGAAACCAATGGACTGACTGCAAGGCCAGTGACCTGGCTAGGATTGGCAGTCTAGTCTATCAACAGGCACTCACTGGGGCTCTCCTGGGTGCCGAGCTTGGCTCTGCATCCTGGGCAGTGCCAACCAAGTCTCAGGGAGGCAGTGGGGCAGGACCTGATGGGGAAGTGGAAGTGGGGGCGGGGGGAGGGGGAGAGAGGGCACCAGGCAAACGGCCACCAGGTGGCAGCGTGTCCTACGTACTTGTCCCCGGGGACGGTGCCAACCCAGTGAAGGGTAGAGGCATTTCTGGGGCCTGGAGGGGCATCGTGAAACGGGGGAATCCCCTCCCCCCGCCAGGAAATCCCCAGTCTTTAACGAGGGGCTGCTTCCTGCTAGCCCGGAAACTCCGTGAGAGAGGCCTGGGCTGAGGAGGCAGAGAGCAGGGAGACCCAAAAAGTCACAAAAAGTCAGGGTTTGTAACTGTGAGGGAATCCAAACAGGGGCTCCTGGCCATGGAGAGGGACAGGCACATAAGGACCCCTCAAGAAAGGAGATTGCAATGGCAGACGCTTGGCTCTGGAAACCACGATTCTGCGCCTTTCACCCCCTTGATTGTTCTCAGGCTGCTGGCTGATTCCCCACACACCATTACTCCTGTCTCTCTGCTCTCCTCCCTCAGAGTTGCTCGGGACTCTGAGGAATCATGAGGAATCCGAGGTGGCCCTCACTCCCAGAGACCAGAGTGAATGGCCCCTTCCTGGAGATAGAGAGATGCCACTCCATTCCCCCTGAGCTCACCAGCCACCTCTCCCTGCTCGGCTCGTGAAGGTTCAGTTCCTGGCCCTTCTATGCTGGCTCTTGCCTCTCCCTGACCTGGCCCCTCTCAGACCGTCTTCTTCATGGGTTCCCTTCCGTGGGTGCCCTCTGGGTCCCCCTCAGCCTCCTCCCAGCCTCCTGGCCTTCCTCTGAGCTGGAGGGTAGTGGGATAGGTTCCAGGCTGAACCATTGGGCCCCTTGGTCATCCTGGGGCTTGCTCCACCAGGAGGGAAGGGCATGGAAGGCCTCCCACCTGGTCCTGGGGACCCTCCCTCCTCTCCTTGGGGACTGTAAGCAGCAACCTTCACCAGTGTGGAACGCCACTGCCACCAAACAGACACTTCCAGCTCCTCTGCCTCTCCCCTTAATCTAGTCTTCCCTGACTTCGCCACCCCATGGCTTCCCCCAATATACTATCCCCTCTTTAAGCTCACCCCATCTTCCTTCTCTCTAGGAGCTCCCCACAAACTCCCACCCCTGCCCAGCCCACCTCTGCTCTCTACCCCCAAAGCTTTCCTGGCTCCCCCAACTACCCACTCCTGCCTGCTCCCCCCCACCAACGCCTAAATTCTCTTCTCCAGGAGCTCCCCGCAAACTCCCACACCTGCCTGTTTCCCCTTGCAGTTTTCTAGTTCAGTCCATCTCTGTTCTCCCCCCAAGTTCCCACTTTTGCCTGCTCCCAGAACAGCTCCTACTTTCTCTTCTCCAGAAGCTCCCCTAAACTGCCATGCCCACCTGTTCCCCCTTGCAGTTTCCTAACCCAGTCCCTCTCCATTTCCCCAAACCCCCTAAATGGTCCCCTCAACCTCCCACCCCCTCCCTCCAGCACCCTTTAATCCCCTCGGCTGGGATTCCATGCCATCTAGAAGACCCTCAGGCCCCTTCCCCCCAGCTTCGCTCCTCAATTAGCACAACCCTAGGCTTCTCCTAGGTTTCCATGCCTTTCCCCTCACTCTGCCTGCTGCCTGCTGCCTCCTGCCCCTGAGCTCGATCCTCACCTGGGGTTTCTGGTCAGAGAGCCAGCTCAACTCCCCAGGTCTGACCCAAGCAGCTCAGGAAATCACCTCTCCTTCCCCACCACCCCAGCTTTCCTGACTCATACTGCTCCCCCCTGCCTCTGCCAAACCTTACAGAAATATCCTCAGCCCCTCCTGCCCTAACTCTGCTCTGCCCTTCCCTAACCCCTGGGGATTCACCCACTGAGATGCCACTATAGCCCTACTCCCCCTGCCTTTTCTCAGGGCCCCCTTGGGCTGCCAAGGCCAGGTATGCCCGTCTCCCTGGCCCCGTGTGGTCTGGGCAAGTCAGGGAAGTGTTGCTGGGCTCTTTGCAATCCTCTTTAGCCTACTTTAGGTGGCTGCAACCCTGACAGTGCTCCTTGGCCCACCCAGCTCTGCCCAGAACTCCCAGTTTCTCCTTGCCATTCCCCAACTCTCCCCTGCTCCTCCCACCTCACCTCTATGTTTTCTTCTTTCCAAACTCTGTCTTGCTTAACCTGCCTTCCCTATCTCCCTGGCTCTCCTGCCTCTCCTAACACTCCATAGCTCTTCAACACTCTTCTCTGCCCCCTCCATCTCTCCCAGCTCTCCCCTTTTCTCCTGGCTCTCCCAGCTCTCCCAGCCCTCCCATATCTTCCAGTTCTCTGGAGCCTCCCTCGTTCCCCCAGAGCTCTCCATCTCTCTCAGCTTTCCACTGCTCTCCTCGCTCTCTCGTCCTATCCCAGCTCTCCCCAGCTCCCCACTGCTCTCCTAGCTCTCCCCTTCTCTCCCAGCTCTCCTCTGCTCTCCTCATCTATCTCACCTCTCCCTAGATCCCCTGCTTTTTTCATCTATCCCAGTTCTCCCCTGCTTTCCCCAGCCTACACCTGCTTTCCCAAATTTCTCCATCTTTCCTGGAACTCCTCTACTCTCCACAGCTCTTCTAGCTCCCAGCTTCTTTCCCAGATCTCACTAGCTCTCTACTGCTCTCCTCATCTATCCCAGATCTCTGCTCTCCCCTGCTCTCTTAGCTCTCCCCTCTCTCCAAGCTCTTCCTAGCCCTTCCCAGTTCACCCCAGCTCTCCCAGGTCTCTCAAGTTTTCCTAACTCTCCCCAGCTCTCCCCAGCTTTCCCCAACTCTCCCAACTTTTCCCAGCTCTCCCTGGCTCTCCCCAACTTTCCTAGCTCTTCCTAGCTCTTCCCAGATCTCTCCTGCTCTCCTCATCTATCCCAGATCCCACCTGCTCTCCCGTGATCTCCTAGCTCTCCCTGGCTCTCTCCAGCTCTCCCAGCTCTTCTTAGCTCTCCCCAGCTCTCCCCAACTTTCCTAGCTCTTCCTAGCTCTCCCCAGCTCTCCCCTGCTTTCCCATGATCTCCCAGCTCTCCTTAGCTCACCCCAGCTCTCCAAGTTCTTCCTAGCTCTCCTCAGTTCTCCCCAGCTCTTTCCAACTCTCCCAGCTCACCCCAGATCTCCCCAACTCTCCCAGCTCTTTCTAGATCTTCCCAGATCTCCCTTGCTCTCCTCATCTATCCCAGATCCCACCTGCTCTCTCATGATCTCCTAGCTCTCCTTAGCTCACTCCAGCTCTCCGAGCTCCTCCTAGCTCTCCCCAGTTCTCCCTGGCTCTCCCCAGCTCTCCCAGCTCTTCCTAGCTCTCCCAAGCTCTCCCCAGCTCTCCCCAACTTTCCTAGCTCTTACTAGCTCTCCCCAGCTCTCCCCACTTTCCCATGATCTCCCAGCTCTCTTTAGCTCACCCTAGCTCTCCAAGCTCTTCCTAGCTCTCCCCAGTTCTCCCCAGCACTTTCCAACTCTCCCAGCTCTCCCCAGCTCTCTCCAACTCTCCCAGCTCACCCACATCTCCCCAACTCTCCCAGCTCTTCCTGGCTCTTCCTAGCTTTCCCATGCTCTCCTCACCTACTCCAGATCCCCCTTGCTCTCCCCTGATCTCCCAGGTCTCCCTAGCTCACCCCAGCACTCCAAGCTCTTTCTAGCTCTCCCCATCTCTCCCCATCTCTCCCCATCTCTCCCCAGCTCTCCCAAGCTCTCCCCAGCTCTCCTTTGCTCTCTTCATCTATCCCAGCTTCCTGTTGTTCTCCCCTGCTCTCCCAGCTCTCCCTAGCTCTACCCACCTCTCCCCTGCTCTCCCCTTCTCTCAGCTATCCCATCTCTCCTAGCCCTCCTCATTTATTCCCTGATTATGCTTTTTCTCCCACCTCTGTTTCCATCTCTCCTCTGCTCTCCATACTCTCACTTTCTCTTTTCCCCCATTCTCCCCCATGTTTCTTGCTCACCCATCTCTTATACACCTCCCAATTTCACATCATTGTTCTTGATTACGCCTTTGCCTTTCCAAGCACCCTCTCCTCCTCAGCTCTCTCCAGTTTTCTCTCTGTTCTGAGGGAAAGAAGATGAGGAATGAAGCAGACCCTTATCTACAGGCATCTGGCAAGTGACCAGAGTGCCCAGCCTTGTTCCAGACCACTCCCCTTGCCAGTTCTGGCCAGAGCTGCTCTGGTCCTGCCAGCTGCTACCTGGGCTACTCTATCTCTGGTCCAGCCCTACTGGGACCCTGGGCTATGTCTCCCCAATATGGCTGAACTCTGAGGCTTTCCAACTCTCTCACTCCCTGTTCTCTTCATCTCAGCCCTACCACATTCCCCTGCAGGCTCTGCTGTCCATCTCATCCCTTTCCCCTGCTCCCCTGAAGCCTCTGCTTTCCATCTCAGCCCTTTCCTTTGCTAGCCTGCTGCCTCTTCTGTCCATTTCGGCCCTTCTCCCTGCTCCTCTGCTGCCTCTGCTCTCCATCACAGCTCCCCCTCCCCCCGCTCTCCTGCTGCTTTTGCTCACCATTTCAGCTCTTCCCTCCACTACCCTGCAGCCTCTGCCCTCCATCTTGGCCCTCCCACCTCTTTCTCTACAGCCTCTGCTCTCCACCTCAGCCCTCTCCTTTCACTCCCCTGCAGGTTCTGCCCTCCACCTCAGCCCTCGCCCTTCCTCCCTTGCAGCCTCTGCTCTCCATCTTGGCCCTGCTCATGCTCTCCTCCCCCTGCCCCTCCACCCTATGTCTGTTCCCACCGTCAGATCCCCCAGGTCTAAGGGAGCAAGCAGAGCCTGGTTACCTGTGACGTCCCCAGGTGCCAGCCAGTCCAAGTCCCGCCCGGAATGGGACCAGGACCCCCGGGGCCATGCATCCCGAGGATCAGAGATCCATGTCCCATCCTGGGCTGAGCGCAGGGTTGTCTCCGGCTCCCTCCTCCCCAGGTCTGACTCAGAGGACCATTGGTCACTCTCACTATTCTTTCTAACCTTGGTCTCACCTCCTGACGTCATCATCTGTCTGGTCTGTGGTTCTGGTGGGTTCTGCTCTGACCAGGTGTTGGGACCGTGGGCCCTTGTTTGTAACCACATGGGCCTCCCCGAGACCAAGACAAAGGGGAAGAGAGGAGATGGTGGTGTGTGGTGGAAGAACAGAGACCCACAAAGAGTGGGAGAGGCCGAGGCAGGGAGAAAGAGAGGGAAGGAGGGAGAACACCTAGGCCCAAAGAAGATCTAGAACCCAAGAGGTGGTCCAGGACTGAAGCAGAGCCCGGTTGCAGGGTAGTGGTTGGAAAGGAAAGGAACTGAAGAAGCCGGATGAGGCGGGGGAAGCAGGGACAGAGCAGGAGCAGGGAGGGTGAGATGGACCAGAAGGCCCCAAAGGACAAGATGGAGCTTCTGGAGGAAGATGGAGTCTCTAGGGGCACCGGAGGAGAAAGCATAATAATAATAGTGATAATTGTGGTATTTGTCAATTGCTTACTCTGTGTCAAGCACTGTACTAAGCAATGGGGAAGGTACAAGATAATCAGGTCGGTCACAGTCCTAGTCCCACAAAGGCTCGCAGTTTAAGAGGGAGGGAGAAAAAGTAATGAAACCTCATTTGACTCTTGAGGAAACTGAGGCATGAAGAGGTTAAAGGGCTTGCCCAAGGTCACACAGAAGATAAGTGGCATATCTTGGAGTAGAATCCAGGTCCTCTGACTTCCAGGCCCATGCTCTTTCTGCTAGGCCATACTGCTTCTCTAGAGAGTGGGGAAATGGTTGCATGGGCCACAGAGAGGATGCTGGGAGTAGTACACATCATATTTATTAAGCATTTACTGTGTACTAAGGGCTGGGAAAGAGCAATGAGGTGGGAATTAGGTGCAGACCTTGCCCCCTTGGGGGGGCTCAGAATCTAGAGTCTGCCCTATATAGGCAGACGCTATAAATAAATGAATGTATTTATCTATGTTGAGGTTTTTTTCACCCCTCCCTCAGCACTTGTGTATATATCCATAATTTATTTGTATTAATGTCTGCCTTCCCCTCTAGATTGGAAGCTCCCTGTGGGCAGGGAAAGTGTCTACCAACTCTGTTAGATTGTATTTCCCAAGCGCTTAGTACTGGGATTCACATAGAATAAGTACTCTATCAAAGTGATTGATTGACTGCTAGGAAGCGGGAGATAACGAGAGGGAGGGAGAGTCTTCTGGGGAGAAGCCAGCAGGGCTTAGAAGAGGCAGGCAGGCTTGAAGAGCTGATGGGAGAAAGGTTGATTTTAGGTATCTTCAGGCCAGCTTGGATAGCCATCAATAGTAATCCCAGGACCACCTTGGAGTTGTACCCCAGCTCAGAGCCAATCCACGATGCCCACATGCCAGGCTGCTGGGAGTGGGGCTCAGATTCCCAGGCTAATTGCAGTTTTCCTAAGAAGAGGGAGGACAAGCCTTGAGGGGTGACTTATTTTGGAGTTTCCCAGGTTGGGAGGAAGAGGGCTTTGGGCCTCCATCTAAGGTCTGCAACCCCATCCCACATCAACCCCCGGGGGCCCAGTTTTGTGTGGGCCGGGTGATGGGGCTTCAGGAAACATCTGCTCTTCTTTCCTCCAGGGAGGGGTGAGGGGTGGGAGGGGGCAACTCCATTCCCCTCCAGGCCACACTCCCAGGCCCGGCCTGAAATGACTCAGCCAGAGCTGCAGGAGCCACAACAACTGCCGCCCTGCTTCCTCTTCCCACTCTCGCTCTCTCTCGTTGCCACCCAAAAGGACTTCAGTGGGCTCCTGCTCCTCTGCACCAGCTCAAGTTGAACCGTGGATCTCTAAGGGGTGCGGCTGAGCTCACGCTGAGCCCCAGATCTCTGGGGGCACTGGTCAGCTGCCCTACCCTGAGCTGAAGACAGAACAGGAGCAAATAGATTTATGTGGCAGCTGGAATAATAATGATTACACTGATTAAGCATTTAATAATAATAATAATAACTGGAGTATTTGTTAAGTGCTTACTATGTGCCAAGCACTGTACTAAGCGCTGGGGTGGATACAAGCAATTCAGGTTGGACATAGTCTCCATCCCATGCTGGGGCTAGTGGTCTTTTTTCTCATTTTACAGATGAGATAACTGAGGACCAGAGAAGTGGTTACCTGCCTAAACCCACAGGGCAGACAAGTGACGGAGGCAGGATTAGAATCCAAGCCCTTCTGACTCCCAGGCCCGTGCTCTATCCACTACACCATGCTGCTTCTCCTAAGGACAGATACAAGTTAATAGGTTGGACATTGAACCTGTCCCACCTGGGGTTCACAGTCTAATCAGGAGGGATTCTATTTAGATCTAAATGAGAGGTGTGGGGAACGAGACATTGGGGTGAGTGAAAGGGGGCATTTCTGGGGTCTCCAGTTGTTCTGGGGTCTCGAGCTGTTGCCACTTTATGTAACAGTGGAGTGCTTTCTGACCCTACCAACCTATCAGAAGCCTAGCTAGTCTGATGTCAATTTCTAGATCTTCATACGCTTGAGCCTGGCCTCGTGTACTAGATTTAAAAAGACCAGACTTGCAATTCAGTCTTGTTTCCCTCCGACAGTGAAAGAGAAATAGATCCCCAGACATCTTTTTCTATATTTATCTAGGCTGTAAGCGTGTTGTGGGCAGGGAATGTGTCTTTTATTGTTGTTTATTGTACTCTCCCAAGCACGTAATACAGTGTTTTGCATATAGTAAGCACTCAATAAATGTGCTTGAATGAATGAATTTATTTATCTATCATAGATAGATATAGATATATGTCTATGTACATTGTGGCTTGGTGGAAAGAGCATGGGCTCAGGAGTCAGAGGTCATGGGTTCTAATTCCTGCTCTGCCACTAATTAGCTGTGTGACTTTGGGCAAGTCACTTAGCTTCTCTGTGCCTTAGTTACCTCATCTGTAAAATGGGGATTAAGACTGCAAGCTCCACGTGGGACAACCTGCTTAGCTTCTATCTACTCCAGTGATTAGAACAGTCCTTGGCACACAAGTGCCAAGTACAAGTATACACAAGTGCTAAACAAATGCCATTATTTTGGGTATTACTATTATATCATATTAGAAGATGACACTTCTGACATTGAGGTATACCTACATGTGTATGTGTGTGGCTGAAGACTGTAGCATCTCAACTATCTCTAGACTGGAAGCTTGTTGAGGGCAGGGAATGTTTCTACCACTCTGTTTTATTGTACTCACCCAAGCATTTGGTGCAGTGTTCCGCATACAGTAAGTGCTCAATAAATTCAATTGATTGACTGATTTTAGAGGCCTTCCCACATTAAGCCTTCTTTCCCCCAACTCTCTTTCCCTTCTTCATCATCTGTGTACTTGGATCTGTGACCTTTGAGCATTTGAAATTTGCCCCACCCTCTTACATTACTTATTTATATTAATGTCTGTCTTCCCCTTTAGACTGTAAGCCCGTTGTGGGTAGGGAATGTGTCTGCTAACTGCTGTATTGTACTCTCCCAAGAGTGCTCTAAACATAGTAAGCACTCAATTAATCCACAGTTCTGGCCATATTGGGCACAAAAAATATTGTCTTAATTGTATTGTTATGCTTAATGTTTTCAGGTCTTGGTGCAGTTTTCTTTTTTGCCTCTTTGTCTTTCTTTTCACGCAAGGAATTTGCTCCCCCCCACCCATCACCCCCCTGATTCTGATGTTGCCGTTTAATCTGGGCAGACCCACATATGATGGCATCTGGATGTTTCCGGTTAAAACACCTCCCAGACTCTCAGCTGAGTCTGTGTCAAGGTGATCCATAGGCTCCAATCAGTCAGTTAATCAATCAAGCGTATTTATTTGCTCTGTGCAACGCACTGCTCTGAGCCACTGGCAAAGTGCAATATAACAGAGTTTCACTAGCCAGGACTTTCCTTAGCCCAAATCCGTATGTTTTTGTGAGATCCCGAGGACCTCATAATCACTCAAACCTTGAGGAATCTTCCCCAGCTGTAGTCCCAGAAGTCTCAGAATTTTCCAGAATTCCCTGCCACCATCCAGGGCCCCTGGGACACAAAGGATGGGCACACCATTTTGTATGGGAAGAGGGATCAAAGCACTTTACTAAGTTTTACTCCATGAACACAAGGTCAAAGGTAAACCAGCATCGAACCAGCTCCCCCCAGGTAACCAGCAATATCAGTGGCCTGCTCTCTCTTGGTGTTTCCGATGCTACAGTCCGGGAGTCTGACAGGATTGAAGTGCCACTCAGACTGCTGTGGTCCGGGTCCTCTGCCCTGAGCTCTCCCTCCTGTGACTTCTCTCCTAGTCCCTTGGCCTGGGCTCAGATGCTCCTGGCATCTCACCAGCCTCAGAAAAATGTCCTTCTTTACCCGTTTCTGGGACCAGTCCTCTGTCCCAAGTCCTAAATTGTAGTTAGTTCAGTGTCTGGCATTATCTGGCAATACTGACGGTGCGGGGGACGCCCGGCCACTCCGGGACTGCCTCCTCATCATTCCCCCCATTGCCCTCTTCTGACGGGGCACTTAGGAACTTTTTTACTTCACAATGTTGTGCCTGCTGTGTGATCTTGGGAAAGTCACCAACTTCTCTGGGCTTTAGTTTCTTCATCTGTAAAATGGGGATTCAATACCTGTCCTCCCTTCTACTTAGACTCTGAGTCCCGTGTGGGACAGGGACTGTGTTCCACCTGATTATTTTGTATTTTCCAATAATTACTGCTTAACAAATACAATTATTATTATCATAATTATAATATTAGTAATAAATGTTCCCTCCTTCCCTCCTCCCCTCCCAATCTTCCCACCTCCTTCCCCACCCCTGAGTTGTTACAACAATAATTATGGTACTTGTTAAGTGCTTACTCTGTGCCAAGTACTATTCTAAGCACTGGGGCAGATACAAGTTAATCTGGTTGAAAACAATCCCTGTCCCCCGTGGAGCTCACACTCTTAATCCACATTTTACAGCTGAGGTAACTGAGGCACAGAGAGTTGTCCAAGTTCATAAAACAGACATATGGCAGAGCCAGATGACCTTCTGACTCCCAGCCCATATCCTATCCACTAAGCCACACAGATACTAGATGGATATTTTTCCAGTCCAGGTTCTTTAACAGAATGACTCAAACTGCACAGCCTGTTCATTCTCCAAATTCCAATCTGCTGGAGAAACAGAATTGGGTCTTTCAAAAAGTCCTCTGCACATAGTAAGCGCTCAATAAATACTATTGAATGAATAGCCCAATCACCTGGCCCAGATGACTCACCAGCTTCCTTCCTTCTGTCTAACTGATGTCCTGATTCCTACAAAATGTCATGTCTCGGGGGAGAGAAGGGCAGGGCCCGGACAAAGAGAATCCCTAGTCGTTGGGGGAGGGAACGTGTCTACCAGCTCTGTTATATTGAACTCTCCCAAGTGCTTAGTACAGTGCTCTGCACAGAGTAAGCACTCAATAAATATTGATTGATTGATTGACTGGTCTGCAGGGTGTCATGCAGGGTCATTCTGCCCATCCCCTGTGTCCGGTGGGCAGGATGGTCTCTCCTCTAGTTCCAAGAGATAAAAACTTCTCCTGCTTTTAGACCTGGGCCTACATCACAGATTCCAAGAAGGAGCCATTTTATCAGCTTTGAGATAAAGCTGTGCTTTGTGGCCCAGAGCTGGTGAGAGTTTTGGAAAAAGCCCTGTCTATGATTAAGGGATTCCAGAGAAAAGTGCCTACCATTTATGCAGTCACCCTGTATAGGTGTGTGGGAAAGGCAGATGCACTCCTCCCTCTGCCTCTGGGATGCTGCCTCACACCTATGAGTCTAACCCTAACCCCTCCTGCATTTTTCAAGTTTCCACTCTTGCCGTGCCAACAGAGAAGATAGGAAAGGCAGGGTAACCAGGCTTTGTGTGAGAGCCCCAGGGAGTCTGGTCATCCCGTACTTTCACCCCGCTTCTCCCTCACAGCAAACGATCAGGGGCTGGAGCTCTGGGTGTGGAGGCAGGCCCTCAGGCCCCCTGTATGGGTTGGGGAGGGGATGTCCATCCTGTTGGTGCCATGTTGCATTGTGAGGAGAGAGGCAGACCATTCTTCCCAGTCTTAAAAAAACCCTCTGTGGTGGTGGGGAGAGAAAAGATTGTGGTGAATCCAACATCTGCATGGAGAGAAATATCATTTTAGGGCTGGAGGGAAGATTGGGTGGGAGATGGCCATCCTGGGGGCTGCTCCATCCCAGAGCCAGGCATTGGGGTGGGGCAAGGCGGGATGGGGATGGCCGGAGACGGAACTAGGCTCCCTGCTGGATCATGTTCTTGTAGTCGTGGACGTTGGACCGCTTCAGCTGCAGCACCGTGGCAAAGATCCACTTCACCTGAATGGGGAGACAGAGAAAAGGGTCAGAACCAGAGGGGCAAGGGAAAGAGCAGGTAGGGAGAGGCCAGAGGGGGACTTATGGAGGGACCCACCATCTCCAGCAAGGTGGAAGTCTGGGGCAGGAGGTCTGAGGGAGCATTCAAGTTTCAACTCACGGCATCTGGCATTGCCAGAGTTCTCAGACCTTTCCTCCTCTTCCCCCTCCTCCTTTCCATTCTCTCCATTCCCCTGGAGCAAGGTCACTGGGGAAGTTGGTGGGAGGGAGAGGGAGACAGCTTCCTTTAGAAGGAAAGGTGCCCAGGGGCACGCAGGAATTCTGCAGTTTAGAATTTTGGGTTTGTTTTGATGTTGAATGTGTGGCAGTGATAGTGCCCAGTCTGTGAGCCACATGTGGGACAGGGACTGCATCCGACCTGATTATCTTGTTTCTATCCTAATGCTTAGTAAAATGCTTGACACATAGAAAGCACATAACAAAAACAATAATAGTAATGATAATGATAATATTACTGCTACTACTAATAAAAGGTTGCAATACAAAGGGAGATCATTGGAAAGAGCAGCCAATTAACAATGTAGTAAGTGAGGGTTCAGTGTACAAATCTGAAACAGAGATTTCAAGCGCTTAGAACAGTGCTCTGCACACAGTAAGCGCTCAACAAATACGATTGAATGAATGAGATTTTACTTCTATTTTCATTGAAATGACAAAGCCCAAGTGTGCCAGGGCTATCAACTGCCAAGCCCTGAGGTGCCAGACCCATGAGCTGTCATTTACAGAGGTCCAAGGCCTATGATTTGCCAATCATAGGTGTAAACGGGTTTATAAACTATCAAGCCTAGAGGTTCCAAGATACGGAAAGGCTAAATTCAGAAGTGCCATTTATATGAACTGTCAATTGACATACGGTTAAATTCAGGGCTACGATTTGCCTATGCCAGAGGTGCCAGTCTATGACTTGCAGATCCCAGAAATGACAATATGTTTATGACTTGCAGATCCAGGGGTGACAATAGTTCAGCGATTCACAAATCCCCAAAGTGCCAGGTCTATGATTTGTCAATCCCAGAAATGCCGAGTCTATGATTTACAAACCCCAGAGGTGCCAAGTTTATAATTTGCAGATCCCAGAAGTGGCAACAGGTCTATGTCTTGCAGATCCCAGAGGTGCCAGGTATATGTCTTGGCAAATCCAGAGTTCTCTGGTCTATGATTTACAGGTACCAGAGTGCCAGGGCTATGGACTGCTAAATTCTTAAGACCCTAGGCCTAGGCTGACATTAAGCAGTGATGGCAAAGTGAGCAATTCTAGGTAAGAGGAGACTCATGTGAGCTGAAACTAGAAAAGGGTGCGGGCCAAGGATCTGGTACTGATGACAGCAGGCCAGAAGTGGCTCTCCTGGTGAGCAATATTATTCAGTCCATTGCACATGGTGGGAGCTGGTGCCTTGAAGTACCCCTGGGATTCCTATTGGGAGAGAGACCCGGTCTGAATTCTGGGGTGCTGGCACCCATAAAACTCCCCTGGAGTGGTCACGTAGCTGGATCCTGGTCCTCTCACCTTGAACAGGGTGACCGTGGCACTGTAGCCCACGCTGAGGAGGAAGAGGGTGATGAAGACATAGATGGTGGTCCACAGCCCATCCAGCTCCTCATTCTCTGCCTCCGAACAGTCATCTTCTCGGATCAGATCTGCAGCGAGGGAGGGGGCAGACAGTTATTGCATCCTCCGTGTCTGGAGCCTCCCGAAACCCCTGCCCTGCCACCCCAACAGCCTCTCCCCTAAACCACACACCAGCCCGCGCCCTACTTCCCGCCAGTTCAGGAAGGGTGTGTCTTTGTTTTCTGTCACCTGGAGAGTTGGGATGGGGCTCCTCATCCACTGAGTCCCTTCTCTCGCCTCTTCTCTCACATCCCTGCCCGAGTTCTCAGACTGATGCCAGGCCTATGCACCTAGCCCCAGTGTGCCTGCAGCTGGTGCCCTCTCTCTCTCCCTGAGGTAGTTGGGGGCCAGTCAGCCAAGGCGGGGGTGAGGGGCGGGGGCATCTGGCAGTGCTAGAGCACATTGAGACCTGTATCTCTGGCTCCCTCCCTTTCTATTCTCAATCCCAAGGAACAGAGGGGGTTGGGATTAGAGGAAAGCTACCTGATTTCCATCCCCAGACCCCAGGACATCCTTGCTGATTGACCCCTGTTTCTTCCCCGCCTCCATCCCCCAGTTTTCTGAGGGGGTCCCTGGGTTCCCTCCAGCCAGCTGGGAAGTGACTTGGCTGAAAGGATGAGATGGGTTTGGTCAATGTTGGCCTCGGACACCATGGGGTCAGAGGGCAGGAGTCAGCATCTATTTCCCCATTACCTGACAGCATTCCCATATACAGGAGTCCTGAGATTGGGGTGGGAGGCTCTCAAGGGCCCTGCTGCTTCCAGCTCCTGGCTAGGACTCCTGGGTTGCTGCGGCTCCTTGTCTGGAGATGATGCTCTCAGACAACCCTTCCAGCAGCTTCCCAGCAGCCCTGGACTCAGGGGTCCATAGCTTCATGATGGAGAGAAGTAGCATGGTGTAGCGGATAGAGCCTGGGCCTGGGAGTCAGAAGGCCCTAATCCCGGCTCTGCCACTTGTCTGCTGTGTGGCCCTGGACAAGTCACTTAACTTCTCTGAGCCTGTTACCTCATCTGTAAAATGGGGATTAAGACGGTGAGCCTATGTGGGTGAGCCCACTCCAGCACTTAGTACAGTGCCTGGCACATAGTAAACATTTAACAAATACCACAATTATTCTCGTTATTATTAGAAACCTGGACCCAAATGACCCTATTTGCTGCTTTGTCTTTCCCCCTCTTTCCAACCCAGCAGGTGTTATAGGTCTCTGGTTCTGTCTTGGATGATGATTCCTCCTAGGAGTGACACAGCAGAACAGGCTTGGTTGGAGGTGTGGGGCAATGGAATCCCAGAAGGGACGTCTCTCCCTTTTCCCTGCCTGCCTAGGGCTGGACTTTCCCCATTTTCCCTCTTCCTTAGGGAGACCAGGCAGCCAGGTCCCATCTGGGCCCCAGAGGCTTGAGGTCAGCTGTGAGATGGAGTGAAAACATGGCACCCTTTCTATGAATCCCCCACTGATGAACGACCCTCATCTGCTAATTCTGTTGGACTTTACTCTCCCAAGCGATTAGTACAGTGGTCTGCACATAGTAAACATTCAATAAATATCAGTGACCATCTCTTCAGAGAGGAGCCAGGAACCGGGGAATGTACTGAATCTCCCATCAAGGGAATTTCTGTGGCTGAGCCTGTTATTGCGTTTGAGTGGGGGGCTTTTTAATTATTTTTTTTTTGTGGCACTGTTTAAGTGCTTACTATGTTTCAGGTACTGTACTAAGCACTGGGGTAAATACAAACTAATCAGATTGAACACATCTGTATCCCACATGGGGCTGACAGTCTTAATCTCCATTTTACAGATGAGGTAACTGAGGCACAGAGTTTGGTTGTGACCAGAGGACACACAAAGGTTGACCATGACTGGGAGATTTGTAAGACCAGATGGCCAGGGGCTGAGGGTTTAGGATTTTTTTTTTATAATAGTTGTGAAGTGTTTGCTATGTGCCAGGCACTGTTCTAAGCACGGGGCAGATACAAAGTAATCAGGTTGGACACAGTCCGTGATCCACATGGGGCTCACAGTCTTGATGCCCATTTCACAGATGAGGTAACTGAGGCACAGAGAAGTGAAGTGACTTGCCCAAGGTCATACAATAGGTAAGTGGCAGAGCCAGGATCAGTACCCAGGACCTTCTGATTCTCAGATCTGTGCTTTACCCTCTAGGCCAAAGTGCTTAAGTCCCCTTCCTGTTCTTACCACCACATTCCAGCCGCCTGGACTGGAGTCCAGCGAATGAGACAGAGACCTTCTGCTGACCTTGTGTGAGTGCATGGGTGTGTGTGAAGGTGTGTGGGGGTGGGTATATATAGGTATACATGTTGTGCACATCAGTATGTGTGTGCAAGGGAAAGTATGCTTGTTAACATACATGCACATGTCAGCATGCTAACGTGTGTGTGTTTTGGTTTGTGTTCAGGTAGGTAGTTCATCACCACTTCCTGTACCGCCCTGGAAGTGGCTCCATTTTGGGTGCCTGGGGCCTGGTGTTCTGGGATGTTGGTGTTCCCCAGGCTGCTTGAGGCAGGAGGCCAAGTGCAGCTGAGGGGTGTGTGTGTTTGTATGTTCAGGTGGTGGTTTCTCCTCCACTTTCTGCCCCACACCAGAAGTGGCTGCATTTCTGGTGTTCTGGGATATTGGCATTCCCAGGTCTTCCAGAGGCAGGGATCAGAGTGAGCCAGGGGTGTATGTGCGGAGGAGAAGAGGCTCCCTGTGAACTCCCAAGTTGGGGTTGGGACTCCCATAGAGAAGCTGTGGGGGGGCTCCCTAGTTAGAAAGGAGCAAGGCTATTGGTTCCTAGCTGGAGGCTCTAGGAAAGCTCAGTTTCTCAAGGGAAGGAGGATGGTTTCCAGGGAAACCCCTCAAAAGATCCTGGAAGTGTGGTCTGGAATGTGGTCTGCGTTTTCCATTTGGATATTTCACTACCTGAGAGCAGCATGGGGTCTGTGTGACTGAAGGTTTGTCAGTGTGCATATGCCGATTTTGCATGTGTGCAACCACGCTGTGTCCATAAATATATGTTTTTAAATGAGGACATTTACTGAGCACTTACTATGTGCCAAACACTATGCTATGCACTGGGACAGAGGAAAGATGATCAGATTTGATAGTCGCTATCCCACAGGTGGTGGTAGCCATGTAGATGTAAGTATATTTGTGCATGAAATTATATGAATGTGTGCATGAAGTGGCATACATGTGTGTGCTTGTGGGGATGTGTGTACTATCTTGTCATCTCTTCCCTTAGTGGAAAGAGCACGGGCTTGGGAGTCAGAGGATGCGCGTTCTAATCCCGGCACTGCCACTTGTCTGCTGGGTGACCTTGGACAAGCCACTTAACTTCTCTGTACCTCAGTTACCTCATCTGTAAAATGGGGATTAAGACTGTGAACCCCACGTGGGACAACCTGCTTACCTTGCTTAGAACAGTACTTGGTACACAGTAAGCGCTTAACAAATACCCTAATTATTATAAGCGCTTAGTACAGTGCTCTGCACACAATAAGCTCTCAATAAATACAATTGACTGACTATTGGTTTCTCCCTCGGTGTCCTAGAGTGAGTGGATCTTGGACCCTCTCTAGATATTGGCTTGATTTGGTAGGCTGGATGGATTTGAGCTTGGAAGCAGATCTGAGCCAGGCTGAGGGGATGTGGTGGGGCAGGAAGCTGACAGTCCATTAGACTGTCAGCTCCTTGTGGGCAGCGATCACATCTACCAACTCTGTTGTACTGCCCTCTCCCAAATGCTTAGTCCAGTGCTCTGCACACAGTAAGTCCGATCGATTGATTGGATGGGAAGAGGGTTGGGGGTGGTTAATGCTACTTGGGTGGTACAGGCAGGAGTAGGACCTCCCCAAGTTGCAGCACTGAGTGAATCAGGGGGAGGCCTCCCCTCCCCCCTACTTGCCTGGCCTGAACTATCCTCTCCCCTCTCCCCAGTTTCCCACCAGCTCCCCAGCCCCTAGTTCCTGAGGACCTTCACAGCTCTCCAGCTCAGCAAAGAAAGACACACTTGCCCTGGCCGCCCTCAGGCTCCCCTTGAACTCTGGCCATCATCCCTCCCTCCCTTCCTCCCTCCCACACCATTCGACAAGGTGCCAAGGTGTTCGACAAGGGGACCTCTGACAAGGCAGACACAGCAAAAACAGTCCAGTCCTGCAGGGTTGAGCTTGGCACTGAGGTGTTTATTGAAGGCTCTGGGCTGCTTCCAGGCTGGGGGAGGGGGCGGGGGGGGGTCTGTACACATAGGTCACCTCCATCCCCCATTCCTGGGGAGACAGAGGGAGGGATCGGGGCCAGGAGACACAGCAGAGCAGGGAGAACAGATGGCGGGAGGGCAGGTGTGGGGGGAACAGAAGGTACGGTCAGTTACCGGATGTGTGCTGGAATTTGCGTTCAGTGTTGCGGGAGGGCAAGGCCTCATGGACAACTTGGCAGGTGTAGACATTTCCTTGCTCCCAGGTGGACTTGTTGACGGCCAGCCGGCTGTAGAGGAAGTAGGCGGGATCCGGGCCTTGATCCTTGAGGGGCTTTGTGGTCCTGTAATGCTCGGTGGGGAGAGGCTTATTGTCAAGGAGCCACCGCACACTGATGTTCTCAGGGTAGAAGCCTCTGATCAGGCAGGTCAGGCTGAGGGAGTCCCCATGGGACACTTCCGCTTGGTGCGGGGGGAAGGCATACACTTCGGGAGCCAGACGTTTGCCTGGTGGGGAAGAAAACACAGAAGAGTCAGGGTGGGGAGCAATGAGGTATGGAGGAAAGAGAACTGGCCTGGGAGTTGGAGGACCTGGGTTCTAATGCCGGCTCTGCCGCTTGCCTGCTGTGGGCTCTGGGGTAAGTTACTTCACTTCTCCATGCCTCAGTTCCCTCATCTGCAAAATGGGGATTGTATCCTGTACTCCCTCCTACTTAGACTGTAAGCCTCATGTGGGACTAGGACAATGTCCAACATGAACATCTTGTATCTACCCCAGTGTATGGTGCAGAACAAGTGCTTAACAAATGCCACGATTATTATTATTGGCTGGAGATTCCACCGGGCCGCAGGTCACCTCACCCAGGCCTCTGTCTCTTCTAGGAAATCAATTCATAAATCAGTCAATCTGTGGTATTTACCGAGCACTTACTGTGTTTGGAGCACTGTACTAAGCGCTTGGGAGAATTTAGTACAACAGAGTTGATAGAAATGCTCCCTGGCCACAACGAGCTGACAGTCTAGAGAAGAGCTGACATTCTAGAGACGGTCCACAATCTAGAGAGGGTCTAGAGTTTAGAGTCCACAATCCAGAGACAGTCTACAAGGACCTTACGGTCTAGAGGACTGTTTCCATATCTGCCCAGCCAGAATGAGATCTCTGGTGGTGAGAGGTTCCCCCTAAAATGAACTATTCTCATTGTCTAATCTCCCCTGCACCAGGGTAAATGAGACACTGCAGGCCTCTTCCTTCACAGATATGAAGGAACTGGTCAGTCAGTCAGTGGTATTTATTAAGCACTTACTGTGTGCAGAGCACTGTATTAAGCACTTGGGAGAGTATAATATCACAACACATTGTAATATTACACAGTCTACCCTCAATCTTTCCTCCTCCAGAAGGAGCAGTCCTAGACCCTGACCTAGAAGGCGATGTAATGGAATTGGGGGGTCTGAGAGGGGGTGCTAGGGAAGAGGTGAAGGAAGTGAGGGGCCCTTACCTGGGAGCTTGGTCACGGTCTTGATGATGGGGGAAGGTAGGTCTGGGTGTGCCACTCTGCAGGTGTATGACTCGCCCTCATTCCAGTCCTGAATGTTCACAGGGACAGTACTGATGAAGCTCATGGTGCCGTTGAACTGCTTTTGTTCCTCAAAGGATTCGGCGCTCAGCGGAGTACCACTCTCCCGGGACCAGGTGACCTCCATGCCTTCGGTGCTGACCAGGTCGATGATCAGACAGGTCAGTTTGGGGGTCTTGGAGATGTAGAGGTCAGTGGGGCTTGGTGGGGTCAGAAAGACGGTGATGCCACGGGGGTCTGAATCTGGGGAGAGTCAGGGTTGGGGGGGAAGGAGAGAGGCTCAGAGCTCAAACAAGAGCAGGGAAATTCTGGCTTAGAGCCATTCATCCATCCATCCATCCAACCATCCATCCATCCATCCATCCATCCACCCATCCATCCATCTATCCAACCATTCTTCCTTTCATCCATTTATGGTATTTACAAGATGCTTACCTTGAGCAGAGCACTGTGCTGAATGCTTACGAGAGTACAATACAACAGAGTTGGTAGGCCCAGTCCCTCCCTTCAAGAAGCAACAGCATGTCACCACCACAAAATGTAGAGTGTTGGTTAGGCTGCAGCTGTGGGGGTTGCTGTAGCTCAGACTGTTGGACCCTCAGTTGGGAGAACCCCAGAAGTCTGCTCCTCTAGCCAAAGTGCCCTCCACCTTTTATGTCATGCTTATATTTATGGATGTTTATCTCCATCCCCATCCTCGCTTTTGACAGTAATATCCTTTTACCTTTTCCTCACGTGTCCTACCTCAGTCTCCTTTACCTGCCGCTTCTTAGACAGTTGAGCCCTTTGAGGGCCAGACACCCTGTCTAATGCCCACACCTGTGTGACTTCCCAGAGGTTAGTACAGAGTTCTGCACCCAGCATGCACTTCGTAGTAGTAGTAATAATCATATTTCAGTCCTTACTGTACGCAGAGCGTTGCCCAAGAGCTGGGAAAGAGTACAAAGGTGGGCACTTGACATGAAACCTGGCCTTCGAGGGACTCACAGTCTATGAATGACTAGTATGGCTAAGCAGACCCCAGACCCGCTATTGAACTTCCACACGCTTCTCCCAGCTGGGCAAATCCTGGTGGGGGGCAGGGGGGTAGCGGGCCTGGAACCACCTCTCCCTTCCTCCCTGCCAGCTGGGACTCATCGACTCTCTCTCCCCTTCCCCCCCGATCACCCCCAAGGTGAGAGCGGTGTGGCCCGAGGGCAGGGTACCTGCACACTTCCTGGCACTGTCTTGGTAGGTTTTTTTGTCGGCCAGGTGGGTGACTTGGCAGGTGAAGGTCTTGCCGGACAGCCACTGATCCTGGGTGATGTTGACCTCGCTATGGGAGGAGAAGCTCCTGTTGCCCTCTCTCTTCGGTGGAGCCGTGTAGGGGAAGAGGTTTTCAGCCTTCTGCCCGTCCACCAGCCAGTCTACCTGGATGCCCGCTGGCGAGTAGCCGGTGATGAGGCACAGTAACTCAATGCTCGCCTGAGAGTCCCCGCGGGGGTCGCAGGAGGAATGGAGCAACTTCACGGTCGGTGGGATCGGATCTTTGGAGCAGTCTGAAGATAATAATAATGGTAATAGTAATAATAATAATAATGGTATTTGTTAAGCATTTGTTATGTGTCAAGCACTCTTCTAAGCACTGGGACAGATACACATTAATCAGGTTGGACACAGTCCCTGTCCCACAAGGGGCTCATATCTTAATCCCCATTTTGCAGTTGAGGTAACTGAGGCACAGAGAAGTTAAGTGACTTGCCCAAGGTCACACTGCAGACATGTGATGGAGGCAGGATTAGAACCCAGGTCCTCTGATTGCCAGTTCATGCTCTTATCCACTAGGCTAGGAGAACTACACCAAGGTCATGTGGGAGATGGGGAGGAATGGCCCCTCTCCCATCCCAGAAACCCAGAGCTCCCTTATTCTTCAAGATCTCCTCAGAAAGAATGACACCCCCACCTTTCTGCCCCTTCATCCTTCCTTTCTGTCTTCAGGTAGTTTGGCTGGAAGCCCCTCCAGTTTAATACCCTTTTCACTTAATAATAATTATGATATGGGTTAGAAACTTGGTAGGGTCAGGCACTGTGCTAAGTGCTGGGGTAGATGCACTGCAATCAGGTTAGGCACCGTCCCTGTCCCACTTAATGTTTATGGTCTAAGAGGGAGGGAGAATAGATATTTCATCCCCATTTTACAGATGAGAAAGTTGTGGCACAGAGGAGTTAAACATCTGGCTCAAAGTCTCTCACTGGGAATATGGAGGAAGCTAGGATTAGGACTCAGGTTTTTTGACTCCTAGTTCTTTCCACTAGGCCATGCTCCTTCTTGGTCCCTGGAAGAAGCAAGGTCACTTGTTTGGACCTTAGGAGTCCAAACAGAGTCTTGTTCAGGTCACCTGGGCAGTTCTCTTTCAGGAACCCTGCCTAAGTTTACTCCAGGCTCTCCATCGCCTTCTCATTCTTTTCATGATCTCAGACTATGAGCCCCATGTGGGATAGGGACTGTGTCCAACCTGGTTACCTCGTATCTACCCCAGAGCTTAGGACAATAAGAATGTAACAAATATGATGATGATAGTATTATTAGTAGTGATATGATAATAATCATGAACTCTAGGTCTCTTTGCATAAGTCTCACTGCATTGCCTCCTGGATTTAAATCTCTCTATCTTTCCATCTCTGTGTCTCTTTTCTGTCTCCATTTCTCTTTTTCTTTCTCTGTCTCTGTTTCTTCCTAGTTCTATTCTCCAATTCTTCTTTTTCTTTCAACTGATGCATCGGCCCTGCCTCACCTTGGCTCTGTCCTCGGTTCCCCCACACCGAGGACCCCTTCTGGCCCCCTGCTCCCCCTCTTCTACCTGAATAAACCTCTGTGTTGATCTTCGTTTTGGTGGCCGTCTGCTCCACGTTGCAGGTGAAGGTCTGGGATTGCCAGCTCTCTTGACTCACAGTGACCTGACTACTCATGGTGTAGAGTCCGCTTTGGCTGTCGAAGACGGACGGGAAAGTTGTGACGCCTTTGACCAGGTCTCCAGAGTTCCAGCGCACGGTCACCGGTTCGGGAATGTAGCCAGTGACAAGGCAGCCCAGGGTCACTGCTGAGGAGTCGGTGCCATCACAGCAGGGCACCAGGGGGAAGACCGAAGGGGCTTTGCTAGAGACTGGAAGGAAAGAAGAGGCAGAGAAAGGTTATAGGCAGTGCAATTTTTAAGGCCTCTTCACAGCAAGCCCCCTCTGGCCCTGCTGGACAAGAAGCAGGCTCTGAGAGGAAAGAGGTTTGAGACATCAGAGCAGAAAGATTGATCTTTGCGGAGGAGCAATTATTCACTTGTAGGTATTTACCGAGTGCTTACTGTGTGCAGAGCACAGTACTAAGTGCTTGGGAAAGAGCGATAGAGTAGGTGACGCGAAGGCCTCTACCCTCAAGGCGCTTATAGTCTACAAGACAACCCATTATGACCCAGGCCCACCTCTCCTTCAGCCTGCCCCATGCTCAGTCTTAGAGATTCCAGTAAGACCTGTTCCAAAATCCTCAGCGGCCCTCAGAGGCCCTCAGAGGATCCATCAACTGACACCTTCAGTTACCTCTCAAGTTGGGGCTTGGTGGCCACAGAGAACACGTTCTGTTCTTCAGCCCGTTTGTACCCCTCTGACCAGTGCCTCTTTGTGCCCAGTCTCTGGACAGACTCTCACTGGGCCTGCTGGCCTGGAGACTCCCCCTTCTCCCTTTCCTGGAACCTCAAGTCCCTACTGTCAATCAATCAGACCATCAGTGGGTTTAATGAGCGCTAACTGTGGGCAGGGCACTGAACTAAGCACTTATCACTGGGGGAAGGCCGAGTTCCGGTAGGCCAATGGTTGAAACAGAACTCCTACCAAAAAAAACCACCTTCCCTGACCTATGACCACTTCTTCCCACCCCAGCAGTATCCAGACCGCCATCTGCTTTCTCAGTCACATCCCAATCATACCCCCTGGCAGCTTCAGGCCCACTCGATTCTGTACCTTATCACCTCTTACTGGCACTCCTCTCCCTCCCAGGTCACTGTCACTTTCCTGCTCAAGGCCTGGCCTGGGACTCCGCAAGGACCGCTGCACTATGCCTCAACCCTCCTCCCAAATTTCCCCGCCCCATGCTGCACTGCCTGGACCTTTTTCCTAGAGGCCACCCCAGATCAGTGCAGGCCCAGCTCAGGCCCAGCTCAGGCCCATCTCAGGCCCAGCTCAGCTCCAACCTCAGCTAAAATGCTTAGTACGGTGTTAAGTGCTTAGTACAGTATTCTGCACACAGTAAGTGCTCAGTAAATACAGATGATGAATTATCCCAAGACACCTCTAATTTTAGCTCAGCTCCAGCTCCAACTCCTACCCCAGATCAGTTCAGCTTCACCTCAGCTTTGTCTCCAGGCTCAGCATCTCCCCCAGCTCAGCTCAAACTTAACTCCAAGCCCTTCTCCAACCCAGCCCCAACTCAGATCAGCTCAGCTCCTATTCCAGCTCAATTCAGCTCCACTTCATCTCCAGCCCAGGCCTAACTCCTACCTCATTCTCCACTGCAGCCTCTGTTCTAACAGTAATAATAATGTTGGTATTTGTTAAGCGCTTACTATGTGCAGAGCACTATTCTAAGCACTGGGGGCGATACAAGGTAATCAGGTTGTCCCAAGTGAGGCTCACAGTTAATCTCCATTTTACAGATGAGGTAACTGAGACACAGAGAAGCTAAATGACTTGCCCACAGTCTCACAGACAAGTGGCAGAGCTGGAATTTGAACCCATGACCTCTAACTCCCAAGCCCAGGCTCTTTCCACTGAGCCACGCTGCTTCTCATAGTAATCATGGCCTTTTTTAAGCACTTACTGTGCGCCAGGCACCGTACTAAGCTCTGGGACGCATATAAGCAAATTGGTTTGGACACAGTCCATGTCCCACATGGGGCTCACAGTCTTAATGCCCATTTTACAGTTGAGATAACTTAGGCACAGAGAAGCGACTTGCCCCAGCTCACACAGCAGACAGTTGGCAGAGTTGGCCATGCTGCTTCTCACGGCAGCTCCCCTCAATCCCAGCTGAGCTCCAATTCCAGCCCCTACCCTAAATTCTACTCCGGTCTCAGTTCCTACCCCAGCTCAACTCAGCCCCAGCTCAGCTCCATCCCCAGTTTCTACCCTATCCCAGCTCAGCCCCAGTTCCTACCTTACTTCAGCTCCAGCCCCAGCCCAGTCCCAGACCTTGCTCAGATCCAGCCCCAGTACAGATTGAGGCATTGCTCAGGGCCAGGCCCAGCTCAGCTAGAGCAGCAGCTCCTACCCAGTTTAGCTCAGCCCCATCTCAGCAACAACACCAGCCCCGGCTCCTACACAACTCCAGCTCAACCCCAGCTCCTACTTTTCCCCAGCTCAGCTCCAGACCCAGCTACTACCCTACCCCCAGCTCAGTCTTACTTCAGCTCAACCTCAGCTCCTACCCTACCACAGCTCCAACCCCAGCCCCGCTCAACTCCATCCCCAACTCCTATCCTACCCCAGCTCAGTCCCAGCTACTACCCTGCCTCAGCTTGGGCCCCAGCTACTTCTCTAACCCAGCTCAGCCCCACCTTAGCTCGACCTCAGTTCCTGCACCACCTCGACTTCAGCTCCAGCCCAGCTCTATCCCAGATCCTGCCCGACTTCAACTCCAGCCCCAGCAGCTCAGCTCAACCCCAGCTACTGCCCTACCCCAACTCAGCCCTATTTCAGCTCAACCTCACCTTCTACCCTACCACAGCTCCATCCTCCCCAGCTCAACTCCATCCCCAGCTCCTATCCTACCTCAGCTCAGCCCCAGCAGCTCAGCTCAACCCCAGCTACTTCCTTATCCCCATCTCAGCCCTACTTCAGCTCAACCTCAACTCCTACCCTACCACAGCTCCAGCCTCAGCCCCAGATCAGCTCCATATCCTGCTCCTACCCTGCCCCCAGCTCAGTCCCAGATCCTATCCTGCCTCAGCTTCAGCTCCAGCTACTATCCCACCTCAGCTCAGCCCCACTTTAGCTCAGCCTCAGCTTCTACCCCACCTCAACTCCAGCCCCAGCTCAGCTCCCTCCCAGCTCCTAACCAGACTCAACTCCAGGCTCAGCCCCAGCTCAGCTCCACCCCAGCTACTACCCTACCTCCAACTCAACCCTACTTCAGCTCAACCTCAGCTCCTACCCTACCACAGCTCCAATCCCAGCCCCAGATCAGCTCCATATCCTGCTCCTATCCTGCCCCGCTCAGTCCCAGATCCTATCCTGCCTCAGCTTCAGCTCCAGCTACTATCCCACCCCAGCTAAGCCCCACTTTAGCTCAGCCTCAGCTTCTACCCCACCTCAACTCCAGCCCCAGCCCCAGCCCCAGCTCAACTTGATCCCCAGCTCCTATCCTACCCCAGCTGAGCTCCAGCTGAGCCCCAGCCCCTATCCTGCTTCAGCTTCAGCCCAACAACTACTCTAACCCAGCTCAGCCTCATCTTAGCTCAGCCTCAGCTTCTACCCCACTTCAACTCCGGCCCCAGCTCAGCTCCCTCCCAGCTCCTAACCAGCCTCAACTCCAGGCCCAGTCCCAGCTCAGCTCTACCCCAGCTACTATCCTACCTCCAACTCAACCCTACTTCAGCTCAAACTCAGCTCCTACCCTACCACAGCTCCAACCCCAGCTCCAGCTCTTATCCTACTCCAGCTCAGTCCCGGCTCCTAGCCTGCTTCGGCTTCAGCCCCAGTTACTACCCTTCCCCAGCTGAGCCTCACCTTAGCTCAGCCTCAGCTTCTACCCCACCTCAACTCCAGCCCCAGCTCAGCTCCCTCCCAGCTCCTACCCAACCTCAACTCCAGTCCCAGCCCCAGCCCCAGATCAGCTCCATCCTAGCTACTACCTTATCCCCAGCTCAGTCTTATTTCAGCTCAACCGCAGCTCCTACCACACTTCAGCTCCAGCCCCAACTCAACTCCATCCCCAGCTTCTATCCTACCCCAGCTCAGCCCCTGCTCCCATCCTGCCTCAGCTCCAGCCCCAGCTACTACCCTACCCCCAGCTCAGTCCTACTTCAGATTAATCTCAGCTCCTACCACACCTCAGCTCCAGCCCCAGCCCAAGCTCAGCCCCAGTTTCTGTCCTGCCTCAGATTCAGTCCCAGCTACTACCCCACCTTAGCTCAGCTTCAACTTCTACCTCATCTCAACTCCAGCCCTAGCTCCAGCCCCAACTCAGCTCTAGTCCAGTTCCTACCTAACCTCAACTCCAGCCCCAGCCCCAGCTCAGCTCCACCCCAGGTACTACTCTACCCCCAGCTCAGCCCTATTTCAGCTCAACCTCACCTCCAGCCCCAATCCCAGCTCAGCTCCATCCCAGCTTCTAGCCTATTCCAGCTCAGCCTCAGCTACTATCCTGCCTCAGCTCCTCAGATCTGGCCCCAGCCTCTCCCCAGCTCAGGTCCAGCCCCTGCTCAGCTTCGACCCCAGATAAGCTCCAGCCCCAGCTCCTCCTTCACCCTGGCTCAGACCCAGCTCCTACCCCACCTCACCTCCGGCCCCTGCTCCTACACTAGCTCACCTCAGTCCCACCTCAGTTCTAGCTCCACCTCAACTCCAGACCCAGCTCCAGCTCCCCCAGCCCCAGCACAGCTTCAGCCCCAGCCCCTGCCCCATCTCAGCTCAGCCCTAGCTACCACCCAACCTCAGCTCCAGCCTCAGTTCAGCTCCAGTCCCAGCCCCAGCCCCTACGCCATCCCAGATCAGCCCCAGCCCTTGAGTAAGGGCTAGGCTCTTACTCAACCTCAGCTCCAGCTCAACTTCATCCTCGGCCTTTCTCTCATCACCTCCACCTCAGCTTCATCCCCAGTTCTTACCCAATCCCACAACCATCCCCAACTCCAGCCTCAGCTCAGCTCCAGCCCCAGCTCCTACCCTACCTCAGCTCTGGTCTCAGGTTACCTCTGACCTCACGTCAGCTCCAGCCCCAGCTTCTATGCCAGCTCAACTCAGTCTCACATCAGTTCCAACTCCACTTCAGCTCCAGACTCAGCTCCAGCCCCAGCTCAGCTGCAGCTCCAGCTCCAGTCCCTACCCCATTCCAGATAAGTCCTAGCTCCTACCCCAGTTTAGCTCCAGCCCTAGCTAGCTCAGCTCTAGCTCTAGCTCAGCTCCAGGCCTAGCCTCTATCCCATCCCAGCTCAGTCCTAGCTCCTACCCAACCTCTGCTCCAGCTCACCTTCATTCTCAGCTCCTACCCCTTCCCAGCTCAACCCCAGCTCCAGTCCCAACTCAGCTCCAGCTCAGCTTCATCCCCAGGTCCTACCCAACCCCAGCTCCAACCTCACCCCAGCTCCTAACCTACCTCAGCTCCAACCGCAGCTCACCTTCACGTCAGCTCTCTCCCCAGCTCCTACCCCACTCTAGCTCAGCCCTAGCTCCAGCCCTATCTCAGGTCCAGCTTTAGCTCAGCTTCAACACCGTCCCAACTCAGCCCTAGTTCCTACTCGACCTCAACTCCAGCCCCAGCTCAGCTCCAGGTCAGTTCTATCCCTACTTCAGCTATAGCTCCAGCTCTAGCACCTACCCAACCTCAGCTCTAGCTCCAGCTCAGCTTCATCCCAAGTTCCTACCCCCATCCCAGCTCAACCCCAGCTCCAGCCCTAGCTAGCTATGGGCCCAGCCTATCTCTGGGCCCAGCTTACCTTCAGATTTATCCCAGTTCCAACCCCAGGTCAGGTCCAGCCCCTGGTCCAGTTGAGCTCCAATCCCAGCTCCTACCCCACCGAGGCTCCAACCCAGCTCTTCCCTCAGCTCAGCTCCAGCTCCACCTACTCCCAGCTCCAGTTCCTTTCCCAGCCTCAAATCAGCTCCAGCCTCAGCACTAATCCAGAACCAACCTAGCTCCAGGCCCAGCTCTAGTCCCGAATCAACCTAACTCCAGCCTCAGCTCTGGTCCAGAACCAACTCAGTTCTGTCTCTAGCCTCCATTTCTGCTCCCAGCTCAATTCCAGCCCCTAATCCAGTCCCAACTCCAGTCTAGCCCCATTTCCAACCGCAACTCTGCCCCAGCCTAGCTCCACCTAGTCTTAGACTCAGCCTGGCCCCAGCTCCATCCAGAGCCCAGTCTTCTTCCCATCTCAGCCCTAGCTCCATCCTGAACATGGCCCCAGCCTCCAGGCTTAGCCGCTGCTGCTGTTCATCTCTGCTTCAATTCTCCCTCCCCAACCCAGCCCAAGCACCAAAACTGCTTGAGTTCAGCATGGCTCATCACAGTGCAGCCAAGCGCTTCCTCGCTCCCGTTACTGCTTCTGCTCCTGTCCAGCCCCACCTGGACCCCAAACTCATTCACCTGCAGAGGAACCAGCTCTGGTTCCAGAGTTTCTCATTCCCTCTGCCCTGTCCCCTGCTATAATACCCCTTCCTCCTCTGCCTCCCCAGACACTCCCAACCCAGGGCCTGTTGTGGTCTCCTCCACCCCTGCCACTTCAATCCCCTCCCCACTCCAAAAAGTATTAACGAAGCATAAAAGGCCCAGGAGATGATCTCTTCCTTGGATGGAGAGGGGAACCAGGCATCCTGGATCCCAGACCCTGATCCCAGCTGTCCTTTCCTCAAGGAGAGTCTGCCCGGGACTCTCTCTCACCTGCTCTGGGAGCCTCTCCAAGGCTGGCAGATTCATACATATTCCTCTTCTCTCTCAAAGTGGAAAGAGCCAGTTGGGAAGGTGGAGGTGTTCTCTGGAACGCTGATTCCATGCTGATACTTTAGGGACCGGAGGGCTGCAATGGTTCCTGCTTCTCTGTGGCTCTGGCCTGGTACACTGGGGCTGGGCTGGTTACCCCAGAGGCCCCGGGATTGGGATGGTCTCTGCTTTTCCGCAGCTCTGCATTGGTACCCCGGGGATCCTGGGGCTGGCATGGTCTTTGCTTCTCCGCAGCTTTAGGCTGGCAACCCTGGGGACTCGGAGGTGGGGTGGATGAGTTGGTACACAGGGTTGGAGCCTGCCCACCTGACCCCCTCCACCCTGCTGCCTCTGGGAGGGAGTTTCCCAGAACAATAGGCTGCAGCTTGTCACCATCATTGTTATTTTTACCTTCCAGGGAAGAGGCAGTAGGGAGGGGGCAGATGTCTCTGCCTCAGTGACCCCGAGGCTAAAAATGGGATTGAAACAGCAGCCAGGCAGGAGGACCTCGGTCCCGCAGTTCCCTTTTCGTCTTTTGTTTTCTGGGGGTTGTGTGGCAGGGGAAGATGAGGAGGAAGAGGAGAGGGATGTGGAAGAGGATCCTGCAGGTTCCAGATTCCCCTGGGAGGACCTGCATGTGGTGGTGGGATCTGGTGGACATAGTCCTTCTGGAAAGGGGAGCAATGGGAGGTGGGGTGGGAGAAGACTAGAAAGGCCCTCTTTCTTTTCTGTTTGGGGTCTTGCTGCATGTGTGTGTGCGATGGAAAAGCAGAGAGAGAAAGAAGCAGTGTGGCCTACAGGACGCAGCACAGACCCAAGAGCCAGGTGATCTGGAGCCTAATCCCTGCTCCCTAACTTGCCTGCTGTGTGTGACCTTAGACCAGTCATGTCTTCTCTGTACCTGTTTCCTCATCTGTTAAATGGGAGTTCAATCCCTCTTCTAGCTCCTGCTTACATAATTAACCCCATGTGGGACAGGGACTGTGTCGGACCTGATTATCTTGTATCTGCAGCAGTGTTTAGGGAAGCAGCATGGCCTAGTGGAAAAAGCATGGGCCTGGGAATCAGAAGGACCTGGGTTCTAATCTCGGCTCTGCCACTTGTCTGCTCTGGGACCCTGGGCAAGTCACTTAACTTCTCTGTGCCTCAGTTACCTCTTCTGTAAAATGGGTTTTAAGACTATGAGCCCCAAGTGCACAGGGACTGTATGTAATCTGATTAGCTTGCATTTAACCCCAGTATTTAGAACAAGTGCTTGACACATAGTAAGTGCTTTAAAATGTCATCATTATTGTCACTATTATTATTATTACAGGGTTGATCGTAGAGTAAGCACTTAACAAATACCACAATTATTGTTATTACAGAGGGATGGGATGAGGGAGGTTCAGACTGCAGGCCCTGGCCACTTCCAACACTGGAGTTAAGCCGGGCTATGTGGAAACTTGGGGCATCTCTCACTAACTGTCCCTCCCTCACCGACCCCGAGGGCAGGAGAGGGTGTTCCAGCCTGCAGGACACAGAAGTAGCTGCCCTCCTCCACTGAGGAGGGGTTACTGACAAGGTGGAAGTCCGAGTCGAGGACGAGGACTGCGAGAATGATTCAGAGTCCAAGCTGAGGCTCTGCCATGATGCTGAGAACAGCCATTACCCAGAGAACGACATTCGTTCCATGTTAACTGGACAGAAACAAGGCCAGTGTCACAAAACTAAGTGTGATATTGACCTGGAGTCTAGAAGAGTTCACAGAGTCAGATGTGAGATACAACTTCTTCTTCATGGGGGGCTATTTGGTGCTGGATTTTAGAGAAGCAGCATGGCCTACAGGAAAGAGCACAGATTTGGGAAACAGAAGGCCTGAGTTCTAATCCCAGATCCACCACATGTCTGCTGTGTGACCTTGGGCAAGTCACTTCTCCTCTCTGTGTGTCTCAATTTCCTCACCTATAAAATGGGGATTAAGGCTGAGTGTCCCATATGGGCCATGAACGGTGTCTGACCTGATTACTTTGTATCTACCCCAGCATTTAGAAGAGTGCCTGGTTCATAATAAGCACTTAAGCACCATAATAATAATAATGATAATAAATTCCAGTTAAAAAAAAAAGCAGACATTGGATTGTATTAGATTTTCAAACCTGCTTAGGGGCAGAAATGACATTGCTTCTCTGATCTTGAGGTGAAACTATTTTGCCACCATCATGGGCCTCATTGTGGGCAGGGATTGTCACTCTTTATTGTTGTATTGTACTTTCCCAAGTGCTTCGTACACTTCTGTGCACACAGTAAGTGCTTAATAAATACGATTGAATGAATACAATGATCTTCACAAAGTAACACTCAGTAAATACCACTGATTTGGCATTTGATTTTGTATTACTAATACCAAAATTCTCCACCTTGACAAAATATAACAAAGGAAAGGAAGCTGGATGCTAGACTGTACGCTCGTTGAGGGGCAGGGAATATGCCTACCAACTTTGATATACTGTACTCTCCCAAGTGCTTAATACAGTGCCCTGCACTCAGTAAGTGCTCAATAATTACGAATGATTGATTGAAAGTTGCTATGGGGATTAGGGTGAGCTTCTCACACAAGTTCCAACATTGGACAACGTGGTGGCCTCAGTAATTTCAATGCCTGAGTTGGTAGCGATGCCCAAATGTGGGAAAAAGCCATCGGTTCACGTGATACTGGTGGTCTCGGTCTCTTTCACGGCCTCCTCCTCTGCCTCCACTCCCTAACTGTGGGAGTCCTTCGAGGCTCAGTTCGGGTCTCCTTCTATTTTCCAGCTACACCCACTCTCTTGGAGAACTCATTCGCTGGCATGGCTTCAACAACCATCTCTCTGCCAATGATTTCCAAATTTATCTCTCCAGTCTTGCAATCCTTCACCCTGCCTTGAAGACATCCCTACTTGAATGTCCCACCAACACCTCAAACTAAATATGTCCAAAACTGAACTTATCTTTCCACCCAACTCTATCCTCCCCAAGACTTCTCTATCATTGGAGATGACAGTTCCATCATCCCTGTTTCACAAGCCTGTAACCATGACATTATCTTTGACTCCTCTCTCATTCAACCCACATATTCAGTCTGTCACCAAATCCTGTGGCTTGTACCTTGGCAACATTGCTACAATCTTCCCTTTCCTCTCCAACCAAACTGCTACCATGTTGATTCAGGCACTTATCCTATCCCACCTTGAATACTGTATCAACCTCCTTGCTAAATCTCCTTGGCTCCTTTCTCTCCTCATTCTTGTCCATATTTACTTCTGCTGCCCGGATAATTTTTCTTAAAAAACATACAGTCCTGGTCTTCCCATTCCTCAATAACCTCCTGTGGTTGCCCATCCACCTCCTTATTAACCAGAAACTGCTTACCCTTGGCTTTAAAGCACTCAATCCCCTTGGCCCCTCTTATTTTACCTTGTCAGTATCGCATTACAACCCAGCCCTCTCACTTTGCTCCTCTAACACCAACCTACTCCCTGTACCTCGATTTTACCTACCTTGCTGTCAACCCTCCATTCACATCCTGCCAATGGCCTGGAACTCCCTCCCCATTCATGTCTTACAGACTACACTTTCCCCACTTTAAAAGCCTTATTAAAGTCACATCTCCTCCAAGAGGCCTTCTCCAAATAAACCCTCATTTGTCCCACTCCCTCTCCTTGCATTTGGGTCTGTTCCTTTTGTTACCCTCATGCTCAGCCCCATGTACTTATGTACTTATCTGTAATTGATTTTCATATCTGTCTTCCCCTCTGTAGGGTAAGCTCCTTTTAAGTGGGGAATGCATCTACTTAGTCTCTTATATTGTACTCTTCCCTGCTTTGTGCAGTGCTCTGCCCACAGTAAGTACTCAGTAAATATGACTGATTGATTGATTCATGCAGTGCTTTGCACACAATAAGCACTTAGTAACTGCTATTGCTATTACCACTATCCATTTCCCCTCCACCCCGTCCTTCCCCACAGCTGACCACACCCTCCACCCAATTCTGCTGAGCTGGCTCCTCAGTCAGTGAATGCAGAGCATGATACTAATCACTTGGCAAACTTCTGTTCACTAACCTGGTCCTCTCCATCCTCAGTTCCCCAGCTCCTCTAAGGGAGCAGCCATCAGCTGATACAGTCATTCCCTCAGGGCCAGGGTGCTCCATGGGTGGTGAAGAAAGATTCAGGGATCAGACCAAGAAGGTCAGAGTGTGCCCAGCTGGATAAGGGGAATGGACAATAAGGATTGTGAAGAGGCAGGAGGAGGGGTTGCAATCTTTCATCCTGAGGAAGAGAAAGTTATGGCTTTCTCAATAATTCCGTCCATCTCAATAATAACGATGGTATTTGTTAAGCACTTACTTTGTGCGGAGCACTGTACTAAGCACTGAGGTAGATACAAGATAATCAGGTTGGACAGAGTCCTTGTTCTACTCGGGGCTCACAGTCCAAGTGGGAGGGAGAACAGGTTTTAAATCCCCATTTTTACAGGTGAGGAAAGCAGGCCCAGAGAAGTCAAGCACTGTGGTCTAGTGGAAAAAAGCACAAGCCTGGGAGCCAGAGGGCCTGGGTTCTAATCCCAGCTCTGCCAGGTGCCCGCTGTGTGATCTTAGGAAAGTGACAACTTCTCTGTGCCTCGGTTTCCTTAACTCTAAAATGGGGATTCAATGCCTATTCTCCCTCCTAGTTGACTGTGACCCCATGTGGGATAGGGCTGTATCTGGATTTATTAATTTGTATCTACTCCGGTGTTAAAACCGTGCTTGACACATAGTAAGTGCTTAACAAATGCCAAAAAAAAAAGTGACTTGCCTAAGGTCACACAGCAGGCAAGTAGTAGAGACAAGATTAGAACCCAGATCCTCTTACTCCCAGATCTGGGCTCTTTCCATTTAGACCAGGGGCCTTCCCAAGTCTCTTAAGGGTCATTTTCCAGAAGGAGCATTTGCTGCTCTCCATCTTCATTGACATCAGGACCAGGGTAAATGTCCTGGAACTCCAGTAGGAGAGATTTAGAAAAGACAGAGGAAGAGCCTTTGAAATGACAAAGGCGAGATGCTGTTAGCTGTTAGAGTTGTTAGCTGATGGCTTAGAGTCTTGACACGTAGAGTATCTCCCTTTCCTGGGATGGTTTATATTCAATACGGCCCCAAGGCAGCGAGGTGGACTTGGGAAGGTTTTTCTAGCCTATGGAGTCTCAGATCAGTTTGAAGGAAAGTAATTTCTAGTTCACTGCCTCTCTCGATGGGCCTTTCACTTCCTCTTCTTTCTCCTACTCCCAGCAGGGATTTCCGAGTGGTGTTTCCATTCTGTTTCCATTCCGGTTCTGATCCGAGGGATCATGTGTGGTGGGTGATGGGGTGGGAAGGACAAGTTTTGCATGTTTGTATGTGCGTGTGCACACATGTGTGTGTGTGTGTGTGTGTGTGTGTGTTGGGGAGGAGGTACCTGCTGTCTCAAGTGAGCATGGAGTTGATCTCAGATGATGGCTCTTTGCATCCCATAAATACACTCTCAGAATCCAGTCCTTCAAGGATGGGGCAGTTTCCCTCGCTCATCTCCCAATGGGAATGGTAGAGGGAACTTGTCTGCTATGTGACCTTGGACAGTTCACTTCACTTCTCTCTGCCTCAGTTATCTCATCTGCAAAATGACGATTGAGACTGTGAGCCCTATGTGGGACAGGGACTGTGTCCAACCCAATTTGCTTGAACCCTTCCCAGAGCTCAGTACAGTGCCTGGAGCATAGTAAGCACTTAACAAATGCCATCATTATTATTATTATTAATATTATTATTATTATTATTACATGGCTGGGTGAGGAGGTACTACTTGGAATTTGAAAACCCAAACCTCCTGGAGTGGTCCAGTCTGAGTGGGAGGGAGATTAGCCTGCTCGTAGCTCTCAGAGGGTGAGAAGCCTTGTGGTGGGCTAAGTGGGGAGGGCAGTGGGCGGTATCTGAAAAGGGCTGGAGGCTCCTAGGGCCAGGAAAGAGAAAGGAGGTGGGATTTTTGTCCTGGGCTGGACCAACAGGCACGTGGCCTTCCCCAAGACTATTAATGACTCATTTTATTAACTTAATTGTGTCCATGGCCTATAATGCAAAAGGCCTGCAATGTTACTGAACCATCATGTAAGCTATTTATCCTGTTAATAGCTCAGACACTATGGTCTTATTGCATTTATGGGCCCAAATCCTTTTCACTGGTGAGTTCCTCTCTCTGACTACTGTGCCCAAATCAATCTCCATCTCAGAGGGGTTAGGCTGATATCTTTAGCTCATAAAGCCCAAGCCAGAGATGGGCTATGGTGGTTGAGTTGATCTGCTTTGGCTGTGAAGTTCACCTATCTCCCCCTACTCCCCCAGCTCCCTCACTTCACCACTAGGTAATTTCCATGCTTTCCCCACCCTGCCTGCTATGTAGCTGTGAGATCATCGAGTCCTAAAGTTCTTCCCAGCTAAGGAACCCAGATTGTTTGTATTTCAGTGGGTTAGCCCATTCATTCATTCATTCATTCATTCATTCATTCATTCATATATATTGAGCATTTACTGTGTGCGGAGCACTGTACTAAGCAATCGGAAGAAGACAATACAACAATAAACTGACACATTTCTTGCTCACAATGAGCTCCCAGTTGCTCCTGGAAAAATGCACATGAGACCCAGTTCAATCATTGGTATCTAGAGAGCACGTACTATGTGCAGAGCACTGTACTAGACACTTGGAGGAATGCAGAAACGCAGAATTAGCTGACGTTCCTTGCCCGTAACAGCCAGTAGAGGAGCAGCCTGGCTTAGTGGAAGAGCACAGGCCTGTGAGTCAGAGGATCTGGCTTCTAATCCTGACCCTCTACAGGCCGGCTATGTCACCTTGGTCAAGTCATCTAACTTCTCTGTGCCTCAGTTTCCTCATCTGTGAAATAGGGATTTAAGACTGTGAACCCTATTTGAGGCAAGGAACTTTGTCCAACCCTATTATCTTGCATCTACCTCAATGCTTAGCACAGTGCCTGGCACATAGTAAGCACTTTTCAAATACCATAAAAAACACCATCATAAAGCCTTTCTTTCTGTCTTTAAGGCACTCAATCCATTCTCTCTTCCCTTCCTATCCTTGTTCTTCTCCCACTACAACTCAGCCCACACTCTTTGTTCCTCTAACCCCAATCTACTCAATATGCCTCAATCAGTGGGTCAGTCAGTGAAATTTATTGATTTGGTGGCATTTACTGTTTGCAGAGCATGATAATTCTTGGGAGAGTACAATATAGTAGAATCAGTGGACCCATTCCTTGCCCACAGTGAACTTACTGCCTTGGTCTACTCTCTACCAAAGCCAGCACTTTACTCACATCCTCGCTTTGGCCAGGAACTCCTTCCACCTTCATATCTGTCAGACCAGCAATCACTTCATCTTTAAAGCCCTCCTAAATTGGATCTGCTCCAGGAAGTCTTCCCTGTCTAAACTCTCATCTCCCTACCCTATTTCCTTCTCCTTCAACACTTCCTTGTCATCTATGCATTTGATTTTTGACTCTTTAAATACTCGGGAATTCCCTCTTCTTCCCCTTCACTGATAGCCTTTATGTACATATCCTTAAACTCTAATTTAATTTAATTTAATGTTTTTCTCCATTACTAGGTTCTAAAATCCTTGTGGGCAGGGATTGTATCAATCTGCTGCCACCAAATCCTGTCCTTATACTCTGCTGTAACACCATCCTTAATTTATTTTAATGTCTGTCTCCCCATCCAGACTGTAAGCTCCTTTTGGGCATGGATCATGTTTACCAACTCAATGTATTGTATTCTCCAAGTGTTTAGTAGAGTACTCTGCACTCAGGAAGCATTCAACCAACACCACTGATGGATTGATTGATTGATCGACTCCCGAGTGCTTAATTCAGTGCTCTGCACCCAGTAAGCGTTTAACAAATACCATGGATGGATTGATCGATTGATAGTCTCCCAAGTGCTTAGTACGATGTTCTAATAAGTACATTTATTGATTTATTGATTGATAGTCTTCCAAGTGCTTAATACAGTGCTCTGCATACCCAAGTGTTTCGTACAGTACTCTGCACACGGTAAGCACTCAATAAATATGATTGAATGAATGAATGAAGTAAGCACTCAATAAATACCATTTATTGATGGATTGATATCCTCTTAAGTGCTTAAAACAGTGCTCTGCCTATAGTAAGCATTCCATAAATGTTATTGATTGATTGACTGGACCTCTTTGAGGACAGGGGCCATAACTAAGCCCAGATTTCAGTCAACATTTGCTTCTGAAATGATTGACTAGGTGACTCTATCCATAATTCCTGCATGGTGTTCCCAGCTGGAGCATGGGAGTGAGCCCACTCACTCTTTGAGCTTCCAGGGTTCAGGAATGGTGGGCTAGAATCAAGCTCTGGCCATGCCTGACAGACATTACTCTCCCATCCTTTAAAGCCTAATTGAAGGCCCATCTCCTCCAAGAGGCCTTCCCTGACTAAGCCCTCTTTTCCTTTTTCTTCTACTGTTTTCTGCATCACCCTGCTTGCTCCCTTTATTCATCCCCCCATTCCAGCCCCACAGCTCTTATATCCATATCTGTAATTTATTTATATTAATGTCTGTCTCCCCCTCTAGACTGTAAGCTCATGGGCAGGAATGTGTCTGTTATATTGTTATATTGTACTCTCCCAATGTTTAGTATAGTGCTCTGCACACAGTAAGCACTTAATAAATATGATTGACTGACTGACCTGTGAAAGACAAATCAAATCTATTCCTTTAAAACTCTATTAGGAGTAATCATTTACAATCTATGACTGGAACATTTGTGTTTTAATTCCTAAAGGACCTTCCATTTTTTTTCTTGGAATTAGGCTCATTTCCAATGGTTAAAAATAAAAAAAAACTAAATCACTAATGTCCAGATCCTTCAGAAGAATTAATATGTCATTCTCAAGATTCAGGCCCCTACATATTCAAGAGGAAATATCTCTCTAGTCATATTCAACTCACTCCCCAACCCTCACCCTCAAGCTGCTCCCAGACATTAAACAACCTCCCTACCAAATGCACAGCTCTCCCCATCCAAAGTTCTTCAAAAATCACCCCCACTCCAGGTTTCTTTCTAGCCCTTTGCCAGTCTGATTTCTTTCCAGCCCCTTGCCAGGCTGATTTTTTCTGGCCCCTTATTACTCTGATTTTTTTCCGACGCTTTGCCAGTCTGATTTCTTTCCAGCACTTTGCCAGTCTGATTTCCTTCTGGCACCTTGCCAGTCTCATTTCTTTTGGGCCCATTGCCAGATTTATTTCTTTCTGGCCCCTTGCCAGGCTGATTTTTTTCTGGCCCCTTGTTACTCTGATTTCTTTCCGATGTTTGCCAGTCTGATTTCCTTCCAGCTCTTCGCCATTCTAATTTCTTCCTGGCCCCTTGCCAGTCTCATTTCTTTCCAGCTTTTTGCCATTTTAATTTATTTCCAGACCCTTTGCCATTCTGATTTCTTTCTGGCCACTTGCCAGTTTCATTTCTTTCTGGCCTCTTGCCAATCTGATTTTTCCTGGTCCCTTGTCATTCTGATATCTTTCCGATGCATTGCCAGCTTGATTTTTGTTCCAGTTCTTTGCCATTCTGATTTTGTTCTGGCCCCTTGCCAGTCTGACTTCTTTCCAGCTCTTTGCCATTCTAATTTCTTCCTGCCCTCTTGCTAGTCTTATTTCTTTGCAGACACTTGCCAGTCTGATTTCTTTCTGGCCCCTTGTCAGGCTGATTTCTTTCTGGCCTCTTGCCACTCTGATTTCTTTCTGATGCTTTACCAGTCTGATTTCTCTCCAGCTCTGTGACATTCTGATTTCTTTTCAGCTCTTTGCCAGTCTCATTTCTTTTCTGTCCCTTGCCAGTCTGATTTCTTCTCTGTGGGCAACAGGGTAGGAGGTGTCCACCCCCATAACCTGGGCCCACGGTGAAGTGGATGATGCATTTCCACAGGAAAGGAAACAGGAATTCCTGGCATAATCTGCCCACTGCAGCCAATTCCTCTTGTTGGGAGGTAGGGTTGTCTGGTCACTGGGTTCAATCCATCAGCTCTACTCCCCGACCCCATTGAGTTGCAGTTCAAAATGGAGGGGCTTAGGGGCCCTGGCCCTAGTGCTTTGAGGGGCTGTGGTTTCCGGGTTCTGCACACCCCACCTCCGAGCCAGGGGCCTGAGCCCTCAGCAGATGTAGCTGTGAGGTAAACAGCCCCAGCCCAGCTGGATGCCGAGTCATCCCTGTACCTGGGCGGGCGGCTCAAGGCGGCTCAAGGCGGGATGATGCATGGATCACTCAGTCTGAGAACTCTCAGTTCCCATTTCTGGGTTTCCAGGATGCTATAGGCAAGGCCCTGAGGCAGAGGACAACAAGCAAATTCACTTCATCTAGGCCCCAGCTATGGCACCCAACACTGACTGAAGATTGCTAATGCCCATGGCTCACTAGGGAGAGCCTTAGGGCTGGAGAAGCAGCACCACCATAAGGGAGAGAGTGCCTCAGGGGACCAGGGTTCTAATTCTGGGCCTATCACTTGCAGTGTGACCTTGGGCAAATCACTTGATTTCTCTCTGCCTTGTTTTCCTCATCTGCAAAATGGAGATTAAATATCTGTTCCCCCCTCCACTTAGGCTGTGAGCTCCATGTGGGACAGGGACTGCGTTCGACCCCAGTGCTTAGTTCAGTGCTTGCCACATAGTCAGCGCTAACAAGTATTAGTATTACTATTATTATTATTTGCCTGCAATGGGAGTGAAGTAGCCTTGGAACTCTGGGCTGCTGGTAGTTCCTTGATTTGCCATTACTACCTTAAAGCCTCAGTCCCTTCCAGGATTACTTTGCAGCTTCTTTCTCTGGTCTGTTCCATTTCTTAACCTTTCCCTGTTTCCTCGGACAGCCCCGCTGGGATGGCCCCCAGGCACTCCCCCTCAAGGCCTCAGAATTACCCCTGCTTGGAACCCTGGATTGGGGAAATCTGAGACCCCGGCCTCTGGGGCAGGGGGTGGAAAGTAAGGACTCAGAGATGGGTGGTAGGCTTGGGCAGGAGAGATTTTTATTGAGTACAGCCTGGGACTCTCCATGTCCTGCAAAGGCCCAAGACCAGTCGTTGGTCTTGGACCTGGGAGCTGGTCTGGGAGCTGGGAGGAGGAGGTTAGAGTGGAGAGCATGGAGGAAGATCCGGCTCAGGCCCTCAGCCCCCTCCCCACATACTTCGCAGCTAGCTGTGCCCGGGGTGCCAAGAGGGCCCCTGAAAATGTTCTCCACTGAGCGGGGTGGCGGCAGCAGCGGGTTAGGGGAGGATGGGGACCCCTCTCTGCTGGAGGCTGGCTGAGGAGAAAAAGAACCAACATGGAAGACTGATCGAGGACTGGGGGTATCACCTCTTCCGGGTTGTCCGGGACTGGAAAACTGGGGCAGCTCTGGTCCACCTCTACCTGGGAGGAGGGATCCCAATGCTCCATTCTGGGAGAGTGCAGTGACAGGGGCACTTATTTCACCTGTGAATGCAGAGGGAAGGGAGTTAGAGGGCGTTCTCCGACAGACAGGCTTCCCCCTCCCTGCCTTCAGGTGGGAAGCGCTCAGCACAAGGCTCAGAGCCTGCTGGGGGATGGAAAGTCTGGGGGTGAGCTTCAGGCTAATGGGGTCCTCTTCACCCCATGAGAAATCAATGAGAAGGAGGAGTCTGGGGTGCAGCTGTTGTATTATTATACTGTACTCTCCCAAACACTTAGTACAGTGCTCTACACACAGTAAGCGCTCAACAAATATGACTGAACGAATGACTTGAATGAAAGAGTGAGCTGTGCCTCCGAAAGGCCGAGGAATATCCCATCGAATAGATTTAGTGGCCCAGGGCTTAGGGCCAGAGTCCCTTGCTCGCGGCTCGGCCCTGGTCCGTGGCCGCACCCCAGGCCCCTCGGGTTCATTGTCTTCTCACTCACCCTTCAGCCAAGGCCAGGGTAGAGCCGGTCCTCTAGGGGCGACCCTGGCCATGCCCTCTGAGCCCAGGGCCTCGGCCATTCCCCCACCTCAAGAGGAAGACCTGGGTCTTGGGCCTGGCCATCACCTTGCAGAGGGTCACCGTGCTGCTGTAGAAGATGCTGATCAGGAACAGGGTGAAGAAGGTGATGGACATGTGCCAGAGTTTGGCTTCCTGGACGTTGTCTTCCGGCTCCTCCTCAATCACCATGGGGCCTGCAGAGACACACCCGGAATGCCAGCTCAGCTACCCCGGCCCAGCCACTCGCAGACTCAGGCGGGTCGTGCTGGTGGAGTCTTGGGGCTGGGATGAGGTCAATGATCTTAACTCCCCATTTGGCAACTGTCCCCCAACCCCCTTCCGCCCTCCCACACCATTTCTGCAGTCGAATAACCTCTAGACTGTAAGCTCATTGTGGGCAGTCAGTCAGTCAGTCAGTCAATCAATCGTATTTATCAAGTGCTGACTGTGTGCAGAGCACTGTACTAAGGACTTGGGAGAGTAAAATATGACCATAAACAGCCACATTCCCTGCCAAAAGGAACGCATCCATCAACTCTATTATGTTGTATTCTCCCAAGCATTTAGTACAGTGCTCTGCTCACAGTAAGTGCTCAATAAATACAATGGATTGATTGATTGAAATACCCTTGGTTCTAATAATGGTAATAACAATAATAATGGTACTTGTTAAGTGCCGATTATGAGTCAAGTACTGGAGTAGATACAGTAAAAGCAGATGAGACAGACCCTTCCCACAAGGGGCTCGCAGTCTAAAGAGGAGGGAGAACAAATATTTTATTCCCATTTCACAGATAAGGAAATGGAGTCAGAGAGAAGTCAAGTGAATTGCCCCAGATAACACAGCAGGCAAGTAGTCAATCCCAGAAACCAGGTATCCTGATTCCCAGTCCTGTGCTCTTTCCACTAGGCCACACACAACATTGTGCTTACAGTACACAGTGCTCTGCTCTGCTCACTGTAATAGTAGTCATAACTGTGGCATTTGTTAAGTGCTTACTACATACCACGCACTGTACTAAGCACTAGTGATCCCCATATGGGGATCACATTCTAAGTAGGAGTGAGCACAGGTTTTGAATCCCCATTTTGCAGATGAGGGAACTGAGGCTCGGAGAAGTTAAATGACTTCTCTAAGGTCACGCAGGAGGTAGTGGTAACGCTGGGATTAGAACCCAGGTTCTCTGACTCCTAGGCATCTGCTCTTTCCACTAGGCCACCCTTCCTCATTATAGACAGTAGACAGCCAGTAGAGTGCTCTGTACCCAGTAAGCCTCCAAAGCAGTCCTCCACAAGCAGTAGGCACCCAGCACAGCCCTCGCCATACTATAGATGTTCAGTATAGCCCTTTATACACATTAGGTGTGCAATACAGTCCTCCATATCCAGGAGACACCCAGCAAAGCCATATGCATAATGTAGGTGTCTAATACAATGTTCTTCACAAATAGGGACCCAGGACAGGCCTTTGCACCCTCAGAACTAAAGCCAGGGGATAGAATGGAGGGCTGAGCAGTTAGTCCTGGTCCCCTTCTTTCCCTGGTAAGTGGAGGAGGAGATAATAAGGAGAGGGTGTTGGGAAGGGAGAGGATTAGGAGGATGAAGAAGAAGAGAGACATTTGGCAAGTCAAATCTCCAGTGAACTCATTCTAGGAGTCTGGTTCATAAAAGAGACATAATCTGTCCCTTAAGGAGCTCACAAGTGAACTGAGAACACAAGTCTCATATGCACACAAATATACACTCAGATGTCTGTGTGTGCACACACACACAATGATAGAGAATGGCTTGAAAACTCCAGTAGTGACCACGACGGTTGGGTGAGCTTTGGAGAGTTTGGTAATGCAGAAATTTGAAATATTATAATAATTACGGTATGTATTAGGGGTTGCTATGTGCCAAGCTCTGTGCCAGTAGGTACAAGATCATTGGATCTGAAACCGTTCTGGTCCCTCGTTGGGCTCCACTTCAACAAGGAGGGAGAGTGAGTATGTTTCTCCCATTATACAGATGAGAAAACTGGGACAAAGAAAGGATAAATGACTTGGCTAAGATCACACAGATCATTAGCAGATCTGGGACAAGAAGTCGGGTTCTCAACACCCTATCCTTTGCCATTTCCACCAGACCAGCAATGGTTGGTAACCACTACAATTACTAAACAGCCAAGGCTCCTTGCTAGTGATGAACTGATGATACTCACCTGGGGGATGCCCAATCAACATCTATTCTTAACATGGACAAGTCAGTTGGGTCAGCCTTCAGAGCTAGGAGCCAATAGAAAGCAGGTTGTGGTGAATAAAGCTGGAACTATGGCCACACACCTCATCCTATCCTTCCATGGTCCTGGTCTTGCCTGCTGGTCAGAGGTGATGTCCAGAGGAATGAGGTATGGGGGGATGCTTGGATTACATTTTGGGCCTCCTGGCCCTGTGGGTCAAACTTCTTGTAGATTGATGTGTTTGAAGCTGCTGCTATAGGGCAGAATGAGTCATTGCAGGAAATGAGGCTGTTTGCTGCCAGATTAGAAATGGGCAAGATTGGAGAGAAGTTGAGAAAGTGGGAATCCTGGTGGATTGGGCTCCAGCGTTCGTCTTTGGGGAATAGGCTGGGAAGCTGCACCAGGGCCAGCCTTGGGCCTCCTTTTGCTGCTCTTGGGGCCTCTGGTGTTTGGTCCACTGTGACAGTACTTGAAGGGAGAGCCCCTGGGAGTGAGTTCCACAGCACAGAAGTCCAGGGTTTCTGAATCTCTGGCTGGGAGGCTCCTGCTAAGACCCCAAGTCCTAGCCCAAGCCTAGCACAATCCTGTAGTCAGGGATGACCAGAAATAGTACAGTGAGGTGTTTGATATTGGCTGTGGCCCAATTTGGGCTGGCAACTGGAACGATTTTCTCCCCTTTAACACCCTCTCTGTGGGAGTCCATAGCCTCTGGACATCTGATCCAGGATGAGATGGCTGACACAATAATAATAAAAGAGGCATTTAAGTATTTACTATGTGTCAATTTCTGTAATAATAATGTTGGTATTTGTTTAGCGCTTACTATGTGCAAAGCACTGTTCTAAGCGCTGGGGTAAACACAGGGGAATCAGGTTGTCCCACGTGGGACTCACAGTCTTAATCCCCATTTTACAGATGAGGGAACTGAGGCACAGAGAAGTTAAGTGACTTGCCCACAGTCACACAGCTGACAAGTACTAAGCACTGGGATAGACATGAGATCACCAGATCCCAAAAGGGGCTTACAGTCTAAGTAGTACTAAGACTACTACAGTCTTAGTAGTCTAAGTAGTCTACAGGTATTGAATCCACAAATTGCAGATGAGGGAACAGAGGCACAGGGAAGCAAATTGACTTGCCCAAGGTCACACAGCAGAAAAGAGGTCTGGCCAGGATTAGAAACCAGGTTCTCTGACTCACTCTGATTCCCCTAGCCACACTGCTTCTCAAGCTCCAGACACTTTGCACATCAGAGAGTGAGGATGGAAGCCACCCACTCCCCTCCTGTGGGATGGGAGAGATGGCAAGGGCTACTAGCTGGAGAGGTGATGGGGGCTATGTATCACTGAGTGGTGGGGTGGGAAGGGCCTAACTAATCAATGGTGTGGTGGGTGAGGCACAATAAGGCAAGGCTGAGGATCTGATGTAATCCCCAGGCTCCAAGCCTAGTAGAGATAAACAGGACCACTGTAGCTCAGGGGAGGTTGCTCCCTTAACTCTGCTCTGGAAATGAACTTCTGGCAGCCTGTGGCCTGTGCAAAAAAAAAAAAAGCTCGGTCTACTTCCCAGAGATCCCCTGGCCCCAGCGTGGGCACAAGAGTGGGCTGATAGGTTTGTGTAGGGGGGAAATGGGCCTTGGGGAAGGTTGGGATCTGGGCTTAGCCTCCCCTACCCCTCTGGGTCTGGTCAGGGGTGGCCCTATTCACCCAAGGCTCAGGTCAGGACTGTAACACCACCACAAGAATTCCACTGCCTCGGGCCCTTGCAAGTATGACTATTGGGGAGGTCTCATTGGGGTCATGCTGTTTGCCCCCCGAGAGCCCCTCCTGCACCCCTATCCCCTGGATATTTAGACTGTGAGCCTCATGTGGGATAGGGACTGTGTTCAACCCAATCTGCTTGTACCCATTCCAGCACTTTATAAAGTGCCTGGCATGTAGTAAGCGCTTAACAAATACCACAGTTATTATTACGAGTGGGTGAGGGGTACGACGAGCCAAGAGTGCCCTGCTCTCTTGGGAACCAGAGGAGAGCTAGGTGGGCTTGAACATAGGTTGGGACCAGCTGGATCAGAGCTGCTATTCAGATGTAGAAACCCATGGCCTATCCTTGACCCCTGAGGGCAGCCCTGGAGACTCCATAGAGCACAGATATGGAAGTCAGAAGTTCATGGGTTCTAATTTCGACTCCACCACTTGCCTGATCTGTGGCCTTGGGCAAGTCACTTCACTTCTCTGGGCCTCAGTTCCCTCATTTGTAAAAAAAAAAAAAAAAAAAAAAAAAAAATGGGGATTAAGAGTGTGAGCCTCATGTGGGACAGGGACTGTGTCCAACTTGATTAACTTGTATCTACCCCAATGCTTAGAACAGTGCTTGGCACATAGCACTTAACAAGTACCATACTTATTGTTATTACTGTCATTACTTCAGCCAGAGTCTGGTGGGGGGCGGGAGGGATGGTCCCCAGAGGAGACTGTGGAATGGGGCATGGTGGATACCGTTGGGACAGAGACGCTGAGGCCGGGGATTGGGCTTTTTGGGTGCATCATGGTTTATTGAGCAGGTGACTCGTGCAGGTCCCCCTGGACAGAGAATGGGGGCTGAGGCGTGGGAGGCGGAGGGGGGATGGGGCTTAGTAACAGGTACCGGCGGTGTCGGACATGACCAGGGACACGTTGACAGTGCTGGGTTTGCCGGTGGAATGGTCGATGGTTTTCTGGGTGAAGTTGAGGGGCAGGGCCTCGTGGCCCACCACGCAGGAGTAGTTCTCCCCCTCTTTCCATTCGGAGGTCGGGACGCGGAGGGTGCTGTACAGGAAGAATGTGCTGGCGGAGCCCTCGCTGGCTTCCCGCTGCGGGGAGCTGGTCACGTAGTCCGTCTGGGACACCTCCTGTCCCCCCTTCAACCACTTCACCAGCAGGTCCGGGGGGTTGAAGCCCCTCACCAGGCAGGTCAGGGTGGCCATCTCATTCAGGGCCAGCTCCTCGGTGGAGGGGGCCAGCAGGTGGACCTCGGGCCGGTTCAGGGGGCCTAGTGAAAGGGATGGGGTGAGGTCGAGGCTGGGCGGTGCCTGGGCTTCCAGCTGCTGTTTTGGTTGTGGGTGAGTGGTGGCTACCCTTTAGTTGCTGAGTGCGGGGAGACCCCCAAGGAATCAGATGTACCTGGAGCAGTCATTGTCATCCAGCCTTCCAAGCATGAAGGTGTTACCCGGGCACAGATTCCTGGCACCAGCTGACCCACTGGGTCTGGAATGCCACTCTGCCCCCAAGCCAATGCCCCTCCCCTTTCGGCAAGCATTCTCCCAGCCACCCACATCCTGCCTTCACGGTAGCCCGTGGATGACAGTTTTCATTCTGTCACATCTCCAGATTCAATACAGGCCTCCTGTTTCCTTAATTTTCCTCAGTTGCTAATTTTACCTCTCTTTCTGCCTCTCTGTTTCAAGCTCTGATCTTCCTCTGCTCCTATCTTGTTCCCTCTGGGTCTCAGTCTCCCTTTTTGTCTCAATCTCTCTCTTCAGACCTTCTCTGCTTCCTCACGGGCTCCTGTTCCCTCTCTCAGCCAGGGGCAGTTTGGAGTCTATCAGATGGATTTGATGGGGTAATCCTACCAATCAGTGACTGGGACCAGATCGTAACCAGGACAGCAGCTGAGCTGCAATTGAATCCAGCCACAAGTAGCCCCACCCTCTGCCACTGATGCCAGAGGGAAGCTCATCCTGTCAGTGCAGAAAGGCACGGTCCCTCTATTTTATAACCAAAGATATGTATTGAGCGCTTACTATGTGCAGAGCACTGAACTAAGTGCTGAGGAGAATATACTGTAGTAGGTAGACTTGTTCCCAGCCCTCAGGGAGCTTAATATCTTCCCATCCCCAGCAAAACGATTTCTGGGGTGGTAGTGCTAGGAATGCCACTCTAAAGCACGAGCCTAGGAGACAGAAGAACTTGGGTTCTAATCCAGGCTCCGCTCCACTGCATGTCTACTGTGTGACCTTGGGCAAGTCACTTCACTTCTTTGGGCCTCAGTTACCTCACCTATAAAATGGGGATTAGGACTGTGAACCCCATGTGGGATGGGGACTGTGTCCAACCTGATTAACTTGTATCTACCCCAGTGCTTAAAACAGTGCTTGGCACACAGTAAACATTTAACAAGTATCGACATTATTATTATCTTACTGAATAACAATATCAGGGCTTCTTATCCCAGAGACATTTGAGGTTGAATGCATCATGCTCTGACCCACATCTGAGCCTATCAGCCTTGGCCTGAATAAACATCACTGATGGATTATATATATATATACACACACAGAGATCTGGTTATGTCCTGAGGTGCCCGACTCCCCAAGTCTTCAGTCCTCATCTCCTGTATTCTGTTGTGACCCCGGGCAACTCACCTGGTGGTTTGGTGATGGTTTGGGTAATCGGGGACATCTTTGGATGGGTCACGGTGCAGGTGAATTTATCTCTCTGATGCCACTCCTCAGCGCAGATCTCCAGGACGCTGGCCAAGCTGTATGTGCCGTCCTCCTCCTCCACAGGATTCCCCGTGGTGGCTTGAGAGGGGTCTCCGTTGGGGCGGGTCCAGGTGAAGGTGGTCTCTCGGGGGTCCACCAGGCCCTTGAGCACGCAGGTCAGATTGGCTCCTTTCCCCAGGAACAGCCCTTCCAGGGAAGGGGGGTGCAGGAGCACTTTGGGAGAGCACTTGCAACACTGTGGTACGGCTAAGAAGCAAGAAAACAGAATCTAATGACTTCCTGTTCTCCTCTGGGTGGTCCTGCTTGGGGCATTCTGGGACTGAAGGGGTCTGACCTGGTCCCACCCCTGAACACCTAGCAATTCATGGTTTTGCAGGAGAAGCAGATAATCAGAGAGGGTTGGGTACTTGCCTAAGAACACACAGCCTGCTGAAGGCCCATCAGGCATTAGACTACCTGACCCCATTTACTGGATATTTGTGTGCAGCTCTGCTACGGACTGCCTCCCCATTGTTTACACATTCACCCTTCCTTTGTGGTGATGGAAGACAAAATGAGGGTGTGAGAGAGAGAGAGTGAGTGTGCTTGTGGGTATGTATATGGCGGGGGGAGGGAAGGTGGCTCCAAATTCTGAAGCCGAATTTAGACCTTTGGAAGTGAGAATGCTGTATCCTCTAGACTGTAACCTCCTTGGGCACAGGGAACATATTTACCAATTCTGCTGTACTGGACACCCTCAAGTGCTTAGTCCAGTGCTTTGCACACAGTAAGTGCTCAATAAATACCATTAATTGAGCAATTGTTCCAATTTAGCTGTGGAAACCTCTTGAATCCAGATGTGGGAGGCCTCCCCAGAGCTCTCAGGATGGTGGAGCTGTTGGCCCTAGCCCCTCCAACCCACCCTCCCCCCTGAGGAAGGGGCCCCCAAGATCATACGTGGGCACGTCACATTGGCCGTGGCTTTCAAGTTGTTGTAAATGGCGGTGCAGTGGAACTCCTTTTCCAGCGGGCACTGGGAGGAGAGCATGGTGAGCTGGCTCACGAAACTGAAGCTTCCACCGGTAGACTGGATGGAGTTGTAGGTGCGGGTGAAGGAAGAAGCCTGGTCACTGTCCCAGTAAACCACCCCTGGCATTGGGAAGATCCCTTTGACCAGGCAGGCAACCACCACAGGGTCCTGGTTCTCCGAGCTGCAGGTTTCCAGGGGAAACACAACTGGAGGAGACTTTGGATCAACTGAAAGACACAAACACAGACGCCTGCCCAGTGAGCTGGTGGTTGTGCAAAATCAAGGAAAGCAGCATGGCCTAGAGGACAGACCACGGGCCTGGGAGTCAGAAGACCTGGGTTCTACTCCCAGCTCCACCACTTACCCGCTGTGTGACTTTGGGCAAGTCACTTAACTTCTCTGTGCCTCAGTTTCCTCACTTGTAAAATGCAGATGAAGACTGGGAGCCCCAAATGGGACATGGTGTGTGTCCAACCTGATTATTTTGTCTCTACCCCAGTGCTTAGTACAGTGCCTGGCAAATAGTAAGCACTTAAATACCATTTGGAAAAAAAAAGGCAGGAGACAATCACACTTCTCCATGGGAGGCAGTGTGGCCGAGTGGAAGCACCTGGGAGTCAGAGTACCTGGGTTCTAGTCCTGGCTCCGCTACAAGCCTGCCATCTGATCTTGGACAGATCACTTTATTTCTTTATGCTTCAGTTTCTGCATCTATAAAATAGTCATTCAATAACTACTTTTCCTCCCCCTTAGACAGTGAGCCCCACTTGGGATGTCAGGGACTGTCCGATCTGACCATCTCCTATTTATCCCAGTGCTTGGTAGTTAGTAAGTGCTTAACAAATACCACAATTATAACTGATAATTTGCTGCTCTTCACCAGTCTTGTTTCCACCGGCTACTCAGCTCCCTTGGCCCTGATGTCACACAATTGGTACGAGCTCATAGTTGACCCTCTGTTGGCTTCCGGGACTCGAGGTATGTGTCCCCCTCCCCAAATGGACCCCAAAGCTCCTTGACCCAATGTCCCTGGGTTCTGCATCCTCCCATCCTTCTCACCAATCCCCACACCACTGAGCCATCTGATCCCCTTATGTCTAGATTCTGTGATCTTTCCCACCTCACTATCCTTGGCATTTCCCTCACCTGATGTCACTTTGTTCTGATCCTCTGAACTGTTCTACCAACCTCACGGTCCTATATAACCTTCCACCAACCTCACGGTCCTATGCATCCTCATAACAGTTTTTCTCTCCTTCTATTGCCCTGCACCCATACTCTCTCTGTTCTCCTTCTAGCCATGGTACTGAACTCTGCCCCTCCACAAATGTCCCTCTACTCATCTCGTGTCTTGCTGCATCTCCCAGTACCCCCCTTGGCCCTCCTATGCTACCCATCCCTATCATCTCTCTGCACGATATCCTCTGAGCTCACCCCACTCCAGAGGGCCTGTTCCCCATTTTTGAGTCCAGAGCTATCCAGCTTCTATCTGCTATTCTGTTCCACCTCCATACCAAGAAATCCTATACGATCACTGTCTGGTTTGGTATGCAAAGCACTTTTGTCTGCAGCACACAGGTAACATCATATAGTCATTAAAGTGGTTAGTCAACTAGATGAGACTGCCAGCATATTTTGCTGCCATGGGTTTTACCAGAGTCAGAACACATGTTCTGTGCTCTGGAACACAGAAGTCATAATAATTAGTTAAGTGCTTACTATGTGCCAAGCACTCTTCTAAGCGCTGGGGTAGACACAAGGGAATCAGGTTGTCCCACGTGGGGCTCACAGTCTTAATCCCCATTTTACAGATGAGGTAACTGAGGCACTGAGAAGTTAAGTGACTTGCCCAAAGTCACACAGCTGACAAACGGCCGAGCCAGGATTTGAACCCATGACCTCTGACTCCAAAGCCCGTGCTCTTTCCACTGAGCCAGTCATATAGTCACTGTGTTCTGGATCCAAAAATCTTCCATCTTCTATCCAGGTGGCCTGTACGGTGCCCTTGCTCTCTGTACCCCAACCCGGTGGCCCTGCGCTTTGCCCTCAAACTCATCCTAGTTTCCTGCTCTCATCCTCTGAGCTTTACTCCTCCTTTACCCCCCTACACTTCCCTTTCCTGTAGCCTTGCGCTCCATTTTCCCACTACTGGCCTCAGAACTCCTGCCTCTTGCCTGTCTCCTGGCCTCTCCAACTTTTCCTCAGCCCTTCTTCTGCCCATAACTCTGAGATCTGCCACCTCCACCCCCCACTGGCCTCAAGGTGGTGAGCTCTGTCCCCTACACTATCCCCAGGATGCTGAGCTCTGCCCCCTCCTCACTGTCCCCAGGGCACTGAGCTGCCTACTACACTGCCCCCAGAGTGATGAGCTCTGCCTCACTACACTGTCCCCAGGGCACTGTGCCCTGTTCCCCTTCCCCACTGCTGCCAGGGTGGAAAGCTCTGCCCATCCCCGCCCACCCCCAGGGCACTGAACTCTGCCTCACTACACTCTCCCCAAGGCAATGAGCTCTTCCCCCTACCCACTATCCTCAGGGCATTGAGCCCTGCCCCCTGACGCTGGCCCCAGGGAAGGGAGCTTTGCCCCACCCACCACTGTCTCCAAGTTGGTGAGCTCTGCCCCCATACATGTGCCTCCCCCCTTGCCCTGTGTCTTGTCTTCCCCTTCTCCATCCCCTTCCTCCTCCGCCGTACTCCCAAAGCTCCTTTGGTTCCCAGCCCTATACTTGCTCCACTCTCCCGGGAAGTGTCTCCCTTCCCAAGAGTCTGGTCCTCTAGTCTTCTGCCACTGACCCACCTCTGATCCAGCTCTGAGCTCTGGCTCCATTACCAGGCCCAGACCCCCACACCCTCTACCTTGTACTCAGAATCTCACTCCCCATTCCCTGACCCTGGGCTATGCCTCTCCCTAGACTGTCCCCAACATCTCCCAGTACCCCTAGCTTTGAGCTGTTTCCCTAAGATCGCTGCCTACCTAATTCCCATGCCCCTACTCCAACCTCCATGACACCATGCCCTAATCTTCCTTGCCCTCCACAGATTCTCACTGCCCCGAACACCCTCCATGCCTCCATATTATGGGCCTGTTATACCTTACCTTGTCCCTTTAGCTCTCCAGTCTCCATTGCCCTACTTGCAGACACCAAATATTCCCCCAATTAACCCTGATCCTGTTCTCTGGGCTTGACTCCCTACCATATAGGCTATGCTTTGCCCTCTCACTCTGTCTCCATAGGTTCAAGCTCTGAAGAACTTGTCCAGTTGCATGTTCCCTCATCTGGGGGTCTGATCCCCCCCCCCAGATTCTTTCCTAAGGATTTTCCCCAACCCAGGCCTCCATGTCTCTGGGTTTTTTCTTCCCTTCCCCATTCTCAGATCTCCCCTTTCCCTCACTGACCCAAAGGTTGCCCCCCATGGCACCAATCCTACCCTCTCTGCCCTGCCTCCGGGGCCCCTCTCATCTTCATTTTCACAGCCCATCCTTCATTTTTATGGGCCACTAAATTTACCTCTCCCCACATAATCCCCAGTCTCTCCCTCTCCCAACTACTTGGCGCTCTGTTCCCTCTCCCCCAACATACCCAGGCTCTTTCCTACCCTCCAGCCTAGGTGCTACTCCCCTCACGCCACAGCCTGGGGCTCTGCTCCTTTCTCCCCTTACTTCCCCAGATGCCTTTCTGCCCTTCAGCCTGGGAGCTACTCCCCTCTCTCTACTGCCTGGGGCTCTGCTCCTTCTCCCCCAACTTTCCCAGGATCCTTTCTGCCCTCCAGTCTGGGAGCTACTCTCCTCTCCCCACTGCCTGGAGCTCTGCTCCTACTTCCCCAACTTTCCCAGACTCCTTTCTGCCCTCCAGCCTGGGGGCTACTCCCCTTTCCCCACCACCTGAGACTCTGCTCCTTTTCCCTCAACTTTCCCAGGATCCTTTCTGCCCTCCAGCCTGGGGACTACTCCGCTCTCCACACTGCCTGGGGCTCTGCTCATTCTCCCCCAACCTTCCCAGGATCCTTTCTGCCCTCTCCAGTCTGGGGGCTACTCCCCTCTCCCCACTGCCTTGGGCTCTGCTCCTTTTCCCTCAACTTTCCCAGGATCCTTTCTGCCCTCCAGCCTGGGGTCTACTCCCCTCTTCCCACTGCCTTGGGCTCTGCTCCTTTTCCCTCAACTTTCCCAGGATCCTTTCTGCCCTCCAGCCTGGGGTCTACTCCCCTCTTCCCACTGCCTGGGGCTCTGCTCCTTCTCCCCCAACTTTCCCAGGATCCTTTCTGCCCTCCAGCCTGGTGGCTACTCCCCTCTCCCCACTGCCTTGGTCTCTGCTCCCTTTCCCTCAACTTTCCCAGGATCCTTTCTGCCCTCCAGCCTGGGGGCTACTCCCCTCTTCCCACTGCCTGGGGCTCTGCTCCTTCTCCCCCAACTTTCCCAGGATCCTTTCTGCCCTCCAGCCTGGGAGCTACTCCCCTCTTTCCACTGCCTGGGGCTCTGCTTCTTCTCCCCCAGCTTTCCCAGACCACTTTCTGCCCTTCAGCCTGGGAGCTACTCTCCTCTCCCCACTGCCTGGAGCTCTGCCCCTACTTCCCCAACTTTCCCAGACCCCTTTCTGCCCTCCAACCTGGGGGCTACTCCCTCCTCCTCACTGCTTGGAACTCTCCTCTTATTCCCCCAACTTTCCCAGGCCCCTTTCTACCCTTGACACTGGGTGCTATTCCCTTCTCCAAAAGCTCTCTACCCTGGGCTCTGAACTCCACAACACCTTCCTCAGAGCTTCCCCAGTCTCCAATGCCACCATCTCGGCTTCTAGTGCTCTGCCAGTTCCTGTGCCTCCATGGAGCCTCCAAGCTTCCCCAACTCCCACTTTCCTGTATACTGCTTCCAGAACCACCTTTATTCCCTCACCAGTGCTAGCTCCCTTCCTGCCCAGCCCCAGGCCCACACAGCCATCCTCCTGTCCTCTGTGCTCTGATGCTCCCAATCTCCCTGGTTCCATCGCTTTGGGTTCTGCTCTCCCACAGCCCCTCCAGTTCTTCCTCCCAGTTCCACAGCTCTTTGCACTGCCTTCTCCATTATCCCGATTTTCTCTTGCCCTCACAGCCCTTGGCTGGGTTCCACATTGAGATGACTTCACACAGGTTCTCTATAATCCTCTCTGCTTATTCCCTCACCTTCTCTGGGGCCTGGCCTCTTTGGAACCTGGCCCAGGACCTCTCTGCTCCTCTCCCCTTCATTCCCCTCATCACCTCACTGCTCCTTCCCAAGAGAAAGCAATTCCCCCTCCCTTTTCCCCAAATTTGTTCTCTTGCACAGAAATCCCTTACTTTGCTCTCACCTTTCTCCTCTGATGAGATCTGTCCTGCTGCATTTCAGGGACCTCACTCCACACCTCCACTCTTTTCCTGTGCCAATTTCCTACCCTTCCCTGCTCTCCCCTCACCTCTGCCCTTGCACTCACACTGGCTCTTTGGGATGGAGAGGAGCACCTTCACCCTGGTCGTCTTCCTTAGAGCTGCCTCAGTGACTTGTTCCTCTACCTCTCTGTCTGTCTGTTGCTCTTTCTCTGGCTCTCTCGTCTCCTCCTGTTGTCCAAATCCCGGAGCAGCAAGCTGTGGTCAGTGGCTCTGGCTCTCCCCATGTCCTTCTCTCTGAGTCCAAGGTCGTGTGAGAAGGGGCGGGTCGGCGGGGGGCTGTGGCCACTCTCTGGGTGGAGGGAACCTGCCCTTGCTTTCACCTCTTGATGTCAAGTGTCTTTCACTTGTGGTTCTGGTGGGTTCTGGTTGCTGTAGGTGCAGTCCCAGACTCAGCTTCTCACTGGGTCTTTGTGTGTAACTAATGAGTTTAACTGTAAGACTGTGGGTTCTCTGCTTCCAGGCAGCTTCTTCAAGAAAGCAACTCATGTCCCAATCCTGGCATTCCCAGGGACCCCTTCCCCAACTCAAACCATCACTGTCCTCTTTTCCTCCAGCCACATGGGGCTCAGGTCGTTCCCAGGGGGAGGGGCTCGTCTAGAAATGCCACTGGAGAAGGTGCTCCCAGGTTCTCTAAACTGTAAGCTCATTACGGGCAGGGAGTATGTCTCCTAATTCTGCTGCATCGTACTCCCCCACGTGTTTAGTACAGTACTGTGCACATATAGACTCTAAATAAATGGCTCTTGTGGGCAGGGAACATATCTGTTTATTGTACTGTACTCTCCCAAGCACTTAGAAAAATGCTCTGCATATAGTAAGTGCTCAATAAATGCAAGTGAATAAATGAATGCCACTGACTTGTTTACCAAGTCTGTCCTATCGTACTCTCCCAAGCACCTAGCACAGTGCTGTGCACACAATATATGCTCAATGCATACTACTGACTGATTGCTCCCAGGCTCACGGCCCTTCCCAACTGTTAGCCATCCTCAAAGTTTGGACACATCCACTGAACAGCTTATTGTTGTCTCTAAGGTTCTATGTCAACACTGGCTTCAAATTCCACTCTGTCGGATTATTTCTCCAACTGGGCTGTTCATAGAACTCTAGTGCTGGAAGGAACCTTGAGAGGCTACCAGGTCCAGCCCCCGTCTCAAGATGATGAATGAGTATTGGCAGGTATCTAGAAGCAAGGCAGGAAGGTGTGTGAGCCCAGGTTCTCATGGGGAAATTTCAACACCCTTTCCTGCAAGGTCTGCAGATTCTCCATTCTCCTGTACCTTCCAGGAACATGGATCATCTTCTTGAAGCATCACTCAGCTCTCCTCAAAACTCTTCTCTCCTCAGAGCTCTCTAATAACTCCGTGTCTGTCCATAGCAAAGGAAACCTCCATTCCATTGACCTCGAGGCTCTCTACCACCTAAGCGAAGCAGCATGACCTAGTGGAAAGAGCACAACCTTGGGAGTCAGAGGACCTGGGTTCTAATCCCAGCTCTGCCAATTGCTTGCTGTGTGACCTTGGGCAAGTCACTTAACTTCTCCATGCCTCATTTCTCCTCTTTTCCCTCGTACTTAGACTGTGAGCCCCATGTGGAATAGGGACAGTGTCCGTATTTCCTGAGTTGAATCAATGATGATTGATCAGGAGCACTTCATGAGCATTTATTGTGCGACGAGCACTGTCCTAAGTCCTTGGGAAGTTGCCCTCTGCCCCAGCTCCTCTTCCTACCCTCTGCTCCAATGCTCCATCATGGTTCTGTTTCTGACCCTGCTTCATCCCTTTGCTTTCGTGCGCTCTTGGATTCTGCCACTGCCACTGTGACTTTTAGCCTATTTTGTCTATTTTTTTTTAATGGCATTTGTTAAGCACTTACTATGTGCCAGGCACTGTACTAAGCTTTGGTGTAGATACAAGTTAATCAGGTTGGACACAGTCCATGTCCCACATGGGGCAAATGGTCAATCCCATTTTACAGATGAGGTAACTAAGGTCTCACAACAGACAAGTGGCACAGCCAGCATTAGAACTGAGAGTGTCCTGACTCTCAGGCCCATGGACTAACCGCTCAGCCATGCTGTTTTTCAGTCTATTTGATAATCAGTTGAATTCATTAAGCACTTACTGTGTACAGAACACTGTATTTAGCACTTGGGAGAGTATAATATAACAATATAGCAGAATTGGTAGGCCCGTTCCCTGCCCACAGTGAGCTTACTGTCTAGAGGGGGAGCCAGCATTAATATAGATAAATCAATCACAGATGTTTGTAAGTGCTATGGGGCTGAGTCAGGGGTGAGTAAAAGGAGCAAATCCAAAGTGTCGTGTTTGTGTTTTAAAGTTTCATCAGAATTGATGTGTCTGTCTCCAATCTCTTCTCCCCACTTAGGCTTTTAGATTGTGAGCCCCGTAAGGTACAGGGACCGTGTTTAATTCCCATCTGTGTGTTTCTCCCAGTGCTTAGTACAACACTCTGCACACAGTAAATGCTTAATAAATACTATTACTGTTATTACTACAATAGAATTAGTGGACATGATCTTTGCCCTCAAGGAGCTTACACTTGAGAGGGGGAGATAGGCACTAAAATACATTGATGAGGATGAGGATAATTAGGAATAGTAGTTGTTGTTGTAATAGTGATAATAGTAATAGAAGTGAGAATAATAGGAAATATGGAAGGAGTTAAGGTTGTTTCAGCTAGCAACTAGAAAGAAATACAGAAGGCTGTTCATGGTGAAAATCAAGTCCCTTTTCAGCTGATTGCTGGTGGTAAAAGATATAGTAGTTGATTTATTGAGCACACAGTTTGTTCAGTGCAGAGTACTACGTGCTTGGGACGTACAAAACCCATGTGACACTCCATGCCCATGAGGGGCTTACTCTTTAATAGAGATATAACAATAGTTACAAACAGAGTAGTCTAGAGATAACTGAATGCACAGTTGAATGCACTTTGGAAATGCATATCCCAAAGTTTTGAGGATGGGTATAAGCAAGCTCATAAATTCTAGATCTGGCTGATGGGTTTATTTGTCTTAGGGATCTGATAATTAATTGAGGAAGGCTTGCTGGACTACGTGAAGTGAGGCTCCTTGGATTTGGAGAGGAAGGGAGTCCCAAGCCAGGGAACAGAGTGGGAGGAGGTGAGAGCATTGAGGTACAGCTAGAAAGTTGGCTCGGGAAGAAGGAAGAGAGCAAGGTGGAGAGTAGTGGGAGAAAAGAGCAGAAAACTAAGGCGGTGTCAAACACTGTTCTAAGTGCTGGGGTCTTGTCTTAGGCTGTGGTGTCATTTCCAACCCAGAGTGCCTCGGTGGACACATCTCTCCCAGAATGCACCACTTCAATAGGCAATCGTTCTGGTAGTGTATAGATACAAGTTAATTAGGTTGGACACAGTCCCTGTCCTACATGGTGCTCATGATCTAAATAGGAAGGAGAACAGGAGAACTGAGAAACAGAGCAGTTAAGTGATTTGCCCCAGCTCACACAGCAAGAAATTGGCAGAGCCAGAATTGGAACCCAGGTCCTCTGACTCCCAAGCCCATACTCTTTCCACTAGGCCATGCTGCTTTTCTTAGTTGGTGGAGAGCCTTGAGGCCGACAGGGAAGAGTATTTTTTTTTGCTATGGAGGGACACGGGGAGCCATTAAAGAGTTTTGAGGAGAGGAGAAATGTGGGCTGAATGATGCTTTAAGAAGATCATCTATGTTCCTGGACAGAGCAGGAACTGGAGAATCTTCAGACCTTGCGGGAGAGGATGTTGAAATTTTCCTCATGAGCACTTGGAGTCGCACATCTTCCTATTTTACTTCTGGAATGTAAGACATCTGCCAATCTTCTCCCCCAGACTCACAGAATTTCCCTGGGGGCTGACTCAGATCTAGGGCTTTTAATCTGTGAGTGGGGAATGGGGAGAGGGAAGACCACCTGAGAACCTGGTCCCTACAGACCTAGGGAGGCTGGGCCCTTGGCCCCCTGGGCAGAGGGTCACAGGGCCTGAGGGTCACGAGGCCTGAAAGCATCAAGGCCTCAGGAAACACCTGCCACTGCTGTTGTTCTTTCCCCAGAGTAAGTCCAGTGTCCAAACTGCAGTGGGTCCAGGGGTTCCTCCGTGCACTGAGCTGAGCCTCAGGCCTCAACCCCCAGTGAAATGACTAAGACCCCAAGACACACCTGCCCCTCTGTGGTCCCTCACTGACCCAGACTTGATGAGGAACTGAAACCATTCATCAGCTGATTCTAGACCACCAGGCTAAGTCCACAGTAGAACTTTAAATCCTTGCACCTTCAAAAGCTCTCTGAATCAATCAATTAATGGTATTTATTGAGCAACTATGTGCAGAACATTGTACTAAGTGCTTGGGAGAGTTCGGTACAACAGAATCAGTGGACATGTTTCCTACCCAAAACAAGCTTACTGTCTAGAGAGTGAACTCAAAGCATAACCCAACCCTACAAAGCAGTATGGCTTAGTTAAAAGAGCTTACGTCTGGGAGTCAGGAGGCCGGGTTTCTAATCGGGGTTCTGTCACCTCTCTGCTATGTGACTTTGAGTAAATTATTTAACTTCTTTGTGTCTCAGTTTACCCCAACTGTAAAATAAGGATTCAACACCTGCTCTCCCTTCTACTTAGACTGTGAGCTCCATGTGGGACAAGGACTGTATCCTACATGATTAACTTGTATGTACCCCAGTGTTTAGAATAGTGCTTGACATTCCATCCACACTATGGAACTCTATTCAGAGAACTGGGATTCCAGAATTCAGAAGTTACGGTTTTGAAAATGCAATGATACATATCACTTTTATAAAGAGCAGTGAGAAAGCTGATAGTGAAAATGATTGCATCATTTCATGACTCTCAGACTATCTTCTATCTCTAAGATGGTGTGAACAGAACTGTCATAAGTTCCTGGTAGTGTGATGGGTGGAGACGAAGGGAAGGTTCATGTCTGCCTGGGGATCCTCTCGTCTTACTGAGGAAGAAGTAGAGCAGTGAACAACAGCGAGAATAATAGGAAATATGGAAGGAGTTAAGGTTGTTGCCACTAGCAACTAGAAAGAAGAAATACAGAAAGCTTTTCTCGATGAAAATCAAGTCCCTTTTCAGCTGATTTCCAAAAGAATGATGAGCTTCCAGATGCACAGTCCACAGTCCAGTTAGAGAAGCAGCGTGGCTCAGTGGAAAGAGCACGGGCTTTGGAGTCAGGGCTCATGAGTTCGAATCCCAGCTCTGCCACTTGTCGGCTGTGTGACTGTGGGCAAGTCACTTAACTTCTCTGTGCCTCAGTTCCCTCATCTGTAAAATGGGAATTAAGACTGTGAGCCCCACGTGGGACAACCTGATTCCCCTATGTCTACCCCAGCGCTTAGAACAGTGCTCGGCACATAGTAAGCGCTTAACAAATACCAACATTATTATATTCCAGGATTGCTGATTCAATTCATTTTTACCCCACCCTCTGACTCTCTTAGGAATCCTTGTCCCATTTCCACCAGTGCTTGCCCTTGGTTCAGTCTCTCCATTTCACCTACTTGCCTTGTTGGGATCCATTTCTGTTGTCTAAGTTTTCTGAGTCCTGGCCGTTGGCTGTGTTGGTTTGAAGATCCAGGCAAGGAGGACAGGGGCTGATAGGCATTAGTGGGGTTTGTAGGGCTATGGAAGAACCATACTGGGCTAATCTTGGGTAGATTCACTGTTTGAGCCAAGAAATGACCAAGGAAGCCCAAGGCTGCCTACGAAGAGGCTGACGGTGCTTAGCTTCTTTTTTTTTTTTTTAGGAGGGGGGCACTCTTTCATTCAAGATGTGTTGGTCATTGTAAATCATTCCAAGAGTTGGAAACTTGGGACAAATGACCACTGGGCAGACACCCATTAATGGCAATTATACACACCATTAATGGGTGTCTGCCCAGTGGTCATTTGTCCCAAGTTTCCAACTCTTGGAATGATTCTGGAATAGAGCATAAATATAATGTGATTCCAGGAGCGTAATACTTTCTGCCCACAGCAGCACTCAATGAATACAACCATTGTCGGTGATGGGTGATGAATGTTGAACAATGGATGAAGATGATATAACCAGAATAATGAAAGACCTTGTCAAGGGAAGGTTTGGAGGAGAGGGAACTGAGAGAAGAGGGAGAGGGAGAGAAAAGTGTCTGTAGCACCGTACTGGATTTTAAATATTATTTATTGCCACTGAGGACAGTGATGAAACACCAAGGAACACATACAATATGAGCATTATTATAGCAGACCATCCTTGTTGGTAGGAGTTTGGGGAGATTGACCGGTCAGTAATTCAGGAGTATTAATTAATTGCCTGCTCTGTGCTGAACCCTGAAGGAGGTGTGAATAAAAGTAGTCTAAGAACATGTATAAAAATCTTTAATTTTAGCTAAGAGAGTGAATGCCCAGTGTCTATTGCTAGTTGTTGTTGATGATGATGATGTTGGTATTTAAGTGCTTACTATGTGCAGAGCACTGTTCTAAGAGGTGGGGTAGGTACAGGGCAATTAGGTTGTCCCACTTGAGGCTCACAGTCTTCATCCCCATTTTACAGATGAGGTAACTGAGGCACAGAGAAATGAAGTGACTTGCCCAAAGCCATACAGCTGACAAGTGGCAGGGTCGGGATTCGAACCCATGACCTCTGGCTCCCAAGCATGTGCTCTTTCCACTGAACCACGCTGCTTCTCTAGTTGCCCACCTGGACCGTCTCTGCTTTATTCCCTGAGTCAGCCCGTCTCTGGTCCTTCTCCCAGTCCCACTCTCCAATCAACAAATCATATTTAATGAGGACTTACTATATGCAGACCACTATACTAAGCACTTGGGAGATCATGATACATCAGAATTAGGAGACATGTTCCCTTGCCAAAATGTGTTTATAGTCTAGAGGGGGAGGCAGATATTAATACGAATAAATTCCCATTCTAAGTCAGTTGCCACTTGCTCCCCATTCTGTTTCCACACTCTGCTGACTGTTTCAACACACTCATCCTTTTCCCTCCTCCATTTTGCTCTGCTCATCATTTTGTTGTCTGCGTCAATAGCTATCTGGCCTCTTCTGCTTTATTAAGCCTGCTAGTGAGCTAGCGAGTGAAACCTCATTACTTTCTGCTCTTCTGTTCACTTGACTCCCTCCTCACCCTGCTGTGCTTCAGCTGGGTGAGGCAGAGCTAGTAAAGAAGCAGTGTGGTCTAGTGAATAGAGCTCAAGCCTGGTCATCAGAAGAACCTGTTAGATTTTAATCCCAGCTCCACCACTTCTCTGCTGTGTGACCTTGGGTAAGTCACTTCACTTCTCTGTGCCTCAGTTACCTCATCTGTAAAATGGGGATTAAGACTATGAGCCCCATGTGAGAAAGGGACTGTGTCCATCCCAAATTGCTTGTGTCCATCCCAGTGCTTAGTACAGTGTCTGGCACATAGAGCTGAACAAATAACACAATTATTATTATTATTTTTTTGGCGAGCAGGCTGGGAGCTGTCCCCTCTCAGGGTCGCACCTGAAAAGTTTCCAGGACTCTACCAGCCTCGGCTACGGTAAGGAGAGTCAAACAGAGGCCTACCTATTCCATTCCTAGCTTGGTCAGTGGCTACTGAGTGGAAGTCAATCTGCTACAAGTCAAAATTCACCCATGCTGAGCAACAGCGGCATGGGAGAGAGTCAAGGGCGGAGATTCAACTTTACTGTGCAGAAGGCAGCAATGGTAAACCACTTCCATATTTTTACCAAGAAAACTCTCTGGATTCACTACCAGAACAATTGCAGATGGAGAGTGGGGCATTCTAGGAGAGAGGTGTCCGTGGTGTCGCTATAGGTTGGAATTGACACGATAGCATAAGACAAGACAAGGCTAAGAGCCAGGGATAGTGGGGAAAAGGGTGAGTCAAAGGGCATGAAATTGACATCTAGTTCCTCATGATCTGTGGTCTGTGGAAGGCCTCCAGGCTTCCCATGAAGCCCATGACTGTTTCCAAGGTGATGATGGTGGACTTTGGAGGGGTGAAGAGTTGGAATCCACATCAAAAGTTCAGTCCAGCTTCGCATTCCCAGTGATCAGTGGGGAACGGTGGCTCGGGAAGGGACCTGAAAGTCCCAGTCCTCCCTTTGCTCCAGCTGTAAGGGACGTGTTAGCACTTTATCTCTTCCTCCAGGGTCTGGATTGTCCTCTTTCTCACAGACAGACAGATAGACATTCAGATGCAGATGCACAAGGTCAGCACCACAGTGCAACATGTAAACCCATAACTGGTGGCACATGGATGGAAATGAGTCAGCTAGATTGACAGGGTCATTGCGAGGGGCATGGCTGAGCACAGGGAGAACACTGGGAATGGGAGAGTTGGTGCAGGGGTTTCCCCAGGTGGAGATAGGTCCAGCTTGGCAATAACCAGGGCCATCCCAACTTGTCCCCATGAGCAGTGAACTTTGTGGGATTCAGGCCAGTTCTGGAAGACATTTTCCACTGTTCTACAAGGCATCAGAATTGGCTGGACCCTCCCCCTCTCTACCCCATGAGGAGGGACCAAGGGTGGGATGTCGGCCAGAGACCGACGCTTCTTCCTTTCTCACCCTTCACAGTTTGAGGAAAGTCTCCAGGTTGAGCTCCTCCAGGAGGAGAGAGGAGGTTCTGGAAGATTCCTCTTCAGATTAAGTTTTTGATGTTGTCGAAAAGTGTCAGGAAGAGCAGGACTGGGAGTCCCTGAACCCAGTCTTCCCAGAAGCTGCAGGGGGGAGAGGAGGCCACACTAGGCCCCTTGATCAATCATGTTCCGGTAATCGGGAAGCATTTGCGGCTTCAAGTCCACCACTGTGGAGAAGATCCACTTCACCTGTCAAGGAAACAGCAAGGAGGTTATAAGGCTCTACCCAAGGACATAGAAGAGCAGTCCAGGCTGATTCACCAGAGGAAAAGTTAGGGATGGAGTGGGCACTATTAAGTGCTTGGAAGAATACAGTATAACAGTGTGGTCTCTCGAGTGCTTAGTACAGTGCTCTGCACACGGTAAGCACTCAAGAAATACCACTGATTGATTGATTTGGAGACTTTAGTGCTCAGTTAATAGGTAGACACTTCCTTACTTGCTCTGCACATAGTAAGCACTTAACAAATACCATTAACATAATCATTATTATTGTTGAGTACCATGGGAATTGGAAGATGGCCCCAAACTAAAAACAGCTCAACTCTCCCTGAAATGTAGGATTCCTTTCTACTATACTTGAGCACTAAATGCTACACATTACACTAATACTCTTTTTTGCATCCTTTCTTTCCCCAGTCTATCCATACCTCACTCTGGCACCCAAATCATTTTTCTAAAAAAAATTTGTCCATGTTTCCCCACTGCTCAAGAACCTCCAGAGGATGCCCACCTACACCTGCATCAAACAAAAAGGCCTTACCATAGGTTCTGAAGCATTCAATCCCCTCTCTGATTTCCTACTATAATCCAGAATGCTCATTTCACTCCTCAAACACCAACCTATAGACTGTACCTCGATCTCATCTAGCTCACAGTAGGCTCCTCTCCCCAATTCTGTCTCTGGTCTGGAATTCCCTCCTCTTTCGTCTCCAGCAGACCACCACTCTCCCCACCTTCAAAGCCTTATTAAAATCACATCTCCTACAAGAGGCCTTCCTTAACCAAGTCCTCATTTCCCCTACTCTCTTTCCCTTCTGTGTCACCTCTGCACTTGGTATGTACCATTTATTCACCCCACCACAGTAGCACAGTACTTATGTACATACTTGTGATTTGTTTTAACGTTTGTCTCTCCCTGTAATCTGTAAACTTTTGTGGGCAGGGAACATGTCTATCAACTCTGTTATACTGTACTCTCCCAAGCACTTAGTACAGTGCTCTGCACTCAGTAAGTGCTTAATAAATATGATTGGTTGATCAAGGCCTGAAAGTCACAAGAATCTGCATGATCATCCGTAAGGGTAAGAAATGGTGACTGAGGAAAGCTCAGACTGAGGAATGGTGGCTGAGATGGAGTATCCTCTATGGAGGAAACTGCAACCTGAAAACCAATGGGGTCTCTCATAATGGGGAAAAGAAAGCCTCCAAAAGTTAAAGACAGACAGATAGACCCCTTGCAAGCCCTGAGGCCAGTGTCCAGTGTCCCCGAGTAATGTCACTCATCGCCAGAAGGCAGAGGGTGTGAGTGAAGGAGAGGAGGGGAGTCTGTGGCCCTTACCTTGAAAAGGGTGACTGTGGCACTGTAACACACGCTGAGGAAGAAGAGGGTGATGAAGACAGAGATGGTGGTCCATAGCCCTTCGAGTTCCTCATCTCCAGCCTCAGCACAGTTCTCATCCAGAATCAGCTCTGTGAAGAAGGGAAAAAGAGAAGGTGGTTGGGGTTAAGTTCCTGTTTGCCCCATGACTCTATGGGACCGTGGGAGATGGGTGAAGTTGGGTTTTATCTGGAGTGAGGGGCAATCCCAAGGACACTATAAACAGGGAATGGTGCACACCACACAACTGCCCTACCAACGCCCAGCCCTGGAGAAGGTCTGTGTCTGCAAGGTTCTGGCCTGGACTTCCCTAAGGGGGTCCGTCCTGGTTCACAGAGGCCCCCAGTGGGCCAGTCTGGCATCAAAGACCTGGGAAGACCATGTGATTCCTGGACCAGTCTAGACACCACGGGGAGAAGGAGCACCGTATGCCACAGCCAGCATCAAGCCAGCCCATCTCTGAGTCCTCAAGACCCAGGATCTGCCAGGGTCAGAGTTCACCACTCACAGGAGCAGGCACTACAGTTCAGCCTGGACTAGCCAGTCAAGCCCCGACTCTGAGGGGTCTGCAAGTTCTGGCCTGACATTGGAACTGCTGAGGAGTAATCACGAGGTAATGGTTTTTGGGCATTTTGGCTTGGGTTCCTAGTAGTGTAAACAGTCCCCTTCACTCGGACATCCCCTCTTGCTGGAGGCTTGTGGACAGAAGGAGGGTGTTGGCTCTCATCTCTATGGTGAGATAATTTCCTCCCAGTTGTATGTCCCACTGCCCTTGGTGGGGTCAGGGCAGGTCTGCTCCCCAGAAGGCAACTTCTGGAGAGGATGGGGTCCCAGAGCAGATCAGGTGTTGATGGACTCCTGATAGTTTGGGTTCCATAGACATCCCTGAAAGGACAACAGCCTATATCCCTCACAGACTCCCTGGGACCCCAGGACTCCCATCCCAACATCTCCACAGCCCAGGGGAGGGTAGGCAAGGGCCCTCTCCCCAGCAATAGTTGAATCCAAATCCTATTTGGAAGTGGCTCAGGAGCAACAAGGACAGAATGGAATGGAGATGAGGTGGAGAGAGAAAGGGCATGGTGAAGGGGCAGGACAAGGGAAGGATCCAATCAAGATGGGAAGGATCGCTAGGATTGATCTCTGGGGAGGCTCTGCACTACCATTCTCTCTGGGGAAAGGCAGAGGAGGAGTAGGAGAGCTAAGAACTTCTCCTTTGGAAGCCCTCAGGGAGATGACCCATTCCTGGGTGTAGGGTCAGCTAAGTGTGATGAGAGAAGATGACTTTTTTGTTCTCCAGGGAGAGGACTGGGCTAGGTAGAACTTCATCTCCTCTCTAGGCTGATGTTTGCTGGCTTGTGTAAGATTAGGGTAGGACCAGTGGAGAGGGTACTGGGCAACACTTGGGGGTGCAGGCCAGGGCTGAGCTCCATGGTGAATGACCAGATCTGAGCTTTTCACTCTTAAATGCCCATTCCTTCACCCCCAGTCACGACAAAGCATCATGGACTAAAGTCTGGGATAAGGATAGGAAGGTAAGAGGTTCAATAAGGGAGTGGGAGTGAGGTGGTTTGGGCTAAACCAAGCTGAGAGTGTAAATTCACACTCTGTATGTTTACCACCACAGCTCAGAGCAGTCCTCTAGCCTGGTTCCTTCCAGGCCTTAGTGGGTTCTGGGGCCAATGAGCAAAGCAGCAAAGAAAAGGGACACGGATACTCCGTCTCCATTGGCATGACACACTGGCACAAAGGGACTAGAGGTACAAAATCAATGTTTCAGCGTGAGTGTGGGAGCTCATGTGTGGTTTGTGGGAGTGTATGGATAACCTTGTGTGTATGTGTGTGAGTGTGTGTGTGCATGTGTTCTACTGAGAAACAGAGATAGTGAAAGTTCACAAACTTGTGAGAGAATGATCTGCGACCGATTTCTCCAAGTGTATTTTGCTGGAAGTAGACGGACTTGACTTGGCATAAGACTGTATATGTGCGGGTTTGTGTCTCAATATGAAAACTATCTGAGTCCCTGGGGTGGTGTAGTACCCAGGCTGTTCAGCTGAATGTATGGAAGGAGGGAGGGGCACAAAAGTGATGCAGAGCAAGGAGGTGAGTCAGTAAGGTCACCCATCGGGAGGGGATAGAGACTACCTAGGCCTCTCGATGGGATTGTGTAGAGGGCAACTGGCTATGCTGACTCTGTCCCTGCCCCTTCATCCCTAGTTCCTGCAGGGGCCTCAGATAGAGGTTTTCCCCAGTTGCAAATGATTCAACATCTCCTAGCAGCAGAGTAGACAGGCAGGTGTTATGGTGGGAATGTGAGAGCCAGGGAACTATGGGAATTTCACCTCATGTTTTCCCAGAGGGGTGAGGGCTAGATGACCCAGGCCAGGTCTCAGTCAGAAGGCTCCAGGCTGCCCCCTGTGTGGGAAAGAGTGGACTGTGGACCGTGTGGTCTGTCAGCACTGTCCACAGCCAAAACTTCCCCATGGCTCCAGCCAGGAGAACATGGAGCCCAGGGCTTCGTCTGCCCAGACCCTCTCTCTAGCCACCTTCCTGAATTTCTACATCCTCCATGCTGCCCTAGCTACCATCAAGAGAGAGGAGACTTGGTTCTGCCCATCCAGTCCAGGTCCCTGGGAGAGGTAGGGGTAGGGCTTGAGATATCTCTGAAGACCTCCACCCCCAGAGGAAGACATTGCCCCAAGGGGGCATTGCCATCCAAGCAGTGCCAGGGCAGTTTCACCCACCATAGAGATGGAGCCAAGTTGCCCAGGCAAAGAGAGATGGCTTCCCTGCCCTCCCTGCCCCAGCTCTGGTCAGTCCAGTCACCCCACAGGGGAGCGTTCCCCCTTCTCTTCCCGTGGTGGGCCCAGGAAGAACCAGTCCAGACATGCCGTGATTCAGGCTTGGCGGTGGGGTGTTTATTATTTTGCTTTAGGGTCTTGGATGGAATTTACATGGGGAATTCCCCTCCTTTTGGACCCCAGGGACCCGGAGTGGGGGTGGGAGGGGCAGGGGACAAGCACAGACAGCAGATGGGGAAACAGGAGCCGGGCTGGTCCTGGGTCAGGAGGAGATGCAGGTGGGGCAGGAGGATGGGGTTCTCGGTGTTCTAAGCAGCTCTCATTTACCGGAAGTTTTGGACACCGTCTTCTGAAGAAATTTCTGGGGCAGGGCCTCGTGCCTCACTGAGCAGGTAAAGGAGCCTCCTTGATTCCATTCTGTCTTCTGCACAGTAAGCTTGCTGTAGAGGAAGTAGGAGTTCCCATTTTTCTGGGGCAGGGTGGTGGCATAGTCTCCCTCAGGTACCGGTCTGTCGTTATGTTGCCAGTCGATGGCGATTGCATCGGGGTAGAAGTCCAAGACCAAACAGGTGATGCTCACAGAGTTTTTGTTCATCTCATCTCGGTGAGGTGGGAAGACGTAGGCCTCCGGAGCTTTGCGTGTGCCTTAAGGAGAGTAAGAAACGGAAGAATTAAACATTAGCCCCTGTCACTCCACAACATCTGGTGGGACTGAGAGTCTCTAGGCTAAAGGGTTGAGTGCCACAGAACTGTGAGGGGAGTCAGGGAACCACCCCCAAATATAGGGATGGACGGATTGTCTTCTCTGGCCAATGGGGGATTGAGCCTCTGCTGGGAGGGAGCATCAGATTCATTGTGGATTTCAAAGTCCTTGCCAAATCAGACAGTCAATCAGTGGGCTTTATTGATTGTTTAGTGTGTGCAGAATTTTGTTTAGTGTGTGCAGAACCATGTACTAAGTGCTTGAGAGAGTACAATACAGCAGAGTTGGAAGACACTTTCCTTACCTCCAATGAGTCTACAGTCTAGAGGGGGCTAAGAATGACCTGGAATGATGCTTTCTCTTGGAAAGAGTTTCCACAGGCCAGTGTACTCGCTCCTTCCAACATTTGGGAAAATACACCAACCCTTAGCTTTCTTCACACCTGTGGGTGATTTGTTTGGTCTTCTCATCCCTTCCCAGAGAGTTTTTATCTTCCATGAGTTGAAGATAAGAATCTATTCTATATCATGTTATATCAATCATGACATCATGTTCCCCACCCTCTGCCCTATCCTGCCCCTCTGGAGTTCAGCTTGGGTTTCAACTTCCCTTGACTCTGCATCCTGATATCAGATTAGGGGAAGAGCTCTAAATTGAATTTTCCAGTGCAGAGAGCAAGCATCTACTTACCGGCAGTATGGGAGATAGACTTCGTGATGGGTGATGGAAAATTTTTGTGTTGCACTTTGCATTTGAATACTTTCTGGTCCAGCCAGTCCTTGCTGGACACGTCCCGCTCACTGACGAAACGATAGGTGCCATTCCTCTGTTCCTTGGGTGGTGGTTCTAGCATTCTTGTCTTGGGAAGTTCCTTGTCGCCTTGGTACCAAGTGACAACAGGGCTTTCATCTTTGTCTTCGAAGCCAAGATCCACAACAACACAGGTGACCTTAGGGGTGCCAGCCACAGAGAGGAAGTCCTTGGGTTTGGGAGGGAATATGAATACAGCAGCACTACCTGGGTCTGGAGGACAGAAATTAGGAGAAGAGAGTGGATGGGATACAGTGAACAGGGTCTTTCAGTTCCAGTTTCAATGCTGACCCCCACTGGCCTCTCCCTCTAGACCAAGAGGAAAGAACAAGAGAGGCGGAGTCAGGGGATCGGGGCTCTAGCCCCAACCCCGTCTCTTGTCTGCTATGTGACCTTGGGCAGGTCACATAAATTCTCAGGGCTTCAGTTTCCTCTTCTGTAAAACGGGAACATAATGCCTCTTTTTCCCTCCCTCGTGGATTCAAGGGCTTAGTGCACACTGTAAGTGCTCAGTAAGTATGATGGACTGATTTAGATCCCCAGAGACTGATTCTCTTGTTTCTCCCCCAGTGCTTAGCACAGTGCTTGGCACATAGCTCTTCATAAATACTACCACCACTATCATCATCATCATCATCATCTTCATATCCATCCGTAACCTCTCCTCAGTCTTCTAGAGCTCCTCCCTCCACACTGAGAGGAATTGCAGCACATTCATTCACCTTCTCTTTGAATTTTTGCCGCTGGACCTCTTGTCAACCCATCTTCTGTCCCTAGCCCTTCTGGAATTCCTGAGAGCTTCAGAGTTAAACTGAAACGGAGCATCTGGCTTTACCCTGAGATTTCTGCTCTTATGGTGCTCCCAACTCTCCACCCTCAACTTTTCTCCTGATATTGCTCTGCAGGTCAAAAAGCTGGGGATAATAATTGTGGCATTTGTTAAGTGCTTACTATAAGTCAAGCATTGTGCTAAACTCTGGGGGAGAGTCTAGATAATCAAATCCCACATGGGTCTCATAGTAAAGTAGTAGGGAGAACAGATATTGAATCCCCATTTAACAGTTGAGGTAACTGAGGCACAGAGAAGTTAAGTGACCTGCCCAAGGTCATACAGCAAATTGTGATGGAGCTGGGACTAGAGCCTAGGTCCTCTGACTCCCAGGCCTGTGTTCTTTCAACTAGGTCACACTGATCCCTTAGGAAGCAAGGGTTTTGAAGACTTACTTGGGCAGTGAGGAGGGTTACTAGGTCCAGGTTCTGCAAACAGAAAAGGAGATCAGTATTCATTCAGAGTGTGAAGAAAATATCAAAGAGTTCAAAAATGTCAATGGCTCATTTAAAAGAAGAGGCTATTGGAATGTCACACCCTTATTTTCATTGTATCCATGGCCTCTTCCTTCCCATCCCACCACATATATGGATTTCCTGACATAAAATGAGATTTCATGAAGGTATCCAGGCTCTTCTTCCCCTTGCATTGAAACCACAAGTCCTGTCCTGAACTGGGATTCCTCCAGCCTCATAACTCCCAACCTTCTTGCGTGCTCCCTTTCTGCTGGGAGGGATGGACACCAACAGCCTCCAAGGTGTGGGGTGGGAAGAAGGCAGCTGTCTTACCAACTTTCTTATCGATCTTGGTCTTGCTGGCTGGGTGCTCCACATTGCAAGTGACTGACTCCGACCGCCATTTTTCTGTAGGGAGGGTGATTTGGCTGCTGAGGGTGTACAGACCCCCGGACTGGAGGACAGCGGGGAAGGTTTTGGAGCTGCTGCTGAAGGCAGGTGGGCTCCACTTGACGTGCACTGGTTGTGGGGAGTAGCCGGTCACTAGGCAACCCACGGTCACCTCAGAGAGTTCTTCTTCTTTGCAGCTGGGAGTCAAGGGGAAGATGGATGGGGGAACTGTCCCAGCTGAAAGGCAAGAAGAGGATTTAAGTTTGGGCCATCACACACACACACGCACATACATATACATATACTCCAACAACCAGTCAAATGAGAAGCAGTGTGGTAATAATAATAATAATGTTGGCATTTGTTAAGTGCTTTGTATGTGCCAAGCACTGTTCTAAGCACTGGGGTAGATACAAGGTAATCAGGTTGTCCCACAGAGGGTTCACAGTCTTCATCCCCATTTTACAGATGAGGTAACTGAGGCCCAGAGAAGTTAAATGATTTGCCCTAGGTCACACAGCTGACAAGCGTTGGAGCCGGGATTAGAACCCATGACATCTGACTCCCAAGTCCGTGCTTTTTCCACTAAGCCATGCTGCTTCTCTAATGGAAAGACCACGGGCCTGGGGCCCAGAGAACTTTGATACTAATCCCAGCTCTGCCACTTGTCTGCTGTATGACTTTGGGCAAATCACTTCTCTTCTCTGCACCTCAGTTACCTCATCTGTAAAATGGGGATTGACTATGAGCCTAAGTGGCTCATGGACCGTGTCCAACCTGATTATCTTGAATCTACCCCAGTGCTTAGTACAGTGCCATTATAAATTACATCAGTGCCAATATATCCTTATAAAAAGACAGGCAAGTTACCCAGAAGAGGAGGAAGAGGGGAGATTCTCCCAATTCCCTAGAGGGCAAACCCAACTTCATACTTTTTCAGCCCCCCATCTGATGGCTCTGTAATTTATTATATCCATAATTTATTTGTTTATATTAATGTCTGTCTCTCCCACTATACTTTAAGCTCACTGTGGGCAGGGAATTTGTCTACCAACTCTGTTATATTGTCGTATTGTCTTCTTCCAAACGCTTATCACAGTTCTCTGCACATAGTAAGTGGTCAATTAATATGATTGATTGATTAAGAGCCCCTTCCTTCCGCCCCCGCCCCCCCGTGGATTTGCTTGGGCCAGTGATGTGGTCCTCCTCCCCACCCCCATTCTCCTACGCTGTTGCAGGACATCCTGCTTCCTTCCCCTGGGGACCCCCAATCTGCTGTGAAGAAGGCCTGATACCGTTCAGAAGCTCAGTGGGAACAGCAGCATTTGAGGGTGAGTCAAGCGCACCACGGTTCTGGGTGGGGGATGGGGAAACAGGGCTGAAAGGGCTGACGAGGATGAGGACTGCAGGACTGACTTTAGCTCCCAGTCCTGGTGGGTGACCAGGTGACCGGGGGATGGTCCAAACTGGGTGGTCTGCCCCCCCTTTATGGCTCAGTCTGGCTGAAGGGGAGGAGCTCTAAACTAGTTGATTCACAAGGAGACTCACAATGCCAGGTTCTGTGGATTCAGAGAAGGGGTATCAATGGGACCCTAACGGAGCAGGCCCCGGGATCTGACACCCCCAAAGAGGGAGGGACCATCAGGAACCAGGGGCTGCCGAGACAGACATACAACTGGTCTACCTGCCCATCTCCTCACCAGAGTCATCACCATCACCAGAGCCCGCAGGATCGATTGGGCCTCAGCAACCGGAAAGTCCTGTCCAATGGGAGCATAAATCATGCTAACCCCCACACCTGCTGCCGGGCAGCTCAGCCCCTGGGCCTCCTCCAGAAATCCACCAGCCGCACACTCATACCTGCTGCCAGCTCGCTCCCTTGGTCCTCCTCACCATACTCTGCTCCTGGGTATCCCATGTCAGCTGAGCCATTTTGCCCTTGGTAACTCAACTCAACCACTGTGTCTCATATGATTACCCCTTATGTAGCCCAGTGCTTAGTATGGTGCTAGTGGGCTCTTCACAAATACTGCAATTAGCCACATAATGCCAGGGCAACTTCTCTGCTCTAGGTTAGCTCATATCTTTTCTCTCTCTCAACTCGCCTCCTCTGCCTCATACCAGTCTGTCTGCTCCTTCCCCCTGCCAGTGCAGACCTGTATCCCCATTTCCCTAAGATAAGCTCTTTGACCCACTGACATTCCTGCTTCGGTGCCACTCACCAGCTCACTTCTGCTAGCTCATCTCCTCTGCCAGCTCAGCTTCTGCAGAGCCTGCCATCTTCCCCCTGCTACTTCACGCTCTGTACCCTCTCCTAGCTTAGCTTCTCCACGCCATCTCCAGCTCGCTTCTGAATCATCTTCCAGTTCAGCTCATCTGCACCCAGCTAACTCAGCTCTGTAACCACTGCCCAGCTTCGCTCCTCTGCCCACTGACCTTGTGCCAACTCAGTTATTTTGCCTTCTACAAGCTCATCTCTGCACTCTGCCCCTTCTGCTCTTGGTCCCCTTGCTAACTCAGCCTCTCTCTTCCTTACCCATTGAGCTCCTGTACACACTTTCAGCTCAGCTCCTCTGTCTTTTATAGCAGCTCAGCTTTTCTGGCCCTGTCTGCTCAGCTCCTATATCTCCTGTCATTTCACCACTGTGCTCCCTTTTTAGCTCAGCTCCTATCATCACTTCCAACTCTGCTCCCTGGCCAGCTTAGCTTTTGTATTTCCTACCATCTCAATGCTTCTGCCCCATGCCAGTTCAGTTACTGTGGCAGCTCTCAGCTTAGCCCCCACACCTCCCACCAGCTCACCATTTCTGCTAGCTCAGCAACTCTGCCTGTGTCAGTTCAGCTCCTGTACCCTCTCCCAGCTCTGAGCCTGGGCCTCCTGCCAGCTCAGACCCTGTGCCCCCAGCTAGTTCAGCTCCCATACCTCTCCCAGCTCAGCTACTATGCCCCCGGCTACTCATTTCCTGAACCTGCTCCAGCTCAGCTGCTATGCCTCCTGCCAATTCTCTTCCTGTACCTGCTTCTATCTCAGCTTCTAGTTCTAGCTCTCTTACCATCTCCCAGCTCACCACTGGTACCAGCCCTGAGCTCAGGTCCTGGGCCCTCTGCCAGCTCATCTCCTGAACCAGATCCCAGCGCTGTTCCAGTACCTCCAGTCAGCTCTACTCCTCTATCTGTTCCTGACTCAGCTCTTGTTACCTCCTGCCAATTCGGCTCCTGTACCTGATGCCAGCTCAGCTCCTGAACCTGGTCCTAGCTCAGCTACGATACTAGCTCCCAGCTCTGATCTGGTATCTCCTGCCATTTCACCTCCTGGTACCTATTCCTAGCTCAATACAATACTAACTTGGAGCTCTGCTCTGATCACAGCTTCTAGCTCAGCTCCGGCACCTCCAGCCTGCTCCTACTTCAGCTACGGTTCTAGCTCCTAGTTCTGCCCCGGTACCAGCTCCCAGATAAGTGGCCGTACCTTCTGCCAGCTCTCTCCAGGACCAGCTCCCAGCTCAGCTATGCTACCAACTCTCAGCTCAGCTACAGTACCAGCTCTCAACTCAGCTGCGATGCCCCCTGCCAGCTCAACTCCTGAATCAGCTCCCATCTCTGCTCTGGTATCTCCTGCCAGCTCTGCTCTTTTACCTGCTTCCAGCTCAGCTCCTGCACTTCCTGCCAATTCTGCTCCTGGATCTGCTCCTAACACAGCTAGGGTACTAGTTTCTAGATCTGCTTTGGTACCAGCTACCATTTCAGCTCCTGTGCCTCCTGCCAGCTCATCTCCTGAATCTGCTTCCATCTCTGCTCCATTACCTCCTGCCAGCTCTGCTCCTGTACCTGCTCCCAGTTCAGCTATGGTACCAGCTCAGCTCAGCTTCAATCCCCCCTGTCAACTTCTCTCCTGAACCAGCTCCTGTCTCTGCTCTATCCCCTACCTGCTCTGATCCTATATCTGCTCCTCTCTCAGCTATGGTACTGGCTCCAGCTCTGCTCTGGTACCAACTCTCAGCTCAGCTGCAATAGGTTCTGCCAGCTCTGCTCTGGTGCCAGCTCTGCTCTGGTACCAGCTCCCAGCTCAGCTCCAATAGGTCCCGCCAGCTCTGCTCCTGTACCAGCTTCTAGCTCAGCTATGGTACTAGCTTCCAGTGATGCTCTGGTACCAGCTCCCAGCTTACCCGAGGTACCTCCTGCCAGTTCTGCTTTGGCACCAACTCTTAGCTCTGCTCTAGTAGCAGCTCCTAGCTCAGCTCTGCTGATATGTGCCCTTCCAGCTCACCTCCTGAACCTACTCCTCTCTCTGCTCCGGTACCAGCTTCTGGTTCAGCTACAAAACTAGCTCCCAGCTCTGCTCTGGTACCAGCTCCCAGCTCAGTCTAGCTGCTCTGCCCACTGCCAGCTCATCTCTCGAGCCTACTCCCAATTCTGCTATGGTACCTCCTGCCAGTTCTGCTCCTAACTCAGCTAGGCACTAGTTCTCAGATCTGCTCTGGTACCGGCTCCCAGCTCAGCCTAGCTGCTCTGCCCCCTGCCAGCTCATCTCTTGAGCCTACTCCCAATTCTGCTATGGTACCTCCTGCCAGCTCTGCTCCTAACTCAGCTAGGCACTGGCTCTCAGGTCTGCTGTGGTACCGGCTCCCAGCTCAGCCTAGCTGCTCTGCCCCTTGCCAGCTCATCTCTTGAGACTACTCCCAATTCTGCTATGGCACCTCCTGCTAGAGCTGTTCCTAACTCAGCTAGGTACTAGCTCTCAGGTCTGCTCTGGTACTGGCTCCCAGTTCAGCCTAGCTGCTGTGCGCCCTGCCAGCTCATCTCTTGAACCTACTCCCAATTCTGCTATGGTACCTCCTGCCAGAGCTGCTCCTAACTCAGCTAGGTACTAGCTCTCACGTCTGCTCTGGTACCGGCTCCCAGCTCAGCCTAGCTGCTCTGCCGCCTGCCAGCTCATCTCTTGAGCCTACTCCCAATTCTGCTATGGTACCTCCTGCCAGCTCTGCTCCTAACTCAGCTAGGCACTGGCTCTCAGGTCTGCTCTGGTACCGGCTCCCAGCTCAGCCTAGTTGCTCTGCCCCCTGCCAGCTCATCTCTTGAGCCTACTCCCAATTCTGTTATGGCACCTCCTGCCAGCCCTGCTCCTAACTCAGCTAGGTACTAGCTCTCAGGTCTGCTCTGGTACCAGCACCCAGCTCAGCTACCACACCAGCTCCCAGCTCAGTTCAGTGCGATGCTCCCTGCTAGCTCATCTCCTGAACATGCTCCCTTCTCAGCTCCATTAACATCCTGCCAGCTCAGTTCCCAGATCTGCTCCTGTGCCGAGTCAGCTCAGTTCCCATATCAGCTCCTGGCTCAGCTTCATTACATCCTGCCAGCTCAGCTCCCATACCTTCCCCCGATCAGGTCAGCTCCCTTGCCCCCAACTGATTCAGCAGCTGTAATAATAATAATAATGTTGGTATTTGTTAAGCGCTTACTATGTGCTGAGCACTGTTCTAAGCGCTGGGGTAGACATAGGGGAATCAGGTTGTCCCACGTGGGGCTCACAGTCTTAATCCCCATTTTACAGATGAGGGAACTGAGGCACAGAGAGGTTAAGTGACTTGCCCACAGTCACACAGCCAACAAGTGGCAGAGCTGGGATTCGAACTCATGAGCCCTGACTCCAAAGCCCGTGCTCTTTCCACTGAGCCACGCTGCTTCTCCAAGCTGTATTGGTTCCCAGCTCAGCTCTGGTACCATCTTTCATTTCTGCTTCTCTACCCTCTTCCAGCTCAGTTTCTGAACCTGCCCTCAGCTCTGCTCCTGTATCTCCTGCCAGCTCTACCCCAGTACCTGCTCCCAGCTCTGCTCAAGTTCTGCTCCTCTGCTCGCTGCCTGCTCAGCTCTCAAACCTGTTCCCTGCTCTGCTCCTGTACCTCCTGCCATCTCAGCTACCATACCTGTTTCCAGCTCAGCTCCTGTGCACCCTCCCAGCACAGCTCCAGGCCTGCTCCTAGCTCAGCTCCGAGTCCTGCTTCCAGCTCTGCTCCTGTTCCTGCTGCCAGCTCAGCTGCTGCACCTTCTGCTGGCTCAGCTCTCATTCCTGTTCCTAGCTCAGCTCCAGCTCCTGCTTCCAGCTTCTAGTTCTGCTCCCATGCCCCTAGCCAGCTCAGCTCCTGAACCTGCTCCCTGCTTTGTTCTTGTACCTCCCACCAGCTCAGCCCCCATTCCTACTTCTAGCTCAGCTCCTTTGCCCCCTCCCAGCTCAGCTCCAGTACCTGCTCCTAGCTCAGCTCTGGCTACTGCTCCCAGCTCTGTTCCTGTACCTCCTGCCAGCTCAGCTCCAGTTCCAGCTTCCAGTTCTGTTCTTCTGTCCCCTGCCAGCTCATCTCCTGAACCTGCTCCCGACTATGTTCCTATACTTCCTGCCAGCTCAGCTCCCATATCTGCTTCCAGCTTAGCTCCTGTGCCCCTTCCCAGCTCAGCTCCAGTACCTGTTCCCAGCTCAGCTCCTGTACCTTCTGCTGGCTCAGCTCTTATTCCTGTTCCTAGCTTGTTCCGGCTCCTGCTTCCAGCTTCTAGTTCTGCTCCCCTGCCCCCTGCCAGCTCAGTTTCTGAAGCTGCTCCCTGCTCTGTTTCTGTACCTCCTGCCAGCCCAGCCCCCATTCCAGCTTCCAGCTCATCTCCTCTGCCCCCTCCCAGCTCAGCTCTACTACCTGCTCTTAGCTCAGCTCTACTACCTGCTCTTAGCTCAGCTCTGGCTCCTTCCCCAAGCTCTGCCCCTGATCCTCCTGCCAGCTCAGTGTCCATTCCTGCTCTCAGCTCACCTCCTGTGCCCCCTCCCAGTTCAGCTCTGGCTCCTGCTCCCAGCTCTGCTCCTGTTCCTCCTGCCAGCTCAGCTCCAGTTCCAGCTTCCATTTCTGCTCCTCTGACCTTTAGCAGCTCATCTCCTGAACCTGCTCCTGGTTCTGTTATTATACCTCCTGCTAGCTCAACTCCCATTCCTTCTTCCAGCTCAGCTCCCGTACCCTCTCTCAGCACAGCTCCAGGGCCTGCTCCTACCTCAGCTCTGGCTCTTGCTCCCAGCTCTGCTCCTGTACCTTCTGCCAGCTCAGCTCCTTAACTTGCTCCTAGCTAAGCTCTGGCTCTTGCTTCCAGCTCTGCTCCTGCTCCTCCTGCCAGCTCAGCTCCAGTATCAGCTTCCAGTTCTGCTCCATGCCCCCAGCCAGCTCAGCTCCTGAACCTGCTCCCTGTTCTATTCCTGTACCTCCTGCCAGCTCAGCTCCCATTCCTACTTCCAGTTCAGCTCCAGTACCTGATCCTAGCTCAACTCTAGCTCCTGCTCCCAGTTCTGCTCCGGTTCCTCCTGTTGGCTAAGCTCCAGCACCTACTCCAGGCTCAGCTCCAGTACCAACTTCCATTTCTGCTCCTCTGCCCTTTAGCAGCTCATCTCCTGAACCTGCTCCTGGGTCTGTTCCTGTACCACCTATCAGCTCAGCTCCCATTCCTGCTTCCAGCTCAGTTCCTGTCCCAGATTCCAACTCAGCTCCCATTCCAGCTTCCAGCTTGGCTCCTGTACCCTCTGCAAGCTCAGCTCCTGAACTTGCTCCCAGCTCTGCTTCTCTGCCTACTGCCAGTTCAGCTCTGGTACCAGCTCCAAGCTCTCCTGTATCAGCTCCTCTATCGGCTCCAAGTTCTGCTCTTCCCCTTGACATTTGAGGACCTACATCTGCTTCCAACTTTATTCCTGTACCTGCTCCAAATTCAGCTCCCACACCCTCTGCCAGTTCACTTCCTGAACCTGCTCCCAGCTCTGTTCTTATGCCCCCTGCCAGTTCAGCACCTATGCCAGCTCCCCGCTCTGCTCTGGTACCTCCTGCCAGCTCAGCTTGTGTCACTGTTCCAACTGAGCTCCTGTGCCCCCGCCAGCTCAGCCTTTAGCCCAGGACCAGCCAAGCCTCCCTGTCCATGCCAGCTCAGTTTGTGTGTCTGATACAGACCCAATCTCTGTCCCTACAGCCAGTTTAGCTCTCATCCTGGCAGTCTTTTCATGGGCCTCTCACTCAGGCTTGGATTCCCACTGCAACTCAAATCCCACCCCTTTCTTAATCCCTGAGAAAGCCCATCTTGTCTGGATTGGTCCAGCCTAGCTCTCATTTCCCATTCCTCGATCCTTGTTAGCTAACCTTTCTCTCAGCTCTTGGCTCTCCATGAAGCATTCCCAGTTAGCCCGATTCCTCCAGTCTATCACAATGGCTTAAGTGGTTTCACTGCTCAGTGCTCAGGGCTGGAGGAGAACATGATGGATCCTCCTGTCTCTCTGCTGAGTAGTCCCTGACCCCCACATCCACTGGGCCATTTCTGGCTCCCTGTGTGCTCACCCCTATGAAGGGTGTTTTGCTTTCTCCATCCCTGCTTCTCCTTCCTGACCTTAATGCCAGAAGCAGGACCTGCTGCCAGATGTGGACATTCTCTCCCAAACACATGCTCTTTGCACTGAATGCCTCTTGACAATGCTCCACTTCTGTTTTCCCCAAACCAGGAGTCTTCCACACGGCATCTCTCCACACTGTTGTTGCCTGACACAGGTTATCGTCTCAGAAAGGAGCAGAACTCCAGAGGTCTGGCTCTCTGTCTAACATTAGTCCCTCCAGCCCCAGATGGAATCTGTCTTTTCTTTCTCCCCAGGAAGTGATAATCCTTTCCCTAAGGCAGAAGGATAAAAACCAAACCTGGTCCTTTCTGGAGTGCTGTGAGCCTGAGAGATCATCCTGCTTGAGAAGGACTCTTCAGGGAGGCCGGGTGGAGGATGGAGTTGTGCTCTTAACTGCTTCTCTGCAGGTTCCCAATGGTGGTCTCTGTCCCAACGGCCCCATGATCTCTCCACCATTCACACCATCTTTCTCTGCTTCATCACCTTCTTACATCATTACCGCTCTCACTTCCTTGGAGTCAACAGCAAACCTGAACAGATATTACAGCAATTGCCCCCAGCCCTAAATATGGCTTTGAAACCAGGGTTTCAAAGGCATTTCAATCTGGGCAGTTCCCTTTTTCTCTCTGGGGTTATCCCCAGGGGAATTGCCTGTGAGCTGAGGCTGAGAAGGCTACAGTTCTGCAGGGCTAGGAGGTGATGCAGCCTGCAAGCCCAGGGCTCCAGGAGGAGATGTGGACACATCCTCACCACTGCCCCTCCACCTCTGCACCCACCTTGAAAGCCCTCAGCAGCGGAGAGGGGACACAGGCTGTCATCCCCTACCTTGAGGGCCCCTGCAGGAAAAGGTTCCTCTGGACGCCCCCATGTCCCACAAAGACATCAGTGACCAGTTCCAGTCGAGATCGAGGTCCTACTTCCTTCACATGGGTTCTCAGTCCTTCATTCTCCAAACCAAAGCTTGCCAGCTGTCTTCAATATTAGGAAAAATGGAAATATTGATAGAAAGGTCAAGAAGAATTTCAATACATTAAATCATGATAGGATTCACTTGCATATTAAAAGGAAAATTGGGGGATGTTAGAAGGGCCCTCTTTAACCCTGGGCTAGATGATCAAAAATCATAGCCTTATTATAGTGCTCTGCACATAGGTGCTCAGTAGTCATTCATTCAATCCACCATTCAATTGTATTTATTGAGCACTTACTGTGTGCAGAGCACTGTCCTAAACACTTGGGAAAGTACAGTATAACAATAAACAGACACATTCCCTGCCAAAAGTGAGCTTAGAGTTTAGAGGGGGAGACAGATGTTAATATAAATAAATTCCGGATATGTACATAAGTGCAGTGGGGCCGGGGGTGGGGGTGACGAATGAAAGGAGCAGGTCAGGGTAATGCAAAAGGGAGTGGGAGAAGGGGAAAGGGGAGCTTAGTCAGTGAATAAATAACGGTGACTGACAGCATCATTGAGCTGGAAGAGGCTTTGGAAAATCTTCTGATAATAACAATAATAGTGATATTTGTTGAGTGCTTACTGCATGTCAAGCACTGTACTAAGCGTTGTGGTAGGAATAAGATAATCAGATTCCACATGGGGCTCACAGTCTAAGTAGGAGAGAGAAGAGTTTTTGAATCTCCATTTAGCAGTTGAGGGACCTGTGGCACAGAGGAAGTAAAATGACTTTTCCAAGGCCACACAGCAGGCAAGTGGTAGATACAAGATTGGAACCAGGTCTTCTGTCTCCCGGGGCCATGCTCATTCCACTAAGCCATGCTGCTTCTCAATCAGTGGTATTTATTGAGTGCTATACTGAGTGCAGAACACTGTACTAAGTGCTTGGGAGAGTACAATACAGTGGAGTTGATAGGCATGATCTTTTGCTCTCAAGGAGCTTCCAAACCAGTGGTTCTCAGGTTTGATTCCTTGAGTCCCAAATCTCAGTAATGGTCCTGGCATCACGAAGAATGTGGAGAAAATAGAGAAGATCCAGAGTAAAGCGACGGGGATCCTCTCTGTAAGGTTCCAAACTTTAGGAGCTCTGGAACACAGTAAGTGCTCAATAAGTACATATGAATGAATGAATAGAAGGTGTGTGTGTGTGTGTGTGTGAGAGCAGGACACTCATCTCAAGTTGAGGGATGGGGAGAAGGCCTGGGAGGAGAAAGAAAGCCGTTTCTGTAACTATTAGTGGAGCACTTTAGAGTCTCATCCATCCTTTTGTGGTAATGCATCCAGGTGTCGCTAATCCCTTAGATGTCTTTACTACTTTCCTTGGTTAGTCTTGGCAAGTCTGTCTTAGGGGAGTCATAAGTTTAGGAAAGTCTCTGTGAGTTTGATTTGAATGACTCTTCCTTTCCTTTGAATAACTCCATTAATAATGATCATGATATTCATTAAGACTGAACTATATACCAAGTCTTGTACTAAGCACTGGGGTAGATTCAAATTCTCTGATCAAAGACACTGTCCCATATGGGGCTTGTAGTCTAAGAGGGAGGGAGAACAGGTATTTTAATCCTCATTTTACAGATGAGGAAACTGGGGCATAGTTAAGTTATAGAAGCTATAGAAGCAGCATGAACTAGTGGAAAAAGCATAGAATTGAAAGCCAGAGGATCTAGTTCTAATTCCTGCTCTACCACTGACTGCTGTGTGACCTTGGGCAAGGCAAATAATAAAAATTATACTAATTGTGGTATTTGTTAAAAGCTTACTATGTGCTGAGCACTGTACTAAACACTGGGATAGATAAAAGGTAATTAGATTAGATTTTGTCCCAGTCCCAAAAGGGGTTTCAATATGTGTATATACATATATGTATATATATATGTAAATAGCATTACTTTCTTTCTTCACCCCCAATACCACTGATTGAGTTAGTGGTAGTAAGCGCTAACAAATGCAGTTATTATTATTATTTTTATTATAATTATTATGTGACTTACCCAAGGTCACACAGCAGGCTAGTGGAAGAACTCAAACTTGAATCCAGTTCTCTTGGCTCTCAGTCCCATGTTCTTTCTGCACAGTCATGCTGCCTCTTCATTGTTTAAGCTGTTTTAATCTAAAGTTGTGCCCATCAATTTGATATGTGTGGAGTAAGTATACATAAAACCACCAGAGATGTTATATTGTGTTAAACAAGTACTTCACCTAGGCTTTTGCACTTTCTTTGACAGGATGAAAATGATGCTTAAAAGAACAGTATGAAGGTGAGTTCTCTTGGATAACCATACTCATGGTAAAGGAGATACTATCCAACTTCTCCACATTGCAGCAATTATAGGAGGGTTATTTGTCATTATCAGAGATTTAGCGAAGTTTGGAATTGCAAAAAGCAGACTTGAAATCTGAAACGAGCTTTTCAAGTAGCAGGAATGATCTTTATGTGTACAAAATGAGGAGTGGATTGTTGGTTTGAGCCAGTGGCCTTTCATTTTGGGATCAGTTCATCAGTTCTCAATTTTGGTGTGGTGAGCATGAAGCATTAATAGGAATGTCTGAAGCAATCAATCTATAACTCCACCACAAATTATAGGCTTCTGAGACACCTCTCTTGTTCAGATTCCACCAGTTAAAACATTGTCTTAATAGCTGCCCTCCTCTGGTTCCCTCAGGCAGGCTTTGATTGAGAAGCAGCATGGCCTAATGGATACAGCATGGGCCTGGGAGTCAGAAAGACCTGGGTTCTAATCCCAGCTCAACCACTTGTCTAGTATGTGACTTTGGGCAAGTCACTTAATTTCTCTTTGCCTCAGTTACCTCATCTATAAAATGGGGATTAGACTGTGAGCCCTTTGTGAGATGGACTGTGTCCAACCCAGTTCCCTTGTTACCAGTTACTTCAGCACTTAGTACAGAGCCCCTGGCACAAAGTAAGTGCTTAAGAAATACCACAGTTATTATTATCCTTCCTTCCTTCCTTCCTTCCTTCCTTCCTTCCTTCCTTCCTTCCTTCCTTCCTTCCTTCCTTCCTTCCTTCCTCTCCTTCCTTCCTCTCCTTCCTTCCTCTCCTTCCTTCCTCTCCTTCCTTCCTCTCCTTCCTTCCTCTCCTTCCTCTCCTTTCTCTCTTTTTCCTTTCTCTCCTCCCTTTCTCTCCTCCCTTTCTCCCTTTCCTTTCTCTTTTCCTTTCTCTCTCTCTCCTTTCTTAAAAAGAACAGCTTGCTCCCCTTTCGCCCCTCCTCCCAACCCCCAATTCCTTTCTTAGGCTGGTTTCTGTTTTTTCCCTGAAGCAGGGCTGGTGAGATAGTTGAAAATCTTCAACTGGCACCTGGGCATTAGGGTTCCTGGGTTCTATTTGAGGTCTTGCCATTGATTTGCCTGATGACCTCTGCGAAAGTTAATGGAGGAGCAAGGGTATTATGTAATTCAGGTCTTTTGACTTCCAGTCCTTATTTTAATCCCTATTTTATTGATAAGGAAACTGAAAGGTGCATGCGCGCGTGCGCACACACACACACACACACACACATTGTCCTTGAGTAGAGGGAGAAAAGATGGAGAGTGTCTGTCATCAGATAGCATTTCTTTCAGGGGATGGTATCCTTCTTTTTTTATGATATTTGTTAAGCACTTACTATGTGCCAGGTACTGTACTAAGCGCTGGGGTAGATACAAGATAATCAGGTTGGACACAGTCCATGTCCTATATGATGCTCACAGGGTTAATTCTCGTTTTACAGATGAAGTAACTGAGGCACAGAGAAATGAAATGACTTGCCCAAGGTCACATAGCACACAAGTCAAAGCTGGATTTAGAACTCAGGTCCTTCCAACTCCCAGGCCTATGCTCTATCCATAGGCCATGCTGCTTCTGCAGGCTACTTCTTATCTGCAGGCCTTTTGATATCTAAATTCCCATATGAGTACCAACTGGGTGAGAATGTGCATTTTTGTGATATTTCACCAATTCTGCCTTTTTCTGTTCAAAATTTTTCTACCCAGCTGCGGTTAACAGTAAAGAAACAAAGTGAGATAACAGGACAGACAAAATTTTTGGTAGCACAGATCTTCTTGCAATTGGAGGTGGTCCTAGGCTACACACATCCTTCTAGTTCTGTCCATCCTGCACAGGAAATGAATAATTGCAATTTGCATAATTGAAGTTCCATTTCCTTGCACTGGTAATGTTCTTTATTTGGGCATCTACCACCCTTCTTGCCACAGAGTTTAAAATGAATCTCCCCACACCCAAAATTGAGTGTGAGCTTTTGGCTGAGAGAAGCAGGGAATGATTCATTCATCCCTAAATCAGTTTCAGTCCTTAATCTTGGGTTTTCCCACCAACTGAAGTATTCACAATTTTGAGTGTTTGTTTTATGCATCTTTTTTTTATCCCTGTGGCTTTACCACCTTTGACGATTGATGTAATTCATGGAGGGAGCCAAAAAGCAATAAAAGGAGCTATGTTCTTGTGATATGTACTGGGTATTTACAGTTTCACTCAAACAGCAAGGAACTATCACAAGACTAGAGGTTTGGGCTAGGCTAATAAACACATTTGGGACATTTATTAGGACTGAATCTCTGAATCACCAATGGGTCTCCAGCATACTTTGTGGTAAGAACCCAGATTACATTGGTGTCACTACCAGGAGAGAGAAGCCACGATTGCTGAATTAAGTCTCATGGCATTCAGAAAAGGGGGCAATTATGGGCTATGTAGACTTGTATGGTGAAATGTTCAGAAAAGAGAAAAACAAAGCCTCTTTTTATCATATTTAAGTGCTCCCTATGTGCCAGGAACTGTACTAAGCACTGGAATAGGTACAAGATAATCAGGTTGGACACAGTCCTTGTCCCACATGGAGCTCACTGTCTTCCTGCTTGGATATCATTGGGACAAAGTTCCAACAACCTCAAAAATTGAATAAAGAGCTACTGACTAACAGCATAATAGGATAACTTGAAGTCACTACTCCTGACTCCCAGAATTTATTTAATCTTCATTTTACCAATGAGGAAACTGAAACACTCCCTCTCTCTTCCCCCACCCACCCCCTCTCTTTGAACTACAGGTAAAGTTCGCCCCAGCCACTCAGGCGATCAATCAATCCATAACTAGTACTTACTGAAGATTTTGTGCAGACCACTGGACAACGCTTGAGAGTTAAAAGTTAACAATAGAGTTAAATGGATAATCCCTGCCCGCAGGAAGTGAGGAAGACAGAAGCTAAAATAAATTGCAGAGAGGGGAAACAAGGAGATTAAAGAGGCCTACAGAGTGATAAGGAAGAGGGAGGGGGATTGGATTTCTTCCATTTGAAGCTGTTGAATTGACAAAGAGCCTCCCTTCCCTTCCTCCCCGCCCTTCCCATTAGAAGCCTCAAATTAGGGCAGACCCCTCCTCTGACCATTGTGCTTCTCCATAGTTTTGATAAGGTAAAAAAAAAAAACAGCCAACAACAAAATCCACCAGAAAACAAGATAAAAAGAGATGGCTTAGTGGATAGAGCAGGGCCCTGGGATTTAGAAGAAGCTGGGTTCTAATCCGGACTCAACCACATGACTGTTGTGTGACCTTGGGAAAGTCACTTCACCTCTCTGTGCCTGTTACCTCATTTGTAAAATGGGGATTAAGAGCGTAAACTCCACATGGGACAAGGACTGGGTCCAACCGAATCAACTTGTATCTGCCTTAGAATTTAGAACAGTGCTTGGCACATAGTAAGCACTTAACAAGTACCATTATTATTATTATGATATAATATTTCATGCTCTTTTCCACCCAAGCAGGACTGATCACAGTCCAAAGTCCTGACAGCCGGAAAAACCATAAATCCCAACCCCAAGGTTCTTAAACTTTCAAAAGGCCTTGAGGCTGCAGCATCCTCTGTACCATTGCCATAGAGACGGCAGGGTGGGACCACTACGAGAAGAATGGTGAATGTAGGGTGATCTCCCAGGGAGCGGGGGAGGGGGCATTATCTGGCAGCTTTTCCCCACTTTCCCACCAATACCTCTGGCGAATGCCAGGCTGTGATCCCGCCCTGCCTCCCCTTCCTTCTTCTGCCCTGCCTGGTCTCTCTTTCTCTCCCTGTGCCCCACCTGAGTCTTAATACACTTGAGATAAAGACTAGTCACTTTGTACAGCTGCCTTGAAAATGGTCAGTCGGTGGAGAATTCAACCAATAGGAGAATCTCTCTCCTCCCTATCTGACTGGGTTCCTGGCACTGCTCAATATGTAGGGCAGGGGTGCAGGTGAGTGCTTAAGCGCAAGCTTGCCACAGTAGGGCTGAGGTGGTCTTTGGGAGGTAATCCTGCTGGGAATCATGGGTAGAAAGGACAAGAAGCCTAGAAGGCCACAGTGGGGGCTGAGCAGCAAGTTTAGAAAAATGAAATCAGATCATCTCCACCGCAGGTATCCGAGAGGAGAAGAAAATCCAGGAGGGATCCCTCAACAGGTCCGTCCCATCTCCTATGAATATATCATTCACAAATTCATTTATTTATATAATTATTTATTTATAGTAATGTTTATCTCCCCCTCTAGGCTGTAAGCTCACTGTGGGCAGGGAATGGGCCTGTTTATTTCTATTTTGTATTCTCTCAAGCGCATAGTACCATGCTTTGCACACAGAAAGAGCTCAATAAATATAATTGAATGAATGAATCAGAGATGCTAAATATGCAATCAGGGGTGCTAAAATGCTGGAAAAGAGACACTGTCACTCAAAGGAGGTTTAAGCAGAAATGGAAAGCATGGCCTCTCACAGGGCATGTCGGTGAGTGTGATTTTTAAGTTACATTAGTGGACGGATCTACCACTTAATTTAAACATGAAATGGAAGCCACATAATGCAGGAGGGTGAGATGGAAAATGATGGAAAAGATAAGGACAACAAATGTATTTCCACAGATAAAGTGCTGCTTATTTGAAATGCACAAAGGGTAGTCTTCTGGCCCATTCAATGTGGCCGCCATCCTTGCGCAGAGTCCCTGCCCTCCCGGGACTGACACTGTGCATGCATGGCAACCATATTGTTTTCCCTCTTCCCTCTGCTAAAATAAAAAGCATCTCTGTCATATGGCTTATTGGTGTTTTAATGTGTTTATTTAGGCAGCTGATCTGGTTGGTGGAATGGTTGAATGACATGGGACAGGAGGTGAAGGGATGGTGTTGCCGGGAGGGGACTGGTGGGAGGGCATGACAGGCAGGCACTGAGGAGGATATGGAGTCTGCGGGGGCCCCATCACTGTGCACCAGCCTCATCTTGGTACGGACTGTGGAGTGCTTTAGCCCATAAGAGCCGGCAAGGATTCAGGCCTGCCTCTGTGAACCCAGAGTGGCCTTTCTGCCCAGAGTAGGTCTGGGGTCAGAGAGCGTACAGTGAACCGACAGGGAGGGATGAGCAGTCTGGCATTAACTATACATCAATCTGTAATTCTGAGAGACAGGATGGCAGCGAGGGACCCTGTGAAGTGCCTTCAGGGTCCAGAGCCCTGGAGAGTGGGCATACACAGCTGTGTCAGTGGGGAGAAGCAAAGGCTGGGGCACTGTCCCTCCCTGTGATTAAGAGATTTTCCCCACCTCCTGTGGGTGTCCAGCAGCTGCCCAAGACGAGAGTGAGCGGCCCGGGGTTACCATCAGGGTTACAGAAATTAATTCTTGCTTGCTGTACTGAGAGTGCAATGTGACGACATATCACTGTGTGCCATAGGGCATCTCCAGGTCATGTGATGGGGGCCGGCCAATTGGATCCTTGCATCCAGACATCCAAATGTCTGAGGCTGGCTTTGGTTTCAGAAGCCATTTTTTTCCCTTTTTTCAAAGGGAATTTGTTAAGGACTTAAGACATGTCAGTAACTGTATTAAGCACCAGGGTAGATACAAGATAATGAGGTTGGACATGGTTAATATTCTACCTGGGGCTCACAGTCTTACTCCCCATTTTACAGATGCGATTTCTGAAGCCCAGAGAAGTGAAGCAACTTGACCAAGGTCACACACCTGGTAAGTGACAGAGCCAGGATTAGAACCTATGTTCTCTGACTCTCAGGCATGTGCCCTTTCCACTAGGTCATGCTACTTCTCAAGTCACACAAGGCATCAGATATGGCTGGTTTTGCCCCACTCTCTACCCCATGAGGAGGGACCAAGGATGAATGGCGGATGGAGACCCAACACTTCTTCCTTTCTCACCCTTTATGGTTTGAGGAAAACCTCCAGGGTGAATAACTCCAGGAGGAGAGAGGAGGTTCTGGAAGATTCCTCTTGCGATGAAGTTTTTGCTGTTATTATAAAGTGCTGGGAAGAGCGAGGCTGGGGAATGCCCAGAAGCTGCAGGGATGAGAGGAGGCCACACTAGACCTCGTGATTAATCATGTTCCTGTAGTCGGGTAGCATTTGTGGCTTCAACTGCACCACCGAGGAGTAAATCCATTTCACCTGTCGAGGGAAACAGCGGGGATTATTTATCAGGCTCCACCAGGGTTCAGACAAGTTATAGAAGAGAGGTCCAGGCAGAATCACTGGAGGGAAAGTTAGGGATGGAGGGGGCAGAATGAAGGACATTGGATGGTCTGTCCCAAACCATCAGGATGGGCATCCAAGAGGACCACCAGATGGGGTAGACACTTAAACCCCACTGCCCAGGAAGAGATTTACTCTTAAGTACTCCTACTTCAGGAAGTTTAATTGGAGCTAGTACTAAAGAGAAGCAGTGTCGCTCAGTGGAAAGAGCCCGGGCTTGGGAGTCAGAGGTCATTGATTCAAATCCCAGCTCAGCCACTTGTCAGCTGTGTGACTTTGGGCAAGTTGCTTAACTTCTCTGTGCCTCAGTTACCCCATCTGTAAAATGGGGATTAAGACTGAGCCCCATGTGGGACAACCTGATCAACTTGTACCCTCCCAGTGCTTAGAACAGTTCTTTGCACATAGTAAGCGCTTAACAAATGCCATCATTATTAAAGTCTCTTATGCTACTTTATTTTATTTTTTAATGGCTCTTATTAAGCATTTACTACGTGTCTGGCACTTATCATTATTATTATAATTATCATCAGTGGTATTCACCCCACCCTCTGCCTGTAGCACTTTTGTACATATTTACAAATGATATATTATAAATTATTTATTTCCATTAATCTCTGTTTCCCCCTCTAGATTGTAAATTCCATGTGGACAGGGCGCATGGCTACCAACTCTGTTGCATTATACCTTTCCAAATGCTTCGTATAGTGCTCTGCACATGGTAAGTGCTCAATATATATCATTGATTATTTGGTTGACTGATGGAAGGTGTAGTGTACCTTGTGAATTAAATTGTAATGTGGAAACCAATGGAGTCTCCCATATGGAGTGGAGGGGAGTGGGGGTGAAGAAAACCCCTGTAAATTAAAGATGGACAGACAGACCACTCAGGCCCCTGAGGTCAGAACCCATCCCAAACCTCGAGGATTGTCACTCTTATTGAAAGAAGGCGGCAGGTAAGAGGTAGGCAGAAAGGGAGGAGGGGAGTCTGTGCCCCTCACCTTGAACAGGGTGATCGTGGCACTGTAGCACACGCTGAGGAAGAAGAGGGTGATGAAGACAGAGATGGTGGTCCACAGCCCTTCAAGTTCCTCACTGTCAGCCTCGGTGCAGTTCTCATCCAGAATAAGCCCTGTGAGGAGGGGAAAGAGACAAGATGGTAAGTTCAGGATTCTGCTTGCCCCATTACACTGCAGGTTCATGGGATGCATAAGAAAGAAGTTGGCACTCAGTTGGAGGGAGGGACAATCCCAAAGATACTGGAACAGTGATCGGCACTCACCACTCAACTTCCCTACCCCTGTCCAGGCCCAGAGAATGTCTTTTTCTATGGTAACCCACTGGGATCAGATCTGCCTGCGTAGGGCCTGGGCTTCCTTGAGAGTGTCTGCACTGCTTCAGAGAGGCCCTGGTTGGGCTGGTCTGGCATCAGAGGCTTGGGAAGACCAGATGATTCCTGGACCAAACCAGGTCCCGTGAGGAGAAAGAGCACTACATCTCCCAGCCAGCCTCAAACCAGCCCATCTCTGAGTTCTCAAGGCCAAGGGTCTACTAGGGACAGAATTTACTGCCAACAGGAGGAGAACTGTCCCCTCCCAACTCTACAGGATGACCTACACGAAAACCAGTGGATAACAGCCATTGGATGTTCTGCTTTGGGTTCCAAGACACAGAGATGGTACAGTTGCCTTCACTAAGCACTCCATCCTTTCACTGTAAAGGGGGCAGAGCATGGAGGGGATCCAATCAGGATGGGAGGGATCCCTAGGATTGATCCCTGGGGAGGCTCCAGGCTCCTATTATCTCTGAGGAAGGCAGAGGAGGAGTAGGAGAGCAGAGAACTCCTCTCTTGGAAGCTCTCAGAGACATGACCCATTCCTGCAGGTAGGGGCAGATAAGTGTGACTAGGGAAGATCACTTTTTTGTTCTCCAGTGAGAGGACTGGGCTGGACAGTGGATCTCCAGTTCCTCTCCAGGCTATTTGCTGACATCTAGAGGGTCAGGGTAGGGACTGTGGAGAGGGTCCTGGGCAGCTCTTGAGGGACCAGGCCAGGGCCGAGGTCCCATCCCAAATCTGAACTTTTTATTCTGTCCCTACCATTTCTTCACCCCTAGCCATGATAAAGGGTCATGAATGAAAGCCTGGGGTAGGATAGGATGGGAATGGGAGGAAGAGGAAGGAAAAAAGGGAGTGTGAGTGTGGTGACTTGGGGTGAAATATGTTGAGTGTAAATTCACATCCAAGCACATGGGCTTGGAGAGTCCTGGCTTTTCTTCCTGCAGGTTGAGATGCTCAGGTCTGTGTGTCCTCCAGATGACATCTTAGAGCAGGACTCTAGCCTGGCTCCTCCTATGCCCCAGTGGGTTCTGGGCCAATGACCACAGCAGCAAAGGAAAGGAACACAGATTCTCTGTCTCCACTGGACGGCTCACTGGCACAAAGGGAGAAGAGACTCGATCTCAATGTTTCAATGTGAGTGAGAGTGGGTGTGAGTATGTAAGTCTGTGTATGGTTTGTGGGATAACTCTGTTTATGTGTGTGTCTTTGTGAGTGTGCTAGCAAAAGACATAGAGGGAGACAGTGTAAGTTCATGAGGCTGTGTGAGAATGAGTTATGAGTAATTTCCCAAAGTGTATTTTCTGGAAGTGTAGATGGACGTGACTTTGTCTGAGACTATATCTGTGTGGGTTTGTGTCTCATTATGAAGACTATCTAAGTCCCTGGGGTAGTGTGCCCAGTCAGTCCAGCTGTCTGTATGGAAGAAGGGAGGGGCACAAGAGTGATGCAGAGCAGGTGAGTGGGTAAGTAAGGTCAACTGGGTCCTGGGAGCAGATGACAGGGTATCTAGGTGGGATTGTGTGGAGGGCAGCTGGCCATGTTGACTCTGTCCCTGATCTTTCATCCTGAGTTCCTACAGGAGGCTTAGATAGAGGTTCTCTCCAGTAGTGAAGGATTCAGCTTCTCCCAGCAGCAGAGCAACAGGCTGATGCCATGACAGAAGTCAGGGGAACCATGAGAATTTCAACTCACGTGTTCTCAGAGGAGTGAGGCCTAGAGAGACCAGGCCAGATATCAGTCAGAGGGATCCAGGCTGACCTCTGTATGGGAGAGGGTGGACTATGGACAGTGTGGTCAGTCAGGCCTGTCCACAGCTGAGCCTTCCTCATGGCTCCGTCTGACCAGACCCTCTCCCTAGTCACCTTCCTGAATTTCCCCGTCCTCCATGCCGCCCTATCTACTACAGTCAAAAAAAGATTTGGTTCTGTCCACCCAGTCTAGGTCCCTGGGAGAGGCAGGGATAGGGCAAAGGAGTCACTGAAGACCTCCACCCCTAAGGAAAGACACTATCCCAAGGGGATGAGTCATCTAGCAGGGACAAGATAGTTTCACCCACCATAGAGATGGACCCAAGTTACCTGGGCAAAGAGGGATAGTCTCCCTGCCCCTGACCTCCCTGCCCCCACTCTGGTCATCCCAGTCACCCCATGAGGTAACAGTCGCCCTTTTCTTCCCACAGTGACCCCAGGAAGAACCAGTCCAGAAGTACCGTGTTTCAGGTGTGGCAGTAGGGTATTTATTATCATGCTTTGGGGTCATGGATGGAATTTACATGGGGAATTCCCCTCTTTTGGGGCTCCAGGGACCCGGAGTGGGTGGGAGAGCCAGCATAAACAGCAGTTGGGGAAATGGGAACAGGGCTGGTCCTGGGTCAGGAGGAGACATGAATGGGGCAGCAGGACGTTCTAATCAGCTCTCAATTACCAGTATTTTTGGACACCGTCTTTTTCAGTGTGTCTGACCGGGAGTCATGGTACACCAAGCAGGAGAAAGACTCTCCTGTTTCCCAATCCTTCTTTGTCACAGTAAGCTTGCTATACAGAAAGTAGGAGCCATTTCGATACTGGGGTGGGGTGGTAGAGTACTCTTCCTCCTTCATTTCTTTGCCTTTATGTTGCCACGCAATGGAGATATCTTGGGGTAAGAAGCCCTTGACCAGACAGGTGATGCTCACAGATTCCTTGCTCAGCTCCTCCGTGTGTGGTGAGAAGATGTAGGCCTCTGGGGTTTTACGTTCAGTGTCTTCAGGAAAGGACAAAACACATGAATTAAACAGGATCCCCGTCACTCCACAGCATGCAGTGGTTCTGACTGAGAGTCTCTGGGCCTAGGGCCTGAGGACCCCAGATCTGTGAGCCTGAGGACCCCAGATCTGTGAGAGGAGACATGGTGGCCACCCAAAATACAGGGATGGATGGATCTTCTTCTCTTGCCCAGGGAGTTGGGTTGAGTCTCTGCTTGGAGGCATTGGATGTGGTATGGATCGTAAGGCCCTCAGCTAAGAACAACTGGGAATGATGATTTCTCTCGGGAAGAGTTTTCATAGGCCAGTGTGCTCACTCCTTATAACGTTGGAAAAATATGCCAACCTTCAGAGTTCCTTTTGTCTGCTAATATTGTTTCAAGGGAGGTTTCCTTTTCCAGGAGTTGAAGACGATTTTATTGTACTCTCCCAATCAGTGGTATTTGTCAAGCACTTACTATGTGCAGAACACTGTATTGAGGACTTGGGAGAGTACAATACAAGAGAATTAGCAGACATATTCCCTGACCATAATGAGCATACAGTCCAAACATGGCACAGTGGATAGAGCATGGCCCTGAGAATCAGAAGGTCATGGGCTCTAATCCTGGCTCTACCACTTGTCTGCCGTGTGGCCTTGAACAAGTAACTTCACTTCTCTATGCCTCAGTTATCTCAGCTTTAAAAAGCGGATTGAGTCTGTGAGCTGGACACGGGACAGGAACTGTGTCCAACCTGATTTGCTTGCATCTACCCCAGAGCTTAGTACAGTACCTGGCATATAGTAAGCGCTTAACAAGTACCACAATTATTATTATTATTGTTATTATTATTATTCTACACTATCAGCTGTGACATCATACGCCGCACCCTCTGCCTCAAACTGCCCCTCTGAGACCCTGTCAGGGGTCCAGCCCTCAGCCTGCCTTGACTCAAGTCCTGGTCTCAGCAGAAAGAGAGAAACTGTAAATTGAGTAGCATGAAGAGCAGGCATCTACTTACTTTTATCATGGGAGATTGCTTTTTTCAATGATGTTGGAAATAATTTGTGTTCTACTTCACATCTGAACTCTGCATCACTCTTCCAGTCCTCAGGGGTCACTGACAGCTTACTGGAAACACGTGTGCCATTCCATATTGTATCTGATGACGTCTGTGCGTTTTGCGAGTTGGGAAACAGTGTTCCATTTTTGTACCACTTTACTCTAGCATCTTTTTCCTCATCCCTGAGACCAGTGGCCACGCAGATGATCTTGGGTTTGCCACCTTCAGAGAGTAAGTCCTTGGGTCTTGGAGGGACTAGGAATACTGCAGGTCCGCATAAAACTGGAGGACGAAAATTAGAATCAGCTACCCAATCCTGGGTGGTAGGAGTGGATGTGGATCACAATGAACTGGATCCTTCAGTCAATCAATCAAACAACCAATCATAATTATTGAGAGCTTACTCTGTGCAGTGCACTGTACTAAGCACTTGAGAGAATACAGAATAACAGAGTCAGTAGACATGTTCCCTGACCACAGTGAGCTTACAGTCTAGAGGGGTGAATGGTCAACGGTGACCCCTCTATGCCTTGTGCCTCCACCCCAACTTCTGGATATCCATCTGTAATTTCTCTCTGTGGGCAGAGAATGTGTCTGTTTTATTGTTGTGTTGTACTCTCCCCTTCGCTTCATAGAGTGCCCTGCACACAGTAAGTGCTCAGTAAATATGATTGATTGATTGGAACTATGAGGAGAACAAAGACCTATTCACATTCTCTCTGAGTTTCTGCATTTTGATCCAGGAACCTTCAGATCCTTCCCCAAACCAGCATCCCGTCAGTTCAACCTCTGTCCTCAGCCCTTCTGTGGACCCTGAGAACATCAGAAATGGAGCACCTGCCTTTACCCTGAGATTTCTGCTCAGATGGTGCTCCTAAATCTGGAATACATTTAGAATAGATTCAGAAGACCTCAACCTTTCTCCTGCCATTTCTCAGCGGGGCAGAAAGATGAGGAGTAAGGGTTTATAGACTTACCTGGGCATGAATTTGATCCAGGAAATCTAGGTCCTGCAAACAGAAGAAGAGATCAATAGTCATTCAGACTGAAGAAAATATTGAAGAGATAGAAATTGTTCACAGCTCATTTAAAATAAGATGGCACTGGAATTTCACATCTATGTTTTTAATGTGTCCATGGCTTCTTCCTCCCTTTCCCACCACATGCACACAGTTCTTGCCATGAACTAACATTTTACTAAGTCATTCAGGTTGCTTTTCCTCATGCATTGACGTGGTATGTCTTGTCCTGAAGTGAGACACCACCAGCCTCTTATTTCCCAACCCTCTCCACCTTTAAAGCCTTACTGAAGGCAGATTTCTTCCCCGACTAAGCCCTCAATTCCTTTTCCCCCACACCCTTCTGCCCACCCTGATTTGCTCCCTTTTTTCACCCCTCCCACAGCCCTACAGCACTTTGTGTACATATCCTTAATTTATTTCTCTATGTTAATGTCTATATCTCTCTCTAGCCTGTAAGCTCGTTGTGGTCAGGGAGCATGTCTAGCAATTCTATTATATTGTTATATTGCACTTGGGAGTGAACTCTGCACACAGTAAGCACTCAATAAATACAATTGATTGGCTGAAACCCTCTTCCATTCTCCCTTTCTGTCGGGAAGGATGGATCCCTCCCTCTTTTCTATGCCTCCCACCACCTCCCCCGGGACGGGGGGCAGTTGTCTTACCGACTGTTTTTTGGGTGTTCTTCTGGGTGGCAGGGTGTTCTACACTGCAAGTGAACAACTCGCCACACCAATTATCTTCAGGGACGGTGATTTGGCTGCTGAGGGTGTATAGACCACTGGGCTGGAGGATAGCAGGGAAGGTTTTGGAGTTGCTGCTGAAAGTCTCCGGGCTCCACTTGATGCTCACCGGTTCTGGAAAGTAGCCAGTCACCAGGCAGCCCAGGGTCACTTGGGAGAGGTTTTTCTCCTTGCGGCTGGGAATCAAGGGGTAGACGGTCGGAGACACTTTCGCAGCTGAAAGACAAAAACCGGGGTTAAGCTGGAACATTTCACACCCATGCACATTTTTACAACCCCAGGTGACCTCTGGTAGCTGAGATCCAACCGGCCTGCCCTGAGGATGCACTTAGAACAGAGCACCAAAGCTGTGGCTGCTATTCTGAAGCCCCAGATGTCAAATTGTCAAATGAGTTTCATCGCTACTGCTTTTCTGCCAGGAGAAGACATTCCTTCAAGGCTGACTTGACGTAATGCAGAGACCCATCTAAAGTATTCAGCTATATGATGACTCTGTATCCTTCAAAGGTAAGTCTATAGACTTGGGGGAACAACCAGGACTGAATTAGTATGGTCTGTTTATTGATCAGCATTTGAGGATCAGACCGGCCAATTGTGTGACCCCTCAGGAGCTGATGGCATTTGACAATCATAGTTGTCCCACGTACTGTTCAGTGGGAATGGACCAGTCTTCTGGCAACACAAGGTCAGGGTTGTTCCCCCTGAGTTAATAACAATGACCGTAATAGTAATAATCATATGATAATGATAATAACAATAATTATTACAGTATTTCTTAAGTTTTCAATGTGCTGAGTATCACTATGCATTGGGGTAAATAAAAGATAATCAGATTGGACCCAGCCCCTGACCCACATGGGGCTCACAGTCTAAGAACAAATATCAAATCCCCATTTTAATAATAACAATGATAACAACCACAACAATAATAATAATAGTGCTTGTTAAACACTTACTATGTGCCCAACACTGGGATCGATACAAGATGATCAGGTTGGATACAGTTCCTGTCCCACATAGGGCTCGCAGTCTAAGTAAGAGGCAAGATTTAATCCCCATTTTACAGATGAGGGAATTGAGGCTCAGAGAGGTTAAATGACTTGCCCAAGGTAACACAGTAGGCGTGGGAGTCAAGGAACCTAGTCTCTGCACGGACCACCCTTTCCTAACCTCTTCCCCCACAGAAGGTCAGTTCGCTCAGGAATCAGTTGGGTGAGTTCCGATAGAGGAGGAGAAGAAATTCTTCCAACTCCCTAGGGTGGAAATCTAATTTCATGCTTTCCTCAGTGTGTGTGGGACCCTCTCACTCTGCCTTGGGTGGATTTGAGTGGGGCAGCGGCATAATGGTGAGGATGAAAGGAGGAGACCAGAATGAAGGGGGGTCTCCTCCACTCTAGAACCCAGCCAGGCTGAAGATGCAAGGGAAACATCACCCCAAGCTGAGGTGTTGAGCTGGGCAGGGTGAGCATTCTCCTTAGAGACATGTGGGGGGCAGAAGAAAACAGCTGGAAGGAAGCTGGCAGTGGGAGGTGAATCCTGCCAAGGTCTGGGGTGGAGGAATGGGTGGCCTCTCTCTCCAGCCACTCCTCATGCTGAACCCCGAGCTTAGAAACCCTAGTGTCCACTGCCCTGAGACTTCCGCAGATGCCATCTAGGGTTGGCTGAGGCCCTTGTGGTGTGGAAACCAGAGAGTTACTGGAACAAAGCGCCTGGACTATACCTGCCCCTGAGGATTCATAGAGAGAAATCGATGTCTCACTGGGGCTTCAACAGAATGGGATCACGGGGGCCTAATTCCCCAGGGAGATGTCAGTATTCACAGTCCAGGGGCTGCAGGGACGGGTGTACATCTGCCTCCTCCACCCAGCCCTCACCAGAGCGAGGATTCAGACTGCCCGGATGGCTAACCCAATGTCATTTCAGGGCTGGAAAGTCCCGTCCAGCAAAAGCATAAATCTTGCCGCCCCCGAAACTGCTGCTGGGCAGCTCAGCTCCTGGACTTCCTCCAGGATCTGCCAACTCCACACTCACTCATGCTCCCTGCTAACTTGTCCCCTTGACTCCCCTCACTAGGCTTTGGATGGGGGTACAAGTCCCTTGTTGTCCCGGCAATGTGTAAACCCCTTCTCTGCATTGGCTGAGCCTCTAGTGCCCTCAGCTAACGACTACCGTGCCCTCTGCCAACCCTGCATTTGTGCTGTTGCCACCTTGCTCCGGAGCAATTTTCCAGCCAATTCCCCATGCCATCTGCCAACTCTGTCCCTATATCCACCTCTCCAGCCACCAAAAGCTTGAACCCCCGGCCAACCCTTCCTAAGTGTCCTGGGGTAACTCGTGCTTCTGGTATAGCCACCCCATTGCATATTTTTTGCTCATTCTTTTGTCCTGGGAACACTCAGCAGTTCTGATTCTGGTCAACTCAGGTCCAGTGCCCTCTCAAACCAGCATATGGCTGCTCTACGAACTGAAGTCTGGAGGCCTGGATGGCTGAAGTCTCTGTGTGATCCTGGTAGCCCATCTCCAACAGTGAGCATTTGTTCCGAACAGAAACACCACACCCTGCTAACTGCTAACAAGAAGCAACGTGTCCTAGTGGATAGAGCCCAGACCTTGGAGTCAGTAGAACTTAGGTTCTAATTGTAGCTCTGCCACTTGTCTGCTGTGTGACCTTGGGCAAGTCGCTTAACTTCTCTGGGCCTCAGTAACCTCGTGTAGAATGGGGATTAAGATTGTGAGCCCCATATGGGATACGAGCTTGGTCCAACCTGATTAGCTTTTTTCTACCCTAACCCTTAGTACAGCGCCTGTCACATAGTAAGCACTTGACAAATACCATAAAAAAAAATCCCAAAACAAAAAATTTGACCACAATTCAATACTTAATTCAATACTGTGATGTCTAGTAGTTCACCTTCTGTATCCCCTCTACTTCAGTTTTGCTACCAGTTACCAATTCAGCTTCAGTGTTCTTTGCCAGTTCAGCTTCACTAACTCCTAGCAACTCAACACCCTTACTCCTCTACTCCCTGGCAGCTCAGCACCTACCAGCACCTACCAGCTCTTATCCCTTAGCTTCTTCCAGCTCAGCTTCCTTAGGTCCTAGCAGATCATATCCCAAGAACTGCTAGCAGCGCAGTTCTTCTAACCCCTAGTTGCGCAGCTCCCATAGCTCCAACAGCTCAGCTCCCATAGTTCCTAGCAGCTCAGCTCCCAAAACCCCTAGCAGTTCAACTCAATAGTATTTATTGAGCGCTTAATATGTGCAGAGCACTGTACTAAGCGCTTGAGATGTACAAATCGGCAACAGATAGAGACAGTTCCTGCCCACTGACGGGTTTACAGTCTATTCAACTCCAAAGAACCTAGCAGCTCAGCTCCCACAAAATATATCATCTCACATCTCATAGCACCTACCAGCTCAGCTCCCCTAAGACCTTGAGAGCTCAGCTCTCATAGTCCCTGGCTCTAGTAGCTCAACATTCGTAGCTCACAAAGCCCCTAGCCACTCCTTTCCCTTATCCTCCAGTAGCTCAGCTCTCATAGCTCCAACCTGCTCAGCTCCACTAGCCCCTACAAGCTCAGCTCCCATGGCTCCTTCCAGCTTGGCTCCCATAGCCACTAGCCGCTCAGTCCCCTAATCCCCAGCAGGTGAGTTTCCATAGCTTCCTAAGTGGCAGAAACTCAGCTTCCATAACCCCTACCAGTTCATTTCCTCTAGCAGCTCAGCTCCCATAACCCCCAGCAGCTCAGCTCAAGTATCTCCTACCTGCTCGGTTCCCATAGCCCCTAGTGGCTCAGGTCCCCTAGCCCCTGAAACCTCTAATGTCATAAATGTCTAGCTCTCAACTCCCCTAGCCCCTAGAATTTCAGATTATTTAGTTTTTAACAGCTCAGCTTCCATAATCCTTCCTGCTCAGCTCCCCTAACATCTCAGCTCTGATAGCCCATAGGAGCTCAGCTCCTGTAGGTCATAGGCACTCATCACCCAAACCCTGCAGTAGTTCAGCATCAATAGCTCCTACCAGCTCAGTTCTTGTATCCCCTTGCACCACAGCTCCCATAGTTTCTAGCAGCTCAACGACTGTAGGCCCAACGAATTCAGGTCCTATAGCATCTAGCCACTCGGTTTCCATAGCTTCCAGCAGCTCAACTCCCAGAGCTCCTACCATTTCAGGTTCCATAGCTCCTAGCCCCTCAGTTCCCTTAGCCCCTACCTCAGATTCAGTAGCTTCCATCAGTTCAGCTCCCCTAGCCCATTGCTCTTCAGCTCCCCTAGCCCCTAGCAGCTCAACTCCTGTGATCCCGTCACTAGCTCCTTCCAGGTCAGCTCTGGTAGCTCCTAGCAGCTCAGATTCCTTAGCTCTTACCACCTCAACTTTCATAACTTCTATCAGCTCAGCTCCCCTAGCCCTCAGCAGGTCAGCTCTGATAGTTCCTAGCACCCCAGTTTCTGTTAAGCCCTACCAGATCAGCTCCCATTACCCATAACCCCTAGCCCCCTAGCAGCTCAGTTTCTATAGCCCCTACCTGCTCAGCTCCCCTGTCATCCCAGCTCCTGTAACCCAGGGCCACTTAGCCCTATCCCTAACCCTACCAGCCCTACCAGCTCAGCTCCCCTAGCATCTCAGCTCTCCTATCCCCTCCAGCTCAGATTTCATAACCCCTAGCAGCTCAGCACCCCAGCACCTAGCAGCTCCGCTCCCACAGCCCATAGCCCTGAGCTTCTTAGGCCTTAGCCCTACCAGCTCAAGCTCCCCTAGTATTCCAGCTCTTCTAGCCTCTAGCAGCCTAAATTTCATAGCCTCTACCAGCTCAGTTTTCATATTCCATAGTGGCTCAGCTTCCATATTTAGCAGCTCAACTCTCCTAGCTCCTACCAGTTCAGCTTCTGTAGCCCTACCAGATCAGCTCCTCTAGCCCCTAGAAGCTCAGCTCCCATAATCCATGCTCCTTTGCCCCTCAGCGCCCCTGGCCCGTAGCAGCTCATATTCCATAACCCCTACCTGCTCAGCTCGCCTGGCATCCCAGCTCCTGTAGCCTGGAGCCACTTAGCCCTATCCTTAGCCCTACCAGCCCTGCCAGCTCAGGTCCCCTAGCAACTCAGTTCCTGTAGGCCAGAGCTGCTCAGCTCTCCTAGCGCTTAGAGCTCAGATTTCATAACCTCTACCAGCTCAGCTCCCCTACCCACTACCAGCTCAGCTTTCATAATCCATAGCGGCTCAGCTCCCATAGTATTTAGCAGCTCAACTCTCCTAGCTCCTTTCTACTAGTTCAGCTTCTGTAACCCCTACCAGATCAGCTTCTCTAGCCTCTAGCAGCTCAGTTCTCATAACCCCTCAGCTCACCTAGCCCCTAGCAGCTCAGATTCTGTAGTTGCTACCAGCTCAACTTCCTTAACTCCTACCAGTTCAGCTCCCCTAGCCCCAGGAGCTCAGCTCCCTTAAGCTCTGTTGCCACTCATCTCCCAAAACCTACAGCATTTCAACTCCCATAGCTCCTAGCAGCCCTTTCTTAGAGTCTCATATTCCCTAGCAGCTCATCTCCCATAGACCCTAATAGCTCAGCTCCCATATCCTCCATTAGTAGCTCAGCTCCCATAGCCCCAAGCCCCCCAACCCCTCCCAGGTTCTAGTAGCTCAGATTTCCAGGGCCCCTACCAGCTCATCTTACCTAGCCCCTGGCAGATCAGCTCCCACAGTTTTTAGTACCTTTGCTTCCATAGCCTCTAGCGGCTTAGCTCCCATAGCTCCTACCAACTCATCCCCCCAACCCCCAGCCCCTCAGCTCCCCTAGCCCCAAGCAGCTCAGATTCTTTAGCCCCTACCAGCTCAGCTCCCCTAGTTCCCCTAGCAACTCAGCTCCCATATCCCATAGCCACTCAGCTCTTCTAGCTCCTGGCAGCTCATTAATTATAGCTCCTGCCAACTCAGCTTCTGTAACTCCTACTAGCTCAACTCCCGAAGACCCTAGCAGCTCAGGTCCCATAGCTTCCATTGTGTCTGATAACACTGCCTCTAGTAGCTCCTATAACCTCAGCTCCAGTAGTCCCTAGCTGCTCAGCTCCCATAGTCTCTAATAATAATAATAATAATATTGGTATTTGTTAAGCACTTACTATGTGCCAACTGCTGTTCTAAGCACTGGGGTAGATACAAGGTAATCAGGTTGTCCCATGTGGGGCTCACAGTCTTCATCCTCATTTTCCAGATAAGGTCACTAAGGCACAGAGAAGTTAAGTGACTTGCCCAAGGTTACACAGCTGACAAGTGATGGAGTGGGGGTTAGAATCCATGATCTCTGACTCCCAAGCCCATGCTCTTTAGAGTAAACCACTCTGCTCAACTCCTGTACCTTCTACCACCTCAACTCCCCAGCCCTCAACACTCAGGTCCTGTAGCCTATAGCTACTCAGATCCCATAACTTCCAGCAGCTCAGCTCCAATAGCCCCTAGCTGCTCAGCTCCGCTAGCCCCTAACCTTTTAGCTCCTGAGGTCCCTAACCATTGAGATTTCATAGGTCCTATCATCTCACATCTCGTAGCCCATAGCCACTCAGTTTACCATAGCCTCTAGCTGCTCAACTCCTCTAGCATCTACCAGCTCGGAGGTCATAGACCCTACCTCCTCAGCTCCCTTAAACTCTACCATCTCACCTCCCATAGCACCTAGTAGCTCTGCTCCCATAAGCCCTAGAAGCTTAATTATAGAATCCATTATAATAATTTATTACTAGTAGTTCAGCTTCCACTCCTTCCCCTGTTAGTTCAACTATTTCCTACCTCCCACTTAGATCCTCTTCCTGTTAGACGCTGCTCCTGTACCACCCACCAGTTCAACTCTCCTAGCTTCTTCTAGCTGTGTTCCTCTGTCTCCTATCAACCCTCCTCCTGTATTCCCCGCCAGGTAAACAGCTTCTCTTTTCTCTGCCAACTCAGCTCTTGTTCTTTCTGTCAGCTCCCTTCCTCTTCTTCCAACCACTTGAGCTTCTGCAATCCCTTCCTATTTACTTTCTGCACCATCTCCCCAGCTCAGCTCTTCTCCCCCCTGCTAGAACCCAGCTCTTGCACTCGCCAACAACTCATGAAACCCACCCTTTCCTCTCCATCCAAACAGCTACCACGTTAATTCAAGCACTTATCCTATCCCACCTTAATTACTGCATCAACCTCCTTGTTGGCCTCCCTGCCTCCTGTCTCCCCCGACTCCAGTCCATACTTCACTCTGCTGCTCGGATCATTTTCATACAAAAACGTTCAGGCCCTGTTTCCCCATTCCTCAAGAAACTTCAGTGGTTGCCCATCCACCACTGCATCAAAGTAAAACTCCTCACCAATGGCTTCAAAGCACTCAATCAACTTGCCCCACCTCACCTCACCTCTCTACTCTCCTACTACAACCCAGCCCACACACTTTACTCCTGTAATGCTAACCTTTCACTGGAACCCGATCTCTTCCATCTCGCGGCCGACCTCTCACCCACATCCTGCCTCTGTCCTGGAATGCCCTTCCTCCTAATGTCCAACAGACAATTACTCTCTCCTTCTCCAAGGCCTTATTGAAGGCACATGTCCTCTGAGAGGCCTTCCCTGACTGAACCCTCCTCTCCTCTTCTCTCAGTCCCTTCTGTATTGCCCTGATTTGTTCCTTTTATTCATCCCTTTTCCCAGCCTCACAGCACTTACGTACATATCTGTAATTTATTTATTTGTTTATATTAATGTCTCTCTTCCCCTCTTGACTTGTTTCACCTCTCAGTGCTCTGTGCTGGAGAAGAAGATGGTAAATATTATTCCCTCTATGTTGGGCAGTCCCGGAGATCCCAACGTCTCCATCGCCAACTTCATGAGGGGTCCCACTTCCTCCATCCCTGCTTCCCCTTCCTGACCCTACTGCCAGCAGCAGGTCCTGCTCCCAGGTAGGCATACCCTTACCCAAATACCTGCTTTTTGCTCTGAATGCCCCTTGATAATGTTCTACCTCTGTTCTTCCCAAACCAGAAGGTTTACTCACTTCATCTCCCAACACTGCTGTTTCCTGACACATGTTTTCTTAGAAAGAAGTAGAACTCAGGAGTCCTGGCTCTCTAACACTACTCTCTCCAGCTCCAGATGGAATCTGTCTTTTCTATCTCCCCAGGAAATGATATGCTTTTCCCTAAAGCAGAAGGATAAAAACCAAACCTGGTCTTTTCTGGAGCGTCGTGAGCTGAGAGATCATCCCGCTTGAGAAGGACTTGTCAGGGGGCTGGGTGGAGAATGGAGTTGAGCTTCCCGCTTCTCTGCTGGTCCCCACGTCACAGCTTAACCCGTTTCTCTGCTTCCATTTCCAGTGCCTCTCCTCCAGCAATTCACACCACCTTTTTCTACTTCATCACCCTTCTTACATCATACCGTTCTCCTTTCCTTGGAAACAACAACAAGCCTGAATAGAAATTACAGTAATTTTTCAGTTTTGAGAGTCCCAACACTAAATATGGGTTTGAAACCTGAGTGGGAGCATTTCAGTCTGGGCATTTCCCTTTTTCTCTCAGGGTTATCCCCAGGGGAATTGCCTGAGAGCTGAGACTAAGAAGACTAGGTTTCTTCAGGGCAGGAGGTGGCAAAGCTGGTATGCTCAGGCCTCCTGGAGGAGATATGGGCACATCCTCACCAACTCCCTCTCTTTCTCTGCATCCACCTTGATTGGCCTTGACAGTGTAGGAGGGGAGGGAAGGCACCTGGAGGAAATGGCACCTCTGGACTCTGTCTTAAAGGCATCATTGACCAATCCCAGATAAGACCAGGGACCTATGTCCCGATGTAGCAAGGCTCTTTAGAGAGTGAGTGCTGGTTTTAGGTCGAAGGGAAAGTTGAATCACTGAGACTTTTCTTTAAATTTAAAAAGAAAGTGACCCATGTCGGTTGTTCTCTGCAGGTTCATCAATACTCCAGGGTCCAGGGAATGCCCGGCTTGACTGTTGGTCCTGGCCCCTGACAGGACTGACCGATGCAGGAGGGCCAGACTGGAGCCCGTGCCTGATGCAGAGACCAGACTGACCTCCAGAGGTTCAAGAGCAGTTTGGTCTGTGATGGATTACTAGAAGGAAAATTTGGGATGGTGAGAGAAAAAGTTAAGGATGTTGACTGGCACTTGTAAAAGTATTGATCTAGCTCAAAGCCCCATACTTTGAGGGAAAGAATATACAGCTGGGAGCAAGACTGGACTTCAGGAGCTTCATTCCTTGGTTTTCAAATATCTTGGTGCCATTGACACAGAAAGGATCCTGGACTGGATGGTCCATGGGTCTGACCTAGTATTAGTAATACTAATAATAAAAATGATGGGATTTGTTAAGCACATACTATGTGCCAAGCACTGTTCCAAGCTCTGGGGTAGACACAAGGTAATCAGGTTGTCCCACGTGGGGCTCACAGACTTAATCCCCATTTTACAGATAAGGTAACTGAGGCCCAGAGAAGTGAATCGACTTGCCCAAGGCCACACAGCAGACAAGTGGCAGGTCCGGGATTAGAACCCACATCCAAGATCCATGCCCCAGAGGATCCCTGTGGGTATCTAAATGGAAACTGGACATGTCTACAATTTCTCCCTTCCAGGAGGACAGCGGACTCCAGATGTGTACCCACTGTACACAGGGTGTGAAAGCCCTGCCCCAGAGGAGGACGAGGTGATCTTGGTCTGCTTAGCAATGAATTTTTCCCCAGATGGATTGGCTTTCACCTGGAATATCAAAGACGACATGAAGAACTTTCCATCCATACAAAAGCCTGATTCAACATACACGGAGAGCAGCCAGCTCACCTTCCCAGCTTCAAAGTGGGGGGCTCTGAGCCACCCACTTGCACGGTGGAACACAAACACAACAAGGACAAGAAAGGCCTTGTGTTTAAATGCCAAGGTGAGCGACCCTGGTGGACTGGAAATAACTGCTGTTTTTCCCCACTGGAGGGACCTAAGACATGGGAGCTAGAGGGTGGGGTCCTAGGAGGTCGATCACCCAGAAGAGGAGTCCATTGTTGGGATGGGGAGGGTGGTGGAGGAGAAAAATTGTTGTCCCAGATGGCCAGTGACATCAGGAGACTCCAAACCCCAGGAGACTCCAAACTCCTGATCAGTACAGAGCTTTCTCAGCATCCTCCGGTCTCCTCCCTGAATGCCAGAAAACCTGGTGCTGCCATTCCACTCCCCTAGTCAGACCAGCTCTCTCCTCCTGACTGCCTGCTCCTGATTATTCTCCATCTCTCCATCAATCCCCTGTCTCTCTCTATCTCCCTATCTCCAGCCCAAAGGATGTGCCCACCCAGAATGCATCTCTTGCGCCCACCCTGCATTGGCACCTCGGAGGGTGGCACTGTGGAACTCAAATGCCTGCTGCTGCAGTTCAAGCCCAACTCCACAGAGGTGCAGTGGCTTTTGAATGGGTGGGAGTCAACCAAACTCTTGTCCACCCTCTTCTCTGTCGCTGACCAGAGTGGCTCTTTCATGGTCTGCAGCCTCCTGAGAGTCTCCAATTCGAGCTGGGAGGGTGGGGACACGTTCACCTGTAGGGTCATGCCCCCTGCCCTGAAGGAAGGCCCAGAGCTCTACAACAGCAACAAGTACTCAGGTGTAAAGGCCTCTGCGGGCATTCTCCTTCTGACCAGCTTCCTGTTGTCCTTCACTCTTCCTTCTCATCCTTTGGTTCTTCCGTCCTCAGAGTCCCCAGTGGGGCTGAGGATGGGTAGGACCCCACTCTAGAATGACTTATGGGACTTGCTCTCTCCAATCCCCTTCTAGACTGTGAGCTCATTATAGGCAGGGAATGTGTCTATTGCTACATTGTACTCTGCGGAGCGCTTAGTACAGTGTTCTGCACACAATAAGTACTCAATTAGCATGATTGACTCCCTGACTGTCAATCAATCAATCAGTGATATTGATTGAGTGCTTCCTGTGTTTAGAGCACAGCTCTAAGCCCTTAGGAGAGTACAATAGAGTTTGTAGGCAGGATACTTGCCTCTCCCTCTGAGCCCTTCCCCTCTCCATGTGCCTTGCAGCCTGACTCAGCCATGCCACTGCGATGACCCTATACCTCTTCGCACCCTCCTGCGATGAGTTGGTAAGCGGGAATGGGAAGGGCCACACGACTTGCCTCGTGCTGGACTATGACTTAGCCAGCGTCCAGATCAGCTGGCAAGTGAATGGAGTTGGCACTGAGAGCCAGACAAAGCATGAGTCATGAAAACAATGGAACGGAGAGCAAGACGAGCAGCTGCTTGGAAAGTTGGCAAGAGGTACATCTGCAGAGCCAAGCACCCTTGAGTGAAGGAAGTCACTCAGGAGCCGTCCACGTTTGACTCCAATGAGTAAATGGGAGATCAGAGGGATGACTGCCATCGTGGTCGCTGGCAATTGCAGCTGCAGTTCCTGCTGCCAATTCCTAGACGTTTTATGGCCCGTTCCCCCAAGCAGTCCGCCCTAGAACTGGGGATCCCCCTTCTACCTCCCCCGGAATCCTCTGCAGGGCCCCAGGCAGGTAAGCCTCTTTCAGCTCACTGCAAGCCCTGGGAGGAGTGCTAGCCCCAGAGACCCCCTCCTTGCTATTCTGTTCTCACTGCCAGAGATGGGGAGATGTGTGTGACCCAGCTGACCATATCTTGTCTCTCTCCCCACCAGGGACAGCTCACCACTCCCCAGCTGTGTACATCTTCCCCCCTCCCTCAGATCAGTTAAGCCTACAAGTTTTGGCCACTCTCTTCTGCCTGGTGATGGTCCAATGGCTGCATAAAGGCCAGCTGGTGGCCTGGGACAAATACACCTTCAGTGGCCCCCTGCCCGAGCCCCCCATCTTGTACTTTGTTTACAGCACTCTGACCGTCGCCAAAGAGTGGACTGCCGGGGACTCTTTCATTTGTGTCGTCTGCACGAGGCCCCGCTCCTGTACGTGATGGAGAGGACCGTGGACAAGTCCACCGGTAAACCCACCCACATCACTGTCTCCCTTGTAATGTCCGACATGGCCAATACCTGATGCTAGCCATCTGTGTCCCCTGCTGCCTTCACCCATCACCCCTGCTTTTTCCCTGACTTCCTCAGTTTCCCTCTCAGCTCATTCATCAGGTGGATTCTGGGGGCAGCTGATTCTGGAAGCCATAGAGGACACTGAAACCTAACATATACTAGAAATATTATGATGATGATGATTATTATTTGGAATGTTCATGTCTGTTACCATTTTACTCCTAGTTATAAATGCCCTGATATTTACTTTGTGAGAAATAAATCAGTTAGAGAAAAGACAAAGATAATCTGGAAAGATGTTCCTGTTTGGGATTTAGGAAACACTTTTTAGAGAACGGGTGACTTGGCTGTTGGGGAAAATGGGGAATTTCTGACCATTCTCCTGCCGTATTTTGAATACCTTCTGTCCTTCCTGCTCTCTCTGCTCTTGTTCTTTCTTACCTATGCTGGAGTTCTCTAGGCTAAATTCCTGCCAAGCTCTCCCCTGAACTAGGCTCGATCTAGGCCAGCCAGGATCGTCAAAATCCAGTAGTCCTCATCCTTCTACAACCTTTTGGTCTATTGTTCCCAGAAAATCCCTGGAAGACCATCATCTGCCCCGTCTCCCCATCCTGGAACTAGCACAGGAACCAGCCCCTCCTTCACTATTCATTCATTCATTCAATCATATTTATTGAGCACTTACTGTATGCAGAGCACTGTACTAAGCGATTGGGAGAGTACCATATAGCAATAAATGGCTCCCACCTAGAAAGATAGCTGGTCTTCGAGAGGTTCTCTTGTCCACTCTCTGACCCGCTTGTTTCCAATACTGTAACACACTGAGTAACAGCAGGAATGGTAGTAGTGTAATTTTTTAATGGTATTTCTTAAGCACTTACCACGTACCAGGCACTGTACTAAAGCACTGGATAGATCAGGTTGGACCTAGTCTACAACCCACATGGGGCTCACAGTCATTATCCCCTTTTTACAGATGAGGTACCTGAAGCAGAGATATTAAGTGACTTGCCCAAGGTTACCCACAGCAGACAAGTGGAGGAGCTGGAAGTAGAACCTGTGTCCTTCTGACTCCCAGGCCCATGCTCTATCCACTAAACAATGCTGCTTCCTTATTAAAAACTTACTGAGTGCAGGGCTCTGTACTAAGACCTGGTTCTGCTCTAAGAAGAAAAGAAGTAAAGTCGTTTTCTGGAGTTAAGGATAAGTTGGAGCACTAGATCAAATCACCACTACACTAATTATCATCACATAACTAGGTCAGTCCTAGATCAAAGCAGCATAAAAAGCAATACAGTCAGAGAGCACATCCACAGCCTGATCAATCAGTCATATTTATTGAGAACTTACTGTATGCAGAGCATTGCGCCAAACACTTGGAAAAGTACAGTGTAACAGAGATGATAGACGTGTTCCCTTCCCACAAGAAGCTTATAGTCTTAGGATCCAAGGGCGTGCCCTACCCTCTATTTGCAGGTAACCCACTTCTTGAAAGATGGTCAGTTTTCGTCACTTTCAATTCCATTCCAGTCTTCTCACATGTGAAAGATCACCCCCATTACATATAACCTAGAGTGAAGAGTCCTGGCAGATATGGGATCAGTTTCCAGGTGTGAATAATTCCACTCGCCTTCCCCAGTGGGGACCACCCTAACTCCATCCAATATGGCATCAGCTTTCAAGTGTGGACAATTCTATCCACTTCAACTCTTCTGGGTGCAAATTCATCCTTAAGAGTGTAAACTCATTGTGGACAGGGAATATGTCTACCAACTCTTGCACTGTACTCTCCCGAGAGTTTAGTATAGTACTCTGCATCCAGTAAGTGCTCAATGAATACCATGGATAGATTTAATGATTTGTCTTCCCCAGTGTGAACAACCTCATCAGATATAGAATCACTTTCCAAATGTAAACCACCTCTTTCAATTCTGTAAATCTGATGTACATACTCTTGATATCATCATCTCAATTTTTCTCATTTTACTGGTGAAGACTGATGAGGAAATAATGGGACAAGCACATGAACCTCAAGACAGGTTTTATTTCAAGTTGCTGAAGCTTGCAATCAATGAAGGTAACAAGGGAGTTGGCTTTTTAAAAAATGTAAATCACTTGCCTCTCAGCATTATTTCTGTTAGAAAGGTGAGCTAAGAAAGACACAATCAGTGGATTCCAGAATAGAGATAAGAAGGGATTGTTCGTTGACTTTTTAACCCTCTGACTCTCCAGAATCCTCACCATATTTCCACCAATGCTTGGTCTTGGCTCAGTGTCTCCATTTTGATCAAAATTATGCTGCTTCCCACCCACAGACCAACTATGCAAGGGTGAGACCATCCATTCTTGGGGGTGCTGAAGTTGAAAGGGGTACTGTAAGCTTCCAGTAGACTGTAGGCTTGTTGTGGGCAGGGAGCATATCTACCAGATCCCGGGAAACTGTAAGGTTGGCCCCACCAGCTGGCCAGGTTCCCCAGGTAACGGAAAGTTGAAAAGGGTGTCAGTGCCTCAGTTTCCTCATCTGTAAAATGGGGATTTAATAACTGTTCTCCCTTCTACTTAGACTGTTAGGCCCCATGTTGGACAGGGACTGTGTCTGACCTGATTACCTTATATCTACCCAAGTGCTTAGTACAGTAGTTGGCACATAGAAGCGCTTAACAAATGCCACAATTATTACACTCCAGCGGGAAGTGAAGTAGTGAGGGATTCAGTACTTTGACGTCCATTCCTATTACTCCTACCCCACAAGGCAGCTATTCTGAGTGATGATTCAGTCTCAGAGGGAGCACGTCTCATTGGATGGTTGGCTTTTTTCATCTCGACTACCTGCTGGTTGGGCCCCTTGGCCCCTCCGGATGATGGTGATAAGTAATCCTCTGCAAGGATACTTCCAGGATGCAGGAAAGTCCTGTCCCCAAGGGCTCCATGGGTGGGACCCACAGGGAGGGTTCAGTGGGGAACAGATCTGGTCTCCCCTGCAACGGGGGTAGGGGCGGCAAGAGGGTGTCCATCCCGCTGAGTCCGTGCTGTGCCTTGGGGTAGAGAGGTTCCATCCTAGATGCAGGCAGAGCTCTGGGCTGAGTCTGTTTGGGGGAGAGAGAGAATACGCTGGAGGATTGAACTCTTGACCAGGGAGAAGCTTCGGCTGCTGTTGGGGGTGTGCTGGGGGAATGCCCCATTGCCAGTCCACCCAGCAGTTCCAGGTGGAGGGTGGAGGCCTCCTTAGGCACCCGGAAGGATCATGTTCCTATAGTTGTGAATGCTTCTGGTCTGCTTTATTTGCATCATCGAAGAGAAGAGCCACCTCACCTGGCAACAAAAACAAAGATAGGGCTGCATGGCGTAGGATGGGGACTTTTCAGCTTTTCAGCTCCCAAAGAAGGTGGTGGCCTTAAGCTTCAACAACTAAAAAAACCTTTCTTTTTGTTTTCCAGCTATTTCCCCTAACTGACTGAGTAGAGAAGCAGCATGGCTTGGTGGAAAGAGCACGGGCTTGGGAGTCAGGGGTCATGGATTCTAATACCAACTCTGCCACTTGTTAGCTGTTTGCCTTTGGGCAAGTCGCTTAACTTGTCTTTGCCTCAGTTACCTCAATCTATAAAATGGGGTTGAAGACTGTGTGTCTCACGTGAGACAAGCTGATTACCTTGTATCTACCCCAGCGCTTCGAACAGTGCTCGGCACGTAGTAAGCACTTAACAAATACCATCATTATTGTATCTACCCCAGCACATAGTAAGTGCTTAATGAATATCATTACTATTATTATTAATCCCAGATCTACCAGTTACCTGCTGAGAGACCCAGAGCAAGTCACTTGACTTCTCAATGCTTCAGTTTCCTCATCTGAAAAATGGGAATTCAATGCCTGTTCTCTCTACTTGGACTGCCAGCCCAACGTGGGACCAAATTACCTTGTTTCTATCCCAGCACTTAGTACAGTGCTTGACATATAGTAAGCGCTTAACAAATACAATTATTATTATTATTATTGATTCTCCACCCACACATGCACACCCACAAGGCAGTGGTTATCTGGGATAGTGTGGTAATAATAATAATAATGTTGGTATTTGTTAAGTGCTTACTATGTGCAGAGCACTGTTCTAAGCGCTGGGGTAGATACAGGGTAATCAGGTTGTCCCATGTGAGGCTCACAGTTAATCCCCATTTTACAGATGAGGGAACTGAGGCACAGAGAAGTTGTGACTTGCCCACAGTCACACAGCTGACAAGTGGCAGATCGGAGATTCGAACCCATGACCTCTGACTCCCAAGCCCAGGCTCTTTCCACTGAGCCACGCTGCTTCTCTGGTAGTGGAAATAGTCATAGGTGGAAGAAAAGGGAGGTGACAAGGCTGAGTCTCTCACCTTGACGAGAGTGATGGTAGCACTGTAACACACGGTGAGGAGGAAGAGTGTGATGAAGATGGAGATGGTAGTCCACAGACCATCTAGTTCTCCGTCACCAGCCTCAGTGCAATTTTCTCCCGGAATCAGCCCTGGAATAATGAAGCAAGAGACATGGAGTGAAGCTTTTTCCATCTCTTAGAAAAAGTTCAAGGAGTCTTCAGCAGCCTGACCCACATTACTAGCTTTCCCTTTGTGTGAGTTGACTGGACTGAGTCACTGGAGGGAGAGTCAGGAATGGAGAGGGAAGCTTTGGGATTGTTGTATCGTCCATCCTTAGTCAAGAGGCTGGGTGCTTGGCACATAGTAAGAGCTTAAAAAAAACCAAAATAATAATAATAATGAGAGCAACCATTATACAGGTCCTCTAAAAGTTTGGGTGCTGTTGATAGAGACAGAATCTTGGGCTGGATGGAGGTCTGACCCTTCAGTGGCTTTACTTACTTTGGCATTTGTATTAGGAAAGGGAGGAGAGGAGATCAAATTTCCCCTCCTAATCTCTTGATATTAAAGAGCTCATCATCTTTCGTCACTGTCTCACCCCACTAAACCCCATAAATCTCTTTCTAAAGATCCTTAATCAACCTTCCCATCTGCAAGCACCACAAGCACACCCACTAGAAGACCCAGAAGAATGAGTTAAGATTTGGTTGGATGAGGAAAAGGGAAGATTGGAAAATTTCCAATTTCCAGGATCAATTTTATCTTTTGGATTGTCTTCCAAATACCTGCCTGGGACATTCGTCCTACCCACCTCTGAATGTACCCATATTGAAAGTCAGAAGCTACAGTAAAGCCGGTTTTTAATCCTTTCAGACAAAGATCCTCCAAAGAACCTCTAAGAACTTCCAAGGGGTATTAATAGAGGGCTTTGATTATGATGAGGGTGATGAGGATGGTGGTGTTTGTAATGGTAATGATCTAATCTTGTGTCCTGGTTAGAGATCAGGTGCCAAGGGTTAGGAGTGGGAGGAATTGTTAGGCAGAACCAGTGACTCTGGTTCCCCCGCACTCCCTGAAGAAATCCATTCCAGGAAGCTCAGTTTGGTTTCAAATATGGATTCCACTTCTTTTGTCCTCTCAGCCACTTGGGATGAACTAGGGACTTGGGTGACAGACAGAGGAGAATGGAGATTCTCTATGTGGTCTTGCTGGACTGCCATCTCCTTTTACCCAAAGCTCACCCAGAGGGACAGTTCCACCCAAGAGAATTCTGGAGGGCTGCCAAAGTGGAAGGAGTGTGGCCTAGTGGGTAGAGCAAGGGCCTAAGAGTCAGAAGGACCTGGGTTCTCCCTGTCTTGGGTCAGCTATGGAAAGGGAGATTGGCGGACGGTGGAGAGGAGAGAAGAATGTGAAAACCAGGAGATTGGACAAGATCCAACTATGACTGGGCGATGAGAGAGAAGAGCAAGCTGCTAGAAAGAGGAGCTGGAGGGAGATTTAGAGGCTTCAGATTAACTGGTTTGGATGTTGGAGAAACAGCATGGCTTAATGGAATGAACATGGACCTGGGAGTCAGGGGACCTGGGTTCTAATCCCAGATCTTTCGCTTGTCTGCTGTCTGACCTTGGGCAAGTCACTGAATTTCTTTGAGCCTCAATTCCCTAATCTGCATTATAGGAATTCAATCCTTTTTTTCCCCACTACTTTGACCTTGAGCCCCACATGGGCAGTGATTTTCAGGACTTTAGTGCAATGCTTTACCCACAGTAAATGCTTAACAAATGCCATTATTATTATTACTAGAGAAGCAGCATGGCCTAGTATATAGAGCATGGGCATGGAAGTCAAAAGGACCTGGGTTCTAATCCTGGCTCTGCCACTTGTCTGCTGTGTGAACTTGGACAAGTCACTTAACTTCTCTGTGTTTCAGTTACCTCATCTGTAAAATGGGAATTAAGACTGTGAGCCCTTGGTGGGGCAGGACTATGTCCAAGCTGATTAACTTGTATTTACCCCAGGGCTTAGTACAATAAGTGCTTAACAAAGGCCATAAAACAAATTAGAAGGGAATTAGTAAACATGAAATCCCTATAAGAATTTGTATTCACAGAAATGGAAGTGAAGATCTCCTCAACCTAAAGGGTCTTGAGGAAGGTCTGGAAAAGGAGACCAAGAGGGGAAAACCTGAAGGGGAGAAACCCTAGAAAAACACCAGCCCTGTGGACCACCCTTCTAATCAGAGGTGAGATACAAGCACAGGTTAGTATGACAAAGGTCAATGGCAGATTCTTTATGGTCTCACTTTTCTCTTTTTTAACCTACGTGCTTATGCTCTTGTTCTTCTGTATTGTGGACACCAGATGTTTTATTCTACTGCACTCTCCCAAGGGATTAGAAATAATAATAACTATGGTATTTGTTAAGCACTTACAATAGGCCACGTACTGTTCTAAGCATTGGAGTCAATACAAGAAAATCAGAACAAATCCAGTCCCTGTCCTACTTGGGGCTCACTGTTTAAAATAGCAGAGAGGACAGGTATTTTACCTTCATTTTACAGCTGTGGAAACTGAGGCACAGAGCAATTAAAAGACTTGCCCAAAGTTACTCAGCAGGCAAGCAGAAGAGCTGGGATTAGAATCTTTCCACTTGGCGCTGCCACGTCTCACAAAGTGCTTTTAGTACAGTTACCTGCACATAGTAAGGGCTCAGTCAATACCACTGATTGAACACTAAGCTGTTGTGAATCCTGCAGTGACCCATGATTCTGCCCTTTCAACTGCATTTACTGAGCACTTACTGTGTACTAAGCACTTGGGAAAGGACAATATAACTGAGTTGGTAGACACATTCTCTGCTCACAATGAACTGACACCTCTTCCCTGCATTCTCCCTTCTGGACTCCTGTCCCTTGTGAATAAATTAAGACTCTAAGGCCTGTTTCCCTCTTTCCTTCCTTTCATGCCTTGAAGAGGCTAAGGAGCCTCAGCTCTGAAACTCCAGTAGTTTCACATTTCCTTTCTAGAGCTGGCTCGATTGTTTCAGGAAGGAGGGAGAAAGATGGGGGCATGAAGGGGGGGTTTGGACCAACCTGGGAAGTCTTATTCCCTGGAATACAGGACTGTGCTTGAGCTCAGAGTGAAAGTGACTCAGAACTCTGTTAAAACCAAGGGGGTGTGTGTGTGTGTGTGTGTGTGTGTGTGTGTGTGTGTGTGTATGCGTGTTTGGGCTCCATGAGGGTGTAGGTGGGTGAATATGTGGTTGTGTGAGTTTGTGCAAGTAAATATGTGCGTACATATCCTAAGCAGGTGTTTGCTTGTGGGAGTGTGTGCATGTGTATGTTTCTGAGCATATGCATGTATGAGTACGTGTTCGTGGAAGCCCCTATGTGCACAACTGAATCACTAGTGGCCTTTATATGAGTTTATGGGTGTGTGCATGGCTTTGATGCTCAATGACCCTCATAGAGTGTGTCAAACTCTTTTGGGTATTCCATTCTGTGTGCACTGTAGCTGCCATTATTAAGGGTTTCCTGCTCTCTGTTAGATTAATAATGATAATGATTTCTGTTAAGCACTTACTATAAGTCAAGCACTGAAATAAGTGCTAGGATAGATTCAAGACAATCAGTTCCTACATGGGGTTCAAAGTCTAAGTAGGAGGGAGAACAGATATCGAATTTCTACTTTGCAGATGAGGTGTGCAGAGAAGTTAAGTGATTTGCCCCGGGGTCACCCAACAGGTGAGCGACAGAGCCGGGATTAGAATCAAACTCTTCTGCCACTAGGTCACACGCCTACAAGCCCAGTTCTCCCCACTCAGTGGAGCTTTTGTTGTGTGGCCATGCCAGGGTCTGGTGTTGAAATGGAACTTTCAGGTTAGGAATTAGGGATGGGAGGCTGAGTTCCATGCCTTTTCCACACATATGCTGAACCCTACTATTGCTTCATTGGGAGAGTGTTGTCCACCTTCCCCAGGGACTCTCTGGAGCTGAAGGAGCTGGCCAGGCCCTCTCACCAGGTCTATCCAGCAGACCCAACTACAGGTGGTTCCTGGGTCCTGATCCCAGCATTCTTTACTCTGTCCACTGTCTTTCTCTTCCCTAAAAGGAGAGAAATTGGGAAAGGCAGCAGGCAACCATCACAGGCTCTACACTGGCAGCAACGAACAAGAGGACCCATGGGAACTTCATCTTGTGATGTTCCCAGAGGGGAGGGGATTCCAGGCTGACCCCTGTGAGGGAGGGGTGAACTGTAGATGGTGTGGTCAGACAGCATTCTTCACAGCCAAACTTTCCCCATGGCTCCAGACAGAGAGCCCAGGGCTCCACCTGCTCAGACCCTCTCCCTAGCTGGCTTCCTGACTTTATCAGAACATCAGATCATAAGCAATTCCATTCTGGGTCAGACTAGTAGTCCATCCAGCCTTGGATTCTGTCTCCAGAAAGGGCACCGGGAATCCTAGGGAGGGAGGTGGGTTAACCCACGATGGCAGGCCTCCTTTCCCGTGGCACCAACCCGACTACCGTCAGAGACACAGCTATCCAGTCGGGCAGCCCAGGATTCTGTGGAAGTCATGCTGTTGGGTCACTGGGTCCCTGAGGCTCTCCAGCCCTAGGGTGGGAGGTGGTCACAACGATCTGAGTCCCCCTCACTGGGGACTCATCTCATCCTCTGTAGAGTGAGAGTGAACTCCACGTGCTGTTGTGGACAGGGAATTCATCTACCATGTCTGTTGTATGGGACTCTTCCAAGATCTTGGTTCAGTACTCGCCATACAGTAAATACTCAATTAATGGTATTTATTGAGCTCTTGCAATGTGCAGAACACTGTACTAAGCATTTGGGATAGTAAATAGCAATAAAGTTAACAGACCTGTCACCTCCCCACAACAAGCCATTGATTGACTGACATGGTGTCCCTGTCCCTGTCCATCCAGCCTTGCCTTCCTCTGCTCAACCCATTGGCCAGTGTTGCCCCACCTCTCCCCGTGAAGGCCCCAGGAAGAACCACTCCAGTCATGCTGGGTTCCAGGCTTGGCAGTGGGGTGTTTTATTATCACACTATGGGGTCACGGATGGTATTTACACAGGGAACACCCCCTCTTCTGGGACACCGGGGAGACAGAGGGAGGGGAACGGCACAGCAGAAGGATCAGGGTGGAGTGGGGATTTGGCAGGAAAGAGGGCGAGTTACGTCAGGCAGTGAGGGTACAGGCAGAGGGGTTCAGCTTTCGACCGAAGCCTTCATTTACCGGGGTTTTGCCGCACTGTCTTCTGTATGGAGTAGCGCTTGAGAGCCTCATGGCCCACCATGCAGGTGAAGGAATCTCCGCGTTTCCAGTTGGACTTCTGGATGTCTAGCTTGCTGTAAAGGAAGAACGTGCCTTGTCCTGTCAAGTCTTTCTGTGGCTTAGTCACAGAAAAGTGGTCTTCCTCCACGTCCTCGTCGTTATGCAGCCACTGGACGGCGATATCCGCAGGGAAGAAGCTCTTTGCCAGACAAGTGAGGCTCAAGGTGTCTTTTTGGGCCAGCTCATCCATGTGTGGAGGGAACACGTAAACCGCCGGGGCTAAGCTCTTTCCTACTCAGGAGGAGGGAAACCAAGAGCCATTAGCATTGCTGCCCTCTCTCTCATTACCTCCTAGCCTGCACACTTCACTTCTCGAACATCAACCTACTCACTGTACCATGATCTCTTTCTGTCTCACTGAGAATTCTGTCCCCATGTCCTCCTTTCTGCCTGGAATTTCTTCCCACTTCATATCTGACAGACCACTACTCTCCCCAGCTTCAAAGCCCTACTAAAATCATAGCTTCTCCAAGAAGTCTTCCCTGACTAGTCTCCCATAACCTTATCCACCCTCTCTTCTACATTACCAATGCATTTGGTTCATTACCTCCTAATCACGTTGATACTCACCCTACCTCCACCCCCACATCATTTATGTTCATATTCTTAGACTCTGCTGCTTCCTCTATCTGTAATTTATTTCAACATCTGTCTCTCCTACTAGATAGTAAGCTCCTTGTGTCATCATAGTAGTAGTAATAATAATAATAATAATAATACTTCTTAAGTACTTAGTATGTACCTAGCACTGATTATAGTTGGACACAGTCCTTCCCACATTGGGCTCATGGTCTTCATCCCCATTTTACAGGTGAGGAAACTGAGCCATCGAGAAATTAAAGGGTTTGCCCAAAGTCTCAAAACAAGCCAGTGGCAGAGCTGAGATAGAACACAGGTCCTCTGATTCCCAGGCCCGTGTACCTTTCACTAGCCAATACTGCTTTCTTTTTAGTCTCCCAAGCGCTCAGTACAGTGCTCTGCACGTGGTAAGCACTCAATAAATACCATTGATTGACTGATTGATTAACTTTACCTGTAGGGTAACTAGAACATGGGGGAGACTGAACAAGAGTGCCTGAAGGTTAGGAACTCTCCAGGGTCACGCACTAACCCCCATCTTAATGATCATGAAGCCAGAGTCTCCAGCTTCTGATTTTTCCCCTCTATTTCCTCCTTGCATTCTGGACTTACACTGGATTTAGGTCCCCTGCACTCACAGGCTGAAAGCCCAGAATCAAAGTTCTCTGAAGAGAGGATGGGGGAAGCCGGGGAGGATTCTGGGAGCTCACCTAGAGGCTTGGAAATGGCCTTTTCAACAATGGAGGGGAAGTCAGGGTGCTGCACTTTGCACGTGAATGATTCTCCTTCCATCCATTCCGGCAGGGTGATGGACAGGGTACTCTCGGCACTGAAGGTACCATCTGGCTGTTTCATTATCTTGATGGGAGAAGCGGGTCTCTCAATGCCTTTGTGGATCCACTGGAGTTTGATGCCTTCTGAATCAGGCAGACTGGCCACCAGGCAGGTGAGGGACGGTGTCCGGGCAATGAAGAGGTCAGTAGGGTTTGGGGGGCTCACAGAGACCTTGAGGTTCTGGATAAGGTTGATGTCTGAAGGGAGATACCGGTTAGCAGCAGATGAACCCAGCAATTCCAGGTCTGGCCCTGACTCAGATTCGGGTCCTTCACTGGCTCCCTTGAACTCTGATCTCAGAGGCTGCTGCCCCTTACCTGCCCCTTCTGCATCCCCACCTGCCCGTGGACCCCTGGACTATATTTCCAATCAACTGTAGATGTTGTTATAATAATAGTCACTGTGGTATTTAAGTGCTTACTATGTGTCAAGCACTGTGGATATAATACCATTAGATCCCCTGTCCTACATGGGGATCTCAATACAAGGTGGAGGGGAGAATGAATATTTAACACCACTTTACAGATGAGAGACCTGAGTCACTGAGGCACAGAGAAGTGAAGCGACTTGTCCAAAGTTGCCCAGCAGACAAAAGAGAGAAGATAGAATTAGAACCCAGGTCTTCCGATTTCCAGTTCTGTACTTTATCCACTTGGCCACACCACTCATCCTCTTCTCCCCTCTCCCAAATTCAATCCCCAAAGCCTCAACCATCATTTAAGACTCTTATCAGCTTCAGCCCAAGATAAACGGAAAGACTTTATCAGCCAAGTGGAACCCTCTACCTCAAACACCCTCATTTTGCCCTTGGTCCCCAGAAAGAAGCTGATGGATAGAATTACCTTTACAGGACCTGGCGTAGTCTTGGATATCCTTCTTGGAGGCCATGTGCCTTACACTGCAGGTGAAGGTCTTGCCAGTCAGCCACTCTCCCTGGGTGATGTTGAACTCGCTGTAGGCAGAGAATTTCCCATTGTTTTCCCTCTTGGACTCCGAAACGTAGAATCCGTCCTGCTCTTCATCATCCTCCAGCCACTTCACCTCGATTTTGGCTGGGCTGAAGTCCGAGATGAGGCAAAGTAGCTGGATGGTGGCTTCGGCGTCCCCGTTCGGGAGGCAGGAGGAGTGGACCACCCTCACCGCTGGAGGAGATTTCATGGCCGGGGTGACAACAGGAGTAGTCGTTTGGGGGGTGGGTGGCGCTGGTGCAACTAAAAGCAGAAATCATGCTCGCCGTCATTACAATTCCCTTGTTGTACATTGTGTTCCTGTTTCCTCTAAATCAGTGATATTAATTGAGCACGTACTGTATGTATAGCACTGTAACAAGTGCTTGGGAGAGTGCAATGCAATAGAGTTGATAGATATATTCACTACCCACAAAAAGCTTATTTCTTACACCGCTATGATGGAGACAACAGTTATTAATGAAATTTTTTGAGGATCTACTTTGTGCAAAGCACTGTGCTAAGAATTTTGGGAAAATCCCCAAATGTAGAAAGTGAAGACACTTCCTACCCACCTGGAGTTTATAATCTAGGGAATTCCAGAACATTTATCATTAAGTTAATCAATTTCCAGTACTGACTGAGCACTCGCTCTGTGCAAAGCACTGTATTGTTTAGGAATACCCCAAAAATTTAGCAGAAAGATGAGTTCCTGTTCACCAGGACATTACAGTATTTAGGGACTATCATAAAAATTCTGACTCAAGCAATCCGTAGAGCTTATTCTATCCAGAGCACTGAGTTAAGTGCTTGGGAGAATATAACAGAGCTAGTAGACATGATCCATGCTCTAATAATGGTGGTGTTTGTTAAGCGCTTACTATGTGCCAGGCACTTTTATTTTCAGAACAGCCTTATGATGGAGGGAGAGTCGGGTATGATTATGCCCATTTTACATTTGGGGTAAGAGAGACCCAAGAGAGGCTAAGTCACTTGTCCAGGATCTCATGTTGGGTCAGGGGCAGAGCCAGGACTAGGCCTCAGATCTCCTGACTCCATTCTCATTCTACCAGGCCACACGACCTTGGGAGTGTGTGTTCAGACTGGACTCAGGCACCGGGAAAGTTTGGGGGAGCCCTGAATGGCAGACCCTAGGCAGAAATGCAGCATCCTGCTAAATCACTCGTTTCTGCTTCTCCTTGATGCTTGTGCCCCATCTAGTTCTGTCCCTACTTTTCCCACAGGATCCTCTCACCCCATCTGTGACTTCCCCACTTCTGCTTCTTCTCATTTACCTGCTCTTTAATAATAATAACAATAGTGATAATAACAAGTGATAGTATTTATTAAGCAGTTACTATATGTCAAGCACTATTCTAAGCTCTGGGTAGATATAAGCTAATCAGGTTGGACACAGTCCTTGTCCCACATGGGGCTCACAGTCTTAGTTCCCATTTTACAGATGAGGTCACTGAGGCACAGAGAAGTTAAGTGATTTGCCCAAGGTCACCCAGCAGACAAGTGGCGGAACTGGGATTAGAGCCCAGGTCCTTTTGACTTCTGGATCCATGCTCTATCCAGTAGGCCACACTGCCTCCTTCCCCACTGGGAGGGGCTGGTCATCTTACCGACATTCCCACTGATGATGGTGTTTGTGGGCGTATGGGTCACCTTGCACGTGTACACCTTGTTGTGCCAGTTGTAAGCGGGGACGGTGATTTTGCTGCTGAGCGAGTAGAGCCCCGTGGGGTGGAGGATGGAGGGGTAGGTCTGGGCTTTGCTGTTGTAGAATGATGGGCTCCAGTCGACCTTCACGGGATCTGGGGAATATCCGGTCACCAGGCAGCCCAGGGTCACCTCGGATAGTTCTACTTCCTCGCAGCTGGGAGTCAAGGGGAAGACGGATGGGGCCACCTTCCAAACTGGAAGGCAAAAACAGGACATAAATCCAAGATGTCAACATTGTCATCATCATCAACATCATCACTGTGGAATCTGTTAAGCACTTACTAGGTGCCAAGCTCTGTAGTGTACAAGATAATGAGGTTGAACACGGTCCCTGTCTCTCAGGGAACTCACAGCCTAAGGGGGAGGGAGAACAAGTATTGCATGCTCATTTTGTCTTGTTTTATGCCGTCGAGTCATCTCCGACCCATAGCGACACCATGGACACATCTCTGCCAGAAAGTCCCCCTTCCATCTGCCATCGTTCTAGTAGTGGATCCATAGAATTTTCTTGGTAAAAATATGGAAGTGGTTTACCATTGCCTCCTTCCACACAGTAAACTTCAATCTCCACCCTTGACTCTCTCCCATTACCCTGCTGCCCAGCACAGGTGAGTTTTGACTTGAAAAAGATTGCCTTCCACTCGCTAGCCACTGCCCAAGCTAGGAATGGGTAGGCCTCTACTTGACTCTCCCTCCCAAAGTCAAGACTGGTAGACTACTGGAAACTCTCCAGGTGCCACCCTGAGAGGGCGATGTTCATTTTACAGTTAAGAAAACTAAGGCACGGAGAAGCTAAATGACTCACCCAAAGTCATACAGCAGACAAGTGTCCAGGCCAGGATTTGAACCCAAGTACTCTGTCTCCTAGGCCCTTGCTCTTTCCACTAGATCACAGTACTTCTCAATGCATCACACACACATACCCCTCCACATACACATGGACATGCACACACATGCACCCAGTGGCCTGAAGTGCTGCCCAAGCAGAAACACCTCACCTCCAATGGGAGCACAAAAGCATCCTTTCCTAGGGCACAGCTGAGTTGCAAGCTCTTTGGAAGAGCCCAGTCTTCTCATTCTTTCTTTGTCTCCCTTTTCCAAACGTTTTCCCAGTTCTCTAGGTTTCTTCCAATGTGGGAAGCACAGAGACAGGCAGTGTCTCCCAAGATTCTCTGTCCTAAATGGGCCTTGCAGTCTGAGGGGGAGCACTTATAGAATTCCCATTTTCCAGCTGAGGAAACTGAAGCCCAGAGAAGGTGAGCAATTTGTTCAAGGTCTCATAGCAGACAAGTGGCAAAGCTGGGATTAGAACCCAGTTCTCCTGACTCCCTGTCCTTAGGTTTTTCCACCAGGCCATGCTGTCTTCTCTTGAGAGGAGAGGTGGAAAGGGAACAGGAGAAGTTGGTGTTCAGGGAGAATTGGGAGGCCACGCTGAGACCCTTGCCCAGAAGAGAACCTAGCCTGGTTAGAATCCCACCATCTCTCAGCCATCAGCACAGACAGCCATCAGAGAGAGAAGGTATGGAGAGGCAAAGAGATGAGGAGATCAGGACACTCCTGGGGAGAGGAAAGGGTCCCATATTCTCTAATATTCTTAACTGTAACTTGATTCCTTTTTGGCCTCCTCTACTTTCTCACAGGCTTGAGAAGTCCTGCTGATTTTCCTGTTTGTTTAAAAACACCTCCTTGCCAGAAGACCAAGGATTCGGTGCAGCAGGATGAGGGTGAATCTAGATCTGGTAAGTAGATTTGATCCAGAACTCCCCTGCCCCACAAAACTGTTGCCTGCTGGTAACGTCTACTCTCAGCCCCACAGTCCTCCTGCCTAGACCCTCTGGAGGCCCCTGTTCCCCTGTCTCCTGGTTTCCCTGTTTTTTTTGCTCTGGAATTTCCTTCATTCTCAGCCCCATGCTCCATGACTTCTAGGAAAGAGAGGAAAGAGCACGGGCCTGGAAGTCAGAGGACTTGGGTTCTAATCCCAGCTCCATCACTTGCCTGCTCTGTGACCTTGAGCAAGTCACTTACCTCCTATGGGTCTGTTTCCTCATCTGTAATATGAGGATTCAATATCTGTTCTCCCTCCTCCTTAGGCTGTAAGCTCCATGTGGAATAGGGACTGTGTCTGACCTGATAACACTGTATCTATCCCAGTGCCTAGTACAGTGCTTGGCACAGAGTAAGTAATGATAATGATAATAATAATTGTGGTATTTGTTAAGAGCTTACTATGTGTCAGGAATTGTACTAAGAACTGGGTGGATACAAGAAAATGGGGTTGGATGCAGTCCTTATCCCATATCCACCTCAGCTCTTAGTATAGTGCCTGGCACATAATAAGCGCTTAAAAAATACCATTATTATTTTATAGGTCTCTTAGTCTTATTCCCCCTTTTACAGATGAGGAAACTGGGGCACAGAGAAGTGACAGCAGCAGACAAGTGGTAGAACTGGGATTAGAACCCAGGTCTTTCTGACTTCCAGACCTGTGCTCTAGCCACTATGGCCTCACTGCTTCTAGCCCACCAGCCCAAACCCTGGCAGCCCCAGAGCTGAGTTTACCGCAGCCAGCTCAGCTCCTGTATCATTTTTCCACTAGTTAAACTTCTCAATCAGACTCCTTCTGCTCAGCTGCTGAAACTAGCCCACCACCCCACCCCCTGCCATCCCAATAACTGAGCTTACTGAAACCAGCTCAGCTACTACTTGGTCCCTTAACAATTCAGCCACTGTAACTTCTACAGTCAGCTCAACTTCTGCAGCTACCCTTACTGGCTCGGCTCCTGGACCTTCCCCAACTGGCTCAACTCCTATAGCCTCTCATCCGTTGAATTTCCCTAACTTCTCCAACAGCTCAGGTTAGTACCTTCTGCCACTGGCTCAACTCCTGTACCTTCCACCACACATTCAGCTCTTGCACCTTCCCCAACATCTCAGCTTTTGTACCGTCCCCCACCTGCTCATCTTCTGTAAATTCCACAATCATCTCAGCTCCCATATCTTCTCCAAAATCTCAGCTCCTGTACCTTCTCTCACCAGCTCAGATCCTGTATCTTCTCCCACTGGCTAAGCTCCCGTACCTTCTCCAACACCTCAACTCCTGCACTGCTTTTTTTACCTTCACCGACCTGCTCAACCTCTGTACCTCCTCCCACCAGCTAAGCTCATGGGCTCAGGTGTTGTATCTTCCACCATTCCCTTCCTCACCAGTAAAGTTGGGCTACCTCCTCCAACAGCTTAGCCTTGAACCTTCCCTGACAAGGTCAGCTCCTGTGCTTTCCCCCTCCATTTCTGCTTCTCTACCTTCTCCAGCTCAGCTCCTCTACCTTCCCCTGTAGGCTCAACTCCGCTAATTTCTCCCAACTGCTCAGCTCCTATACCTTTCCCAACCTGCTCAGCTCCTATACCTTCTCCTATTAGGTCAGCTCCAGTATTTTCCCCCACCAGATCTTCCCCCACCTTCTCCTACAGGCTCTGCTTCTGTACCTTCTCCCTTTGGCTCTGTTCCTGTATCTTCTCCAACCAGTTCAGCTCTTCTACCTTCTTCAACTAGCTGAGATCCTATACCTTCCCTAACAGGTTTCTTCCCCCACTGACTCTACTCCCTTACCTTCTCTCACCGGCTCACTTCCTCTACCTTCCCCTAAAGGCTCAGCTCCTGTACCGTTCCCCGCACCAGCTCAGCTTTTGTAGCTGTCTTCACTGGCTGTGCTCCTTTACCCATTCCTTACTAGCTCAGCTGCTGGACCTTCTCCCACCAGCTCAGCTCCTGTACCATCTCCCATCAGCTCAGCTTCTGTACTTTCCCCAACCTGCCCAGCTTCTGTACCTCCTCCTATCTGCTCAGCTCCTGAACCTTCCTCCACCTTAGGAGAACGTAAAGGAGCTAGGCAAGTTGGGGAAAGTGTAGAAGCTGACCTGGAGAGAGAAGGTAAAGGAGCTGAGCTGGTGGGAGAAGGTTCAGGAGCTGAGCCCGGGGGAGGAGGTAAAGGAGCTGGGAAGGTTGGGGAAAGTACAGAAGCTGAGCTGGTGGGGGAAGGTACAGGAGCTAAGCTGGTAGGATAAGGTATGGGAGCTGAGCTGGTGGGAGAATGTACAAAACCTAAGCTCTCCTTCTCCTATCAGCTCAGCTCCTGTACCTCCTCCTACCTACTCAGCTCCGGTACTTTCACCAGCTCAGCTCCTGTACCTTCTCCCTCCAGCTCAGGTTTTGTACCTTATCGCATCTGCTCAGCTCCGGTACCTTCTCCCACCAGCTTAGCTCCCATACCTTATGCCACCTGCTCAGCTCCTCTACCTTCTCCCACCAGCTCAGCTTCTGTACTTTCCCCTTTCTTCCCAGCTCCTCTACCTCCAACTACCTGCTCAGCTCCTGTACTTTCTCTCACCAGTTTAGCTCCCATACCTTCTCCCACCTGATCAGCTCCTGCACCTTCTCCCACCAGCTCAGTTCCTGTACTTTTCCCCACCAGCTCAGCTCCTGTACCTTCTCTCTCCAGCTCAGCTTCTACACTTTCCCCAACTTGCCTAGCTCCTTTACGTCCTCCTACCTGCTCAGCTGCTGAATCTTCCCCCACCTTCTCAGCTCCTATACCTTCTCCCACCAACTTAGCTCCCATATCTTATCCCACCTGCTCAGCTTCTCTATCTTCTCCCACCAGCTCAGCTTCTGTACCTTCTCCCACCAGCTCAGCTCCTGTGCCTTCCCCCACCAGCTCAGCTCCTGTACCTTCTCTCTCCAGCTCAGCTTCTGTACCTTCTCTCTCCAGCTCAGCTCCTGTACCTCCTTCCCCCGGCTCAGCTCCTGAACCTTCTCCCACCAGCTCAGGTTTTGTAGCTTCTTACATCAGCTTAGGTTCTGTACGTTCTCCCACCAGCTCAGTTCCTGTACCTCCTCCTACCTGCTCAGCTCCTGTACTTTCTCTCACCGGTTTAGCTCTCATACCTTATCCTACCAGCTTAGCTCCTGTACCTTCCCCCACCAGCTCAGCTTCTGTACTTTCCCCAACCTGCCCAGCTCCTGTACCTCCTCCCACCGGCTCAGCTCCTGAAACTTCTCCCACCAGCTCAGCTCCTGTACCTTCTCCCACCAGCTCAGCTTTTATACCTTCTCCCACCAGCTCAGCCTCTGTACCTTCTTCCACCAGCTTAGCTCCCATACCTTATCCTACCAGCTTAGCTGTTGTACCTTCCCCCATAAGCTCAGCTTCTGTACCTGCTCCCACCAGCTCATCCCCTGTACCTTCTCCCATCAGCTCAGTTCCTGTACCTTCTCCCATCAGCTCAGCTTCTGTACTTTCCCCAACCTGCCCAGCTTTTATACCTTCTTCCACCAGCTCAGCTCCTGTACCTTCTCACACCAGCTTAGCTCCCAAACCTTCTTCCACCAGCTCAGCTCCTGTACCTTCTCCCACCAGCTTAGCTCCCAAACCTTATCCCACCTGCTCAGCTTCTGTACCTTCTCTCACTGGCTCAACTCCTGGGCCTTCTTCCACCAGATCAGCTTCTATATCTTCCCCAACCTGCCCAGTTTCTGTACCTCCTCCCACCTGCTCAGCTCCTGTACCTTCTCCCACTAACTCACCTCCTGAACCTTCTTTCATCAGCTCTTCCTCTACCTTTCCCCACCAGATCAGCTCTACTACATTTTCCCCACTAGCTAAGCTCCAAAACCTTCCCCCACTGGCCCAGCACTGTTACATCCCAACTGGCCCAGCTCCATTACCTTTCCTCACTGGCTCAGCTCCAACTCCTTCCCCCTTCAATTATGCTCCTTTACCTTCCCCCCCATACAGGTTTTGTTCCTTCTATCACTGACTCAACTCATATACCTTCCCCATAGACTCAGCTTCCTCTCCTGCACCTGTGAGCTGAACCATTGTCCTGACTGCCAGTTTAGCTCCTATATATACTCAAGTCAGCTTAGCTTCTGTATCTATGCCAACATCTTAGCTTCTTTACTTTTCCCCACTGGTTCCATTCCGCCCTGCTCCTGTAATCCCCAAATCATCATCTTCCCCCATTGGTTCCAAACCCTTTCTAGTTGCTATCAGTCCTGCCCTGTCCACTCTTGTTCCTATGCCCTAGCAGCCTAGCTGCTGTTTCTCCTCCCCAGCAGACCAGCTTCTGGGTCTTCCCCTGTAACTGCCCCTGTAACTGTAATCCGAGCTACAGTTGTAGCTCTCTTCTCACTAGTTCAGCTCCATTTCCTGGCCTCGGGGTGGAAAGGAGGGAAGAATCCAGACTAAATGCCCAGGCCAGCTCTGCTCTTGAGGTCTTTTGGGCCCCTGGACCCTGACCTTGCTTAGGTCAGTTGGAGAGACTGCATCTCGCAGCACCATCCACCTGCTGGTCCCCCATAGGAGTCCCTTTGTCCCCTGTTCCTAACCCTCACCTTAACCCTAATGCCCATGGAGTTGTCCTTCTCACCTGCAGCAATTCCAGGCCCAAGGGCTGGTCCCCTCCGAGGACTGGCCTCCCCCACATCTCTGGGACCCCGGAGAACTGGACTTCATCACTGATATGTTGCCTCCCTCAGTCCAGGGGTGTTGATGTCTGTCGATCCAGCGGTGGGGGCTCTCAGCTCAAGCCACTCCCCCAGGATGAATATGCATGAGTTTCTGGAGCCCAGTGAGGGAGGCAGGGGTGGCGGCGAGCACAGCCATTCTGCACATTGGTTTGGGTCAGCACCTTGATGCTAAAAATATCACTGAAACCTGAATGGGCTGGCCTGGGTCCCAGAGTTCCCTTTTTACCTCTGACCTGGGTCAGGGTTTGCTGCTTGGACTCCTGCAAGGGACAGCTAGCTTGTGGGGGTGGAGGAGATCTGACTCCCCTTCCCTGGTTAGTCGTTGTGGGCAGGGAATATGTCTATTTATATTGCTATATAGTTCTCTCCCAAGTGCTTAGTGCTCTGCACACAATAAGGGCTCAATAAATATGATTGACTGAGTGACTTCATGTCTGGGGGATAGACACTGCCCTCCGAGTAGACTATTACCTGCCTGCCTGCCTGGAATCCTTTTGCTGAGGATGGAAGGAGGTCTGAGGGCCTGAATTGCCTGGGCACCATCCCTCAGGCCTGTAGATCCTGCAGGTGGCAAAGAGGGAATGAGAGGGGCCCTGAGGGAGAAGCAACATGATGTAGGGGGTAGAACATGGGCTTGTGAGTCAGAAGGTCATGGGTTCCAATCCAAGCTCCGACACTTGTTTGCTGTGTGACCTGCTGTGAAGAAGTCACTTCACTTCTCTGTGCCTCAGTTACTTCATCTGTAAAATGGAGATTGAGACTGTGAGCTCCATAAGGGACAGGGACTGTGTCCAACTCAGTTTGCTTGCATCCACCCCAGAGTTTAGTATGATCCCTGATACGTAGTATGTGCTTAATAAATGCCATTATTATTATTATCATTATTAGTAGTAGTAGTACTATCATTATTAAATAGCACTATCCCTGCTGGGGACCCACACCCCCTGCCCCAGCCCACGGAAGGCTCCTTTAAGACTCCTGGATTCCTTGGTCCCCATCCTGAGGAGAGATGCACTCCACGGCTTCTTTCTCCCCAAGGGCTATTGCTCAAGGGGGTGGGCCACTGAACACTGGCATCGGCATGGAAATCCAGTCTTCCCCCAGCCCCCTAGCTCAGGGTGGAGAGGGGTGGCTGCTGCTGGCCCCAGGTGGGCTCAATGAGGAGAAACCAGAGACCTTTGTGATTCAGGGGAGAACAGTCATCTGAGGCCTTCAGTGTTTCCCTGGAAGAGCCAGGACTGTCACAGCCCAGCTAGATAGCAAACCCCACGTCCTCCTCCTCCTCCTCCTCCTCCTTCTCCTTCTCTCTCCATCATTTTTCTTTGTTCTCCTCCTCTTCCTTTTCATTTTTATGGCATTTGTTCTCCTCCTCTGCCTTTTCTTTTTTGTTGCATTTGTTACGGGCTTACTTTGTGCCAAGCACTGTTCTAAGAGTTGGGATCGATACAAGAATATCAGTCAACCAATTGTATTTATTGAGCGCTTACTGTGTGCAGAACACTGTACTAAGTGCTTGGGAGCGTACAATATAACAGAGTTGGTAGACACGTTCCCTGCCCACAGTGAGCTTACAGTCCCTGAACCTTATAGGGCTTATAGACTAAGTTGGAGGGAGGAGGATTTAATCCCCATTTTACAGATGAGATGACTGAAGCAAAGAGAACTTAAGTGACTTGTCACACAGTATACAAGCATTGGAGCTGGAATTAGAACCCAGGTCTTCTGACTTCCAGGCCTATACTCCCTCTATTAAGCCACCATGCTTCTTTTAGGAAAGGCCTTGCTGCCAGGTTAAATGATCCTGTCTCTTTCTAGGGATCAGAATTAATTAGTTAAGGTGCTTGTTAAGCACTTACTGTGTATTATCTACTCCAGGGCTTAGAACAGTGCTAGACACCTAGCAAATGCTTAACAAATACCGTAAAATAAATGAGTATTTCCTGAGCACTTTCACTGTGTTCTGAACCCAAGAACATCATATAAAGTTCTTGGGAGAGTACAATAACAATAATAATAATAATAATAATGATGTCGGTATTTGTTAAGCGCTTACTATGTGTAGAGCACCATTCTAAGCACTGGGATAGATACAGGGTAATCAGGTTGTACCACGTGAGGGTCACAGTCTTAATCCCTATTTTACAGATGAGGGAACTGAAGTACAGAGAAGTTAAGTGACTTGCCCACAGTCACACAGCTGACAAGCGGCAGAGCTGGGATTCGAACCCATGACCTCTGGCTCCCAAGCCCGTGCTCTTTCCATTGAGCCACGCTGCTTCTCTAGAGTTTATAGACATGATCTAATCAATCAACTAATCATTTGCATTTAATGAGGCTTACTGAGTGCAAAGCACTGGATTCAGCACTTGAGAGAGTACAATAAAGAAGTTACAATTCCTGCCTTCAAGGAGCTTACATTTACCCTTCTTCTGCTCAACACCACCACTTCTTCATTCACTCCCACCTCTAAGGCCCCATAAACTATGGCCAACCCTTACCTCCCTACCTAAGATTGTAGTAACCCTGCTTCCTCCTATTCTGACCCCCGATGACCTTGTCACCACATTGTTGATAAAATAGAAACTATTGTGAATTTCCTGAAGTCCCTCCATCACCTTCTCACTGCTTTATTATATCACCCTCCAATTTCTCCTCCTTCCCAACTAACTCCCCAGAGAAGTTCTCCCAACCGCTCTCAAAAAATACATTCTTTCTCCTTGCATTTCAGACCTCATTCCATTTCATTTTCTAAAATCTTCTGCTCCCATCCTCCCTCTTTCAATCCCCTCTAAGAGGCCTTCCTCAATGAAGCCCTCTTTTCCATGGTTTGCTCTCCCTTCTGTGTTCTTTGTACAGTGAGCTTACAGACCTCAAATGTATCATATCTAAAGCTAAAGTTCTCTCCTAAATCCACCCTTTCACTTAACTTTACCACTACTGGCAGCACTACCACCTTCCCTGTCACAGCCTTAGAGTCATCAGTGACTACTTATTCTATGACTACTTATTGTATTTTCACTGGCACATTCAGTCTATCACTGAATCAGAGATAGATAAGAGAGATAATCAAACAGAGAAGCAGCATGGCCTAGTGGTTAAAGCACGGGCCTGAAGGTCAGAAGGACCTGTGTGCCAATCCCAGTTCTGCCACTTGTTTGCTGTGTGACCTTGGGCAAGTCACTTAGCTTCTTTATGTTTCAGTTACCTCATCTGTAAAGTGGGGATGAAGTCTGTGAGCCCCATGTGGGATGAGGATTGTGTCCAACTCAATTAACTTGTATCCACTTCAGCTCTTAGAGCAGTGCCTGGCACATTATAAGTGCTTAACAAATACTACAATTATTATTATAACAATGCTTCTGGTTCCTTGTCCACAGCCTTTCCCTGATCTGCCACTTTCTCTCCCCACAGAGGGCCATCATCCTGGTCAAAGTTCTCATCACATCATGAACGGATCACTGGATCAAACTCCATACTGGCCTCCCACCTTCCATCCCTTCCAGTTTTTACCACATCATTCGATCAATGGTATTTATTGAGCACTTACTGTTTACAGAGGTCTGTACTAAGTGCTTGGGAGGGTTGGTAGACATGTTCCCTGCCCACGGTGAACTTGCAGTTTAGAGGGTCTACAGTTTACCACATGCAACTGCAGTACAGACTAAGCTCCTTGAGGGTAGAGATTGTTTCTACTCACTCTATCATACTCTTTAAATGCTTAGTACAGTGTTCTACATACAGTAAGCACTCAGTAAGTACCACTGATTGACTTATTGCTGCTTTATTGGTTTTCCTAAAATGTTGTTCAATACCCACCTCTCCACTACTCAAAAATCCCTAATGGCTACTCATGTCCCCTTACACTGAGCCAAAAGGCATTTCTTACCCTTCATCACACTTTTTGCCAAGCTAATCTTCTAGTTATATCTTGGTCCTGTCTGTCTAGCTTCCAGTCAACCAATCAATGATATTTACTGAGCACTAACTGCGTGCAGAGCTCTGTACTAAGTATTTGAGAGAGTACAATGGAGTTAGTAGGCATGGTCCCTGCCCTCCAGGACCTCACAGTATAGTGGACCCCTTGCTCACTTCATGTGCCCTACAACTTCAAGTCCACCAGACCAAGAGCCTCCCCATTTTCTAAGACCTCCTGAAATCCCACTCCTCCAGAAAATCTTCCCAGATAAATTATTTCCCATTTTGCTTCAATCTAGCAGCTACTCTTAGCAGCTATCTGTGTTTGCTGCAAACTAGGTCTGCTAAGAATGCTATCTATTTATTCATTTATTTCATCTTTCCTCACTCTTGTCACTAGCAGATGTACCCTTTTTTTGGAAAAAAAGGTATGTGTTAAGTGCTTACTATGTGCCAGGCAGTGTACTAAAAGCTCGGGTAGATTTCTTCCTCATAACTGGTGCTATTTGTAAATAATTTGGGCCTGCCTGTTACATTATTATTATTATTTTTAGGAATGTACTAAAATAATAACAACTGTGGCATTTGTTAAGAGCTTACTGTGTGCCTATACAAAGTGCTGGGTTGGATCCAAACAAATTGGGTTGGACACAATCTCTCACTCATGTGGGGCTCACAATCTCAATCCCCATTTTACAGATGAGGTAACTGAGTCCCAGAGAAGTGAAGTGACTTGCCCAAGGTCACACAGATGACAAGTGGTGGAGCCAGGACTAGAACCCATGACCAGCAGACTCCCAGGCCCTTGCTTATCCACTACACCAGGCTGCTTCTCATACTCTATACAAAGCACTGTGCTTAGCTAGACTGTAACTCCACTAAATCATGGAGCATGTCTTTTTTTTCATTTGTTGTATTCTCCCAAGATCTTAGTTCGGCTCATAATTGGGGCTATTGATTGATTGATGGATTGATTGGAGAAATGTGACACCCCTTGAGGTTATTTCATCAACATTTACTAAGTGTATTTAGTGGGCACCGTTCCAGGCACCTGAACCAGAATCCTACTGTGTATAGGATATTGCACTGGGATCCCACTATGTGCACAGCTCTGTATCCTGGTGCCAACCTTATACAGACAGCTGGAATGGTAATGTAAGGTACAGAGAGTAACCCGTAGAGACAACTTCTTCTCTCAGTAATGATATGATCTAGAGGGATGGATTATAATCCATTTTTGGGAGGTCTTTGATTCCTCGCTCACACTCTTTCTTTTCTGCCAGGTTTTCTTCAAATATCAGAGGTATTTCTTTGATCCACCCCTCCCTCTCCACTCTTATGAATGCCATTGTGGTTCAAACCTTGGTCACTTCCTGGCAGGATTATTTTCTACTTTTTCTGTCTCAGGCTTTTGCTCTCTTCAGTCTCTCCTGAAAGTACTATCTTAAATTGTCATTTGGAACATATCATCTCCCTTCTCAAACTCCATCAATGACTACCCAGTTTTTCTTTCACATCAACAAACATTTTAAATCATCATCCTCCGCATTAAAGGGATTTTTAAAACATGGTACTTAAGTACCAAACACTGAATTAAGCGGTGGTGTAGCTACAAGGTAATCATGAAGGACACAATACCTCTCTCACATGGGGCTTACAGTCTAAGTAGAAGGGAGTAGGATCTAGTCCACATTTTACAGTTGAGCTAACTGAGGCAAAAGTAAGTGAAGTGATTCACCCAAGGTCACACATCAAGTAAGTGGTGGATCTGGGTTTAGAACCCAGGTCCTTTCACTCCCAGGCCTGTGGTCTTTCCACTAAGTCCACAGTTGAGCTAACTGAGGCAAAAGTAAGTGAAGTGATTCACCCAAGGTCACACATCAAGTAAGTGGTGGATCTGGGTTTAGAACCCAGGTCCTTTCACTCCCAGGCCTGTGGTCTTTCCACTAAGTCACACATTTTATTTAGTTGTCCATTATCAAGTTCCTCTTTCTTTTTCACCATTTATTTCTATGTCCTTAATCTTTTGCTTATGGATTATTTGGCATTTTCTATGATTATCTTCCTGATAAGATTGTAAACTCCTTGAAGGCAGGTACCAGGTGTCTTCTGCTTCTATTACACATTCAGAAGCACTTGGTCTAATGCTCTACACACAGTAGGCATCCAGTACATTGATATAAGATGGAGCTTACTAAATGCTGTTGTTGCTCTTAATGATCTGGTCTCTCCCATCCACATCCACATTTTTTTATGGTACTCATAAATGGCTTACCAGAAGCAGCGTGGCTCAGTGGAAAGAGCACGGGCTTTGGAGTCAGAGCTCGTGAGTTCGAATCCCAGCTCTGCCACTTGTCGGCTGTGTGACTGTGGGCAAGTCACTTAACTTCTCTGTGCCTCAGTTCCCTCATCTGTAAAATGGGGATTAAGACTGTGAGCCCCATGTGGGACAACCTGATTCCCCTATGTCTACCCCAGCGCTTAGAACAGTGCTCGGCACATAGTAAGCGCTTAACAAATACCAAAAAAAAAAAAAAATACTAACAGCTGGGGTAGATAGAAGATAATCAGCATGGACACAGTCCTTGTCCCACATGGGGCTCACAGTCTAAGTCGGATAGAAGAAGGATTTAATCCTTGCTTCACAGATGAGGTAACTGAGGCACACGGAGAAGTTAAGTGACTTGTCCAAGTGGCGGAGCTGGGATTGGAACTCAGGCCCCCTGATTCCGAGGCCCATGCTGTTTGCAGATGGCCATACTGCTTCCATAGTCAATCAATCAAAAGTTCGGTCCAGCTGACATCCCAGGAGCAGTAGCTGGAAAACCAAAAAACCTTTTTTCTCGAAGCCTAAAATCAATCTCAGCCCAGGCGATCCCGAATCACGTGGGTCCAGGTTGATTTCTACATATTCCCAGGTTGGCCTGGGCCTGGTGGTTGACTGGTGGATATAATCCAGAAGCAAGTGCTGTGTTTACATGCCCATCACCCCACCCCTGTACAAACTTCCTGATGAGCTAATACAGAATGGGACAACAGCTCAATAGGAGATCGTCTTTCTGGGTGATTTTCTCCATGGTGACATGCCACCACTCCAGGTGGCCTGCAGCAAGGCCTAATGGAAAGAACCCAGACCTGGAAGTCAGAGGACTTGGGTTCTAATCCTGGCTCTGCCGCTTGTCGGCTGTGTGACCTTGGACAAGTCACTTTGCTTCTCTGCCTCATGGAGATTAGGACTGTGAGCTCCATGTGGGAGATGGACTCCAGTGTTAGTACCCTAGTACCTCAGTGCTAGTACAGTGTCTGGAGCATAGTAAGTGCTTAACATATACCATTAAAAGAAATCCAGTCCTCCCACGGCTGAGGGGGCTCCTCTCAATGAACACTGTGGCAGCCTTCCTGCCAACAGCATCTGAGGCTGATCCCTTGTCCAGATATACAGAAAAGGATTTTCAGAGCCCGGGGTCTGTAGACAGAAGAGTGAAAAAAGCCTGGGATGTCCATGGGAAATGGGACTGTGGACCTGGCTAAAGAAAACTTTTGATAGCAGGCCACTACAGGGTCTTATTCAGTTACAGGAAAGAGTTAGAACCACATATGGATTTGCGAACAGTTTGCATAAATCTATATCAACTCTCCATTTTCAGCCAATTTTCTTGTTATCATATCATGATTGTGCCCACCAAGGCAGTCATCTTTGGATTTCCTCTCCCCATTTCTTCATAACAGTTGCTAATCAATCAATCAGTGGTATTTATTGAGCACCTACTGTGTGCAGAACACTGTACTAAGCTCTTGGCAGGGTACAATGCAGTAGTACAGATCCCCTACATCTACAGCTGAGAGGGGAGAGACTCCCAGGTGTCTGGAAAGGAAGGGAGGCGGTGTAATTATTTATTTATACTGTCTGCCTCTCCATCTAGACTGCAAGCTTGTTGTGAGCAGGGAATGTGTCTTTTTACTGTTGTGCTGTACTCTCCCAAGAGCTTAGTAGAATGCTCTGCACACAGTAAACACCCAGTAAGTATGATTGAATATGAATGAATATGAAATATGAATGACCGACTGACCAACTGACAGATTGGTGATACCCAGATTGGCCTCTAAAGAAAGCAGTATGGCCTAGTGGAAAAAGCATGGGCCTAGGAGTCAGAGGAGGTGGGTTCTAATGGCGGCTCTGCCACATGACTGCTATGTGACCTTGGACAATTCACTTAACTTCTCTGTGTCTCGGTTATCTCATCTGTAAAATGAGGAACAAGACTGTAAATTCCATGTGGGATTGTGCCCAATCTGATTACCTTATATCTACCCCAGTGCTTAGAACAGTGCTTGGCACATAGCAAATGCTTAATGAATATCACAATTATTATTATTATTACTACAGCTGAGACCCCTGAGGATGCTGGCCCTGGACAGGCAACTAGGATCCTGTTTGTCTCTCAGTGGAGGTTCTCCAGAGATTCCCGTGGACCAGACTCTTTTTCATGGTATGTGTTATTAATAATAACAATAATAATAATTATAATAATGATGATAATTGTGATATTTAAGTGCTTAGTATGAGCCAGGCACTGTACAAAGCATTTGGGTGTATATGAGTAATTCGATTTGGACACAGTCTCTGTCCCACATGAGGCTCACAGTCTTCATTCCCATTTTACAGATGAGTCAACTGAGGCACAGAGAAGTGAAGTGGCTTGTCCAAAGTAACACAGTGGATAAGTGGAGGAGCTGGAATTAGAACGCAAGTCCTTCTGATTCCCAGACCCATACTCTGTCTACTAAACCATCTGCTTCTCTAAAAGCTTACTATGCACCAGGCACTGAACTAAGCATTGGGGTAGATACAAGCAAATCAGGTTGGACACAGGAGTCCAAAGCAGTAGGGGTGGGGAGAACCACCTTGAGCATGAGCGCTATAGACTAAAGCAGTCTGGCCTACAGGGAAAAGCGCAGGCCTAGGAGTCGGTAGACCTGGATTCTAATCCCGAATCTCCCATATGCCTGTTGGGTGACCATGAAACTCAGTATTAATCACCATTTTACAGGTAAAGTAACTGAGGCACAGAGAAATAAAGTGAATTGCCCAAGGTTACCCAGCAGACAAGTGGCAGATTGGGGATTAGAACCCAGGTCCTTCTGCCTCCCAGGCTCATGCTCTTTATACTAGTCCATGCTTCTTGAGTAACAGGGCTTCACCCTGAGGCTGCATTCCCCCAAAGTGAACTGCACTTCAGGTCCTTGGATTTGACCTAAAGAGAGTCCAGGACTCCAGGATGGGGAGGCTGCAGCAGCACACTGATCTAGCAGGGTATCTCCTCCTCGAGGCTGAAAATACACTGTATGCAGGAATGTGTCTATCAACTCTGTTATAGTGTACTCTCCCAAGCGCTTAGTACAGTGCTCTGCACACAGTAAGCACTCAATAAATACCACTGATTGAATGATTGGAGTGAGGGGAATGGAGTCCAAAGGGGCAGTGGGCCAAGAAGTCCATTCTGATTCCTTCTGAAGGCAACTTTTCTCCCTGACATTCCCTCTGCCCTTGCCTGGATGTGCAGAAGCAAGAGGACACCTGGTGGGCAAAGAAATAGCTCCTCTGCTTACACCTCCCTCTTCCTACCTCTCTCCTCATCTATCCCAGCTTTTGGGCCCCTGGGATCTGACTCTTCCTCTCCAGGTGGCTGTTGGAAGAAGAAGACCCTTGGAAGACAAGGAACATCTCCAGGGAGGTTGTGGGCTCCCAAGGACCAAAACTGCAGCTTAGTGCTCTTGGGGGCCTGGGACCCCCCTAGAAAGAGTGTGAGCCCCCAGACCTTGGAACAGAAGGGGCCCTCTGAGCGGAAGAATGTGGACGTTAGCCTGGTTTCCTAGCCACGATGATGGGGAAGAAGTTGAGGTGAGATCACGAGGGGCACATCTGGCTTTGAAATTGGACGATGCGGTCCTTGTGGTTATAAAGCAACACCATCAGGCGCTTGATTTAGGGGCAGAGAGAGCGCGTGCGTCCTGTTTATCGTTGCAGCTGGAAACAGATGTGGCCACCAGTCGGTGCCTTCCCGGCCAGAACTGACCCTTTCCAATGAACACCAGGGACACGGTTGGTCTGCCGAGTGTGAAGTGGAAACGCCTGGCTGGTTTTCGGAGTCATGACTTAGCTGAAAAAAGACCCTGTGGGTTTGATGTCGGTGAGGGCAGAAAACGGACAGGGAGGGGAGGAAAAGCATGAAAACAGCTTTGCTCTGAATGGAGTGGGGGCGGGGAGTGCTACTGTGAGCATGAACATTACAGCCTAGAGCAGTGAGATCTATTTGAAAAAGCACAGGCTTAGGAGTCAGAAGACCTGGGTTCTAATTCCAAATCCCCCAAGTGCCTGCTGGATGACCATGGGCAGCAAGTCACTTTGCTTCACTTAATTGTGGTATTTGTTGAATATTTACGATGAGCCAGGCATTTTACTAAGCACTGGGGTAGATTAAAGATAATCAGGTTGGGCACAGTCCCTGTCCCACATTCATTCATTCATTCATTCATTCATTCATTCATTCAATCCTACTTATTGAGTGCTAACTGTATGCAGAGCACTGTACTAAGTGCTTGGAAAGTACAATTCAGCAATAAAGAGACACAATCCCTGCCCACGCTCACAGTCTCAATCCCCGTTTTGGAGATGAGGCAACTGAGGCACAGAGAAGTGAAGTGTCTTGACCAAAGTCACATAGCAGACAAGTGGTGGAGCTGGATTAGAACCCACATCCTTTGATTCCCAGGCCCAGGTTCTATTCACTAGGCCACTCTGCTTCCCTAGTCTCCTCATATGTAAAATGGAGGTGAAACACCTATTCTCCCTCTTTCTTAGCCAGTGAGCCCCATTTGGGAAATGGTTTCTGATGTGATTAAAGGGAAGTAGCACAGTCTAGTGGAAAGAGAATGGGCCCGGTAGTCAGAGGACGTAGATTTTAATCCCAGCTCTATCATATACGTAGGGAACGTCACTTCATTTATCTGTGCTTCAGTTCCCCCATTGGCAAAATGGAGATACAGTACCTATCCTCCCTCCTACTTAGACTGTGAGCCCCATGAGTGACCTGCTTAATATAGTAAGTGCTTAACAAATATCACAGTTATTATTTTTGCATTGTATCTAACCCCGTGCTTAGTACACTGCTTGACAAATAGCAAACATTTAACAAATATTACTATTAATAATGTTATTATTATTTTTATCCCTGCTCACTCTTCCATCCCCTTAAGACTGTGAGCCCCATGTGAGACAGAGACTATGTCTAATCCGACTGTATTGTAGCTACCCCATTTCTTGGCACAGGTTTTTGACACACAGCAAGAGCTTAAGAATGACTTTAATAATAATAATATCAATAGCCTAAGAGAACTAGATGAATAGAGTTCCATTTAGAAACTAGTAGCTTACAAGTTTCCATCTAATGGTGAGTTAGGAGAGTAAGCAGATATTCTTGAGAGAAAAAGGGTTAAAGGTCCTCACAACCAAAAAAGAAAATTTAAACTTTATGTTAGAAGACATTTGGGTAACAGTAGTTACATGGAGGAAAGGAACAGATTTTCTGAAATTCTTCATCGGAGTGTTCAACATGAGAAGCAGCATTTCCTGAAGGATAGAGTACTGGCCCAGGAGTCAGAGCACCTGGGTTCTAATCCCAGCTCTACCACTTGTGTGGCCTTGGACAAGTCATTTAACTTATCTGTGCCCCAGTTACTTCATCTGTAAAATGGACATTAAGACTGCGAGCCCCACATGGGACATGGACCATCCTACCTGATTAGCTTGTATCAACCCCAGCCCTTAGTACAGTCGCCTGGGACATAATATGTGCTCAACAAATACCATAAAAAATTAGGGATTTGCCTAGGTGCAAAGTTGAGTGGTCCAAGTTAGGATATTTGAAGGAAAATTAAGGATATGAAAGGTGAATCCTCTGGGTGCCATCATCAGATATCAAATTCTGGACTGGATAGACCCTGGGACTGACCCCCTGATGGCATTTCTTATGTTTTAAAGCTCATCATGGGCTTGGAACATGTTTATCAATTCTGCTATATTGCATTCTTCCAAGGGCTCATGGCACACAGTAAGCGCTCAATCAATATGATTGATTGATTAATTGATTGTCCCCCCTCTGGGATGCTAAGCTTAGTGAATTAGGGGTGGGTGCCCTGTTGGATACCCAAGATCTCCTTCTCTGGGGTTGGCGCTCACTCTCCACTTGAGGACGGGTTTCTGCAATTGCTGAACTGCCTCAGAGCTGCTCAGTCATTAAAAGATTTAAAGCAAATGAGGCCAGAAGTGAGCTGAGCTTTTATGTGGGAGACCAGAGACATTAGCTGGAAAAGGCAAATGGAATAGAGCAGAGGGAAAAGCAAAGTGGGCATGGGGGCAGAGTGTTAGACAGAGATGAAGGTGGTATGAGGGAAGGGCATGGATGCAAACTGGTAAACAGATCATGGTGGTATGGGGAAGAATGGCAGACAGAGACTAGGGGGTGTGGGTAAAGAGAACTGAGAGTACTGGAGAAGTCAGAGATGACAGTGTGGGGTCTGACATTGAACAGCAGAGTTAAAGGGTAATGGGCAATTCCAACTCTGTGGGAGGGGACGAGTGGGAGGGAGTGAGTGAATCCAAGCCTTCGGAGAGGGGCGATATGAATTGTAGGAAGCTAGGTGAATGATGTAATTCTTGCCCTTAGCAGATTCTCACACAGTCCTCTGCCTCCACACAGCCCTGTCCCAACCCCACCCCAGAAACTGGGGTGAGGAAAGGAAGAGAGCAGGAGGGGGTGGAAATGACAGGAGGTAATGGAGTCTCTGGGCAAAGGAGGCAAGGGAAGAGAATGTTGTGGTGGGGAGAGGGGGAGTTAGAGGCAAGGAAGAAAAGGAGCTTGCTGGAATTGGGAAAAGGAGAGAGGAAGTCGGTATTGTCGAACCATTTGATGTTGTGGATGGAAGGTAGGTGCTGGGGTTGAAGAGAAGAAAAGAAATGGGGTGATCCAGAAAGTGGTAAGGATGTAGCATGAAACACACTAGAGCAAGACCAACCTAGTGCAGGGAGGCTGCTGGCTCTCATCCACGTCTGGGATACAGATTCTCTGGCCCCCTGAACTAGGGAAGCAATGTTTCCTGGTGCATTGCTCCAGGTCCTGCCCTAGAAGAGCCTGACTCAATGCCTCATTTATGGTACTCATTATGTACAAAGCCCGGTACTAAGCAGTGGGGTAGATACAAAACAATCGGGTTGTACAGAGTTCTTGTCCCACAGTTTAAGTAGGATCCAGAGCAAGATTTAATCTCCATTTTACAGATGAAGAAATTGAAACACAGAGAAGTAAAATGACTCGTCCAAGTAGACCCAGACTCACCCAGCAGACAAGTGGTGGAGCCAGGATTAGAACTCAGATTCTCTGAATCTCAGGGTGGGTTTTTTTCAATAGGCCATCTTGCTCTTTGGGAATAAATGTTTAGGGAGCACCAATGGTGATTTGGAGGTGCATACCCATAGATACACAGGTAGAAGTCTTTTTTTCTCGCTTTGCCGGTCTTTTGGTTGAGTAGGCTGGGTTTTTTTGAGAAAAAACCAAGGACCCAACCCAGCCACTACAACTAAGTTTGAGCTGCCACTGCTGCTGCTTCCAGGTCCTGGGCCACCATTTCTGGGTTCTCCTGGGATCTCAGTTGCTACATTGCAGAGGGCAAGAAGATTTGGTGTGGCCTAGTGGAAAGAGAGCGGGCTCCAGAGTCAGAGGACATAGATTCTAATCCCAGCTCTGCCACTCACCTGCTGGGTGACTTTGAGCCAGTCATTTAACTTCTCTGTACCTCAGATTCTTCATCTGTAACCTGAGGATTAAATACCTGTTCTCCCCACTACTTAGACTGTGAGCTCCATGGGAAACAGAGCCTTTGTCTGATATGATTATCTTGTATCTAACCCCACTGCTTAGTACAGTGCTTGGTACATAGTATGCGCTTAATACCATGATTATGTATGGTGGTTCGATAAGGGTGTGGAGCAGGTGACCAGGACTAGAACCATGAGGCACCTAGGATGACCTTGGAGAGGTGTGGGGTAGAAGAATTCAGAAGCAGCCAGTCTAGAGAAATAAGGCAAGGGTCAGGAGATGAACTTGTCTGGAGACCCTTCTGCAAGATTAAAAAGGTGTACATTAATTCATTAATTCATTAATGTACTAAAGCAGATTTGACTTTTCATTTAACTATGTGGATTATAGACCTACAGACTTATGGGAGATAAAATTGGTCCCTCAACCTGCTGCCTTTCTTTTCCACACAGTCTGCAGTCCCCCTCACCCTTTTTTGTGGTATTTGTTAAGCATTTACAATATGTCACACATTATACTAAGAGCTGGGGTAGACACAGGCTAATCAGGTTAGAAATAGTCCATATTCCATATGAGGCGCACAGTCTTAATCCCCATTTTACAGATGAGATAACTGAGGCACTGAGAAATTAAGTGACTTACCCAAGGTCACACAACAGGCAAATAATTGAGCTGGGATTAGAATGCAGGTCTTTCTGGCTCCCAGGCCCAAGCTCTATTCATTAGGTCATGCTGCTTCTCAGCCTTGAAGCTTAAGTCCTCCTTTGTGACACTTGGGTCAGAGATAACCTATTGGGGGTTTCTGAAGTACCCCTCTTTCGTTGCAGTAACAATGCAAGTCTAAGAGTTAAGAAGATGGACACCTCACTTTCTCCTTCCACTGGGATTGAGCAACGGGATTTAGAGATGAGGGGAGATATTTTAGAGCCAGGCCTTCTGCAACTGAGCCCTCATTTCCTCTTCTCCCTCTCCCTTCAGTGTCACCCTTGCATTTGTATTTGCAAGCTTTATTCACCCCTCCTTCAGCCCCACAACACTTATGTATGTATCCGTAATTCATTTAAATTAATATCTATCCTCCCCTCTAAACTGTAAACTCACTGTGGGCAGGAAACATGTTTATCACCTCTGTTATAGTGTACTCTCCCAAACACTTAATACAGTGCTCTGCACAAGGTAAGGGCTCAAGAAATATGATTGATCTTAAATTTAAGGAGCTGTCAAATCTAGGATTCCCTTGATTTGGGATTATGAGGTATTCCAAGAATGCAGGGGATCACAATGGCCCCTACCTTTTGCTCCCAAGGACATCCTGGAATGGTTCATGCACTCCTTACCCCAACTCATAACAGACCACTCCTTCTGGACCTATAAAGAGTTCAGATATAGGTAGATGTCTCTGGGCAAGTCACTAAACTTCTCTGGACCTCATTTACCTCATCCGTAAAATGGGGATTAAGACTGTGAGCCTCATGTGGGACAAGGACCGGGTCCAACCTGATTAACTTGTTTCTCCCCCAGTTCTTAGAACAGTGCTTGGCACATAGAAGCACTTAACAAGTACTATTATCATCATTATTATTATTAATCCACTGTCCCAGGTACAAGCTTATCAGGTTGAATACAGTCCTTGTCCCATTGTGAGCAGCTTTAATCCCCATTTCACAAATGAGGTAACTGAGACACAGAGAAGTCAAGTGACTTGCCCAAAGTCACACAACAGGCTAGTGTCAGAGCTGGGATTAGCATCCAGATCCTTTTGACTCCCAGGTCCATGCTCTACCCATTAGGGCATGCTGCTTCTCAGAGTATTTCTGAGGTAACTCTTAGAGTTATATACCGTGGCCTGACTCCGGCTTTCCTGTACTTGATCCACACTCCCTACCTCTTCCTTTACCCTTCCTTCTCTCTTACTGTTAACCTGGCATCAAGCCCTACTCTGTTTGAGAAAGGAAGATGGCACAGTCTGAATGAAAATGGCAGCTTTATTGTGAAGCAAATACTGACAAGCAGCTCTCAAGCTCATAGAGAGGACACCCCTAACCCAAAATGGCAGACAGAAAACAGTAACCGGGACTAGATGTATTAGGGTGAACGTTAAAGCAGGATGGTCCAGGTGGTCCCTTGAGAGACAACACTTTGGAAAGGAACTTGGCACCACTCATGCTTGTCTCCACCTCAGCAGGCAGCGGAAATGGCCCTGGAAGTGACTGGCAGATGAGTTTATGGGTGGATCAGGGCTTAGGTTGACCACTTGAGTGGCTCGAAGCAGGCAGGATAGGGACCTTTGATCTGAGCAGCTTCCAGGGGATGGAGAGAAGGGGAGAGTGGTCAATGTAGAAAGGAGTCCATTTGGAGTAGTGTGGGGGGAAGGGTCCAAGAGGAGGACGGGGTAGGAAGGAGCAGGATGCTAGAGATTACAGTGGTTCAGCAGCCGTGGAGAGCATGATGACTTGGATTTGGGATTGGAGTTGGGTGGGGTCACTTGAAGGCAGGATAGGAAGGTAGGGGATGGGAATCTGTGGTCAGCGAAGCAACTGGCTGGTAGGAGGACAGAGACTCTAAATGGACGCCAAGCACAACGAGTGCAGGTTTTGCAGGATTGAAGACAGGCTGATTCCTGTCAGTCTTGACTCGTAACTCGGCCTACTCTCTGAACATCTGGGAGGAGCAGCTTTATTCACTAGTTTGTATGATCTCAGGCTCAGGAGGAAAACCAACTGGAGGAAGCCAAGTAGAATATTTCTTCTGTGATGAGAAAGTTACTCCCCCAGGGCTTCCTCACTGGTGGGCATAGGATTATTTCACCTGTAAAAGTAACAACATTCATGAGATTCTGTGTTAAAGGAACTGTAGAGGGATGAGAGCCATTTGAGTTTAGACTGACCATTGACACTCAATCAGCAATCTTCCCTCTGCTATTCTCTCTCTCCTCCCACTACAAACCAGCCTGAGTACTCTCTAACTCTTCGCTCTTCTAGCTCCAACATAGTCACTGTGGCTCAACCTCTTGCTTAAGTACTTCCCCCCTCCACCTACATCTACCTGCTCCTTTATATCTGACAGACCACTACTCTCTCCATCTTCAAAGACCTACTATAATCACATCTCCCCTAGGAGGCCTTCCCTGACAAATCTCTCATCTCTGCCTATTTTCCCCCATTACTATAAATACAACACTTCCATTGTACCTATACACTTGATTCCTCAACCCACAAGCATTTAAGTAGGTCTTGTTAAGCTCTGTTGCTTCCCCTTACCTGTAGTTAATTTTGGTGTTTTATCTCCCCAGCTAGGACAGGGATCATATCTACTAACTCTATTGTACTCTCCCAAGTGCTTAGTGCACTGCTCTCCACTTAGTAGGTGCTCAATAAATACTTCTGTTACATGTTCTTAAGGATCTGAGGGAATTTTCTACTGAAAAAAGCCTTTAAATACAAGTCTGCCCTGTGCTTAGTGGATAGAGCTTGGGCCTGGGAGTCAGAAGGCCCTGGGTTCTAATCCCAGATCTGCCACTTGTCTGCTGTGTGACCTTGGGCAAATCACTTAACTTCTCTGTGTCTCAGTTACCTCATCTGTAAAATGAGGATTAAGACTGTGAGCCCCATGTGGTACAGGGACTGTGTCTAATCAAATTACCTCGTATCTACCCCAGTGCTTAGTACAGTGCTTGACACATATGAAGCGCTTAACAAATACCACAATTATCATTATTATTTTTACTGACATGAACGGAGAGGCAAAGTCCTTAAGGACTCTAGGTCCAACATTACGGGCCCTAGATTTTCCTTCCCACATAAGGGGTTCCAGTTCTGGGGATTTTTAGGTGAAACTTCAGTAAGGCTAGAAATTTCACAGTTTTTCAATGTCAGGTTTCTTGCCCACAGCAGGTTTCTACATCCCTAGTTTGAACTTCACTCACTTCCAAGTCAGTCAGTCAACTGTATTTATTGAGTTCTTATTGCGTACAGAGCACTGTATTAAGTGCTTGGGAGAGTACAATATAACAATATAACAACCACATTTCCTGCCCACAATAAGCTTACTTCCCGTTAATTTCCCATCTCCTTGAGCTTCCTCATCCCTTCACTCAAGTCCACTCATGAATTTATTTAGATCCTTCTTAGCCCCTGTTTGTGTATGTCCACATTATTTATTTTTGACCTCTCTATTTCTAAAAATCTTTGTGCTTGCCTCCTTTGCTGAAGTATAAGCTGCCTGAAAGCAGGGAGCCCGTTGCTTAAGCTCACTGTGGGCAGGGAATGACTCATCAGTGCTTAGAACAGTGCTTGGCACATAGTAAGTGCTTAACAAATACCATTATTAAAAATACCCATTATTATTATCAACTCTATTATACTGAACTCTCTCCAAAGCAGTTAGTACACTGCTCTGCACACAGTAAGCATTTAAAAAATACCACTGATGGATTGGTTAGTTATTTTGTATTTCCTAAATAGTTACTCTCCCCCAGTTCAAAGCCTTACTGAAGGCACATCTCCTCCAAGAGGCCTTTTCCTCCTTTCTTGTTCTCCCTTTCCCTTCTGTGTCACCCGACTTGCTCCCTTCATTCGCTCCCCCCGCTCTCCCCACCCTACCACACAGCCCCACAGCACTTATGTACATCTCTGTAATTTATTTATTTCTGTTAATGTCTTTTTCCCCCTATAGAGTGTAATTCATTGTGGGCAGGGAAAATTTGTCTCTTATACTGTACTCTCCCAAATGCTTAGTACATTGCTCTGCCCACAGTAAACATTCAAGAAATATGCTTGACTGACTGATTGACTACTACAGGGCATTGGATCAAGGGAGCACTCATTACATGCTATGAAGCCATTGAGTTTGTTTGGGACAGCTGATGTGAGTGAATCAGCCCTTCCCCTGTTCACCTCTCCCAGCTCTCCCCAGAGGTAGGGACAGAGTCCCCATATACCTTGATGAAGGTGACGAAACCACTGTACAGCAGAGTAAGGAGGAAGAGGGCTACGAAGGTGGACACGGTGGGCCATACGTTGTTGGACTCATCCATCTCGGTGTAATCATCATTGTTCTCGTCTTTGAAGGTGAAATCTATCACTCTCGGGTCTAAGGGGAGAAAACAGCATCTGGGTCAAGAGAGGTGTCCCCGAGGTGGTCCTCTTAAAGTCATCCCTCCCCTGTTCAGGAGCCTGAGTCTTCTGCAGGGTGGTCTAGTGAAAAGAGCATGGAGCTAGGAATCAGAGGACCTGGGTTCTAATCACCATTCCCCTGTTTGGCTTCCATGTGACCTTGGAAAAATCACTTCACTTCTCTAAGCCTCACTTTTCTCATCTGTAAAATAGGGATTACTCTCCCTCTAACTTGAACTTGGAGTTCCATGTGGGACAGGGACTGTGTCCAACCCAATGATTTTGTATCTATCACAGCACATAATACATGCTTGGCACATAGTAAGCACTTAATAAATATCTTTAAAAATTCCCAGGGACCTCAAAATCCCAGGAATACTGAAGGTAGGAGAACTAACTCTTCCACTCTGCATGTCAGAGGGAGGAACATCAATGAAAGGTGAGACCCCCCCTCCCCCACCCCCATCTCTGCATTTACTTGCTGAGGAAACAATCTGATTCTGATGTCAGATATCCAGATCTAGGATTAGGATGCATGAAAAACCAAAAGCATCAGTGTAAGAACTTCCACAGTCATTAAATGTTGTCCCCTGGCCTGTCCACAGCCCAACCGGCTGTGTCAAGCTGAAAAGGGTCTTTATGGACCAGAGAGAATACCATCTAACCTGCATTTAGCACTGTAGGGATTGTGTGCTTCCCCAGAGGGAGCACATACTGAGGACTCAACCTTTGGGGCAGACTGGCTGAGATGGGTGTGGGATCAACAACCCCAGTGCATGCCCAAAGACACCATCCATGCGGGTTCCAAAGCTCTATTTTTTGGAGGAAGCCACAGCAAGTCTATCTGGGACCAAGGCTAGATGCTTTGTGTTTGGGATCTTGATCAATCAATCGTATTTATTGAGTGCTTACTCTATGTAGAGGACTATACTAAGGACTTGTGAGAGTACAATTCAGCAGAGTTCAGTATGTTTGTTATTATGGCATTTTTTAAGTGTCTACTATATATCAAGCACTATTTTAAGTACTGGGTAGACACAAGTTAATGTAATCTGACATAGTCCCTGTACCATATGGGGCTCACAGTCTAAGTAGGAGGAAGAACGGGCATTGGATTCCCATTTTAAAAATGAGAAAACTGAAGCACAATGAAGTTGTTTCTTACCCAAGGTTACACAACAGGCAACTGGCAGAGCTGGGATTAAAACCCAGGGCCTCTGACTCCCAGACCCTTGCTCCTTCCACTTGGCCTTGCTGTTTCCTGCTTTAGAAGTGAGCCCAAATCTTGGGTGGGCACAAAAGGCCAAGACATCAATAGTAATATTTGGTGGTATTTGTTAATTCAGTTCAATTCAATTGGATTTATTGAGCACTTACTGAGTATAGAGCACTGTACAATGTGCTTGGGAGAGGACAATATAACAGTAAACAAAAATATTCCCTGCCCACAGTGAATTTACAGTCTAGAAGACTGTTAAGTGCTTACTATGTGCCAAGCTCTGGAGTAACTACAAGGTAAGCAGATTGGACACAGTCCTTGTTCCACTTGGGACTCACAGTCTAAGTAGAAGAGAACATAAATTTAATGTTCCCTTTACTGACAAGGAAACTGAGAAATGGAGAAGTCAAAGGTCCCACAGCAGGCCAGTGGCAGAACCATGAGTAGACCCTGGATCTTCTGACTCCTAGGCCTATTCTCTTACCATTAGACCACCCAGCTTCAATGCAGGCATGAACCACCAACCACATAATTAAACTGTAAACTCCTTGAGGTCAGGGAGCATGTAGACTCACGGTACTGAACCTTCCCTAGGCACTCAGTAAATGCTATTGTGGGATTGAAGGGTCCCTGTAGGTTAGAGAGCTGTCCAGGAAGAAGCAGGCTACTTGGGAAAGGATCCACACCACCCAAATCTAGCCCCTTCTGAGACACCAAAGAGTACGCCTCAGTTGTAGAATTCCTCTTCTTGATGGAAGATTGTAGAAAAGAAAGGAAACGATGAGCAAAAAACTCTTGGATGACAGGCTAGAGATTTTAATGTGGCAAGAAATACACCAGGGAAGCTGGTGGTAGAGCACGGGGACCCGATGCAGACAGATGGAGCCCCAAAGGGGAGCCAGGAAGCAGTTTCGGTGGGAAGGAAACACAGACCAAGCCAATTAGGACATGGGCGGGGACCAGGGAAAGGAAGCAGGCCAGAGGCCGGGAAGCCAGGTAGGGGCTGCGGGAGGGGAGTGCCGAGCTGGTTTTTACCATAATGGGTGCTGGCGTTTCGGATTAGGATCCCTCTGCGGGAGATGTGGAACACCTGACAGTGGTATCGGGTCCTGGCCATCCATCGGCTCTTCGGGATCTCCAGCTTGCTGACCGCAGAGCACCTCCGGCTCTGGTGGTCACAGCTTGGGTTCTGGCTCTGGGCAGCTTGGGTTTCTAACACCGCACTGCCCTCCTGCCATTGCACCAGGATGCTGGCTGGGTAGAAGTCTTTGATTAGGCAGACCAAGGTGAGAGAGGGACCTCGACTCATCTCCTCAGTCGGGGGCGGGAAGAGGTAAACTTTGGGGGCCTTAACAGGACCTGGTGGAGAGAAGAAGAGTTCAGTAAGAGGAAGTCAGAGCCATAGAGGAATGGTGAGAATAAAAATAATAACAGTAATAATAAAAATAATGAGTGGTATTTGTTAAGCGGTTTCTGGGTACCAAGCATGTGGAAGATACAAGCTAATCAGACTACACGATCCCTTGTTCACCCAGGGTTCACGGTCTCAGTGGGAGGGAGAACAGGTATTTAATACCCATTTTATAGATGAGGAAATGGAGGTCCATATAAGTTAAGGGACTACTCCAGGTCAGACAGCAGGTAAGTGGCAGAAGTGGGATTAGAACCTGGGTCTCTTGACTCCTGTCATGTGCTCTCTCCCCTGGGCCTCACTGATCAGAAGTTCCACTCCCTTTTCGGGCACCCTGCCGATACGGAAAATGGGTCTTCAAAAAGACCGTCTGCCTGCAGGGCATAAAGCCAAAAGAACAGCTTCAGACTATCCAGTTGTCCCCTGCCCTACCCTACGGTCCTGATTTCTTCCCTACCCCCTAAATAAAGAAGGATCGGAGCCAAATGGTCTGACTGTCCAAGGAGCTTCTCTTGGTATAGAATGAGAATGAATAATACGGAGGAGTATTGAGCTCTTACTAACCCCTCTCTATGTCCTGGCTCTCCTTGGGGGCAAAGCGGCCACTCCCCAAAGAATATTGGTGCTAATAGGTGAGCCCCATCTCTTTCTATTCCAGAACACATCACCTGTTGTGGCTGAATGCAGCCATGATTCCAAGCATTCTGGACCCCGAAGCTGCCTGCGAGACTGGGGGTGCCTAGATTTCTTTTTCAAGTGAGTTTCCCTGAATCCCTCCTCTTGGTCAGAAAAGGGACCTCTGGAAGGAGGACCAGCAATCTCGAATAATAATAATAGTAGTAATAATAACAATATTGGTGCTTGTGAAGTCCTTAATACGTGCCAACCTCTGTTCTAAGTGCTGGGGGAGATACAAGTTAATCAGGTTGGACACGGTTCCTGTCCCACATGAGGCTCACACTCTTAATCCACATTTTGCAGATGAGGTTACTGAGGCCCAGAGAGGTTAAATGACACAGCATTTAAGTGGTCACCCAGCAGATAAGTGGTGGATCCAGGATTAGAATCCAGGTCCTTCTGACTCTCAGGCCCATGCTCTATCCATTGTCATGCTGTTTTTCAAATACCAGGCACTGGAGTGCATTATTTTTAACTCGGACTCCATTCCTCAGCTATAAAGATACCCCAGGGGGCCAGCACTCCCTTATAGTCAGATTCCAACTGAGCAAATGTGAATATAGTCAGCTCCTTGCTCTACGTTTTGCTGGGATTTTGCTAATATCTACCTGCACAACGTCATCTTCGGCCCAGGATTCTCCCTCCAACTGCAACACTAAGAACCTGGGGGTTGAATTAAACTTTCCGAGTTTATCTAAATTTTTCCATGAACTTATTTAAATTATTCTTGAACTTATTGGTATTTTCTGCCTCCCTAGGGAACTTGATCAATCACTAAATCAACTGGATGGGAACCACTGAGACTTTCCCAGCTGGATTGGGATGTATGCTCACTCTGTCCCAGCTGAACTCACCGGGAATATGAGTGACGTTGACCCTCAGTTCACTCTGGCCATCCTTGACCTGGCAGCTGAAGGATTCTGTGCTGTTCCAGACACTGAAATTGACTTTCAACTGGCTGAAGAGCCAGCTACTCCCATTGGGGAATTTCTCCTTTTTGTTCTCCACCGTCTCCAAAGCAGCCAGCTCCTCTCCTGCCGTCCACTCCACACTCGCGTTGAACATGTCGGTCACACATGTCAGCACTACCGTCTCATTCTGCAACAGCCACTCGAAGGATGGGGGTAGGGTGTGGGCGGTCGGACTCCAGGCTGGACACTCTGTGGGGGACAGAGTAAGTGAGGACTAGTGCGCGGGGGGTTGGAGGCTGACAGACCCACTACTTCACATTGCCCCCTGACTCTTCCTACCCTATTGGGATTCCCTTCCCCTTGCCTAGCTGGGGGTTCAGATTCTCCTGGACTTTTCAATCTTGATGCCCACATGGGGAAGGGTCAAGTCAGAGAAAAAGTGTGCTGTGGAGTTGAGCAGCCTAATATACCTGTGAGACAGGGACGTCTGTCTATTTTACAGATGAAGTAACAGAGGCACAGAGTCAACAAATGATGTTCTCCCAGGTCAGTTGGACCAACAGCCTTGAATCCGACAAGGTAAATCAAGTTTTCTTTCAATCGATCAATCATTTTTATTGAGTGCTTACTTTGTGCAGAGCACTCTATTAAAGTCTGTCAGAACATAAAGGCAAGAAATGCCCTCTTCCCTAGTACCCAGTTCAAAGTAAGTGTGTGTGAGTATCTGTGAACAAATGTGTGTGTATATGTGTGCTGTCTTTATTATTATTATGATATTTGTTAAGCATTTATTATATATGTATATTTATATCAAGCACTGTTCTAAGTGCTGCCTGTAGCAGTTATTATTAATAATAATAACAATAATTATATTTGTTAAGCTCTTACTACATAATAATGATGGTATTTGTTAAGTGCTTACTATGTGCCAGGCACTGTTCTAAGCGCTGAATGTCAAGCACTGTACTAAGCACCAGAGTACTTATAAGATAATCAAGTCCCCACATGGAGCTCACAGTCTAAATAGGAAGGAGAACAGGCATGCAGCTTACTCAGGACAGCCATGGTAGCTGTCCCATATGGAACTCTCTTTAAGTAAGAGGGACAACAGGCATCAAATCCCCAATATATAGTTGAGGAAATTGAGGTACAGAGATGTCAAGAGACTTGCCCAAGATCACATGGCAGACAACTGGCAGAGGCAAGCCTAGAACCCAGTTCCTCTGAATCCCAGGCCCATGCTCTTTCCACTAGTCCACACTGCTCCTAACCAGTAGACCCAATCCCTGCCTTCAAGGAGATTTCAAAAATAATTTTCCTCTAGATTGTGTGTTCACTGTGGGCAGGGAACCCGTCTTTTCCTCCCTGTGTTGGTCCACCCACCCCTGACTGCCTAGGCTGACTGAGGGGGACCTTGGAGAGGTTCAGAACACTTACGGGTGGAGGTCAGCTCCCTCCTCACGGCAGCCGTATCCGAGCTGTGGTTCACCACACAGGTGTATGTCTCCGGCTGGGTCCACTCCTCCAGACTTAACAGCAAGGCACAACTCTGCTGGAACATGCCATTGCCTAGAGCCTTGCTAGGGAGGGAATCGCTGCAGCGGCGCTCCTGACCTCTCACCTCCCACTTCATGTCGATGTCCTTGGGGCGGAAGTCAGTGGCCAGGCAGACCAGCTTCTCCCGACTGCTCCCGCTGGGTTCGTGGAAGGCGGTGACCAGAGGCCGGGCTGGTTCCAGGAAATCTAAAATCAAGGAGTGGTTGAGCATGGCTGGGGAAGAGTCATGGGAGATATGGGGAGGAGAGATCTAGAAGAGAGGAGGCCAGAGCAGAATTGGGAGGAGGGGCAGAACCGAGGTGGGCGGTGGCTATAGAGAGGCAACTGAGAGCATCGTGATTCTTCCAAGCACGATGGAGACTCGAGGCATCACAACCCCGCAGAAGTTGCAGCCCAGTGCCACACACTAATGTCACACAGTGACACACGACTGCACCATGGTGCCATAGCATGACACCACTCCATAATGCTAGATCGTGACTCCACATCATGACACCACTGCATAATGCCACACTGTGATGCCATACCATGACACCATACCATGATGTGCCATAACAACTCACATTCATGTCACACCATGAGGCCATACCATGATGTCTCAATGTGAAATGACACCAAGATGCCTTTCCACAACGCCATACCATGATGTCATAGCATGACACCACTCCGTAACGTTGCACCGTGACATCATACTATGGTACTGCTCCATGTTGCCACAACATGACACTGTACCAAGATGCTGTACCACGTTGACATGCCATGACATCATATCTTGAGGCCACACCAGGAGTCCACACCATGATGCCCCAACATGGAGCAACTCAATGACGGCAAAGCATCAACATCACATTGGGACCAAAAGGTCACGATATTCCAGGCCCAACTAGACAGAGAAATGCCAAGCTGGTGTTGCTTTACTGGACTAGGCCCCGTCTCCCCTGTAGGAGCCTGTGATTCCCGTGAGGGCTGGGAAGGTTGGATCCTTCCAAGCCTTTCTCCAGAGAACCAGATGCTCCAGCTGCCTGTGAGGCCAAGGAGGCTACGGCGATTGATCCCACAGGGACCGACTTACCGAACACTCCATTCCTGCTGATGTTGAGCATGCTAGGGGAGGAGACATGCCCAACCATACAGGTATATGTGGAGGCCATGTGTCCCTGAGAGGCTGGTATTCGCAGAAGACTCTGGGTCGAATACATGGCATTTCCAGGCTGGGCAAAGGGGGCCGTGGTGGTGAACCAGGAGGGGCTGACACTCGTCTCGTTCTCCCACCATGTCAGGAAGATCTCAGCTGGGGAGAAGTTGGAGACCTCACACAAGAGCCAAGCGGAGGCCTCGGCCGAGGACTGAGGTAGGCTCGGATGTAGTACATGGATGGAAAGCTTCCTGGGAGGGTCAGCACCTGGGCGGGAGGGGAAGAACCATGTGATTTTAAATGTCGCTTGCCTTGGAGGTCAGGAACAAATCACCAGAACTGGGGGCTGAAAAATATCCCAGAGTTCATTCGGCCCCTCCTCCCGCCTTCATTCAGGAGGGCATCTGATACTGTCAAGTCCAAGTGATGGAAAGCCAAGCTATGGCAGTGCTTGCTGGCTCACAGAGGGACATTTTGTTGGCATGGCATACCTGCCTCCACCCGCATGGCCACCCTAGGGCCACTCCCACATCCCGGGCAGTCTGGCACCTGAGCGAAGGTCCGCTGGACAGGAGGCAGCATCTATGGGTGGCTCAGGTGGAGACCCAGAGTCGATAGTCCAGATGGTTCTGGGAATACCCAAAATTCTAGAGCCAATGGTCTGTATGTTCCAGTCATGCACAGATGGTGATCCTTGGGCTTGGCCCATCTAGGCTGAGCTGTTAAGCTTCTTCGTGCGGAAACCAACCACAGTGTGACTCAGGTTCACCGTCTGATGTAGTGTGGTGGGTCACATCTCTGGAGTTATCCCTGTGGCTGTGCATGGAAGATGCTTTAGCACAGGCAAGGTGCTGCTCTGCCCTAGGGCATGCTGGGAGTTGTCATACTCTCTGAATGACGGAAGTGGGGAGCCAGATGCCCTGACTTTCTGTAGATCCAATATGGACCCCAATAAGAGCCAGAGAAGTAGAAGTGTGCTGCATGTCCCCTTTCCTTCCAGGGGATTGGGCCAGGCCTGGTCTCTGCCAACAGTGCCTGATGAAGAGAGACCCAGCCTTCTGGGTTGGCACCAAATCTAACCTCTGGGGGTGAGCTGAGCAGCACCCGGTTCCACGTCCTTACTCTGGGCTGGAAGTCTACTGGGTGAGGGGTGGGGGACCGGAAGGCCCCAGGGAGCTTGGGCTAGGCAGCTTGGCCCTACCCTCTCCAGCAAGGTCTCACCTCTGAGTGGTTGGAGGGTCTCCTCTTGAGGGGCAAACAGACAGCGGTGGGATACCCTGCAAAGGACGGTGTGAGCAGCTTCCCAGTCGGTCCGGGAGAGGTTCAGGTGGCTGCGGAGGCTTTGGGTGCCATTGTCGTGCGTCACTAGGGCTCTTACGCTGGGGCTTCCGGCAAGGGGCTTTTTATCCACTTCCCACGTCAGTGTGGCCTGGTCCAGCTGGTAGCCCACCACCAGGCAGGTCAGGAGCGCTTCCGCCCGGAGCACCAAGCCTTCCAGGGGTGGGGGCAGGAGGTAGAGAGTGGGCTGGGGGGTGCTGTCCTGGCAGACTGTGGGAGAACGGTGAGGAAAGAGAGCTCCGTTGGCAAGTCGGCCGATCCCGGTTGCACCTTTCTCTGCTGGGCTTTGTGTCCGGCGCCTCCTCCTCTCTGAGGCCCATCGTCGAGTGAGGCGCCCGAGCTGGGGTAGGGAGCCATCCCAAGGGTGCGGGGGTCCGGCGCTGGGGTGGAAGGAGGGAGGGTCTCACCTGCACACTTGCTCAGGTTTTTTTGCTGCGTGGCTCCAGCGTGGCTGACCCGGCAGGTGAACTCGGCCAGCTGGTTCCACTGGGCGTTGGGCACCGAGAGCTCCAGGCTGGCGCTGTACCGGCCATCCCGACTCCGGGTGATGGTCTGGGTCAACCCCGGCTGCTCCTGCCCTTTCACCAGCCAGAGGATCTCAGCTCCCGCGGGAAAGAAGTTACTGGCAGAGCAGCGGAAGACACTGGTCTCAGCTCCCGGGGCATTGCAAGCAGGATGGCCAGTGATGGACACCTCTGGGGCCCTGGAGAGAGCCCAGTCTGCAGAGGGAAACAGGGGATTGAGAGCCATGCGGGATGCTTCCAGGTAAGGAGGCCCAGGAAAATGGAAGGTCCTCAGGGAGTGGGGAGAGTGAGAACTTGGGTTTTGGCCAAGAGAGCCCATTCCAGCCAGTGGCCAGGACTCGGCTCTCATGTGCTGTGCAGTATCGAACAGATTGGACACCAGGGCCCTTAAAGAAGTATTGGTTTTATTCACGGTTTCGGTCATTGAGTTCTGTCCTCGACTGAGGCCCTAGTCCTCTCGTGAGCTGTTCTCTCCCTCAGTCTGTCCTGGATTCACAGTGTCATTTTTCTTTTTTTAATGGTACTTGTTAAACACTTACTATGAACCAGGCACTGTACTAGGCGCTGGAGTAGATACAAGATAGTCAGGTTGGTGATAGTCAGGTTGGTCACAGTTTTTGCCCCACATGAGTTTCCCAGTCTAGGTTGTAGGGAGAAGGATTTAATCCCCATTTTACAGATGAGGTAACAGAGACGTAGGAATATTAATTGATTTGCTTAAGGCAACCAGCTGGCATTTGGCAGAGCCAAGATTAGAGCCCAGGTTCTCTGACTCCCAGGCCCATACTCTTTCCACTAGACCACACTGCTCCTGGACCCTCCACTCCAGTAGAGATGGCCCTTCCGGGTCCCTGGTGCCTCCGGCAGCCTTTTTTCTCATTGCTGAATTATCTGCCTCCTCTCCATGCCTCACCACCCCCAGTATCCTCAGTCCCACCTCCTTTGTCTCCGGGCCTCCCAGTTTGGCTCTTCACTGCTTAGAGTTGAGCCTTGATGAAGCCCCATTGGGCCCCGTCTGGTCCAGAGGCCCCTCCTTCCTCTTCCTCCTCCTGACAATGGGTCAGGAGTTAGGGCTGTTGGAGGTGTTCCTTTGCTCTTCATCACCCTTCCGATGGGCTCTGGACAATTGTTCTTGTTCTCCTGCTGTTCATGATGTCCCCTTCAGGAACGACCTGTCATCACCATAAACAGTATCATTGTCCTCATCATCATCGTCGCCATCTTCATCATCAACATCATCATCCGTGGCAGACGGGTCTGGTCAGAGGGTGTGGGTGGCATAGTGTTGGAGGAAATGATTTGTCCTCATGCCAGTGTCGGAATTCTCCTTGGGGGCTTGCGAGAGAGGCAATTCCTGTATTCTAAGAGAACTGGCTGTACCAGGCTCTACTGGATAGAGAATGGTACAATGGGTGTCCATTGACTAAAGAGCTCCGTACTGGGCATTGGCTGTATACAGAGCCCTGTATGGGTACCTACTGTGTGCAAAAGTCTGCATGTGGAGCTCTCTGTACTGAGTACCTATGGTGTGCAGAGCTCTGTACTGGACAGCCACTGTGTGCAGAGCTCCGCACTGAGCACCTACTGTTTGCAGAGCTGTATACTGGGCACCTGTGGTATAATAATGATAATAATAATAATAATGTTGGTATTTGTTAAGTGCTTACTATGTGCTAAGCATTGTTCTAAGCGCTGGGATAGATACAAGGGAATTAGGTTGTCCCACGTGGGGCTCACAGTCTTCATCCCCATTTTACTGATGAGGTAACCGAGGCCCAGAGAAGTTAAGTGACTTGCCTAAGATCACACAGCTGACAAGTGGTGGAGCCGGGATTAGAACTCATGACCTCTGACTCCCAAGCCCGGGCTCTTTCCGCTAAGCCACGCTGCTTAGAGTTCTATACTGGGTAAACGCTGTGTGCAGAGTTCTGTGCTGAGCACGTACTGTGTGCAGAGCTCCATACAGGGCATCCTTTGTATGCAGAGCTCTGTACTGGGCAACGACTTCATGCAAAGCTTTGTAGTGGGCCCTCACTATGCTAAGAGCAATGTGCTGAGTGCCTACTCCTGCCAAGTGCTGCAATGGGCACTTATTGTGGACAGATCACTGTACTAGAAGCTTGAGCGCATACCACATCTCCTAGCCCCTGAAAACGGTTACCCTTAGAAAGCTGCCTTTTGGGGTATCCAACTTCCTCTCTCAGTCTTCCATTTCTAGGTCTCCTGGGGAGGAGCGGTACCTGGAAAGAGACGAGAGTTCAGGGTCTAGGTGGAGAGTCCAGAAGTAACAAAGGAGAAAGGTAAAGCCAGCTCAGAATGGGATGACTCACCTGGATGTCAGGAAGTGTCCGCAATCCAAGGGGCACCAGAAAGTCAGGAAGTGTCCGCAATCCAAGGGGCACCACAAAGTGGTACGGGTCCAGCCAAGGGATCACACCTGAGCCCCTGGACTGTGACTGTAAGCCCATGAGCTGAGAGGGCCTGAGAGCTGGGAATCAATCTCCCACTTGAAACTGGCCTCCGGAGCTCTTTGAACGACTTTTCCTCTGCCAGAGTGGCAACCTTACCATCCACTTGGCTAGGGCAGAGTGGAGCCAGGCTGACTCCAGGGTCCTGGGAGGGAGAGCGGTGCTGCTGGTCAGGGCCTGATCACACTCTAAGAGGGGTCAGGCCTCTGGCTTCTGGCTCCCAGTGACAGCGATGCTTGATGTCTCTATCGGCCTCCCTGGCAGACATGGATGTAACAGGGACTTCCTCTGTCCCCCGTGTCAACCACGGCCTCCCCCCGAGCACTGTCCAGCTCTGATCCTGTCAGTCCATTGCATAGCTGGAACCACTTATCTATTTTTTAAATGGTATTTGTTAAGCGCTTACTCTGTGCCAAGCACTGTACTAAGTTCTGGGGTACAAATAAGCTAATCACATTGGAGATAAACCATGTTCCAAATGAGGCTTACACTCTTAATCCCCATTTTACAGATGAGGGGGGAACTGAGGCCCAGAGAAGTTAAGTCACTTGCTCAAGGTCACACAGTTGACAAGAGGTGGAGTAGGATTAGAACCCAGATCCTTCTGACTCCCAGGCCTGGGGTTTTCCCAGTAGTCCATGCTACTTCTATTTACACACATCCTGAGCACTTTTCTATATATGTGATTCAGTGGGATATATAATCGCTCACTTGGATTTGTAAATATTAGCTCCTTGAGGGCAGGAAATGTGTCACTTTCTTGTTTTGTTCTTCCCAAGTGTTTACTACAGTGCAATGCACCCAGTGGGTGCTCAATAAATACTGCTACTACTACTACGTGATTTTCATCAGAAAAAGCACTGTAGCGCAGTGATTTTAGTCATAGTAAACTTTGGAATGCTTTTTCTGAAGAGTTTTTGTTAAGTGCTTACTACGTGCCAAGCAGATTTGCCCCCCCCCCCAAACTTTCTGTCTCATGGGAACAGGAGGTAGAGGGGTGAAGCAGCAGGCAAAGGCCCCCATAATGTCCCACCACCCAGGACACCAACTCCCAATTTGGTTCTGCCACAGCCTGGACTGACTGTTACCCATGAGCCTTCGTTTACTTCCTCCCTTTGTTCATCCCCCCTCACAACCCCGTAACACTTATGTACATATCTGTAATTTATTTATTAATTTATGTTCATGTCTGATTCCCCCTCTAGTCTGTGAGCTTGTGTGGGCAGGGAATGTGCCTGTTTATTATTATATTGTACTCTCCCAAGTGCTTAGTAAAGTGCTTTGCACAGAATTAGGATTAGAACCTAAGTACTTCTGATTTCCAGGCCTGTGCTCTATCCACTAGACCACACTGCTTCTGCACTTCCCAAACAAGTCCACTATCCAATCAGTGATATTTATTGAGTACTTACTGCTTGCAAAGCATTTACTAAGCCCTTGGGAGAGTACAATACAGTATAGATGGTAGACATTAACTCTGCACTCTAAGAGCTTCACTGGGCAAGTCCCGGAATGCCACAAATGCTGGTGTGATCCCATTCCTGGGATATGACGAACATGGCACAGAGAACTCTTGCAATTCACTCAGCGCAGTTGAGTAGATTTTCATGGCCCACACCAGACTTGTTAGAAATTCACAAGTCCCCCAGACAGTAAATCAATCAATCAATCCATCCTTTTGGTTTGATCTTATTTTTCTTTAAGCCTGTGTTCAGGGTCAACTCACTAGTCCCAAATGCGCCCCCGCTCCACCCCTCACCCCCACCATGGAGTGGTTCCTTAAGGGATGGAAGGAGTGGGCGTCAGCCCTCACTGGGTGGGAGGGTCAAGGCAACCGCACTCACCAAATGAAACCTTGTTGGAACGAGTGGGCCGGTCTGTTGACGGATGCATCACAACACAGGTGTAGGCCCCTCCTCTCTCCCCGGGGCCCACACGCAGGAGGCTGTATGTGGAGAAGGCCTCGTTGCCAGTGGCCACCACGGGCCCGCTGCTGTACAAGGTCCTGGGGAGTGGGTGGCTGTTGTTCTCCCAGCTGACGCTGAGCTCTTTGGGATAGAAACCTCGAATGTTGCAGAGCAGAGTCGGATGATCTTCCTCTCCTGGGGAATCTTCTGAGAAAACCCGGGAGACGGACACTGAGGGCTTCTTCGTGGGGGTCTCTGAGAGGGAGTGGGAAGACAGAGCAAAATGGTGGCTCTTCGTGAGGGTTGGGAGCTGCTTAAACCGGCTGAGAGCTGCAGGCACCTTGCCCTCTTAGGGGAACCGGAGGTGGGGGGTGAAACAGCAGGCAATGGCCCCCATAATGTCCCACTACCCAGCACACCAACTCCCAATGTGGTTCTGCCATAGCCTGGACTGACTGTTACGCATGAGCTTTTGTTTACTTCTTCCCTTTGTTCATCCCCCCTCACAACCCCATAACACTATGGACATATCTGTAATTTATTTATTAATTTATGTTCATGTCTGATTCCCCCTCTAGTCTGTGAGCTTGTGTGGGCAGGGAATGGTCTGTTTATAGTTCTATTGTACTCTCCCAAGTGCTTAGCACAGTGCTTTGCACAGAGTAAACACTCAATAAATACAATTGCATGAATGAATGAACAAATGAATCGTCTGACCCAGCCTCATACTCAGTGGCCCAGGTGTCTCCCAAGGTCAAGAAGTGAAGTAAATCTGCTAGTTCCCCACATATCTTACCCTCTCCATATGCAGCCTGAATTCTCCATGCCAGGAGCACTCCAACCTAAGTCCTGGACCCTTCAGGTCATTCGTTCGTTCGTTCGTTCGTTCATTCATTCATTCATTCATTCAATTGTATATATTTAGAGCTTATTGTGTGCAGAGTCCTGTACTAAGTGCTTGAGAGAGTACAATATAACAATAAACTGACATATTACCTGCCCACAACGAGCTTACAGTCTGGAGTTGGGGAGACAGGCATTAATATAAATAAATAAATAAATAAATAAATAACAGATGTGTACATGAGTACTGTGAGGCTGGGAGGGAGGAAGAACAAAGGGAGCAAGTCAGGGCAACACAGAAGGGAGTGGGAGAAGAAGCCCAGCCCTGGATCAACCTTTGGTGAACTCATCTTCCCAGATCAGATGCCCTTACCCTACTTGCAAACCCTGGATCCACACCCTGATTTCCCAATCCTGACTCCCCACCCTGACTCCCACCCTGACTCCCACCCTGACTCTGTCAAGTGTCTCATGGTTTCATTTCTGGTTACTGTGGGAGACTCCTCCCTGATCCCATCCTGGGAGAGATTAGAGCAAAGCAAAGGGAGAGCGTGTCCCATCTCCTCTCGCTGTCCTGGTCAATATCAGGAAAGGCAGATGGGCCCTGGGGCTCTGGCTCTAGAGGGGGTGGAGGAGAAGGAGAACTCTCTGGGAGCCCCAGTTCTAGAGTGGACTGGTTTGGGGAATGGGCCATAAAAGGTCTAGAAATTGGCAGCAGGAACTGCGACTGCAATTGCCAGCGATCCCGATGGAAGTCATCCCTCTGATCTCCCATTTACTCACTGGGGTCGAACGTGGACAGCTCCTGAGTGACTTCCTTCACGCAAGGATGCTTGGCTCTGCAGATGTACCTCCTGCCAGCTTTCCAATCAGCCAGTGAGATGGTCTGGGTGCTTGTCCTGCTCTCCGTTCCATTGCTTTCATGCCTCGTGACCCCCGTCTGGCCCTCAGTGACAACTCCATTCACTTGCCAGCTGATCTGGACACTGGCTAAGTCGTAGCCCAGCACGAGGCAGGTCGCGTGGCCCTTCCCATTCCCCCTGACCAGCTCATCGTAGGAGGGTGCGAAGAGGTATAGGGTCATCGCAGTGGCATGGCTGTGACAGGCTGCAAGGCACAGGGAGGGGTCATGGCTCAGAGGGAAAGGCAAGTATCCTGCTTACAAACTCTATTGTACTCTCCCGAGGGCTTAGAGCAGTGCACTACACACAGTAAGCACTCAGTCAATACCATTCAGTCAGTCAGTCATGTTTATTGAGCACTTACTGCCTGCAGAACACTAACTAAACGCTTGGGAGAGTACAATGTAGCAATAAGCAGACACGTTCCCTGCCTATAATGAGCTCACAGTCTAGAGGGGGATTGGAGAGAGGTGATCCCATAAGTCATTCTGGAGTGGGGCCCTACCCACCCTCAGCCCCACTGGGGACTCTGAAGAGGGAAGAACCCGAGGAGGAGAAAGGAAAGTGAGGGACAACAGGAAGCTGGTCAGAAGGAGAATGCCCACAGCCGTTTCCGCACCTGAGCACTTGCTGCTGTTGTAGAGCTCCGGGCCCTCCTTCAGGGCAGGGTGCGTGACCCTACAGGTGAACGTGTCCCCGCCCTCCCAGTTCGAACTGGAGATTCTCAGGAGGCTGCGGGCCATGAAAGAGCCATCCTGGTCGGCGGCAAAGAGGGTGGGCGCGGGTTTGTTCAACTCCCGCCCATTCAAAAGCCACTGCACCTCTGTGGAGTTGGGCTTGAACTGAAGCAGCAGGCAGATGAGTTCCACAGTGCCACCCTCTGAGGTGCCAACGCAGGGTGGGGGCAAGAGATGCACTCTGGGTGGCTGCATCCTTTGGTCTGGAGAGAAGGAGAGGGAGAGAGACAGGGGATTGATGGAGAGATGGAGGTTGGACAGGAGGAGAGCTGGTCTGACGGGGGAGTGGAATGGCAGCACCAGGTTTTCTGGCATTCAGGGAGGAGACAGGAGGATGCTGAGAAAGCTCTGTACTGATCAGGAGTTTGGAATCTCCCAGAGTTTGGAGTCTCCTGATGTCACTGGCCATTTGGGGCAACAGGTTTTCTCCTCCGCCACCCTTCCCATTCCAACAATTGGCTCCTCTCCTTGGCAATCGACCTCCCAGGACCCCACCCTCTTGCTCCCATGTCTTAGGTACCTCCAGTGTGGAAAAGCAGTGGTTATTTCCAGTCCACCAGGGTCACTTACCTTGGCGTTTAAACACAATGATTTTCTTTTCTTTTTGCTGATTGTGTTTCACCGTGCAAGTGGGTGTCTCAGAGTCCCACTTTGAGGCTGGGAAGGTGAGTTGGCTGCTCTCTATGTATGTCATGTCAGACCTTCGGACGGATGGAAAGTTCTTCACATCATCTTTGATGTTCCAGGTGAAAGCCAAATCATTTGGGGAAAAGTTGGTTGCCAAGCAGACCAAGGTCACCTTGTCCTCTGCAGGGGCAGGGCTTCCACACCCTGCATACAGTGGGTACACTTCTGGAGCCCGTTGTCCTACTGGAAGAGAGAAATTGTAGACATGTCCAGTTTCCATTTCGATACCCACAGGAATCCCCCAGGGCCTTGACCTTGGATGTGGGTTCTAATCCCAGATTCTAATCCCACTTGTCAGCTGTGTGGCTGTGGGCAAGTTACTTAACTTCTCTGTGCCTCAGTTACCTCATCTGTAAAATGGGGATTAAGTCTGTGAGCCTCACGTGGGACAACCTGATTACCCTGTATCTACCCCAGCGCTTAGAAGAGTGCTCTGCACATAGTAAGTGCTTAACAAATACCAACATTATTATTAGTAGTAGTATTGTCTGCTGTGTGGCCTTAGGCAAATTGCTTCACTTCTCTGGGCCTCATTTACCTCATCTGTAAAATGGGGATTAAGACTGTGAGCCCCACGTGGGACAACCTGATTACTTTGTGTCTACCCCAGCGCTTAGAACAGTGCTTGGCAAAATAATAATAATAATTATGTTGGTATTTGTTAAGTGCTTACTATGTGCAGAGCACTGTTCTAAGTGCTGGGGCAGATACAGGGTAATCAGGTTGTTCCACGTGAGGCTCACAGTCTTAATCCCCATTTTACAGATGAGGTAAATGAGGCATAGTTAAGTGACTTGCCCACAGAAGTAAGCACTTGACAAATACCATAATAATAATAATAACAGTAAGTAGGTAGCTCAGTCTGGCCCTGCATCAAGCCTGGATTCCAGCTTGCCCCCTCTCCATGGATTAGCTTGGGGAAACCTTGGAAAAAGAACATTCCTCCAGCCTCCCATAAATGGAAAGGGATTGATGACCAAAATCTCTTTCTAGGACCAGTCTGAGAGGAATGAAATCTTGCTTATTATTCACTCTGATTTTTCTGGATAATACATGACTCTTAGTATTGTCATTACTGGGTAAGACCCATGGACCATCCAGTCAAGGATTCTGTCTGTGGCCATAGCAACAGGACACTTGAAGACTAAGAGATGAAGCCCCTTGAGGGCAGAGACTGCCAGCCATGTATTTTTTTCCAACAGCATGGCCTAGTAGGTAGAGTATGGGCCTGGGAGTCAGAAGGACCTGGGTTCTAATCCCTGCTTCGCCGCTTATCTGCTCTGAGACCTTAGGCAAGCCACTTAACTTATCTGTGCCTCAGTGACCTCATCTGTAAAATGGGGATTAAGACATGGACTGGGTCCAACCTGATTAGGTTGTATCTACCCGAGTGCTTAGTACAGTGTCTGGCATATAGTAAACTGTTGACAAATACTATTAAAAAAATATCGAATACAGTATTTTGAGCTTGATCAATACTATTACTACTACTGTCTAACATCCATCACTTTCTCTCTCATCACCCCTGACTTTTCCTCTAGTAACCCATCATGGACCCAACTTCCCTTGAACTGCTGGAGCTTTCCTGTCTTCAGAAACTTCTGCGGTAACAAATTGTTTGTGCTCAACCACACTGCGTGTAGATATGTTTCCTGTTGTTTTTTTGAACCTCCCACCCTCAAGTTCCAATGAGTGTCCCTCATCCTTGGGACATGGGTTTTGGCTAACTACAATTCCATAATTAATAATTCAATTATTTATCCATCCCCTCCATGATTTTCATCTATCATGACTTTGTTCAGTCACCTCAATCACATCCCATTTCTCAACAATCATCTTTCTAGACTGAAGACTCCTATCCCTTTCAGTTTGTCATCCTTAGGAAGTTGCTCCATTCTCTTGATCATACTGGTTACCCATCTCTGTCCTTCCTCCAGCTCATTCGGAACTGCAGTGCCAAAAACTGCCCTCTCAGCAGCCCTGGTATAGATGTCCTACAGTTTGATTTGGTTGCAGAACTCTATTTCTTTTCTTGCCATGTTACAGGGCCTCTGGAGGTGTTATTTTCCTTGCTATTCAACTCATGTTGGACTTTTGAGATGTGCCTTGAAAATTTCTCCTTGACTTCTCTTTCTCCTCACACATCACCTTTCCCTAGAGATGATAAATCAGAATTTTTGTCTCCAAATGACAGATGGCGGCCAGCCAAGCCTGTGAGGTTTGGTCTCCCAGTTCTTTTCTCCAAGATGGTTCTGTTCTAAATCTCTACCATTCAACTAGCAAGTTACCAACTGGATATTGCCTGTAGAGATAGAACTAAATCCTGGTGTAAATCCAAGTTTTGAACCCAGCCCCAAAAGACTTTCCCTCATCAGGAGGAGAATACTGTCCGTTTGCTCCAGAGTCCCACTGGGGAAGCAGAGACTCATCCAGCCTTCAGGTTCTAAGACTGGAGATAGGTCCCACCTAGGATACTGATTGGGTAAATACTAATTGGTCACAACAAGTATTGAATTGACCTTGGAGGTGACTGGCTGCCCAACCCAGTCCTCCACATACTCTTCACTCTTCTGCTTTTCAGTGCATCAGAAGGATCAGATGGAAATTTTCTGAACCACAGCCCCAGTCACCATTCGCTTCCCCATCCAAGCACCAAAGCCACTGGCTTCACCAGTTTGCCTTCTAAGCATTTACTATGACTACTGACTCCCAAGAAGCACCACAGTGGAGAGTTCAACAGGAACTGAGTCATTTAAGTGGATCCCGTTCTTTGTTTAAATGGGAAATTTCCCCCCAAAATCTGTTCATTGCCCATTGGAAGAAAACCATTTTCTTTCTCCAATGGGAACCAAAGCGAGGAGGCACTTCCAGGAGGCCATGGTGACCCAAATTGCCCTGAAACCTCAATTGGCTGTCATCAATGGTGAGGCTACTGATCTGAATCAAATGAGGGAGGCCTTGAAGCCACCAGAGAAAGGGAAGATGGACCAGGAAGAGATGGTGATTGGCAAATAGCATGTAGAGAAATGGCAAAATATACCAATGATGAGCCCATCAATCCCCTCCACCTTGGTAAGGCATAAAAAAGAACTACTGATTGGAGACTCAGAGGCTTCAAGTACTGGATCACTTTTGATTTGCTCCCTTGTTTCATGATCAGATCAGATGAAGCCTTTGCTCAAGAAGAACCCTCTCCTTCCCCAGGTCTGGCAGATTTGTCTGCTCCTGAGTGATAAAACATCAAGAAAATTTATTTTATTTATTCCATAATTATCCTGAAACTTATTTTAGATTGCAAGCTCTTTGAGGACAGGGATCATGTCTACTCACTCTATTGTACTCTCCCAAGGGCTTTAGTACAGTGCTCTCTGCACAGAATAAGCACTCAATAAATATTACTAATAAATTGACTGACTGACAAACTTTATGCCAGGAAGGAGCTCCTAAAAAATTTAGAGCTAAGGGGCAGAAACCAGTCAGTGGTATTTATTGAGCACTTACTATGTGCAGAGCACTGAACTAAGCACTTGAGAGTGCAATACAACAGAATTAGCAAGCGCATTCCCTGCCCATTTTGAGTTTACAGTTTAAAGGACTGTAGACCAGGAGAACAAATCTTTTCTTGTGACTCCTCCAGATTGGAGGGAAGTGAAAGAACCAGTGGTGCCAGTGCTACTACTTCTGCCTCTGAATCAGGGATTGCTAACAGTGGACAAGTGCTATGAGTCCCTAGTAATGTTAAATAAACTTGTACCCAGGGTGGTATCCATAATTTCCTGACTCACTGTTCATACTCCTCCATAAATAAGCCATCATTATTCCTACAGATCTTGGAACCCCCTTAATCACCTCTCAAATCCCAGTCCCATGTGTCTCGGTTGAAATTTAAGGGTGAACCACCGAGAGGAGTCAGGAAACATTTTGATTTTAGTGAAGGACTCATGAGAAAGTTATTGTGGTGTCCATGTAATATACATCTTTATTTCAAGATAACACAATATACAAGGCACACAAATAATGGAAGACTGAGATGAACAGTTGAACAACATTGGCCTTTAATGCTGCTAGCTATTAACATGCATTGCATTAGGTTGAGAAAGATATGCTTTATCCTCTTAGAGCTCAAAGTTGCAGAAGAGAAGACTTGATGGGATTATTACAGACAGTTTAACTTAATATAAAAGAACAAAGTGAGACAAGAGAGCAAAATGAAAGCCAGGTAGTAGAGATACAGTCCATATTTCTGGTCTTCTACTGTGTACAGGAGGCAACACAGAGGTCAATCTGACCTGAGATATTCCTTTAGAAAATTCTTTCTTTTGGTCCAATATCTTTTGTTCCAGGCGATCTTCCTTGTGAAATCATTTGACCTATAAATGATATTGCAATATGTTGATTATTTCCATTTTATGTTGAGGATGGGGAATATAGACAGAGCAGTCTGTGAAGGGAGGACTGGGAAAGTGAGATGGATTCTGCGAGAACTTTGATGATTGCTCCCCTCAGGCAAGAGGAAACAGGGGTTTTGAAACCCCAGGGACAATTTATTGGGTGGAAACAGCTGGGATCATGGAGCTCAGAAGCTCTGCACTGAGCATCAGCCACCTCTGAAAAACACACTTTCTTTTACTTTCTATTCCTCTGCTCCGATTCTTCCATATTGATTTTCTCGGCCAGTATAATACTGACAAGTGTTTGCCATCCTCTGTGCAACTGACTAAAGTCTAATCAAAGGGTAAAAGTGAGAGTCTCATTCAATCTAAATTTCCCAAAGGGGAAAAACATCACCCAAGGGTGGAGGATGTGAGGGCAGGTGGGTGTGGGGTGTAGCGGTGTGAGAGTGTGTTGGGTTGAAGCCCCCCCCTTGATTTAATTTCTCATTACCTTGAACAAGGTGACTGTCGTGCTGTAGAAGAGGCTCAGGAGGAAGAGGACAATGAAGGTAGAGGCCGTGGTCCACAGGTTTTCAAACCCCTCTTCCTCGGCATTCACTTCACCTTCTAGAATTGATTTTCAATGACACAGAAAACAAAGATTCAGAGGGGGGTTGGTCTCACTGGGTTCACAAGGGACATATGGACTTGGACTCTCCCATTGGTGGTGGGGACGGGGGAAGGGAGGGGATGAAAGTGGCCAGATCTGCACAGGGAAAGTAAAAGTAGAAGCAGCATTGTCTAGTGGGTACAGCACAGGTTTGGGAGTCAGAAGGACCTGGATTCTAATCCCGGCTCTGCCACTTGTCTCTTCTGTGACCTTGGGCAATCACTTAACTTCTCTGTGCCTCGGTTATCTCATCTGTAAAATTGGGATTTAGACTATGAAACATGGACTGTGCCCAGCCTGATCAGCTTGTATCTATCCCAGCACTCAATACAGTACCTGACATATAGTAAGCACTTAACAAATACCATTTTAAAAAAAGATGGAAAAATGGGAGTAAAAGCCCACACATTTCTGGATGGTGCTTACGGTAACTGTCTTGTTTTCAACCAGAGGAAAAGGTTATTGGCTGCTAGCACTTTCTTTAGCCAGTCAGTATAGAATGGTTGAAAAGTAGCAGCAAATGGAGGTCATATGTGGTATTTCCTTTTTCTGGTGCACAGACTCCTTTTAACAGTGCTTTGCATATAGTAAGCTCTCAATAATACCATTAATTAATTGACTGAAGACCAGTAGCACTGGACAACAAGGAGCAATTCCTACTAATGTTAGCTCAGTGTACAAGTTAGACTCACTCTCGGCAAATATGCCTCAGAAATGGAAACGTCCACAATGAAAGTCCTTCCAGACATGTGACTGCCCCAGTCAGACTTGATCTTGACTTGGAGAATAGCTGGGTCTAGGTCTCTGAGGGTTTGAGAGGGTTGGGAAGTCAGCCCACCGTTTTCATTTGCCTAAAGATAAATTGGAATTTCAAAATTTAGGTCTGTTCTGTGCTGCATTCGAGATGGCAAAGAATAGGGTAAGAAAGAAAAAGAGATGGAGCAAGGAAGATAAGAATGAACATAAGGTGTGTGTGTATATATGTATGAGGGAGAAAGACATTTATGGGAACTTTCAAGTATGAGTTGGGAATGCAGTGGGGAATGTGCAGATGTGTGTGCCTCAAGGAATTGTGGATAAGAAAAACCAATGCCAGTGGCTTTCCCAATCCTAAAATCTGTATCACTTGCACAGCTCAGAAAACATCACCTTACAGTTTCAGGGTTGTAGAGCTTAAGTTCTATTTGGTGCTACTCTAGATCTCGTTTAAGTATCAGTGATGGAGGTTGGGAGAAGGTTGGCAAAGAGCCATGATGGTGGCAGGGGAAGAGGTCATTGGAAAAGATAAGGGGAGTTTTGGGGAAGAGGACCAGCAAAAGGCTCAGTCAATGGAAATGCAGCTCTGCTTTTCCTTCCAGATGACCTTGTCAAGGTGGAAAAAGCTGTTCATGGGGAATCTCCCTCAACAGCCCTTTGTCCTTCCAATCCCTTTGTCCTTCCAACCATCTTTAGCTGAATTGGAAGAAAAACAGGTTTCCCCATGTTGGGCTTCTCCATGGATGCTCCTCAGAGTGTTCCAAAGCTCTCTCTCTCTCTTCTGGTCTCTCAACTCTACATTTTGGGGAGCATCATCCTTGCTTTGTTAAGTGGAATTGATGAGTGTGATTTCCCAAAATGGGGGAGGCTGGGGTAGGAGTTTACATGTTAATGGCTCAGATGCTCATTTCTTAGCCTTTCCTGCTCTAAGATCCCAAGAATGGGAGAGAAAGGGAGAGAAGGGATCAGATGGGGAACCAAAATCATAGGTCATTCAGAGACTTTGATCATGAGGTGGATGCTTTAGTTCAATAACACCTCTTCTCTTGGATAGATTTCCATAAGGCTTTATACAACCACACCATTTTATGGGAATCAGCTGGAATGTTGCTCAAGGATGTGGAGTGGATAAAAAAGAACAGCCTGGGTTTATTTAGCTAACTAGGATAAATCTGGTGCCAGGGATCACAAGTTGGAACACTTGGCACTTTAAAAACTTGGAGATCTGGAGATCTCTATATCGGACTGGATTTCTATTCGGAGTTCATATTAAGGAAGAGCAGGGTAAAAAAAAATAATCTGAGTTTAGTGTAATTCATTCGTCCCAGGAAAAGGCAGGATAGAGATGGCTAAAGATGATTCTAGATGAGACTAATGATTTCAAGAGTTTATGGAGAATTTAAAACCCTCTAAGAGAATTGGACTGCTTTATACTGAAAAGTTTCCATCTATTATGCAAATACTCTCAGGCTTCGTTGCTTTCCTTTCTGACTACTCAGAGATCCTGTTCCTTGTTGTATGGCCTCTGAGACTCTGGGAGTAGGGAAAGACTAAGATTTGAGCTTCTTTGGGAGTTTGCATTTTATCAACTGGACTGTTTAGTTTCATCACCAAAGTTACTTAGCCGCAAGGCAGTGCTCATCGTCTTAGGAGCCCTGGAGATTCGAGACTGGCAGTGGGGGTCTTATGACCTGGTAATCGCTCCCTGGAACAAGTCTCCTTAGGGAAGAGATTGGCTAGTTAATAATGTTGGTATTTGTTAAGCGCTTACTATGTGCCGAGCACTGTTCTAAGCGCTGGGGTAGACATAGGGGAATCAGGTTGTCCCACGTGGGGCTCACAGTCTTAATCCCCATTTTACAGATGAGGGAACTGAGGCACAGAGAAGTTAAGTGACTTGCCCACAGTCACACAGCCGACAAGTGGCAGAGCTGGGATTCGAACTCATGAGCCCTGACTTCAAAGCCCGTGCTCTTTCCACTGAGCCACGCTGCTTCTGGAGGCCTCTGTTCCTCCATTTTGAGAAGGGCAAAAATTGACTTAGATCAGGACTCTCTTCCACACTCAGGGCATATTTATCTGAGAATGGGAGCAAGGGCTAGTCCTTTCCAGCAAAGGGAGTGACAACTGTGATCCTATAGGAGAACTGAACTATGGCACCAACGCTGGGTCCTGCTCAAAGCAAAGTGGGGTAATACCAACTGACTTCCTGAACAGAGGTTCCGTAAAATAAGGGACTTGGCTCACTTTCCCCCCTTGTTCTGGTAGGCCTGATGGCTGAGGGAAGGCCAAGTTGTGTTTTGTTTCCTCTGCCACAAAAGCAGCATTTTTCGGATTTGGTACAAGTTGCCCATCTTAGTCCTTCCATAGAAGAGCTTGGTCATCCCTGACTGAGTGCTTGGTGATCCAGGGGGAGTGCGTATACATTCAACACTCTACAATCACTGGAGTATGTGCATGTGTATCCATGTCCGGGCCATGTTAAATTAGTTGTATGGGATGTCTCTGCTGTGTCAATTTTCATGTGACTGAATGAACTGCAACTCACATGTGGGTGGTGTGCATGCATGAAGAAGAATAGTAAAATGGTTCAAAGTTGCAGAGCCACTGAAGGGAAATGAAGCAGGTGTGGATGTTTCTCACTTGGACTGGAAAAGGAAAAGAGACCCATGGAGGAGGAGGAGTCAGGGAGAGAGTGAGGGTGGTAATGCCAAACAGCAGAGGTAGAGAGGTGGCGTATAGAACAAGGAATGCAGCACAAACAGAAGGCTCTGGAGGTATTCAAACAGCCTCTTGGTTGAAATTGATTTTTTTTTTATTTCTGATTTTGATAAAAGGCAGCCAACTTTTCCTCATTCTAATGACATCATTCTCTCATATACACAACTGGGGATTCAGTGTCCTCTGCAGCCCCCAGAATCCACCCTGTAAGTGAGCTGAGGGGAAATTAACGAAGTCAGGGACAAAGCAGGGGCGATGGGCAGAGGTCGCTGGGGGACCACGGGCAGTTAGTAGCAGGTGTTGGCCGTGTCGGACATCACGAGGGAGACATTGATGTGGGTGGGTTTACCGGTGGACTTGTCCACGGTCCTCTCCATCACGTACAGGGGCAGGGCCTCGTGCACGACGACGCAGGTGAAAGAGTCCCCGGCACTCCACTCCTCCTCAGCCACGGTCAGGGTGCTGTAGGCGAAGTACAGGTTGGGGCTCTGGGGCTCAGGCATGGGGGCACTGACAGTGTATTTGTCCTGGGGCACCGGCTGGCCCTTATGCAGCCACTGGACCATCACATCGGCCGGGGAGAAGCTCTTCACCAGGCAGGAGAGAGTGGCCGACTCTCGTAGGCTGAGCTGATCCGAGGCAGGGGGGAGGACGTACACAGCTGGGGAGTGGAGATTTACCTCTGTGGAGGAGAGAGACAGGATACGGTCAGCTGGGCTACACACAACTCCCCATTTTCAGCAGCAAGGGCAGAGTGGCAAGGAGAGTGTCTCTGGGGCCAGCATTCCTCCTGGGGCTTGCAGTGAGCCAAGCAGGACCTACCTGCCTGGTACACTGCAGGGGAGTCTGGGGGAGATGGACCTGATGGTGTTTTGGGAAATCTACCTAGCCCAGAGAGGAGGTAGCTGGTCCTGGGCTGGGCTACAGGAGGCCAACTCACTCTCCATTGTAGCTGTTGGGCAGAGCAAGGAGTGAGGAAAGGAAAATCTGACCTTGACTGAGCTGTCCCCTCTGAAGACCTGCTGACTCCTAGGGGCCCCTAAGAGTTACTCAATCAACACCTCCACCTGCCACTTGGCGTAGGGGATGCTGCCTCATGCCAGAGGGCCAATGGAGCCCAGCTCGCCCCTGAACTGACCCCATGGATTACTGAGGGATGGCTGCATAGGACCTGGAGAGTAAAGGACCCTTACCCTTCTGCTTGGAGATGTAGGCGCTCTGGGGGGCTGGGAGGTCCGCATGGGACACGGTACACGTGAACCTCTTCCCGGACTGCCAGTCTTCAGCACAGACTGAGGCCTCTCCCGTGGCACTGAAGGTGCCATCGGGCTGGATTTTGGACACGCTGGTTTTGGTCGTCAGCTCCTTTCCTTCATATTGAGTCCAGACGATGGACAGACTGTCAGAAGTGGACATGCCAGTGACTGAGCACACCAGCTTGGCAGACTTGGTGGTGAAGATGCCGGCAAAAGAGGGTGGGGTGGTGGAGATCTTGATGGATGATGATGGTACTGCATGGAAGGAAAAGTCGGATTTAGCCTCCAAAGGGATGGGAGATTGGGGTACGAATGTTTCCTTAGGTAAGAGGATAGTCATGAACATGCCTGGTCAGAAACCCATGATTGGGATTCTCTTTCCAGCAGGGCCAGTGTATTCAAGGACCACTCTGTCATTTGCTCCCTTCTCTGAACAACCAAGATTTTGAATTTTTGCTGTTCAAGAGCTGCTCTTTCCCACAGTCCACAGAGACTCAGCAAAGACTCGTTTCTCTGTCCTCTCCTCAAGAAACATTAGTGACAGCAAAGATTTTGCCCAATGTTTTCCTGGGATAGTGCTGTTACCCCCAGGTAGGATGGGAAGGATTCAGGGTTTTGTTTTTTGGGGTTTTTTGGGGGGGGGGGAGGGTTGGTATTTATTAAGTGCTTATTCTGTGCCAGAGACTGTACTAAAGTTGGGGTAGATACAAGTTAATCAGGTTGGACATAGTCCATGTCCCACATGGGGCACGGCTCATAGTCTTGATCCCCATTTTACAGTTGAGGGAACTGAGGCACAAAGAAGTTAAGTGACTTGCCCAAGGTCACACAGAAGACAAGTGGCAGAGCCAAGATTAGAACCCAGGTCCTTCTGACTCCCTGGCTCATGCTCTATCCACTAGGCCACGCTGCTTCTCCTGTTCAGTTCAGAGAATAAGAACACATTCAGGGTTCCAAGACAAGTTGGAACCAATGTGGGAGATTCCTCAATCTGGGCTAGTCTGGGCTGCTAGTTTGACCACCTTGAATCCCCTAACCCCCAATGGCCCTGGGGTCCCGGCTAAGCTCAAATTTCCCAGAGGAGATTTTCAAGCCATAGACTCTGGGCCTGGCCATCACTGTTTCTGGACCCTGGAGTCCTAGTATGAGTCTGGAAAAGGGGGCAATACGACCCAGGGGCCCCAGTAGAGGCAGAGAAAAGTGTAATGGGACTGGCTGTTCTTAAATCACGCAGGAAGCCAAGTGAAAAGCCCTGGTGAATGGTAACTTACCCCCAGCACACTTGTACGATGCGTTCCTCATCTCTATGAAGTGGGTCTTCGGATGTTCCACGACACAGGTGAAGTCGGTGGCCTTGAACCAGTCGGTATCGCTTACTGTCAGGGAGCTGGAGAGTTGGTAGGTTTTGGAACCGTCGAGTGTGGGGCCCTCGGTGGTGAAGCCACCATTGAGCAGCTCCCCGTTCTTCAGCCACTTGAGGGAAATTTCCTTGGGGTTGAAGTGCTTGGCCTGACAGATGATGGTGCCCTCCAGTTCAGGACCCAGGAATTCTTCCCGAGTGGGTATGTGGAGGCTCACGTTGGGCCTACTGGGCTGGGCGACTGAGTTGGGAAACAAGCCGGGGAAGGAGAGGAACGTTAGGCCTCAGGGAAACTGTGGCCACTAACAGAAAAGAGAAATTCTATCTTTACGGACCTGAAAGGGTCCCCTGGGTTGGTGCCCTCCCTCCGAGTGGCTGAATGACTGCTTGAAGGGTGGGGTGTCTTGAGCCCTCCACCACTTTGGACTTCCCTTTGGAAAGGGTCTGTCCTGTTCTCATTGCTCTGCAGTCTCAGAGTCCTATGAGGGATTTCCTCAGGCCAGATGACTATCCTTGGGGAGAAAGCTCACACAGAGGGTTCCCCAGACAATGGCACATCCCGGTGGGGTTCATGGACTCTGCTCCCTCTGAGGACCAAATTGCTGCTCACTAGAGAGGGTGGAGGGGCAGGGTGGGGATTAAACACCCCAGGAGGTTTTATAACTGGAGCAGCTGGGGTACGAAGATAGAATTTTCTCGTGTATTCCCCTGTGATGTTCCCAGAACCTACCGATTCTGTCTCTCGGGACCCTTCTCTTTGATGCCTTTCCCTGGCCTGGTGGGAGAAAGTAGGAAGGGGTGTGTCACAACCAGCCACTGGAGAGCTAAGATACAGTGGGTCCAGGGGGTCAACCCCCCCGTCAGCCTTGGGTGTTCTTTTCACTTTACTGAACCGGTCCCCTGGATGGGCAGGGAGAGACGGACACAGCCCCTCTGTCTAGGTAAGGTAAGTGACCGTGTCGCAACTCTTACCTCTGAGGGGCACTCTGATTTCCTTGTTCCCCACAGCATGCTTAGCCTTGCAGAACACGTAGTCGTCCTGCCCCATCATGACTTCGGTGGCAGAGATCATCAGTTGGGAGGTCGTGGAATAGGCTTGTCCACTAAGGACTGTCGGGTAGTTTATGAATTTCTCAGTCCCCACAGTGGTTCTGTTCTTGAAGTCCCAGGAGAGGGTGATGGAGTTGGGCAGGAAGTTCTTGGCCAGGCACCCCACGGCCAGTGAGCTTTCTTGGTTTAGGGAATCCCCACAGGAGGGGACGAGAGGGAAGAGAAGTGGGGCTTGTTGTGAAGCTGAGAATGGAGAAAAGAGGGGCCAGGTCAAAGGAGCAAGAGGAGAGAGTGGAATCGATGTTAAAATACGAACCCTTGATGCTTGCTGGAGACACTTGGTGGGCTTTCCTGGGTGAAGGGACAGCATCCTTTCACCTCGTGTGGGAGTCTGCTCTCTGGAGATCACTGCTCACTCTGAACTTTTGACACCTGTGTCACAGGCCAGACCAAGATCCTTTGGGCAGAGGGCAATGGTGCAGCCCAGGGTCATTCAGCCACCCTCCATCACACCCCTGAGGGATGGCTTCCTGTCGAGCCGGGCAACACCAGTTGGGGGTAATGCAGGGAATTCTGCAGGGCTCCCACATAAACTTCACTTGGCAGGAAGACAGGCCTCTTCCCAGGCTGAGGCTATTTCCCTCACAGAGACCTCGTCCTCCTGCCTGTGAAGCCCAAATCATCCACTGCCCGCAAACCTGCAGGACCAAACCCCCCTGCCTGACTCTGCTGCTCAGACAAGCGGAGTAATCCCCCAATTGTGAAAACTTTTCCTGAAAGGAAATCCATGAAGTGGGTCTGGGCTGGGGACCAGGGGCTGGGAGCCAGCCCAGGCTGGTGTAGGAGGCAACTTTACCGGGTGAGACCACAGGAATTCTCAGATTTGTACTGGGTAGACGACCGGACCCAGAAGTCAGGGGCAGGGAAGCCTGGTTTGGAGCAGGGGGCCTGTCTCGGAGAGAACCCTGGCTCTGGCAACAGCCAGAGCAGGCATATGCCAGTGATGCCAGTCCAGGGATGTGAGGAGGGGAAAGGATTGAGTGCCTGCCCGTTCAGTCACATGGACCCTGCCAGGAAAGCCTTGCTGGAAAGATTGAGTTATGAGCCTGGATCTTTCAGGAGATGTGGCAGAACTAAACCCACAGGGACACCAATATGGAAACAGGGGAGCCCTAGAACACAAAATCAGCTTCGAACACGCAGCCTCGATGAAAGAAAATCACAGTAAACCCCATCTGACTCTGCACCCCCCGGCCCAGCCACACCGAAGTAACAGCTATCCTACAGTCCCCAGCCCCATGTCAGGTGCAGGTTAGTTCTCGGCCAGTCAGGCACCACCAGCCCCATCCTCCACTTGGCCTGGATTTAGTCAACTCCCTCAGCACAAGGCACCAGGCCCGGCTAACCAGGCCCAACCCCCATCCAGCCTATACAGTGGCTCCAGGCCCAGCTCAGTCCATAAGAAACTATGAGAGCTAGTTATGGGCAGGGAAAGTGTCGGTTTATTGTTCTACTGCACTGTCCCAGTAGAATAATAGAATGCTCTGCACACAATAAAGCGCTTAATAAACACAACTGAATGAATGAATGAATGGATGTAAACTACCAGGGTGGCCCATCGGACCCTGGTCTGTCCATAAGGACCAAGATGGGTCCCAGCACAGCCTACCCGAGTTTGTTCCTTAGAGATCACAGCTTCGGGATGCCTTGGTTCAGGTCAGACCTACCTCAGCTCAGCCCGGCTCAGCTCAGGCCTGCCTTGACTCGGCCATCTTGACTCAAGCTAGCTCACCTCTGCTCCAACTCAATATGGGTTGTCCTCAGTGCCAGCTCAGGCCTGGCTCATCTTCAGGTCAATCCTGCCCCATCTGCAGCTCAACTCAGCACCGGCTCAGCCCATCTCTATCACATTTCCAGCTTGGCTCACCCCAGTCCTGGCTCTCCTGTTCAGATCTGCCTCAGCTCAACTCCAGCTTAATCCCGATTGCCCTCAGCTTCAGTTCAGCCCTGGCTCAGTACAAGTTCAGCCCCTGCTCAGATCTAGGTCGGCTCATCCCTGCCCAGCTCTGCTTACCTCAGTTGCAGCTCACTCACCTCTGCCCCAGCTCTACTCCAGATGAGTTCCAGATCAGCTCACCCTCTTCTGCTCAGTTTACTTCATCCCTGGCTCAGTTTCAGCTCAGCTAAGCCCCAGCTCAAGACCACCTCAGCCCCACTCAAGTCACCTCAGCCCCCAGTCAGCTCCTGCTCAACCCTGGTTCAGCTCCAATTCAGCTCCAGCTCAGTCCAGGCTCAGCTCAACCTGTCCAGCTCACCTCCACCCTGGTTTGGCCCTGTCTCTGCTCCAGCTCATCCCAAACTCACCTCAGATCAGCTCAGCCTTCCCAGCTCAGCCCCAGCTCAGCTCCTGCTCAGGTCTGCCTGCCCAGCTCAGCTTACTTCACCCCCAGCTCAGGCCTGGCTCAGCTCAGCTCCAAGTCAGCTCCTGCTCAGGTCTGCCTGTCCTGATCAGCTCACCTCACCCCCAGCTCAGCTCAGCTTGCCCAACTCACCTCAGCTTTAGTTCAATCCCAGCCCAGCCCCAGCTCAGTCTAAACACTACCAGATCACCTCAGTCCTGCTCAACTACAGCCCAGCTCAGCCCCAGATCAGCTCAGCTCAACCTGCCCAATTAACCTCGGCACTGGTTCCATCCTGGCTCAGCTCCAGCTCAGCCCAGCACAGATCTAGCACAGCTTGAGCTCAGCCCAGGATCAGTCCTGGATTGGCTCTTCTCAGACCCAGCTCAGTCCATGATGAGCTCTAGATCCCAATCTGCCCAGCTCACCTCCACCCTGGATCAGCTCAGACACAGGTTAGCTCATCTCAGCTCTGCTCCAGCTCAGCCCCAGGTCCAGCTCAGCTTCGCCTACCCAGCTCAGCTCATCCCACATTTAGCTCAGCTCCGGCTCAAACCCAGCTCAGGCCTGGCTCAGCTCAGCTCCAGCTCCAGTTCAGCTACGGCTAAGCTTCTGCCTGCCCAGCTCAGCTCACCTCACATTTAGCTCAGCTCCAGTTCAGCTACAGCTCAGCTCTGTGTGCCCAGTTCAGTTCACCGGACCCCCAGCTCAACTCCAGCTCAGCCTCAGCTCCAGTTCAGCTATGGCTCAGCTCTGCCTGCCCAGCTCAGCTCACCCCTGCTTCTGCTACTACTCAGCCCTGGCTCAGCCCCAGCTCCATCTCAGCTCTCCTGGCCCAAATCAGCTCACCTCACCCCTGTCTGGGCTCTGGCTTGTCCCAGCTCAGCCCCAGCTCCAATCCACCTACAGCTCAGCTCTGTGTGCCTAGCCAGCTCAGCTCAACCCTGGGTCAGATCCAGCTCAGCCTCAGCTGCAGCTCAGTTCTGTGTGCTCAGCTCAGTTCACCCAACCTCTTACTCAGCTCCAGCTCAGCTCACCCCATCCCAGCTCAGCTAAAGCTCAGCCCCAACTCCAGTTCAGCTCCAGCTCAGCTTTGCCTACCCAGCTCAGCTCACTCCACATCTAGCTCAGCTCCCGCTCAGCCCCAGCTCAGGCCTGGATCAGCTCAGCTCCAGCTCCAGTTCAGCTACTGCTAAGCTTCTGCCTGCCCAGCTCAGCTCAACTCACCCCCAGCTCAGCTCCAGCTTCAGTTCAGCTCAACTCAGCTCTGTGTTCCCCGTTCAGTTCACCGGACCTCTGGCTCAATTCCAGCTCAGCCCGAGCTCCAGTTCAGCTCCAGCTCAGCTTTGCCTACCCAGCTCAGCTCACTCCACATCTAGCTCAGCTCCCGCTCAACCCCAGCTCAGGCCTGGATCAGCTCAGCTCCAGCTCCAGTTCAGCTACAGCTAAGCTTCTGCCTGCCCAGCTCAGCTCAACTCACCCCCAGCTCAGCTCCGGCTCCAGTTCAGCTACGGCGCAGCTCTGTGTGCCCAGTTAAGTTCACCGGAACTCCGGCTCAACTCCAGCTCAGCCCCAGCTCCAGTTCAGCTCCAGCTCAGTTTTGCCTAGCCAGCTCAGTTCACCCCATCCCAGTTCAGCTACGGCTAAGCTTCTGCCTGCCCAGCTCAGCTCAACTCACCCCCAGCTCAGCTCCGGCTCCAGTTCAGCTACGGCGGAGCTCTGTGTGCTCAGTTCAGTTCACCGGACCTCCGGCTCAACTCCAGCTCAGCCCGAGCTCCAGTTCAGCTCCAGCTCAGCTTTGCCTACCCAGCTCAGCTCACTCCACATCTAGCTCAGCTCCCGCTCAACCCCAGCTCAGGCCTGGATCAGCTCAGCTCCAGCTCCAGTTCAGCTACGGCTAAGCTTCTGCCTGCCCAGCTCAGCTCAACTCACCCCCAGCTCAGCTCCGGCTCCAGTTCAGCTACGGTGGAGCTCTGTGTGCCCAGTTCAGTTCACCGGACCCCCGGCTCAACTCCAACTCAGCCCCAGCTCCAGTTCAGTTCCAGCTCAGCTTTGCCTAGCCAGTTCAGCTCAAGCCTAGCCCCAGCTCAGGACTGGCTCAGCTCTGCCCCAACTCCAGGTCAGCTACGGCTCAGCTTTTCCTGCCCAGCTCAGCTCACCCCACATCTAGCTCAGCTCCGGCTCAATCTCAGCTCCAGTTCAGCTATGGCTCTGCTCTGCCAGCCCGGCTCAGCTCACCTCACCCGTCTGGGCTCTGGCTCAGTCCCTGCTCAGCCCCAGCTTACCTACAGCTCAGCTCAGCCCTGGCTCAGCTCCAGCTCAGCCCAGCTCCAGTCCACCTATAGTTCAGCTCTGTGTGCCCAGCTCAGTTTACCCCTGCTTCAGCTCCTGCTCAGCCCCGGCTCACCCCCAGCTTCATCTCAGCTCTGCCGGCCAGCGCAGCTCACCTCAGCCCTGGCTCAGCTCGAACTCAGCCCCAGTTCGGCTACAGTTCAGCTCTGCCTGCCCAGTTCTGTGCACCCCATCCCGGCTCAACTCAGGGCAGGCTCAGCTCACCCCCAGCTCCAGTTCAGCCCCAGCTCCAGGCTGGCTCAGCTCAGCCCCAGCTCCAGTTCGGCTACAGCTCCGCGTCGCCTACCTAGCTCAGCTCACCCTAGCCCAGCTCCAGCTCAGCTCCAGCTCAGGGCTGGCTCAGCTCAGCCCCAGCTCAGCTCTGCTTGCTCAGCTCAGCTCTCCCCACCCCCAAGTCAGCTTCAGCTTATTCCCAGCTCAGCCCTGGCTCATCTCAGCCCCAGCTAAAGCTCAGCTCTGCTTGGCCAGCTCCGGCTCAGCCCCAGCTCAGGTCTGGCTCAGCTCTGCCTGCCCAGCTCAGCTCACCTCAGCCCCAGCTCCAGTTCAGCTACAGCTCAACTCTGCGTGCCCAGCACAGCTCGCCGAACCTCCGGCTCAGCTCTGGCTCAGCTCCAGTTCTGCTAAAGCTCAGATCTGCCTACCCAGCTCAGCTGTCCTTACCCCTGGCTCAGCTCCAGCTCAGCCACAGCTCTAGTTTAGCTACAGCTTAGCTACAGGTCAGCTCTCCCCACCCCCAGCTCAGCTCCAGCTCAGGGCTGGCTCAGCTCAGCCCCAGCTCCATTTCAGCTACAGCTCAGCTCTGCCTACCCAGCTCTGCTCACCCCCAGCTCGGTTCTGGCTCAGTCGCAGGTCCATTTCAGCTACAGCTCAGCTCTGCCTACCCAGCTCTGCTCACCCCCAGCTCGGTTCTGGCTCAGTCGCAGCTCCATTTCAGCTACAGCTCAGCTCTGCCTACCCAGCTCTGCTCACCTCACCCCCAGCTCGGTTCCGGCTCAGCCGCAGCTCAGCTACAGCTCAGCCACAGCTCAGCTACAGCTCAGCCGCAGCTCAGCTATAGCTCTGCTCTGCCCTACCCAACTCAGCTCACCCCCAGCTCAGCTCCGGCTAAGGCCCAGCTTCAGTTCAGCTACAGCTCAGCTCTGCCTACTCAGGTCAGCTCACCCCACATCGGGCTCAGTTCCGGCTCAGCCCCCCGCTCATGACTAGCTCAGTTCTGGCTCAGCCTTGGCTCAGCTCCAGCTCAGCTCCAGGTCCACCTGTCCAGCTCCCTTCAACCTTGATTCTGTCCAGATTCATCTCCAGCTAAGATCATCCCTGGCTTAGCTCCAGGTTAGCTCAGCTCAGCCCCAGAGCCACACCAGCTCAGCCCCAGCTCTGCGCTGGTTCAGCTCCGGCTCAGCTCCCTTTCCACCTTTCCAGCTCACCTCAGCCCTGATTTTAGTCCAGGCTTATCTCCAGCTTAGCTCAGCTCCAGCTCCACATCAACTCAGCTCCAGCAGAGCCCTGACTCAGCTCTAGCTTAGCCCGGGCTCAGCTCGCCTAGCTCAACTGAGCCCTGATTCAGTCCAGATTTAGCTCTAGCTCGGCTCAGCCCTGGCTCAGTTCCAGCTCAGCTTCGGCTCTGCCCTGGATCAGCTCCCTCTCCACGTGCCCAGCTCACCTCAGCCCTGATTCTATCCTGGCTTATTTCCAGCTCCGCTCAGCCCTGGCTCAGCTCAGCCCTGGGCTCAGCTCCAGCTCAGCTCCCATTCAGATCCCATTCCACCTGCCCAGCATACCTCAGTCCAGGCTCATCTCCAGCTCAGCTCAGCCCTGGGTCAGCCCCAGTTCTGCATCAGCTCAGCTCCAGCTCAGTTCACTCAGCTCAACTGAACCCTGATTCAGTCCAGATTTAGCTCCAGCTTGGCTCAGCCCCTGCTCAACTCCAGTTTAGCTCTGCCCTGGCTCAGCTCCGGCTCAGCTCCAGCTCAGCTCCAGCTCCACATGCCCAGACCACCTCAGTGCAGGCTCATCTCCAGCTCTGCTCATCCCTGGCTCAGCGCCAGCTTAATTTAGCTCAGCCCGAGTTCAGCTCCAGCTCAGCTCAACCCTAGCCCAATCCCAACTCGGCTCCAGCTCAGTTTAGTTCTGGTTCAGCCCCAGCCCAGTTCATCCCCCGCTCATCTCAGCTCTGGCTCCGATTGGCTCTGGCTCAGCTCAGCTCAACCCCAGCTCGGTTCAACCCTAGCCCAATCCCAACTCCATGCCAGCTAAGTTTAGTTCTGGTTCAGCCCCAGCTCGGTTCATCCCCGGCTCATCTTAGCCTTGGCTCAGATCAGTCCTGGTTCTGCTCAGCTCAACCTAGTCCCAGCACCAGCCCCAGCTAATCTCCAGCTCAGTTGCAACTGTGTCCGCTGAACCTGGTCCATAGGGACCAGTCCTAGCTTGGCTCAACCCGAACTCCAACCTCTGCCGACCATCTGTGCTCAGCCACATACATGCCTGTTTTGTAATGGCCATGCCACCATTCGGCTCTGCTTGCCATCCTGCAGTCTCACTAGTTACTGACCAACCAACTCATCACATCTACAAAAGCTCAAAATGAAATCATTCTACACAGGCCAGTCCAGTACATTGGATTCCCTGAAGCCGGAATATTCAGAGACCTTAATCTCAACTCTATCTCTACCCACTCTTCTGGGTTCGAGCTCAAACTTTTCTAAAAATAGCCAAATCTGAAATATTCTAAAATCATCTCTAAAATTTAAAAAAATCCCAAAATTATATTTTTCAATGAATAGAAGAAATAACGCCCGGTCTTTTCTGAAAAACTAGTTCAGGTTAGTCAGATTTGAAGTATATTAATGCAGAGGTCTGCCCTGCAAAATTTCCATTCCTTTAAAGTTTGATTACAATTCTTCCTCTTTTTAATCATCATGGAGACATTTAGTCTCTTAATTTTATCTCTAAAATATAAATAAGTTCTAAATAGTTGTGGAACTGTAAAGGCATTAATATCTAAGAGTTAGGGATATAAGTTGCTTATTTATACAAAACATTTCAAATTAGGATTAAAACACATTAAAAATTTGACACCACTTTTTCCAAAAATTTGAGGTCAGTATAGATAATTCAACTTATATTCACTTTAAATTTAAATTCAACTTTAAATTCACTGTTAAACTACATTTAAGTTTAAAGAAAAAGAAATTCTCTGAATAAAATTACTTACAAAGTGAAAACATTTGACCTCAATTTATAATATTATATAGAAATTAAAGTTCACAGCAAATGCTGCTTTCTTACCGATTCTGTCCCCAGTTCAAAGCCCGATTAATCTCCAAAATGCCCTGCGGGTATTTCTTGATTTTCACAGGGCTCTTCCAATTTCATTTTTTTAGCCCCAGTCGCTGAAATTCTCAAGTAATCTGGTTGGTGTTGCCTTACATTCTCTAAGCATTTCACAGCCTTGCACCAGACTCTTAGTTGATTAAGAAACATCTCTTGAATCCACATAGCTAAACCCCTACCGTCCCAAATAGAATTAGCTCTCTACGAGAGCACAACTGATTGAAATGGGTCAGGATACAAGCATGACCAAATCAAAAAGAAAAAAGAAAAAAATACCTTCATTCAAGAAAAAACCTGGTTCACTTACTTTGAAATAAATGTATCCATTTTCATAAAAATTCTTAAAGTCAAAAAATTCATTATTGACCTTTAAATTTCATTGCATTAGTGAAAACTGCTTTTCTTTGGGAAAATAAAAGTTTAGTTTCTTTGAAGGATGGAGATTTTACTCTGAATTATCTTGCATTTTCATTGAAGTAAGCGTAAACTTTGCTTTATAACCTATCAGAGATCATTTAAAAATTCCATTCCAGAAGATTGTAAAACTTTACATTCATTTTTTAACATCTAAAATATTTTTTTTAATTTAAAATATGAATGCCTTATCTGTTAATCTCAAAGAAAAAAAAACTATGTACAGTATTTTCAATAATCCAAGCTGAATAAAATTTAAAGAAATAAAGATAATTTGGTCAACAAGATAATATTTTAAATATTTAAAAATTTTAAATATTTATAAAAACACTTCCAATTTTCAATATAAACTGATAAAATAAGCTTATTAACATCTATCTGTTGATTTAAAATTTTTTAAACACTTCCCTGCTAAGTAGAAGACTTTAGTTGTAAAACATAATTGAAATTCAATTCATTTTAAAATAAAACCATCTAATCTCTAAATGCTCATTCAGCCTTGCAAGCTTTTTCTTTCCTTTTTAAGACATGTAAATTATCCAGGTGGTGTTTTTCTCAGTGGAACATTTTCTGATATTTCAGTCCATGCAAAATGGGTCTAGGCAAAACCGCCTCCTGTTTTCTACAGCCCCAAATAAATCATGCTTCTGTCTTCCCAGAATAGATGGACTGTTTCCTGCCACCTGTTTCTCCAGACCCCTGAGCATGCCCTGGCCTCTGGGGACCACATGGTAACTCCACCCATGGCCGCCATCTTTGTTTTACCTCAGCAGACTAAGGTTTGAAATAACTTCTTTCTTGTTTTTTGTTTAATAAATAAAGCACCATTAACTAACACTCTACCTACTACTGCCTAGAACTTAGTGGAGTCCCAAGATGACAATTTGTTGTCCCCTACCACACTTACAAAGTGACTGAAAAACCTTTGAAGAAATAGTTACAATTCAACATCTTGAATTTGAGAACTTTAGTTTTGGAGTTGATTTTAACATCATCGCTGAAGATCTCCCTCTCCTCTCTCTCTTTTTTTCTCTCTCTTTCTTCATTAATCATTTTTCACAAAAACCAATGTTTTAGCATGTTTTCCTGGAAGCTGGTTCAAATCTAAATACAATTAGATCACTATTAGTGGATCAACTGGTTTACCACCAATACTAATTTAGAACAATAAACCAAAATTGAGAAACTTGTGGTGCTGAAACCTTCACCAAGATAATCTAAACCACTGCATTGACATCCAGATCAGAGACTTATCATCCTATTTGAAATTTCTAATCACCCCAAACAGATCTGGCCACAAAATCCCTCTCCAAAATCCAACTACAAAATCTGACTCATAGAATGCCTTTCCCATATATTTTGATCTCTTAAAAGCTCACTTTGAGAAATCATGCAGTTATAAACTGACAGACTATAAATGATGATACATAATTATGAGACCACATTTTATCTGCATCACATAATAAATCTGTCCTGACCTAAACAATGCTGCTCACCAAATTTTCTCCCGTATCCTTTCTGAGAACTCTTGACAGATAGCCTTAAAAATGCCTAGTCCAAGTGACCACTTTACCTAACTTATCTGGTCCCTAACAGATCAGATCTAAAATTTCCAACTTCATTAAAGTGCAAATCATCTTTAATTGATCCCACTAAAAAGACTTATTCTCATCCGTACCTCTGCATTATTTCATGAGCCAAAAGCCCATCACTTTTCAGTGGATTAAGTCTAAATTGCAGTTTAAGACCATAAACAAACATCCCACCAGCCCAACCTCTCTGTCCTATCCCACCCTCTGACTTCAGAAAGAATTTGGAATACCAGAAATGCACTTTCTGCTGAAAGCCAAGTCTGCAATTCAAGATAATCTCTTAAAAAATGTTCCAGTGAAATAGTCTGTCAGAAACCCAACAGTTTACCAGATTATTTCCCCTCAAATCTCCCAGTTCCCCCACCCCAGAAGCCTAGTCTCCCCCATCACACTCCCCAGCCTGACCCAGATTCAAGCCCTGAAAAAAAGGTTAAATGGGAAAGAAAAATGAAAATCTGGGAGCAGATTGATTACCTGAGGAGACGGTCACCATGGTTCCTTGGCCCCATGCATCCATACCATAGTCACAGTGGATAAATTCATCATTCTGTCTTACAAAAACCAGGAGCCCCCCACCTCTACCCAGAAGAAAGAACTTTTTGGCTGAGAAATTGATTTCAAATCCAAGAGAATATGCCTGCTGTTGGCTCAGCATTGCAAAGTCACAGGTGTCTATAGATCTGCACTAAAGGCACAGAAATACACTGGCACAGGTCTCTCTGTAGACACACATGTAACAAAATCTCATGTTCAAGTTATTAACCAGAGATAAGTAAAGTGCCCTGATTCTTGAATCTGCCATTTTTCAGAAAAAGGAGAAATAATTTAGCTTCGTTGCCTGCTTGTCACTGAGTAAGCGGTCCTGGTATAAAGGAGTCTGACACAAATATGACTTTGAAAATTAGCAACTCATTCCATTTGGTTAAGTCTGAATGAAAAGTCCTCACATCTCCTCCAAAATGAAGGAGAAATCAAATACATTTGATACTGCATTAAGTGAATTCAGATCCTTTTCCCTAAGAGACTCAGGAATCTGAGGCTGTGAGTCTTCAGGGTGTGGGGGACCCAAGACTGATGAGAAAATATTAAAAACTGGGGGGACTGGTGGGGGTGCCCCTATGATCTCCCAAAATCGGAGCCAAGGAGCACAAAGACCTGCTCCAGGTGGACTGCAAAACCAAGGTATTGAAAAGAAAATTCAGTCTTGGGTCTCCAGCTCTATAGTGTCCAGAGAGAATTCCTCCTTCCCTGGCCCCCTAACCTGCTTCACAGAACGCCTATAGTCCATCATCCTAAGATACCCCCCCAAAAAAACCACACACATTTCTCTGACTTTCCCCCCAAATAAAAAGAGTCCTGGCCAAGAAAAGCTGGAAGCTGGGAATTCTTACCTGAGGAGACAGTCACCATGGTGCCTTGGCCCCAGTGCTCTAACCGGTTGTCACAATGGGGCGAGTCACAATGGGACCTTGGCAGTAACTGCCTTTTGTCTCCTTCAATTGGGGATCTGGGGACTTGGGGCCATTTCCCAATTGAGGCTCCATTGGGGACCCCAGGGCTGGGACTCACCAAGCCCCAGACTGACCACAGAAGAAGGTGGTCAATAATCCAGTGAGGCTCCCTCAAATCCCCCCAAATCAAAGAGAAAGGAGAGCTGACTGATGTGAAAGGTTCCTGCCTCTGAATCCTCCATGAACCCCCCAGGCCACTCCTGTGTCCCCTGGAAATTGACTCCCAAGTTCCCATCCAGGTTTCTCAAAAAAAATGCCAATTTTCCACCACACTGTTGGGAGAAGGGCAGTCAAGTTTTCTTACCTGAGGAGACGGTCACGAAGGTCCCTTGGCCCCAGTTAGCAAAGTAATCACGTTGGCTCAGATGCCTTCACCCGGCATACAAAAACCCTAATCCTGGACCCTGATCAATCTCTGAGAACCCTTCTTGCATTGCCCCCATCTCAGGGATGAGTGACTTGTTTGGGCCAAAATGTCCCTGATAAAGATATACTGGCCAGCTGAGGGTCTGGCTTCCCAAAGTGGGGCAACACCTATGTGTATGGCCTGAAATCTGCATTGAAAAGTCTAGTATCTCCTCTAAATCTGTCCAAATCCTAAGGATGGAAACTGGAATTCAAAAAGGAATAAGTTCTTGATTCATGGGCCTGGCCCCAAATTTCTCCTGCCCCGGAGGGTCCAGGCAGGACCGTCCAGGTAAACTGCACTGCCGGCAGAGGCTCCCATCAGAGAGACCAAAGACAGAGGAGAGAGTTTATTTTCTTACCTGAGGAGACTGTCACCATAGTCCCTTGGCCCCAATACCCAAAAGCATTGCCACTGGGGCACAGTTCCCACTGAAGACTACACACAAACCTCGAAGCGGGAGTCTCTGAGGGCAGGCTGGGTCCTGAGGACCCAGCCCCACAGGCAGCCTCCCCAAAAAACAACCTCTCCATCTAGCCAGAGAAACTGCTAATTCCTGACATCTGGACCCTCACCCCAAAACCTTCACAAGCAAATCAAAGTACATTTTTGTGGGAAAAACACACCAGGAGAGGGGCAGAAGAAAGGGATTACCTGAGGAGATGGTGACCATGGTGCCTTGGCCCCAGTGATTTAAGTATCCATAGTCACACTGACAGACCCCCTTGTTTCTGAGCTACAAAAACCCACTGGAAGCCTATCCCTAACTAGAATTCTGACTCTCAGTCCTGTCCCCATTCTCATTCTCCCATTTCATCTACTGAACTTTCTGCCTTTTGTCTCATACTGACCTGAGAGAGCCAGATCACCAGTGGTGAGAAACCAGGAGGAAAAGTGGCCACTGGACCCAGAAGAGAAGGAGGGAGGAAAATTTACCTGAGGAAACGGTGACCATGGTGCCTTGGCCCCAGTTCTCTAAGATACCATAGTCACATTGTCAAACCCCAATGTTTCTGGGACACAAAAAGCCACAGGAAACCTCAGTGCATCCCTGCTTAGGAATTTAACCCTCTCTGTCACATCCCCATTCTTGCTCTCCTGTCTCATCTATCACTGGACTCTCTTCCCTTGTATCCCAGTATGACTCCAGAGAGGCCAGACTGCTGGAGCTGGGAATCCAGGGGAAAGGCAGACATTACCCCCAAACTCCAGAGAAGAAGACAGGAGGAAAATTTACCTGAGGAGACGGTGACCATGGTGCCTTGGCCCCAGTTCTCGAGAGCACAGTAGTCACATTGACAGAGCCCCTTGTTTCCGAGGGACAAAAATTCACAAGAAACCTCAATCCATCCTTGCATAGGAATTTGACCCTCTCTGTCATATCCCCATTCTCATATATCACTGGATTCTCTGCCCTTGTATCCAAGTCTGACTCCAGAGAGACCAGACTGCCGGAGCCGGGAATCCAGGAGGAAAGACAGACATTACCCCCAGACCCCAGAGAAGAAGACAGAAGGAAAATTTACCTGAGGAGACGGTGACCATGGTGCCTTGGCCCCAGTTATCGAAAGCACAGTAGTCACACTGACAGAGCCCCTTGTTTCCGAGGGACAAAAACTCACAAGAAACCTCAATCCATCCTTGCATAGGAATTTGACCCTCTCTGTCATATCCCCATTCTCATATATCACTGGATTCTCTGCCCTTGTATCCCAGTCTAACTCCAGAGAGACCAGACTGCCGGAGCCGGGAATCCAGGAGGAAAGACAGACATTACCCCCAGGCCCCAGAGAAGAAGACAGAAGGAAAATTTACCTGAGGAGACGGTGACCATGGTGCCTTGGCCCCAGTTATCGAAAGCATAGCAGTCACAATGACAGACCCCCTTGTTTCCGAGGCACAAAAACTCACAAGAAACCTCAATCCATCCTTGCATAGGAATTTGACCCTCTCTGTCATATCCCCATTCTCATTCTTCTGTCTCATATACCACTGGACTTTCTGCCCTTGTATCCCGGTCTGACTCCAGAGAGGCCAGACTGCCGGGGCTGGGAATCCAGGGGGAAAGGCAGACATTACTCCCAAACCCCAGAGAAAACAGAAGGAAAATTTACCTGAAGAGACGGTGACCATGGTGCCTTGGCCCCAGTTCTTGAAGCCGTTATAGTCACAGTGACAGACCCCCAGGTTTCTGAGGCACAAATACCCACAAGAAACTTCAATCTCTCCCTGGCTAGGAATTTGACTCTCTCCATTGTATCTCTATTTTCATTCTCCTGTCTCATCTACCACTGGACTCTCTGCCCTGGCAACCGAGTCTGACTTCAGAAAGTCCAGACTGCCGGGGCTGGGAAACCAGGGGGACAGGCAGTCGTTACCTCTAGAGAAGAAGACAGCAGAAAAATTTTCCTAAGGAGACAGTGACCATGGTGCCTTGGACCCAATACTCGAAGATATCATAGTCACACTGACAGACCCCCGTGGTTCTGAGACACAAAATCCCACAGGAAACCTCAATCCATCTCTGTCTAGGAATCTGTCTCAGTCATCTCCCCATTCTCATTCTCCTGTATCATCTGCCACTCTCTGCCCTTTGGTCCCAGCCTGAACCTGAAGAGTTCAGACTGCCGGGACTGTGAATCGAAGTGGAAAGGCAGCCATTAATCCCGGAGAAGAAACCAGGCAGAAAACTTACCTGAGGAGACGGTGACCATGGTGCCTTGGCCCCAGTACACAGTGATAGACCCCCACCAAGGCACAAAAACCCCTAGGAAACCTCAATCCTTTCCTGCCTAGGAATCTGACTCTCTCAGTTCTTTCCCCATTCTCATTCCCCCATCTCATCTGCCACTGGGAACTCTCCCTTTCCTGGCCCAGCCAGACCCCACAGAGTCCTATAGATCGGACCACCGAGGCTGAGAAACCAGAAGGAAAGACAGCCGTTATCCCTGGTGGAGAAGATGGGAGGAAAACGTACCTGAGGAGACGGTGACCATGGTGCCTTGGCCCCAGTGCTCCAAGTAATAGTACCACAGAGATCAACTCTCCACTCCTCTCCTGCAAAAATCCTGACTTCTCTTTCCAGCCCTTCCCTGCTGAGGTCTCGACTGATGTAAATCCCCTGTCATCCCAGCCCCTTCTGTCTTGTTCCATGGAGACTCAGCTAAGGCTGATGAGCTAACCCGGTGGGTCCCAGTGCCTACTGGGTCATGCCAAGAGGCTAGGATGAGGGTGGCACCTCCCAGCTTCCTGAGGCCCAATGACCCCATCCTCAAAGTAAAAGATGAGTTCCTCCTCCTCAAAATAGGCCTGACCAGTCCATGACTCCCAGATGGGTTGTCATCAATTCCCTTCCCTGTGCCTAAGCAGGGTTGGGCTAAACGCGCACCATTCCCTGGGGAACTTTCCTGTGGTATAAAGTCTCCAGGAGAAGAAGTGCCTATAACCTTCCAAAGTCTTGTATTGCAGACTCTCCCACCATTCACCACCTGGAAGTTCTTTTCCATACTTAACTTCAAACTTTTGGTGCTGCAGTGAGAAACAGTGGGAAAAACACTGTCCTGGGAGTCAGAGGACCTGGGTTCTAAACCCAGCTCCACCACTTACCTGCTGTGTGACCTTAGGCAAGTCACTTAAGCTTTTTGTGCCTCAGTTCCTCATCTCAAAATGGGGATTCAATACCTGTTTCTCCTCCTACTTAGACAGTGACACCTGATTATCTTGTATCTACTCCAGGGCTTAGTAAAGTACTTGACATATAACAAGCACTTAACAAATATCACGACTTTATTATTAATTATTATTATTGCTTCTCCTCATTTCCTCTTAGTCCAGATTCACTGGGGATGGAGATCAGCTGCGGAGGGAGAGGTGATCAATCTGTTGTATTTATTGTGCTCTTACTGTTTGCCAAGCACTGCACTAAGTATTTGGGAGAGTACAGCACAACAATGTAACAGACATTTCCTGCCCACAACAAGCTTACAGTCTATTGAAAGCTGAAGATGATGTCACTGAGGCCCACATAGACATGATGTATACAGCATCTGACATGGCAGGCCCCTGTCCCACCCCGAGGCCAGATCTCAGCCCCCACAATCACCTGAGGAGATTCCAAGAAGGGAGGGCAGAGTCCTGAGTCATAATGGGCCCAGAAGGAGGAGAGTTGACAGTTCTGCATCGGCAGACTGGCTGTGTGTGAGGGAAATGTAGAGTCCCAGGGGTCTGGGCTGGGTGGGTAATGGCTGGGCCATCATAGCACCCTCAGACCCTCGAGGGCTGGGAGCTTTTCGATGAATTCCAGACTCAGGGTGGAGATCTTGGATGAGCAGGCCCCTCTACACACCCTTCCTGTTTCAGGCTCCTGAGCCATTTTGCTGGAGGGGATCCCAAAGCCCAGTGGTCAGACTAACATTTCCCAACCTGGGACATCAACCTGGGGAAAATCTACCCCAGGGAACAGCTGGAATCCCAACCCCAGAAATCAGGAATTCTATCTGTGGAAATCAAGAATTCCATCCCCAGAGATTGGAGAATCCTAACCCAAAATACCCCAAATTTCTCTCTGGAAGTAGTAGTTGCAGTAGCAATTCCCACCAGTGACCTCAGAAGAAGAAGAAGAAGAAAAGGGGACATGGGATAAGAAGGGGGGAAACAACCCAGTGACATTCTCTCCAAATTAGCAAGCCAGGGCCAGCCAGTCTTGAATTCACCTGTCCTCCCTGTCTACCCTGCAATGAACATGGTGTTCTCTCATCAGACGCAATACAGAGCTCCCACCTGTCAGTCCCAGAGCCCATCAGGACCCAAGGGTGAGATTCTGACCATGGTTTTTGGAACTAGGATGTCTTTTTTTAGAATCCCCAGAAGCTCATTCATCCCTCATGGTCAGGAGGGAGGAATGGCAGCCCAGTTACCCGCTAGACTGTTTTGGGTGGCAAGAATCAATGTAAACACTTGATTGGGCAAGGGACAACAATCTCCAGCATCTGACATATGGCCAGAAATTTGGGCAGGGGGAACCAGTGCCTCTGGGATGGCTAGGGAGGACTGGGCTGGGTGAGCCAGTCAGTCTGGTGTCTTCCAGCCCAAGACCTCACAGCTGTGTGCTGCCAAACACCCTCCCTCCTCCCCACCAACCCTCACAAGCTTTGGGCCTGAGAAGGGCATCAGCCTGGGAGGTAGGGAAGGCCACTAGAATTCTCTCAAACAATAAAGGCTTTCCCCCAGAAGGCCCATCCCTGTCTTTCCTCTCTTCCTGGACAGCACCCCACTGAGGTCAAATGTGAGCCTGGTAATAGTTCTTTCCAGATTGCCAATCTTGCTCTTTGCATGGGCAGTTGGGCATCACCCAAACACAGGCACTCCTGTAGGAAGCCTGGCTCTGGGCCAAGAGAGAAGTTGCTTGTATGATCATTCTGCAGCAAGGAGCAATGGGAGGGGCCTGGTGCCCGGGGAGCACTGAATCTGACATACTTCCAAGTCACCCCTCTGCCCTAGAACTCCCCAGACATGGAGGACACCCAAATAATCAGTAACACTTACTGAGCATCTACTCAGTGCTAGGCACCGTACAACACACTTGGGAGAGCACAATAGTAGCAAGGTGCATATGCCATGCCCTCAAAGAGCTTGAAGTGTAATGAGGAGACTGACCAAGTGATTTATTGAGCATGAAAGCAGGAGGATAAAGTAGGTAGCAGTAGAAACACATAATGATGAAATAGTTAAAAACATCACATATTTACTGAGTGCAGGGCACTGTACTAAGAGCTTGGGAGAGTACAATATATCAGAGTTGGTAGACACATTCCCTGCCCATAATGAGCTTACAGTCTAGAGGGGGAGAAAGACCTTAATGTAAATGATGTTAATGTAACATGACCAAAACTGAGCTCCTCATCTTCCCTCCCAAGCCCTGTCCTCTCTCTGACTTCCCTATCACTGTGGATGATACGACCATCCTTCCCGTCTCTCAGGACCACAACCTCGGTGTCATCTTTGACTCAGCTCTCTCATTCACCCCACACATCTGATCCGTCACCAAAACCTGCCGGTCTCACCTTTATAATATCGCCAAGATCCACCCTTTCCTCTCCACCCATATGGCTATCTTACTGCTACAAGCTCTCATAATATCCTGGCTAGATTACTGTGTCAGCCTTCTCTCTGATCTTCCTTCCTCCTCTCTCTCCCCACTCCAGTCTATTCTTCACTCCGCTGCCTGGATCATCTTCCTGCAGAAACGCTCTGGGATGTCACTCCCCTTCTTAAAAACCTCCAGTGGTTGCCTATCAACCTCCGCACAAAACAAAAACTTCTCACTCTAGGCTTCAAGGCTCTCCATCACCTTGCCCCTTCCTACCTCTTGTCCCTTGTCTCTTTCTACTGCCCACCCCGCACGCTCCACTCCCTTGCCGCCCACCTCCTCACCGTCCCTCGGTCTCACCTATCCCACTGTCGACCCCTGGGCCACGTCCTCCCACGGTCCTGGAACGCCCTCCCTCCTCACCTCCCCCAAACTAATTCTCTTCCCCTCTTCAAAACCCTACTTAAAGCTCACCTCCTCCAAGAGGCCTCCCCAGACTGAGCTCCCCTTTTCCCTCTGCTCCCTCTACCCCCCTTCACCTCTCCACAGCTAAACCCTCTTCTCCCCCTTTCCCTCTGCTCCTCCCCTTCTCCTGTCCCATCCCCTCAGCACTGTACTCATCCGCTCAACTGTATATATCTTCATCACCCTATTTATTTTGTTAATGAGATGTACATCACCTTGATTCTATTTATTTGCTATTGTTTTAATGAGATGTTCTTCCCCTTGATTCTATTTATTACCATTGTTCTTGTCTGTCTGTCTCCCCCATTTAGACTGTAAACCTGTCAAAGGGCAGGGACTGTCTCTATATGTTACCAATTTGTACATTCCAAGTGCTTAGTACAGTGCTCTGTACATAGTAAGCCCTCAGTAAATACTATTGAATGAATGAATAAATAAATAAATAAATGCATTATGGTTATGTATGTAAATGCTGTGCATCTGAGAGAGGGTTAAATAAAGGGAGCAAATCCGGGTGACACGTAAGGGAGAGGGAGAAGAGGAAATGAGGGCTTAGTTAGGGAAGGCTTCTTGGAGGAGATGTGCCTTCAATAAGACTGAAGGTGGGGAGAGTAATTGCCAGATATGAAGAGGGAGGGCATTCCAGGGCAGAGACAGGTCATGGGCGAGAGGTCGGCGAAAAGATTAGTAAGATCGAGGTACAGTGAGTGCATTGGCATTAGGGCTGGGTTGTAGTAGGAGAGCGGTGAGGTGAGGTAGGAGGGGGCAAGGTGAATGAGTACTTTAAAGCTGATGATAAGGAGTCTCTGTTTGATGCAGAGGAAGATGGGCAACTTCTGGAGTTTTATGAGGAGTGGGGAAACATGGATTGAATGTTTTTGGAGAAAAATGATCTGGCCAGCAGACCCAAGTACAGACTGGAGTGGGGAGAGACAGGAGGCAGGAGGCTGATACAATAATCAAGGTGGGATTGGATAAGTGCTTGGATTAATATGGTAGCTATTTGGATGGAGAGGAAAGGGCAGATTTTAGAAATGCTGTGAACGTTGAACCAACAAGATTTAGTGATAGACTGAATATGTGGATTGACAGAGAAATGAGTCGAATATAACACCAAGGTTACGTACTTGAGACAGGAAGGTTGTTGTTGCTGCTGCAGAGATAGGAAAGTCAAGGTTTCTCTTTAGGACATGTTTAAGTTTGAGGTTCCAACAGGACATCCAAGTAGAAATGTCTTGAAGGCCATAGGAAATGTGAGATTCCAGAGAGGGAGAGAGATCAAGCCTGGAGATGTAAATTTGGGAATCATCCACGTAGAGGTGATAGTTGAAGCCATGTGAATGAATGAGTTCTCCAAGGGAGTGGGTGTAGATGGAGAAAAGATGGGGATCCAGTGCTGAACCTTGAAGGATTCCCACAGTTAGGGGTTGAGAAGCAGAAGATGAGCTCGTGCAAGAGACTGAGAATGAGCAGCCTGAGAGATAAGAAGAGAGCAGGAGAGGACAGTATCAGTGAAGCTAAAGTGGATATTGTTTTCAGAGAAGGGGTGGTTGACAATGTCAAAAGCAGCTGAGAGGTCAAGGAGAAGTAGAATGGAGTAGAGGCTATTGGATTTGGCAAGAAGAAAATCATTTGTGACCCATGAGAGGGTGATTTCTATGAAAGGAAGGGGACAGAAGCCTGATTGGAGGGGGTCAGAGAGAAAATTGGAGAAGCAGAACTTGAGACAGTGGATGTAATCAACTTTCTGGAGGAGTTTGAAGGGAGTAGGAGAGAGATTGGGTGATAACTGGAGGGAGCCATGGGGTCAAGGGAGGGTTTTTTTAGGATAGGGGAGACATTAGTGTGTTGGAAAGATGTGAGATGAATGTTGCATAATGATGAATATGCATAATGATATGAATGAATGCATAAAAGAATGAAAGTATCTACATGTATAAGATTGCAAGTTTGAAATTAAATTTGCAAGTGCTACTAGTGGGTGTTGGGCGTTGTAAACTAATCAGGAAGCTTTCCTAGAGGAGGTGGGCTTTTAAGAGGATTTTAAAGAGGTGGGACATCTTTCTGAAGCAGGCATGCATGGACATGACCTTGACACCCCCATGTTGTCATTATTGCCATTGTTCTTGTCTGTCTGTCTCCCCCGACTAGATTGTAAGCCAGTCAAAGGGCAGGGACTGTCTCTCTCTGTTACCGATTTGTACATTCCAAGAGCTTAGTACAGTGCTCTGCACGTAGTAAGCACTCAATAAATACTATTGAATGAATGAATGAATGTTGTCAATGGGGACTCAGGGGTCCAAGAGTGCCACTCATCCTGTGATGATGATACTACCACTAATAGTAATGATAGTATTTGTTAAGCACTTACTATGTATCAAACATTGTACTGAGCATTGGAGTAGATAAAAGATAATCTTATCGGACACAGTCCAAGTCCCAAACAGAGCTGATAGTCCAAAGTGGAGGAAGAACAGGATGTAATCCCCATTTAATAGATGAGGAAAAAAAGGCACAGAGAAGCTGTGACTTTCCCAAGATCACCCAGCAGACAAGTGGAGGATCTGGGATTAGAATCCAAATTCTCTGACTCTCAAGTCAGGGTTTTTCCTCCTAAACTGTTCCTCAGTGAGTGACTGGCAGTGTTGGATCTGGGTGAGGGATTTAGATAATAATTAAAAACCACTATACTAACAGCTGGAGTGGATAAAAGGTATTCAGATCGGACACAGTCCCTGTCCCAACCACAGTTAACATTCTATGTGTGAGGCAGAACAGATATTGAATTTCCATTTGCCAGATGAGGAAACTGGGGCACAAAGAAGTTAAATGATTTGACCAGCATCACACGGCAGGCAAGGGGCAGGGAGGGCTTCAGGAGCTTTAGCCTCTTGTGTCCAGACTGGGCAGGCTTCTGACCAGATACCTTCAGCCCCTGCTTGACTCCCTTCTTTTGGTGACAACAGTGAACTCCATCACTCAAACCCCAAGAAGTCTTGAGCACCACCATTCTCCCCACTCATGCCAGTGGGGCAGGAAACATCTGCCCTTTCCTCTTGCAGAATAGTTGCTTCCTGCCCCTCAGACCACAGTCTTGGGGTGGGGGAGGTAGGGATCCACCATAAATCTCTCAAGTCTCAGCTTTAGAAAGACTGATGATACCCAGGCAACCGCAAGGGAAATACAAGGGAAAGAGATAAGTATGCAGAGAGCTAGGTCATAATACCATAGTTTGAAGATAATGAATTCGCCAAACGGCCAAGGACTCATTCATTTATTCAACTGTATTTATTGAGTGCTTGCTGTGTGCAGAGTACAATATTAAATGCTTCAGAGAATACAATACAAAATAAACAGACACATTCCCTGCTGACAATAAGCTGACAGTATGGGCTGGGCTTGGGCTCTGGGAGAGGAACTCAAGGTCCAACCTCCCTATCACCTCCATTTCCATGTCAATATTAACAGTATGTACTGAGTGCCTATCTTATGAAGAGAACTGTACTGAACCCCAGCATATCCTGTGCTGGACACCCACAGAGTGCAGAAAGTTGCCCGACTGCTTACTAGGTACACAGTACTGTCTTGGCCATCTACTATCCACTGAATCATTTATTTATGGAGGAGCAGCATGACCTAGTGGCAAGAGCACGGGCTTGGGAGTCAGAGGTTGTGGGTTCTAATACCGGACTCGCCACTTGTCTGCTGTTTGACCTTGGGCAAGTCACTTAACTTCTCTGTGCCTCAGTTATCTCATCTATAAAATGGGGCTTGAGACTGTGAGCCCCACGTGGATCAAACTAATTTCCTTGTATTTACCCGAGTGTTTAGAATAGTGCTTGGCACATAGTAAGTGCCTAACAAATATTATTATTATTATTATCAGGCACCTACTAAGTACCTACTGAGTGCAGCACACTGTGCTAGGTTACTGCTGGAGGCAGAGAACTGACTAGTTTTTTAATCACTGCATCATCATCCATGAGGAACCTTGATGATTTCATGAAGGAAGGTCCAGTTAGACTTAATTCTGTTTTTTCTCTCATAGGACAATAACTAAATAAAATGATCACTGGTTCTGTCTCCAGTGGAAAACATTATGGTCTAATAGAAAGAGAACAGGCCTGGGAGTCAGAGGACCCGGGTTCTAATTCCAGCTCCACCACTTGTCAGCTGTGTGACCTTTAGTTCTCTGGGCCTCATTTACAACATATTCATTCAATAGTATTTATTGAGCACTAACTATGTGCAGAGCACTGTACTAAATGCTTGGAATGTACAATTCGGCAACAGATAGAGACAATCCCTGTCCAATGATGGGTTTACAGTCATAAAATGGGGATTAAGATTGTGAGCACCAGGTGAGACAGGGACTGTATCCATTATCTTTTATGTACCCCAGCGCTTACTACAGTGTCTGGCACATGGTAAGCTCTTAAATACCATTTAAGAAAAATGTTGGTTCACACTTCAGACCGTTCCACTATAGAGGCAAAGAACCTCAAAGAGTCATCATAAGAATGTAGTGCTAGAAGCCTTTGTCCATACACACCCCTTACGGGCAGAACTGGAGTGATTTGAAAGGTTAGAGTTATAGGGGATTGGGGGGGGGTGAAAATCAGAGAATTCAAGTTCCATTGGGGAACCAGCAGTGTTAATTCACCCACTCTCCTACTTCTAAATGGAGAGCTTAATTCCTCCAAACCTCATCTTTCCCAATTCCCTCTGACACTTTGACATTGACTTCCCCAAACTTGCTAACTACTACCACTCTAGGTCTCTGTAACTCTACAGATTTTCCCTACCCCTCCCTGATTTCCTCCCTCTCCTTACCACCTGGCCTTAGTATTCCCTTCCCACCATCGTGCCCTTCAGCTCTCCCTTCCTACTTGCTGTGGTTTAGGTTGATCCTAACCCCCTTTTTCTTCCTTTTATCAATTCTTTCTTCTTTTCCTTTATTCTTTCTCCCTCCTCTTCTATCACTGCTCCCTTTGCCCCCACTCCTCTCCTGCCATTCCAGCTCTAATGGTACTGTGCTAAACAATTAAGACAATAAAATATGGAATTGAAGATGGAGGTGTCTTGTTCCCTCATGTCAAGGCTTCATGGGTCCTGTCAGCCTCTGTTGGCTGGCATTTGGAAAGAGATATCATAAGCTGCTCAGTTTGTCAGAAAGCTCAAAGCTCTCAATACTTGAGACATGTCCTGTCCTCAAGAACGACCGGAAAGGGATTTTACAGCTTTCCTGCTACAAGATACTGGCAAGTCTATTTGCATGCCCCAATTAATCACTAATCTGGGCAGGGCTGACCCACCTAGGCTCACTTGATGATGACATCAGTTCGAGCTCAGCCAATTCCGGCTAAGGATTGGGCCCCGAAAGGTCAGAAGGGGTTTAAAATAGGAAGAGGCAGAAGGTCTCCTCACCTTTATTGTTCCAAGAGGGAAAAAAGGTCTTCTATAGAAGAGAAACAGATAAGTGGCTATTGTTAGGTATCGGGATAGCTTTGATTGATTAAAGGATAAGTACCAGACTAGGATTATGTTGTGGTAAACCAGGCTTTTGTTTAAAGTCTCTATTAAGGGTGGTATACAGATTGAGAGATTTAGAGATTCTGCTTTGAGTATTTCTGTATTTTTAGTGAATATTTGTTTTTCTGCTCTAAAGAGAAAGGTCAAGGGTTCCTATATATGTAAGAATATTTTAATTTTAGGGGAGATAATGCTATTTCTTTGGGAGAGGAGATGTGGTAAAAGTAATTGGCTTTCATCCCAATCAGTAGTGGAATACAAGGCATTTCAGTAACCTCCTGCACCCTCTCTCTGCCCTCCACCAAAGCTTTGTGTGTTTCTTGCAGACTCATGTCCATCAGAGAAGTGGACCTGAATCGTGTAAGCGAAGCCACTTTAACATCGCCTTCTCTGGGAAGGCTGTGATAAGGAAGTAATCAATTTTCTTAAGCACTTAGCCCAGGAAGGGGTAGGTAGCAGTTCTGTAGTTAAGTGGGTGGTGGTGGTCCCTGTGCTCTGATCTACCTGCAAGAGGAACAGAATTAGTTGTCTCCCAATCCATCACTCTGCAATTTCAAAATGCCATCTTTATGGACTCTAGTATCAGCAAAATCTCCCCCTAAAGTGACAGGGATGCCACTTTAGTTTCTGGAGTTGAAGTGCTACTGTAGTTCTTCAGGGTTAGACCCATGTTAGACTATAAGTAGTCCCTACCTACTTTCCAAGAGAAGCAGTGTTGCCTTGTAAATACAGAAGAAGAACCTGGGTTCTAGTCTTGCTCCACCATTTCTTTGTGACCTTGGGCAAGTCACTAAACTTCTCTGTGCCTCAGTTACCTCATCTGTAAAATGGGGATTAAGAATCTGAGCCCCATGTGGAAGAGGGACTGTACCCAACTTGATTAGCTTGTGTTTAGTGTTAATACAGTGCCTGGCATTGAGTGTTACAATAAAGAAAATGAGGACTTTCCTAAAAAGGACCCCTGGGCCTCTCCCCATCTGGTATCTTGAACTTTAAATTTCTTGATAACAGTGATCATGTGTCATGTATCCCCAGTCCTCTCCCAATAACTTGGTCCAATGTTCAGCACTCAATAGGTGCTTAGTGAATACCACTGGCTGATTGAAGCTGATAGAGTATTTCAGCCTGACTGCCAAGGCTGTTGTGACTGAAGTTGCTGGAAAGTAGAAGGCTTCTGTCCAACTGATCTTGGGGTGGGGTAAGGTTTAGGTTTCTAGGGGTGTTGGGAAGGGTCCCATCATTTAATGTTTGTTGCTCCTGATATGGGGTATCCTCTGTTTTAGTGTATGGGGCTAGGTAGATTAGTACTACCTCAGTATTCCCTTTTGTACTGTGTAAATGGGGTTCCTCTTTTGGCTTGTAGCTTATAACTCTCCTTCTCTACATACCACCAGTACCCTCACCCTCTGAATGGAAAGGGAGAACACCTGGCCAGCAAAAACTGTCAGAGCCCATCTTAGGCTTGGGGAATGGTTATTCCATCTCTCCTCAGTGGCAAGTTTAGCAGAGAACCCAGCAGAAAGAGTTCTTCTGACTTCGAGAGGTTTATGAATTTAATCTAACTTGTATGAACTCTTAAAAATGGAGGGATTCTGTAAGACCAAACCAAATGCTTCTCCATTTGGGGCTGAAGGATCTCCAACTCCAACTCCATTCATCTTTCCTCTGTCCCTTCTTCACTTCCAGCTCCCTAGTTTGCTGGTGATGGTAACTTTGGAGGAGGTTAGGTTTGAGCACAGGGGAGGATGGGAAAGAAGAGCTTGGTTTTACTTGGTCATGAAGATTTCTGGAGCCCTGGACCCCTCCCCCTCCTCAGAAGGCAGCTCCACTGCTGCCTAAGAGGGAGTAGAGGAGGTGAACTCACAGGAAGGAGTGTTTCCTGCCTAAATAGTCAGACAGGAAGGGGCCTTCTAACAAGCCCAACTTTTGGTGTCAGAGAATTTCCACCATACAGGACGACGGAGAGAGTGCAGGTAAGCAGCTGCAGTTTGACTGGGGAAGGGGAAGATACTAAACCCTCATCAGCTTTTTTGGTTGGTGAATATTTGGGGAGAAGGGACTCGGAGCTTTCCTGCTCTTGCAGAGAAATGCCTGAGATGGATGGGTTTCTCTTAGTCTCACAGGGCTGGAGGCCAGCAACAACTATCACAAAGCACCTGCTGTAGTGAGTTGGCTTTTGCCAGGTTTGGAAGAATAATAGTAATAGTGGTATTAAGTGCTTACTACATGCTAAGCACTGTATTAAGTGATGGGGTAGATAGAAGATAATCAGATCAGACACAGACTCTGCCTGACACAGGGGCTTACGGAGAGGGGAACTGGGAGTCAGTATAGGCACAGCTTCCAGCAGTAGCCAATGCTCTATGCAGGTCCTGTGTCACTGTGGGTGGGAGCGACCTCCAGATCCCAGTGTCACAGACTTTCCTGCCAAATCTTCTGTGAAGCTGAGGCTTGACCTCTGGGCTGCTGGAGAGGCCTGGGGTGGGGGACTACCAAGTTGGGCCTGCTTCTCCACAATGACCCTGGTTCTCCCCCTCTCACCATGTCATCTCTTCTTTTTCATTCAGTGGTATTTATTGAGCATTTACTCTGCAGAGCACTGTACTAAGCACTTGGAAAGTACACTTTGGCAACAAGTAGAGACAATCCCTACCCAACAATGGGCTCACAGCCTAGAAGGGGACCCTGTTCTAATTTGCTGGGGAGATAGAAGGTGATCAGGTTGTCCCCCATGGGGTCATAGTCTACATTCCCATTTTACAGATGAGATAACAGAGGCAAAGAAGTTAGGTGGCTTGCCCAAGTCACATGGCAGACAAGTGTCAGAGTCCTCAATGCCCTGCTCTGCAAGGCTGTGTCCCCAACACCTTCTTGTTGTGGCTTCTGTGTCATCAGCCCTGTTTCCCCCACTGCCTTTTGGGATTCTGGCCTCCGCCCCCTGCACCTTTCCCAGTACCTCGAATGCCTCCCTTCTCTCCCCACTCAATGCTGTTGACCCTCTGAGCTCGCTGCTCCTCCTTTTCCCCTGCTCTGCCCTCAGCATCTCCCCCAAAGGAGAAGCACTCTCACTCAGCCCTAGCATATCAAGTTAGAAGTCTCAGAAGCTGGGTGTGACTTCTAACCTTCCATCCTTATGGCTCTGTCTACACTTGACCAAGGTTTGGGAGCTCCCCCCTTCTAACCACTGTCAAAATTCTCTCTCATTGCTGTGAGCACACCTCAGGACTCTCACTGACTTAAGAATCGACAGATTCCCTGACTTTTCCTATCTCACTTCCTGACTCTCAACAACTTTGTCACAGGTACCTCTTCTCCCTTCATGTTATCACATCCTTTTTTTTTTCTCCTGGGTTCTCGGAGAACCCTTCAGGCTCCTCTGGGAGGAAGGCTGCTTCAGGTTTTGGATAAGAGCTCAGCCACTGTGGGTACCAGCTACTGCTATATAGTGGCACAGTGATATATTTCAGAGCAACATCTTTCTGGGATGTTCCCAGTTCTCCACTAGTTCGTAGCCCCAAATCCTGGAGGAGATGTGAGTCACCCATTTTGAGGGTTCAGGCTCCAATTCCACTCTCGATTGGTGGTTCATAACTGTCAGAATCATGGTCCTTTCCTTTCTCTCTGATGAGCCCAAGGCTGGGAGCCCAGAAATTTGAGCTGTGATGGTTTCTGGGGAACCAGAGGTGAGGGATTCTTTGTAGCCTGGGAGAGCAGATTCAAGAAGATTGGAGGTTAGCTTTAGGGGAGACTTGAAGATCCCCCTGAGTAAGGGCATCCTCGACCAAAACGTTGGGGTTGTAGTAAGATTCACTAAAGTCGTCTGCCCTACTGGGAGCAGACAGCTGAAGGAACTTCCTTGTGTGTCCTCTGGCAATCTTAAAGGGGTCTAGTGCAGGGAGAGTCTGAACTGACTCTTCTTTCATCATTCTGGAAGAGTAGATATCTTGGTTTTTCTCCTCCAGATTTTTACCTTCCCCAAGTCCAGGGATCAAAGCAGCCTAGGTCCACCCTGCTTTCTGCTCGGAGGTCAATCACCGTGGGAGTAGCCAGCATTTAGCACAGTGATAAGCTCCCAGACAATATCTTCAGGGAGAGTGAGATTAACTGGGGCGAGAAAAGGTATGGGCTCAGGGGTACCTTCAGAGGAAATGGAAAGAGAAAGCAGTGGTGTGGGGATTCTGATGGTGAGAGAAGTTACAGCTGCTTCTTCAAATGGCCATTTGGACTGGTGGCTTTGGCCCCCATTCCCTAGAGACCTTCTCTGTAACATGGCCCTCGATGCCCTGTTCAACACAGCCTCTATCAGGAAACATTTCCATTCTCTGTGGTGACCATGTAAGTGGTGGCAGATGATGAGCTGTGTTCTTCCTAGCTGGGGGAATGGTGGGGACAGTGGACCCCTCTTCCAGAGAGCAGGTGAGAACCCCAGGCTGGTGTTGGGGGGCAGAGGTGGATAGGGTGGGGACCCTGGGTTCATTCAGGTCCAGGGATGACTAAACTGTAAGCTCATTGTAAGGAATGTGTCTATGAACTCTGTTGCACTGTACTCTCCTAAGTGCTTAGTACAGTGCTCTGCCCACAGTTAATGTTGGATAAATACCACTGATTGACACCCTAGGACAGAAATGTAAATGAACCTGGAAGAATCAGCATAGCTTCGTGGAGTCAGAAGGACCTGAGTTCTTATCCCAAGTCCTCCACTAGTATGTGACCTTGGACAGGACACTTCTCTGTGCCTAGGTTTACTCACCCGTCAAATGGGAATTCAATACCTATTCCCTTTTCTACTTAGACTGTGAGCTCCATGTGGGACAGGGACTGTGTCCAACCTACTTAACATGCATCCATCCTAGTACTTAGTACAGTACTTGGACATAGCAAATACTTAACAAATACCACTATTATTATCATTATTATTATTTTGGTTCCAGGAGAGTATCCCATCAGTCTCCCATCAGAGACTCTAGCCACTACATGTAGAGGTCAAGATGGAGCAGTAGTATCCCACCAGGGGTCTGGCAGGGTGGGATCAGGGGGAGGCTTGCTGGCTCTGCTATTTGCCTGTGTGGTGATTTTGGGCTAGTTGTTTAACATTTGAGCCTCAGTTTCTTCATCTGTAGAGTGGGGATGGGCCCTGTGTAGGGCAGGGACTGTTTTATCTGGTTATCTTGTATCTATCATATTTGGCACATAATGTTTAATAAATACCATAATTGGAGGCTGCTGCTGCTACTGGTGGTGGGAGTGGGTGGGTCTGGATGGCTCAGTTTCTGTGATTCAACTCTCCTAACTTCTCCCTGTGATGCCCAGGTTTGTCCACAAATGATCTATGGCTTGCAGGCTAGGGCCAGTTTATCATGGTGATTGACACTCATTCAAAAATCTCCTCTTCTGGCTGTGATGTGATGAGCCCACATCACAGATCCCAAAGAGGCCAGTTCTGAGGGAGGCATTGGAGCTGTGCAGAGGGATGGTGAGGGTTGGGCTGTGTGGGGCCATGGGTGCCCCTGTATCTCTGGCACACTGTTGGTCCAGGTCACTCAAGAAGACTATAGAATTGTCTCTGCCAAAATTTTCATACAGGGTAGAGGCAAGTGCATGATTTGGCGGAAAGAGCTCCAGATTTAGAGATAGGCAAGCCAGATTCTAAGCCCAGCTCTGCTGCTTGTCTGTGGTTTGAAGTTGGGCCAGTTGCTTAACTCCTCTGGAACTCAGTTTCCTCACCTTTAGAGTGGAGATGAGGCCTGTGTAGGGCAGGGGGTGTCTGAGCTGATTATCTTGTATTTAGCACAGTGCTTGGTAAATAGTAAGCTTGTAATAAATACCATTATTGTGGGTGGGGAGGGTGTAATTGTTTAGGGGATATGGACCCAAATACATAGGTGACCCAAGAGGGCAGGAAAACAAGGGGTGGAGATGAGGTTTACTTAGGAAAGGCTTTCTGGAGATGTGATTTCAGAAGAGATATGAAGATGAGAGAGTGGTGGTCTGTCAGATGTGAAGATGGGGAGAGTTACAGGCTGGAGGGAGGATATAAGCAAGGACTGTGATCTCTCTTCAGGGAGAAACAGCTGAGTTTCAGCCCCAGGTAGCTCAGGACTCTGACCTCTCCTTACTCCTCTTCCAGAGGGCACAAAAGAGGAGGCACTGGGACGATATTTCCCATGAAGGGAGCTGAAGGATTCCCAGGACTTGGGTCCAAAATATCTTTGAAGGACAGGAAAGGAGAAAGCTGGATTCATGAGCTTTGCAGATCCAGAGAGGACAGTGTCAGCCTTGGATGCATTCCCTCTAGCTGAGACTTTGATCAGAAATGTATCTCAATGGGAGGTAGCAATCACTACTAGATAAGTACCACCCAGGGCCATGGACCCCCTGCCCAATACCTTCAGCACCACCCCTTCCCCCACCACCCCCCAACCCCAGGGATGGAGGGGGGCAGGAAATACTTTAGCCAGATTGGAGCTGAGAGGAAACAAGAGCTCTTCATCTTGATGAATGAGTTGCTGTTCTGTCTCTGACACTCAAGGAGTGTAAAAAGACTCTAACCAACACAATTCCTGTGACTTTGCATTTTATGGTAATTAGCACTTACTATGTGTCAAGTATTTTCTAATTACTCGGATAGATGCAGACCAATCTGGTCAGACACAGTATCCTGTCCCATATGGGGCTCACAGTCTATTGGCTGGAGAACAGGCACTGACTCCATTTTACAGTTGAGAAAACTGAGGCACAGAGAAGTTAACTGACTTGCCCAGAGTGGAATCAGGAGAAGAACCTAGGTTCTCTGATTCTCAAGATATTTCTACTAGACCACCCCGCTCATAGGCTACTGCTCTGAGTCTCCTTCCTGAATACAGCATGAGTGAGGAGTGTCTGGTGGGAAAATTAATTTGAGATAAGTGCTGAGGGGCTGAGGAGTCTAAATCCCTGCAGTGATGCTGCTGTTTCTACCTTAGTGCCATAGACCAGGGTCAGACAAATTCCCAATCCACCAAAGTCTGCAGGGCCCTCCCAAGGTGGAAGGAGCGGATTAATAATAGGATAGTTAAGCATTGTACTAAGCACTCTGGTGGATACAAGATAATCAGATTGGACACAGTTTCTGTAGCACTTGGGGTTCACAGGCTAACTAGGAGGAAGTAGGAACTAATTTTACAGATGAGGAAACTAAGGCACATTCAGTCGTATTTATTGAGGGCTTACTGTGTGCAGAGCTTGGAAAGTACAGTTCAGACAGAGAGAAATTAAGGGACTTTCCCAAGGTCACAGGGCAGACAATTGGCAAAGTCAGTATTAGAACCCAGGATATCTGACTTCCAAAATCTATGCCTGCATTGGTTAGAGCTGCTTATGTTAATTTCGAAAGCCCTTGCCAAGGTGGATTTTTGGGTCTACCATCAATCATGATGGTGATTCCTGGATTGTAGGCAAATGTCCAAATTGCTTTCTTCCACCACAGTGAGGCATCTACTTCCTAGAAAACCCCCCACCCCCCCACTCATGTGCAGGAAACACTCAATGTCCTGAGTTAGTATTGTTCTCTGAGGATCCATAGCTGAAGAAACTTTGGCAACATGGTCTGATAAAGCACCGGCCTGGGAGTCACAAGGACCTGGGTTCTCATCCCAGCTCCTCCACTTGTCTGCTGTGTGACCTTGGGCAAGTCACCTAACTTCTCTGTGCCTGTTACCTCATCTCTGTATACTGGGGATTAATACCTTGAGCCCCATGAAGGACATGGGCTGTGTCCAACCTGATTAGCTCTTATCTATCCAAGTGATTAGTACAATGCCCATATCATAGTAAGTACTTGGAAAATAATATTAAAATAATCAACTGCCAAGGCTTTGACTGCTCCCTAGGATGTCTCTGGGGCCAGCAGTGGTTGAGGATGGTGGTAGTATGTATACTAGTCAGAGTACCACATAATGACCACCGATTTAGTACTGTGGGTTGAACTAGCCACTTGGAAAGGACAGAATGATGGAATGGCACATTCCCTTCCCATAAGGGGTTTAAACTCTGAGCGACAAATAGGTAGACATTCGCCATGAGAGGTCAAAAATACAGCAGGCATACAGACCAACTCTTCCCACAAGCATCAGCTCTCCCAAGTTGTTTTCTTGGGTCATGGGCTCAGACTAAATGGCCTGGCACACTGGGAGTCAGGGTGTGGTTTTGTATAATAATAATGTTGGTATTTGTTAAGCACTTAGTATGTGCTGAGCACTGTTTTAAGCGCTGGAGTAGACACAGGGGAATCAGGTTGTCCCACGTGGGGCTCACAGTCTTAATCCCCATTTTACAGATGAGATAACTGAGGCACCGAGAAGTTAAGTGACTTGCCCAAAGTCACACAGCTGACAAGTGGCCGAGCTGGGATTCGAACCTATGACCTCTGACTCCAAAGCCCCTGCTCTTTCCACTGAGCCACGCTTGGAGTCTGAGCCAGGAACACTGAGGTTTGTGCTGCTCTCTGTGTCACTGTGGCAGTAGTCACTATTATAGTCACACTTCATGAAAGCCCCATGCAAAATCTCCAGGCTCCCCTATCTCAACACTGCTGGAAAGCATTTGGTTCTGTGGCCATACATGACAGTTCTACTCCTTTTGTAATAACTATGGTATTTAAAGCGCTTACTATGTGCAAAGCACTGTTGTAAGTGCTGGAGTTGATACAAGGTAATCAGTTTGTCCCACATGGGGCTCAGTCTTAATCCCCATTTACAGATGAGGTAACTGAGGCACAGAAGTTAAGGGACTTGCCCAAAGTCACATGGCTGATAAATGGTGGAGAGGGAATTAGAACCCAGGACCTCCTTTAGTAAAGATGTGAAGTTTGCTGGGCGGGTGGGGTTCCTAGCACTCAATCACCTTGCCCCTTCCTATCTCACTTTGCTAATCTCCTTCTATAACCCAGCCCACACACTTCTCTCCTCTAATCCTAACCTTCTCATTGTTCCTTAATCTCATCTATTTCACCACCACCTTCCCGCCCAGGTCCTGCCGCTGGCCTGAAACATCCTTCCAAACTCATCTGTATGGAGGCTGCCGCCCTAAATTGAAGTGCTATTCCAGGAAGCCTGGATGGACATGCCCAGTGGTGACAGAACTCAGGCCAGGAGGGGCCTAGACTACCTCATTCCCTACAGCAGTCCAATTGCTGCAGTACTATAGGTACTACAGTACTAGAGGTCAGGGGTGGTGATTTTTTGACATTTTTAAATCACTTATTATGTGCCAGGCACTTTACTACTCCCTGGGATAGATACAAGATGATCTAAGTTGGACACAGTCAAAGTTCCACCTCATTTTACAGGTGAGGTGATGGAGGTGCAGAGAAGTGAATTGACTTGCCCAATGTCATACAGCAGACAGGTGACATTCAGGATTAGAACCTAGGCTCTTCTGACTCCCATACCTATGCTCTATACACTAGGCCAAGATGGGTTCTGCTCTCAATCCTCCATTGGTGGGCGGATGATATAAGTTAATTATGATAACATTGTTAAGGCTGTATTTGGGAAATTTCTGAAGCTCTAAGTTTTTCATATGACTTGGTGGATCTTCTCAGCCCTTAATACTCTTCTTAATGCACTTGATTTACCACTGGACACATTCTCCTACCCAATTCCTCCCTCGTTATTAACCAGAGTGACCCAGGATGATCCTAGATAGACTTAAAAGATTGATAGATCCCTCACTCCCCTACCCCCACCCTCCAAGGGCAGCTTAGGTCCCTGTCTTCAAGTTGTTTATGGCTAATGTGAGAAATTGAACTTTTAAATGAAGTTTAATTGTGGTATTTCATTTTTAGATGCCATGATCACTAGAGGGGGAGGGAGGGTGTAGGATTGGCTGTGGGAGGAGTCATTGGGAAACTTGCTGGGGGAGGTGAGGCTTAAGATGTGAGTAAGAGGAGAGTAGGATTAGTTGTGGAGCATGCAAGCAGGGTGCTAGGAGAAATGGGGCAGCTCAGGCCCAGGCTCGGTGATAGGAGAAGCTGTAGCTTCATGTGAGGGGTGAGCAACGGTTTGAATGTCGAAGATCACAACAGCTTGAGATTGACTCAGAGGAAGATAAAGCCCCAGGAGGATTCTCAGAGTGAAGGCAGAAAAGCATTTGAGATCTAGAGAGCTCTGTGGGGAGAGGCAACTGCTTAAGGTAAGCAGGAAGAGCTTTGATCTGTCCCAGCGGGAGGACGACCACTCTTACAGCATATTCATGAGGGAGCAGAGCTGACTGAGGAGTTTGGAACCATTTTCCTCAAGAGAAGAAAGTGATCAAATGGGGCAATGTACTGTGTATGGTGGAGAGAGACTGACAGGGATTGAGGTCAAATGAACGGTTCAGGTTTGGAGCAAAGTGGTGGATAAGTTTTTGGTCTTGGAATTACAAACCAGGGTGGGAGGAAAGGACATCTGTCCCGACTGCTGGACAAGGAAGATAGGTTTTTGCTATTGGGCTTGCCATTGTGCCCCACCCGCTGTTAGGCATTGCATGGAGACCTCTTTCAAAATCTCCTTTATGATATATCTTATACCCGGCTGGGGAGAAGTGAGAAGTTTCTCATTTCTTAGGTTTCCCTTTTTGAAAATTGGGTGTCCCTGGAGATTTGGGGGAGTCTCAAGTACCTGGCTCCGTTGGACTCTCAAGTTCTCAGCCTTCTGTTGTATTCTCCCAAGCACTCAGTACAGTGCTCTGCACATAGTAAGCACTCAAATATTGATTGTATACCCTCCCATAGAACATCCACTTGTCTGCTGTGTGAACTTGTCCAAGTCACTTAACTTCTCTGTGTTTCAGTAGGTTCATCTGGAAAATGGGGATTAAAACTGCGAGCCCCACGTGGGACATGAACTAGTTCCAACCTGGTTAGCTCATATCTACCCTAGTGCTTAGTATAGTGCCTGGCACATAGTAAGCAAATATCAGGGGGATTTAAAAAAAATGGGAGGGGGAGGAGGATTGGAAGAGATACAGAATTCCTATAGGTGGGGGTTAAGTTTTTTCAAGTCCTCTTTGTGGAATATGTCTGCTGCTAATCATTATGGTATATGATCGGGTTAGGTGGATTATTCAGAAGATCTTCAATAACACTGTACATTGAGCCTTTCCACACACGGGGACATACTCCTTTTCTCAATAAACCAATAGCATGTGAATGCATACTGAGTGCAGAGCACTGTCTTAAGTGCTTGGCAGGGTACAGCACAACAGATTCGGTAGTATGCTTTCTGCCACAATAAACTTAACAGTCTAGAGGGACTTTCATGGATCTTCAGGATGGACTCTGTGTGTTCTGAGTTCTGGATTCTTAGTGCCCTCAATTGCACTTCTGGTCAAATGGGAGCCTTGTACTAAGGAGATTAACACTTACCCAACATTAATGGGGCACATTGGAATCATGATGATTTTTCACAAAAACTAGTGGATTGGACTTTCAGGTTATAGGAGAAGTGGACAAGCCAGGAAGCTTCCAGTAGGATGTGGAAGCTGTCCTTCAGAGGAAGGGAAGGATGGAATGTGGGGTATATATGTGGGAAAGCTGAACCATGAGTAGGTGATAATGGGAGGTGAGCGCAGGGAGAGGCAGTGAGCAGATAGCGAGTGTTTGAAGGCCATATTTACCAGTCTGAGAACAACATAGGGGGAGTTTAAAGGGAGCTGACAGGCTATGAGCAATGAAGAGGTTAGAGTTTAGGCAGAAGAATTTGTAGTTGGGAGTTAATGCTTTGTTGTGGGGAGAAGCTACTGGCTACCTAGCCCAGAAAGAGCAGCTTAAATCTGACCTGAGGCAAGGGGCACCAGGCTGGGATTGAGAATTTTGCTAAAAGGAGAGCTGACTGAAGGCTTTTGAGTAATTTCCTGCAAGATAAAGGAGCATTTGAATGAGGCAATGAACTGCATGTGGTAGAGAAACACGGATCAGTGATTTGAAATCACCACAATGGTTCAGGTTTGGAAGGTTGGGATTGTCTAGATAGAAATCTTCTCCCTCCAACTTTCCCCCTCAACTTCCCTGGGTTAAAGGGGTTTTGGAATACTAATAATAATGTGCCCAAGCACTGTCATTCACAGCTCCTGCTGTACATGAGGCTCACAGTCTGAAGAACAACTATTGAAACCCCATTTTACAGTTGAGAAAACTGAAGGAGAGTGAAGCTAAGTGACCTTGCTCAAGTTTACACAACAGGAAAATGGCAGAGCTGGGATTAGAGCCCAGGTCCTCTGACACTCAGGCTGAGGTTCTCTTCATTAGGCCCTCCTGATTCCCAAATCAAAATCATCATGTGGGGAAAAAGTACACTAGAGCTGGGCACAAAAGGTTTTTGCTATTGGGCTTGTCACTGTGCCCCAGTTACTGTAGTCACACTGTGTGGAAACCTCATTCAAAAATCTCTTTTCTGATATCTCAGGTGTGGCTGGGGAGAAGGGTGAGCTTATTTTCTTTTATTTCCCTTTTTTGAAAGTTGGAACCAGATACTTCAGACCCTAGCTATCACAAGAGACATCCATCAGGACTTTTTTGAAGCTAGGACTCCTTCCCAGAGTCAGGGCAGGAGGATAATGTGAAAAGACCTGGAATTCTTGTCCGTGTTTTAGGACCATGTTTGTTGTGAAGCCTCAATCCTAGTAGAGAATAGGTCCAGAATTTGAGAGCTGGCTTCTAATCCTGGCTCTGACACTTGCCTGCTAAGTGACCTTGGGCAAGTTTCTTAACTTCTTTGTGCCTCAGTTTCCTCATCTGTAAAATGGGAATTCAATATCTGCTCTCCCCCTTAAACCATGGGAGAGAGAGAGTCTGTTATGATTGCATCATATCTACCCAGTGCTTAGTACAGAGCTTGGCACATAGTGACTGCTTTACAAATTTTATTTATTATTATGGTGGGATTCATCTGCTACTCATCAGTGTGGTGTATTACTGGGGCTGGCTGGTAGAAATTATGCCCCATAATATTGTATACATCATTTATTGATAAACCATCCTTACAAATCCCTCATTTTTCAGGAAGAACTCATATCTAGGGGGACAGTAAATTGTTCTGGGCTCTGGGTCCTTGCCTTCAGGACACTTTTGGTTCAAGGTGGAGTACTAAACACATGAACAACCAACATAAATGGGGTACAAATGTAAAAATTCCTTGATTACAAGCCCAAGTGTGTGGGACTCAAGTTGTAGAATGAATCAGGAAACTGCCTGGAGGAGGTGGACTTTAAGCTACAATTCAAAGGGAGAGATGAAGTAAGGACAGTCAGTAGTATTTAATGAACACTTACTTTGTGAAGATTCAATCTTTCATCAGGAAAGGGAAAGTCATTCTTGGAGAGAGAATTTTGTTAAGGGTCTAGAGCTGATTGAATGCTTCTGAGCAAGTTCTTGCAGAAGGAAGTGGCTGAATATGGCAATGGACTACATGTGGGAGGGAGATTTAACAGCACCTAAGGACATTCTGAAGTTTGGAGTAGGTGGGAGTGTGGTCCAGCCACAGTGGTGAAGTGGGGAATTGGAAAGGGTTTTGAAACCACAACAGAAATGGGAGAGAAGTAGATGTGTTCAGAATGGGCTGGACACATAGGTTCTTGCTATTGGGCTTGTCACTGTGCCCCAGCTGCTACCATAGTCACACCCCGTGGAGACCTCATTCAGAATCTGTCAGAACGCCAGACCCGTCTGGGGAGAACAACATGGCTGCTTCTCTGAGTGGATGCCGGTGGTAATTGTTGGCGTTGGGTGCTTTGGCTCTTGAGTTTGTCTGGTTTCCAACCATTCAGAGACTCAGGAACTTACCAGAGTCGGGAGAGGAGGAGAAGGCTCAGAAGGAAATTGGCCCGGATTTGCCTAATGTGTGACATTGGACAAACTCATTCATTCAATAGTATTTATTGAGTGCTTACTATGTGCAGAGCACTGTACTAAGCGCTTGGGATGAAAAGTCGGCAACAGATAGAGACAGTCCCTGCCGTTTGTTCTCGGTGCCTCAGGTCTTTCATCTGTAAAATGGGGATTAAATTCTTGTTTCCCCTCCCTTTGTGGGATGGGAAGTGTGTGCCATCTGATCATATTATATCTTATATCTACCACAGTTTCTGACAGACTAATCACTTGACATTTATCGCCGCTACTTTAGTGTGTGGGTTACAATTTTAGTCTTGGGTATGTACCCGAGGCTGGCACTGGCTAAGGGAAGGTGCATGGACACTGAGGACTTCCTGAATATCCCCACAAGTTCCAATTGATGTCCACTGCCTGAGTCTGGACATTCCCTAGATGCAGTGTGACCTTGGGCAAGTCACTTCACTACTCTGGGCTTCAGTTACCTCATCTGTAAAATGGGGCTTGAGACCCTGAGCTCCACATGGGACAGGGTCTGTGTCCAGCCCGACTTGCTTGTACCCATATATATATATATATATATATATATATATATAATATATGTGTATATAGATATATACTTTGTGTATATAGATTCTCTCTATATACACATGTATATAGATATCTATCTGTATACACATACCCAAAGTGAACCAGATCTGGCCCCTCTGGGCTCAAACAGGTTCATTCTTGTGAAGTTCCATCCTCAAGTCCCATGCCCAATTCACAGTGGCATCTCTGAGCTCCAGAGACTATATCTCACATGGGGTTCCTCAGCTTCCAGGTGCCCAGGCTGAGTTTTTCTGGAAGAGTGCTCCAGTGGTGGTTGCCTATCAACCTTTGCATGAAGCAAAAACTTCTCATTATTGGCTTCAAAGCTCTCCATCACGTTGCTCCCTCCTACCTCACCTCCCTTCTGTCTTTCTATAGCCCACCCTGCACACTCGGCTCCTCTGCCAGTAACCTCCTCACTGTGCCTCGTTCTCGCCTGTCCTGCTGTCAACCCCCTGGCCCACGTCCTACCTCTAACATGGAATGTCCTCCCTCCACGCATCTGCCAAACTAACTCTCTTCCCCTCTTCAAAGTCCTGCTGAGAGTTCATCTCAGGAGGCCTTCCCAGTCTGAGTCCTCCCTTTCCCTCTGTTACTCCTTCCCTCTCCATTGCCCCTACTCCTTCCCTCTGCTCTACCTCCTTCCCCTCCCCACAGCACTTGTAGTATATCTGTACATATTTATTACTCTATTAATGATATGTATATATCTGTGATTCTATTTATCTATTTTGATGGCACTGATGCCTGTCCACTTGTTTTGTTGTCTGTCTCCCCCTTTCAGTATGTGAGTCCATTATTGGGTAGGGATTGTCTCTATCTGTTGCCGAATTGTACTTTCCAAGTGCTTAGTAGAGTGATCTGCACACAGTGTGTTCAATAAATACAAATGAATGAATGACTGCTATGAACTAGCAAATCCTGGGGTCAGGACCCTTGGACATGCAGGATCAAGCATTCTGCATCATTGGTATTCATGGATATAGTTGGAAACATGGTAGCTTCGGTCCATCACTGCAGTATTGCTATGACAGACCAACCATATCAAGTCAGTAGCCACAGGCCTGTGTGTTCTCCAAAGTCATATTGCAGTCAGAGCCCAGATCCAGGAAAGAGTATCTGCTTCGTCTGGCTCGTTTCCTCTAGTTTTTGTTCTTGAGTGTGCTACTGTGGTAGCTACTACAAGTACTATAATCACACACTGTTGGAGTCCCGTGCAAAATCTCTTGCAGGTCTGTGAGGTGGGCACGCCCTGGATTGGGTCCAGGAGAGTGTGAATGAGGACCTGTGGAATGGATGCAAGGATTGCCTTCATAGGGTTGCTGAGGTGAAGACTCAGGACACTGTCTCATCAAGCTATTGATTGATCAATCAATCAATCAGTGGTATTTATTGAGAGCTTACTATGATGTGCAGATCACGTACACTGTGCTTGGGAGAGTAAAATACCACAAATTAATTGAGAAAAGTCATAGACTGTGATATGCTGATGGTAATAGGCTCTAAGTCTTGGCCAAAATAACCCCCGGTGTCACTTACAGCCTAAACTCCTGAATGTCCACTGAGTCCTAAAGCCCTTCAAATCTTCCTTTCCATAGGTGGACACGAATGAGGCTTCTTGCTTAATGAGTGCCTCTCTGCACCTCTTTTGTCAACTATCTCCTCATAAACTAGTACCTCTCCAAATGGCAAGGGGACCATTCAGAGTCTAGCTTGCTTTCCCCACTTAAAAGGTTGGGTGCAGGAAACATGGGGAAGAAAAGATTGCTTCCACTTCCCAGGAAAATGCATTTCTCCAGAACTACCCAAGCCTACATTACAGGCAGACATTAAGTTTAGAGCTCTGAATAGGCTTTTAATAAATGCCTTGTAAGCATTATTGAAGAATTAATTAGATAACAATAGAACAGAATTTCAACCTTTTTCCCTTTTCCCCAAGACCCATTCTACTTTCCTGCAGACCTCCTGTTTCATAAACTTTTCTGGTCCTTTCCCTTCTTCTCTTGGGGTGTCCCATGTACCACTCTCACCCTCTGAGTCCTTTCCTTAGGATCTTCAGGTGCCAGGAGCACCTGCTCCTTATCCACATGATCATTTTCCCCTTCCTCCAGAGTAGGATTTGAGCCTCAAACCTTATGGATGCCCTGACCTTCTAAGGTTGCATCTTAGATCCTTCTTTGAACTCTGTGTACCTCCATGATCACATCTCAAACCTTTTGATGCAGAAATAGCTGAGGCTTCTCCCCCAACTAGATAGCCACCCCTCATCCTTCTTTTCTAATCCAGGCCTGTGATGAGCTGTATTCCAAACAAAGATACTGTAAATCCCTGTTACCAATCCAATTAACCTTCCCTCTGGGAGGGGAGTCCTAAGGGCTGAGTTTCCTCCTCTTTTGACAACTTATAAAGTCCCCCCCTGCCCTACACTTATTCCTCTATGGGAATACCTTTACGTGTTATGTGCTGTATATATTTGTCCACTGTAGTCAGACAACACCCTTCACAGTCAGAATTTTTTTTATGATATCAAGGGTGTACCATGTGGCAGGCACTGAACTACTCTCTGGGGTTTATATGAGATAAGCAGGTGGGGCACAGTCCATGTCCCACACGGGACTCACTATCTTCATCCCCATTTTACAGATGAAATAACTGAGGCACAGAGAAGTGATTTGTCCAAGATCACACAGTGTACAAGGGGCAGTGACATGATATTTTTTTTCTTTACCCTCAGCCTCCTGGAGCCTGTTTTCCTCTCAAATCCCTCACTTTTTAGCAAGATTTTGGGGTGGCTTTAGTTAATTAGTTCACTGATCATCTATGGGGCAAAATGTATCTAGACCAATGAAGAATCAAAATAAATGTGGTGCATGGCTAGAAATACCCTGACTTCAAGCAAGCATGTGTGTTTGGGAGGAGGGTACAGAGAGATACCAGACATTGCATGATGATGGAGGTGGAATTTGAACTGTTAGTTAAAGGATGTGAAATTATGTGGTGAGGGGGTGCGTAAATGGTGAGCTACAAAAGGCCTAGGAGACAGGTTGAGGCTCAGCAGTGGGAGAGGCTGGAGCATGGGCAAGGTGAGCAGGTAGGGCTTTGAAGGTCAGGCACAATGAAAAACAGTATGAACTGGTGGAAAGACCATGGGTCTGGGAGTCAGAGAACCTAGGTTCTAATCCTACCTCTGCTACTTGCTTGCTGGGTGACTTTAGGCAAGTCACTTCTATGTACCTGTTTGCTCAACTGCAAAATAGGGTTTCAATACATATTCTCCCTACTACTTAAACTGTGAGTCCCATGTGAGATCTGATTATCTTGTAAATACCCTTGTTTTTGGCACATAAGCTCTTAACAAATATTGTTGCTATTGTTTTGACTACACAGGAGAAGGTGAACCACTAGAGGGCTATCAGCAGGCATTCAACACTGAGTGGAGGCAGAAGGATATTTAAGGTTCAGAGAACATTAAGGTAGTGAGAGACTCTTGACTAGTCAGCCAGGAAGGAGTTTCAATTGGTCATAGAGCAAGTCTCAGACAGACAGGACATGTTCATGAGGAAGCAGAGGTGACTGAGAGGTTTTGAGCGATTTTCTGCAAGAGAAAAAAGTGGCTGAATGAGAAATGAACCACGTGCTGGGAAGAAAAGACTGACAGTGACAGATAATCCTGATGTTTCAGGTTTGAAGCAGGTGGAATTCTGGTCCAGTTACCATGGTGAAGTTCAGTTTTGGGAAAGGACTCTGGAGAGCTGCACTATTCCTGCTCCCTGGAATTGGTTTGTTGTTCCAGACTGTGCTGGAAACACATTTTTGATATTGGATATATCACTGTGTTCCAGTTATTGTCCCACCCTGAGAGAGGCTCATTCAAAAATGTCCTTTCTCATGCTTCACACCAGCCTGGGAAGAAGTGGGAAAGTTCATCCATGTTTCCTCTTTCGTTGGCTGTTTGGATGTTTGTAGGATCCAGCAGGATCTAAGATCCCTTGCTATGGGGTGGAATCAGGGTCCAGGACATGAAGTTACTGGAACAAATGATAGTCATGCTGGTCAGCTGTATATGACAACAGGACCAGGGTCATCCATTCCTTTGGCAGACAGACACCAACTCACACTTTCATACCAAGTGCTGTAAGAATGGCAGTTATGGGCCACAGTGCTCTCTGAGAAGGGGACGATGCGAAATGAAAACGAGATATAGACATCTTGCTCAAGCCCTCCAGGATTTTTCATTAGTTGTCACTATAGTGGCTGTATTCATAGTCACACCATGAGTCCTCCAGAAAACCTTCTGTGGTAATGTCATGAGGGAGTTTCCTACTTTTTTGAAAAAGAATGAGGCCAGTCTGCAGATTGCCCCTAACCTGCAGGTTTAGGGAGGAGTAGTTTGAGAGGGAAGGATTTGGAACCACCTGGCCTTAGGATGGACCCAGTTGGATCTGAAGGCAGGGGGCCTGGATTATGGATTATTTTCAGCTTCTTTGGGAAAAGGGTACAGGAATGAAATGGAAGGAAACTGAGCCTCTGAGACTGTGACTCCACCACCTTCCTACCCCCCATCAACTTCACCATGATGACCACCTGTTAGAGGAACTAACTAAAACTCTCCAACTTCTTCCATCATTTTAAACCCACCCCTTGGGGTTCCCTTTCCCCAGAGACCCTATCATCAATCCCACAGGACTGGGAAATGGGGAGTGAGTGAGAGAGAGAGAGAAGAGAAAAAGGATCAAAGACTGTCCTCAGCAGGGACAGATAAGGGTTTGCTTTGAAGGCAGCTGCACATGGATCCTGGGCCATTGTCAAGTTTGGTCCAAGGGCCCCCAGTTGGAATCAGTCTGGTTGCATAACAAGTCTCCTCCACAACCCATAGGATTCTCCTTTCCTTCCCCTTTCCCCTACCCTTTTAGAGCTGTTTTGGGAATAGGAGTATGCAGCATGGTGGATGAGGCAGCTGAGGGCTTTCATTCTTTCAAGTATGCAGGGTTTTCGGGACTCTCCAAACTAAAAGCCTATTGTGGACATCTATTAGTTTTGCACCAAGAGATTAAAAAAGTTGATCTGACCAGATTTGGTTAAGGCCTGGTTATTGCTGTTAGATACAACACTATTACCCTGCTGCTCCTGTCGCACCCTGTGAGAAGCCCTTACAAAATCTCCAAAGGTGATTTTGGAAACAAAATTCCCTGAGTTTGGATTCAGGATGAGCTTCGACACGAGAGAACATTGGGATTTTGGAGTTGAGGTACGTGTCCAAGCCTCAACACCATAAAATCTGATAGCACTGGTGTCTTGGAATTCGCAACACTCTAGAGAGGATGGGGATTTTGAATAGAGACAAATTACTGTGGTAATGTGGTATAGCAAGTACCATCACTAGTACAATAACTATCACCATGACACAGACCCATACACAAAGTCTCTTCTGGAACAAGTCCTTTTCATCAGCCCCACTGCCCAGACTGAGGATGTGAGGGGAAGAGGTGAAATATATATATATATATGTGTGTGTGTGTATATATATATATATATATATATACATATATATATATTCTTGTTATGAGATTCTGGTTTTTCAATCTGTTCTGGTGTGGAATAACTCTGCCCTATGTTGTTACCTCAATAAGGGGGCTGTCAGGAGGATGGTCTCTTCCTGGAGAGCTGGATGGGAAATGCATGATGGAGACAAATGGTGGAAACTAGACCCATTGAACTGTACTATCCTGGTCCATTCTGTATAGTGCTGCAGATTCAATCCCTTCCCGCACTCTATTAATCAGTCAATGGTATTTGAGGGCTTACTATATGCACAGCACTAGAAACTCTTTCCTTTGTCAATCTTGAGTTGTAATAATTGTAGTAATTGCTCAGTTTTAATATCTGTATTTTACTTGTATTTAATATCTGTTGTAATAATCCTAATTATTCACCCCTAAGGGGAATGCTGGGAGTGAAAAGATCTGATATGACCATCCTGGTTGTTGCTATTGGGTGTTTTACTGTGATAGGGGTAGTTACGGTAGTCGCACCTTGAGAGAGCCTCATGCAAAATCTTCAGAGGGGCTTTGGAGACAGAATTCAAGGGTATGGATTCAGGAAGAACTTTGGGATGTGGAAAAAGAGGATTACGATGTTTGGAGTTGAATGTGCATCTAGGAATCCACTCCATCAGTTCTAACTGTGCTGGTGTCTGTCAGAACATTCTGGGAGAGATTTTGAATGGAGATAAATTACTGTGGTAACAGTTACTACTACCACAATTGTAACACGGTGACACAGCCCCGCACACTATCTCCTTCCCTGCACTAGGTCTCCCTGGACCTCAGAGCACTACAAGTCCCATTGGTTAGACCAGGGATGTGACTGAAGAGGTGAGAGCTTATTTCTGTTTGACAATAACTGTCTGGAACCAGCAAGGAGTATGGAGTGATAGTACTGTGAGGGAAAGCTCTGTGATTTATTTTGGTGTGTCTTCTTTTATCAGTCTCTTCAGACAGAGATTGGTGGGAATTGTCTGGTAGTCAAAGAATCCCAGAGATTTCCCTATCCGATGCTTTCCAGTCCAGAATCAAATGAAGTTCCCCTAAAGTGATGACAAGGTAGAAAAAATAAAGGATTCGTGCCTGTGAATCACAACTTTCAATGTGAAGTCTGTAAAACCAGCAATGATCTAAAACTATAATTTTATCTTTTCTAACCGTTCAGTGATGAATGAGATAAGGCACACATAACTATTGAGTCAAATATCAAAGTTCAAGTCAGTATGAAAAGTGGGACTGGTCTGACCATACTGGGTGGCCCATTTTTTGCTGTAGGGTTTATCACTGTGGTCGATATCATCACTAATACTATAAAAGGCACCTTGAGAGAGTCTCATACACAAACCCTTGGCTCAGTGGAAAGAGCCCAGGCTTGAGTCAGAGATTGTGGGTTTGAATGCCGCCTCTGCCACTTGTCAGCTGTGTGACTGTGGGCAAGTCACTTAACTTCTCTGTGCCTCAATTATCTCAACTGTAAAATGGGAATGAAGATTGTGAGCCTCACGTGGGACAACCTGATTACCCTGTATCTACCCCAGTGCTTAGAACAGTGCTCTGCACATAGTAAGCACTTAACAAATACCAACATTATTAAATCCCAAAAATGCCTTTGGAATTTCCTGGGTTTGGATTCAGAACGAGTTAATCGAGCACACTCTGGGTGGGATTTGGGGGACAAATCACTGATAGAAGCTGCAAAAATCACTACTGCTGCAATCGTATCAGTGAGATAGCTCAGCCCACAATCATCTCCCCTGCACTGAATTCCCACAGCCCTCAAAGCTCTGCATGTCCCACTGATCAGACTGGGAATAGGAGAGATGGGACCCACGGAGGAGTGGGAAGTGACTCTACATAGATGCAAATCCCTATGTCCAATCACTCTTTTGAGGTGGCTACATTGATGCCAATCTCTTTCTGGAGAGGTGAGTGGGGAATGTGGGGTGGGACAGAATCTTGGAGACCAGATCTGAGAAGCTTGGTGGCCCAGTCCCTTGCAGCAGTTTTGATGTCTCCATCCCTACCTAATTCCTAACCAATCCTGCTCCAGGATCCAGTGAAGCACAACCCAAACTGAGATAAGGTGAGCAAATGGGGGATGATTAACTGCGTGAGCTCCAGTCCTCAGCATTAAGTTTATGCAGCCAGCAATGAACTAAATTAGACTTTTTCTCTATCCCATGAGTGGTAAATGATCTTGTGCAATCATTCACTACTTTAGTCACATATCAAATTGCAAGGCAGTAAAGTGAAAAATTGGTATCATTTGACTGTTTTGGTTATTGCTTTTTGTTTTATCACTGTGGTAGGCAAAGGTGCTATATGCCCACCCTGTAAGACCGCCATACAAAATCCCCAGAGAGACCTTTGTAAGATAATTTCCTGGATTTTGGATTCAGAATGAATTTCCAAATGGAAGAAAGAGAATTAGGATGCTGAGATTTGAGAATGAATCTAGGACTTAAGTGTCGGGTGGCATTGGGATCTGTTTTCTATATCTCAAAAATAGAGGGGAATTATTTTTTTTCAATAAACCACTGTCCAATAGTATCACAGGGACTCAGTTTTGCTTATAAACTTCCTTGGACCAAGGAAGACGGAGAGTGATGGGGTGCCTCGATTGCTGTGAGTAGCAGATCATGAAGGTGTGAAAGGTGACTTGGCTACAGAATGTTGAGTCCCTGCAGTACTTTCATACCTGGAGGAGGTGGCCTTACACTGCAATTGGAATGGAACAATGGGAAGAGTGTGGTGAGGCAAACTCAGGAAGGTTCAGACTTCAGGGAAGTGAGCCTTTTTTTATAGGGGGCAAGGGCTCAGACTCAAGAGACGAATAGATGAATGGTAGAGTGGGGAGAAGTCAGATCCTGGGGGGTCATCAGGGAGGTTGCAGTAGTTAAGGGGTGAGTTGGCCAGACCCTGAAAAGTGGATACGGTGATAGTAATCCAAAGGTGGATTTGAGAAGGATCTGGAAGAGGGAGATAACTGGATTTAGCAAATAATGGCATGTAGAAAATGAAAGCTGAGACATCAGAAGCTAGAATCATTGATTTAAGGGTAACAGGTAAGTAAATTTTATTGCCCAGAAAACATAGCACTCAAAAATGCAATTGAGAGCAAATGGGGATTTTTATACAGGTCCCTCTAAGGGTGAACTTTAGTTCTTGAAAAAGAGGATTGGAATTCTTAAGTTTGGGGATGGGACCAAGACTCACCTCTGAGTCCAAGAAGCAGCATTGCCTAGTTGATAGAGTATGGACCTGGGAGTTAGAAGGACTTGGGTTCTAATCCCAGCCCTGACACTTATCTGTTTCGGCAAGTCAATTTGTATTTAATAATAATAATGTTGGTATTTGTTAAGCGCTTACTATGTGCAGAGCACTGTTCTAAGCGCTGGGGTAGACACAGGGGAATCAGGTTGTCCCACGTGGGGCTCACAGTCTTCATCCCCATTTTACAGATGAGGTAACTGAGGCACAGAGAAGTTAAGTGACTTGCCCACAATCACACAGCTGACAAGTGGCAGAGCTGGGATTCGAACTCATGACCTCTGACTCCAAAGCCCAGGCTCTTTCCACTGAGCCACGCTGCTCCTCAATTGCTTCATCTGCAAAAATAGGGATTAACACCGTGACCCCCATATGGGGCACGGCCCGTACCCAACCTGATAAGCTTATATCTACCCAGTGCGTAGTATAGTGCCTAGCACATAGTAGGCTCATAACAAATAGTATTAAAAAAATCTGGCAGCACTGTTGCATTGGAGTTGGCCACACTGTGTGGGAAACTGTATGGGAAACTGAGGATTTTGAGTGCAGGGGTGGAAAAGGGGCAAAGTTAAAAGGGGAGAGGGAAACTCATAGTGACTGACTTCGCTGAACAAGCAAATCAGCATCATTTAGGATCTTTGGAAACCCTGTGATGACTAGGAATTTGAAGATTGTGAGCCTGGTGTTGGGCAGGGATTTTCTCTATCTATTGGCAAATTGTACATTCCAAGCGCTTAGTACAGTGCTCTGCACACAGTAAGTGCTCAATAAATGATTGAATCTGGTGCAACTTTGCTGCGCACAACCTGTTAAATGTTGTTGGGTGTATCACTGTGGTAGGCGGTGTTATTATAGTCACACTCTGGGAGGGCGTTGTTCAAAATCCATCCTCTGGGGATGGAATTCCTGGGTTTGGATTAATAATGACCTTTAGCCTATGAAAGAGGGTTGAGATTCTGGGGATGGATCTGACTCATCTCCAGGTCTGACAGTTCAGATGTCTCCGGTTTGGCAACACTCCATGGAAAATTAGTGTGTGTGTGGATCTATGTAACTGACATGGATTTTGTATATGATCCTTATCCAATCTTGTCTCTTGAACTGATTCCCATCACCCTCCCCCTCAAACCTCCCTGGTATCCCTCAGTACCCTGCAGATCCCTGTACTGGTACAGGGAATGTGAATGAAAAGGTCAGAGCTGGTTTCTGTCTTGGGGCCTAGGGAGGGGTGTGGAAGGACTTTGTTTAGAAACAAATCCCTGTGTCCAATCATCCTTTAGAAGAGACAATCTTAGAGACCACCTCTTTTTTCTATGCAGAGAGAGGTAAAGTGATCCAAGGGATCTGAAGTCTAGTTATTTGTAGAACCAACTCTGCCTCAATCCTTATCACTCCTCATCAGGGACCTCATGAGGGGGCTACTGAAACAGAGATAAAGTAGCCAAAGGTGGTATTTTATTCCAGTGTAAGTCTCAATTTTCTTTATAAAGTTTGTGCAGCCAGCAATTAAATGAACTAGAATTGGTTTTCTCTAACCGATGGGTAATGAAAGAACTTGTGTAATTGCCGTTATCATTCCCTTCAGCAATCTGTTAAATGCAGACTGTGGGTGAAAACTGTATCTGTTCTGACTAAGCAGAGTGTGTCCTAGTTATTGCTACTGAGTCAAACACTGAGAAGGGTCTCTCCTGAAGTCAGTCGGAGGATCTCATACAAAAAAACTCCAGAAGGGTTTTGGGGGATGAAACTTCCTGGTTTTGAATGCAGAAATTTCCCAGTTTGAACTGAAGCATTTTGGGGCTTTGGGGCACATCTAGGACTCAGTTCCACTGATGCTGCTGGGGCCTCAATGTCAGCTGCTTTCTGTGGGGGAGGATTTTTGAATGGAGATGAAACACTGTGATAGTTACACCAGCCACTACCACAAGCATATCACAGTGACATAGACCCGCACAATATCTACTCTGCTACAACAGATGCCCATAGCCCTTAGACCTCTGGGTGAGTCCATTTCTCAGACGGGAAAGTAGTGAAGAGAAGAGAGCTGGTTTTTCTGTGATGGATTTTGTTCCCTAAATTGCCTGGGTCAAAGCGAGGGTTGTGATGTGGCATTGCCTCAACACTGCCCTTTGAGCTACTTCAGTGAGGCAGCTGGTCTTTCTGAAGATCTGGATGAGGATTATGTGATAGAGACTAGAGCCAAGGAACCACACTGTCCAGTTCAGCTTGGAGCGACAATCTCTCCCCACTCACTTCTATCTGGGATCTAATGGGGTGCAATTGAAGTTTTGATAAGATGGACTATGGCATTTGTTCCTATATGAATCCCAATTCTCATTGTAAAGTCTGTGAAGCCAATGAGAATTGTTTATTTACCAGATGGCAGATCTTGTATAGTCGTGACAATCACTCATGTTAGGGAGGTATGGTGCAAGTAAGATTTAAGATGATGATAATGGTATTTAAGTGTTTACTATGTGCCAAGCACTGCTCTTAGCACTGGGGTAGCTACAAGGTTATCAGGTTGCCCCACTTGGCGCTCACAGTCCATTTGTCTGCTTTGTGATCTTGGGCAAATCACTTCTCTCTGTTTCCTCATCTGTAAAATGGGGATTAAGACTGTGAGCCCCACAGGGGACAACCTGATTACCTTGTATCTACCCCAGTGCTTAGAACAGTGCGTGGCACGTGAGCATTTAACAAAAATATTATTGCGATTATGAATCCCCATTTTACAGACAAGGAAACAGAGAAGCTAAGTGACTTGTCAGCTGTGTGACTTTGGGCAAGTGGTGGAGCTGGGATTAGAACCCATGACCTCTGACTCCCAAGCCTGTGCTCTTTCCACTAAGCGAAGCTGCTTCTAGATGAAGAGTAGATCTTGTCTGACCATCCTGGTTACTACTCTCAGGTGTATCACTGTGGTAGCTATAGCCACTGGGGTTATACCTTGAAAGAGCCTGGTACATGCTGCACATCTTGGTTTACTGCTCTTGGGCATATGACTTGTAAAAGGGGCTGTTATAGTCACCTCTTGTGAGAGATTCATGAAACATCACCAGAGATTCTTTTGCAGTTAGGAGTTCCTGGATTTGGAGTTTACCAGAAGTAAGAGGATTGAGGTGCACGGGTATAGCTGGTCATATCCTGGGTGGGATTAAATGGAAACAAATCATGATAGTAGCTACACTAACCACTGCTTCTGTAATCATATCATGGTGACACAGACCTGCACATGATCTGCTCTGAGTCCACTCACAGCACTGCAGATCCCATTCATTCATTCAATAGTATTTATTGAGCGCTTACTATGTGCAGAGCACTGTACTAAGCGCTTGGGATGAACAAGTCGGCAACAGATAGAGACAGTCCCTGCCGTTTGACGGGCTTACAGTCTAATCGGGGGAAACGGACAGACAAGAACAATGGCACTAAACAGCGTCAAGGGGAAGAACATCTCGTAAAAACAATGGCAACTAAATAGAATCAAGGCGATGTACAATTCATTAACAAAATAAATAGGGTAACGAAAATATATACAGTTGAGCGGACGAGTACAGTGCTGTGGGGATGGGAAGGGAGAGGTGGAGGAGCAGAGGGAAAAGGGGAAAATGAGGCTTTAGCTGCGGAGAGGTAAAGGGGGGATGGCAGAGGGAGTAGAGGGGGAAGAGGAGCTCAGTCTGGGAAGGCCTCTTGGAGGAGGTGATTTTTAAGTAAGGTTTTGAAGAGGGAAAGAGAATCAGTTTGGCGGAGGTGAGGCGGGAGGGCGTTCCAGGACCGCGGGAGGACGTGACCCAGGGGTCGACGGCGGGATAGGCGAGACCGAGGGACGGCGAGGAGGTGGGCGGCAGAAGAGCGGAGCGTGCGGGGTGGGCGGTAGAAAGAGAGAAGGGAGGAGAGGTAGGAAGGGGCAAGGTGATGGAGAGCCTTGAAGCCTAGAGTGAGGAGTTTTTGTTTGGAGCGGAGGTCGATAGGCAACGACTGGAGTTGTTTAAGAAGGGGAGTGACATGCCCAGATCGTTTCTGCAGGAAGATGAGCCGGGCAGCAGAGTGAAGAATAGACCGGAGCGGGGCGAGAGAGGAGGAAGGGAGGTCAGAGAGAGGGCTGACACAGTAGTCTAGCCGGGATATAACGAGATCCCATTGCCCAGATCATGAATGTAAGGGAAAAGGTAGATCTGGCTACTCCCCACAGTCTGCCCCAGGGCCTGGTGTGGGGTGTGGAGCTACTCTAGCCCAGACACTAATCATTGTGTCCAGTCATCCTTTTGAGGAAGGTGCTTTAAGATTGGACTCTTTTTTTTTTTTCCTGCAGTGCTGTGTGGGGAGGATGTAGTGGGAACAAAATCCCTGAGACCAGATCTGAGGAGTCTGTTGGCTCAGTTCCCTGCAGTAACCATACCCAATCCTAATATTCCTGGACCAACCACAGTCCATCTAAAAAAAGGGATAATGTGGACAAGTATGGAATTGGTGCCTGTGTGACCAGCTCTTATAAAGACTGGACATCTGTAAGAAGCTCAGTTAGAATCTGTCTTCTCTAACCAACATGTAATCTTGTGTAAATGTCATCATCATTTGCTTCAATGAAGATTCAAGGTGGGGTGGGAATCTGTTCAAGCTGCATGTGTTGTGGTTATTGCTGTTGATTGTATCACTGTGGTAGTAGCCATCATAGCCACACTGTGAGTGTTCCGTACAAAATCTCCTGATGTGTCACTGGAGAAAATGTCTTGGGATTGGATTCAGGATCTGAAAAGAACTAAAATACTGGAATTTGAGACTGGATCTGGGACTCATGTCTGATGTCATTAGGATTTTTACAGTTGGCTGCATCCTGGGAAAGGAGTGGGATTTTGTGGTAGTAACAGCTACACCTATCCCAATAGCACAGTGACACATCCCTGACATAATCTTCCTTGGATCAAGCCCTCCCAACCCCTTTAAACTCTGACTGATCCCATTGGCCTAGAATGGACATGTGAGTGGAAAGGGTGAAAGCTGGTTTGTCCTTATTTAATAGATATCTCTGAGATGGAGAGCACCAGAGGGTGGAGTGACATTTTGCCATCACAGAGCTCTAGACTGTCTCATCTTATTAGGAGATTTGCCTTAGAGCCAGCCTGTTTTCCCAGAGCTGGGATGAGAATGTCTCATGGTGTCACAGAATTCCTGAGGCCAGTGATGATTGGTGCCTGGGATTGCTTCCCCAATCCTCACCAATCTAGGCTTGATCCTTTATTGAGGTGCTAATGAAGTAGGAATAAGATGAAGTTTCTCAAGTGCTTAGTAGTAATAATAATAGTGATATTTAAGCACTTACTACATGTCAAGCACTGTTCTAAGTGCTGGGGTAGATAAGAGGTTATCAGACTGTCCCACGTGGGGCTCACAGTCTTAAAACCCATTTGGCAGATGAGGTAACTGAGGCACAGAGAGGTTAAGTGACTTGCCCAAAGTCACACAGCTGACAAGTGGCAGAGCTTGACTCCTAAGCTCAGGCTCTTTCCATTAAGTCATAATGCTCTGCACCCATTGTTCTGCTCAGTAAGATTGACCAAATGCCTGATTTGTATAGGTCAGTCCCAACTTTTTCTACAAAATTAGTGATCAGAAATTAGAATGTAACACGGGTGACTTATGATCTTGTGCAGTGACATCTTGTGCAGTGATCACAATCATTAACTTTTCAGTAAAGTATTAAGATGCAGAGCAGCAGGGTGAAAAGGGGATGTGATCTGACCATACTAGCTATTGCTGTTTTCTATATCCCTGTGATAGCTGTTACTAACATAACCACATCTTGTGAGCTCCATGTAAAATTCTGTAGATGACACTGGTGTCAGAATGTCCTGGCGGTGGATTCAGTATGAATATTTCAGGATTTGAGGATGGGCAGATTTGAGGATAGATCCAGGACTCAGATCTCTTGATTTCGATATTGCCAAGGTCTCAGCTGACCACACCCTGGAGGGGAAAAAGAGATATTGCATAGAGACAAATCACTGTGGTAGTTACAATAACTACTACCATAACTATACACAGTGACACAGACCTGCACACAATCTCTTCAGCCCCACCGCCCCTAGACCTCTGCAGAACCCACTGCCCAGACCAAGGATGGAAGTAAAGTGGTGAAAGTTGGCTTCTCCATAATGTTGACTTTCTATACCCTGATTGTGTCTGAGCCCCAGTGAGGGTTGTAAATTGATGGTCCGCAAACCCTGCCCTGCCTCAAATCTTCTCAGCGGGGTGGCAGCTGTGAGGTGATCTCTTCCTGGAGAGACTGTGTGATGGGGACAAAATCTGATATCAGAGTTGAGGGACCAGATGGTCCAGTTCACTGAAACTGTGCTGGATTTATTGGTGTTTCAATCCCTATTCATTCTGATTAATTTGGATCTGTCTCCCCTTCCAGATTGTAGCCTCTCTGTAGGCAGGGAACGTGACTTCCAACTCTGTATCCTGCCAAACACTTAATGAAGTGGTCTGCACACAGTAGATGTTCAATAAATACCAGTGATGGATTGATACTAAAACAGCGATAAGATGACCAAAAATATGCAGTTGATAAATGGACGATTCTGAATTCTTATTGTAAAGTCTATGCAGGCAGCAATGAACTAAATTAAAATCTACCTTCTCTAACCAGGGTTATGTAATGCTCATAATCATTTCTTCAGTGCAAGTTTGAGTGGAAATGATCTGACAATGCTGGTCATTGTTTTGGGCTGTGTTATTGTGGTAGAAGCTATAACCAACACCTTGAGAAAGCCCCATAAAAAATCCCTCCAGAAGGGTCTTGGGAGTCAGAATTTCATGGATTTGGATTTAAAATGAATTTCTAGGTATAAAAAGAATAGAAATACTGGAGTTTGCTCAAAAATCCAGAAGTCCGATGACAACTGTTTATCAAAGTTGCCTCCATCTTGGAAAAAAAGCGGAAGAATTTGATTGGAAACAAATCACTGTGAGAGTAACAGATGTATTCAGGATCTTCATTCCTATCACAGTCATATCACAGTGATACAGACCTTCACACAATCCTCTGAGCATCTGGTACTTGCTCCACATCACTTATGTACATATCTTTATATAAATATCTGCCTCCCTATCTAGGCTGCAGCTCATTATGGGCAGGGAATGTCCACCAACACTGTTGTTTTGCACTCTCACAAGCACTTAGTACAGTACTCTGCACATAGTGAGCACTCAATAAATACAGTGATATTTGTCCTTGGATCAAGCCTTTCAGCCCCTCTGGAAGGCCCCATTTGCCACAACTGGTGGTATAGGTGAAGAGGTGAGAGCTGCATGGCTCAGAGGAAAGAGCCTGGGCTTGGGAGTCAGAGGTCATGGGTTCTAATCCCGGCTCCGCCACTTGTCAGCTGTATGACCTTGGGCAAGTCACTTCACTTCTCTGGGCCTCAGTTACCTCATCGGGAAAATGGGGATGAAGACTGTGAGCCCTACGTGGGACAACCTGATTACCTTGTATCTACCCCAGCGCTTAGAACAGTGCTTGGCACATAGTAAGCGCTTAACAAATACCAATATTATTATTTCTGGGGTAGAGGGAAAGATGTGAATGATTCTGCTTTGATAGAATTCACGGGGACTTTGGAGTTTGTCAGCAGCTGCCCTGAAGATGGTCTCTGTCTGTAGAGCTGGATAAGGAGTGTCCAGTGTTGACAGAATTCTGTAATAATAATGATGGCATTTATTAAGCACTTACTGTGTGCAAAGCATTGTTCTAAGAGATGGGGTGGGTACAAGGTAATCAGGTTGTCCCAAGTAGGGCTCACAGCCTTCCCATTTTACAGATGAGAGAACTAAGACTCAGAAGTTTAGTGACTTTCCCAAAGTCACACAGCTGACAAATGGCAGAATCTGGATTAGAACCCATGACCTCTAAATCCCAAGCCCAGGCTCTTTCCACTAAGCCAAGCTGCTTCTGGGTGGGAGTCGGTAGGAGGGGAGGAGTATTGCCTAACAAATATTGTAATAATAATAGTCCTCAGCAGAGATGTCAGTGTCCTTAATCAAATGTTTGCCAATCAGCTTTACCCTTCTTGTAAAGGAACCAGAGGCTACTAGCCCATCACCTTCTGGTAATTGGAACTCTTTAGACATGGAGGAGGTAGCCTTATGCTGCGATTGCATTGGAACATTGAGAAGGGTGTGGTTTGACAAATTTAGGTAGGCTCTCACTTCAGGAAAGTGAGTCTCTTTCCGTAGAGAGCAAGGGCTCAGAAACAGGAGACTAATGGATAAATGGCAGAGTGGGGAGAGGCCAGATCCTTGGGGATCGGCAGGGAGGTTGCAGTAGTTGAGGGATGAGTTGGCCAGACCCTGAACAATGGATATGATGATAGTGATCCAAAGGTGGGTTTGAGAAGGGTCTGGAAGTGGAAAAAAGACTGGATTTAACAAATGATGGCATGTAGAGAGTGAAAATTGACATCGGAAGCTGGAATGATGGGATTTGGGGAGCAGGTAAATTCAATATATTGCTGAGAAAACAATAGGATCCATAAGTGTTTGGAGTGCAATTGAGAAGTGCAGATGGGGATTTTGGATAGGTCCCTCTAAAAGTGAACTTTAGTATATGAAAAAGATAATTGAAATTTAGGGATGTGGGGATGGGAGCAACTCACCTCCAAGTCCAAGACAGAGCATTACCCAGTGGATAGATTACATACCTGGGTTCTAATCCCAGCTCAGCCACTTGTCTGCCTCTTGAGCAAGTCAATTTATTTCTCTTTGCCTCAGGTACCTCATCTGAAATATGGGGATTAACACTGTGAGCCCCATATGGGGGCATGGCCTTTGTCCAACCCGATTAGCTTGTATCTACCCAGTGGTAAGCACAATGCCTGGCATATAGTGAGATCTTAACAAATGCCATAAAAAGAAGTCTGACACTGCTGGTGTCTTGGAGTTAGCAACGCTCTGCAGGAAAGTGAATGGGGACAAAATTGGATTTTGAGTGCAGGATGGAAAGTGGGCAAAGATATAGGGCTAGAGGGGAACTCATAGAGACTGACTTCACTTAACAGGCAAATGAGCCATCATTTGGGATCTTTGGAAACTCTGTGGGCTCTAGGAATTTGAACTAATGGACTGAGACAATCTAGTGAAACTTTGGGCACAGCCTGTGTATCACTCCAAGAACCCTGTAAAAAAAACCAAAAAAACCTTTAAATGATCCTATGGGGATGGAATTCTGGGTTTGGATTCAAAGCAGCGTGGCGTAGTGGAAAGAAAATGGACTGGGAGTCCGAGGTCATGAGTTCTAATCCCAGCTCTACAACTCATCAGCTGTGTGACTTTGGGCAAGTCACTTAACTTCTCTGTGCCCCAGTTACTTCATCTGTAAAATGGGGATTGACTGTGAGCCCCTCATGGGACAACCTGATTCCCTTGTATCTAACCCAGTATTTAGAACAGTGATTGACACATAGCACTTAACAAATAACATTATTATTATTTAGCTTATGAAAAAGGATTGAAATTCTAGATTTGGGTCATGGATCCCACACACATCTCCAAATTGATCTCTTTCCCTGCAGAGCTGAATCTTTTCTAACCAACAGGTTAGAATATTGTGTAAATGTCATGATCACTTCAGGTGGGGTAGGAATCGATTCTGTTCATGCTGCATGTGTTCTGGTTATTGCTGTTGACTGTATCATTGTGGTAGTAGCTGTTACCATAGCCACAGTGAGAGAGCTCCATACAAAATCCATAAAGACGAGTCACTGGAGAAAATATCTTGGGCTTGGATTCAGCATGTGAAATGGAGAATTAAAATGCTGGGATTTGAGAATGGATCTGGTATTCGAAAATTTAATGTCATTATAGGAAGCAGTGTGGCTCAGTGGAAAGAGTACGGGCTTGGGAGTCAGAGGTCATGGGTTCGAATCCTGGATCTGCCACTTGTCAGCTATGTGACTCTGGGCAAGTCACTTAACCTCTCTGTGCCTCAGTTACCTCATCTGTAAAATGGAGATTAGGACTGCGAGCCTCATGTGGGACAATATGATTACCCTGTATCTACCCCAGTGCTTTGCACATAGTAAGCACTTAACAAATACCAACATTATTATTAGGGTTTTACAGTTGGCTGCATCCTAGGAAAGGAGTGGGATTTTGAAAGGAGACCAATCCCTTTGGTAGTTTCAGCTACTCCTATCACAGTAGTAGCACAGTGACATATCAAGCCACAATCTTTCTTGGATCAAGCCCTTCCAATCCCTTTAAACTCTGGCTGATCTCATTTGCCTAGTATGAGGATGTGAGTGAAAAGGTGAAAGCTGATTGGTGCTATCTAAAAGATATCCATCGGTACAAAAGTGTGGAGTGACGTTGTGCCAACCAACAAAAAGCACTAGATTCTCATCTCATCTTGTTAGGATGTCTGCCTATAGCGCCAGCCTGGTCCTCAAGAGCTGTGTGGAAAATGTCCGGTGGTGTCATAGAATCTCTGAGGCCAGCAAGAGGGGGCTTGGTTTGGTACCCCAATCCTTACCAATTGAAGCCTGACCTCCTAATTAGGTGTTATTTAAGCCATGATAAGATGAACTTTCCCCAGTATTTAGTACAGTGCTTTGCACACAGAAAATGCTTAATAAATACCATTGATGACCAAATGACATTTTGTTTTGCTCAGTTCCCAATTTTCACTGTGAACTGACACTGGCAGTGATCAAAAATTTAGAAGGGGTAACATATGGGTGGTTTATGATCTCATGTAATGATCATGATCATTCACTTTTTAGGAAAGTATCAAGAAGGAGAGCAGCAGGGTGAATAGGGGATGTTGTGTGACCTTACTGACTACTGCTGTTGTCTATATCCATGTGATAGCTATTACCAACATAGTCACATCCTGTGACCTCCACGAAAAATTTCCGGAGATGACATTGGTGTCCAAATATCCTGGCTGTGTGTTCAGTATGAGTATTTCCGGATTTGAGGATGGGCAGATATGAGGATAGATCCAGGACTCAGATCTCTTGCATTCGATTTTGCCGAGGTCTCAGCTGACTGGTCCCTGGAGTGAAAAAGAGATATTGAATAGAGATGAATCACTGTGGTAACAATTACCACTACTACAACTATACACCGTGACACAGACCCGCACACAATCTCCTCAGCCCCACGACTCTTAGATCTCTTCAGAACCCAATGCCCAGACCAAGGATGGGAGTGAAGTGGCAAAAGTTGGCTTCTCCATGGTGTTAACTTCCTATTCCCTGATTGTGTCTGAGCCCCAGTGAGGGGTGTAAATTGATGCCCCCAAACTCTGCCCTCCCTCCAATCTTATCATTGGGTTGGCTGCTGTGAGGTGGGTCTCTTCCTTGAGAGTGTGTGTGATGGAGTCAAAATCTGAGACCAGAATTCAGGGACCAGATGGTCCAGTTCACTGAAACTGTGCTGTATTTATTGGTGTTTCCATTCCTATTCACTCTGAATCTGGGTCTATCTACTCATCGAGACTCTATGATCACTGTCATGCCCTCCTCTGCACAAATTGTTCAATAAATAGCGCTGATCAATTGTTATTAAAACAGTGGTTAACTCTGTTGATTCCTCCCAAGCATTTAATGTAGTGATCCGCACACAGTAAATGTTCAGTAAATACCACTGATAAAATGATACTAAAACAGATAAAAATGACTAAATGTGTGATTCATTCAATTGTATTTATTGAGCAATGTATTAAGTGCTTGAAAGTACAATTTGATATTTGTATGATTCCCAATTCTTATTGTAACGTCTATGCAACCAGCAGTCAACTCAGTTAAAATCTATCTCTAGCTGGGGTGATGTAATTGTCATAATCCCTTTAGTGCAAGTGAGTGGATCTAGTCTGACAATGTTAGTTATTTTTAGCTGTGTCACTATGATAGTCATTATAAGCACACCTTGAGAGCCCAGTATACAATCTTGGATTTGGGCTCAAAATGAGTTTCCAGATGTAAAAAGAATTGAGATTGGGATCCTGGGAATTTGGCCATAAATCCTGGAGTCAGATGACACTTGTGTATCAAAGTTGCCTCAGTCCTAGAGAAGGGGAAGAATTTGATCAGGAACAAATCACTGTGAGAGGAACAGATGTAGTCATCATATTCATCTTTAATACAATTGTATCACAGTGACACAGCCCTACACATAATCCTTTGGGCATATGGTACCGTCGCCACATCAGTTTCATTAATTTCATTCATCATATCGTTTCATTAATTTCTGCCCTGCCTCTCTAGACTGTAAGCACATTATGAGCAGGGAGCTTGTCTACCAGCTCTGTTGTTTTGTACTCTCCCAAGTAGTTAGTACACTGCTCTGCATGCAATAAGCACTCAGAAAGTACAATTGATTGATAATGGTCCTTGGATCGAGCCCTTTCAGCCCCTTTGGAGGGTCCCATTTGCAAAAACGGGGGACACCATTCATTCATTCAATAGTATTTACTGAGCGCTTACTATGTGCAAAGCACTGTACTAAGTGCTTGGAATGTACAAATGGGTAACAGAGACAGTCCCTGCCCTTTGATGGGCTTACAGTCTAATCGGGGGAGACAGACAAGAACAATGGCAATAAATAAAATCAAGGAGAAGAACATCTCATTAAAACAATAGCAAATAAATAGAATCAAAGTGATGAACATCTCATTAACAAAATAAATAGGGTAATGAAGATATATACAGTTCAGCAGCCGAGTACAGTGCTGAGGGGATGGGACGGGAGAGGGGGAGGAGCAGAGGGAAAGGGGGGAGAAGAGGATTTAGCTGCAGAGAGGTGAAGGGGGTAGAAGGAGCAGAGGGAAAAGGGGAGCTCAGTCTGGGAAGGCCTCTTGGAGGAGGTGAGCTTTAAGTAGGGTTTTGAAGAGGGGAAGAGAATGAGTTTGGCAGAGGTGAGGAGGGGGGGCATTCCAGGACCGCGGGAGGATGTGGCCCAGGGGTCGACGGCGGGATAGGCGAGACTGAGGGACGGTGAGGAGGGGGGGCGGCAGAGGAGCAGAGCGTGCGGGGTGGGCAGTAGAAAGAGAGAAGGGAGGAGAGGTAGGAAGGGGCAAGGTGATGGAGAGCCTCGAAGCCTAGAGTGAGGAGTTTTTGTTTTGTGCGGAGGTTGATAGGCAACCACTGGAGGTTTTTAAGAAGGGGAGTGACATCCCAGAGCGTTTTTGCAGGAAGGTGAGCCGGGCAGCGGAATGAAGAATAAACTGGAGCGGGGAGAGAGAGGAGGCTGACACAGTAATCTAGCCGGGATATTACGAGAGCCCGTAACAGTAAGAAAGCCGTTTGGGTGGAGAGGAAAGGGCGGATCTTGGCGATATTATAAAGGTGAGATCGGCAGGTTTTGGTGATTACTCTGTGAGCCCCATACGGGGCATGGCCGGTGTCCAACTTGATTACCTTGTCTCTACCACTGTGCTTAGTACAGTGCTTGGCACATAGTGAGAGCTTAACAAATACCATAAAGTCTGACAGTGCTGTTGTCTTGGAGTTGGCAACACTCTGTAGGAAACTGTATGGGAGCAAAATTGAATTTTGAGTGCAGGAGTGGAAAATGGGCAAAGGTATAAGGGGAGAGGGGAATTCATAGGGACTGATTCCACTTAACAGGCAAATGAGTCATCATTTGGAATCTTTGGAAACTCTGTAGTGTCTACGAATTTGAACTAATGGGCTGAAAGAATCTGGTGTAACCTAGCTTGGCACAGCCTGATAAGTGCTATTAAGTGTATCAATGTGGTAGGCATTGTTGCCAGACTCTCTCACCCCATACAAAATCCCTAAAGGAGCCTCAGGGGATGGAATTCCTGGATTTGGATTTGGAATGAACTTTATGAAAAAGAGGATTGGAGTTCTGCATTTTGGGATTGGATCTGACAATCATCTCCAAGTCTGACAGTTCTGGTGTCTCAAATTTGGCAACATTCATGGAAAATTACCATGCTTGTTTCATGGAAACAAATCTCCTTATTACACCAGCTCAGGCTTTATACAGACTATTTAATTTCAAGAGAATAGAGGAGAGTTGAAATGAAGAGAGACTCTGTGCTTCATGCCAAAAAATCTGACCTTTATTTCTCCACCTTATGTCTTCAAGGCCTTTTATTTGATAGTGCAGGTAGACTTACTGGAGTCAAAACAGAGAGGGATTGGATTCATCCACAGTCTAACTGGTGTCATGCAAAAATTTAGCTGTCGATCCTCCAGTGCTCTCTTCAGGCTCCGCCCCTGGTCTTCATGTCTTGGGCTGATGGAGAGAGCAAAGAGGTTAGAATGGGGTGAAGACCTTCATGCTAAAACCTCCTAATCATCCCTGAAAGAGTAACTTTGACATTATCCTCGACTCCCCTCCCCCCTCCCCATTCAACCCACATACTCAGTCCATCACCAAATCCTGTCAGTCCCAGCTTCACAACAATGCTAAAATCTGCCCTCTCCTCTCCATCCAAACTTCTACTTTCTGGGGGAGATTTTGAGTGGAGATGAACCACTGTGATAGCCACACAATTCACCAGTGCAAGCATATAACAGTAACACACAGAACCACACATCTACTCTGGAACAGGTGCCCATAGTCCTGAGAGCTCCAGATGAGTCCCTTCCTCAGAGAAGCCAGTTCTTGCCTCCTCATTCACTTCTGGTCTTTCAGGGATTTTGTTCCTCAAATTATTTGGGTCACAGTGAGGGGAGAATAGTGATATTGGGAAGTGATAGGGGAAGCAGCAGGGCACAGTGGAAAGAGCCTGGGCTTCGGAGTCAGAGGTCATGGGTTCGAATTCAGGCTCTGTCACTTGTCAGCTGTGTGACTGTGGGCAAGTCCCTTCACTTTTCTGTGCCTCAGTTCCCTCATCTGGGAAATGGGGATTAACTGTGAGCCTCACGTGGGACAACCAGATGACCCTTTATCTCCCCCAGCACTTAGAACAGTGTTCTGCACATAGTAAGCGCTTAACAAATACCAAAATCATCATCATATTGGCCCAACACTATCCTGTGCTGAGTTTCTTCAGTGAGGCAGCTTCTGTCAGGCTGGTCTCTCTCTGAAGATCTGAATGGGGAATATTTGATAGAGACTAGGACAAAGGAGCCAAACTGTCCAGTGCAGTTTAGACCATCAGTCTGTCCCCCATCTCTTCTAATCTGTCTGGGACCTAATGGGAGTATGATAAAAGTGATAAGATGGTCAGTGGCATTCATTCCTGTGTGAACCCCACTTCTCACTGCAAAGTCTATGCAGCCAATCAGAACTGCTGTTTTACCAGATGATAGATGTTGTATAATCATGGCAATCATTCACCTTAGTGATGTTATCATGATGCAAGTAAAATGGGAGGTGAAAAGTGGATCTTGTCTGACCATCTGTTCCTTGCCCCACATCACTTACGTATCTTTACATTAATGTCTGTCTCCCCCCTCAAGACTGTAAGCTTATTATGGGCAGGGAACGTGTCTACCAACTCTGTTACTTTTTCTCTTTAGTATTTAATACAGTACTTGGCATTTTCTCTTTAGTATTTAATACAGTACTTGGCACACAGTAAGCACTCAAATACAATAGGCTGATAATTGTCCTTGGATCTAGTCCCCTCAGCCATTCTGGTAGGTCTGATTTGCCACGAATGGGGATACAGATGAGGAGGTGAGGTGGGATGTGTTTCTGGGGTGGAGGGAAGGGTGTGAACAATTCTGCTTTGATAGAATTCAATGGGATTGTAGGGTTTGTCAGACAGCCGCCATGAAGATGGTCTCTGCCTGTGGACCTTGGTGGGGAGTGTCCAGGGTTGACAGAATTTGGTAGACCAGTCTGGGTGGGGGCTGGAGTGAGGGAGGAGCATTAAATAATGATGAGGCAAGGACATGGGCAAAGGGTCAGCGGTGACATAGACGAGATCGAGGTAAGGCAAATAGGTTTATGTTGAGGAGTAAAGTATGTGGGCTTAAGCAGCTGCTGTCCGGTTGGTCCCTTTCTGAAGATCTGGATGGGGAATATTCGATAGAGGCTAGGATCAAGGAATCAAACTGTCCAGTTGAGCCTGGAGCATCAATCCCTCCCAGCTTTTTTCTAATCTGTCTGGGATCTAACAGGGTATGACTGAAGTGGTAATAACCTGGCCTATGGCATTTATTCCTGTGTGAATCCCAAATCTCACTGCAAAGTCTATACAGCCAATCAAAATTGGTATTTTACCAGATGATAGATCTTGTGCTGTATTGGAATCATTTATTTTATATAATAAAATAGTATAATATAGTACAATAGTGCAAGTAAGACAGGTGAAAAGTGGATCTTGTCTGACCATCCTGGTTATTGCTGTTGGGTGTATCACTGTGGTAGCCATAGGTATTAGCGTTACATGCTGAAAGAGCCTGGTACAAAATCCCAAGAGGCATCAGGCCTGACTATGCCACATGTCTTGGTTTATTGCTCTTGGGATTTTGCATGAATCTCTCACGGGGGCAACTTCAGCTGCCCCTACAAGTGATGCACCCAAAAGGTACTCTTTTGGAGTCAGGATTTCCTGGGTATGGAGTCTGATTTTCCAGAGGTAAGATTGAGATGCCAAGGTTTGGGGATGAATTCAGGGCTTGGTTCCAATGAGGCTGGCACAAGTGTCAACCCTGGCAGGGATAAATCATGATGATAGTAGCTACACCAAACACTATGGTAATTGTATCATGGTGACACAGACCCACACGCAGTCCCCTCCCCTGAACTGAGTCCACTCGGAGACTCCAGATATCACTGCCCAGATTGGGGATGTAAATAAATAGGTGAGCTATGGCTTCTCCCTATCATCTACCCCAGGGCCTTGTGTGGGGCCACTAATAGAATCAGTCTTCTCTAACCAACAGGTGATGATCTTGTGTAAACGTTATGATCATTCACTTCAATGAAGATTCACAGTGGGCAGGAATCTGTTCTGCTCATGCTTCATGTATCCTGGTTATTGCTGTTGACTGTATCACTGTGGTCATAGTTACCAGTATTGCCACATTGTGCGGGCGCCATACAAAATCTCCAGACATATCAGTGGAGCAAATGTCTTTCGATTGGCTTTAGGATGTTAAAAGGGGTATTAAAATGCTGGAATTTGAGATTGGGTCTGGGACTCAAGTGTCTGATGTCATTAGGGTTTTTACATTTGGTTTCATCCTGGGACAGGAATGGGACTTTGATGTGAGACCAATCCTTTTGCTAATAACTGCTACTTCTAACACGGAAGTAGCACAGTGATATATCATCTGTGACATAATCTTCCTTGGATCAAGCCTTCCCACACCCCCCCCCCTGCCAAACTCTGGAAATTCCCACTTGTCTAGAATGCCAGTGGGAGTGAGAAAGTGAAAGCTGGTTTGTATTTATTGATGGAGATGGGGAGTGTGTGTGTGAGTATGGAGTAGCATTGTGTTCTGTTCTGTTGCCGACTTGTACTGAGTGTGGAGTAGCATTTTGTTCTGTTCTGTTGCCGACTTGTTCATTCCAATCGCTTAGTACAGTGCTCTGCACATAGTAAGCACTCAATAAATACTATTGAATGAAATACTATTGAACTGTGCCAACCAACAAAACACTGTGGACTGTCTCATCTCATCTTGATAGGATGTCTGCCTTAGAGTCGGCCTGTTCCCCCAGAGGTGTGTGGAGAAGGTCCAGTGGTGTGTCATTTGTTTTGCTCAGTTCACAATTTTCATTGTGAAGTCTGACACTGGCAGTGATCAAAAATTAGAATGGGTAACATATGGGTGGCTTGTGAACTCATGCAATGATCATGATCTTTCAATTTAGGAAAGTATCAAGGAGCAGAGCAGCAGGTTGATGAGGGGATGTTGTGTGACCATACTGACTACCACTGTTGTCTATAACCCTGATAGCTGTTACCAACATAATCACATCCTGTGAGCCCCACGAAAAATTTCTGGGGATGACACTGGTGTCAAAATGTACTGGCTGTGGGTTCAATATGAGTATTTCAGGATTTGAAGATGGGCAGATTTGAGGATAGATCCAGGACTCAGATCTCTTGCATTTGATTTTGCTGAGGTCTCAGCTGACTGCACCCTGGAGTGAAAAAGAGATATTGAATAGAGACAAATCACTGTGGTAGCTACAACCACCACTACAATAATACACTGTGACACAGACCCACACACAGTCTCCTCAGCCCCACGACTCTAAGATCTCTTCAGAACCCTTTGCCCAGAACAAAGATGGGAGTAAAGTGGTGAAAGTTGGCTTTTCCATAGTGTTAACTTTAACTTTCTATACCCTGATTGTGTTTGAGCCCCAGTGAGGGGTGTAAATAGATGCTCCCAAATTCTGCCCTGCATCCAGTCTTCTCAGTGGGGAGGCTGCTGTGAGGTGGATCTCTTCCTTGAGAGTGTGTGTGATGGGGACAAAATCTTCAAGGTCAGAATTTAAGGACCAGATGGTCCAGTTCACTGAAACTGTACTGGTTTTATTCACGTTTTGATCCCTATTCATGCCAATTAATCTGGATCTGTCTACTCCTCTAGACTGTAAACTCACTGTGGGCAGAGAACATGTCTACCAACTCTGTTGTATCCTCCCAGGCATTCAATGCAGTTGTTTGCACCCAATAATTATTCAATAAGTGCCACTGATCAATGGACACTAAAACAGTGATGCAATGCCCAAATGTGTGATTTAAATTTGTATGATTCTGAAATCTATGCAGCCAGCAATTAACTAAATTAAGATGGGTCTTTTCCCTAGCTGGTGTGATGGAATTGTCATAATTACTTCAGTGCAAATGAGAGTAGATCTGGTCTGACAGTGTTAGTTTATGCTTTTGGCTGTGTCACTATGGTAATTGCTATAAGCATACCTTGTAAAAGCCCCATCCAAAATTCTTCAAGGTGAGCCTTGGGAATCAGAATTTCTTGGGTTTGGATTTAAAATGAGTTTTCAGGTATAAAAATAATGCGGATACTGGGATTTGGCCATAAATCCAGGAGTCAGGAGTCTGATGACATTTATGTATCAAAACTGCCTCCATCCTGGAGAAGGGGAAGGATTTGACTGGAGACAAATCACTGTGGGAGTAACAAGTTCTTCCAGTAAATGGATTGTAAGAACAGTAATATCACAGTGACACATCCCTGCACATAATCCTTTGGGCATCTGGTTCTTGTTCCACATCACTTATATACATATCTTTACATTAATGTTTATCTTTTCCTCTAAACTGTAAGCTTATTATGGACAAGGAACATGTCTACCAACTGTTTTGTACTTTCCCAAGCATTTGGGAAAGAACAGTAGAGTTAGTTAACATGATCTCTGCCTACAAAGAGTTTACAGTCTGTAAGAAATCCTTTATTAAGTTGTGATGAACATTTAAACAAATTCAAACTCATCAGTCATGGTTGTTTATATTGAAAAGCCCCTGTAGCTAATATTTTTGGCCCTGTCTTTTCTCTGTGGCCTCTGAATACAGTAATAAGGCAAAGGACTCTATGTCAGGTGTTTAAATTCAAGGCATTTTGCTGCTTCAAGGGGAATTTTCCATTAGTCAAGCCAACTGTCACCCAGCCAGTATATTTATGGTGAGTACTGATAGAGCATGGGCCTGGGAGTCAGAAGGTCATGGGTTTTAATCCCAGCTCTGCCACTTGTCCACTGTGTGACCTATGCCAAGTCACTTCACTTCTCTGGGCCTCAGTTACTTCATCTGTAAAGTGGGAATTGAGACTGTGCGCCCCATGTAGGCCGGGGATTGTGTCCAAACCCATTTGCTTGTATCCACCTCCAGGGTTTAGTACGGTGCCTGGGACTCAGTAAGCACTTAACAAATACCCCACTGATAGTTATCATTAAGCAGATTTTTTATCAATCAGTTGTATTTATTGAGCACTCACTATGTGGCGGGAACTATACTAGGTGCTTGGAACAGTACAACGCAACAATCAGACACATTTCTTTACCACAATGAGAACTAAATTAAAATCTGTCTTTTCTAACCAGGGGGATGTAACTGTCATAATCATTTCATCAGTGCAAGTGAGTGTGAATCTGGTCTGACTATGCTGGTTATTGATTTGGCTGTGTCATTGTGGTGGTTGTTGTTACCACATATTGAGAGAGGACATTGTTTAAAATCCATTTTCTGGGGTTGGAATTCCTGGGTTTGGATTCATAATGAACTTTAGCTTATGAAAAAGAGGGTTGAAATTCTGGATTCTGGGGATGGATCTGACTCTTATCTCCAAGTCTGACAGTACTGGTGTCTCGGGTTTGGCAGCACTCCATGGAAAATTACTGTGTGTGGATCTATGTAACTGACATGGCTATTGTATATGATCCTTTATCCAGTCTTATCTCTTGGACTGATCCCCACCACCCTCCCCGTCAAACCTCCCAAGTTAACTCCTTGGTATCCCTCAGTACTCTGCAGATCCCTGTACTGGTACAGGGAATGTGAATGAAAAGGTCAGAGCTGGTTTCTGTCTTGGGGCCTAGGGAGAGGTGTGGAAGGACTTTGTTTAGAAACAAATCCCTGTGTCCAATCATCCTTTAGAAGAGACAATCTTAGAGTCCACCTCTTTTTTCCATGCAGAGATAGGTAAAGTGATCCAAGGGATCTGAAGTCTAGTTATTTGTAGAACCAACACTGCCTCAATCCTTATCACTCCTCATCAGGGACCTCATGAGGGGGCTACTGAAACAGAGATAAAGTAACCAAAGGTGGTATTTTATTCCAGTGTAAGTCTCAATTTTCTTTATAAAGTTTGTGCAGCCAGAAATTAAATGAATTAGAATTGGTTTTCTCTAACCGATGGGTAATGAAAAAACTTGTGTAACTGCTGTTATCATTCCCTTCAGCAATCTGTTAAATGCAGACTGTGGGTGAAAAGGGGATCTGTTCTGACTGAGCAGAGCGTGTCCTAGTTATTGCTACTGAGTCAAACACTGAGAAGGGTCTCTCCTATAGTCAGTCGGAGGATCTCATACAAAAAACTCCAGAAGGGTTTTGGGGGATGAAACTTCCTGGTTTTGATTGCAGAAAATTTCCCAGTTTGTACTGAAGCATTTTGGGGCTTTGGGGCTCATCTGGGACTCAGTTCCACTGATGCTGCTGGGGCCTCAATGTCAGCTGCTTTCTGTGGGGGAGGATTTTTGAATGGAGATGAAACACTGTGATAGTTACACCAGCTACTACCACAAGCATATCACAGTGACACAGACCCGCACAATATCTACTCTGCTACAACAGATGCCCATAGCCCTTAGACCTCTGGGTGAGTCCATTGCTCAGACGCGAAAGTAGTGAAGAGAAGAGAACTGGTTTTTCTGTGATGGATTTTGTTCCCTAAATTGCCTGGGTCAAAGCGAGGGTTGTGATGTGGCACTGCCTCAACACTGCCTTTTGAGCTACTTCAGTGGGGCAGCTGGTCTTTCTGAAGATCTGGATGAGGATTATGTGATAGAGACTAGAGCCAAGGAACCACACTGTCCAGTTCATCTTGGAGTGACAATCTCTCCCCACTCACTTCTATCTGGGATCTAATGGGGTGCAATTGAAGTTTTGATAAGATGGACTATGGCATTTGTTCTTATATGAATCCCAATTCTCATTGTAAAGTCTGTGAAGCTAATCAGAATTGTTTATTTACCAGATGGCAGATCTTGTATAGTCGTGACAATCACTCATGTTAGGGAGGTATCATGGTGCAAGTAAGATTTAAGATGATGATAATGGTATTTAAGTGTTTACTATGTGCCAAGCACTGCTCTTAACACTGGGGTAGATACAAGGTTATCAGGTTGCCCCACTTGGGGCCCACAGTCCATTTGTCTGCTTTGTGATCTTGGGCAAATCACTTCTCTCTGTCTCAGTTTCCTCATCTGTAAAATGAGGATTAAGACTGTGAGCCCCACAGGGGACAACCTGATTACCTTGTATCTACCCCAGTGCTTAGAACAGTGCGTGGCACATAAGCATTTAACAAAAATATTATTGTGATTATGAATCCCCATTTTACAGACAAGGAAACAGAGAAGCTAAGTGACTTGTCAGCTGTGTGACTTTGGGCAAGTGGTAGAGCTGGGATTAGAACCCATGACCTCTGACTCCCAAGCCTGTGCTCTTTCCACTAAGCAAAGCTGCTTCTAGATGAAGAGTAGATCTTGTCTGACCATCCTGGTTACTACTCTCAGGTGTATCACTGTGGTAGCTATAGCCACTGGAGTTATACCTTGAAAGAGCCTGGTACATGCGGCACATCTTGTTTACTGCTCTTGGGCATATGACTTGTAAAAGGGGCTGTTATAGTCACCTCTTGTGAGAGATTCATGAAACATCATCAAAGATTCTTTTGCAGTCAGGATTTCCTGGATTTGGAGTTTACCAGAAGTAAGAGGATTGAGATGCACGGGTATAGCTGGTCATATCCTGGGTGGGATTAAATGGAAACAAATCATGATAGTAGCTACACTAACCACTGCTTCTGTAATCATATCATGGTGACACAGACCTGCACATGATCTGCTCTGAGTCCACTCACAGCACTGCAGATCCCATTGCCCAGATCATGAATGTAAGGGAAAAGGTAGATCTGGCTACTCCCCACAGTCTGCCCCAGGGCCTGGTGTGGGGTGTGGAGCTACTCTTGCCCAGACACTAATCATTGTGTCCAGTCATCCTTTTGAGGAAGGTGCTTTAAGATTGGACTCTTTTTTTTTTTCCTGCAGTGCTGTGTGGGGACGATGTAGTGGGAACAAAATCCCTGAGACCAGATCTGAGGAGTCTGTTGGCTCAGTTCCCTGCAGTAACCATACCCAATCCTAATATTCCTGGACCAACCACAGTCCATCTAAAAAAAGGGATAATGTGGACAAGTATGGAATTGGTGCCTGTGTGACCAGCTGTTATTAAGACTGGACATCTGTAAGAAGCTCAATTAGAATCTGTCTTCTCTAACCAACATGTAATCTTGTGTAAATGTCATGATCATTTGCTTCAGTGAAGATTCAAGGTGGGGTGGGAATCTGTTCAAGCTGCATGTGTTGTGGTTATTGCTGTTGATTGTATCACTGTGGTAGTAGCCATCATAGCCACACTGTGAGTGTTCCGTACAAAATCTCCTGATGTGTCACTGGAGAAAATGTCTTGGGAATAGGATTCAGGATCTGAAAAGAACTAAAATACTGGAATTTGAGACTGGATCTGGGACTCGTGTCTGATGTCATTAGGATTTTTACAGTTGGCTGCATCCTGGGAAAGGAGTGGGATTTTGATGGGAGACTGACCTTTGTGGTAGTAACAGCTACACCTATCCCAATAGCACAGTGACACATCCCTGACATAATCTTCCTTGGATCAAGCCCTCCCAATCCCTTTAAACTCTGACTGATCCCATTGGCCTAGAATGGACATGTGAGTGGAAAAGGTGAAAGCTGGTTTGTCCTTATTTAATAGATATCTCTGAGATGGAGAGCACCAGAGGGTGGAGTGACATTTTGCCGTCACAGAGCTCTAGACTGTCTCATCTTATTAGGTTTGCCTTAGAGCCAGCCTGTTTTCCCAGAGCTGGGACGAGAATGTCTCATGGTGTCACAGAATTCCTGAGGCCAGTGATGATTGGTGCCTGGGATTGCTTCCCCAATCCTCACCAATCTAGGCTTGATCCTTTATTGAGGTGCTAATGAAGTAGGAATAAGATGAAGTTTCTCAAGTGCTTAGTAGTAATAATAATAGTGATATTTAAGCACTTACTACATGTCAAGCACTGTTCTAAGTGCTGGGGTAGATAAGAGGTTATCAGACTGTCCCACGTGGGGCTCACAGTCTTAAAACCCATTTGGCAGATGAGGTAACTGAGGCACAGAGAGGTTAAGTGACTTGCCCAAAGTCACACAGCTGACAAGTGGCAGAGCTTGACTCCTAAGCTCAGGCTCTTTCCATTAAGTCATAATGCTCTGCACCCATTGTTCTGCTCAGTAAGATTGACCAAATGCCTGATTTGTATAGGTCAGTCCCAACTTTTTCTACAAAATTAGTGATCAGAAATTAGAATGTAACACGGGTGACTTATGATCTTGTGCAGTGACATCTTGTGCAGTGATCACAATCATTAACTTTTCAGTAAAGTATTAAGATGCAGAGCAGCAGGGTGAAAAGGGGATGTGATCTGACCATACTAGCTATTGCTGTTTTCTATATCCCTGTGATAGCTGTTACTAACATAACCACATCTTGTGAGCTCTATGTAAAATTCTGTAGATGACACTGGTGTCAGAATGTCCTGGCGGTGGATTCAGTATGAATATTTCAGGATTTGAGGATGGGCAGATTTGAGGATAGATCCAGGACTCAGATCTCTTGATTTCAATATTGCCAAGGTCTCAGCTGACCGCACCCTGGAGGGGAAAGAGAGATATTGCATAGAGACAAATCACTGTGGTAGTTATAATAACTACTACCATAACTATACACAGTGACACAGACCTGCACACAATCTCTTCAGCCCCACGGCCCCTAGACCTCTGCAGAACCACTGCCCAGACCAAGGATGGAAGTAAAGTGGTAAAAGTTGGCTTCTCCATAATGTTGACTTTCTATACCCTGATTGTGTCTGAGCCCCAGTGAGGGTTGTAAATTGATGGTCCGCAAACCCTGCCCTGCCTCAAATCTTCTCAGCGGGGTGGCAGCTGTGAGGTGATCTCTTCCTGGAGAGACTGTGTGATGGGGACAAAATCTGATATCAGAGTTGAGGGACCAGATGGTCCAGTTCACTGAAACTGTGCTGGATTTATTGGTGTTTCAATCCCTATTCATTCTGATTAATTTGGATCTGTCTCCCCTTCCAGATTGTAGCCTCTCTGTAGGCAGGGAACGTGACTTCCAACTCTGTATCCTGCCAAACACTTAATGAAGTGGTCTGCACACAGTAGTTGTTCAATAAATACCAGTGATGGATTGATACTAAAACAGCGATAAGATGACCAAAAATATGCAGTTGATAAATGGACGATTCTGAATTCTTATTGTAAAGTCTATGCAGGCAGCAATGAACTAAATTAAAATCTACCTTCTCTAACCAGGGTTATGTAATGCTCATAATCATTTCTTCAGTGCAAGTTTGAGTGGAAATGATCTGACAATGCTGGTCATTGTTTTGGGCTGTGTCATTGTGGTAGAAGCTATAACCAACACCTTGAGAGAGCCCCATACAAAATCCCTCCAGAGGGTCTTGGGAGTCAGAATTTCATGGATTTGGATTTAAAATGAATTTCTAGGTATAAAAAGAATAGAAATACTGGGGTTTGCTCAAAAATCCAGAAGTCCGATGACAACTGTTTATCAAAGTTGCCTCCATCTTGGAAAAAAAGCGGAAGAATTTGATTGGAAACAAATCACTGTGAGAGTAACAGATGTATTCAGGATCTTCATTCCTATCACAGTCATATCACAGTGATACAGACCTTCACACAATCCTCTGAGCATCTGGTACTTGCTCCACATCACTTATGTACATATCTTTATATAAATATCTGCCTCCCTATCTAGGCTGCAGCTCATTATGGGCAGGGAATGTCTACCAACTCTGTTGTTTTGCACTCTCACAAGCACTTAGTACAGTACTCTGCACATAGTGAGCACTCAATGATAACAGTGATATTTGTCCTTGGACCAAGCCTTTCAGCCCCTCTGGAAGGCCCCATTTGCCACAACTGGTGGTATAGGTGAAGAGGTGAGAGCTGCATGGCTCAGTGGAAAGAGCCCGGGCTTGGGAGTCAGAGGTCATGGGTTCTAATCCCGGCTCTGCCACTTGTCAGCTGTGTGACCTTGGGCAAGTCACTTCACTTCTCTGGGCCTCAGTTAACTCATCTGGAAAATGGGGATGAAGACTGTGAGCCCTACGTGGGACAACCTGATTACCTTGTATCTACCCCAGCGCTTAGAACAGTGCTTGGCACATAGTAAGCGCTTAACAAATACCAATATTATTATTTCTGGGGTGGAGGGAAAGATGTGAATGATTCTGCTTTGATAGAATTCACGGGGACTTTGGAGTTTGTCAGCAGCTGCCCTGAAGATGGTCTCTGTCTGTAGAGCTGGATAAGGAGTGTCCAGTGTTGACAGAATTCTGTAATAATGATGATGGCATTTATTAAGCACTTACTGTGTGCAAAGCACTGTTCTAAGAGCTGGGGTGGGTACAAGGTCATCAGGTTGTCCCAAGTAGGGCTCACAGCCTTCCCATTTTACAGATGAGGAAACTAAGACTCAGAGGTTTAGTGACTTTCCCAAAGTCACACAGCTGACAAATGGCAGAATCTGGATTAGAACCCATGACCTCTAAATCCCAAGCCCAGGCTCTTTCCACTAAGCCAAGCTGCTTCTGAGAGGGAGTCGGTAGGAGGGGAGGAGTATTGCCTAACAAATATTGTAATAATAATAGTCCTCAGCAGAGATGTCAGTGTCCTTAATCAAATGTTTACCAATCAGCTTTACCCTTCTTGTAAAGGAACCAGAGGCTACTAGCCCATCAACCTCTGGTAATTGAAACTCTTTAGACATGGAGGTGGTAGCCTTATGCTGCGATTGCAATGGAATATTGAGAAGGGTGTGGTTTGACAAATTTAGGTAGGCTCACACTTCAGGAAAGTGAGTCTCTTTCCGTAGAGATCAAGGGCTCAGAAACAGGAGACTAAAGGATGAATGGCAGAGTGGGGAGAGGCCAGATCCTGGGGGATCGGCAGGGATGATGCAGTAGTTGAGGGGTGAGTTGGCCAGACCCGGAACAATGGATATGATGATAGTGATCCAAAGGTGGATTTGAGAAGGGTCTGGAGGTGGAAAAAAGACTGGATTTAGCAAATGATGGCATGTAGAGAGTGAAAATTGACATCGGAAGCTGGAATGATGGGATTTGGGGAGCAGGTAAATTCAATACATTGCTGAGAAAACAATAGGATCCATAAGTGTTTGAAGTGCAATTGAAAAAGGCAAATGGGGATTTTGGATAGGTCCCTCTAAGAGTGAACTTTACCTTATGAAAAAGATTATTGAAATTTTGGAATGTGGGGATGGGAACAACTCACCTCCAAGTCCAAGACAGAGCATTACCCAGTGGATAGATTACATACCTGGGTTCTAATCCCAGCTCAGCCACTTGTCTGCCTCTTGAGCAAGTCAATTTATTTCTCTTTGCCTCAGGTACCTCATCTGAAATATGGGGATTAACACTGTGAGCCCCATATGGGGCATGATCTTTGTCCAACCTGATTAGCTTGTATCTACCCAGTGGTAAGTACAATGCCTGGCATATAGTGAGATCTTAACAAATGCCATAAAAAGAAGTCTGACACTGCTGGTGTTTTAGAATTAGCAACAGTCTGCAGGAAAATGAATGGGGACAAAATTGGATTTTGAGTGCAGGATGGAAAGTGGGCAAAGATATAGGGCTAGAGGGGAACTCATAGAGACTGACTTCACTTAACAGGCAAATGAGCCATCATTTGGGATCTTTGGAAACTCTGTGGGCTCTAGGAATTTGAACTAATGGACTGAGACAATCTAGTGAAACTTTGGGCACAGCCTGTGTATCACTCCAAGAACCCTGTAAAAAAAAAAAAAAAAACCTTTAAGTGATCCTATGGGGATGGAATTCTGGGTTTGGATTCAAAGCAGCATGGCGTAGTGGAAAGAAAACGGACTGGGGAGTCAGAGGTCATGAGTTCTAATCCCAGCTCTACTACTCATCAGCTGTGTGACTTTGGGTAAGTCACTTAACTTCTCTGTGCCCCAGTTACCTCATCTGTAAAATGGGGACTAAGACTGTGAGCCCCTCGTGGGACAACCTGATTCCCTTGTATCTACCCCACTATTTAGAACAGTGATTGGCACATAGCACTTAACAAATAACATTATTATTATTTAGTTTATGAAAAAGGATTGAAATTTTAGATTTGGGTCATGGATCCCACACTCATCTCCAAGTCTGACCAATCTGTTGTTTTGGGCTTGGCAACATTCCATGGAAAATTACCATGTGTCTGGATCTGTATAACTGACATGGCAGCAGTCATTGCTGCTTCAACCAATGTTCTCCCTTGCACCAATTTTTTTTTTTTTCTCTCTGAGTCCACTACTGATAGCCTCGAGGATTCTGCAGATCCCTGGGCTCGGACCACGAATGTGAGTGAAAAGGTCAGAGCTGGTTTCTCGTTTGTGATGGGTTTCTGTCTTGGGGCCTAAGCAGGGGTATGGAGGAACTTTGTTTAGAAACAAGTCCTTTTGTCCAACCATCCTTTCCAAGTGATTGTCTTTGGGTCAATCTCTTTCTTTCCATGCAGAGGTGGATGAAGATCAGATCCAAGGGTCCTGAAGTCCTGTTTACCCATAGAATTTCCACTACCTCAATCCCAACCCAATCCTTACACCTCTCATCTGGGATCTCATAAGAGGCTACTGGAAAAGAGATGAAGTAGTCAAATGCAGGACTTTATTCCAGTAAAAGTTCCAATTTTCATTAAAGTTTGTGCAGCCAGAAATCAAATGAATTAGAATTAGTTTTCTCTAACTGGGTAATGAAAGATCTTGTGTAATTACCACATTCATTCCCTTCAGCACTCTGTAAAGTGGAGGCTGGGGGTGAAAAGTGGATATGTTGTGAGGGAGCAGAGTGTATCCTGGTTATTGCTACTGAGTGAAACACTGTAAAGGGTCTCTCCTGTAGTCACATTGGGAGGGTCTCATATAAAAACCTGAGAAGGGTTTTGGGGGTTGGAACTTCCTGGGTTTGGCTGCAGAAAACTTCCCAGACTGAACTGAGGGATTGCTATTTTGGGGCTTCATGGTGCATCTGGGACTTGGTTCCACTGAGTCTGCTGGAGCTTCTGTGTCAGCTACTTTCTTGGGGATGGGGGGTTGGCTATTTTGAATGGAGGTGAACCACTGTGAATGCCACACAAATCACTACTGCAACCATATTACACTGACACAGACCCACACAATTTCTACTCTGCTGGAACAGATGCCCATAGCCCTGAGAGCTCTGGGTGAGACCATCCCTCAGAGAAGCTAGCTCTCTCCTCTTCACTCACTTCTGGTCTGTTGTGAGCTTTTGTTCTATGAGTTGTCTGGGTCATGACAAGGGGTGGGAAGTGACAGTGCCTCAATGCTGCTCTGTGATGAGCTACTTCGGTGAGGCAGCTATCATCAGGCCGGTATCTTTCTGAAAATCTGGATGAGGAATGTGATAGAGACTGGGGCCAAGGAACCAGACTGTCCAGTTCAGCTTGGAGTATCAACCCGTTCCCGCTCTCTTCTAATCTGTCTGTGACCTAATGGGGTATGATTGAAGTGGTGATACTGTGGGATTCATTGCTATGTGAATCCCAATTCTCATTGCAAAGTCTATGCAGCCTTTCAGAAATGGTGTTTTACCAGAAGATGGGTCTTTTCTAGTCACAGTAATCATTCACATTAGTGATGTATCATCGTGCAAGTAATATGGGAGGTAAAAAGTGGATCTTGTCTGACCATCCTAGTTGTTGTTGTTTGGTATCACTGTGGTAGCTATAGCTATTAGGGATACACATAATAAGAGCCTGGTTCAAAATCCCCAGAGGTGTCTGGTCTGACCATTCCCTCTACCTGGGTTTATTATTCTTGGGTATATTACTTGCAGTAGGGGCACAAGTAAGATTGATGCAAAATCCTCTGAGGTACTCTTTTGGGGTCGGGATTTCTTGAGTATGAGGTCGGTGTATCCATAGGTAAGAGGATTGAGATGCCAAGGTTTGGAAATAAATTTAGGTCTCAGTTTCATTGACGCTGATGGCAGAGATGCCAACCGGTCACACTCTGGGAGGGATTAAATGGAAACAAAATATCATGATAGTAGCTACACCAACCACTTGTGCCACAATCTAATCAGGGTGATGCAGACCCGCCCCCAAACTCCTCCCCTGCATTAAGTCCACTCAGAGAACTGAAGATCTCATTGTCTAAATTGGGCATGTGAGTGAATAGGTGAGATCTGGCTTCTCCCCACAGCCCTCCCTAGAGGTGTGGTGCCACTCTTGCCCAGACACTAATCCCTGTGCCCACTCATCCTTTTGAGGGAGGTGTGTTAAGATTGATCTCTTCCCCTGCAGAGCTGAATCTTTTCTAACCAACAGGTTAGAATATTGTGTAAATGTCATGATCTCTTCAGGTGGGGTAGGAATCGATTCTGTTCATGCTGCATGTGTTCTGGTTATTGCTGTTGACTGTATCATTGTGGTAGTAGCTGTTACCATAGCCACAGTGAGAGAGCTCCATACAAAATCCATAAAGACGAGTCACTGGAGAAAATATCTTGGGCTTGGATTCAGCATGTGAAATGGAGAATTAAAATGCTGGGATTTGAGCCTGGATCTGGTACTCGAAAGTCTAATGTCATTATGGGAAGCAGTGTGGCTCAGTGGAAAGAGTACGGGCTTGGGAGTCAGAGGTCATGGGTTCAAATCCTGACTCTGCCACTTGTCAGCTGTGTGACTCTGGGCAAGTCACTTAACTTCTCTGTGCCTCAGTTACCTCATCTGTAAAATGGAGATTAGGACTGTGAGCCTCATGTGGGACAATCTGATTACCCTGTATCTACCCCAGTGCTTAGAACAGTGCTCTGCACATAGAAAGTACTTAACAAATACCAACATTATTATTAGGTTTTATAGTTGGCTGCATCCTAGGAAAGGAGTGGGATTTTGAAAGGAGACCAATCCCTGTGGTAGTTTCAGCTACTCCTATCACAGTAGTAGTACAGTGACATATCAAGACGCAATCTTTCTTGGATCAAGCCCTTCCAATCCCTTTAAGCTCTGGCTGATCTCATTTGCCTAGTATGAGGATGTGAGTGAAAAGGTGAAAGCTGATTTGTACTGATGGATATCTTTTAGATAGCACCAAAGTGTGGAGTGACGTTGTGCCAACCAACAAAAATCACTAGATTGTCTCATCTCATCTTGTTAGGATGTCTGCCTATAGCGCCAGCCTGGTCCTCAAGAGCTGTGTGGAAAATGTCCGGTGGTGTCATAGAATCTCTGAGGCCAGCAATGAGGGGCTTGGTTTGGTACCCCAATCCTTACCAATTGAAGCCTGACCTCCTATTAAGTTGTTATTTAAGCAATGATAAGATGAACTTTCCCCAGTATTTAGTACAGTGCTTTGCACACAGAAAATGCTTAATAAATGCCATTGATGACCAAATGACATTTTGTTTTGGTCAGTTACCAATTTTCACTGTGAATTCTGACACTGGCAGTGATCAAAAATTAGAAAGGGTAACATATGGGTGGCTTATGATCTCATGTAATGATCATGATCATTCACTTTAGGAAAGTATCAAGAAGGAGAGCAGCAGGGTGAATAGGGGATGTTGTGTGACCTTACTGACTACTGTTGTCTATATCCATGTGATAGCTGTTACCAACATAGTCACATCCTGTGACCTCCATGACAAATTTCCAGAGATGACACTGGAGTCCAAATATCCTGGCTGTGGGTTCAGTATGAGTATTTCAGGATTTGAGGATGGGCAGATTTGAGGATAGATCCAGGACTCAGATCTCTTGTATTCGATTTTGCCGAGGTCTCAGCTGACTGCTTCCTGGAGTGAAAAAGAGATATTGAATAGAGATGAATCACTGTGGTCGTAACAACCACTACTATAATAATACACCGTGACACAGACCCGCACACAATCTCCTCAGCCCCATGACTCTTAGATCTCTTCAGAACCCAATGCCCAGACCAAGGATGGGACTAAAGTGGTGAAAGTTGGCTTCTCCATGGTGTTAACTTTCTATTCCTTGATTGTGTCTGAGTCCCAGTGAGGGGTGTAAATTGATGCCCCCAAACTCTGCCCTGCCTCCAATCTTTTCATTGGGTTGGCTGCTGTGAGGTGGGTCTCTTCCTTGAGAGTGTGTGTGATGGAGTCAAAATCTGAGACCAGAATTCGGGGACCAGATGGTCCAGTTCACTGAAACTGTGCTGTATTTATTGGTGTTTCCATTCCTATTCACTCTGATTAATTTGGGTCTGTCTACTCATCGAGACTCTATGATCACTGTCATGCCCTCCTCTGCACAAAGTGTTCAATAAATAGCACTGATCAATTGTTATTAAAACAGTGGTTAACTCTGTGGATTCCTCCCAAGCATTTAATGCAGTGATCTGCACACAGTGAGTGTTCAATAAATGCCACTGATAAAATGATACTAAAACAGATAAAAATGACTAAATATGTGATTCATTCAATTGAATTTATTGAGCAATGTACTAAGTGCTTGAAAGTACAATTTGATGTTTGTATGATTCCCAATTCTTATTGTAAAGTCTATGCAACCAGCAGTGAACTCAATTAAAATCTATCTTTAGCTGGGGTAATGTAATTGTCATAATCCCTTTAGTGCAAGTGAGTGGATCTAGTCTGACACTGTTAGTTATTTTTAGCTGTGTCACTATGGTAGTCATAACCACACCTTGAGAGCCCAGTATAAAATCTTGGATTTGGGCTCAAAATGAGTTTCCAGATGTAAAAAGAATTAAGATTGGGATACTGGGAATTTGGCCATAAATCCTGGAGTCAAATGACACTTGTGTATCAAAGTTGCCTCAGTCCTAGAGAAGGGGAAGAATTTGATCAGGAACAAATCACTGTGAGAGGAACAGATGTAGTCATCATCTTCATCTTCACTACAATTGTACCACAGTGACACAGCCCTACACATAATCCTTTGGGCATATGGTACCGTCGCCACATCAGTTTCATTAATTTCATTCATCATATCGTTTCATTAATTTCTGCCCTGCCTCTCTAGACTGTAATCACATTATGAGCAGGGAACTTGTCTACCAGCTCTGTTGTTTTGTACTCTCCCAAGTAGTTAGTACACTGCTCTGCACGCAATAAGCATTCAGAAAATACAATTGATTGATAATGGTCCTTGGATCGAGCCCCTTCAGCCCCTTTGGAGGGTCCCATTTGCAAAAACGGGGGACACCATTCATTCAATAGTATTTATTGGGCGCTTACTATGTGCAGAGCACTGTACTAAGTGCTTGGAATGTACAAATCAGTAACAGATAGAGACAGTCCCTGCCCTTTGACGGGCTTACAGTCTAATCGGGAGAGACAGACAAGAACAATGGCAATAAATAAAATCAAGGAGAAGAACATCTCATTAAAACAATAGCAAATAAATAGAATCAAAGTGATGAACATCTCATTAACAAACTAAATAAGGTAATGAAGATATATACAGTTGAGCGGTCGAGTACAGTGCTGAGGGGATGGGACGGGAGAGGGGGAGGAGCAGAGGGAAAGGGGGGAGAAGAGGGTTTAGCTGCAGACAGGTGAAGAGGGGGGTAGAGGGAGCAGAGGGAAAAGGGGAGCTCAGTCTGGGAAGGCCTCTTGGAGGAGGTGAGCTTTAAGTAGGGTTTTGAAGAGGGGAAGAGAATGAGTTTGGCAGAGGTGAGGAGGGAGGGCATTCCAGGACCGCGGGAAGATGTGGCCCAGGGGTCAATGGCGGGATAGGCGAGACCGAGGGACGGTGAGGAGGTGGGCGGCAGAGGAGCAGAGCGTGCGGGGTGGGCAGTAGAAAGAGAGAAGGGAGGAGAGGTAAGAAGGGGCAAGGTGATGGAGAGCCTTGAAGCCTAGAGTGAGAAGTTTTTGTTTTGTGCGGAGGTTGATAGGCAACCACTGGAGGTTTTTAAGAAGGGGAGTGACATCCCAGAGCGTTTCTGCAGGAAGATGAGCCGGGCAGCGGAGTGAAGAATAGACTGGAGCGGGGAGAGAAAGGAGGAAGGGAGATCAGAGAGCAGGCTGACACAGTAATCTAGCTGGTATATTACGAGAGCCCGTAACAGTAAGATAGCCATTTGGGTGGAGAGGAAAAGGCAGATCTTGGCGATATTATAAAGGTGAGATCGGCAGGTTTTGGTGATTACTCTGTGAGCCCCATACGGGACATGGCCTGTGTCCAATTTGATTAGCTTGTCTCTACCACTGTGCTTAGTACAATGCTTGGCACATAGTGAGAGCTTAACAAATACCATAAAGTCTGACAGTGCTGTTGTCTCGAGTTGGCAACACTCTGTAGGAAACTGTATGGGAGCAAAATTGAATTTTGAGTGCAGGAGTGGAAAATGGGCAAAGGTATAAGGGGAGAGGGGAATTCATAGGGACTGATTCCACTTAACAGGCAAATGAGTCATCATTTGGAATCTTTGGAAACTCTGTAGTGTCTACTAATTTGAACTAATGGGCTGAAAGAATCTGGTGTAACTTTGCTTGGCACAGCCTGATAAGTGCTATTAAGTGTATCAATGTGGTAGGCATTGTTACCAGACTCTCTCACCCCATACAAAATCCCTAAAGGAGCCTCAGGGGATGGAATTCCTGGATTTGGATTTGGAATGAACTTTATGAAAAAGAGGATTGGAGTTCTGCATTTTGGGATTGGATCTGACAATCATCTCCAAGTCTGACAGTTCTGGTGTCTCAAATTTGGCAACACTCATGGAAAATTACCATGCTTGTTTCATGGAAACAAATCTCCTTATTACACCAGCTCAGGCTTTATACAGACTATTTAATTTCAAGAGAATAGAAGAGAGTTGAAATGGAGAGACGCTGTGCTTCATGCCAAAAAATCTGACCTTTATTTCTCCACCTTATGTCTTCAAGGCCTTTTATTTGATAGTGCAGGTAGACTAACTGGAGTCAAAACAGAGAGGGATTGGATTCATCCACAGTCTAACTGGTGTCATGCAAAAATTTAGCTGTCGATCCTCCAGTGCTCTCTTCAGGCTCCGCCCCTGGTCTTCATGTCTTGGGCTGATGGAGAGAGCAAAGAGGTTAGAATGGGGTGAAGACCTTCATGCTAAAACCCCCTAATCATCCCTGAAAGAGTAACTTTGACATTATCCTCGACTCCCCTCCCCCCTCCCCATTCAACCCACATACTCAGTCCATCACCAAATCCTGTCAGTCCCAGCTTCACAACAATGCTAAAATCTGCCCTCTCCTCTCCATCCAAACTTCTACTTTCTGGGGGAGATTTTGAGTGGAGATGAACCACTGTGATAGCCACACAATTCACCAGTGCAAGCATATAACAGTAACACACAGAACCACACATCTACTCTGGAACAGGTGCCCATAGTCCTGAGAGCTCCAGGTGAGTCCCTTCCTCAGAGAAGCCAGTTCTTGCCTCTTCATTCACTTCTGGTCTGTAAGGGATTTTGTTCCTCAAATTATTTGGGTCACAGTGAGGGGAGAGAAGTGATATTGCCCCATCACTGTCCTGTGCTGAGTTACTTCAGTGAGGCAGCTTCTGTCAGGCTGGTCTCTCTCTGAAGATCTGAATGGGGAATATGTGATAGAGACTAGGACCAAGGAACCAAACTGTCCAGTGCAGCTTAGACCATCAATCTGTCCCCCATCTCTTCTAATCTGTCTGGGACCTAATGGGAGTATGATAAAAGTGATAAGATGGTCAGTGGCATTCATTCCTGTGTGAACCCCAATTCTCACTGCAAAGTCTATGCAGCCAATCAGAACTGGTGTTTTACCAGATGATAGATCTTGTATAATCATGGCAATCATTCACCTTAGTGATGTTATCATGATGCAAGTAAGATGGGAGGTGAAAAGTGGATCTTGTCTGACCATCTGGTCCTTGCCTCGCATCACTTACGTATCTTTACATTAATGTCTGTCTCCCCCTCGAGACTGTAAGCTTATTATGGGCAGGGAACGTATCTACCAACTCTGTTACTTTTTCTCTTAAGTACTTAGTACAGTACTCGGCACACAGTAAGCACTCAAATACAGTAGGCTGATAATTGTCCTTGGATCTAGTCCCCTCAGCCATTCTGGTAGGTCTAATTTGCCACGAATGGGGATACAGATGAGGAGGTGAGGTGGGATGTGTTTCTGGGGTGGAAGGAAGGGTGTGAACAATTCTGCTTTGATAGAATTCACTGGGATTGTAGGGTTTGTCAGGCAGCTGCCCTGAAGATGGTCTCTGCCTGTGGAGCTGGGTGGGGAGTGTCCAGGGTTGACAGAATTTGGTAGACCAGTCTGGGTGGGGGCTGGAGTGAGGGAGGAGCATTAAATAATGATGATGGTAATAATCGTCCTCAGCAGAGGTATCAAAACAAATTAAAAAAAAACTCCTCAAAAACCTGAAAACAGTTTTGGCTCTGCTAGTGATCAATTGTTTTAGATCTGTAGGCCCTATCTAAGCCTTCTTCCTGAGCAGAATTGCTCCCTAAACTTCCTTGTAGGAAGTGAGAGTGTTCATGCTGAAATTCTTAGTGTTAGAGGGCTTAGTTTCAGAGGGGTTACTTCTGGTGGCCTGGGCTTGGGAGTCAGAGGTCATGGATTCTAATCCCTGCTCCAGCACTTATCATCTGTGTGACTTTAGGCAAGTCACTTAACTTCTCTGTGCCTCAGTTACCTCATCTGTAAAATAGGGATTAAGACTGTGAGCCCCACTTGAAACAACCTGATTACCTTGTATCTGCCCCAATGTTTAGAACAATGCTTGGCACATACTAAGTACTTAACACATACTATCCTTATTATTAATCAAATAGATACTGATCAGCTTCACCCTTCTTGCAAACCCAACAGATTCTATGAGTCCATCATTTGATGGTATTTTCTGGGCACTTACTGTGGGTGGAACACCTTACTCAGCCCTTGGGAAAGCACAATATAGTAAATAGATGTGATCTCTGTCTACAAAGTGCTTAAAGTCTATAGGAAATACTATACTGAGTTGTGATGAATATTTAAATTGACCTGAAAGTCAACCAATTATGGTTGTTCATGTTTAAAAGCGCCCCCCCCCCCGCTAATATTTTTGTCTCTGTCATATCTCTGTGGCCTCTGAATACAATAGTAAAACCAAGGGGATCTACATCACACCCTTGTATTCAAGGCAATTTGCAGCTAGGTTTTGTGGAATTTTCAGTCAAGCCAAGTAACCCAGCAATATATTTATGTTGAGTCCTCTGTAGTCTTATTAGACAGACACTTTATCATTCTTTCATTGAGTACTTACTATATGCAGGGCACTGAAAGTGTTTGGGAGGCTACAACACAACAGGCACATTCCCTGCTCACAATGAGCTTACAGTCTCAAGGGAAAGACAGACATTAAATTAATAAAATTACAGATGCGAACATAGTGCTGGGGGGATGAATTAAGGGAGTAAGTCAAGGACACACAGGGAGGTGGAGGAAATGAGGGCATAATCAAGGAAGGCCTCTAGGAGGAGATGTACTTTAGGAGGAGTAAGAATTGGAAGGTAATTAGGAGAATAATTGCCTGTCAGATACGATAGGGCAGGCATTCTGGGCCAGAGGCAAGGACATGGGCAAGGGGTCAGCAGCGACATAGATGAGATCGAGGTAAGACAAATAGCTTTGTGTTGAGGAGTAAAGTGTGTGGGCTTAAGCAGCTGCTGTCAGGTTAGTCCCTTTCTGAAGATCTGGATGGGAAATATTTGATAGAGACTAGGATCAAGGAATCAAACTGTCCAGTTGAGCCTGGAGCATCATTCCCTCCCAGCTTTTTTCTAATCTGTCTGGGATCTAACAGGGTATGACTGAAGTGGTGGTAACCTGGCCTATGGCATTTATTCCTGTGTGAATCCCAAATCTCACTGCAAAGTCTATACAGCCAATCAAAATTGGTATTTTACCAGATGATAGATCTTGTGCAGTCTTGGAATCATTTATTTTATATAATAAAATAGTATAACATAGTACAATAGTGCAAGTAAGACAGGTGAAAAGTGGATCTTGTCTGACCATCCTGGTTACTGTTGTTGGGCGCATCACTGTGGTAGCCAAAGGTATTAGCATTACGCGCTGAAAGAGCCTGGTACAAAATCCCAAGAGGCATCAGGCCTGACTATGCCACATGTTTTGGTTTATTGCTCTTGGGATTTTGCATGAATCTCTCACAGGGGGCAACTTCAGCTGCCCCTACAAGTGATGCACCCAAAAGGTACTCTTTTGGAGTCAGGATTTCCTGGGTATGGAGTCTGATTTTCCAGAGGTAAGATTGAGATGCCAAGATTTGGAGATGAATCCAGGGCCTGGTTCCAATGAGGCTGGCACAGGTGTCAACCCTGGGAGAGAGAAATCATGATGATAGCAGCTACGCCAAATACTATGGCAATTGTATCATGGTGACACAGACCCACACGCAATCTCCTCCCCTGAACTGAGTCCATGTGGAGACTCCAGATATCAGTGCCTAGATTGGGGATGTAAATAAATAGGTGAGCTCTGGCTTCTCTCTATCATCTACCCCAGGGCCTTGTGTGAGGCCACTAATAGAATCAGTCTTCTCTAACCAACAGGTGATGATCTTGTGTAAACGTTATGATCATTCACTGAAGTGAAGATTCATAGTGGGCAGGAATCTGTTCTGCTCATGCTTCATGTATCCTGGTTATTGCTGTTGACTGTATCACTGTGGTCATAGTTACCAGTATTGCCACATTGTGCGGGCGCCATACAAAATCTCCAGACATGTCAGTGGAGAAAATATCTTTGGATTGGCTTCCGGATGTTAAAAGGGGTATTAAAATGCTGGAATTTGAGATTGGGTCTGGGACTCAAGTGTCTGATGTCATTAGGGTTTTTACATTTGGTTTCATCCTGGGACAGGAATTGGACTTTGATGTGAGACCTATCCTTTTGCTAATAACTGCTACTTCTAACACAGAAGTAGCACAGTGATATATCATCTGTGACATAATCTTCCTTGGATCAAGCCTTCCCACCCCCCCTAAACTCTGGCAATTCCCACTTGTCTAGAATGCCAGTGGGAGTGAGAAAGTGAAAGCTGGTTTGTACTTACTGATGGAGATGGGGAGCACCTGAGTGTGGAGTGGCATTGTGCCAACCAACAAAACGCTGTGGACTGTCTCATCTCATCTTGTTAGGTTGTCTGCCTTAGAGTTGGCCTGTTCCCCCAGAGGTGGGTGGAGAAGGTCCAGTGGTGTGTCAGATTTGTTTTGCTCAGTTCCCAATTTTCATTGTGAAGTCTGTCACTGGCAGGGATCAAAAATTAGAATGGGTAACATATGGGTGGCTTGTGATCTCATGTAATGATCATGATCTTTCAATTTAGGAAAGTATCAAGGAGGAGAGCAGCAGGTTGATGAAGGGATGTTGTGTGACCATACTGACCACCACTGTTGTCTATATCCCTGATAGCTGTTAGCAACATAATCACATCCTGTGAGCCCCACGAAAAATTTCTGGGGATGACACTGGTGTCAAAATGTACTGGCTGTGGGTTCAATATGAGTATTTCAGGATTTGAAGATGGGCAGATTTGAGGATAGATCCAGGACTCAGATCTCTTGCATTTGATTTTGCTGAGGGCTCAGCTGACTGCACCTTGGAGTGAAAAAGAGATATTGAATAGAGATGAATCACTGTGGTAGCTACAACCACCACTACAATAATACACCGTGACACAGACCTGCACACAATCTCCTCAGCCCCACGACTCTAAGATCTCTTCAGAACCCATTGCCCAGAACAAGGATGGGAGTAAAGTGGTACTCCAAAGTAAAGTTGGCTTTTCCATAGTGTTAACTTTAACTTTCTATACCCTGATTGTGTTTGAGCCCCAGTGAGGGGTGTAAATTGATGCTCCCAAATTCTGCCCTGCATCCAATCTTCTCAGTGGGGAGGCTGCTGTGAGGTGGATCTCTTCCTTGAGAGTGTGTGTGATGGGGACAAAATCTTCAAAGCCAGAATTTAGGGACCAGATGGTCCAGTTCACTGAAGCTGTACTGGATTTATTCACGTTTTGATCCCTATTCATGCCAATGAATCTGGGTCTGTCTACTCCTCTAGACTGTAAACTCACTATGGGCAGAGAACATGTCTACCAACTCTGTTGTTTCCTCCCAAGCATTCAATGCAATTATTTGCACCCAATTTATTCAATAAGTGCCACTGATCAATGGACACTAAAACAGTGATACAATGCCCAAATGTGTGATTTAAATTTGTATGATTCTGAAATCTATGCAGCCAGCAATTAACTAAATTAAGATGGGTCTTTTCTTTAGCTGGTGTGATGGAATTGTCATAATTCAGTAGATCTGGTCTGACAGTGTTAGTTTATTCTTTTGGCTGTGTCACTGTGGTAATTGCTATAAGCATACCTTGTAAGAGCCCCATCCAAAATCCTTCAAGGTGAGCCTTGGGAATCAGAATTTCTTGGGTTTGGGTTTAAAATGAGTTTCCAGGTATAAAAATAATGGTGATACTGGGATTTGGCCATAAATCCAGGAGTCAGGAGTCTGATGACATTTATGTATCAAAACTGCCTCCATCCTGGAGAAGGGGAAGGATTTGACTGGAGACAAATCACTGTGGGAGTAACAAGTGCTTCCAGTAAATGGATTGTAAGAGCAGTAATATCTCAGTGACACATCCCTGCACATAATCCTTTGGGCATCTGGTTCTTGTTCCACATTACTTATATACATATCTTTACATTAATGTTTATCTTTTCTTCTAAACTGTAAGCTTATTAAGGACAGGGAACATGTCTACCAACTGTTTTGTACTTTCCCAAGCATTTGGGAAAGAACAGTAGAGTTAACATGATCTCTGCCTACAAAGAGTTTACAGTCTGTAAGAAATCCTTTATTAAGTTGTGATGAACATTTAAACAAATTCAAACTCATCAGTCATGGTTGTTTATATTGAAAAGCCCCTGTAGCTAATATTTTTGGCTCTGTCTTTTCTCTGTTGCTTCTGAATACAGTAATAAGGCAAAGGGCTCTATGTCAGGTGTTTAAATTCAAGGCATTTTGCTGCTTCATGGGGAATTTTCCATCAGTCAAGCCAACTGTCACCTAGCCAATATATTTATGGTGAGTACTGATAGAGCATGGGCCTGGGAGTCAGGTCATGGGTTCTAATCCCAGCTCTGCCACTTGTCACTGTAGGCCGGGGATTGTGTCCAACCCCATTTGCTTGTATCCACCTCCAGGGTTTAGTATGGTGTCTGGGACTCAGTAAGCACTTAACAAATACCCCAATGATGGTTATTATTAAGCAGATTCTTTATCAATCAGTTGTATTTATTGAGCACTCACTATGTGGCAGGTACTATACTAAGTGCTTGGAACAGTACAACACAACAATTTAACAGACACATTTCTTTACCACAATGAGAACTAAGTTAAAATCTCTCTTTTCTAACCAGGGGAATGTAACTGTCATAATCATTTCATCAGTGCAAGTGAGTGTGAATCTGGTCTGACTATGCTGGTTATTGATTTGGCTGTGTCATTGTGGTGGTCGTTGTTAGCACATCTTGAGAGAGGGTGTTCTTAAAAATCCATCCTCTGAGGTTGGAATTGCTGGGTTTGGATTCATAATGAACTTTAGCTTATGGAAAAGAGGGTTGAAATTCTGGATTCTGGGGATGGATCTGACTCTCATCTCCAGGTCTGACAGTTCTGGTGTCTCGGGTTTGGCAGCACTCCATGGAAATTTACTGTGTGTGTGGATCTATGTAACTGACATGGATATTGTATATGATCCTTTATCCAATCTTGTCTCTTGTCTCCCACCACCCTCCCCGTCAAACCTCCCAAGTTAACTCCTTGGTATCCCTCAGTACTCTGCAGATCCCTGTACTGGTACAGGGAATGTGAATGAAAAGGTCAGAGCTGGTTTCTGTCTTGAGGCCTAGGGAGGGGTGTGGAAGGATTTTGTTTAGAAACAAATCCCTGTGTCCAATCATCCTTTAGAAGAGATAATCTAAGAGTCCACCTCTTTTTTCTATGCAGAGAGAGGTAAAGTGATCCAAGGGATCTGAAGTCTAGTTATTTGTAGAACCAACACTGCCTCAATCCTTATCACTCCTCATCAGGGACCTCATGAGGGGGCTACTGAAACAGAGATAAAGTAGCCAAAGGCAGTATTTTATTCCAGTGTAAGTCTCAATTTTCTTTATAAAGTTTGTGCAGCCAGCAATTAAATGAATTAGAATTGGTTTTCTCTAACCGATGGGTAATCAAAGAACTTGTGTAATTGCCGTTATCATTCCCTTCAGCAATCTGTTAAATGCAGACTGTGGGTGAAAAGTGGATCTGTTCTGATCGAGCAGAGTGTGTCCTAGTTATTGCTACTGAGTCAAACACTGAGAAGGGTCTCTCCTGTAGTCAGTGGGAGGATCTCACAAAAAACTCCAGAAGGGTTTTGAGGGATGAAACTTCCTGGTTTTGAATGCAGAAAATTTCCCAGTTTGAACTGAAGCATTTTGGGGCTTTGGGGCTCATCTGGGACTCGGTTCCACTGATGCCGCTGGGGCCTCAGTGTCAGCTGCTTTCTGTGGGGGAGGATTTTTGAATGGAGATGAAACACTGTGATAGCTACACCAGCTACTACCACAAGCATATCACAGTGGCATAGACCCGCACAATATCTACTCTGCTACAACAGATGCCCATAGCCCTTAGACCTCTGGGTGAGTCCACTGCTCAGATGGGAAAGTAGTGAAGAGAAGAGAACTGGTTTTTCTGTGATGGATTTTGTTCCCTAAATTGCCTGGATCAAAGCAAGGCTTGTGATGTGGCACTGCCTCAACACTGCCCTTTGAGCTACTTCAGTGAGGCAGCTGGTCTTTCTGAAGATCTGGATGGGGATTATATGATAGAGACTAGAGCCAAGGAACCACACTGTCCAGTTCAGCTTGGAGCAACAATCTCTCCCCACTCACTTCTATCTGGGATCTAATGGGGTGCAATTGAAGTTTTGATAAGATGGACTATGGCATTTGTTCCTATATGAATTCAATAGTATTTATTTATTTCAATAGTATTTATTGAGCGCTTACTATGTGCAGAGCACTGTACTAAGCGCTTGGGATGAACAAGTCGGCAACTGATAGAGACAGTCCCTGCCGTTTGACGGGCTTACAGTCTAATCGGGGGAGACGGACAGACAAGAACAATGGCACTAAAGAGCGTCAAGGGGAAGAACATCTCGTAAAAACAGTGGCAACTAAATAGAATCAAGGCGATGTACAATTCATTAACAAAATAAATAGGGTAATGAAAATATATACAGTTGAGCGGACGAGTACAGTGCTGTGGGGATGGGAAGGGAGAGGTGGAGGAGCAGAGGGAAAAGGGGAAAATGAGGCTTTAGCTGCGGAGAGGTAAAGGGGGGATGGCAGAGGGAGTAGAGGGGGAAGAGGAGCTCAGTCTGGGAACGCCTCTTGGAGGAGGTGATTTTTAAGTAAGGTTTTGAAGAGGGAAAGAGAATCAGTTTGGCGGAGGTGAGGAGGGAGGGCGTTCCAGGACCGCGGGAGGACGTGACCCAGGGGTCGACGGCGGGATAGGCGAGACCGAGGGACGGCGAGGAGGTGGGCGGCAGAGGAGCGGAACGTGCGGGGTGGGCGGTAGAAAGAGAGAAGGGAGGAGAGGTAGGAAGGGGCAAGGTGATGGAGAGCCTTGAAGCCTAGAGTGAGGAGTTTTTGTTTGGAGCGGAGGTCGATAGGCAACCACTGGAGTTGTTTAAGAAGGGGAGTGACATGCCCAGATCGTTTCTGCAGGAAGATGAGCCGGGCAGCGGAGTGAAGAATAGACCGGAGCGGGGCGAGAGAGGAGGAAGGGAGATTCTCATTGTAAAGTCTGTGAAGCCAATCAGAATTGTTTATTTACCAGATGGCAGATCTTATATAGTCGTGACAATCATTCATGTTAGGGAGGTATCACGGTGCAAGTAAGATTTAAGATGATGATAATGGTATTTGTGTTTACTATGTGCCAAGCACTGCTCTTAGCACTGGGGTAGCTACAACGTTATCAGGTTGTCCCACTTGGAGCTCACAGTCCATTTGTCTGCTTTGTGATCTTGGGCAAGTCACTTTACTTCTCTCTGCCTCAGTTTCCTCATCTGTAAAATGGGGATTAAGACTGTGAGCCCCACAGGGGACAACCTGATTACCTTGTATCTACCCCAGTGCTTAGAACAGTGCGTGGCACGTAAGCATTTAACAAAAATATTATTGCGATTATGAATCCCCATTTTACAGACAAGGAAACAGAGAAGCTAAGTGACTTGTCAGCTGTGTGACTTTGGGCAAGTGGTGGAGCTGGGATTAGAACCCATGACCTCTGACTCCCAAGCCTGTGCTCTTTCCACTAAGCGAAGACTGCTTCTAGATGAAGAGTAGATCTTGTCTGACCATCCTGGTTACTACTCTCAGGTGTATCACTGTGGTAGCTATAGCCACTGGGGTTATACCTTGAAAGAGCCTGGTACATGCTGCACATCTTGGTTTACTGCTCTTGGGCATATCACTTGTAGAAGGGGCTGTTATAGTCACCTCTTGTGAGAGATTCATGAAACATCATCAGAGATTCTTTTGCAGTCAGGAGTTCCTGGATTTGAAGTTTACCAGAAGTAAGAGGATTGAGGTGCACGGGTGTAGCTGGTCATATCCTGGGTGGGATTAAATGGAAACAAATCATGATAGTAGCTACACCAACCACTGCTTCTGTAATCATATCATGGTGACACAGACCTGCACATGATCTGCTCTGAGTCCACTCACAGCGCTGCAGATCCCATTGCCCAGATCATGAATATCAGGGAAAAGGTAGATCTGGCTACTCCCCACAGTCTGCCCCAGGACCTGGTGTGAGGTGTGGAGCCACTCTCGCCCAGACGCTAATCACTGTGTCCAGTCATCCTTTTGAGGAAGGTGCTTTAAGATTGGACTCTTTTTTTTTTTCCTGCAGTGCTGTGTGGGGACGATGTAGTGGGAACAAAATCCCTGAGACCAGATCTGAGGAGTCTGTTGGCTCAGTTCCCTGCAGTAACCATACCCAATCCTAATATTCCTGGACCAACCACAGTCCATCTGAAAAGAGGGATAATGTGGACAAGTATGGAATTTGGTGCCTGAGAGACCGGCTCTTATAAAGACTGGGCATCTGTGAGAAGCTCAATTAGAATCTGTCTTCTCTAACCAACATGTAATCTTGTGTAAATGTCATGATCATTTGCTTCAATGAAGATTCAAGGTGGGGTGGGAATCTGTTCAAGCTGCATGTGTTGTGGTTATTGCTGTTGATTGTATCACTGTGGTAGTAGCCATCATAGCCACATTGTGAGGGTTCCGTACAAAATCTCCTGATGTGTCACTGGAGAAAATGTCTTGGGATTGGATTCAGGATCTGAAAAGAACTAAAATACTGGAATTTGAGACTGGATCTGAGACTCATGTCTGATGTCATTAGGATTTTTACAGTTGGCTGCATCCTGGGAAAGGAGTGGGATTTTGATGGGAGACTGACCTTTGTGGTAGTAACAGCTACACCTATCCCAATAGCACAGTGACACATCCCTGACATAATCTTCCTTGGATCAAGCCCTCCCAATCCCTTTAAACTCTGACTGATCCCATTGGCCTAGAATGGACATGTGAGTGGAAAAGGTGAAAGCTGGTTTGTCCTTATTTAATAGATATCTCTGAGATGGAGAGGACCAGAGGGTGGAGTGACATTTTGCCATCACAAAGCTCTAGATTGTCTCATCTTATTAGTAGGTTTGCCTTAGAGCTAGCCTGTTCCCCCAGAGCTGGGACGAGAATGTCTCATGGTGTCACAGAATTCCTGAAGCCAGTGATGATTGGTGCCTGGGATTGGTTCTCCAATCCTCACCAATCTAGGCTTGATCCTTTATTGAGGTGCTAATGAAGTAGGAATAAGATGAAGTTTCTCAAGTGCTTAGTAGTAATGATAATAACAGTGATATTTAAGCACTTACTACATGCCAAGCACTGTCCTAAGTGCTGGGGTAGATAGGAGGTTATCAGGTTATACCTCGTGGGGCTCACAGTCTTAAAACCCATTTGGCAGATGAGGTAACTGAAGCACAGAAGTTAAGTGACTTGCCCAAAGTCACACAGCTGACAAGTGGCAGAGCTTAACTCCTAAGCTCAGGCTCTTTCCATTAAGTCATAATGCTCTGCACCCATTGTTCTGCTCAGTAAGATTGACCAAATGCCTGATTTGTATAGGTCAGTCCCAACTTTTTCTACAAAATCAGTGATCAAAAATCAGAATGTAACACGGGTGATTTATGATCTTGTGCAGTGATCATGGTCATTAACTTTTCAGGAAAGTATTAAGATGCAGAGCAGCAGGGTGAAAAGGGGATGTGATCTGACCATACTGGCTATTGTTGTTTTTCTGTATCCCTGTGGTAGCTGTTACTAACATAACCACATCTTGTGAGCCCCATGTAAAATTCTGTAGATGACACTTGTGTCAGAATGTCCTGGCGGTGGATTCAGTATGAGTATTTCAGGATTTGAGGATAGATCCAGGACTCATCTTTTAATTTCGATATTGCCGAGGTCTCAGCTGACCGCACCCTGGAGGGGAAAAAGAGATATTGCATAGAGACAAGTCACTGTGGTAAGCACAATAACTACCACTGCAACTATACACAGTGACACAGACCTGCACACAATCTCTTCAGCCCTACGGCCTCTAGACCTCTACAGAACCCACTGCCCAGACCAAGGATGGAAGTAAAGTGGTGAAAGTTGGCTTCTCCATAATGTTGACTTTCTATACCCTGATTGTGTCTGAGCCCCAGTGAGGGTTGTAAATTGATGGTCCCCAAACCCTGCCCTGCCTCAAATCTTCTCAGCTGGGTGGCTGCTGTGAGGTGATCTCTTCCTGGAGAGACTGTGTGATGGGGACAAAATCTGATATCAGAGTTGAGGGACCAGTTGGTCCAGTTCATTGAAACTGTGCTGGATTTATTGGTGTTTCAATCCCTATTCATTCTGATTAATTTGGATTTGTCTCCCCTTCCAGATTGTAACCTCTCTGTAGGCAGAGAACATGACTTCCAACTTTGTATCCTCCCAAGCACTTAGTGAAGTGGTCTGCACACAGTAGATGTTGTTCAATAAATACCAGTGATGGATTGATACTAAAACAGCGATAAGATGACCAAAAATATGCAGTTGATAAATGGACGATTCTGAATTCTTATTGTAAAGTCTATGCAGGCAGCAATGAACTAAATTAAAATCTACCTTCTCTAACCAGGGTTATGTAATGCTCATAATCATTTCTTCAGTGCAAGTTGGAGTGGAAATGATCTGACAATGCTGGTCATTGTTTTGGGCTGTGTCATTGTGGTAGAAGCTATAACCAACACCTTGAGAGAGCCCCATACAAAATCCCTCCAGAAGGGTCTTGGGAGTCAGAATTTCATGGATTTGGATTTAAAATGAATTTCTAGGTATAAAAAGAATAGAAATACTGGGGTTTTCTCAAAAATCCAGAAGTCCGATGACAACTGTTTATCAAAGTTGCCTCCATCTTGGAAAAAAAAGCGGAAGAATTTGATTGGAAACAAATCACTGTGAGAGTAACAGATGTATTCAGGATCTTCATTCCTATCACAGTCATATCACAGTGAAACAGGCCTTCACATAATCCTTTGAGCATGTGGTACTTGCTCCACATCACTTATGAACATATCTTAATATAAATATCTGCCTCCCTCTGTAGATTGCAGCTCTTTATGGGAAGGAATGTCTACCAACTTTGTTTTGCACTCTCGTAAGCACTTAGTACAGTACTCTGCACATAGTGAGCACTCAATGATAACAGTGATATTTGTCCTTGGACCAAGCCTCTCAGCCCCTCTGGCAGGTCCCATTTGCCACAGCGTGTTATATAAGTGAAGAGGTGAGAGCTGGGATGTATTTCTGGGGTGGAGGGAAAGATAGAATTCACAGGGACTTTGGAGTTTGTCACCAGCTGCCCTGAAGATGGTCTCTGTCCGTAGAGCTGGATATGGGGTGTTCAGAGTTGACGGAATTCTGTAATAATGATGATGGCATTTATTAAGCACTTACTATGTGCAAAACACTGTTCTAAGAGCTGGGGTAGGTACAAGGTAATCAGGTTGTCCCAAGTAGGGCTCACAGCCTTCCCATTTTACCGATGAGAGAACTAAGACTCAGATGTTTAGTGACTTTTCCAAAGTCACACAGCTGACAAATGGCAGAATCTGGATTAGAACCCATGACCTCTAAATCCCAAGACTAGGCTCATTCCACTAAGCCAAGCTGCTTCTGGGTGGGAGTCAGTAGGAGGGGAGGAGTATTGCCTAACAAATATTGTAATAATAATAGTCCTCAGCAGAGATGTCAGTGTTCTTAATCAAATGTTTGCCAATCAGCCTTACCCTTCTTGTAAAGGAACCAGAGGCTACTAGCCCATCAACTTCTGGTAATTGGAACTCTTTAGACATGGAGGAGGTAGCCTTATGCTGCGATTGCAATGCAACATTGAGAAGGGTGTGGTTTGACAAATTTAGGTAGGCTCACACTTCAGGAAAGTGAGTCTTCTTCCGTGGAGAGCAAGGGCTCAGAAACAGAAGACTAAGGGATGAATGGCAGAGTGGGGAGAGGCCAGATCCTGGGGGATCGGCAGGGAGGTTACAGTAGTTGAGGGGTGAGTTGGCCAGACCCGGAACAATGGATATGATGATAGTGATCCAAAGGTGGATTTGAGAAGGGTCTGGAGGTGGAAAAAAGACTGGATTTAGCAAATGATGGCATGTAGAGAGTGAAAATTGACATCGGAAGCTGGAATGATGGGATTTGGGGAGCAGGTAAATTCAATACATTGCTGAGAAAACAATAGGATCCATAAGTGTTTGAAGTGCAATTGAAAAAGGCAAATGGGGATTTTGGATAGGTCCCTCTAAGAGTGAACTTTACCTTATGAAAAAGATTATTGAAATTTTGGAATGTGGGGATGGGAACAACTCACCTCCAAGTCCAAGACAGAGCATTACCCAGTGGATAGATTACATACCTGGGTTCTAATCCCAGCTCAGCCACTTGTCTGCCTCTTGAGCAAGTCAATTTATTTCTCTTTGCCTCAGGTACCTCATCTGAAATATGGGGATTAACACTGTGAGCCCCATATGGGGGCATGGCCTTTGTCCAACCCGATTAGCTTGTATCTACCCAGTGGTAAGTACAATGCCTGGCATATAGTGAGATCTTAACAAATGCCATAAAAAGAAGTCTGACACTGCTGGTGTCTTGGAGTTAGCAACGCTCTGCAGGAAAGTGAATGGGGACAAAATTGGATTTTGAGTGCAGGAAGGAAAGTGGGCAAAGATATAGGGCTAGTGGGGAACTCACAGAGACTGACTTCACTTAACAGGCAAATGAGCCATCATTTGGGATCTTTGGAAACTCTGTGGGCTCTAGGAATTTGAACTAATGGACTGAGACAATCTAGTGAAACTTTGGGCACAACCTGTGTATCACTCTGAGAGCCCTGAAAAAACGAAACAAAAACCAAAAAAACCTTTAAATGATCCTATGGGGATGGAATTCTGGGTTTGGATTCAAAGCAGCGTGGCGTAGTGGAAAGAAAACGGACTGGGAGTCCGAGGTCATGAGTTCTAATCCCAGCTCTGCAACTCATCAGCTGTGTGACTTTGGGCAAGTCACTTAACTTCTCTGTGCCCCAGTTACCTCATCTGTAAAATGGGGACTAAGACTGTGAGCCCCTCGTGGGACAACCTGATTCCCTTGTATCTACCCCACTATTTAGAACAGTGATTGGCACATAGCACTTAACAAATAACATTATTATTATTTAGTTTATGAAAAAGGATTGAAATTCTAGATTTGGGTCATGGATCCCACACTCATCTCCAAGTCTGACCAATCTGTTGTTTTGGGCTTGGCAACATTCCATGGAAAATTACCATGTGTCTGGATCTGTATAACTGTCATGGCAGCAGTCATTGCTGCTTCAACCAATGTTCTCCCTTGCACCAATTTTTTTTTTCTCTCTGAGTCCACTACTGATAGCCTCGAGGATTCTGCAGATCCCTGGGCTCGGACCACGAATGTGAGTGAAAAGGTCAGAGCTGGTTTCTCGTTTGTGATGGGTTTCTGTCTTGGGGCCTAAGCAGGGGTATGGAGGAACTTTGTTTAGAAACAAATCCTTTTGTCCAACCATCCTTTCCAAGTGATTGTCTTTGGGTCAATCTCTTCTTTCCATGCAGAGGTGGATGAAGAATCAGATCCAAGGGTCCTGAAGTCCTGTTGACCCATAGAATTTCCATTACCTCAATCCCAACCCAATCCTTACACCTCTCATCTGGGATCTCATAAGAGGCTACTGGAGAAGAGATGAAGTAGTCAAATGCAGGACTTTATTCCAGTAAAAGTTCCAATTTCCATTAAAGTTTGTGCAGCCCAGAAATCAAATGAATTAGAATTAGTTTTCTCTAACTGGGTAATGAAGATCTTGTGTAATTACCACAATCATTCCCTTCAGCACTCTGTAAAGTGGAGGCTGGGGGTGAAAAGTGGATATGTTGTGAGGGAGCAGAGTGTATTCCTGGTTATTGCTACTGAGTGAAACACTGTAAAGGGTCTCTCCTGTAGTCACATTGGGAGGGTCTCATATAAAAACCTGAGAAGGGTTTTGGGGTTGGAACTTCCTGGGTTTGGCTGCAGAAAACTTCCCAGACTGAACTGAGGGATTGCTATTTTGGGGCTTCATGGTGCATCTGGGACTTGGTTCCACTGAGTCTGCTGGAGCTTCTGTGTCAGCTACTTTCTTGGGGATGGGGGGTTGGCTATTTTGAATGGAGGTGAACCACTGTGAATGCCACACAAATCACTACTGCAACCATATTACACTGACACAGACCCACACAATTTCTACTCTGCTGGAACAGATGCCCATAGCCCTGAGAGCTCTGGGTGAGACCATCCCTCAGAGAAGCTAGCTCTCTCCTCTTCACTCACTTCTGGTCTGTTGTGAGCTTTTTGTTCTCTGAGTTGTCTGGGTCATGACAAGGGGTGGGAAGTGACAGTGCCTCAATGCTGCTCTGTGATGAGCTACTTCGGTGAGGCAGCTACCATCAGGCTGGTATCTTTCTGAAAATCTGGATGAGGAATGTGATAGAGACTGGGGCCAAGGAACCAGACTGTCCAGTTCAGCTTGGAGTATCAATCCGTTCCTGCACTTTTCTAATCTGTCTGTGACCTAATGGAGTATGATTGAAGTGGTGATACTGTGGGATTCATTGCTATGTGAATCTCAATTCTCATTGCAAAAGTCTATGCAGCCTTTCAGAATTGGTGTTTACCAAGAAGATAGGTCTCTTCTAGTCACAGTAATCATTCACATTAGTGATGTATCATCATGTGAGTAATACATTAGTGTGTATCATCGCGCAAGTAATACGGGAGGTAAAAAGTGGATCTTGTCTGACCATCCTGGTTATTGTTGTTTGGTATCACTGTGGTAGCTATAGCTATTAGGGATACACATAAGAGCCTGGTACAAAATCCCCAGAGGTGTCTGGTCTGACCATTCCCTCTACCTGGGTTTATTATTCTTGGGTATATTACTTGCAGTAGGGGCACAAGTAAGATTGATGCAAAATCCTCTGAGGTACTCTTTTGGGGTCGGGATTTCCTGAGTATGGGGTCGGTGTATCCAGAGGTAAGAGGATTGAGATGCCAAGGTTTTGGAGAAGGATTCAGGTCTCCAGTTCCAATGAGGCTGATGGGCAGAGATGTCAACCGGTCACACCCTGGAGGGATTAAAGGGAAACAAAATACATGATAGTAGCTACACCAACCCACTTGTGCCACAATCTAATCAGGGTGATGCAGACCCACCCCCCAAACTCTTCCCCTGCATTAAGGTCCACTCAGAGCACTGAAGATCTCATTGCCTAAATTGGGCATGTGAGTAAATAGGTGAGATCTGGCTTCTCCCCACAGCCCTCCCTAGAGGTGTGGTGCCACTCTTGCCCAGACACTAATCCCTGTGCCCACTCATCCTTTTGAGGGAGGTGTGTTAAGATTGATCTCTTCCCCTGCAGAGCTGAATCTTTTCTAACCAACAGGTTAGAATATTGTGTAAATGTCATGATCTCTTCAGGTGGGGTAGGAATCGATTCTGTTCATGCTGCATGTGTTCTGGTTATTGCTGTTGACTGTATCATTGTGGTAGTAGCTGTTACCATAGCCACAGTGGGAGAGCTCCATACAAAATCCATAAAGACGAGTCACTGGAGAAAATATCTTGGGCTTGGATTCAGCATGTGAAATGGAGAATTAAAATGCTGGGATTTGAGCCTGGATCTGGTACTCGAAAGTCTAATGTCATTATGGGAAGCAGTGTGGCTCAGTGGAAAGAGTACGGGCTTGGGAGTCAGAGGTCATGGGTTCGAATCCTGACTCTGCCACTTGTCAGCTGTGTGACTCTGGGCAAGTCACTTAACCTCTCTGTGCCTGTTACCTCATCTGTAAAATGGGGATTAGGACTGTGAGCCTCATGTGGGACAATCTGATTACCCTATATCTACCCCAGCGCTTTAGAACAGTGCTCTGCACATAGTGAGCACTTAACAAATACAAAAAACCCAACAAAAACAAACAAATACCAACATTATTATTAGGGTTTTACAGCTGGTTGCATCCTAGGAAAGGAGTGGGATTTTGAAAGGAGATCAATCCCTGTGGTAGTTTCAGCTACTCTTATCACAGTAGTAGCACAGTGACATATCAAGACACAATTTTTCTTGGATCAAGCCCTTGCAATCCCTTTAAACTCTGGCTGATCTCATTTGCCTAGTATGAGGATGTGAGTGAAAAGGTGAAAAGCTGATTTGTACTGATGGATATCTTTTAGATAGCACCAAAGTGTGGAGTCATGTTTGTGCCAACCAACAAAAGCACTAGATTGTCTCATCTCATCTTGTTAGGATGTCTGCCTGTAGTGCCAGCCTGGTCCTCAAGAGCTGTGTGGAAAATGTCCGGTGATGTCATAGAATCTCTGAGGCCAGCAATGAGGGGGCTTGGTTTGGTACCCCAATCCTTACCAATTGAAGCCTGACCTCCTAATAAGGTGTTATTTAAGCCATGATAAGATGAACTTTCCCCAGTATTTAGTACAGTGCTTTGCACACAGAAAATGCTTAATAAATACCATTGATGACCAAATGACATTTTGTTTTGCTCAGTTCCCAATTTTCACTGTGAATTCTGACACTGGCAGTGATCAAAAATTAGAAGAGGTAACATATGGGTGGTTTATGATCTCATGTAATGATCATGATCATTCACTTTAGGAAAGTATCAAGGAGGAGAGCAGCAGGGTGAATAGGGGATGTTGTGTGACCATACTGACTACTGCTGTTGTCTATATCCCTGTGATAGCTGTTATCAGCAAAGTCACATCCTGTGAGCTCCACGAAAAATTTCCAGAGATGACACTGGTGTCAAAATGTCCTGGCTGTGGGTTCAGTATGAGTATTTCTGGATTTGAGGATGGGCAGATTTGAGGATAGATCCAGGACTCAGATCTCTTGCATTCAATTTTGCCGAGGTCTCAGCTGACTGCTTCCTGGAGTGAAAAAGAGATATTGAATAGAGACGAATCACTGTGGTTGTAACAACCACTACCACTACAACTATACACCGTGACACAGACCCGCACACAATCTCCTCAGCCCCACGACTCTTAGATCTCTTCAGAACCAATGCCCAGACCAAGGATGGGAGTGAAGTGGCAAAAGTTGGCTTCTCCATGGTGTTAACTTCCTATTCCCTGATTGTGTCTGAGCCCCAGTGAGGGGTGTAAATTGATGCCGCCCAAAATCTGCCCTGCCTCCAATCTTTTCACTGGGTTTCGCTGCTGTGAGGTGGGTCTCTTCCTGGAGAGTGTGTGGTGGGGTCAAAATCTGACAACAAAATTCAGGGACCAGATGGTCCAGTTCACTGAAATTGTGCTGAATTTATTGTTGTTTCCACTCTTATTCACTCTGATTAATCTGGGTCTGTCACTCATCGAGACTCTATGTCATGCCCTCCTCTGCACAAAGTGTTCAATAAAATAGCAACTGTATCAATTGTTATTAAAAACAGTGGTTAACATCTATATCCTCCCAATCATTTAATGCAGGTGATCTGCCCACACTGAGTGTTCAATAAATGCCACTGATAAAATGATACTAAAACAGATAAAAATGACTAAATATGTTGACTCATTCAATCTTATTTATTGAGCACTTACTGTGTGCAGAGCACTGTACTAAGCACTTGGAAAGTACAATTCAATATTTGTATGATTCCCAATTCTTACTGTAAAGTTCATGCAACCAGCAATGAACTCAATTAAAATCTATCTTTAGCTAGAGCAATGTAATTGTCGCAATCACTTTAGTGCAAGTGAGAGTGGATCTAGTCTGACAATGTTCATTATTCCATTTTTAGCTGTCACTATGGTAGTCATTATAACCATACCTTGTGAGAGCCCAGAATAATTTGGGCCTCAAAATGAGTTTTCCAGATGTAAAAATTGAGACTGGGATATGGGGAATTTGGCCATAAATCCTGGAGTCAGATGACACTTGTGTATCAAAGTTGCCTCAGTCCTAGAGAAGGGGAAGAATTTGATTAGGAACAAATCACTGTGAGAGGAACAGATGTAGTCATCATCTTCATCTTTAATACAATTGTATCACAGTGATACAATTCTAATCCCTGCTCTACCACTTATCATCTGTGAGACTTTGGGCAAGTCACTTAACTTCTCTGTGCCTGTGACCTCATCTGTAAAATGGGGATTAAGACTGTGAGCCCCACTTGGAACAACCTGATTACCTTGTATCTACCCCAGTGTTTAGAACAGTGCTTGGCACATAGTAAGCACTTAACACATACTATCATTATTATTAATCAAATAGGTACTGATCAGCTTCACCCTTCTTGCAAACCCATCAGATTCTATGAGTCCATCATTTGATGGTATTTTCTGGGCACTTACTGTGGGTGATGCACCTTACTCAGTCCTTGGGAAAGCACAATATAGTAGTGTAAATAGATGTGATCTCTGTCTACAAAGTGCTTAAAGTCTATAGGAAATCCTATATCGAGTTGTGATGAATATTTAAATTGACCTGAAATTCAAACTAATTATGGTTGTTCATGTTGACCGAGCTAATATTTTTTGGCTCTGTCATATCTCTGTGACCTTTGAATACAATAGCAAAACCAAGGAGATCTACATCACACCCCTTGTTGTATTCAAGGCAATTTGCAGCTAGGTTTGTTGGATTTTCAGTCAAGCCAAGTAACCCAGACAATATATTTATGTTGAGTCCTCTGTAGTCTTATTAGACAGACACTTTATCATTCTTTCATTGAGTACTTACTATATGGAGGGCACTGAAAGTGTTTGGGAGGCTATGACAAAACAGGCACATTCCCTGCTCACAATGAGCTTACAGTCTCAGGGGAAAGATAGACATTAAATTAAAAAAATTACAGATGCGTACATAGTGCTGGGGGGATGAATTAAGGGAGTAAGTGAAGGACACACAGGGAGGTGGAGGAAAGGACGGCATAATCAGGGAAGGCCTCTAAGAGGGGATGTACTTTAGGAGGAGTAGGAATTAGAAGGTAATTAGGAGAGTAATTGCCTGTCAGATATGATAGGGCAGGCATTCTGGGCCAGAGGCAAGGACATGGGCAAGGGGTCAGAGGCGACATAGACGAGATCGAGGTAAGACAAATAGCTTTGTGTTGAGGAGTAAAGTGTGTGGGCTTAAGCAGCTGCTGTCAGGTTGGTCCCTTTCTGAAGATCTGGATGGGAAATATTTGATAGAGACTAGGATCAAGGAATCAAACTGCCCAGTTGATCCTGGAGCATCAATCCCTCCCAGCTTTTTTTTAATCTGTCTGGGATCTAACAGGGTATGACTGAAGTGGTAATAACCTGGCCTATGGCATTTATTCTTGTGTGAATCCCAAATCTCACTGCAAAGTCTATACAGCCAATCAAAATTGGTATTTTACCAGATGATAGATCTTGTGCAGTCTTGGAATCATTTATTTTATATAATAAAATAGTATAACATAGTACAATAGTGCAAGTAAGACAGGTGAAAAGTGGATCTTGTCTGACCATCCTGGTTATTGCTGTTGGGTGTATCACTGTGGTAGCCCATAGGTATTAGCGTTACACGCTGAAAGAGCCTGGTACAAAATCCCAAGAGGCATCAGGCCTGACTATGCCACATGTCTTGGTTTATTGCTCTTGGGATTTTGCATGAATCTCTCTCAGGGGGCAACTTCAGCTGCCCCTAGAAGTGATGCACCCAAAAGGTACTCTTTTGGAGTCAGGATTTCCTGGGTATGGAGTCTGATTTTCCAGAGGTAAGATTGAGATGCCAAGGTTTGGAGATGAATCCAGGGCTTGGTTCCAATGAGGCTGGCACAGGTGTCAACCCTGGGAGGGATAAATCATGATGATAGTAGCTATACCAAACACTATGGCAATTGTATCATGGTGACACAGACCCACACGCAATCTCCTCCCCTGAACTGAGTCCACTCGGAGACTCCAGATATCACTGCCCAGATTGGGGATGTAAGTAAATAGGTGAGCTCTGGCTTCTCCCTGTAATCTACCCCAGGGCCTTGTGTGGGGCCACTAATAGAATCAGTCTTCTCTAACCAACAGGTGGTGATCTTCACTGAAGTGAAGATTCATAGTGGGCAGGAATCTGTTCTGCTCATGCTTCATGTATCCTGGTTATTGCTGTTGACTGTATCACTGTGGTCGTAGTTACCAGTATTGCGCACATTGTGCGGGCGCCATACAAAATCTCCAGACATGTCAGTGGAGCAAATGTCTTTGGATTGGCTTTAGGATGTTAAAAGGTGTATTAAAATGCTGGAATTTGAGATTGGGTCTGGGACTCAAGTGTCTGATGTCATTAGGGTTTTTACATTTGGTTTCATCCTGGACAGGAATTGGACTTTGATGTGAGACTATCCTTTTGCTAATAACTGCTACTTCTAACACAGAAGTAGCACAGTGATATATCATCTGTGACATAATCTTCCTTGGATCAAGCCTTCCCACCCCCCCTAAACTCTGGCAATTCCCACTTGTCTAGAATGCCAGTGGGAGTGAGAAAGTGAAAGCTGGTTTGTACTTACCTGATGGAGATGGGGAGCAACCTGAGTGTGGAGTGGCATTGTGCCAACCAACAAACGCTGTGGACTGTCTCATCTCATCTTGTTAGGATGTCTGCCTTAGAGTTGGCCTGTTCCCCCAGAGGTGGGTGGAGAAGGTCCAGTGGTGTGTCAGATTTGTTTTGCTCAGTTCCCAATTTTCATTGTGAAGTCTGTCACTGGCATGGATCAAAAATTGGAATGGGTAACATATGAGTGACTTGTGATCTCATGCAGTGATCATGATCTTTCTATTTAGGAAAGTATCAAGGAGGAGAGCAGCAGGTTGATGAAGGGATGTTGTGTGACCATACTGACTACCACTGTTTGTCTATATGCCCTGTGATAGCTGTTAGCAACATAATCACATCCTGTGAGCCCCACGAAAAATTTCTGGGGATGACACTGGTGTCAAAAATGTACTGGCTGTGGGTTCAATATGAGTATTTCAGGATTTGAAGATGGGCAGATTTGAGGATAGATCCAGGACTCAGATCTCTTGCATTTGATTTTTGCTGAGGTCTCAGCTGACTGCACCTTGGAGTGAAAGAGATATTGAATAGAGATGAATCACTGTGGTTGTAACAAGTACCACTATTACAATAATACACCGTGACACAGACCTGCACACAATCTCCTCAGCCCCACGACTCTAAGATCTCTTCAGAAACCCATTGCCCAGAACAAGGATGGGAGTAAAGTGGTGAAAGTTGGCTTTTCCATAGTGTTAACTTTAACTTTCTATACCCTGATTGTGTTTGAGCCCCAGTGAGGGGTGTAAATTGATGCTCCCAAATTCTGCCCTGCATCCAATCTTCTCAGTGGGGAGGCTGCTGTGAGGTGGATCTCTTCCTTGAGAGTGTGTGTGATGGGGACAAAATCGCTGAGGCCGGAATTCAGGGACCAGATGGTCCAGTTCACTGCAACTGCACTGGATTTATTCACGTTTTGATCCCCTATTTATGCCAATGAATCTGGGTCTGTCTACTCTTCTAGACTTTACAGACTCACTGTGGGCAGAGAACATGTCTACCAACTCTGTTGTTTCCTCCCAGGCATTCAATGCAGTTCTTTGCACCCAATAAGTATTCAGTAAGTGCCACTGATTGATGGATACCTAAACAGTGATACGATGCCCAACTGTGTGATTTACATTGTATGATTCTGAAATCTATGCAGCTAACAATTAACTAAGTTAAGATCTTTTTCTTTAGCTGGTATGATGGAATTGTCATAAATTACTACTTCAGTGCAAATGAGAGTAGATCTGGTCTGACAGTGTTAGTTTATGCTTTTGGCTGTGTCACTGTGGTAGTTGCTATAAGCATACCTTGTAAGAGTCCCATCCAAAATCCCTCAAGGCGAGCCTTGGAATCAGAATTTCTGGGGTTGGATTTAAAATGAGTTTCCCAGTATAAAAATAACTGGGATACTGGGATTTGGCCATAATCCAGGAGTCTGATGGCATTTGTATATCAAAAACTGCCTCCATCCTGGAGAAGGGGAAGGATTTGACTGGAGACAAATCACTGTGGGAATAACAAGTTGCTTCTAGTAAATAGATTGTAAAAACGGTAATATCTCAGTGACACATCCCTGCACATAATCTTTTGGGCATCTGGTTCTTGTTCCACATCACTTATATACATATCTTTACATTAATGTTTATCTTTTTCTCTAAACTGTAAGCTTATTATGGACAGGGACCATGTCTACCAACTGTTTCGTACTTTCCCAATCAATCTCTACAGTACTCTGCCCACAGTAAGCACTCAAGTAAGTTGACCGATAATGGTCCTTGGACTAAGCCCCCTCAGCCTCTCTGCAGGTCCCATTTGCCACAGTTAGGGGATATAGGTGTAAAGGGGAGAGGTAGGATGTGTTTCTGGGATGAAGGGAAGGATGTGAATGATTTTGCTTTGATAAAAATTCACGGGATCTGTGGGGTTTGAGGGGCTGCCATGAAGATGGTTTCTGTGCATGGAGCTGGGTGGGGAGTGTCCAGTGGTGATATGATTCTGTAGACTAGCCCTGGGTGGGGTAGAGGAGGGGGGAGGGACATTACTTAATGATGGTATAAATAAAAATCCTCAGCAGAGGTGTCAATATCCTTAATCAAATCTACATAGATCAGCTTCACCCATCTCACAAACCCACCAGATGCTATGAGCCTATCAGTGATTGGTACTTATTGAACACTTACTGCATGCAGTACATTGTACTCAGCTCTTGGGAGAACATAATAAAATAGAGTTGGTAGACATGATTTAGTAGACATGATCTCTGCCTACAAAGAGCTCACAGTCTCTAGAATCTAAACTGATTATGACCAGGGAAGGTGTCTACCAATTCCATTTTGTACTCCCAAGCACATAGTACAGTATTCTGTATACGGTAAGCACTCAATAAATGCTCAATAAATAGATGAGGTAATTTAGACACCTAGAAGCTAAGTGACTTGTTCAAAGTCACACAGCTGGCAAGTAGCAGAGCCGGGATTAGAACCCCTGACCTCTGACTCCCAACCCTGAGATCTTTCCACTAAGCCATGCTGCTTCTCAGCTTATGATCTTGTGCAATGATCATGATCATTCACTTCAGCACAGTATCAGCACAGCACAGGGTGAAAAGTGGATGTGGTCTGGCCATACTGGCTATTGCTTTTCTCTTAAATCACATTCACAACCTGTGAACCCCATGTAAAATTCTCATAAATGACACTGGCGTCAAAATGTCCTGGCTGTGGATTCAGTATGAATATTTCCAAATTTGAGGATGGGCATGTGGGATTTGGAGATGGATCCAGGACTCAGATCTCTTGAGTTTGATGTTGCTGGAGTCTAGGTGACTGAACTCTGGAGGGGAAGAAGTTATCAAATAGAGACAGATCACTGTGGTAGTAGCTACACATTCCCCAACTGCACTCATTCACAGGGACACAGATCCGCACACAGTCTCCTCTACCCCATGAAGCCTAGACCTCTGCAGAACCCATTGCCCAGACCCAAAGATGGGAGTAAAAAGGTGAAAGCTGGCTTCTCCACAATGTTGATTTTCTATATCTTGATTGTGTCTGAGCCCCAGGGAGGGGTGTAAATTGATGCCTCAAAACTCTGAACTACCCCAATTGTCTCAACAGGGTGGCTGCTGTGAGGTGGGTCTCTTCCTGGAGAGCGTATGTGATGGGCACAAAATCTGAGAGACCAGAGTTGAAGGATCAGATAGTCCGGTTCACTGAAACTGTGCTGGATTTATTTGCGTTTCAATCCCTATTCACTCTGAATCTGGGTCTGTCTACCTCTCTGGACTGTAATAATAATAATGATGATACTTAAGTGCTTACTGTGTGAAAAGCACTGTTCTAAGCGCTGGAGTAATCAGGTTGTCTCACATGGGGCAGGGAATGTATCTACCCAACTCTGGCATCCTCCCAAGCACTGAATGACATGCTATAAACCCTGTAAGCTTTCAATAAATACCACTGAGTGATACTAAAGCAGTGATAAGATGAACAAATATGAATGATTGATTTTGTATGATTCCCCAATTCTTACTGTAAAGTCTATCCAGGCAGCAATGAACTGAATTAAGATCTGTCTTCTCTAACCAGAGTGATTGTCATAATCACTTCAGTGGCAAATGTGAGTGGATCTGGTCTGACAGTGCTGGTTATTACAACCACATCTTGTGAGAGCCTCATATTCAATCCCTTGAAGAGGGTCCTTGGGAGTCAGAATTTATTGGGTTGGGTTTTAAAATGAGTTTCCACATATAAAAAGAATTGGGGTACTGGGTTGGGTTGTAAATCCAGGAGTGCAATGACATTTGTTTATCAAAGTTGCCTCCATCTTGGAGAAGGGGAAGAATTTGGCTACAGATCACTGAGGGAGTAACAGATGTATTCAAAAGTATTTACATCATAAGCACATCTATGTCACGTGACATAGCCCTGCACATAAACCTTTGGGCAGCTGGTATTTGCTCCATATCTCTTATCTTTACATTAATGTCTGTCTCCCTCTCTAGACTGTAAACTCATTATGGGTGGGAAATGTGCCTACCAACTCTGTTTTCTACTCCTCCAACCACTTAGCATAGTACTTTGTACACGGTAAGCACTCAGTAATTACAAATTAATTGATAATGGTCCTTCAGTCAAGCCTTCTCACCCCTCTGGTGGGTCCCATTTACCACAGTTGGGAATACAGGTGAAGAGGTGAGAGGTGGAATGTGTTTCTGGGGTTTAGGGAAGGGTGTGCGTGATTCTGCTTTGATAGAATTCACTGGGACTGTGGGGTTTGTCAGGCTGCTGCCATGAAGATGGTCTCTGACCCTGGAGCTGGGTGGTGAATGTCCAGTGTTGACAGAATTCTGTAGCTTCAGACTGGATGGAGGCTGGCAGCAGGAGAGGGGCATTAAATAATAATGGTGATAATAGTCCTTAGCAGAGGTGTCAGTATCCTTAATCCAAATCTATACCAATTTTGCCCTCCTTGCAAACTAACCAGATGCTAGGAGACCATCAGTTGATGGTATTTATTGAACACTTAGTGTGGGTGGAGTACTGTACTCAGCATTTGGGAAAGAACAATAGAGTTAGTTAACATGATCTCTGCCTACAAAGAGCTTACAGTCGGTAAGAAATCTTATATTACTTTGTGATGAACATTTAAACAAATTCATACTCATCAATCATAGTTGTTTATATTGAAAAGCCCCTGTAGCTAATATTTTTGGCTCTGTCTTTTCTCTGTGGCCTCTGAGTACAGTATTAAGGCAAAGGGCTCTATGTCAGGTGTTTAAATTCTAGGCATTTTGCTGCTTCATGGTGAATTTTCCCTCAGTCAAGCCAACTGTCACCCAGCCAGTATATTTATGGTGAGTCCTGACAGACCATGGGCCTGGGAGTCCCAAGGTCATGGGTTCTAATCCCAGCTCTGCCACTTGTCCACTGTGCGACCTATGCCAAGTCACTTCACTTCTCTGGGCCTCAGTTACTTCATCTGTAAAGTGGGGATTGAGACTGTGAGCCCTATGTGGGCTGGGGATTGTGTCCAACCCCATTTGTTTGTATCCACCCCCAGGGTTTAGTACAGTGCCTGGCACTCAGTAAGCACTTAACAAATACCCCAGTAATGGCTATAATTAAGCAGATTCTTTATCAATCAGTTGTATTTACTGAGCACTTACTATGTGGTGGGCACTATACTAAGTGCTTGGAACAGTACAACACAACAATCTAACAGACACATTTCTTTACCATAATGAGAACTAAAATAAAATCTGTCTTTTCTAACCAGGGGGATGTAACTGTCATCATTTCATCAGTGCAAGTGAGTGTGAATCTGGTCTGACTATGCTGGTTATTGATTTGGCTGTGTCACAGTGGTGGTCATTATCACATCTTGAGAGAACCCCATACAGTAATCCCTTGAGGCACCCCTTGGGAGTCAGAATTTCTTGGGTTTTGGATTAAAATGAGTTTCCAGGTATGAAAAGAATTGGTGATAGTGGGGTTTTGGCCATTAAATTCTGGAATCTGATGATAATTTCTGTTTCAAAGTTGCCTCCATCTTGGAGAAAGGGAAGAATTTGATTGGAGACAAATCACTCTGGGATTGACACATGGTCTCCTTCAATAGCATTGGAAACACAGTTGTATCACAGTGACACAGACCTACACATAATCATTTGGGCATTAGGTACTAATCCACATCACTTATGTACATATCTTTGCATTAATGTTCTGCCTCCCCCTCTAGATTGTAAAGCTCATTATGGGCAGGGTACGTGTCTACCAACTCTGGTTCCTTTGTATTTTCCCAAGGACTTAGTTCAGTACTCTGTGCAAATAGTAAGCACTCAATAAATACAACTGATTGATTGATATCGGTCCTTGAACCAAACCCCCTCAGCCCCTTTGGCAGGTCCCATTTGCCACAGTTGGGGATACAGATGAAGAGGTCACAGGTGGGATGTGTTTCTGGAGTGGAGGGAAAGGTGTGAGTGATTTTGCTTTGATAGAATTCCCCAGGAATGTGGGGTTTGTCAGGTGGCGGCCTCCAGTGGTGACAATTCTGTAGACAGCCTGGGTGGAAGTTGGGTGGGTAAGAGGGACATTAAATAATGAAGGTAGTAATAGTCAATATCCTTAATCAAATCTATATGGATCAGCGTCACCCTTCCAAACCCACCAGTTGCTGGGAGCCCATCAATTGATGGTATTAATTGAATGCTTCCTGTGGGTGGAGCACTGTACTCAGCACTTGGGAAAGCACAATACAATAGATGTGGTCTCTCCCCACTAAGAGCTTAACAGTCTATAGGAAATCCTATATTAAGTTATGATGAAACACTTAAATAGACTTGAAATTCATACATGTAGGTTACGATTGTTCATACTGAAGAGCATCTCCTGTTAATATTTTGGGCTCTGTTTTATCTCTCTGGCCTCTGAATACTATAGCAAAATCAAAAGGCTCTACTTCATATACTTAAAATCAAGACAGTCAATCAGTCAAGCCAACAGTCACCCAGCCAATACATGTTTAATCCTTTGTAGTTTTACTAGACAGATATTTTATCAGTCATATCTGCTGCAGGGCACTGTACTAAATGCTTAAGAGATTACAATACAACAATATGACACATTTTGATGTTCATAACAAACCTACAGTCTAGACAGTCAATCATACTTGAGTGCTTACTGTGTGCTTACTGAACAACTGGGGGAGTACAGTGTAACAGTCACATTCTCTGCCCACAATGATCTTACAGTCTGGAGAGGGAGGCAGATAATGTAAATAAAATTACAGATATGTACATGAGTGCTGAGGGGTTGGGAAGAGGGGGAGAGAATGAAGAATAAAGGGAACAATTCAAGGTGATTCAGAAGGGAGTTGAAGAGAAGGAAAACTGGCTTAGGGAAGGCCTCTTGGGGGAGTTGTGCATCAATAAGGCTTTGAAAGTCAGGAGAGTAATCATCTGTCAGATATGAAGAGGGAGGACTTTTGCAGGACATGGGGCAAGAGGTTGAGACGTCTTTGTGATGTGACTGCCTTGAGATGCATTTCTCTTCCTGCAATCCCTACCCAATCTTTGCTCACCCTCGTCCAGGGCCTAATGAAGCATTACTGAAACAAGGATAAGATGAATAAGTATGGGATTGGTGCCTGTGGATATCACTTCTTATTGAAAAGTCTATGTAGCCAGAAATAAATGAAATTTAGAATTGATCTCTAAATCACTGGTGATGGACAATGGTGGTGGCGATGAGGTCTAGCATTATATTTAGTACTGGGGTAGATATAAGAGAATCATGTCTGACAGAGTCTGTGTCCCATTGGTGTTAAAAGTCTAAAGAGGAGGGAGAACAGATTCCTATTAGGCTCTTCAAGTGTAATCTCTATTTTAAGATCAGAAAACTGAGGCAAAGAAAAGTTAAGTGACTTGCCCAACACATCCTGTGCCCAAGGATCATTTTGAGGTGGCTGCTTTGAGGCCGGTCTCTCTTCCTGCAGAGCTGTGTGGGGAGGATGAGGTGGAAATGGAGAATCCTGGAGATTAGACTTGAAGAGCCCAGTAAGTCACCAGTTCCTATCCCTAATAAGGGGGCAACTTGAAGCAGTGCTAAGGGGAACAAATATGTGGCTCATGTCTGAGTCCCAATTTTCATTAATGTCTGTGTAGTCACCAGTAAATTAATCTAAAATGGGTCTTTAACCAGGTGTTGATGGATCTCATTCTCACTGTAATCATTTGTTACTTCAGTGAATTACAAGGAGTACTTGATATTTACTTGCACTTTGGATTTGCACCCTTTATTTGCCCCACAGTGCTTATGTACATATATGTAACATTTATATTAATGTCTGCCTCCCCTTCTAACTTCCTGTAAGCAGGGAATATGTCTACTAACTGTTTATACTGTACTCTCCCTAGAGCTTAGTATATTAGTATAAGTGGTGTGCGCTCAATTATGATTGATTCTGAGGCAGTGGATGAGTGGAATTGATCTGACAATGCCAAGCACATCCTAGTTATTGCTCTTGAGTTTATCACTGTGATAGCTACTCCAGCTATAGTTACATTATGTGAGAGTGCCATAACGAAATCCCCAGAAGGGCTTTTGGGGATGGCATTTCCTGAGTTCAGATTCAGAATGTGTTTCTAGATGGGGAAAAGAACTGGTGTGCTGGGCTTTGGAGAGAAATCCAGGATTCTGGATTCTGGTTGTATCCTGGGGAAGAAGGGGGATTGTAATTGAAAACAAATCACTGAGGGAGTATCAGTTTCAATCATCGCAGTAGTAGCACAGTGACACAGCCCTGAAATTAATGGTTCTTAGACCAAGCCCCCTAAGCTCCTCTGAGTTCTGGGAGATGTCTCATTTGCTGCAATTGAAAATTTTAGTGAGGATATGAGAGCTGGCTTCTCAGGGATGTGTTTGTTCCCCTGATCTGCTTCTGATGTGAAGGAAAGGGTGTGGATGACTCTGCCCTGATAAAATTCTTTGCCACAGAATGTTTTGTCTGATGGCTGCTGCATTCATGAAAATGGTCTCTCTGCCTGTGGATCTTGGTGGAGGGTGTTCAGTGGTGACAGAATTATAAAAAGGGGTAATAGTGTTCAGAGTTCTCAGTGACTGAATCCCCTCACTTTATACTGATCATTTTTGATGTTTTTTCAACCCCCACCACGTGTTACTGAGAAGCAGTGTGGGCTAAGTGGAAAGAGCATGGGCTTGGGAGTCAGAGAAAGTGGGTTCTAATCCCACCTCCACCACTTGGTCTGCTGTGTGAACCTCGGGCAAGCCACTTACCTTCTCTGTGTCTCAATACCTCATCTGTAAAATGGGATTAAGACTAAATTAAGACTGTATTCATTCAATAGTATTTATTGAGCGCTTTACTATGTGCAGAGCACTGTACTAAGCGCTTGGAATGAACAAGTCGGCAACAGAGACAGTCCCTGCCGTTTGACGGGCTTATGGTCTAATCGGGGGGAGACGGACAGACGAGAACAATGGCAATAAATAGAGTCAAGGGGAAGAACATCTTCGTAAAAACAATGGGCAACTAAATAGAATCAAGGCGATGTACATTTCATTAACAAAATAAATAGGGTAATGAAAATATATACAGTTGAGCAGATGAGTACAGTGCTGAGGGGATGGGAAGGGAGAGGGGTAGGAGCAGAGGGAAAGTGGGGGGGAAAGAGGGTTAAGCTGCGGAGAGGTGAAGGGGGGGTGGTAGAGGGGCGTAGAGGGAGAAGAGGAGCTCAGTCTGGGAAGGCCTCTTGGAGGAGGTGAGTTTAAGTAGGGTTTTGAAGAGGGGAAGAGAATCAGTTTGGCGGAGGGTGAGGAGGGAGGGCGTTCCAGGATCACGGGAGGAACGTGGCCCCAGGGGTCGACGGCGGGATAGGCAAGACCGAGGGACGGTGAGGAGGTGGGGCGGCGGAGGAGCGGAGCGTGCGGGGTGGGTGGTAGAAAGAGAGAAGGGAGGAGAGGTAGGAAGGGGCAAGGTGATGGAGAGCCTCGAAGCCTAGAGTGAGGAGTTTTTGTTTGGAGCGGAGGGTTGATAGGCAACACTGGAGTTGTTTAAGAAGGGGAGTGACATGAACCAGATCGTTTCTGCAGGAAGATGAAGGCCGGGCAGCGGAGTGGAAGAATAGGACCGGAGCGGGGCGAGAGAGGAGGAAGGGGAGGGTCAGAGAGAAGGCTGACACAGTAGTCTAGCCGGGATATAACGAGAGCCCGTAGCAGTAAGGTAGCCATTTGGGTGGAGAGGAAAGGGCGGATCTTGGCGATATTGTAAAGGTGAAACCGGCAGGTTCTTGGTAACAGATAGGATGTTTGGAGTGAACGAGAGAGACGAGTCAAGGATGACACCGAGATCGTGGGCTTGAGAGACGGGAAGGATGGTCGTGCCATCCACGGTGATAGGGAAAGTCTGGAGAGGACCGGGTTTGGGAGGGAAGATGAGGAGCTCAGTCTCGCTCATGTTGAGTTTTAGGTGGCGGGCCGACAATCCAGGTGGAGACATCCCGGAGGCAGAAGGAGATGCGAGCCTGAAGGGAGGGGGAGAGGGACAGGGGCGGAGATGTAGATCTGCGTGTCAATCTGTGTAGAGATGGTAGTCAAAGCCGTGAGAGCGAATGAGTTCACACAAGGGAGTGAGTGTAAATGGAGAACAGAAGAGAGCCAAGAACTGACCCTTGAGGAACTCCAACAGTTAAAGGATGGGAGGCGGAGGAGGCGCCGGCGAAGGAGACCGAGGAATGACCGGCCAGAGAGATAAGAAGAACCAGGAGAGGACGGAGTCCGTGAAGCCAAGGTGAGATAAGGTATGGAGGGAGGAGGGGATGGTCGACAATATGCCTCACATGGGACAACCTGCTTACCTTGTATATACCCCAGGGCTTAGAACAGTTGCTTGGCACATGGTAATTGCTTAACAAATACCATTATTATTGATTATTATTAATCCTGCGAGCCCATCCTATATTGAGTTGAGTTGGATAATACAAACTTGACCTGTAACTGATGTGCCTGTCAGTTACAGTTCTTGTTCTAAAGTTTACCGAGCCAAAATGTAGATTGCCTTCTGTCTCCTTGTGGTCTCTGAATACAGTAATGGAATGCAAAGGTTTACCTCACCAGACTGAGTTAAATCCCTTGAATATTCACAGTTAGGAGTGGGTGTATTTTCAGTCCGTCAAAACCCAACCAATGTGTGTTTGCTGAGTCCTGGGTTGGAAGTTATACTAGGCACACTTATTCCACATCCTCATGTAGGCAAAGCACAGTCACCACCCAGAATGAGTTGTGGGTCACAGAAGGTGTTTCCTGTCTGGAGAGTGGGCGGAGTTGATTTCACAAACACTTCCTGGAGGAGGGACAGTAACAAGGGTTTAAAAGAAGGGGGGAGGGCGAAGTTCCTAGTTTGCAGTAAGTGGCGGATCATCTTGGTGGGGAAGATAGTTTTGGGCCATAGAATGTTGAATCCTTTGGATAGACTGAACCTGGAAGATACCCAAGTGGAAAGTTTGAGGTGGAGTTCTTCCTCAAAGACTAAGTCCTCTGGACAAGTCATTTTCAGAATGGACAGTGAGGAATGGAAAGATTTAAACGTGGTTGTGAAGAGGACATTTGTTGGCAGCGCAACTGATTGTACATGAGGGGAAAGACAGAGTGGCCCAGTTTTACTTTAAGGTAAGGCTTTAGAAAAGCAGTGTTGCCTAGTGGATAGAGCCCAGGCCTGGGGGGTCAGAAGCCACCTGGGTTCTAATCCCAGCTCCTCCATTTGCAGTGTGGCTTAATAGAAAGAGTGCGGGCTTTGGAATCAGAGGTTGTGCGTTCTAATCCTAAGCTCCACAACTTATCAGCTGTGTGACTTTGGCAGTCACTTAATTCTCTGTGCCTGTTACCTCATCTGTAAAATGGGGATTAAGAACTATGAAACCCCCACATGGAACAACCTGATTACCTTGTATCTACCCCAGTGCTTAAAACAGTTTCTTGGCACATATTAAGCGCTTAACAATGCCATTTACTATTATTATTATTATTATTATGCAATTTTAGGCAAGTCATTGACTTCTCTGTGCCTAACTCATCTGTAAAATGGGGATTAAGCTGGGATGGTTGACAGCGTCAAAGACAGCTGAGAGGTGGAGGAGAACTGTCTCTATCTGTTGCTGACTTGTTCATCCCAAGCGCTTAGTACAGTGCTCTGCACATAGTAAAGCGCTCAATAAATACTATTGAAATGAATGAATTAGAATGAAGTAGAGATTCATTGGATTTGCAAGAAGATCATTTGTGACTTTGAGAGGGTGGTTTTCTGTGGAAAGAAGGGATTGGAAAGCCAGATTGGAGAGGGTCAAGGAGATAATTGGAGGAGAGGAACTTGAGACAATGAGTGTAGAAAAATGGTTCAAGGAGTTTGGAGAGGAATAGTAGGAGGGAGGGTGGGGCGATTACAGGAAGGAGGTGTTGGAGTCAAGGGAGGTTTTTTTAGGATAAGAGACATGGGCATATTTGAGTGAAGGACATTTCCTCTTGAGATACTGCTGGGAAAAGATGGACTTCCTAAGCACAAGCCCCACCAGCCCTTGGGGTGAACTACAGTAGCATGGAACCACAATCTAGGCCCAGGGAAGATGGGGTCTCTTGTTCTTCTTGCTCTCTGACTGGAGCTGGATGCTGAACCTAGGTACTTCATTCATTTCAATTGTATTTACTGAGCGCTTACTGTGTGCAGGCCACTGTACTAAGCACTTGAAAGTACAGTTCAGCAACAGAGAGAGAGAATCCCTGCCCACAATGGGCCACAGTCTAGGAAGGGGGAGACAGACATCAAAACAGGTAAAGAAGCATCAGAAGAATCTATATAAATAAATAATATTATATTATATATATATAGTATTATATATATGCATATAGATAAAACACATCAGAAAAATAAAACAGGCATTATATAAATAGAATTATAGATATATACATATAACACAAAAGCTGTGGGGCAGGGGGTAGGGTGAGGTGGAGCTGAGGGAAAGGGGGGAAGCTGAGGGAAAGGGGGGGAGCTGAGGGAAAGGGGGGCTTATTCTGGGAAGAAGGTGAGCCTTCAGTAGGGGCTTTGAAGGGGAAGTGTGGTGAATAATAATAATGGTATTTAAGTGCTTACTATATGCCAAGGCACCGTTCCTAAGTGTTGGGGGTAGATTCAAGATAATCTGGTTCCCACGTGGGGCTCACAGTCTTATTCCCCATTTTACAGATGAGGTAGCTGAAGCACAGAGAAGTTAAATGACTTGCCCAAAGTCACCCAGCTGATGAATGGCAGAGCCAGGATTAGGACCCACGTCTGCTGACTCCCAGCTGATTTCACTAAGCCACGGTGCTTCTTCTCTAAGGGAAGAAGGGCATTTGAGGAGGGAAGGCATTACAGGCCAGAGGTAGGATGTGGGCTGGGGAGTCGAAGGTGGGACAGGCGAGAACAAGGCACAGTGAGAAGAAAGCACCAGAGGAGCGGAGTGTATGGACTGTGGTGTAAGAAGGAGAGAAGGGATTGAGGTAGGAAGGGGCAAGGTGATGAAGAGCTTTGGAGCCAATAGTGAGGAAGGTTTTGCTTGAATAAGGAGGTTGATAAGCCACCACTGGAGATTTGAGGAGAGGGGTGACATGCCCAGAAAAGTTTGGTGTAGAGAGGTAATCAGGGCAGCAGAGTGAAGTATAACATGGTGTGGAGAGACAGGAGATTGGAACATCAGAAAGCATGCTGATGCAATAATCCAGTTGGGGTAGGATGAGGTAGTTGTTTGGGTCAATCAATCAGTTAATCAGTGGTATTTATTGAGCATTTACTATGTGCAGATCAACTATATGTGCTTGTGTGGGCCGAGGACCTTCAGGGACACCTGACTCCGAGTTGATAAAGGCGGGACTAAGTCCTCATGATCAGAGATGCAGCTTGTGAAGTCCTGGAACGCACCTGGCTGGGAAATGGGTTGGGGTTAAGGCCCAAGGTAGAGCCTGAAATCTCAAGGACAAGTTAACTTAAGGCTGTTCACGATGGTTTGGGTATGACTCAGTAAGTGCTTAAATACAGGAAGCAACTAAAACAAGGTCCTGAGTGCCAGACACTTTACTTAGCACGAGGGTAGATAGAACCTAATTCAGGTTGGACCACCATCCTGGTCCCAAATAGGGCTCAGTCTCAATCCCCATTTTACAGATGAGGGAACTGAACCACAGAGAAGTGAAGTGACTTGGCCAAGAATCACCTAGCAGACAAGTGATGGAGCCAGGATTAGAACACAGGTCCTTCTGACTCCCGGCTCCGTGCTGTATCCACACAGTCAAGCTGCTTCGTTAACCCTGCTTGCTTCCTCTGGGATCTTTATTAAATCATGAGTCCCACATGGGGTTCTCATTCTTAATTGGAGGGAGAGAGAGAGAGTTAATCCTCATTTTACAGAGGAGGTAACTGAGTCACAGAGAAGTTAAATGACTTGTCCATGGTTACCCAGCAGACAAGTGGCAGAGCTGGGATTAGAGCCAAGGTACTCTGACTCCCTTAGCTAAATTGGCTTCCCTGCTTCCCACAGTGGTCTCCACACAGTAATCACTCAAATATAATTGATTATTAGATAAGTCCTCTATGCTGCCCACAGAGACACCTTTTGACAGACAACTTTTTTGTTTAAGTGAGGGGGTGAAAAGGGGGCAAGGATGGAAGTGGAGATAGGCATTGGGGTGGGGGTCTGACTTCAGGGCCAATTGGACAAGAAGGCCATTTGGGATTTTTTGGAAACTCTCAAGTGTTTCCTGGGACTGGGGTGAGTCTCCTCTCATGGACTTTTCATCTTACTTTCCAGTCAATCTCTATCATCCCTAGAGGTAACACTGATGTCATCTTTTGGTTTGCACTGGTGGGTTGAAAGTGGCATCTGGTTGACGGTGATGGGCACAGCCTGATTATTGGCCGTCAGGTGCATCACTGTCATAGTTGTTGCTCCTCACACCCTATGAGGGTTCTGTCCAAAATTTCCAGAGGGGCCTCTTGGTTCCTGACTTCCTGGATTTAGATTGAGGATTAACCTGAAGATGTGAAAAATGAGTCTGGGGATGGGTCCAATTCTAGTGGTGGCTAGTGTCCCCGTCATCAGGGAGGGAATATGAGTGGAGAAAAGTTAATGTGGAAGAGCAACTATCACTACTGCAGTTCCTCAAGACTATAACCTTGTGAGCAGGGAATGTATATCTACTCTGTTGTATTGTACTTTCTCAGTTGCTTCATACAGTGTTCTGTACAACATAAGCACGCAAAATCATTGTTTATGATACCCTTTCCACTAAGCCACTAGGAAACTCCCCTCCGGACTCTAAGTTCCCTATGAGCAGGGAACGTATCTACCAACTCTGTTATATTTACTCTCCTAAGAGTTTAGTACACTGTTCAGCACACAGCAAATAATAAATATCATTCATCGAATAATCACACTGACATGGCCCCACACACTGCCCCTCAGACCTCTGCCTATCCCACTGCCCCAGAACAGGTTGTGAGGGAAGAGGTGAGAGCGGATATCTCCCCGGGTAAGGCCTTCTGTCTCTAATCTGTCCTGAGGCTGTGTGGAGTGACTAATTTTGGGGTGGCTGCCTTAAACCTAATCTCTCTTTTTTTTTTTTTTTATAGAGGTAAGGAGTGGGTGGTGGTGGTGGCAGAAAATCCCAGAGGTTCTCCAGTTTCCTGCAACAGTGTTGGAACTTTATACCCAATTCCTTCTAGTTTGGGCTGGATACTTAATGTAGTGCTAAGGTCAGTGAAAGTGGGATTCATGGCTATGTGGATCCCAGTTTTCATTATAAAGTCAGTGCAGCCACCAATGAACTAACATTGATGAATAAACTGATGTAATCTTTGTAATTTACTTTGGTGACGTACCGAAGTACAGGTTGGAAGGGTGAACAGTGGTTCTTTTCTTCCAAATAGAATGCATTGTGGTTATTGCTGTTGGATGATTTGCTTTGGGGTGGTAGAGCTATAGTGACACACTGTGGGAGCCTCAGACAAAATCCCCAGAGGGCTTTTGGGGAAAAAATTCTGAGCACAATAATTCTGATTAATTACTGTGGTAATACTAGACACTATTACTGTTGTATTATGCTGATGCAGATCTACCCAAAGTCTCCATCTCTGCACCAAATCTCCACAGACCTCAGGTCTCTGCAGATTTAATTGGCCAGGCACATGAATGAAGAGGTGAGAGCTGCCATTGATAGGTTTCTGCCCTGAGGCTGTGTAGGGTGTGACTCTACTCGGCTCAGACACACATTCTCTGTCCAGCAGTCTTTGGAGGTGACTGCACTGAGACTAAGGATCTTCCTGCAGAGCTGATTGGGGAGATGTGGTGGAATGTCTTAGAGGCCATATTCGAGGAGCCTAGTCATCCCCTGTAGCCCCCTGTAGCAGTGTTGGTGCCACATCCCTACCAAATTCTTAAGCGATCCTACTCCAGGACCTAATGAAGCACTACTGAAGTGGAGAGTGGGTGAATCAATGCGGGATGACTGCCTGTGTGAGGACCACTTCCCTGTCCTAAAGTCAGTGCAGTCGGCAGTGGCCTAAATTAGAGTTGTTCTACTCTAACCTACAGGTATGAATGATCTTGTGTAATAATAATGTTATTTGTTAAGCGCTTACTATGTGCAGAGCACTGTTCTAAGTGCTGGGGTAGATACAGGTTTTCCCACAGGAGGCTCACAGTTAATCCCCATTTTACAGATGAGGTAACTGAGGCACAGAGAAGTTAAGTGACTTGCCCACAGTCACACAGCTGACAAGTGGCAGAGCTGGGAGTCGAACCCCATGGCCTCTGACTCCGAAGCCCAGGCTCTTTCCACTGAGCCACGCTGCTTCCCATAATGGTAACCTCTGATGGCTTTGTCAAAGTATGAAGTTGCAAGGCAAGGTGCGTCTAAATTTGATGTGGTCTATTAATGCTACACACCTTCTGGTTATTGCTGTTGGGTATATCACTGTGGTAGCTACCGTATTGTTACACCCTGTAAAAACCCTTTGCAAAATCCACCCGGGGACCTTTGGGGACAAAATTCCTGGGTTTGGATTCAAATTAAATTTCCAAATGGGAAAGGGAAGATTAGGATGCTGGGGTTTGAAAATGGATCTGGGATTCAGGAGTCTGCTAGCATTAGGGTTTCAACACTTGGTTGCATTTGGGGAAGGAAATGGATTTTGACTGGAGATGCATCACTATAATAGAAACAGCTATGGTAGCAGCACAGGGACACATCTCTGCCCATCCTCTTCTTTGCAACAAAGACCCTCAGAGCTCTGCAGACCCCACTGTGTTGATGGGAGATGTCAGTGAAAAGGTGAGAGAGGCATCTGTTTTGGGGCACAGTGAGGGTTATGGAGTCATTCTGCCCTGTAATGAGTCATTTCAGATGGGTGGCCACTAAAAGCCTGGTCTCTTCATTGGTGGTTTCACTGTGTCCCAACCTGCTTTTCTTGTATCCACCCCAGTACCTGGCACATAAGTGCTTACCAACTAACATTATTATTAATTATTATTAGTTGTAGTAGTAGCGTTAATTATCAGAAATCTATAGGAAAAATTCTTGAACACGATGGCCGAGAACTAAATGGTCCAGGCCCCTGCAACAGGGTTGAATTTCAATCCTTATCTACTACTACCTGCTAACTTGTATCTGGGACCTAATATGTGATCTTCCTTGAAACAAGACACTCAGAGCACTCCAGACTCCATTATGATGATGGGAGATGTCAGTGAAAAGGTGAGAGCAGGCTTTTTGTCTTGAGGTATGGATTCATTCTGCTCTGTAATGAGTCATTTCAGATGGGTGGCTGCTATAAGGCTCGCGTCTTTCTTCACTGCTGTGGAAATCTATGGGGATGACAAAATCTTGGACACTATGGCCAATGGTGCAGGTGGTTTGAAACTGGTCTTTTCCTGGAGAACTAGTTGGGGAGTGTGTGATGGGGACATAATCTCATTCAGTCCGTAGTATTTATTGAACACTTACTGTGGGCAGAGCACTGTCCCTGAAGAAATATTGGAACTTCATTCCTTTTCCACATCCTGTTAATATGTGATTGGTTCCAAATGGGCTGCCACTGAAAATGTAGATTCATGTCTGACCCAGCTCTCACCGAAGTTAGCAATGAACTAAAATCAAAGATTTTTTTCTAACAGGTAATGAACAGTCCTGTTTAAGCATTCACTTCAGCAGTGTAATAGGGTGAAAAGTGGATGTGATTTGATCATATTGGTTATTGCTTTTGGGTGTGTCACTGTGGTAAGGGTAGCCACCATCCATACTCTGTGAGGGCCCCATACAAAATCCCTAGAGGGAGCCTTTGGTGACTGAATTTCCTTTGTTTGGATTCAGAATGATTTGCCAAATGGGAAAAGGAGAATTGGGATACTGGGATTTGAAGATGGATGCAGAGGGGTTAGTGCAAACCAGGCCCTGAAGAGCTTGTGGATAATATTCTATGGAATCTATAGTCTGAGAACTAGCAACATTTTTCTTTTATTTCATGATATTAAGGACTTATTCTAGGCACTGTCTAAGTGCTGGGATAGATGCAAGCTAATCAGTTTGCACACAGTCCATGTTCTACATGGGATTCATGGTCTTAATCCCCATTTTACAGATGAGGTAACTGAGGCACAGAGAAGTTAAGTGACTTGCCCAAGGTCACACAGCAGACAAGTGGTGGAGCTGGTCCTCTCACTCCCAGGCCCATGCACTAGCCACTAGGCTACACTGCTTAGATTACACACTCCTTAAGGGCAGTGATCACATCTACTTATTTTATTGCACTCTCTCATGCATACACAGTAAGCAATCAAATACTTCTGATCGAAGCTTCATCTCACAGTGGCTAGTATGAGAGCAGTCCATTTTCTGCTTGAGAGAAGAGATGAGGGCCTCATTGAACGTAAGAATGGAGATGTGATGGAGGTAGTACAACTCTATAAGATTATATTAGTGTAATATATAGGGGTACATGTTCTCTGGAGCTTAGGTCTGATGCAAATGTTTTCTCAAATGTAAGCTTTTTCTCCTTTTTTGAGACTTTCCCTAGGCTGGAGCTGATCCCCAGAAAAAGATGCAATTTCAAACATCACTGACTCAGAACTACTACTTGTTTCACAAAGACCTGACAGACACCTGCAGGATATGCTGACACCTGGATGACATCACAAGAGGCTTAAGCAGTATTGGCTCAGGAATTAATCTAGAAAGGAACTAGAGAAAGGGTTCAAATACAGGCAGACAAGATGCTCTTTTCACCCTAAAGAGTTAAAGTGGGGGTGATGGCAAGGCCTGGCTCAAACTCAGGTGAACCCTAAAAGGGGATCAAATCCAAAGAGACCTCACTCATTTGTTATTAAATATCTTGACCCTAGCAGGGCTGTGACTAATTCCCCATGGCCCTAAAGCTATAGGATTTAATGGATGTGGGTCTGTGTATATGGTACCTGCATGTAGGTGAGGAGAGAGATGCAGAAAGAGTGCTAATTCAAGATGGAGTCTCCAACATGCTTAAATGATACCTTTGTCCCTCAAGTGATTCTGGTAAGTGTTGGGGAAGATCCTAAGTGCTAATATGATGTGCCTTTGTAAACTGATTGTGCCCAGGAATAATCACCTCTAACCCCAAGTCTAGGACAAAAACTAGAGTGGGGGCATTTCCCATAAGCTACTCGAAACCACGGGCTTCTGGATCTGTCATGTATCTCATAATAATTGTGGTATTTAAGGGCTCTTATGTGCCAAGCGTTGTACTAGCACTGTGGGGAGATATAAGATGATCAGGTACTGCCTGAGGTCCAAAGTTTAGGAGGGAGCACAGGTATTGAATTCCCATTTTATATATGAGGGAATTGAGGCACAGAGAAGTTAAGTGGCTTGCCCAAGATCCCAGCAGGTAAGTGATGGAGACAGAATTAGAACACAGATACTTTGACTCCCAGGCCCCTGCTGTTTCCACAAGGCCTTGCTGATTCCCAAGGTGCTTTAGCACTTTGTGTCCCTGAGTCCTAGACTGATATTCATCTATATTTCCTCCTTAGTGGCCTTAAACTCCCTAGGGATTCTGCGAAGTATACATCTTAACCAAGAGACTAACCTTGGCAAACAGGAAGAAATTATAAAAAGTACTTGGATTCCCAACAGAATTGGTTTCTGGAAATTGCATAAGTCAAAATTATCTTGGAACCAATTTTCTCATAGAAGCAATGTTATAAATGGGGAAGTGGATCATCAACTAAGGATCATCATCCTACTTTGACCAAAAATAATCTGGAATTATGTACTCTATCAGGTAAGTAATCTAGAACTATAGAGATGCCTAATAGTTTAATTACTGAGTCAGAATTTCCATCTTGGGGTAGCCCACTTTTTTTACTTCAGAAGTAAAATGGATATTGTTGGGTCTCCCCCTGGCCGTCAGTAACCTCATACCCTGGTGCAAGGGGCAGCTGGAGGGTGTCTGAGATCCACCACAGCAGCCAACATCCAGACAAACTTATCAGGAGTTCCTGTCTCTTTCCACTCACCTCCTTGTCTCCAGCTGCCAACTCCAGGAGGTATGGCTTTGCCATGTGCCTGACTGTGGTAGATGGTGTGAAATAGACCTAATTCCCCTGCCTGCAGTGGCTGGGCTCAACTCAGAAGCTGATGACCATAGCATCATCATCAGGAGTAAAGCTGAGCCCCCAGTTGGTTTGGGGATGGCTCTGCCCCCCGGGTCACTTCCCCTGATGCCCAAGATCCTGTATTATGGACAAAGCTTTCCTCTGGCTTAGGACTGCTTGCAGTGACAGAGAGAAGAATGAATAAGACTCACCTCTTCTTCCGGCACAGACTCCCTGCTGCATTGGACAGCCATCTTGGGTTTGTATGGAGAAAATTGCTTGCTCTTTTGAGGCAGATGGAAGAACTTTGATGGAAAAGAAAAAAAGCTCTTCAATATAAGCAGGAGTTAACTTAATCCTTGTCTCTGACACAAATCTTTTCACCAGCCCTGTGGTAAGGAGAGTGGACACCACCAGCCAGGAGCTGAGGCTGTTGAGACCACACCTGATGACTCAGCCTAGAGGGAATGGAATGGGGATGTGAGCTCTGGTCTTGGATGCCCTTGGGTATTGGGATCAGGCTTGGGAGCTGATTCTGAACCTTTTTTTTTAATTTGATATTTGTTAATCTCCTTACTATGTGTCGAGCACTGTTCTGAATGCTGGGGTAGATATAAATCCATCAGGTAGTTCAAAGTCCCCTGTCCCACATGGAGCTCTGTTTGAGATGACATTCAGAACCTGAGGAGTTGGATGGGGGCTGGGCCATACTCTCATGCCAAACAGGAACTCCTCGTTCCTTCTTTCATCCTGATTAGTTTTCCACTGACGTGGGTCTTTGAATGTATTCTCCTGTGGCTGTTCATTTTTACCAAAGGTGCAGATGGACCAAGGTGATCTCATTCTTTGCAATTGCCCCCAGGAAGATTATTTCCCCTATTTTACAGGTGGAGAAAACTAAAGTACAAAACGGGAAGGTGAGGTCGGGGCAGGGAGCAGAACGGACATCCTTACCCTGGATTTTTTTCACATGTATACTGATATCATTTAGTCAGTTAACATCAGTGTCTCCAACAGGATTTACCAGGCCCTTTCTGTGGCAAAGTATGAGGTATAGAGGAATATTTGGGAAAAGTTAAAGGAACAATACCTGCTCTCAAGCTGATTGTCAACTCTCATTTGGAACAACGACTGCAGGCAGAGCCCTGGGATATTATTTATTACTATTTATGAACAGAAGAAAATAGTTTCTCTGCCCTGAAGCAACAAATGGGGAGAGAGAAAGGACCCAAGCACACAAACTCATATATAAAATGCAAATGTTAGAAACACCCTACATCAGTAATGCTATTACTAGGTCAGACCAGTGGTCTTTCCATTCTAGAACTGTGTGGCTGACAGGGTCACAGGACACTTGAAGCCACTCTGTGAGGGTGGCTGGCCTTCCCGGGTATAGATGGACCATCTTAAACCCCTAATGTTCCCACCTCCCCCTGCCCCCCACCTTAATAACCCATCATGGGACTAAATAATCTGAACATATAGATAGCCCTTTCTGAGCCCTTCACCATGGTTTGTAGTAATCCACTATGGGCCGCTTTATCCCACCAAACCCTTATTGAGTCTACAAATAATTTGTCTCCAGAACTTCTGAAGACAGGGAATTCTGTATGTTTAGGTTTTTATAATAATACCCTGCCTTTGTGTGATGTATATTTTCCCAAAGGGCTTTCATATAAATGATTGCATTTAATTCTCTCATGACTGGGATGGAAAGTTTATAAATGAAGAAATTGAAGCACAAAATAGTTAAAGCACTTGCTTGGAGTTCCCCAGTAGGCCAGTGGCAGACTAGAACCAATGTTTCCTCACTCTTTGTGCTCTTTCCAGTACATGGTGCTGAATGATTGCAGTCTGTATATTAAATGGGTTGATAAGCACACAAAGGCAAACTCCACATTGTTCAGAGACACTCTGGTGTTCCTCGTGACCCTCCACCTTCTGGACAAACACAACTTTTTTCCTTCCTTCCCTATCAGAACTCTGGCAGACATTAGAGAAGCAGCATGGCCTAGTGGACAGAACACAGGCCTGGGAATCAGAAGGACCAGGTTCTAAACCTGACCTTGCCACTTGTCTGGTATTTGACCTTGGGAAAGTCATTTAGCTTTTCTGTGCCTGTTAACTGTAAAAATGGGGATTAAGACTGTGACCTATGTGGGGCAGGAACCCAATTTGCTTGTATCTACCCCAGTGTTTAGTACAGTGCCTGGCACATGGTAAACATTTAACAAATACCACAGTTATTAATATTATTGTTATTATTAGTTCTCTTAGTGGTAGAGCTTTCTACACTTTGCCCAGTTTCTCCCTTAAACTGGCCATGTCTCAGATTGACAGTCAGTGACAAAGATGTGACAAAGACCTGTCAAAGACAGAGTGAGTGAATTCTCTATTCTGGAAGATTTTAGGCCTTTCCTTTTTTTAAATCTGTTGACCATCATACATGCCTGCTGTAACATAATATTCAAAAGCTGAGGGACTGGGTGAAGAAACTTTTTTTTTTAATATGCCTTAGTAGGTAAGAAGAGATTCTGATTCTAGAGAAATATTACCAAACCTTTTTGGCAGTTGTGTGTCTAGAAACAATGCTCCTATTTTATTGTCATTGGCAGCATCAAGTGATGGTGACCTCAATCTACCGTAAGGGGGCAACAAAACCAAAACAGAATGTCTAGGACAAGGTTTGGCACCGATTGCGGAACTAGAAATACAAAGATGTTTGGGGGGATTTTCAATATTTCTAATATGCTCAAGATATTGGACAAAATTCCCTGGGTGCAGAAACTCACTGACATCCTCATGGCCAAAGATAACCAAAAAAGGCCGGTTAACTTGCCCAGAATCAGTGAGAATTCATTTTATGAGGACGAACTGTATGGGATTTAGGAGTAATGTGCATACACTAGGGTACCTGGTTCTCCCTACCAGACAGCAGCAGTCCTTTGGAGGGTCCAGAAACCCACCCAGAGCAAGCCTGGCCAAAATATGAATTCAGCTGAGAGAAATCAATTTTTAGTATTTGTAAGTGCTGACTTTTTTTTGTGGTATTTAAGTGCTTACTATGTCAGGTACTGTACTAAGCACTGAGGTAGATAGAATCTCATCAGGTTGGGCACAGTCCATGTCCCATATGGGGCTAACAGTCTTAATTTCCATTTTACAGATAAGGTAATTAAGGCACAGAGAAGTTAAGTGACTTTCCCAAGGTTACATAGTAGTTAAGGGGCAGAGCCAAAATTAGAACACAGGTCCTCTGACTCCCAGACCTGTGTTCTTTCCTCCAGGCCATGCTGCTTCAATGCTAATTCCAAAGATACATGGATGCTGATGCAGCTTGCAGGAGGAGGAGCTGGCAAAATTCACAGGGGATTGATGACTTAGAGACCTTCAAAGATAAATCATCTGTATTTGAGCACTTTCTGTGTGCAGAGTATTTATACCAAGCGCTTGGGAGAGTACAGTACAACAGAGTTGGTTGACATACTCCCTGCCCATAAGGAAAGATTACCATTTTCAGAACCAGGATACTGACAGGGCGGGCAGGGTGTTGAGACCAGGAAGAGTTGGGGCAGAGGAAGCTGTAATCAATCAATTAATCACTGATATTTATTGAGTGCTTAGTGTGTGCAGAACACTGTACTAAGCCTTTGGAAAAGTCCAGTACAACAGATCTGATAGACATATTCCCTAACTTCAAAGAGCTTGCAGTCTTTGGTAAAAGTAACTGGTGTAGACTGGGGAAATTATCTAGGTCTGGGACTAAGCCACTCATGGGAGAGAAGAGAGAAAGACACTTTCAAAATTTGGGGTACTCTGGCATCCAGGACTACAGGGGAAGGTATGTGTCTGGGCTCACACTCATGGTCCTGCAATGTGTCTCTCGTACAGTAATAGAGGGCTGTGTCCTCAGTTTTCAGGCTGTTCATTTGCAGATGCAGCAGGCTGTTGGCATTCTCCCTGGAGATGGTGAATCGGCCTTTCACAGAGTCTCGATAGCTTGTCCAGTCCCCTTTGCTATTTATAGCTGCCACCCATTCCAGCCTCGTCCCTGGAGCCTGGCGGACCCAGTGCATCCCATGGCTGCTAAAGGTGAATCCGGAGGCTTTACAGGAGAGACGCAGAGAACCCCCGGGCTGTCTTACGTCTCCCTGGACTCCACCAGCTGGACATCACCCTGGACACCTGCAAATACAGAGATGGCAGGGATCATGAGAACTTCTCTCTCATACATACATACCCACTGACGCAAGTTATCTGAGTCACTAAGATCTTTCCCAAATTACCTTGGAGCAGGATGAGGATGGAAAGCAGATTGAGGGCAGACTGCATGGTGGGGGCTTTGGGGTCAGTTTTGAGGCAGGAGGGGAACACACAGAAAGCAGGGCTGGGACTCCTCTCTCAGGGTTGCAGGGATGGGGGCCCTGAGTTTGGGCTTTAATCAGGGCTAAAGGGGCCCCATTTGCATCTCTTCTTCCCTATAAAGGCCCAGCAGCTGCTTCTTGCTGGTGAGTCTCTGCTCTCAGCTGCAGAAAGGAGCATCCAGCAGAGCCATGGGGATGGATTTAGAGGTGGTAATGGGCATTGGTGGACATGATGACTGGGATTCAATACTTTCTGGAGAAATAACTGGGGTACTATCTTCCTATGCTAATGGTCTCAACTATTCTAGACTTAGATATTTAATCCACTGTGAAACTACCACGTTCTTGTTGTTTCTGTTTCTCCTCAGATACATCACTGAGATTGAGGAAGAGCCCCTGAATCAGGATATAATTCAAGCCAGATTTAAGGCAGGGAAGCAATATTATCCAGTGGAGAGAGCAAAGGTCTGGGAGTCAGAGGGCCTGGGCTTTAATCCCAATTCTGCCACTTGTCTGCTATGTGACCTTGAGCAAATCTCTTCTTTGTGCCTCAGTTACCTTATCTATAAAGTGGGGGTTAAAGCTGTGAGCCCCATGTTGGGTATGGACTATGTCTTACCTGATTAGCGGCATCTACCCTAGTGTTTAGCAGAGAAGCAGCATGGCTCAGTGGAAAGAGCCTGGGCTTGGGAGTCAGAGGTCATGGGTTCAAATTCCTGCTTTGCCACTTGTCAGCTGTGTGACTGTGGGCAAGTCACTTAACTTCTCTGTGCCTCAGTTACCTCATCTGTAAAATGGGGATTAACTGGAGCCTCATGTGGGACAACCTGATTAACCTGTATCTACCCCAGCGCTTAGAACAGTGCTCTGCACATAGTAAGTGCTTAACAAATACCAACATTATTATTATTGTTATTAATGTACCTGGCACATCATAACTACTTAACAAATACCTTAAAAAAATTTAGCATCATCAAGACTTACTGTGTGCAAGGTCCTGAGCTATTTGGGAATATAGGATAAAAGATGAAGACACAATTCCCTCCACTTCCTTAAGGAACTTACTATGTCATTTTTTTATTTATACCAATGTCTGATTCCCCCTCTAGACTGGAAGCTCATTTTGGGCAGGGAATGTGTCTATCAGCCTTTTTGTTTTGAACTCTCCCAAGTTCCTAGTACAATGTTCTGTGCAGGGTAAGCACTCAATAAATATGATTGATAAAGGAGAGGACAAGAAGACAGAAAACATATCCTGGAGGAAGAGTACAGGATCAGAAGGTAGGAGACCTGGATTCTAGTCCCAGCTCTGTCATTTGCCTGCTGTGTGACCTTGGACAAGCTACTTAACCACTCTGGGCCCTAGTTTCCTTATCTGTAAAATGTGAAAAAAGATACCTTCTCTTTAGACTGTTAGTCCCATGTAATCTTGTGAGCAGGGAACTTGTGTACCATCTCGGTTGTATTATACTCTCCCAAGTGGTTAGTAAGGGGTAAGTGCTTACTAAATATGACTGAGATTGATTATACTGCAAACACCCCAAGAGCCGAGGGATGGGGTGAGATCAGAATGGAATGAGCATGGTTTAGAGCAATATGTAATGTTTTTACCAACAGCAAAAAGTCAATATTATTTAGCCAGTGAAACTGCTATTTCCATGTTAGCATTACATTTGACCTCTGGCCCACAAGAAGGCAAGCTTTCTAAGAAACTAATACAGAAAAATGAATGAATCCCTTCTCCAAAGGTCAATACCTTGGAGAAATACTTGTCATATAAGGAAGCTGGTGTCAGAGAGACAGGAAAGAGGGGATGGTCTCTGGGGGAAAGCTGTGCAATGAGCAAGAAGAGGAAACCACAGACACTGAACTCCTTCTCTGTCTTACTCTCCATCGGCTCCTGGAACTGGGCTACGAGTGCTCAGTGGAGCCCTAGTGCCCCCTCCTGCCCAGCCTCCTCCTGACTGCCTGCAGGGGAAAGTTTGTGTCTGGGCTCATACTCACTGCCCAGCACTGTATCTTGTCCAATAATAAAGGGCCGTGTCTGCTGCTGTCATGCTGTTCAGCTGCAGGTAGAGCTTGTTCTTGGATGTGTCCCTGGAGATATATACTTTACTCTTAATAGTTGTCTCAGAGCGAGTGCCGCCTCCACTATTTATATACCCCATCCACTCCAGCTCCTTCCCTGCTGGCTGTCAAGTCCAGAGCCAGTTGTAACTACTGTTTGTGATGGAATAACTGGAGATGGTGCAGGTGAATCTGAGAGGCTGCAAGGGCCTAAGCGCTCCCGGGCCAGACTCCACCAGCTGCACTTGGGACTGGACCCCTGGGAATAAGGAAAGACACAGTGAACCCCAAACAGTATAGATCTGCTGCCCATCTCCCCCTCTCTGAAATCTCGCAGACACAGGGGAGAGCTGCCAGCAGGGAGAGGAGCAGTCAGCTGAGAATTCCTCAAGAAGTTTGCAGGGAACCTGCTCAGGCTGGGTGGAGATGCAGCCTGAGATAGTAGACTCAGAGCTCTGAGGGGCTGGTGGCCCTTCCTCTGCCAATTCTTCAGTTACTGCCTTTTGCTCAGGCCAGGCCCAGGAGCTTTACAGAATGGTCCAGGGCCACAGGAAAGTCTACAATGGTCAAATATTGACCAGAAATCTTTGCATGTGGGTCCACAGAGTAGCTGTCTAGGTCCTGGCCAGGCCACCATAATAACAGTGATGATCTGTATTGCCTCACCAACTTCCTGAAATGGGAAATTAAGGCATATTGGAACTGAAAAGAAAACCACAGTGACCACCACCAATGTGTCTTCCCTGAAGTTGGTTAGAGATAGTAATAATAGTAATTATGGTATTTAAGTGCTTACTCTGTGCCAAGCACTGTTCTAAGCACTGGGGTAGGTACAAAGTAATCAGGTTGTCCCATGGAGGGCTCACAGTCTCAATCCCCATTTTATAGAGGATTTAGCTGAGACACAGAGAAGTGACTTGCCCAAGACCACACTGCAGACAAGTGGCAGAGGCAGCATGGCTCAGTGGAAAGAGCATGGGCTTGGGAGTCAGAGGTCATGGGTTCGAATCCCGGATCCGCCACTTGTCAGCTGTGTGACTGTGGGCAAGTCACTTAACTTCTCTGTGCCTCAGCTACCTCATCTGTAAAATGGGGATCAAGACTGTGAGCCTCATGTGGGACAATCTGATTACCCTGTATTTATCCCAGCGCTTAGAACAGTGCTCTGCACATAGTAAGTGCTTAACAAATACTAACATTATTACTGGGGAGCAGCGTGGCTCAGTGGAAAGAGCCTGGGCTTCGGAGTCAGAGGTCATGGGTTCGATTCCCGGCTCTGCCACGTGTCAGCTGTGTGACTGTAGGCAAGTCACTTCACTTTTCTGTGCCTCAGTTACCTCATCTGTAAAATGGGGATTGACTGTGAGCCTCACGTGGGACAACCTGATTACCCTGTATCTACCCCAGCGCTTAGAACAGTGCTCTGCACATAGTAAGTGCTTAAAAAATACCAACAGTATGAACCTCTGACTCCCAAGCCTGTGCTCTTGCCACTAGGCCAAGCTGCTTCTCAATGTCTCAGAGAGATTGGCCCAGAGAGGGCCAGAGGCAGGACATTCCCCTGATCCTGGGACAAGAGCCTGTGGATCAGGATTGGATCCCAGGCCTGGTTCCAGAAAACATGGCCCTTTCCTAAACATCAGGAAGCAGCATGGCTTAGTGGAGAGAGCACAGGCTTGGGAGTCAGAAGGACCTGGATTCTAATCCTGCTGTGTGACCTTGGGCAAGTCACTTTGCTTCTCTGTGTCTGTTACCTCAACTTTAAAATAGGATTGAGACAGTGAGCCCCACGTGGGACAGGGACTGTTTCCAATCTGATTTGTTTGTATCCATGCCAGAGCTTAGTACAGTGTCTGGTATAGTAAGTGTTTAACAAGACCCACAATTACTATCATTTCCTTATGCCAATAATGGACTGAAGCAGGTTAAAACATGATCATGGGGACATGGGGACTGTGGGAACAGATAGACTGGAGCACTGAATCCTTCCCAATCTTCCAGTACAAACAAAGGGGGACTACCCTGATTGAGGGAGGGGTCTCGGGAAGAGGAGGGGGGCTCAAGGAATGGGTTCTGGATGGGAGCCACACAATCCCCACCATCGTGCTTCCCAGAGTTCAGATATGATTAAAGGTCCAGTTCCCCTGAAACCCACCTACCAATCCACCTACCCTGCCCCTCCCTCTCCCCACATTGCCATGTATCCCTGGGAAGTCTCTAAACTCAGATTCATCCAGGATCTAGAAGACAGAGGTATCAAAGGTTTCAGACCTTTCACTTCTAGTCTCTATTGTTAAATGTGTGTGGGGGACAAGGAGAGGACACGGTGATTGCAAATGGTGCACGTTACAGTTTGCACTGGTTGTTATCTAGTAAATACACCTAGCATTCCTGTCCTGTGTTGTGGAGATATGTCTGGTCAAGTGACTGAACTGCTCAGTGTTAGAGCAGAAACCTTTCCTCCACATCTTCTGTTCCCTTACTACAAGTCTGAGCCATCATCATAGCCTGAAAAACTCACTGTACTATCACTTGCTCATTAGGGTTGTCTGAAGATATATCTCCTGGAACAAAAAGATATAGGCTTTTACCATGAAGGGCTTTGGTTATAAAGAGAAACAGTGGGAGAGAGACACAGGGAGAGAGAAAAAGAGAAACTAAAAGTGTTCATGAGAGAAAAACAGGACAGTGAAAAAGAAAGAGAAAAAAAGAGGACAGAGACAGCAAGATAGAGACTCTCCCTCCTTCAAGCTTTTCATTACTACTTATTCCATCCTTATTCTTGTTCCTAATTCCACTATTCATAAATAATTTGTGCCTGCTTCCTCCATTAAACTGTAAATTTCCTGAGTGGAGGAAATTTGTGTTTTGTTTCTGATAAAACTCTTTCAAGTGCTTAGTACAGATTTCCTCATTCAGCAAGAGCTCAGTAAGTAGAAGTGATTGATGGTCTTTTCACTGCCACTTGCTCATTTCAAGCGGCAGGTGTTGAGAATGGCTTTTACAAGAATCATAAGCGTTCCCATGCAATGCCTTCCATCCAGTCCCAGATTGCCTGCTCTCCACCATTTTTGACTAGTAAGTACAAAATTTAGAAGGTCAGTATCTTTTGTTCATATTATTTGTAAAAATCATTTTTTAAAAGGGTATTAATCAAGCACTCTGTGGTAGGCACTGTATTAAGCACTGGGGTAGAGAGAAGCAGCAGGGTTCAGTGGAAAGAGCACAGGCTTGGGAGTCAGAGGTCATGGGTTCTAATCTTATCTCCACCACTTAGCTATGTGACTTTGGGCAAGTCACTTAACTTCTCTATGCCTCAGTTACTTCATCTGGAAAATGGGGATTAAGACTGTGAGCCCCACCTGGGACAACCTGATAACCTTGTATCTCCCCCAGTGCTTAGAACAGTGCTTGGCACATAGTAAGTGCTTAGCAAATGCCATCATCATCATCATCATTATATTTATACAAGATAATCAGGTTGGACACAGTCTCTGTCCTTCATAGGGATCACGGTTTTAATTCCCATTTTACAGATGAGTAAACTGAGGCACAGAGAAGTTGAGTAACTTTCCAAAGGTCACACAGCAGATAAGTGACAGAGTTGGGATTAGAACACGGGTCTCCTGACTCCCAGGCCCATGCTCTTTCCATTAGGCCACACTGGTTCTCTCTAGGCAATGCTGCTTCCTTGCTTCATCTTTTAGCAACCCTGCCCCGACCACCTCCTATCTCTGTCCCCTCTCTTGAACCCATTGCTCGGCTGTGAATGATTCCTCTCTCCTTCCAACACGATCCACCCTCTGCAGAGATCAGTCCTTGTCCCTGACCCTGGCCCAGTCTGAATTCCTCTGAAGCCACGTGAGCCAAGAAGTCCCTGAAGAGGGAGGGCAGGGTGAGCAGGGTGGAGGAGCCAGAGCTGATTTATGGGGGCCTCCCACCGTGACTGGAGGAGAAAAAGGCAAAGATCCAGCAAAGGAGGCTGGGAAGGAGCAGGGAAAATGGGAAGGGGAGAACAGTAAGAGTCTTTTGTTAGCCAAGACTGGAGAAAACATCTAGGGTAGAAGAGCTGGGGGTGAGGCAGGATAGGACGTGGGGAACTAGACCCTGTGACAGGGGTGAGGCAGAGGGGTGGGAAGGGGGGCCTGGAAGAGAGAGGTGTCAGAGACTTCACACCTTTCATTCTCATGCAATATGAGATGATTGTCATGGTCAAAAGGTGATGTTCTGGTGGTTGTGCAGTGAGCAGAAAGACGGATGTGTCACAGACCTCACACCTATCATTCAGATCCATTACAAGATGCATGTAGCAGTCGAAGTGTGAAGCACACAATCTATGACAGAATAAGCACAGGGCTTAGCACTCGTGGTTTGCAGGACTAAATACCACTAGCCACCTAGCACTCTTCTTTTGTGGCTGTGTGTCAACCCTCAAAGGACTTCCTCCGGAAGATGTGACTGAAGGTGTGTCCTCTTCCAATACCACAAAGAGAAACCTGCCTTATCCCCTCAGCTTCTATGACTGGCACATTTTGCACTATGAAATATTAATGAGATGAAATTCTTCAAGATGAGCTGATAAATTAGTGGATTATAGCAACTTCTAATCAATTATCTTCATAGATTATATTACAAGGTCACCCAGTCTTGAGACCAAGGGGTGGTGCCGGGAAAGAGGGAGGCAGGACTTTCCTTGAAGCTTCAGAGGAAGAGATCCAGGACAACTGCAGGTGTGTGGACAGAAGGATGCTCCAAATTTGGAAGGTACTGTCTGCACAGGGAGTGGACTGTCCACCCGAGACACATGCAAGATTCCTTCAGAACAGGACAGTGACTGCTCCATATCTAGGAGGGGCTGTGTCACTCCCTCCAACCCCTACAACCTCTGAAAGACCACCCACCCCAACCAGCCTGTACCATCATCATAGCCTGGAAGACTCACTGTAGTATAACTTGGCATTAAGGAGGTCTGAGGAATTACAAATCTCTTGGACAAAAAGATATGGACTTTGACCATGTTGGGCTTTAGCTAAAAAGTGAGAAAGAGAAACAGAGGGAGAAAGAGACAGAGGGTAAGACAGACAGACATGGAAATTGGAAGTGTGCATGAGAGAGCAGAAGAGAAAGAAAATGAAAAAGAAAGAGAACAGATGACAGAGAGAGGGACTCTTCCTCCTCCAAGCTTTGTATTAATACTTATTCTATTATTAATACTTATTCTATCCTTATTCTTCCTGATTTCATTATTCATAAATAAATTGTGCCTGTCTTCTCCATTAAATTCTAAGTTCCCTGAAGGCAGGAAATGTGTTTTGCTTCTGATCAACTCTTCTAAGTGCTTATTTGAATGTTCTGCACTCAGCAAGTGGTCATTAAATACAAATGATTGATGACCATTTCACTGCCGTTTCCTCATTTCAAGCAGCAAATGCTGAGAATGGTTTTTACAAGTTGGTCCACCTCAAACCCATCCCAGATAGCCTCCTCTCCACCACTTTTGATCTGTAAGTACAAAACTTTAGAAGTCACTATCTTTGGTTCAGCTTGTTTGTAAAAATTATTTTTTTAATAAAATGATATTCACTAAGCACTAAGTATGAACCAGGCAAGTAATTGGGTTGGACACAGTTTGCACCCTACATAGTGCTCACTGTCTTGATCTCCATTTTACAGATAAGGTAACTGAGTCTCAGAGAAGTTAAGTAAGTTGCCCAAGTTCACATAGTAGACAAGTGGCAGACCTGAGATTAGAAAGCAGGTTTTTTGTTTACTTTTCTTTTATTTATGATATTTGTTAAGCACTTACTATGTGCTGGACACTAGGGTAGAGAAAAGCCAATCAGATTGGATATAATCCATGTCCCAGTTGGTGCTCGCAATCTTTATCCCAGTTTTACTGATGAAGGAACTGAGGCACAGAGAGGTTAAGTGACTTTTCCAACATCACACAGAAGACAAGTGGTAGAGCTGGGATTAGAACCCAGGTCTTCTGTCTCCCTGGCTCGTGCTCTCTCCACTAGGCCACACTACTTCCCTTTAGGCCACGTTGTTTCCCTACCTCATTTTCAACTGTTGGCAACTCTGCACCTCTCTCCTTCCATCTCTTCCCCCTGTCTTGAACCCATCACTCAGCTGTGAAAGCTCCCTCTCTCCTTCCAACGCCCTCCACCCTCCACTGAATCACGGAGGACCCTCCCCACAGTCACTGGTGGAGGGGAGGGTGAAAATCCAGCAGTGGAGGCTGAGAAGGAGCAGGGAGAATGGGAGGGGGAGAAGAGTGAAAGTGCTTTGTTAGCCAAGCCATGGCTGGAGTAAACATGTAGGGGAGAGGAGAGCTGGGGGTGAGGCAGGATGGGACTTGGGGAATCAGACCCTGTGACTGAGTGGAGGAATGGAATATGGGGGAATCAGAGACCCCTCACCCATCATTCTGATGTGTTATGAGATGAATATAATGGTTAAAGGGTGAGGTCATGCAGGGTTAAAAACCCCTTGTCATCTAGCATATCTTCTCTTTTATTGTGGCTGTGTGTTTATCCTCAAAGGACTTCCTTCAGAAGATGTGATTGTAGGCATTTTCTCTTCCAGTACCACAAAGCCCATCTTGCCCTGTCTCCTCATCCATTCCAGGGCCATTTCTCTGCTCAAGAAGATATTCTTAATTAAACCAGATGTTTTCTGCTGATCACCAGCCCATGGTAGAGCCGGGGAACCAGTGGAGGAGAGACCATTCGCTGCCCACCTAATAGTGTCCTAACCACTGGTCAATCTAGAGTTCCCACTGTGTGCTGACCATTGAACTAAGCAGTGGGGAGAGTGCAGTAGATGTAATAAGGCTCTTGCGTTTGAGGACCAAATGGACCGACTAAAACCAGGGATGGGGGGTGCTCTGGTTGGCTCCTTTGCAGTGTAGTGGGACACACGTGCACCCAGGCTTGGGCCTCTCAAGATTCTGGGGTCACAGGTGCCATCTCAAAGCCATGGCTCAGAGTCACAACCCAGACACTGACAGGGACGACTGGGGACTGGTTTCTAGGACAGCAAAGATGGTAGGGTTATAGACAGAGACAGAAAATTTAGGAGAAGGAAGAGATCATTTTAAAGGAGGATGGGAAAGATGAAGGTTTTTATTTCAAATCTACTGAGTTGAAATTATAGGCCAGACATCCAAGTGGAAAATGCCCTGGAGGTCAGAGGAGAGGTGGGTTTGTGGATGAGATGACAGGCTAGAGAGGTAGAGTTAGTTGTCACACACTTGTGGTGGGTGAAGCCGTGTGAGCAGAGGAGCTTCTTGAGAGAGTGTGTGTAGAACCGCTGGAGGAAGGGACTAAGAATGAAACAAAACAAAAAGATGGATGGTAATAATGATCTCAGCATTGACGCTAAAGGCCCTGAAATTCAGTTTAATGCACCTCACAGGACACCTGTTAACACCTCGAATATTTTTCTTGCTCAGAATGCAGCCACCCAAATAATTTGGGGGAGATTACAATGCTGAGGAAGAACTGGGGGCTATTGCACAGCTGAGGGTCCCTCCATCACCCAGAAATGCTGATGGATCACCTCCAGCAGTAGATCTGAGCAGAAGCAGGCAAAAGCAGAACCCTCTCTTGGTTTTTCATTCAGAATAGTTGCACATGTAGCTGCAGAACATTGGAGGATTTTTAAGCCAACCTGTTTGACTCATTCCTCCTGTCTGGCCTGAACCCACTTCTCAGTCCCCCCCTTCAGCATTCTGTCCACCTAGGACCATCCCAGAATCTGGAGGATACAGCTGGGTTGGCTCCTCATCTCTGACCACTGACACCAGCCCAGGACTCTCCTCTCAGCCCCAACATCACCAAGCTCATTCCCATTCCCCTGCCCCTCCCCAGGAGTCCAGAACAAACTTGAGGATCTTCTCCATTTCTGCAGGGTCAAGGCCCCCAAGGCAACTGGAGGAAAGGGATGAGCCAAAATAGAGGCAGAGCCAGAGGTTCTGGGTCCCCAGACACAGTCATAGTCACACAGTGAGTAGAATACATTTATTGCAGTTAGAGTCAAAGCCTTGAAATATACCTGCAATAGGTCGGGAGGTAGGAGGGGGAAGCACAGCAATCAGGACCCAAGATGAAGAGGGAAGTGTGGAGGGAAGGGCTGGGTGGTGATTGTGAGTGGTTGGCAACTCCACTGGGGGTGGAGTGGGGCTTTGCCCTGGAGAGTCAGTGATGGTGGCACTTATTCTGGGGAAGGAGAACCAGAGCTTGGAAGAGCTTGAAACCAAGTGGTACCCCTATCCCCTTCCCTTTCCTTCTTGGGTCTTGCCAGTCAGGGTCGTGGGTGGGAAGGGCCTTGGCAGCTGAGGAGCTGGCATGGAATAAGGCAGTTGTAAGGTTAAGTGGGAGGGGCCTCAGGAAGGTATGAGTAATTGCTGTTACAGAGTGAGTCATAAGGAAACTGTGCGTCAAAGTGAACAGGCTGGTGACAAACACAGGCTACTGAAATTTTTCTTCTCTTCATGAAGCCCTGGTAGAGGAAGGTGCCATCTTTGAAGGTGTTTGGACAGCAGTTGATGAGTTCAAGTTCTTGGCTGCTGTTGTGGCAGTTTTTCCATTTTGGATTACGGCAATAATCGCGCTTTTCCTTGCAGATATCAATCACTGTCTTAACTCCCTCACTGATGAAAGTGTTGACTTTCTTGTATTTACTGCATTTGCTTTCCATCATCTTATCCGTGCAGAACTTGTCAAGGTCTTGGATATTTGCCCCTTCCTCAACTATATGGCACTTGTAAAAATCGTCAAAGGTCGCGATCAAGGGTGGACTTGGGAGAGTCAGGTGGAGGAGGAGGAACAAGGCGACGAGGGGCAGAGGGTGGGTGGTCCCCATCAGGATCAGCACCATCACTCCTGTGCAAGAGAGAGAAAAGGAGGAGGTGGGATTGACAGTTGGGCAGGCAAGCCCTTCCCTAGAGATCTTAGTGCTTCAGATGTTCCCAGCTCCTCCCTGCCTAGAGGACCATTAAGCCGCCTGTATGGCCTGGGGACAGTCTCCTTTGCTGAGGACTTGCCCAGTTCCCAGGAACTGATCCTCAGCAAGTCCTATACCCAGTTTTGCAAATACGATCCCATTCCCTGGCCCTTGATTTTACATATTTTGATTCCTAAAGCACTTTCACTTTAAGTAATTTTTTCCTAACATCCCTTTGAGGTGGGAAAGGCAGGAATTTTGTAGATGGAGAAATTTAGGTATGGAGATGTAGAAGCAGCATGGCCTATTGGCAAGAGCCCGGGCTTGGGAGATAGAGAATGTGGATTCTAATACTAGCCCTGCCACTTGTCTGCTGTGTAACCTTGGGCAAGGCGCTCCACTTCTCTTGGTCTCAGTTACCACATCTGTAAAATGGGGATTAAGACTGTGAGCCCTTTGTGGGACAATCTGATTACCTTTTATCTATCTCAGTGCTTAGAACAGTGCTTGGCACATGGTATTTAAAAACAAATACCATCATCATCATTATTATTATTGTTATTGTTATTATTATTATTATTATTATTAAAGAACTTGCCCAGAGTCATGCAGTAGTCAGGTAGCCAAGGTAGCACTTGAACCTAGAACCTCTGACTTGCAGATTCGTACTCTTTCCAGTCACTGCATAGTGTTGCCTCTCCAGTCCCCACAGTGGCCCTGCCCCATTACTTCATATTGTCTCCCCCAACTCTGACCCCATTGATGCCACTCCTGATATTTGCCCTCATCTCACTGCCCTGGCTTTGCACACCCATACAAGACTGAATCAGACTCTCCCTCCACTCCCAAAAAAATCACTCCTCATTTCCCATACCCCTCAACACACCATAGTTTTCATAACAACGAACCCTGATCATCTTCCAGCTGACCACATCAGTCCCCATTCACTGTCTCCTGACCCCTCTCAGCCACCAAGGGGCTTCCCATAATGGGATCAGTTTGATTCACCAAGTCCTATCCTGCCCCATTGCCCCAATCCTGACCCTTACCACCAATTCCTGGACTGTTCCTCTTGGCAAGGGAGAGTTGATCCAATGTGTCCCGATCTGGGAGATGTCTAAATCTTTACCCTCAGTGAGCTGTTTATATGGATCCCTGCTGTGTAGGAGGGGCCAGTAGGGTCAGAACAGTAGGGGAGGGGCCAGGCTGAGGTAAGGTACTAGGTACTAGCAGCACTCCACCACCCTGTGAAGCAGAGACTTCCAGCTGAATCAGTCAATCAGTGGAATTCATTGAGTGCTTAAAGTGTGCTAAGTTCTTGGATGAGTACCATACAGTGGAGTTGGCAGGCACATTCCCTGTCCACAAGGAGCGTACAGTCTGGAGAGGGAGAAAAGCATTAAAATATATTACAGATATGTACTGTGTGGCTGAGGATGGTTTGGATATCAAAATGCTTAAGGGATACAGACCCAAATGCACAGGTGACACAGAAGAGAAGGTTAGTGGTTGAATAGGATGGGGGAAAGAGAGGTTAATCAGGGAAGGCTTCTTGGAGGATATGGCTTTTAGGAAAGCTTTGAAGATGGGGCGAGCGGTGATCTGCTGATATGAAAGAGGAGTTCCAGGTTAGAAGAAGGACATGGACAAGGGGTCAGTGGCAAGAAAGAAGGGATTGAGACACAGTGAAAAGGTTGGTGCTAGAGGAGCAAAGTATGTGGGCTGATTTATAAGCGGGAGATCAGCAAAGTAAGGTAGAAGGGGGAAGAGCTGATTGAGTAGCTTAAAGTTGATGGCAAGCAGTTTATGTTTATTATTTTTGGAGATGGATGACCAATCACTGGAGGTTTTAAAGGAGTGGGAAGATGTTCCCAGAACACTTTTTTTAGAAAAATGACCTGGCAGCAAAGCGTGGACTGGAGTAGGGAGAGAAAGGAGGCAGGGAGGTCGGAGAGGAGCTTTGAGCATGTGGAGGTTTAGCTAAAGAGAGGAAAAGAAACAGAGGGAGAGAGACACAGAGAGAGGGAAAGACAGACAGAAATAGAATAGTATGCATGAGAGAGAAAAATAAAGAGGACAGACAAGAAGAAAGAGACTTCCCTCCTCTAAGATTTGCCTTACTACTTATTCTATCTTTGTTTTTCTTCCTGATTCCACTATTCATAAATAAATTGTGCCTGCCTTCTCTATTAAATTCTAAGTTCCCTGAGGGCAGGAAATATGTGTTTTGCTTCTGATAACCTCTTTCAAGTGCTCAGTACAGTGTTCAGTACCACTTCCTCATTTCAAGGGGTGAGTGCTGAGAACAACTTTTACAAGCAGAGCTTGTCACGGTCCAGCCTGGCGTTTCCATGTGAACAGCCACCACCCTCCATCTCATCCCAGATCGCCTGCTCTCCACCACTTTTGATCTATCAGTACAAAACTTTCAAAGTCAATATCTTTTGTTCTTACTGTTTGTAAAAATCTTTTTTTTAAAATGGTATTCACTGAGCACTATGTGTCAGGCACTGTACTAGGTGCTGGGATAGATACAAGTAATTGGGTTGGACAGTTTCTGTCCCCAGTGGGCCTGATGAGTGAACTGAGGCACAGAGAAATTAAGTGACGTACCCAAGGTCACCCAGCAGACAAGTGGTAGAGCTGGCATTAGAGTCCAGGTCCCCTGACTCACAGGCTTGTGCTTTTTCCATGGCCTAGTGGGTAGAGCACAGGCCTGAGAGAAGGATCTGGGTTCTAATCCCGGCTCTACCACTTGTCTGCTGTGTGATATTGGGCAAGCCAGTTCTCTTCTCTGTGTCTCAGTTCCCTCAATTGTAAAATGGGGGTTAAAACTGTGAGCCCCATATGGGACAGGGAATGTGTCCAAGTGGATTAGTTTATATCCACCTTAGTACTTAGAACAGTGCTTGACACATAGGAAGCACTTAATAAATACCATATTTATTATGATGCTTAGGCCAGGCTGCTTCCCTCTAGGCAACTTTACTTCCCTCCTTCATCCTGTTAACTGGCAACCCTGCCCTCAACTCCTCCTGTCTCTTCCCTCAGTTTTGAACCCACCATTCTCCTATGAACACTATCTCTCTCCTTTTAATGCTGCCCACCCTCTGCCACAGTCAGCCCCGTCCCTGATTCCAGCCCAGTATGAACTCTTCTGAAACCTGTGTGCTGAAAAGCTCCCTGAGAGACGGAAGGAAGGGTGACCAGGGAAGAGGGGCCAGAAAGTCACAGGGGGCCCCCTTAGAGAACAGCAGAGCTGAGGATGAAGAGCCAGCAAAGGAGGCTGGGAAGGAGCAGGGAGAACAGGAGTGTTTGTTGTTGTATGATTGTTTTGTTGGCAAAGCCAAGGCTGGAGGGAAGTTTTAGTGGATCAGAGGGCTGTGACTGGGGTGGTGTGGGAGACTGGGAAGGAGACCCTGGAAGGAGACAGGGATTCAAGGGAAAAGATTCTGGATGAAACAGCAGAATCACCCATTCTTGTTCTCTGAGTCAAACGTGAGTAAAGAACCATCCCACTCTGCCCCCTCACCAGTCCTACAGCTATCTCAAGGCCCAATTTCCCTCCTCTCCAGGTTCCATAGTCCTTTGGCGAAATTTGGAGCTCAAATTCTCTGAGGAACTCAAATTCTCTGAGGGGCTGGAGGGGGTTATCGGCAGGGGAGGGGTGGAGATGGAGATGTCAGAGATCTTGAACCCATTGTTCTCCTGTGTGGCCAGAAACAAGTAGCAACAAGGGATGAGGTACACAACCTGTCTTAGATCGTGCACAGATTAAGCAACAGTGCTAACACCAACATGTCTCACCTTTCTTGTGGCCCTGTGTTTGTCCTCAAAGGATATCCTTTGGAAAATGTGACTGTAGACATTTTCCATTCCCATACTACAACCTGGAGCCTGCCCTGCCCCTTCATCCTGGGGCTTCCATTCAAGAAAGTTCTTAGACACCACTGTGACCCAGGAGGGGGTCCTCCGTGGCTGCGTGGATGGGGCTGAGCAAAGTTTCCAGGCCTACCCAGTCCAGCTGCCTCTTCCTACCAGTCCTCCTGCTGCAGCTTCCTGAGGGAGATGCCAGACAAGGCTGGGAACGCTGGTAACAATAATAATAATAATGATGATGGTATTTTTTAAGTGTTAACTATGAGTTCAGAACTGTTCTAAGCACTGGGTAGATACAAATGAATCAGGTTGGACAAGGGCCATGTCCCACATGGGGCTCATAGTCTAAATCCTAGAAGCATACTAGAAGCATACTAGAAGCAGCATGGCTCAGTGGAAAGAGCACGGGCTTTGGAGTCAGAGGTCATCATGGGTTCGAATCCCATCTCTGCCACTTGTCGGCTGTGTTACTGTGGGCAAGTCACTTAACTTCTCTGTGCCTCAGTTACCTCATCTGTAAAATGGGGATTAAGACTGTGAGCCCCACGTGGGACAACCTGATTCCCCTGTGTCTACCCCAGCGCTTAGAACAGTGGTCTGCACGTAGTAAGCGCTTAACAAATACCAACATTATTATTATTATTATTATTAAATCCCCATTTTATAGTTGACATAAGTGAAGCATAGAAATGTGAAGTGACTTACCCATTTGTTAAGTGCTTACTGTGTTTCAGGGATAGATACAAGGTAATCAGGTTGGACACAGTTCCTGTCCCATATAGTGCTCACAGTCCTAATCCCCATTTTGTAGATGAGGTAAATGAGGCACAGAGAAGTGAAGTGACCTGCCCAAGGCCACACAGAAGACAAGTGGTAACAGCTACTACCACAGTGATACAGTCCCCTCAGCACTGTACTCGTCTGCTCAACTGTATATATTTTCATTACCCTATTTATTTTGTTAATGAAATGTACATCGCCTTGATTCTATTTAGTTGCCATTGTTTTTACGAGATGTTCTTCCCCTTGACTCTATTTATTGCCATTGTTCTCGTCTGTCCGTCTCCCCCGATTAGACCGTAAGCCCATCAAACGGCAGGGACTGTATCTGTTGCCGACTTGTTCATTCCAAGCGCTTAGTACAGTGCTCTGCACATAGTAAGCGCTCAATAAATACTATTGAATTATCTTAGGTGGTGTGAAAGTGTTGAAATGGCAACTGTGGGGATACCAATTAGGGAAATTAGAAATTAATTAGGGAAAACTTCCTGGAAGAGATGTGATTTCAGAAGGGCTTTGAAAATGGGGAGAACTGAGAGGTCCATCAGCTGTGAAAGGAGTTCCATGCTGGTTTTGGGGGGAGGGGGTGTTGGACTAGAATCTAATGACAGGAGAAACAAGAGTGAGACACAAGGAGTAGGTGAGCTGGAGACAAAAAAATGAGTGCAAGCTGCAGTGTAGAGAGAGAAGAGAGTGGGATATGTACCCCCTCTCAGGTCTTCCTACCTCTGTTCCCTCATTTTCTCTGGTCTCCCAGCCTGGCACTTCTTATTGCTACATATCTGACCGATCACAGCTCTCCCCATGTTGAGTCTTCCTAAAAATCCCACCTCCTCCAGTAAGCCTACCCAGATTAACTCCCAGCTTCTTGAGTCATATGGGTCCAGGAGCTCTCTCTCAGATGCCTCTAGGTAAGTTGCTGATTCTCAGTTCCTGTATTCATGTGCATAAGAAATTGCACCATCAAATATTTATTCCAAATAACCTTTTGGTAGATTTTTTTTCATTGTTTCCTCCATGAGAGAGTCAGACCAATAACAATGGCACAAATCATGTAGGAAGGATTGTCCCTGGGGGAAAGCTGTACACTGAGCAGGGAGAGGAAACCACAGACATTGAACAGAAATTCTTTCTCTACCTCACTCTCCACCTGCTCCTGGAACCATTACTGGGCAGGGATTGTCTCTATCTATTGCCAAATTATACATTCCAAGTGCTTAGTACAGTGCTCTGCACATAGTAAGTGTTCAATAAATATGATTCAGTGAATGAATTAATGAACTGGGCTCCTTGTGCTCAGTAGGTACTGAGCACCTCATGCTGCCCAGCCTCCTCTTGACCTCTGCAGGGGAAGGTTTTTAGCTGGGCTCACACTCACTGTACTACACTGTGTCACTTGCATAGTAATACAGGGACTTGTCTGTGGTTGTCGCGCTGTTCAACTGCAGAGAAAACTCATTCTTGGAAGAATCGACCGAAAAGGAGATTCGATTTTGAAGGGAAAAAGCTTAGTTTGTATACCATTTGAAATTCCTATAATAAACTAATTCCATCCACTCCAGCTCCTTTCCTGGAGGCTGGCGGACCCAGTGCCAGATAGCACTGTTGCTGAAGATAGAATCATAGTAATGACACAGGAAAGTCTGAGGGGCTCTGAGGACTTCACCACTCCAGGGCCAGACTCCACCAGCTGCACCTGGGACATGACCCCTGGCAGTGACAAAACACAATGTTAAAGTCTCTTTCACTGCCTGGATCCTCCGGTATCTCTGCAAGTGTTTCCTAGCAACCCTCATCTGGCAGGGTGCCCAAAAGGGGCAGCAGGAGCAGGAAGGAAGGGACGATTTGGGGGGAAGTCAGGAGGCTGATCAGGGAGAAACTTCCAAGCTCGAGCTTCAGCTGAGTCTCCCTGGCTGAAGAGTCTGTGTTTAAAAAGGAACCAGGGCTGGGATTTGCATGTGCTTGTCACACAGGGGTATAAAGGAGAATAGGAGAGGCTGAGGGTAGTACCCAGAGGGACCAGCCTGGGGAGATGGGGATTCCAGGTCAGCACAGATCATTCCTTCCCAGTCTAAATGTGCCCCCAGAGGGTGACCCCCTCAGAGGGTCCCGGAAACCTGGTGTCAGGAACTTTTGGGTCTCAGTGCTGGAGAAAGAGATTGTAGACCCTGACTCTGGAAGAATTAGTCTTGTTTCTTCCTGTACCAGCATGGGTTGGTGTGTGTAATAGTAAAATAATTGTGGCATTTGTAAAGTGCTTACCATATACCAAGTATTGTACTAACCGTTTGGGGCCTATATATCATTGATTGGTTGACAGGGGCAGAGGCAAAATAATCAGGTCCAACATGGGGCTCCCAGTCTAAGGAGGAGGGGAAACACATACTAAATCCCAATTTTACAATTGAGGAAACTGAGTCATAAAGAAGTTAAGTGACTTGCTTAGGGTCAAGCAGCAAGTAAGTGGCAGAGTTCACTGTGGTCAGAGAATAGGTCTACCAACTATGTTATATTGTACTCTCCCAAGTACTTAAAATAATGCTCTACACTCAGTAAGCACTCAATAAATATGATTGATTGAGTAGATCCAAGGTTCCCTGATTCTTAGGCCCATACTTTTTCCGCTAGACCACACTGCTTCTCACAAGGGAGTAGGGAGATGGGACAGGATGGGAAAGAATGGGACTAATTAATGTAATGTAATTATGTAACTAGAATAAACCCAGAATTGGAAATTGGAATCACTTCCTTTTTGGGGTGCCTGGGGAGCTCATGGGTCAATGGAAGGGAGAGTTTTTATATTAGTATTATTATTATTAATGATACTAATAATAATATTATTTGGTAAATGCTTATTATGCACAATTCACTGTACTAAGTACTAGGATAGGTTTAAGACAATCAAGTGCAACACAGTCCCTGTCCCACATGGAGCTCACAATCTAAGTAAATGAGAGAATGGGTACCGAATTCCCATTTTGTATATGGGAGATGGAGGCACAGAAAAGTTAAGTGATTTATCCAAGGTGACACAGCAGGCAAGTCCCTTCTCTTTCCACTAGACCACACTGCTTTTGCAGAAATGGAATCAATGGACATTGAATAAAAATAGCTGGGGCACATGCTAATTTTAACCACAAAAGAGTTTGTAAAGACTGTTTTAAGAAATTCTAGAGACCAAAGATTCTTCAAATTCATCAAAAGTAAAAAGTTGGCTAGGAAGTTTGGTAGTCAAGTGATCAATCTGGTGTCAGGGATGAACAAGAGCCAGCCGAAAACTCAGTGAGTTCTTATTATTGTTTAATTATTGCCACTATATTATTAACCTTTCACCAGCATCATCATTAACATTCATTAACTGTTTACAATAAGTAGGGCATTCTACTAGACTCTGGGGTATTTAGAAGAAAAACAAAGCGAAACACATACCTTAGTTTCTAAGTGATTCCTAATCTAGTTAAGGAGAACAGATAAAAGAATATAGTTCCAACACAACTAAAGCATCTGAATTAGCAGTAAGAACATGGACTGCAAAGAGTATGTCCTCTGAGCAGTTAGTGTCAGGGATGATTTTTAGAGTAAGGCGGTTCACTGATCAGGATAAGGTTCCTAGGTTTGGATGTGAAAAGTGGTGGATTGAAAGTAAGTGCCACCTGCAAATATAAGTTGTATGTGTATATGTTGATTGTTTTTTTAAATTGGGGAAATAGTATGATAATAACATTCTTTCCATTACTATCCTTAACTGGAAATTAATGATGCAATTTTAATAATAACTTTTTGAATATTTTTTGAGTTGAACTTTCTAGATCGTTTTGATAACTGCTTAATTTACTTTTAATAAAGCATTTAGTTTATCTAAATTTTTAAAATGATTACATTATAACACTTTGGAAAGAATACAAGGATTCTATCCTTAAATCTGTTGTCTTCAGCTACAAACAATAACATTAAGCCCCACAGCACGTATGTACATAGCCTATATTTATTTATATTACTGTCTGTCTCCACCTCCAGTCTGCAAGCTCATTGTGGGCAAGGAACGTGTCTACCAACTCTATGCAATTGAACCCTCCTAAACGCTTAGTATAGTGTTCTTCCCCTTGACTCTATTTATTGCCATTTGTTCTTGTCTGTCCGTCTCCCCGATTAGACCGTAAGCCCGTCAAACGGCAGGGGACTGTCTCTATCTGTTTGTCGACTTGTTCAGTCCCCAAGCGCTTAGTACAGTGCTCTGCACATAGTAAAGCGCTCCAATAAATACTATTGACATGAATGAATACTCTGGCAGACAGTTATCGCTTACTACAGTGTTCTGCACATAGTAAGCACTCAATAAATGCAATTGAATGAGTGAATAATTCGCTCAATAAAAATCTTAGAGCTGATTGATTGGACTGAAACAGAAAGTGGTTTCCTTTTTGGGTCTGTAGCTAAGTGGACAGAGCATGGGCCTGGGAGTCAGAAGGTCGTGGCGGTACTAATCCCAGTTCCATCACTTGTCTGCTGTGTCATCTTGGGCAAAGTCACTTCACTTCCCTGTGCCTCAGTTCCCTCATCTGTAAATGGGGATTGAGACTGTGAGCCCCATGTGGGGCCATGGACTTTGTCTGACCTTGACTATTTTGTATCTATCCCAGGGTTTAGTACAGAGTCGGTACATAGAAAACACTTAAAATTACTTTAAAAAATTGCTAACAGAGAATGGAGCCTGCAGGTGCACAGATGCAAATGGGGCCTGGAGGGTCTCTCAGACTCTCCTGTAAAGCCTCTGGAGCAGTCCCATTTACATCTCCTCATCTCTATAGAGGTACAGCAGCTGCCTCATAGGGGCAATTCCCTGCCCTCAGCCTCAGACAGAACCCGCAGAGTTGCCAGCCAGTGCCCTGGAGATGGAGTCAGAGATAGCTGTCAAAGAGTGTACTCTGTGAAGATTGGAAAGGTAATTGATGGGAAACTTCCCTCTCGCTCCCACAGTCTATTTCCTGTGCTCCTGCACTCAGGCTGCTGAACTCTTCTGGTGATAATCTAGGCACTGGATCTCCCAGCCATGGCCAATTCTGTGGCATCCCCTCCACTTCAAAACACTGACAGATTTTTTTTCCTTGGAATGTCCTTAGTTCTCCTATCTCTCTGATTACTCTTTCTCTGTTTCTTTTGCTTGCTCCTCTTCCATCTTTCACTTGCTAATTGCATGTTTCCCATAAGACTCTGGCTGATTCATATGCTCTTCTCCCTTTACCCTCACTCTCATGGGGAACATCCACTTAAATGGCCTAAGCTACCACCTCTAAGAATAATTATGACATTTATAGCTCTCTAGCCCTGACCTCATTCCCCCTACCCAATTGCACATTTCCTTTGGCTTCCAGGACATCTCTGCTTTGGTGTCCCACCTGAAACTCAAACTCATCATGTCCATTAACTGGACATCTTCTCAATGCCTCCTAAATCTTCATCTCCTTACAGTCTCCCTACAGATGTTATCAAAACTAGCATTATTTCTGTAACTGGAGCACATGCACTTGGTATCATCCTCATCTCCTCCCTGTCATTCTGCCTGTACATCCAATCTATTGTTAAAAGCTGCTCTTCCTTTGGCAAAAACATTTCACAGATACATCTCTTCCTCTTTACCCAGCAGCTACAACCCCAGTTCTAGCACTCGTCACAGCTGACTTAGACTATTGTGTAAATCTCTTTACTGGTCTGCCCACCTCCAACTTCTCCCCTCTTTATTCCATATTCCACATTGCTGCCCAGATTATCTTCCTGAAATACATCTCAGGACTCATATCCCCTCTCCTCCAAACCTTCCAGTGGTTGCCCATGTACCTCTATCTCAAATACCATAAAAGTACTCAGAAGTGCCTTCCCTCCCTGACCTGTATTTCTCATGTTGATGGAAGGCTCACAGGAATTGGTTACTATCTGGGAGGAGACCTGGGAAATCCTGGGCTGGGGCTCTAGTCTGTTGTCCCTGCTGGCGGCAGCCCAGGAATCTGCCCAGGGTTTCTGACAGTCTCAGAATGTGGTATCTCATACTGTGCCAGTCATACAGTAATACAGGGCCATGTCCTCAGTTTTCAGGCTCTTCATTTGCAGATATAACAGGCTGTTGGGGTTGTCCCTGGAGATGGTAAATCAGCCTTTCACAGAGTGTAGATAGCTGGTCCCACTATACCTAAGTATGCGACCCACTCCAGCCCCTTTCCTGGAGCCTGGCAGATCCAGTTCATCCCATAGCTGCTGAAGATGAATCCAGACACTTTACAGGAGAGGCGCAGAGAACGCCCGGGCTGTCTCACGCGTCCCCCAGACTCCTCCAGTTGGATATCACCCTGCACACCTGCAAACAGAGAAAGAGCATGGATCATGAGAACAACCACACACACATACACACACACTCACTCACTCTCACTCACTCTCTCTCTCACACACACACACCGCAAACCCCGATATCAGTGTCTCTCAAATCTTCCGCCAATTACCTTGGATCAGGGTCAGGATGGAAACCACGCTGAGAGCAGACTGCATGGTGGAGGCTGTGGGGGCAGCTATGGGGAACAGCACAGACAGCAGGGCTGGGGCTCCTCTCCCAGAGCTGCAATGACAGTGGCTGTGCTGGCTTTAATCAGAGCTGGAGGAGTCCAATTAGCATCTCCTCCTCTCTATAAGGGCTCAGGAGCCATCTCCTGGGGTGAGTCCCTGTCTTTAGCCTCAGAAGGAATAGCCAAGCCAAAGTCCTGGGTAGTTTCTGGGAAGAATCTGGCAGAAGTCCTGGGAGGTGGCTGTGGAAATTAGTAGGTGTGTACACTGTAATCCTCTAGATTGTAAATTCATTCGGGGCAGGAAACGTGTCTACCAACTGTGCTATACTGCACTCTCCTAATGCTTAGTACAGTGCTCTGCAAAAAGTAAATGCTCAAAAATACAACTGATAGATTAAGTGGAAGGAATTACATGTGAATGAGAAAATAATGCTCTAGAAAGTCTGCTCTCTGATGTTCAATCCTCCATAAATTAGGGTTCAAGCATCAAAAACTCAATGAAAACTGTTTTTCTGAGGCTTGAATGTTCAAAGACCAGAGGCAAGATGGAGAGGCAGTCCAGGGATGTCTTAGTACAGTGCTCTGCACACAGTAAGCATTCAATAAATACAATAGAATGAGTGAATGAATTACACTTTGAAGAAGGTCAAAATGATGCAGGACACATTAGAGTTAGAGAAATCTACAAAGAAAAGATTCATTAATAAACCTAGCAAACAAAATAGTTCCAAAATATTTTCAGTTAATGTTAAAAATAAATTACATAGCATTGTCCACAGCACTGTAATTTTTGGATGTATTTTTAATATCAGACTCTTAAGTAAAACATGCTTCAGTGATGTGAGAAACAACCTTCCCTGCTCTATTATTTCCACTCCAATATACACTTCCCTGTTCAAGATGGTCCTTGTCCCAACCATCTGTCCATGGGACACTAGTCCAACTGAGACACTCCTGTCTCTGGGCCTCCACAAGCCCCTTCGAGGTGTGATATATCATATCTGCTCCTGCTCCAGTCCCCATATCTGACACCAGAGGGTTAGGTGTCCCTCAGTCAATGAGGGAGGGAGATTCAGGGAAAAAGTACTGCTTCTTCCCCATCTCTTTCTCTCCTTTGATTATGATGAGAGAGGAATGCCCTTCATAATAATAATAATGGTATTTGTTAAGCACTTAATATGTGCCAAGCATTGTTCTAATGCTGAAGCAGTTCTTCTTCCTGGAGGACTATAAGTTCAGTGTCCAGAGCCCAGTGAGCAGTCTCTGAGAGATGAACACAACTTTCCCCAAAGGACAGTAGATGTTCCCAAGGGCTGCTGGGCTCAGTGGCCCCGCCTGCCCCCTCCTTGGGTAAGGGGCTCCTGAGGTAGCCTGGCTGACCGAACCCCTGGGTCTGTGGGTGCTGAGAGGTCGTGGATCAGTGGATTTAGTCGATAGAGCATGGGCCTGGAAGTCAGAAGAATCTGGATTCTAATCCCAGCTCCCCCACATGTATGCTGTGTGACCTTGAGCAAGTCATTTAACTTCTCTGTGGCACAGTTACCTCATCTGTAAAATATAAATAAGAGTGGGAGCCCAATCTGGGACAGAAGACTATGCCCAACCTGATTAGCTTGAATATACTCCAACATTTAGAACAGTGCTTGGCATGTAGTAATAATGTTGGTATTTGTTAAGCGCTTACTATGTGCAGAGCACTGTTCTAAGGACTGGGCTAAATACAGGGTAATCAGGTTGTCCCACGTGAGACTCACAGTTAATCCCCATTTTACAGATGAGGGAACTGAGGCACAGAGAAGTTAAGTGACTTAACTTGAGGCACACAGTCACACAGCTGAGTGGCAGAGCTGTGATTCGAACCCATGAACTCTGACTCCCAAGCCCAGACTCTTTCCACTGAGCCACGCTGCTTCTCTGTAGTAATCACTTGACAAGTACCCTTATTATTATTCTCATGGGGGGGGTTGACAGGGAGCTGTAAATGGGGCTGCAAACTTTGGTGGGAAAGAGATGTGGGTCTGTGTGTTGATGCATGACCTATGAAGTGGGATGAGTTCCCTGGATTCCAAGGACAGAGAGTCCCCTCATTCGACCCTGTTCCAGTTCTGGGCTGGGAGAAGAAACAGCTGAAGCTCCTACTCTGTCTTACTCTCCATCTACTCCTGAAACTCAGCTCCCGGTGCTCACTGGATCTTGATTGCCCCCTTGCTTCCCAGCCTCCTTCTGACCACCTGCAGGAAGAGGTTTGGGCCGTGACTCACACTCACTGCAGCTACAGTGTGTCCTATGCTCACATGAATTTCTATTTTAGTGAATACACTTTTTCTCTATTGGACACAATAGCCCTCATTTCCCCTACTCCCTCTCCCTTCTGCATTCATTCATTCAATAGTATTTATTGAGCCCTTACTTTGTGCAGAGCACTATACTAAGTGCTTGGAATATACAATTCGGCAACAGATAGAGACAATCCCTGCCCAGTGATGGGCTCTGCATCACTCTTGCACTTGGATTTGCACCCTTTATTCTCACCACCCTCAGCCCCACAACACCTATGTCCATATTTATTATGATGTCTGTCTCCCCATACAGAGTATAAGCATTTTTGTGCCGGGAATGTGTCTACCAACTCTGTTACACTATACTCTTCCAAGCACTTAAAACAGTGCTCTGCGCGTGGTAAGCACTCAGGGAATATGATTGATTTGTTGACTGATAAAGAAGGTCCTTGCCAGCATATTCGATGATTCTACACTCTCTCCACACCACAACCCTCCTCCATTTCATTGCTCCCTGCTTCTGACCCTCTGGGTCTCCTTTCCTATGCCCACACCACTGCTTGTTTGTGTGAATCTTGGTGGTTAGCCGGTTAGGGGGCTTCTGTTTGGTGGCTTTCTGGATATATGTCAAAATCTGGGTATGGAGGGTATTATATCATGAAGAATCTCTTGCATTTCATTTGCTGACTTAATTACAAATATTGCCTTGTAGTCTGTAGTATATTTTATAATTGGTTCTATTCATTTTGAATTTTTGCTGAATTACCAGGCCAACTCATAGAGCTGCCTTTTGTGGTATTAATTAAGCACTTGATATGTTCCAGGCACCATACTAAGCACCAAGGTAGAAGCAAGGTAATCAACTTGGATGCAGTCTCTGTTCCACATGGGGCTCAGGGTCTTAATCCCCATTTTAATAATGATGTAACTCAGGCACAGAGAAGTGAAATGACTTGCTGTAGGTCTCACATATTCGAATCCAGACCCTTCACTAGGCCACGCTGCTTTTCTGGAGTTTCAGTTAAGTTGAAAAATTAAGCAGTCGTTCACTTTCAGTTTTACATCCTGAAGGTATTTTTGGAGAGAGTAGTTTTAATATAATTATAGCAACAGTAATAATAGAATCAATGACAGAATTTAGGAGCTGGGGCTATTGTCTCTGGTCTCTGCTGCTCTGTTCCCCTAGCCAGGTGCAGCCCAGAAATCTTCTAAGGGTTTCTGACAGGCTCAGGTTGTGTTTTCTCTTATTGTGTCTCTTGTACAGTAGTACAGGGCCGTGTCTTCGGTTTTCAAGCTGTTCATTTGAAGTTGCACCAGGTTGTTTGCATTGTCCCTCGAGATAGTGAATCGACCTTTCACAGAATTTTGATAAGCTGTGCCCCCTTGGCTATTTATGTGTGCGACCCACTCCAGCCCCTTCCCTGGAGCCTGGCGGACCCATTCCATGTTATAATTGGTGAAGGTGAATCCAGAGGCTTTACAGGAGAGGCGTAGAGACTCCCCAGGCTGTTTCATATCTCCCCCGGACTCCACCAGCTGGACATCACCCTGGACAACTGCAAACAGAGAGGAAGCATGACATGACAACAGTCACATATATACACACATCATTTATCCATGTCCCTCATGTCTTCCCCTGATTACCTTGGAGCAGAGTCAAGATGGAAACCAGACGGAGGGCGGACTGCATGGTGGAAGCTGTGGGGACAGTACTCGAGGCAAAGAGAGGAATAAAACAGACAGCAAGACTGGGGCTCCTCTCCCAGAGCTACAGAGATTGGGACCTTGTGGGTTTTAATCAGGGCTGGAGGTATCTCATTTGCATGCCCTCCTCTCTATAAGGGCACAGCAGCCTCCTCCTGGGGGTGAGTCCCTGCCTTCAATCACAGAAAGGACCCAGCAGAGAGCTCTGGGGATGGAATGAGAGATGTCTGAAGAGCAATGTTAGTTGGGGATAGATTCATTCTATCTGCTAAAGGGGGACCCAGTAATTTCTGGGGGAAGTGTTCCCACTTTTTTCTAATATCAAGTGCAAGTTGTATTGTCACTGACCCTTGGTAAAGACAAGGGTTATTTACTAAAACGCTTCCTATTCTGAATGTTACTTAAGCATGGATAATCCATTCCTTTAGTCCATCATTAAATGAGTATCTCTCATCAAATTATGGTTTATTGAGTAGATACATGTAAATTGCTCTACAATCATTACAGTGTTCCCTAATAATGGAATAATTTGTAAGGCATGGAGTGATGATCAAATACCCATAAATCTGTGCATAGGCCTCCATACCATGTAAATCCACAAAGCTGTATACTTCTCCTCGTAAAATCCCCATGCCCATAGTGCACCTGCACAGTCTGAAATAGATCTCCTGACCAAGATTGTCCTAGGACAGAAGGCCCAGGGAATGGTCCCCATCTCTGACCCTGAGACATTTGCTCTGCTAATCAATTGAGCAGTAGATAATGATATTTATTTAGGATAAAGAGGGGCTGCTCTCTGTAGTGTTTTCTCATAAGATCTTGTTATATTATTTTGAGATAGTAGGAATAGTCTTTCAAAACAATGAAGTTTACCAAGCGCTGATGCAGGTACAAGAAAATAAAATCAGTCTTATTCCCAGCACACCCCGGAACTCAAAGTCTAAAAGGGAGCACATATTTTGAGGCAGTTTTACAGATGAGACTTGTGAGGCACAGAGAAGTGAAGTGCCTTGCCCAAGATTCCACAGAAGTCAAGTGACAGAGCTGGGATTAGAAGCCGGGCCTTCTGATTTTTAGTTCAGAGTCTTTCCACTAGTCCTCACTGCCTCCTTTTAGCGTGACTTAGTGGAAAGAGCACGGGATTGGGAGTCAGTGGATGTGGGTTCTAATCCTGACTCTGCCACTTGTCTGTTGTGTGGCCTTGGGCAAGCCACTTAACTTCTCTGTGCCTCAGTTACCTCATCTGTAAAATGGGGATTAAGACTGTGAGCCCCACTTGGGACAACCTGATTACCATGTATTTACCCCAGCATTTAGAACAGTGCTTGGCACATAGTAAGCGCTTAACAAATAAAATAATAATAATTATTATTATTATATTTTTCCTTTGGAAAACCATACTTTATTTAGGGGTTTCCTTCACATTCTATTTTCAGGGAATCAAGTAAGGCCCCTAAGTAGGGTATAATTGCACTTCCCTCCCCAGCCACAAGTGTGGATTCCCAGGAGGATGACCATCACCTGTTTACACATTGGGGCTTCATCATCGACATCATAATGCCTGTCTTTCCCCCCTAGATTGTAAGATCATTGTGGGCAAGGAATTTGTATACCAACTCTGTTATATCGTACTCTCCCAAGTGCTTAGTGAGCTCAGCATACAGTAAGTGCTCAATAAATATGATTGATCGATTGATCATCATGACAACTCATTGACTGGGGCAGGCTGGGTGTTAGGGAACAAAGAAATGAACAGAAAAGTTGTTCCAATCATCAGGTAGATGAAAATTTATGGAGAAAGAGAAACACATGCAAACTGAGGAACATAAACAGTAAGGTATGGGTGAATAAAGTTAATAACAAATGATGTGTAGATGTGGTGGTTTATTAGGAATACACCTTATTAAATGTTTTTGCAATGTAGGTCTCTGTCAATGGAGATCCCTTCGATGGGCAGACAAGACATTGGTCATCTTGGTCCATCCTCTCCTTTGTCTCAACCCCCCGCCTCCTACTTACCTCCCTCTTCCCCTTTCCCCCTCCAGATACTCCAGTTCTGACATGTCTATCTGTGAAATGGGAATCTCTGGGGCAAAAGATCAGCCAGACCCCAGGTGCTACCCTATGACCACTATCTCTGACCATTGGGATGAATGGGGAAGAATGGCCAGGAGTGATTGCTGCCTTGGGCCTAGATTGATAAGGTCTCAGGATGGTGAGAGAAGACAGTGACATGGCCAGAAGAGTTGGGGATGGGGGAGGGCTCTGGCAGAAGCATGGACGGGGAAAGGATAAAAGAACTAAACAGAAAATTTATAAGTGAAATTTCGAACTGAGACCCCAAGAGTCCTAGGATCTGTCCCAGGAAGCCTGGGGTCAGGGACTTGGGAAGTCTGTAGGATGTGAGGCCAAGAACAGAGCTCCCTCTCCCTCTGGTTGATTTTCTTTGCAATCAGGGAGATGGGCCAGGCAGGGCACAGGAGTCTCAAGATCAGCAGCTCCAGTTGGTGTGATTGGGAAAGGCTTCAGGAGACCTCTTTGCCAACTATTTTCCCATCAGCTGAATAGCCCTCTCCACTGTCCCTCACCTTGACTCCTGTCCCCAAATCACCTGATTCATCTCTGTTCCCAAAACCTTGACCTGGAGGTAACTGCCCAAAGCTTTTCAGTGCTTGGGGGACCCTGGTGCCTAACCTCAGATACCCTCACTGTGTGGCTGCCTTAGCTCCGGGAGGGCAGGGATCATGTCTACAAACTATACCGTTCTCTCCAAAACACTTGATACAGTGCTCTGCGCACAGTAAATCTTCAATAACTAACGACTGATTGCAGCCTACTAGTTTTGCTCCATCTCCCACACCCACAGAAGACTTTCCTATTTAGAGTGTGTCCTCTACAACTTAGAAATGCAGTGAAGTAAGAGGTTCAGGAAGGAGGGCATGGTTCCTGGAGGAAAGCTGTGCTCTGGGCAGGGAGAGGAAACCACACACTCTAATCAGAAACTCTTTTCTCTGTCTCGCTCCCCACCAGCTCCTAGAATTGGCTTCCCTTTGCTCAGTGGATACTGAGCTCCCCCTGCTGCCCAGGCTCTTTCTGACCAGACAGGTTTGTGTCTGAGTTCACACTCACTTTCCAGGACTGTGCGTTTGAAGAACAGTAGTAAGCAGCAGTATCTGCAGCTGTCAGTCTGTCTATCTGCAGTCGGCCGGTGGAACCACTTGTGGAGGGAGACACTCTCCCTTTGAACGAGTCACTGATGTATGTGGTGTATCCGGACCTGAAAGCCACGATCCAAACCAGGCCATTTCCCGGGGCCTGGCGGATCCAGGACAGGTGGTGATCATTGATGTTGTATCCCGACACCGTACACTCCAGGACCACTGACGCTCCAGGCTTAATGATCTCAGTCGGTTTCTGAGTCAGAGTGATCTCGGCCCGGGCTCCTGCAGAAGAGAGAATGGATGGTTTATCGAGACCAGGGGCTCCTGCCAGCCCAGAGCCTCAGGAACCGATGACACACTGACCTGACAGCTGCAAGAGTAGTATAAGTCGGAGGATACCGGAGATGCACGTTACAATAGAATGAGGTCTCATTAGGACACACTTCTGCTGGAGTACTGACATTTCTGTCCCTCACAGTGTCCTCAGAAGGATAGAGAGTGCCTTCAATCCTTAGCCTATATCAAGGGCAGAGCCAAAGCTGTTCCTCAGGGAGGGAAATAGTTGCTGTCTGACTCCTCCTCCTTCCCTGACCTCATCCAGAAACTCCTATTTCATTGGTTGGATAGGATTTGCCTCTGGAGTCCATTTGAATGAGTTGCTGTATTTCATAGAAGATTTCTGTGTTATTGCATTCGCCTTCATCTTCCAAATTCCAGGCCGGCAAAAATCTCTGGGCTGTCTCAAGTCTCCAAGTTCAGGATTTGTGTAAATCTCCATCCTTTAACTCTTGCTATTGCTGACTGAAGTTCTGATGTGAGATTTGGGACCCTCAGCTGCTTTTCCAGTGTTCATAATTGGATCAGTTTGGCAATCCAAAGATTCTCCTAATCAAAAATGGAGTGAAGTCAATAAGCCACTTAATAAAAACAATAAAACCTGTGGTATTTCTTAAGTGCTTACTATGTGTCAAGCACTGTTCTAAGCACAGGGATAGATACAAGATAGGCAGGTCGGGCACTGATCCTGTCCCACATGAGGCTCACAGTCCTAATCCCCATTTTACAGATGAGATTACTGAGACCCAAAGAAGTGAAGTGACTTGACCAAGGTCACGCAGCAGACATGTGACAGATCTGGGATTAGAACCCATGTCCTTAGACTCCCAGGCCAGTGCTCTTTCCACTAGAACATGGTGCTTATATGTACTCCCTTGATTCGTCTTTCTTGAATTTTTTGGTGATCCCACTGATGATGAAGTCCACCGATGGATGTGATTGTTGTAGCAACAATCCATTGATATTTATTGAGTACTCACTGGGTGTCATGCATTGTACTAAGAAATTGAGGAGCAAGTTTCTGTCCTCCAGGAGCTTCTTTATGGGGAGAGGATTATTACTGTGGGAATTTCTGTGCTGGGCAAGAAGGGGAAAGGGACTGCCTCACTCTCCACCTGCTTCTGGAACTGGACTTCCAGTGCTCACTGGGTCCTGAGCACCCACTGCTGCCCAACCTCCTCTTAGTCTGCAGGGAAAGATTTGTGTCTGGGCTAGAACTCACTGTCCCACACTGTATCATTAACACAGTAATATTGGGCTGCCAGGCTACAGATGCAGCTTACTTTTGGACTTGTCAACTGTAATGGTGATTTGGATTGGAGCCGGTGATCCCAATACAGTATCCTCTCCCTTCCAGTCCTTTCCCTAGGGACCGAGGCATCAAGTTCCACCAAGGTTGCCTGGTGGATAGAGCACGAGCCTGGGAGTCAGGAGGGCCTGGGTTCCAATTCTGGGTACACCACTTGTCTGCTGTGCGACCTCTGGCAAGTCACTTCATTCTCTGGGTCTCAGTTACCTCATCTTTAAAGTGAAGATTAAGATTGTGGGACAGGGATTTTGTCCAATCCGATTACCTTGTATCTATCTAAGTGGTTAATACAGTGCCTGGCACATAGTAAGCATTGAAGAAATATCATTTAAAAATAACCACTGGAGATGGAACAGCCAGAGCCAGCACAGGAGAGTTTGAGGGGCTCTGAGGGCTTCACTATTCCCAGGCCAGAATCTATCAGCTGCACTTGGGACAGGATCCTAGGGAACAAGGAGAGACACAGTGAGCCCCACACAGCAGAAGTCTCATCCTAACTCCTTACTTATTCATCTATTCATCTCCTTTTACTCTTACTATTTCCGGTTGACCTTCCTCCAACTCCCACTCCTTGAAAGTAATGCATGTCTGCTCATCTCCTCCATCAGATTTTAAGCTCATTAAGTCCTTTATTATCATGGTACACTTCCAAGCTCATGGCAGTCATCTTCTGAAAGCAGCAGGTGCTCAATAAATAGAATTGGTTGATAGAAGAGAAGCTCTGACCTTGGCCCATTTCCCCAAGTCTTTGGTCTTGGTGGGGGCCTGTCCCTTCTGCAGCTCTCACCAGCAGAGCAGGTTCACTCCAGAGTCAGAACAGATGACAGCCTGTTGGAGATCTGGCTGCTAACAGGTTGATCTTATCTCTTGTGGAGTTTTGAAATGATGGGCATTCTATTCTAGTCCCCAAAACCACTACTTGAGAGACTGAGAGGAGCAAATTATGTGCTGGGATAGATAGAAGAAGATCAGGTTTTACATGGTCCCTTTTTCACACAGGGATTCCAGTTTAAGGGGTGGGGGAGGACAGGTTTTGAATATGTATTTTAAAGATGAGGAAACTGAGGCACAGAGAAGTAAGTGACTAGCCTAAGGTCACATAGTAGACAAGTGGTGGAGCCAGAATTTGAAGTCAGGTGAGCGGACTCGCAGACTGGTGTTCTTTCCACTAGGCTACGTTGCTTATTCTGTTTTATCTACCTAGAAAACCTGTGAAGAAAGGAGAGGTTGGGATCATTGTCCTGATCTTACTTATGAGGAAATTGATGGCCAGAAAAGTTAAGACAGTGCACGAGGTCATTGTGGCAAGCTGGGGCCAGAACCAAAATTGTCCAGACTGGGCGCCTCCAGCTGCCCAATCTGCAAGCCCCAGGGAGATGGCTGAGATGACCCAAAGTACTGTTAGGATGCATTCAGTTGCTAAGAATGCCTACAAGAGCTGGAAGCCTTACAATGCAGCAGTCATTACATTTCCTTAAGTGCATATGTAGCAGGTTGGGGCCACTGGTCCTGGAAATGCCAAATCTGACATTTACAATAATATTCATGATAATAATAATACTAACAGTTATAATGGTAATAATAATAATGACATTTATTAAGTGCTTACTATATTTCAAGCTCTGTTAATAAGAATAATAATAATAATGTTGCTATTTGTTAAGCGCTTACTATGTGCCGAGCACTGTTCTAAGCACTGGGGTAGACACAGGGGAATCAGGTTGTCCCACGTGGGGCTCACAGTCTTCATCCCCATTTTACAGATGAGGTAACTGAGGCATTGAGAAGTTAAGTGACTTGCCCAAAGTCACACAGCTGATATGTGGCCGAACCATGATTTGAACCCATGATCCCTGACTCCAAAGCCCATGCTCTTTCCACTGAGCCACGCTGCTTCTCACCAATTGGGTAGCTACAAGTTAATCAGGCTGGACACAGTCCCTGACCCACATGAGGTCTCACAGAAAATGAAGACCAAAAGACTAAATGACCATGTACAGTGTCAAATAGCAGTTCAATTCAATGGCTTCTTCATCCTGAATCTGATGGTGACAACAAGGAGCTTGGAGATTCCATGGGATTGTCACTCTCCTGGATATCTTTCCTTGAGGTTTGGGACAGATAATTTTACACCCCAAATCTTCCATCTAGAGCTCCTTTATGGACCCACTGAGAAGCTCTGGCATGGTTGCATTGTAGACACTGATTCTCATCTAACAACCATGATCTTTCCCACTGCAACCCTAAGCTTTCTTTGTGTAATCAACATAGACATTGGTCTATGAATTTGTCCAAATGTCCCTTGAACCTAAGAATAATTTTTGGCTTGAGATCCTCTCTGAGAAGAATATTTAATTGTTCATGTTTTATTTGGGGACTCTGGAGAGTGGCGTTAGGTGGGAACCAGAAAAGAAACAGTTTTAATAGTTAATTGAATAACTTGTGATAATGACATTCAATTAAATTCAAAATTCAATGGTTTGCTCCAGGTAGAGTTTCTGAACCTTTGATGTAGGGATGAGGATAACATACTTTATCCCTAAATGTTCAGGAATCAGTGACTCTGTGTGAGGAGGTGGGAACACTGGGCTGGGGCTGTTGTCCACTGTCTCAGTTACTCTGCTCCTCTGGCCAGTGGCAGCCCAGGAATCCTCTCTGGGTTTCTGACAGGCTCAGGTTGTGGTTTCTCTCACTGTGTCTCTCGCACAGTAATAAAGGGCCGTGTCCTCGGTTTTCAGGCTGTTCATCTGCAGATTCACCAGGCTGTTGGAGTTGTCCCTGGAGATGGTGAATCGACCTTTCACCGAATCTGCGTAACTTGTGCTGCTCCCACTACTACTTATGTATGCAATCCACTCGAGCCCCTTCCCTGGAGCCTGGCAAATCCAGTACATGCAGTAGCTGCTGAAGGTGAATCCGGAGGCTTTACAGGAGAGGCTCAGGGATCCCCCAGGCTGTCTCACATCTCCCCCGGACTCCACCAGCTGAACATCACCCTGAACACCTGCAAACACAAAGAAAGTAGGGGTCATGAGAACATTATATACATATATATACACACATTAGTTATATGTTTGTCACATCTTTTCCCAGTTACCTTGGAGCAGGGTGAGGATAGAAAGCAGACTGAGGGCAGACTGCATGGTGGGGGTTGTAGTGACAGTTTTGGAGTCAGGAGGGGAATGGAACAGACAGCGAGGCTGAAGCTCCTCTGCCAGAGCTGCAGCGACTGGAGCTGTGCTTGCAAGCTTTAATCAGGGCTGAAGGGGCCCCATTTGCATCTCCTCCTCTATATAAGGGCACAGCAGCCACCTCCTGAGAGATGAGTCCCTTCACTCAGACTCTAACAGAAGTCCAGGCAAAGCCCACAGATTACCTGAGTTTGTACGCACTAAATAAAAAAGATATATATTTCTGAGGACCCTTAATCCTGGATGTAAGTGGGGTGGACCTAAAATAGTTATAGTAATCTTTATACAAATATAGTACTTTAAAATTGTTTATTGTGTGAAAAGAACTGGACAAAACACCAAGGTAGGTCCAAAATAAAAACAGGCTAATTCTAATCACAGTGGGTCTCAAAGTTTAAGGAGGTATTTGTATAGAGGTATGAAAACAGGTATTCATCTATTTTACAGATGCAGAAAGTGAGGCCCAGTGACTTGCCAAGAACCCACAGGAGGCAAGTTATGGAGCTGGGATCAAACCCTGGGTCTACTGACCCCCAGTTCTCTGCTCTCTCCAAAGGGAAGATTCCTTCAGCAAGATGATATTGATGTTTATTACATTATTTGGAAGATATTATTCTACAAGACTACTGTATGAATTTTGATAGACTGGGGAGAAATAACAGTCAATAGATAGAACTCTGCTGTTCTCCCCCTGCCTGTCCCATCACTCTAGATTGCACCGCCAAATCCCATTGGCTCTGTCTTTCCAACATCACTAAAATCTGCACTTTCCTCTCCACCCAAATTGCTACCTTGTTGATTCGAACACTTATCTTACCCCGCCTTGGCTACTGCACGAGCCTCCTAGCTGACCTCCCTGACTCTGGTCTCTCCCCATTCCAGTCCATACTTTAATCTGTTGTCCAGATAATTTTCTAAAATAAGTTCAGTCCATGTTTACTCACTCACTCACTCACTCACTCACTCACTCACTCACTCACTCACTCACTCATTCATTCATTCAATCGTATTCACTGAGCACTTACTGAGTACAGAGTACTGTATTAAGAGCTTGAGAGAGTACAAAACAACGGTAGATACATTCCCTGCCCGCAATGAGCTTACAGTCTAGGGAGCAGAGACAGACATCAATATGAACAAATAAATTACAGATATATTTATAAGTGCTGTGGGACTGGGACAGGGGAAGAACAAAGGGAGCAATTCAAGGTGCTGCAGAAGGGAGTTGGAAAAGAAGAAAGAGGAGCCTTAGTCAAGGAAGCCCTCCTGAAGGAATTGTGCCTTTAATGAGGCTTTTGGTATTTGTTAAGCGCTTACTATGTGCCGAGCACTGTTCTAAGCGCTGGGGTAGACACAAGGGCATCAGGTTGTCCCACGTGGGGCTCACAGTCTTAATCCCCATTTTACAGATGAGGTAACTGAGGCACCGAGAAGTTAAGTGACTTGCCCAAAGTCACACAGCTGACAAGTGGCAGAGCCAGGATTTGAACCCATGACCTCTGACTCCAAAGCCCGTGGTCTTTCCCCTGAGTCACGCTGCTTTTTTGAAGTGGGGGAAAGTAATTGTTGGATTTGAAGAGAGGGCATTCCAGGCCAGAGGCAGGACATGGGTGAGGGTTTGGTGGGGAGATAGGTGAAATTGAGACACAGTGAGAAGGTTAGCACTAGAGGAACAAAGTGGGCAGGCTGAGTTTTATTAGGGAAGAAGAGAGGTGAGGTAGGAGGGGGCAAGGTGATGGAATGCTTTAAAGCCAATGGTGAGGAGTATTTGTTTGATGCAGAGGTGGATGGGCAATAGCTGGAGTTTCTTATTATTATTTGGGAGAGTTCAATAAAACAGAATTAGTAGACATGTTCCTTTACAGTCTGGAATCTAGAGGACTGTATCCATGCACTTAATACAGTGCTCTGTACACAGTATATATTCACTAAATGCCATTGATAGATTGATCCTAAGTTCAAATCCATTATTCCATAGGAAGAGACCAAAATAGACAGGATCCATTTAATAACAATATCCTGACTGAGGCTGGATGGAAATAAGAATTTTCTCCTCTCTCCTCTGCAGTTCAGAGCAGTGAATGTCATGGGTCAGGAAGGAAGTGAATGTCCCTAGGGAAAGCTATGTGCTGGGCAGGGAGAGGAAACCGCAGGCACTGAAGAGAAACTCCTTCTCTGCCTCACTCTCCACCTGCTCCTGGAACTGGGCTCCTTGTGCCCAGTGGGTCCTGAGCGCCCCCTGATGTCCAGTCTCCTCCTGGCCACCTGCCGGGGAGGGTTTATGTAGGAGTTTCACATTCACTGATCCATACTATGTGTCCTGCACAAGAAAAACGGCTGAGTCTGCTGCTGTCACATTGTTCAGCTGCAGAGAAAACTGGTTCTTGAATGTGTCCCTGGAGATAGACACTTGGCTGCTTATAGATGGCTCATAGTTATTGCTTCCATCATAATATATATACCCCAACCACTGCAGATTCTTTCCTGGGAGCTGACCGATCCAGTGCCAGTTGGAACCATGGGTTGTAATGGAGAAACCAGAGATGGTGCAGGAGAGTCTCAGGGTCTCGGAGGGCTTCACCACGCTTGGGCTGGACTCCACCAGCTGGACCTCAGACAGGACCCCTAGGAACAAGGAGAGACTCAGTGAACCCCGCACAGCAGAGACCTGCTCCCCGTCTCCCTCTTTCTGAAATCTCACAGAGACTCACAGCAGGGAGCTGCCAACAGGGAGAGGAGCAGGCAACAGGATTTCATGTTCTTCTGGGCTAGGGAAACCATGTCTTCCCCAAAGACCTCCAGGCCAGGCTCAGGAGAAAGACTGACCCTCCCCACTGAGAGGCCCTTATTTCATGTGGGAGGCCGGGGGGCAATTTGCATGGAGGAGTCCCATTCTAGTTGTTAAGGGGAGGGCAGATGGAGAGGGTTCTTTTCCTGGGTCTTTCCTCTAGGGTTGTCTGTCTTGTCGCTCAGGGATAGAGAGAGAAAATTTCTCTGCCTGATACTTCAACTCTACCCCTGACTCCATTGTCTGAGAATTCCTTGGCAATATAAAATGCATTGATAGAGGTAGGCTGTATTTATGAACTGCACAGCTCGCAGGGTGAAATCCCTCCATCTCCTTGGAGTCCCACAAGGCCTTTTGGAATATACAGAAGGAATATACAGAAGAATGACAATCCATGGTGAATTGTCACTTGCTGGTCCAGAGGTCTATGGGAGAATCATGTGAGATATCTACCTACCTATAATCTACCTACCTATTATCTACCTATAATGTATCCATGACCTTTCATCCATGACCTTTTCCTCTCCCGCTCTCTCCTCCTCCTCGCCCTTTCGGAAACGTGGCTCTCTCCCGAAGACACGGTCTCCGCCGCCGCTCTCTCCAGCGGAGGCCTCTCCTTCTCCCACTCCCCCAGACTCACCGGTAAGGGAGGAGGCGTCGGCTTCCTCCTCTCGCCCCGATGCCGCTTCCGCACTATCCCTCCTTCCCCCTCCCTCTCCTTCCCCTCCTTCGAAGCCCATATCATTCGCCTCTACCACCCACTCCAGTTACTTGTCGCCATCATCTACCGCCCTCCCGGTCCCACCTCCGACTTCTTCAACCACCTTGACCCCTTTCTCACCTTCCTTCTCTCCTTCTCTCTGCCCACTCTGATCCTTGGAGACTTCAACATCCATACGGATGTACCCGACGACTCCTCCGCCGCCCGCCTGCTATCCCTCCTCGACTCTGCCGACCTCCTCCTCCACCATACCGCGCCCACTCACCGACTCGGTCACACCCTCGATCTTGTCATCTCCTACCGCTGCACTATCTCCTCACTCACCAACTCTGAAATCCCTCTCTCGGACCATAACCTTCTCACCTGCCTCATCTCTCACACTCCCTCCCCCTGCAAATCTTCGCTACTGCCCCACAGAGACCTCCGCTCTCTCGATCCCATCCGTCTTTCCAATAGCATCTCGCCTCACCTTGCCGCCCTGTCCTCTCTTCCCACTCTCGACGATCAGGTCTCCGCTCTCAACTCCACCCTCTCTACTCATCTCGACTCTCTCGCCCCCCTTTCCCTCCGCCGCTCTCGCGCCACTAACCCACAGCCCTGGATCACCTCCTCCGTCCGCCTCCTACGCTCCTATGCTCGAGCTGCTGAGCGCTGCTGGCGAAAGTCCAAGCACCAAGCCGACCTCACACACTTCAAATTTATCCTTTCCTGCCTTAACTCTGCCCTCTCCTCCGCCAGGCAAAGCTTCTTCTCCTCCCTCATCGACACACATGCCCGTCACCCCCGCCGATTGTTCCGGACCTTTTACTCTCTCCTTAGGCCCCCTGTTCCTCCCCCTCCCCCATCTCTCACCCCTAATGATCTGGCCACCTATTTCCTCACGAAAATCAACACGATCAGGTCTGAGCTCCCCAAAGTCACCCCTCCGCCTCTCCCCTCCCCCCCCCAACGACCCCCTCCCCTACTTTCCCATCCTTCCCTGCAGTATCCTCAGAGGAGATCTCCTCCCTCCTCGCAAGTGCCACCCCCTCCACCTGCGCCTCGGACCCCATCCCTCTCACCTTCTTAAAACCATCGCCCCTGCCCTCCTCCCTTCCTTAACTTCTATTTTTAACCACTCAATCTCCAAGGGCTCCTTCCCCTCTGCCTTCAAACATGCCCACGTCTCCCCCATCCTAAAAAAACCCGATCTTGACCCCACTTCCCCCTCCAGTTGTCGTCCTATCTCCCTACTACCCTTCCTTTCCAAAATCCTAGAACGAGTCATCTACAATCGATGCCTAGAATTCCTTAACTCCCATTCTCTCCTAGACCCCCTCCAATCTGGCTTCCGTCCCCTCCACTCTACCGAGACTGCTCTCTCTAAGGTCACCCATGACCTCCTTCTTGCCAAATCCAATGGCTCCTACTCCATTCTGATCCTCCTTGACCTCTCTGCTGCCTTTGACACTGTCGACCATCCCCTCCTCCTCCATACCTTATCTCACCTTGGCTTCACGGACTCTGTCCTCTCCTGGTTCTCCTCTTACCTCTCTGGCCGATCATTCTCGGTCTCCTACGCTGGAGCCTCCTCCCCCTCCCATCCTTTAACTGTTGGAGTTCCTCAAGGGTCAGTTCTTGGCCCTCTTCTGTTCTCCATTTACACTCACTCCCTCGGTGAACTAATCCGCTCTCACGGCTTTGACTACCATCTCTACGCAGATGACACGCAGATCTACATCTCCGCCCCTGTCCTCTCCCCCTCCCTTCAGGCTCGCATCTCCTCCTGCCTCCGGGACGTCTCCACCTGGATGTCTGCCCGCCACCTAAAAATCAACATGAGCAAGACTGAGCTCCTCATCTTCCCTCCCAAGCCCGGTCCACTCCCAGACTTCTCCATCACCGTGGATGGCACGACCATCCTTCCCGTCCCGCAGGCCCGCAATCTCGGTGTCATCCTTGACTCGTCCCTCTCGTTCACCCCACACATCCTATCCGTTACTAAGACCTGCCGGTTTCACCTCTACAATATCGCCAAGATCCGCCCTTTCCTCTCCACCCAAACGGCTACCTTACTATTACGGGCTCTCGTTATATCCCGGCTAGACTACTGTGTCAGCCTTCTCTCTGACCTCCCTTCCTCCTCTCTCGCCCCGCTCCGGTCTATTCTTCACTCCGCTGCCCGGCTCATCTTCCTGCAGAAACGATCTGGGCATGTCACTCCCCTTCTTAAACAACTCCAGTGGTTGCCTATCGACCTCCGCTCCAAACAAAAACTCCTCACTCTAGGCTTCAAGGCTCTCCATCACCTTGTCCCTTCCTACCTCTCCTCCCTTCTCTCTTTCTACCGCCCACCCTGCACGCTCCGCTCCTCTGACGCCCACCTCCTCTCCGTCCCTCGGTCTCGCCTATCCCGCCGTCGACCCCCGGGTCACGTCCTCCCGCGGTCCTGGAACGCCCTCCCTCCTCACCTCCGCCAAACTGATTCTCTTTCCCTCTTCAAAACCTTACTTAAAAATCACCTCCTCCAAGAGGCGTTCCCAGACTGAGCTCCTCTTCCCCCTCTACTCCCTCTGCCATCCCCACTTTACCTCTCCGCAGCTAAAGCCTCATTTTCCCCTTTTCCCTCTGCTCCTCCACCTCTCCCTTCCCATCCCCACAGCACTGTACCCATCCGCTCAACTGTATATATTTTCGTTACCCTATTTATTTTGTTAATGAATTGTACATCGCCTTGATTCTATTTAGTTGCCATTGTTTTTATGAGATGTTCTTCCCCTTGACACTGTTTAGTGCCATTGTTCTTGTCTGTCCGTCTCCCCCGATTAGACTGTAAGCCCGTCAAACGGCAGGGACTGTCTCTATCTGTTGCCGACTTGTTCATCCCAAGCGCTTAGTACAGTGCTCTGCACATAGTAAGCGCTCAATAAATACTATTGAATGAATGAATAATGTGCATGAGATATATTTGCATGATTGTTCTTAAATTTTAAATTCTTAAAAATGCTTTTCTTAAGCCCCACTTTTCCTCATCTCCCATTTCCTTCTGCATTTTCCTGATTTGCTCCCTTTGTTCTCCCCCCAACCCCACAAGATATATATATATATATCTGTAATTTTATTTATATTGATGCCTGCTTCCCTTGTGCCTCGCCCCCCTCCCCCCCCAGAATGTGACCTTGCTGTAGGCAGGGAGTATCACTATTGCTGTATTGTACTTTCCCAAGTGCTTAGTATAGTGCTCTGCACACAGTAAGGGCTTAATAAATACAATTGAATGAGCATGGGTAGTGACCATCCTGCTTAGCTTTATTCACCCGTGTGTTTAGTATAGTGCCTGGCACATATTAATCATTTTTAAAATGTGCCCCCCCCCCAAAAAATGCCAATTGGTCTTCCAGTTGGAAGCCTTCGGGGAAGATGTATGTTGCCTAGAGGTATCCCACCTGATTTCAATCTCCCAATCCTGCTGGCTTGGAAAGAAGCATGGCAGAAGGGAATGGGAAATAATTATTTAATCTCTCTGTGTGCTTCCCACTGCAATGGTAGTCACACTGTCAGGAAGGAAGAGCCCGGTTTTGGGGGTGGTTGTTGCTGGACAGGGAGAGGAAACCACAGACTCCCTCCACTGCTCCCTCTTTGCTCTCCACCTGCTCCTGGGATTGGATTGGGTTCCTGGTGCTCAGTGGATTCTGAGCTCCCCCTGTTGCCCAGCCTCCTTCTGACCACCTGCAGGGGCAGGTTTTTGTGTGCGCTCACACTCACAACACCACACTGTGGCTCTCACAGACTACTACAGAGCCACGTCTGCAGATGTGAGTCTGTCCATTTGTAAGTAGAAATTGGAGCTGTCCTTGGATGCTGTGAATCAGTCCTTGATGGCCAGGTTGTAGTAATTACTAATTGAAGTATAGTACCTGACCAGCCACTCCAGCCCCTTTCCGGGCTCCTGTCGGATCCAATACATGTAGTAGCTGCTTAGGTCAAATCCACTGATGGAACACTGCAGCTTGTGGGATTGTCCCGGTTGGGCCAGTATTGAGGATGACTGTGTCAGGACAACCTCTGACTGGACAACTGGGAGGGAGTCAAAAAGAGAGGATTAATGTTCATGATGATCGATTTTCCCGTTACTGGAATGGGAAAGGGAAAGGGGCAGAAGGGCAAGGGTGGAAACTTGAATGCCCAGGAGAGTCCCGTAAGGAGGAGGAAGACATGGGCCAGAGAGATCATAGTGCTGGGAGCAGAGAAGAGAGAGTCCTGGGAAAGAGAAAGGGGAATCCCTGAGCTGGGCCAGGACCTGGTCTGTGGGGTCCAGAGAGGCATTAAAGAGGAATCTGGAGCTGTGGGGTTTGCATGCCCCACCCAGCGCTGAATGAGCCCAGCATGAATACGGGGGCAGACACTCCCAGACCGAGCATTTCCTGGATAGGAGGCCAGACACTGGGTGGGAAGAGCCTTCGGGGGGCCAAGCCTGTGGGGAAATGATTGATCTGCAGTTACTGTCATAACTGAGGGTTAAGAGTGGTCATGGAATTTAGGATGAAGGGCAGAAGCAGTGGGTGGGCATATGCAGGTTTGTGTACATTCGTGGAAGAGATTGTAGTGTGGAAAATTCCTTTTTTGATCTGGAACTCTGGGGGAAAGCTGTTAGTCCTAGTGTAAACATTTCTGCTTGGGGGGACTTGGGTTCTCAATTTGTTTCTTCCTGCTGGGCGGGAACAGAGCACAGTCACTGCTGCTGCCAGACTGAGATGGGTTAAAGGAGTGAGCCAGAACCAGGCTGGGAGGGGAACAGGACTCCTCAGGGAGAAAGGGGTGGCTGGCAGGCCTCTCTGAGAGGAGAGGCTGAAGTCCTGTCCCACAGCAGGCTACAGAGAATAGGAAAAGGTATTTGGGCAGGTCGGGAGTGAGGGAGTGGGAAGTTACTGCAGGAGGGTCTAAAGGACTTGATCCCTGGATTAGTGATAATGAGATGGACATTTTTAGGACTGTGTGTGTGAAGCTGGGAAGCCTCAGGCTAGGACTGTTGTCTGTGGTCTCTGCTGCTCTGTTTCCTCCAGTAAGCACCAATCCAGGACTCCTCCATGGGTATCTGACAGGCTCAGGATGTGGTTTCTCTCACTGTGCATGTAGTGCAGTAATAGAGGGCCGTGTCCTCGGTTTTCAGGCTGTTCATTTGCAGATGCAGCAGGCTGTTGGCATTGTCCCTGGAGATGGTGAATCGGCCTTTCACAGAGTCTGCATAGTATGTGTTGCCACTGCTATATATAGCTGTTACCCACTCCAGCCCCTTCCCTGGAGCCTGTCGCACCCAGCTCATGTAAGCATTACTGAAGGTGAATCCAGAGGCTTTACAGGAGAGGCGCAGAGATCCCCCAGGCTGTCTCACATCTCCCCCAGACTCCACCAACTGGACATCACCCTGAACACCTGCAAACACAGAGACATCAGAAATCATGAGAACATACATACATGCACACATACTCATGCACACACACACACACACACACACACACACATCTGTGTCTCATACACACACAAGTCTTTCCCCAATTACCTTGGAGCAGAGTCAGGAGGGAAACCAGACTGAGGGCAGACTGCATGGTGGGGGCTGTGGGGACCGTTCTGGGGGCACAGTCAACGGGGCTAGGGCTCCTTTCCCAGAGCTGCAGGGACAGAGTCCCTGCAGGCTTTAATCAGGGCTGGAGGGCCCCCATTTGCATTTCCTCTTCTCTATAAGGGCACAGTAACCGCCTCCCTAGGGGTGAGTCCCTGCTCTCAGTCTCAGACAGAAAGAACCAGTGGAACCCTGATGATTGTTCTTGTCTCTGTGTTGTCCAGAGCTGAAGACCTCATCGTGTTTTATAGATGTGAGTGAATGAACATCCCATTCCCTCTCTCTCACTCACACACCAGGGTCACCAGTGACTGGATTTTCCCTTCTCAGGGAATTTTTTGTGTCAGTCCTACTCCAGTCCTGAAGCAGGAACCTAACTCGTCTCTTCCCATCACCCATTGGTATTGAATCTCCTTCCTGAGTCATACCTTCCCCAGGATTACTAACATGCTGGGACTCTCTACAGATAACCACTGGGGCTGAAAGGTCCACGATTCTTTAGGAAATGAAGTGATCATTTGTTCATAGGCTAATTGTTTCAACACTCCTAGACCCAAGTCTAACAGTGACCACTAAACTGCTGGACGCTAGTGAGACTGTCCCCTGCTCCCACTGATTGTCACTTAGAGGAGAAATCCCCAAGGAGGCTGGGGGAAGCAGTGCAAGGAGCCTATTATATTGCCAGTGCACTGATAGTGGGCATAGGGAAGTGGACCATTTCCTAACCCAGGGCATAGTGCTTCCCCAGCCTCCCTGCCCTGCAAGCTACTGACCCTAGCCCAGAATCAGAAACTTTGGGCATTAAGGGTGGCATTGTGGAGGAGCTGGAGAGGCTGGCAGGAAGGTCACTATTCCCAGGATTGACTGAGGATTGGCTGAGGCCCCTCTACCTTTGAGGAGCTAATAGGGGGAGAGAGTAGCAGTGAAATCCTAATATTCTTGTCACCTCTCATCCATAAATGTAGAATGCACTCAAGGACTACCCTAACACCAGTTCAGAAATGGAGTCTGGGAGTGAGACTAGAGATAAAGGGTGAGCAGAGCTTCCTGAAGACACAGAGACAGGATGATTTGTTGCAATTCTGTTATGCTTTGTGTCCTTCAGTTGGTTGCAGGATTTTGAGAGTGAAAGCAGTGATGGGTGGCATAGACCCCAGGAGGCCCCAGGCTCAGTGGTCCCTGGGAGACCCCCAAAGAGGGGAGAGGACCCTCAGGATGGAAGCCACCACTAAATCAGGAGGGCAGAATGGATATCTGTCAAACCTTGGGCTGATTGGACTCCAGGGAAACAGCTCAGGCAGCAAAAGATGGTGTTGGTAACTGGAATTAGCAAATATCCTTTTTGCCTACTTCAGAGCCTATAAGAGCAATACAAAAACCCACTGCAAAATTGCCCATCACTGCCTTGGCAAGGTTCTGAAATGAAAAACATATTTTACCTGTTTTCTAGAGAAAGACTTTCTGTCCAGGTGGGTGTCTGGGAGCCACACAATCAGGAGAGGAAATGGACACACCTCTGGAAAAGCAGCCACTGGGCTACATCAGTAAACACCAACTGCCCCCACTGCTGGCCCAGTGCAAGAGAGATCCCAGGATTCCCCGGGAATGTCAGGGCCCTAGCTGGGGAAATTCCTATGCAGTGGAGGGGCAGGCTGGGAAATCTGAGCTTCAAACACCCTGGGTGGATTCAAGGCTACAGAAAGCGGAGGAGGCTGAAGGAAGAGTCCAGGCTGGATAGAGGTCAGGTGATTCCTCCAGGCCTTTCAGCCTGGTGGTTGAAAGGGGGGTCTGCTGGCTCACCCCTTACCCTGAACTCCTCTGCCTCCTGTCCGGTCCTTCTCAGAAGAGCACGGTGTGCTGGGGACATCACTCTCATGATGGTGTGGACACAGGGTTGCCGGGGCATACCAGGGACCAATGGGTCAGGCTCCAGATGATGACAATAATTATGATATTTGTTAAGTGCTTACTATGTGCCAGGCACTGAACTAAGCAGTGGATACAACCCTGGGGTGGATAAAAGCAAACTGATTTGGATACAGGCCCTGTCCGACAGGGGCTCCCGGTTTCAAACCCCATTTTGCAGATGATTGTCTCTGTTGCCGAATTGGACATTCCAAGTGCTTAGTACAGTGCTCTGCACATAGTAAGTGCTCAATAAATACTACTGAATGGATGAATGAATAAGTGAAGTGACTTTCCAAGGTTGCGTAACAGACAAGTGGTGGAGCCGAGATGAGAACCCATGACCTGACTCCCAGGCCTGTGCTCTATCCACTATGCCATGCTTCCAGATGGAGTGAGTTGATTCCCAGGGGCCCAGGGATAGAATCAGAGCAGCCGCTTCAGGGACCAAGGCCCGGTTGAAAGCAAGAAGCCCCTGAGAAGAGTAACGTAAAAGAAAGATGTAATCTTGACTTCACTCCCCCAGTCCCTTAGTCTTGGAAAGATTCAGGGAAAATTGAAACTGGAGTAAATTCTCTCTTCTCGGTGTCTGTGGCTTGTAGTAGAAATAATGTTATAGACAGTAACAGTCAGGAAGGAGGGTCTGGCCCCTGGGGGAGAAACCACAACTTTTGAACAGAAACACTTTCTCTGCCTCAGTCTCCACCTCCTCCTGGAACTGGTCTTCTTGTGCTCAGGGGGTCTTGAGGGCCCCCTGTTAACCAGAGTCCTTCTGACTCCCTGCAGGGGAAGGTTTGTGTCTGGGCTAGCATTCACTGCTGTACACTGTGTCTCGCACAGTAATACATGGCCGTGTCTGTGGGTGTCACGCTGTTCAATTGTAAAAATACTTGGCTCTTGGAAGTGTCCCTGGTGATGCTGACTCGAGACTGCAATGCCGGATTGTAGTTATTGCTTCCACCACCCCAAATAACTCCAATCCATTGTAGCCCCTCTCCTTCGGGCTGTCGAATCCAGTGCACACCGTAGCTGGTGATGGAAAACCCATAGACGGTACAAGAGAGTTTGAGGGACTCTGAGGGCTTCACCATTCCTGGGCCGAACTCCACCAGCTGCACCTCGGACAGGACCCATGGGAACAAGGAGAGATACAGTGAACCCCACACAGCAGAGACCTGCTCCCTTTCTCCCCTTTGCTAAAATCTCACAGACACTCACAGCAGGGAGCTGCCAGCAGAGATATGAGCAGCCAGCAGGATTTCATTTTCTTCTGGACCAGGGAAACCATGTCTTCCCCAGACACCTCCAGCCCAGGCTCAGGAAAGAGACTGACCTCCCCAGCGCAGGGCCGCTATTTCACCTGGGAGCCTGGGGGCCAGATTTGCATGGAGGAGTCCCACTCTGGGTATAAAGAAAAAAAAATGTTGGTATTTGTTAAGCGCTTACTATGTGCAGAGCACTGTTCTGAGCGCTGGGGTAGACATAGGGGAATCAGGTTGTCCCACATGGGGCTCACAGTCTTAATCCCCATCTTACAGATGAGGTAACTGAGGCCCAGAGAAGTTAAGTGACTTGCCCACAGTCACACAGCTGACAAGTGGCAGAGCCGGGATTCGAACTCATGACCTCTGACTCCAAAGCCCGTGCTCTTTCCACTGAGCATAAAGGAGTGGGGAGGGCTCTTGTTGTACCCGTGGCTTTCTCCCCTGGGGGAGTCTGCCCTTTGGGTCAGGACCAAAGAGAATTTGTTCTCTCCCTGAGCCCTCACATGTCCCCAAACTTGGTGGCTGAGAATTCTGTGGGCACAAGTAGACAGCCATTTACCTGCTGTGTGACCTTGGGCAAGTCACATAATTTCTCTGTGCCTCAGTTCTCTCATCTGCAAAATGGGGACTAAATCCTATTCCCTCCTCCTAGACTGTGAGCCCCTTGTGGGGAAGAAACTGTGTCCAACCTGATTATTTTGTATATACCCCAGTGCTTAGTACAGTGCTTGACATATAGTAAGCACATAACAAATGCTATAAAAAAAAGGCTGATGGCATAACTTCATCTCAACCAAAGATGCATAAGAAACTGGCTCAGAGCCAGGGCTGGTGATGGTCATCAAGTAGACTCCTGGGATCAGAGTGAGGGACTTTTAAGCCCAGAGCTGATGTCATGAGATTGATTGACTGCGCTGGGAAAAGTAACATTAAAAATTCCTTCCCTGTCTCCCACTGCACCTGCCCCTGGAAATGGGCTTCTCTTGCATAGTGGGTCCTGAGCTCCCTCTGCTGCCCTGCTTCCTCCTGACGGCCTGCAGGGGAAGGTTTGTGTCTGGGCTCACACTCACTGCCCTGCACTGTGTGTCTCTTGCACAGTAATACATCGCTGTGTCCACAGCTGTCGAGCTGTTCAACTGCAGAAAGAACTCATTCTTGGACGTGTCTCTGGTGATGGAGATTCGATTCTTGAGAGAGGGGACATAGCTAATGCCACCACTGGGACCATATACATGTCCCATCCACTCCAGCTCCTTCCCAGGCTGCTGACGGATCCAGTTCCAGTTAGCATTAGTGCTGGCAATGGAATCACCAGTAACGACACAGGAGAGTCTGAGAGGCTCTGAGGGTTTCACCACTCCTGGACCGGACTCTAACAGCTGTATCTGGGACAGGACCCCTGGAAACAAGGAGAGACACAGTAAACCCCACACAGCAGAGACCTGCTCCCCCGCTCTCCCTTGATAAGATCTCACAGACACTCACAGTGGGGAGCTCCCAGCAGGGAGAGTAGCAGCCACCAGGATTTCATGTTCTTCTGGATCAGGGAAACCACGTCTTCTCCAGAGACCACCAGCCCAGTCACACGGGGTAGACTGACTCACTCCAGCAGGGAGCTATTTCACCTGAGAGTCTGGGGGGTGGGATTTGCATGGGGGAGGCCTACTCTGGGTATAAATGGGGAGAGTGGATGGGGAGGGGAGGGCTCAGTGCCTTGGGCTCTCTCCTGTGGTTGTCTGCCCTCTTTATTATGGACATTGATTCAGAAAGTGCAGGATGTATTCACCCAACTGGATCATGAAAATGAACAGGACATCTGGTCTATTGGGGAATGATTCTAACTTCTCCATTCTCAGTTTCAATGAAGTTCCAAGCCCTCCTTGTTGTGAATGCACAGAAATCCCCAATAGAGTTGCTGGATTCTCCATTCCCACAGAATTGGATAGAGTTGGTCTGGATCCGATGGGAATATTCTGTTCCTCCTAAGGTCTGATCCCAACCATGTTCTACTGGACTCTTGTATTAGGTCATAAATGGGTTCTTCTAGCCTGGAATCTCCTTGAGAACAGGAATCATGTTTATCAGTTGTATCATACTCTACCAAGAGCTTAGTATAGTGTTCTGTATGCAGCAGGGTCTGAATTAATATTTTGGATTCACTGATTCCTGGTTTGCCATCTGAGAATCAATCTTCAGTCCTGCCCCTGTGAATTGTTTGAATTCTTCAGGCCCGGGGAAGGCTGGGCTCATAAGCAACCAGAAGAGAGATATGACTCCCAGCCTCCCTCAGAATAGTTTTCATAGAATTGGTCCCTCTCCGAGCATCAAACATCACTATTTGGGTTCCCCGAGCCCTTAACCTTGGGGCAACCTTGGATCCTCATGGATTTTCCCTTCCCCTATTTCATCTGTTACAGAGGCCAAGAGCTTTCTTTCCCACAAAGACTATGAGCTCCTTGTGGGCAGGGTTCATATGTATCACCTTTATTGTATTGTACTTTCTCAAGAGCTTAGAATAGCGCTTCACAGCAAGCACTCAATAAATTCAATGGATTGATTAAAAGTATCACAAACATTCACCCAGTTCCAGCTAATTCCTCACCATCCCTTGGGTTCTCCTCCTCTTTTGTTATTCTTCCTTGGTCTCCTAGTCTTCAGCCCCTCCCCATTTCCTAGCATTCCTGGAGTTTGGGTCCCTGGGCCAGGCTCTTGCTCAGATTCCTCAGAAGGGAAACCCAAATCCACTGTCTCACACTGCAGGACCAATGTGGCTGTGGAGGCTTCCAACCTTCCAGAGCAGTCTTGCCCATCCCCACCAACTCTGCAGGAGCTGTGGCTGGTTAGACAATGACTACTGGAGGAGTTAGGAATCAGTGGGCTAGGCAGAAATATGGCCTAGTGGGTAGAGCAAGGTCTGGGAGTGAGAAAGACCTGGGTTCTAAACCTGACTCTGCCATTTCCCTGATGTGTGTTACTTTGGACAAGTCTTTCATCTTCTCTGTGCCCCAGTTACTTCACCTATAAAATGGGGATTAAGACTGTAAACCCTACATGGGACAGGGACTGTATTCAGTTTAAGGCATGGAATAGGTGAAATGCAGCCTGAAGTGACAGGTCAGCTTCCCAAGACTAAGCTAATTACACCAGGTAAGCTAAGCTGAGGTAAGCTAATTACACCAGTGCTGATCACCTGGGACAGACTGTCCACCTGATGACATCAGCTGTCACTCAGCCAATTCCAGGGAAGGGCTTTGGGAAAATGGCAAAACTCATGAGGGAGTAGAAAGGATCAAAAGCTCCAGAGGAGTGAGGTAGCTCTATCTAGCCCTGCTTTTGGATGTGAAACAGGGAGACAAATTATTTCTGCTGCAGCTAGAGGAACTTTGAAGATCAATTTGAATCAATTATATTTATTGACCACTTTCTGTGTTCAGAGTACTGTTCTAAGTGCTTGGGAGAGTCCAGTAAGACAGAGTGGATAAACAAATTCCCTCTGAATCCATGAGAAACAGCTAAATTGGATGTTTGGTGAATCTGGGAGAGTTATGAAACACAGCTGAATTTTATGGACAAGTGCTGTGGTAAGTCTGTGGTTTATCCCAGATTATGCTTTAGTCATTTTAATCAGCGACAGTTGATATTGCTGGTACTCTCTGAAGCTCACCTGAATTGCTATTTAAGTCTCTGTTGAGCCTTTTTGGTAGTTTATCTCTGTTGTGCATGAAGAAGTTTCTTTTGTTTTTATATACTGTGAACTGCCTTCTCTCCAGATCTCAGCATTTCTCCATTTCTTTCTCCCTGATTCCACCGTCAGTGGATCTTGTCTCTGTCCATTTCTAAATAAATCTGAGTGTTCTAAAAGGTTCACGAAGGCTCTTGGACCATCCCTCCAAGGTTTGGTCAGTAGATTTGAAGGTGTCTGATCTGTTCCTTTCCACCAGCACTGTTAGAGTGAAGCCAGGCTGAAGGAAACTAAGTTGGCTGGGTTAAAATGTTTCCCTCCATTTTGTTCTGGTCCTACATGTCAGCCATGGGTAGTCCATTGGTTCACTGATTGTTGAAATTCAGATAGTGAATAGAGTGGAATCTTTTCCACACCTTAGACACCTAGGATGGGCTGTGACCTCACAGAAAAAGGCAGAGGAGAAACAGTTCCCTGAGGGCTGGAGTGACACAGTAGATGGCGCAGAGATATCAGGGACTCCAGGATGCTGGAGAAGATCTGTGACCTTGGGACATTATTACTCCCTTAGAATTACCAGATTTCACGGTTGGGGGTGGAGGGGCATAAAATAAGATAATGCCAGAGCTATTGAACTCCAAGATTACCCAAAACCAGAGAGAGGAGTTTGTAAAATATCTGTGACTCTTTCCTAATCAGTGCTTTATTTCAAATCACTGGGGCTGGATGAAGCTCCATATTCATTTGTATTCATTAGGTGCTTACTTTGTGCAAAGCAGTGTACCAGTTTCTGGAACTCGGGTCCCTGTGCTCAGTTGGTCCTGAGTGGCTCCTGCTGCCCAGCCCCCTCCTGACCAACTGCAAGGGACAGTTTGTGTCTGGGCCCACACGCACTGCTCATCACAGTATGTCCTGTGCAATAATAAACAGCTGTATCCTCGATTTTCAAACTGTCCATTTGCAGATACAGCAGGGTGTTGCCATTGTCTGTAAAAATGGTGAATCGGTCTTTCACAGCATCTAAATAAGGTGGCTCAACCACCTTGCCCCCTTTTCTCTTACCTTGCTGATTTCCCACTACAACCCAGAACGTGCATTTCATTCCTCTAAAAGCAACATACCCACTGTACCCCTCAAACTCATCTATCTTGTAGGCATACCCCTTGTCCACCTTCTGCCTCTGGCCTGGAACTCCCTGTCCCTTCATATCCAACAGACGATCACTCTCCCAATATTAAAATCAAATCTCCTCCAGGAGGTCTTCCCCAACAAAGCTCTCATATCCTATACTCTCTCTTCCTTTTGTCATCCTTGCACTTGGTTTTGTGACTTTATTCACCCCACCCACAGCCCCAAAGGACTTGTGGGTATGTGTATTTTATGTACAAGTTTATTTTAATGTTTGTGACCTCCTCTAGACTGAAAGCTCCTATTGGGCAGGAACATATCTTCAAATCCTGCACTATTGTTCTCTCCCAAGCATTTAATACAATACTTTCCAGATGGTAAGAAGATAGGACATGAGTAACTGCTCTCTCAGGTTGGGATTAATGAGTTCTCAGGATGGTAAAAGCTGAAACCCTAGTGGTCCAAGGATCTGGGATCCAAGTCCCCAGGGCAGGGAGCCAGGGAGTCCATAGGGTGTGAGTCCAGAAACAGGACTCTCTCTCCCTGGATGGTTTTCCCTGGGTTGGGGGAGATATGCCAGGCAGGGCAGCAGTCAGGAGAGGGCTTGCTGTCACTGAACTGAGGCTGTGTGGAAATAGAGAGACAAAGAGATAGTCCTTAAAGACAGATATGATCCCTGCAAGTACTAACTGCTATCTTCCTGCCTGGACCTTTTCAGCCACTGTCATGGACATGGGGAGTTCAACTCTGGAAGTCCCATCTTATAAAATGAGAGCCAACTACAGGTATGACAGATATGCCACCCACTGTATATAACTCACAAAACACCCGAGGCTTCCATGAGATGGTCTGCAAAGGCAGTTAATGGCCTAGAATAGGTGAAATGCAAACTGAACTGGCAACTCAGGTTCCCTGGGCCTGCCTGAGGGAAAATTCATTTACATCAATGCCAATCACCTAGGAGAGACTGGCCACCTGATGACATCAGCTGGATCTTAGACAATGCCAGGGAAGAGTTTGGGGAAGGTAGCAAGGACTGGAAGCAAGTAGAAATGTTCAAAAGCTCCAGAGGAGAAAGGCAGCTTGTGCTTGCTCTGCTATTGCATATGATATGAGAAGGGATCTGGATCCTAGAAGCCTGTGTTTGGCCTGAGTCTGTAGGACAGCTAAGTGGATTTCTACTTTATCTGGGGGAGTGGGGAATTATAGCTAAATTATGGCTAAGTGCAAGATTAGGGAAAGTCTGTGTTTTATACTTTATACTTTTTAACCAATTGTTGTGGTGTTTGGTTCACTCAGTAGCTTGAATAAATTGCTCTTCACTTCAAGAGTCTTTAAATTCCAAATCTGAGGCAGGAAGATGGAAGGAAGAACATAATTTCACTTGAGGAAGATGAGTTGGACATAATCCCTTGATCCCAAAACCAGCTCCTGCCTGTCCAGTGATTTACAGTGTGAGGGTGACTATGTCTGGCTCAGCCCTGAGGTCCTCTCCTTCCGAGAGGACCACGGAAGGAGGATACATTGAGGTGGACAACCTGAGGACATGGAATATTGGGGCTAGGTCCTGGCTGGATTGGGGGTAAAAGTGTTGGGTAGAGTTGTGATAAAGCAGGAAATTACTACTTATATATAAGCATGTAGACCCCGAAGTTTTAAAAACTGTAACCATAGACAGTCCCCACCATGGGAATTTCCACATCACAGTCTATGGTTAAAGCTTTATGATCTCATGTCTAAATTAAAACCAAAAATTATTCCCTAATGTGAGGAACAATTTGACCACTCTGTCATCTCTATACAGTGACATCCTCTAAGCTCATTGTGGGGAGGGAATGTGTCTCTTTATTGTTTTGTTGTACTCTCCCAAGTGCTTAGTACAGTGTTCTGCACTCAGTAAGCACTCAGTAAATACAATTGAATGAATGAATTCAGCACACTGCAAATCTTCTTGAAAGTTGTGGGCAGGGGACATGCCTAGCAAACTCTGTTAACTCAGTTGTATTTTACTTTCCCTAGCACTTAATACAGTGCTGTACATGCAGTGACTACTCAATACATGCCACTGATCAATTGATTCCCTGTCGAAGATGGTCCCCTGGATTCCAGTGCTGAGAATCCCCTAATTCCACCCTGGCCTAGCCCAATTGAAAACTTTCCAGAGTTTGTCCCAGGAATTGGGATGTGTGATGAATGAACTGCTCCCTTAAGGGGCTCAACCCTGCCATCTTTGTCTCAGCAGTTCAAAAGCAAAAAAGTCAGAGACAGGAAGGAAGGGATGGTCCCTGGGGAAAGCTGTGTGCTGGGCAGGGAGAGGAAATCGCAGACACTGAACAGAAACTCCTTCTCTGCCTCACTCTCCTCTTGCTCCTGAAACTGGGCTCCTGGTGCTCAGTGGGTTCTGAGTACGCCCTGCTGCCCAAACTCCTCCTGACTCATTGCAGGGGAAGGTCTGTGTTGGGGCTCACACTTGTTGCCCAGCACTGTGCATCTCACACAGTAATATATGGCTGTGTCTGCAGCCGTGAGTCTGTTCCTTTGTAAATAGAAATTGGAGCTGTCCTTGGCGGCCGTGAATTGGTCCTGGATGGCCGGTTTGTAGTAATTGTTACTTGAAGTATAGTAAATGACTAGCCACTCCAGCCCTTTCCCTGGCTTCTGTCGGATCCAATTCATCCATGTGCTGCTCAGGTCAAACCCGCTGACAACCCAGTGCAGCCTGTGGGACTGTCCGGGCTGGGTCAGCACTATAGATGACTGTGTCATGACAACATCTGACTGGACATCTGTAAGGAAATTGAAAGGAGAGGGTTAAACTTCATTGAGCTCAATTTTCCCATCGGCCAGATGGGGAGGGGAAGGGGCAGGAGGCCAGGGTTGGAAACCTGAACACACAGGAGAGTCCAGTGAGAAGGAGGGAATCGTGGGCCAGAGAGATCGTGGCGCTGGAAGCAGAGAGGAGCTGAGTCTGGGGATAGGACTGGAAAGTGAGTCCCTGAGCTGGGCCACGACTTGGTCTGTGGAGTCCTGGAAGGGATTAAAGAGGAATCTAAAGCTGTGAAATTTGCATGCCCTACCCAGAGATGAATTAGCCCAGCATGAAAAAGGGAATAGATCCTCCCAGACACGCAGAGGGATCTGCTTGCCAAATCCAACACCTTATTCTTCTTCCACTCTCAGCTGCATATGCCACTGTGGACCATCCGCTTCTCCTGGAAACATTATCCAACGTCGGCTTCGCTGACACCTTCCTTTCCTGGTTCTTCTTCTAACTCTCTGGCCACTCCTTCTCAATCTCTGCCATCTACCCCTAACTATGGGTGTCCTTCAAGGTTCAATTCAGGGTCTCCTATTCTCCATCTACACCCACTCCCTTGGAGAACTCATTCACTCATATGACATCAACTATCACCTCTTTGCAGTTGACTCTACATCTCCAGCCCTGATCTTTCTCTCTTTTTGCAGTCTCACATTTCCTCCTGCTTTCAAAACATCTCTTAGATGCCTTGCCTTCATCTCAAATTTAACATGTCCAAAAGTGAACTCCTGACTTACCACCCAAATCCTTTCCCATCACTGTAGACAGTATCATCATCCTTACTGTCTCTCAAGTCCGTAACTTCGGCATTATCCTTAATTCCTCTCTCTCGTTCAACCCACATATTCTATCTATCACTAAATCTTGTTGGTTCAACCTCCACAACATTGCTAAATGTACACTGCCCCACTCAGGCAGGAGGGTTAACAGACAATGGACAGAATAAGAGAGATGGAACAGGAAAGATGTCCCCAAGCGACATCAAAGGCATAGCCATGACAGTTACAATAATAGCACCAGGGCAATGCGATCAGGGAAGCAGAGTTTATGGTTCCTTACAACTCAGGTATGGCTGGTCCCAGGGCTCGACCCTGCTTTGTCCTCCCTCTGCCATATAGTCTGCTTCTTCCTTTACATTATAGCTCTTTGAGCATGTCATCAGATTGTGCTATAGTGTCCCATTGTTAATTGCAGAGCTGAGCTCCTAGTAAATTCTCAAGAAGTGTCACTAATGATGGACTGGAGAGTTACAGCTTCTTTAATTAGAGTTGAGAAAGGTAAACATTTCTATTGAATATTCCATAATATTCGAATATTGATCACTGGAAATTTCAGGACTTTTTCAGGAATCAGGGACTCTATATGAGGAGCTCAGATATCTTGGGCTGGGGATCTTGTCTTTGGTCTCTGCCACTCCATTCCTCTGGCCCACAGCAGCCCAAGAATCCTCCCAGGGTTTGTGACAGGCTCAGGATGTGGTTTCTCTCACTGTGTCTCTCGCACAGTAATACAGGGCAGTGTCCTCGGTTTTCAGGCTGTTCATTTGCAGATTCAGCAGGCTGTTGGCGTTGTCTCTGGAGATGGTGAATCGGCCTTTCACCGATGCGGCATACTCTGTAGTCTGTGAATTAGCTACATTACGTATCATAGCGATCCACTCCAGCCCCTTCCCTGGCGCTTGGCGGATCCAACTCATATAGTAGTTACTGAAGATAAATCCAGAGGCTTTACAGGAGAGGCGCAGAGACCCCCCGGGCTGTCTCACATCTCCCCCGGACTCCACGAGCTGGACATCACCCTGGACACCTGCAAACACCGAGATAGCATGGAGCATGAAAACAGTCACATAAACATATACACACATACACCATTTATCCATGCTAGTCAGATCTTTCCCCAATTACCTCTGAGTAGGATGAAGATGGAAAGCAGACTGAGGGTAGACTGCATAGTGGGTGTTGTGGCAAAAGTTCTGGGATCAGGATGGGAATGGCAAAGGCAGTAGAGCTGGGGCTCCTCTCCCAGAACTGCAGGGACAGGGGCCATGCAGGCTTTATTCAAGGCTGGAGAGACCCACCTCATTTGCATCTCCACCTCGCTATAAGGGCACAGCAGTCACCTTCTGGAGGCAGAAGATGCCCTCAGCCTCAGGGAGAAGGACTTGGCAGAACACTGGGGATATCATCAGAGATGGTTGTGAAAGAGCAAGGTTGGTTGGAGACAGAGGGATTGCCTTGATTCTATTTAGTTGCCATTGTTTTTATGAGATGTTCTTCCCCTTGACGCTGTTTATTACCATTGTTCTTGTCTGTCCGTCTCCCCCGATTAGACTGTAAGCCCGTCAAACGGCAGGGACTGTCTCTATCTGTTGCCGACTTGTTCATCCCAAGCGCTTAGTACAGTGCTCTGCACATAGTAAGCGCTCAATAAATACTATTGAATGAATGAATGCTTTCCTCTGCTATCTGTGAACCTAGTAGTTCCTGGAAGAAGAGGGCCCACTTTTTCTAATACCAATTACAACTTGCATTTCCCCTGATATTTTGTAAGGATAAGGGTCATATATTGATAGATATTTATCCTGAACATTACTTAACCATAGGACCACCATTTTTTTAGTCTATTTGTAACGGATTTTCAGAATGTCAAAACCTACTGCCACTGGCTTTCGCTCTTGGGCCCTGTGGCACTCTAAGAAGTGTAATACAATCCTTCAATCAATATTGCTCATTGAGTGGATATTGTGTGCAAACCACTGAATTTGGAAGAATACAATAGAGTCAGGAGGAAATATCCTTGTCACCAAGGATCTTATAATCTAGCAGGCCAGACAGGCACTAAAAAACCAGTGACAGGTAGGAGATTCAGATAGGCTGTGCTTAAACAATAGGGTAAGCAAGTCATTGTATTTACAGGAACATTTTTGGTGGTGCTGGGTTTATAAATGTTGAATATCCAGTTGAGAGACCATAACCTGGAGAGAAAGAAAGTGAATCAGGGAAAGCCAGGAGAGGAGAGATTTCCAAAGGGCTTGAAAGTTTGGGAAAGCTGGGGTGTCGGGTTTCAGGCAGGAGGAAGGGCTTGAGCAAGGGGTTGGCAGTGAAAGACAAAAATGAGGGCAATGACTAGATTAGCTTGAGAGGACTATAGAGTGTGACCTGGGGTATAGTAGGAGAAGAGTGGATAACTCTGGGGCAGTGGAGGAGAGAGCTTCTGGAGTACCTTAAGATCAAGTGTTCAGTGGTTTCTACTTGTTGTGTAGGGGAATGGGAAACTATTGAAAGCCGTTGAGTACTGCAGAGTGGGGTTGTACACAGAACCACATGTTAAAAAAAATGGTCCTGGTAGAAGACTGAAATACCGACTGAGAAGGCTGGAGGTAGAGGCACCATTGAGGAGACTGGTATGGAAATCCAGTAGGGAAATGAGCGGTGCCTGAACTTTGATACCGTAGATTCCCGGAAATTGCACCTACCACCTTCCCCGCCCCCCACCCTCCCACACTCTTGAACATCTGGAAGAGAAGGGGAAGTGATGGAGTGCAAATTGGTGACGATGCCACAAATCCTAGTTTCAGCCCAAATTGCATAGTTTTCTTGTGAGAAAGGCACAAAATCTTGCTGGGTAACAGGATTCCCAAGCTACTGCTGCCCTGAAATGAGGGCCTACAACCTGTGGGCAGAGAAACATTTTATAGTCATGGTGAAGCCCAGTCTCCTAGCAATGGCATCACTGTGTGCATTTGAGGAGAACACAGCATCAGAAAGATCAACTTGGTCCACCATTAGCAAGAGAGGGAAAGTTCTCTTCAGAGCAGATGCTTGGAGAATATTCTGATTCTAAGGGAGAAATGATTATTATTTAGGCAGATTCCCTAAATTGATCTCTGAAGGGATAAATCCACCCTTTTGCAAGTGGAAAACAGAGGTGCATTGGGCATGGGGAATAGAAGGGAGAAATGGAAACAGCGGACTGAAGGATAGCAATCACTCTGCCCATCCAGATCCTGGAAGAACACCAAGACAATCAGTTTTCCTGTTCTCCCTCCTATTTAGAATGGGTGCCCTGTATGGAACAGGGACTGTCTGGTCTGGTTACTTTTATCTACTCCAGTGCTTAGAACAGTGCCTGACACATAGTAAGCGTTTAACAAACGTCATTAAAACAAACAAACATAACCCCTTGGGTGGACATAGGAAGATCCTGGTCCTCTTCTTTCTGAGCCTCGAATTCAGCCTGGAGCCATGAGGAGGAAAGAAGAGCCTGAAATTGACTTGGGGAACAGCAAGGAGGAAGGAGGCAGACAGCAGCTTTCCTTCTTCCTGAGTTCAGAGAAACGTGAACAAAACTGGGAGCAAATTAGTCTGAGTTACTGTAGAAAAGGCCAGTAAACCATCATGCAGAGATCATTCTGGGGCTGTGAGGAATAGCTAGCTGACATATTATCCAAAGTCCTAATCCGTGGTTGGACAGAAAGGAACCAACTTATTTCATATCTTAGTTCTCACTTAAATATTATCCCTGCCCAGCACATTCCAGCATTGACTCTCATCACTCCATTTGCAACACCTACTCTATTCCACAACAGACACTTTCTCCCCAGAGGAGCAGCATGGCCTAGTGGACAGACCCTGGACAGTGGACAGAGCCTAGTGGACCGGGCCTGGGAGTCAGAAGGACCAGGGTTCTAATCCTGGCTCCTCCATATATCAGTCATTCAATCACATTTATTAAATGCTTTCTGTGTGCAGAGCACTGTACCGAGCACTTGGGCAAGTCACTTAACTCCTCTGGGCCTCAGTTACCCAGTTGAAAGAAGATGGGTGATAAATTTTGGGGGAAAAAAGATCCGCCTCTCATGGCCCCCACTATGGCCTGGAGTCCCCAGGAAGACAGTCCCATAGTCCAATCGATTACCCATACTGTCAGCATGCATTTAGCCAGTGGTAGTTGCTTCTTCCCCTCCAGATATCCTCCCTTGCTGGGCTCCTTGTTACATCTATTCAGAAGCAAGTTTTGCTAATCTCTTGCAAACTTTGACATGAGGCAGCTAAAACAATGATTAAATATCATGTGATAGTGATTATGGGAAGAAGTGTGGATATAGCAAGGGTCTGGGAGTCAGAAGGAACTGGGTTGAAATCCCAGCTCTGCCACTTGACTGCTGAGTGACCTTGGGCAAGTCATTTTACTTCTCTGAGTCTCAGTTGCCTCATCTGCAAAAGACTCAGAGGCTCATGTGGGGGAGGGATTCTGTCCAACCTGATTAGCTTATCCATATCTACCTCAGTGCTTAGTACAGTGCCTGGTAAACAGTAAGCACTTAACAAATACCATAAAAAAAACTAAGTTTTTTAGTTCTCTGAAGTAAGGGTTAAGAAGTTAGTGTGTTCTATTATCCAAGGATGGAGGTTTTCCAGCATTGTTTGGAATTTTCAGAAATTAGTGTCTCTGTGCTGAGAACTTTTGAAATATAAGGTAGTTCCTGTGAACTTTGCTTCTCTACCGCCCCAGCCAGCAGAACCCCAGCATTCCCTGATGAGGTTTCTGACAGTTTGAGGAAGTGGTTTGTCTCACTGTGCATCTTGCACAATAATACATGGCCGTGTCAGCAGTTATCAAATTATTCAGCTGCAGAGAGAACTCATTCTTGGAGGAGTCCGCCGAAATAGAGATTCGGCTTTGAAGGGAAGGTGTATAGCTTGTTTTCCATGTGGAACTGCTATAGTATCCATAGCCCATCCACTCCAGCCCCTTCCCTGGGGACTGACGGATCCAACTCCAAATATAACTACTGGAGATAGAGTAGCCAAATATGGTACAGGAGAGCCTGAGGGTCTCTGAGGGCTTCATCGCTCCTGGGCCGGACTCCACCAGCTGCACCTGGGACAGAACCCCTGGGAAAAGGAGAGACATAGTGAACTGCACACAACTGAAACCTGCTCCCCAACACCCCCTTTCTGAAATCTCGCAGACACTCACAGGGGGGAGCTGCCAGCAGGGTGAGGAGCAGCCACCAGGATTTCATCTTCTTCTGTTCCAGGGAAACCACTTATCCCCCAGAGACATCCAGCCCAGGCTGAGGAGAAAGACTGTCCCTCCCCACTGTGGGGCCGCTATTTCACCTGAGAGCCTGGGCAGGATTTGCATGGGGGACTACCACTTTGGGTATAAAGAGGAGGGTGGGTGGCGAGGGCTATTGTGCCTGGGGCTTTCTCCCCTGGGTGAGTCTGCCCTTTTCATCAGGAACAGAGAAAATTGATATGTCCCTGAACCCTCAGCTGCACCAAGCCTGGTGGCTGAGAATTTCCAACAAGGGTTTGCCCCAGGATGGCCAGAGATGTAACCTAAGATAGTGGTGGACTCAGAGCTCTGAGCGGCCGATGTCCCTTCCTAGGCCATTCCGTCAGTTACTACCTTTGGATTATACCAGGCCCAAGAGATTTACAAAATAGTCCAAGGCCACAAGAAAGGATGCTCAAGACACACATAGTATAGAAATCTGAGCACATGGATCCACGCTGGCATCACATCACATCTCCTCTAAGAGACCTTCCCTTCCTAATGTCCCCTAATCACCCTCCCATCTGCATCACCTATGCCCTAGGATCTGTACCCCTTAAGTATTTGATATTCACCCCAACCTCTACCACATAGCACTTATGTATATAGTCTTCTACTTTATCATTTCTCTTACCAATCAATCAGTGGTATTTATAGAGTCCTTACTATTTGGAGAACATTCTACTAAGCACTTGAGAAAGTACAATACAACAGACTTAGCAGACATGTTCCCTGCCCATAAGGAGCTTACTGTCTAGAGGGGGCGATCTGTAATTTATTTTAATGACTGTCAAATCGTCTTCACTGTAAGCTCTTTATGGGTAGGGATCATGGCTATTATAATGTTCTTACCCACGTACCTAGTTCAGTGTTCTACACACAGTAGGCACACAATCAATACCTTTGATTGATCCTCCTGCCAAAAACTATGGCAATGGAGCCCTGCCCCCTTTCCTCCATGTCCCCCATCTCAGTGAAGCCTCTGCTGAAGGAGAGAAACCCTATCCTCAATTGCTACCCACCAGGCTGCACCAGGCACTTGCTGTATCCCAGATTGAAGACTGCATAAGCTTCCTCACTGACTTCCCTGCCTCTATTCCTTCTCTTCTCCAGTCAACATTCTGGTGTTTGGATCATTTCTCTAATACATCATTCTTTATTTGCTTCCTCATTCCTAGAACATCTCCAACTATTTTCTATTCCACATCATTTCAATACCACTGGTTTTAAGAAACTCAATCAGCTCTCTCCTTCTTATAGCACTTGCTTCTCCTACTATACCCCAGGTTGCACTTCTCCATCCCTCACTAGCTACCCTACTCACTGGGTCTCACGCTCATCTCTGCTGCTTCTGGCCTTCCTTGAACCTTTCCTCCTGCCAGTAACTCTCTCTGCTTTTAATCTACAGCTCTCCCCAGCTTCAAAGCCCTTCTCAAATCACATTTCCTCCAGGTGTCCTTCCCAATTAGTATCTGATCTCATCTCAAATTGCACCACTATAAATTGACACTCCTCTGTACCACATGCACTCTGAAGTATTCTGAATCACCCATAGGACCCCTACACGTTTCTTACATCCATTACTCAAATACTAACTCATCTCCTGTTTTTTCTTCCTGATATGTAATTTTATGTGTCTCTTCCGTAATGTTACAAATACCTTGAGGGCTGGGTTCATATCTACTAATTCTAGGGTTTTTTGATATTTGTTAAGCCTTTATTATGTGCCAGGCAGCCTACTAAGCGCTGGGGTACATACAAGCTAATCAGGTTGGTCACAGACCTTGTTCCACAGACGGGTAAAAATTTCAATCCCTATTTCACAGATTAGGTAACTGAGGCACCAAGTAGTTAAGAGGCTTGCTCAAGGTCACACAGCAGAGAAGTGGTGGAGCTGGGATTAGAAACCAGGTCCTTCTGACTCCTATCCTACCCTATCCACTAGAACATGTTGCTTTCATCAATTGATCAATCAATCAATTGTATTTATTGACTTACTGTGTGCAGAGCCCTGACTTGGGAGAGTACAGTGTAACAATATAACAAACACATTCCCTGCCCAGAATGAATTTACAGTCTAGAGGGGGAGACCGACATTAATAAAAATAAATAAATTACAGATATGTACATATATGTTGTGGGACTGCAGTGGGGGGGATGAATAAACTTAATATATCCAAAACAGAACTCCTTATCTTCCCACACAAACCCTGTCCTCCCACTGACTTTCCCATCACTGTAGACAGCACCACCATTCTTCCTGTCTCACAAGCCCAGCCTTGGCATTATTGTTGACTCTTCTCTCATTCAATCCAAATATTCAATCTATCACTGAATCCTGTTGGTTCAACCTTCACAACATCACTAATATCCACCTTTTCCTCTCCATCCACACTGCTACCATGCTAATCCAAGCACTTATCCTAAACCACCTTGATTACTATATTAACCACTTTACTGGCCTTACTGCCTCCTGTCTCTCCCCACTCCAGTCCAAACTTCACTTTGCTTCCCGGATCATTTTTCTACAAAAGCATTCAGTCCATATTTCCCCACTCCTCAGGAACCACCAGTGATTACTCATCCACCTCCACATCAAACAGAAACTCCTCACCACTGGCTTTAAAACACTCAATCACCTTGCCCCCTCCTACCTCACGTTACTACTCTCCTACTACAACCCAGCCCATACATTTCACTCCGCTAATGTTCACCTTCTCATTTTACCTCAATCTTGTCCATGTCACTGCCGACGTCCCCCCCACATCAGGCCTCTGGCCTGAAACTTCTTCCCTCTTCATATCTGTCATATTAGTACCCTCCCCTAATTCCAAGCCTTATTGAAAAGGCCTTCCCTGACTAAGACTTCATTTCCTTTTCTTCCACTCCCTTCTGCATTGCCCTGACTTGCTCTCTTTACTCATGACCTCAGCCCAGCCCCAAAGCACTTATGTACATATCAGCAATTTACTTATTTATATTAATGTCTGTGTCCCCTGCTAGACTGTAAGCTTGTGGTGGGCAGGGAATATGTCTGTTATATTGTACTCTCCCAAGTGCTTAATACAATGCTCTGTGCACGGTAAGTGCTCAATGAATAGGATTGATGATTGACTGATTAATAAATGCTACCGATTGGATTCAGTTTCCATTCATTCTGGTGTCATCTATTTTGTTTTCACTGACAAATCCTTCACAAAAGTTTCATGAAATAACCAAAAACTTGGAGAAACTTTATGGATCAATAGGTACATTTTACCCAGTTTTGTGGTCTATTCTGTTTCTCTTATACTAAATCTCTAATACTTTCTGCTTCTAACTAGTTTGTGCCCTTTTGAGAGAGACCATCTCCAAATTAGGTGAAATTCAGAGAAGGAAGTTGCAGTGTTCATTAGTAAATTTGATTAAATGTGTTCTTGGGATGTGTTTCATTAGTAATAGTAACCTCCATACTATGATGAATCAATGGACTCTTTCCTAGTTCAGAATTTTTGATTTTCAGTCCTTTGTTCCATTTGAGCATCAGAAAACAAATATGCTTAAATAGAATTTGAACTGAGGTTCACAAAATTCACAAAGAACCGTTCTTCTTGCTCGAATGTTAGAACGTAATCTTCAGGAATTTTTGTAATCAATGAGGTGGGAGGTGGGAAAAATAGGCTGGGGCTGTTGTCTGTGGTCTCTGCTGCTCTGCTCCCCATACCAGCTGCAGCCCAGCAATCCTCCCTGGGTTTCTGACAGGCTCAGGATGTGGTTTCTCTCACTGTGTCTCTCGCACAGTAATAAAGGGCCGTGTCCTCGGTTTTCAGGCTGTTCATCTGCAGATTCACCAGGTTGTTGGCGTTGTCCTTGGAGATGGTGAATCGGCCTTTCACAGAGTCTGCATAGTATGTGCTAGTACCACTGGTATATATAGCTGCGACCCACTCAAGCCCCTTCCCTGGAGCCTGGCGGACCCAGCTCATGTAGTAGCTGCTACTGAAGGAAAACCCAGAGGCTTTACAGGAGAGGCGCAGAGACCCCCCAGGCTGTCTCAGATCTCCTCCGGATTCCACCAGCTGGACATCACCTTGGACACCTGCAAACACAGAGACAGCGAGGGTCATGAGAACAGTCACACACGCACACATACAGATTATCCATGTCTTTCACATCTTTCCTCAATTACCTTGGAGCAGGGTGAGGATGGATAGCAGACTGAGGGCAGACTGCATGGTGAAGGCTTTGGGGGGAGTTCTTGGGGCAGGAGGGGAATGGCACAGACAGTGGGACTGGGGCTCCTCTCCCAAAGCTGCAGGGACAGGGGCCATACTGGTTTTATTCAGTGCTGGAGGGCCCCTATTTGCATCTCCTTCTCTCTATAAGAGCACAGCAGCCACCTCCTTGGCTCATTCCCTGCCCTCTGCCTCAGACAGAAGGACCAGTCAGAGCCTTCAGATAAAACTCTGAGGTTGACTCAGACACGTCTGGGAGACAGCAGATACTTTACCTACTAGATACTAAGGGTATTATTTGCTTTTGAGGAAATCTTTCTTTTGGATGCAAGGGGGATTACTCTAAAATACTGATAGTAATGTTATAGAAAACAATTATGATATCTATGAGTGCTTACTATTTGACAAGGACCGGGTTACATACTGGAGTAAAAACAGGATAATCAAGCTATAAGTCTAAGCACATTGGGATTTACAGTTAAAGGAGGTGGGAAGTCGTGTTACCTAGTAGTTAGAGCATGGGCCTGGGAGTCAGAAGGACCTAGGTTCTAAACCCAGCCCCTCTATTTGTCTGCTGTGCAAACTTGGGCAAGCCATATAACTTATCTGTGCCTCAGTCACCTCATCTGTTAAGTGGAGATTAAGACTGTGAGCCCCATGTGGGACAATGACTGTGTTCAACTTGATCATTCATTCATTCATTCATTCATTCATTCATATTCAGCGATTACTGTGTACCACTGTACTAAGTGCTTGGGAGAGTACAGTATAACAATAAACAGACACATTTCCTGACCACAGTGAACTTTGCTTCTATCTAACCCATCGCCTAGTACACTTCCTGGCACATAGCTCTTAACAAATATCATTTTTAAAAAATGGTGGCAGAACTAATATTTAACTCCCAATTTACAGATGAGGAAACTGAAGCAAAGTGATTTTCCAAGGTTCCACAGCAAACAAGTGGCACCTGAATAAAAACTGGGTCCTCTGCCTTTGTTTCTTTGGACTTCAGGATGACACCTTTGGGAATTTGTAGTAAGATGACATCTATGTTCAGTACACTCATTGGTAAATATGGTTCCACAATGCTTATATGATCTAAGTTTTGATAGACTGGGGAGAAATATAATAATAATAATAATGATGTTGGTATTTATTCATTCATTCATTCAATAGTATTTATTGAGCGCTTACTATGTGCAGAGCACTGTACTAAGCGCTTGGAATGAACAGGTCGGCAACAGATAGAGACAGTCCCTGCCGTTTGACGGGCTTACAGTCTAATCGGGGGAGATGGACAGACGAGAACAATGGCAATAAATAGAGTCAAGGGGAAGAACATCTCGTAAAAACAATGGCAACTAAATAGAATCGAGGCGATGTACAATTCATTAACAAAATAAATAGGGTAATGAAAATATATACAGTTGAGCGGACGAGTACAGTGGTGTGGGGATGGGAAGGGAGAGGTGGAGGAGCAGAGGGAAAGGGGGAAAAAGAGGGGTTAGCTGCGGAGAGTTAAAGGGGGGGTGGCAGAGGGAGTAGAGGGAGAAGAGGAGCTCAGTCTGGGAAGACCTCTTGGAGGAGGTGAGTTTTAAGTAAGGTTTTGAAGAGGGAAAGAGAATCAGTTTGGCGGAGGTGAGGAGGAAGGGCGTTCCAGGACCGCGGGAGGACGTGACCCAGGGGTCGACGGCGGGATAGGCGAGACCGAGGGACAGTGAGGAGGTGGGCGGCAGAGGAGCGGAGCGTGCGGGGTGGGCGGTAGAAAGAGAGAAGGGAGGAGAGGTAGGAAGGGGCAAGGTGATGGAGAGCCTCGAAGCCTAGAGTGAGGAGTTTTTGTTTGGAGCGGAGGTTGATAGGCAACCACTGGAGTTGTTTAAGAAGGGGAGTGACATGCCCAGATCGTTTCTGCAGAAGGATGAGCCGGGCAGCAGAGTGAAGAATAGACTGGAGCGGGGCGAGAGAGGAGGAAGGGAGGTCAGAGAGAAGGCTGACACAGTAGTCTAGCCGGGATATAACGAGAGCCCGTAATAGTAAGGTAGCCGTTTGGGTGGAGAGGAAAGGGCGGATCTTGGCGATATTGTAGAGGTGAAACCGGCAGGTCTTGGTAACGGATAGGATGTGTGGGGTGAACGAGAGAGAGGAGTCAAGGATGACACCGAGATTGCGGGCTTGAGAGACGGGAAGGATGGTCGTGCCATCCACGGTGATAGAGAAGTCTGGGAGAGGACCGGGTTTGGGAGGGAAGATGAGGAGCTCAGTCTTGCTCGTGTTGAGTTTTAGGTGGCGGGCAGACATCCAGGTGGAGACGTCCCGGAGGCAGGAGGAGATACGAGCCTGAAGGGAGGGGGAGAGGACAGGGGCGGAGATGTAGATCTGCGTGTCATCTGCGTAGAGATGGTAGTCAAAGCCGTGAGAGCGAATGAGTTCACCGAGGGAGTGAGTGTAAATAGAGAACAGAAGAGGGCCAAGAACTGACCCTTGAGGAACTCCAACAGTTACTATGTGCCAAACATTGTTCTAAGCATGGGGGTACATGTAAGGTAATCAGGTTGTCCTATGTAGCGCTCACAGTCTTCATCCCCATTTTACTTAACTTCTTGTGCATTAGTTACCTCATCTGTAAAATGGAGATTGAGACCATGAGCCCCACTTGGGACAGGGACTGTGTCTAAACCGATTTGCTGTCTCCACCTCAGTGCTTAGTACAGTGCTTGGCACATAATAAGCACTTAGCAAATACCACAATTATTATTATTATTATAATCATTTTGTGGAAATACATTTCAGTTCTGTGGTGTGGGGAATACATGAGCCAAAATTGGTCATTTTGGGATTGTTACGGAGCACTTCATCCACAGTGCCGGGTTATGGGATGGCACAGGGCTTTTGGTGTTGGCAGTGGCCTTAAAGTCTAGGTCCTTCAAATGGCAGAATGTTGTAGAGCCTAGCTTAAAACTGAAGCCAGCAGGTTAATCGAACCTGTATGCTGTCCCATAACCTGGAACTGCAGAAGTACTCAGTCACAAATCAAAACTGAGCTATCAGGCGGCAAAGTTTGGGAAACAACTTACTGATATTATCTAGGGAAGCCCGTAAAGAGACCAACATGGAGAAGCTGCATTCTGTAAAAAATGTCCTGACTGAGAATGATGGAAATGAGAATTTTCTCCTCTCCGGGCTGCATTCAGAGCAATGTATGTCACGGGTCAGGAAGGAGGGGATAGTCCCTGGGGAAAGCTGTGCGCTGAGCAGGAAGGGGAAACCTCAGACTCTGAATAGAAACTCCTTCTCTGCCTCGCTCTCCACCTGCTCCTGGAACAGGGCCCCTTGTGCTCAGTGGGTCCTGAGCTCCCCCTGTTACCCAGCCTCCTCTGACTGCCTGCCGAGGAAGGTTTGGACCTGAGCTCACAATCCTTATCCCGCACTGTGTGTTTCTCGCACTGTAATACACACTCTTGCCTTCGGCTGTCAGGCAGCTCAGCTGCAAGGGAACTCGTTTGGGGTTATATCTCTTGAGTTGGAAATTTTATTCTTTATAGACGGCTCATTCGTTATAGATGGCTCAGAGTCAGTGATTCCATGAGAAGCAGCGTGGCGCAGTGGAAAGAGCACGGGCTTTGGAGTCAGGGCTCATGAGTTCGAATCCCAGCTCTGCCACTTGTCAGCTGTGTGACTGTGGGCAAGTCACTTAACTTCTCTGTGCCTCAGTTCCCTCATCTGTAAAATGGGGATTAAGACTATGAGCCCCACGTGGGACAACCTGATTCCCCTGTGTCTACCCCAGCGCTTAGAACAGTGCTCTGCACATAGTAAGCGCTTAACAAATACCAACATTACTTAACTTCTCTGTGCCTCAGTTCCTTCATCTGTAAAATGGGGATTAAGACTGTGAGCCCCACGTGGGACAACCTGATTCCCCTGTGTCTACCCCAGCGCTTAGAACAGTGCTCTGCACATAGTAAGCGCTTAACAAATACCAACATTATTATTATTATTATTCCATTATATCCAATATAAACCATCCATTCCAGGTTCTTCCTCGGTGGCTGTGGGATCCCCAGCCCCTGCCCCTTGATTCCTGAGCCCCCAGCCCCTACCCCTCACTCACAGAACCCCCAGTCCCTACCCCTTTCTCCCAGGGCTCCTAGGCCCTACCCATTATTCCCAGAGCCCCCAGGTACTGCCCCTGTCTCCCAGTGTTCCCAGACCGAACCTCTCTCTCCCAGTGCTCCCAGTTCCTACCCTTCACCCCCAGAGCTCCCAGCCCCGACCCTCTTTCCCACTGCTCACAGGCTCTGCTGTCTCAGAGTGAGCTGGTTCAGGCAGGAAGAATTCCACCTTCATCTGGGGCCTCCCCAAGGCTCCATTCAATGTTCAAAATCAATCAAGCCAGAATTTTAATAAGTACTTACTGCCTTCAGAGCACTGGAAGAAGAGAGCACCATAAGCAAGTCAGGCCCTGTCCTCAAGGACCTTGTACCCACTCCAAACTCCAACCCCTGATCCTGACACTGACACTCCCCAGGGACCCCGGCTCTCTGCCTACTCCCATCAGACATCCCCTAGCCCCGCTCGGTCGGCAATGCTGCTTCTCTAGCAGTTTCTCTAGCATTACGTTATCAATATCCCTCCTCAGCACATATGTTCACATGTATAATCGATGGTAATAATAATAATTATTATTATTATTATGGTATTTGTTAAGCACTTACTATATGCCAAGCACTGTTTTAAGCGCTGGGGTAGATACAAGATTATCAGGTTGTCCCACTTGGGGCTCACAGTCTTTGTCCCCATTTTACAGATGAGGTAACTTAGGCATAGAGAAGTTAAGTGACTTGCCTAAAGTCACATAGCTGACAAGTGGCAGATGTGGGATTCGAACCCACGACCCCTGACTCACAATCTCGTGTTCTTTCCACTAAGCTACATTGCTTTTTTCCCATTGTCACATTTGTAAATGTTTTTATTCTACCTCCCCAACTGCTTCCTAGGGAAACTGTTTCATTCTGGAATTTGCTTTAATCTTTCTAATTAGTTACTTTGGCTAACTCTCTGTAGCATACATGAATGGCTGTTGAAGAGTCTACTGATGATTTTCCAAATTAAATAAAAATATTTCTTCTCTAATGTGTATAAAAAAAGTTCACTCCCCCACCATTCCTTTACTCCCTGCTTCCCACATTTCCGTTTCTCCTTCCCTTCCCCTCCCTTAACCAGTGTCTAACTGTCCAAGTCAGTGTCCAACTGCCCTTGTGAAGCACTGGGAGGCCTTTAGTAGATTTCTAATATTGGTAGTCATGGTAATAGTATTTATTAAACACTTACTGTGGACCATTGTACTAAATGTTGGGAAAGAAGTTGCAGGTGAGAATCAGGCATGGTCCCTGTCCCTCCAGGAGCTCACAATCTAAGAGGCCTAGTGAATAAAACATGGGCCTGGGAGTCAGAAGGATCTGGGTTCTGATCTCAGCTCTGCTGCTTTCCAGCTCCATGAACGTGGGCAGGTCACTTACCTTCTCTGTACTTCAGTTACCTCACCTTTAAACTGGGGATTCAGAATGTGAGCCCTATGTGGTATAGGGGCTTTGTCCAACCTAATTAACTGGTTTCTACCGCAGCGCTTAGTACAGTGTCTTACACATGGTGAACACTCTAGATTACCATGAAAACAAAAAGGTAAACATTATTTGGAGACAGACACATCACCAGCAATGAAACAGTCGCACAACATAAAACACATATGCATCAAATTCTGAGGTTAGGGCTATGACATCAACAGAGGACACTGTATTTTCTAATTTTATTGAAATCATTGCCTTGGAATATGTGAATCTTAAAATCTGCTTTATAAATGTTTCCATTAAGTTTGTCTTTAAACTGAATTAGCTTGCCATCTCATAGAGCTGCCTCAGAGGGATTTTCTGGGCTTTGAATTAGATGTAGAAAAATCATGCACCAGTTTACATGGGATTTTACATACTGTAGGGATATAGGGAATGAACTGGTTTGGAATTGATAATACTTGAAAATAGAATCAGTGTCTGTGCTTAGGCTCTGGGCTGCTGTCAGTTGTTTCTGCTGCTCTGCTCCCCCGGCCAACAGCAGCCCAGGAATCCTCCCACGGTTTCTGACAGGCTTAGGATGTAGTTTCTCTCACTGTGACTCTCCCACAAGTAATACAGGCCAGTGTCCTTGGTTTTCAGGCTGCTAATCTACAGATGCACCAGGCTGTTGGCACTGTCCAAGGAGATGGTGAATCAGCCTTTCACAGAGTCTGCATAGTTTAGGTAGCTCCCATCGCCTTGTATAATTGCTACCCAGTCCAGTCCCTTCCCAGGAGCCTGGCGGACCCAGCTAATGTAGTTGTTTCTACTGAAGGAGAACCCAGAGGTTTTAAAGGAGAGGTACAGAGACCCCCCAGGCTGTCTCGTGTCTCCCCCAGACTCCACCAGCTGGACATCACCCTGGACACCTGCAAACACAGAGACAGCACAGATCATGAGAACATTATATACACATATATACACACATCAGTTACATGTTAGTCATGTTTGTCCTCAATTACCTTGGAGCAGGATGAGGATGGAAAGCAGACTAAGGGCAGAATGCATGGTGGAGGCTGTGGGAACCATCCTGGGGGCCAAAGGGGAATGGCACAGACAGCCAGATAGGGGCTCCTCTCCCAGAGCTGCAGGGACAGGGGCCCAGCCGGCTTTAATCAGGGCTAGAGGGGCCCAATTTGCATCTCCTCCTCCCTATAAAGGCACAGCCACCTGGAGTTGTCTCCCTGTCCTCTGCTGCAGAAAAAAGAACCCCCTGAACTTCCATTCAGCACCAGAGAAGGGGAGTCTGAGGTGGCTAGAAAGAGTGGACCTTTATAGGAGTGAGAAGAATCAAACTGGTGTCTGGGGAAAATAAGAACGTTCAATATTCAACCCTCTGAGACTCAAAACCCCAACAGACAACCAGCGCACATATACCCTCTGAGAACTCTTTTTTATATTACTAACAGTATTGGTTAAGCACAAACAGTGTACCAGGAACTGTACTAAGCATTAAGAAAGATGCTGCTGCTCAGGTCTGAGTTCTTCTACACCATGGGAAATTAGGAGAGGCAGTCAGAGATTGTAAATAGACTTTTAAGAAGGTCACAATGGTGTCAGAACACATTACAGTTGGAGAAACCTACAGGAAAAAACTCAGTTGGAAATCTAGTCAAGGTAGTTCCAAAGTGTTTGGAGTTATTAGGGCAAATCAGCCACATAGGATGGTTCACCACAATCTGTGACTAAAGCTTTGCTATCATATGTTTAAATTTAAACCATGCATCCTTTCCTAATTGAGAAACTACTTTTCCCATTCTGTAACCTCCATTCCAAAACACATTCACCATAATCCAAACTTTCCCCATCCAAGATAGTCTTGTTTGAGAAGACAAGGAATTGGTCCACTGCCTTAACTCTGCCCTCTCCTCCGCCAGGCAAAGCTTCTTCTCCTCCCTCATCGACACCCATGCCCATCACCCCCGCCGATTGTTCCGGACCTTTAACTCTCTCCTTAGGCCCCCTGTTCCTCCCCCTCCCCCATCTCTCACCCCCAATGATCTGGCCACCTATTTCCTCACGAAAATCAACACGATCGGGTCTGAGCTCCCCAAAGTCACCCCTCCGCCTCTCCCCTCCCCCCCAACAACCCCCTCCCCTACTTTCCCATCCTTCCCTGCAGTATCCTCAGAGGAGATCTCCTCCCTCCTCGCAAGTGCCACCCCCTCCACCTGCGCCTCGGACCCCATTCCCTCTCACCTTCTTAAAACCATCGCCCCTGCCCTCCTCCCTTCCTTAACTTCTATTTTTAACCACTCAATCTCCAAGGGCTCCTTCCCCTCTGCCTTCAAACACGCCCACGTCTCCCCCATCCTAAAAAAACCCGCTCTTGACCCCACTTCCCCCTCCAGTTATCGTCCTATCTCCCTACTACCCTTCCTTTCCAAAATCCTAGAACGAGTCGTCTACAATCGATGCCTAGAATTCCTTAACTCCCATTCTCTCCTAGACCCCCTCCAATCTGGCTTCCGTCCCCTCCACTCTACCGAGACTGCTCTCTCTAAGGTCACCCATGACCTCCTTCTTCTCCATTCAAATCCAATGGCTCCTACTCCATTCTGATCCTCCTTGACCTCTCTGCTGCCTTTGACACTGTCGACCATCCCCTCCTCCTCCATACCTTATCTCACCTTGGCTTCACGGACTCTGTCCTCTCCTGGTTCTCCTCTTACCTCTCTGGCCGATCATTCTCGGTCTCCTACGCTGGAGCCTCCTCCCCCTCCCATCCTTTAACTGTTGGAGTTCCTCAAGGGTCAGTTCTTGGCCCTCTTCTGTTCTCCATTTACACTCACTCCCTCGGTGAACTCATTCGCTCTCACGGCTTTGACTACCATCTCTACGCAGATGACACGCAGATCTACATCTCCGCCCCTGTCCTCTCCCCCTCCCTTCAGGCTCGCATCTCCTCCTGCCTCCAGGACGTCTCCACCTGGATGTCGGCCCGCCACCTAAAACTCAACATGAGCAAGACTGAGCTCCTCATCTTCCCTCCCAAACCCGGTCCTCTCCCAGACTTCTCTATCACCGTGGATGGCACGACCATCCTTCCCGTCCCACAGGCCCGCAATCTCGGTGTCATCCTTGACTCGTCCCTCTCGTTCACCCCACATATCCTATCCGTTACCAAGACCTGCCGGTTTCACCTCTACAATATCGCCAAGATCCGCCCTTTCCTCTCCACCCAAACGGCTACCTTACTATTACGGGCTCTCGTTATATCCCGGCTAGACTACTGTGTCAGCCTTCTCTCTGACCTCCCTTCCTCCTCTCTCGCCCCGCTCCGGTCTATTCTTCACTCTGCTGCCCGGCTCATCCTTCTGCAGAAACGATCTGGGCATGTCACTCCCCTTCTTAAACAACTCCAGTGGTTGCCTATCGACCTCCGCTCCAAACAAAAACTCCTCACTCTAGGCTTCAAGGCTCGCCATCACCTTGCCCCTTCCTACCTCTCCTCCCTTCTCTCTTTCTACCGCCCACCCCACACGCTCCGCTCCTCTGCCGCCCACCTCCTCACCGTCCCTCGGTCTCGCCTATCCCGCCGTCGACCCCCGGGTCACGTCCTCCCGCGGTCCTGGAACGCCCTCCCTCCTCACCTCCGCCAAACTGATTCTCTTTCCCTCTTCAAAACCTTACTTAAAAATCACCTCCTCCAAGAGGCGTTCCCAGACTGAGCTCCTCTTCCCCCTCTACTCCCTCTGCCATCCCCCCTTTACCTCTCCGCAGCTAAAGCCTCATTTTCCCCTTTTCCCTCTGCTCCTCCACCTCTCCCTTCCCATCCCCACAGCACTGTACTCGTCCGCTCAACGGTATATATTTTCGTTACCCTATTTATTTTGTTAATGAATTGTACATCGCCTTGATTCTATTTAGTTGCCATTGTTTTTACGAGATGTTCTTCCCCTTGACGCTGTTTAGTGCCATTGTTCTCGTCTGTCCGTCTCCCCCAATTAGACTGTAAGCCCGTCAAACGGCAGGGACTGTCTCTATCTGTTGCCGACTTGTTCATCCCAAGCGCTTAGTACAGTGCTCTGCACATAGTAAGCGCTCAATAAATACTATTGAATGAATGAACATTCCTGCAGTAGGGACATTCTCCAACTCAGGTGCAGATCAGGGAGGGAATGATAGGGTGCTGGAGATTAGGTCTATAAATTTAGGCAGAGGAAGAGGTGTGGGTTTGGGTGGGATGCAGGACCTGTGGGGTGGGTTGAGTCCCCTGGATTCCACACTGGCCCAACCCATTGGTGAACCTTCTGAAGTTTGTCCCAGGAATAGAGATGGACGATGAATAAATTGATAATCCCCATAGTAATGGCCCCTTCCCCAAAACACACACTTGCAGCGGTATAATATTGCCCTCTCTCAGCAGTTCAGCACTCATGAAGGAGTCGATGACCCTTGAGGGAAAGGTGTGCACAAGACAGGGAGAGGAAACCTCAGGATCTGAACTGAAACTCTTTGCCTCGTTCTCCACCCGCTCCTCGAACTGGGTTCCTGGTGTTCAGTGGGTCCTGAGCGCCCCCTGCTGCCCAGCCTCCTCCTGACCCCCTGCAGAGGAAGCTTCGTGTCTGGGCTCACACTCACTGCCCACACTGTGTCTGGCCCAATAATGCACGGCCACGTCTGCGGCTGCCACACTGCTCAGCAGTAGAGAGAACTTATTCTTGGACTTGTCTCTGGAGACGGAGATTCTGTCCCTTACAGAAGGCTCAGAGTCTGTGCTTCCATTATGTCCTATATAAACCATCCACTTGAGGCTCTTCCGAAGTGGTTGTCAGTTCTAGTGGGAGAATGAATAAACTTAAAATGCCCAAAACAGAACTCCTTATCAGCTAAACCCTGTCCTCTCACTGACTTTCCCATCAGTCTAGACAGCACTACCATCATTTCTCTCTTACAAGCCCAATTCTGGTATTGTTGTGGGCTCCACTCTCTCATTCAATCCAAATATTCAGTCACTCACTGAATCTTTTTGGTTCAACCTTTATAACCTCTGCTCCCCCCACCAGCTGCAGCCCAAGAATCCTCCTTGTTTTTCTGACAGGCTCAGGATGTGGTTTCTCTCCTTGTGCCTCTCACACAATACTATAGGGCCATGTCCTCAGTTTTCAGACTGTTCATCTACAGATGCACAAGGCTGTTGGTGTTGTCCTTGGAAATGGTGAATCAGCCTTTCACAGAGCCTGCATAGTATGTGCTATCACCACTGGTAGATATAGTTGCAACCCACTCCAGTTCCTTCCATGGAGCCTGGTGGACCCAGCCCACATAGTAGCCATCACTGAAGGAGAATCCAGAGGCTTTACAGGAGAGGCGCAGAGAGCCCCCAGGCTGTCTCACATCTCCCCGCCCCCCCAGACTCCTTCAGGTGGACATCACCCTGGACACCTGCAAACACAGACACAGTGTGGATCATGAGAACAGTCACATGGACATACACACACACACACACACACACACACAAAGTTATCCATGTCTCTCATGTCTTTCCTCAAATACCTTGGAGTAAAGTCAGGATGGAAAGCAGACTGAGGGCAGACTGAGTGGTGAGCTCTCTGGGGTCAGTTCTGGGGACAGGAAGGTAATGGCACAGACAGTGGTACTGGGACTCCTCTCCCAGAGCTGCAGGGACAGGGGCCATGCAATCTTTACTCAGAGCTGGAGGGACCCCATTTGCATCTCCTCCTCTCTATAAGGGCACAGCAGCCACATTCTGGGGGTGATTCCGTGTTCCAGTCCCACTGGAAGAAGCAGTGCATAACACATCAGTGTGTCCAGTGCTCCAGAGGAGATGAGAGCAGCCAGGCAATGTATGGAGTGATTTAAATCTCCAGTACACTGATAGTGGAGAGAGGGATGTGGACCATTTCCTAACCTAGGGCAAGAGCCAGGAGTCTTGGGCATTAGGGTTGGCATTGTGGAGGAGTTGGAGAGGCTGACAGGAAAGTAGTATTCTCAGGATTGACTGAGGCCTCTCTGTCTCTGAGGAAATAATGGGGGAGAAGATAGCTGCGAAATATCAGTTTTCATGTCACTTCTCATCCATAAATATGGAATGCACTCGGGGGCTGTACTAACACCAGTTCAGAAATAGGGTCTGGGAATGAGACTAAAGATAAAGGGTAAGCACAGCTTCCTGAAGACACAGAGATGAGGATTCATTCCAATTCTGTTCTGTTTCCTTCCCATGGTTGCAGGATTTTGAGAATGAAAGCAGGGATTGGAAGGCACTGATCCCAGGAAGGTTCAGGAACAGCAGTCCCTTGGGACTCCTAAGGAGGGCAAAGGACACTCACGGTGGAGGCCATCAGTGAGGTAGGAGGGTAGAGTGAACAACTTTCAAAACTTCAGCTGATTGGATTCCAGCTCAGGGAAATTTCTTGGGCAGCAAAAGATGGTGTTGATAACTGGATTTAATTAATGCCATTTTTGCCTACTTCAGAGCCTGTAAGAAGAATTAAAACCAGCTCTGAAACTGCCTATTGCTGTCTGTGCAAGGATCTGAAATGCAATACATATTACACCTGATATTCTAGTGTTTCTGGGTGTTGACCTCCTTAATGGGGACCACATGACCAAGAGAGGAGACAGAGCTGTCACTACGCGGCTGTCACTACGCTACATCAGTGAACACCAACGGGATCCACTGCTGGCCCACTGGATGAGAGATCACATGATTCCCCAGGAATGTCAGACTGGGGAATTCCCTCTGCAGAGGAGGGGCAGAACCTGAGCTTCAAACCCCGTGGATGGGTTCAGGTTGCAGAAAGCAGAGGAGACTGAAGCCAGAGTGCAGGCCAGACAGGGGTCAGGTGACTTGATCAGGCCTTTCAGCTTAAGGGTCCAAGCAGTTGAAGTCCTCTGGACCACCTGCACAAGCCCCTCTCCCATTTGTCCTGTCCCCATCCCTGTGGTCAAGATGTGCTGGGGACTTTGTTTCCAGGAAGGCATGGACATATGGGCCAGACTCCAGATGGAGTGAATGGATTCCCAGGGATCCTGGAATGGTATCAGAGGAACCACTGTGAGGACCCAGGACAGGCTGAAAGTGAGAAGTCCCTGAGCGGAGCAGCAGCAATGCAAAGGCAGAGCAGCCTTGACTTCACTTCCACAATCCTGTAGTCTTGGAAGGATTCAGAACAAATTGAAACTGCAGTAAATTCTCTCTTCTCTGTGTCTGTGGTTCAGTAGTAGCTGTAATAATATTGACAGTAGCAGTCAGGAAGGAGAGGATGGTCCCTGGTGGAAAGCTGTGCGCTGGGCAGGGAGAAGAAACCACAGACAACTGAACAGATACTCCTCTCTGCCTTGCTCTGCACCTGCTCCTGGAATTGTGTTCCTTGTGCTCAGTGAGTCCTGACTGCCCCTAGCTGCACAGGCTCCTCCTGACTGCCTGCAGGGAAAGCTTTGTGTCTGAACTCACACTCACTGGCCCGCAGTGGGTGTCTCCCACAGAAATATACAGCCATGTCTGTGGTTGTCACACTGTTCAGCTGCAGAGAGAACTCATGCTTGGATTTGTCTCTGGAGATAGTTATTCTGCTTTTCAAGGATGGGTTGTGTGCTAAAACTCCATCATTTCTTATTCACCCCATCCACTCCAGGCCCTTCCCAGTGGGCTGAAGGATCCATCTCCAACCATTACTACTAATTAAATTATCACTGAATCCTGTTAGTTCAACGTTCACAGCAACGCTAAAAACCCACCCTTCCTCTCCATCCAAACTGCTACCATGATAATCCAAGCGCTCATCCTATTCCACCTTGATTACTGTATTAGCCACCTTACTGACCTTCCTGCCTCCTGTCTCTCCCCACTCCAGCCCAAACTTCACTCTGCTGTGCAGATCATTTTTCTGCAGAAACATTCAGTCTGTGTTTCTCTACTGCTCCAGGGGTTGCCCATCCTCCTACACCTCAGACAAAAGCTCCTCACCATTGGCTTTTAAGTACTCAATCACCTTGTTCCCTCCTACCTCACCTTAATATTCTCCTAATAATAACAATAATAAGTAGTGTGGCTCAATGGAAAGAGCATGGGTTCAAATCCCAGCTCTGCCACTTGTCACCTGTGTGACTGTGGGCAAGTCACTTAACTTCTCTGTGCCTCAGTTACCTCATCTGTAAATGGGGAATAAAACTGTGAGCCCTACGTGGGACAACCTGATTACCCTGTATCTACCCCAGTGCTTAGAACAGTGCTCTGCACATAGTAAACACTTAACAAATACCAACATGATTATTATTAATAATAATTATGGCATTTGTTAAGCACCAACTATGTACCAGGCACTGTCCTAAGAGTTGGGGTGGGTAGAGGCAAATTGGGTTAGACACAGTCCGTGTCCCACATGGGGCCCCCATCCTCAATCCCCATTTTACAGATGTGGTAAATGAAGCACAGAGAAGTACAGTGATTTGCCCAAGGTCACACAACAGACAAGTGGTGAAGCCAGGATTACCAGAATCCACACTTTCTCCTCTAATGCTAATCTTCTCCCTCTGGCCTGAAATGCCCTCCCTATTAATATTTGAAAGACAGTTACTCTCCCCCAAGTGATGACCTCACTTCCTTTTCTTCCACTCCCTTCTGCGTGGTCCTGACTTGCTTTCTTTATTCATAACCCCACCCCAGCCACAAAGCACTTAGGTATTTATCAGTAATTTATTTATATTAATATCTGTATCCCCCTCTAGGCTGTAAGCTTATGGTGGTCAAGGAATGTGTCTGTTATAATATACACTCCCAAATACTTAGTACAGGCTCTGTGCACAGTAAGTGCTCAATAAATAGAGAAGCAGCGTGGCGCAGTGGAAAGAGCACGGGCTTTGGAGTCAGGGCTCATGAGTTCGAATCCCAGCTCTGCCACCTGTCAGCTGTGTGACTGTGGGCAAGTCACTTAACTTCTCTGTGCCTCAGTTCCCTCATCTGTAAAATGGGGATTAAGACTGTGAGCCCCACGTGGGACAACCTGCTTCCCCTGTGTCTACCCCAGCGCTTAGAACAGTGCTCGGCACATAGTAAGCGCTTAACAAATACCAACATTATTATTATTATTATTATTATTAAATATGATTGATGATTTATTGCTGATTAAGAAATACTACTGATTGATTGGATTCTCTTTCCATTCATTCTAGTGTCATTTATTTCATCTTCAGTGATAAACGCTTCACAACAGGTTTCATAAATAGTGGGCGCTTAATAAGTGCCACTGTTGTTATTCTCTGGGCCTCAGTTCCCTCATCTGGAAAGTGGGGATGAAGCCTGTGAGCCCCACGTGGGACAACCTGATCACCTTGTGTCTCTCCCAGCACTTAGAACAGTGCTTGACGCTTAGTAAACACTTAACAAATACCATCATTATTATTATTATTATTATTATTATTAAGGTCATGGGGTCTAGTCCCTGCCCCGCCAGCATGTCTGCTGTGTGACCTTGGGCAAGTCACTTCACTCCTCTGGGCTTCAGTGATCTCATCTGGAAAATGGAGATGAAGACTTGGAGCCACCCGTGGGGCCTCCTGATGACCTTGTATCTACCCCAGCACTTGGAACAGTGCTTGGCACATAGTAAGTGCCTAGTAAATGCCATCGTTGTTATTCTCTGGGCCTCAGTTCCCTCATCTGGAAAATAGGGGTGAAGCCTGTGAGCCCCATGAGGGAAAACCTGATCACCTCGTATCTTCCCCAGCGCTTGGAACAGTGCTTAGTACATAGTGCCTTGTGGCTAGAGAAGCAGCATGGCTCAGTGGAAATAGCCCGGGCTTGGGAGTCAGAGATCATGGGTTCGAATCCCGACTCTGCCACTCGTCAGCTCTGTGACAGTGGGCAAGTCACTTCACTTCTCTAGGCCCCAGTTCCTTCATCTGTAAAATGGGGATTAAGACTGTGAGCCTCACGTGGGACGATCTGATTACCCCCCTTCACCTCCCCTCAGTTAAGCTCTTTTTCCCCAACTTTCCCTCTGCTCCTCCCCCTCTTCCTTCCCCTCCCCTCTGCACTGTGCTTGTCTGCTCAATTGTATATATTTTCATTACCCTATTTATTTTGTTAATGAGATGTACGTCACCTTGATTCTATTTATTGCTGTTGTTTTTGTCCAACCGTCTCCCCCGCTTGGACTGTAAGCCCATCGATGCGCAGGAATTGTCTCTATCTATTGCCGATTTGTACACTCCAAGTGCCTAGTACAGTGATCTGCACATAGTAAGCTCTCAATGAATAGTATTGAATGAATGAATGAAATAACCAATAATCTATTAAAACTTTATGGATCAATAAGTACATTTTATCCAGTTTTGTTGTCTCTTCTGTTTCTCTTATACTAACTCTCTCACACTTTCTGCTTCTAGCTCTACATGCCCTTCTGAGAGAGACCATCTCAAAATTAGGTGAAATTCAGAGAAGAAAGGTGCAGTATTCATTAGTAAAGTTGATTAAATGTGTTCTTAGGATGTGTTTCATTAGTAACAATAGCTTCCATACCATGATGAATCACTGGACTCTCTCCTATTTCAGAATTTTTGATTTTCAGTCTTTTGTTGTTTCATTTGAGCATCAGAAAATAAATATGCTTAAATAGAAATTGAACAGAGGAGAAATTCTTAAGGAATGTTTCACCCTTAAGAGGAAAATAGTAAAAGGTTTACTTCTTGTTCAAATGTTAGAATGTCTAATATCAGGGGGTTTTAGTAATCAATGAGATGGAAGATGGGAAATCCAGGCTGGGGCTGTTGTCTGTGGTCTCTGCTGCTCTGCTCCCCCAGGCAGCTGCAGCCCAGGAATCCTCCCAGGGTTTCTGACAGGTTCAGGATGTGGTTTCTCTCACTGTGTCTCTCGCACAGTAATAAAGGGCCGTGTCCTCGGTTTTCAGGCTGTTCATCTGCAGATTCACCAGGCTGTTGGCGTTGTCCTTGGAGATGGTGAATCGGCCTTTCACAGAGTCTGCATAGTATGCGTTGCCACTGCTAGTATATATAATGGCAACCCACTCGAGCCCCTTCCCTGGAGCCTGGCGGACCCAGCTCATTCCGTAGTTGCTACTACTGAAGGAGAATCCGGAGGCTTTACAGGAGAGGCGCAGAGACCCCCCGGGCTGTCTCAGGTCTCCACCGGACTCCACCAGCTGGACATCACCCTGAACACCTGCAAACACAGAGACAGCATGGATCATGAGAACAGTTTCTCACACACACACACAAAAATTTCCGTATCTCTCACATCTCTCCTCAATTACCTTGAAGCAGGGTCAGGATGGAAACCACTGTGAGGGCAGACTGCATGGTGGGGGCTGTGGGGACAGTTCTGTGGGCAGGAGGGGTTCAGCACAGACAGAAGGGCTGGGGCTCTTCTCCCAGGGCTGCAGGGATAGGTGTCCTTAGGGCTTTAATCAGGGCTGGAGGAGCCATATTTGCATCTTCTCCTCTATAAGTGCACAGCAGCAGCCTCCTGGGGCTCATTTCCTGCCCTCTGTCTCAGACAGAAGGACCAGCCAGAGCCCCCAGACAAAGCCCCTAACCCTGAGGTTGACTCAGGTAGGATTGTGAAGCAGCAGATTGTATGTCTCCTAGATACTAAGGATATTATTTGCTCTTGAGGAGACCCTTTCTCCTGGCGGCAGTGGGGATAAATCTAAAATACTGGTAGTAATGTTAAGAAAAATAATTATTATATCTCTTATGTGCTTACTATTTGACAAGGACTGGACTAGGAGCTAGAGTAGATCATTACACTCTAATCTAAGTACATTTGGACTTACAGTCAAAAGGTCAAAAGAGGTGGAAGGTAGAGTGGCCTAGTGGATGGACCTGGGACCTGGGAGTCAGGCGGACTTCTAATCCCAGCTTCTCCACTTATCTGCTGTGCAACCGTAACTTCTCTATGCCTCAGTCACCTCATCTGTAAAATGGGATTAAGACTGTGAGCTCCCTTTGGGACATGAACCATAAACTGATTACATTGCATTCATTCATTCAATCATATTTCTTGAGCATTTACTGTGTGCAGAGGACTGTACTAAGTGCTTGGAAGAGTACAGTATAATAGTAAGCCAAAGCATTGCCTGCCCATAACTAGCTATGCTTGGAGCTACCCTGGGGCTAAGTACACTACCTGGCACATAGTAAGCTCTTAACAAATACTATTTAAAAAATGGGGGAACTGATATTTAATTCCAAATTTACAGATGAGGAAACTGAGGCAAAGTGATTTTCTAAGGTCCCTCATCAGAGAAGTGGGAGAACCCAGATTCAAACTTGGGCCCTCTGGTCTTGCTTCTTTAATGTTCAGGATGACACCGTCGGGAAACTTTAGCAAGATATGTTCCATATGCTCTTTGGGAAATTTGATTCCACAAATGCATTTACCATCTGAGTTTTGTTAGACTGGGGAGAAGTATCTGTCATTGGGTAATATAAAGAGAGCACAGATGATTACGGAAGATGAGGAAAAGTTAAAAGATTACTGAGCACATCTGGTGTTTCATGGAAATACTTTCCAGTTCTGTGGTACAGGGAGGTACATGAGCCAAAACTGATCATTTGGGAATTGTTACTGAGCACTTGATCTGCAGTGCTGGGTTACAGGATGCCACATGGCTTTTGATGCCTGTTGGCATCAGCCCTAAAGTCTAGGTCCTTCAAATGCCGAGCATTTTGGGGGTTCTGAACTACACACCCCAGAAAGCTGTAGTGCCTCAAGCTTAATACTGATGCCAGCTATTACTGAACATGTACAATGTCTCATAATCTGGAGCTGCAGAAGAAGTGCTCAGTCACCAAGCAAAACTCAGCTATCAGGAAGCAAAGTATGGGCAATAACTAACTGATATTATCCAGGGTTGCCCAGGAAGAGACCAACATGGAGAGGATCCATTCAATAAACAATGTGGATGTGAATGAGGATGAATAGAAATGAGATTTTTCTCCTTTCTGTGCTGCACTCAGAGCAATGTATGTCACGCGTCAGGAAGGAGGGGATGGTCTCTTGGGGAAAGCTGTACGCCGGGCAGGGAGAGCAAACTGGAGACTCAGAACAGAAACTCCTTCTCTGCCTTACTCTCCACCTGATCCTGGAACAGGGCTCCTTGTTCTCGGTGGATCCTGAGCTCCCCCTGCTGCCCTGCTCTTCCTGACCTGCCCAACTTCCTCCTGACCATCTGCAGGGGAAAGTTCGTGTCTGGGCTCACACTCGCTGCCCTGCACTGTGATTCCAGCACCGTAATACCTATCTGTGTGTGCGGCTGTCAGGTTGCTCAATTGCAGTGAGAACTCATGTGTCTCTTGAGATGGAGTTGGTATTCTTTACAGATGGATCAGAATCAGTGCTTTCATTACATCCTGTATAAACCATCCACTCCAGGGTCTTCCCCCATGGCAGTCCCATCCAGTGCCACCAGCTACTACTGTCTATAATGCAGACACGGGAGACAGCACAGGAGAGTCTGAAGATCTCTCTACGCTTCACCATTCTTGGGCCAGATTCTACCAGCTGCACCTGGGACAGCACCCTGGGAACAAGGAGAGACACAGTGAACTGCACAGTAGAGAATTGCCCCCCCTTCTGCTCTCTGAAGTCTCCCAGAGCCTCATAGGTGGAAGCTGCCAGCAGGAACAGGAGCAGCCACCAGGATTTCATGTTCTTCTCGACCAGGGAAACCATGTCTTTCCCAGAGACTCCAGCCCAGGGTCAGGGAAGAGACTGACACTCCCCACCACGGAGTCTGCTGATATTTCACCTGGTAGCCTCATAGAGATTTGTTCAGGGGAGTCCTGCTCTCCTTATGGATGGGAAGAGCTCTGTGCCTGGGGCCTGAATTATGCTGAGTTTGAAAATCCATCATCAGCCTGGGGCTTCATACAGCTCCTTTAGCATCAGGAGTCCCCACTGGCTCCGGTCATCTTTTCCCCTCAATTTCTGTGACCTTCTAATAGGGACTCTGGCAAACAGAAAATATGCCATTTCACAAATGAAAAAATAGAGACTCACAAAGAGATAAAGGCTTAAGTCAAGTAGAAGTGGGTTTTGTTGGAAGTGCCCTTAGTAGCACTCTCTGCCCCAGCATCAGAGAAAAATGATTATTGGTCTTAACTTGCTTCATGTTCTTGGTCGAGAATTTCATTCAATGGTATTAATTAAGTCCTTAATGCATGCAGAGAATGAAAGAAGTGTCAAGGAAGCTAGGGAAAGAATATGTTTCCACCTCCCTTGGAAACACAGCCAGTTTAGCATGCTACTTGGAACTGCTTTGTGCTGATGTCTGTGCCCTGGGACACGTCCAAGACTCACAGATGATTATCAGTCATTTCAATGTCAGCAGCACAATAGGACTGAATGAAACCTGAAGGAAACTGAGTCTGTACATCAGTCTACTCCTGGAAGCTATTCACACTCCCAGACTTCTGAAGCCTCTGACCTAGGCAGAACACGATCCCACAGTGCACAGACATACAAATCCATAAAAAAGTGAAGGACAGCATAAATTGGGGTACATTACTAATTGAGACTGTGGTAATAACGGGGAAAGAAATGTCACCTGAATTTGATGCTCTCCAGCATCATAGCCTGGCCCTGTGTGGAGAATGGATGCTAGCAGGTTGCACAAATGGCTGTTGTATGAGGAGACCAAATGGGACATATGTGCACGGGAAGGGGAGAATCCATGATGATAAGACAGAGCCAAGCACCGCCTCTAATAAGATTGACATTGGGCTGTGCAGCAATAAGGAGAGAAATTAGTGCCCTTGAGCTGAAGCTGTTTGGAGACGGAGATGCAGAGACAGTCCCTAAAAACAAAGACAGCTTCTGCAAGCAGTGATTGCCTTCGTTTTCTTTTCTTCCACTCCCTTCTGCATTACCCTGACTCGCTTCCTTTATTCCCCTCTGGCAACCCCACAGCACTTATGTATCTGTAATTTATTTATATTAATGTCTGTCCCCCCTCTAGACTGTAAGCTTCTTGTGGGCAGGGAGTGGATCTTTCATAGTGTTATATTGTATTCTCCCAAGCACTTAGTTCAAGGTTCTGTAAACAGTAAGCATTAATAATAATTGTTAAAGTATTGTAGTGTAGATTGTAGTATTTATACAACAGTATAGATTGAAGTGTTTGTTATATGCTTACTCTGTGCCAGGCACTGAACTAAGCACTGAGATGGATGCATGTAAATCAAGTTGGGCACAGTCCCTATTTCACTTGGAACTCACAGCCTCAATCCTATTTTACAGATGAGGTAAGTGAGGCACAGAGAAATGAACTAATTTGTTCAAGGTCACATAGACAAACTGTGGAGCCCAGATTAGAACCTATGCCCTTCTAACTTCCAGACCTGTGTTCTATCCATTACACCATGGATATGATTAATTGATGGATTGATTAATAAATACTACTGATAGATTGGATTCAATTACCATTCATTCTGGTGGCAACTACTTGGTCTTCAGTGATAAAACCTTCACAACAGGTTTCATGAAATAACCAGTAACTTAGGAAAATGTTTTTGGATCAATAGGTACATTTAACTCAGTTTTGTGGTCTCATCTGTTTCTCTTATACCAACTCTTTCAGATTTTCTACATCTTGCTAGTGCCTGCACTTCTCAGGTATGCCCTTCTCATTGCAAAATAATGTGAAATTCTGAGAAGACAAATGCAGTGCTAGTTAATACAGTTGATTAAATGTGTTATTTGGATATGTTTTATCAGCAACAGTAGCTTCCCTATTATAATGAGTCACTGTATTATTTCTATTTCTTTGCTTTAGATTTGCAGTCGTTTCAGATGAAATCAGAAAATATGCTCAAATAGAATTTAAACTGGGGAAAAATTCTCAAGGTATGTCTCTCAAATAAAACATAATAAAAAGTTCACGAAGAATTGTGCTTCTTGATCAAATATTAGATCATGTAAATTTTCAGGGATTTTTAAATAATCAGTGAAGTGGAAGGTGGGAAATCCAGTATGGGGCTTGTCTGTGGTCTCTGTTGCTCTGCTCCCGCGGCTAGCTGCAGTTCAAGAATCCTCTCCGGGTTTCTGACAGGCTCAGGATGTGGTTTCTCTCACTGTGTCTCTCGCACAGTAATAAAGGGCCGTGTCGTCCGTTTTCAGGCTGTCCATCTGCAGATGAACCAGGCTGTTGGCGTTGTCCTTGGAGATGGTGAATCGGCCTTTCACAGGGTCTGCATAGTATGTGCTGCCACCTCTGGTACCTATAGCTGCGAGCCACTCGAGCCCCTTCCCTGGAGCCTGGCGGACCCAGTTCATGTAGTTGCTGCTACTGAAGGGGAATCCAGAAGCTTTACAGGAGAGGCGCAGGGACCCCCCGAGCTGTCTCAGGTGTCCGCCGGACTCCACCAGCTGGACATCACCCTGGACACCTGGAAACAGAGACAGTGTGGATCAAGAGAACAGTTACACACCCACAGACACGCACACCCCCAAACACTCAAATTATCCATGTCTCACATATTTCCCCAATTACCTTGGAGCAGGGTGAGGACAGAAAGCAAACTGAAGGCAGACTGCATGGTGAGAGCTGTGGGGACAGTTCTGGTGGCAGGAAGGGAATGGCACAGAGCTGCAGGGGCCATTCTGATTTTAAATCAGGGCTGGAGGGGCCCCATTTGCATCTCCTCTTCTGTATAAGAACACACCAGTCACCTCCTGGAGTTCATTCCCTGCTTACTGCCTCAGGCAGAATGATCAGCCAGAGCCCTCAGACAAAACCTTGAGATTGACTCAGGCATGTTTGTGAAGCAACAGTTTTTTGGTTTCTTTTTTTTTTTTTTACTATCTAGATACTAGCTTGGGAAGCAGCGTGACTCAGTGGAAAGAGTATGGGCTTCGGAGTCAGAGGTCATGGCTTCGACTCCCGGCTCTGCCGCTTGTCAGCTGTGTGACCGTGGGCAAGTCACTTAACTTCTCTGTGCCTCGGTTACCTCGTCTGTAAAATGGGGATTAACTGTGAGCCTCATGTGGGACAACCTGATGACCCTGTATCTACCCCAGAGCTTAGAACAGTGGTCTGCACATAGTAAGCGCTTAACAAATACCAACATTATTACACTAAGGATGTTGTTTGTTTTTAAGGATATTATTGACTTTCTCCCCGTTGCCAGGGGGATTAACCTAAAATACTGACACTTATTTTTCTTAACATAATTGTGATATCTGCTAATTGCTTACCATGTGATTAGGGCCGGACTAGTTGCTGGAGTAGAACAAGATGATCAAACAATAAGTCTAAGTACAGTGGGGCTTACAGTCAATGACAAATGACATTGTGCAGCCCAGTGGATAGCGTCTAGATCTGGGAGTCAGAAAGACCTAGTTCTAATCCCTGCTCCTCCACTTGTCTGCTGTCTAACCTTGGGTTAGTCATTTAACTTCTCTGTGTCTCAGTCACCTCCTCCGTAAAATAGAGATTAAGACCTTGAACCCCAAGTGGGATATGGACTGTAATTTGATTAGTTTGATTTTGATTAGTTTGTATTCATTCATTCTTATTTATTCAGCACCTACTTTGTGTAGAGCACTGTAGTAAGTGATTGGAGAGTATAGTATAACAATAAACAGACATATTTCCTGCTTACAATGAGCTAAGGTTGCATCTAGTCCAGTGCTTTGTACGGTACCTGACATAAGTTAAGCTCTTTACAAATGATATTTAAAAAAGGTCGGGGAACTGATATTTAATACCCAATTTACATATAAGGGAAAATAAGGCAAAGTGGTGTTCCAAGGTCCCACAACAGAGAAGCAACAGAACCCAGATTAAAACTTGGGTCATCTGTTCTTGCTTCTTTAAGGTTCAGGATGATGCCATTGGGAAACTTTAGCAAAATAATATCTATGTTCAATACACTCTTTGGGATTCCTCAATGCTTCTACGATATGAATTTTGTTAGACTGGAGAGAAATATCTTTCACTGGGTAGTATACTAAGATCCCAGATGACTATGGAGGGTGAGGAAAAGTTATAGGAATATTGGGCACAGTAAATGCTCAATAAACGCGATTGATGGATTGCAGATTAAGAAATACTACTGATTGCTTGGATGCTGTTTCCATTCATTCTGGTGTCATCTATTTCATCTTCAATGATAAACCCTTCACAACAGGTTTCATGAAATAACCAATAACCTATTAAAACTTTGTGGATCAATAAGTACACTGTACCAAGTTTTGTTGTCTCTTCTGTTTCCCTTATACTAACTCTCTCACACTTTCTGCTTCTAGTTCTACATGTCCTTCTGAGAGAGACCATCTCAGAATTAGGTGAAATTCAGAGAAGGAAGGTGCAGTGTTCATTAGCAAAGTTGATTAAATGTGTTGTTAGGATGTGTTTCATTAGTAACAATAGATTCCATACCATGGTGAATCACTGGACTCTCTTATTTCATAATTTTTGATTTTCAGTCTTTTGTTGTTTCATTTGAGCATCAGAAAATAAATATGCTTAAATAGAAATTGAACAGAGGAGAAATTCTTAAGGAATGTTTCACCCTTAAGAGGAAAATAATGAAAGGTTTACTTGTTCAAATGTTAGAACGTGCAATATCAGGAGGTTTTAGTAATCATTGAGAGGGAAGATGGGAAATCCAGGCTGGGGCTGTTGTCTGTGGTCTCTGCTGCTCTGCTCCTCCAGACAGCTGCAGCCCAGGAATCCTCCCTGGGTTTCTGACAGGCTCAGGATGTGGTTTCTCTCACTGTGTCTCGCACAGTAATAAAGGGCCATGTCCTCGGTTTTCAGGCTGTTCATCTGCAGATTCACCAGGCTATTGGCGTTGTCCTTGGAGATGGTGAATCGGCCTTTCACAGAGTCTGCATAGTATGTGCTGCCACTGTTAGTCCATATACCTGCGACCCACTCGAGCCCCTTCCCTGGAGCCTGGCGGACCCAGCTCATCCAGTAATTGCTACTGAAGGAGAATCCAGAGGCTTTACAGGAGAGGCGCAGAGACCCCCCGGGCTGTCTCAGGTCTCCACCGGACTCCACCAGCTGGACATCACCCTGGACACCTGTAAACAGAGACAGCATGGATCATGAGAACAGTTTCACTCACACACACACACACACACACACACACACACACATTTTCCATATCTCACATCTCTCCTCAATTACCTTGAAGCAGGGTCAGGATGGAAACCAGCGTGAGGGCAGACTGCATGCTGAGGGCTGTGGGCACAGTTCTGGGGGTCAAATTGGTTTAGCACAGACAGAAGGGCTGGGGCTCTTCTCCCAGTGCTGCATGGACAGGTGTCCTTAGGGCTTTAATCAGGGCTGGAGGAGCCACATTTGCATCTTCTCCTCTCTATAAGTGCATAACAGCAGCCTCCTGGGGCTCATTTCCTGTCCTCTGTCTCAGACAGAAGGACCAGCCAGAGCCCCCAGACAAAGCCCCTAATCCTGACATTAACTTGAGCAGGATTGTGAAGCAGCAGATTTTATATCTATTGGATACTAAGGATATTATTTGCTCTTGAGGAGACCCTTTCTCTTGGCTGCAATGGGGATTAATCTACAATACTGATAGTAATGTTAAGTAAAATAATCATTATATCTCTTATGTGCTTACTATTTGATAAGTACTGGACTAGGAGCTAGAGTAGATAATTACACTCTAAGTACATTTGGACTTAGAGTCAAAAGAGGTGGAAAGTAGAGTGGCCTAGTGAATAAATCATGGACCTGGGAGTCAGGTGGACTTGGGTTCTAATCCCAGCTTCTCCACTTATCTGCTGTGCAACCTTAACTTCTCTATGCCTCAAGTCACCTTGAGGTGTAAAATGTAAATGTAAAATGGGGATTGAGACTGCGAGCTCCATGTGGGACATGAACTGTATCCAAACTGATTATATTGTATTCATTCAATCATATTTTTGAGTATTTACTGTGTGTAAAAAGGACTGTATTAAGTGCTTGGGAGAGTACAGTATAACAATAAGCCAAAGCATTCTCTGCCCATAACGAGCTTTGCTTGTACCTACCCTGGGGCTAAGTACAGTACCTGGCACATAGTAAACTCTTAGCAAATACCATTTAAAAAGATGGGGGAACTGATATTTAATTCCCAATTTACAGATGAGGAAACTAAGGGAAAGTGATTTTCCAAGGTCCCACAGCAGAGAAGTGGGAGAACCCAGATTAAAACCTGGGCCCTCTGGTCTTGCTTCTTTAGGGTTCAGGATGACACCGTCGGGAAACTTTACTTTACATGTTCCATATGCTCTTTGGGAAATTTGATTCCACAAATGCATTTACCATCTGAGTTTTGTTAGACTGGGGAGAAGTATCTATCATTGGGTCATATAAAGAAAGCACAAATAATGATTTTGGTATTTGTTAAGTACTTACTATGTGCAGAGCACTGTTCTAAGCGCTGAGGAAGATACAGGGTAATCAGGTTGTCCCGTGTGAGGCTCGCAGTCTTAACCCCCATTTTACAGATGAGGTAACTGAGGCACTGAGAAGTGAAGTGACTTGCCCACAATCACACAGCTGACAAGTGGTAGAGCTGGGATTCGAACCTATGACCTCTGACTCCCAAGCCCGTGCTCTTTCTACTGAGCCATGCTGCTTCAAATGATTACAGAAGATGAGGAAAAGTTATAAGAGTACTGAGCATGTCTGGTGTTTCATGGAAATACTTTTCCAGTTCTGTGGTTCAGGGAGGTACATGAGCCAAAACTGATCATTTGGGAATTGTTACTGAGCACTTCATCTGTAGTGTTGGGTTACAGGATACCACATGGCTTTTGATGCCTATTGGCATCAGCCCTAAAGTCTAGGTCTTTCAAATGTCCAGCATTTGGGGGTTCTGAGCTACACCTCCCAGAAAGCTGAAGCACCTCAAGCTTAAAGCTGATCCCAACAGGTTACAGTACCTGTATGATGTCCCATAATCTGGAACTGCAGAAGAAGTGCTCAGTCACCAAGCAAAACTGAGCTATCTGGAAGCAAAATATGGGAAATAACTAACTGATATTATCCAGGGTTGCCCAGGAAGAGAGCAACATGGAGAAGATCCATTCAATAAACAATGTCCTGAATGAGGCTGAATGGAAATGAGATTTTTCTCCTTTCTGTGCTGCACACATAGCAATGTATGTCATGGGTCAGGAAGGAGGGGATCGTCATTCATTCATTCATTCATTCAATAGTATTTATTGAGCGCTTATTATGTGCAGAGCACTGTACTAAGCACTTGGAATGGACAAATCAGCAACAGATAGAGACAGTCCCTGCCCTCTGACGGCCTTACAGTTTAACTGGGGGAGACAGGCAGACAAGAACAATGGCAATAAATAGAGTCAAGGGGAAGAACATCTCATAAAAACAATGGCAACTAAATAGAATCAGGGCGATGTACATCTCATTAAACAAAATAAATAGGGTGAAGACATATACAGTTGAGCGGACGAGTACAGTGCTGAGGGGGTGGGACGGGAGAGGGAAAGAGGGGAGAAGAGGGTTTAGCTGCGGAGAGGTGAAGTTGGGGGGTAAGAGGGAGCAGAGGGAAAAAGGTGGAGAGCTCAGTCTGGGAAGGCCTCTTGGAGGAGGTGAGCTTTAAGTAGGGATTTGAAGAGGGGAAGAGAATTAGATTGTCGGAGGTGAGGAGGGTGGGCATTCCAGGACCGTGGGAGGCCGTGGCCCAGGGGTCGACGGTGGGATAGGCGAGACCGAGGGATGGTGAGGAGGTGGGCGGCAGAGGAGCGGAGCATGTGGGGTGGGCGGTAGAAAGAGAGAAGGGAGGAGAGGTAGGAAGGGGCAAGGTGATGGAGAGCTTTGAAGCCTAGAGTGAGGAGTTTTTGTTTTGAGCGGAGGTTGATAAGCAACCACTGGAGGTGTTTAAGAAGGGGAGTAACATGCCCAGAATGTTTCTGCAGGAAGATGAGCCGGGCAGCGGAGTGAGGAATAGACTGGAGCGGTGCGAGAGAGGAGGAAGGGAGAGCAGGGAGAAGGCTGACACAGTAGTCTAGCCAGGATATAACGAGAGCCTGTAGCAGTAAGGTAGCCATTTGGGTGGAGAGGAAAGGGTGGATCTTGGTTATATTGTAAAGATGAGACCGGCAGGTCTTGGTAACGGATCGTATGTGTAGGGTGAACGAGAGAGACGAGTCGAAGATGACACCGAGGTTGCGGGCCTGAGAGACGGGAAGGATGGTCGTACCATCCACGGTGATAGGGAAGTCTGGGAGAGGACCGGGCTTGGGAGGGAAGGTGAGCTCAGTCTTGCTCATGTTGAATTTTAGGTGGCAGGCAGACATCCAGGTGGAGATGTCCTGGAGGCAGGAGGAGATGCGAGCCTGAAGGGAGGGGGAGAGGATGAGGCAGAGATGTAGATCTGCATGTCATCTGCGTAGAGATGGTAGTCGAAGCTGTAAGAGCGAACGAGTTCACCAAGGGAGTGAGTGTAAATGGAGAACAGAAGAGGGCCAAGAACTGACCCCTGAGGAACTCCAACAGTTAAAGGATGGGAGGGGGAGGAGGCACCTGTGAAGGAGACTGAGAATGACCGGCCAGAGAGATAAGAGGAGAACCAGGCGAGGACAGAGTCCATGAAGATAAGGTGAGATAAGGTGTGGAGGAGGAGGGGATGGTCGACAGTGTCAAAGGCAGCTCAGAGGTCAAGGAGGATTAGAATGGAGTGAATGGCCAAAGCTATTGGATTTGGCAAGAAGGAGGTCATGGGTGACCTTAGAGAGAGCAGTCTCGGTAGAATGGAGGGGATGGAAGCCAGATTGGAGGGGGGCCAGGAGAGAATGGGAGTTAAGGAATTCTAAACAGCGAGTGTAGACGACTCGTTCTAGGATTTTGGAAAGGAAGGGTAGTAGGGAGATAGGGCGATAACTGGAAGGGGAAGAGGGGTCGAGAGCGGGTTTTTTTAGTATGGGGGAGACATGGGCATGTTTGAAGGCAGAGAGGAAGGAGCCAATAGAGATTGAGTGGTTAAAGATAGAAGTTAAGGAAGGGAGGAGGGCAGGTGCGATGGTTTTTATAAGGTGAGCGGGAATGGGGTCTGAGGCGCAGGTGGAGGGGCTGGCACTTGCGAGGAGGGAGGAGATCTCCTCTGAGGATACTGCAGGGAAGGATGGGAAAGTAGGGGAGAGGGTTGGTGAGGGGAGGGGAGAAGTGGAGGGGTGACTTGGGGAGCTCAGACCTGATTGTGTTGATTTTTGTGATGAAGTAGGTGGCCAGATCATTGGGGGTGAGAGATGGGGGAGAGGGAGGAACGGGGGCCTAAGAAGAGAGTTAAAGGTCCAGAACAATTGGCGGGGTTGTCGGGCATGGGTGTCGATGAGGGAGGAGAAGAAGTTTTGCCTGGTGGAGGAGAGGGCAGATTTAAGGCAGGAAAGGATAAATTTGAAATGTATGAGATCGGCTTGTGGCTTGGACTTTTGCCAGCAGTGCTCGGCAGCTCGAGCATAGGAGCGTAGGAGGAGGACAGAGGAGGTGATCCAGGGCTGTGGGTTAGTGGAGTGAGAGCGGCGGAGGGAAAAGGGGGCGAGAGAGTTGAGATGAGTAGAGGGGGTGGAGTTGAGAGAGGAGACCTGATCATTGAGAGTCAGAAGTAAGGACAGGGTGGCAAGGAGGGGAGAGATGCTTTTGGAAAGACGGATGGGATCAAGAGAGCGGAGATCTCTGTGGAGGAGTAGCAAAGATTTGCAGGGGGAGGGAGTGTGAGAGATGAGGCAGGGGAGAAGGTTATGGTCAGAGAGAGGGATTTCAGAGTTGGTGAGGGAGGAGATAGTGCAGCGGTAGGAGATGACGAGATCGAGGGTGTGACCGAGTCGGTGAGTGGGCGCGGTATGGTGGAGGAGGAGGTCGGCAGAGTCGAGGAGGGATAGTTGGCGGGCGGCAGAGGAGTCATCGGGTACATCCATGTGGACGTTGAAGTCTCCGAGGATCAGAGTGGGCAGAAAGAAAGAGAGAAGGAAGGTGAGGAAGGGGTTTAGGTGGTTGAAGAAGTCGGAGGTGGGACTGGGAGGGCGGTAGATGACAGCGACAAGTATCTGGAGGGGGTGGTAGAGGCGAATGATATGGACTTCGAAGGAGGGGAAGGAGAGGGAAGGGGGAGGAGGGATAGTGCGGAAGCGGAAGCGGCAACAGGGTGAGAGGAGGAAGCCGACGCCTCCTCCCTTTCCAGTGAGTCTGGGGGAGTGGGAGAAGGAGAGGCCCCCCGCTGGAGAGAGCAGCGGCGGAGACCGTGTCTACGGGAGTGAGCCACGTTTCCGAAAGGGTGAGGAGGAGGAGAGAGCGGGAGAAGAAAAGGTCATGGATGAAAGGTATTCATTCATTCATTCAATAGTATTTATTGAGCGCTTACTACGTGCAGAGCACTGTACTAAGCGCTTGGGACGAACAAGTCGGCAACAGATAAGAGACAGTCCCTGCCGTTTGACAGGCTTACAGTCTAATCGGGGGAGATGGACAGACAAGAAGGATGGCAATAAATAGAGTCGAGGGGAAGAACATCTCGTAAAAACAATGGCAACTAAATAGAATCAAGGCGATGTACAATTCATTAACAAAATAAATAGGGTAACGAAAATATATACAGTTGAGCGGATGAGTACAGTGCTGTGGGGATGGGAAGGGAGAGGTGGAGGAGCGGAGGGAAAAGGGGAAAAAGGGGGTTTAGCTGCGGAAAGGTAAAGGGGGGGTGGCAGAGGGAGTAGAGGGAGAAGAGGAGCTCAGTCTGGGAAGGCCTCTTGGAAGAGGTGAGTTTTAAGTAGGGTTTTGAAGAGGGGAAGAGAATCAGTTTGGCGGAGGTGAGGAGGGAGAGCGTTCCAGGACCGCGGGAGGACGTGGCCCAGGGGTCAACGGCGGGATGGGCGAGACCGAGGGACGGTGAGGAGGTGGGCGGCAGAGGAGCGGAGCGTGTGGGGTGGGTGGTAGAAAGAGAGAAGGGAGGAGAGGTAGGAAGGGGCAAGGTGATGGAGAGCCTTGAAGCCTAGAGTGAGGAGTTTTTGTTTGGAGCGGAGGTCGATAGGCAACCACTGGAGTTGTTTAAGAAGGGGAGTGACATGCCCAGATCGTTTCTGCAGGAAGATGAGCCGGGCAGCGGAGTGAAGAATAGACCGGAGCGGGGCGAGAGAGGAGGAAGGGAGGTCAGAGAGAAGGCTGACACAGTAGTCTAGCCGGGATATAACGAGAGCCCGTAACAGTAAGGTAGCCGTTTGGGTGGAGAGGAAAGGGCGGATCTTGGCGATATTGTAGAGGTGAAACCGGCAGGTCTTGGTAACGGATAGGATGTGTGGGGTGAACGAGAGAGACGAGTCAAGGATGACACCGAGATCGCGGGCTTGAGAGACGGGAAAGATGGTCGTGCCATCCACGGTGATAGAGAAGTCTGGGAGAGGACCGGGTTTGGGAGGGAAGATGAGGAGCTCAGTCTTGCTCGTGTTGAGTTTTAGGTGGCGGGCAGACATCCAGGTGGAGACGTCCCGGAGGCAGGAGGAGATGCGAGCCTGAAGGGAGGGGGAGAGGACAGGGGCGGAGATGTAGATCTGCGTGTCATCTGCGTAGAGATGGTAGTCAAAGCCGTGAGAGCGAATGAGTTCACCGAGGGAGTGAGTGTAAATAGAGAACAGAAGAGGGCCAAGAACTGACCCTTGAGGAACTCCAACAGTTAAAGGATGGGAGGGGGAGGAGGCTCCAGCGTAGGAGACCGAGAATGACCGGCCAGAGAGGTAAGAGGAGAACCAGGAGAGGACAGAGTCCGTGAAGCCAAGGTGAGATAAGGTATGGAGGAGGAGGGGATGGTCAACAGTGTCAAAGGCAGCAGAGAGGTCAAGGAGGATCAGAATGGAGTAGGATCCATTGGATTTGGCAAGAAGGAGGTCATGGGTGACCTTAGAGAGAGCAGTCTCGGTAGAGTGGAGGGGACGGAAGCCAGATTGGAGGGGGTCCATGAGAGAATGGGAGTTAAGGAATTCTAAGGTAGTTTACCTGTAATGGAGTGGGGGTTCCAGAGGCCACACTTGAAAGTAGCTGTGGGTGCAAGGGGGGAAGAGGAGGGGGAAGAGCAGGGGGAGGGGAGGGTTTGGATGGGAAGGAGGTGATGGGGCCCTGGACGGGGAGAGGGGGAGGAGGGGTGGCGGTGGGACAGGAGGAGTGGGATGGGGCGTGGGTGGGGAAGACGGAAGGGGGGAGGGCGGGAGGAGGGGGTTTGGTGGGGGGGAAAGTAGGGGGAGGGGGAAGAGGGGTGGCGCTGATAAAGCAGGGTTCTAGGGCCGGGGAGAGAATGGGGGGAGGAGGCAGAGGAGAGAGCAGGAAAGAGCTGAGCGAGAGAGGGGAAGGGGAAGGAGAGGATAGGAAGGGGTCGGGGGGGGGTGGAGGAACATGGTGAGGCCAGAGAGGTGGGTAGCAGCACTGACAACAATAGACAATAACAAGCGAAATCGGTAATATAGTAACATGATACAGTATGATACAATACAATAGTGTTAATAAGCGGGCAATGACCAGGGTCGGGGGTCAACTTGATTAAGGGTCGACCTGATCAAACTCAAAGTCAAGCGGCTAGCGGCAGGGAGAGTCCCGGAGTTCATGACCAAATGTCTCTGAGATGGTGGCGGGGGCCCTGAGGTTGTCTGGAGGGGGTTGCGGGCATAGGCGGCGGCTAAGGTAAGGTAACCCGGTGAGAATAAGGACATCGTCGCCCGGGGTGGGGGCGGGGGAGATGAATCACCTCACGGGGGAAGAGGAGTGAGGCCTTCCCAAAATGGCCACTTCAGTCAGGGGGCTGCCGGTGGGGAGGCGGTTGGGGAGCAAAATGTCCCCGGGCCCTAGCAGGGGGACACAATGTCCTCAGGGCCGAGCAGGGGGACAGAATGGAGGCTGGTGGCAGGGGTCTGTAGGGTCTGGGAGGGGCCGGCGGGAAGATCCTTAGTGTCGGAGTCCTTGAGCGGGGGTGCGGAGGTCCAGGTTGCGAAAAGATGAGGCAGGCGTGGGTCCGGGCGGTCCAAGGTGCAGCTCCCTGGGGGAAGCGGTGGAGGCGCGGATGAGTCGGCGAGTGGTAGGTGAAGGGCTTGTCAGGAATCAGGGCCAGGCAGGCCAAGGTTGCGCCTCAGGGGAGCATAGATCCCGAGCCCACGTGGTAATGGCTCCAAGGGTCCGGGCGGTGACGAGGCTCAGCTTCCCAGGAGAGAGAGGCAGTCCTGGCGTGGATGAGTCGGTCAGCGGCCAAAAAGCAGCCCCAGGGGAGCAGAGATCCCGAGCCCATGTGGTAATGGCTCCAAGGGTCCGAGCGATGACAAGGCTCAGTCCTGCTGTCCTTATGGATGGGAAGAGCTCTGTGCCTGGGGCCTGAATTATACTGAGTTTGAAAATACATCATCAGCCTGGGGCTTCATACAGCTCCTTTAGAGTCAGGAGTCCCCACTGGCTCCAGTCATCTTTTCCCCTCAATTTCTGTGACCTTCTAAAAGAGACTCTGGCAAACAGAAAATATGCCATTTCACAGATGAAAAAATAGAGACTCACAAAGAGATAAAGGCTTAAGTAAGTCAAGTAGAAGTGGGTTTTGTTGGAGGTGCCCTTAGTAGCACTCTCTGCCCCAGCATCGGAGAAAAATGATTACTGGTCTGAACTTGTTTCATGTTCTTGGTCAAGAATTTCATTCAATGGTATTAATTAAGCGCTTAATGCATGCAGAGAATGAAAGAAGTGTCAAGGAAGCTGGGGAAAGAATATGTTTCCACCTCCCTCGGAAACACAGCCAGTTTAGCATGCTATTTGGAACTGCTTTGTGCTGATGTCTATGCCCTGGGACACGACCAAGACTCACAGATGATTATCAGTCATTTCAATGACAGCAGCACAATAGGACTGAATGAAACCTGAAGGAAACTGAGTCTGTACATCAGACTACACCTGGAAACTATTCACACTACCAAGACTTCTGAAGCCTCTGACAAAGGCAGAACACGATCCCACAGTGCACAGAGAGACAAATCCATAAAAAAGTGAAGAAGGACAGCATAAATTGGGGAACATTACTAATTGAGACTGTGGTAATAACGGGGAAAGAAATGTCACCTGAATTTGACGCTCTCCAGCATCATAGGCTGGCCATGTGTGGAGAATGGATGCTAGCAGGTTGCACAAATGGCTGTTGTATGAGGAACCCAAATGGGACATATGTGCACGGGAAGGGGAGAATCCATGATGTTAAGACAGAGCCAAGCACCGCCTCTATTAAGATTGACATTGGGCTGTGCAGCAATAAGGAAAGAAATTAGTGCCCTTCAGCTGAAGCTGTTTGGAGACAGGAAGATACAGAGACAGTCCCTAAAATCAAAGACAGCTTCTTCAAGCAGTAATTGCCTTCGTTTTCTTTTCTTCCACTCCCTTCTGCATTACCCTGACTCGCTTCCTTTATTCCCCTCCAGCAACCCCATAGCACTTATGTATCTGTAATGTATTTATATTAATGTCTGTCTCCTCCTACAGACTGTAAGCTTCTTGTGGGCAGGGAGTGGATCTTTCATAGTGTTATATTGTATTCTCCCAAGCACTTAGTTCAAGGTTCTGCAAACAGTAAGCATTATTAATAATTGTTAAATTATTGTAGTGTAGATTGTAGTATTTATGCAACAGTATAGATTGAAGTGTTTGTTACTATGCTTACTCTGTGCCAGGCACTGAACTAAGCACTGAGATGGATGCATGTAAATCAAGTTGAGCACAGTCCCTATTTCACTTGGAACTCACAGCCTCAATCCTATTTTACAGATGAGGTAAGTGAGGCACAGAGAAATGAACTAATTTGCTCAAGGTCACATAGACAAATTGTGAAGCCCAGATTAGAACCTATGCCCTTCTAACTTCCAGACCTGTGTTCTATCCATTACACCATGGATATGATTAATTGATGGATTGATTAATAAATACTACTGATAGATTGGATTCAATTACTATTCATTCTGGTGGCATCTACTTGGTCTTCAGTGATAAACCCTTTACAACAGGTTTCATGAAATAACCAATAACTTAGGAAAGTGTTTTTGGATCAATAGGTACATTTAACTCAGTTTTGTGGTCTCATCTGTTTCTCTTATACCAACTCTTTCAGATTTTCTACATCTTGCTAGTACCTGCAATTCTCAGGGATGCCCTTGTCATTGCAAAATAATGTGAAATTCTGAGAAGAAAATTGCAGTGCTAGTTAATACAGTTGATTAAATGTGTTATTTGGATATGTTGTATTAGTAACAGTAGCTTCCCTACTATAATGAGCCACTGTACTATTTCTATTTCTTTGCTTTAGATTTGCAGGCTTGTTTCAGTTGAAATCAGAAAATATGCTCAAATAGAATTTAAACTGGGGAAAAATTCTTCAGGTATGTCTCTCATAAAAAATAATAAAAGGTTCACAAAGAATTGTGCTTCTTGATCAAATATTAGATCATGTAAATTTTCAGGGATTTTTAAATAATCAGTGAGGTGGAAGGTGGCAAATCCAGGATGGGGCTTGTCTGTGGTCTCTGTTGCTCTGCTCCCGCGGCTAGCTGCAGTTCAAGAATCCTCTCCGGGTTTCTGATAGGCTCAGGATGTGGTTTCTCTCACTGTGTCTCTCGCACAGTAATAAAGGGCCGTGTCGTCCGTTTTCAGGCTGTCCATCTGCAGATGAACCAGGCTGTTGGCGTTGTCCTTGGAGATGGTGAATCGGCCTTTCACAGGGTCCGCATAGTATGTGCTGCCACCGCTGGTACATATACCTGCGACCCACTCGAGCCCCTTCCCTGGAGCCTGGCGGACCCAGCTAATCCCGTAGCTGCTACTGAAGGAGAATCCGGAGGCTTTACAGGAGAGGCGCAGGGACCTCCCGGGCTGTCTTAGGTCTCCGCCGGACTCCACCAGCTGGACATCACCCTGGACACCTGTAAACAGAGTCAGCATGGATCAAGAGAACAGTTACACACCCACAGACACGCACACCCCCAAACACTCAAATTATCCATGTCTCACATATTTCCCCAATTACCTTGGAGCAGGGTGAGGACAGAAAGCAAACTGAAGGCAGACTGTATGGTGAGAGCTGTGGGAACAGTTCTGGGGGCAGGAAGGGAATGGCACAGAGCTGCAGGGGCCATTCTGGCTTTAAATCACGGCTGGAAGGGCCCCATTTGCATCTCCACTTCTGTATAAGAACATACCAGCCACCTCCTGGAGTTCATTCCCTGCCTACTGCCTCAGGCAGAAGGACCAGCCAGAGCCCTCAGATAAAGCCTTGAGATTGACTCAGGCATGTTTGTGAAGCAACAGTTTTTGTTGTTTTCTTTTAAACCAACTAGATAATAAGGATGTATGTTTTTAAGGATATTATTGGCTTTCTTCCCACTGCAAGGTGAATTAATCTAAAATACTGACAGTTATGTTAAGAAAAATAATTGTGGTATCTGCTAATTGCTTACATTTTGATTAGGGCCGAACTAGATGCTGGAGTAGAACAAGATGATCAAACAATAAGTCTAAGCACAGTGGGGCTTACAGTCAAGAGACGAATGACGTTGAGCCGCTTAGTGGATAGGGTCTGGATCTGAGAGTCAGAAAGACCTAAATTCTAATCCCTGCTCCTGCATTTGTCTGCAGGACCTTGGGTCAGTCATTTAACTTCTCTGTGCCTCAATCACCTCCTCTGTAAAATGGAGATCAAGACCTTGAACACCAAGTGGGATATGGACTGTAATTTGATGAGTTTGAATTTGATTAGGTTGTATTCATTCATTCTTATTTATTCAGCACCTACTTTGTGTAGAGCACTGTAATAAGTGATTGGAAAGTATAGTATAACAATAAACAGACACATTTCCTGCTTACAATGAGCTAAGGTTGCATCTAGTCCAGTGCTTAGTACGGTACCTGGCATAAGTTAAGCTCTTCACAAATAATATTTTAAAAAGGTCGGGGAACTGTTATTTAATACCCAATTTACATATGAGGGAAAATGAGGTGATGTGGTGTTCCAAGGTCCCACAACAGAGAAGCAACAGAACCGAGATTAAAACTTGAGTCATCTGCACTTGCTTCTTTAAGGTTCAGGATGATGCCATTGGGAAACTTTAGCAAAATGGTATCTATGTTCAATACACTCTTTGGGATTCCTCAATGCTTCTACGATATGAATTTTGTTAGACTGGAGAGAAATATCTTTCACTGGGTAGTATACAAAGATCCCAGATGATTATGGAGGGTGAGGAAAAGTTATGGGAATATTGGGCACAGTAAATGCTCAATAAATGTGATTGATGATTGATTGCTGATTAAGAAATACTACTGATTGCTTGGATGCTGTTTCCATTCAGTCTGGTGTCATCTGTTTCCTCTTCACTGATAAACCCTTCACAACAGGTTTCATAAAATAACCAATAAGTTATTAAAACTTTATGGATCAGTAAGTACATTGTACCCAGTTTTGTTGCCTCTTTAATTTCTCTTATACTAACTCTCTCACACTTTCTGCTTCTAGCTCTACATGCCCTTCTCAGAGAGACCATCGCAAAATTAGAGGTGAAATTCAGAGAAGGAAGGTGCAGTGTTCATTAGCAAAGTTGATTAAATGTGTTCTTAGGATGTGTTTCATTAGTAACAATAGACTCCATACCATGGTGAATCACTGGACTCTCTCCTATTTCAGAATTTTTGACTTTCAGTCTTTTGTTGTTTTATTTGAGCATCAGAAAATAAATATGCTTAAATAGAAATTGAACAGAGGAGAAATTCTTAAGGAATGTTTCACCCTTAAGAGGAAAAATGTTTACCTCTTGTGCAAATGTTAGAACGTGTAAAATAAGGGGCTTTTAGTAATCATTGAGAGGGAAGATGGGAAATCCAGGCTGGGCCTGTTGTCTGTGGTCTCTGCTGCTCTGCTCCTCCAGACAGCTGCAGCCCAGGAATCCTCCCTGGGTTTCTGACAGGCTTACGATGTGGTTTCTCTCACTGTGTCTCTCGCACAGTAATAAAGGGCCGTGTCCTCGGTTTTCAGGCTGTTCATCTGCAGATGTACCAGGCTGTTGGCGTTGTCCTTGGAGATGGTGAATCGGCCTTTCACAGAGTCTGCATAGTATGTGCTGCCACTGCTGGTAGCTATACTTGCGACCCACTCGAGCCCCTTCCCTGGAGCCTGGCGGACCCAGCTCATCCAGTAATTGCTACTGAAGGAGAATCCAGAGGCTTTACAGGAGAGGCGCAGAGACCCCCCGGGCTGTCTCAGGTCTCCACCGGACTCCACCAGCTGGACATCACCCTGGACACCTGTAAACAGAGACAGCATGGATCATGAGAACAGTTTCACACACACACAAAAAAAAAATTCCGTATCTCTCACATTTCTCCTCAATTACCTTGAAGCAGGGTCAGGATGGAAACCAACGTGAGGGCAGACTGCATGCTGAGGGCTGTGGGGACAGTTCTGGGGACAGGAGGGGTTCAGCACAGACAGAAGGGCTGGGGCTCTTCTCCCAGGGCTGCATGGACAGGTGTCCTTAGGGCTTTAATCAGGGCTGGAGGAGCCACATTTGCATCTTCTCCTCTCTATAAGTGCATAACAGCAGCCTCCTGGGGCTCATTTCCTGTCCTCTGTCTCAGACAGAAGGACCAGCCAGAGTCCCCAGACAAAGCCCCTAACCTTGAGATTGACTTGAGCAGGATTGTGAAGCAGCAGATTTTATATCTACTGGATACTAAGGATATTATTTGCTCTTGAGGAGACCCTTTCTCTTGGCTGCAATGGGGATTAATCTACAATACTGATAGTAATGTTAAGTAAAATAATTATTATATCTCTTATGTGCTTACTATTTGATAAGTACTGGACTAGGAGCTAGAGTAGATAATTACACTCTAAGTACATTTGGGCTTAGAGTCAAAAGAGGTGGAAAGTAGAGTGGCCTAGTGAATAAATCATGGACCTGGGAGTCAGGTGGACTTGGGTTCTAATCCCAGCTTCTCCACTTATCTGCTGTGTAACCTTAACTTTTCTATGCCTCAGTCACCTCATCTGTAAAATGGGATTGAGACTGTGCGCTCCATTTGGGACATGAACTGTAAACTGATTACATTGCATTCATTCATTCAATCATATTTCTTAAGTATTTACTGTTTGCAGAGGACTGTACTAAGTGCTTGGGAGAATACAGTATAACAATAAGCCAAAGCATTCCCTGCCCATAATGAGCTTAGCTCGTACCTACCCTGGGGCTAAGTACAGTACCTGGCACATAGTAAGCTCTTAACAAATACCATTTTAAAAAAGTGGGGGAACTGATATTTAATTCCCAATTTACAGATGAGGAAACTAAGGGAAAGTGATTTTCCAAGGTCCCACAGCAGAGAAGTGGGAGAACCCAGATTAAAACCTGGGCCCTCTGGTCTTGCTTCTTTAGGGTTCAGGATGACACCATCGGGAAACTTTAGCAAGATATGTTCCATATGCTCTTTGGGAAATTTGATTCCACAAATGCATTTACCATCTGAGTTTTGTTAGACTGGGGAGAAGTATCTGTCATTGGGTAATATAAAGAAAGCACAAATAATAATTTTGGTATTTGTTAAGTGCTTGCTATGTGCAGAGCACTGTTCTAAGCGCTGAGGTAGATACAGGGTAATCATGTTGCCCCGTGTGAGGCTCACAGTCTTAATCCCCATTTTACAGATGAGGCCACTGAGGCACTGAAAAGTGAAGTGACTTGCCCACAATCACACAGCTGACATGTGACAGAGCTGGGATTGGAACCCATGACCTCTGACTCCCAAGCCTGTGATCTTTTCACTGAGCCATGCTGCTTCAAGTGATTACAGAGGATGAGGAAAAATTATAAGAGTACTGAGCATGTGTGGTGTTTCATGGAAATACTTTTCCAGTTCTACGGTGCAGGGAGGTACATGAGCCAAAACTGATCGTTTAGGAATTGTTACTGAGCTGCAGTGCTGGGTTACAAGATGCCACATGGCTTTTGATGCCTGTTGGCATCAGCCCTAAAGTCTAGGTGCTTCAAATGCTCAGGAGTTTTGGGGTTCTGAACTACACATCCCAGAAAGCTGAAGCACCGCAAGCTTAAAGCTGATCTCAGCAGGTTACAGAACCGGTATGATGTCCCATAATCTGGAACTGCAGAAGAAGTGCTCAGTCACCAAGCAGAACTCAGGTATCTGGAAGCAAAGTATGGGAAATAACTAACTGATATTATCCAGGGTTGCCCAGGAAGAGACCAACATGGAGAGGATCCATTCAATAAACAATGTCCTGAATGAGGCTGAATGGAAATGAGATTTTTCTCCTTTCTGTGCTGCTCTCAGAGCAGTGTATATCACGGGTCAGGAAGGAGGGGGTTGTCCCTTGGGGAAAGCTGTACGCCGGGCAGCCGGGCAGCGAGAGCAAACTGCAGGCTCAGGACAGAAACTCCTTCTCTGCCTTACTCTCCACCTGCTCCTACAACTGGGCTCCTGGTTCTCGGTGGATCCTGAGCTCCCCCTGCTGCCCAGCTCCTCCTGACCTGTCCAACCTCCTCCTGACCATCTGCAGGGGAAGTTCCTGTCTGGGCTCACACTCGCTGCCCTCAACTGTGATTCCAGCACAGTAATACCTGTGTGTGTGTTAGCTTGCTCAGTTGCAGTGAGAACTCATGAGTCTCGTGAGATGGAGTTGCTATCCTTTATAGATGGATCAGAATCAGTGCTTTCATTACATCCTGTATAAACCATCCACTCCAGGCTCTCCCCCCATTGGCATTCCCATCTAGTGCCACCAGCTACTACTGTCTATAATTGCAGACAAGGGAGACAGCACAGGAGAGTCTGAAGATCTCTCTGGGCTTCACCATTCTTGGGCCAGATTCTACCAGCTGCACCTGGGACAGCACCCTGGGAACAAGGAGAGACACAGTGAACTGCACAGTAGAGACCTGCCCCCCATCTGCTGCTCTCTGAAGTCTCACAGAGACTCACAGGTGGGAGCTGCCAGCAGGAACAGGAGCAACCACCAGGATTTCATGTTCTTCTTGACCAGGGAAACCATGTCTTTCCCAGAGACTCCAGCCCAGGGTCAGGGGAGAGACTGACACTCCCCACCGTGGGGTCTGCCGATATTTCACCTGGGAACCTCACAGAGATTTGTACAGAGGAGTTCTGCTCTCCTTATGGATGGGAAGAGCTCTGTGCCTGGGGCCTGAATTATACTGAGTTTGAAATTCCATCAGCATCCTGGCGCTTCATACAGCTCCTTTAGCATCAGGAGTCCCCACTGGCTCCGGTCATCTTTTCCCCTCAATTTCTGTGACCTTCTAAAAGAAACTCTGGCAAACAAAAAATATGCCATTTCACAGATGAAAAAATAGAGACTCACAAAGAGATAAAGGCTTAAGTAAGTCAAGTAGAAGTGGGTTTTGTTGGAAGTGCCCTTAGTAGCACTCTCTGCCCCAGCATCAGAGTAAAATGATTACTGGTCTTAACCTGTTTCATGTTCTTGGTCAAGAATTTCATTCAGTCGTATTATGTGCTTAATGCATGTAGAGAATGAAAGAAGTCTCAAGGAAGCTGGGGAAAGAGTATATTTCCATCTCCCTTGGAAACACAGCCAGTTTAGTATGGTACTTGGAACTGCTTTGTGCTGATGTCTGTACCCTGGGACATGACCAAGACTCACAGATCATTATCAGTCATTTCAATGTCAGCAGCACAATAGGACCGAATGAAACTTGAAGGAAACTGAGTCTGTACATCAGTCTACACCTGGAAGCTGTACCAGACTTCTACCAGACTTCTGAAGCCTCTGACCTAGGCAGAACACTATCCTACAATGCACAGAGAGACAAATCCATAAAAAAAGTGAAGAAGGACAGCATAAATTTGGGAACATTACTAATTGAGACTGTGGTAGTAACGGGGAAAGAAATGTCACCTGAATTTGATGCTCTCCAGCATCATAGGCTGGCCATGTGTGGAGAATGGATGCTAGCAGGTTGCACAAATGGCTGTTGTATGAGGAACCCAAATGGGACATATGTGCACGGGAAGGGGAGAATCCATGATGTTAAGACAGAGCCAAGCACCACCTCTAATAAAAGTGACACTGGGCGGTGCAGCAATTAAAATAGAAATCAGTGCCCTTGAGCTGAAGCTGTTTGGAGACAGGGAGATACAGGGACAGTCCTTAAAAACAAAGACAGCCTCTTCAAGGAGTAATTGCCTTCGTTTCCTTTTCTTCCACTCCCTTCTGCATTACCCTGACTCGCTTCCTTTATTCCCCTCCGGCAACCCCACAGCACTTATGTATGTATCTGTAATTTATATTAATGTCTGTCTCCCCCTCTAGACTGTAAGCTTCTTGTGGGCAGGGAGTGTGTCTTTCATAGTGTTATATTGTATTCTCCCAAGCACTTAGTTCAGTGCTCTGCAACCAGTAAGCATTAATAATAATTGTTAAAGTATTGTACATACTTATACAATATTATAAGTTATAGTTATAGTATTTATACAACAGTATAGATTGAAGTGTTTGTTATATGCTTACTATGTGCCAGGCACTGAACTAAGCACTGAGATGGATGCATGTAAAACAAGTTGGGCACAGTCCCTATTTCACTTGGGACTCACAGCCTCAATCCCTATTTTACAGATGAGGTAAGTGAGGCACAGAGAAATGAACTAATTTGCTCAAGGTCACATAGACAAATTGTGGAGCCCAGATTAGAACGTAAGCCCTTCTAACTTCCAGACCTGTGTTCTATCCATTAAACCAAGGATATGATTAATTGATGGATTGATTAATAAATACTACTGATAGATTGGATTCAATTACCATTCATTCTGGTGGCATCTACTTGGTCTTCAATGATAAACCCTTCACAACAGGTTTCATGAAATAACCAAGCAATAACTTAGGAAAACATTTTTGGATCAATAGGTACATTTAACCCAGTTTTGTGATCTCATCTGTTTCTCTTATACCAACTCTTTCAGATTTTCTGCATCTTGCTAGTACCTGCACTTCTCAGGGATGCCCTTCTCATCACAAAATAATGTGAAATTCTGAGAAGAAAAATGCAGTGCTAGTTAGTAGAGTTGATTTAAATGTGCTATTTGGATATGTTTCATTAGCAACAGTAGCTTCCCTACTATGATGAGTCACTACTATTTCTATTTCTTTGTTTTAGATTTGCAGTCTTGTTTCAGTTGTAATCAGAAAATATGCTCAGATAGAATTTAAACTGGGGAAAAATTCTTAAGGTATGTCTCTTAATCGGTGAGGTGGAAGGGGGAAATCCAGGATAGGGCTTGTCTGTGGTCTCTGTTGCTCTGCTCCCCCGGCTACCTGCAGTTCAGGAATCCTCTCCGGGTTTCTGACAGGCTCAAGGTTCTACCTAGCTCACAAAACCCCCAAGGCTCCTGTGCCATGGTCTGTCCAGACAGTTAAAGGCCTGAAATAGGTGAAGTGCAGCCTGAATCAGCAGCTCAGCACAGACTTCCCACATCTTGCCTAAGTGAAACTCCCTGTATATCAATGCCTATCATCTGGGAGGGACAATCCACCTAATGACATTAGCTGGAGTTCAGCCAATTCCAGAGATAGGGTGTGGGCAGCGTGGCATTGGAGGTGAAGATGACAGAAAGGTTCATAAAGCTCCAGAGAAGGAAGGCTTTTTCTCTCTTATCTGGCCAATGCAAGTGATCCAAGGAGATAAATGACTCCTAGTGGGGCTAAAAAGAACCTCACCATCAGCTTGAATCCAAGAAGTAGGTTAAGTGGGTGATTGCTACATCTGGGAGAGTTGGGAATCAAAACTGAATAATGGTCAAGGTCAAGAATAGTCAATCAATTTGTCATATTTATTGAGTGCTTCTCAGGGATGCCCTTCTCATTGCAAAATAATGTGAATTTCTGAGAAGAAAAATGCAGTGCTAGGTAGTAGGGTTGATTGAATGTGCTATTTGGATATGTTTCGTTAGCAACAGAAGCTTCCATACTATGATGAGTCACTGTACTATTTCTATTTCTTTGCTTTAGATTTGCAGTCTTGTTTCAGTTGAAATCAGAAAATATTCTCAGATAGAATTTAAACAGGAATCCTCTCTGGGTTTCTGACAGGCTTACGATGTGGTTTCTCTCACTGTGTCTCGCGCAGTAATAAAGGGCCGTGTCCTCGGTTTTCAGGCTGTCCATCTACAGATGAACCAGGCTGTTGGCATTGTCCTTGGAGATGGTGAATCGGCCTTTCACAGAGTCTGCATAGTATGTTTTGCCACTGCTGGTATATATAGCTGCAACCCACTCGAGCCCCTTCCCTAGAGCCTGGCGGACCCAGCTCATCCCGTAGCTGCTACTGAAGGAGAATCCGGAGGCTTTACAGGAGAGGCGCAGAGACCCCCCGGACTGTCTCAGGTCTCCGCCGGACTCCACCAGCTGGACATCACCCTGGACACCTGGAAACAGACAGCATGGATCATGAGAACAGTTACACACACACCCAAACACAAATTATCCATATCTCACATCTTTCCCCAATTACCTTGGAGCAGGGTGAGGACAGAAAGCAGACTGAAGGCAGACTACATGGTGAGAGCTGTGGGGACAGTTCTGGTGGCAGGAAGGGAATGGCACAGAGCTGCAGGGGCCATTCTGATTTTAAATCAGGGCTGGAGGGGCCCCATTTGCATCTCCTCTTCTGTATAAAGAACACACCAGACACCTCCTGGAGTTCATTCCCTGCCTGCTGTCAGAGCCCTCAGATAAAGCCTTGAGATTGATTCAGGTGTGTTTGTGAAGGAACAGGTTTTTGTTTTTGTTTTTTTACCAGCTAGATACTAAAGATGTTGTTTGTTTTTAAGGATATTATTGGCTTTATTCCCACTGCAAAGGGGATTAATCTAAAATACTGACAGTTATGTTAAGAAAAATAATTGTGGTATCTGCTACTTGCTTACAATTTGATTAGGGCCGGACTAGATGCTGGAGTAGAACAAGATGATCAAACAATAAGTCTAAGCACAGAGGGGCTTACAGTCAAGAGACGAATGACGTTGTGCAGCCTAGTGGATAGGGTCTGGATTTGGGATACAGAAAAACCTAAATTCTAATCCCTGCTCCTCCACTTGTCTGCTGTCTAACCTTGGGTCAGTCATTTAACTTCTCTGTGCCTCAATCACCTCCTTTGCAAAGTGGAGATTAAGATCTTGAACCCCAAGTGGGATATGGACTGTAATTTGATGTTTGAATTTGATTAGTTTGTATTCATTCATTCTTATTTATTCAGCACCTACTTTGTGTAGAGCACTGTAGTAAGTGATTGGAGAGTATAGTATAACAATAAACAGAAACATTTCCTGCTTACAATGAGCTAAGGTTGCATCTAGTCCAGTGCTTAGTATGGTACCTGGCACAAGTTAAGCTCTTCACAAATAATATTTTAAAAAAGGTCGGGGAACTGATATTTAATACCCAATTTACATATGAGGGAAAATGAGGCGAAGTGGTGTTCCAAGGTCCCACAACAGAGAAGCAACAGAACCCAGCTTAAAACTTGGGTCATCTGCTCTTGCTTCTTTAAGGTTCAGGATGATGCCATTGGGAAGCTTCAGCAAAATAATATCTATGTTCAAGACACTCTTTGGGATTCCTCAGTGCTTGTACTATATGAATTTTGTTAGACTGGAGAGAAATATCTTTCACTGGGTAGTATACAAAGATTTCAGATGATTATGCAGGGTGAGGAAAAGTTATAGGAATATTGGGCACAGTAAATGCTCAATAAATGCAATTTTTTTATTGTTGATTAAGAAATACTACTGATTGCTTGGATTCTGTTTCCATTCATTCTGGTATCATCTATTTCATCTTCAATGATAAAACCTTCACAAAAGGTTTCATGAAATAACCAATAACCTATTGAAACTTTATGGATCAATAAGTACATTTTACCCAGTTTTGTTGTCTCTTCTGTTTCTCTTATACTAACTCTCTCACACTTTCTGCTTCTAGCTCTACATGTCCTTCTGAGAGAGACCATCTCAGAATTAGGTGAAATTCAGAGAAGGAAAGTGCAGTGTTCATTAGCAAAGTTGATTAAATGTGTTGTTAGGATGTGTTTCATTAGTAACAATAGCCTCCATACCATGATGAATCACTGGACTCTCTCCTATTTCAGAATTTTTGACTTTCAGTCTTTTGTTGTTTCTTTTGAGCATCAGAAATTAAATATGCTTAAATAGAAATTGAACAGAGGAGAAATTCTTAAGGAATGTTTCACCCTTAAGAGGAAAAAGGTTTACCTCTTGTGCAAATGTTAGAACGTGTAAAATAAGGGGCTTTTAGTAATCATTGAGAGGGAAGATGGGAAATCCAGGCTGGGGCTGTTGTCTGTGGTCTCTGCTGCTCTGCTCCCCCAGGCAGCTGCAGCCCAGGAATCCTCCCTGGGTTTCTGACAGGCTCAGAATGTGGTTTCTCTCACTGTGTCTCTCGCACAGTAATAAAGGGTCGTGTCCTCGGTTTTCAGGCTGTTCATCTGCAGATGAACCAGGCTGTTGGCGTTGTCCTTGGAGATGGTGAATCGGCCTTTCACAGAGTCTGCATAGTATGTGCTGCCACCGCTGGTACATATACCTGCGACCCATTCGAGCCCCTTCCCCGGAGCCTGGCGGACCCAGCTCATGTAGTAGTTGCTACTGAAGGAGAATCCGGAGGCTTTACAGGAGAGGTGCAGAGACCCCCCGGGCTGTCTCAGGTCTCCGCCGGACTCCACCAGCTGGACATCACCCTGGACACCTGTAAACAGAGACAGCATGGATCATGAGAACAGTTACACACACACCCAAACACACAAATTATCCATGTCTCACATCTTTCCCCAATTACCTTGGAGCAGGGTGAGGACAGAAAGCAGACTGAAGGCAGACTGCATGGTGAGAGCTGTGGGAACAGTTCTGGTGGCAGGAAGGGAATGGCACAGAGCTGCAGGGGCCATTCTGGCTTTAAATCAGGGCTGGAGGGGCCCCATTTGCATCTCCTCTTCTGTATAAGAACACACCAGCCACCTCCTGGAGTTCATTCCCTGCCTACTGCCTCAGGCAGAAGGACCAGCCAGAGCCCTCAGATAAAGCCTTGAGATTGACTCAAGCATGTTTGTGAGGCAATAGTTTTTTGTTTTTGTTTTTTTACCAGCTAGATACTAAGGATGTTGTTTGTTTTTAAGGATTAGCTTTCTTCCCGCTGCAAGGGGGATTAATCTAAAATACTGACAGTTATGTTATAAAAAATAATTGTAGTATCTGCCAATTGCTTACAATTTGATTAGGGCCGGACTAGATGCTGGAGTAGAACAAGATGATCAAACAATAAGTCTAAGCATTCATTCATTCAGTAGTATTTATTGAGCGCTTACTATGTGCAGAGCACTGTACTAAGCGCTTGGAATGTACAAGTCGTCAACAAATAGAGACAGTCCCTGCCCTTTGACGGGCTGACAGTCTAATCGGGGGAGATGGGCAGACAAGAACAATGGCAATAAATAGAGTCAAGGGGAAGAACATCTCATAAAAACAATGGCAACTAAATAGAATCAGGGTGATGTACATCTCATTAAACAAAATAAATGGGGTGATAAAGATATATACAGTTGAGCGGTAAAGTACAGTGCTGAGGGGGTGGGACAGGAGAAGGAAAGGGGGGAGAAGAGGGTTTAGCTGCGGAGAGGTGAAGGGCGGGTAGAGGGAACAGAGGGAAAAAGGGGGGAGCTCAGACTGGGAAGGCCTCTTGGAGGAGGTGAGCTTTAAGTAGGGATTTGAAGAGGGGAAGAGAATTAGATTGTCGGGGGTGAGGAGGGAGGATGTTCCAGAACCACAGGAGGACGTGGCCCAGGGGTCAGCGGCGGGATAGGCAAGACCAAGGGACGGTGAGGAGGTGGGCGGCAGAGGAGCGGAGCGTGCGGGGTGGGTGGGAGAAAGAGAGAAGGGAGGAGAGGTAGGAAGGGGTATGGTGATGGAGAGCCTTGAAGCCTACAGTGAGGAGTTTTTGTTTGGGGCGGAGGTTGATAGGCAACCACTGGAGGTGTTTAAGAAGGGGAGTGACGTGCCCAGATCGTTTCTGCAGGAAGATGAGCCGGGCAGTGGAGTGAAGAATAGGCTGGAGCGAGGCGAGAGAGGAGGAAGGGAGATCAGGGAGAAGGCTTACACAGCAGTCTAGCCGGGATATAACAAGAGCCTGTAGCAGTAAGGTAGCCATTTGGGTGGAGAGGAAAGGGCAGATCTTGTGTGTAAAGGTGAGACCGGCACAGTGGGGCTTACAGTCAAGAGGCAAATGACGTTGTGCTGCCTAGTGGATAGGGTCAGGATCTGGGAGTCAGAAAGACCTAGTTCTAATCCCTGCTCCTCCACTTGTCTGCTGTCTAACCTTGAGTAAGTCATTTAACTTCTCTGTGCCTCAGTCACCTCCTCCGTAAAATGGAGATTAAGACCTTGAACCCCAAGTGAGATCTGGACTGTAATTTGATGAATTTGAATTTGATTAGTTTGTATTCATTCATTTTTATTTATTCTGCACCTACTGTGTGTAGAGCACTGTAGTAAGTGATTGGAGAGTAGAGTATAACAATAAACAGACACATTTCCTGCTTACAATGAGCTAAGGTTTCATCTAGTCCAGTGCTTAGTATGATACCTGGCATAAATTAAGCTCTTCACAAATAATATTTTAAAAAATGTCGGGGAACTGATATTTAATACTCAATTTACATATGAGGGAAATAAGGCGAAGTGGTGTTCCAAGGTCCTACAACAGAGAAGCAACAGAGCCCAGATTAAAACTTGGATCATCTGCTCTTGCTTCTTGAAGGTTCAGGATGACGCCATTGGGAAACTTTAGCAAAATAATATCTATGTTCAGTACACTCTTTGGGATTCTTCAATGCTTCTACGATATGAATTTTGTTAGACTGGAGAGAAATAGCTCTCACTGGGTAGTATACAAAGATCCCAGATGATTATGGAGGGTGAGGAAAAGCTTTAGGAATATTGGGCATGCCTGGTGTTTTAGGGAAATACATTCCAGTTCTGTGGTTTGGGAAGGTCAGTGAGGCAAAATTGGTCATTTTAGCTTTGTTATTGGGTTTGTTACTAATGCCCAGCATTTTGGAGAGACTGAACTGCACATCCCAGAAGGTTGTAGGACCTAGACCTAGAAACCAATGCCAGCAGGTTACAGAACCTGTATGGTTTCTCATAATCTGGAACTGCAGAAGTGCTGAGTCATAAATCAAAACTGGGATAACAGGCAGCAAAGTTTGTGAAACAACTCTCTGAAGCTATCCAGGGGGTTCCCAGAAGAGACCAACATGGAGAGGATTCATTCAGTAGAAAATGTCCTGACTGAGGTTGGATGGAAATGAGAAATTTCTCTCCTCCGGTTTGCACTCAGAGCAATGCATGTTGCGGGTCGGGAAGGAGGGGATGGCCCCTGGGGAAAGCTGTGCACTGAGCAGGGAGAGGAAACCACAGGTATTGAAGAGAAATTCCTTTTCTGCCTCGCTCTCCACCTGCTCCTGGAACTGGGCTCCTTGTGCTCAGTTGGTCCTGAGCTCCCCTGCTGCCCAGCCTCCTCCTGGCTGCCTGCAGGGGAAGGATTGTGTCTGGGCTCACACTCTCTTCTGTATACTGTGTATCTGGCACAGGAATACAGGGCAGTGTCTGCAACTGTCAGGCTGTTCAGCCGCAGAGAGAACTCATTCTTGGATGTGTCTCTGGAGACTTGATTTGTGAAAAGGGGACATAGTGCTACCGCTGGAACCATATACATAATCCCATCCACTCCAACCCGTTCCTTATTACTGCCCACTCCACACTGCTTCAAAACCATGGCTTTAAGGAACTCAATCAGATCTCTCCTTCTTAACCATTCACTTCTCTTACTACACCAAGCCTTTTATTCTCCATTCCTCACTAAGCTATCCTACCCACTACATCTCATTCTCACCTCTGCTGCTCCTGGACTTGCTCACATCTTTCCTCCCGCCAGAAACATTCTTTGCCTTCAATATGCAGCTCTCCCCAACTTCAAAAGCCCTGCTCAAATCATGTTTCCTTCAGGAGTCCTTTCCCAATTAATTTCTGCTCTTGTCATCTCAGATGGTTTCAATATTCACTGCCGCCCCTCTGTACCATATACACACTTAAATATTCTAAGTAATAATGTTGGTATTTGTTAAGCGCTTACTATGTGCCGAGCACTGTTCTAAGCGCTGGGGTAGACATAGAGGAATCAGGTTGTCCCACGTGGGGCTCACAGTCTTAATCCCCATTTTACAGATGAGGGAACTGAGGCACAGAGAAGTTAAGTGACTCGCCCACAGTCATACAGCCGACAAGTGGCAGAGCTGGGATTCGAACTCATGAGCCCTGACTCCAAAGCCCGTGCTCTTTCCACTGAGCCATGCTGCTTCTCTATAATAATGTTGGTATTTGTTAAGCGCTTACTATGTGCCGAGCACTGTTCTAAGCGCTGGGGTAGACATAGGGGAATCCGGTTGTCCCACGTGGGGCTCACAGTCTTAATCCCCATTTTACAGATGAGATAACTGAGGCACCGAGAAGTTAAGTGACTCGCCCAAAGTCACACAGCTGACAAGTGGCTGAGCCGGGATTCGAACCCATGACCTCTGACTCCAAAGCCCGTGCTCTTTCCACTAAGTCATCATAGCACTTCTATATGTTTTTTGCATAACATTACTCAAATGCTAATTCATCTCCTGATCCTTCTTCCTCATGTGTAATTTATTGTCGTGTTTTTCTCATCCACAAGATTATAAACGCCTTGAAGGCAGGATCATATCTACTAATTCTAGTTTTCTTTTTATAGTATTTAAGTGCTAATTATATGCCAGGTGCTGTATTAAGCACTAGGATAGATATAAGCAAATCAGGTAGGACAGAGCCCTTGTGTTTGAATCTTAGGGGGATTAAAATTCTACAGGAGCTAAAAAGAACCATGGTGCCAACCTGAATCCATGGGAAACAGCTAAGATGGCATTTGCTATCTCTAGGTGAGTTGGGAACCAAAACTTAATTATGGAGAAGTACAAGAGTAATCCATCCATCTTTCATATTTGAGTGCTTACTGTGTGTAGAGAACTGTGGTTTATTCTAAAATTTTCTTTAGTCCTTTTAACCACACACCATTGCTATTTTGGTTCCCTCAGTACTTCTGATGAATTGCTATTTAAGAGGATGTCGATTCTCTTTTGAAGTAATACACTTCATATCTAGTGTGCATATTTTTTTTTGTTTTATATTCCATGAATTGACAGTCCCTCCTGACCGCAGTCCTCCTCCATTCCTTTGCTTCATCTTTCCTCTTCTCTGTGTCTTCTGCCCTACTGCCGTCCCTGATCTTGACTATATGATAATGTTGGTATTTGTTAAACGCTTACTATGTGCAGAGCACTGTTCTAAGCACTGGGGTAGACACAGGGGAATCAGGTTGTCCCATGTGGGGCTCACAGTCTTAATCCCCATTTGACAGATGAGGTAACTGAGGCACAGAGAAGTTAAGTGACTTGCCCACAGTCACACAGCTGACAAGTGGCAGAGCCGGGATTCGAACCCATGACTTCTGACTCCAAAGCCCGGGCTCTTTTCACTGAGCCATGCTGGGGGTGGCAGAGCAGGGAGGAGGGGGAGGGTCTGTGTTGGTTCAGTGTTGGACTATATGTCTTCGTTAGGGTACTGGGCGTAGCAGCTACCTTCTGGGGCTCATTCCCTGCCTACAGTCTGAGGCAGAAGGTCTAGCCAGAGACCTCAGATAAAGCCCTCAGGTTGACTCAGACATTCTTTGTGAAGCAGCAGATTTTTTTACCTACTAGATACTAAGGATATTATTTTATTTCTCCTGACTTCAAGGAGGATTAATCTAAAATACTGATAGTAAGTATTTTAAGAAAATCGTGGCTTAGTGGAAAGAGCATGGGCTTGGGAGTCAGAGTACATCCCGGCTCTGCCACTTGTCTGCTGTGTGACCTTAGGTAAGTCACTTAACTTCTCTGTGTCTCCGTTCCTTAATTTGTAAAATGGGGATTAAAAGTGTGAGTCCCACGTGGGACAAGCTGATTACCCTGTATCCACCCCATTGCTTAGAAAAGTGCTTGGTACATAATAAGCGCTTAACAAATACTGTAAATATTATTATTATTATTGAAAATATTGATGGTATTTGCTAAGTGCTTACAATTTGACTAGGACTGGTTTAGATGCTGGATTTGAAACAAGGTAATCAAACAGTAAGTATGGATCTGGCAGTCAGAAGGACCTAGGGTTCTAATTCCAGCTCCTCTGCATGTCTGCTGTGCACATCCATTCCAATTACGGGGAATCTCATTTTCTGCTTGCTCAGTTACAAACATTGCTTTGTAATTTGTGAATCAGGTAATAATTGAATCAATTAAGTTGGTATTTATATTGAATAAGGCTGCTTTGGGATTATGGAGACCTTTTGACCTACAGACAAAAAATGACCAGTTCATATTAACATACATGAAGGAATTGGTTGGGGCAGAATTCTTGAAGAATTGGTAATGATATTAATAGAAGCAGTGATTTGGCTAAGATTTTTTTTCCTGTGGTTTCTGTTGCTCTGTTCCCCCATTCAGCAGTAGTCCAGTAATGCTCCCAGGGTTTCTGACAGGCTCAGGATGTGGTTTCTCTCACTGTGTGTCTCGCACAGTAATACAGGGCCATGTCCTCTGTTTTCAGGTTGTCCATCTGCAGATAAACCAGGCTGTTGGCACTGTCCTTGGAGATGGTGAATCGGCCTTTCACAGAGTCTGCATAGTATGTGCTGCCATCGCTGGTACTTATAGTGGCAACCCACTCGAGCCTCTTCCCGGAAGCTTGGCGGAACCAGCTCATGTAGTAGTTGCTATTGAAGGAGAATCCGGAGGCTTTACAGGAGAGGCGCAGAGACCCCCCGGGTTGTGTCACGTCTCCCCCGGACTCCATCAGCTGTACATCACCCTGGACACCTGCAAACACAGAGACAGCGTGGATCATGAGAGTTCCGCACACACATACATACACACATGAATTGTCCATGGCTCTCATATCTTTCCTCAATTACCTTGGAGCAGGATCAGGATGGAAACCAAAGTGAGGGCAGACTGCATGATGAGGGCTGAAGGGGCAGTTCTGGGGAGAGCACAGATAGCGAGGCTGGGGCTCCTCTCCCAGAGCTGCAGGAACAGGGCCATGCGGGTTTTAATCTGGGCTGGAAGGGCCCCATTTGCATCTCCTCTTCTCTATAAGAGCACAGCAGCAGCCTCCTGGGGTTCATTCCCTGAATACTGCCTCAAGCAGAAGGACCAAACTTCAGATACAGCACTCAGGTTGCATCAGAGAAGTTTATGAAGCAGCAGTTGTTGGTTTGTGTTTTTTACCTGCTAGATACTAAGGATATTATCTGATTTCTCCCAGTTGCAAGGGGGATTAATCTAAAATACTAATAGTAATGTTAAAAATAATTATGGTATCTGCTAAGTACTTACAATTTGACTAGGACTGGGCTAGATGCTTGAGTAGAAACAAGGTAATCAAACAATAAGTCTAAGCACAATGGGGCTTACAGTCAAAAGAAGTATGAAGTCCTGTAGCCTAGTAGAGCACGGATCTGGAAATCAGAAGGACCTGGGTTCTAATCCCAGCTCCTCCACTTGTATGCTGGGTAAATCACTTAACTTCTCTGTGCCTCAGTCACCTCCTCTGTAAAATGGGGATTAAGACTGTGAGCCCCTTGTTGGACATGGACTGAGTCCAACTTGATTAACTTGTATTCATTCATTAATTCTTTATTTAGCACTTATTGTGTGCAGAGTACTGTAGTAAATGATAGGGAAAGTACAATATAACAATACACAGACACATTCCATTCTCACAGTGAGCTAAATTTGTATCTACTCCAGTGCTTAAAACAGTATCTGGCACAAGTTAAGCTTTTAACAAATACCATTAAAAAAAGAAAAGGTCAGGAGGCAGATATTTAATGCCCAATTTACAGATGAGGAAACTAGTGCAAAGTGATTTTCTGAGGTCCCACAGCCAAAAAGCAACAGAAATTAAGTTAAAACCTGGGTCATCTGCTCTTGTTTCTTTAGTATTCAGGATGACACCATTGGGAAACTAGCAAGATGATGTCTATATTCAATATACTCTTTGAGAAATTTGATTCCACAATGCATCTACCATCTGAGTTTTGTAAGATTGGGGAAAAGTATTTGTCACTGAGTAGCACACAAGATTACGGAGGGCAAGGAAAAGTTACAGGAGTGTGGGCATATCCACTGTTTTAGGTAAATAAATTCTAGGTCTGGGGTGTGGGGAGGTCCGTGAGGCAAACCTGGTCATTTTAGGTTTGTTACTGGGCTTGTTACTAATGCCCAGCATTCAGGGGAGTCTGAACTGCACATCACAGAAGTTGTAGGACCTAGAGCTTAAAGCTGATGCCAACAGGTTACAGGACCTGTGTGGTGTCCCATAACTGCATTTGCAGAAGAAGTGCTCAGTCGCAAATCTAAACTGGGCTAACGGGCAGCAAAGTATGGGAAGCAACTCAGTGATGCTATCCAAGGGTTCCCCAGAAGAGACCATCACAGAGAGGATTCATTCAGTAAAAAAAAGTCCTGACTGAGGATGGATGGAAATGAAAATTTTTTCCTCTCCGGTGTGCACTCAGAACAATGTATGTCTCAGGTTGGAAAAGACGGGATGGTCCCTGGGGGAAAGCTGTATGCTGAGCAGGGAGAGGAACCACAGACTCTGAACTGAAACTCCTTCTCTTTCTAGCTTTCCACCTGTTCCTGGAACTGCTCCCCCCACTGCCCAGACTCCTCCGGTTCCCCTGCAGGGGAAAGTTTGTGTCTGGGCTCACACTCAGTGTCCCACTAATAGCCATGTGTGCAGCTGTCACACTGTTTAGCAGCAGAGAGAACTCTTTATTGAATGTGTCTCTGGAGATCTGATTCATGAGAAGGGGACAGAGTGTTACTACTGGAATCATATTCATATCCTATCCATTCCAGCCCCTTCCTTATTATTGCCCATTCCACACTGCTTCAAATCCTTGGCTTTAAGGAACTTAGTCAGTTCTTTCCTTCTTATACCATTCACTTCTCTCACTGTAGCCCTCCTTGCATTCTCCATTTCTCAATAGCTACCCTACCCACTGGATCTCATTCTCATCTCTGTCACTTCTTGCCTTGCATAAACCTTTCCTCTTGCCAGGAACACTCTCTGCCTTCAATCTACAACTCTCCCCAAAGTCAAAAACTTGCTCAAATCACATTTCCTTCAAGAAAACTTACCCAATTAATTTCCATTCTCATCTCAAATCACCCCTATATACACTCCTGTCCCTCTGTACCACATACACACTTATATATTCTAAATTACCCATAGCACCTCTAAATGTTTCTTACATAATAATGTTGGTATTTAAGTGCTTACTATGTGCAGAGCACTGTTCTAAGCGCTGAGGTAGATACAGAGTAATCAGGTGGTGCCACATGAGGCTCACAGTCTTCATCCCCATTTTACAGATGATGGAACTGAGGCCCAGAGAAGTGAGGTGACTTGCCCACAGTCACACAGCTGACAAGTGGCAGATCTGGGATTCGAACCCATGACCTCTGACTTCCAAGCCCAGGCTCTTTCCACTGAGCCACGCTGCTTCTCCTAACAGTACTCAACTACTAACTCATCTCCTGTTCCTTCTTCCTCAGTATGTAATTTATTACTGTGTTGGTCTCATCCACAAGATTGTAAATGCCTTGAGGGCCAGGAACATATCTACTAAATCTAGGGGTTTTTATGGTATTCGTTTAAGTGCTTATTGTGTGTCAGACACTGTACTAGGTGCTAGGGTAGATACAAGCTAATCAGGATGAGCAGAACCCCTTTGTTCAATCCTACTGGACCTAAAATTTTACTGGGCCAAAAGGAACCTTGGTGCCAACCTGAATTCATGGGAAACAGGTGAGTGTTTACTATATCTTGGGGAGTTGGGAACCAAAATTAATTTATGGACAAGTGCAAGAGTAATCAATCCATCTGTTGTAATTATTGAGTGCTTACTGTGTGTAGTTAACTGTGGTTTATTCTAAAATTTTCTTTAGGCCTTTTATCCAGTTACCGTTGCTATTTTGGTTCCCTCAGTAGTTCCTAAGAATTGCTATTTAAGAGAATGTCTATCCTCTTCTGAACTAAGTAAATACCTTTTGTCTTTGTTGTACCTAAATGAATTTTTTTTGTGTTTTACATTCTGTGAATTGACAGTCACTCATTACCCCATCCCTCTTCCATTCCTTTGCTCCATGCTTCCTCTTCTCGGTGTCTCCTGCCCTGCTCCTGCCCTTGTGCCTATGTGAGGCTGGGGGTGATGGAGCAGGAAGGAGGAGAAGGGTCTGTGTCTGATCACTGTTGATCTAATTGTCTAGGATAAGGTGTGCAGAAGGGGTGTTCACATCCATTCCAAGAACTGGGAATTTCATTTGCTGCTTGCTTGATTACAAACATTGCCTGATAACTTGTGAATCAGGTAATAACTGAATCCATGAAGTTTGTATTTAAGCTGAAAAATGCTGCTATGGGATTTTGGAGACCTCTGATTACTTATAGAGGAAAAAAAGGACTAGCTCATATTAACTTTACATACTTGAAGGGATTTGTGAGGGATAATTATTTAGGAATTAGTAGCAACATAATGATAGAATCAGTGATTGGGGCAAGATTTACCATTCGCGGTTTCTGTTGCTCTGTTCCCCCAGGCAGCAGCAGCTCAGGAATCCTACCTGAGTTTCTGACAGGCTCAGGATGTGGTTTCTATCACTGTGTGTCTTTTGCACAGTAATACCGGGCTGTGTCGTCAGTTTTCAGGCTGTTCATTTGTAGATGCATCAGTCTGTTGGCATTGTCCTTGGAGATGGTGAATCGGCCTTTCACAGAGTCTGCGTAGGTTGGATAGCCCTCATCCCCTCTTATAGCTGCAACCCATTCCAGCCCCTTCCCGGGAGCCTGCCGGACCCAGTGCATATAGTAGTCTTTGCTGGGGGCAAATAAGAAGTTTGTACAGGTGAGGCGCAGAGATGCTCCGGGCTGTCTCAAGTCTCCCCCAGACTCCACCAACTGGCCCTCACACTGGATAGCTGCAAACCCAGAAACAACATGGAGCATGAGAAAGGTGTCTCTCTCAGACACACACACACACAAGCATTCACACACAAATTATCCTTGTTTCTCACATCTTTCAACAGCTACCTTGGAGCAGAGTCAGGATGAAAACGAGACTGAGGGCAGACTGCATGGTGGGGGAGGTTCTGGGGTAAGTAGGGGAATGACACAGCAGGGCTGGAGCTCCTCTCCCAGAACTGTAGGGAGAAGGGCCCTGTAGGCTTTAATCAAGGCTTGAGGGGCCCCATTTGCATCTCCTTCTCTCTATAAGGACACAGCAGCCGCCTCCTGAGATAGGTCCCTGCCCTCAGCCGCAGAAAGGAGGGGCCAGCAAAGCCTCCATCCAGCATACAAGGGGAGAGTCTGAAGTGTTTCTGAGCAACTGAAGAAAGGGTGGAAAGTGCTCAGAATCAGAGTAAACACCCTGGCAACTGGGGAGATTAATAGTTGTAGAAAATAAGCTCTGTCAAATCTCCAGGAGTTATGCAATCCACAGAAATCCTCTGAACACCGTTCTGCTGCTCAGGTTGGAATGCTCAAACATCATGGAGAAGTTGGACAGGCAATCAGCGAATGTCACTACACTTTTAAGAAGGTCACAGTGGATTCAGAACACAGTTCAAGAGGAAATATCTACAAGGAAAAAATGCACTACTAAATTTATTCACCAAGACAGCTCTAAAGTGTTTTCAGTTATAACAACAAATTTGCGACCTACAAAGGTCACATCAAAATCTGTGGCTAAAGCCTTACTCTCACAAGTCTACCTGAAAACCAAAAATACTTTCCTACTCTATAATCTCCACACGAAGACACATCCAAGCCTATGCCAAACATTCTAGAACATCCAGAATAGGTCCTCACACCTAACCCAGTGACATTGCTCCAGCGAGACATGGATTAGGGAGGGGATGACAGGGATTTGGAGATGAAGTTGCCAACTTTGGTAGGGGAAGAGGTGTGGGCTTATGTGATGATGCACGATCTATGGGATGGGGTGATTCCCCTGGATACCAAACTTGAAAATCCCCTAATTTGACACTGGCCAGACCAACCGCCAACTATTTGGGCCAGGAATTGTGATACATGATGCATAGAATTTTAATGTGTGAGTTAATGTCCCCCTTCCCAGAAAATACACCCTTAAGGGGCTAAATCCTGCCCTCTTCGTCTCAGCAGCTCAACTCAATCAATCTAGTATTTATTGAGCAGTTACTGTATGCAATTCACTTGACTAAGATATATGGAGACTACAATACAACAGAGTTGGTAGACATGTTGCAGGACAAAAATGAGTTAAAGTCTACAGGGAGAGGTGGAAAAATATTATAGATATGAACATAAGTGTCAAATGTACAAATACAAAACACAACAGGATGGAAGGGATTAATTTTTTCTTGGGGGAAAGTGGCCTCTGGGCAGGGAGAGGAAACCACAGACACTGAAGAGAAGCTCATTCTCTGCCTTGCTCTCCACCTGCTTCTGAAACTGGTCTCCTTGTGCTCAGTGGGTCCTGAGCGCCCCCTGATGCCCAGCTTCCTCCTGACCCCCTGCAGAGGAGAGTTTGTGCCTGGGCTCACACTCACTGCCCCACACCTGTGTGTCTGGCCCAGTGATACACGGTCGTGTCTGTGGCTGTCAAGCTGTTCATCTACAGAGAGAACTCATTCTTGGATAGGTCCCTGGTGATGGAGATTTAATTCATGAGAGAGGGGGCATAGTGTTACCTCTGGCAGCGTGGCTCAGAGGAAAGAGCACGGACTTGGGAGTCAGAGCTCATGGGTTTGAATCCCGACTCTGCCACTTGTCAGCTGTGTGACTGTGGGCAAGTCACTTCACTTCTCTGTGCCTCAATGACCTCATCTGTAAAATGGGCATGAAGACTGTGAACCCCACGGGGACAACCTTATCACCTTGTATCCTCTCCAGCACTTAGAACAACGCTTTGCACATAGTAAGTGCTTAACAAATGCCATTATTATTATTAAAATGGGGATGAAGACTGTGAGCCTCACTTGGGACAACCTGATGACCCTGTATCTCCCCCAGTGCTTAGAACAGTGCTCTGCACATAGTAAGTGCTTAACAAATACCGACATTATTATTATTATCCATTCATCCCAAGTGCTTAGTACAGTGCTCTGCACATAGTAAGCGCTCAATAAATACTATTGAATGAATGAATGAATTCCCCGGCGGCTAATGGATCCAGCTTCATCTGTAGCTGCTGGTGACTGATTCAGCAGAGAGGGCACAGACAAGTCTGAGAGACTCCAAGTGTTTGACCACTCCCAGACCGGACTCCACCAGCTTCCACTCAGACAGGATGTCTGGGAACAAGAAGAGACAAAGTGAACCCCACACAGCAGAGATCCACTCCCATATCCCCCTTTCTGAAATCTTGCACTCACAGCAAGGAGCTGCCAGCAGGGAGAGGAGCAGCCACCAGAATTTCATGTTCTTCTGGACCAAAGAAAGAACATCCTTTCCAGAGACCTCCAGCCCAGAGACCTCCAGCCCAGGGCCAGGAGAGAGATAAGCCCTCCTCAGTGAGGGGACACTACTTCACCTGTGAGTCTGGGGGTGATTTGCAAAAGGAATGCCCACTCTGGGTTTAAAGGGGAGAGTGGATGAAGAGAGCTTTGTATCTGGGCCTCTCCTGACTAGAGGAGTTGGCTCTTTTGGTCCAGAACAGCGACAATGGGTCTGTCCCTGAACCCTCAGTCATCACCAAGCCTGGTGGCTGAGAATTCCCTAAGAGGTTTTGCAAGGAATCTGTCCCAGGTTGGCCAGAGATGCAACCTGAGATAGAGGTGGACTCAGAACACTGAGAGGCTTATGGCCCTTCCTCTGCTATTTCCTCAGTAACTGCCTATGGATCATGCCAGGCCCAGGAGCTTTACAGAATGGTCCAGGGACACTGGAAAGACTGCACAGGACACACATAGACCAGAAATCTTAGCACACAGATCCAGACTGGCATCAACCAAGAGGCCTTCGTTTCCTCATTTCCCCTAATCCCCTTCCTCTGCACCACTATGCACTGGGATCTGTACCCCTTAGGTACTTGATATTCAACCCACTCTCCCTCCCACAGCCCTTATGTACATAGCCTTCCATTCTGTCATGTCTCTTATCAATCAATGGTATTTATTGAGTACTTCTTATTTGTAGAGCACTGTACTAAGCACTTGAAAGAGTACAATGCGACCAATTTAGCAGACATATTCCCTGACCATAACAACTTTACAGTCCAGAGTGGGAGATCTGAAATTTATTTTAGCTCTTTATAGGTAGGGAACATGGCTATTATATTGTTCTTATCCATGTGCCTAGTCCAGTGCTCTGCACACAGAAAGCACTCCATAAATACCTTTGATTGATTGATCTTCCAGCCAAATTCATGGCAATGGAGCCCTGTTCCCTTTCTCCTGGTCCCCCATCTCAGTGAAGCCTCAGCTCAAGGAAAACAGCCCCTTCTTCCAATGCAACCCACTAGACTGCACCCTCTAGACTACAACCTCATAGTAGGCATAGAATGTGTCTATTATATTGCACTCTTCCAAGTGCTTAGTACTGTGCTCTGCACACAGTAAGTGCTCAAAGAATAGGACTGATGATTGATTAATAAATACTACTGATTATTTAGATTCAGTTTCCATTCACTTTGGTGTCATCTTTGCTTCTTCACTGAAAAATCCTTCACAAGTGGTAACATGAAATAAACAATAACTTCGTAAAACCCTATGGATCAATAGGCACATTTTACCCATGTTTGTGGTCTCTTCTGTTTCTCTTATACTAACTCTCTCATATTTTCTGCTTCTAGTACCTCCCTTTCTCAGAGAGACCATTTCAAAATTAGGTGGAATTCAAAGAGGATGCAGTACTCGCTAGTAGAGTTGATTAAATGTGCTCTTGGGATGTGCTTTATTGGTAACAGTAGTCTCCATGCTATGATGATCACTGGACTCTTTCTATTTCACTATTTTAGATTTTCAGCCTTTTGTTGTTTCAGTTGAGAATCAGAAAATAAATACGCTGAAGTAGAATTTGAAATGAGGAAAAATACTTAAGGAATGACTCATAATTAAGAGGAAAATATTGAGAGATTGACAAAGAATTGTTCTTCTTGATCAAATGTTAGATGATGTAATTTTCAGGAATTTTTAGTAATCAGTGAGTTGGAAGGTGGAAAGTCCAGGCTGGGGCTGTTGTCTGTGGTCTCTGCTGCTCTGCTCCCCCAGACAGCTGTAGCCCAGGAATCCTCCCCAGTTTTCTGACAGGCTCAGGATGTGCTTTCTCTCACTGTGTCTCTCGCACAGTAATAGAGGCCCATGTTCTCAGTTTTCAGGCTGTTCATCTGCAGAAGCACCAGGTTATTGGCGTTGTCCTTGGAGATGGTGAATCGGCCTTTCACAGTCTGCAATGTTTGTGCTGCCAGTGCTGGTATGTATAGCTGCAACGCACTCGAGCCCCTTCCCTGGAGCCTGGCGGACCCAGTTCATCCAGTAGCTGCTACTGAAGGAGAACCCGGAGGCTTTACAGGAGAGGCGCAGAGACCCCTCAGGCTGTCTCAGATCTCCTCCAGACTCCACCAGCTGGACATCACCCCGCACACCTGTAAACAGAGACAACATGGATCATGAGAAGAGTTACACACACATACACACACTCACACGCACAAATTATCCATGTCTCTCACATCTTTCCCTAATTACCTTGGAGCAGGGTGAGGATGGAAAGCAGACTGAGGGCAGAGTGCATGGTGGGGGCTGTGGGGACAGCACAGAAAGCGGGGCTGGGGCTCCTTTCCCAGAGCTGCAGGGACAAGAATGGTGCAGGCTTTAATCAGGGATGGAGACACTGCATTTGCATTTCCTCCTTGCTATAAGAACACAGCAGCCGCCTTCTGGAGCTCATTTCGTGCCCTCTGTCTCAAACAGCAGGATCAGCTAGAGCCCCCAGACCTTGAGGTTGACTCAGGCATGATTGTGAAGTAGCCGATTTTTATCTGCTAGATATGAAGGATATTACTTGCTTTTGAGGACCTTTTCTCCTGGCTATAGTTAATTTTATATTAATCTAAAATATAAATAGTAATGTTAAAATAATAATTATGGTATCAGTTATGTGCTTACTTCTTGACAAGGACTGGACTAGCTGCTGGAGTAGAAACAAGATACCCCTTAAGTACTTGATATTCACTCCACCACACAACCCTTATGTATACAGCCTTCCACTCTGTCATTTCTCCTATCAGTCAGTGTTATTTATTGAGCCTTTAGTATTTGCAGAACACTGTACTAAGCACTTGATAGAGTACACTACAACAGACTTAGCAGGCATATTCTCCTGGTCTCCCATCTCAGTGAAGCCTCTGCCGAAGGAGAGCAGCCCCATCCTCAAATGCTACCCACCAGGCTGAACCAGGCACTTGCTGTATCCCAGACTAAAGACTGCATCAGTCTCCTTGCTGACCTCCTGCCTCTACTCCTTCCCTTCTCCAGTCAACATTCTGTTATCTGGATCATTTCTCTAACACATCATTCTATACATGTCTCCTCCCAACTAAAATATCTCCAATTATTTCCTATTCCACACTGCTTCAAAAACATTGGCTTTAAGGAATTCAATTGTCTCTCTCCTTCGTATACCATTCACTTCTCACACTATATCCCAGGTTGCATTTTCCTTACTCACTGGAGCTCATTCTCATCTCTGCCCCATCTCTCTTTGTTCACATCTTTCCTTCTGCCAGGAATTCTCTCTGCTTTCAATCTACAGGTCTCCCTAACTTCAAATCCCTTCTCAAATCACACTTCCTCCAGGCATCCTTCCCCAGTTAATATCTCCTCCCATCTCAAATAACACCACTATTCACTCCCAACCCTCTGCAGCCCATAGACACTGAAGTATTCTCAGTCTCCCATAGCACCTCTATACATCTCTTACATCCATTACTCAAATACTAACAGATATTCTGTTCCTTCTTCCTCATATGTAATTTAATAGTGTTTGTCTCATCCACAAGGTTATAAACCACTTGAGGGCCTGGTCACATCTACTAATTCTAGTTTCGTGTTTTTCGGTATTCGTTAAGTGTATATTATGTGTCAGGCACTGTTCTAAGCTTTAGGGTAGTTAGAAGCTAATCAGGTTGGCCTTGCTCCGTGTCATGCAGCAGACAAGGGGTGGATCTGGGGATAGAAACCAGGTTCTTTTGACACCTGAGCCCATTCTCTATCCACTAGAACACACTACTTTAATCAAACTAATCAGTTTGTCATATTTATTGAGAATTTAGTGTATGCAGAGCCCTGAACTAAGAGCTTGGGAAAGTACGATATAACAAAGAAACAGACGCATTCCATGCCCAGAATGAACTTTCAACCCAGAGGGGGAGCCAGACATGAATATATAAATACATTCTGGCTATGTACATAAGTGCTATGGGGTGTGGGTGGGAGGATAAATAAACTTAAAACGTCCAAAACGGAACTCCTTATCTTCACACTCAAACCCTGTCCTCTTCCTGACTTTACCATCACTGTAGACAGCAATCCTTTCTGTCTCACAAGCTCAACCTTGGCATTATTGTTAAATCTGCTCTCTCATTCAATATATCACTGAATCCTGTTATTTCAACCTTCACAACATCACTAGAATCCACTCTTTCTTCTCCATCCAAAGTGCTACCATTTTAATCCAAGCCCTCATCTTATACCACCTTGTTTACTGTTTCAGCCACCTTACTGACCTCCCTGCCTCCTGTCTCTTCCAATTCCAGTCACAAATCAAAACTGAGCTATCAGGCACAGAAGTATGGGAAACAATTCACTGGTGCTATCCAGGGTTGCTCAGGAAGAGGCCAACATAGAGAGGATTCATTCAATAAACAATGTCCTGACAGAATGGATGAAAATGAGAATGAGAATTTTCTCCTCCCCGGTCTGCACTAAGGGCAATGTTTGTCACGGGTCAGGAAGGAGGGGATTGTCCCTTGGAGAAAGTTGTGTGCCTAGCAGAGAGAGGAAACCGCAGACTCTAAACTGAAACTCCTTCTCTGCCTCGCTCTCCACCTGTTTCTGGAACTGGACTCCTGGTGCTTACTGGGTCCTGAGCTCCCCCTTCTGCCCAGCCTCCCCCTGACAGCCTGCAGCGGAAGGTTTGAATTTGGGCTTACACTCATTGCTCACACTGTGTCTCTCCCTCAGTAATACAGGGCCATGTCTGTGGCTGCCACACTGCTCAGCTGCAGAGAGAACTTGTTTTGGTATGTGTCTCTGGAGACAGAGATTCTATTCTTTATAGATATCTGAGCCAGTGCTGCCAGTATATCCTGTATAAACCAGCCACTCCAGGCCCTTACCCAGTGGCTGTCGATCCAGTGCCACCAGCTACTTCTGGCTACAGTAGATACAAGTTAATTAATTAATTAATGTTGGTATTTGTTAAGCGCTTACTATGTGCAGAGCACCTCTCTAAGCGCTGGGGTAGATACAGGGTAATCAGGTTGTCCCACGTGAGGCTCACCGTTAATCCCCATTTTACAGATGAGGTCACTGAGGCCCAGAGAAGTGAAGTGACTTGCCCACAGTCACACAGCTGACAAGTGACAGATCTGGGATTCGAACCCATGACCGCTGACTCCCAAGCCCGGGCTCTCACCACTGATAATCTGAGGGTCTCCGAGGGCTTCCACAATGCAGGGCCAGACTCCACCAGCTGCACCTGGGACAGGACTCCTGGGAACAAAGAGAGACACAATGAACTGCACAGCAGAGACCTGCTGCCCATCTCCCCTTTTCTGAAATCTCACAGACACTCACATCAGGGAGCTGTCAGCAGGAAGGAGAGCAGCCACAAGGATTTCATGTTCTTCTGGACCAGGGAAATCATGTCTTTCCCCTGCACTCTATCACCAACCTAATATGTGAGATAAATGAGATCAGGCCACAGTGAGTAAGCTGGTACTAGCAGAGTGGAGTGTGCTGGCTGGGGTGCAGTAGGAGATCAGTGAGGTGAGGTAATAATAACGCTGGTATTTGTTAAGCGCTTACTATGTGCAGGGCACTCTTCTAAGCGCTGAGGTAGATATAGGATAATCAAGTTGTCCCACGTGAGGCTCACAATTAATTCCCATTTTACAGATGAGGGAACTGAGGCCCAGAGAAGTTAAGTGACTTGCCCACAGTCACACAGCTGACAAGTGGTGGAGCGGGGATTCGAACCCATGACTTCTGATTCCCAAGCCCAGGCTCTTTCCACTGAGACACACTGGTAGGAGGGGGCAAGTTGATTGAGTGCTTTAATGTCAATGGTAAGGACTTTCAGTTTGAGGTGGAGGTGGATGGGCATCCACTGGAGACTTGTAGATGATTTTCAGTCGCTTCAGTGTCAGCAGTGCAATAGGGACTGAGTGAAGCCTGAAGGAAACTGAGTTTGTGCAACAGACTCTATCGGAAAGCTGTTCACCCTACCAGTCTTCCTGAAGCCTGCTACCTAGGCAGGACACTGTCCCACAGTGCACACCATAGAAGAATGAAGAAGAACATAGATTTGTAGATATTAATGAAGACTGATGTTTCAGAGCATCACAGGCTGGATGTGTGTGGAGAATGGATGCACAAGTGGCTGCTGTATGAGGGTCCCAAATGGGACACATGTGTGCCAGGAGGGGAGAATCCATGATATTAAGATGGAGCCAAACACTGCCTCTAACAGGACTGTTGGGAGACTTTGATAGTGGGCAGTGCAGGAGTCAGAAGAGGGATTGGTCTCTCTGAGCTGAAGCTGTGTGGAGGCAGGAAGATACAGAGACAGTCTTTAAATACAGAAACGGCCCTGCAAACAGTAACTGCACCCATCCTTCATCAACCTTTTCAGTCCTGTCAGAGGCATGGGTAGGAGTTCACAGTCGAAGGGCCATCTTTGAAAATGAATAGCAACTACAAGTATGACAAATGTGCTCCCAACTACACCTAGATCACAAAAGCCCCTAAGGCTCTGGAGCGATGATCCATCCAGACAGTTAAAGGACGGCAGTAGGTGAAGTGCAGCCTGAAATGGCAGCTCAGCTGCTGACTTTCCAGGGTCTGGATGAGGGAAAGATGCTTTACATCAATACCAATCACTGGGGAAAACCTGCCTACCTGATGAAATCAGCTGGAGCTCAGCCATTTCCAGGGAAGGACTTGGAGAAAGTGGCAAGTGGAGAGGGGGCTGAAAGGTTTAAAAAGCTCCAGAGGAGGAAGGCTTTTCTTCCTTGTCTGCCAATTGTGTGTAATACGAGGAGATTATTGAATCCTACTGGAGCTAAAAGGAATCTCGGTGCCAGCCTAAATCTATGGGAAACAGGTAAGTGGACATTTGCTATATCTTGGGGAGTTGGGATTTGAAATTAAATTAAGAAGATGAGCAAGAGCACTGTGGTTTATTCCAAAATTTGCTTTAAGCCTCTTAACCAGTTACTGTTACTATTTTGGTTCCCTCAGTAGCTTCCATGAATTGCTATTTGAGAATATGTTGATCCTCTCCTGGACTAACAGAATATACTTCATCTCTGTTGTGTATAAATTTGTTTGTGTATTTTACCTGCTGTGAATCCACAGTTTCTCCAGACCTCAACCCTCTTCCATTTTTTCATTCCCTGCTTCTTCTTTTCAGTGTCTCTTGCCTTCCCTAAGAGAGGTTGGCAGGGGAATGGGAGGGGGTCTGTGTTGGGTCATTTACATGTCTAGGTTAGGGTGTTGGGTGTAGAGAAGCAGTGTGGCTTAGTGGAAAGAGCCTGATCTTGGGAGTCAGAGGTTGTGGGTTCTAATCCTGGCTCCTCCACTTGTCTGCTGTGTGACCTTGGGCAAGTCACTTAACTTCTCTGTGCCTCAGTGACCTCATCTGTAAAAATGGGAATTAAAAAATGTGAGCCCCACAAGGGACAATCTGATTACCCTGTATCTACCCCAGCGCTTAGAACAGTGCTCTGCACATAGTAAGTGCTTAACAAATACCATAATTATTATTAGAAGGCAAGCTCACATCCATACCAAGCACAGAAAATTTTATTGCTGCTGGTTTGATTGCAAAGATTGTGTTATAATTATAATTGCAATACAGGCAATAGTTGAATCCATGAGGTTTATATTTAAGTTGAATAAGGGTGTTTTGGGACTTTCGGGGGCTTTGAATTACCTATAGAAGAACAAAAGGCAAGGTCACATTAACTTGAAGGAATTTGTCAGGGAGAACTCTTTAGTAATTACTAACAACATTAATAATGCAATCAGTGATTGTGCTAAGGAGCCAAGACTTGTTGACTGGCTTTTGCTGCTCTGTTGCCCTGGCCAGCAGCAGACCTGGAATCCTCCAGGGTTTCTGGTAGGCTCAGGATGTGGTTTCTCTCAATGTACGTGTCATACATTAATACAGGGCCGTGTCCTCGGTTTTTAGGCTGTTCAGTTGCAGATGCAGCAGGCTGTTGCTATTGTCCCTGGAGATGGTGAATCAGCCTTTCACCGAGTCTGCATAGTATGTTTTGCCTCCATCACTATTTATTCTTGCAACCCACTCCAGACCCTTCCCTGGAGCCTGGCAGACCCAGTTCATGAAGTCATCCCTCAAGGTGAATCCAGAGGCTTTACAGGAAAGTCGCACAGCACCCTCAGGCTGTCTCACATCTCCGCCCCAGACTCCACCAGCTGGACATCACCCTGGACACCTACAAGCACAGAGACAACATGGAGCATGAGAACTGTCACACACCAATGCACACACATACACACACACATAATCCATGTCCCTCACATCTTTCACTAATTACCTTGGAGCAGGATCAGGATGGAAAGCAGACTGAGGGCAGACTGCATGTTGGGGGGTATGGGAATGGTTCTGGAGGCAGGAGGGGAAAGGCACAGACAGCAGGACTGGGGCTCCTCTCCCAGAGCTGTACGGACAGGGGCTGTTCTGGCTTTTATCAGGGCTAGATGGGCCCCCTTTGCATCTCCTCCTCTTTAAGGTAACAGCAATCTTCTCCTGGGTTTAGTACCTGCCCTCAGTTTCAGAAAGGAGGGACTAGCAGAACCTCTATCCAGAACCCAAGGGGAAGAATCTGAGATGTCTAAAGAGTGCTTAAACTGGGAGTAATCACATTAGCAACTGGAAAAATAGAAAATAATAATAATTTGGTATTTGTTAAGCACTTGCTATGTGCTGAGCACTGTTCTAAGCGCTGGGTAGATACGTGTTAAAAGATTAAACCCTCTGAGGTTCAAATCTCCTGTGAGCCCACTGTGGGCAAGGATTGACTCTGTTCCTGAATTGTACTTTCCAAGCACTTAGTACAGTGCTCTGCACACAGTAAGCACTCAATAAATATGAATGAATGAATGGATATTCAGTCCACATTAATCCTATGAATACTGTTCCACTGCTCAGACTGGAGGGCTGGGACCATGGGGAAGTGGGAGGGGCAATCAGGGAGTGTCACTAAAGTTTTAAGAAGGTCATAGTGGAGTCAGAACACATTGCAAGTGACAAAACCTAGAAGGAAAAGATTCAGTAGTAAATCTAATCAACAAGGTTAATTCCAAAGTCTTTTCTGGGGTAACAAATCAGTCACATAGGTACGTGCACATCATAATCAATGGTGAAAGTTTTACTATCACATTTCTAAAGTGAAAACCAAAATTGCTTCCCTACTGTGAGAAACAACCTTACCCACTCTGTATTCTCCACAAAAAGACATATTCAGCATACACCAAACCTTGTACACCACACGGAATTGGTCCTCAACCCTGCTCCAGCCCAGACATAGAACAGGGAGCTGGAGTTGGAAATGCAAACTTTGATAGGGGAAGTGTGGTGCGTTCGGGTGCTGATGCATGATCTATGGGGTGGGCGAATCCCCTGAATTTCAGCATTAAGAATCCTTTAACTTGCCATGGGCCCAGACCAATTGCAAATTTTCCAGAGTTTTTTCCAGGAATTGTGATGTACAATGAATAGATCTATAATGTGTGAGTTAGTGTCCAGCTTCCCCCAAAATAATGATGATAATTATGGTATTTAAGTGCTTACTACATGCCAAACACTGTTCTAAACACTGGGGAAGATACCAGGTTATCAGGCTGTCCCATGTGGGGCTCAAAGTCTTAATCCCCATTTTACATTTTACAGAAGAGGTAACTGAGGCACAGAGAAGCCCACTTTAAGATGCTCAATCCTGCCCTCTCTGTCTCAGAATAATCATTCAATCAATCAGTGTGATATTTATTGAGCAATTACTGTGGGCAGATCTTTGTACTAAATTACTGGGAGAGTAAAATACAACAGAATTGTTAGCCACATTCACTGCCCACAATGAGCTTACTGTATGGAAGGGGAGAGAGACATTATAAATAATTTATGGAGATGTACATAACTGCTGAATGTATGAGTACAAGAGTTATATGATTAGGAAGGAGAGGATTAAATGTCACTGGGGGAAAGCTGTGTGCTGGGCAGGAAGGGGAAACCGCAGACTCGGAATAGAGACTCCTCTGCCTTACTCTCACCTGCTCCTGCAACTGGGCTCCTTGTGCTAAGTGGGTATTGAGGGCCCCCTCCTGCCCAGCCTCCTCCTACAGGCCAAGGTTTTTTGTCTGAGCTCACACTCACTGACCCGCACTATGTAATTCTCAAATAATAATGTCTGCTGCTGTGACTCTGTTCATTTGTAAGTAGAAATTGGAGCTGTCCTTGGAGGCTGTTAATCGGCCCTGTTTGGCCGGTTGTAGTAATTATTACTTGAGCTATAGTAAGTGACCAGCATCTCTAGCCCCTTCTCAATCTCCTGTCAGATCCAACCCATGTAGTAGCTGCTTGGGTCAAACCCGCCGACTGTGCACTGCAGGCTGTGGGACTGTCCGGGCTGGGCCAGGGCTGGGCCAGTGCTGGGGATGACTGCATCAGGATGACCTCTGAGTGGACATCTGGAAGGGAATGAAAAGATAGAGTGAAACTTCATGGGGATTGATTTCCCATCACTGGGATGGAGAGGGCAAGTGGTGCAAGAGGGCATGGGTGGAAACCTGAACTCACAGGAGAGACCAGTGAGGAGGAGGAAGATGTGGGCCAGAGATATCACGGTGCTGGGAGTGGAGAGGAACTGAGTCCAGGGACAGAGCTGGAAAAGGAATCTCTGAAGTGGGCCAGGACCTGGTCTGTGGTTCCTAGAGAAGGATTAAAGAGGAATCTGGAGCTGTAGAATTTGCATGCTCCACCCAATGCTGAATGAGCCCAGCGTGAATAATGGACCAGACCCACCCTCCCAGACAGGTAGAGACTTCCCAGGGGAGGAGACCTGATACTTGGTGGGGAGAGCCTGCAGGGTACCTAGCCTGTGGGAGGAAGACTGATGGATCTGAGGGCAGAGTCCCAGCTAAGGTTTAAGGGTGACCGTGGGACATAGAACATGGCATGAAGCAATGGCTCTACATGGGCGGGTTCGTGCACACTTCTGGAAGAGCAATGGGAAAATCACTTACTTTTTCCACCCATTCTCCATGGGGAACTGTTAGTCACAGTGGGGAAAAAAATCTCCCCTATGAAAAAGATGTAACCCGGGTTCTCATCCTGGTTCTTCCTACTGGGAACAGGATACAGGGATGACCCAGAAACAGACCTTGAGGAAGCAGGACTCTGCAGGGAGAAGGGGGTGGGTGGCAGTCATTGAAGAGAGAGGCTGCATACTCACTCCACTGGGGGCTACAGAGAATCAGAAAGGACGGTGAGGCAGGCAAAGGGGACATGATGGGAGTTACTCCTGGAGGATCTTTGAGATTTGTTCCTTAGGTGAGTGACTGTGTGATGGGAGTGGAAGAGAAAACATTGGAGAAGGTTTTTGTCTCATCTCCCACCCAACTGTCTAGGAGTTCCCAAGAAGAGGCTCACTGCCTTGATCAATTTAAATTACTGTTCAGATGCCTCACTCATTCAATAGTATTAAGTGCCTACTGCATGCACTACACTGTACTAATCTCTGAGAAAAAATCATGGATGAGAATTCAAAATGGGCAGGAGGCCAGTGAGGGGCTCATAATCCAAGAAAAAGGCAGGGAGCATTGGCAGTCAACACATTAGGAGAGATGAAGAAGAAAAGATGCTAGAACATAAAAGATACAGACAGGACAGATATAATAAGAGCACTGGAGCAATGCGACCAGTGGGGCAGAGTTTTAGATTCTGCCATGCCTCAGGAGGGGCTGGTCAGAGTCACTACAGACCTGGCGGTCACAGTAAGTAGAGTAAATTGGCATTAGAGGAGCAAAGTTTTTGGGCTGGGTTGTAGTAGAAAATCGGGGAGGTAAGATAAGGGGCAAGGTAATTGAGTGCTTTAAAGCAGGTGTTAAGGAGTTTTTGTTGTGGAGGATTAGCTTTCTTGTCCCAGGACTACATCCTCCCAACTACCACCTTGGTACTTAGGCATTCACAGTTCCTGCCCATACTCCTCTCCATTTATAGTGCCCTGTTTCTTCCCCTTTATTTCTCCTTCCCTGGTCCTCCCTGCATATGTGCCTTTTGAGTACATGTGGGTCTTCTGGAGGCGGGCTGGGGGTCTTGGTTTGGTTGTTAGTAGTAGTAATCATAGTTATTGTATTTATTAAGCTCTTACTGCAGGCAGAGAATTGTACCAGGCACTGAGTAAGAATTCACAGTTAAGAATCAGGCAGGGTCCCTATCCCTTCGGGAGTTCACCATCTAAGAATATAAATTAGAGGGGGGAGGGAGATGCATCAGAAATGATAAACAATAGCCCAACATAAAACACACATGAATAGAGGGTACTTCTTTTAACGACTGTAAACACTGTCTTATAATCTGTGAATCTTGAAATGTGCTTATGTAAATATACCAAAAAAATTGAATTTAAGACAGATTAGCTTGTTAGCTGATAGGGCTGCCTCCAAGGGATTTTCTGGGCTTTGAATTAGATGTAGAAAAATCTGGCACCAGTTCAAATTTAATTTTACATACTGAAGAGTTTTGGAGGGACAGTTTGTTTGGAGTGGATAATGATAATAATGGAATCAATGACTGTTCTAAGGAGCTGAGATTGCTATTTAGGGTTTCTGCTAACCCCTAATTGTTGCTATTCCTCAAGGTTCAGTTCCAGGTCCCCTACTATTCACCATCTAAACCCATTCCCTTGGAGAATTCATTCACTCACATGGCTTCAACTACCCCCTCTATGCCTATGATACCCAAATCTGCATCTCCAGCCCTGATCTCTCTCCCTCTCTGAAGTCTCACATTTCCTCCTGCCTTCAAGATATCTATTCTTGGTTGTCCTCCCATAACCTGAAACTTAACATGTTTAAAATAGAACTTCTTATCTTCCCACCCAAACCCTGTCCTCCCCCTGACTTTCCCATCTCTTTAGAAGGCAGTACCACCCTTCCTGCCTCACAAGCCAGTATCTTTGGCATTACCAGGGTTTCCTCTCTCTCATTCAACCCTCATATTCAATACAATCTTCTAGACTGTATGCTCATTGTGGGCAGAGAATGTGTCTATTGTTATATTGTACTCTTCCAATAATTTAGTACAGTGCAGGGCACACAGTAAGTGCTCAGTAAATACAACTGAATGTATGAATGAATGAATCTGCTCTGCTCACCCAGCCAGCAGTAGTCCAGGGAATCTCCCAGGGCTTCTGACAGGTTCAGGATGTGGTTTCTCTCAATGTGTCTCTGGCACAGTAATACAGGCCGTGTCCTCAGTTTTCAGACTGTTTATTTGGAGCTGCACCTGGCTGTTAGCGTTGTCCCTGGAGATGGTGAATCGCCCTTTCACCGAGTCTATATAGTAAGTGTTGCCACTGCTAGTTATACCTGCGACCCACTGGAGCCCCTTCCCTGGAGCCTGGGGGACCCAGCTCAAGCTGTGACTGCTGAAGGTGAATCCAGAGGCTTTACAGGAGAGGCTCAGAGATCCCCCAGGTTGTTTCACGTCTCCCCCGGACTCTGTCAGCTGGACATCACCCTGGACACCTGCAAACACAGATAGCAAGGATTATGATGACAGCCCTATACACACTGCAGTTACTCATGTCTCTCATGTTTTCTCCCAGTTACCTTGTAGCAGGGTGAGGATGGAAAGCAGACTGAGGGCAGACTGCATGGTGGGGGTTGTGGGGACAGTTCTGGGGGCAGGAGGGGAACAGCACAGATAGGGCTGGGGCTCCTCCCTCAGAGCTGCAGGGCCAGGGGCCATGGGTTTGGGCTTTAATCAGGGCTGGAGGGGCCCCATTTGCATCTCCTCTCTATAAGGGCACAGCAGCTGCCTCCTAGGTGTGAGTCCCCACTCTCGGCCTCAGAGACAAAGGACCAGTAGAGTCCCCTGGTAGAGTCCTGAGGATTGTCTGTGAGGTTACTGTTTACAGGTGGACATAATCTGGTAGGCTGTTGCTGGGCCGTTGGGGACTGAGACACTGATCCCTCAGAGCATGAGTGTGATGTTATCTTTGTTCTTACCCACTGCCACACCCTACCTAGACCTCCTGCCTCTTAATGTAACTCTAGTTACAGTAGGGACTTTCCTTCCCAATGGCACTGCTTAAGGTTCTTTAAGCCTGGATGGTCAAACATACATTTCCTTCTTGAGAGTCTCCGATAAAACAGAGCATTTGCAGGTACCTGCTGAGTCAAGGCTCAGGAATGCACTCCGGGATTTTGCCCACTGAAAATGCCAGAAGCCCATCCGAACCTGTGCCAGCCCAGAGCTGTGCCTGCATCCAACAGGGATTCTTCCATTGCAGCTCCCCGGGTTGATAGGAATGACTTGTGCCCAAATTTCTCAAAAAGGGTCCACACAATTTCCCTGGTTCCTTGTGCTTCCTCAACAGTTTTTCAGTGTATGGTTCAATACTTCTATGGCTCAGAACCATTCCAACAAATGTTTATTACAAAATGTTATAATATAGATTCTGGTTTCTAGCCAGAGTAATGTTGGACCTTCTAGATGTGATAATTGAATCCCCATTTTGCAGGTGAGAAAACTGAGGCATAGAGAAGTAAAGTGACTTGCCCAACTTGCCCGAACAGACAAGTGGCAGAGCTGGGATTAATACCCAAGTCCTCTGGCTCTCAGGCTCATACTTGAGCCACTAGGTCACCCTGCTTCCAATTGATTCTCACTGAGATCTGTTCTTTCTGTCACAGTACAAGGAAGTTAAAAATAGTGACATTCTTGGATAACTGACCTTGCATGCCTTCACTAAGGGCTAAATTATACATAAACATCCCTGGAATCTTCACAGAAACATAAATCTCCCAACTAAATCTGATGGAAAAATTTTTGCAAAGTCATTTCAGTTAATATAACTAAACTTAAATTATATAGTGATGACTACACTGAAGCATCTCTAAACAGGCTAAACTGACCATCCACATACCATTCCTCCATCAAAGGTACACTGATGTTGGGCCAGACTTTCTCCCTGTCAGTGATGGGGAGGGAGGGATGGACATATTGAGGGACACACATCATTGGTCCTCTCAGCCACATGGCCACTCATATGGTAAACACACAGTCTGTGACATCATCTTCAAACATTAAGGTCATTGTCAACATCATAGCACTGGACTACATGCACTAAACACACTTAGCTCCAAGCGTTCCCAGTGTGAGTTTGACCACCATTTTTCCAGTCACCAAATGGTACTGGGAGATAGAAGCTTCAGAAAATTCTAACTGGGAATGATCCCTTCAGCAGAGTGGGAGGATGGAAGCAATCGTTGGTGTGTTCAGGCTAATGTAAGCCCTGTCACAGACTCCGGGAGTCCATCACAGGGAGACCAGTCAAGGATACTCTAAGGTCCCACCCAGTCAGCCCCTAGGCAGGGGTGGGACAGGTTTGGATGGGCCCCCTGGCATTTTCACCGACCAAAATCCAGGAGTGCATTCCTGAGCCGTGACTCAACAGTCTTCACCCCTGGGTGGAGATGAAGGGTCACGACCCTGTCCTGACTCTGGCCAGGGCTCCTAGTTTGGAGTGTGAAAATAGAACAAAAACATAAAAGATTTATTTCCGTGTCTGTGGTTAAGAGAAGAGACAGTCCCTGAAAAAAGAAGGAAGGAAATGGCCATGGGGGGAAAGTTGTATGCTCGGCAGGGAGAGGAAACTGCAGGCACTGAACACTTCTCTGCCTCACTCTCCACCTGCTCCTGAATCTGGGCTCCTTGTGCTTAGTGGGTCCTGAGCTCCCCCTGTTGCCCAGCCTCCTCCTGACCCCTTGCAGGGGAAGGTCTTTGACTGGATTCCCACTCACTGCACCACACTGTGGGTGACTCTCTCGCACAGTAATACAGGGCCGTGTCTGCATCTGTCACGCTGTTCAGTTGCAGAGAGAACTCGTTCTTGGCCATATCTCTGGAGATTGTTGCACGACTCTTGAAAGAGGAAGCGTAGTATACACTACCTTCATAACATATAGCTCCTACCCATTCCAGCTCCTTCCCTGGAGTCTGCCAGTTCCAATGCCAACAGTAAGCACTGGTTGTGATGAGGAAACCGGAGACGGCACAAGAGAGTCTGAGGGGCTCTGAGGGCTTCACCACTCCTGGGCCGGACTCCACCAGCTGCACCTGGGACAGGACCCCTGGGAACAAGGAGAGACACAGTAAATCCCACACAGCGGAGACCTGCTCCCCATTTCCCTGTTTCTGAAATCTCGCAGACACTCACAGTGGGGAGCTGCCAGGAGGGAGAGGAGCAGACACCAGGATTTCATTTTCTTCTGGACCAGGGAAACCAGGTCTTCCTCAGAGACCTCCAGTCCAGGCTCAGGAGAGAGACTGATGCTGCCCATCATTCCTGGGCTGCTATTTCACCTGGGAACATGGGGGGGATTTGCATAGGGGCAGTCCTACTCTAGGTATAAAGGGGAGGGAGGATGGGGAGGGCTGTATGCAGGGTCCTTCCCAGGTAGAGTCTACCCTGTGCCCACAGTGACTGGTCCTGAGAGGGTGAAGTTGAGAGCATATACAACAGACTGTGATCCAGGAAGTAGAAAATGGGGACATTCCTCTGGTCCCAGGACTCTTTCTCCCATGCTCATCTGCAAGAAATTTCAACCATCTGTGTTCTGTTTTTTCTATTTCTGTAGCAATTAGAGGGATTGAAATGGATAACAGCATAGATGGCAGACAGATATCTTATGTTCAAAACAGAACTAATCTTCTCACCCAAACCCTGTCCTTCCCTTATCTGTAAACATCACTAGAGACAATGCCATCAGCTTTCTGACTCACAATCCCTTAACCTAGGAATTATCCTTGATTCATCTCTCTCATTCAACCCATATATTCATTCATTATGGCATTTGTTCGCTCTTCATTATGGCATTCGTTAATTCCTTGACTCAGCTCTCTCATTCACCCCACACAACCAATCCATCACCAATGCCTGCCGGTTTTACCTTTACAATATCGACAAGATCCGCCCTTTCCTCTTCATCCAAATGTCTATCTTACTGGTACAAGCTCTCATAATATCCCAGCTGGATTATTGTGTCAGCTTTCTCTCTGATCTCCCTTCCTCCTGTCTCTCCCCACTCCAGTCTACTCTTCACTCTGCTGCCCAGATCATCTTCCTGCAGAAACGCTCTGGGCATGTCACTCCCTTCCTTAGAAACCTCCAGTGGTTGCCTATCAACCTCCGCATGAAACAAAAACTTCTCACTCTGGGCTTTAAGGCTCTCCACTACCTTGCCCCCTCCTACCTCTCCTCCCTTCTCTCTTTCTTCTGCCCACCCCACATGCTCCGCTCCTCCGCTGCTCACCTCCTCACCGTCCCCCGTTCACCCCTATCCCATTGTCAACTTCTGGCCCACGTCCTACTGCTGTCTTGGAATGCCCTCCCTCCTCACCTCCCCCAAACTACCTCTCTTCCCCTCTTCAAAGCCCTACTGAGAGCTCACCTCCTCCAAGAGGCCTTCCCAAACTGAGCTTCCCCTTTGGCTTCTGCTCCCTCTCTGCTCCCCTTTTGCCCTCTGCTCCCTCCTCCTTCCACCCTTCACCTCCCCTCAGATAAGCCCCCTTTCCCCCCTTTCCCTCTGCTTCTCCCCCTCTCCCTTCCCCTCCCCTCAGCACTGTGCTCATTTGTATATATTTTTATTACCCTATTTATTTTGTTAATGAGGTGTACATCCCCTTGATTCTATTTATCGTGATTAAGTTGTCTTGTTTTTGTCCATCTGTTTCCCCCGATTAGCCTGTAAGCCCATCAATGGGCAGGGATTGTCTCTATCTGTTGCCAAACTGTATATTCTAAGTGCTTAGTACAGTGCTCTGCACATAGTAAGTGCTCAATAAATACTATTGAATGAATGAATGCTTACTGTGTTCCAGGAACTGAAATAAACACTGGGGTAGATACAAGCTAATCAGGTTGGAAACAATCCTTGTCCCACATGAGACTCACAGTCTTAATGACTAATTTACAATTAAGCAGACTGAGGCACAGAGAAATGAAGTGACTTGCCCAAGGTCACACAGCAGACAAGTGGTGGAGCTGGGATTAGGCTCAGGTCCTTCTGACTTTCAGGCCCATGCTCTATTAGAAGCAGCGTGGCTCAGTGGAAAGAGCACGGGCTTGGGAGTCAGAGATCACAGGTTCAAATCCCGGCTCTGCCATTTGTCAGCTGTGTGACTGTGGGCAAGTCACTTAACTTCTCTGTGCTTCAGTTACCTCATCTGTAAAATGGGGATTAAGACTGTGAGCCTCACGTGGGACAATTTGATTACCCTGTATCTACCCCAGTGCTTAGAACAGTGCTCTGCACATAGTAAACGCTTAACAAATACCAACATTATTATTATTATTATCCACTAGGTTATGCTGCTTCTCAATCTTTCATACAGGTATGTTGATTCAAACGTCAAAACAATGCTTAAATCCACCTTTTTCTCTCCATCCAAACTGTTACCATGCTAATCTAAGCACTTTTTCTAACCCACCTTGATAACTATATCAACCTCCATGCTGACCTCCCTACCTCCTGTCTTTCCCCATTTCTCTCTGCTGCCCAGATCATTTTTCTACAAAACCATTCAGCCTATGTTTTCCCCTACTCCTCAAGAGCCTCCAGGGTTACCCATTTACCTTGGCATCACACCAAAAATTCTTTCCTTAGGCTTTAAAGCACTCAATCTTTCCCCCCATTTTATCTACTACAACCCAGCCCTCTCCCTTCACTCTTTTAACACCAACCTTCTCACTGTAACTTAATCTCATCTATTTCACTGCATAATCCCTTGCACATATCCTCCCTCTGGCCTGGAATTCCCTCCCCTTCCCTCTCTCTTCACATTCATCAGACCATCAGTCTCTCAACCTTCAAAACGTCATTAAAATCACATCTCCTGCAAGAGGCTTTCCCTGACTGAACTCTTTTCCTCTACACTCTCCCCCTTCTGTGTTGCCCTTGCACTTAGATTTTCACCCTTTACTCATCCCCAACTGAATTCCACAGCATTTATACATATATCCCTAATTAATGTATTTGTATTAATGTCCATCTCCCCCTAGATACTGTAAGCTCCTCGAGGTCAGGGAAACATTTCTACCAACTCTGTTATATTGTACTCTCCCAAATGCTTAGTACAGTGCTCTGCACACAATCAGCACTCAGTAAATACACTTGAGTGATTGGATGCTCCAGGAGCTTTCTGTACTTCCTAATGTTCTGTTTCTCCTGATAGTCTCCTAGCGGATCCTGGTTCTGGGCTGGATTTGGGCCAGTGAGCACATAAGCTTACTGTCTGAGAACAGTCTCATTCCAGCACCCTTTAATTCCTCTGATTTATCTGAATTCTTCAAGCCCTCATTCTCCCCAAGAACAGTTCAAAGCAGATCAGGTGGCGGGTCATGAGAACCAGGCCCCCAAACTACCACAAGCTGATTAATAATAATAATGGCATTTGTTAAGCACTTACTATGTGCCAGACACTGTACTAAGTGCTGAGGTGGATACAAGCAAATGGTGTTGGATGCATTCCCTGTCTCACATGGGGCTCACAGTCTCAATTCCCATTTTACAGATGAGGTCACTGAGGCATAGAAAAGTAAAGTGACTTGCCCAAGGTCATACAGCAGACAAGTGGAGGAAAGGGATTTGAACCCATGACCTTCTGACTCCCAGGCCTGGGCTCTACCCACTACACCATGTACAGGAAACCTTTCTGCTAATTTGGTTGTATTCTATTCTTCCAAGTGCTTAGTACAGTCTTTAGTATAGTAGCACTGATTGACTGGGGAAACATAATAATAATGATAATAGTATTTGCTAACTGCTTACCATGAGGCAAAGAGAAGTTAAGTGACTTGCCCAAGGTCACACAGTAGACAAGTGGCAGAGCTGGGATTAGAACCCAGGTCCTTCTAACTTCCAGGACTGTGCTTTATCCACTAGCCCACCCTACTCCCTCTGGGCCTCCATCTTGGGGAAAAATTGGATCCTCATGGATTCCCCCTTCCCATATTGGCAGCTGCAACATCCACCAGCTTTTTCCCCAACAGTGGTCAGAGGGGAGGCAGAGCAGCAGCCAGTAACCACCTTGCTCTGGCCCTCTGGGTGTGTGGGTTTGTTCTTCCAGTAACTACGGTGCGATGGGATGATACCGGAGAGGGAGGCAGGTCTTGTGGGTTCTCTTTCAGAGACCCCCCTCCTAGGGAATGTCAATGACTGAGGTCAATCCACCTCATCAACTTTGCTGATGTATTCCCTCTTTGTTCCTTTTGATTTTGATTTTAATATTCTTTGCCGTGTTTTTCTCACTTTATCAGGAATCATTGAGGCAAAGGTTGTGTAATTGTTTTGGGTGTAATTACTCCTAATAAACTAACTGTGGTATTTCTTAATTAATTATGGTATTAAGCATTATTATGTGCTATACCCAATTCTAAGCACTGTAGTACATACCAGATAATGTCAGTCACAGTCCCTGTTCCATATGGAGCTCACAGTTTAGGAAGGAGCAGGACTTCTGCACCTACTGAAGTAGTCCATTATGAGCACCTATTATATGTTAATGAAAAATAAATAATAATGACAAGCATAATTAAAAAAGAAGGGCTTGTCACGGAGTCAGAGGGGCAGTATCCATAAACAAATTATGTTCAACCCTGCAGATGGGACGGGAGCGTGAACTTGAAAGGAGTAGGACAGGGGAAGATGTTAATAATAATTGCTGTATTTAAGCGCTTACTATGTGCCAAGCACTGTACTACGCACTGGGGTGGATACAAATAAATTGGGCTGGACACAGTCCAACAGTCCATGTTGCCTGGAAGCGTTTGGAAAGCGAGGGCAGGGGGCAGTTTCTGCAGGATATAAAGCTGGAATGGCAGAGGGGGAAACTGCTGAGGATCTGGAGCCGGGAGGGGAGCACAAACACTTCCAGCTGTTCCAGGCCCAGTGTCAGCCGATTGTCCTTTGCTGGTCCTGAGCTGGAGGTTTCTGACAGGCTCAGAATGTGGTTTTACTCACTGTGCTTTTGCACAGTAATAGAGGGCCGTGTCTTCGGTTTTCAGGCTGTTCATCTGCAGATTCAGCAGGCTGTTGGTGTTGTCCCTGGAAACGGTGAATTGGCCTTTCACAGAGTCTGGATAGCATGTGCTGCTCCCATCGCTACCTATACTTGCGACCCATTTGAGCCCCTTTCCTGGAGCCTGGCGGACCCAGTACATGTAGTAGCTGCTGAAGGTGAATCCAGAGGCTTTACAAGAGAGACGCAGAGACCCTCCAGGCTGTCTCACATCTCCCCCAGATTCTACCAGCTGAACATCACCCTGGACACCTGCAAACACAGAAGCAGCATGCATCATAACAACATTGACATGCTCACACACACACCAGTTATCTATGCTAGTCACCTCTTTCCCCAATTACCTTGGAGCAGGGTGAGGATGGAAAGCAGAATGAGAGCTGACTGCATGGTGGGGCTGTGGGGACAGTTCTGGAGGCAGGAGGAGAATGGCACAGACAGCAGGGCTGGGGCTTCTCTCCCAGAGCTGCAGGGACAGGGGTCGGGCAGGCTTTAATCACGCCTGGAGTAGCCCCATTTGCATCTCCTCCTCTCTATAAAAGCACAGCAGCGGCACCCTGGGGGTGAGTCCCTGCCCTCAGCCTCAGAGAGAAGAACCTCCCTGAACCTGAATTGAGCACTAGAGTGGCAAAGTCTGACATGACTAGGAGAGGGTGGACACTGAGAGGAGTGAAAAGAATCAAAGTGGTGACTGGGGGAAAATCAGAATATTAAAAAATTTAACCCTCTGAACCTCAATTCTCCAGTGGATATACTGTCGGCATAAATCCTACAAGAACTCTTTTTTAAAATTAGTAGTAATTTAGCACCCTCTATATAACAGTTACTGTATTAAGCAATGGGATAGGTACTGCTGCTCAGACCTGAGTGTTTCAAAAATATGGGGAAGTAACAGGGGCAGTAAGGGAATGCCACTAGACTTTTAAGAAGGTCACAGTGGAGTTGGAATACATTGTAGTTGAAGAAGCGTACAAGAAAAGAATCATTAATGCATCTTGTCAATAAGGTAGTTCCAGAGTGTTTTCAGTTATCACAAATCAGTCCCATAGGAATGTCTATATCGTAATCTATGTCTAAAGCTTTACTATAATTTGTCTAAATTTTAAGCATGCATCCTCCCCTGAGGTGACTCTGAAAGCAGAGACACTGAACAGAAACTTCTTCTCTACCTTGCTCTCCAACTGCTCCTGGAACTGCGTCCCAAGTGCTCATTGGGTCCTGAGCTCCCTCTGCTGCTCAGTCTTCTTCTGACCACCTGCAGGGGAAAGTTTGTTTCTGGGCTCACACTCGCTGCTCACACTGGGTCTCTGGCACAGTAATACCCGGCCGTGTCTGCAGCTTTCAGCTGTTCATTTGTAACTAGAAAATGGAGCTGTCCTTGGAGGCTATGAATCGGCCCTTGAAGGCCGGGTTGTAATAATTCCTACTTGAATTATAGTATTTAATCAGCTACTCCAGCCCCTTCCAGAATGCCTGTCGGATACAATATAGGGTATAGCTGCTCAGTTCAAACCCGTTGACCATGCACTGCAGCCTGTGAAACTATCTGGGCTGGGCCAGTGCTGGGGGCAACTGCGTCAGGACAACCTCTGACTGGAATGCAGGGAGACAGTTAAAAAAAAAAAAAAAAAAAAAAGGGTTAACCCTAGCTGGGATGGGGCAGGGAGGAGCAGCAGTGGAAATGTGAATACACAGTAGAGTCCAGTGAGGACAAAGACCTGGGGTGGAGAGATCATGAGACTGGTAGTAATTATGGTATTAAGTGCTTACTATGTGCCAAGCACTGTTCTAAACACTAGCGTAGATACAAGGCAATCCAGTTGGACACAGTCCCTGTCCCACGTGGGGCTTGCAGTCTTAATCCCATTTTACAGATGAGGTAACTGAGGCACAGAGAAGTAAAATGACTTTCTAAGGTAAAGCAGACAAATGTCAGAGCCAGGATTAGAACCCACGTCCTCTGACTCCCAAGCCTATGCTCTTGTCATTAGGCCATGCTGATCATGGAGAGGAGCTGAGTCTGAGGGCAGGGTTGGAAAGGGAATCCCTGAGATAGGCTAAGTCTTGGACCATGGGGCCCAGGAAGGCATTAAAGAGGAATCTGGAGCTGTGGGATGTACATGCCCCATTCAGTACTGAATGACCCCAACATGAATATAGGGATGGGCCCACCTAGACAGGCAGAGCCCACCACTGGAAGAGTAGAGGCTCTGGGGAAACAGAGCTTCTGGGTTGTCTGGAGAGGGGACCGTTGCAGGGTGAAAGCCCCGAACCCCTACAATCCTCAGCGATACTGAATGGGAGACTTTGAAGCAAAATTTCCTGCATAGAGGCTCATTCCAAAGGACATCAAGAAAACTGACTCTGCTTAACACTCCATGGTGCCTGAAGCCCCAAGCGAGTCCAAATCTGGAGTTCAGATATGGAGGGATTAACTCAAGGAAATCTACCAATTAATCAATCAAAGGGGAGAGCTTTCATTCATTCATTCATTCAATCATATTTATTAAGTGCTTACTGTGTGCAGAGTACTGTACTAAGCACTTGGGAATGTACAATAGAACAATAAACAGTGACTTTCCCTGCCCACAATGATCTTACAGTTTAGAGAGCAGGGATATAGACATCAATACAAACAAAAATTAGAGCTATGAACCTAAGTGCTATGGGACTGGAATGGGGGAAGACCAAAGGGAGTGGGCAATGATGAAAAGTGGGTCTGGGAAGGGAGTACAATACCAAGGTCCATCCTCCATGTCCATAAGATCCTGACCAACCTTCCTCGTATCCAACTCCTAGCTTCTTCTCTCCCCATTCCACAATCTGAAGGGTATTTAGGCCTGGGTAACTGGGGTCTGAAAGGGATGGAGTGGGGTCAGGACAGGAGAGCTATGGGGTGTACATGGTTCATATCCCTGCCTATAATCTCCACACCCCCGGGTCAGTTCCAACCCCACCTGAACCTCCTCTAGTAACCCAATCTTTCCCCCTTACAATCCTATCTTTACCTCTTTTATAGGAATTGGTCCAAATGTCTCTTAAACTTATTGATAATTTAGGCTGTGCAGTGTCTTATGGGAATCATTCTCCAATGTTCATGATACTTTGTGATAAGAAATGCTTCATTTCAGTCATGTTTAACTTCTGGCACTCCGTGAAGTGACTAAACCTGTTATTCAAGTTAGTAGGGACTTGGATATAAACAAGTTTGAAAATTGATTCAGTGATCTGTGGTATTGATATTCAGTTGCATTTAAAGTCATAGATTTGGCCCAGATGGAGTTTCTGACCCTTTGAGTTAGGGATGTGAGTGGAATACTTGGTCTCTGAAGGTTCAGGAATGAGAGACTGTGTGCGAGGAGGTGGAAAACTTCGGGTTGGGGCTGTTGTCTGTGGTACCTGCTGCTCTGCTCCCCCAGCCACCAGCAGCCCAAGAATCCTCCAAGGGTTTCTGACAGGCTCAGGATGTGGTTTCTCTCGCTGTGTCTATAGTACAATAATACAGGGCCGTATCCTCGGTTTTCAGGCTGTTCATTTGCAGATGCAGCAGGCTGTTGGCATCATCCCTGGAGATGGTGAAGCGGCCCTTCACAGCGTCTAGATAGTATATTGGGCTAGAACTTGTATCTATGTATGCGACCCACTCCAGCCCCTTCCCTGGAGTCTGGCGGACCCAACTCATTGCATAGCTTCTGAAGGTGAATCCGGAGGCTTTACAGGTGAGCCGCAGAGACCCGCCAGGCTGTCTCACGTCTCCCCCAGACTCCACCAGCTGGACATCACCCTGGACATCTGCAAACACAGAGACAGCATGGAGCATGAAAACAGTAGCATACACATATACACACACGCACATACACATACTATCAGTGTTTCTCGGAACTTTCTTCAATTACCTTGGAGCAGGGTCAGGATGAAAACCAAGCTGAGAGCAGTCAGCATTGTGGGGGCTGTGGGGACAGATCTGGGGGCAGGAGGGGATCGGCACAGACTGCTGGGCTGGGACTCTTCACCCAGAACTGCAGGGACAGGGGCTGTGTAGGCTTTAATCAGGGCTGAAGGGGCCTTATTTGCATATCCTCCTTGCTATAAGGACAGGGCAGCCGCCTCCTGGGAAAGTGTCTGCTAGGCCCTCAGAGAGAAAGGCCTAGCAGAACTCTGGAAGAACACTGTTTTCACCATGCTGCCCACTGATGGCCTTGGTGTGTTTCATTAATTAAATTATGATGTTTGATAAGCAATTACTATGTGCCAAGCACTGAACTAAGTGCTAGGGTAGATGGATTGTAGGCAGATTGGACACAGGTCCTGCCCCTCGGGCTCACAGTGGATTTGGATGAATGACCTACCCACTCCCTCTCCCACACGTGCACACTAGGGTCATTTGTGATGGGATTTTTTTTCCTTTTCCAGGAATTGCCTAAGTCAGTCCCATTCCATTCCCTGAGACAGGGACCTTAAGTTAAATATTTCAGTACAAATCCTTAAGCTTCTGGATTCTATTAAGATTGTCCCCTGCCCTCCTTAGATTGCTGGGAGAAGCAGCGCATAACCCACTGGTATGACCAGTGCCCCAGAGGAGACCAGAACACCCAGGAAGTGCCCAGACCTGTCTGAATCTTCAGAACAGTGTTACTGCTCAAATCACTGTGGACCATTCCCAACCCAGAGTATAATGTTTTCCCAGATTCTTTCTCTCTCCTGCCCCCAGCCCAGCACCAAGGGCCTTGGGCATTAGGGGTGGGATTTGGAGGAGCTGGAGTGGTTTGGCAGGAAAGTCCATATCCCCAGGATTGACTGAGGATTGGCTTGAGGGCCCTCTGCCTCTGAGGAACTAGTGGGGAAAAGACAGCTGTTAAATTTCAATATTTTGCTCAATTCATGGACTGCGGAATGCTCCATAAGTATGGAATAAACTCAAGTGAAATGGGGTTTGTATCCCCCCCTTTACCTCTCCGCAGCTAAAGCCTCATTTTCCCCTTTTCCCTCTGCTCCTCCACCTCTCCCTTCCCATCCCCACAGCACTGTACTCGTCCGCTCAACTGTATATATTTTCGTTACCCTATTTATTTTGTTAATGAATTGTACATCGCCTTGATTCTATTTAGTTGCCATTGTTTTTACGAGATGTTCTTCCCCTTGACGCTGTTTAGTGCCATTGTTCTTGTCTGTCCGTCTCCCCCGATTAGACTGTAAGCCCGTCAAACGGCAGGGACTGTCTCTATCTGTTGCCGACTTGTTCATCCCAAGCGCTTAGTACAGTGATCTGCACATAGTAAGCGCTCAATAAATACTATTGAATGAATGAGAAAGGGCTAAGAATAGCAGGCAGAAAGTTGAAGGCATGGAGATAAGAGGATTCATTCCAATTCCATTCTGCTCTGTCTCCTTCCTTGCATTTGGGGAGCAAAATCAGGGTTGGAGTCCCCCCTTCTCATCCCAGCACCTACCCTAGAAGATTACAGGCAAGGAGGAGCCTGGGAAACTCACAAAGAGATGGAAAGACCATCAGAATGGAGGCCACCACTGGGCTGGGTGGGACAGAGTGAACTGATGTCAAACTTTAGCTGATCAGACTCTGGGCTAGAGGCAGTTAAGACTTAAGGCAACATTTGTCATGTAGAGATCAAAGACCTTCTTTTCTGATTGTATTCAAGAAGGATACGTCTGTAGAAGTTACACACCTCAGGCACATCTTCAGGGTTCTGGCAGGCCCCATTGGGAGGACAATAATAATAATAATAATGATAAAATAACTGTGGTATTTGTTAAGCACTTAATATGTGCCAAACACTGTACTAAGCAACAGGGTGGATACAAGCAATTTGGGTTGGACAGAGTCCCTGTCCCTCATGGGCCTCACAACCTTAATCCCCATTTTACAAATGAGGTAACTGATGCCCAGAGAAGTAAAGGTACTTGTCCAAGGTCACACAGCAGACATGTGGCCGAGCCTGAATTAGAACCCATGACCTTCTAACTCCCAGGCCTGTCTCTATCCACTAGGCTCTCATCAGCTCCCCTCCATATTTACCACTTGGGAATCAGAGTTCTACAAGGTCCCCCTGGCTACAATCCTCCCTCCTCCAAGCTTCTCAATCAACTCCCAAAAGGCAAGGCGTGTCACATTTGTTGTTTTTTGGGGTTTTTTTAAAATGGAATTTCTCAAACACTTACTAAGTGTCAAGCTCTGGGATAGATAAAAGTTCATTGGTTGGACGAAGTCCCCTCCCCTCAAGGGGTCCACAGCCTAAGTAGCATGGAGAACAGGTACTGAATTCACATTTTACAGGTCAAGAAACTGAGACACAGAGGAGTTAGGTGACTTTCCCAACATCACACAGGCTAATTGTTTCAACCCTTAATAATAATGTTGGTATTTGTTAAGCGCTTACTATGTGCCGAGCACTGTTCTAAGCGCTGGGGTAGACATAGGGGAATCAGGTTGTTCCACGTGGGGCTCACAGTCTTAATCCCCATTTTACAGATGAGGGAACTGAGGCACAGAGAAGTTAAGCGACTTGCCCACAGTCACACAGCCGACAAGTGGCAGAGCTGGGATTCGAACTCATGAGCCCTGACTCCAAAGCCCGTGCTCTTTCCACTGAGCCACGCTGCTTCTCTAGTAAGTGCTCAGTAAATACTATTGATTGATCACCTTCAACAGTTACAGGGTTTGGGACTGACTGATTTGAAGCCTGAACCAGCTAAATTGTTGCTCTGGACCAGCAATAGCTATGGCACTGACCTAACATGTTCACGTAAAGGCGCTGGAACTGGTTTCCTTGTGCTCAGTAGGTCCTGGATGCGCTTGGCTGTCCAACCTCCTCCTGACCACCAGCAGGGGAAGGTTTGTGTCTGGTCTCACACTCAAGTGCCCTGCACTTGTCTCTTTCACACAGTGTTACATAGCCATGTCTGCTGAAGACAGTCCATCTACCTGAAGTCAGTTGGTGAAGCCACTGGTGGAGGGAGAGATTCACCCTTTGAATAGGACAATAAAGTGCACAAGTATCCAGTCCTGAAAGCTGCCATCCAAAGTGGGCTTTTCCCTGGTGCCTGGCAGGGCCAGTACAGGAGGTGATCATTGATGTCACAACCCAATACTGCACAGTCCAGGACCATTGATGCTCCAGGCCTGGTGATCTCCTTCTGCCTCTGAGTCAGAATGATCCTGACCAGAGCCCCTGCAGAGGACAGGCAGGATGGTTTATCAAGATCTAGGTGAATGGGGGCAGACACATTGACCTGGCAGCTGCGAGGCCCAGGATGCTGGAAGTGCCCATTTTGGGGGAATGAGGCCTCAATGGGACAAACTGCTGCTGGAGTCCTGACGTTTCTGTTCCTCACAGCATCCTGAGGAGGATGGAGAGGGCCCTCATTCCACAGCCTATAAAAGGGGCAAAGACAAAGCTTTTCTGCAGGGAGGGAAACAGCTGCTGTTTGACTCCTCCCCATTCCTTCACTTCATCCAGAAACACCCCCTCTGGTTGGGTAGGATTTATTTGCCTCTGGAGACCTTTTACATGGGTTGCATCATTTCACTGTGGATTTCTGTGCCTGCATCTCTGTCTTCTTCATCATCTTCAAAAATCACAGGCTGGCAAAATTATCTGAGTGATCTCAAGTCCACACCCTTAGCATTAATGGAGGTCTCCATCCTGTCGTTCTTGTCATTCTTACTATTACTATTGGCCTCTACTTCATCCTAATCCCCCTCCTTGTCTCAGCTGCCTTCCACACTGTGGATCTCCATCTTCTCCTGGAAATCTTAGCCAACCTTGACTTCAATGACACTGTCCACATCAGGTTCTCCTCCTATCTTTCTGACTGCTCATTCACAATCTCTTTCACAGGCTCAGTCAATGGAATTTCTTAAGCATTATGTTCAGGGCACTGTACTAAGCACTTGGGAGAGTACAGTACAACAGTGGACACAATTCCTCTGCATCTAGCCCGCTAACTGTGGGAGTCCCTCAAGGCTCAGTCCTGAGTCCCCTTCTATTCTCCACCTATACCCACTCCCTTGGAGAACTCATTTGCTCCCATGGCTTCAACTACCATCTCTATGTCGATGATTCACTAATTCACTCATTCATTCACTTGTATTTATTGAGCACTTACTGTGTTCACAACACTGTACTAAGCGCTTGGAAAAGTACACTATACCAATGAAGAGACACCCAAATTTCCCACTCCATCACTGATCTTTCTTCTTCTCTGCAGTCTCATATTTCCTCATGCCTTCAGGACATTGCTACTCAGTTGTCCCATCAACACCTCAAATGTAACATGTCCAAAAATCAGAACTCCTCATCTGCACAAACCCTCTTCTCCCAGTGATTTTCCCACCACTGTAGCCATCACCATAATCCTCCCTGTTTCCCAAGCCCATAAACCTGAAATTATACCAGACTCATCTCTCTCTGATTCAACCCACATATTTAATCTTTCACCAAATCCTGTCCATCCTGCCTTCACAACATTGCTGAAATCGGAACTATCCTCTCCATTCATACTGTGATCATGTTGATCCAAGCACCTATTCTATCCTACTTTAATGCTTGCATCAGCCTCCTTGCTGAATGCTCTGCCTCCTATCTCTCTTAACACCAGTCCATACTTCACTCTGCTGCCCAGATCATTTTTTTCTAAAAGAAATTCAGTCCATGTTTCCCCACTACTCAAGAACCTCCACTATTTACCCATCCCCCTCCACATCAAACACAAACTCCTTACCATAGGCTTTAAACTATTCAGTCACCTTGCCCCTTCCTACCTTGCCTTGCTCATTTCCTACTGCAACCCAGTTCATTCACTTCACTATTCTAAATATCAACATTATTAATACCAATCAGAATAAATCTTGTCTATCTAGCCACTTGCCCATGTCCTGCCTCTGTCCTGGAACTCTCTTCCCTTACATATGTAAAAGACCATCACTCTCCCCACATTCAAAGAAGTTGGTTTTGTACACTTTATTCACCCAGCCCTTGGAACCACAGCATGTATGTGTATATCCATAATTAATTTTAATGTCTAACTCCCACTATAGACTGAAGCCCCTTTGATGGGCAGTGCTGTGTATAATGCTCTGCACCCAGCAAGCACTTGAAAAAAAATATGGATTGATTGACACTATGATGGTTCCACTGTAGATACTGATCCTTATATCTAAGATCCCTAAACTTTCCCAAATCCAACCCCAAATTTTCCTTGAGTAACAATTTTAGACTCTGCTCTGTGAATTTGTCCAAATGTCTCTTGAAATCACAATGGGACTTGCAGCAGCCGGCTGCAGGTCGCCTCTGTCCAGAGGGTGGGAGGGCAGCTCTGCCTGCACCAAGTGAGGAGCCGTGGGATGGGTGAATGTCCCCTCCTGCTGAGCACTCATGGTGTTGGAGGCCAGATGCTTTACCATGACTATGTAAAGTTTAAATGGATTTGATGTTTAAGTGGGTGCCTCCCCAGTGGGACGTGACTATGATGGGAGCTAGTCGCCTCACCAAGTGCGAGTAGCACATAAGTGGATTTGATGTCTAAGTGGGTGCTTCCCGAGTGGGACGTGAACGGGGTGGGAGCTAGCCGCCTCACCAAGTGCAAGTAACCATAAGTGGGTAATGCATAACTTGGATTAACGCATAAGTGTATGTAACTCATAAGTGTATGAAACTCACAAGTGTATGTAACTCATTAGTGTTTAACGCATAAGTGTATTTAACGCAATGGTGGATTTCTCCTGGGTGGGGCACGCACATGGTGGGAGCCAGCCACCTCACCATGTTGTGAGTAAATCATAAGTGGGCTCGGGTTGTCCAGCCACACGCGAGTAACATACTAGTGTATTCCTCCCATTAGGGAAGCTTTAACACCATATTTCTCCCAAAAGGGAAGGTCGGTTTGTTGTGTCTAAATAACTAATTAATTCAATTCTCCCCTCGGAATAAATTCTATAAAAAAAACTCAGATTTTTCATCCCCAGTCTCTCTCTCTTTTTCGCCGTGCCGATTCTGAAAGAACCTGTCCCCGGCGACAGGTGACAGCTGGTGAGTGAGAGTTCATGGGTTCAAATTCCAGCTCTGTCGCTTGTCAACTGTGTGACTTTGGGCAAGTCACTTAACTTCACTGTGCCTCAGTTACTTCATCTGTAAAATGGGCACTAAGACTGTGAGCCCCATGTGGGACAACCTGATCACCTTGAATCCTCCCCAGCACTTAGGACAGTGTTTTGCACATAGTAAGAGCTTAACAAACACCATTATTATTATTATTACTTATGTGGTACATACCTGTGATGAAGCCCCTAGATCCCACCCACGACCATTTCCACCGGGAGACATCCACTTATGCATTACATACCCATGGTGCGGCACCTGGCTTCCAGCCCCATGTGCATTCAGCAGGACGGGACACTCACTCACCAATCCCATGGCTTCTCACTTGGTGCAGGCAGAGTGGCTTTCTCATGCTCTGGACAGAGGCGACCTGCAGACGGCTGCTGCAAGTGTCGATCCTCTGCACAGAAGGGGAGAGGCTGCAGGTATTTATCACCTATGCTCTTAGGCTATTCATTCATTCATTTATTCATTCAATTGTATTTATTGAGTGCTTACTGTGTGCAGAGCACTCTACTAAGCGCTTGGAATCTACAGTTCAGCAACAGATGGAGACAATCCCTGCCCAACAACGGGCTCACAGTCTAAAAGGGGGAGATAGACAGCAAAACAAAACAAGTAGTCACGCCTCAATACCAGTGGAGCGATGTGTGGCTCAGTGGAAAGAACACGGGCTTGGGAATCAGAGGTTGTGGGTTCTAATTCTGCCTCCGCTGCTTGTCACTGGGTGACTTTGGGCAAGTCACTTCTCTGTGCCTTAGTGACCTCATCTGTAAAATGGAGATTGAGATGTGAGCCCCACGTGGGACAACCTGATCACCTTGTAACGCCCCCAGCGCTTAGAACAGTGCTCTGCACATAGTAAGTGCTTAACAAATGCCATCATTATTATTATTAATTTTTGGCTGCTCAGTGTCCTATGGGAACCAATTCCCAGTGCTTCAGATCCTCTGTTAGGAGAATTGTTTGTATTTATCCAGAGTCTGGGTAGTAAACTGATTAATAGTGTTAGATTGGAACCAGGAAATAAGCAAGCTTAACAGTTCATTGAATTAGCTATGGTACTATCATAAAATTCAATTCAAAATGCATAGATCTGTTCCATGTATAGAGTGTGGCTCTTTTAGAATGTGGATGATAGACATTGTCCCTGAATTTTCAGGAATTATTAAGTGTGAGAAAATGAAAAATCTGGGCTGGAGCTGTTGTTTGGGGTCACTGTTACTCTGTCCCCACCAGCCACTGGAGCTCAGATATCCTCTCAGTGTTTCTGACAGGCTCAGGATGTGGTTTCTCTCACTGTGTCTCTCGCACAGTAATACAGGGCCGTGTCCTCGGTTTTCAGGCTGTTCATTTGCAGTTGCAGCAGACTGTTGGCGTTGTCCTTGGAGATGGTGAAACGGCCTTTCACAGAGTCCGCATAGTATGTGCTCCCGCTGCTACTTATAGCTGCGACCCACTCGAGCCCCTTCCCTGGAGCCTGGCGGACCCAGCTCATTGCATAGCTGTTGAAGGTGAATCCAGAGGCTTTACAGGAGAGGCGGAGAGACCCTCCAGGCTGTTTCAAGTCTCCTCCAGACTCCACCAGCTGGATCTGGCCCTGGACACCTGCAAACACAGAGACAATATAGAACATAAGAACAATCACATATGCACACACATACACACACACATCATTTATTCATGTTAAGCATGTCTTTGCTCAATTACCTTGAAGCAGGGTCAAGATCGAAACCAAAGTGAGGGCAGACTGCATGGTGTGGGCTGTGGGGACAGTTCTGGGGGCAGGAGGAGAACGGCACAGACAGCGGACTGGGGCTCCTCTCCCAGAGCTGCAGGGACAGGGGCCATGCTGGCTTTAATCAGGGCTGGAGGAGCCCCATTTGCATCTCTTCCTCTCTATAAAGGCACAGCAGCCACCTCCTGGGGGCAAGTCCCTGCCCGCTGCTGCAGAGAGAAGAACCCACCAAACCTCCATCCAGAACCAAAGCAGTGGTGTCTGAGATGACTAGGAAAGGTTGGACATTGATAGAGCTGGGAAGCATCAAGGTGGTGACTGGAGAAAATAAGAATATTAAAAATTCAGCCTTATGAGACCCAAATCCGTTACAGATAGCCAATCCATATATACCCACTGAGGACTCTTTTTGTATTACTATTAATAGTATTCTTTAAGCATCTACTATGTTCCAGGCACTAAGCACTAGGTTAGTTTCTGCTGTTCAGGCCTGAATGCTCCAACACCATAGGAAAGTAGAAGGGGCAGTCAGGGAATGTTCCTAGACTTTTCAGGAGTTTACATTGGAGTCAGAACACATTGCAGTTTGAAAAATCTATAAGGAAATAACTCACTAGTAAATCTAACCAATAAGGTAGTTCCAAAGTGTTTTCAGTTATTATGGCAATAAACACATCATAATCTATGAATAAAATTTTATTCCATGTGTCTAGATTTAAACCATGCAATATTCCCTGATATGAGAAACCACCTTCTCCACTCTGTAATCACCAAGCAAAGTCATGTGACTTTCCCCTTCTCTAGACTGTAAGCTCGTTGTGGGCAGGGAATGTGTTTATTGTTGTACTGTACTCTCCCAAGTGCTTAGAGCAATGTTCTACACTCAGTAATTGCTCAGTAAATACGATTGAATGAATGAATATGCTAAATCTTCCGGTCTAAGATGATCCCTGTGGAGAACTCCCAGACTTGGTCCCCAGTCCTGCCCCAAAGACACTGCTCTAGCCCAGATGCAGATCAGATAAAGGATGACAGTGAGCTGGAGATGGGGCTATGTACTTGGGCAGAGGAAGAGGTGTGGGTTTTTGTGGGGATTCATGACATGGTATGGGGTGAGTCACCTGGATTTCAGGGCTAAGAATCCATTAATTCCATATTGGCCCACTGCAATTATCAAATTTTGGGGAGTTTGGTTCAGGAACAGAGATGTGTGATAAATAAATTGATAATCCAAATATTAATGTCCACTTTCCCAGAATATACACACTTACAGGGGTTTAATCCTGCCCTCGCTGTTTTAGCAACTCAGCAGTGAGGAAAGAGGAGATGGTCCCTGGGGGAAAGCTATGTTATGGACGGTGAGAGGAAACCACAGGCACTGAACAGAAACTCCTTTCCTGCCTTGCTCTCCACCTGCTTCTGGAACTGAGCAACTGATGGTGGGAGCATCCTGAGCTCCCCCTGCTGCTCAGCCTCCTCCTGACCGACTGCAGGGGAAGGTTTGTGTCTGGGCTCACACTCACTGACCTCTGCAGAGTGTCTCGCACAGTAATACACTGCTGTGTCTACGGCTTTCAGGCTGTTCATTTGTAAATAAGAACTGGAGCTGTCCTTGGAGGCTGTGAATCGGTCCCGGATGGACAGGTTTGCAGTAATTGTTCCTTGAACTATACTAAGTGCTCAGCCACTCCAGTCCCTTCCAGGGCTCCTGTTGGATCCAACCCATCCAGGTGCTGCTCAGGTCAAGCCACTAATGTCGCATTGCAGCCTGTGGGACTGTCCAAACTGGGCCAGCACTGAAATTGACAGCAGCAGGACACCAGTGAATGGACACCTGCAAGGGAATCAAAAGGAGAGGATTAAAGTTCATGGATCAATTTTCCCAGCACTGGGATGTTGTCAGGGGCTGGGGCTGAGGAAGCGGAGCAGGTGTGGAAACAGGAGAGTCCAGTGAGGAGGAGGAAGACATGGGCCAGAGAGATCATGTTGCTGGAAGCAGAGAGGAGCTGAGCTGGAGGCAGGGCTGGAAAGGGAGCCTCTGAAAATAATGATGTTAAATCTCCATGGGGCCCTAAATCCCAAACTGGCCCAATATGGAATCTCAGGGGAATCAATTCTTTTACCTGTACTTTGAGCTGAGCACTAGATTAAGTACTTGGGAGAGTACAGTACCATTGTTCCCTCTCCATTTCCATATGATCCTGACCATCCTTCCTTCCACCCCTGTTACTCCACTGAGCTTCCAGCCTCTCTTCTCCCCATCCCATAATCTGGGGGTTCAGGATCCAGGTATCTAGGGTCTGAAGGGATAGACTGGGGTCAGGACTGCTGAGCGATGGGGTGTACACAGACCCTAAACCTGCCTCTAACCCCCATCCCACCAGGTCAGTTCTGACCCCATTTGTACCCTCCTATAGTACCCTAACCTTTCCCCTTACAACACTACCTTTATCTCCAGTAACAGTTGTAGACTCTCATCTGTGAATCAGTCCAGATGGAAGCAGTTTAGCCTAGTGTAAAGAGCACAGGCCTGGGAGTCAGAGGACATGGGTTCTAATCCCAGCTCTGCCATTTATCTAATCTGTGACCTAGGACAATTCTAAACTTCTTTGTCCCTCAATTACCTCATCTGGAATCTGAGGATTAAGACCGAGAGTGCCTGGGGTGCCTTACACTGGGGTTGGGTGGGCAGATCAGAGAACCCTTATACACTACTAAGAATATTTTGCCCAAGTGCTGGTACTGCTTTGGGGTGAGAAAGATTGTCTTTTGTTGTGGGAGGGGTGTGATAGTCCTGCAACCTCCAGTGCCCCTACTGTCTCTTCCAGGCAGGAGCAGAGTCCTTGACCCTGACCTCATACCCTCCTCTAAGTCCTGGTCTATCTCCCAGTTCCACAGCATCCTAACTATCCCTCTTTCATCCCTGGGCTTCCCTCTCTCACCCACCCTTCCTCATGTCATCTCCCAGCCCCAGAAGTGCCTTCCCCCTCACCTGAATCTCCCCAACCCTCCAGTACATTAGAACTGACCAAAAAATCCACCTCCACCAGCAAGTCTCCCTGCTATACTGTAAGCTCCATGGAGGCATGAATCTTGTCTACTGTCTCTCTAATGCAGTCTCTCAAAGGCTTAGTACAGTGTTCTGCACACAATAAGTGAACAAAAATTGATTAATTGATTAGTTAACTCAGTATTATTCTCCCTGTCCCTTACATTTCTGGTGACATTTCCAAAAGAGGGGAAATATGATCAAGGGATTAATGGCTTCTCTCCAGGGCTTCTAACTGTCCCTCTAGAGTTTCTTGCATTTGGTTATTGATTTCACTGCTGGAGCCTCCTGCTAAAATGTTACCTGCCTCAGGTATGGTCTTGTTTCCTCTCCCTCTGCGGCTGTAGTGTAGGATCTCTCCCACACCTTTCTTGCCCTCTTGCCTGTCTCGCCCCCCCGCCCCCAACCCTACCACTCCACGGGTCTGAGTGCTTTGGCAGAAAGAGGAAGAGTGACAAAGCCTCGGTTCATGGGGACGCTCTGATTCACCTCTCCCTAGGATTGACCTGAAGGTCCTGATCAAAGTGATGGAAGCCATAGACAGTGTCTAGGGCCATCTGTGTGCTCACATTCAGGACAGAATCAGGACTAGTGACCCCAGATGGGGAGGGCACCGAGAGTCTCACCAACTCCAATGGGTTTCTGGTGATGGGGACAATCTGGAAAACTGCCAGATCCAGGAGTCACTGGGCACAAACAGAGCAGAGAGGCAGAGGAGGGTCTTCTCTACCATGGATGTATTTAATGACTGTCTCCCATAGACCTGGGAGTAACTGGAGGCTAGTTTGTTCCCCAGTTACCCAGAACAGAACTCCCTCTCAAAGCTGCTCTCTGCTGCTTTGCTCCCCCTAGCCAGCAGAGCCCAGGAATCCTCCCAAGGTTTCTGACAGGCTCAGGATGTAGTTTCTCTCACTGTGTCTCTCACACAGTAATACAGGGCCGTGTCCTCGATTTTCAGGTTGTTCATTTGCAGATGCAGCAGGCTGTTGGCATTGTCCCTGGAGATGGTGAATCGGCCTTTCACAGAGTCTGCATAGTACACAGCACTTCCAGGAGTTATGCCTGAGACCCACTCTGGTCCCTTCCCTGGAGTCTGGCGGATCCAGTCCATATCATAGCTGCTGAAGGTGAATCCAGAGCCTTTACAAGAGAGGTGCAGAGACCCTCCGGGCTGTCTCAAGTCTCCCCAGGACTCCACAAGATGCCTCTGACCCTGGACACCTGCAAGCACAGAGACAGCATGCATTATGAGAACAGTCTCACCCACACTCATTCATTCTTTCACACACACACACACACACACACACACACGCACACCAATTATCTATGTCTCTCACATCTTCTCTCCATTACCTTGGATCGGGTCAGGTTGGAAACCAAATTGAAGGTTTGCTGCATGATGAGGGTTATGGGAACAGTTCAGGGGCCAGGAGGGAAACTGTACAGACACCGGGTCTGGAGCTCCTCTCCCAGAGCAGTAGGGACAGGGGACAGGCTGCAGGCTTCAATCAGGGCTGGAGGGGCTCTATTTGCATCTCCTCCTCTCTATAAAGGCACAGTAGCCACCACATGGAGGTGAATGCCAGCTCTCAGCCTCAGAGAAAAGGGCCCAGCTGAGCCAACAGCCAGGACCTGAGTGTTGGGTTGAGTGGAGGTGATGGTTGCAAAGATGATGACAACAAGATCCACATTGCTTAAAGTTGGAGGATTCACAGTGGCAAATGAGGAAAATAATGATAATGTTAGAACTTCAACCCTCTGAGGTTCAAATCCTCAATGGATATAAATGTTTCAAGTGCTGTTCGGACCAGGGTGCTCAGACATCATGAGGAAGTTGGAGCGGCAGTCAAGGAATGTCACTACTCTTTTGTGAAAGTCACCGCGGAGTAAGAATACATTGGAGTTTGAGAAGAAAATGTTTCATCAGTAAACAAAGTTAAGTAGTTCCAAGGGTTTTTCAAGATCTGTGGGTAATTTTTTAGTAGCAGACTCCCACATTAAAATGGCAAACACTTCACTGATGTGAGAAACATCTTTCCCCCTCTGTTATCTTTGCCCCAAGACACAGTCAGGAAACACTGAATCTTCTGGCCCAAGATTGTCTCTGTGCAGAATACCTGGAATCAGTCCCCATCCCTTCCCATGGGATAATGATTCAGCCCAGGCCCCACCCCATTGCTCCTGGGCCTTCACCAGCCTTCTCCAGGTTTGATATTTTATCACATCTGCTCCTGTTCCCCAAATCTGACTCTGGAGAGGTTGGGGATAGGTCACCTTAGGGGGGGAGATTCAGGATGAAAAGTGTTATTCCTCCCGTTTCTGCAGTGATGACAGTGAGAGGAATATGCATCATCCTGATGCGGTTCTCCTCCACCCTGCGGAACTCTCGGTGCAGTGTCTAGAGCCCATGAGTTGGGATGGGGTGGTCTTTCCCTGAGGTATTCCAAATTCCCTCCCCAAGGAAAATAGATGTTCCCGAGGACTGCGGGGCTCAGGGTCCCTGTCAGGGCCCCCTGTTCGAAGGTCCCTGATGGATCCTGTCTGGCTGGGCCCTCGGGTCTGTGTGTACTGAGGGCATGGGATCACGGAGGGGATGACAGGGATCTGGAGGTCTACAGGGAGCTGGAGACGGGATGCAAATTTTGGCAGGGGAAATGGTGTGGGTTTGTATGAGAATGCATGACCTATGTTAGAGGTTGGCGGGGGCTGAATCCCCTGGAGAGTTGAGAATATCCTAATTGCACACTGGTCCCGCCCATTGATAAACTTTCCATTTTGCCCCGAAAATTGAGATGTGTGATGAACAGCTATTATTATTACTGCTGAAATTTCCTTGGGGGCACAGGGATCTTGACCCACGCTGCCCCCACAGTTGCTGGAGACTGAGGTTGAAGCTGGATTGACTTCTCCATGTAGTTAGAAGTTTGTCCATTGCCTGGGGACTCTTACAAAAAAGCTCTCTTTACTGTAAGGAATGCCCACAGCTTCCCCTTTATCATTTCTGCTAAAAACCAGGACCCTGAACTCCAGGCCAAACTGTCACGTCTTCTGGTCTACTCAAAGAGATTGAGGCAGGGAGTCAGAGAGTGGCATGGAGATCCCACCCCTCCCCATTCTTGTCACCATTTGCAGGACCTAATGGAAGATATTCTCCACAAGCCCAGCCCAGACACCTGGGTCAGTAAATCAGACTGAAGAGAAGATATCTCTGAAGACATTACAGAACAGGCGTGGCTTATTGGATAAAGCTCAGAGAGCTGATTGAGTGTTTTAAAGCCAGTGGTAAGGAATTTCTGTTCAATGGGAATGTAGATGGGCAACCATTAGAGGTAATGGGGGTATGGAGAGATATGGTCTAAATGTTATTTTAGAAAAATGATCTAGGTGGCAGAGGGAAATAAGGACTTGAGTGGGGAGAGCAGAAGGTAGGGAATGTTAATGAAAGGGCTGATGTAGTGCTCAAGATGAGAGAAGATAAGTTCTTAGGTCAGAGTAGTAGCAGTTTGAAGAGGAGAGGGCAAATTTTTGTGATGTTTTAAAGGTAGAACTGATAGTATAAAAGGAGAACAGGTGGGGACCTAGAACTGAGCCTAGAGGAACTCCCATAGTTATAGGAATATGCTATGTGGATTTCTGCTGTATACTGAAGGTATGTTGGGAACCACAACTAAATTATAAACAAGCACAAGACTAGGGTAAATCTTATTTTATTTTATAATCTGTTCTAATTCCTTTAACCAGCTACATTTGTCACTTTTTGTTGCCTGCTATTGAAGATACTTCAATACTTTTCTGGACTGAATAAAAAGACTTTATATTAGAGAAGCAGCCTAGCGTAGTGGATAGAGCATGGGGCTGGGAGTCAAAAGGTCTTGGATTCTAATTCCAACTCTCCCGCTTGTTTGTTGTGTGACCTTGGGCAGGTCACATCACTTCTCTGTGCCTCAGTTGCCTCATCTGTAAAATGGGGATTGAGACCGCGAGCTCCCACATGGGACAGGGACTGAGTCCAACTTGATTAGTTTGTATCTAACCCAGTGCTTAGTACAATGCCTGGCACATAGTAATCGCTTAATAAATACCATTTTTATTATTTCTATTGTGCATAAAGACTTTTCTTGGAGATTTATGTACTCTGAATACATACTTTATCCAGGCATCAACCTATTCCATAGCTCACTGCTTCCATCCCCCTGAATTTCTGGGGCCTGTGATGGGTTGCAGTATGTATATCTGTATATCTGTTGTCAGTCTTTAGTGGTAGCACATTTGAAGCATTATATTTATGATTTAATGTGGATTCTGTGAATCTTGCAATATGTTTTGTAATTGATACCATGAGATTAGTATTTAAATTGAATTAGATTACCAGCTCATGGGCTGTCTTGGGATTTTCTGGGCTTTTGATTAGGTGTAGAAAAATCAAGCACTGCTTCACATTTAATTTTAAATACCGAAGGGATTTTTTGGTGGAGTTGTTTGGAACTTGGAGCAATTTTAACAATAAAATCAAAGACTGTGCTTAGGACTTGAGGCTTAGGTCTGAGGTCACTGCTGATCTACACTCTGGGCCAGCAGCAGCGCAGGAATCCTCCCAGGGTTTCCAACAGGCTCAGGATGTGGTTTTTCTCTCAGTGTGTCTCGCACAGTAATACAGGGCTGTGTCCTCAGTTTTCAGGCTGTTCATTTGCAGTTGCAGCAGATTGTTGGCATTGTCCCTGGAGATGGTGAATCGGCCTTTCACAGAGTCTGCATAGCTTGTGCTGCTCCCACCACTATTAATCCAAGCAAGCCACTCCAGCCCCTTCCGGAGCCTGGCAGACCCAGTGCATGAGGTAGCTGCTGAAGGTGAATCCAGAGGCTTTACAGGAGAGGCGCAGAGACCCTCCTGGCTGTCTCACATCTCCCCCGGACTCCACCAGTTGGATCTCACCCTGGACACCTACAAAGAGACAGCCTAGAGTCTGAGAACATTCATGTACACACACACACACATACACCATCTGTGTCCCTCACATTTTCCCCAACTACCTTGAAGCAGGGTCAGGATGGAAACCAAAGTGAGGTAAGCCTGCCTGGTGGGAGCTGAGGGGTCAGTTCTGGGGACAGGAGGGAAACAGCAGGGCTGGGGCTCCTCTCCCAGAGCTGCAGGGACAGGGGTCATTCAGCCTTTAATCAGGGCTGGAGGGGCCCCATTTGCATCTCCTCCTCTCTATAAGGACACAGCCACCTCTTCCTGGGGTGAGTCCCTGCCCCTAAGCCTCAGAAAGAAGAGCCCAGCAGAGCCCTGAGGACATAATGAGAAATGGCTGTGGAAAAACAATGCTGGTTGGAGATAGAGGGGTTGATTCCCTCTGCTAGCTGGGGACCCAGCAGTTCCTAGGGGAAGATGCACCCACTTTTTCTAATACTAATTTCAACTGGCATTCTTACTGACCTTTGGTAAAGATACTTAACTTTAGACAGTTACTAAATTTTCTCTGTGCCTCAGTAACCTCATCTGTAAAATGGGGATTAAGTCTGTGAGCCCCATGTTAGACAGGGACTGTGGCCCATCAGATTTAGCTGTATCTAATTTAGTGCAGAGTACAGTGCCAGGCACGTAGTAAGTGCTTAACAAATGCCACAGTTATTATTAAATATGTTCTTATCCTAAATGTTACCTAGACACAAGTAGTGCAGTTATTTCATCCATTTTTGACAGTCAGAATTTCCCAAGGAATTATAGCTTATGTAAGCTTCTATGAAATCATTCTTAATTATTGTAATGATAATCAAGTAACTATAAACCTATCAATCTTTGCATTCTCCTAATATAATCCCCCAGCCTATGGCACATAAACACACTCTGGAATAGGTCTCCTGCCCCTGATTGTCCTGGCACAGAAGACCCAGGGAATGATCTCCATCCCTGACCATGGGATACTTGCTCTGCAAATATATTGAGCATGCCCTCTAGACTGTAAGTTCGTTCAGTTCATTCAATCGAATCTATTTTAGCTCGTTATGAGCAGGGAATGTGTATGCTAATTCTCTTGCATTGTATTCTCCCAAGCACTTAGTACACTGCTCTGCACATATTAAGTTCTCAGTAAATCAATCAGTAGGATTTATTGGTACTTACTGTGTGAGAGCTCTGTACTAAGCACTTGGGAGAGTACAGTATAACAAAGAACAGACACATTCCCTGCCTACAATGAGCAATTGATTGATTAATATTTTAGGATAATGACAGATCTCTTGAGTGTGTTAACACAAATTGCCTTTTTGCTGACTAGGAAATGAAAAAGAACACTTGGAAAAGGACAAATATATATTATATATATATTACATATATATAAGCACTCAATTCATGATATTACTTTTTAAAAAAACAGTATTTGTTAAGCACGTACTATGAACCAGGCACTATACTAAGTGCTGGGGTAGGTACAATCTAAACAGGTTAGACACAGCCCATGTCCCAAATGGGGATCTCAGCATTAATCCCCATTTTACAGATGAGGTAACTGAAGCACATAGAAGTAAAATGACTTTCCCAAGTTCACAGAGTAGACAACTTTGGAGCTAAGATTAGAACCCAGGTCCTTCTGACTCCCAGGCCCATGCTTTATCCACTAGGCCATGCTGTTTCCTTATTGGTATGTACTTATACTGCTATGTTTATTTACATCACTATTTCAGAATACATTTATAAAATTTTGCCATTATTATCTTGGGACTGCTGGAATTCAATTATTAGGCACTTTAAGTCCAAGTGCTGAGGCAGATACAAGATAATCAGACCTAGTCCCAGTCCCAACTGGAAATCAACAACTAAGAGGTAGGAAGAACTGATATTTTTTAACCCATTTTATAGGTAAGGAAACAGGCACAGAGATATCAAGTGACTTACCCAGGACCATATGGGAGGTGAGTAAGTGGTAGAGTTGGGATTAGAACCAGGTCCTCTGACTCTCCATTCAGAACTCTTTCCACTTGGCATCACCGCCTTCTGCTAGAATGTGTCCTATGGGAAATTATCTTTTAGTTAGGGCTTTTGATTAACACTGTATTTTCATGGAACAAAGTAAGGGCCCTACCTGGGGTATAGCTGCACTCCCCTTCCCAGCCACAATGGGGGGCACCCATCTTCTGATTTCCCTTTGAAGCCTTATCGTCATCATCACCATGAAAACACAGCGTTGATTGGGGGACTGCTGGGAGGAGAGCACTGTGCTGGTTTCTGCCCCACGGCATGGCCTAATAGATAGAGTGTGGGCCTGGAAATCAGAAGGACCTAAATTCTAATCCCAGCTCCACCACCTGTCGCTGTGTGACTTCTCTGTGCCTCATATACCTCATCTGTAAAATGACAGTTAAGATTGTGAGTCCCACGTGGGACATGGACTGTGTTCAATTTTATTAACTTGTATCTACCCAAATGCCTGGCACAGAGTAATTGCTTAACACGTACCATTTTTAAAAAAATCAACTAAATGAAGTTGTAAGGAGGGGGAATGTGTTTACCGACTCTGTTATATGATACTTGCCCAAGTGCTTAGTACAGTGCTCTGCTCACAGTAAGTGCTCAATAAATACCATCAATAGACTGAAAGAAACACACAAACTGAGAAACATAATAATAACAATTTGTCAATGCTTGATCTTTAGGAGTAAGAAATGTTGTTTTCCCACTTTGAAAGCCAGCAATGGTGATCCCTAAGGCCCAAGGAGGCAGGAGAATGGTCATCTTAGTCTCTCTTCTCCTCTGGTTGAATCAACCTCCAGCCCACCTCCTTCTTCCCTGACCCCTCTCAGATTCCTTTGCCTTGCTGCAAATGGTAAACCTTAGGTCAGAGGGACAGCCAGACCACAGGTACTACCCTGTGACCTCTCTATCTCTGACCACTGGGATGAATGGGGAAGAGCAGACAGGAATGAGTGCTGCCTCGGGTCTAGATTGATGGGATCTCTGGATGGTGAGAAGAGACCTTGGTATGTCCAGGAGAGTATGGGATTGGGGGAGGACCCTGGGAGGACTAAATAATGAATCAAGGAGAAGTGGCATTTAGATTGAGCTAAGATCCTAAGACACCTAAGTTCTTCCCCGAGTAGCCTTGAGGCAGGGAGTAGGGGAGTCTGTAGGGTGTGAGGCCCAGAATGGGGCTCTCCCCATGGCTGATTTTTCCCTGCGGTTGCGGAAATGGGTCAGGCAGGGCACATGGGTCTCAGGGGCAGCAGCTCCAGCCAGCAGCAGGGTTGGGCTGAGGGAGAAGGGTCTGTCTTCCCCTCGGGAGGCCTCTGTGCCTTCTCTCTGAGGTAAAGACAAGATAATCAGATTGGTCACAATCCCTCTCACACATGAGGCTCACAATCTTAATCCCCATTTTACAGATGAAGTAACTGAGGCTCAGAGAAGTGAAGTGACTAGCCCAAGTTCATACAACAGTCGTGGCAGATTCAAGATTAGAACCCAGGCCCTACTTATTCCCAGGCCTATGCTCTAGCCACTAGGCCCTGCTGCATCGCCACTCTCCTTTGGTGATGCTGAGAGGAATGTGTAGAACTACATCCTACAGAACTCTGGGTTTAGGGTTCAGAACCCACAGTTTGGGATGGGGACAACCCCTGAGGGACAAAAAGCAATTTCCCTCCAAGGACAGTGGATGTTCCCGAGGGCTACTGGGCTCAAGGCTCCTGCCGGCCCCTCCGCTGGACAAGGGTCCCTGTTGGAGCCTGGCTGGCTGGGTCTCTGGGTCTCCATGTATACTGAGGGCAGGGTGATTGGGAAAGGGTTGACAGGGAGCCGGAGATGGGAATGCAAATTCTGGCAGGTGAAGATGTGTGTGCTTGAGTGTAGAATGTGGAATGGATTCCAGGGGCTGAGAAATCCCTACTTCCACACTGGTCCAGCCCAAAGGTGAAGTTTCCAGAGTTTATCCCAAGAATTGAGATGTGTGACTAACAGAGTCTAATCCACATGTTAATGTCACCTTTCCCAGGAAATGTACATGAAATTGACCTAATCCACATGTAAATGTCACCTTTCCCAGGAATTGTACATGAAGTTGACTGGCTCTTCCCTTCCATATCTCACCAGCTCAGAAACACAGGAGTCCCTGAGACTGGACAGAAAGCTGTGCTCTGGGCAGGGAGAGGAAACTGCAGACACCAAACAGAAATTATTTCTCTGCCTCATTCTCCACCTGCTCCTGGAACAGGGCTCCTCGTGCTCAGTGGGTTCCAAGCGCCGCCTGCTGCCCAGCCTCCTCCTGACCGTCTTCAGGGGAAGGTTTGTGTCTGGGCTCACACTGATTGCCCCTCACTGTGCATCTTGCACAGTAGTACACAGCCGTGTCTGCGGGTGTCACGCGGTTCAGCTGCAGAGAGAACTCGTTCTTGGAAGGCTCTGCTGCAATGGTGATGCGGTTTTGAAGAGAAGAAGCGTAGTATGCATTCCACGTGGAACTAACTGTAGTATCCATATCCCATCCACTCTAGGCCCTTCCCTGGATCCTGTCGAATCCAGTTCCAAATTTTACCAGTCGTAATGGATTCACCGGAGACTTGGCAAGAGAGTCTGAGAGACTCTGAGGGTTTGACCACTCCAGGGCCGGACTCCACCAGCTGGATCTCAGACAGGACCCCTGCTGACAAGGGGAGACACAATGAAACCCACACGGCAGAGACTTGATCCCCATTTCCCCGTTTCTGAAACCTCGCAGACACTTACAGTGGGGAGCTGCCAGCAGGGAGAGGAACACCCACCAGGATTTCATTTTCTTCTGGGCCAGGGAAACCATGTCTTCCTCAGAGACCTTCAGCCCAGGCTCAGAAGAGAGACTGATCTTCCCCACCATGGGCCCTCTATTTCACCTGGAAGCCTGGGGGGAATTTGCATGGGGGAGTCTCACTCTGGGTATAAAGGGGAGAGCAGATAGGGAGGGCTCTTTCCCGAGCTCTCTTCTGTGGGAATCTATTCTGTGACTCAGGGACAGGGAATATTGATTTCTCTCTGAGCCCTCTGCTCTGGCATTGACTCCACTTTCTGAGAATTCCTTGGGGTTGGACAGGGAACTGTATGTAGGCTAGGATTAAAGACTGAGTGACACTGCAGGTAAAAGTCCTCCATCTCCATGGGGATCCATACAGCCCATTGGACTCAGGTATCCCCGCTACTTCCAGTCACCATTTCACCTTGTGACATCCACCACCTTTTCTCCTGAAATGGATTTTGGAAAAGAGATGTATAATTCCAATTTACAGATGGGAAAATGGAGGCTTAGAAAATGTAAAATGGTTAGACTAGTCAGAGATAAGGGTTTGTTTGGAGGAGCCATCTCTGATATTCCCACTCAACATCAGATTAATAAAGCAGCAGTGCTGTTGGATTTGCTTGTTCAACCTCTGTCATGCTCCAGGTCAAGAATGCCACAAGGAACATGGATGATGTAATCTGAATAAGCTTCCCATCTACCGGTGAAACACAGCCAGTTTACCAGGTTACAAGGAGCTGTTGTGTGTTCATATCTTTGTCCTGAGACCCAACAAGACACAATCGATCATTCAATCATATTTATTGAATGCTTATTTTGTACAGAATACTGTAAAAAATGCTGGGGAGAGCACGATACAACGGAAGTTGCAGATGTGTTCCCTGGCCACAACAATCTGAATTGCATTGCCACCTGTCCGGCTGTCTTGGAGGCATTTCCTGAGATATTTATTCATTCATTCAATAGTATTTATTGAGCGCTTACTATGTGCAGAGCACTGTACTAAGCGCTTGGAATGAACAAGTCGGCAACAGATAGAGACAGTCCCTGCCGTTTGACGGGCTTACAGTCTAATCGGGGGAGACGGACAGACAAGAACAATGGCAATAAATAGAGTCAAGGGGAAGAACATCTCGTAAAAACAATGGCAACTAAATAGAATCAAGGCGATGTACATTTCATTAACAAAATAATTAGGGTAATGAAAATATATACAGTTGAGTGGACGAGTACAGTGCTGAGGGGATGGGAAGGGAGAAGGGGAGGAGCAGAGGGAAATGGGGGGAAAAGAGGGTTAAGCTGCGGAGAGGTGGGGGGGGGGGTGGTAGAGGGAGTAGAGGGAGAAGAGGAGCTCAGTCTGGGAAGGCCTCTTGGAGGAGGTGAGTTTTAAGTAGGGTTTTGAAGAGGGGAAGAGAATCAGTTTGGCGGAGGTGAGGAGGGAGGGCGTTCCGGGACCACGGGAGGACGTGGCCCAGGAGTCGACGGCAGGATGGGCGAGACCGAGGGATGGTGAGGAGGTGGGCGGCAGAGGAGCGGAGCGTGCGGGGTGGGTGGTAGAAAGAGAGAAGGGAGGAGACGTAGGAAGGGGCAAGGTGATGTAGAGCCTTGAAGCCTAGAGAGAGGAGTTTTTGTTTGGAGCGGAGGTTGATAGGCAACCACTGGAGATGTTTAAGAAGGGGAGTGACATGCCCAGATTTTTTCTGCAGGAAGATGAGCCCGGCAGCAGAGTGAAGAATAGACCGGAGCGGGGCCAGAGAGGAGGAAGGGAGGTCAGAGAAGGCTGACACAGTAGTCTAGCCGGGATGTAACGAGAGCCCGTAGCAGTAAGGTAGCCGTTTGGGTGGAGAGGAAAGGGTAGATCTTGGCGATACTGTAAAGGTGATTTATTAGATGTAGAAAAAAAAATCAAGCTCTGGTTCCCATTTAATTTTACATACTGATGGGATTTTGTGCTACGGCTTGTTGTGGAATTGTGAACAACCTTAATAATAGAATTAATGATTGGTCTTAGAGGCCAGGGCTGTTGTCTGGGGTCTCTGCCGCTCTGCTCCCCCAGCCAGCTGCAGCCCAGGAATCCTCCCAGGGTTTCTGACAGGCACAGAATGTGGTTTCTCTCACTGTGTCTGTAGCACAGTAATAGAGGGCCGTGTCCTCGGTTTTCAGGCTGTTCATCTGCAAACTCAGGAGGCTGTTGGCCTTGTTCCAGGAGATGGTGAACCGGCCTTTCACAGAATCTGCATAGTAGGTGCTACTATCATCAGTATCAAACCAAGCGACCCATTCCAGTCCCTTTCCTGGAGCCTGCCGGACCCAATGCAAGTAGTAGTAGCTGTTGGTCAATCCTGAGGCTTTACAAGAGAGGCGCAGTGACCCGCCAGGCTGTCTCAAGTCTCCCCCGGACTCCACCAGCCGGACATCACCCTGCACACCTGCAAACACAGAAAGAGCAGCAGTCATGAAAACAGATTCACTCAATCACTCACATATTATTTGTATTAGTTGCATCTTCCTCCATTTACCTTGGAGCAGGGCCAGGATAGAAAGCAGACTGAAGGCAGACTGCATGGTGGGGGTCATAAGGACAGTTCTGGCGGCAGGAGGGAATGGCACAGACAGAGGATCTGGGGCTCCTCTCCCAGAGCTGCAGCGACAGGGGCTGTGTAGGCTTTAATCAGGGCTGGAGGAGTCTAATTTGCATCTCCTCCTCTCTATAAAGGCACAGCAGCCACCTCCTGGGATTGAGTCCCTGCCCTCTGCCTCAGACAGAAGGGTCCAGCAGAAACCCTGATCAGATTCCCAGAGATGCAGAGAGAGAGAGAGAGAGATACCTTCAGGCATTGGTAGGATTGAGATGAATCACACTGATTGAGGAAAAAAAGAACCAGAGACTCTGCCTTCTAAAGTTCAATCCTCTACAAACTGGCATTCTAATCATATGAATTCCCTGATTACTGTTCTGCTGCTCAGACGTGAGGCCTCAGAAACAATGGTAAAGTTAGAAGGCAGACAGGGAATGTCACTACACCCTGAAGAAGTCACAGTGGTGGCAGAACACATTCCAGTTGGACAAACCTACAAGGGCTTAAAGACTCACTAATGAACCCAGCAAACTTAGTTCCAAAATGTTTTCAGTTAGCAAATGATCTATAAACTGAAGTCCCGCCACAGGGTCAAGTGTGGATAAGTTTTTAATATCAGACCCCTAAATTAAAGCAGGACACACTTTGCTAATGTGAGAAACCACCTTATCCTCTCTGTATCTGTTCCCCAAGACACTCTGAGCAAACACCCAACCTTCCTTTCCTAAGATGGTCTCTGTCCTGACCACCAGGGTTCCCCAGTCCAGGTTCCTCCAACCCTGGGCCTCTTCCTGCCTCCTCCAGCTGTGACACTCTATCACAACCGCTCCTGCTTAGGTCCACCAACCTAGCATGGGAGGGTGGGGACAAGGCAATAAAGAGGGGAGATTCTGGTAAAAAGTGCCCCTTCACCATCTCCCATTTCTCTTGCAGTGATGAAGATGAGCGGAATGTGCCTCATCCTTTTACACAGTTCTCCTCCCCCCTGCAAGACTCTGAGTTCAATGTCCAGATCCCAGGAGTTGTAATGGGGATCCCAGGAGTTGTAATGGGGACAGTCTCTGAGAGTCAAAGGCAGTTTTCCCCTAAGGACAGTGGGTGTTCATGAGAGCTGGAGGGCTCAGAGTCCCTGAGCCCCTGGGGATGGAAAACAGGGAGGAAATGACAGGAAGCTGGAAATAGGGCTATAAACTTTGGTCAGGTAGAGATGTGGATTTATGTGGGGATGTATAATTTATAGGCCAGAGTGGATCCCCTGGATTCCAGGGCTGAGAGTTTCCAATAGGACACTGGCTCAACCCAATTGCAAAATTTTCAGGTTTTCACAGGAATTGAGCTGTGCAATGGACAGAGTTATAAGCTCGGTATTAACGGCCACCTTACCAGGAATTGCACACATAAAAGCGCGTAAGGGTAACAGTCTCAGGAAGGAGCGTATTGTCCCTGGGGGAAAATTGTCTGCAGGGCAGGGGGAGGAAACAGCAGACACTGAACACTCTTGCTCTCTATCTGCTCCTCGAACTGGGCTCCTGGTGGCTCAGTGGATACTGAGCACCCCCTGATGCCCAGACCCCTCCTAACCTCCTACAGGGGAAAGTTTGTGTATGGGGACACAGTCACTGCCGGGCACCATGTGTGTCTGTCTTACACAATAATACAGGGTCGTGTCCTCGGGTTTTCAGGCTGTTCATTTGCAGTTGCAGCGAGTTGTTTGCATTAACCCTGGAAAGAGTGAATCACTCTTTCACCTATGAGGCATATTCTGTAGTTGTGAATGAGCTTGGTTACATATCACAGCGACCCACTCCAGGCCTTTCCCTGGGGCGTCACAGAACCAATACATGCAGTAGTCAATGAAAGTGAATCCAGAGGCTTTACAAGAGAAGCAGAGAGACTCCTTTGGGCTGTTTCACTTCTCCCCCAGACTCCACCAACTGGACCTCACCCTGGAAACCTGTAAACACAGAGACAGTGTATATCATGAAAACAGCCTCACAAACACACACACACACACACACCAAACCCTCCCCCCCTCCCCAGTTATCCCTGTCTCACATCTTTTGCCAAGTTACCTTGGAGCAGGGTAAGGATGGAAACAAAGTAAGTATGTACCCTCAGCTCTAGTCAAGACTTCATTATCCAAGAATTAGCTGCATTCCTTGGGGATGGATAGGGATCTGACATAAGTAGGCTGTGGTTACAAACTCAGTGACACTGTGGGTAAATTCCCTCCATACAGCCTTTTGACTCAGACCTCCCCACTACCTCCAATCAACATTTCCCACCTTGTGACAACCCTACCCCCAAAAGCAGATTTTGAAAAACAGAAAAATATTCCCAATTTACAAGTGGAAAAATGCAGGCTTAGGAAATATAAAAGTTAGATTAGTCAAGCAAAAGTGTTTTTTGGAGGTGCCGTAGCTGAAAGGTCACTGTTTATCCAACAATCAGCTTAAAGCTGGGCTCTATAGTCTTGCAGGTCTTGTTCACATGGGTCATGTTCCATTTCAAAATGCAACCAGGGACATGGAAACTGGAGTGTGAATTTACCAGGGAAATGCAACCAATTTACCTGCAGCTGCTGTGTGTTGATGCCTGGGTCCTGAGACCAAACAAGTCTCACAGATGATTATCAGTCACTTCAGTGTCATACAGCAATATAGATTGAATGAAGACTGAAGGAAACTGAGGTGGTGTGTTGGCCTATACTGGGAAGCTTGTCACGCTATCAGGCTTTATTTTTCTATGCTATTTAAGTGATTACTATGTGCCAGCCAGTGTACTGAGTGCAGGGGTAGATACAAGCTAATAAAGGTGGACACAGTCCTTGTCACAGTTGGAGTTCACAATCTTAATCTCCACTACAGATGAGGTAACTGAGGCAAAGAGAATTGAAGTGACTTGTCCAAGGTCATACAGCAGACACGTGGCAGAGCTGGGATTAGGACCGAGATTGTTCTGACTCCCTGGCTGCTGCTCTTTCCACTAGGCCAAACTGCATACTACCAGACTTTCTGAAGCCTGTGACCAAAGCTGGACACTGTCCCACAATGCACAGGGGGGCAGATTCATTCATTCATTCAATCAGACATTAACATAAATATATTATGGGTATGAGTCAAAGTGCTGTGTGGCTGATGGAGGGGTGAATGAAGGGAGCAAACTCAAGTGCAAAGGCAACAGAAAAGGGAGGAGAAGAGGAATTGAGGGTTTATTTACAAAAAGCCACTTGGAGGAGAGGGTCCCGTGAGGTGGTCTGTCCAGACAGTTGAAGGCTTGGAATAGGTCAAGTGCAGCTTGACCTGGAAGATCACTTGCAGGCTTCCCAGGACCTGCCTGAGGGAAACACCCTATACATCAGTGCCAGTCACCTGGGAGAAAACTGCCCTCCTGATGACATCAGCTGGAGCTGAGCCAATTCCAGAGAAGAGTTTGGGGAAAGTGGCATGTGGAGAGGGGCAGAAAGGTTGAAAAAGCTACAGAGGAAGAAGGTAGATCTTTCATTCTCCCACTGAACATGATCCATGAAGAGGCCCTAATTCTGCCTGGGACTTAAGAATTTCATGGTAGGCCTGAATCCATGGGAAATATCTATAAGAATTTATGCTGTTTCATAGGACGCTGGGCACCACAGCTATATTCTGAACAAGTGAAAGAGTAGGGAAAGGTTATGTTTTATTCTAGTATTTGCTTAAATCCTTTGAACCAACTATTATCATTTTTAATTTTTGCTTTTGATACTTTTTTGGACTGAGTAAGTAGGCTCCTTCTCTATCATGTTTAAATATGGTTCTTGTGTGTTTATAACCTATAAATGCAAACAGTCTTCCTAGGGATCAACAGGCCTCCCTTCATTTGCTTCCTGTTTCTGCCCCTCTGTGACTCCTTCCCTGCACCAGAGCCTGTCTGTGTGGGTCTCTGGAGGTCTGTATTCGTTTGCTACCTGAGTATAGTGGAATCATATCTCTAAAAAGTATTATATTTACTGACAAAATTGCAAACACTGCATAGTAATCTGTGAATTTTGAAATATATTTCAGGATTGATTCCATTTGGTTTTTATTTCATCTGAATCGCATGGCCACTTGTCTGGCTGTGTTGAGGGGATTTTCTTAGATATTCATTAGATGTAGAAAAAAATCAGGCTGTGGTTCCCATTTAATTTTACATACCAGTGGGATTTTGTGCTTGGGCTTGTTTTGGAATTGTGAACAACATTAATAATAGAATTAATGATTAGTCTTAGAGTCCGGGGCTATCATCTGTGGTCTCTGGTGCTGTGTTCCCCCAGCCAGCTGCAGCCCAGAAATCCTCCCAGGGTTTCTGACAGGCACACAATGTGGTTTCTCTCACTGTGTCTGCAGTACAGTAATTCTGCAGCACAGTAATACAGGGCCGTGTCCTCGGTTTTCAGGTTGTTCATCTGCAAACTGAGGAGGCTGCTGGACTTATCCCAGGAGATGGTGAATCGGCCTTTCACAGAGCCTGCATAGTAGGTCCAACTATTTTCAATACCAAAGCTAGCGACCCATTCCAGTCCCTTCCCTGGAGCCTGGCGGACCCAGTGTATGTAGTAGTAGTATGTGTAGAAGATGCTGTAGGACAATCCGGAGACTTTACAGGAGAGGCTCAGAGACCCGCCAGGCTGTCTCAAGTCTCCCCCAGACTCCACCAGCTGGACATCACCCTGAACACCTGCAAACACAGAAAGCATAACAGTCATGAAAACAGATTCACTCACTCACTTATGTTAGTTGTATTAGTTGCATCTTCCTCCATTTACCTTGGAGCAGGGCCAGGATAGAAAGCAGACTGAAGGCAGACTGCATGGTGGAGGACATGAGGACAGTTCTGGGGGCAGTAAGGGAATGGCACAGACAGAGGATCTGGGGCTCCTCTCCCAGAGCTGCAGGAACAGGGGCCTTGCAGGCTTTAATCAGGGCTGGAGGGGCCTAATTTGCATCTCCTCCTCTCTATAAAGGCTCAGCAGCCACCTCCTGGGATTGAGTCCTTATCCTCTGCCTCAGACAGAAAGGTCCAGTAGAAGCCCTGGTCAGATTCCCAGAGATACAGAGAGACCTTCAGGCATTGGTAGGAATGAGATGAATCGCATAGTAATTGAGAAAAAAAGAACCAGAGACTGTCTGCCTTCTACTGCTCAATCCTCTACAAACTGGCATTCCAACCATATGAATTCCTTGATTACTGTTTTGCTGCTCAGACGTGAGGCCTCAGAAACAATGGCAATGTTAGAAGGTAGGCAGGGAATGTCACTACACCCTGTAGAAGTCACAATGGTGGCAGAACACATTCCAGTTGGAAAAACCTACAAGGGAAAGACTCACTCATGAACCTGGCAAAAAACTGAGTTCCAAAATGTTTTCAGTTAGCAAATGATATACAAACTGAAGTCCAACCACAGGGTCAAGTGTGGATAAATTTTTAATATCAGACCCCTAAATTAAAGCAGGACACACTTTGCTATGCGAGAATCCTCCTTATCCACATCGCAACTGTTCCCGAAGACACTCTGGGCAAACACCAACATTCCTTGCCTAGGATGGTCTCTATCCTGACCACCAGGGTTCCCCAGTCCAGGTTCCTCCAACCCTGGGCTTCTTCCTGCCTCCTCCAGCTGTGACACTCTATCACACCCGCTTCTGCTCAGGTCCACCTACCTAGCATGGGAGGGTTGGGGACAAGTCAATAAAGAGGGGAGATTCTGATAAAAAAGTGCCCCTTCACCATCTCCCATTTCTCTTGCAGTGATGAAAATGAGAGGAATGTGCCTCATCCTGAGACAGTTCTCCTCCCCACTGCAAGACTCTGAGTTTAATGTCCAGATCCCAGGACTTGTAATGGGGACAGTCTCTGAGAGTCAAAGGCAGTTTTCCCCTAAGGACAGTGGGTGTTCATGAGAGCTAGTGGGTTCAGGGTCCCTGATGAACCCTGCCTGGCTGAGCCCCTGGGGATGGAAAACAGGTGATGACAGGAAGCTGGAAATAGGCCTATAAACTTTGGTCATGTAGAGATGTGGATTTATGTGGGGATGTATAATTTATAGGCCGGAGTGGATCCCCTGGATTCCAGGGCTGAGAGTTCCCTAAGAGGACACTGGCTCAGCCCAATTGCAAAATTATCAGGTTTTTCACAGGAATTGAACTGTGCAATGGACACAGTTATAATCTCGGTATTAACAGCCACCTTACCAGGAATTGCACACATTAAAACGCTTAAGGATATCAGCCTCAGGAAGGAGCGCATTGTCCCTGGGGAAAGTTGTGTGCTGGGCAGGGAGAGGAAAGAGCAGAGACTGAACACTCTCGCTCTCCATCTGCTCCTCGAACTGGGCTCGTGGTGGCTCAGTGGGTGCTGAGCACTCCCCCCCCCCGCAGATGCCCAGACACCTCCTAACCTCCTTCAGGGGAAGGTTTGTGTCTGGGGACACAGTCACTGCCCCGCACCATGTGTGTCTGTCTTACACAATAATAGAGGGTCGTGTCCTCAGGTTTTCAGGCTGTTCATTTGCAGTTGCAGCAAGCTGTTTGCATTATCCCTGGAAAGAGTGAATCACTCTTTCACCTATGAGGCATATTCTGTAGTTGGTGAATGAGCTTGGTTACATATTCAATAGTATTTATTTATTTATTTATTGAGTACTTACTATGTGCAAAGCACTGTACTAAGCACTTTGAATGTACAAGTCGGCAACAGATAGAGACAGTCCCTGCCCTTTGACGAGCTTACAGTCTAACTGGGGGAGGAAGGGAGACAAGAACAATGGCAATAAGTAGAGTCAAGGGGAAGAACATCTCATAAAAACAATGGCAAATAAATAGAATCAGGGTGATGTACATCTCATTAAACAAAATAAAATAAATAGGGTAATGAAGATATATCCAGTTGAGCAGACAAGTACAGTACTGAGGGGGTGTGATGGGAGAGTAGGAGGGGGAGAGGGAAAGGGGGGAGAAGAGGGTTTAGCTGCAGAGAGGTGAGGGGGGGTAGAGGGAGCAGAGGGAAAGAGGGGGGAGCGCAGTCTTGGAAGCCCTCTTGGAGGAGGTGAGCTTTAAGTAGGGATTTGAAGAGGGGAAGAGAATTAGATTGTCAGAGGTGAGGAGGGAGGGCATTCCAGGACCGCGGGAGGATGTGGCCTAGGGGTCGACGGCGGGTTAGGCGAGACCGAGGGATGGTGAGGAGGTGGGCGACGGAGGAGCGGAGCAAGCGGGGTGGGCAATAGAAAGAGAGAAGGGAGGAGAGGTAGGAAGGGACAAGGTGATGTAGAGCCTTGAAGCCTAGAGTGAGAAGCTTTTGTTTTGAGTAGAGGTTGATAGGCAACCACTGGAGGTGTTTAAGAAGGGGAGTGACATGCCCAGGTCGTTTCTGCAGGAAGATGAGCCGGGCAGCGGAGTGAAGAATAGACTGGAGTGGGGCGAGAGAGGAGGAAGGGAGATCAGAGAGAAGGCGGACACAGCAGTCTAGCCGGGATATAACGAGAGCCTGTAGCAGTAAGGTAGCCATTTGGGTGGAGAGGAAAGGGCGGATCTTGGTGATATTGTAAAGGTGAGACCGGCAGGTCTTGGTAACAGATCGGATGTGTGGAGTGAACGAGAGAGACGAGTCAAAGATGACACCGAGGTTGTGGGTCTAAGAGACGGGAAGGATGGCCATACATATCTCAGCGACCCACTCCAGGCCTTTCCTGGGGGCATCGCAGAACCAGTACATGCAGTAGTCACTGAAAGTGAATCCAGAGGCTTTACAAGAGAAGCAGAGAGACCCCTTTGGGCTGTTTCACTTCTCCCCCAGACTCCACCAACTGGACCTCACCCTGGAAACCAGCAAACACAGAGACAGTGTGTATCATGAGAACAGCCCCTCACACACACACACACACACACCAGTTATCCATGTCTCACATCTTTTGCCAAATTGCCTTGGAGCAGGGTAAGGATGGAAACAAAGTAAGTATGTGCCCTCAGCTCTAATCAAGACTTCATTATCCAAGAATTATCTGCATTCCTTGGGGATGGCTAGGGATCTGACATAAGTAGGCTGTGGTGACACTGCGGGTAAATTCCCTCCATACAGCCTTTTTGACTCAGACCTCCCCACTACCTCCAATCAACATTTCCCACCTTGTGACAACCCTACCCCCAGAAGCAGATTTTGAAAAACAGAAAAATATTCCCAATTTACAAGTGGAAAAATGCAGGCTTAGGAAATATAAAAGTTAGATTAGTCAAGCAAGTGTTTTTTGGAGGTGCCGTAGCTGAAAGGTCACTGTTTATCCAACAGTCAGCTTAAAGCTGGGCTCTGTAGTCTTGCAGGTCTTGTTCAACATGTGTCACGTTCCATTTCAAAATGCAACCAGGGACATGGAAACTGGAGTGTGAATTTACCAGGGAAATGCAACCAATTTTCCTGCAGCTGCTGTGTGTTGATGCCTGGGTCCTGAGACCAAACAAGTCTCACAGATGATTATCAGTCACTTCAGTGTCATACAGCAATATAGATTGAATGAAGACTGAAGGAAACTGAGGTGGTGTGTTGGCCTATACTGGGAAGCTTGTCACGCTACCAGGTTTTATTTTTCTATGCTATTTAAGTGATTACTATGCACCAGCCAGTGTACTGAGTGCAGGGGTAGATACAAGCTAATAAGGTTGGACACAGTCCTTGTCACAGTTGGAGTTCACAATCTTAATCTCCACTACAGCTGAGGTAACTGAAGCACAGAGAATTGAAGTGACTTGTCCAAGGTCATACAGCAGACACGTGGCAGATCTGGGATTAGGACCAAGGTTGTTCTGACTCCCAGGCTGTTGATCTTTCCACTAGGGCAAACTGCATACTACCAGATTTCCTGAAGCCTGTGACCAAAGCTGGACACTGTCCCACAATGCACAGGGGGGCAGATTCATTCATTCATTCAGACACTCGCATAAAAAAATGTTATAGGTATGAATCAAAATGCTGTGGGGCTGATGGAGGAGTGAATACAGAGAGCAAATTCAAGTGCATAGGGAAAAGGAGAAGAGCAATTGAGGGCTTATTTAAATAAAGAAAGGCCAGTTGGAGGAGAGGCTCCTGTGAGATGGTCTGTCCTGACATTTGAAGGCCTGGAATAGGTAAAGTGCAGCTTGACCTGGAAGATCAGCTGCAGGCTTCCTTGGGCCTGCCTGAGGGAAACACTCTGTACATTAATGCCAGTCACCTAGGAGAACCTGCCCACCTGATGACATCAGCTGGAGCTGAGCCAATTCCAGAGAAGGGTTTGGGAAAAGTGGCAAGTGGACTGGGTCAGAAAGGTTGAAAAATCTACAGCGGAGGAAGGCAGATCTTTCATCCTCCCACTGAACATGATCCATGAAGAGGCCCTAATTCTGCCTGGGACCTAAGAATTTCATGGTAGGCCTGAATCCATGGGAAATATCTATGTGAATTTCTGCTGTTTCATAGGAAGCCAGGCACCACAGCTATATTCTGAACAAGTGAAAGAGTAGGGAAAGGTTATGTTTTATTCTAGTATTTGCTTAAATCCTTTGAGCCAACTATTCTCATTTTTAATTTTTGCTTTTGATACTTTTTTGGACTGAGTAAGTAGGCTCCTTCTCTATCATGTTTAAAGATGGTTCCTGAGTGTTTATATCCTATCAAGGCACACACTCTTCCCAGGCATCCCTTCATTTGCTTCCTGTTTCTGCCCCTCTGTGTCTCCTTCCCTGCACCAGGGCCTGTTTTTGTGGGTCTCTGGAAGTCTGTATTGGTTTGCTGCCTGAGTATAGTGGGATCACATTTCTAAAAGGTATCATATTTAATGACAAAATTACAAACATTGTGTAGTAATCTGTGAATTTTGAAATATATTTCAGGATTGATTGCATTATGTTTATATTTCATCTGAATCGCATGGCCACTTGTCTGGCTGCATTGAGGGGATTTTCTTAGCTATTCATTAGATGTAGAAAAAAATCAGGCTGTGGTTCCCATTTAATTTTACATACCAGTGGGATTTTGTGTTAGGGCTTGTTTTGGAATTGTGAACAACATTAATAATGGAATTAACGATTAGAGTCCAGGGCTATCATCTGTGGTCTCTGCTGCTGTGTTCCCCCAGCCAGCTGCAGCCCAGAAATCCTCCCAGGGTTTCTGACAAGCACAGAATGTGGTTTCTCTCATTATGTCTGCAGTACAGTAATTCTGCAGCACAATAATACAGGGCCGTGTCCTCGGTTTTCAGGCTGTTCATCTGCAAACTCAGGAGGCTGCTGGCCTTATCCCAGGAGATGGTGAATCGGCCTTTCACAGAATCTGCATAGTTAGTGCTACTACCACCATTATCAACCTGAGCGACCCACTCCAGCCCCTTCCCTGGAGGCTGGCGGACCCAGTGCATGTAGTAGTAGCTGCTGGTCAATCCGGAGGCTTTACAGGAGAGGCTCAGAGACCCGCCAGGCTGTTTCAAGTCACCCCCGGACTCCACCAGCTGAACATCACCCTGCACACCTGAAACACAGAAAAGGCATCAATCATGAAAACAGATTTACTCACTCATATATGTTATTTGCATTAGTCACATCTTCTCCCATTTACCTTGGAGCAGGGCCAGGATAGAAAGCAGACTGAAGGCAGACTGCATGGTGAGGGATATGAGGACAGTTCTGGGGGCTGGAAGGGAACAGCACAGAAAGGATCTGGAGCTCCTCTCCCAGAGCTGCAGAGACAGGGGCCAGTGCAGGCTTTAATCAGGGCTGAGGGGTATAATTTGCATCTCTTTCTCTCTATAAAGGCACAGCAGCCACCTCCTGGGATTGAGTCCCTGCCCTTTGCCTCAGACAGAAGGGTCCAGCAGAAGCCCTGATCAGATTCCCAGAGATGCAGAGAGAGATACTTTCAGGCACTGGTAGGAATGAGATGAATCGCATTGTAATTGAGGAAAAAAAAATCCAGAGTCTGCCTTCTGATGCTCAATCCTCTACAAATTGGCATTCAAACCATATGAATTTCTTGATTACTGTTCTGCTTCTCAGAAAGTGAGTCCTCAGAAACAGTAGCAAAGTTAGAAGGCAGACAGGGAATGTCACTACATCCTGAAGAAGTCACAATGGTGGAGGAACACATTCCAGTTGGAAAAACCTATGAGGGAAAGACTCACTAATGAACCCAGCAAACAACTTAGTTCCAAACTGTTTTCAGTTAGCAATTGATCTACAAACTAAAGTCCCACCACACGATCCAGTGAGGATAACTTTTCAATCTCAGACCCCTAAATTAAAGCTGCAAACACTTTGCTAATCTGAGAAACCACCTTCTCCTGTCTGAATCTCTACCCCAAGACACTCTCAGCAAACACCCAACCTCCCTTGCCTAAGATGGTCTCTGTCCTGACCACCAGGGTTCCCCAGTCCAGGTCCCCCAACCCTGAACCTCTTCCTTCCTCCTCCAGGTGTGACACTCTATCACATCTGCTGCTGCTCAGGTCCACCGACCTAGCATGTGAGGGTAGGGGACAAATCATTAAGAGGTGGAGATTCTGGTAAAAAGTGCCCCTTCACATCTCCTATTTCTCTGCAGTGATGAAGATGAGAGAAATGTGCCTCATCCTTTTACACAGTTCTCCTCCCCACTCCAAGATTCTGAGTTCATTGTCCAGATCCCAGGAGTTGTAATGGGGATGGTCTGTGAGACATGAGGCAGCTTTGCCCTAAGGACAGTAGGTGTTCATGAGAGCTAGTGGGCTCAGAGTCCTTGATGAAACCTGCCTGGCTGAGCCCCTGGGGATGTGGAAAGGTGGGGATGACAGGAAGCTGGAAATAGGACTATAAACATTGGTCAGGTAGAGATGTGGATTAGTGTGGGGATGTTATAATTTATGGGGCAGCATGAATCCCCTGGATCCCAGGGCTGAGAGTTCCCTAATAGGACACTGGCTCAGCCCAATTGCAAACACTTTAGCTTTTCACAGGAATTCAGCTGTGTGATGTACAGAGTTACAATCAATGTGTTAATGGCCACCTTACCAGCAATTGCACACATAAAAGCGCTTAAGGCTAACAGCCTCAGGAAGGAGCGTATTGTCCTTAGGGGAAAGTTGTGTACTGGGCAAGGAGAGGAAACAGCAGACACTGAACTCTCTCGCTCCCCATCTGCTCCTCGAACTGGGCTCCTGGTGGCTCAGTGGGTGCTGAGCGCCCCCTGATGCCCAACCCCCTCCTGACTGCCTGCGGGGGAAGGTTTGTGTCTGGGCACACCCTCACTGCCCCCCAACGTGTTTCTCTCTCTTGCACAATAATACAGGGCCGTGTCCTCGGTTTTCAGGCTGATCATTTGCAGATGCAGCAAGCTGTTGGCATTATCCCTGGAGATGGTAAATCTGTCTTTCACTGATGAGGCATATTCTGTAGTTTGTGAATGTACTTGGTTACGTATCACAGCGACCCACTCCAGCCCCTTCCCCAGAGCCTGGCAGAACCAGTACTTGCAGTAGTCACTGAAGGTGAATCCCGAGGCTTTACAAAAGAGGCACAGAGACCCCTTTGGGCTGTTTCATGTCTCCCCCAGACTCCACCAACTGGTCCTTACCCTGGAAACCTGCAAACACAGAGACAGTGTGTATCATGAGAACAGCCTCACAAACACACGGACACACACAAACACACACATACACCAGTTTTCCATGTCTCACATCTTTTGCCAAATTACCTTGGAGCAGGGTCAAGACGGAAACAATGTATGTGCTCTCGGCTCTGGTCAAGACTTCATTATCCAAGAATTATCGGAATTCCTAGGAGATGGACAGGGAAATGACATAGGTAGGTTACAGACTGAGTGACACTATGGGTAAATTCTCTCCATACAGCCATTTCGATCCAGACCTCCCCAGTTCAACATGCACCATGCTCAATGTCAGGAATGCAACCAAGGACATGGAAACTGAAGTGTGAATTTACCATGGAAATGCCACCAATTTACCATGTTATCTGCAGCTCCTGTGTGATGATACCTTGGTCCTGAGACCCAACAAGAGATAATTATCAGTCACCTCAGTGTCATAGAGCAATACAGATTGAATGAAGACTGAAGGAAAATGAGGTTGGGTGTTGGTCTACACTGGGAAGCTGGTCACCATACCAGACATTTTTTTTCTATGCTATTTAAGTGATTACTATGCACCAGGCAGTGTATTGAGTGCTGGGGTAGATACAAGCTAATAAAGTTGTACACAGTCCATGCCGCAACTGGAGTTCACAGTTTAATCTCCACTACAGATGAGGTAACTGAGGCACAGAGAATTGAAGTGACTTGTGTGTTGGCCTACACTGGGAAGCTGGTCACTCTTCCAGGCTTTATTTTGCTAAGCTAAGGACCTTAGTGGTTTCTCAGCAATGAATGAATATTGTGCTCTCCCAAATGCGTAGTACAATACTCTGCATGCAATAAGTATTCAATAGGTACTACTGACTGACATTCTTTGATTGCCAAACAGCATCCTCCTGATTACTATGATTACTATGTGCCAGGCAGTGTACCGAATGCTGGGCTAGATACAAACTAATAAAGTTGGATACAGTCCTTGTCACATTTGGAGTTCAGAGTCTAAATCTCCACTACAGATGAGGTAACTGAGGCACAGAGAATTGAAGTGTCTTATCCAAGGTCATACAGCAGACGCGTGGCAGAGTTGGGATTAGGACCGAGATTGTTCTGACTCCCAGGCTGTTGCTCTTTCCACTAGGCCAAGCTGCATACTACCAGACTTTCGGAAGCCTGTGACCTAAGCTGGACACTGTTCCACAATGCACAGGGGGAAGATTCATTCGCTGATTCAATCAGACTTTCACATAAATATGTAATGGGTATGAATCAAAGAGCTGTGGGGCTGATGGAGAGGTGAATAAAAGGAGCAAACTCTAGTGCAAGCGCACCAGAAAAGGGAGTGGGAGAAGAGAAATTGAGGGCTTATTTAGGAAAGGCCATTGGAGGAGAGGCTCCAGTGTCATTATCTGTCCAGACAGTTGAAGACCTGGAAAAGGTTAAGTGCAGCTTGACCTGGAAGATCAGCTGCAGACTTCCCAGGGCCTGCCTGAGGGAAACACCCTGTACATCAATGCCAGTCACCTAGGAGAACCTGCCCACCTGATGACATAAGCTGGAGCTCAGCCAATTCCGGAGAAGGGCTGGGGGAAAGTGGCAAGTGGAGAGGGGGCAGAAAGATGTAAGGAGCTCCAGAGGAGGAAGGCAGATCTTTCATCCTCCAAATGAACATGATCCAAGAAGAGACCCGAATTCAGCCTGGGACATACGAATTTTATGGTAGGCCTGAATCCATGGGAAATGTCTATGTGAATTTCTGCTGTTTCATAGGAAGCTGGGAACAACAGCTACATTATGAACAAGTGAAAGAGTCGGGAAAGGTTAAGTTTTATTCTAGCATTTGCTTAAATCCTTTGAACCAACTATTCATACCATTTTTAGTTTCTGCTTTTGATACTTTTCTGGACTGAGTAACCAGGCTCCTCCTCTATCATGTTTAAAGATGATTCCTGTGTGTTTATATCCTATGAATGCACACACTCTTCCCAGGCATCAGCAGGCCTCCCTTCAATTGATTCCTGCTCCTGCCCCTCTGTGTCTCCTTACCTGCACCAGAGCCTGTCTGTGTGGGTCTCTGGAAGATTGTGTTGGTTTGCTGCCTGAGTAGAGTGGGATCATATTTCTACAAAGTATGATATTTACTAACAAAATTGTAAACATTGCATAGTAATCAGTGAATTTTGAAATATATTTCAGGACTGACCATTAGGTTTATATTTCATCTGAAATGCATTGCCACTTGTCCGGCTGCCTTGAAAGTATTTTCTTAGATATTTATTAGATGTAGAAAAAATTCAAGCTCTGGTTCCCATTTCATTTTACATCCCAATTTGGAATTGTTAACCTTATTAATAGAATTAACAATTAGTCTTAGCGGCCAAGGTTGTTGTCTGGGGTCTCTGCTGCTCTGCTTCCTCAGCCAGCTGCAGCCCAGGAATCCTCCCAGAGTTTCTGACAGGCCCAGAATGTGGTTTCTCTCACTGTGTCTGTAGCACAGTAATACAGGGCCGTGTCCTCGGTTTTCAGGCTGTTCATCTGCAAACTCAGGAGGCTGTTGGCCTTGTCCCAGGAGATGGTGAATCGGCCTTTCACAGAGTCTGCATAACCTATGTAGTTCCCATCATGATAAACTCTAGCGACCCACTCGAGCCCCTTCCCTGGAGCCTGCCGGACCCAGTGCATGTAGTAGCTGCTGTAGGTCAATCCGGAGGCTTTACAGGAGAGGCGCAGAGACCCGCCAGGCTGTCTCAAGTCTCCCCCAGACTCCACCAGCTGGGCACCCTGCACACCTGAAATACAGAAAAAGCATCAGTTGTAAAAACAAATTCACTCACTCACATATGCTATTTACATTAGTCACATCTTCCCCCATTTACCTTGGAGCAGGGTCAGGATGGAAAGCACACTGAGGACAGACTGCATGGTGGGGACTATGAGGACAGTTCTGGGACAGGAAGGGAACAGCACAGACAGAGGATCTGGGGCTCCTCTCCCAGAGCTGCAGGGACAGGGGCCAGTGCAGGCTTTAATCAGGGCTGGAGGGGTCTAATTTGCATCTCCTCCTCTCTATAAAGGCACAGCAGCCACCTTCTGGGATTGAGTCCCTGCCCTCTGCCTCAGACAGAAGTGCCAGCAGAAGCCCTGGTCAGATTCCCAGAGATACAGAGAGAGATACCTTCAGGCATTGGTAGGAATGAGATGAATCACACCGCGATTGAGAGAAAAAAAACAACCCAGAGACTGTCTGACTTCTGATGCACAATCCTCTACAAACTGGCATTCCAACCATATGAATTCCTTGATTACTGTTCTGCTGCTCAGACCTGAGTCCTCAGAAACAATGGCAAAGTTAGGAGGCAGACAGGGAATGTTACTACACCTGGAAGAAGTCACAATGGTGGAAGAACACATTCCAGTTGGAAAAACCTACAAGGGAAAAACTCACTAATGAACCCGGCAAACAACTTAATTCCAAAATGTTTTCAGTTAGCAAATGATCTAAAAACCCAAGTCCCACCACATGGTCTAGTGTAGATAACTTTTTGATATCAGAACCCTAAATTAAGCAGTACATACTTTGCTAATGTGAGAAACCACCTTCTCCTATCTGTATCTCTACTCCAAGAAACTCTCGGCAAACACCCAACCTCCTTTGCCTAAAATGGTTTCTATTCTGACCACCAGAGTTCCCCAGTCCACGTTCCCCCCACCCCTGAGCCTCTTCCTGCCTCCTCCAGGTGTGACACTCTATCTCACCTACTCCTGCTCAGATCCAACTACCTAGCATGGGAGGGTAGGGGACAAGTCATTAAGGGGTGGAGATTCAGGTAAAAAGTGCCCCTCCACTATCTCTCATTTCTCTTACAGTGATGAAGATGAGAGGAATGTGCCTCATCCTTTTGCACAGTTCTCCTCTCCACTGCAAGACTCTGGTTCAATGTCCAGATCCCAGGAGTTGTAATGGGGACAGTCTGTGAGAATCGAGGCAGCTTTCCCCTAAGAACAGTGGGTCTTCATGAGAGCTCTTGGGCTCAAGGTCCCTGATAAAAACTGCCTGTTTGATCCCCTGGGGATGGGAAACGGGAAGATGACAGGAAGGTGGAAATAGGGCTATAAACTTTGGTCAGGTAAAGATATGGATTTGTATGGGGATGTATAATTTCTGGGGTAGCATGAATCCCCTTGTTTTCAGAGCTGGGAGTTCCCTAATAGGACACTGGCTCAGCCCAGTGGCAAACTTTTCAGTTTTTCACAGGAATTGTGCTGTGCGATGGACAGAGTTTACAATCTCGGTATTAATGGCCACCTTACCAGGAATTGCATACATAAAAGCGCTTAAGGAAAGAGCATATTGTCCCTGGGGGGAGAGTTGTGTGCTGGGCAAGGAGAGGAAACAGCAGACACTGAACTCTCTCGCTCCCCATCTGCTCCTCGAACTGGGCTCCTGGTGGCTCAGTGGGTGCTGAGCGCCCCCTGATGCCCAACCCCCTCCTGACTGCCTGCAGGGGAAGGTTTGTGTCTGGGCACACCCTCACTGCCCTGCAACGTGTGTCTCTCTCTTACACAATAATACAGGGCCGTGTCCTCGGTTTTCAGGCTGTTCATTTGCAGAGGCAGCAAGCTGTTGGCGTTATCCCTGGAGATGGTGAATCTGTCTTTCACCGATGAGGTGTATTCTGTAGTTTGTGAATGAGCTTGGTTACGTATCGCAGCGACCCACTCCAGCTCCTTCCCTGGAGCCTGGCAGCACCAGTACATGCAGTAGTCACTGAAGGTGAATCCAGAGGCTTTACAAGAGAGGCGGAGAGACTCCTCGGACTGTATCACGTCTCCCCCGTACTCCACCACTTGAACCTCCCCCAGGATACCTGCAAACACAGAGATAGTATGTGTCATTAGAACAAATCACACACAGAGAGGCCCACAGAGACACACCCAATCACCAGTTATCCATGTCTCACATCTTTTGCCAAATTACCTTGGAGCAGAGTCAGGATGGAAACCAAAGTAAGGGCAGACTGCATGGTGGGGACTTTGGGCACAGCTCTGGAGCAGAAGGGGAATGACACTGACAGTGAAGCTGGGGCTCCTCTCCCAGAGCTGTAGGAACAGTGGCCTTGCAGGGTTTAGTCAGGGCTGGAGTATCCCCATTTGCATCTCTTCTATAAGGGCAGAGCAGTTGCCCCCTGGGGTTCAGTTCTCTATCCTCAGCTACAGAAATGAGGACACAATGGAGGCACAGTTCCTAATTCCTGGAGATGCAGACAAAGATGCTAGTGGATATTGGGAGGAATGAGAAAATTCATGTTATGACTGGGGAAAAAAGACTAAGGATGTCCCCTTTCTGATGCTCCTCATTCCAAAAATTGTCATTCAATCCACATAAATTCTGTGGTTACTGTGCTACAGCTCATCAGACCTGACAGCTCAGAAATGATGGCAAAGTTGGAGACAAAGACAGGGAATGTCATTCTACTCTTAAGAATCAGTCACAGCGGTGTGACTGAACAATGGCAGAACATACTGCCATTGGAGAAACCTGCAAGGAAGAGACTCACCAATAAACCTGGTAAGCAAAGAAGTTCCAAAACATTTCAGCTGATGTAGTGAATACACTCCAAAGGGATGTGCCAAACACTGTAATCTGTGGTTAACCTTTTAGTATCAGACCCCTAAATTAAAATGAAGCCTGCTTCCCTGATGCAAAAGGCAACCATTCCTATTCTTTGTCCTCAACCCCAAAACACAATCAGCAAACACTAATCTTTCCCAATCCAAGAGGGTCCCCACCCCTGCCCTTGGGTCCCTTGCTCCATCTCCCCTTTACAGGTCTAATACACTATCACCTCTGCTCCTGCTCTGACCCCCAAATTTGACACCTGAAGAAGGGTTGGGGACAGGTCCCCGCAAGGGTGGAGATTCAGGTTGATGAGTGTCATTCCCCCCTAATATGTCCCCATATATGCAGTGATGACAAAAAGAGAAGTATGTGTCATCCTGAGACAATTCTCCTCCACCTTGCAGCATTCTGGGTTCAGGATCCAGAATCCAGTGCTTAGGTTGGGACAATCCCTGAGGTTCAAGGCAACTTTCCCTCAAGAACAGAGGATGTTCCTGAGGGCTGCTGGGCTCAGGGCTCCTGCCTACCCCTCCCCTGGACAAGGGTCCCTGATGGAACCTGGCCGGCCAGGTTCCTGGGTCTTTGTGCACTGAGGGACATGTAGATCAGGGAAGGGATGACAAGGAGCTGGAGATGGGGATGCAAACTTTGGCAGGGAAAAGATACAGGTTTATGTGGGGATGTATGACCTATGGGGCGGGTTGAGTTCTCTGGATTCTGGATTCTCTGGAATCCCCTAATTCACCACTAGCCAGGCCCAACTGTAAAACTTCCCAGAGTCTATCCAGGGACTGAGACGCATGATGAACAGAGTTATGATCCCTTTTTTAACATCCACCATAGCAGGAACTGCACACTTACAGGGCCATAAGGGTAACAGAGTCAGGAAGAAGGGGGTGATCCCTGGGAGAAAATTGTGTGCTGGGCAGTGAGAGGAAACCACAGAAACTGAAAAGAAACTCCTTCTCTGCCACATTCTCCACCTGCTCCTAGAACTGGGCTACATGTGCTCAGTGGATCCTGAGCACCCCCTTTGGCCCAGCCTCCTCCTAATCACCTGGAGAGGAATTTTGTGCCTGGGATCAGACTCACTTTCCTGCACTGTGTGTCTTGCACAGTAATACACTGCCTTGTCTGAGGGTGTCATGCTGTTCAGCTGCAGAGAGAACTCATTCTTCAAAGTGTCTCTGGAGATGGAGGATCGACTCTTGAAAGAAGAGGCATAGCTGGTGCTGCCTTGATAAACTAGCTATCTACCCCATCCACTCCAGCCCATTCTCCTCTAACTAACGGATCCATTGCAGGTAGTAAACACTAGTTGTGACACAGGAGAGTCTGAGGGACTCTGAGGGCTTCATAATTCCTGGGCCAGACTCTGTCAGCTGGATCTCAGACAGGACCCCTGGGAACAAGGAGAGACACAGTGAATGCCACACAGGAGAGACTTGTTCTCCATCTCCCTCTTTCTGAAATCATACAGACACTCACAGCTGGGAGCTGTCAGCAGAGAAAGGTGCAGCCACCAGGATTTCATGTTCTTCTAGACCAGGAAAACCATGTCTTCCCAGAGACCTCCAGGCCAGGCTCAAGACAGAAATGACCCTTCCCAGCATGGGGCTATTTCATCTGGGAGCCTTGGGTAGGGGGTGGGTGGGATTTGTATGTGAGAGTCCCACTCCAGTTAAAAAGAGAAGAGCTCTGTGCTTGGGGGAGTCTGCTCTGTGCTTTCTAAGGGATGGAGAGAACTGATTTTTGCCTTGGCCCTCAGCTCTGGTCAAGTCTTCATTATGCAAGTATTATCTGAATTCCTTGGGGTTGGACACGGATCTGACATAGGTAGGCTGTGGTTACAGACTGAGTGACACTGTGGGTAAATGTCCTCCATACAGCCATTTCGAATCAGACCTCCCTACTACCTCCAATCAACATTTCCCACCTTGTGACAACCAACGCCCCCCTGCCCCCAAAAATAAGTTTTGAAAAACAGAAAAATATTCCCAATTTACAAATGGAAAAATGCAGGCTTAGAAAATATAAAAGATAGATTAGTCAGGCAAAAGTGTTTTTTGGAGGTGCCAAGGCTGAAAGGTACCTGTTTATCCAACAGTCAGCTTAAAGCGGGCTCTGTAGTCTTGCAGGTCTTGTTCAACATGTGTCATGCTCAATGTCAAGAATGCAAACAGGGACATGGAAATTGAAGTATGAATTTACCAGGGAAACGCAACTAATTTACCACTCTACCTAGAGCTACTGTGTGTTGATGCCTGGGTCCTGAGACCCAACAAGACTCACAGATTATTATCAGTCACCTCAATGTCATAGAGCAATACAGATTGAATGAAGACTGAAGGAAACTGAGGTTGTGTGTTGGCCTACACTGGGAAGCTGGTCACTCTTCCAGGCTTTATTTTGCTAAGGTAAGGACCTTAGTGGTTTCTCAGCAATGAATGAATATTGTGCTCTCCCAAATGCTTAGTACAGTACTCTGCATGCAATAAGTATTCAATAAGTACTACTGACTGACATTCTTTGATTGCCAAACAGCATCCTCCTGATTACTATGATTACTATGTGCCAGGCAGTGTACCGAATGCTGGGCTAGATACAAACTAATAAAGTTGGATACAGTCCTTGTCACATTTGGAGTTCAGAGTCTAAATCTCCACTACAGATGAGGTAACTGAGGCACAGAGAATTGAAGTGTCTTATCCAAGGTCATACAGCAGACGCGTGGCAGAGTTGGGATTAGGACCGAGATTGTTCTGACTCCCAGGCTGTTGCTCTTTCCACTAGGCCAAACTGTATACTACCAGACTTCCTGAAGCCTGAGACCTAAGCTGGACACTGTCCCACAATGCACGGGGGGCAGATTCATTAATTCATTCAATCAGACATTAGCATAAATAAATATGTAATGGGTATAAATCAAAGTGCTGTGGGGCTGATGGAGGGGTGAATAAAGGGAGCAAACTCAAGTGCAAGGGCACAGAAAAGGGAGAGGGAGAAGAGGAATTGAAGGCTTATTTAGGAAAGGCTACTTGGAGGAGAGGCTCCCTTGTCATTATCTGCCCAGACAGTTGAAGACCTGGAATAAGTTAAATGCACCTTGACCTGGAAGATCAGCTGCAGACTTCCCAGGGTCTGCCTGAGAGAAGGAGCTCCAGAGGAGGAATGTAGATCTTTAATCCTCCAACTGAACATGATTCAAGAAGAGGTCCAAATTCAGTCTGGAACATATGAATTTTATGGTAGGCCTGAATTCATGGGAAATATCTATGTGAATTACTGCTGTTTCATAGGAAGCTGGGCACCACAGCTATATTATGAACAAGTGAAAGAGTAGGGAAAGGTTTTGTTTTATTCTAGTATTTGCTTTAATCATTTCAACCAACTATTCTTATCATTTTTATTTTCTGCTTTTGATACTTTTATGAACTGAGTAATCAGGCTCTTTCTCTACCATGCTTAAGAGTGGTTCTCGTGTGTTTATAGCCTATGAATACACACACTTTTCCCAGGTATCAGACCTCCTCCCTTCCTTTGTTTCCTGCTTCTGCCCCTCTCTGTCTCCTTCCCTGCACCACAGCCTGTCTGTGTGGGTCTCTGGAGGTCTGTGTTGGTTTGTTGCCTGAGTATAATGGGATCACATTTCTACAAAGTATATTTACTGACATAATTGCAAGCATTGCATAGTAATCTGTGAATTTTGAAATATATTTCAGAATTGATTCCATTCGGTTTATATTTAATCTGAATTGCATGGCCACTTGTCCCGCTGCCTTGAAGGGATTTTTTTATTCATTAGACGTAGAAAAAATCAAGCTCTGGTTCCCATTTAATTTTACATCCCGATTTACATCCTTATTAATAGAATTAACGATTAGTCTTAGAGGCCAGGGCTGTTGTCTGCGGTCTCTGCTACTCTGCTTCCCCAGCCAGTTGCAGCCTAGGAATCCTCCCAGGGTTTCTGACAGGCACAGAATGTGGTTTCTCTCACTGTGCCTGCAGCACAGTAATAGAGGGCCGTGTCCTCGGTTTTCAGGCTGTTCATTTGCAAACTCAGGAGGCTGTTGGCCTTGTCCCAGGAGATGGTGAATCGGTCTTTCACAGAGTCTGCATAGTTTATGTAGTTCCCATTACTTTTAACCTGAGTGACCCACTCGAGCCCCTTCCCTGGAGCCTGCCGGACCCAGTGCATGTAGTAGCTGCTGTAGGTCAATCCGGAGGCTTTACAGGAGAGGCGCAGAGACCCGCCAGGCTGTCTCAAGTCTCCCCCAGACTCCACCAGCTGGGCACCCTGCACACCTGAAATACAGAAAAAGCATCAGTTGTAAAAACAAATTCACTCACTCACATATGCTATTTACATTAGTCACATCTTCCTCCATTTACCTTGGAGCAGGGTCAGGATGGAAAGCACACTGAGGACAGACTGCATGGTGGGGACTATGAGGACAGTTCTGGGGACAGGAAGGGAACAGCACAGACAGAGGATCTGGGGCTCCTCTCCCAGAGCTGCAGGGACAGGGGCCAGTGCAGGCTTTAATCAGGGCTGGAGGGGTCTAATTTGCATCTCCTCCTCTCTATAAAGGCACAGCAGCCACCTCCTGGGATTGAGTCCCTGCCCTCTGCCTCAGACAGAAGTGTCCAGCAGAAGCCCTGGTCAGATTCCCAGAGATACAGAGAGAGATACCTTCAGGCATTGGTAGGAATGAGATGAATCGCACCGCGATTGAGAGAAAAAAAACAACCCAGAGACTGTCTGACTTCTGATGCGCAATCCTCTACAAACTGGCATTCCAACCATATGAATTCCTTGATTACTGTTCTGCTGCTCAGACCTGAGTCCTCAGAAACAATAGCAAAGTTGGAAGGCAGACAGGGAATGTTACTACACCCGGAAGAAGTCACAATGGTGGAAGAACACATTCTAGTTGGAAAAACCTACAAGGGAAAAACTCACTAATGAACCCAGCAAACAACTTAGTTCCAAAATGTTTTCAGTTAGCAAATGATCTAAAAACCCAAGTCCCACCACATGGTCGTGTGGATAACTTTTTAATTTCAGACCCCTAAATTAAAGCAGGACACACTTTGCTAATGTGAGAAACCACCTTCTCCTGTCTGTATCTCTAGAAAAACTTGGCAAACACCCAAACTCCCTTGCCTAAAATGGTCTCTGTCCTGTTCACCAGGGTTCCCCAATGCAGGTCCCCCCAACCCTGAGCCTCTTCCTGCCTCCTCCAGGTTTGACACTCTATCACACCTGCTGCTACTCAGGTCCACTGACCTAGCATGGGAGTCTTGGGGACAAGTCAATAAGGGGTGGAGATTCCAGTAAAAAGTGACCTTCCATCATCTCCCATTTCTCTGCAGTGGTGAAGATGAGAGGAATGTGCCTCATCCTAAGGCAGTTCTCCTCCCCACTGCAGGACTCTGAGTTTAATGTCCAAATCCCAGGAGTTGTCATGGGGACAGTCTGTGAGAGTCGAGACAGCTTTCCCCTAAGGACAGTGGGTGTTCATGAGAGCTAGTGGGCTCAGGATCCCTGATGAACTCTGCCTGGCTGAGCCCCTGGGGATGAGAAACAGGGGTAGATGACAGGAAGCTGCAAATAGGGCTATAAACCTTGTTCAGGTAGAGATGTGGATTTGTGTGGGGATGTATAATTTATGGGGCAGCGTGCATCCCCGGGATTCCAGGGCTGAGAGTTTCCTAATAGGACATTGGCTTAGCCCAGTGGCAAACCTTTCAGTTTTCAGGAATTGAGCTGTGTGATGCACAGAGTTATAATCAATGTGTTAAGGGCCACCTTACCAGCAATTGCACACATAAAAGCGCTTAAGGGTAACAGCCTCAGGAAGGAGCATATTGTCCCTGGGGGAAAGCTGTGTGCTGGGCAAAGACAGGAAACCACATATACTGAACATTCTTGCTCTCCATCTGGTCCTCGAACTGAACTCCTGGTGGCTCAGTGACTGCTGAGCGCCCCCTGATGCCCAGCACCCACCTGACCGCCTGAGGGGGAAGGTTTGTGTCTGGGCACAAATTCACTGCCCTGCAACGTGTGTCTCTCTCTTACACAATAATACAGGGCCGTGTCCTCGGTTTTCAGGCTGTTCATTTGCAGATGCAGCAAGCTGTTGGCATTATCCCTGGAGATGGTGAATCTGTCTTTCACCGACGAGGCATATTCTGTAGTTTGTGAATGGGCTTGGTTACGTATCGCAGCGACCCACTCCAGCCCCTTCCCTGGAGCCTGGCGGAACCAATACATGCAGTAGTCACTGAAGGTGAATCCAGAGGCTTTACAAGAGAGGCGGAGAGATCCCTCGGGCTGTGTCACGTCTCCCCCGGACTCCACCAGTTGAACCTCACCCAGGATACCTGCAAACACAGAGATAGTATGAATCATCAGAACTGTCACACACACAGAGACACAGACACAGACACACACACACACAAGTTATCCATGTTTCACATCTTTTGCCCAAGTACCTTGGAGCAGGGTCAGGATGGAAACCAAAGTAAGGGCAGACTGCATGGTGGGGACTTTGGGCACAGCTCTGGAGCAGAAGGCAAATGACACTGCCAGTGGAGCTGGGGCTCCTCTCCCAGAGCTGCAGGAACAGTGGCCGTCAGAGGTTTTAGTCAGGGCTGGAGTTTCCCCATTTGCATCTCCTCCTCTCTATAAGGGCACAGCAGTTGTTCCCTGGGGTTGAGTTCTCTATCCTAAGCCACAGAAAGGAGGACACAGGAGAGGTACAGTTCAAAATTCCTGGAGATACAGACAGAGATGCTAGTGGACACTGGTAGAAATGAGAAAAATCATGTAATGACTGGGGAAAAAAGACTAAGGATGTTCCCTTTCTGATGCTCCTCCTTCCAAAAATTGTCATTCAATCCACATAAATTCTGTGGTTACTGTGCTACAGCACAGCAGACCTGAGAGCTCAGAAATGATGGCAAAGTTGGAGACAATGACAGGTAATGTCACTCTACTCTTCAGAATCAGTCACACTAGTGTGACTGAACAGTGGCAGAACATACTGCTGTTGGAGAAACCTGCAAGGAAGAGACTTATCCATAAACCTAGTAAGCAAAGAAGTTCCAAAACATTCCAACTAATGTAGTGAATATAATCCTAAGGGATGTCCCAAACATTGTAATCTGTGGATAACCTTTTTAGTATCAGACCCCTAAATTGAAATGATGCATGCTTCACCGATGCAAAAGGCAACCTTCCCTACTCTTTGACCTCAACCCCAAAACACACTCAGCAAGCACTAATCTTTCCCAATCCAAGAGGGTCCCCACCCCTGCCCTTGGGTCCCTTGCTCCACATCCCCTTTACAGGTGTAATACACTATCACCTATGCTGCTGCTCTGACCCTGAAATCTGTCACCTGAAGAGGTGGGGTCAGGTCACTGCAAGGGTGGAAATTCAGGTTGATGAGTGTCATTCCCCCCCATTATGTCCCCGTCTCTGCAGTGATGACAAAAAAAGTAGTGTGTGTCATCCTGAGACAGTTCTTCTCCACCTTGCAGCATTCTGGATTCACTATCACTGGTTGGGATGGGTTGGGGACAATCCCTGAGGTTCAAGGCAACTTTCCCCCAAGGACAGCAGATGTTCCTAAGGACTCCTGGGCTCAGGGCTCCTACCTACCCCACCCCTGGGCATGGGTCTGATGGAACCTGGCCTGCTGGGTTCCTGGGTCTTTGTGCACTGAGAGACTTGTAGATCAGGGAGGGATGAAATGGAGATGGGGATGCAAACTTTGGCAGGGGAAAAGACACAGGTTTGTGTGGGGATGTAAGACCTATGGGGCGGGTTGAGTTCTCTGGATTCTGGATTCTCTGGAATCCCCTAATTCGCCACTGGCCAGACCCAACTGTAAACTTCCCAGAGTTCGACCCAGGGATTGAGATGCATGATGCACAGAGTTATGATGCCTTTTTTAATGTCCACCTTAGCAGGAACTGCACACTTAAAGGGCCATAAGGGTAACAGAGTCAGGAAGGAGTGGGTGATACCTAGGAGAAAGTTGTGTGCTGGGTAGTGAGAAGAAACCACAGAAACTGAAAAGAAACTCCTTCTCTGTCAAGCTTTCCACCTGCTCCTGGAACTGGGCTCCATATGCTTAGTGGATCCTGAACACCCCCTTCTGCCCAGCCTCCTCCTGACTGCCTGGAGGGGAATGTTTGTGCCTGGGATCACACTCACTTCCCTACACTGTGTGTTTTGCACAATAGTACACGACCATGTCTGTTGGTGTCATGCGATTCAGCTGCAGAGAGAACTCATTCTTTGAAGTGTCTCTGGAGATGGAGATTTGACTCTTGAAAGAAGAGGCATAGCTGGTGACGAATCCAGTGCCAGTAGTAAGCCCTGGTTGTGATGGAGAAGCCAGAGACCACACAGGAGAGTCTGAGGGACTCTGAGGGCTTCACCACCCCTGGGCCAGGCTCTGTCAGCTAGATCTCAGAAAGAACCCTTGTGAAAAGGAGACACAGTTAATGCCCCAAAGCAGAGACTTGTTCTCCAACTCCCTCTTTCTGAAATCAAACAGATATTCACAGTGGGGAACTGTCACCAGAGAGAGAAACAGCCACCAGGATTTCATGTTCTTCTAGGCCAGGAAAACTACACCTTCTCCAGAGACCTCCAGGCCAGGCTCAAGACAGAGACTGGCCCTTGCCAGCATGGGGATGCTATTTCATACGGGAGCCTTGGGTCGGGGGTCGGTGTGATTTGTATGGGGGAGTCTCACTCCAGGTAAAAAGGGGAGGGCTCTGTGCTTGGGGGATTCTGTCCTGTGCTGTGTCAGGGATGGAGAGAATTGATTTTTGCCTGTGCCCTCAGCTCTGGTCAAGACTTCATTATCCAAGAATTATCTCAATTCCTTGGGGATGGACAGGGATCTGACATAGGTAGGCTGTGGTTACAGACTGAGTTGACACTGTGGATAAATGTCCTCCATACAGCCATTTCAACTCAGACCTCCCCACTACCTCCAATCAACATTTCCCACCTTGTGACAACCCTCCCCATGAAAATGGATTTTGAAAAACAGAAAAATATTCCCAATTTACAAATGGAAAAATGCAGGCTTCGAAAATATTAAAGTTAGATTAGTCAAGCCAAGTGTTTTTTGGAGGTGCCGTGGCTGAAAAGTCCCTGTTTATCCCACAGTCTGCTTAAAGCCGGGCTTGAAATCTTGCAGTTCTTATTCAACATGTTTCATGCTCCATGTCAAGAATGCAACCAGGGACATGGAAACTGGAGTGCAAATTTACCAGGGAAACACTACCAGTACCACACTACCTGGAGTTGCTGTATACTGATGGCTGGGTCCTGAGACCCAACAAGACTCACAGATGGTTTTCTGTTACTTCAGTGTCATACAGCAATACAGATTGAATGAAGACTGAAGTAAACTGAGGTTGTGCACTGACCTATGCTGGGAAGCTGGTCATGCTACCAGGCTTTTTTTTTTCTATGCTTTTTAAGTGCTTACTATGCACCAGCAGTGTACTGAATGCTGGGGTAGATACAAGCCATTAAAGTCGGACACAGTCCTTGTCGCAGCCGGATTTCACAGTCTTAATCTCCACTACAGATGAGGTAACTGGGGCACAGAGAATTGAAGTGACTAGTCCAAGGCCATACAGCAGACACATGGTAGAGCTGGGATTAGAACCAAGATCATTCTGACTCCCAGGCTGTTGCTCTTTCTACTAAGCCAAACTGCACACTAGCAGACTTCCTGAAGCCTGTGTCCTAAACTGGACACTGTCCCACAATGCACGGGGGGCAGATTCATTCATTTATTCAATCGCTATATTGAGCGCTTCCTATGTGCAGAGCATTGTACTACGCATATGGAATGTACAATTTTGCAACAGATAGAGGCAATCCCTGTCCAACAATGGGGTCACAGTTTAAATGGGATAGATCAAGAAAATACTGAATGAAGAAAGTCAGCATAGCTTGGGGGAAATTAATGGAGGTTGTGAAACAACCAAGAATCAAATGTCACATGGAATCAAAGCTTTATTGCATCACAGGGTGGGCAAGTGCAGAAAATCAGTGCTAGCAAGATGCACAAGGTACTGCTGTGGGGGAAAACGTGCATGGGGAAGGGAGAATCCATGATATTAAGATGGTGCAAAGCACTACCTCAAACCATGCAACACAGCATGGACTGATGGGAGACCATGGCATTAGGCAAAGTAGCAGTGAGGAGTGGAATTGGTCTCCCTGAGCTGAGATTCTGTGGACCCAGGAAGACACAGAGACAATCTGCAGAAAAAATAGAGACAGACCTGCAAGCAGAAACTGCAGCCATCCTGAAGGATCCGTTCAGCACCGGTCACACACATGGATAAGAGTTCTCCTGTGAAAGTGCCATCTATGAAAATGGGTTGCAAATAGTTATGACAAATGCTCTCCCAGTTGCACCAAACACCGAATCAATGTCCTATTTATTGAGTGCTTCCTGTGTGCAGAGCACTGAACTAAGTTCTTGGGAGAGTGCAATACAACAGTATAGCAGCACAGATAGACCCATTTTCTGCCCACAATGTGCTTACATCTAGAGGAGGAAGCAGACATTAATATAAATGAATATGTTATGGGTATGAATCAAAGTGCTGTGGGGCTAATGAGGGGTGAATAAAGGGAGCAAACTCAAATGCAAGAGCAACAGAAAAGGAAGTGGGAGAAGAAGAATTGAGGGCTTATTTAGGAAAAGCCACTTGGAGGAGAGGCTCCCATGTCATTATCTGTCCAGACAGTTGAAGACCTGGAATAGGTTAAGTGCATCTTGACCTGGAAGATCAGCTGCAGACTTCTCAGGGCCTGCCTGAGGGAAATACCCTGCACATCAATGCCAGTCAGCAAGGAGAACCTGCCCACCTGAGGACATCAGCTGGAACTCAGCCAATTCCCGAGAAGGGCTTGGGGAAAGTGGCAAGTGGAGAGTGGGCAGAAAGGTTTGAGAAGCTCCAGAGGAGGAAGGCAGATCTTTCATCCTCCAACTGAACACGATCCAAGAAAAGGCCCTAATTCTGCCTGGGACATAAGCATTTTATGGTAGGCCTGAATTCATGAGTAATATCATGGGTAGTTGGACACAGTAGTTGTCTGCTTTTGACACTTTTTTGGACTGAGTAAGCAGACTCTTTCTCTACCATATGTAAAGATGGTTCTCGTGTGTGTATAGTCTATGAATGCATATACTCTCCACAGGCATCAGCGCTTCCTGTGCAGAGCGCTTCTTTGCTTCCTTGGCTTCCTGCTTCTGCCCCTTTGTGTCTCCTTCCCTGCACCAGAGCCTGTCTGTGTGGGTCTCTGGGGTCCGTGTTATGTCACTGCCTGAGAATAGTGGGATCTCATTTATGCAAACATTTGGTTTACTGACTGAATTGCAAACACTGTAAACTAAACTGTGAATCCTGAAACACAATTCAGGATAGATTCCATTAGGTTCATAGTTAATCTGAATTGCGTTGTCACTCATCCGGCTGCCTTGGAGGGATTTTCTGAGATATTTATTAGATGTAGGAAAAATCAAGCTCTGATTCCCATTTAATTTTACATACTGATGGAATTTGGTGCTAGGGTTTGTTTTGGAATTGTTAGCAACCTTAGTAGAATTAATGATTGGTCTTAGAGGCCCGGGCTGTTGTCTGTGGTCTCTGCTGCTCTGCTTCCCCAGCCAGCTGCAGCCCAGAAATCCTCCCAGGGTTTCTGACAAGCACAGAATGTGGTTTCTCTCACTGTGTCTGTAGCACAGTAATAGAGGGCCGTGTCCTCGGTTTTCAGGCTGTTCATTTGCAAACTCAGGAGGCTGCTGGCCTTATCCCAGGAGATGGTGAATCGGCCTTTCACAGAGTCCGCATAGTTAGTGCTACTACCATACACATCAACCTGAGCGACCCACTCCAGCCCCTTCCCTGGAGCCTGCCGGACCCAGTTCATGTAGTAGTAGCTGCTGGTCAATCCGGAGGCTTTACAGGAGAGGCTCAGAGATCCGCCAGGCTGTTTCAAGTCTCCCCCAGACTCCACCAGCTGGACATCACCCTGCACACCTGAAACACAGAAACAGCATCAATCATGAAAACAGATTCACTCACTCATATATGTTATTTGTATTAGTCACATCTTCCCCCACTTACCTTGGAGCAGGGCCAGGATAGAAAGCAGACTGAGGGCAGACTGCATGGTGGGGGCTATGAGGACCAGTTTTGGGGGCAGGAAGGGAACAGCACAAACAGAGGATCTGGGGCTCCTCTCTCAGAGCTGCAGAGACAGGGGCCAGTGCAGGCTTTAATCAGGGCTGGAGGAGTCTAATTTGCATCTCTTCCTCTCTATAAAGGCACAGTAGCCATCTCCTGGGATTGAGTCCCTGCCCTCTGCCTCAGTCACAAGGGTCCAGCAGAAGCCCTGATCAGATTCCCAGAGATGCAGAGAGAGATACTTTCAGGCACTGGTAGGAATGAGATGAATCGCATTGTAATTGAGGAAAAAAAAATCCAGAGTCTGCCTTCTGATGCTCAATCCTCTACAAATTGGCATTCAAACCATATGAATTTCTTGATTACTGTTCTGCTTCTCAGAAAGTGAGTCCTCAGAAACAGTAGCAAAGTTAGAAGGCAGACAGGGAATGTCACTACACCCTGAAGAAGTCACAATGGTGGAGGAACACATTCCAGTTGGAAAAACCTATGAGGGAAAGACTCACTAATGAACCCAGCAAACAACTTAGTTCCAAACTGTTTTCAGTTAGCAATTGATCTACAAACTAAAGTCCCACCACACGATCCAGTGAGGATAACTTTTCAATCTCAGACCCCTAAATTAAAGCTGCAAACACTTTGCTAATCTGAGAAACCACCTTCTCCTGTCTGTCTGTATCTCTACCCCAAGACACTCTCGGCAAACACCCAACCTCCCTTTCCTAAGATGGTCTCTGTCCTGACCACGAGGGTTCCCCAGTCCAGGTCCCCCCAACCCTGTGCCTCTTCCTTCCTCCTCCTGGTGTGACTATCACACCTGCTGCTGCTCAGGTCCACCGACCTAGCATGGGAGGGTAGGGGACAAGTCATAGGGGACAAGTCATTAAGGGGTGGAGATTCTGGTAAAAAGTGCCCCTTCACTATCTCCCATTTCTCTGCAGTGATGAAGATGAGAGGAATTTGCCTCATCCTTTTACGCAGTTCTCCTCCCACTGCAAGACTCTGAGTTCAATGTCCAGAACCCAGGAGGTTGTAATAGGGACAGTCTGTGAGAGATGAGGCAGCTTTCCCCTAGGGACAGTGGGTGTTCATGAGAGCTAGTGGGCTCAGGATCCCTGATGAACTCTGCCTGGCTGAGCCCCTGGGGATGTGGAAAGGTGGGGATAACAGGAAGCTGGAATTAGGCTATAAACTTTGGTCAGGTAGAGATGTGAATTAGTGTAGGCATGTTACAATTTATGGGGCAGTGTGAATCCCCTGGATCCCAGGGCTGAGAGTTCCCTAACAGGACACTGGCTCAGCCCAATTGCAAACGTTTTAGCTTTTCAAAGGAATTGAGCTGTGTGATGGACAGGGTGATATGTTAATGGCCACCTTACCAGCAATTGCAATGGCCACCTTACCAGCAATTGCACACATTAAAGCGCTTAAGGCTAAACTAACAGCCTCAGGAACAGTGTATTGTCCGTGGGGGAAAGTTGTGTGCTGGGTAAGGAGAGGAAACAGCACACACTGAACACTCTCGCTCTCAATCTGCTCCTCAAACTGGGCTCCTGATGGCTCAGTGGGTGCTGAGCGGCCCCTGATGCCCAGGCCCCTCCTGACTGCCTGCGGGGGGGAAGGTTTGTGTCTGGCACACCCTCACTGCCCCCTAACGTGTGTCTCTCTCTTACACAGTAATACAGGGCCGTGTCCTCGGTTTTCAGGCTGTTCTTTGCAGATGAAGCAAGCTGTTGGCGTTATCTGGAGATGGTGAATCTGTCTTTCACCGACGAGGCATATTCTGTAGTTTGTGAATGTGCTTGGTTACGTATCGCAGCGACCCACTCCAGCCCCTTCCCCGGAGCCTGGCAGAGCCAGTACATGCAGTAGTCTCTGAAGGTGAAACCAGAGGCTTTACAAGAGAGGCAGAGACCCCTCGGGCTGTGTCACATCTCCCCCAGACCCCACCAGGTGAACCTCTCCCAATACACCTGCAAACACAGAGATAGTGTGGGTTATGAGAACAGTCACACACACACAGACACACACACACACACAAACCAGCACACACACACCAGTTACCCATGTCTCACATCTTTTGCCAAATTATCTTGGAGCAGGGACAGGATGGAAACAAAAGTAAGGGCAGATTGCATGGTGGGGACTTTGGGCACAGCTCTGGAGCAGAAGAGGAATGACACTGACAATGGAGCTGGGGCTCCTTTCCCAGAGCTGTAGGAACAGTGGCCTTGCGGGTTTTAGTCAGGGCTGGAGTATCCCTATTTGCCTCTCCTCCTCCCTATAAGGGCACAGCAGTTGCCCCCTAGGGCTAAGTTCTCCATTCATTCATTCAATAGTATTTATTGAGCGCTTACTATGTGCAGAGCACTGTACTAAGCGCTTGGGATGAACAAGTCGGCAACAGATAGAGACAGTCCCTGCCGTTTGACGGGCTTAAGGTCTAATCGGGGGAGATGGACAGACAAGAACAATGGCAATAAATAGAGTCGAGGGGAAGAATATCTCGTAAAAACAATGGCAACTAAATAGAATTAAGGTGATGTACATTTCATTAACAAAATTAACAAAATAAATAGGGTAATGAAAATATATACAGTTGAGCAGACGAGTACAGTGCTGAGGGGATGGCAAGGGAGAGGGGGAGGAGCAGAGGGAAATGGGGAGAAAAGAGGGTTAAGCTACGGAGAGGTGGAGGGGGGGTGGTAGAGGGAGTAGAGGGAGAAGGGGAGCTCACTCTGGGAAGGCCTCTTGGAGGAGGTGAGTTTTAAGTAGGGTTTTGAAGAGGGGAAGAGAATTAGTTTGGCGGAGGTGAGGAGGGAGGGCGTTCCAGGACCGCGGGAGGACGTGGCCCAGGGGTCGACGGCGGGATAGGCGAGACCAAGGGATGGCGAGGAGGTGGGCGGCGGAGAAGCGGAGCGTGCGGGGTGGGCGGTAGAAAGAGAGAAGGGAGGAGAGGTAGGAAGGGGCAAGGTGATGTAGAACCTCGAAGCCTAGAGTGAGGAGTTTTTGTTTGGAGCGGAGGTTGAACCACTGGAGGTGTTTAAGAAGGGGAGTGGCATGCCCAGAACGTTTCTGCAGGAAGATGAGCCGGGCAGCGGAGTGAAGAATAGACTGGAGTGGGGCGAGAGAGGAGGAAGGGAGGTCAGAGAGAAGGCTGACACAGTAGTCTAGCCGGGATATAACGAGAGCCCGTAGCAGTAAGGTAGCCGTTCGGGTGGAGAGGAAAGGGCGGATCTTGGCAATATTGTAAAGGTGAAACCGGCAGGTCTCGGTAATGGATAGGATGTGTAGGGTGAATGAGAGAGACGAGTCAAGGATGACACCGAGATTGCGGGCCCGAGAGACGGGAAGGATGGTCGTGCCATCCACGGTGATAGGGAAGTCTGGGAGAGGACCGGGTTTGGGAGGGAAGATGAGGAGCTCAGTCTTGCTCATGTTGAGTTTTAGGTGGCGGGCCAACATCCAGGTGGAGACATCCCAGAGGCAGGAGGAGATGCGAGCCTGAAGGGAGGGGGAGAGGACAGGGGCGGAGATGTAGATCTGCGTGTCATCTGTGTAGAGATGGTAGTCAAAGCTGTGAGAGCGAATGAGTTCATTAAGGGAGTGAGTGTAAATGGAGAACAGAAGAGGGCCAAGAACTGACCCTTGAGGAACTCCAACAGTTAAAGGATGGGAGGGGGAGGAGGCGCCAGCGAATGAGACCGAGAATGACTGGCCAGAGAGATAAGAGAACCAGGAGAGGACGGAGTCCGTGAAGCCAAGGTGAGATAAGGTATGGAGGAGGAGGGGATGGTCGACAGTGTCAAAGGCAGCAGAGAGGTCAAGGAGGATTAGAATGGAGTAGGAACCATTGGATTTGGCAAGAAGGAGGTCATGGGTGACCTTAGAGAGAGCAGTCTCGGTAGAGTGGAGGGGACGGAAGCCAGATTGGAGGGGGTCCATGAGAGAATGGGAGTTAAGGAATTCTAAGCAGCGACTGTAGACGACTCGTTCTAGGATTTTGGAAAGGAAGGCTAGTAGGGAGATAGAGCGATAACTGGAGGGGGAAATGGGGTCAAGAGCAGGTTTTTTTAGGATGGGGGAGACGTGGGCATGTTTGAAGGCAGAGGGGAAGGAGCCATTGGAGATTGAGTAGTTAAAAATAGAAGTTAAGGAAGTGAGGAGGGCAGGGGCGATGGTTTTAATAAGGTGAGAGGGAATGGGGTCTGAAGCGCAGGTGGAGGGGGTGGCACTTGCGAGGAGGGAGGAGATCTCCTCTGAGGATACTGCAGGGAAGGATGGAAAAGTAGGGGAGAGGGTTGGTGGGGGGGAGGGGAGAGGTGGAGGGGTGACTTTGGGGAGCTCAGACCTGATTGTGTTGATTTTTGTGATGAAATAGGTGGCCAGATCATTGCCTCAGGCACAGAAATGAGGACACAGCGGAGGCATAGTTCCCAATTCCTGGAGATGTAGACAGAGATGCTAGTGGACATTGGCAAGAATGAGAAAAATCATGTTATGACTGGGGAAAAAAGACTAAGGATATCCCCTTTCTGATGCTCCCCCTTCCAAAAATTGTCATTCAATCCACATAAATTACTGTGCTACAGCTCATCAGACCTGAGAGCTCAAAAATTATGGCAAAGTTGGAGATAAAGACAGGGAATGTCACTCTACTCTTAAGAATCAGTCACAGTGTTGTGACTGAACAGTGGCAGAACATACTGCCGTTGGAGAAACCTGCAGGAAAGAGACTCACCAATAAACTTAGGAAGCAAAGAAGTTCCAAAACATTTCAGCTGATGTAGTGAATATACTCCAAAGGGATGTCCCAAATACTGTAAGCTGTGGATAACCTTTTAGTATCAGACCCCTAAATTAAAATGAAGCATGCTTCATCGATGTAAAAGACAACCTTCCCTACTTTTTGACCTCAACCCCAAAACACAATCAGCAAACACTAATCTTTCCCAATCCAAGAGGGTCCCCACCCCTGCCCTTGGGTCCCTTGCTCCACCTCCCCTTTACAGGTGTAATACACTATCACCTCTGCTCCTCCTCTGACCCCCAAATCTGGGGCTATTTCACCTGGGAGCCTTGGGTGGGGGGTGGGGGGGATTTGCACTGGGGAGTCTCACTCCAGTTAAAAAGGGGAGGGCTCTGTGCTTGAGGAAGTCTGTCCTGTGCTTTCTAAGGGATGGAGAGAATTGATTTTTGCCTGTGCCCTCAGCTCTGGTCAAGACTTCATTATCCAAGAATTATCTCAATTCACTGGGGATGGACCTGGATCTGACATAGGTAGACTGTGGTTACAGACTGAGTGACACTGTGGGTAAATTCCTTCCATACAGCCATTTCGACTCAGAACTCCCCACTACCTCCAATCATCATTTCCCACCTTGTGACAACCTTCCCCCCGAAAATAGATTTTGAAAAAAAGAAAAATATTCTCAATTTACAAATGGAAAAATGCAGGATTAGTCAAGCAAAAGTTTTTTTTTGGAGGTGCCTTGGCTGAAAAGTCCCTGTTTATCCCAGAGTCAGGTTAAAGCTGGGCTATGTAGTCTTGCAGGTCTTGTTCAACATGGGTCATGCTCCATTTCAAAATGCAACCAGGGACATGGAAACTGGAGTCCGAATTTATGAGGGACACATGACCAATTTATCACGCAACCTGGAGCTGCTGCGTGTTGATGCCTGTGTCCTAAGACCCAACCAGACTCACAGGTGATTATCTGTCACTTCGTGTCGTAGAGCAATATGGATTGAATGAAGACTGAAGTAAACTGAGGAGTGCTGGCCTACACTGGGAAGCTGGCCATGCTCCCAGGCTTTTTTTCCTATGCTATTTAAGTGATTACTATGTGCCAGACAGTGTACTGAATGCTGGGCTAGATGCAAGCTAATAAGGTTGGATACAGTCCTTGTCACAATTGGATTTCACAGTCTTAATCTCCACTAGAGATGAGGTAACTGAGGCACCCAGAATTGAAGTGACTTGTCCCAGGTCATACAGCAGACACATGGCAGAGCTGGGATTAGGACCAAGATCGTTCTGACTCCCAGGCTGTTGCTCTTTCCACTAGGCCAAACTGCATATTACCAGACTTCCTGAAACCTGAGACCTAAGATGGACACTGTCCCACAATGCACAGGGGAGCAGATTCATTCATTCAATCGTATATATTGAGCATTACTATGTGCAGAGCACTGTAGTAAGCATATGGAATGTATCATTTTGCAGCAGATAGAGGCAATTCCTGACCAACAAAGGTCTCACAGTCTAAACGGGGGCAGATCAATAAAATACTGAATGAAGAAGGCCAGCAAAGCTTTGGGGAAATTAATGGAGGTTGTGAAACAAGCAAGAATCAAATGCCATATGGAATTGAAGCTTTCCTGCATCACAGGGTGGGCAAGTGCTGAGAATGGGTGCTAGCAAGATGCACAAGTTACTGCTGTGTGGGGAAACCAAATAGGACACATGTGCATGGGTAGGGAGGAAATCATGTTATTAAGATGGTGCAAAACACTACCTCAAACCATGCAACATAGCATGAACTGATGGGAGACCATGGACATTAGGCAGGGTAGCAGTGGGAAGTGGAAATGGTCTCCCTGAGCTGAGACTCTGTGGACCTAGGGAGACACAGAGACAGACTGCAGAAAAAATAGAGACAGACCTGCAAGCAGAAACTGCAGCCATCCTGCTGGATCTGTTCAGCCCCGTGTGAGCCCATCAATGGGCAGGGATTGTCTCTATCTGTTGCCGAATTGTACATTCCAAGAGGTTAATACAGTGCTCTGCACATAGTGATTACTCAGTAAATACAATTGAATGAATGAATGAGTTCTTCTGTGAAAGTACCATCAATGAAAATGAGTTGCAAATACACTTATGACAAATGCTCTCCCAGTTGTACAAAGCACCCAATCAGCCATATTTATTGAACACTTCCTGCATGCATAGCATTGAACTACATTTTTGGGAGAGTGCAGGTAGACCCATTTCCTGCCCAAAAGAAACTTACAGCATGAAGGAGGAAGCAAACATTAATATAAATAAATATCTTATGGGTATGAATAAAAGAGCTGTGGGGCTGATGGAGGGGTGAATAAAGGGAGCAAACTCAAGTGCAAGGGCAGCAGAAAAGGGAGTGGGAGAAGATGAATTGAAGGCTTATTTAGGAAAGGCCACTTGGAGGAGAGGCTCCCTTGTCATTATCTGTCCAGACAGTTGAAGACCTGGAATAAGTTAAATGCACCTTGACCTGGAAGATCAGCTGCAGACTTCCCAGGGTCTGCCTGAGAGAAACACCCTCTACATCAATGCCAGTCACCTAGGAGAACCTGCCCACCTGATGACATAAGCTGGAGCTCAGCCAATTCCGGAGAAGGGCTTGGGGAAAGTGGCAAGTGGAGAGGGGGCAGAAAGATTTAAGGAGCTCCAGACCAGGAATGCAGATCTTTCATCCTCCAACTGAACATGATCCAAGAAGAGGCCCGAATTCAGCCTGGAACATACGAATTTTATGGTAGGCCTGAAATCATGGGAAATATCTATGTGAATTACTGCTGTTTCATAGGAAGCTGGGAACAACAGCCACATTATGAACAAGTGAAAGATGAGGGAAAGGTTTTGTTTTATTCTAGTATTTGCTTTAATCCTTTGAACCAACTATTCTTAGCATTTTAAGTTTCTACTTTTGATACTTTTCTGGACTGAATAAGCAGGCTCCTTCCCTATCATGCTTAAGGGTCGTTCTCGTGTGTTTATAGCCTATGAATACACACACTTTTCCCAGGTATCAGACCTCCTCCCTTCCTTTGTTTCTTGCTTCTTCCCCTCCGTGTCTCCTTCCCTGCACCACAGCCTGTCTGTGTGGGTCTCTGGAGGTCTGTGTTGGTTTGTTGTCTGAGTATGTTGGGATCACATTTCTACAAAGTATTATATTTACTGACATAATTGAAAGCGTTGCATAGTAATCTGTGAATTTTGAAATATATTTCAGGATTGATTCCATTAGGTTTACATTTAATCTGAATTGCATGGCCACTGTCTGGCTGCCTTGAAGGGATCTTCATAGATATTCATTAGCTGTAGAAAAAATCAAGCTCTGGTTCCCATTTAATTTTACATCCCGATTTACATCCTTATTAATATAATTAACGGTTAGTCTTAGAGGCCAGGGCTGTTGTCTGTCGTCTCTGCTGCTCTGCTTCCCCAGCCAGCTGCAGCCTAGGAATCCTCCCAGGGTTTCTGACAGGCACAGAATGTGGTTTATCTCACTGTGCCTACAGCACAGTAATAGAGGGCCGTGTCCTCGGTTTTCAGGCTGTTCATTTGCAAACTCAGGAGGCTGTTGGCCTTGTCCCAGGAGATAGTGAATCGTCCTTTCACAGAGTCCGCATAGTAAGTGCTACTATCATAATTATAAATGCTAGCGACCCATTCCAGCCCCTTCCCTGGAGCCTGGCGGACCCAAATCATGTTGTAGTAGCTGCTGGTCAATCCAGAGGCTTTACATGAGAGGCGCAGAGACCCGCCAGGCTGTTTCAAGTCTCCCCCGGACTCCACCAGCTGGACATCACCCTGCACACCTGAAACACAGAAAAAGCATCAGTTGTAAAAACAAATTCACTAACTCACATATGCTATTTACATTAGTCACATCTTCCCCCATTTACCTTGGAGCAGGGTCAGGATGGAAAGCAGACTGAGGACAGACTGCATGGTGGGGACTATGAGGACAGTTCTGAGGACAGAAAGGGATCAGCAGAGACAGAGGATGTGGGGCTCCTCTCCCAGAGCTGCAGGGACAGGGGCCCTACAGGCTTTAATCAGGGCTGGAGGGGTCTAATTTGCATTTCCTCCTCTCTAAAAAGGCACAGCAGCCACCTCCTGTGATTGAGTCCCTGCCCTCTGCCTCAGACAGAAGGGTCTAGCAGAAGCCCTGATCAGATTCCCAGAGATGCAGAGAGAGATACCTTCAGGCATTGGTAGGAATAAGATGAATCGCACCGCGATTGAGAAAAAAAACCCCAGAGACTGTCTGCCTTCTGATGCTCAATCCTCTACAAACTGGGATTCAAACCATATGAATTTCTTGATTACTGTTCTGCTGCTCAGACGTGAGTCCTCAGAAACAATAGCAAAGTTGGAAGGCAGACAGGGAATGTTACTACACCCGGAAGAAGTCACAATGGTGGAAGAACACATTCCAGTTGGAAAAACTCACTAATGAACCTGGCTAACAACTTAGTTCCAAAATGTTTTCAGTTAGCAAATGATCTAAAAACCCAAGTCCACCACATGGTCTAGTGTGGATAGCTTTTTAATATCGGAGAAGCAGCGTGGCTCCATGGAAAGTGCCTGGGCTTCGGAGTCAGAGGTCATGAGTTCTACTCCCAGCTCTGCCACTTGTCAGCTGTGTGACTGTGGGCAAGTCACTTAACTTCCCTGTGCCTCAGTTCCCTCATCTGTAAGATGGGGATTAAAAGTGTATGAGCCCCAAGTGGGACAACCTGATGACCCTGTATCTCCCCCAGCGCTTAGAACAGTGCTCGGCACCTAGTAAGCGCTTAACAAATACCAACATTATTATTATATCAGACCCCTAAATTAAAGCAGGACACACTTCCCTAATGTGAGAAACCACCTTCTTCTGATTCCCAGCATTTCACCCAGGCATTGAGATGCATGATGAACAGAATTATTATCCCTTTTTTAACATCCACTGTAGCAGGAACTGCACACTTAAAGGGCCATAAAGGTAACAGCGTCAGGAAGGAGGGGGTGATCCCTGGGAGAAAATTGTGTGTTGGGCAGTGAGAGGAAACCACAGAAACTGAAAAGAAACTCCTTCTCTGCCACATTCTCCACCTGCTCCTGGAACTGGGCTACATGTGCTCAGTGGATCCTGAGCACCCCCTTTAGCCCAGCCTCCTCCTAATCACCTGGAGAGGAATTTTGTGCCTGGGATCAGACTCACTTTCCTGCACTGTGTGTCTTGCACAGTAATACACTGCCTTGTCTGAGGGTGTCATGCCGTTCAGCTGCAGAGAGAACTCATTCTTCAAAGTGTCTCTGGAGATGGAGGATCGACTCTTGAAAGAAGAGGCATAGCTGGTGCTGCCTTGATAAACTAGCTATCTACCCCATCCACTCCAGCCCATTCTCCTCGAACTAACGGATCCATTGCAGGTAGTAAACACTAGTTGTGATGGAGAAGCTGGAGAGCACACAGGAGAGTCTGAGGGACTCTGAGGGCTTCATAATTCCTGGGCCAGACTCTGTCAGCTGGATCTCAGACAGGACCCCTGGGAACAAGAAGAGACACAGTGAATGCCACACAGGAGAGACTTGTTCTCCATCTCCCTCTTTCTGAAATCATACAGACACAGCTGGGAGCTGTCAGCAGAGAAAGGTGCAGCCACCAGGATTTCATGTTCTTCTAGACCAGGAAAACCATGTCTTCCCAGAGACCTCCAGGCCAGGCTCAAGAAAGAAATGACCCTTCCCAGCATGGAGCTATTTCATCTGGGAGTTTTGGGTAGGGGTTGGGTGGGATTTGCATGAAGGAGTCCCACTCCAGTTTACAAGAGGAGACCTCTGTGCTTGGGGAAGTCTGTCCTGTGCTTTTTAAGGGATGGAGAGAACTGATTTTTGCCTGTGCCCTCAGCTCTGGTCAAGTCTTCATTATGCAAGAATTATCTGAATTCCTTGGGGATGGACATGGATCTGACATGGGTAAGCTGTGGTTACAGACTGAGTGACACTGTGGGTAAATGTCCTCCATACAGCCATTTTGAGTCAGACCTCCCTACTACCTCCAATCAACATTTCCCACCTTGTGACAGCCCCCCCACCCCCAAAATAAGTTTTGAAAAACAGAAAAATATTCCCAATTTACAAATGGAAAAATGCAGGCTTAGAAAATATAAAAGATAGATTAGTCAGGCAAAAGTGTTTTTTGGAAGTGCCATAGCTGAAAGGTCCCTGTTTATCCAACAATCAGCTTAAAGCCAGGCTATGTAGTCTTGCATGTCTTGTTCAACATATGTCGTGCTCAATGTCAAGAATGCAAGCAGGGACATGGAAACTGGAGTGTGAATTTACCAGGGAAACGTGACTAATATACTACTCTACCTGGAGCTACTGTGTGTTGATGCCTCAGTCCTGAGACCCAACAAGACTCACAGATGGTTATCAGTCACTTCAGTGTCATAGAGCAATACAGATTGAATGAAGACTGAAGGAAACTGAGGTTGTGTGTTGGCCTACACTGGGAAGCTGGTCACTCTACCAGGCTTTATTTTTCTAAGCTAAGGTAAGGACCTTAGTGGTTTCTCAGCAATGAATGACTACTGTGCTCTCCCAAATGCTTAGTACAGTACTCTGCATGCAATAAGTATTCAATAAATACTACTGACTGACTTTCTTTGCCAAACAGCATCCTCCTGATTACTATGATTACTATGTGCCAGGCAGTGTACCGAATGCTGGGCTAGATACAAGCTAATAAAGTTGGACACAGTCCTTGTCTCAGCTGGAGGTCATAGTCTTAATCTCCACTACAGATGAGGTAACTGAGGCACAGAGAATTGAAGTGACTTGTCCAAGGTCATACAGCAGACACCTGGCAGAGCTGGGATTAAGACCGAGATCGTTCTGACTCCCAGGCTGATGCTTTTTCCACTAGGCCAAACTGCATACTACCAGACTTCCTGAAGCCTGTGACCAAAGCTGGACACTGTCCCACAATGCACGGGGGGCAGATTCATTCATTCATTCTATCAGACATTAACATAAATATGTTATGGATTTGAATCAAAGTGCTGTGGGGCTGATGGAGGGGTGAATAAAGGGAGCAAACACAAGTGCAAGGGCATCAGAAAAGGGAGAGGGAGAAGAGAGATTGAGAGTTTATTTAGGAAAGGCCAATTGGAGGAGAGGCTCCCGTGAGATGGTCTGTCCAGATAGTTGAAGGCCTGGAATAGGTAAAGTGCATCTTGACCTGGAAGATCAGCTGCAGACTTCCCTAGGCCTGCTTGAGGGAAACACCCTGTACATCAATGCTAGTCACCTGGGAGAAACTGCCCTCCTGATAACATCAACTGGAGCTGAGCCAATTCCACAGAAAGGCTTGAGGAAAGTGGCAAGTGGAGAGGGCCAGAAAGGTTGAAAAAGTTTTCATTCTCCCACTGAACATGATCCATGAAGAGGCCCTAATTCTGCCTGGGACCTAAGAATTTCATGGTAGGCCTGAATCCATAGGAAATATCTATGTGAATTTCTGCTGTTTCATAGGAAGCTGGGCACCACAGCTATATTCTGAATAAGTGAAAGAGTAGGGAAAGGTTATGTTTTATTCTAGTATTTGCTTAAATCCTTTGAACTAACTAATCTTATCATTTTTAGTTTCTGCTTTTGATACTTTTCTGGGCTGAGTAAGCAGTCTCCTTCACTTTCATGTAAAGATGATTCCTGTGTGTTTATATCCTATGAATGCACACACTCTTCCCAGGCATCAGCAGGCCTCCCTTCATTTGCATCCTGTTTCCGCTCCTCTGTGTCTCCTTCCCTGCACCAGAGCCTATCTGTGTGGTTCTCGGGAGGTCTGTATTGGTTTGCTGCCTGAGTATAGTGGGATCACATTTCTAAAAAGTATTGTATTTACTGACAAAATTGCAAACACTGCATAGTAATCTGTGAATTTTGAAATATCTCAGGATTGATTCCATTAGGTTTATATTTTATCTGAATTGCAGGGCCACTTGTCTGGCTGTGTTGAGGAGATTTTCTTAGATATTCATTAGATGTAGAAAAAATCGGGCTCTGGTTCCCATTTAATTTTACATACCAGTGGGATTTTGGGCTAGGGCTTGTTTTGGAATTGTGAACAGCATTAATAATAGAATTAATGATTAGTCTTAGGAGCCAGGGCTATTGTCTGTGGTCTCTACTGCTCTGTTCCCCCAGCCAGCTGCAGCCCAGAAATCCTCCCAGGGTTTCTGACAGGCAGAGAATGTAATTTCTCTCATTATGTCTGCAGCACAGTAATACAGGGCCGTGTCCTCGGTTTTCAGGCTGTTCATCTGCAAACTCAGGAGGCTGCTGGACTTATCCCAGGAGATGGTGAATCGGCCTTTCACAGAGTCTGCATATTTGGTGCTACCACCATCCTTATGAACTTGAGCGACCCACTCGAGCCCCTTCCCTGGAGCCTGGCGGACCCAGTGCATGTAGTAGTAGCTGTTAGTCAATCCAGAGGCTTTACAGGAGAGGCTCAGAGACCCGCCAGGCTGTCTCAAGTCTCCCCCAGACTCCACCAGCTGGACATCACCCTGCACACCTGAAACACAGAAACAGCATCAGTCATCAAAACAGATTCACTCACTCACATATGTTATTTGTATTAGTCACATCTTTTCCCATTTACCTTGGAGCAGGGCCAGGATAGAAAGCAGACTGAAGGCAAACTGCATGGTGAGGGCTATGAGGACAGTTCTGGGGGCAGGAAGGGAGCAGCAGAGAGAGAGGATCTGGGGTTCCTTTCCCAGAGCTACAGGGACAGGGACCTTGCAGGTTTTAATTAGGACTGGAGGAGTCTAATTTGCATCTCCTCCTCTCTATAAAGGCACAGCGGCCACCTCCTGGGATTGAGTCCCTGCCCTCTGCCTCAAACAGAGGGGTTCAGCAGAAGCCCTAGTCATATTCCCAGCGATGCAGAGAGAGATATCTTCAGGCATTGGTAGGAATGAGATGAATCACACTGTGATTGAGGGGAAAAAAAAGAACCAAAGACTGTCTGCCTTCAAATACTCAATCCTCTACAAACTGGCATTCAAATCATAGGAATTCCTCAATTACTGATCTGCTGCTCAGATGTGAGTCCTCAGAAACCATAGCAAAGTTAGGAGGCAGACAGGGAATGTCACTACCCCCTGAAGAAGTCACAGTGGTGGCAGAACAGATTCCAGTTGGAAAAATCTAGAAGGAAAAGACTCACTAATGAACCCAGCAAACAACTTAGTTCCAAAATGTTTTCAGTTAGCAAATGATATACAAACTGAAATCCCACTACATGGTCAAGTGTGGATAACTTTTTAATGTCAGACCCCTAAATTAAAGTAGGACACATTTTGATAATGTGAGAAACGATATTCTCCTGTCTGTATCTCTACCCCAAGAAACTCTTGGCAAACACCCAATCTCCTTGCCTAAGATGGATTCTGTCCTGACCACCAGTGTTCACCAGTCCAGGTCCCCTTGATCCTGAGCCTCTTCCTACCTCTTCCTGCCTCCTCGAGGTGTGACATTGTTACATCTTCTCCTGCCCAGGTCCACCTAACTAGCATGGGATGGTTGGGGACAGGTCAATAAGGGGTGGAGATTCTGGTAAAAAGTGCCCCTCCACCATCTCCCATTTCTCTTGCAGTGATGAAGATGAGAGGAATGTACCTCATCCTGAGGCAGTTCTCCTCCCCACTGCAAGACTCTGAGTTCAATGTCCAGATCCCAGGAGTTGTAATGGGGACAATCTGAGAGTCGAGGCAGCTTTCCCCTAAGGACAATGGGTGTTCATGAGAGCTAGCGGGCTCAGGGTCCCTGATGAAAACTGCCTGTTTGAGCTGCTGAGGATGGGAAACAGGGAGCAGATGATAGGAAGCTGGAAATAGGGCTATAAATTTTGGTTGGGAAGAGATGTGGATTAGCGTGGGGATGTATAATTTATGGGGCAGCATGAATCCCCTGGATTCCAGGGCTGAGAGTTTCCTCATAGGACATTGGCTCAGCCCAATGGCAAACTTTTCAGTTTTTCACAGGAACTGAGCTGTGTGATGGACAGAGTTATAATCTTGGTGTTAACGGCCACCTCACCAGGAATTGTACACATAAAAGCGCTTAAAGGTAACAGCCTCAGTGAGGAGTGTATTGGCCCTGGGGGAAAGTTGTGTGCTGAGCAGGAAGAGGAAACCACAGGCACTGAACACTTGCTCTCCATCTGCTCCTTGAACTGGGGTCCTGGTGACTCAGTGGATGTTGAGTGCCCCCTGATGCCCAGCATCCTCTTGACCAACTGTAGGGGAAGGTTTGTGTCTGGGCACACAGTCACTGCCCCGCACCATGTGTCTCTCTCTTACACAATAATACAAGTCCTTGTCCTTGGTTTTCAGGCTGCTCATTTGCAGATGCAGCTAGCTGTTGCGTTATCCCTGGAGATGGTGAATCTGCCTTTCACCTTTGAGGCATATTCTGTAGCTTATGAATGAGCTTGGTTACATATCCCAGCGATCCACTCCAGCCCCTTCCCTGGAGCCCAGTGAAAGCAGTATATACAGTAGTCACTGAAGGTGAATCCAGAGGCTTTACAAGAGAGGCCGAGAGACCCCTCGGTCTGCGGCACATCTCCCCCGGAGTCCACCAGGTGAACCTCACCCAGGACACCTGCAAACACAGAAATAGAGTGTCATGAGAAGAGTCACACACACAGAGACACACATACAAACACACACACACACACACACCAGTTAACCATGTCTCACATCTTTTGCCAAATTACCTTGGAGCAGGGTCAGGATGGAAACCAAACTAAGGGCAGACTGAATGGTGGGGCACTTGGGGCACAGTTCTGGATCAGAAGAGGAATGACACAGACAATGGAGCTGGTGCTCCTCTCCCAGTGCTGCAGGGACAGTGGCCATGAGGGGTTTTAGTCAGGGCTGGAGTGTCCCCATTTGCATCTCCTCCTCCTATAAAAGCACAGCAGTTGCCCCCTGGGGGTGAGTTCCCTAACATCAGCCCCAGAAAGGAGGACCCAGCAGAGGCACAGTTCCCGATTCCTGGAGATGCAGACTGAGTTGCTAATGGACATTGGTAGAAAAGAGAAAAATCATGTTATGACTGGGGAAAAAAGACTAAGGATTTCCCTTTCAGATGCCACTCCTCCCAAAAATTGTCATTCAATCCACATAAATTCTGTGGTTACTGTGCTACAGCTCATCAGACCTGAGAGCTCAGAAATGATGGCAAAGTTGGAGACAAAGACAGGGAATGTCATTCTACTCTTAAGAATCAGTCACAGGGGTGACTGAACAGTGGCAGAACATACTGCCGTTGGAGAAACCTGCAAGGAAAAGACTCAGCAATAAACCCAGTAAGCAAAGAAGTTCCAAAACATTTCAGCTAATGTAGTCAATTCACTCAAAAGAGATGTCCCAGACACAGTATTTCTTAGATAACTTTTTAGTATCAGACCCCTAAATTACAACGATGCATGCTTCACTGATGCAAAAGGCAACGTTCCCTACTCTTTCCCCTCAAGCCCAAAACACCCTCAGCAAACACTAAACTTTCCCAATCCAAGAGGGTCCCTACCCTCACAGCTACAGTCGGTCCCCACTCCTTCCCATGGCTTCCTGCTCCATCAGCTCTTTCCAAGTGTAATAGACTATCACCCCTGCTCCTGCTCTGACCCCCAAATATGATACCTGAAGGGGTGGGGACAGGTCACCACAAGGGTGGAGTTTCAGATGAGTGTCATTCACCCCCATTATGTCCCCATCTCTGCAGTAATGACAAAAAGAGGAGTGTGAATCATTTTGAAGCAGGTCTCCTCTACCTTGCAGCATTCTGGCTTCAGTATCCAGAATCCATTGGTTGGATTGGGGACAATCCCTGAGGTTCAAGGCAACTTTCCCTCATGGACAGAAATATATTTCAGGATAGATTCCACTAGATTTATATTTAATATGAATTGCATTGGCACTCGTCCAGCTGCCTTGAAGGGATTTTCTCAGGTATTCATTAGATGTAGAAAAAAATCAAGCTCTGGTTCCCATTCAGTTTTACATACTGATGGGATTTTGTGTTAGAGCTTGTTTCGGGATTGTGAACAACCTTAATAATAGAATTAATGATTAGTCGTAGAGGCCAGGGCTGTTTTCTGTGGTCTCTGCTGCTCTGCTTCCCCAGCCAGCTGCAGCCCAGAAATCCTCCCAGGGTTTCTGACAGGCAGAGACTGTGGTTTCTCTCACTGTGTCTGTAGCACAGTAATAGAGGGCCGTGTCCTCGGTTTTCAGGCTGTTCATTTGCAAACTCAGGAGGCTGCTGGCCTTGTCCCAGGAGATGGTGAATCGGCCTTTCACAGAGTCCGCATAGTTAGTGCTACCACCATTACTATGAACTCTAGCGACCCACTCGAGCCCCTTCCCTGGAGCCTGCCGGACCCAGTTCATGTAGTAGTAGCTGCTGGTCAATCCGGAGGCTTTACAGGAGAGGCTCAGAGATCCGCCAGGCTGTTTCAAGTCTCCCCCAGACTCCACCAGCTGGACATCACCCTGCACACCTGAAACACAGAAACAGCATCAATCATGAAAACAGATTCACTCACTCATATATGTTATTTGTATTAGTCACATCTTCCCCCATTTACCTTGGAGCAGGGCCAGGATAGAAAGTAGACTGAAGGCAGACTGCATGGTGGGGGCTTATGAGGACAGTTCTGGGGACAGAAAGGGAACAGCACAGACAGAGGATCTGGGGCTCCTCTCCCAGAGCTGCAGGGACAGGGGCCAGTGCAGGCTTTAATCAGGGCTGGAGGAGTCTAATTTGCATCTCCTCCTCTCTATAAAGGCACAGCAGCCACCTCCTGGGATTGAGTCCCAGCCCTCTGTCTCAGACAGAGGGTCCAGCAGAAGCCCTGGTCAGATTCCCAGAGATGCAGAGAGAGAGAGAGTGAGATACCTTCAGGCATTGGTAGGATTGAGATGAATCACACAGTGAGGAAAAAAAAAGAACCAGAGACTGTCTGCCTTCTAATACTCAATCCTCTACAAACTGGCATTCCAACCATATGAATTCCCTGATTACTGTTCTGCTGCTCAGATGTGAGTCCTCAGAAACAGTGGCAAAGTTAGAAGGAAGATAGGGAATGTCACTATACCCTGAAGAAGTCACAATGGTGGCAGAACACATTCCAGTTGGAAAAACCTACAAGGGAAAGACTCACTCATGAACCTGGCAAACAACTGAGTTCCAAAATATTTTCAGTTAGTAAAGGATCTACAAACTGAAGTCCAACCACAGGGTCAAGTGTGGATAACATTTTAATCTCAGACCTCTAAATTAAAGCAGGACACACTTTGCTAATGTGAGAAACCACCTTATCTTCTCTGTATCTGTTCCCCAAGACACTCTGGGAAAACACCCAACCTTCCTTTCCTAAGATGGTCTCTGTCCTGACCTCCAGGGTTCCCCAGTCCAGGATCTTCCAACCCTGGGCCTCTTCCTGCCTTTTCCAGCATGACACTCTATCACACCCTCTCCCGCTTAGGTCCACTGACCTAGCATGGGAGGGTTGGGGGACAAGTCAATAAAGAGGAGAGATTCTTGTAAAAAGTGCCCCTTCACCATCTCCCATTTCTCTTGCAGTGATGAAGATGAGCGGAATGTGCCTCATCCTTTTACACAGTTCTCCTCCCCACTGCAAGACTCTGAGTTTAATGTCCAGATCCCAGGAGTTGTAATGGGGACAGTCTCTGAGAATCAAAGTCAATTTTCCCCTAAGGACAGTGGGTGTTCATGAGAGGTAGTGGGCTCAGGGTCCCTGATGAACCCTGCCTGGCTGAGCCCCTGGGGATGGAAAAGAGGGAGGAAATGACAGGAAGTTGGAAATAGGGCTATAAACTTTGGTCGGGTAGAGATGTGGATTTATGTGGGGATGTATAATTTATGAGCCGGAGTAGATCCCCTGGATTCCAGGGCTGAGAGTTCCCTAATAGGACACTGGCTCAGCCCAATTGCAAAATTTTCAGGTTTTCACAGGAATTGAGCTGTGTGATGGACAGAGTTATAATCTAGGTATTAACGGCCACCTTATCAGGAATTGCACACATAAAAGCGCTTAAGGCTAACAGCCTCAGGAAGGAGCATATTGTCCCTGGGGGAAAGTTGTGTGCTGGGTAGAGAGAGGAAACAGCAGAGACTGAACACTCTCGTTCTCCATCTGCTCCTCGAACTGGGCTCCTGGTGGCTCAGTGGGTGCTGAGCGCCCCCTGATGCCCAGCCCCCCTCCTGACCGCCTGCCCAGCAACGTGTGTTTCTCTCTTACACAATAATACAGGGCCGTGTCCTCGGTTTTCAGGCTGTTCATTTGCAGATGCAGCAAGCTGTTGACATTATCCCTGGAGATGGTGAATCACTCTTTCACCTATGAGGCATATTCTGTAGTTTGTGAATGAGCTTGGTTACGTATCACAGGGACCCACTCCAGCCCCTTTCCTGGGACCTGGCAGACCCAGTACTTACAGTAGTCACTGAAGGTGAATCCCGAGGCTTTACAAAAGAGGCACAGAGACCCCTTTGGGCTGTTTCATGTCTCCCCCAGACTCCACCAACTGGACCTCACCCTGGAAACCTGCAAACACAGAGACAGTGTGTATCATGAGAACAGCCTCACAAACACACAGACACGCAGACACACACACAGATGCAGAGATGCAGAGAGAGAGAGATACCTTCAGGCATTGGTAGGATTGAGATGAATCACACTGTGAGGAAAAAAAAGAACCAGAGACTGTCTGCCTTCTAATACTCAATCCTCTACCAACTGGCATTCCAACCATATGAATTCCCTGATTTCTGTTCTGCTGCTCAGACGTGAGTCCTCAGAAACAATTCTAAGTTAGACACACACACACACCAGTTATCCATTTCTCACATCTTTTGCCAAATTACCTTGGAGCAGGGTAAGGATGGAAACTAAGTATGTGCCCTCAGCTCTGGTCAAGACTTCATTATCCAAGAATTATCTGCATTCCTTGGGGATGGATAGGGATCTGACATAAGTAGGCTGTGGTCACGAACTCAGTGACACCGGGGGTAAATTCCCTCCATACAGCCATTTTGACTCAGACCTCCCCACTTCTTCCAATCAACCTTTCCCACCTTGTGACAACCCTCCCCCCAAAAACAGATTTTGAAAAGCAGAAAAATATTCCCAATTTACAAGTGGAAAAATGCAGACTTAGGAAATATAAAAGTTAGATTAGTCAAGCAAAAGTGTTTTTTGAAGGTGCCATAGCTGAAAGGTCCCTGTTTATTCAACAATCAGTTTAAAGCTGGGCTCTGTAGTTTTGCAGGTCTTTTTCAACATGTGTCATGTTCCATTTCAAAATGCAACCAGGGACATGGAAACTGGAGTGTGAATTTACCAGGGAAATGCAACCAATTTATCACGCTACCTGCAGCTGCTGTGTGTTGATGCCTGCGTCCTGAGACCCAACAAGTCTCACAGATGATTATCAGTCACTTCAGTGCCATACAGCAATATAGATTGAATGAAGACTGAAGGAAACTGAGGTGTGTGTTGGCCTACACTGGGAAGCTTGTCACACTACCAGGCTTTATTTCTCTATGCTATTTAAGTGATTACTATGTGCCAGCCAGTGTACTGAGTGCAGGGGTAGATACAAGCTAATAAAGTTGGACACAGTCCTTGTCACAGTTGGAGTTCACAATCTTAATCTCCACTACAGATGAGGAAACTGAGGCACAGAGAATTGAAGTGACTTGTCCAAGGTCATACAGCAGACACGTGGCAGAGCTGGGATTAGGACCAAGATCATTCTGACTCCCAGGCTGTTTCTCTTTCCACTAGGCCAAACTGCTTACTACCAGACTTCCTGAAGCCTGTGACCAAAGCTGGACACTGTCCCACAATGCTCGGGGGGCAGATTCATTCAATTCATTCAATCAGATACTCACATAAATATGTTATGGATATGAATCAAAATGCTGTGGGGCTGATGGAGGGGTGAATAAAGGGAGCAAACTCCAATACAAAGGCAACAGAAAAGGGAGAGGGAGAAGAGCAATTGAGGGCTTATTTAGGAAAAGCCATTTGGAGGAGAGGGTCCTTTGAGATGGTCTGTCCAGACAGCTGAAGGCCTGGAATAGGTAAAGTGCAGCTTGACCTGGAAGATCAGCTGCTGACTTCCCTGGGTCTGCCTGCGGGTAACAGCCTGTACATCAGTGCCAGTCACCTGGGAGAAAACTGCCCACCTGAGGACATCAGCTGGAGCTCAGCCAATTCCAGGGAAGGGTTTGGGAAAAGTGGCAAGTGGAGAGTGGGCAGAAAGGTTTGAGAAGCTCCAGAGGAGGAAAGCAGATCTTTCATCCTCCAACTTAACATGATCCAAGAAGAGGCCCTAATTCTGCCTGGGACATATGAATTTTATGGTAGGCCTGAATTCATGGATAATATCATGTGTACCTGGACATAGTAGTTGTCTGCTTTTGACACTTTTTTGGACTGAGTAGGCAGGCTCTTTCTCTACAGTGGAAAGAGCATGGGCTTTGGAGTCAGAGGGCACAGGTTCAAATCCCAGCTCTGCCACTTGTCAGCTGTGTGACTTTGGGCAAGTCACTTAACTTCTCCGTGCCTCAGTTACCTCTTCTGTAAAATGGGGAATAAGACTGTGAGCCCCACGTGGGACAACCTGACTCCCCTGTGTCTACCCCAGTGCTTAGAACAGTGCTTGGCACATAGTAAGCGTTTAACAAATACCAACATTATTATTATTACCATAAAGATGGTTCTCGTGTGTGTATAGCCTATGAATGCATATACTCTCCGCAGGCATCGGCGTTTCCTGTGCAAAGCACTTCTTTGCTTCTTTGGCTTCCTGCTTCTGCCCCTTTGGGTCTCCTTCGCTGTACCAGAGTCCGTCTGTCTGGGTCTCTGGGGGTCTGTGTTATGTCACTGCCTGAGAATAGTAGGATCTCATTTATACAAACATTAGGTTTCCTGACTGAATTGCAAACATTGTAAACTAAACTGTGAATCCTGAAACACAATTCAGGATAGATTCCATTAGGTTCATAGTTAATCTGAACTGCACTGTCACTCATCTGGCTGCCTAAGAGGGAGTTTCTGAAATATTTATTAGATGTAGGAAAAATCAAGCTCTGGTTCCCACTAAATTTTACATACTGAGGCAATTTGGTGCTAGGGTTTGTTTTGGAATTGTTAACAACCTTAATGGAATTAATGATTGGTCTTAGAGGCCAGGGCTGTTGTCTGTGGTCTCTGCTGCTCTGATCCCCAGCCGGCTGCAACCCAGGAATCATCCCAGGGTTTCTGACAGGCACAGAATGTGGTTTCTCTCACTGTGCCTGTAGCACAGTAATACAGGGCCGTGTCCTCGGTTTTCAGACTGTTCATTTGCAAACTCAGGAGGCTGTTGGCCTTGTCCCAGGAGATGGTGAATCGGCCTTTCTCAGAATCTGCATAGTAGATGCCACTACCATCCTTATGAACCCGAGCGACCAACTCGAGCCCCTTCCCTGGAGCCTAGTGGACCCAGTGCATGTAGTAGTAGCTGTTGGTCAATCTGGAGGCTTTACAGGAGAGGCTCAGAGACCCACCAGGCTGTCTCAGGTCTCCCCCGGACTCCACCAGCTGGACATCACCCTGCACACCTGAAACACAGAAAAAGCATCAGTTGTAAAAACAAATTCACTAACTCACATATGCTATTTACATTAGTCACATCTTCCCCCATTTACCTTGGAGCAGGGTCAGGATGGAAAGCAGACTGACAGCAGACTGCATGGTGAGGGCTATGAGGACAGTTCTGGGGGCAGGAAGGGAACAGCACAGACAGGATCTGGGGGGTCCTCTCCCAGAGCTGCAGGGACAGGGGCCAGTGCAGGCTTTAATCAGGGCTGGAGGAGTCTAATTTGCATCTCCTCCTCTCTATAAAGGCACAGCAGCTGCATCCTGGAACTGAGTCCCTGCCCTCTGCCTCAGAAAGATGTTTCCAGCAGAAGCCCTGGTCAGATTCCCAGAGATGCAGAGAGAGATACCTTCAGGCATTGTTAGGAATGAGATAAATCACACCATGATTGAGAACAAACACACCAGAGACTGTCTGCCTTCTAATGCTCAATCCTCTACAAACTGACATTCCAACCATATGAATTCCCTGATTACTGTTCTACGTCTCAGACCTGATTCCTCAGAAACAATGGCAAAGTTAGAAGGAAGACAGGGAAAGCAACTATAACCCAAAGAAGTCAGAATGGTGGCAGGACACATTCCAGTTGGAAAAACCTACAAGGGAAAGACTCACTAATGAACCTGGGAAACAACTTAGTTCCAAAATGTTTGCAGTTAGGAAATGATCTAAAAACCCAAGTCCCACCACATGGTCAGGTGTGGATAACTTTTTAATCTCAGACCCCTAAATTAAAGCAGGACACACTTTGCTAATGTGAGAAACCACCTTCTCCTGTCTGTATCTCTACCCCAAGAAACTCTCAGGAAACACCCAACCTCCCTTGCCTAAGATGGTTTCTATTCTGACCACCAGGGTTCCCCAGTCCAGGTCCCCCCCAACTCTGAGCCTCTTCTTTCCTCCTCCAGGTGTGACAATCTATCTCACCTACTCCTGCTCAGGTCCACCTACCTAGCATGGGAGGATAGGGGACAAGTCATTAAGGGGTGGAGATTCTGGTAAAAAGTGCCCCTCCACCATCTCCCATTTCTCTTGCAGTGATGAAGATGAGAGGAATGTGCCTCACCCTTTTACACAGTTCTCCTCCCCATTGAAAGACTCTGAGTTCAATGTCCAGATCCTAGGAGTTGTAATGGGGACAGTCTGTGAGAGTCGAGGCAGCTTTCCCCTAAGGACAGTGGGTGTTCTTGAGAGCTAGTGGGCTCAGGGTCCCTGATGAAACCTGCCTGGCTGAGCCCCTGGAGGTGGGGAACAGGGAGGGGATGATAGGAAGCTGGAAATAGGGCTATAAACTTTGTTAGGGTAGAGATGTGGATTTGTGTGAGGATGTATAATTTATGGGGCAGCGTGAATCCCCTGGATTCCAGGGCTGAGAGTTCCCTAATAGGACAGTGGCCCAGCCCAATGCAAACTTTTCAGTTTTTCACAGGATCTGAGCTGTGTGATGGACAGAGTTATAAACTCGGTGTTAACAGCCACCTTACCAGGAATTGCACACATAAAAGCACTTAAAGGTAGCCTCAGTAAGGAGTGTATTGGCCCTGGGAGAGACTTGTCTGCTGGGCAGAAAGAGGGAACCACAGACGCTGAACACTCTCATTCTCCATCTGCTCCTCCAACCGGGGTCCTGGTGGCTCAGTGGGTGCTGAGCGCCCCCTGATGTCCAGCACCCCCTGACCTACTTTGGGGAAGGTTTGTGTCTGGGAACACAGTCACTGCCCCGTACCATGTGCCTCTCTCTTACACATTAATACAGGCCCAGGTCCTCAGTTTTCAGGCGGTTCATTTGCAGATGCAGCAAGCTGTTGGCGTTATCCCTGGAGATGGTGAATCTGTCTTTCACCGTTGAGGCATATTCTGTAGTTTGTGAGTGATCTTGGTTACATATTGCAGCAACCCACTCCAGCCCCTTCCTTGGAGCCTAGTGGATCCAGTATATGCAGTAGTCACTGAAGGTGAATCCAGAGGCTTTACAAGAGAGGCAGAGAGACCACTTGGGCTGTTTTACATCTCCCCTGGACTCCACCAGGTGAACCTCACCCAGGACACCTGCAAGCACAGAGATATTGTGCGTCATGAGAACAGTCACATACAGAGACACAGACACACCACTTAACCATGTCTCACATCTTTTGCCAAATTATCTTGGAGCAGGGTCAGAATGGAAACCAAAGTAAGGGCAGACTGCATGGTGGGGACTTCGGGCAGAGTTCTGGATCAGAAGAGGAATGACACAGACAATGGAGCTGGTGCTCCTCTCCCAGAGCTGCAGGGACAGTGGCCATGCGGGTTTTAGTCAGGGCTGCTGGAGTGTCCCCATTTGCATCTCCTCCTCCTATAAGAACACAGCAGTTGTTCCCTGGGGTTGAGTTCCCTAACCTCAGCCCCAGAAAGGAGGACCCACCAGAGGCACAGTTCCCAATTCCTGGAGATGGCGACGAAGCTGCTAGGGGACATTGGTAGGAATGAGAAAAATTATGTTATGACTAGGGAAAAAAGACTAAGGATTTGCCCTTTCTGATGCTCCTCCTTCCAAAAATTGCCATTCAACCCACATAAATTCTGTGGCCACTGTGCTACAGCTCATCAGACCTGAGAGCTCAGAAATGATGGCAAAGTTGAATACAAAGACAGGGAAGGCCACTCTACTCTTAATAATCAGTCACAGGGGTGACTGAACAGTGGCAGAACACACTGCCATTGGAGAAACCTGCAAGGAAAAGACTCTCCAATAATCCTAGTAAGCAAAGAAGTTACAAAACATTTCAGCTAGTCAATACACTCCAAAGGGATGTCCCAGACACTGTATTTAGTGGATAACTTTTTAGTATCAGACCCCTAAATTACAATGATGCATGCTTCACTGATGCAAAAGGCAACCTTCCCTGCTCTTTCCCCTCAACCCCAAAACACACTCAGCAAACACTAGACTTTCCCAATCCAAGAGAGTCCCTACCCTCACACCTGCAATCGGTCCCCAGTCTTGCCCATGGGTTCCTGCTCCACCAACTCTTTCTAAGTGCAATAGACTATCACCCCTGCTCCTGCTCTGACCCCCAAATATGATACCTGAAGGGGTGGGGACAGGTCACCGCAACGGTGGAGATTCAGATTGATGAGGTCATTCCCCCCCATTATGTCCCCATCTCTGCAGTGATGACAAAAAGAGGAGTGTGAGTCATCCTGAGACTGTTCTCCTCCACCTTACAGCACTCTAGGTTCAGTATCCTGAATCCATTGGTTGGGTTGGGGACAATCCCTGAGGTTCTAGGCAACTTTCCCTCCAGGACAGAAATATATTTCAGGATTGATTCCACTAGATTTATATTTAATATGAATTGCACTGCCACTCGTCCGGCTGCCTTGAAGGGATTTTCTCAGGTATTCATTAGATGTAGAAAAAAATCAAGCTCTGGTTCCCATTCAGTTTTACATACCGATGGGATTTTGTGTTAGGGCTTGTTTCGGGATTGTGAACAACCTTAATAATAGAATTAATGATTAGTCGTAGAGGCCAGGGCTGTTTTCTGTGGTCTCTGCTGCTCTGCTTCCCCAGCCAGCTGCAGCCCAGAAATCCTCCCAGGGTTTCTGACAGGCAGAGAATGTGGTTTCTCTCACTGTGTCTGTAGCACAGTAATAGAGGGCCGTGTCCTCGGTTTTCAGGCTGTTCATTTGCAAACTCAGGAGGCTGCTGGCCTTGTCCCAGGAGATGGTGAATCGGCCTTTCACAGAGTCCGCATAGTTAGTGCTACCACCATTACTATAAACTCTAGCGACCCACTCGAGCCCCTTCCCTGGAGCCTGGCGGACCCAGTGCATATTGTAGTAGCTGCTGGTTAATCCAGAGGCTTTACAGGAGAGGCTCAGAGACCCGCCAGGCTGTCTCAAGTCTCCCCCGGACTCCACCAGCTGGACATCACCCTGCACACCTGAAACACAGAAAAAGCATCAATCATGAAAACAGATTCACTCACTCACATATGTTATTTTCATTAATCATATCTTCCCCCATTTACCTTGGAGCAGTGCCAGGATAGAAAGCAGACTGACAGCAGACTGCATGGTGAGGGCTATGAGGACAGTTCTGGGGGCAGGAAGGGAACAGCACAGACAGGATCTGGGGGTCCTCTCCCAGAGCTGCAGGGACAGGGGCCAGTGCAGGCTTTAATCAGGGCTGGAGGAGTCTAATTTGCATCTCCTCCTCTCTATAAAGGCACAGCAGCTGCATCCTGGAACTGAGTCCCTGCCCTCTGCCTCAGAAAGATGTTTCCAGCAGAAGCCCTGGTCAGATTCCCAGAGATGCAGAGAGAGATACCTTCAAGCATTGGTAGGAATGAGATGAATCACATTGTGATTGAGGAAAAAAAAAACCCAGAGACTGTCTGCCTTCTGATGCTCAGTCCTCTACAAATTGACATTCAAACCATATGAATTCCTTGATTACTGTTCTGCTGCTCAGACGTGAGTCCTCAGAAACAATAGCAATGTTAGAAGGCAGACAGGGAATGTCACTACACCCCGAAGGAGTCACAATGGTGGCAGAACAAATTACAGTTGGATAAATCTAAAAGGAAAAGACTCACTAATGAACCCAGCCAACAACTTTGTTCCAAACTGCTTTCAGTTAGCAATTGATCTACAAACTAAAGTCCCACTACACAATCAAGTGGGGATAACTTTTTAATCTCAGACCCCTAAATTCAAGCAGGACACACTTTCCTAACGTGAAAAACCACCTTCTCCTGTCTGTATCTCTACCCCAAGACACTCTCGGCAAACACCCAAACTCCCTTGCCTAAGATGGTCTCTGTTCTGACCACCAGGGTGTCCCAATCCAGGTCCCCCCAACCCCGAGCCTCTTCCTTCCTCCACCATGTGTGACACTCTATCACACCTGCTGCTGCTCAGGTACACTGACCTAGCATGGGAGGGTAGGGGACAAGTCATAGGGGACAAGTCATTAAGGGGTGGAGATTCTGGTAAAAAGTGCCCCTTCACTATCTCCCATTTCTCTGCAGTGATGAAGATGAGAGGAATGTGCCTCATTCTTTTACACAGTTCTCTTCCCCACGGCAAGACTCTGAGTTCAATGTCCAGATTCCAGGAGTTGTAATGGGGACAGTCTGTGAGAGTCGAGGCAGCTTTCCCCTAAGGACAGTGGGTGTTCAGAGCTAGTGAGCTCAGGGTCCCTGATGAACCCTTGCTTGGCTGAGCCACTGGGGATGGGAAACGGGGCGGAGGGTGGGAGAGGCGATGACAGGAAACTGGTAATAGGGCAATAAATTTTGGTCAGGTAGAGATGTGGATTAGTGTAGGGATGTTATAATTTATGGGGCAGCGTGAATCCCCTGGATTCAAGGGCTGAGAGTTCCCTAATAGGACACTGACTCAGCCCAATTGCAAACGTTTCAGCTTTTCATAGAAATTGAGCAGTGTGATGGACAGAGTGATAATCAATATGTTAATGGCCACTTTACCAGCAATTGCCCACATAAAAGCGCTTAAGGCTAACAGCCTCAGGAACAGTGTATTGTCCCTGGGGAAAAGTTGTGTACTGGGCAAGGAGAGGAAACAGCAGACACAAAACACTCTCGCTCTCCATCTGCTCCTCGAACTGGGCTCCGGTGGCTCAGTGGGTGCTGAGCGCCCCCTGATGCCCAGCCCCCTCCTGACTGACTGCAGGGGAAGGTTTGTGTCTGGGCACACCCTCACTGCCCCGCAATGTGTGTCTCTCTCTTAACCAATAATACAGGGCCTTGTCCTCAGTTTTCAGGCTGCTCATTTGCACATGCAGCAAGCTATTGGCGTTATCCCTGGAGATGGTGAATCTGTCTTTCACCGATGAGGCATATTCTGTAATTTGTGAATGAGCTTGGATACATATCTTAGCGACCCACTCCAGCCCCTTCCCGGAGCCTGGCAGAAACAGTATATGCAGTAGTCTCTGAAGGGCAATCCAGGGGCTTTACAAGAGAGGCAGAGACCTCATGGGCTGTGTCACATCTCCCCTTGACTACACCAGGTGAACCTCCCCCAGGACACCTGCAAACACAAAGATAGTGTGTGTCATGAGAACAGTCACATACACAGAGACACACACACACACACGCACACACACACACCAGTTACCCATGTCTCACATCTTTAGCCAAATTACCTTGGAACATGGTCAGGATGGAAACCAAAGTAAGGGTAGACTGCATGGTGGGGACATTGGGCACAGCTCTGGAGCAGAAGAGGAATGACACTGACAGTGGAGCTGGGGCTCCTCTCCCACAGCTGTAGGAACAGTGGTCTTGAGGGGTTTTAGTCAGGGCTGAAGTATCCCCATTTGCATCTCCTCCTCCCTAAAAGGACACAGCAGTTGCCCCCTGGGGTTCAGTTCTCTATCCTCAGCCACAGAAAGGAGGAAACAGTGGAGGCACAGTTCCCAATTCCTGGAGATGTAGACAGAGATGCTAGTGGACATTGGTAAGAATGAGAAAAATCATGTTATGACTGAGGAAAAAAGACTAAGGATATCCCCTTTCTGATGCTCCCCCTTCCAAAAATTGTCATTCAATCCGTATAAATGCTCTGGTTACTATACTACAGCTCAACAGACCTGAGAGCTCAAAAATGATGGCAAAGTTGGAGACAAAGACAGGGAATGTCACTCTACTCTTACGAATCAGTCACAATGTTGTGACTGAACAGTGGTAGAGCATACTGCCGTTGGAGAAACCTGCAGGAAAGAGTCTCACCAATAAACTTAGGAAGCAAAGAAGTTCCAAAACATTTCAGCTGATGTAGTGAATACACTCCAAAGGGATGTCCCAAACACTGTAAGCTGTGGATAACTTTTTAGTATCAGACCCCTAAATTAAAATGAAGCATGCTTCATCAATGCAAAAGACAACCTTCCCTACTCTTTGACCTCAACCCCAAAACACAATCAGCAAACACTAATCTTTCCCAATTCAAGAGGGTCCCCACCCTTGCCCTTGGGTCCCTTGCTTCATCTCCCCTTTACAGGTGTAATACACTATCACCTCTGCTCCTCCTCTGACCCCCAAATCTGGGGCTGCTATTTCACTTGGGAGCCTTGGGTGGGGGGTGGGGGAATTTGCATTGGGGAATCTCACTCCAGTTAAAAAGGGGAGGGTTCTGTGCTTGAGGGAGTCTGTCCTGTGCTTACTAAGGGATGGAGAGAATTGATTTTTGCCTGCGCCCTCAGCTCTGGTCAAGACTTCATTATCCAAGAATTATCTCAATTCACTGGGGATGGACCTGGATCTGACATAGGTAGACTATGGTTACAGACTGAGTGACAGTGTGGGTAAATTCCCTCCATACAGCCATTTCGACTTAGACCTCCCTACTACCTCCAATCATCATTTCCCACCTTGTGACAACCCTCCTCCCTAAAATAGATTTTGAAAAACAGAAAAATATTCTCAATTTACAAATGGAAAAATGCAGGATTAGTCAAGCAAAAGTGTTTTTTTGGAAGTGCCTTGGCTGAAAAGGCCATGTTTATTCCACAGCCAGCCTAAAGCCGGGCTCTGTAGTCTTGCAGATCTTGTTCAACATGTGTCATGCTCCATTTCAAAATACAACCAGAGACATGGAAACTGGGGTGCGAATTTACCAGGGAAACATGACCAATTTACCACACTACCTGGAGCTGCTGTATGTTGATGCCTGTGTCCTAAGACACAACAAGACTCACAGGTGATTATCTGTCATTTCGTGTCATAGAGCAATACATATTGAATGAAGACTGAAGTAAACTGAGGCGTGCTGGCCTACACTGGGAAGCTGGCCACGCTACCAGGCTTTTTTTCCTATGCTGCTGAAGTGATTACTATGCGCCAGACAGTGTACTGAGTGCTGGGCTAGATACAAGCTTATAAAGTTGGACACAGTCCTTGTCACAACTGGATTTCACAGTCTTAATCTCCACTACAGATGAGGTAACTGAGGCACAGAGAATTGAAGTGACTTGTCCAAGGTCATACAGCAGACACCTGGCAGAGCTGGGATTAGGACCAAGATCGTTTTGACTCCCAGGCTGTTGCTCTTTCCACTAGGCCAAACTGCATACTCCCAGACTTCCTGAAGCCTGTGACCTAAGCTGGACACTGTCTCACAATGCACAGGGGAGCAGATTCATTCATTTAATCGTATATATTGAGTGCTTACTACGTGCAGAGCATTTTACTAAATGAATGGAAAATACAATTTTGCAACAGATAGAGGCAATCCTTGCCCAGCGAAGGGCTCGCAGTCTAAACAGGGGCAGATAAATAAAATACTGAATGAAGAAGGCCAGCATAGCTTTGGGGAAATTAATGGAGGTTGTGAAACAAGCAAGAATCAAATGTCATATGGAATTGAAGCTTTACTGCATCACAGGGTGGGCAAGGGCAAAGAATGGGTGCTAGCAAGATGCATAAGGTAGTGCTGTGTAGGGAAACCAAAAAATACACATGTGCATGGGGAAGGGAGAATCCATGATATTAAGATGGTGCAAAGCACTACCTCAAACCATGCAACATAGCATGAACTGATAGGAGACCATGACATTAGGCAGGTTAGCAGTGGGAAGTGGAATTGGTCTCCCTGAGCTGAGACCCTGTGGACATAGGGAGACACAGAGACAGACTGCAGAAAAAAGAGACAGACCTGCAAGCAGAAACTGCAGCCATCCTGCTGGATCTGTTCAGCCCCGTGTGAGCCCATCATTGGGCAGAGATTGTCTCTATCTGTTGTCGAATTGTACATTCCAAGTGCTTAGTACAGTGCTCTGCACATAGTAAGCACTCAATAAATACAATTGAATGAATGAATTCTTCTGTGAAAGTGCCATCAATGAAAATGGGTTGCAAATACAGTTATGACAAATGTTCTCCTAGTTGCACAAAGCACCCAATCAGTCATATTTATTGAGTGCTTCCTGTGTGCAGAGCACTGAGCTACGTTTTTGGGAGAGTGCAATACAACAGTATAGCAGCTCAGGTAGACCCATTTCCTGCCCAAAATGCACTTACAGCATGAAGGAGGAAGCAAACATGAATATAAATAAATGTTATGGGTATGAATCAAAGTGCTGTGGGGCTGATGGAGGGGTGAATAAAGGGAGCAAAATAAAGGGCAGCAGAAAAGGGAGTGGAAGAAGAGGAATTGAAGGCTTATTTAGGAAAGGCCACTTGGAGGAGAGGCTCTAGTGTCCAGACAGTTGACCTGGTATAGGTTAAGTTCAGCTTGTCCTGGAAGATCAGCTGCAGACTTCCCAGGGCCTGTCTGAGGGAAACACCCTGTACATCAATGCCAGTCACCTGGGAGAAACTGCCCACCTGATGATATCAGCTGGAGCTCAGCCAATTCCAGGGAAGGGCTTGGGGAAAGTGGCAAGTGGAGAGGGGGCAGAAAGACTTAAGGAGCTCCAGATGAAGGCAGATCTTTCATCCATCAACATGTTCACATGATCCATGAAGAGACCCTAATTCTGCCTGGGACATATGAATTTTATGGTAGGCCTGAATCCATGGGAAATATCTATGTGAATGTCTGCTGTTTCATAGGAAGCTGGGAATCACACCTACATTATGAACAAGTGAAAGAGTAGGGAAAGGTTATGTTTTATTCTAGTATTTGCTTAAATCCTTTAAACCAACTATTCATACCATTTTTAGTTTCTGCTTTTGTTACTTTTCTGAACTAAGCAGGCTCTTTCTCTATCATGTTTAAAGATGGTTCCTGTGTGTTTATATCCTATGAAGGCACACACTCTTCCCAGGCATCAGCAGGCCTCGCTTCATTTGATTCCTGCTCCTGTCCCTCTGTGTCTCCTTCCCTGAATCAGAGCCTGTCTTTGTGGGTCTCTGGAGGTGTGTGTTGATTTGCTGCCTGAGTATAGTGGGATCATATTTCTACAAAGTATTATATTTACTAACAAAATTGCAAACATTTCCTAGTAATCAGTGAATTTTAAAATATATTTCAGGACTGATTCCATTAGGTTTATATTTCATCTGAAATGCACTGCCACTTGTCCGGCTGCCTTGGAAGCATTTTCTTAGATATTCATTAGATGTAGAAAAAAAATCAAGCTCTGGTTCCCATTTCATTTTACATCCCAATTTGGAATTGTTAACCTTATTAATATAATTAACGATTAGTCTTAGAGGCCAAGGTTGTTGTGTGGGGTCTCTGCTGCTCTGCTTCCCCAGCCAGCTGCAGCCCAGAAATTCTCCCGCAGTTTCTGACAGGTCCAGAATGTGGTTTCTCTCACTGTGTCTGTAGCGCAGTAATACAGGGCCGTGTCCTCGGTTTTCAGGCTATTCATCTGCAAACTCAGGAGGCTGTTGGCCTTGTCCCAGGAGATGGTGAATCGGCCTTTCACAGAGTCTGCATAACCTATGTAGTTCCCATCATGATAAACTCTAGCGACCCACTCCAGCCCCTTCCCTGGAGCCTGGCGGACCCAGTGCATGAAGTAGCTGCTGTAGGTCAATCCAGAGGCTTTACAGGAGAGGCGCAGAGACCCGCCAGGCTGTCTCAAGTCTCCCCCAGACTCCACCAGTTGGACATCACCCTGCACACCTGAAACACAGAAACAGCATCAGTTGTAAAAACATTCACTCACTCACATATGCTATTTATATTAGTCACATCTCCCCCCACTTACCTTGGAGCAGGGTTAGGATGGAAAACACACTGAGGACAGACTGCATGGTGGGGACTATGAGGACAGTTCTGGGGGCAGGAAGGGAACAGCACAGACAGGATCTGGGGCTCTTCTCCCAGAGCTGCAGGGACAGGGGCCATGCAGGCTTTAATCAGGGCTGGAGGGGTCTAATTTGCATCTCCTCCTCTCTATAAAGGCACAGCAGCCACCTTCTGGGATTGAGTCCCTGCCCTCTGCCTCAGAAAGATGTTTCCAGCAGAAGCCCTGATCAGATTCCCAGAGATGCAGAGAGAGATACCTTCAGGCATTGGTAGGAATGAGATGAATCGCACCACGATTGAGAGAAAAAAAAACAACCGAGAGTGTCTGCCTTCTGATGCTCAATCCTGTATAAACTGGCATTCCAACCATGTGAATTCCTTGATTACTGTTCTGCTGCTTAGACCTGAGTCCTCAGAAACAGTGGCAAAGTTAGGAGGCAGACAGGGAATGTTACTACACCCTGATGAAGTCACAATGGTGGAAGAACACATTCCAGTTGGAAAAACCTACAAGGGAAAAACTCACTAATGAACCTGGCAAACAACTTAATTCCAAAATGTTTTCAGTTAGCAAATGATCTAAAAACCCAAGTCCCACCACATGGTCTAGTGTAGATAACTTTTTGATATCAGAACCCTAAATTAAGCAGGACACACTTTGCTAATGTGAGAAACCACCTTCTCCTATCTGTATCTCTACTCCAAGAAACTCTCGGCAAACACCCAACCTCCTTTGCCTAAGATGGTTTCTATTCTGACCACCAGGGTTCCCCAGTCCAGGTTCCCCCACCCCTGAGCCTCTTCCTGACTCCTTCAGGTGTGACATGCTATCTCACCTACTCCTGCTCAGGTCCAACTACCTAGCATGGGAGGGTAGGGGACAAGTCATTAAGAGGTGGAGATTCTGGTAAAAAGTGCCCCTCCACCATCTCTCATTTCTCTTACAGTGATGATGATGAGACGAATGTACCTCATCCTTTTACACAGTTCTCTCTACTGCAAGACTCTGGTTCAATGTTCAGATCCCAGGAGTTGTAATGGGAAGAGTCTGTGAGAGTCGAGGCAGCTTTCCCCTGAGGACAGTGGGTGTTCATGAGAGCTCTTGGGCTCAGGGTCTTTGATGAAACCTGCCTGGCTGAGCCCCTGGAGATGAGAAACGGGATGATAGGAAGCTGGAAATAGGGCTATAAACTTTGGTCGGGTACAGATGTGGATTTGTGTGGGGATATATGATTAATGGGCCCGAGTGGATCCCCTGGATTCCAGGGCTGAGAGTTCCCTAATAGGACACTGGCTCAGCCCAATTGCAAAATTCTTAGTTTTTCACAGGAATTAAGCTGTGTGATGGACAGTTATAATCAGTGTGTTAATGGCCACCTTAGCAGCAGTTGCACACATAAAAGCCCTTAAGGCTAACAACCTCGGGAAGGAGCGTATTGTCCCTGGGGGAAAGTTGTGTGCTGGGTAAGGAGAGGTAACAGCAGACACTGAACTCTCTCGCTTTCCAACTGCTCCTCGAACTGGGCTCCTGGTAGCTCAGTGGGTGCTGAGCGCCCCCTGATGCCCAGCCCCCTCCTGACTGCCTGCGGGGGAAGGTTTGTCTGGGCACACCCTCACTGCTCCACAAAGTGTGTCTCTTACACAATAATAAAGGGACAAGTCATCGTTTTTCAGGCTGTTCATTTGCAGATGCAGCAAACTGTTGGCATGATCCCTGGAGATGGTAAATCGGTCCTTCACTGTTGAGGCGTATTCTGTAGTTTGTGAATGAGATCGATTACGTATCACAGCCACCCATTCCAGCCCCTTCCCTGGGGCCTGGCAGAACCAGTACATGCAGTTGTCACTGAAGGTGAATCCAGAAGCTTTACAAGAAAGGCGGAGAGACCCCTTGGGCTGTTTCATGTCTCCTCCTGACTCTACCAACTGGACATCACCTTGCAAACCTGCACACACGGAGACAGTGTTTATCATGAGAACACTCCCACCCACACATACAAACACACACACACACACACACACCAGTTATCCATGTCTCACATCTTTTGCCAAATTACCTTGGAGCAGGGTCAGGATGAAAACAAAGTATGTGCCCTCAGCTCTGGTCAAGACTTCATTATCCAAGAATTATCTGAATTCCTTGGAGATGGACATGGATCTGACATAGGTAGGCTGTGGTTACAGAATGAGTGACACTGTGGGTAAAATTCCTTCATACAGCCATTTCGAGTCAGACCTCCCCACTATCTCCAATCAACTATCACTATCAACTATCACTATCTCCCATGTTGTGACAACCCTCCTCACCCCCTCAAAAATGGATTTTGTGAAACAGAAAAATATTCCCAATTTACAAGTGGAAAAATGCAGGCTTAGGAAATATAAAAGTTAGATTAGTCAAGCAAATGTGTTTTTTTGGAGGTGCCATAGCTGAAAGGTCCCTGTTTATCCAACAGTCAGCTTGAAGCCAGGCTATGTAGTCTTGCAGGTCTTGTTCAACATGTGTCATGCTCAATGTCAAGAATGCAACCAAAGACATGGAAACTGAAGTCCAAATTTACCAGGTAAACACGACTAATTTACCACACTACCTGGAGCTGCTATGTGTTGATGCCTGGGTCCTGAGCCCCAACAAGACTCACAGGTGATTATCAGTCACTTCAGGGTCATAGAGCAATACAGATTGAATGAAGACTGAAGGAAACTGAGGGTGTGTGTTGGCCTACACTGGCAAGCTGGTCACGTTATCAGGCTTTTTATTTCTGTGCTATTTAAGTGATTATTATGAGCCAGGCAGTATTCTGAGTGCTAGGGTAAATACAAGGTAATAGGGTTGGACACAGTCCTTGTTGCAACTGGAGTTCACAGTCTTAATCTCCACTAGAGATGAGGTAACTGAGGCACAGAGAATTGAAGTGACTTATCCAAAGCCATACAGCAGGCATATGGCAGAGCTGGGATTAGGACTGAGATCGTTCTGATTCCCAGACTGTTGCTCTTTCCACTAGGCCAAACTGCATACTACCAAACTTCCTGAAGCCTGAGACCTAAGCTGGACACTGTCCCACAATGCACAGGGGGACAGATTCATAAATTCATTCAATCAGACCTTGATGTAAATAAATATATTATGGATATGAATCAAAGTACTGTGGGGCTCATGGAGGGGTGAATAAAGGGAGCAAACTCAAGTGCAAGGGCATCAGAAAAGGGAGAGGGAGAAGAGAAATTGAGGGCTTATTTAGGAAAGGCCAATTGGAGGAGAGGCTCCCGTGAGATGGTCAGTCCAGACAGTTGAAGGGCTGGAATAGGTTAAGTACAGCTTGACCTGGAAGATCAGCTGCAGACTTCCCAGGGCCTGACTGAGGGAAACACCCTATACATCCATGCCAGTCACCTGGGAGAAACTGCACACCTGATGACATCAGCTAGAGCTCAGTCAATTCCAGAAAAGGGCTTGGGGAAAGTGGCAAGTGGAGAAGGGCCAGAATGATTTAAGAAGCTCCAGAGTAGGAATGCACATCTTTCAACCTCCCACTGAACATGCTCCATGAAGAGGCCCTAATCCTGCCTGGGACAAGAATTTTATGGTAGGCCTGAATCCATGGGAAATGGCTAAGTTCATTTCTGCTGTTTTATAGGAAGTTGGGAACCATGGCTACATTATGAGCGAGTCACAGAGTAGGGAAAGGTTATATTTTATTCTAGTATTTGCTTTAATTCTTTGAACCAACTATTCTTACTATTTTTAGTTTCTGCTTTTGACACTTTTCTGGACTGAGTAAGCAGGCTTTTTATCTATCATGCTTAAAGGTTGTTCTTGTGTGTTTATAACCTATGAATGCATATACTATCCGGAGGCATCAGCCGAGACCTGTGGCCCTTCCTTTGCTTCCTGCTTCTCTCCATCTGTATCTCCTTCCCTGCACCAGAGCTTGTGTGGGTGTCTGGAAGACTGTGTTGGTTTGTTGCCTGAGTATAGTGGGATCACATTTCAACAAACATTAGGTTTACTGACATAATTGCGAACATTGTAAACTAAACTATAAATCCTGAAACACAATTCAGGATAGATTCCATTGAGTTTATATTTCAACTGAATTGCACTGCCACTTGTCCAGCTGCCTTGAAGGGATTTTCTTAGATATTCATTAGATGTAGAAAAAATCAAGCTCTGGTTCCCATTTAATTTTACATACCAATGGGATTTGGTGCTAGGGCTTGTTTTGGAATTGTTAACAACCTTAATAGAATTAATGATTGGTCTTAGAGGCCAGGGCTATTGTCTGTGGTCTCTGCTGCTCTGCTTCCCCAGCCACCTGCAGCCCAGGAATCCTCCCAGGGTTTCTGACAGGCACAGAATGTGGTTTCTCTCACTGTGCCTGTAGCACAGTAATAGAGGGCCGTGTCCCCGGTTTTCAGGCTGTTCATTTGCAAACTCAGGAGGCTGCTGGCCTTGTTCCAGGAGATGGTGAATCGGCCTTTCACAGAGTCCGCATAGTTAGTGCTACTACCATCCTCATCAACCATAGCGACCCACTCGAGCCCCTTCCCTGGAGCCTGGCGAACCCAGTGCATGTAGTAGTAGCTGCTGGTTAATCCAGAGGCTTTACAGGAGAGGCTCAGAGACCCGCCAGGCTGTCTCAAGTCTCCTCCGGACTCCACCAGCTGGACATCACCCTGCACACCTGCAAATACAGAAAGAGCAGCAGTCATGAAAACAGATTCACTCACTCACATATGTTAATTGTATTAGGGGGATCTTCCCCCATTTACCTTGGAGCAGGGTCAGGATGGAAAGCAGACTGAGGACAGACTGCATGGTGGGTCTTATGAGGACAGTTCTGTGGGCAGGAAGGGAGAGCACAGAGACAGAGGATCTGGGGCTCTTCTCCCAGAGCTGCAGAGACAGGGGCCAGTGCAGGCTTTAATCAGGGCTGGAGGGGTCTAATTTGCATCTCCTCCTCTCTATAAAGGCACAGCAGCCACCTCTTGGGATTGAGTCCCTGCCTTCTGCCTCAGACAGAAGGGTCCAGCAGAAGGCCTGGTCAGATTCCCAGAGATGCAGAGAGAGAGAGAGAGAACTTCAACCTTCAGGCATTGGTAGGAATGAGATGAATCGCACTGTGATTGAGAGAGAAAAAAACCCTGTCTGCCTTCTGATGCTCAATCCTCTACAAACTGGCATTCAAACCACATGAATTCCTTGATTACTGTTCTGTTGCTCAGACTGAGGCCTCAGAAACAATAGTGAAGTTAGAAGGCTGACAGGGAATGTTACTACACCCTGAAGAAGTCACAATGGTGGAAGAACACATTCCAGTTGGAAAAACCTAGAAGGGAAAAACTCACTAATGAACCAGGCAAATAACTTAGTTCCAAAATGTTTTCAGTTAGCAAATGATCTAAAAACCCAAGTCCCACCACGTGGTCTAGTGTGGATAACTTTTTTTAATATCAGACCCCTAAATTAAAGCAGGACACACTTACCTAATGTGAGAAACCACCATCTGTCTATTTCTCTACCCCATGAAACTCTCGGCAAAGACCCAACCTTCTTTTCCTAAGATCATTTCTGTCCTGGCCACCAGGGTTCCCCAGTCCAGGTTCCCCCAACCCTGAGCCTCTTCCTGCCTCCTCCAGGTGTGACACCTACTCCTGCTCAGGTCCACCTACCTAGCATGGGAGGGTTGGGGACAGGTCATTGAACAGTGGAGATTTGGGTATAAAGTGACCCTCCACCACCTCCCATTTCTCTTGCATTGATGAAGATGAAAGGAATGTGCCTCATCCTTTTACACAGTTCTCCTCCCCACTGCAAGACTCTGAGTTCAATGTCCAGATCCTAGGAGTTGTAATGGGGACAAGTCTGTGAGAGTTGAGGCAGCTTTCCACTAAGGACAGTGGGTGTTCATGAGAGCTAGTGGACTCAAGGTCCCTGATGAAACCTGCCTGGCTGAGCCCCTAGGGATGGGAAACGGGGGAATGAGAGGAAGCTGGAAATAGGGCTATAACCTTTGGTTGGGTAGAGATGTGGATTTGTGTGGGGATGTATAATTTATGGGACAGTGTGAATCCCCTGGACTCCAGGGCTGAGAGTTCCCTAATAGGTCACTGGCTCAGCCCAATGACAAACTTTTCAGTTTTTCACAGGAATTGAGCTGTGATGGACAGGGTTATAATCGATGTGTTAAAGGCCACCTTACCAGCAATTGCACACATAAAAGCCCTTAAGGGTAACAGCCTCAGGAAGGAGCGTATTGTCCCTGGGGGAAATTTGTGTGCTGGGCAAGGAGAGGAAACAGCAGACACTGAACAATCTCGTTCTTCATCTGCTCCTCGAGCTGCGGTCCTACCTGACCTCCTACAGGGGAAGGTTTGTGTCTGGACACACCCTCACTGCCGGGTAAAGTCCGTCTCTCTCTTACACAATACAGGGCCTTGTCCTCAGTATTCAGGCTGTTCGTTTGCAGATGCAGCAAGCTGTTGGCGTCATCTCTGGAGATGGTGAATCTGTCCTTCACCGATGAGGCGTATTCTGTAGTTTGTGAATGAGCTTGGTTACGTATCACTGCGACCCACTCCAGCCCCTTCCCTGGAGCCTGGGGGAGCTAGTACATGCAATAGTCACTGAAGGTGAATCCCCTTTATAGGTGTAATACACTCTCACCTCTGCTCCTGCTCTGACCCCAAAATCTGACATCTGAAGAGGTGGGGTCAGGTCACTGCAAGGGTGGAGATTCAGGTTGATGAGTGTCATTCCCCCCCATTAAGTCCCCGTCTCTGTAGTGATGACAAAAAAAGTAGTGTGTGTCATCCTGAGACAGTTCTCCTCCACCTTGCAGCATTCTGGGTTCACTATCCAGAATCCAGTGGTTGGGTTGGGGACAATCCCTGAGGTTCAAGGCAACTTTCCCCCAAGGACAGAGGATGTTCCTGAGGGCTGCTGGGCTCAGGGCTCCTGCCTACCCCTCCCCTGGACAAGGGTCACTGATGGAACCTGGCCGGCCGGGTTCCTGGGTCTTCATGCACTGAGGGACATGTAGATCAGAGAGGGGATGACAAGGAGCTGGAGATGGGGATGCAAACTTTGGCAGGGGAAAAGACACATGTTTATGTGGGGATGTACGACCTAAGGGATGGGTTGAGTTCTCTGGATTCTGGATTCTCTGGAATCTCCTAATTCGCCACTGGCCAGGCCCAACTGTAAACTTCCCAGAGTTCAATCAGGATTTGAGATGCATAATGAACAGAGTTATAATACCCTTTTTAACATCCACCTTAGCAGGAACTGAACACTTACAGGGCCATAACGGTAACACAGTCAGGAAGGAGTGGGTGATCCCTGGGAGAAAGTTGTGTTCTGGGCAGTGAGAGGAAACCACAGAAACCAAACAGAAACTCCTTCTCTGCCATATTCTCCACCTGCTCCTGGAACTGGGCTCCACCCTCTTCTGCCAGCCTCCTCCTGACCGCCTGGAGAGGAATGTTTGTGCCTGGGATCACACTCATTTCCCTGTACTGTGTATCTTGCATAGTAATACATGGCCGTGTCTATGGGTGTCATGCCGTTCAGCTGCAGAGAGCTCATTCTTCGAAAGTCTCTGGAGATTGAGATTCGACTCTTGAGAGAAGGGGCATAGCTGGTGTTGCCATGATAACCTATATACCCCATCCACTCCAGCCCATTCTCCTCGAACTGATGGATCCAGTGCCAGTAGTAAGCACTGGTAGTGATGGAGAAGCCAGAGAGCACCCAGGAGAGTCTGAGGGACTCTGAGGGCTTCACAATTCCTGGGCCAGACTCTGTCAGCTGGATCTCAGACAGGACCCCTGGGAACAAGGAGAGACACAGTGAATGGCACACAGGAGAGACTTGTTCTCTATCTCTCTCTTTCTGAAATCCTACAGACACTCACAGCGGGGAGCTGTCAGCAGAGAGAGGAGCAGCCACTAGGATTTCATGTTCTTCTAGACCAGGAAATGACATTTTACCCTGAGACCTCCAGCCCAGGCTCAAGACAGAGACTGACCCTTCCCAGCGTGGGCCTGCTATTTCATCTGGGAGCCTTGGGTAGGGGGTGGGTGGGATTTGCATAGGGGAGTCTCGTTCCAAGTAAAAAGGAGAGGGCTCTGTACTTGGGGGAGTCTGTCCTGTGCTGTGTCAGGGATGGAGAGAATTGATTTTTGCCTGTGACCTCAGCTCTGGTCAAGACTCCATTATCCAAGAATTATCTCAATTCCTTGGGGATGGACAGGGATCTGACATAGGTAGGCTGTGGTTACAGACTGTGACACTGTGGGTAAATGCCCTCCATAACAGCCATTTCGACTCAGATCTCCCCACTACCTCCAATCAACATTTCCCAACTTGTGACAACCCTCCCCCTGAAAATGGATTTTGAAAAACAGAAAAATATTCCCAATCTCCAAATGGAAAAATCCAGGCTTAGAAAATATTAAAGTTAGATTAGTCAAACCAAGTGTTTTTTTGGAGGTGCATGGCTGAAAAGTCCCTGTTTATTCCACAGTCAACTTAAAGCCGGACTCTGTAGTCTTGCAGGTCTTGTTCAACATGTGTCATGCTCCATTTCAAAATGCAACCAGGGACATGGAAACTGGAGTGTGAATTTACCAGGGAAATGTGACCAATTTACCACACTACCTGGAGCTGCTGTGTGTTGATGCCTGGGTCCTGAGACCCAACAAGACTCACAGGTGATTATCTGTCACTTCGTGTCATAGAGCAATATGGATTGAATGAACACTGAAGGAAACTGAGGTTGTGTGTTGGCCTACACTGGGAAGCTGGTCACCATCCCAGGCATTTTTTTCTATGCTATTTAAGTGATTACTATGCACCAGGCAGTGTATTGAGTGCTGGGGTAGATACAAGCTAATAGAGTTGTACACAGTCCATGTCGCAAATGGAGTTCACATTTTTAATCTCCACTACAGATGAGGTAACTGATGCACAGAGAATTGAAGTGACTTGTCCAAGGTCATACAGCAGATGCATGGCAGAGCTGGGATTAGGATCAATGTCATTCTGACTCCCAGGCTGTTCCTCTTTCCACTAGGCCAAACTGTATACTACCAGACTTCCTGAAGCCTGTGACCTAAACTGGACAATTTCCCACAATGCAGAGGGGGGCAGATTCATTCAATCATATAAATTGAGTGCTTACTATGTGCAGAGCATTGTACTAAGCGTATGGAATGTATAATTTTATGACAGAGGCAAACCCTGCCCAACAATGGGCTCACAGTCTAAACAGGGGCAGGAAATTAATGGAGGTTGTGAAACAACCAAAAATCAAATGTAACAAAGAATTGAAGCTTTACTGCATCACAGGGTGGGCAAGTGTTGAGAATGGTTGCTAGCAAGATGCACAAGTTACTGCGTGTGAGGAAACCAAATAGGACGCAGGTGCATGGGCAGGGAAGAAACCTTGTTATTAAGATGGTGCAAAGCACTGCCTCAAACCATGCAACATAGCATGGACTGATGGGAGACCATGACATTAGGCAGGGTAGCAGTGAGGAGTGGAATTGGTCTCCCTGAGCTGAGACTCTGTGGACATAGGGAGACACAGAGACAGTCTGCAGAAAAAATAGAGACAGACCTGCAAGCAGAAACTTCAGCCATCCTGATGGATCTGTTCAGCCCTGTGTGAGCCCATCGTTGGGCAGGGATTGTCTCTATCTGTTGTCAAATTGTACATTCCAAGCACTTAGTAGAGTGCCCTGCACATAGTAAATGCTCAATAAATACAATTGAATGAATGAATGAGTTCTTCTGTGAAAGTGCCATCTATAAAAATTGGTTGCAAATACAGTTATGACAAATGCTCTCCCAGTTGCACAAAACACCCAATCAGATGTATTTATTGAGAGCTTCCTGTGTGCAGAACACTGAGCTAAGTTTTTGGGAGAGTGCAATAAAACAGTATAGCAGCACAGGTAGACCCATTTCCTGCCCACAGTGTGCTTACAGTCTAGAGGTGGAAGCAGACATTAACATAAATAAACATGTTATGGGTAAGAATCAAAGTGCTGTGGGGCTGATGGAGGGATGAGTAAAGGGAGCAAACTCAAGTGCAAGGGCAGCAGAAAAGGGAGTGGGAGAAGAGGAATTGAAGGCTTATTTAGGAAAGGCTTGTAGGATAGGCTCCAGTGTGATGGTCTGTCCAGACAGTTAAAGGCCTGGAATAGGTTAAGTGCAGCTTGACTTGGAAGATCAGCTGCAGATTTCCCAGGGCCTGCCTGAGAGAAACACCCTGTACATCAATGCCAGTCACCTAGGAGAACCTGCCCACCTGATGACATCAGCTGGAGCTCAGCAAATTCCAGAGAAGGGCTTGGGGAAAGTGGCAGGTGGAGAGGAGGCAGAAAGGTTGAAGAAGGTCCAGAGGAGGAAGGCAGATCTTTCATTCTCTCACTGAACATGATCCAAAAAGAGACCCTAATTCTGCCTGGGACCTAAGAATTTCATGGTAGGCCTGAATCCATGGGAAATGGCTATGTGAATTTCTGCTGTTTTATAGGAAGCTGGGAACCACAGCTACATTATGAACAAGTGAAAGAGTGGCGAAAGGGTATGTTTGATTCTAGTATTTGCCTAAATCCTTTGAACCAACTATTCTTACCATTTTTAGTTTCTGCTTTTGACACTTTTCTGGACTGAGTAATCAGGCTCTTTCTCTACCTTACTTAAAGACTGTACTTGTGTGTTAATAGCTTATGAATGCATATACTCTCCCCGGGCATCAGCCCCCCTCCCTTCCTTTGCTTCCTGCTTTGCCTCTCTGTGTCTCCTTCCCTGCACCAGAGCTGTCTGTGTAGGTCCCTGGGGGTCTGTGTTGGGTCACTGCCTGAGTAAAGTGGGGTCTCATTTATACAGACATTATGTATACTGACTTAACTGCAAACATTGTAAACTAAACTGTGATTCCTGAAACACAATTCTGGATAGATTCCATTAGGTTCATAGTTAATCTCAATTGTATTGCCACTCATCTGCCTGCTTTGGAGGGATTTTCTGAGATATTTATTAGATGTAGGAAAAATCAAGCTCTGGTTCCCATTTAATTTTACATAACAATGGGATTTTATGATAGGTCTTGTTTTGAAATTGTTAACAACCTTAATAATAGAATTAATGCTTAGTCTTAGAGGCCAGGGCTATTGTCTGTGGTCCCTGCTGTTCTGCTCCCCAGCCAGCTGGAGCCCAGAGATCCTCCCAGGGTTTCTGACAGGCACAGAATGTGGTTTCTCTCACTGTGTTTGTAGCACAGTAATACAGGGCCGTGTCCTCAGTTTTCAGGCTGTTCATTTGCAAACTCAGGAGGCTGTTGGCCTTGTCCCAGGAGATGGTGAATCGGCCTTTCACAGAGTCCGCATAGTTGGTTCTACTATCATCAGTATCAAGCCAAGCGACCCACTCCAGCCCCTTCCCTGGAGGCTGGCGGACCCAGTGCATGTAGTAGTAGCTGCTGGTCAATCCAGAGGCTTTACAGGAGAGGCTCAGAGACCCGCCGGGCTGTTTCAAGTCTCCCCCGGACTCCACCAGCTGCACATCACCCTGCACACCTGCAAACACAGAAACAGCATCAGTCATGAAAACAGATTCACTCACATACGTTATTTGTATTAGGTGCATCTTCCCCCATTTACCTTGGAGCAGGGCCAGGATAGAAAACAGACTGAAGGCAGACTGCATGGTGGGGGTTTATGAGGACAGTTCTGGGGGCAGGAAGGGAACAGCAGAGACAGAAGTTCTGGGGCTCCTCTCCCAGAGCTGCAGGGACAGGGGCCATGCAGGCTTTAATCAGGGCTGGAGGGGTCTAATTTGCATCTCCTCCTCTCTATAAAGGCACAGCAGCCACCTTCTGGGATTGAGTCCCTGCCCTCTGCCTCAGACAGAAGGGTCCAGCAGAAGCTCTAGTCAGATTCCCAGAGATGCAGAGAGAGAGAGAAACCTTCAGGCATTGGTAGGATTGAGATGAATCACACTGTGATTGAGAAAAAAAAGAACCAAAGACTGTCTGCCTTCAAATGCTCAATCTTCTACAAACTGGCATTGCAACCATATGAATTCCTTGATTAATAGTAATAATGTTGGTATTTAAGTGCTTACTACGTGCAGAGTACTGTTATAAGCGCTGGGGGAGATACAGGGTAATCAGGTTGTCCCACATGAATCTCATAGTTAATCCCCATTTTACAGATGAGGTCACTGAGGCACCGAGAAGTGAAGTGACTTGCCCACAGTCACACAGCTGATAAGTGGCAGATCTGGGATTTGAACCCATGACCGCCGACTCCCAAGCCGGGCTCTTTCTATTGAGCCACGCTGCTTCTCTACTGCTCTGTTACTGTTCAGCTGCTCAGGCGTGAGTCCTCAGAAACAATAGCAAAGTTAGAAGGAAGACAGGGAATGTCACTACACCCTGAAGAAGTCTCAGTGGTGGCAGAACACATTCCAGCTGGAAAAACCTAAAAGGGAAAGACTCACCAAAAAACCCGGCAAACAACTTAGTTCCAAAATAATAATAATATTGTGGGTATTTGTTAAGCACTTACTATGTTCTAAGCTCAGGGGTAGATACAGGGTAATCAGGTTGTCCCACGTGAGGCTCACAGTCTTTATCCCCATTTTACAGATGAGGGAACTGAGGCCCAGAGAAGTGAAGTGACTTGCACACACACAGCTGACAAGTGGCAGAGCCGGGTTTCAAACTCATGACCTCTGACTCCCAAGCCCGGGCTCTTTCCACTGAGCCATGCTGCTTCTCTAGTTTTCAGTTAGCAAATGATCTACAAAGTGAAGGCTCATCACAAGGTCAAGTGTGGATAACTTTTCAATCTCAGACACCTAAATTAAATTAAAGCAGGACACACTTTGCTAATGTTAGAAACTACCTATTCTTTTCTGTTATCTCTACCTGAAGGCAGTCTCGGCAAACACCCAACCTCCCTTGCCTAAAATGGTCTCTGTCCTGACCACCAGTGTTCCCCAATCCAGGTCCCCCCTATGCTAGGCCTCTTCCTGCCTCCTCCAGGTGTGACACTATCAGGTCCACCTACCTAGAATGCAAGGGTTGGGGACAAGTTAATAAGGGGTGGAGATTCTGGTAAAAAAATACCTCTCCACCATTTTTCCTCACTCATTCATTCATTCATTTAATCATATTTATTAAGTGTTTACTGGGTGCAGAGTACTGTACTAAGCACTTGGAAAGTACAATTCAGCAACAAAGAAAGACATCCCCTGCCCACAAAGGCCTCACAGTCTTGAAGGAGGGAACAGACAACAAAACAAGTAAACAGGTATCAGCAGAATAATACTGAGCATTTCTAGCCCTAAAGTTCAGAGGGGATGGTGGTGTCCACTGATCTGTACACAGTAAGTGCTCAATAAATAAATATGATTGATTATCTTTGTTGCTCCTTTGACAATCAATTCAAGCTACAGGGCCCATGAGAGTGAGCAGGCAAGAGCACCTCAGTAGGATCATTTCCCCAAGTGGGCTAAGGAGGGCTCGCTCAGGGATGCTCACCCCAGCTTTGGAGGGGCCCCCCAGTCTCCTCACCCCCTGGGGCCAACCCCAGCCCAAGGTCCCCAAAGTTCACCCCGGGGGCAAGGACAAGTCAAACCTCTTTCCCTCCTCCTCTCCAGTGGATTCCCGGCTCAGACCAGCAGAATGTGACAGTTACAGACACATTTGGATAACTACGGTACTTGTTAAGCACCTACTATGTGCCAAGCACTGTTCTAAGTGCTGGATGGCTTCCCTCATCGCCCCCTGTGGGCCAGGCCGGGCCTGCCTGTTGTGTGGGGTAACCTAATGGGTCCATGTGCAGGCAGGAGAGAATCCATGACATAAAGAAAGCAAAGCATAGCTTGAAACCATACAACATAGAATGGATTGATGGGAGACCATGGCATTAGGCAGGGCAGCAGTCATAAGAGGGATTGGTCTCCCTGAGCTAAAGCTGATCGAAGATAGGGAGACACAGAGACAGTCTGCCAAAGCAGAGGCAGACCCTTCAAGCAGCAACTGCATCTATCCTTCCTGGACCTTTTCAGTCTCTATCACAGTCATAGATAAGAGTTCACCTGTGGAAGGGCCATCTATGAAAATGTATGGCAACTACAGGTGTGACAGATATATCCTCAACTATACCTAGCACACAAAACATCCAATTAAACAGGCAATCACTCATACTTACTGAGCACTTACTAGGTGCAGAGCCCTGAACTAAGTACTTTGGAGAGACCAATACAAAAAATATAGCAATCAATCAATTGTATTTACTGAGCCCTTACTGTGTGCAGAGAACTGTACTAAGAGCTTGGGGGAGTAGAATAGGATAACAGACACAATGAGCCCACAGTCTAGACGGCAGAGCTGGTAGACCTATTTCCTGACCAAAATAAGCTTACAGTCTACAGAGGGAACAGAGGTTAGTATAAATAAATAAATTATGGGTGTGTATCAAAGTGCTGTGGGCTAATGGAGGGGTGAATAAATGGAGAAAATCCAAGTGCAATGGCAACCGAAAAGGGTGTGGGAAAAGAGGAATTGAGGGCTTAATCAGGAAAGACCTCTTGAAGGAGAGGATCCCATGTGATGGTCTGTCCAGACAGTTGAAGGTCTGGAATAGGTGAAATGCAGCTTGAACTAGCAGCTCAGCCTCCAACTTCCCAGGGCCTGCCTGAGGGAAACACTCTATACATCACTGCCAATCACCTGGGAGAGAGTGTCAGTGAGATGGCATCAGCTGCTGTTCAGCCAATTCCAGGGAAAGACTTGGGAAAAGTAGCAAGTGGAGAGGGAGCAGGAAGGTTTAAAAAGCTCCAGAGGAGGAAGGCAGATCTTTCACCTAGCTATTGCACATGATAAAAAAAGACACATGAATCCTGCTGTGGCTTAGAGGCACCTTGCAACAAGCCTGGGTCAATGGGAAACAGCTAAGTAGATTCCTGCTGCTTCTTAGGGAGCTGGGAACCTCAGCTAAATTATGGACAAGTACAAGTCTAGGGAAAGGCTATATTTTATTCTAGTATCCATTTTAATCCTTTGAACTAGCTACTTACTATTTTTGGTTTCAGCTCTTGAGCTTTTCTGGATGGAGTAAACAGACTTTTTCTTTATCATGCATAAAGATGGTTCTTGTGTGTTCATATACCATTTATTTTGTTAATGAGGTGTTCATCCCCTTGATTCTATTTATCGTGATTATGTTGTCTTGTTTTTGTCTGTCTCCCCCATTTAGACTGTAAGCCTGTTATTGGGCAGGGATTGTCTCTATCTGTTGCTGAATTGTACATTCTAAGTGCTTAGTACAGTGCTCTGCACATAGTAAGCACTCAATAAATACTGTTAAATGAATGAATTAATTCACATTCTCACCAGGCATCAGTCCTCCTCCCTTCTCTCTTTTTTCCCTCCCCTCTGTGTCTCCTTCCCTGCACCAGAGTCTGTCTGTTGGGGTCTGTGTTGAGCTGCTGTCTGAGTATAGCATGATTCCATTTATACAAAGCACTATATTTACTGACTGAATTGCAAACATTTCCTTGGATTGATACCACTAGGTTTATATTTAAGCTGAATCTTATTGCCACTCATATGGCAACCTTGGAGGGATTTTCTGAGAAATTTTTTAGGTGTAGAAAAAAACATGCACTGGTTCACATTTAATTTTACATACTGATGGGAGTTTTGGCAAGAGCTTTTTTTGGAATTGATAAAAACAAATCAATAATAAAATAAGTGATGGGGGTTAGAAGCCAAGACTGCTTTCTGTGGTCTCTGCTGCTCCGCTCCCTGCCCAGTGTCAGCCCAGGTATAATAATAATGATTAATAATAATTATTGTATTTGGTAAGTGCTTAATATGTGCCAAGCACTGTTCTTTGTGCTGGGGTAGATTCAAGATGATCAGGTTGTCCCACGTGGGGCTCACAGTCTTAATCCCCATTTTACAGATGAGGTAACTGAGGCACAGAGAAGTTAAGTTGCTTGTCCAAGGTCACACAGCAGACAGGTGGCAGAGCCAGGATTAGAACCCACATCCTCTGACTCCAGGCTGTGCTCTTTCCACTAAACAATGCTTGAATCTTCCCAGGGTTTCTGACAGGCTCAGGACATGGTTTCTCTCACTGTGTCTGTCTTTTGCACAGTAATACAGGGCCGTGTCCTCAGTTTTCAGGCTGTTCATCTGCAGGTGCAGCTGGCTGTTGGCATTGTCCCTGGAGATGGTGAATCGGCTTTTCACAGATTCTGCATAGTAGGTGCTACTACCATCAGAATAAATTAGAGCGACCCACTCCAGCCCCTTCCCTGGAGTCTGGCGGACCCAATGCATACTGTAACTGCTGAAGGTGAATCCAGAGGCTTTACAAGAGAGGTGCAGAGACCCCCCGGGCTGTCTCACATCTCTCCCAGACTCCACCAGCTGGACATCACCCCGGACTCCTGCAAATACAGAGACGTGCATCATGAGAAAAGTGTCACAAACACACACACACACACACACACACACACATTAACCATATCTCTCACATCTTTCCTCAATTACCTTGGAGCAGGGTGAGAATGAAAGACTGAGGGTAGACTGCATGGTGGGAGCTATGGGAGAGTTCTGGAAGAAGGAGAAGATTGGCACAGACAGCGGGGCTGGGGCTCCTCTTCCAGAGCTGCAGGAGTCAGGGTCCACGTGGGCTTTAATCAAGGCTGAAGGGGCCCCAATTGCATTTCCTCTGCTCTATAAGAGCACAGCAGCCACCATCTGTCCTCAGCCTCAGAAGGAAGGACTTGGCAGTGCCCCGGGGACATCGCTGGGAGATGTCTGTGGAAGAGCACTGCTGGTTGGAGACAAAGGGATTGATTCCCTCTGCTAACTGGAGACTCAGTTCCTGGGCTGACATGCCCACTTTTTAAATACCAATTTTAACTTGCGTTCTCATTTTTGGCAGTCGGCCTTTTCCTTTAAATTATAGTTTATTTAGACAGATACATTTAAACTGCTATAAAACATTGGTGTTCTCTATTAATGGATCAATTTGTAATTTTTTTAGTGAAAATCAAATAACCATAAACCTTAATCTGTGCATATGCCTTCCGTATCATGTAAAGCCATAATCCTTCTCCCAGTGAAGCTCCCAGCCCATGGTGTGTACATATACACACAGTGGAATAGATCTCCTGCCCCAGATTTTTCTGGCACAGACGACCCAGGGAATGGTCTCCTCCCCTGACCATGGGACAGTTGTTCTACTAATCAATTTAGCATTAGATTATGATATCCACTTAGGATAAATAGGGGCAGATCTCTCTAGTGTTTTAGTATAGGTACCTTTATACTGACTAGAATATTAAAATGAAATACTATCTCTGAACATTCAAAAAATTAAAAATTTTTCCTTATATGTACATACACTTAATGGTATTTTCTATGTGTTGAATATGTGTCAGGCACTGAACTAAGCCCTGGGGTAGATATATGCTAGTCAGGTTGGATACAGTCCTTGGCCGCAAGGACTCACAGTCTTAATTCCCCATTTACAGATGAGGTAACTGAGGCAAAGAGAAGTTAACTGATTTGCCCAAGGTCACAGGGCAGGTACAAGGTGGAGCAGGGATTAGAATGCAGGTCCTTCTGACTCCCAGACCCATAATCTACATAATAGGCCTTGCTACTTCTCTATAGTTCTACTGCTATGTTTATTTTAATTACAGTTACAAAATATTTAGAATGTTTTGGTTTTCATTTAATCTTGAGAAACAGCATCACCTAGTGGAAAGAGCATAGACCTGAGAGGCAGAGGACCTAGGTTCTACTCCCGGCTCCACTCTGTGCCTGCTGTGTTGCCTTGTGCAAATCACTTAACGTCTCTGTGCCTCATTTCCCTCATCAACAAAATTAGGATTCAATACCTGTTCTTCCTCCTACTTAGATTGTGTGCTCTATTTTGGTCTTGATTATCTTGTATCTACCCCAGTACTTAATCCAATGCTTTTCCCATAGTAAGCACTTAACAAATACCACAATTATTCCCTTGGGACTTCAGGATTGTATTTATTAGGCAGCTGTGTGCTAAGTACTGTGCTGAGGCAGACACAACCTAGTCCCAGTCCCCATCCTAGTGACAAGGTGTAAGAGGGAAAATAGTTCTTTTAAGGGCATTTGAAAGATGAGGAAAATGCGGCACAGAGAAGTGACTTGTCCAAGATCACACAGCAGAAAATAGGCAGAGTTAGTATTACAATGTAGATTCTCTGACTTTCCTTGTAGAGTTCTTTCCACTGGGCCTCTCTGCTTCCCTGTAAAAAGTGTCTTGTGGGAAACTATCTTTTTGTTAGGGCTTTGACTCCAGTCAAGTCCAGTATTGACTGAGGGCATGATGGATGTTTGAGAAATAGAGAAAATAAACAGAAAAGTTGCTGCAGCTATCAAGTAGTTGAAGATCTAAGAATGGAGGGAAGCAGGCAGAAACTGAGGAAAATCAATAGGTTTGGGTGGACAAACAGACGTTAACAAAAGCAATGTGCTAATACCTGACCTTTGGAGGCTGACCAAGAAGAAGTAGTAAAAACTCTTTTTCCTCCTTGGAATCTGGCAATGGTCATTCCAAGAGAACCTGCAGACAAGACAGTGGTCATCTTGGTCCCTCCTCTCCTCTGGCTCAATCCCTCTGAAACACGTTTACCTCCTCTCCCACCCTCCTTCCCACCATCAGACTTTCTGCACAATGGGGCAAACGAGCAACCAGACCACAGATGATGATGGTGGTATTTAAGTGCTTACTTTGTGCCAAACACTGTTTTAAACACTGGGATAGATACAAGCTAATCAGAGTGGACACAGTCCCTGTCCCAAATGGGGCTGACAGTCAATCCCCATTTTACAGATGATGTTACTGAGACACAGAGAAGCTGTGACTTGCCCAAGGTCACACAGCAGATAAATGGCAGAGACAGGATTAGAACTGAGGTCTTGCTGACTCCCTGGCTTATGCTCTATCCACTAGGCCATGCACAGATCCAACTCTGTAACCACTACTGCTGATCACCAGGATGCAACAGGAAGAGCAGGTAGGAGTGGACAGGAGACTTTAAGATCATCTTCTAGGCTGTGAGCTTGCTGTGGGAGGGAAACACGTCTACCAACTCAGTTGTATTGTATTCTCCCAAGCATTTAATACAGTATTCTGCACACACATTAAATAAATACGCCTGATGATGATGATGAGTGACTTCTGCCTAGAGCCTGGATTGATAAGGTCTCTGGGTGATGGGAGGAGTCCTTGATATATCCAGGAGAGTTTGGGATTCTGGGGAGGGCTATGAGGAGAGCGGGGGTGGGAGATGGAGGATAGAATAAAACAAAGAATTGAGAAAAAGTGGGATTCAGAGCTGAGAGACCCCAAAGGTCCTAGACTCTGCCCCAAGTAGCTCTGGGGCCAGGAGCCCGGGAGCCTGTAGGGTGTGAGGCCCGTGGCAGGTTTGCCTATGATTGGAGAGATGGGTCAGGCAGGGCTCAGGAGTCTCAGATGCAGCAGCTCCTTCCAGCAGCAGGATTGAAGTGAGGGGGAAGAGTCTGTCTGCCCCTCAGGAGGCGTCTATGCTGCCTATCTTCCCATCACCTGGCCAATCCTGCCCACTGTCCCTCACCCTGACTCCTGGGTTCCAAGTCACCAGATTCTCCTACTGCTCCCAGACCTCTGACCTGAGATTAACCACTAACCACTGAAACTATTTCACTCACCAGTGGAACTGGTACCCACCTTCAGATGCCCTCTCTGTGAGACGCGCTAAGCTTCTGGAGGACAGGGACCGAGACTACTTACTCTAATGTTCTCTCCCAAACACGTACTACAGTGCTCCGTACACAATAAGCCTTCAATAAATAACACTCGTTCTACTCCATGCCTCCAACTCTGCTCTCAGGGCTTAATCCCCCACCCTCTAGGGGGAAAGCTATGCACTGAGCTGGGAGAGGAAACCACAGACACTGAACAGAAACTCTTTCTCTGCCTCGCTCTCCACCTGTTCCTGGAACTGGGCTCCTCGTGCTCAGTGAGTCCTGAGCTCCCCCTGCTGCCCAGCCTCCTCCTGACCCCCTGTAGAGGCAGGTTTATGTCTAGGCTCACACTCACTGCCCCACACTGTGTCTCTTGCACAGTAATACAAGGCCGTGTCTGCCAATGTCACGCCATTTAGCTGCAGAGAGAACTGGTTCTTGGACGTATCGGCTGTGATGGTGATGCGGTTCTGGAAGGCTGGGTTGTAGTATGTGCTACCACTCCAGTATCCCATCCACTCCAGCCCCTTCCCAGGCTGCTGACGGATCCAGCTCCAGTAGTAGCTGCTGCTGACTGAGCCCCCGGAGACGGCACAGGAGAGTCTGAGAGTTTCCGAGGGTTTGACCACTCCAGGGCCGGACTCCAACAGCTGGAGCTGAGACAGGACCCCTGGGAACAAGGAGAGACACAGTGAACCCCACACAGTGGAAACTTGCTCCCCACTCCCCCTTTCTAAAATCTCACAGACACTCACAGTGGGGAGCTGCCAGCAGGGAGAGGAGAAGCCACCAGGATTTCATGTTCTTCTGGACCAGGGAAACCACGTCTTCCCCAGAGACCTCCAGCCCAGGCTCAGGAGAGAGACTGACCCTCCCCATCACAGGGCTGCTATTTCATCTGGGAGACTGGGGGGGATTTGCATAAGGGAGTACCAATCTGGGTATAAAAGGGAGGGCAGATGGGGAGGGCTCTGTGCCTGAGGCTCTCTCCTGGGAGGAGTCGGTTCTGTGTCTCAGGGAAAGAGAGAATTGATTTCTCCTTGAGCCCTTAGATCTGGTCTTATTTCTGTTATTTCAGAATTGTCAGAATTCCTTTGGGATGGACAGAGAACTGACACAGGCTCTGGTTACAGACTGAGTGACACTGCAGGTAAATTCCCTCCATACATCCCTTTGGACTCAGATATCCCCACTACTTCTAATCAACTCCTCTCCCCCTTCCCACCCCCCACAAAATGTATTTTGGAAAAAGAAAAGTATTCCCAATTAACAGAAGGGAAAATGGAGGCTACGAAAACGTAAAATGGTTAGATTAGTCAAGGATAAGAATTTGTTTGGTGGTGCCATAGCTGAATATTCTCCATCTTTTCCTGCCCACACACCTACCCCCTACTATCAGAATAAAGCAGGACAGTGTGGCTTACTTAATAGAGCAAGGTCCTGGGAGTAGAAAGACCGGCTCTGCCACATGTCTGTTGTCAGACCTTGGGAAAGTCACTTAACTTCTCTGGTCCTCAATTGCCTCATCTGTAAAATGGGTATTAAGAGTCTGAGTCCCATGTGGGACAGGAACTGTTTCTGACCTGATTATTACCATAGTGCTTAAATTAGTGCTTGGCATAAAATAGTAGCATAACAAGTATAATTATGCAGTTCTGCTGGTCTTTTTCAATGTGTGTCATGCTCGGAATCTGAATTTCCCAAGGAAACATGACCAGTTTACCACACTACCAGGTCTTGACACCGAACAAGACTCACAGATGATTAGCAGTCAGTCAATCATAATTGTTGTGCTTACTGGGTGCAGAGCACTGTACTAAGCAGTTGGGAGACTTCAATACAATAATATAAAAGACCCATTCCCTACCCACAAAGAGATCAGTCACTTTAGTGTCAGCAGCACAATAGGGACTGAATGAAGTCTGATGAAATCGGAAAGTTATGCATCAGTCTACAACCTGGGAAGGTGTTCAGACTTTTTTATTGGGAGAAGCAGTCTGGCTCAGTGGAATGAGCCCAGGCTTGGGAGTCAGAGGTCAAGTGTTTGAATTCTGGCTCCGCCACTTGTCAGCTCTGTGACTTTGGGCAAGTCACTTAACTTCTCTGGGCCTCAGTTACCTCATCTGTCAAATGGGGGTGAAGACTGTGAGCCCCATGAGGGAAAACCTGATCACCTTGTATCCCCTCAGCGCTTAGAACAGTGTTTTGCACATAGTAAGCGCTCAACAAATACCAACATTATTATTATTATTATTGTATTTGTTAAGCACTTGCTATATGCCAGGCGGTGTACTAATCTCTGGTGTAGGCACCGAATTGTTCTTTCCAAGAGCTTAGTCCAGTGGTCTGCACAAAGTAAGCACTCAATAAATACAATTGAATGAAAGAATGAATACAAGCTAATCAGGTTGGACACATTCCCTGTCACCATGGGGCTCACAGTCTTAATCCCCACTTTACAGAAGAGGTAACTGAGGTGCAGAAAATTTAAGTGACTTGTCCAATGTCAGACAGCAGTCAAGTATCAGAGCAGGGATTAGAACCCAGGTTACTGTGTTTCCCAAGCCCATGCTCTTTCCAGTAGGCCAGATTGCATACTATCAGACTTTCTGAAGCCTGTGATGTAGGGTGGCCACTATCCCACAGTGTGCAGACAGACAGATCAATAAAATACAGATTGAAGAAGGCCAGGATATCTCTGGGAAATTAATAGAGATTGTGATAACAAGAAGGAATCACATCACACGTAATTAAAGCCTCACAGTATTAAAGGGTGGGCAAGTGTGGAGAATGGATACGTGCAGGATGCATAAGTTGCTGTTGTGTGAAAAAACATGCAAAGGCAGTAGAGAACATATGATGTTAAGACAGAGCAAATCACTGCCTCAAATATTATTGAATGAAATGTAGCGTGGACTGATGGGACACTATAACATTAGGCAGCACAGAAGCCAGGAGAGGGATTGGTCTCCCTGAGCTGAAGCTGTGTGGGAATAGGGAGACACAGAGGCAGTCCTAAAAGCAGGCACAGCTCCAGCAAGCAGCAACTACATCCATTCTGATTGGACCTTTTTAGTCCTTGTCACAGACATGGATTGTCTCTTTTGCTGAATTGTACACTCCAAGCGCTAAGTACAGTGTTCTGCACATGATAAGCGCTCACTAAATACTATTGAATGAATGAATGAATGAATGAGTTAATCTGTGGAAAGACCATCTTTGAAAACTAGTGAAAGTTCCAGGTATGACAGATATACCTAGTGTACAAGATATACAATCAATCAGTCAATAGATCATTTATTGAGTACTTACTGTGTGTAGAGCTCTGAATTAAGTGCTTGGGAGAGTTCAGTACAATAATATGGCAGCATTGGTAGACCTGCAACCTGTCCACAATGAGTTTACAGTCTAGAGGGGGAATCAGACATTATTTTAAATAAATATATAAATTGTGAGTATGCATCAGAATGCTAGGGAGCTGATGGAGGGGTGAATAAAGGGAGCAAATCCAAATGCACGGCAACACAAAAGAAGGTGGGAGAAGAGGAAAAGAGGGTATAATCAGGGAAGGCCTCTTGGGAGGATCTGTCCAGACAGTTGAAAGCCTGGTTTAGGTGAAATGCAGCCTGATAAGGCAGCTCAGCTACAGACTTCCCAGAGCCTACCCGAGATAAACACCCTGAACATTATTGCCAATCAAGTGGGAGAGACTGCCCACCGCATGACATCAGCTAAGGCTCAGCCAATTCCAGGAAAGGGCTTGGAGAGTGGCAAGTGGCGAGGGGGCAGAAAAGTTTAAAAAGCTCCAGAGGAGGAAGGCAGATCTTTCATCCTGCCATTGCATGCAATACAAGGGGACACCTGAATCCTGCTCTGGCATAGAAGAACCTTGAGGCCGATCTGAGTCCTTGGGAAACAGCTAAGTAGATTCCTGCTGCTTCTTAGGGAGATGGAAGCACAGCTAAATAATGGAGAAATGCAAGGGTAGGAAAAGGCTATGTTTTATATGAGTATTTGCTTTAATCCTTTAAATCACCTACTCTTACTATTTTTATTTTCTTCTTTTGACACTCTTTTGGAATGAGTAAGCAGATTTTTTATCATGCATAAAGATGGTTTTGTTTGTTTACATCCTGTGAATCCACACTCTTTCCAAGCATCAGCCCTCTTCCCTGCTTCCTCCCCTGTGTGTCTCCTTCCCTGCACCAGTGCCTGTCTGTGTGGATCTGTATTGGGCCACTGTCTGAGTACAGTGGGATCCCATTTATACAAAGCATTATATTTACTGACTTAAAATTGCAAACATTGTCTTGGATTAGTACCAATAGGTTTATATTTATGCTGAATCATTTTGCCACTCATATGCCTACTTTGGAGGGATTTTTCTGAGAAATTTGTTAGATGTAGAAAAAATGCACTGGTTCACATTTAATTTTACATACTGATGGGAGTTTTGGTGAGAGCTTTTTTGGAATTGGTAACAGCATTAATAATAGGATCAATGATTGGGCTTAGAAACCAGGACTGCTGTCTGTGATCTCTGCTGCTCTGTTGACCAGCAGAAATCCAGGAATCCTCCCAGGGCTTCTGACAGGCTCAGGATGTGGTTTCCCTCACTGTGTCTGTCTCTCACACTAATACAGGGCCATGTCCTCAGTTTTCAGGCTGTTCATTTGCAGACGCACCAGGCTGTCGGCACTGTCCGTGGAGATGGTGAACCGGCTTTTCACAAAATCTACATAGTATGTGCTGCTCCCACCATTATAAATTTCTGAGACCCACTCCAGCCCCTTTCCTAGAGACTGGCGGACCCAATGTAGGCATTACTGATGGTGAATCCAGAAGCTTTACGGGAGAGGCGCAGAGACACCCCCCAGGCTGTCTCACATCTCCCCTGGACTACACCAGCTGGACATCACTCTGGACACCTGCAAACACAGAGACAACATGCATCATGAGAACTGTCACATAAAGCACATATTCAAAGAAATTATCCATGTTTCTCGGGTCTTTAGCCAATTACCCTGGAGCAAGGTGAGGATGAAATCAAAGTTAGGGCAGACTGCATGGTGGGGGCTGTGGGGACCATTCTGGGGACAGGAGGGAAATAATAATAATAATGTTGGTATTTGTTAAGCGCTTACTATGTGCAGAGCACTGTTCTAAGCGCTGGGGTAGACATAGGGGAATCAGGTTGTCCCACGTGGGGCTCACAGTTAATCCCCATTTTACAGATGAGGTCACTGAGGCACCGAGAAGTGAAGTGACTTGCCCACAGTCACCTAGCTGACAAGTGGCAGAGCCGGGAGTCGAACTCATGACCTCTGACTCCGAAGCCCAGGCTCTTTTCCACTGAGCCACGCTGCTTCCCAAAACTGCACAGACAGCGGGTCTGGGGCTCCTCTCCCAGAGCTGCAGGAACAGGGGCCATGCAGGCTTTAATCAGGGCTGGAGGGGTCTAATTTGCATCTCCTTCTCTCTCTATAAGGGCACAACAGCCACCTCTTGGGGTTGAGTCTCTAACCTCAGACTCAGACAAAAGGACCCTCCAAAGTCCTGGCCTGCAGCAGGATGGGGTATTGGTGGAGTAGGAAGAAAAGAGTGTTGATGGATGTAATCTCTGGGACAATAATTATCAACCCTCCCTCAGCACAGGAGCCCAGAGAGCTGTTTTATTCCCTGAACTATGAACCAGGATCCTTGCCAGCTTCCACCATCCATTCTCTAGCCCATACTGGGTCACAGGGGGCAGGATCATTTTTAAACTGAGGGAAAAGCGGCTCTAAAACCAGTGTCAGTGCCGAGACTTGACACCATGAGAGGAGGATGCAGGGAATGACTCTAAGTTGCTGGGAATGTCTCTAAAAACCCCAAGGGCATAAAGAGACCTTTACTTGGGCAAACAGTGCATGGCCAGAGGGAGTACAATCTGCCATGAGTGAGATGTTTGACCCTAGCGTGTACTGGTGCTGGAAACTGTGGAGAAGAATGGTGAGGATGATTTCATTGCTCTTCTTAGGGCTCCTATTCTCTGCAGAGCACCCAGTTCCAAACTTTGTGGGGAATTTGAAGAACAGAATGAAGGAGGGCTCTTGTCCTCAAGGTGCTGGCCACCTAAGGTGAAGAAAGGAAAAAGCAAACAACAATTATGGATTATTTCAAATATTCAAATAGCTGTGGCCAGAGTTATTCATTCCACTAGACCATTACTAGGTAATTGAGAGGAAGAAGGTCCATAAACATTTAAACTAGAGTTGTATTAAATTGTATTTTATTTAGCATTTACCGTGTGTGGAGCCCTGTATTAAGTGCTTGGGAGAGTACAATACAATAAACAGATGCATTCCTTGCCCACAGTGAGCTTATAATCTAGAGTTTACAATGACAAACACTTAATAGAGTGCTCTGCACAGTGAAACTACTTAATAAATGCCTCTGATCAACAAAGACAAAATCAAAAGTTGGTCTGAGAATTAATTAATTGTCAATTAATCAATGGTATTTACTGAGCACTTACTGTGTGCAGAGTACTATACTAAACCCTGGTGAAAATACAGTACATTAGAGTTGGTAGATACAACCCCTGCCCTCAAGTTGCTTACAATCTATTGGGAAATCAAAGGTGAAAACAAAGGAGGCGGTGCATTGAACCAGGTAGTAGCGGGTTGGCAAGGGGATTGGTTTCCTAGGGATTCCTCTTCCCATGTAGGTGGACTTTAGAGCTCATCTGGGCCCGCTCATCCCTCCCCTGAACCGTGGCTAATGTTGACTCATCCATCAAAATCACAGATGTGAAGGCAGCCGGCTGATATTTCTCACTATCCCCAGAAGTCAAGCACCTTAGCTGCAATGGGGTAGAATCGTGCCAGAATTAGTTCACATGGTGGTCTCAGACTCCTCCTCCCCATCCGGCCTCTAGCATAGGCTACAAAGTCAATGAAGGGAGGACAGAAGAAGCAGCAGCACCTCTTCTGGGCAAACTCTCTGTCAAAATGTGGCTGGTCCTCCTATATCTGTTGGCCTTTCTCCTGCCTTCTGGGACTGGGGCTGGTGAGTCATTCATTCAATCATTGTATTTATTGAGTGCTTACTGTGTAGAGAGCACTGTACTAAGTGCTTGGGAGAGTACAATACAATAGTAAACAGACACATTCCCTTCCCACAATGAACTTACAGTCTAAAGGAGAAGACAGACATTCATATAAATAAATAAATTACAGATATGTACTTATGTGCAGCTGAGGGGGGAATGAATAAAGGAGCAAGTCTTAATGATGCAGAAGGGAGCAGGACAAGATGAAAGGGGGGCTTAAGGAAGACCGCTTGGAGGAGATGTGTCTTCAATAAGACTTTGAAGGTGGAGAGAGTAATTACCTCTGATTTGAGGAAGGAGGGTATCCCGGGACAGAGGCAGGACATAGGAAAGGGGTCGGTGGCGAGATAGACGAGATTGAAAGTGAGAGTGAGAAAGTTAGCATTAGAGGACCAAAGTATGTGGGCTGGGTCATAGTAAGAGAGTAGGGAGGTGAGGTATTTATTAATTCAATTGTATTTATTTAGCACTTACTGTGTGCAAAGCACTGTACTAAGAGCTTGGAAGAGTACAATACAGCAACAAATGGACATAATCCCTGCCCAAAATGAGCCTACAGTCTAGAGGATAGAGCAAGGTCCTTGATTGCTTTAAAGTCAATGGTGAGGAGTTTTTGTTTGATGTGGAGGTGGTTGGGCAACTACTGGAGTTTTTTGAGGAGTGGGGAAATATGTCCTGAAAGGTTTTGTAGAAAAATGATCGGGGCAGCACAGTGGAGCTCAGCAGAGTGGACTGGAGTGGGGAGAGACAGGATGCTGGGAGATGAGCAAGGAAGCTGATATGGTAATCAAGCCGTGATAGAATGAGTAATTGGATTAACATGGTTGCAATTTGAATGGAGAGGAAAGGATGGATTTTAGTGATTCATTCATTCAATCGAATTTATTGAGGACTTACTATGTGCAGAATACTGTACTAAGTGCTTGGAAAGTACAATCAAGCAACAGAGACAATCCCTGCCCAACAAGGGGCTCACAGTCTAGAAGTGGGGAGACAGACATCAAAACAAGAAAACAGGTATCAAAAGCATAAATATGAATAAAAAGAATTATAGACATATGCACATCATTAATAAAATAAATAGATAATAAATATGTGCAAGTGTTGTGGGGAGGGGAGTGAGAGAATCAGAGTGACGGGGAGGAGGGGAGGAGCAGAGGAAAAGGATGTTATGAAGGTTGAACCATGGGAGAACCGTTGGAGAGAAAACAATTGAAGATGACTGCTAAGGAGGGAAGAAGGGAGGGAGGTAAGTGTTTTGATAGGTGTGAAGGAATGGTGTCATATGTGCAGGTAGAGGGGGTGGATTTTGAGGGAAGGCAGGAGATGTCCTCTAGAGAGATACTGCTGGGAAAGATGGAGAGTTGAAGAAGGGGCAAGGGTGATTTTAGAGAGATCATGGGGGTGTTCCTCCTGAGGTACGAAGGGGAGGACTGATGGGGAAGGATCTGTGCCTTGGGGATCTCCCCTGGGGCTGTCTGCCCTGTAGTTCAGGGAAAGAGAATTTGTCTCTGCTTGAGCCCTCAGCTCTCTCGCTGACACTGGTGGGTGAGAAGTCCCTGGGGTGTGTTCAGGACCCTGGCCTGGGCTGGAGATGATTACTGCCTCAGCAACTTGGAGGGTGAATTCCCTCTGTCTCCACACAGATCCCCCTTTATAGCCTGGGGCTGCCACTGCCTCCAACCCCATCACTCTGATTCCTTTTGAACCCTTGTGAAGTGTTCTGGTAATAATAATAATAATAATGTTGGTATTTGTTAAGCACTTACTATGTGCCGAGCACCGTTCTAAGCGCCGGGGTAGACACAGGGGAATCAGGTTGTCCCACGTGGGGCTCACAGTCTTAATCCCCATTTTACAGATGAGGTAACTGAGGCACCGAGAAGTGAAGCGACTTGCCCACAGTCACACAGCTGACAAGTGGCAGAGCTGGGATTCGAACCCATGACCTCTGACTCCAAAGCCCGTGCTCTTTCCACTGAGCCACGCTTCTTCTCAGCTTCTGGTAGCTGGTAAACCACCTCCACATCAAACAGAAATTGCTACTATCCACCTACACATTACACAGAAACTTTTTACATTACACAGAAACTTTTTACCACACTCAGTGACCTTGCCTCCCTGATTTCCTACTACAGCTCAGCCTGCATACTCCTCTAATGTCAACCTATTCATTGTACCTCAGTCTCTTCTATCACCCACATCCTGCCTCTAGCCTGGGATGCCTTCCATCTTCATAACAGACAATTCTCTCCCAAACTTCAAAGACTTATTGAAGGCACATCTCCTCCAAGAGGCCTTCCCTGAGTAAGCCCTCATTTCCACTTCTCCCACTCCCTCTGCATGGCCCTGATTTATTCACACCCCTCCGTCAGCCCACAGCATTTATGTACATATACATATTGAATTTATTTATATTAATGCCTGTCTCCCTTTCTAGACTATAAGCCTGTTGTGGGGAGGGATTGTGTCTACCAACTCTATCATACTGATGTTTTGTACTCTTCCAAGTGCTTAGTACAGTGCTCTACACACAGTAAATGCTCAATTTTACAGATAGATAGATGCATTGCAGCACTGAAAGAGAGGAAGGCTTAGACTGTTCAGCAAGCAAGGATGTGTTCCTCACTGAACTGTGGCTTGATCATTTCTGCCCTCAGAGCTGGTCAGGGTTACATTCCTCAGCTGGAACAGAATCTAGTTCAACCCTACAAGGCCTGGCCCAGAGAGAGCTAGGTCACCATGTGAGTCTGAATAATAGCTAGGAGAAGGGGAACAGACCCCAGTTCTGGTTCCAGGGAAATGGTCCCCTTTCCTCTCAGGACCACTGCTAAATGTTCCAAACCTTCATAGCTGTGGATAATATGAATGCTTCCTGCTCCTGTGTCTAAAAGATATAGAAGGACATTGCACGTGTCAATTCTGACTCAGAGTTGTATGGTGAAGTCAGTGCAGACAGGGGTCTTCGTTCCTTCCCCCGACTGGTGGCTCCCATTGGCCACTGCAGCTGTGGCTAAGTCTATCTGGAATGCTGAGGGCCTTGTGTTCTGCTTCCCAAATCCCATGCTTATTGCTTATTGCCACAAACTCACCGGGGTCGCCATGGAGTTAGAAGCCACGGTTAACGTCCAGCTGGGATCAAACTTCTGTCACTCACAAAGATCTCAGGAGATCATTATTCTTAGGTGAGCTCTAAGGAGAGACTAGTGGTCAGCAAAAATTGAGGTCAGCACTAAACAGAACTGTTCTTTGGTTCAGAGATGAAGTCACAGATGCAAGTCAAGACTGCATCCATAAGTCCCTCTTCCACACTTGGTTACTGTGCCCATGACAGTAAAGCAGCGTTCCATTCTGGCCCCTTGCCTTTAGGGGTGAGCATTACTTAGGCATACATGGTGAAGTGAAGGAAAGCTAAGTCCCCCTGGGCAGAAGACATGCTCTTGAGTAGCTTCTGTAGGAGTGCTGACATTCTGTGCCATCTCCTCCCTCACCCAGTGCCGAGGCCCAGGATCAGGCAAAGTAAGGCCAGCTGGCAAGGAGAACGTGAGCTATCTCTGGTCACAGGACCAAACACCTCTGAGATCTCAGCATCCAACAATAGTGTGCCCTTACCCATTTTATAAGCCACTGTTGAATGTGACACTCAAACACTCAGTCAAGGTCCAGGGTGATTTTTTTTCACTCTTGCACAAACGAGAAATGACAATCACACAAAACTAACGGATGGCAGATGGGGTGATGAAATAAGGAAGATGGGGTTAGCCAGAAAATGGAAGAGGAGGTTTCAGGTGGGCTTTGAAGACGGCAGTGGTTGTGGCACTGGGCGGATATGAAGGGGAGGGAGTTCCGAGCAGCGGGTAAGAGTGTGAGTAAAGGGTTTGATGAGCTTAGTGGGAGGTTTGGTAAGAAGGGGAGGATGAGGGGCTGAGGTGGGGAAAAATGTGCTGCCCCCTCTCATTCCATGAGAACTCACATGGTGCTGCATGCAACATTCCTCAACATGTCACCACATTACACACTACTGGTTCATTCAGCAATTAGTAAATCAATCGTTCTTTTTGAGCACCAACTGGGTGCAGAACCCTGTGCTTAGCACTTGAGAAGTACAAAAGTACAACAGTAGACCAGATCCCTGCCCTCAAGGAGCTTTCAATTTAATGGGGAGCCCTGGGCTGAGCACTTGGGAAAATGCAATAGCATGGGCTGTAAGTTGCTTGTCTTCCAACTCTTTAGTTTCGTATGCTTGTAAGCACTTGATACAGTGCTCTGCACAGAGTAAATGATCAATAAATGCCATATTGACATAGACAATCAAAAATTGGACTAAGTCCAAGATTGCACAGTTGAGAAAGTTCTCCAAACTGTACAATCTCAATGTTCCTCTTAGACTAATGATTGCCATTTTTGCAGGATTCCTCTACTAAACTCCAGGGTAGTTTACAAGATAATTCGAAACCTGGTCCTCTATACCCTGGCCTGTGCTCCTGCCACTAGGTCATGCTGCTTCTCAAAGAGAGAACAAAGAATTAACTAAATGAAAGATATTAGGAAAGAAATGAAAGGCAAGGAAAGGAAAATCTGTCAGTAAATCAATGGTATTTATTGAACACTTACTGTGTGCAGAGTACTGTAGCCCAGTGAAAGTACAATACAATAGAGTTGGTAGACACAATCCATGCCCTCAGGTTGCTTACAACTTTAAATTATTTATTCATATTATCAGTCTCTCCCTAAAACTGTAATCTCGTTATGGACAGCGAATGTGTCTGCTAATTCTGTTGTATTGTACTCTCCCATCTGTTTAGTACAGTGCTCTGAACACAGTAAGGGCTCACTAAATGCCATCATTTGCTTGATTAGTTGATCAAGTGGGAAACGAGTTGAAAACAAAGCAGAAGGTGAACTGAAAGAGCTAGTAGTAAGGTGGCAATGGAATTGGTTTCTTGGGGATCCTCTTCCCACATAGGGGGATGTTTGAGCTCATCTGACCCCTCTCAGCCCTTCCCTGAACAATGGCCAGTGCTGATTCATCTGTCAGGACCACAATTGTGAAGGTAGCAGGCTGATATTTCTCACCATCCCAGAAGTCAGGCAAGTTAGCTGTGGTGAGGTGGAGCTGTGCCAGAACTGGCTCTCGTTGGTGGTCTCAGACTCCTCCCCAACTGCTGTCTAGTGTGGGCTACAAAGCCCATGAAGGAAGAGCAGCAGAAGCAGCAGCACCTGTCCTGGGCAACCTCTATGTCAATATGCGTCTTGTCCTTCTACAGCTGTTGGTCTTTGTCCTGCCTCCTGGGGCTGGGGCTGGTGAGTCAAAAACCTCCATTCCCTCCAGTCTCACAGCCCCTGGCTTGTGATGGATGGCTCAGACCTCAGACAATTTCTCATCTTTCAGCCTCTGCCCTGCATCCCTCTCCTATTTTACCTGCCTGTTTCCGCAGAGTCTGCAAGTCTTGTCTCTTCTCACTGTTCCCTCCCTTTCTCTTTTATGAGATAACGATTCAGTCTTTATTTTCCTACTTCTCAAGTACCTCCAGTGGTTGCTCATCCACCTCTGCATCAAACAGAAAACTCCTTACCATGGACTTTAAAGCACTCAATCCCCTTGCCCCCTCCTACCGAACCTCCCTATTTCCCTACTACAATCCAGCTCTCATACTTCACTCCTCTAATGCCAATTTACTCATTTGTACCTCTATCTTGTTTATCTCACCACCAACCTCTTAACCATGTCCTGACTGGGCCGTGGAATGCGTTTCCTCATCACATCTGACAGACGATCACTCTCCCCACCTTCAAAGTCTTATGACTGTTAATCTCTTCCAAGAGACCTTTCCAGACTAAGCTCCAGTATCCTTTTCTCCTACTCCTTTACCCTTCGCTCAGCCTCTCAGTACTTATGTACATATCCATTATTTATTTATTTACATTAATGTCTGTCTCCCCCTCTAGATTGTAAGCTTTAGTCAGGGAGCATCTACCAACTCTGTTATATTTATTCTCCCAAGTGCTTAGTACAGGGCTCTGCACACAGTAACTACTCAATAAATAGGATTGATTGATCGATACCTCATTTTTACCAATGGAGAAATTGTAACACTGAAAGAGAGGAAGGCATAGACTGTTCACAGAGGGCAGGGATGTGTTCCTTACTCATGTTGAAGATTGTAGCTTTGGTTTGTTTTGCCTTCAATCAATCATATTTATTGAGCACTTTCTGTGTGCAGAGCACTGTACTAAGTGCTTGGAGAATAAAATATAACAATATAACTGAGCTGGCAAAAGACAATAGAATTAGTAGACCAGATCCCTGCCTTCCTAGAGCTTGCAGTCTAGAGGGGAGCACTGGGCTAAGCACTTTGGATGATACAATAGCATAGGCTGTAAGTTCTTTGAGGGCAGGGATCATGTCTTTCAACTCTTTTGTATTATACTCTCTCAAGCATTTAATACAGTGCTCTGCACAGTGTTAATGCTCAATAAAAACAATAGATTCAAGTAGTTGTGCTCCAAAGTTGGACTAAAATCAAGGCTTCACAGTTGAAGGAATTCTCCAAAGCTTTGTGCAGTCTCAATGTCCATCTTAGACATACTGTTGGCATCTCGGCAGTAATCCTTCCTTGTATTTGACCAAGAGTGAAGTCTTCTGCACTCTTCAGGGTGGCATATAGTGTAAAAGGCCAAAGAATTCTTTAAATGATTGGAAAATGCCCTTGCTTTCATAGTGATCTTCATAGTCCTGGATCTCTCCAGCCTTATTATGTTGTGTTGTTTGACCCAAGAAACATAGAGAATAATAATTGTGGTTTAATTTAAATCCTTATTATGTGCTAAAAACTCTGTAAAGTGCCAGGATAGATAACAAGATAATCAGGTCAGATACATCCCCTGCCCCAGAAGGACCTCATTGTCTAAGGGGTAGGGAATCCCTATTCTACAGATGAAGAAACTGAGACACAGAGAGGTTAAGTGACTTTCCCAAGGTCACACAGCAGGCAAGGGACAGAGCAGAGATTGGAACCCAAACCTCCTGACTTCTATGCCCACTCTCTTTCCACTACTTCATGCTGCCTGAAGTAGAATAAAGAATAAAGTGAGAATAAAGAATAAAGTGAGAATAAAGTAAATCAAAAGCTATTAGAACACAACTGCAAGGTAGGGAGAAGAAAATCAGTTAATATAGTCATTGGCATTTATTGATCATGTACTGTGCAGAGCACTGTACTAAGCCCTTGGGAAATATTTAATAGACTGGTAAGACATGATCTCTGTCCTCAAGTTACTTATACTTTAGTGGGAAATTAAAGGTGAAAACAAGGGAGGAAATGCATTTGCCAAAGAGAACGGGGTGATTGGTTTCCTGGGGATCTCGTTCTGGTTCCATGAGAGTTGGCAAACTTTGTTCTAAAACATGCTAAAAGAACTTAATTATTGGACTCATCTTGCCACAGTAACAAGAGAGACTGTAAATTTATCCAGGAGACAGGGAGTGGATTGACAGTTGGGGGGGGGGGGGCATAGAACTCTTAGCACTAAATTATATGACTGAGGGAAGGGGAGGGAGAGGCGGTGCCATGTAGGAGAGTAATTCAACCCCTTCGCTTTGAGGTTGGTAAACTTGATAGGATGCTCAGACGACCTCGGAAGCCAACAAAACAATTGCCTTGCAAATCACAAACCCGTGGCACCACTCACCTTCCCATGTTAGTAGATGTCAGAGCTCACCTGGCCCCTCTCAACCCTTCCCACCAACTCTCCCGCACCATGTCCATTGCCGACTCATCCAGCCATGCCACGGATGTGCAGTGGATGTGAAAGTAGACTGCTGATATTTCTCATCCCGCTCAGAAGTCAGGCACATTGGCTGCGGTAGGGTGGTGATGTGGGTCTGGTGGTTTCAGACTCCCTCCCATCCAGTGTCTAAAATGGACTACCAAATTAGTGAAGGGAGGGAGACAGAGATGTCCTGGGCAACATCTATGCTGAACTGTGGCTGGTCCTTCTAAATCTGTGGGCTTTTCTCCAGCCTCCTGTGGCTGGGACTGGTCTTGGTGAGTCAAGGACCTCCCCTCCCTCAGGTCTCACAACCCCTGTTTTAAGATGTCTCAGAACTCAGACAACTTTCTCACCTCTTAGCCGATTTCCTCTGCCTCACGTCCCTTCTCCTATTTCACTCACCTGTTTTTCCAGCATCAACAAGTTGTATCTCTTCTTTCTGTTCTCTACCTTTCTCCTTTCCTCCCTCTTGCTAAAGACGGGCATCATCTTATGAGGTTAGTTCAGTGGGAACCTCTTCCACTTAGACAATGAGTTAACTGGAGCCCACAGGGGCACGGTTAAGAAACTACAAGGAGGGAATTTGGGGAGAGGATTTTCCATGGTTCCATTAGGACATTCCATTCGGGGAAGCAGTTATCAGTCTCATCTTCCTTCCCGGCCTCTGTGTGTCTGGATACAGATGGGAGTGTCTATTCCAAAGATTATTTTCCCGTTTTCTTATAAAGGGAAACTGAGGTCTTAGGGGGAGAAGAAGTCACTTGGCAGATCAATTGAAGAAATGGTAATAGAATCGGTTCTCGGTATCCTGACCCCTTTTTCCATTCTGCTGGCCAAACTGCTCCCACACTACTCTCCCCGGCCCATCCTTGCTGCCCATCCTGATCCTCAATCCAGCTAGTTGGTGTCCTTTTGGACCATAAATGGTGTTTGAAACCCAGAATGGCTTGTGTGATTGCCTTAGGTGCCTGCTTCCTTGACATCAGGTCCTCTTTCAGGGAAAATCATTGGAGGAAAGGATGCAAAGCCCCATTCCCGTCCCTACATGGCATATCTGACAATCACCAGGAGCAATAGAGAAAGGACTAATTGTGGAGGGTTTCTGGTACGAGAGGACTTTGTGATGACAGCCGCTCACTGCTATGGAAGGTGAGGAATCTTTCCCCCTATTTTTCCCGTCCCCTCATGTATGGAGCAATTCCACTTTTCCCTCTTCCTCCTCCAAAACTGAGGGGTGTCCCTCCGTTATGCCCTTCCCACTTTCTGTGTTCCAATAAGTATCAATTAATCAGGGTATTTGAGAGCTTACTGTGTGCAGAGCATTGTATCAAATGATTGGGAGAGTACAATATGATAGAATTGGTAGAAATAATCCCTGCCCCCCAAAGCTTGCAGTCTAGCTGGAGAGACAGACATGAAAATAAGTTATAGATATGGGAAATGGCTTAGTGTAAGCATGTGGGGCTGAGGATTGAAGGGTGGGGTGAGTAGCAAAATGCTTAAAGGGTACAGAACCAAGTGCATAAACACAGAGGAGTGGGCACCCAGGGTGGGGAAATGAGTGGCTAGACTCCCGTGTTCCCGTGGTGTTTCTGGCTCATACAAAGGTAACTGGGGACAGGAAAGACATACAGAGGTCCCCTAAGGGAACTTCCCCAAGTAGAGGCCATTTTCCTGAGGAGTCCCTGGTCTCATGGTTCTGCCTATGCCTGTCTGTCTGCTATCCAATCTCCTCATCCTTTTCTTTTTGGCCCAGGACAATCAACATCACCCTGGGAGCCCACAACATTGAGAAGAAAGAAGAAACCCAGCAGCATATGATCCTGCTTCGTTCAGTCACCCACCCAGAATATAAAAAGAATCCCCCTACTAATGACATCATGTTACTTCAGGTATTGAACTCTTATTGAACTCTATAACCCTACTGCCCACCCTGGCTTAAGAAAACATAGCTGCCCCTTCTTCCTGGACCAATAAATACTCTCCTTATCTTTCCAGAATCCCTACTAGCACCACTAGAGATGGAGGGGCAGGGTAGATCCACCAGTTGGGAACCAAGTGGGAAGGTCTATCTGTGCTTTCAGTGGGAATCTGTATCATCTCTCTTTTCATCATGGACCAGCTGGAGAAGAAGGCTAAGGTGACTAAAGCCGTGAGGCCCCTTAAACTGCCTCGCTCCCTTGTCAAGTTGAAGCCCGGAATGGTGTGTAGCGTGGCTGGATGGGGCGGAAACCTGCAGTCTAAGGTGCAGCCAATCCTTCAGGAAGTGAAGCTCAAAGTGATGGGGGATGAAGTATGCACATCCTGCTACCCCAGGAACTTCAAGAACAAGACTCAGATTTGTGCAGGAGACCCCCGCCAGTACAAGTCCTCATACCAGGTAATATCACTGGTGTTGATATATTGCTTTAAAACCCTGGTGTTGCCCTCCTAGAGAACTGATGGGTTTGATAGGGTCCTTCTGGGTCCTGGAGGCTGATGGTGTCTTAGGGTCTCAGAGGCCCCAGGTCAGGGAAATCTAGAAACTCCCCAATTCCCTCTCCTGAGGCCCAGGCGGGCTGAATGGGTCCCACCAGACCAGTGCTCGGGACTTCTTTTTCCAGGAGATTCTCCAACTACCTCTCAACAGCTTCAGATGAGGGAGATAGATTCCAGGGGCAGGGAGGAGAAAGACCTGGATAAGAGCTTCCCAACTCCTTAGTACAGTGTTTTACACGCAGTAAGCGCTCAATAAATATGATTGAATGAATGAAGGAAGGAAGGAATGAAGAAAGGAGCATGTGAGGCCCACTGGACCTGAGATTGGGCAGCGCCGGCTACTCTACTTCTCCTTTCCAGTCGTTAGGTTTGGGGATTGGGAGGAAACTGGGGGAAGCCCAGCTTATCCTCTTTTCTGTTTGCTTTCCAGGGCGATTCCGGAGGCCCCCTGGTGTGTGGCAAGGTAGCCGAAGGCATTGTTTCGTATGGAAACAAAAATGGGTCCCCTCCCCGGGTCTTCACCCGCATTTCAAGCTACCTGTCCTGGATAAAGACAACGATGAATTCCCCAAGGCCACAGGGACCCTCTGAATTCCCATCTCGAATTTAAGCCTCTGTAGCCCAAGTTCTATATGCTTCATCCTCAGGCTTCCAATGTAGTCAAATGCTTCTCTCCCATTTCTCTTCCTCTACCTGGATCCCCTTCTCTGTTCTTGCTCTCTCCCCAACACACACACACACATTCACACATTCATTCAATTGCATTTATTGAGCTCTCACTGTGTTCAAAGCACTGTATGAAGCACTTGGGAGAGTATAATACAACACCACACACACACATACATACTAGAGACTTCACTCACGTGTAGAGCACCATTCAATCTGTGGTATTTATTGAGCACTTATTAATATGTGCAGAGCACTATCCTAAGCACTTGGGAGAGTAAAATACCACGGAATACACCAGGAGGTAGATCAGGAGCAGGGATCTGGGGAAAGAGAACCAGGCCCTTTGTCCAGCAGTAAGCTGAATGCCGTATTTTAAAATGGTATTTGTTAATTGCTCATTATGTATATGCCAGGCACTGTACTGAGCACTGGTACAGATAATCAGATTAGACACAGTCCATGTCCCACCCTTGGATTACAGTCTTAATCTTCATTTTACAGATGAGGTAACTGAAACATAGAGAAGTTAAGTGACTTGCCCATGGTCACACAGCAGACAAGCAGTGAAGACAGGATTAGAACCCAGGTCCTCTGACTCCCAGGCCCATTATATTTCCACTTGGTCACACTGTTATTTCTTTATTCAACATCAACAGGACTTTCTCCCCAATTTGACCTAAAGGTCTGATTCCTCCTCTTCTAAACTGTAAGCTCCTTATGGGCGTGGAACCTATCTATAGACTGTCCAAAGTGCATAATACAGTGCTCTCCACACAGCAATCAATAAATGCCATGGACTGATTGATTGATTCCTCCCAAATGTTTTAGGTCAGATTTGGGCCGGATTATCCACTTATTCCCTTGACTGCAGGACTTTCAGCAACTTGCCAAGAAACCAGATTTCCAGGCCTGTGCGACCATTAGAGTATAAGCTCCTTGTGAGCAGGGAACATATCTTCCCAACCTTATAGTACAGTGCTTTGCATTACAATAAATATTGTTACAACTTCTACCAAGGAGCAACCTTGTTTCTTTTCTCAGTGGGTGGGGAACCAGTCTATAAAATCTGTTTTCTTGTACTCTCCCAAGCACTTAATAGAGTGCTCTGCGCACAGTCAACGGTATTTATTGAGCTCAGACTGTGTGCAGAGCACTGAACTAAGAGCTTGGGAGAGTACAAGATAACAATAAACAGTGCTCAAATATGATAGATTGCTAATTGGCTGACTGAAAGAATTGGCTGTCTTCTGAGACACTCACCCCACTGACCAAGGCCACAACCTCTCCAGGGAGACCTGAACAATCCTAAAATGAGCTCCAGAGCTTGTAGCAGAATTGGGTAGGCTACAACTGGGAACAAGGTTACACGAGAAACCAGCTGGACATTCCTGGTCCCCTGGCTGAGGCTTAGAATCTCTGGGAGTCACCAGGGCTCACTTGTGTCAATTGAGAAGCAGCGGGGCCTAGTAGAAAACACGGGCCTGGAAGTTGGAGGACCTGGGTTCTAATCCTGGATCCGTCTCTTGCCTGCTGTGTGACTTTGTACAAGTCATTTAACTTCTTTATACCTCAGTTCATTCAATTTAATGAGAATTAAGACTGTGAGCCCCAAATGGGACAGAGACTGTGTCTAACTTGATTAGCTTGTGTCTACCCCAGCTGTTAGTAAAGTGCCTGGCACAAAGTAAATACTTAACAAATATCATTAAAAAAATACTGCATATTGTACTCTCCCAAATGCTTAGTACAGTGTTTTTCCCAGAATAAGCACTCAGTAAATATCATTGATTGACTGACTGTCAGACTTAGGCAGAGAACCTCGAAAGAAAACACAGGTCCCTGCTGTACTACAAATGAATGTGAGCTTGCTTCTTCTCAAACTTGGTAATTCAGAAATTTTGAAGTCTAAATCCTTGGTCTTTCTAAAATACTTACAAATTTTTTAAATATTTTTATACTATTATTAAATATTTTATTCTCGACTGTAAGCTCCTCCTCTGGACTGTAGGCTCCTTATAGGCAGGGAATGTGTCTGCCAACTCTTATATTATATTCTCCCAAGCACTTAGTATAGAGCTCTGCACCCAGTAAGCACTCAATAAATTTGATTAATTAATTGATTGATTGCATTTCCTCTTGGGGTCTCTCGGAGGTTTGTCATTTTCTGCTCCTTATGCTAAGGATAGAAAATAGCACCTGGAGTCAGCCCAAATTTTGCTTCCTTTTAATAATAATAATAATGTTGGTATTTGTTAAGCGCTTACTATGTGCCAAGCACTGTTCTAAGCGCTGGGGTAGACACAGGGGAATCAGCTTGTCCCATGTGGGGCTCACAGTCTTACTCCCCATTTTACAGATGAGGTAACTGAGGCACAGAGAAGTTAAATGACTTGCCCAAAGTCACACAGCTGACAAGTGGCTGAGCCGGGATTCGAACCCATGAACTCTGACTCCAAAGCCCGTGCTCTTTCCATGGAGCCATGCTGCTTCTCTTATATGTGACTCTAGTACATGATAGCTTTGAACTATCGTGCAGACCATTTTCTTGAAATTAGATGGTTCAGCCTCCTCCTCTAAGAAAAGCACAGAAAGATAAGACCAACAGAATAGATGGGTCGCAAAGGGTCCATATTTTCATGGTTCCTTTTGCCTCCCAGTTTTGGATCCTCCGAGAGTCCTATTGCCACTTGTGGCCAGGGAACATCTACCAGCTCTGTTGTATTTTACTCTACCAAGTGCTTAGTACAGTGCTCTGCACACAATAAGTGCTCATAAAATACCAGTAATTGACTGAGAGGCTGAAAGTGAACAAGGTAATCAGATTGGACATGGAACTTGCCCTACTTGGGCTCACAGTCCCAAAGCAGGATAGCCAAGTGGATAGAACACTGGAAGTCAGAAGAACCTGGCCTCTAATTATTATTATCAATCATATTTATTGAATAGTTACTGTAATTCCAGCTCTGTCACTTATCTGCTGTCTGACCTTGGGCAAATTACTTCACTTTATTTGTGCCTCATCTGTCAAATGGAGAGCTCCATGTGGGTCAGGAACTGTGTCCATCCTAACTTGCTTGTATCTACCCCAGTGCTTAGGATAATGCCTGGCACATAGTAAGCACTTAACAAATACCGTTAGTATTGTTATTAGAAGGGAGAACAGGCATTTAATCCCCATTTTATAGATGAGGAAGCTAAAGCATAGAGAATTGAAATAATCCCACCTACCTAGACCGTGCGCCTCAAGCAAGACAGGGACCATGTCCAAACTGATAATCTCATGTTTCCTTCCATGTTTTCCTTCCATGTTTAGAACAGCGCTTGGCTCATAATAAGTGTATAACAAATACCATTAAAAAACAAAAATAAAATGACTTGCCCAAGGTCACACAGGAGGCAAATGCCAGAGCCAGGACTAGACCTATGTCCTCTGACTCTGAGGCCTGTGTTTTTTCCACAAGGCTATCTGCTTCTCATGTCCATCCACCTTTGGCCCTGGTGTGCTCTTCCCACTAATCTAGTCTACTCATACTGCAGCTCTGACCTCCCAAATGCACAGTCCACCCTGGTGAGAGCTAAAGAGACCTGAGCCGAGACCTGAGCCTGGGAGAGTTGAGTCAGTGCTGTCACCTTCTCCGGCTTCATGGGGCTGGCTGAGAGGGGAGAAGATGAGTCACTGTGAGGTCACCCGTGTTCTGTCTCAGAAGCGTCCTCACCTCTTTAGCCTGAATGTCAAACCTCAATCTTCTAAAATGCCCCCAATCTTGTTTCATTTCCCCCACTTCCTGTCAGCTATCTGGGCAAATATCTGTATGTGCTTGCTATTTCCTGTGATAACCCTCGATGTTTGCTCTGGTGGAGTGGACGGTGAGGAAGAAGCGCAGGTGAACAATGTGATGGTCTCTTCCCAAAAACCCCTAAGTGTCTACGTCTGGGAAATCTGAAGTTTCTTTCCTGGTCTGGGAAGGAAATTGGAATCAGCTAGGCTATCACTTCCCCACCCCTCACCACACTCCAACAAGCATGTAATCTGGTGCTCTGTTCCTTGACAGTTACCTATCCACATCTAGTCCTCAGAGGGGGCCAAGCCACTCATTCACTTCTCACTCCTTCTCTAGAAAGCCGAACCCTCATACCACATCCCTCCCCCACATTATCTTATGTGGCTGCTGCAGTTACTCACAATATCTGCCTCTGCCTTTGGCTCCTTTCTCTTTGATCAGTGGTCTTTCCAAATAGGGGACCATCCCCGACCCCCCATTCTGAACCATCTCAGGCCAAACTGCAGCGTGGCCTAGTGGATAAGACCACCAGCCCAGGAATCAGAAGGACCTGGGTTCTAATCCCTGCTCTGCCACTTGTTTGTTGTGTGCTCTAGGGCAAGTCACTTCACTTCTCTGTGCCTCAGTTACCACATCTGTAAAGTGGGGATTAAAGCTGTGAGGCTCCTGTTGGACAGGGACTTTGTTCAACCTGATTATCTTGCATCTACCCCAGCGCTTAGTATAGTAAGTGCTACACATTAACACACAAAAAGCTGACCTATCTGTAGCAGCTCCCAGCAGCTCCACTTCTGACCCCTTGCTTGGGATCATGTTTTTCTCTATCTGACTTTCTTTCCTATGACCCCTCTGCTTAACCAGTGGTATTTAATGAGCACTTACTGTGTACAGAACGCTGCATTAAGTGCTTGGGAGAGTACAAACCAACACGTTTTCTTACCGCAGAGAGCTTACTCTCTAAAGGGCTTGCGGTTACCCTGCATTTACTTGCTACAAAGCAGGTGCCTTTGGTACTTTTCTCTGAACTCTCAAAAACACACTTATTTCAGCATGTAGAATGGAAAGCTTTCTTGCTTAAAGGAGGGCTTGAAGACACCATCACATTGTGTTTCTGCTGGGTAACTTTATCAGCCATCCTAGAATATAAACTGTGATTTAAATCCAGTGGGAAGAGCACAGCTCTGGGAATCAGGAATCCTGGGTTCTATTCCTGCCTCTTCAAGTAGGGGAATGCCTGCTGGGGTACACCATCAGTGGTGAAAGTTTCTGACCAAAGAATTATCTCAAGCCTTCCACCAGATAACCATAAGTACAGTAATTATAATTGTGATATTTGTTAGGTGTTTACTATGGACCACACCCCGGGCTAAACACTGTGGTCGATATGCAGATTAGACAGTCCCTGGTCCGCCCAGGGCTTACAGTCTAAATCAATGAATCCTTAATTTCCTAAAAACCCACCTCCTGTATTCATATTCTTCTATGTATTTTGCTCTCTGTAAAGAATATCTGGGTTATCAACTCAGTCATCTCATCTTGCAAACAGGCGACTGGTAAACCACAGAGTTATTGCAATGGCAGCTACTTGATTCTATAAACAACGGGAAGAAGAAAGGCACAGATTGCATTAGAACAGGTAAGTCTTGTGGTCATTGATGTACAGTTATCCCACAGTTCAGGTCAGTGAGAAGCAGTGTGGACTAGTGGAAAGACCACAGTTTTGGGAATCAGAGAGCCCTAGGTTCTAATTCTGATTCTACCACTTCTCTGCTTTAATACCTTAGGCAAGTCACTTCTCTGGGCCTCAGTTACTTAATCTGTAAAATGGGGATTAAGACTGTGAGCCCCATGTGGGACATGGACTATAGCTAACATGATTAGCTTGTATATAGCCCAGCGTTTAGTACAGTGCCTGGAACTTAGTAGATGCTTAACAGATACCACTAGAAAAAATAAAATAAATATTAGGGTTTTATAAAGAAGGTGGAGAAACTTTAAAGAGCCTCTCTGTGGAGTCTGCAGAGGTCAGAACACTTTTACAAAACTTTGCCTCTCAAACCCTGACCATCTCCTTTTCCTTCTCTCATTGAGAACTAAATTGAATATGTAAAGACATAGCCAGTAGGAGTAGGGCCTGTCCCAGCAAAAGAAAACCATCAAGGTCTATTTTCTCATCCCTAAACCACTACGTCTGGATTCTCAGGGCTGTAGGATTAGGACTTGAAAACAAAGCAATAGTGAGCACTTTGCTGAGGAGAGCGGATGGAAGGTACAGTATGTATGGCTGCTATTCAGTAGCAAGAAAAACCCAACCCAAAACAAAACAGAACACACTTTCTTCCTCCTCCAGGAAGGCAACTCTTAATATTTTGCATTCCTTCAGTTTTCCAGGCATTGGGACACAACTGGAATGGTCTGGGTTGAAACTGTTGCCTTTTTCAAATCAGTTTTCCAGGAGAAAATTAAATATATCCCCAACAACTGTTGAAAGAGGCAGAAAATGGAAGTTAATGGTAAATAGTTTTGAATAATGATGATTTTGTAATTCAGAAAATCCCACTATATAACTGCATAGCATTGGGACTGGGGTGGCAGTGGTGATGATGATGATGGTATTTTTTAAGTGCTTATACTATGTTTCAAGCACTGTTCTAAGCACAGGGGTAGATATAAGACAATCCAGTCAGACACAGTTCCTCTCCCAGTCAGTCACTCATAGTTATTGAGTGTTTACTTTGTACAAAGCACTGTACTAAGTGCTTGGCAGGCACATTTCCTGTCCACAGTGAACTTACAGTCTACAATGGGGTTAAAAGTCTAAGGAGGGACAACAGATACTGAATCCCCATTTTATAGTTTGGGAAACTGAGGCACATAGAAGTTAAGTGAGTTACCCAGAGTCACACCACAGGAAAGTGGCAGAACTAGGATTGGAAACCAGGTCCTCTCACTCTCAGGTCTTTGCTCTTTCCACTAGGTGTTTCTGTACCTGTCATGAGGCAGAGATCTTATCTGCTGTTCTGCGTTTTAGAAAGGAGTCACACTGTAATTTAAGTAGTGCACAGTTGACTTGGTTCTTCAGTCATTTCCAGGTATAAGGAACACACCCCCTTGTAAATGAAAGGCAGTAATCGCTTTGTGGAAGCTGTCTATGAAATCATCAAATGTCCATCAATTAGCCCAGCGTGACGATCTCTTTCAAAAAGTTCAGCTCATCTGTCATGGTAGCATCTCTTCAGTATGATTCTGGCTAGAACCTTGTCTGCAAAGGAGAGTACTGACATAAGCCAGAAAGTTTCCCTGACATCCTCACCTCCTTTTATCTTGAAGATGGTGATTATGTTGGCATTTCTGAAGTTTCATGGCATTGGATATCTTCCCCATTAATCTCTACTCTCATCACTTTATATCTCCAGTTGCCGGCTTCAGCCCTTCCTACCTATCTAAGCACTTAAGTACTCACCAGTGACTATGTTTAATTTATTTATGCGTCTATCACCTGGCTAGACTGTAACCTTCTTTAGAGTAGGGACCACACACTACTCGCAATTATGCTCTTCCAACCTCTTAATATAGCGCTCTGCAGAAAGTGACTACTCCAAAAAATGCAATAGATTAATTAATTCAGCTTTGGTGTCCACCTGTGGTTACCTATATATCTTAACTTAATCTTTAATACCAGTTAAGCCCTGGCTCTTCTCTGATTTCCCCGATCTGATACCTATGTAAAACCCCCTTGTTTTCTTTCTTTCTCTCTCCTCCTATCTGCTTCTGCTATTTTGTGGGGTGTTTCCTTTTCTGGGCAAAGGCTTTTACCCTTACATAATCTAACAGGAACACCTTTCAATTTCACCTTCTTCATTTCCTTATTTTACTGTTTCCTGCTATGTCTGGTTCTTGATTGTTAGGAGGCCATATGAAGAAGAGAGGTGAGGGCCTCATTTTGTCCAACCGATCAATCAATTAATGGTATTTATTGAGTTCTTACTGTTTGCAGAGCACTGTAGTAAGTTCTTGGGAGAGTGCAATACAACAGAGCTGGTAGACACATTTCTTTCCTACAGGGAGTTACTGTCTGGAGTCCAGTATTTGACTTCGACCTGTTACTAGTTCATGGGGCTTTTGACCCCCACAGTCACAAGCATGATTACGTTTTAAGAAGTAAATAAAAAAATAAAGTCAGAAATAAAGTCAAAAAGCAGGTGCCCGAGCATGAGAGAGAAAAATGAACAAAAATTTAACTGTTTCCATGAGATAAGGGTGGCAAACAAAAGCAAATATTGCCCTCTTGTGGATAAAGAATTGAGTGCTGACCACAGATAACAGAAAAAGCGGAATTTTTGGATTCTTTGCTTCTTGGTGAAAAAGATAAAGTGTAAACAACTGGCCTGATAAAGGATTGGAAAGCCTAACTTTATAGGAATTAAAGAGTACTTTAAAGAATTGAATACATGCATAGTAAGTGTTCAATAAATACGTTTGAATGAATGAATGGAATAAGCAGTTGTCTCTCCTCTCTTACAACCACATCCCACTTCACTTCAATGATGATGATTCCCAAATATACCTCACTAGTCCTGACCTTTCACCTGCTCTGCAATCTCGCATTTTCTCTTGCCTCAAAGACATCTCCACAAGCTCAATTTAACACTCAACTTCTAAGCCTCCTCCTAAAACCACTCTACCTCCTAACTTTTTGTAATGTATTTGTTAAACACTTCCTATGTGTCAAAAATTAATCTAACTGCTGAGATAGACACAAATCAAGCAGCGAGGACTCAGTCCCTGTCTCACATGGACCTTAAAATTTAAGTAAGAGGAAGAAAAGGTATTGAATTAACATTTTACATTTGAGGAAACTGATACAAAGACAAGTTAATTGACTTGCCCAAGTTACACAGCAGAAAGGTGGCCCAGCCAGAATTAGAACTCAGGTCCTTCTGGCTTCCAGGCCCTTGCTCTATCCACTAGGCCACGCTGCTCCTTATTAATTACCTTATCTCAGTAATCCTAAACCTTGATATTAATTCTCACATTCAATCTGTCACCAAATCCTGCCAGTTCAAATCCTGACAGTTATGACGCTCCAGAATGTCCCTGAACTGCCTGTAGGTCTCCATGGAAACAGCCATCATCATATCTCCACAGGAACTCATCATATCTCCACTGGACTATTGTCCCCAACCACTCCCCTCTTCCCTTTTCAGTCTATGCTTCACTAACCTGCCCAGATCATCCTTCTAAAATGCCATTAACCACCCACCTCTCCTCTCCTCAAGAACCCCCACAGTGGTTACTCATTCCTAAACAGTAAACTTGTTGTGGTCAAGGAATGTGTCTGCTATATTGTTATAGTTCCAAAATATTTTCCTCTGCATTGGTAACGTAGGTGTCCTTGGGACCCACTGTTATTTCCATCATGAACAGACTATTCTTGACACATAGCCAGGGTGACTCAAGGAGTTAATTCTCCTCCTCACAAGCAGCTATATGAAACAGACACCTGAATGCCTCAACAAAGTTATCTTAACTTGCTACTTTTGGCAAGCAGTGTTAAAAAGGAAATCTGTCAAATGGACCTCATTAGCCTTTGAAAATAATGCATTAAGTCTGAAAACCCTCATTCTTTTTTGTATTTTTAATAGTTCCCAGGCTACTATCAGTTGTTTTCTTGGATGAAGGCTTTGGGCAAACTTCTGAGTTTTGAAAAAACGTTCTGGTATCTTCCCTTCCTCATTTACTCAGTCTTTAAATCTTATCAGGTTTCTCTTTAGTTCGTTTCACAAATCCATCCCTTCCTCTCCACAACCTCTCAACCCTTCCCAGCCTGATTACTGTAGCAGCCTCCTTTCTTGTCTCCTTGCCCAAACCTCTTTAGTCAACAGCCATGCTGTTTGGAACACATCACTCCTCTCTTCAAAAGTCTCCAGAAATTTGTCATTTACCTTAACATAAATTGTAAGTTTCTGTTACCGATTCTCTTTCCAGAAGTTTCCCATGCCTCCACCTTCCCTGTCTCTTACCCACATTGACCTAGACAGTGGTTAATAATAAGAGTTTGAAGAGTGGTGTTCAATAAGTGTTTGCTATGTGCCAAGCATCATACTAAGAGTTGGGATCGATACAAGTTAATCAGGTTGGACATGGTCTCTGCCTCATGTGGAGCTCATGGTCCAATTTAGAGGGAAAACAGGTATTGAATCCCCAATTTATAGATGAGGAAACAGGTAGAGAGGAAGAGAAGTGACTTGCCCAAGATCACATAGGTTAGTGGTGGAACTGGGATTAGAACTCACATCCTTTGATTTAACCTTCTCCCACCTCCACCCTTTCACCTTCTTAGTCATCTCTCAAGCCTGTCTGCTTTCAAAAATCTAAACCCTTTAGTCATGGCTCTAACCCTTTGCCTTCTCACCTTGAAATTATAATGATAATAATAATAATAATGGTGCAAACTCTTAATCATTTTATAAAAACAGCTCAATTGCATGTCCTGTTGACTGAGGAACAACTTCTTTAAGCATATGTTTAGTTGGTCCAGGATAATCAGTGAATGGTATTTATTGAGTGCTTACTGTGTGCAGAGAGCACTATACTAAGCTCTTGAGAGAGTATGATACAACAGAATTAGCAAACACGGTCCTTGCCATAATGAGCTTACAGCCTAAAGGGGATGTTGGTCATTTAATCACTGAAGAGACAAAACTGGCATTTGGTGATATCCTCGTTGTCTGAGGAGCTCTATTTGGGAACCTGTTTTTCACCACAAATGAAAAGGTGACTAAGAAAAAGAGGTCTAAAAATTCCCAGCTTCCCTATACCCAAAACTGGCTCATCAGAGAGCATGCCTGGTGAATTTCCATCTGCAGCAAAATAATAAAAAGAAAGTGAATGAACAGAAAGAAAATAACCACTGCATTATGGGACCCCAGCATGTCACTTGATGACTCTCATTGCTTGGGAACTAGCTGGATACAGAGTCGGCATCACAGTCGTAAGTAGAACCAGACTACCTAGAGAAGGAGAGAGAGCAGAGAGAGGAGCTTTTTATTTAATGGCATTTGTTAAGCACTTACTATGTGCTAGGCACTAAACATTGAGCACTAAGCACTGAGGTAGATTAAAGCTAATCAGGTTGGACACATTCCATGTCCCACCTAATAATAATATTGATATTTGTTAAGCGCTTACTGTGTGTCGAGCACTGTTCTAAGCGCTGGGGTAGACACTGGGGAATCAGGTTGTCCCACGTGGGGCTCACAGTCTTAATCCCCATTTTACAGATGAGGTAACTGAGGCACAGAGAAGTTAAGTGACTTGCCCAGAGTCACACAGCTGACAAGTGGCAGAGCTGGGATTCGAAAGTGTTAATCCCCATTTTACAGATGAGGTAACAGAGACAAAGAGAAGTTAATTGACTTGCCCAAGATCACACAGCAGGAAAACGACAGAGTTGGGATTAGAACCCAGATCCCTTGACTCCTAGGCCCATGCTCTTTCCACTAGGCCATACTGTTTCTGCAGATAGTTCCTCTCCTCAGAATATCCCTAATCTATTGGTGTTGCCCTCAGACCTTCCAAACCTACCCAGGGGTCAAAGGGGCTGACTGATGAGTTTTCTTCTGCCTCTAAAAGTAAAAGCATTTTCCTATCATCATCAGCAAATATGATGATATTTGCCCATCATGAACTGGCCCACAAAAGTATGGTTGGTCAAGTCAGTTCAAAGTGTCCTATTTGACCCTTTCCTCATCTCTCTCAAAGTGAAGCAAGGTAGTGTAGAAGGTTCAATCCTGTTCAATCTATTCAACATACCCATGCCTGAAAATGCAACGTGTTCCATTTAAACTGTGAGCCTGCTATTGGGCAGGGATTGTCTCTATCTGTTGCCGAATTGTACTTTCCAAGCACTTAATACAGTAGTGCTTTGCACATAGTAAGCACTCAATAAATACTACTGAATGAATGATCTAGAAACTGGTGTCAGTATATACTCCTAATCCTCTCAGAAACTCCTCTAACCCCAGAGTTTCTTCTCAGGTCTTTGAGTCTGTTGCCCGGAATTTGTTTGAATAGTGAAAAGGTGGACTGAAAAGAGCACGGGCTTGGAAGTCAGAGGTCGTGGGTTCTAATCCCGTCTCTGCCACTTATCTGCTGTGTGACTTTGGGCAAGTCACTTCACTTCTCTGGGCTTCGGTTACCTCATCTGTAAAATGGGGATGAAGACTGTGACAACCTGATTACTTTGTATCTACCCTAATGTTTAGAACAGTGATTGGCACACAGTAAGCACTTAACAAATACCATTATTATTATTATTGTTATTCACTCCTCCTATGATTGTTTTTATAAAGAAGTTATTCAAACAGAAAATGAAATTGTTAAACAAGCATGTAATTAGTGTTCTGAGTACTTGCTAATGAAATATAATTTTAAATATTTTGGTTTTTGGTACACAAACAAAGGCAAGGGTTTGGATTTTCACTGTTCTGCAGGTCCTATTTTGAGTGATTGAGTTTTCACTAAACTGCCTCCACATCCTTCCAGGCATAGAGTTTCACTGAAAGTTTTCTCCTTCTCACCGATGCCCTGCCCTCTTCTTTTGCTTACTTGAGCTGATTTACCCTAAAGGATAAGCACCTGCTCATTCCCTGCCTCTCTCAGCAGCTAGGAAGGGAGTGACATCACATGTTTACAAGAAGATTTCCTGCTATTCATTCTTCTTCCCTCAGGAAATGCCACTTCATTCCAACTGATTTGGAGTACCCAGAAGAATTTCAGTGAAGGCTGGGTGTTTTTTGAAAGGCACCAATAAATGTTCCCATGGACAAGCAGAGAGACTGATAAAAATATTTTATTGCTAGATTTATATTCCCAGAAACAGTAAGTTATGGTTTCACATTTTAAGATTATGTTTGATATATTTGAAGGATCATAAATGAAGGATGAATGAATGATGCTCAGTGAGAAGGGAAATAGGGTGCTTATATAGGTTCATTTTTCTTCCTCATTATTAAAAGAAAGGCATGTTTGGGCAGGATTTCTGGTCTTAATTGATTTTCTGTTTGTATTACGGGAATTCCAGAAATGACAGAAACAAAAGCTTATTAATAATAAGGAGGGGAATAGGAATTTACATCCAAACCTCCTTCAGATTCCTGGGTGAGATTTTATACACACACACACAATTTAGCTGTGTGTTGGAAGATGACCTCATTGTGGACACTGATATTGAGGGAAGCAATATGGGCTAGTGGAAAGAGCATGAGTGTCCAGGAATCAAAAGTTCCCAAGTTCTAGTCAGCTCTCCCACTCTTCTCCCACCTTCTGTGCTATCCTGAGTAAATCAATTAACCTCTCTGATTCTCATTTGACTCAACTTTGATACTTGTTTCTCCTGAGATTGTGAGCAGCTGAAGGCACAGAGATTGTCTATGATGTGATTATCTATCTTGTAACTAACCCCCCACTATTTAGCAGAGTGCTTTGATGTTATCTGATAATAATAATAATGGTGTTTGCAAGTTCAAATGATCTAACCAAGCTAAGAAGCAGCGTAGTCTGGTGGAAAGGGCACAAGATTGGGAATCAGGAGACCTGAGTTCTAATCTTGAATCTCTGGCTCATTGTGTGACCTTGGGCAAGTTATGTAACTTCTCTGTGCCTCCGTTTCCTAATCTGTAAAATGGAGATTAAAAACTGTTCTCCCTTCCCCTCAGACTTTGAGCCTAAGGTCCTAAATTCACTGTGGTCCAGGAATGCGTCTACCAACTCTGTTGTACTGTACTCTCCCAAGTACTAAGTACAGTGCTCTGCACACAGTAAGTGTGTAATAAATACCACTGATGGCAATAAGCCCTGGGGGATGTGTTTGACCTAATTCTCCTGTACCTACCCCAGAGCTTGGCACATAATTAGTACTTAGCAAATATTATTATTATTGTTGTTAGTGCTATCATTATTATGTGGGATAAACATAGGTGCTTAACAAATGCTTTTATTATTATCTTAGATAAACATCCCTTCTAGAGTATGTACTGAAAAGATTGCCCCATACTAAACTGTTGAATTTTTACTCTCAGATTCTGCTGCCATTTCTGTTTCTCCCTCTTGGTGCTGTGACTTGCCAAAGGCCTCTGTTCTGAGACAGTCATCTCATTTCTAATTGCTGAATGTCAAATAAAATGTTTGATTTCACATACATGGAAATGTTTGGATTTTTTTTTCCATTCAAGACCCATTTATGACCCAAGTGACCACAGCCTAGTGCTGTGTCATAGACCAAGAACTGTCAACATGGCAGTCATCACTGAAGCAGCATGGCCTAGTGGGAAGGAGCATGGGCCTGGGAGTCAGAGGACCTGGGTTCTAATCTCAGTTTTGCCACTCACCTGCTGTGTGACTTTAGGCAAGTTACTTCATTTCTCTATGCCTCAGCTCCAGCTGCAAAATGGGGACTATTCTCCCTTAGACTGTGAGTCCCCCCATGGAACCTGATTATCTTGTATCTACCCCAGTGCTTACTAAAGTGCTTGGCATATAGTAAGCACTTAACAAATTATATAATTATTATTGCTAATTATCATGGTAGCTGTTCAGGTTTTTGCCATCCATGAGACCCAACCATTTCTCTGGATTCCTTCTGAACTTCTCCACCTCATGGAATGCCCTAAGTTGTTCTTTGTCATAAACCTCCACTGCTGATGACAGAGTTCCAACTGGCAGAACTAGTTGCCTGATTCCCATAGCAGTGCTTGTTCCACTGCACTATCAACCATGCTCGAAGTAGTATAATCCACAAAGAGTGACAACCACAAGCATGGACCCCTACCTTCTCCTAATTACGTGAGGTCCCTAAAAAATCTAAAACTTTGGGATGCTCTGGTTGTGACTGGACTCTGAGTGGTCTGATCAACAGTATCCTAAGACCCTACTGATCCCCTTTAACCACTGCACTTGTTGGACACTGCACTTTGTCTATTTTCATAAAAATAATGATAATAATGGTATTTGTTAAGTGTTTACTATATGCCAAGCACTATAATAAGTTCTGGGGTAGATATGAGATCGTCTGGTCCCACAAGTGGCTTATAGTCTCAGTAGGAGGAAGAACAGGTATTGAATCCCCATTTTGTAGGTGAAGGAACTGAGGCACAGATAAGTTAGGTCACTTGCCCAAGATCACATGGCAGGTTTGTGGCACAGCCGACATTAGAATCCAGTTCCTCTGATTCCACTAAGCCACGCTGCTTCTCTATCCTTAGGCGAGCCTCTGCAGAGCCAGAGACGATATTTAATTCTCTCCTGTGTACTTATTCCCAGTACTTAGTATGCTTAGTACACTAAGTTCACTTAATTGTACTTAGTAGATACTTAAATATTATTATTACATCTATTACTATGTCAAAACTCATTAGGATTACTGTTTGTGTGTGTATATCAAATGACAACTCGCTTGTTATCTAGATAAGAACATATTAACTTAGTGTTTATGTGCTAAGTACTGGAGTAGTAATAATAATTATTGTGATATTTGTTAAGCACTAACCATGTACACAAGATAAATACATGATAAGTACAGTGAAGGATCATTCAGATCGAGTCAGATTTGATTCTGCTTGCTTGGGGCTCTCAGGGAAAACAGGGGATTACAAACAAAGGCAACAATAGCAAACAATTATAAATGCAACAAACCAAGATAGTGTTACCATAGGTGTAAACAGTCGTTGTAGGAGTGACTCCCCACTCAAGGCAACAGATTCTAACTGCAGTAGCCTCCCCTGGTTGGGGAAAACAGGGAAGCTGAATAGGGTCTCAAAAAGATGCCCCTCTCCCCCACCTCCCGAGAACCAGTGACCAGATGCATCCTCCCCACACTCACACACAGAACCGGGGCCTTGGGCCAGGTGTTGCAAGCTTTTGCTGGGCAGACTACTGTCTGAATATAATAGACCTTGCTACGGCTTTAGTTGTATTTATTGAGGACTTACTGTGTGCAAAGCATTGTACTAAGCGCTTGGGAGAGTACAGAATAACAATTCTCAGACAATATATATATTCCCTACCCACAACAAGCTACTGCTTCTACTGCTGCTGCCAATACACCAGCCTTTCCATGTCCCAGGGTTCTTTGCCTCCAGGGCTGCGGAGATGTGGGGATAGAGGCTGGACCAGAGCAGAATAATAATAATAATAATAATGGCAATAATGTCAAACACTGGAGTAGATACAAGTTAATCACGTTGGGCAAGGTCCCTGTCCAATTTGGGGCTCATAGTCTTAATCTCCATTTCACAGATGAGGTGACAGAGTCCCAGAGAAGTTAATTGACTTCCCCAAGGTCACCCAGCAGCCAAGTAGTGGAGCTGGGAAGTTGGGGGAGAGCTGCCTGACTTCTTCTCCATGAATTCCTCCTCCTTCTCTCGTCCTCCACTACTGCCTGTAGGTCCAGCCCTAAACACCAGATTTGCAATCCCAGAAGTTTGGGACTGCCTGCCATGCAAGGGGCCAGTTTCCTTCTAAAGCAAATCCCCTCAAACCCAAACAAAAAACGCCATTCATTATTACTCACAGGAAACTCAAAACAACAGCAGTAGAGAGAAGTAAATTAGAGGGGATAAAACAGAACAGACAAATTACCCCATTTTGAAGACATTCAGCCTGAGAAAACTATTTCTGACAAGTAGCTTTCAAAAGATGAAAATAATAAATATGCCTGTTGGTCAAGATGACCTCTTGACCTTGACCTCAAGAGAGAGATGACCTCAAGATGACCTCAAGATGACCTCAAGAGGGACCTTGACCTCTCTGCTGCCTTTGACACTGTCGACCATCCCCTCCTCCTCCATACCTTATCTCACCTTGGCTTCACGGACTCCGTCCTCTCCTGGTTCTCCTCTTACCTCTCTGGCCGATCATTCTCGGTCTCCTTCGCTGGAGCCTCCTCCCCCTCCCATCCTTTAACTGTTGGAGTTCCTCAAGGGTCAGTTCTTGGCCCTCTTCTGTTCTCCATTTACACTCACTCCCTCGGTGAACTCATCCGATCTCACGGCTTTGACTACCATCTCTACGCAGATGACACGCAGATCTACATCTCCGCCCCTGTCCTCTCCCCCTCCCTTCGGGCTCGCATCTCCTCCTGCCTCCGGGACGTCTCCACCTGGATGTCGGCCCGCCACCTAAAACTCAACATGAGCAAGACTGAGCTCCTCATCTTCCCTCCCAAACCCGGTCCTCTCCCAGACTTCTCTATCACCGTCGATGGCACGACCGTCCTTCCCGTCTCTCAGGCCCGCGATCTCGGTGTCATCCTTGACTCGTCCCTCTCGTTCACCCCACACATCCTATCCGTTACCAAGACCTGCCGGTTTCACCTCTACAATATCGCCAAGATCCGCCCTTTCCTCTCCACCCAAATGGCTACCTTACTGTTACGGGCTCTCGTTATATCCCGGCTAGACTACTGTGTCAGCCTTCTCTCTGACCTCCCTTCCTCCTCTCTCGCCCCGCTCCGGTCTATTCTTCACTCCGCTGCCCGGCTCATCTTCCTGCAGAAACGATCTGGGCATGTCACTCCCCTTCTTAAACAACTCCAGTGGTTGCCTATCGACCTCCGCTCCAAACAAAAACTCCTCACTCTAGGCTTCAAGGCTCTCCATCACCTTGCCCCTTCCTACCTCTCCTCCCTTCTCTCTTTCTACCGCCCACCCCGCACGCTCCGCTCCTCCGCCGCCCACCTCCTCACCGTCCCTCGGTCTCGCCCATCCCGCCGTCGACCCCTGGGTCACGTCCTCCCGCGGTCCTGGAACGCCCTCCCTCCTCACCTCCGCCAAACTGATTCTCTTTCCCTCTTCAAAACCTTACTTAAAAATCACCTCCTCCAAGAGGCCTTCCCAGACTGAGCTCCTCTTCCCCCTCTACTCCCTCTGCCATCCCCCCTTTACCTCTCCGCAGCTAAAGCCTCATTTTCCCCTTTTCCCGCTGCTCCTCCACCTCTCCCTTCCCATCCCCACAGCACTGTACTCTTCCGCTCAACTGTATATATTTTCGTTACCCTATTTATTTTGCTAATGAATTGTACATCGCCTCGATTCTTTTTAGTTGCCATTGTTTTTACGAGATGTTCTTCCCCTTGACGCTGTTTATTGCCATTGTTCTCGTCTGTCCGTCTCCCCCTATTAGACTGTAAGCCCGTCAAACGGCAGGGACTGTCTCTATCTGTTGCCGACTTGTTCATCCCAAGCGCTTAGTACAGTGCTCTGCACATAGTAAGCGCTCAATAAATACTATTGAATGAATGAATGAATGAATGAATGAAAAGATGCATTTTTTGCCTTTGTGTGATTGGACATTTGTATCTGTTTTGTTTTTTGTTTTTCTCAGCACACCTAATCACTTTAGGCAGTTAACTTTTCCAAGCAAATCGTTCTTGTTTCAAATGAAAGTAAATTATGCAAGTTTCCCGGGTTTAAGCAAGCTGCCCTTGAACATCATTTAATGAAACTTGATTGCTGAATGCTGGAGCTAGAAGCACTGGATAACAAGAGAAGATGGAAGATATTTTTCTTCTTTCAACTTTTTTGGGAGAAGAAAAAATAAAATCTCTATCAGCTTCCTCATTAAATGCTGCAGTGTGAAACAACTCTCACCACTGCCACCTAGTGGAAAGAGCCTGAGCCTGGAAGTCAGAGACCTAGATTCTAATCCCAGCTCCCCCACTTGCCGTCTCTGTGATTTTGGGCAAATCACTTAACTTTTCTATGCCTCAGTTTCCTCTTCCACAAAATGGGGATTAAGACAGTGAGCCCTATTTGGTACAGGGACTGGGTCCAACCTGATTAGCTTGTATCTACCTCAGTGCTGAATACAGTGCCTGGCACTTGTTCAGGGCTTAATAAATACCACTTTAAAAAAACCAAAAAGAAAAAGAAAAAAACTACAGCACTGCTCTGGAGGGAAAGCAGATACTGGTAGGAGTGTTTTGTCCTAGAACCTTGCTGAGAGGCAGTGAAACCTCCGGGGAAGCAGGGCAGGGAGGCAGATATTTGGCTGGCAGGGACTGGGGAGAGCTTCTGATTTTTTCCTCTGTTAATTCTCCCTCCTTCTCTTTCTCCTCCTCCACCACTTGTCCGCAGTTGCAGCCGGGAATCCGGGGGTCCGAGTTATGCCACGAGTCGACCAGAGGGGCCCTGCAGAGCCCCAAGAGGTGGGTCTGAATGTGAACCCCCCCGACTGCCTCAGCCCAACAGACCAGGCCCAGATTAGCCCAGTTGATATTTGGGTTGTCTTTGCCCGGGGCTCTTTCTGCCCCAGGAGTCAGGGGGCAGGGATCTGGGGAAGTTGCATGAAACAGCTTCAGGGCCCCTCCTGGGCTTCAGCGCTTAGTACAGTGCTCTGCACACAGTAAACGCTCAATAAATATGATTGATTGTAAAGTCATTATGGACAGCGAATGTAACTGCTAATTCTCTTGTATTGTACTCTCCCAAGCGCTTAGTACTCTACAGAGTCAATATTTATTGAGTTTTTACTGTATGCAGAACTCTGTACTAAGTCCTTGGGATGTTGTTGTAGTGGTATTTGTTAGATGCTTACTATGTGCCAGACACATACAATATAACAATAAACAGTCACAGACACAGCTTACATAGTAAATGCTCAATAAATACCACTGATTGTTGCAGAATGAGAGCAGGCAGTGTGGTGTAATGGATAAAGGAGGGGCCTGGGAGTCTGAAGGTCATGGATTCTAATCCCAGCTCCACCCCTCGTCTGCTGTGTGACCTTGGGCAAATCACTTTACTTCTCTGTTCCCTCATCTATGAAGTGGGGATGGAGACTGTGAGCCCTATGTGGGACGGGGACTGTGTCCGACCCGATTTGCCCTCTGAACCTCAGTTCTCTCAGCTGTAAAATGGGGATAATAATAATGGTGGTATTTGTTAAGCACTTACTATGTGAGGAACACTGTATTAAGCGCTGGGGAAGATACAGGGTAATTAGGTTGCCCCACATGAGGCTCACAGTTTTAATCCCCATTTTACAGATGAGGTAACTGAGGCACCGAGAAGTGAAGTGACTTGCCAACAGTCACACAGCTGACAAGTGGCAGAGCTGGGATTCGAACCCATGACCTCTGACTCCCAGTCCCGGACTCTTTCCACTGAGCATGCTGGTTCTCTATGGAGACAGTGAGCCCTATGTGGGACAGGGACTGTGTCCAATTCGATTTGCCCTCTGAACCTTAGTTCTTTCATCTGTAAAATGGGGATGAAGACTGTGAGCCCTATGTGGGACAGGTACTGCGTCTGACTCGATTTGCCCTCTGAACCTCAGTTCTCTCATCTGTAAAATCGGGATGGAGGCAGTGAGCCCTTGTCAGACAGCTGACAAGTGGTGGAGCCGGGATTAGAACTCACAACCTCTGGCTCCCAAGTAGGACAGACGGGCCTGCTCTGCTCTTCCCCCTTCCCCTCCCCTCAGCAATGTGCTCATCTGAATATGTTATTTATTACCCTATTTATTTTGTTAATGAGTTGTATATCTCCTTGATCTATATATCTTGATGATATCTTGTTTTCGTTCTGTTCTGTGTTGCTTTGCTGTCTGTCTCCCCCATTTAGGCTGTGAGCCCATCATTGGGAAGGGATTGTCTCTATCTGTTGCCGAATTGTACATTCCAAGCGCTTAGTACAGTGATCTGCACATAGTAAGCACTCAATAAATATGATTGAATGAATGACCTGACCCTGGGGCCAAGCCCCTGGGAGGACCCCCTGTCCAGAAGCACTGGGCGGGCCCTGACTCCCAGCCAGGATGGCCCCAACCCCGGGACCCCCTCCCTGGACCAATCTGTGCCCCCTATGTCCAGCCCTTCCCCCTTTTTCCCCTTCGGCCATGGTCTTGCTCGTTGTGGTGACCATCGGGGTGGCGATGCTGGCCATCCTCATCTTGACCGTGCTGGGACTCTTCACCCTCTGCTCCCACCATGAAAGCCAGTCCTGCTGTCCCTTGATGGGGCCCTGCGACTCTCCAGGAGGGGACTCCCAGGACCCCCAAGGTCCACACTCAATCGGGACTTGGGCCGGAGCCACAGGACTGTGCGCAGAGCACCCTGGATGAGGAGCCGGGAGGAATGGAGAGATGCTAGGAGGCTGGCAGTGCCAACTTCAGGAATGGGGACCACTTCACCCAGCTCCACCCAGCTCCACCCAGCTCCAGTCCCGGAGCTTCAGCAGAAGCTGGTTGCCTTAGTGGCCGGACCATCTGCAGGGCTGAGATGGGTGGTTCTGCCCATGAGAATGGTATTGACATGGGCATTTCCCTATTGACATGGGGAAAACCCTTCAGTTTTCACGCTTGCCATTCTAGCAGCAGACCCTTTGAAGATGTAGTCGGGCCTAATAGACTTTGGTAGGGAGGGAAGGATCCAGGCGCTTAGAACAGTGCTTCACACATAGTAAGCACTTAACAAATACCATTATTATTATTATTATTAACAGAATTGGAAGACATTTCCTGGCAATCCGCATATGTCTTTAAAAATGCAAACTGGGGTAAATTGCATTTATCTTCCCATTCAAATTTATCCACTCAAAATGACGCATTTCCTGAATTTTGAGTATGTTTTCAATCAATCAGTGGTATTCATTGAGTGCTTATTGTGTGTCAAGCACTGTATTAAGTGCATGGGAAAGTACAATACAACAGAGTTGGTAGACCCATTCCCTGCCCACAACAACTTTCAGTCTCAAAGGCAAATAAAAAGTGAAAGTAGAAGTGATTTGTTTGTGGGAAGTGGGGGTAGCAAGAAAGCAGTGTGGCCTAGTGGAAAGAGCATGGGCCTGGGAGTCAGAGAACCTAGGTTCTAATCGTGTCTCTGGCGCTAGTCTGCTATGTGACTTGGGGCAAGTCACTGAACTTCTCTGGACCTCAGTCACATCATCTGTAAAATGGAGATTAAGACTGTGAGCCCCATGTGGGAAATGGACTGTGGCCAACAGGATTGTCTTGTCTCTTCCCCAACACTTAATACAACACCTTGGCACATAGTAAATGCTTAATACCATTTTTTTAGAAAAGTAAATAACCCAGCTCCTATACCTCCCATACTACAGTGTCTTTAAAAAAAACTCTCTATTTTTAGGTTAGCTTGCTTACATTTCAAAAGGCAAAAGCCTCAAATGATCAGGGGTAAAGCCAGGAAAAAAAGGATTTATTTTAGGAACTTAAATCTGTGAGGGAGATTTGCTTTTCTGGGCAAATGCTATTATGTAATGTAGAGAGAGTTATCCTTCATTTTTGGAGATGATTCTGCTGACAAAATCCTATTCATGGGTGCCAGTGTATCCAAAAAGTTCAATGCGAGACCAACATAACTTGTTGTATAGATTGCACATAAGGAGTGATGTCAACCAAGTCCCCGCGTGGTATTTTGAGACTGCGATATTTTTGAAAGGAGAATTGTTTCATCATCCAGCATCATCCGTCCAATAGCACGTATCATGCATCTGCTTATATGCACAACATCGTCAATGATATTTATTGAGCATTTTGTGCAGAGTTTTGTCCTAAGCGCTTGGGAGAGTACAATACAACAGAGTTGGTAGACCCCTTTCCTGCCCACAGTGAGCTCACAGTCTAGAACTTACTGATCAGTACAGAGTGTGGGGGCATAGTATAAGGATGAAAATTCTGACATGGTCTCTGCTCCTCAGGGGGCTCATAATCAAAGAATAAGGGTAGGATGGGAAGTCAGGCAATGGACAAACCAGAAAAGATTGAGGTGATAAAAACAGTAAAACATCATAAGGGAACAAAGACGACAATAAGAGTCACTGTGCAGTATGGCCAGAGGAGCCATTTTCAGGGTCCTTGCTCCTCTAGCAGATTAGCCCTCCTTTCATAATATTAGGGGAGGCTGTAACAGTCAATCAGTGGTATTTATTGAGCGCCACTGTGTATTGAGCAAAGTACTAATAACTGCCACCAACTGGTAAGAGAAAGCAAAAAGGGAAACACAAAAATTGGATTCCCCATCCACCCACCACCTCTGTTAATTCTTGGTTAAGTGCTAACTATGTGTCAGGCATTGTTCTAAGTGTGGTGGTGCATATAAGCAAATCGGGTTGGACACAGTCCCTCTCCCACATAGGTTTCACAGTCCAAGTAGGAGGGAGAACAGGTTCTTCTCTTTGGTAGCATCTCTTGTAAAGAGAGAGGGTAGGGCTTAAACATTGATTAAAAGGATGTTTTAGGATAATCTGACTATTCATTTGCATTACTTGAGGTATCCTTGCAACACAAATAATCAAAAATTAGCGTTAGTGAGGTAAAGTAGTGTGGAAATGTTTGTGTCTTTTAAAGAAAATTTGTCTAGTAAATTTTTTGCACCCTTTCAGTCTGTAAATAGCTAAAAATCTAATGCCACTGTAAGTAATAGGGTCAAGAGGCCCTTTCGTGCTCTGTGAAAAAATTTCTTAAATTTTTTGACAAAAAAAGGAGATTATTTTTAGATTCTACTTTACTCGTATGCCATCTAAAGAAATATATTACAGTAAAGCATCATTTTCTTATTCTATGATCAAGTTATGTTGTTTTGAATTTATTTGTCAAAGAAAAAAGTAACTGTCGCCCCTTTCCCACCTTTTTTTAGCCTGCACGAGAACATCAGTCTTCCAACCGCTTACCAGAAGGGGGCACCAGATCTGAAGGAAAAAAATCTTGTGTTTTAGTTTCCAAAAGCGATTATTCAATCGCTGGAACTATCCGCACTTCTTTGTCAATTAAAGAGTTTGTTCCCCCATATTTCCTTTCTCTCCCCAATGATTTGTAAACATTTCTTCAGTACTTGTTCCATGAAATCTGTTTGTTACTCTGGATTCCAAACTTCAGAGCTTCCTAACCAAATGGCACAACATACTACTGCTATTACTAATGATAATAATGGTATTTGTTGAATTCTTATTATGTGCCGAGCCCTTTGCTAAGCTCAGACAGAGTCCTTGTCCCTCATGGGGCTCACAGTCGACGGAGGAGGAAGAACAGGTATTTAATCTCCATTTAACAGATGAGGAAACAGATAAGAAGCTTCATGTAGTGTCCTGTGGATTTTGCTGTTCTGCTATTGGAAATTTCTTCTGCATATCAGTGGCATGGGGAGGATTTTAAAAAGTTATGGATTTTAAAGTTAGGTGAGCAATATAACATAATGTCATGTATTTTTTAAAAATGAGAGCCAACTTTATATGCTGGATGACCTCCACAGTCTGCTTCCTCTGCTCCTGCATTTTTTTACAGTATTTGTTAAGTATTTACTATGTGCCAAGCAGTGTGTAGAGCCCTATACCCAGTGTTTGGGAGAGTACATAGTAACAGAGTTGACAGACATTATAGTCCATTCTCTAACCACGTAGATGTAGGAATAGAAGCAAACTCCCTAAAGCATACCTTGCATTTTGCAGGGCAAAATATACAAATTATGGAACAGTGACAGCAAAAAACCAGGCTTTATTAGGGTGCACTAGCCAGCTCTATTCATTTTTGATGAGTAGAGGTGAAGCGGTCCAAGTGGTGTCCTCATTTTGAGAAGGTTCTGATAAATCAATCAGTGGTATTTATTGAGCACTTACTCTGTGCAGAGCACTGTACTAAGCGCTTAGGAGATGCAACAGAATTAGCAGACATATTCCCTGCCCACAAGCTTACAGAGTAGAGGTGTGTCTGCAGTTGGAGAAAGCTGGCTACATAGAGGGTGCAATAAGGCCATGGGCAGGTCTAATTGTCTGGTCTACTGTATCTGGGTAGGAGCTTCTCTATCCTAACAGTCAATCAATCACATTTATTGAGTGCTTAACTGTGTGCAGAACACTGTACTAAGCACTTGAGACAGCATAATATAACATTATAATATAATATAATGATAGACATGTTCCCTGTTCCCAGTGAGCTCACAGTCTAGAGGGGGAGACAGACATTAATATAAATAAATTATGGATATAGACATAAGTGCTATGGGGGGGCGGGATGAATAAAAGGAGCAAATCAGGATGATGCCAGAGAGTAGGAGAAGAGGAATGAGGGCTTAGGGAAAACCTTTTGGAGGAGATGTGCCCTCAATAAGGCTTTGGTGGGCAGAGTGATCATCTGTCAGATATGAAGATGGAAGGTATTCCAGGCCAGGGGCAGGATGTGGGCGAGAGGTCGGCGGCAGGATAGATGAGATTGAGGTACATTGGGTAGGTTAACATTAGAAGAGCAAAGTGTGAAGGCTGGATAGTAATAGGAGAGCCGTGAAGTAAGGTAGGAGGGGACAAGGGCACTGAGTGTGTTGAATCACTCCTGGTAAAGCAGGGGTTGTGAAACATTGCAGCAACTAGGAGTTTAGAGTTAAATTTGGGTCTGTCTCCTCCTAGTGGAAAGAGCACAGGCCTGGGTATCAGAGGAATCTAATATTGGTTCTGCCACTTGCCTGCCCTATCGCCTTAGGCAAATCACTTACCTTCTGAATGCCTCGGTTTCCTCATCTGTAAGACAGGGATTCAATCAATGGTATTTACTGAGCACTTAATATGTGTAGAGTACTGTAGTAAGTACAGTACAACAGAATTAGCAGACACGTTCCCTGCCCATAACAAGCTTACAGTCTAGAGGGGGTGACAGACATTAATATAAATAAATTATAATATGTAATTTTAAAATATGTAATACCTATTTTCCTATTGAGACTGAGTCCCATATGGGACAGGGACTGGTCCAACTTGGTTATCTTGTATCTACCCCAGCACTGAGAACAGTGCTTGATATATAGTGAGCTCTAAACAGACACCACTATTTTTATTATTAAAACTATCTCTGAGTTGTACACTCTTCGGCCTTTTCAGCCATTCCCACATCCATGGATAGGATCTCACTGTCAGTAGAAATAGCAGGACAATTAGATATAAAGGAATTTCAGCACCTGAGTTATCTTGTTTTGAAATAGAACAATGTGCAGGTTTGTCTGATGTTATAGAGCCTGCCTGGTTTGTGTCAAAATTATTTAAGAACGTTTATTAATTTCTCTTCTTTGAATGGTTTGTGAAAAATCAAATGACTAGATTTTGCTCTGCCCTCCAACCCAACAGCTTTCCCTGTGGCTCGTGAATGTTTCATATTTGAATCAAATTAGAACTTGTATGTTTTAAAAAAAAGTGTAATGCTTAGCTATGCCAGTTGCCTGCTTTGTGATTTTGGGCAAATCACTTTACTTCTCTAAGCCTCTGTTTCCTCATCTGTAAAATGGGGATTCAATTAGCCTGTTCTCCCTCCTACTTAGACTGTGACTCCCGTGTGGGGCAGTGACTGTATCCTAGCTGATGAAATTGTATCTACCTCTGTGCTTAGAACAGTGTTTGATGCATAGAAAGGACTTAAATTCAATAATACTAAAATAATAAGTGAAAATAAAAGCTGATTTTCAATAGCATTTAAGAAACCCATTTTAAGAAGATTAAAATGGAAGTATGGATGGGTAGGGTAGCTAAAATCCCAAGGCAATCTGGAGTGGGAGTGGCTGAGAGCTGACTGTGATGGAAGTTGACCCAGACCCAAGTATAGATCTACATAGCTCTGCCTATGTGACCCTGGGCAAGTCACTAAACTTCTCTGCTCCTTAGTTTCCTCATCTGTGAGAAGGGAATGAGATAACTGTCTGTTCTTAGATCGTAAGCTCCCTTCCTCCCACTGTGCAATAAGGGATAAGGATCATGTGTAATTCCTTCCTGTGTGATGATTTCTCTTGTACCCACCCCAGTTCTTAGTACACTGCTTGAACATAGTACCTGCTGAACAAATACCACATTATTATTATTCCAGTGCTAGCCATGGAAAACTGAGATATGAGTAACCTGATCTTCTGAGTTACCCACCAGAACCTGCCAACTTTTAGAGGTGTGATAAAAAATAGTATTCATTAATAATTGTGGTATTTCTTAAGCGCTTACTATATGCAAAGCATTGTTCTTAAGTAAGCATTAGGTGCTTACTATGTGCTCAGCACTGTATTAAGTACTGGAGTAGATACAAGCTAATCAGGTTTGTACACAGTCCTCATCCCACATGGGGCTCATATTTTTGCTGATGAGGAAAATGAAACATAGAGCAGTTAAGTGACTTGCCCAACATCACACAGCAGGCAAATGATGGAGCTGGAATTAGAACCCAGGTCCTCTAACTCCCAGATCTGTGTTCTTTTCACTGTTCTTCTCAAATAGATTCTCATCTCTGTGCACTGTAGCGGAGTCAAGAGATTTTTGCCAGGACCTCTTCCTAGACAGCCTGGTAATCTGAAGGTCCTTGAAGGGCTCCCTCTGCCTGATGACTCGGAGAGCACTCAGAAAACAATTTGGTCAGAAAAGACAAGTCCATCCCAGATGACTGCCCTGCTTCTTCCCTGAGCATATTCTCCTCTTCTAAATAGTCTCTGCTCAGCTGAGTGTTTCAGTAGAATCTCTTTAATTGGCTCCACGGTAAAAGGTCTGAACTCTCAGTTGGGGTGATTATAGGAGAAAAAGATTCTCTTCAAGGCTTCCAATTGTTCTAAGTGGCCTACTTTAGCTTATTGACCAGAAAAACGTTGGTATTATGAGCTAACCTAGTCCTAGTTGGCTGCCGGGAAGAGTCATTATTTGCTAACATTAAAGATGAGTCTCTCTGGTAACATCAGTATTTTTCCATTGGCTTATTAAGCAAGACTATATTTAATAAATATTCATGTGATTTTTTTAAATTTATGAAATGAGAGTAATTCATGGAATACTTAGAAGATGGAATGCTCCCCCCATATAGCAGATGTTAGGAGATGAACCTTATCTGTTTCATCCAGAACCAAATAAGCTGAACTCTGAATAAACTTTGGTGAAGAAAGTACCTACTCCCTTGTGAAAACTTTACATTTGGAAAACAATCCATTGCTCTGAAACTGATGAATTCCTCTGTATTTTAGCAGGTAAATCCCTTCACTTCACTCTATCCATCAATATCACTGTCTTTGAAAGGAGAAGCAACTGTGTATGTGTGTGTATAAAATTATCTTCCAAAGCTGTTGCCTTCCTCCTTGCACAAGGCTGAAAAGACCATTGCAGAATTGATGTTCCAATCCACCCTGTGTATTTGTGAAAATTGTCCTGAGGAAGTCACTATTAGCAATACCTCTGTTCTTGAGCCTGCCTCTTCATCGCCCAATCATCCTGTCTGCAGCACTTATCTCCCTACAATTTACGGAGTCTAAAACATTTGTTAAGCTCTCCTTGTTCACTTGCTTTCTTCTTAGTTTACCGTAGTATGGGTGCTTTTTTGTTCTGCTTTCACAACAATGTCTCCTTCGGCACCCTGTTCGGGAATGCTGTATTTCAGTGAGCATTGCTTCAGGGCTAGTGGGCTGATCTCGCTCCAGGGACCCGTTCATCATAACCTTGTTCTGTCATTTAATGCTGATTCACAGGTGACAATGATGAAGTTGTCCAAGAAACTCCATGCATCTTCAGTAGATGTTCCAGGTCTCATGGCCTTGAAAGAGACTGGTCGCCACAACAGTTTGGATTCTCTTTAATTTGAGAAGGAGCGTTACCTAGTGGATAGAGCACAGGCTGGGGAATCAGAAGTATCTGGATCTAATCTCAGCTCTGCCATTTTCTGTGTGACCTTGGGAAAGTCACTTAATTTCCCTCCCCTTCCCCCCACCCTCTGCTCTTCTCCCTTCCCCTACCCTCTGTGCTCATTTGTATATATTATTTATTACCCTATTTATTTTGTTAATGGGGTGTATATCTCCTTGATTCTATTTATCTTGATGTTGTCTTGTTTTGTTTACTTTTGTTTTGCTTTGCTGTCTGCCTCCCCCATTTAGACTGTGAGTCCGTCATTGGTCAGGGATTGTCTCTATCTGTTGCTGGATTGCACATTCCAAGTGCTTAGTACAGTGCTCTGCACATAGTAAGCGCTCAATAAATACTATTGAATGAATGAATGAATTACTCTGTGCCTTATTTACTTCATCTGTAAAAATGGGGATTATGCCTGTGAGCCAGAGATTAACTGTGTCCAAACATTAGCTTGTTTTTTCCCCAGCACCTAGTATAGTGGCTGGCACTTAGTAAACACTTAAAAAGAACGATTTAAAAAACTAGTGTATTTGATGCCAAGATCTTTCGTGATATGTTCTCTCCTCCCCCTCCCCCCACCTCTTTGTCTATTTTTACATTGTTGGGCAGGGTAATGCCTTTGGGTGGTAAAATCTGATGACAGCAAGGAGTTCTCCGTGGAAAATTTTTGTGTGGAGGTTTTTTCCTGGTGAAGGTTGACATTTAGCCATAGTTCCCTTCAGACTAACTGTCATGCCTTAGCACTAAGCAGGTCATAAACTATGAAGCAGTCCTCAGATCATCTGCAAGTCTTTCTATATGTTTGTATTCAGACCAAAGTCATTAAGATAATTGTATGGTGTTTCTGGTCATACATTACTTATATTCACATACTTCTCAGAGGAATTCAGGAAGATTTTATTTTATTTTTATCATTATTATTAGTCTTTACTTATGGTTTTTGTTAAGCATTTACTACCTGTGCCAGCACCAGGTACTATACTAAGCAGTGAAGTAGATACAAACTAATCAGGTTGGACACAGTCCATGCCCCACATGGGGCTCACAGTTTTAATCTCCATTTTACAGACGAGGTAACTGAGACAGAGAAATTAAGTGATTTATCCAAGATCGCCAAGAAGACATGTGGCGGAACTGGGATTAAAACCCATGATCTTCTGACTCTCAAGCCCATGCTCTATCCACTACGCCATGCTGCCGCCAGGCAGAGTTTACGGTGGTGTCGGGCTATTTTTTTTAATGCTATTGCTAAAGTGTTTATCATGTGCCAGGCACAGTACTAGGCTCTGGAGTAGATTAAACATAATCAGGTTGGACACAGTCCCTGTCCCACCATAGAACTCACCGTCTTAATCTTCATTTTATAGATAAGGTAATTGAGGCACAGAGAAGTTGTGACTAACTTAAAAAAAAAACAAAACCCAAAAGATATCAGTCAACCAAAGCTGAACTAATTGTTCTGAGATAGCTTATGACAAGTAAGACTCCCTCCCCCATGACCACATTTCTGGTTATGAACCAGATCACTTACAGCTCCTACAAGAGGCAAGGAGAGGAGGCAAAGATCTGCCCCGTTAGTTTAAATCTGGAAGAGTGCCTGGAGCAGCTTACTGGTAAAGGCTGAAAGGAAAAAAAACAAACGTTTTTGAGACATAAGGCAACATCCGCCATATAAAATGCCACAGCACGATGATGGCAGCTCAGAATGCTTTTCTGTTTGAGTCTAAATGTCAATGACTTCTAAAAAACCCAAAATAGCTTTTCTCCTGAAAGGCCCTAATCAAATGCCAATTTCCTAATACAGTTGATTACCATCAGGAAAAGTAGATTTCAAGATGTTGTATGAGTAATAAATTTATTAAGCTACTATGGTAGTGGCACAGAGCATCACAGAGTAAGAGCACTGTATCGATACTATCTTAAGGAAAGACAAAACAAGATTTCTGTGTATATAGCTATTCTTCCCTGTCCCGACTGCTAAAAAAATTGATTTCTGAGGAACACTGATACAAGTAATTGGCGATAGGCCTAATTTTTTACTTAGTTACACATGAAAACAATTCTACTGGCTTGAAAAACTAGGTTTTTGAAATCGAGTGGGTGATATGAAAAATAAACTTTTCTGGTTTCAGGAGAGAAGACTGCAGATACAGATAGTTTACGGAGTGAGGAGGGGTCTGCTAATGAGGGGATCCTGAGAACATCTGGTTTTCTGGCCACTGGACCTGTGCCCTTAGGCCTCGTCATTCCTGTTCCAACAGGGCAAGGGGAGAACTTTGGGGGGCCCGGCAGCCTTTAGCAGCATATCCGCTTCATCTAGCGGTTTCTCTGACAGTAGGAAGGTGACATCAACACGTGCCTCCGTGTCAGGGCTTAAGCCACGGTCTAGGTTTGGGGGAGACCCAGACCCCCAAGCCTGCCCTTGAATTTGGACACAAGGGGGAGGGTCCCATCTGTCCGGGCCTCGGGATCCAGGTGATAGGGCAAGGGCACCAGGTCCGGGGCTTGGAGGAGCACGAGGGGGCCCAGAAAAGGAGGAAACAGACAGGCGGTGGAACTGCTGAGCAAGAGCACTGGGACCAGCTGACCGGGTCCCAGGCCAGGGACCGGGCGGCCCAGCGGCCTGGTGGCTCCGTTGACCCCTGACCCCGGGTCAGAGGGTGGTGGTCCGGGAGGGGCAGGGCCCGCTGGGGCCGGGGCCATCCCCTGGGAGCTCGAGGCGGGCCGGGGGGCCGGCCGGGTCATCCCCGCTGCCCCCGGGACGGCTCTGCACGGCCGTGGCAAAGTAGTCGCCGGGCTCATCGGCCGCCGCAGCTCCCGCCCAGCCGCCCCCGCCGCCCCCTCCGCCGCACAGCAGGCGCTGGAAGCTGCGCTTGAAGGGCTCCGAGAGGAAGCCGTAGAGGATGGGGTTGGCGCAGCTGTTGGCGTAGCCCAGGATGACGGCCAGCTGGCTGACCGTGGCGTCGCCCCGCCCGGCGAACACGCTGACCAGCTGCACCACGTAGAAGGGCATCCAACAGAGGACGAAGACCGAGACGACGCTGACCACCATGACGGTGATCTTGCGCTCGGAGCGGCGGCGCTGCTGCCAGCCGGCCCTCAGGGCCACCCCGCGGAGCTTGGCCAGGATGAGGGCGTAGCACAGGCCGATGGCGCCCACGGGCAGCACGAAACCCAGGAGGCACGTGTAGAGGGCGAAGCCCACGAGCCAGCTGCGCGCCGGCTCCGGCATGAGCACGTTGCAGGCCACGGTGCCGTCGCGGTTGGCCGCCGTGCGCGCCAGGACGGCGATGGGCAACATGACCAGCAGCGCCAGCGCCCACACGGCCAAGCTGACCAGCTTGGCCACGCGTGGACGGCGCAGGCGTGCGGCGCGAAGCGGGTGGACCACGGCCACGTAGCGGTCCACGCTGAGCACGGTCAGGCCGTAAACGCTGGTGAACATGTTGAGGGCGTCCAGGCTGAGCAGCAGGCGGCACAGGGCCGCGCCGAAGGGCCAGTGGCGCAGCAGCGCGGCGGTGACCAGGAACGGGACGCTGAGCAGCAGGAGTTCGTCGGCCACCGCCAGGTTGAGGATGTACAGGTTGGTGGCCGTGCGCATCCGCGCGTGGCGAAGGATGACGAAGATGACCATGGAGTTGCCGCCCAGCCCCACGAGGCACACCAGCGAGTAGACCAGGGCGATGAGGACGGCGCCCCCGACGCTCCCGGCCTCGACGGACCCCTCGCCCTCCTCCGTCCCATTGGGGGAGGGCAAGCCAGTGTCGTTGGGGGACATATCCCCGCAGTCTGGGATGGGGACCTCCGCTACAGCGCGGCTCCGGCTACAACGCGACCCAGGGGAGCCCCGCCAACGGCGCGGCTCTGGTTACAGCGCGATTCCTGCTACAGCGCGGCTCCTGCAACGGCGGGACGCCGGCTACAGCGCGACTCCGGCTACAACGCGGCTCTGGTTACCGCGCAACCCGCGGAAGCCCCGGCAACGGCGCGACTCCGGCTATAACGCGACCCCCGGTGCCGGGAGGAGAAGGCGGCGGTGATGAGCCTCGTCGGGTCGCATGGCAGGACCGGCTGCTTCGCGGTGGCCGAGCGGGGGGTCGATGCGGGCGGGGGGTCGATGCGGGCAGGCGGTCGATGCGGGCAGGCGGTCGATGCGAGCCGGGAGTCGAAACGAGCGCGGCGGCACCCACGGAAAAAAGCAGAAGAGATGGGGTGGGCTGCCTGCCCATCGCCACGCCTCCCCCAGCCCCGCCACGCCCCCCCCCAAGCTCCCCCCAAACGGGGAGGGGGGTCGGCCTCCCCTGGGGTCCCTCCTCTCCTCTCCGGGGTCCGGGTCGGCAGGACCCGGTCACCCCCTCCCCAGGGACCCGGAGAGGACAAGCCTCTTCTCCCTCCTTCCCTGATCGGCGCGCTCAAGACATTCTCCCCCTGCCCGCGCTTGGAGATAATAATAATAATAGTATTGGTTAAGCGCTTACTATGTTCCAGGCCCTGTACTAAGCGCTGGGGTGGATACAAGCAACTCGAGGGGGACACAGTCCCTGTCCCACAGTGGCAAGAGCCCGGGCTTGGGAGTCAGAGGTCATGGGTTCGCATCCCGGCTCTGCCACTTGTCAGCTGTGGGACTGCGGGCAAGTCATTTAACTTCTCCGTGCCTCAGTTACCTCATCTGGAAAATGGGGATTAAGACTGTGAGCCTCATGTGGGACAACCTGATTACCCTGTAATAATATTGTTAATAATGTTGGTATTTGTCAAGCGCTTACTCTGTGCAGAGCACTGTTCTAAGCGCTGGGGTAGATACAGGGTAATCAGGTCGTCCCACGTGAGGCTCACGGTTAATCCCCATTTTACAGATGAGGTCACTGAGGCCCAGAGAAGTGAAGTGACTCGCCCACAGTCACACAGCTGACAAGTGGCAGAGCCGGGAGTCAAACCCATGACCTCTGACTCCGAAGCCCAGGCTCTTTCCACTGAGCCACGCTGTGCCTCAGTTACCTCATCTGTAAAATGGGGATGAAGACTGTGAGCTTCGTGTGGGACAACCTGATGACCCTGTATCTCCTCCAGCGCTTAGAACAGTGTTCTGCACATAGTAAGCGCTTAACAAATACCAACATTATTATTATTACAAGCAATTCGAGTGGGACACAGTCCCTGTCCCACAGTGGAAAGAGCACGGGCTTGGGAAGACTGTAAACCCGTCAATGGGCAGGGATTGTCTCTATCTGTTGCCGAATTGTACATTCTAAGCGCTTAGTACAGTGCTCTGCCCATAGTAAGCGCTCGATAAATACTACTATTGAATAAACAATACTATTGAATCAGAGGTCGCGGGTACTAATACCGGCTCTGCCCCTTGTTGGTATTTGTTAAGCGCTTACTATGTGCCGAGCACTGTTCTAAGCGTTGGGGTAGATACAGGTTAATCAGGTCCCATGCGGGGCTCACAGTCTTAATCCCCATTTTCCAGATGAGGTAACTGAGGCACAGAGAAGTTAAGTGACTTGCCCAAAGTCACACAGCTGACAAGCGGCGGAGCCTCAGCTGTGGATTTTGGGCAAGTCCGCGTTTAGACTATGAGTCCGTCATTAAGCAGGGATTGTTTCTCTCTGTTGCCGAATTGTACATTCCAAGCGCTTAGTACAGTGCTCTGCACTTAGTAAGCGCTCAATAAGTACTATTGAATGAATGAATTTCGCTGTGCCTCAGTTACCTCGTCTGTCAAATGGGGATGAAGACTGTGAACCCCAAGCGAGATAACCCGATTACCTGGTATCTACTTTAGTGATTAGGACAAGGCTTGACACATAGTAAGCGCTTAACAAATATCATGATAATTAAGCAGCGTGGCTTAGTGGTCAGAGGTTATGGGTTCTAATCCCAGTTCCCTCACATGTCAGCTGTGTGACTTTGGACAAGTCACTTAACTTCTCTGTGCCTCAGTTACCTCATCTGGAAAATGGGGATTAAGACTGTGAGCCCCACGTGGGACAACCTGACTGTATTCAATAGTATTTATTGAGCGCTTACTATGTGCAGAGCACTGTACTAAGCGCTTGGAATGTACAAAATGACTACCTCGTATCTACCCCAGCGCTTTAGAACAGTGCTTGGCACAGAGTAAGCGCTTAACAAATACAAACATTATCATTATTATTATTCATAATCCCCGTTTTTTTTACAGATGAGGTAACCGAGGCACAGAAGAGTGAAGTGACTTGCCCACGGTCACACGGCAGACAACTGGCCGAGGCGGGATTAGAACCCACGACCTCTGATTCAATAGTATTTTTCATTCAAGAGTAGTATTTATTGTGCCGTATTTATTGTGCATTTATTGTGCTCTTTCGACTACGCCAGGCTTCTTCGCATGCAGAGATCCTTGCGGATTGCGCACACCCGTTCCTCGTGATAAACTGGGCGTTGACGCTCTGCTCCGGCCAAATCCCGCGCACCTGGAACCAGTTCCGAATCAGCTCCTTAGGGGCACGAGGGGCAGGAGTCGGATTAAGTGGCAGGGGGGTCGCTTGGATGCCCCCACCCCCTGTCCCGTGGATACGATCCGTTCCACCGGGCCGCCAGGTGAGTGGCTGGGAGGGGCCCTGCCCGGGCCAGGACCTGACGGATGAAGGAGACGGTGCCTTTGAAGATCCACGGTAAGGGTATTTGGGATTTGGGAAAAAAATTCCCTCTGGAGAACTTTTGTCGGAGGCGACTAAGCAGCTCCCCAGTCAGCCGCCCACATAATAATGATGGTATTTGCTAAGCGCCTACTAGGTGCCAAGCACTGTTCTAAACTCTGGAGTAGATAGATACAAGGTAATCAGGTTGCCCCACGTGGGGCTCATAGTCTTCAACCCCATTTTACAGGTGAAGTAACTGAGGCACAGAGAAGTGAGGTGACTTGCCCAAAGTCACACAGCTAAGGGGAGGAGCTGGCATTAGAACCCACGATCTCTGATTCCCAAACCCGTGCTCTTTCCACTAAGCCAAGCTGCCGCTTTGCCCACCTGTGCCCTTTTCCCAACGCACTCCAAGGCTCCCTTCACCCGCCCACGGCATAGTGGATAGAATACGGGCCTAGGAGTCCAAAAGTCATGGGTTCTAATCCTGATCTGCCACTTGTCTCCTGTGTGACAAATCACTTCACTTCTCTGAGCCTCAGTTCCCTCGTCTGTAAAATGGGGATTGAGACTGTGAGTCCCACGTGGGACAGGGACTGTGTCCAAAACAATTGGTTTGTATCCACCCCAGCGTTTAGTACAGTACCTCGCAAATCTTAAGTGCTTAACAAATACCCCAGTTATTATCATTACCACACACACCGGGCAGGTTGCCCCGGATACCACCCGACTCCCCCATCAGCTCTTTCAGCTCCACGGGGAGGGAGTTAACAAGTGGATGCAGCTTGATTTAATTAACTCGCCTCCCTAATGCATACTTGCTTCTAACCCTGCCTCCCGCTACTTGCCTCTCTGCATCCTGCGTGCCTCCCTGTCCGAGAGCTTCAGTGACTAGCTATTGGTGGCCATCTAAAGGAAATCTCTGAAACCACGGGTCAAGGTCCTGCCTCAACTTCCCCACTCTAACTCATCTGGGCCAAGGAGAAAACCTGCTGTTGAGAGTGGTAAATCAATTATTCAGTGGTATTTATTATGTTGGTATTTGTTAAGCACTTACTATGTGCCGAGCACTGTTCTAAGCGCTGGGGTAGATACAGTCTAATCAGGTTGTCCCACGTGAGGCTCACAGTTAACCCCCATTTTACATATGAGGTAACTGAGGCCCAGAGAAGTTAAGTGACTTGCCCACAGTCACACAGCTGACAAGTGGCAGAGTCGGGATTCGAACTCAGGACCGCTGACTCCCAAGCCCGTGCTCTTTCCACTGAGCCACGCTGCTTCTCTGAGTCCTTATGGTGTCAGAGCACTGTGCAAAGCACTTGGGAGAGTTACAATATAAGAGTAGGTAAACATGTTCCCTGTGGTGAAAGGGTCTTTAAGTCCTGTGGGCAGTTGGTGTTTCCCTAACTTTGCTTGGTAAGGGACAGGAAAAACTCACTCGCCAGCAGTGAGTAATAGGGAGAGTAATTTTGCTATGTCCTGCTCACCCACTTACTGAGCCTCAAATCAGAATTACCTAATGCCAACTCAGCCACAAGTCGCCTGCGTGATCATGGGCAAGTCACTTAACTTCTCAGTGCCTCAGTTGCCTCATCTGTGAAATGAGGATTAAGACTGTGAGCCTGATGCGAGACATGGACTTTGTCCAACTTGATTAGCATCTACCCCAGAGCTTAGAACAGTGTATTAAGCACATAGTAAGGGCTTAATAAATTCCATTAAAAAACTTATCTGACTCTTCAAGTAAATTACAGATTCACAAGCATGTATCTATATATGTATATCTATAGTGTTTATGTATAGATAGTGTTTATGTAAAGATAGAGGTCTAGAAGCAGAAATGAGGCATAAAGGAGTTACTCTGGTCCAAAATTAGCAATACTGGAGAATCTTGACTGAGAATCATTACATTCAGTATAACAGTAAAATCATCACAGTGTAAGTCTTAGTAAAGAACCTGCTCTTATACTTTTTTGGAAAGAAATTAATGGTGCAATGACTGGTTCACTTTTAATTTTGAGCAGAATTTTTTTTTTCTCAAACTAAGACTTTCTAGCCAGTTAAATGATCTTCCAGGGAAAATCCTTGAGGTTCATTTGACTAGAGCCATTTAAAATTAAACAATCTATTATTAGATCATTGCAAATCAACAGATCCCAAGTTAAGATTTAGGGAGAAATTAGTCCAGTGGGAAAAATCTAGTGGGAGTCAGAGAACCTGGGTACTAATTCTGTCTCTACTACTTACCAGCTGTGTGACCTTGGGCAAGTCACTTAACTTCTCTATGCCTCAGTTTCTTCATCTGTAGAATGGGGATTCAATACCTCATATTCCTCCTGCTTAGACAGTAAGCTCCATGTGGGACTTTGACCTGATTATCTTGTATCTTCTCTAGTGTTTAGCACAGTGCTTGGCACATAAGTGCTTAACAGATATATGACATTATGGTGACTTTCATTGTTCAGAACACGTTTAAGAAATCACATAGTTTATAGTTGCTTGTACTTTACAATAATCAAATTTATTGGTTATTTTTATTGACCCTTATCACAGCTTTAGCCCTTTTGTTGTTTTATTATCCCCACATAGTGCATGGAAACTGTGAGGGAATTAAATAGAAAATACCTACCTCGCTCTTTGGAGAAGATAAATTACATCGAATTCTCTGCAGATTTTTTTCATCTGGCATTGTAACATAATTAGGGTTTTAAAGTTTCATATGTGGCATTTTCAATCATTCAAAAGTTGGCAAAAGGTGGAAAATATAAAGAGCAAGAGAGATGGAAGCATAAGATCATAAGAAATGTCATTACTAGATCAGACCAATAGTTCATCCGGAGTGATATTCTGTCTCCTCAGTTGGCAAGAAAAGATGCTTGAAGGGACCATCTAGTAATTGTCCTCTTCAGTGGTTCCCTTCAGAATCCTTTCATTAACTGATGGTTCCTACAGCCTTCCGTGTGCTGATTTGACTATGCTTTTGTTTACATTTCCTGAAATCACATCTCTTCCAAGAAGCCTCCCCTGATTAAGCTCTCATTTCCCTTTCCTTTTATCACCCGCGTCCCTAACTATCACATCAGCCCTTCTGTGTCTCCCAGACATTTAGTTAGGTACTCCTTTCAGTCTGACCCCTCCTGTAGCACTTCTGTACTTCATTGCTTCACTTCACCTACAATTTATGTTAATGTCTGTTTTCCATACTGGAATTGTAAGATCACTGAGGGCAAGGATCATATCCTCTTACCAATCAATGGCATTTACTGAGTACTTACTGTGTGGAGATCACTGTACTAAGCATTTGGAAGAGTATAATGCAACAGACTTGTTGGTAGACATGTTCCCTGCCCACAGAGAGTTTGCAGACTACTCTGTAGCACTCTCCTTAACAGTACAGTGCTCTGCTCTCCACATAATAGGTGCTCATTAAATGCTATTGATTGACTTGAACTTTCTCCCATCCCTAATTTCCCTCTAATAAGTCATTATGGATCTCTTTGATGAACCTATCAATGAACTGTTGATATGTTCTATCTTGCACAACTTGCAGTGGTGTACATTCTCCTTGTTTGACCCTCATGAAAAGGCATTCCCTTTTTGTTTTTTTTTAAGTCCATGTCCTTGTCTTAGTTATGTGGAATTTGGTGAACTATAACTTTGTATTTGTCCTGCCTCCATGCCTCCACGATTTTATAGACTTCAATCATGCCCCTTCACAGTTTGGGTCTTTTGGCATTAAAAAGTACAGAACTTTATGAAGTGTTCCAGGTAACAGATCTCCCATTACTTTATATAGTGGTAAGCTAAGCATTCATTTTGTTTCTCTATATTTCCATTTTCTTGGGTGTATAAGCTTTTTTATAAACATTGGAAAAAATGTGGGTATCGTGATAAAGACACCAAATGGGTCACCCTTCCATTTCATTTATTTCACATTTGCTTCAAATCTCCCACTTTCAAACTCCAGTGGGTGTTAAAACCCTGAATGACCTTCATTTTTGAGAGAACATTACAAGGGATGAGATTGTCCAGTTGAGTGGTGGAGTGGCTGATATAACTGCAACAGGGCTGACACTCCATTCCACACAGGGTCCCTGGAATGATAGTCCCTTGCAGCACTGATATACAAATTGATGTTTCCAGATAGCAAGGTTGGAGAGTTGAAATGGCATGAAAGAGGCACTGGGTGGAAATGGGAAACACATATCCAACTAAGTAAGCATGTTTCCTCTGACTAGCCCAAAGCTGATTACTGTTTAGACTGGAAGGTCATTATGGAGATCGTGTCCGCTAATTCTGTTGTATTATGCCCTTCTGAGCATTTAGTAAAGTGTTCTGCACAGAGTGAGTGCTCAGTAAATTCCATTGATTGATTAGTTACTGATAGCCTGTCCCGTGTCAGGATTTGGGAGTTAGGAAGGCCAAAGAAAGTGGACCTCTAGACTGTGAGCTCACTTTGGGGAGGGAATGTGTCCATCATCTCTGTTGTATCGTACTCTCCCAAGTGCTTAGTTCAGTGCTCTGCACACAGTAAGCACTCAATAAATTAGGACCTGGGTTCTAATTTTGGCTCCACTTCTTGTCTGCTGTGTGATCCTGGGCTAGTCACTTCACCGTGCCTCACCTCGTCTGTAAAATGGGGATTAAGACTGAGAACGCTTTGTGAGACATGGACTGTGTTCAACCTGATTAGCTTGGATCTACCCGAGCACTTGTGCTGAACAAGTACCATTAAAAAATAAATACTATTGATTGATTAAAAACCACCCAACAAGTATCAGGTTCATGGCAGTAATGAGAGCTCCCTTTAATAGGTACTGTGGCCCTGCAGAGTCTGCAGATTCACATTCTATCTAGCAGGTGGGGTTAAATGGATTTAAAAGTGGGTTGTGTATGGGGGAAGAATTAAGACAGGGAAGAGGGGGAATGAGACATTCCCAGAAAGGGAAAGTCTGATGGAATGAGGCTTTGCATACTTGGGAGAGTACAGTATAGCAGAGTTGGTAGATATGTTCCCTGCCTACTGTGAGCTTACAGTTTAGAGGGGGAGACAAGAAGTTGGTGGGCATACACATGCCATGTCTTGTCTTGTTTTGAGGTCTCACAAAATGAAGACAATATCTTTTAGCTTGCTTTATGGAGTGTCCGAGGCAGTGGCAATATGTGGCAGTTGTTCAGGCTGAACTATTCTTAATTCGTCACTTGCGATGCTCCAGGGCAGAGAATTAGGTTTAAAATGTAACTTCACGAAGTCCTGTGTCTGGGTGTGCTTATTTCAAGGGAGAAGGATGATTGTTATTTCTCCTGCCATAATGGTAAAAAGGATACTGTGGGGAAGTTTGAAACTTGAGCTGCTGCTGATTCAGTTTACCTCTTATGGGTGAGGATAGCAATTCCTTCTCCTGTTCTGATCCCTCTAGGCTGTAAGTTCCCCGTGGGCAGGGAACGTATCTACCAATTCATACTCTCCCAAATTCTCAGTACAGTGCTCTGCACACATTAAGAGCTCAATCAATACCCCTGTTTGATTCTGATCATCCAATGAGCCAGTGGGTAGTCACGGGAAGATTCTCGTTTACCTAGAGATCAGTAAGTGGTGAAATAACTTCAGTGGCATTTTCAGTTGATAGCCTCTCAGGCACACTGAGCATTGGTCTATGTCAGGTGCTCCCTGGGAAAAGAATTTGAGGTATCTGCCCAGAGCGTTGACACCACTGTCCTGTTTTGTTTGGAAATGTGCTCTCACATCTGAACTGGATCACCGATAAAGTTAATTGATCTTTCAATAATCACCTCTCACCCAGTCTGAACAGCAAAACTAGCAACCACGTGACATGGAGGTGGATGGGCTGGGGGGTCAGCAAGGAGGCTGAGGCAATAATCCAGGTGGGATAGCATGAGTGATTGTATAAGTGTGGTAGCAGTTTGGATGGAGATGAAAGGGCAGATTTTTGCGAAGTTGTGAAGGGGGGACTGACAGGATTTAGTGATGGATTGAAAATGTTGGTTGAATGAGAGAGAGGAGTCAAGGATAAAGCCAAAGTTATGGGCTTGTGAGACGGGGAGGATGGTGGACACATCTACAGTGATGGGAAAGTCAAAGGGAGAACTGAGTTTGGTTGGGAATATACCCTTTGAACACTTGATATTCATCCCATCCTCAGTCCCCATGCACTTACATATCCATAACTTATTTTAATGTCCATCTCTCCCTTTGGACTGTAAGCTCCTTGTGGGCAAGGAACATGTCTACCAGCTCTGTTGTATTGTACTCTCCCAAGAGCTTAATACAGTGCTTTCTGCACTCAGTAAGTGCCCATAAATAAGATTGGTTACTACACTAACCAGGTGATTCAGAGACAGAGGAATTTCAGTGTGAATTGAGCTCCTGGTTTCTCTAATCATAAGACATATGCAACAGGAGATTAGAGTTTTATGTTTGTGCTGCATGGGAGCAAAATGCGTCACACAAAAGCCAGGAGAGTCCTGAGAGGAAAATTATTCCCTTCTTTGTACTGTTTGCTATTATTCCCATACACCAGTAGAGTCATTTTGGATGTGAAAGACACTGCAGCCGACAATAACCACAAATCACTCTGAATGTGGGCAATAAGATAACTGCTTTGAAAAAAAATAATTCATCACTCTGCAAGCTTCCAAACTCCCTTTGAGAATCATTTCCAAAGACACTCCTGGCATTTATTTTTACAGCGCATCAGACGCAAGCTTGAAATGACAAAATTGGAGCCAATCATTTCAGTCTCTTTTTTCCTCTGTGTTTAAGGGTATTTTAAAATCACATTGTGGCATATTATTAACAATATGGAGAATGAAGAGGAAACAAAAGAACTTGATACCTCGTATAAAACTGAAATATATGTCATACAGTTCTGTACAAAGTCACTGAAAATGGAACATCCAATTTTAAACCATCTAAAAGCGGATCGTCGAAGCTTTGACTGGCAGAAGCTCATTCATTGATAGGACCCACTGGTGATTATCGGCCTGTCTAGCTCATCCTAGGCCCCTACTTGGATAGTGGGGTGCAGCCGTTATATAGATGATTAGAGGATGGAAGGTTAGAGGTAGTCTCCCTCATTTAAATGCTCCCTCTCTCTATTAGAATGAGTGATTGTATTAATGTGGTAGGAGTTTGGATGGAGAGGAAAAGGCAGATTTTAGAGATTTTTGTGAAGGGAGGACCATCAGGATTTAGGGATGGGTTGAATGAGAGAAGTCAAGGATGAGACCAAGGTTATGGGCTTGTTGTTATTAATCATATTCATTGAGTGCTTACCATGTGTAAACCACTGTACTAAGCACTTGGGAGAGTACACTATAACACAAGACACATTCCCTGCCCACACGAGCTTGCTAGCCAGGATGGATGATGATGCCATCTTTAGTGTTGGGAAAGTCAGGGGGAGGACAGGGATTGAGTGGGAAGAGAACAGTGATTTGGCACATAGAGCTTAACAAATACCATCATTATTATTATTATAAGGAGTTAGGTTTTGGACATGTTAAGCTTGAGATGACTGGAGGACATTCACGTTGAGATGTCTTAAAGACAGGAGGAAATGTGAGTCTGCAGAGAGGGAGAGATCAGGGCTGGAGTTGTAGATATGGGCATCATCCAAATAGAAGTTGTAGTTGAAGCCATGGGAGTAGGGTGAGTTCTCCTAGGGAATGGGTGTAGATAGAGAATAGAAGGGGACCCAGAACTGACCCTTGAGGGACCCCCACAGTTAAGGGGTGAGAGGCAGAGGAGGAGCCAGCAAAGGAGACTGAAAATGAACAGCCAGAGGTATGAGGGGAACCAGGAGAGGACAGTGTCAATGAAGCCAAGCTTGGATAACGTTTCCAGAAAAAGGAGGTGGTACACAGTGTCAGAGACAGCTAAGAGTTCTTGTGACAAGTCATTAGAAATGCTTGTGGCAGCAACATTTGTGTTTAAGGATGGATTGTTCTGGGTGGAACAGGTGTCCTTCCATCTCACTATGCTTTGGCATCCTGTTGTCGTCCATTCTTCCCACATGCCTGGCCAAAGGAACTGTGTCTCCATGAGCCTCTGCTTAGTGAAAGTGAGCTGACTGCATTCCAGAGCCTAACTGTTAACACTCTTGTCCTGCCAGCTAGTGGATGAAGTTGATGAACCTGATCCAGTTGCTGGGTGAATCGAAAACACCCACAACATGGTGTGGAGTTGGATGCTGTACTGCCGCTACTCTGATTTGCATTCTGTTGGAAGACGATAGATTTTTTTTTCCTGTTTTCCCTCTGTTTATTTGTGTGTCACTGGACAGTTCCCTTCCTATGTAGCAGAATGTGCTGACAGCTCTGCGTATTGTGTTGTTGAACAATCAGTGGTATTTAGTGATTGCTTACTATGTGCAGAGCACTGTACTAAGATCTTGGGAGAGTACAATACAACAGAATTAACAGACATGTTCCCTGGCCATAATGAGCTTGCAGTCTAGATGACCCAGAGATGAAAATCTCTGGTTGTAGACAGGGTTTCCTGGAAGTAGTTGTTTGTATCTTTCATTCTGATTTAGTATCAGTCCTTAATTCTCTGCTGAATCTGAAGACAATTTATAAACATTTCTTTTAAATGGTATTTGTTAAATGCTTACTTGTGTCAGGGACTAGTAAATACTGGGGTCAAAAAAAAGATATTGGGTTGAAGACAGTTCCTGCCCTATATAGGGCTCACAGTCTTAATCCTATTTTACAGATGTAACAGGCACAGAGAAGTTAAGTGATTTGCCCTGGTCACACAGCAAGCAAGGGGCAGAACTAGGATTAGAACCCAAGTCCTCTGGCTCCCAGGCCCCTGCTCTTTCCTCTAGGTCACGTTGCTTCTCATATGCACAGTCTAGTGGGTCAAATGTTTAGGTTTTTTGGTGTTTTTTTCCTCCATGTTTTGAAATCACTTGCACTGGAAATTCTCATAATTATGAGCTTGTCAGCTTTTGGCATTAGTACAGTGAACCTATTCAGATCCTTACAAAATTTTTCTTTTTTGTCATTGCTCTTTGTCATTGTAGGCAGGTGCACTAATGATGGTGCCAATGTAGCTTTACTTTAGAAGCAGGCATGTGCACTCACCCCCAAATGTAAATCTTATGGTATTTTTCACTTATTTGCCATTTATGTAGTTGTCTCTTAACTAGAAGTAGTGTGGCCTAATGGATAAAGCATGGGTTTGAAAGTCATAAAGACCTGGGTTCTAATCCAGCTCTGCAACTTGTCTGCTGAGTGACCTTGGACAAGTCAGTTAACTTGTCTGTGTCAACTCATCTGTAAAATGGGGATTAAAAGACTGTGAGCTCCACTTGGGATGTGGACTGAGTCCAACCTGATTAACTTGTATCTACCTCAGCACTTAGTAAAGTGCCTGGCATATAGTAAGAGCTTAACAAATACCATTAAAAGCCTAAAGAAATGTTTTACTTGAAGTTTTAGCCATATTGAGCTGGAGCTGTTGTGCTTCACTGACTTCTCTGAAATTATCTGACTTCTGTCAGTGGTCATTTCTCTCTCTTTGTATACTTAGTTGTCCTTCATGTTTGAAGACATCACTGGCAGTAAAACCTGTGTGTGTGTTTGTGTGGATATGTCTGAAAACAATAATGCAAGACTCACAGTATTGCCAGATACACACACACAAAAATTGTCCCTTTTGTACTATCATATTTGGTGCTGTTGGTCCCTACTCTGGTCTCAACTACCCTGTCCTCTGCCCTTCACATCCATGTTCTAATAATATTAATAATGACTGTGGTACTTTTTAGGTGCTTACTATGTGCTATGCACTGTACTAAAAGCTGGGGAAAATACAAGGAGACTGGACACAATCCTTGTCCCTTATGGGGCTTTCTCACTACCCGCCACCCACCCCAAACCACCCATCTCTAACAAGATCTACAAAAGCCTCACCCCCATCCTCTTCATTACAACCCCCACAATTCCCCCTGCCCCCAACCTCAACAATACTGTCTCACTAGGCCAGGTGGAAACCACACTTCATGCTGGGCTTCTTCTTTTGAACTGGACCCATTTCTGCCCGACTTATTCTATCTCTTCCCCATCAGTAAGACCTGACCCACTCTTTTTTTTTCCATATTACTAAGTGCTGGGGTAGATGCAAGCTAATCAGGTTGGACAAAGGTGATGTTACACCTGGTGCTTTAGAGTCTTAATCCCTATTTTACAGATGAGATAACTGAGAAACAGAGAAGTTAAGTAATTTTACCCTTCTGATGTTTTTATCATACCTGATGCTCCAGGCTCCAGAAAAGGCTCAATTTCCCATATCTCCTGATTCCTTTTAGCCCCTCAGTGCCATTTCCAGGCCATCTTACTTCTTCCATCACTCATCTCTACATCATCAAGGGTGTTTTTAAAAAGAAAATGTGAAATCTATTTCTTCCAGGAATGATAGATCACCTGCAGCAACTGTTGCATAATCCTTCAGGGGCCTGTAACTGAACACTGGTATGTCTTCAAATGTTGCCATGAAAGAGGTAGCCAGAAATTTTTCAAGTCAGTGCAGAAGGCTGAAAAGAGCCCCAGACTGCCCGCTTCCAGTATTTTCCTCCCATCTTGTTTTCCTTGCCCTTTGGCCTGTTCCCTCTATTGCTCCCCAGCTATCTCCTAAATGCCTCTTCCCTTTTTCCAGGCACCATTTTTACTTAAATCCAGTTCCCTTTCCGAGATTTGCTCTGCATCAATGGAGTACACTTTAAGATGGTGAGCCCACTGCACAATGGGATAAACTTGTCCTTTTCCTCTCAGGTGAAGACCCAGCCTAAGGGTTTTTTTTACCCAGCCATTGTACAGAGTTGAAGCACATATTCCTGGTAAGGAGAGGTTTCTAAGTGGAGCAAGAGCCATACTCATCCCTTAGTGTTTAATTTATTCTCTTCCAGGAATTCTATTGTGAAAGAGGCTCTTAAAATCCATGTTAAAATGCTGGACAGCAAGATTTTGAATAGCCCTCTTCCAAGGTGAATAACCCGAAATCTGAAAATTAAGAACAGGCTTCACTCTTTTAGGCTCATTTTGTCCTATGTCACTCTCATTTAACAGCTGCCTACCTTCATGAATAAGCCTTAAGTTTAAGATGCCATGAGTCTTTTGTTTACTAGAGGGAAAATAGTATTGGAAGATTTTTGAGACATTAGAGAATTGAAGCCTGTATATTTTGAATATAGGGAGTTCTACTGTAGAGGTTGTGTTCTAGAAGTACCGTATGTTAGGGCAAAATCTCATTACAGTAATCTTTGATTCACTGGAAAGTAATGAGCTAGGGGATGTAATATACATATATATCTCTATATATTTTAAGTACTTACTATGGGCCAGGCACTGTTCAAGGTAATCAGGTTGGACACAGTCCATGTCCCACATGGGGCTCACAATCTTAATCCCCATTTTACAGATGAGGCAGCAGAGGCGCAGAGAAGTGAAGTATTTGTCCAAGGTCACACAGCAGACAAGTGGTGGAGCTGGGATTAGAACCTAGGTCCTTTGCCCCCCAAGTCTGTGCTCTTTTCATTAGGCCACATAGATTCCACCATGACTGACATTTGTCTGTACAAACTTGTATATTTTATGTCTACCACTAGCAGAATGCTTCACACCCTTGGTACTTGTGCTCTTTTACTGTATCAAATATTGTAGCATTGCAAAAAAATACTGTACATTAGAGTAGGTTTAGGCAGAGGCTAGAAGGCTAAGGAGCATCGTGCCTTAGCCAACGCCATGGAAATGCTCAGAGCTGTATCTTTCGAAGCCAAACTGTACTCGTGCCAACTGGTGGTAGGGTGGATGGTGTTAAAATGTCAATAGACTTTTCCCGATTAAACCCTCTTTTCCCCGACTCCCTCTCCCTTCCGTGTCATCTATGCACATGGATCTGTGATCTGTGGACATGCCGTACTTGCCTCACCCTCAACCCCTTAAATAATAATGGTGGTATTTAAGTGCTTACTACGTGCCAAGCACAGTTCTTTGACAATACAAGGGAATCAGGTCGTACCACGTGGGGCTCACAGTCTTAAACCCCATTTTACAGATGAGGGAACTGAGTCACAGAGAAGTTAAGTGGCTTGCCCAAGGCCACACAGCTAAGTGGTGGAGCTGGGATTTATAGATTTATATCTTATAAATCCTTTGTAAATGTCTGTCTCCCCCTCTAGACTAAGATCATTGCGGACAGGGAGCATGTATACCAACTCCATTGTTTTATACTCTCCCAAACACTCAGTACAGTGCTGTATGCACAGTAAGCATTCAGTAAATACCGCTGACTGATATCAGAAAAGACTTATGGTCAGGATGAATCATTCCTAAATATTCCATCTTGTTCTATTCAAATCAACTAAAGAAAACTTGTGTTACAGCAGAATTGGGTGTATTTGATTTTTTTTCCCAAACCCATAGAAACTTTTTACCTAAAACAGGATCTTAAGGTTGATTACAATTTTGGGTTGGTTTTCTTGGGCTAGTCAGAGAACAGTGGTCTACTCTCAGAAGTATTGCTTAACCACCAAGCACTGAGACTAATGCTTAGAATGTCAGGGTGTAGGATTTCACTGGAGAAAGAGCAGTGATATCAGTCAATCAATGGTATTTGTTGAATGCTTTTTTAAATAGTATTTAAGTGCTTACTGTGTGCCAAGCATTGTATTAAGCACTGATGTAGATACAAAGTAATCAGGTTAGACACAGTCCATGTCCCACATGGGGCTCACAGTCTTAATCCCCATTTTACAGATGAGGCACAGAGAATTTAAATGAGTTGCCCAAGTTCACAAAGCAGATAAGTGGAGGAGGCGGCATTTCTGACTTCCAAGGTCATGCTCTATCCATTTGGCCACACTTATGTGCAGAGCACTTGTACTAAGCGCCTTGGAGAATACAGGACAACAGAGTTAGCAGACACATTCCCTGCCTCCAGAGCTTTTGAACAGCTCAGAGCTACTAGTTCTGAAGGAAGATGCTTGAGTTTTCAGGCTGCTGCTGCTTCTTGGGAGGGGCAGAATGCTCAAAAACACCTCACTCTTTTACCCTCTTGCTCTTGGATACCTTGAAGGGCAACCAGTCCAGTACAGGCAATTATAATAGTTCCCACAGAATCAGACCATCTCATAATTGAAATGCACTGTCCTTTGTTCACAGCTGAGGTATCTATTAACATTTTTATTGAAAAATCAGAATAATTCACAGACTCAGTGAATTCTCCGGGGCTAGGAACAGATTCAGCTTCTTGGAAAATACAGTCAATTCAAAGGCTTTACTCAGATCCAAGAAAAAAGAGTTTGGATTAAAATTAAGGGGACAGATTTGTTGAAGGGCAGGTCTCTTCACAGAAGTGAACATATTCCATTACAGAGTCTCAGGGATCTCTCCAAGTTGCCTGAAGAGAGATTAGATACCTATGCTGCAATCTATTCCACAGCGGGAATTCTTGAAACCGTTTCTGAGCAAACCCCTATTTTTCAGGATCTCTGGAGCAAAGAGGAAGGAGGAACCTGGAGTCAGAATTGTCTTGTGATCCATAGGTTTTTTTTTTGCTGCTTTTTTTGGTATTTGTTAATCGCTTACTATATGCTGGGCACTGCACTAAGCACGGGGATAGATACAAGCTAATCAGGTTGGACACAGTCCATGTCCTACACGGGGCTCTCAATCTTAATTCCCATTATATAGATGAAGTGATTGAGGGACAGAGAAATTAAGTGACTCACCCAAGGTCACACAGCAGACAAGTGGTGGAGCTGAGATTAGAACCCAGGTTCTTCTGACTCCCAGTATGCTCTTTCCATGAGGCCACGCTGCCCCTCAACTATACCTGGGACAACATAGTATTTGTTGTTCCAGTCAGCCTGAATGGAGTCAACTTCCTGGCTTTCCAAGTTCTGTTTATCCAGTGTGTTTCTGGTATATCTACCTCCTGACAGGCCTAGGATCAAGTAATAGAAGGCCAGGAGTTAGAACCTGTTCCCTCTTTTTTTCTTTTTTTCATTGCTCTCCAGATCCCTCCACTGCCTTAGTAACACAAGAAAGTTGGGGGTTCATGGGGAAGTGAGGCTTGCATGCTTTGTGCCTATTGGACATAGAGCCCAGTGTAGGAAGTTCACATTTTTAAATTGACTTTTCTATTCTTTCACTCTCTGCAAACTAGCATCTCCATTTTCAAACCCCTTCTATATGCCAATGTTTTGTTCACTGGGAGTGAAAGTCCTATTCAACAATAGCAAATTAGATCCTCGCAATCAGGGGCAATAAGCTAGGTAATCAATTTATCTTTACCTGTTCTTCCACAAGCCTGATCCAGAAAAAGGAAAGGGGATTCTGGGAAAACAAGGGTCTTCTCCATCAAACAATCAATGGTATTTACTGAGGGTTTACTATGTGCAGAGAACTGTACTAAGTGCTTGGAAGAGTACAGTACAACAGAATTAAACAGACACGTTCCTTGCCCATAAGGCACTTACATCTAACTTTGTGGCTGGTGTAGTGCAGAGTTGGGTTGATAACTTCTAAACTTTAAAAAAAAAAATGTTAAGTTGTTGAGTACTTACTAAGTGCCAGGCATTGTACTGAACACGGGGGTAGATATGAGCTTTCCGTACTATTCCTTAACTAGCTACAAATATATATCTGTAAAATAGGAATTAGGACTATGAGCCCCAGGGGGACAGGGACTCTGTCCAACCTGATTTGCTTGTACCCACTCCAGTACTTAGTACGGTGCCTGGTACATAATAAGTGCTTAACAACTACCACAATTATCGTTGTTATCATTATTCAATGTGGTGTTTTTCAAGCATAATTCAAGAGGATCTTCAGACGGAAAGGCAAAAATGAAAGCATCCAATGGCAGAGTGAAATGAAATCAAATAATCAGTCCCTCATGAGCCTTTTTAAACATGCTCAAAGCCTTGGATACATTTTACAGTCAGAAATACTATCTTTGCGTTCAAAGGAGAGCTATAGATCCATACACACCCTTAATTCTGCCATAATACATGATTTCACTACGCTATTTCTTCAGAATGTTGTTAAGGAAACAGAGAATATTTGTCTGGCAATGCAAGCCTGTTTGGATACAGCATGCTATGGTGTTAAAAGAAGTAATTCGGGCCTGTGAGTTGGGCACTAGACAGGGATTGTGGTGCTATGCAAGATTTACTTGAGGTCTTGCAGAAACACAGTGCCTCGCATTATAGGAGACCATGAGTGTGCATGTATGTGTATGAGTGACTGTGAGGCTAATAGGTCCAGGTTTTAACCAGTTGTACAGTTGTAACCAGTGCACAGCTCTCAACCACGTAAGGTATAACAATGGCCCTTTACTGCATTGTTGCATTTGTACCCACAGTGCCTGGGGCCATTTTTGTTTCTATCTCTTGGGTATCAGTCTTCTCAAAGTTCTCTACTAGCTCTCAAGTGCTGTTTTCAAATAGGCACTAGGTCATATAGACGTTTCATTGTATATATATTAGGTCAAATAGATATTAGGTCAAATAGATATCATGAGCTAAGATTAGGCGTGACTCAAATCCAGACAGTCATAGATCTTTTGTACTCAGTTGTTCAAACAAGTTCCTTTTTCATCATTAGGAAGGGATAAAACTCTTGTTCCTCAACTGATATTTAGGTATAACTTCAAGATCCTTAGTTTTAATTCTGGTACTAATAGGATTTCTAGGCTATCTTTCTTTGACTCCGAAGATGAATAAACTATATTTTTGGAGACTTATTCCCATCCACAGGAACAGCACATCTCAGAACACTGAAAAATGGGCCATTATAAACTTTCATTCTTTCCTGCCCTTTCTCCTCTTTCTCGTCAAACCTTGATTGGAAATGAGCCTCTGACCTTTTCTTCTCCCACACAATTTCTAATAAAGATGCTGTCACACGGCCGTATCCTAGTAACTAGGTTTTACACTGGCAAAGACGATTAAAGGTCCGCAGCCTTGCTGCTTTGGTCCAATAGCAGGTGAAATTTCCCTGTCTCAGGACTCTCCTTTTCTTTCCAATTAGAAGAACAACCAATCTCAGCTTAATATTCCCTATTGACTCAAATCACTGTTTTGATACAAATTATTTGCAATACATTAACAATTATTTGCCTCTGCTAAAATGGCTTTTGTTACAAACAGTGAGGCTGAGTGGCCTGTCAACCACACAGTATTTGACCTACCAGCTGGCGGTATCGAAGGCCTCTACTCGATCAATCAATCAGTCAGTGGAATTTATGAAGTGTTCTTATAGCTGGAGAGAGCACAGGACTGGGAGTCAGAAGAAACTGGGTTTTAATCCTGGCTCTGGCTCTTGAAGAGATTTCACTTCTCTTTGCCTCAGTCACCTCATCTGTAAAATGGGGATTAAGACTGTGAGCTCTGTGTGGGACAGGGACTGTGTCCAACCTGATTAGCTTGTATCTGCCCCAGTGCTTAGTACAGTGCCTGGAACATAGTAAGCACTTTACAAATTCTATTAAAAAAATCCTAGTTTTTGATGTTTGTGGATAAGGATACCATTATTGTGGAGAAACCTAAAGTTCTGTTTTCTAAACTTCTGCTTGGCTCTTTCCACATTGTATCTTCTTTTTGACCCCTCCCTTGGGAAACTGCTCTCTCCATTTGTCTTGCTAGTTCCTATGGAGCTTTAAAAACGTTTACTTTAAAACCTGGACATGACTATCAGGGACACGGTTAGAAGATTATCACTTATTGTAAGTGCATTTTACACATATTAGCCATATCAAAATATGATTTCTTTTATCTCACCCCAGACATTACACTAATCCTTTGTTCTGCCGTTTGAAGGCTAGTTCAGTTCTGCATGGCCCCATCTTTCTAGTCCTGCTCACATTTGATGCTATAGTCTCTGCAGTCCAAGTGTAGCAGTGTGGCCTAATGGAAAGACTGTGGGCGTGGGAATCAAAGGACCTGGTTTCTAATCCCAGCTCTGCCACTTGCCTGCTGGGTGACTTTGGACATGTGACTTTACTTCTGTGTCTCAGTTACCTCATCTGTTAAATGGGGATTAAGACTGTGAGCCCAATGTGGGACAGACATTATTTTGTGTCCTACCCCAGTGCCTAGTACAGTGCCTGACACATAGTAAATCCTTAACAAATACCTTGTGAAAAAAGTCAATTAACTACTCAGTGCCTCAGTTTCCTCAACTGTAAAATGGGGATTCAATACCTGTTCTCCCTCAACTTAGACTGTGGGACAGGGACTGTGTCCCACCTAATTTGTATCTACCCCAGTGCTTAGAACGGTGCTTGACAAAGAGTAAGAATTTGGCAAATATTATTTAAAAAATTGTGACTGTAAAGAATGTTCAAGACTGACAATCCCTCCCAAGTAATTTGCATAAATAGATCTTTCCCATATAATGTGGTATTTGTTAAGCGCTTACTATGTGCCAAGCACTGTTCTAAGCACTGATCTTCATCAATGGTGTTTATTGAGTTATAATATAGTCAGAGCACTGTACTAAGCACCTCGATGACATGCAGAGTACAGCCTAGAAGACATGTTCCTTGCCCACAACAAGCTGTCTAGAGGGGGGAGACCGCCATTACTATAAAAAAAAATGAAGATATGTATGCAAGGCTACGTAAAGCCTATATCTGATTTTGAGCTGCCCAGAACTTCAGAGAGCCTCTGACCAAAGGCTTCATAAAACCACTCTTGATTGCTGGCTGCCAAGCTGGTCCATTTCCTGCAGTAGTCTTCCAACAGTCTACCAGCTTGTTACATTATTTGAGGCTGTGTTTCACCGCATCTAAACCATTCCGTCCTCTGGCTTGTCTATGCAGAACAGCAGGTGCTTGAGTATCCTGCCCTCTTCCATTCCCCGCATACATCTCTAACCAAAAATTGTGGTGCTTAGAGCATTGCCTCAGTGCTGGTGAGTTGTAGGCTTTGTTGATTATCTTGTCCTGCTAAATGAGGTTGAGTGTGATTATTTTTATGGTATTTGTTAAACACATACTGTGAGCTAGGCACTGAGCTAAACTTTGAGGTAAATACAAGATAATCAGGTTGGAGTCTTAATTCCCATTTTTCACACGAGGCGACTGAGGCACAGGGAAGTTGTGACTTGCCCAAGGTTAAACAGCAGACAAGTGACAAAGCCGGGGTTAGAGACCAGGTCCTCTGCCTTCCAGGCCCATGCTCTTTCCAATAGGCCATGCTGCTTCTCGTGCTTGTTTGTAAGTGACATGGTGAAATTACTCCAGGATGTGTCTACTCGAGTTGATACAGGTCTCCCAGCCATAAAGAAAGTTAACTCTTTCACTCTTATAACTCTTACACTCTTAACTGTAACTATTAAAAAACGATTTCCTCTTAGGACAGACCCAGCTGTCTCTCTTCACTTCCAGAGTGCATATTGACCCTGATATTTGACTTCTTTCCAATGAGGTTTACCCTTGGCAGGCAATGGAATGATTTTTCTAGAATTACCAGCTTTCATATCCTTAACCCCTCACCTCTACATAAGGGCAAACACCAGGAATGATCTGAAATTAGCTGAGAACCTTGCATAATGTGCCATTGCTCTCTTTGTAAAATAACCCTTAACATTGGCTTCAAATTTTGCTGTAACCTTTACCAAAGATCAATTTTAATGGTCAAACATAACCCCTGCTTTGAGGTTTAAATAAAAAGCAAGTTGAAACAAGGATTCACATATTAAATGGTCAGACTAGATTTAGTTGAGATGGACTTTACTGACATTTCCTTTCTTAATTTCTCAGTTCATGTTAAAATTTCTGCAACTTTTTGCTTTTGTTTCTGGCTTAGCCTTGCCCCTAACTACTTAATCAGTGTCTTTCCAAAATGGAACTACACGTGTATGTTCTAGCAATCCAAGGTGCACATTCTATTTAGGAAAGTTGTACAAATGTGTATGCAGGGTTTCAGTGGCACTGTTGGAATCATGAGTGCACTAGAAAAGAAGCATTGGTTAAAAATAAACAAGCAATTATTTCAAGTAAAAGTCACCTGAAAAGCAAATGATTTGCCTCCCTTCAAGGTTAGCGCAAGGATATGCATTGTTTGTATTCTATTTTTAAACTTCTCATCTAATGTTCACAATGTAAACTCAGTAGGATGTCAAATACTCATTACAGCCCTTAATATATCAAAAATGCATTCAATAGACTCTTTTCACTTTTATGTATATAAAGCATTGATCATGCATTTCTAAAATTTCTTTGCTATATTTCCACTGTATTTTGATTTCAACTAATGAGTTCTAAGAGTACTCAATTTACCCAATCTCAGGATCCCATCCTATTGACTAATTCAATATTTTCCCCCCAGTAAAGTTTCCTTATGAATATACCAACTATTCCATTTGGGGCAGCTTTTATAGGGTTAATACAGTGGTCTAGCAACCGTTGTCATGGCACTTCCCTCAATTTTAGCATCCATGGCAATGTCTTAAAATAGTACCATTTATGAGTTAGATGAGTTTATTTCTTATGAAGGATGAAGAGCTGAAAGAATGAATTGAACACTGATACCCAAAACTGCATTTTGTTGTTAACAAAATGATAATTGTCTCACAGAGCCACATTTTGACATCCTGACCTACAGCGAATGCTGTTCTCCACTGCTCTGATAGTGCTGGAACTAGGCAATTTCTATATCCAGTCACTCATGAGCACAGAAACATACACAAAGACCCACAATACACACATGACCTAGTGGAAGGAGCACGGGCCTGGGAGTCAGAGGATCTGGGTTTTCATCCCAGCTCTGCCACTGCTTGATCACTTGCAAGTCACTTAGCGCCTTGTGCCTCAGTTTCCTCATCTGTCCAATGGACATTAAATACCGGTTCTCCCTCACCCTTTAGATTACAAGTCCTATATAGGACAGGGATTGTGTCTTACTTGCTTATCCTATTTCTATCCCAGCCCTTAGTTCAGTGTTTGGCACATAGTAAGCACTTAACAAATACTAGTATTATTATTATTATTATAAAATGGGGAAAACAGATGAGAACTTGGAAACCAATGGTCAGGAGTTTCTGCTAGGTTCTGCTCTGCTCCCTAGCAGAAGGACTGAAGTTCAGAGACCCTTTTGGCCCAGGTCAGCCCTACCCAGAGCCCAGGATAACCTCTATCTGTCCCTGAGAGGAAAGAACTACATCCAGCCTGAAGGGATAGCTGGGAGACACTATAAGTCTGTCATGAAAGTTGCCGGGTCTCCCAGCATCCTCCTTGTCCTCCAAATCATCATCATCATAATAATACCATAGTAGTACCATAATTAATAGTAGTAATAGTGTCATTATTATTAATAATTGTGGTATTTGTTAAGCACTTACTACATGCTAAGCCCTGGGGTAGATGCAAGATAATGTTGGTATTTAAGTGCTTACTATGTGCAGAGCACTGTTCTAAGTGCTGGGGGAGATACAGGGTAATCAGGTTGTCCCACGTGAGGCTCACAGTCTTAATCCCCATTTTACAGATGAGGTAACTGAGGCACAGAGAAGTTAAGTGACTTGCCCACAGTCACAAACAAGTGGCAGATCCGGGATTCGAACCCATGACCTCTGGTCCCAAGCCCGTGGTCTTTCCACTGAGCCATGCTGCTTTGAGTTGGACACAATCCCTGTCCCACATGGGGTTCACAGTCTTAATTCCCAATTAAGACACAGAGAGGTGAAGTGACTTTCCCAGGGTCACACAGCAGACAAGTGGTGAGGCGAGATTAGAGCTCATATCCTCTGACTCCCATGTTTAGGATCTTTCCACTAGGCCACATTGCTTCCGTCTATAAGAGGAGATCACAAGGGAGGGCAGAGAGGCCTAGGGGCGCACTGAAAAACCAGAAAACAACTTGCCATTTAAAGATCGAGACAAGCCCTTCTGCCAACTTCCCAAATAATAATTATGGAATTTGCTTTTTGAGGTTTTTAATGGTATTTAAGTGATTACTCTGTGCCAAGCACTGTACTAGGCGCTGGGATAGATACGAGCTAATCAGGTTGGACACCGCCTCTGTCCCACATGGGGCTCACAGTCTTAATCCTCATTTTACAGATGAGGGAAGTGAGGCCCAGAGAAGTGAAGTGACTAGTCCATGGTCACATAATAGACAAACCAAGATTAGAACCTAGGTCTTTCTGATTCCCAGTCCTGTGTTCTACCAGGTAGGTCACACTGCCTCCTTAGTGTTAAGCACTTACCATGTGACAAGCACTGTTCTAAGTGCTGAGGTAGATACAAAATTATCAGGTTAGACATGGCCTCTGTCCCACTGAGGGCTCATAGTCTTGACAGGATGGAGTAGAGTTTAATCCCTATTTTACAGGTCAGGAAACTGTGGCACAGAGAAGTTAAGTGATGGCCTAAGGTCACACAGCAGATAAGTGATGGAGGGGGGATTAGAACCCCGGTCCTCTGCCTCCCAGTCCCGTGCCCTTTCCTTTAGGTAACACTGCTTCTCTAAAGGAATAAGAATGGGGTAAAAGGAAAAGCTGTGCTCCCCTCTGCAACTTCCAGGATACTTCATGATAGAGGATTTTGCTCACAGCCTGATTTCTTTTTGACTGATGCTAATTTCTTTTGGACTTTGGAATCACCGGGCAATGTTTATTCGTGTGGCAGCACAGCCACAGTAAAATGAAAGGCTTCCAATGAAACAAACCTTACATTCTCAGCAATTCATTGCTCTATCTCTATGGTTACTGGTACTAAGACAACAGCAAATTGGCCACTGAAACGAAAAGAAAGTCTTCATGGGAAGACTTGTTTATAGTGTACAGTAGTTGGAAGTTATTCTTTTGGGCTCTCAGGTGTAAGGTGATTTCAAAACTGCTTACCTTCTTACCTGTCAAGTCAGAGCGGCGATTTAGGAGGTGACAAAACATCACGGATTCCACCAATCATTCTGAGCTGCTTAACCCAGCTTCAACTCTGTCATCTCGGTTCATCTCAGAAATGGGATCCCAACAAAGTCGTCCCACTTCAACTGAGCATTAAGTAGTTGTCTATTATCATTCCCTTTCTACACATCATGTCTGACAAACATGCAGTATGATGAGCAATGCTTCAGGCCAGGTGGTATGACTGAATGTCATTCCTGGTAATCGATCATGTTTACTGAGTAGTTACTGTGAACAGTGCACTGTACTAATAAGCTGTTGGGAGAGTACAATATAACGGACTTGTTGTACATGTTCTCTGGCCAAAATGAGCTTGCAGTCTATAGGGGGAAACAGACATTAACATAAATAAATTATGGATAGGTATATAAATTCTGTGGGACAGAGGGAGGAGTGGGTAAAGGGTGCAAATCCAAGTGCAAAGGTGACACAGGAGGGAGTGGGAGAAGAGGAAATGAGGGGTTAATCAGGGAATTGTCCATAATATTGTCCATGTCCTGCCTTTTTCATGTAGGTAGCATTAGTAAAACTGCCCCAGATGTCAAATACAGAGCCTATGGCAGGTCCAGTTCTTCCAACCAGAAAGATCAGGGCAGCTTTTTTCAATGGTATTTGTTAAGTGCTTACTATGTGTTAAGCAGTGTTCTATGTGCTGGGGTAAGTACAAGTTAACTAGGTCGGACACAGTCCGTCGCATGTGAAGCTCACAGTACAAGTAGGAGAGAGAACAGGTATTTGATCTTTATTTTACATAGAGAAAACTGAGGCACAAAGAAGTTAAGTGACTTGTCCAGAGGCACACAGGAACCAATTAGCAGAGTCAGGATTAGAATTTGAGGCCTCTGACTCCTAGGCCCAGGCTCTTTTCACTAGGCCATGCTGCTTCCTATATTGTTTCATTTGCCCTGCATAACTCCTTTCCAGTCTGAAACTGGATGTCGCATGCCATCCAAGGGTCTGGTTTCATTGGCAGTAACCAACTCTGTGTCTGTCACTGCTGTTGATTCTTGGTTGTGGATAGCATCTTCCAAATATGGACTATTCCATGGCCCCACTGTCCTTTAGACTAATTGTACAGGCTGCTGGTTCAGAGAAATATGGATCATCATCGGCAAATCTTTTTGTGTGTGATTTTGATGTGCTCTCAGAAGTGAATAGGAGCTCCTGGGTGAGTGATTCAAGGATCTTTGGATGATGCTCTCAGCTTGTTAATTAGCTAGTTTGGGCATTCATTAAGTGCAATGTGCCAAACCATTGTGCAAAGCACTGGAGTAGATACAAGATAAACAAATCAGACATGATCCCTGTCCCACAAGGACTCGCAATCTAGTTGGTGGGAGTCAGACACATAGAAAGGAGAAATAAATTGTGCGCAACCAATTACAGTGAGAACATTTAAAAAAATGAAAGTATCAAAGATGAAGTACAAAGATAAGGAAGATGAAGAGGCTTGTGGGAGAAAGGAGGGGGCCTGGTGTTTCTCTCAGCTTCAGGTCCCCCAAATTTGGTTCCATTCTACTGCTGCCTGTCAAGCGTTCTAGTTATTCCAAAGACTTCTGAAATCTCCTGTCTCCTTTGGGGAATAGGATCTGCTCTCCAGTAAGGTATCTGGTCTAAGGACTGCTCAGAGCAGAGACATCGCCGGGGAAACCCTCGTTGATTGAAAGCCTCCCAGAGGACTGAAATCAGGTTATAGTGCCAGATTTCTTGTTGGATCCATAATCAATCAATGGAATTTATTAAGCACTTACGTGGGAGAGTAAAATACAACAGAATTAGCTGACAAGTTCCCTGCCCATAATGAGTTTCCATTCATTCAATAGTATTTTTTGAGCGCTTTCCATAATAATATTAGTAAATAATAGTGGTATTTGTTAAGTGTGTCAAGCACTGTCTTAAGCACTGGGATAGATACAAGAAGGTCCCACATGGGGTTCGTAGTCTAGGCAGGAGAACAGGTTTTGAATCCCATTTTGCAGATGAGAGAAGTGAGACACAGAGAGGTGAAGTGACTTCCCCAGGTCACACAGCAGGCAAGTGGAGAAGCGGAATTCGAATCCAGGTTCTTTGACTCCCGGGCCTCTACTCTTTCCACTGGGGCATGCAGCACCTGGGGCTAATCCCTTTCTTATCCCCTGAGCCAGAGGCTTTTCCTTCCTCCTTCCTCACCTCCTCCCCCTGGTCCAGACTTACTTTTGCCTCTCCCAAGGGCTCACCTTCTCTGGGCTGTTGGAAGAGGCAGCGCCCGCGAGAGGGCACTGCTGCACTGCCCAGCCAGGAATTCCTGGCTCAAGAGACGAGTTCCATGATCCTTCCCTGTGGATCTCCTGGAAGAGGGGGGAAGTGGAAGGAGAGAAGAGGGGGAACACTCCGCCCACAGCCCCACACTGGGGCTGACAATTTCCACCTTCCCTCCCATGTTCCAGGGTGCAGTCTATACATTCCCCACATCTCAGCATCAACACACCTGAAACAGAAGATAGAATATTGCATCCCAAACCTTTCATGGATCCACTAGTTTGAAAAGCCAATTTCTTTCACTAATCTTTCCAGCCAAGCCAGCACAGAGCACAGCCTAGAAGGGAGCTGTAGTTTCCAGTATGATGAACTGTATGGAGCTGATGCCACTCAACATGAGCAAGACTGAGCTCCTCATCTTCCCTCCCAAACCCGGTCCTCTCCCAGACTTCTCTATCACCGTGGATGGCACGACCATCCTTCCCGTCCCGCAGGCCCGCAATCTCGGTGTCATCCTTGACTCGTCCCTCTCGTTCACCCCACACATCCTATCCGTTACCGAGACCTGCCGGTTTCACCTCTACAATATCGCCAAGATCCGCCCTTTCCTCTCCACCCAAACGGCTACCTTACTATTACGGGCTCTCGTTATATCCCGGCTAGACTACTGTGTCAGCCTTCTCTCTGACCTCCCTTCCTCCTCTCTCGCCCCGCTCCGGTCTATTCTTCACTCCGCTGCCCGGCTCATCTTCCTGCAGAAACGATCTGGGCATGTCACTCCCCTTCTTAAACAACTCCAGTGGTTGCCTATCGACCTCCGCTCCAAACAAAAACTCCTCACTCTAGGCTTCAAGGCTCTCCATCACCTTGCCCCTTCCTACCTCTCCTCCCTTCTCTCTTTCTACCGCCCACCCCGCACGCTCCGCTCCTCCGCCGCCCACCTCCTCACCGTCCCTCGGTCTCGCCTAGCCCGCCGTCGACCCCTGGGTCACGTCCTCCCGCGGTCCCGGAACGCCCTCCCTCCTCACCTCCGCCAAACCGATTCTCTTTCCCTCTTCAAAACCTTACTTAAAAATCACCTCCTCCAAGAGGCGTTCCCAGACTGAGCTCCTCTTCCCCCTCTACTCCCTCTGCCATCCCCCCTTTACCTCTCCGCAGCTAAAGCCTCATTTTCCCCTTTTCCCTCTGCTCCTCCACCTCTCCCTTCCCATCCCCACAGCACTGTACTCGTCCGCTCAACTGTATATATTTTCGTTACCCTATTTATTTTGTTAATGAATTGTACATCGCCTTGATTCTATTTAGTTGCCATTGTTTTTACGAGATGTTCTTCCCCTTGACGCTGTTTAGTGCCATTGTTCTTGTCTTAGTACAGTGGTCTGCACATAGTAAGCGCTCAATAAATACTATTGAATGAATGAATGAATCCAGGGGGATAGGACAACTGTCACCATCATCGTCAGTGGTGTTTTTTGAATGCTCACTGTGTGCAGAGCATTGTACTAAGTATTTTAGAGGGTACAATACAACAGACCAATCGGAAATGGTGGTATACTGTTGGGGGACCATGACAGCAGCCAGAACAGCCTGGTTGGAACAACAACAAAAACTATAATAATGGCATTTGTTAAGCATTTACTATGTGCCAAGCACTGTTTTAAGTTCTGAGGAAGATACAAGTTAATCATATTAGACACAGTCTCTGTCCCACTCTTAATCCTCAATTTACAGATGAGGTAACTGAGGCCCACAGAAGGTAAGTGTCTTGCCCAATGTCCCACAGCAGACACATGGCAGAGCCAGAATTAGAACTTAACTCCTTCTGACTCCCAAGCTCCCTCCCTATACACTAAGCCACACTGTTTCTCTTAAACTTGTTCCCGTCTTCTTTAATCCTCCTCCTCCTGGTCATCACTGTAACTTGTCTCAAGCTGTTGGTCACTTCATCAATCAATCAATGGTATTTATTGAGCACTTGTCTGCAGAGGACTTTACTAAGCACTTAGCACCAGTGACCTCACCCTGTTTTGAGCTTTGAGGGACTCATAGTTTGGGGTGGAGGCAGAGGAGGAGCTCACGTAAAAGGCTGAGAATGAGCAGCCAGAGAGATTGGAGGAGAACCAGGAGAGGACAGTGTCAGAGAAGCTAAGGTTGGATAATGTTTCCAGGATAAGGACCTGGTCAACAGTGTCAAAGGCAGCTGAGAGTTGCCCTGTTTCTGTAGGGAACAGATTTGCAGGGAGGGAGTATTTGGGAGGGAAGGCCAGAGTCAATGGTATTTATTGAGCACTTTCTATGTGTGGAGCAATGTACTAAGCACTTGGGAGAGTAGAATATGATGGAGTTTGTAGTGATGTTTCCTGCCCACAGTGAGTTTATAGAGGTTAATCAGGGAAGACACTGGGGTAGTAGCTACAGTACATCATTTCAGATATCGTCCCTGTCCCACATGGGGATCCCAGCCTTAGGAAGCTCTACTCTGTTTTCCCCCAGGGCTAGGGGCTCACTCCAGATCAACGGCCCCAGGTTTTAACACTGGGGGATAAGTGGGACAACAAGAAAGGAAAAGCATCGAGTCTCATTCTGTCTGAGGACAAGTTGGAGAGAATTGATCTGAGAGAGGTTCTTTTAAGTAGGATGTTTGTGCGAGCTATGCTGCTCAGTGCTGTGGATCGATTGGATTCCTTTCTAAAAGTGCATTAGCTGGAAGGAGCAGGAGAATATTACTTGGCTGCATTCAGTTGGTCTGTATTCAAAAGCATTTTAGGTGTGCAGCAACTTGACCAACGTCCTTCACTGAGTAGCCAGGAAGTTTAAGTTTTTCTGAGAACCGAAATGTAATCTCTATGTAGGAGCCATTCAGCTAGAAAACAAAAGGGGTTGGGGTTGTTTTTTTAGTGTCATCTCTTCCATCTCTTTTGTGTGTGTTTGTGGGGAGGGAGGGGAGGGAAACAGAAACCAGACAGGCTTCTGAGGAAACATGGCAAAGTTAACCAAGTGCTCAAGCTTCCCAGAATTTGATTCTTTATTATAGTATTTGTTGAGTGCTTACTATGTGCCAGGTACTGTGCTAAATGCTGGGGTAGATACAAGCCAATCAGGTTGGACACAGACCCTGTCCAATGTAGGGCGCTCAGTCTCAATCCCCATTTTACAGATGAGGTAACTGAGGCACGGAGAAGTAAAGTGACTTGCCCAAGGTCACACAGCAGACAGGTGGTGGAGTGGAATTAGAATAAAGCATGGTGTAGTGGATAGAGCACGGTCCTGGAAGTCAGAAAGTCATTGGTTCTAACTTAATTACCCAAGACCCTTAACAAGATAAAGCAATGAGACAAACTACAAAGTCACGATCACTTCATTGGGGAGTTGAGAAGATTTAAAAAAAAACACGAAAAAGAGCATCATTACCTGTCCAGCAAAAGCTCTTTAGAAGAGTGCAGGGTGGAAGGAACTGTCAATCACACTTAGGTCTTCCCAGCCACACGTGCCCACTTGCGTGCATCTTACCATCAGTAGCCTCATTTTGGAACCTAGAAGTCAGCTCTGTGCATGTCAGAAATTAGTTATTAGCCCACACGTTAGGACACTGAAGTGGGGAAGAATGGATAGTAGATTCAGAAACGATTCAGAGTGAGACAGAACCCAAGGCCTGGATTCCATTTTGTTTGGCCAAGACGCCCTTTGCTCAAAGCGGGCACTGCACTACACCACTACCTCATGTTAGCAGATGTTGTTGATGTCCTCGACTGCAGCTGCTGACCCTGAGGGGATGCGGACCCTGAAGGGGCCAGATAAGGAAGTAGTAGTCGCTCACACCCCTGACCTAAAGAGGAGAAAAAGTCAGGGCCCAGTAGCTACCCCTTGAGTGGAAAATTACTTCAGCCAGATACCAGTATGTAAATCGGCACCCCAGAATGTAGCACACCTGCTCTGCAAAGGCACCGCTAGGAAAAAGGGACACCTGTGCAGTCATTGTTTGTATTTCCGTAGACCTCCTTAGACCAGGAGCTCCATGCTGCCTGCTGCCACCGGACAGGGCTTTTCCTAGCCCTAATGTGTCCAATCTGTCTACTGCTGCTGACTGGGATTTGTTTGTCTACTGGTGGGCTTTAGCCCAAGACAAGATTTTAAGTGGAGATGAACTAACTAGGTGAGCCCGGTCTAATGGCCATGTTGAAATGAATTCCCCTTCGACAGGCAAACTGGGAATGTGATTCCAGTTCTAGTGTTTTATCCGTAATGCATTATATATGGCTCGTAGTCATGGGTGGCAGCCTCACAGCAGTCCCGATAGGCTTGTGCTGCTGTTGTGCTTCGTGTAAAGGCCAAGGGGTGGAATATATATAGGCATCACCCAAGAACATTGTATGTAAGGAGGAAAGTATTAGATTAACCAGAGGAATGTGTTTGATTTGTGGCCTTTCACAAAGGTACTAAGCAGTCCTGCAGACAGTTGAATAGACCCATTGATTTGGCTATACTATTTGGCCGTGCAGCTTACCTGTGCACCCGGGCCTCTGAGGCTTATCAGCCTGTTTCCTCCCTGTGCTTCTTATCAATTGGCATCAAGGAATGGGACAGGTGAGTCCATCAAGAGTCTTTATTGAGCACTTATTCTGTGCAGAGCACTGTACTAAGTGCTTGGAAGAGTCCAATATAACAGACACTTTCCCTTCCCTCAACAAACTTACAGTCTACGGCTGCCTGCCATACCCCCAGATGGGAAGACCTGGTGGTTTTTACCTTTCAGTGTCAATCATCCAAGGGGCTGACTCTCTCACTCATGGTATCGACACGGCTAGGAGGAGAAGAGAATTGCTAGTTTCTACTGCATACAGGCCTGGACCAGGTGGGTTTTTAATTTTTTTTTTTTTTAGGCCCAGCAGCCATCAGTCAACCTTCTGCTTCCTTGGGCATGGGTTAATCAGGCTCCTTAATACCCAATGGGGAAGCAGGACTCCGGTGAGCTACAAGCAGTCACTGACCTGGGTAAAAATGCAAAGCAATTAAAGGAAGCTTAGCCTAGGAGATAGAGCATAGGCCTGGGAGTCAGAAGGATCTAGGTTCTAATGCTGGTTCCACTATTTGCTGTGTGATCTTGGATGTCACTTCACTTTTTGTGCCTCAGTTCCTTCATCTGCAAAGTAGGGATTAAGACTGTGAGACCTTCATGGGACTGGGATTTTGCCCAACCTGATTAACTTGTATCTACCCAGCACTTAGAACAGGGCTTGACACATTCATTCAATCATATTTATTGAGCGCTTACTGTGTGCAGAGCACTGTACTAAACACTTGGATTGTACAATTCGACAACAGAGACAGTAGTAAGTGCTTAACAAATGCCATCATTATTATTATCCCCGGAAAGGAGTTTATGTTCTCGAGTACCCTACCAGGCTGGTGTCATTTATTCTTTCATTTTGCTTCATTTTCAAAACTTCCTTACTAATGATGAGGGACCGAAGAAATCTTCAAAGAGGTTTCTGGGGCCTTGAAGTCTCTCCTGGTTCCTTACTTTATGTAATGGTTGATGAAGCTCAAGGCAAAACAAATTGATTTTGTTGCACATTAGTAAATGGCTGAAATCTGTCTATGGAAAAGCTGGTTGCTTTCCTATCATTTGGTGTCTGTGACTCTCAATCCCCTAGCAGCTTTCTGATGGTCAGTGTGGACTAAGGCAGAGACTGCAAAACAAACACACATACTCTCTCTCTTCCCCCCCCCCCCCCTCTGCCTCTCCATCTCCCTCGCCATCTCCCTCTCCACCTCCTTCTCTGTCTCCCTCACCATCTCCCTCTCCCTCTATCTGTCCCTCTGTGTCTAATGTTTCTCTTCTCCTTAGACTATAAGCTCATGTTGGGCAGGGAATGTATCTGTTATATTGTACTCTCCCAAGTACTTAGTATAGTGCTCTGCACACAGTAAGTACTCAAATATGATTTACTGACTGCTAGTTAACCTGGGGCAAGTCACTTAAATTCTCTGTGCCTCAGTTCTCTCACCTGCAAAATGGGGATTCGATAGCTGTTCTCCCTTTGGTTTAGACTGTAAGCTACATGTGGGACCTGATTATCTTATTACTGCAGGGTTTAGTACAGTGCTTGACACATAGTAAGTGCTTAACAAATACCACAGTCATTATAATTATTAATGGATTTGTAAACCCAGACTCCAGCATTGTCCTAGTGTTGAACAAAATGACAAAGAGCCATGGTTTTGAAAATTACAAAAATGATTTTCCCCTATTCTTTTATTGACTTTGAACTTAAGTAGATTAGTGGCCCCAAAAAGATGAAAAATATGTTAAGAACAAACAGCTCACAGCATCCCACGGCATTATCTAAAATGTCAAATCAAAGGTCAGCTCTGAAATTTAATTTCTGGACTGCTCTTATAGACAGTGCCAGTCCCCTCCTCTCCATCTACCCCACTCTCAAGAAGCCCCCATAGAAAGACTGAATCTCTTTCCAGCCATGCACTTCTTTCTCCACAAGGCAATTTCACCTATTTGCAGGCTGTTGCTTCGTACCTCGTAACAAGAATCATTTTGGCTTGGGTTGCTTAGGTCTTTCTGGACGGGGAAAAGGACAATCCCTTCATGACAAAGAGAAAGTCCAAACTGAGGTTTCTCCTGATGCTGATCACTCTTCTCTTGGACCTGGTCCTCATTCCTGTCTCTACCTGATTGTTCTCTTACCAAAACTGAATCAAATAGACTGGGGCCGAGGGGTGGGGTCTTCTTTATATCCTTTCTTTCGATCTGGTGCCATGTAACAGAATTTCCCATATTCATTCATCCATTTGATTGCATTTATTGAGTGCATAGTGTGAGCAGAACACACACTAATAACTGTACTGGTAGTGTAATATGGATAGAGCACTGTGCTGAGCACCTGCTGTGTGCAGAGTATTGGACTGGGCATCTACAGTAGTGAGCACCTGTTGTGAATAGAGGACTGAACTGGGTTTCTACTGTGTATAGAGCACTATACCTGAGCACCTACTTTGAATTGAGGACTGTACTGAGCATCTACTTTTTTATAATGTTTGTTAAGCACTTACTATGTACCAGGCACTGAACTAAGTGCTGGGGTATATGGAAGAAAAACTTCACGAACTCTGTGTTGTGTTTAAAAAGGGTAAGTCAAAAACAAGTTTATTACCACCAGTGCTTCTTCCAGCCAGTGCGGTTTTGAGTAAACCAGAGCTTCTTTTATATGGTAAGCATCTAACTTAATCAAAGTATTATTCAGGATAGTCAGGATGGGCAGCAACACCCCTTTGGTGGGGTTTTCTACCTTGTTCTAAAGGTGAATTAACCCACTCGATCCCACTAAAGGAGTAGTTTTATCTCGTTTTCAGCGGCTCCTGGAGAACAAAGTGAAGATGTCATGAACTGGATTGCCTTGGTAACTAGAGGCAAGCCTACAGCTGAAAGAGAGAAGGGAAAGGGCAAATGCAGGACCTTGACCATTATGCTTCCACACGCTCGCCACATAGTAAGTGCTTAACAAATGCTATCATTATTATAGATAATCAGGATGGACACAGTTCACGTCCCACAAGAGCTCACAGCTTTAATCCCTATTAAGGCCCAGAGAAATTAAATGACTTGCCTAAATTCACACAGAGAAGAGGCTGAGATGGGATTAGAACCCAGGTCCTCTGACTCCTCTGAGCCTCAGTTTCCTACTGTGTACAGACCACTATATTGAGCACCTAGTTTGAATTGAGAACTGTCCTGAGTGTGTGTAGACCAATAATCTGAGGACCTATTGTGTGTAGAGGGCTCTGTCACTTGCCTGCTGTGTGACCTTGGGCAAATCACTTAGTTTCTCTGTGCCTTAGTTTCCTCTTCTGTAAAATGGGGCTTAAATATCTATTCTCCCTCCTATTTAGACTGTGAGCCTTTTGTGGTATCTGATTATTTTGTATCTACCCTAGCGCTGTAAGTGCTTATTATAGCACTTGTCAGCTGTGAGGCCTTGGGCAAGTCACTTAACTTCTCTGTGCCTCAGTTACTTCATCTGTAAAATGGGGATGAAGACTGTGAGCCCTACGTGGGACATCCTGATTACCTTGTATCTACCCCAGCGCTTAGAACAGTGCTTGGCACCTAGTAAGTGCTTAACAAATGCCAACATTATTATAAGCCAAGCACTGTACTAATACTATTATTATTCTTCTACAAAGGTCTGGAATATTTCTTTGTTTACTTCTAGAGTGTCTGCAGTTTATTTTTCCTTACAGATCACAGACTAGGTTTTTTAATGGTTTTTATTAAGCGCTTATTTGTCAAGCACCATTATAAGCACCGAGGTAGGTAAAAGATAATCGAGTCAGATATAGTCCTTGTCCCACAGGGGGCTCACAGTCTAAGTCGAGATAATAATTATGGTATTTGCTAAGCGCTTACTATGTGAGATACTGTGCCTGACCTGATTATCTTTTATCTACCTCACTAGAACAGCTCTTGAATTCCCCATTGGACAGTTGAGGAAGTTGAGGCACAGCAAAATTAAGTGATTTGCCCAATTTCACAAAGCAGAGAAGTAAGTGAGGGAGTGAGGGTTAGAACCCAGGCCCCTGTCCTTTCCAACAGACTGTGCTGCTTCTCTCTCAGTTCCACTCTGCCCTTTTCTGGGATCATGCTTGTAGGTCCAGCCTTATGTGACACATCCAACTGTGAAATTCTGAGGGAATGAGAATAAGTCCACTTTTCCCTATCAGCTGTTCTTTAATCTTAGTCTAACACCTTTAACATTGCTGCATGCAAACAAGCTATTTAAAAAAAACCCAAACGAAAATGAAATTTGATGTTTCAGTTTCTCAGTCCCTTCTCCCTTTGAAAGAAAAACTGGAAATCCATTTTCCTCATTTGTGATAATGTACAATGATTACAATTGCTTTCTGAGATAGTATTATTTATTGGCTATATTTCAATTCCACTGCAGTTCCTATAAAGGCAGCATTATCGCCTAGGAAGCCCATTGCAGATAATATATTCACTGTTAGATTCGGGACTTATCATAGTGTTCTTGCTTTGATATGTCTTCAGATGCAAAGGAAACCCTGATCCAGACAGCAAGGTTTTATAAAAGCAGAAAGAGTCTTTCTATAATTAAGTAGAATTTCCACCATCGGAAGCCTCTAGGACAAGAAAGTAAAATATTATAGCTCATATTACCCACCATACCTTAAAGGGCTTGGAAAGGCCCTATTTTTCTTCTTTTCAAGTACCTGGCATAAAACCTTGCCAGGTTCTATAAATGCAAAGGCAAAGAGATAAAAAAAGAAGACACCCAGTGGAGAATTGTAGCAAGGACAGCAATGCCATCAGGGAGTGATTTTCCACACAAACAATAAATAATAAATAGCCATAATATTTCTTAATATGTGCCAAGCACTGGAGAGGATACAATTCAATCAGATCAGACATAATCCCTGTACCACACAGGGCTCACAGTCTGAGGGGAAGGAGAACTGGTACAGAATCCCTATTTAACAGTTGAGGAAACTGAGGCCCAGAGAAGCTAAGTGACTTGTCCATGGTACCGCAACAGAGAAGTGGCAGAGCTGCGATTCGACCCCAGGTCCTCTGACTCCCAGGCCTGTACTCTTTCCACTAGGTCATGCCACTTTAGGCAGAGAACAAGGAGGGGAATCTCAGGGAGAAGTTTTCTCCCTTCTGGCTCCCAAAATGCCTTTCTGTTCCCTCAAGAGCTCTTGTTGAGAGAGGAAGGCTTGCGTGACAAAGTTTTTTAAAAAATATCCTTAACAAAAAGATTCAGATAGAAACAAATGAAAAATTTACAGTTGTTGCCAAACACTTCCAAAATTAACTTTGAAATTTTATAATTTTTTATGGTATTTGTAAAAGCCTTCCTATGTGCCAGGCACTGTACTAAGCACTGGGGCAGGCGCTAGCTAATCAGGATGGACACAGTCCATGCACCACATGGGCTCACAGTCTTAATCCCCATTTAACATATCAGGTAACTGTCACACAGAGAAGTTAAGTGACTTGCCTAAGGTCACATAGCAGACAAGTGACAGAGAGTTAGGATTAGAACCCAGGTCCTTCTGGCTTCCTGGCCCAACCTCTATCTGCTAGAGAGCACTGCTTCTCCATGCTACCAAAAATTATTGTTTTTAAAGTATAGAAATCATAGCCAATATTCAGCAATAGATGAAATGTTCCTCAACAATTTATCTGCCTTGCTTAAACATATACTTGCTTTCTTTCAAGCCAAACAAATCACTGCATATTCCTTTAAAAACTGCAAGATTTCCCAATATAAAGCAATTGCAATTGAAGTTTCTTTCTTGATTTCTTGATGTGCTAATTTTCACTACTTGTAGAGCTGTTGACACCTGTTTTTTTCATGAGGAAAGTGGAAATCAGTCAGTGTTCATAAGTAAAAATTCTAAAAGATTACTTATATGGACCATATGTACGGGTAACTAATGACACTCACATGAGACATTTCTTTGTCATGCAATATTTTAAGATTTTCGAGGCTGCTGAAGAAACATGTTCAAGAAAAAGAGCTTCTGTGAAATCCAGAGCTACTGTCTGTGACAGAATGGAGGACTTTGCTGTCTGGTATGTCTGAAACTTAGAATCATGGGTTTGGAATTCAGCTAGTCCAGGCCCCTCTCTCCTGACAGAAAAGCAACTAAACAATCCAGAACATGGGGATGGAGTCTGCACAACCTCTCTTGGTCATTTGTTCCAACACCCTGACAGATTATTATTATTATAACAAAATATTTCTTGATTTTTACCAGAACCTTTCTGGCTCTCTAATCTTTGTGCTCTTAACTAATTTCTATTTCTCACAGGACTGGGGTAAAATTTGCTGAGACCTTCGTGGTCCAGAGACCCTTGAATAATAATATAAATGTGGTATTTGTCAAGCATTTACTACGTGCTATGTGCTGTACTAAGTACTGAAGTAGCTATAAGATAATGAGGTCAGACACTGTACTAAACACTGAAGTAGATAGGTATATGCACATGCTCTTTCTAATAGCCCATGGAGCTTCTCTAACCCCTTTAACATCAGGACCCCTGGAGCCCATTATTTAGTCAAATTCTGGCTTCACTGTTTAGCTACTTAGTTTAAGATTATTTTGGAGTGTTGAATGTGACCCTCATTTTGGTTCGTCATTTCACTCTTCTTGTTCTTTGTATCTGTCTTCCCCACTGTGTAGAACAGGGATTGGGTCTCATCTGATTATCTTGTATCTGCTCCAGTGCTTACTATGTAGTGAGTGCTTAATAAATATTATAAATAGCCATCCACCTAATTTTCAGAAACTTCTCCTGCTCTCCAGCATGCCCCAAAACAATTGTTAGCAGACCTGCTTAAACAATGTCCAGTTCCTAGGCCCCGATGATTGAAGTACATCATTTATTTGTTGTTTCTCCCCAACCATTTGTTTTCTTTTCTGGGCTCCTTTAGAAAATAGTCAGATACATGGTCAACTGCCTTTCCTTAGTGATTTGTCTCAGCCCTTCTTTTGAGTTGGTGGGGTAAGGGGAAAAGAGGGAGGGGTGTGTGATGTTTTCACTAATCCTCCCTTGTGCCCCATGCAACTGAAGAATTATTTTGTTACCTTTTATTTCTCATGTGAATTGCCTTTTCTCACCTGGACTGAATTTTCTAATCAGACTCCTACACAGTGGGGCAGCATAGGATTGTGCCCGAGGTTCCAAGCTGATGCTTCTGTCAGTGAGAATTATTTTTAGTGTGCCCAACAGAACACCTTAAACTTGGGTAATTTAATAATGCCCAAAAGACTGTAGGTAGCAAAATGTATATGTATATATTTCAGGAGCCAGAGCCTCTAGCTAGAGTTAGTTTCTTTTTAATTAAAGAGTTAGATGACTTTTCCTGGCTCTTATATTTAGAGAGAAAAACAAGTCCTTTGGGTTTCAAGATGTCTGCACTGATGAGACTTTTGTCAGACTATATGGGTATGGCTGAGAAGATCAATGCAGGGATGACAATTCTTTCCCTACCATGTACATGTAAGATTGCCTCATGCCGTATGCCCTGGTTTTTTTTACAGTACTTAAATGCTTACTGTGTGCCAGGCAATGTACTGAGTGCTGGGAGTAGATACAAGATAATCAGGTTGGGCACAGTCCCTGTCCCAGAGAGGGCTCAAAGTCTTAATCCCCATTTTGCAGATGAGTAAACTGAGGCACAGAGAAGTTAAATGGCTTGCCCAAGGTCATAGAGCAGAGAAGTGGCAGAGTTGTGATTAGAACCTGCTTCTATGACTCCCAAGCCCGGTGTCTCTCCATTAAGCAATGCTGCTTCCCATTGGATTTTTTTTTCCTATAATGCTTGATGCCATGTTGCCATGTTTGTTTCTCTTTCTCAGACCCTCTGATCCAAGTGAGTAACCCCCTTCCTGATTGCTGTAGAATAGGCTGACCTGATGGGAACTGCTGGCCCATAATTGCCCACTTCTAAGCCACCAACTTGAAGTTTGCTTCTTTTGTCTTTAAAGAGCTTCTTCTGGGGATTCCCTCTTTCATCACTTTACCACAGAGCGGCTGTTTGGGAATCCTGCTGCTGTCCATTCTCCTTTCATATCCCATCCCAGTGAAGATGTGATGAGATGAGCATTGCTACCAACCTAGTAGTCTGGCTGCTTCACTGGTACCTGAAATTATTGGAGGTAAGTGTCATTGGTGAAACTATTGCCCTAAACTGTAAACTCGTTGCGGTCAGGGAGCTTGCTGTTAATTCTGTTGTAGTATACTCTTCCAAGTGCTTAATGCAGTGCTCTGCACATAATAAATGTTAATACTATTGATATTCTACAGTTTGAATGTGGCATATGTAGTAAATCCAAAACACAGCACTAAAGAAAGTCGGAGGTTCATAACTACCCTGAGCCCCTTCAATTTGATCTGAATTTTGATGCTGTGTTTGCCTTGAACTCTTTGAGCTTCATGCAGGCCACATGAGACTTCTCGATTTAGTTTTTCCACCTCCTGATCTATCCTCGCATCAGTGGACAGTGTGATCTCTAAGCAAGAGTTAGGGTCTCCAGGTGTGGTCTGGAACATAATCCATATCTTCTCTAGATGATCTGTCCATGGTGCTCTTTGGATTCTGAGAAGCTGTTCATAACTCTGTCTTTGTTTCTATGTAGGTGTGGGTGGGTGAAGCACAGTATTAGGAATAGGACTTCCGCTATGAGCGAGTTACAGACTCGATGATGGTCTCAGCTCAGTGAGAGATGAATTGATTCCCAGAGAGGAAGAATTGTATTCTGATGGCAGCTTTCAGAGTCAATGCTGCATCATCCCCAAGCTAGGCTGCGTAGGTTAAATTGAACCCGGCTTGATCCAGTACGACTCTACTTAAGGCCATGAGTAATGAGGAAAGCCGCAGCCGGGCCCTCCAATTCTGACGAGGGCTGACACAACATGGTGGACCGATTTCTTTATAAACTTGTTAGAATGGCCAACTCTTTATAGCCATCCCCTGAGGTGAGTGTCGCCGGGGACCTTTTTTTTCCTCCACAGGGTCGCTGAAGATATTTTAATAGACCTTCCATCCAGGTGAATTGCTTTGTTACTTCTCTTTTTTTTTTTTTAACTTGCCTCACCTCCTCCTCCTCTCCATCCTGGCTCCATTCTCCCAGCATCCCTGCCCCCAACTAGTTCAAGTGCCAGTGGCCGCACTTGCAGAGCAAATCTTGCTTACACAGTAAATAGAGATTTGGCTTAGCACAAGTCAAGTAGGAGGGTGGGTTTTGGGGGAGAGGCTGCATAGGAAAGAGGAAGATCATTCAAAGCTTCTGTGCTCTTGTTTGTAATGGGGTGATGGAGGAAGGAAGCCAGTGCTAAGGGGAGGAATAGGCAGAGTGAGGGAATAGGATATGGACTGAAGGTTTCAGACAGTTTGGTGAGGGGTAAAAGTAGGGGAATGTAATGGACAGAAGCTAGGTGAGATGGCAGAGACAAATGTGTGGGGGGAATCTGGCTAGGGAGGTTTTTTGTGTTCTTTTTTAATGGCATTTGTTAAGCGCTTACTACATGTCCAGTGCTGTTCTAAGCACTGAGGTAGACACAAGTTGGACACAGTCTCCATCCTACACGGGGCTCACCTTCTAGGAAAGGGAGAACAGGTAGTTCACCCCCATTTTACAGCTGAGGAAACTTAGGCACTGAAAAGTAAAGTAACTTTCCCAGGGTCACACAGCAGGCAATGAGAAGCAACGTGACCTAGTGGACAGAGCATGGGCCTGGAAGCCAGAAGGAGCTAAGTTCTAATCCTGGCTCTACTACTTGTCTGTTATGTGACTTTGGGCAAGTTTCTTCACTTCTCTGTGCCTCAGTTACCTCCTCTGTAAAATGGGGATTGACTGTGAGCCCCATTTGGGATGTGGACTGTGTCCAATTTGATTACCTTGTATCTACCCCAGCACTTAGAACAGTGTCTGGCACATAGTAGAACCTCAACAACTACCATAAAAGGGAGGGAGTAGAGCCAAGATTAGAACCCAGGTCCTCTGATTCCCAGGTCCATCTTCTTCCCACTGAGCCATGCTGCTCCCCAGAGTCTTTTCCTCTGACCCCTGCAATTTTCTTAGCTGTAAATAAAGACAGCATAAAATAGTCCATTTCCTACGCTAGTGACAAGCTCTATTTCCTGGCTGTCTCCTCCTCCCCCTCTTCACAGGGGCCAGGTAAAAAAGGGAGTCAATTGGCAGATGTGACCTTAACAATTGACTTTAAGAGATGATCCCTTGGTTGGAGGGAGACTGCAGCAAAAAGAAAGCACCAGAGAGTGGGGCACTTTCCTCTCCCCTTCCCAACTGACTAGGTTTTCCGACCACCAGTGGGACATGCTTTTTAGCAGAATTTTCCAGATGGTGGAGACAGGCTGTGCTGAACCATCCGCACTCTCTTGCCTGGTCCCCCAAGACCAGCGACTGTCAGAGTAAAGATGCAGTCTGGACACTGGGAAGCAGAAGTGCTCCAGGTGTTTCCCCAGAAGCAGCAGATGACACCAAGCCGTCGTCTTTGTACTGTTAAGTGTGGTGCTCATTTTTCATTTCCTCTGCAGGAAGTGTTTGGCCCCTTGAGATTTCTGTGGGGCAGGGATAGTTCTGTATCTAGAAAGGGAGTGTCACAGAACAATTTGCTCACTGTGGGAAGGAAATGCATCTGCATATTGTAATATTGTACTTTCTTAAGCACTTAGTACAGTGTTCTGCACACAGTAAGTGCTCAATAATTTCAATTGAATGAGTGAAAAGTAACACGTGTGAGTCTGAGGACACTGAGAAAATGTTAGCAAAAAGGAGATAAGTGGGAGTGTGGGGACACCATTAGTTCCACTCAGAGTGCAACCATAGCCTTCCCCCTTGTTGATATGTCCCGTGGCATAGCATCGTGCAATTATAATAATTATGCTATTTGTTCAGCACTTAACCCAGAATTCAAAAGTGCCTGGTTTAGAACCCAGGACTTCCCGGACTTGGGCTCTTTGCACTGCTTCTCTACCCAGAGTTGGCATGTCAACTGGGGGAATTATTCCAATTTGAAGACCATTCAGTTCTTTCCCTATCAATTCATCAGTCTCCCAAGAGCAGTCCCCTGCCTTCCCTCCATCCATTTTCCCTTCTTCCCTCTCTCCTCTTTCTTTTTTTAAATGGTATTTAATAATTGTGGGTATTTTGTTAAGCACTTACTATGTGCCAAGCACCATACAAAGCACTATGGTGGATACAAGCAAATAGGGTTGGACAGAGTCTCTGCCCCTCATGGGGCTCACAGTCTTAATTTCTCTGTGTCTAAGTTATCTCATCTGTCAAATGGGGATTTGGGGATTAAGTGATTTGTCCAAGGCCTCAGAGCTGGGACTAGAACCCAGGTCCTTCTGACTCCCAGGCATGAGCTCTATCCACTAGGCCATGCTGCTTCTCTGTTTGTTTTTTGTATCTGTTAAGCACTTACTATGTGTCAAACACTAAGTTCTAGAGGTATGAGCTAGATTGGACTGTGACCCACATGGGGCTCACAGTCTGAACAGGTACAGTGAGGCACAGAGAAGTTAAGTGACTCACCCAAGGTCACATAGCTTTGGTAGAGCCAGAATTGACTTGCTCACGTGGGCTCACACTCTTAATCCCCATTTTACAGATGAGGTAACTGAGGCCCAGGAGAGGGCAAGTCACTTGGCAAGGTCACCACAGGAGACAAGTGGTAGAGCCAGGATTAAAACCCACATCCCAACTCCCAGGCTCATGCTCTATCCGCCAGGTTATGCTGCTTTGGGGATGCAAAAGCAAGGACAGATTGAACACCGAATGTGAAGACTGATATGACACTCACCTGGCAAGGTGGGGCAGACTCCTTCAGGAAGCCCAGTGGCAGGAAGAGCTAGCCAAATGCTCCTCAGGCCCTGCAGGTGCTCAGGTAAGCAGTTGAATGAAGATCCAGGAAGTCTTGTAGGGAACCACTGCCCCTGCAGGGGTGACGGAGTGTGTGTTGCAGTCATTAACTGGAGGGGGGCCCAGCTGTGGGGAGTGCAGATAGAGGGGAATGCCCCATGTCCATATCTCAGCAGTAGGGGGGCTCATGCAAAGGTGGTGGGAGTACAAATGAGAGAAGAGAATCAAGAAGAGAGAGTCTTCCCAACGTGGCTCGGAAACTGTTTAATGTTTGGCACTTGCTGACCACTTACCGCTTTTATCTACTGGTTCAAACTCCATTTAGGAATGATGCAAAACAAAGCAAGCCACTTCAGGGGAGGAAAAGCACGTTGGAAATTGAAGACAGACAGCCCCTTCAATTCTTCATGCTACCAAGAAATTGTCAAAGGTACGGAAATGCTTTCCTACATATTAAGGTACCCAGAATAGGCCTTTTCCTATGAAATGTGTTAAAGAAAAAAAAATGCAAGGAAAGATAACCCTTTCTTTTGAACAGAAAATAAGCTTTCACAGAGACATCTGTCTAGTCTGCCAAGTATGAGCTATCTTAGAAACTAGTTCTCTCATCAATGAGGTCTAGACATTTCTTGAAGGTCAAGTGCTTGCTTATAGTCAGTGATGGCTTCTTTGATCAGTCCCATTTTACCCCGGACGTCAGATCTCAATTTATATGCCAGGGCATCATTGGGTTGTAGAGACAAGGCTGCAAAAGAGAAGATCACATTTCAGGGACTGTCTTATTACCAAATCCTTCAACCTAAATCATTTTGATTATTTTAAAAAATCTTGAAATTCAGTGGAACATTCCAGCCTCAACAAGTTTGTCCCCACAAAAGGATCCTTCTCCTCTAACTAAATTTCCCTTCCTCCTGGATCAAGGAAGCTTTCAAAATGGTCAGAATCTCAAATTGCTCATACTTAGGGAAGCACTGAGCAAGCAGATTCATATTAAGCATTGGCCAACCTCTTGCCCCTGGAGTTGCTAGGGACAAAGCTCGTGTAGACTCTGATAACTCTGCAAGAGGGGACTGCACTGCCTTCTTAACTCCAAAAACATCTTCTGTAGCAGAACAAATGTCTCCAGCCTGGCTCTAAAGGCTAAGCTGGGCTTTGGTCAGTGAAGTTTCCTGCCTGTCTCAAGGAGTGTCATGGAATTCTTATGGCAGCCACCGTGACTTGTTCCAACAGAGATAAGAAAGAAAATCTTACATCAATCCAGCAGTAACTAGACCAAAAAATAATAGCATCATCTCAGTCTGCCCCATCCATCAACCCCATTCCCCCTCTGGTAACCCAGGAACTGTTAGCTCATTATGGACAAAGAATGTGTCTGCTAGTGCTGTTGTATTGTGCTCTCCCAAGTGCTTAGAAAAGTGCTCTGCATATAGGTTGTGCTCAATAAATACGATTGATTGAGGAAGCAGGAATCTCCACCACCATGGAAACACCACAGAGGTAAATGAGGAAGAGAATACTGTTGGGAGGACTCTGGGGGCTCCTCACTCCCACAGTCATAGGGCATCTACGGAGAGCTGTGGTCAAGATATGTCCTCTGGACACTGGCTTTCTAGGAACAGTTTGCTGACCATGTCCTCCCTTACATCCACCAACACTGCTCCTTTCTCAGCCAGCCTCTCTCTTGTTTGATGGGTGATCCCAGGGAGCAAGGCTATTGGGGGCTTACACATGGTTGTGTAAGTACACCTGACATGACAGTTGGCTGATGTAGTTGGTTAAGGGTGTGGACACCCTTGACCTCAGTGACACAGAGCTCTATCCTCACTCCCTGCCATCCCCTGCTATATTTTAGCTCAGCCCAGCAGGACAGTTAGTCTGGGGAGGACAAGAAGGAATCCCCACATTACAGCATTTCACAGACCCGTGTCAGTGAAGTGGGACCCCCCCCCTTTTTTTTTTTTTTTTTTTTTAACGAGGGAGAACTGCTGAGTCACTCAGTCGCATTTATTGAGCACTAACTGGGTGAAGAACACTGAACTAAGTGCTTGGAAGAGTAAAGTATAAATTATACTTATAACGTTATAACTTTATAAGAGTTATAAAGTATAACAAGTTCGACTCCCAGCTCTGCCACTTGTCAGCTGTGTGACTGTGGGCAAGTCACTTCACTTCTCTGTGCCTCAGTTACCTCATCTGTAAAATGGGGATTAACTGTGAGCCTCACATGGGACAACCTGATTACCCTGAATCTAGCCCAGCGCTTAGAACAGTGCTCTGCACATAGTAAGCGCTTAACAAATACCAACATTATTAAAGAGACATATTCCTTGCCCTCAGTGAGTTTACAGTCTCGTGGAACACACAGTCCTAGACACAGACAGTAACAGTTCCCTCAGTGACCCACAAGACTGACCTCCATATTCAGTTTCGGGTTCTTAACCACTGGAATCTCAAACATCCTCAACCTCCATTTTTCTTTTGAATTCTTAGGTCAGTTATGTATGAAGAAAACTTGGACAAACCCCTAAGAGCTGATAGCTCTTGAACCATGGGGACAAGGAAAAGGTATTTTGGGTAATTGAGCCCAGTAATTGTTCATTTGTAGCATAAGCTTCTTGTGGGCAGGGAATGTGACTACCAAATCTGCTTATATTGCTTAGTGCGTTGCTCTGCACACGTAAGTGCTTAATAAATACCTTCACAGATAATGGTACACATAGACCAGCCCTGAATAAAGTAGCCCTGTGCTATTGACAGCACGGCTCTTTTCATGAATGCAAGTGTGACAGAAAAAACCACTGCCTACCCTACCTCCCACATTATTTACATTTAATAATAATAATAATAACAATTGATACTCGTTAAGCACTATGTGCCAAACACTGTTCTGAACACTGAGCACTGCTCTAAGTGTTCTAAGCATTTATGAACATACATCCCTGTGCTCAAACACCATTGAAATCTTGTCAGAAAACTGGGTGGCCTAGTGGAAAGAACACGGGCCTGGGAATCAGAGAATCTGGGTTCTAATCCTAATTCTGCCTCTTGTCTGCTGTAGGAGCTAGGGCAAATCACTTAACTTCTCTGTGCCTCAGTTATTTTATCTATAAAATGGGGATTAAGACTGTGGGCCCCATGTGGGACATGGACTGGGTCCAGTCTGATTAGCCTGCATCTACCCCAGCACTTAGTATATAGCGTACAGTAAGCCCTTAAAAAATACCATTAAAAAATAATCAAAGGAAACAGAAGAAACAAACCTGTACTAAGATCTTCTTCAGCTAGGTCATATTGTTTCAGTGTGCAGAAGAGGTGTGCTCGGTTGAAATACACTGCAGCAGAGAAAGGGCAGAGTTGAATAGCCCTCTCAAAGTCTGCTTTAGCATCTTCGGTTTTGTTTAGCAGCATATTTGTAATAGCACGGTTCAAGGCGGCAGATTCATTTTCTGGGTCAAAATGTAATGCCTTGGAATAGTAGTCATTGGCCTATGAAGAATGCAGAGTGTGAGGTTTTTCAATATGTTACATAGTATCCAATATTCTATGGAGTTTTTATCCTCTAGAAGATACTAAAGTAAAACTGCTACTGGAAGGAAAAGTGTAAATTAGCAAGTAAATACTTTGCATAAGAGGAAAAGAGTTAGTAAACCTGTTCCCTACCCACAAAGAGAAGCAGTTAGTACAGTGGGTCTTTTGTACACACTAGACAAATTTTAATCTTTCCCTACTGATTTGTCTGTCTATCAAGTTGGCCTAAAATGATCCACATTTTGATCCAGTTTCCCTTTAAGATAAACCAAGTGGAAGAAAGACATCTGTGAGACAAGTAAATTCTAGGAATGTCACCCCAACTGTGGCCTACAGCAAAGTCAGTCGAGTGAGGAATATCAATCCCAGGGCTACTCTCCCAAACTCTTAGAACAGTGCTGTGCACATAGCAAGCACTCAATAGATGCCACTGATTTATTGATTGGATTAGAAGTCGAAGTACTTGAGTTTTACCCGTGCAGTAATGGCACAACCTGAAGGAGAACTGGTAGACTCGTTCTTATTAGCTGTGAAGCATTTATCTCTCTGTAAGGAATTAAAATTGACTACTCCCCTCCCCTTCATTCTCTCACACTAACACTGGCTACACAAAACCTCTGAGGGAACTAAAGAAAGCCATGGAAACGAGTTTTGATGAAAGCCACTCGAACAACTTAGTAAAGCACCAGCAAAGAGCAATATTAGGAAAAGACAGAATCAAATTAGATGGATTCTTTAAAACAATTTTACAAATGAAATTCCAGAGTTTGGAGGCTGGCCTTAGTAATAACCAAAGACTCTTGAAAATACCTAAAAGGTAAGAATCAATGGCTGGAGACTTTTCAATGTGAATTTCCCCATTCTAAAGAGAGGGTGTATAGCTGCAAATTCAAGAGGAGTTTGTACAATTCAGGGATGAATGATCCATAATAGTTCACTGGAGGTGAAGTTAGGGATGGAGAGGGAAAGGTTAATGAGTGTGGTTGCCCAAGAAGAAGATAAACTTTTGGTTGCTACTCTCAGAGATAGAGTCCTGAGCTGGCTAGATCGTGGGTTTAATCCAGTAATGGCCTTTCTTATTTTTCACTTTTCTGTCTATGGAAGAACATTCTCTCTAATTCCAAGATTTTTCAGGACTTTAAAAAATGAAACTTTCAGTGTGGAACCTCAACATATGCCTTTATAAAAGATACTACATAAGCAAGAATTCACTTCTACCCAGATGCTTATTACCTAATCCTACCAAAGGAATTCAGAAGATTAGTGAAGTATGCTTTCATTTTACAGAAACAGTATTGTTTTCCTTAAATAGATTGATATTGTTTTCCTTAAATAGATTGATATACCTAAACTTAATTACAGTCTACTAAATTTTCAAGCATAGAAATGAGACTCAGCAGTCTGTAATTCCCAGGATCAACTTTGGAATCCTCTTTCTAGTTGGCTGCTATATCAGTAACCCTTCTGCCCTTCAATACAATGGCTATTTGTAACACGTCTTCCTACCCTTGCCAAAAGTTTGACACCTTCCCCTCGGAATTCCTTCAGATTTGGAATCCTTTGCCAGGATCTTTCAAACTCCACTACAGCTTCCCTTGATTTCCTGTTGGCACTTGCCCTGGTGCTATGAATGGCATGAACTTTTCATTTTTTCAAAGAATGATTTTTTCCCCCCCTGTCACTTAGCCATGCAGGGTTTGTGGTTTGTCATTTTGTTTATTCTGATCCTAAAAACTCACTTGATCTCCCCGGATCTCAGTTCTGTTTATTAGTAAAATGGGAGTAATATCTCCCAAGTGAAAAGAAAGTCCTACAACAAATTTTGGAAGTTTAGCAATAACATCCAAAAATGCAAGTTTAAATGCTAAAGTATAAAGATTACATATTTTAGTGTTAGAGAAAAAAATCAGTCCATGTAAAAAGATCTAACAACAGTATGAAGAAAGCTTGATCTCATCTTACCTGTGAAAATTGTCTATTGTGAAAATAGATATTTGCTGCATTAAAATAAGCCAAAGAATATTCAGGGTTTAGAGAAATTGCTTTTTGATAGTCTTTCATAGAAATATGTCGGAAACCCATAAACTGATGAATGACACCACGAACTGTCAGTAATTCTGCAGTAGTGGTGAGCTGTAAAGCAATGACAGAATAAACATCATCACAATGTTCTGTCCTCTATTTCAAGGAAGGGTGGGCAGTAATTTTGTTCAGGATTCAGATGCATATAAAGGCCTTCTACCATATTCCACAATCATACAAAAACTAATCTTTTTTCTTAAATGGCATTTGTTAAGCACTTACTATGTACGAGGGACTGTACTAAGCACTGGGGTAGATACAAGATAATCACAGTGGACACAGTCTCTGTCCCACAGGAGTCTCACAGTCTTACTTCCCATTTTACAGATGAGGTAACTGAGGCACAGAGAAATTAAGTGACATGCCTAAGGTCACACAGCAGACAGGTGGAGAAGCTGGAATTAAAACTTTGGCCCTCTGTTGAATAAGGATTTTTTGTGGGGTTTCGAAAATGAGTTTAGATTGTGATTCTATGGTTTTCATAAATTCCTTTCTCAATGAAGTTTTAAAAAAATACTTTCTGAGAGCCAAAGACACTTATCTGATTTCAACCCTGATAGTCTACTGATATTAATGTTCATGAAAATCCCACCAACCTTTACCTTTAGGCCTGCATTGATATCCTGAAGTGCAGCAAAATTATCACCCATTTGAAGACAAACCACAGCTCTTCCTTCGTATGCCAGATGATATGTAGGGTTAATTTCCATAGCAATAGTAAAGTGATTCCAAGCTTTCTGGAATTTTCCTTGGCCCTGAAATGAATTTTTTTCACTGTAAAATAGTTCACTGTGCGATAACTACTGAATAGCTCAATGAAATTACTTAGGAAATCAAATTTAGTCAAGTAAAATGCTTTGAGATAGCATCTGTGTACTTGCACAGCACCATAAATCCATGGAATTATGCTTTTCTTAAAAGAAAATCCACAAGACCTAAGGGTCTGAGTTAATTTGCTATTTATCTCTAAAGAATTGGATGGAAATTTCAATAATCTAGCATGAATTTAGTAGCCTGAGGGCGTCTTTTACATCTTCTTGGTGAAGTCTAAATCCTGAAAACTAAATTAACACTTTACATATATTTCTTCACAACCTTAGTTGAGAATATTAACTCTTTAAGATTCTATTAAAAAGACTACTAGAGAAACAGTCTCTATTTCTGAAGATGAGGCCCAGCACAACCAAGAAACCTTCTGACATATAAAGATATGACACTTGTCCCAATTATTGAGGAAGTCACCATGGGAACCAGAGATTTACCTGGATTACCTGCTGCACTCTATAAGCAAGAAGGAAACACATTTAGCATATGGACCTCCCCAGGAGAAGCCTCAGAATCTCTAAGATGCCATGTTCTTCAAGAAGAAAAGTGAGAGATATGACTCTCATTGGTCTCCATTGCTGACCTGATCTTAAATCAGAGTCCTTCTGGACAGGCTATTGAATGAATGTCATCAACTAAACAGTCCAACCACCCTAATGTTGCATGAGATCCCAGCCTGGGACACCAGACATGATTTTTGCCACCTGCCAGCTATAGAAAAAGTGCAGGTCATAGCACTATGACCCATATACAGTTTTCATAGACATTACAAAGACATTTATTACCATCTGTAGTCCTAGATTCTGAAAACTGCTTAGTAAATTTGGCTACTCCAAGAATATTTGTTAAGCTTTTTGCTATTTATGCTATTTGTTATGTGCTTACCATCTACCAAGCACTGTACTAAGAGCTGAAGTAGGTACAAGATAATCTGGGCCTACATGAGGGCTCACATGTCAGCTCTGTGACCCTGGGCAAGTCACTTATCTCTGGGTTTCAGTTACCTCACCTGTAATATAGGGATTAGGAGTATGAGCCCCATGAGGGACAGGGACTGTGTCCAACCAGATTAACTTGTGTCTTAGAACAGTGCTTGGCACATAGTAAGCACTTAAGTACCATAATTAAGTAGAAGGAAGAACAGGCATTGAATCCCCATTCTGCAGATGAGAGACCAGAGTCCCACAGAAATTAAGTGACTTGTCCGTGGTCACACAGTAGGTAAGTGATGGAGCTAGAATTAGAACCCGAGTCCTCTGACTTCCAGGCCCGTGCTCTCTCCATTAGGCCACCCTGTCATTAAGGTTCCTGCTCAGGTCAAAGTTTCAGGGAGGCCAGTCTGATTCCCATCAACAAGGGGGGGAAACTAGGACTCTACAGCACTCCCTGTCCTGTTCAATTTATTGTTTACAGCCACGCAGGTTGATGCAACAAGAAACCTAGATACATACATTTTGAATTCCTTCCACTCAAAAAAATCTTCCAACTCTACTGACTTTGAGCATCATTCACAGACTGAGGCAGTCATTTAAGAATGCTCGAAGTGGAGGACTGTGAACTAAAAACACACGCTCAAGCAGGTGCTCAGTGGGTTTTGTAATCTGTTTCTGCCAAATCAGCCAGGCTTGTTGTGTGTCCATAATGGCTCACTACTGGCCATACATCTGGAGAAATCCACACCAGGGAAATGTTACAGGCAATCAAAGAGCTACATTTGCAACCTGGAACCTAAGGTATATTTTTGCAAAATAAAATACATTCTATTCATCATCTTTGACAGGGATAATATGATTTCCAATACAATTATTTTCTGTATGGTGCAAGTATTGCATTATAGTTTACACAGGTCCTTTTCTGGGCCAAAAGTGCAATGATCCAGTTGTAGCCAAAATAGAAAGGACATTGCATAGTTTCATTTATGAATCAACTACGGTGAATTTCTCCCTTTCCTTTCACACATTGAAAATTAGCCTGCAAACTCCCCTGGGAGCAGGGATCAGATCTACCAACTCAGCTGCATTTTACTTTCCTAAGTGCTTAGTACAGTGCTCTGCCTACAGTAAGGGCTCAATAAATCCCACAGAAGTAACCAACACCCTGGAACCCAGTGGGAATGGGAAGGGGAGGGCTTTAGCTGGTGAGTTAATGGAATTCACTAGCTTCACAAGGAAATTAAACCAACCTTCTTTTGCCAAAATAATTTTTCTCCCCTCAATAATAATAATGGTATTTATTAAGTGCTTACTATGTGCCAAGCACTGCTCTAAGCACTGGGTAGATACAAGGTAATCAGGTTGTCCCAGGTGGGGCTCACAGTCTTAATCCCCATTTTACAGATGAGGTAACTGAGGCACAGAGAAGTTAAGTGACTTGCCCAAGGTTATATAGCAGACAAGTGGCGGAGCTGGGATTAGAGCCCATATCCTCTGACTCCCAAACCCGTGCTCTCGCCACTAGGTCATGCTCCTTCAAAACCTTAGTGAAGGCACATCTCCTCCCAAAGGCCTTCCTTTTCCTCTTCTCCCACTCTCGTCTGTGTTACCTTGACTTGCTTCCTTTGTTCTTCCTCCTTCCCAGCCCCACAGCACATACGGACATATTTGTATTTTATTTATTTATATTAACGTCTGTCTCCCTCCTTCTAGACTGTTAGCTTGTTGTGGGCAGGGAATGTGTTGGTTTATTTTGTATTGTACTTTCCCAAGTACTTAGTACAGTGCTCTGCACACAGTAAGCATTTACTAAATATGTCTGATTGAATAAAACAAAGAAAATGGTGTGTTTTCTGAACTTACCTGTAAATTGTAGCCCAAGCTAATTCTGGCTTTCATGCACATGGGGTTCAGGTGTAAGGCTCTCAAAAAGTCCTTCTGGGCTTGTCTGTTGCCATCCTCATGGCCATATTCCAGGAAAGAATTGCCTCGTCCAACATAGGCGTTCAGATGAAAGGGATCCAGTTGGAGGACATGAGTGAATGAGTTCACTGCCTTTTCAAATTCTTGCATTCTGAAAGAAAATAAAGACATTTCTCTCCGGTGGATTTCTTGCAAAATAGTTTTTTAATTTACAGTGTAGCAATCATATTTATTGAGTGCTTTTTGTGTACAGAACACTGTACTAAGCACTTGGGAGAGTGCAAAAGATTAGAGTTGGTAGACCCATTCCCAATCCACAAGGGGTTTACAGTCTACTGTGATTTTAAAGTAGAACTGGGGAGCTCTGTAGCAGGATTTGTGGGGGTTTTTGAGGGGGGAGAGGGGAGGGAGTGGGGGGGGTGGTTAATGGTATTGTTAAGCACTTGCTAGGTGTCAAACACTAAGCACTGGAGTAATTGGGTCAGATGCAGTCCCTGTCCTACATGGGACTCAGTCTGAATAGGTGGGAGAGCAGATACCCTCATTTTACAGTTGAGGAAAGTGAGGCACAGAGAAATTAAGTGACTCCTTCTCCCCTGCTTTCAAACACACGCAGGTCTCTTCTGTACAAAAAAGGTTTCTGGATCCTCTATCCTTCAGCACTTGTTCCCTATCCCTATTCCAATTTCTGCCAAAAATCCTGGGGTAAAAAGCATAAACCCACTGCCTCCATTTCTTCAGCAACTCACTACTTGATGCTCTGCAATTCTGGTTTTGGCCCCTTTGCTCCACTGAAACTGCTTACCACGAGGAAAAATAAGGATATAATTGGTAATAGCAGTAGTAAACTCCCTGGTCTCAAGTAATTTACATAAATGGTAAACTTGACTGAAATGCTAAGGGTGCCTGTTGTGATGACACTATCAGAGAAGGTGGAAGTTGATTAAGGAATGTCTGCTGGAGGGTACTGAATATGGGGAAACCTGAGGTCTGGCAGATTTGAATTAGGAAGGAGTCATCAAGCCGGGGGAAGGATGTACATTGAAGAGCAGTGTAAACCCAGTTCCTCAATAATGTGTGTTTTTACTGCTTGTTTTGGATAGAACAGCTGTGGGGAATTCTAGGTGACATTATTTCAACTCCATACACCTGGATAGGTAGAATTCAGTAAGATGTTGGAATAAATAATAATGATAATGGCATCTGTTAAATGCTTACTATTTGCCAAGCACTATGCTAAGCACTGGGATAGATACAAGAAAATCAGGTTGGCCACAGACCTAGAAAAATGCTTGCGTCCATTCACTGGTCAACTAAAATCCCATCATTTCCTCCTACAAAAATGAAATATGATCAATACCTGTGATGGCAAATCGCAATGGCTTGATGGAGGTACACATTGGTAGGATTTGTCTGTAGTGCCTCAATAAAATCCTGGAAAAAAAATGGAAAATTTTTATTATTTGCTTTGAAAGTGATTTCATTCCAAATTGACTATTAGCACACAGTATGAATTATTCTCAGGGCACGAATTTTAAAACAATCTATGATAGCATTCTGCACAGTACTATTGCTTGGGCATTCCTCCTACCCCTGTTTCATCAAAAATGACATTTTTTTGGTATTTAACTATGTACCAGGCACTGTACTAAGCATTGGGGTAAATACAAGATAATCAGGTTGGACATGGTCCACGTCCCATAAGGGGTTCACAGTCTTAACTGAGGAACTGAGAAATTAAGTGACTTGCCCAAGGTCACACAGCATACAGTGGCAGAGCTGGGTTGAGAACCCAGCCATTTGTCAAGTACTGTCTCAGTGGTAAATAAGGAGTTAGGGGAAAATGTGAAATTAGTTGAAATATTTCAGGGTTTCTGTCATATCAGGTGACATTCAGGAATGCTTCACGCAGTCTGCATTGACTGACGCTTTCTCTGACTTACCAATGTCATTAGTACTCCACTAGGGAATTGGGAAGCAAATTCAGTGTGCAGCTGGTTTAAAATCAGTTTCCAGTATGTAGAAAAATTTAATTAGTTCTAATTGATTCTCTTTGCAATACTAACAAACTACGAACAAAACTGCTGCCCATGATCTCATGATTTTGCTTGAAACAAGCTTTAGAAAGGATTCTTGGCAGGGCTATCTTGCATTATAACCATTCACAGTTCCCTTATGGAAATAATGTCCTTCTGATGTACCATTATGTTTTATCTAATCACCCTCACAAAATGTTGTATTCTGGCAGGAGTGTCTATACTAATAGACACAAATTTCAAAGATACTATTCCTTTCTTCTTTCAAGGAGCGTACAAGCTAATGAATAAGACAAGATATAAGAATTGACAAAAATATCATAGTAACTACTAGATTGGTAGCTCTTTGAGGGCAGGAATACAAACCGGTTGTATTGTACTCTCTCCCAAAGCACTTAGTACAGTGCTGTGCACACAGTAAGTACTCCATAAAATAGGAAGGAATCAAAAACTTGATAACAAATAAACAGATAAATACATGAATGCTGAGGTGACTAATGGGCTGATATGACCAGAAAAGGTGGGGAGATATAGATGGCAGAAGATAAAGACATTAAATGAATGCCAATTTTGCAATTTCTTAAGAAGAATCTTGTACCTCCATTGCATACACATGCTTCCCTAGTTCTGCGTAGATCAATCCACGATTAATCAGAGACTTGAATATAATATCAGTTCCACAATCAAGAAGAAGAACAATTCCAAAGTCTATTAAAGCCTACAAAATTGAAATGACTATTTTAAATCTGAGTTTCATTTACAACATCAAGCTGTGTTTATCTTACCGGAGCCATGACCTTTCTTAGTGGATTTGCCTAATGTTAAGAAAACAAGAAAATGGGTTTTGGGTTTGACTGCTTTCTTCCTCCATTCCCATCCCTTTCTTCCCTCTCTTGGCCTGGGAATAATTATTCCCCCAGAACATAGCTTCTTGTCTCTTAAAATTGCATAATGAAAAATAGTTAAAAGATCTACTTCTAAATGCCAGGGGAAAATGGAAGCACAGAAAAAAACCTGGGATGCATAAAAAAAAGAAGTAAATTTTGTGCACTGAGATACTTTACAATTTTTCCTTTAATTATTGCAGTTTTATAATTCATCAATTTTTAAAAAGAAGATGCCCTCTGAAAATTTTTGGATCCAGAGAGTGAAATCTCATATATACATTATATGCCACCAAGTCCTGTCGGTTCTATCTTCACAATGTCTAAAATTCACCTTTTCCTCTCCATTCTGACTGCTACCACACTGATCCAAGATATTATATCCCACCTTGACTGCTGAATCAACCGCCTCGCTGACCTCCCTGCCTCCTGACTCTCCCCATTCCAGGCCATACTGCATTCTTTAGCTCATTTTTCTAAAAAAAAATTCAGTCTATATCATCCCATTCTTCAAAATCCTCTCCTGGTTGCTCATCCACCCCCACATCAAGCAATCATATATTGAGTGTTTAGTGTGTACAGAGCACTGTATTTAGTGCTTGGAAGAATAAAATTTCAGTGGAGTCGATAGACATGTTCCCTGCCCACAAAGAGCTTACAGAAACTCCTCATCGTCAGCTTTAAGGCACTCACTCAGCTCTTGCCCTTATTTTACCAATCTTCTACAATCTGGCCCTCACGCTTCACTCTAATGTCAACTTGTACCTCTATTTCGCTGCTGACACTTTGCCCATGTTCTCCCTCTAGCTCGGAACTTCCTTCCTCTTCATTTCTGAAAGCCCCTCACTCTCTGTATGCTAAGAGCCCTCCTAAAATCACATCTCCTCCAAAAGGCCTTTCCTGACAAAGCCCTCATTTCCCCTACTTCACCCTCTTTTCTGCATCAGGTAAGTACTTGGATCCCTACCGACTAAGCACTTGCTATTCACCCTACTTTCAGCCCTACAGCACTTATGTACTCATCTTTACAGTCCATCATTTCCCCTATATGGAATTTATTTTAATGTCTATCTCACGCTCTAGATCATAATCTCCTTAAGGGCAGAAATTGTTCCTACCAACTCTACTGAATTGTCCTCTCTCATGTGCTTAGTATAGTGCTCTGCACACAGTAAGCACTCAATAAAAACCATTGATTCAAATGTGTTTTTCTGCAATTCCCTTTTTTTAGCATCTGATAATTTTCTTATTATACTCAAGTTACAAGAAAATGGATTGCCTTCATTTTGCACTCATTTCTTATGACAAGGAGAGGATTATTTGGTAATGCTGCTGTCTATCCACCTGCTTTTATGATTATGGTAGCCATTTTGTAACTATTTCAGCCAAAATTTATTTACATTGGCATATCAGAGGAATTAAATTTCATGTTTTCCTAAGATGCAGATTAAGGGTACAAACCATTTTAAACATCCTCAAGGAATGAAAAATTTAGAAAATGAAAAGGTATTATATTAATCAAGCTATAATCAGTAATGCTAGTAGAAGTAACTGAGCACCCAGAGGGTACAATACACTGTGCCAAACACTTGAAAAGTACAAAACCAAAAAGCAACACATTCCCTGCCCATAAGGAATTTCCATTTTGTTTATTAATGCATAAAACAATTAATGCATTACTACAATACAATAGTACAATATTACTACAATACTATGATGCTTAATTTCCTACATTTTATATTTTTGGCAATTCCCCACCTTCACCTTGCTCCTTATGGTCCTGAGAATCAATTAATCAATCAATGGTATTTACTGACTGCTTACTATGTGCAGAGCCCTGTACTAAGCACTTGGGTGATTAGGAAGACTGTAAGCTCACTGTGGGCAGGGAATGTGTCTATTATTGTGCTGCACATGCTCTGCATACAGTAAGCACTCAATAAATACCACTGCTTGATTGACTGATTCGTGCCCAAAGAACTGATGTGTTCTGCCTCTCCTCTGTTTTCTCTGTTTCTTTTTCTCAGGACTTGGGGTTTGAGTGGGAAACTCTTAAATCTATTTTCTGCAGGAAGATACTCTGCTCTATGAATAAGGATGGGCGAGGTAAGTGAGGTAAGCCTGATGTAAGTTTCACAAGAAATGTCTGCAGGTCAAATAATTCTTGAAAGGTATAATCAAGGATTTAGTGAGCTCACAAATAGCAAAAAAAAAAATCTATAAATACTTAAATTGGAGAAAAATATAAATCTCATTTATGGATCAAGATGGTTCTTACCTTTTGAAATTCCTTCATTTTGTGAAAACACAGTGCTCTGTTATAAAAAGCTATAAAACAGTTTTTGTCTAGATTGATGGTTTTAGTTAAGTCTTCAACTGCAAGTTTATAGGTCTGCAAAAACAAAGTGTGTGTGTGTATATATGTATACACACATTGGTGTTATAAGCTCTGGGTTAGATGCAAGTTAATCAGGTTGTTCACAATCCCTGACCCACAAGGGGTTCACACTTTAAGTTGGAGAGAGGACAAGTACTGAATCCCCATTTTACAGTTGAGGAAACTGAGTTGCAGAGAAGTTATGTGATTCACCCAAAGTCACATACCAGTTATATGTCAAATAGATCAGATCCAGTCCTCCCAGAACAGAATTCCCACCCCCACCCCACCCCAGGTCCTTCCAGGTGGACAGCCCAAGCAGCAAGTGGGGAAGCCCAGAAGCAGGTGAGGCTAAGATTTTCATGATGATCACTAATCCCAAAGGAACTAAAACTTTTAAACATATCTACCTGGTACATTACTTCATGTTCCTTACCTTATTGTAGTATTTCAAGACTCCTCTATAAAGAAAGGCTCTCATACTCTCCGGGTAAATTCTGATAGCTTCATTACAGTTCAAAATTGCTTTGGAATATCTGCCTTTCATCCCATAGAAGGCTGCCCGGCTTAAATATGCCTTTAGAGAGGAAGGTGGAAATGTATGTTATGAGATCATCCTTCATGCATGGGTGACAATACGCTTTCCACTTCCCCTCCACCAGTCAAGTTTTTATTTATTATTATTACTATTATTATTTTTTGTGGAATTTGTTAAGTGTTTACTCTGTGCCAGGACTGTATTAAACGCTGGAGTAGATACAAGAGAGTCAAGTCAGAGACAGTCCTTGTCCTACATTGGGCTCACAGTTTTAATCCTCATTTTACAGATGAGGGAACAGAGGCACAGAGAAGTTAAGTGACTTGCAGACAGGTGGTGGAGCAGGGGTTAGCAGGTCCTCTGATTCCCAGGCCCAGGTTCATTCCACTAGGCCACACTGTTTCTCCACTCAAATAAAGAGCTACTCTCTAAAGGCAATTAATTAGAATGCCTGATCAAAAGAAAATCAGAGAAAGCAAACATGCAAACTTTTCTAATGGACAGAGGGAAGAATTGCATGCCTGATTACCAAACATAATTGGGAGTGTCACGGATGAACAGCCAGTGATGGAATCCACTTCTCACATCAGTTAATAGATTTTAAAGGAATTCAAAATGTTGGCCAAGAACTTAAAATGGAAGAGGGGATTTATGTTACAAAAGCAGGCATTTTTGTGGAGTTCACTATCAGATAAAAACATCAGATAGAAGTGTATAGTATACAAATCAATCAATCGTCTTTACTGAGCGCTTACTGAGTGTGCAGAGCTATACTAAGTGTTTGGAAGATTAGAATATAACAGAGTTGGTAGACCTCGAGCCACTTCCTGACCACGCCACTGCCTGACCAATCAACTGCACATGCTTAAAGGGGAGATCGCGTGGACCAGCATAAGAAGTAGTAAGGCTTAGTGAATAGAGCATGGGCCGGGGAGTCAGAAGGACCTGGGTTCTAATTCCAGCTCCACCTCTTGTCTGCTGTGTGACCTTAGGCAAGGCAGTTAATTTATCTGTGCCTCGGCTACCTTATCTGTAAAATGGGGATTAAGACTGTGAGTCTCATGTGGGACATGAACTATGTCCAACCTGACTAGCTTGTATCTACCCCAGGACTTATTAGAGTGCCTGGCACGTGGTAAACACTTAGCAAATACCATAAAATATAAGTATCCATAAAGAATCAGAAGGACCTAGGTTCTAATCTCAGCTCTGCCACATTGCTGTGTGACCTTAGGCAAGTCACTTCTCTTCACTGTGCCTCATTTACCTCATTTGTAAAATGGGGATAAGAGTATGAGCCCCATGTGGGACAGGGACTACGTCCAACCTGATTAACTTGTATCTACCCTAGTGCTTAGAACAGTGCTTGGCACATAGTAAGCACTTAACAAGTACCATAATAATTCTTATTATTAATTAGCTCAGTTCAGGCCCCCAGCTCAGAGCTGCTCTGGAGAGACAACGGTTCTCCTCTCCTACCACCGTAGTAGAGATGTGTCCCCATGCAGTTCTCCTCTTGGGCTCACTGAGGGCACCACCTCCAGAAGTAGGGACCCATTGGAAGTGCCAGACAGAGAAGGGATGGCAAAGGGGAGAGGCCCTGGCCTGACCCTTGTGAATTTCAACCCCTGGCCTGGTGACATCAACTAGAATCATGAAATCATGTCATCCCATCCTACCGAGCACCGTGTGACACCGTGGTGTGACACGTCATGGGGTAACACAAAATCAACTGCAGATATAACTCCCCTTCCCCCAACCCTAAACAACATCATGCAGAGAGGGCCCCATCTTGGTTTCTTGCTGAGGACTCCTGAGGATTATGAGGCTGCTACCTCTGTGTCCAGGGAGCCGCAGTGCTCACCCAGCGTGGGCAAGAAGTGAGAAAAAGAGTCCGGCTGGATTTTCCTGGGCTCTGAGTGGAAAGGTTTATCTCCCAACCACACTCACACACATAGATGCAATAGCAATGTCAGCGGTGATGGGCCACTATATGTGAGAGGGACTGAAGTTAGGAGAGGCTGGACCATGGGAAGGAGGCTGCTATGATCGTTTTGAAAGCAGATGATGAGAGCAAGCGGGTAAGAATAAGGAGAAAATGGCAGATATATGCATTATTTTAGAGGAAGAAATGCAGAATAGAGGAGAAAAATGAGAGGGAGAAATCAGAAGTGCCATGCAGGTAGTGAGTTTGTGTGCAGGGAGGATAGTGGAGTTATTGAGTATCATGGCAAAATTTGGGAACCTTAAAGGATTTAGGAGAGATGGAACACACTAATCTAAACCATCGAAATTGAGAATCTAAATACCTGAAAGTGTTGTGAATCGATGGTAATTGCTCGATTGAAATCCTGCACACAACTGTCCTTCTGGAGATGCAATCTACACAGTCCTCGTTGGTAGAAAGCCTCAGCATATTCAGGATTCAGTTTGACAGCTTTGCTGAAAGTCTCATAGGCCTAGAAGATCATATAATATGAGTTTCAGTGAAAATGAAATCACTTGTGAGATTGTTATATTTTAAGATTTTACTACTCATTTGGAGACATGTTCAGTGTTCTTTTTGAAAAAAACAAATAGCATAAATCTAGGCAGTGGGAGGAAGTTAATGGCAAGTATTCTCAGGCTTATTTCTTCTTTGTGTTACAAAAACCTTTGAAACTAGATTAATGTTGGGGGAAATAATTTGTCACTGATTTAAAGCTTTGTAAATTTTTTTTGATTTCTCAGTTCAGGCATTCTCAGTACAACCAGTCATTAGGTTCCTGTAAATTTCCTTAAAATTAAGGTAAAGGTGTGTAAAGTTGTGTGTGTATCTGGCTTCTGACACACTGAATGAAGCAGAGTGGCCTAATGGAAAGATGGAAAGTGGCCTAATAGGCCCGGGAGACAGAGGACCTGGGTTCTAATTCTGGCTCTGCCACTTGTCTGCTGTGTGACTTTGAGCAAATCACTCAACTTTTCTGTGCCTCAGTTTCCTCACCTGAAAAATGGGGGATTCAATGTCTGTTCTCCCTTCTACTTAACATAACCATAAAGAATTCACTAAAAATAGAACACTTACCGTTTCAAAACAGGCTTCTTCCATGTAGCAAAGGCCTAAGTGAAAGTGAATCTCTGCTGCCATTAATTCGGAATATTTGTTTTTTTCCCAATGAATTAATATCTTCAAGCAGTGCCTAAAAGTTTCCATGGCCTGCTAAAATTACCAAAAATGAATAATTTTGACTTTCGGATAAACCTTTGAGGAGAACAATGTGTTAGAATTTTCCAGTGTTCTTTTTTCAGATCCCTAAAATAATTAAGGATCTGACATGAAATTTTAAAAAATTCAATCCATGTTTTCCCACTCCTCAAAAACCTCCAGTGGTTGCCCACCTGCATCAAGCAGAACCTTCTTACCTTAGGCTTCAAAGCACTCAATCACCTTGCCCCCACCTATCTTACCTTACTCATTTCATACTACAACCCAGCATGTTCATTTAACTTCTCTAAAGCAAACTACTCACTATGCTCATGTCTCATCTACCTTGCCATCAACCCTCTGCCCACATTCTGCCTCTGGCCTAGAACTCCCTCCCCCTTCATATCTGACAAACCACCTCTCTCCCCACTTTCAAAGCCTTATTAAAATCATATCTCCCCCAAGAGGTCTTCCTCAACTAAGCCCTCATTTCCCTTTCTCCCAGTCCCCTTCTGCATCATCTTTGACCTTGGACTTCTACCCTTTATTCACCACCCTGCCCTCCAGATCCCATGTACATATCTGTAATTTATTTTAATGTCTGTCTCTGCCTCGATTCTGTATATCCCTTATAAGCAGGGAATATGTCTACCAAATCTGTCATATTGTACTTTCCCTAAGTGATTAAAACATGCAGTAAGTGCTCACTAAGACTGATAGATTAAGTGCCAATTTCAAGAGTTCACAAATATCTGGAAACATTTTATTTTGCTTTTCCTAATTGGACCATCTTTCCTAATGCTTAATTCTACTTGGACTCTAAACATTTTTAAAGGCAGATTCTTTTCCGTTTTATTATCATCAGTATTTACGAAGAGCCAACCAGGTGCTGAGCACTCTGTATCTGGGAGAGAGTGCTCGGAAGCAGCATAGCTTAGTGGATAGAGCATGGGTCTGGGAAACAGAAGGACTGGGTTCTAATTGCGGCTCTGCCACTTTTCTGCTTGTATGGCCTTGGGCAATCACTTCACTGTGCCTCGGTTATCTCATCTGTCAAATGGCGATTAAGACTCTGAGCCCCATGTGGGACAGAGACTGTTTCCTTAACTTGTATCTACTCTAGTGCTTAACTAGAGTCCCTGTCACATAGGAAACAGTTAACAAATACCATAAAAAAGAGAGTACAACAGCGCTAATAGACATGGTCCTTGTCATCAAGGAGTTGTGGGAGACAGACACTTCAATAACTTAAAGATAGGAAGAAGAGGAAAAAAGAGATGTGTAGGAGTGCTTATGTTATACAGTAATACTGTATGCTGCAGAAGTTTGTGAGTACACAAGTGTATAGGTAGTGCCAAAGTCACAGTTGGAGGAATATATTTTGGGGAGAGAAGAAATTAATAGAGGAAGCCCTCCTGGAGGAGGTGTGCTTTCTGGAGGGTTTTGAAGATGGGGAGAGCTGTGATTTGTCTTATATGGATGGGGAGGTGTTCCAGGAAGGGGGAGAGATGAGAACAAGCTGCATTGCGTAGGTTGTAGTGGGAGAGAGGTGAGCTGCAATAGCGGGGAAGGAGCTGATGAAGTGCCTTATAGCCATTGGCTTGGAATTTCTGCTTGATGCAGACAGAAATGGGTAATAACAATTGAAGTTTTTTAAGGAGTGGAATGAGCCGCCACTCATAGAAATGCTATCCAACCCTTGATCCATCAATCAATAGTATTTATTGACTGTTTACTGCATGCAGGGCACTGTACTAAGCATTTGGAAGAGTACAATGTAACAGACACATTTCCTGTCCACACATAGCTTACAGTGCAGAAGAGGAGTACATGTTGCTTTCTAGGTCATTTGTCTGAGGCAGTGGGATGGATTTAGCTCTGGTGATGAGGTAAACAAAGATGATAAAGGGCATTGAGCATCCCCTGACATCGCTTAATGACAGTGACTCAGCGGACTGATCTTACCTGAAACAGGTGGGCCTTCATCTGGGCTTTTCCCAACAGAAAAAAAGTAGTGGGCACCGGCTTACTCAAAGTGACTGAGTACAGGATCTCTATGGCTTTTGCATGGTCTTCACAGAATGAAAACACAAGAGACTCTTGAATCGGAGACCAAGAAAAGGAACCTAAAAGTGAAATCCAATTATTTCAGGGTTTGGGGGCATTGAAAATAGGGCAACAAGTATACAAAGTATGGAAAAATAATTGAGAGCCTTATATCCTAAACCCTTTAAAAGAAACCCTAAATAATGATTAAGAAAGATCCTGGTTCTGCCACTTGTCTGCTGTGTGACTTTGGGCAAGTCACTTCTTTGTGCCTCAGTTATCTCATCTGTAAAATAGGAATTAAGACCGTGAGCCTCATGTGGAACCAGAACTCTGTCCAACCTGATTATCTTATATCTACCCCAGCACTAAGTACAGTGTTTGTCACAAAGAAAACACTTAATACCATAAATAATGTGCCACTTGACTACCTCTAGAAGCAAATCAAAAACAATAACCAAAGACTAAACTAATACTGGAATAAGATTTGACTGTCACATAACTGCCATAATATTCTGATAGTGATATTCACCCCACCCTCGACCCCACAGCACATATGTATATATCTTTAAATTTTATATAATAAGTTATTTATATTTATGTCTGCCTCCCACTCTATTCTGCTTATTATGGGCAAGGAACATGTCTACTAATTCTGTTTCATTGTACAAGTGCTTAGTACAGTGTTTGGCACATAAGTATTCAATAAATATTATTAATTGATCGATTGCTACAACCATTTTAAAGCATGGTGATAATGGTTCTATGAAAATTTCTCAGGTTCATATGCAGCTGAAATGTTCACCTTTATTTCAAAATCGAATTTTCCTTTTCGTAAGCACATCAGAGCCGTATCTGCTCCAGTCTCCAGCCTCATTACGAGCCTGAAGTTACACTCCACTAATCGTACCCTCCCGCTGATCAAAGATTTCCCAAGGCCAGGACTCAGTCTGGAGGGGTGAACAGAGTCCGAACTGGGGAAAGAGTTGCCAATAGGGGGACAGGGTGCATGAGGAAGAGGAAAAGAATAAATCACTCATTGGTATTTGAGAGCTTACTGTGTGCAGAGCACAGTACTAAGTGCTTGGGAAAGAATCAAAACAACAGAATTGGAAGACACACTCCCTGTCCACAGTGACCTCACAGTCTATAGAGGAGAATGAGGAATGGGAAGTGCAAACCCTTTCTGCTATGCTGTTCCCCCCTCCTCTGATGGCCCCTACCACTTTCCTGGCCCTAGAATGGGGCAAGACAGAGAGCTGCTCTCTTGATTCTTCTGCTGATCTTTTTCCAGTTCCAAGCAAGTAGGGGCAAAAAGCCATGAGGGAAAAATTTCCCTCCATTCTTCCTAAATGTCTTTTCTCCCTTTTTTTAATGGTATTTGTTAAGTGCTTACTATGTACAGCACTGTACTAAGTGCTGGGGCAGATATAAGCTAATCAAGTCCATGTCCCACATGGGGCTCACAGTCTTAACCTTATTTTATAGATGAGGTAACAGGCACAGAGAAGTGAGGTTTTGTATTGACCCTAGTGCTTAGCACAATTCTTGGCATGTAGTAAGCACTTAATCCCAGCTCTGACACTTGTCAGCTGTGTGACTGTGGGCAAGTCACTTAATTTCTCTGTGCCTGTTACCTCATCTGTAAAATGGGGATTAAGACTGAGAGCCTCAACCTGATTACCCTGTATCTACCCCAGCACTTAGAACAGTGCTCTGCACATATTAAACACTTAACAAATGCCAACATTATTATTATTAACAAATACTACAATTATTATTGTTCTTTGCTTTCTTCCAGTTAGCATTCTGTTTCTTTTACCCTTCAACTCCTTGTTCTTTTTCCTTCTTCCAACACTAAAATTATTCACATTTTCCTTGACCTTTCCCTCCTCAACTTCTCCTTATGAAAATGTTTATGTTTTACAAACCATCAGAGCAAGTCCTTTCACTGGTTAATTTACCAAAAAAGCAAAATTAATGATAACTTTACCTTTGTTCATTTGTGCTATTTGGTAAATAGTAAACTTGGCTAGATCATAATTCTTCATCTGATAAAGATAAAATCCTCTAAAAAAAAAACAAACACATATATTAGCTGATCCTGATTTGCTGAAACTAAAACCCAATTTATTTCAACATCAATATCCATTTTGAATTATCCTACACGATGATTCAATCAATAGTACTTATTGAGCACTGCATGCAGAATACCACACCAAGCCCCAAAGAGAGTACAATACAATACAATTAGTTTTTTATGGTATTTGTTAAGTGCTTACTGTGTGCCAGAAACTGTACTAAGCACTGAGGTGGGTAGATACACGCTAATCAGGTTGGACACAGTCCATGGGGCTCACAGTCCTAATCTCCATTTTACAGATGAGATTACTGAATCATAGAGAAGTCAGGTGACACTACCACGGTCACACTGCAGATAAATGGTAGAGCCGGGATTGGAAATCAGGTTCTTCTGACTCCCAGACCTGGGCTCTATCCACTAGACCATAATGCTTCTCAGCAGCATTAGTTGATAAGATCCCCCCTTCAAGGCATTTACAATAATAGATGTGCCAGATCCAATCAGAGCTTTTGTTTTTCCCTAAAGAGTTCCTTTATAGTCAATCAGTGGTATTTACTGTGCAGAGAACACTGTACTAAGCGCTTGGGAGAGTACAATGTACACTGTAACAACATAACAGAGTTGGTAATTGTCCTCTTCTTCACTTATTCTATGATCAATCAGTCAGTAGTAGTATTTAACACTTACTCTGTACAGAACACTTCCAATGTCAAACCATCACACTTTCTCATCTCACTAAGGATGAGAAAGTGTCATGGTTTGACATTGGAAGCAGTATGGCCAAGTGAAAAGAGCAGAGACCTAGAAGTCAGAATACCTAAAACCTAATCCTCTGGTCCTTCCCACTTGCCAGGGGGCAGGAACTGGATCCAGCCTGATTCTCTTATTATCTACCCCGGCACTTAATACACAGCTTGACAGAGTAGTAGTAACAGTATTGATTAAGCGCTTACTGTGGATAAAAAAATGAATTAAGCACTGGGAAAGAATATGTGGGTGGGAATTAGACACAGTCTTTGTCTCTCAGGGGGCTCACAATCTGAACACTTAGATACACGATTGTTGGTACGTGGGGCCGTAAGCTTGGGGAATCCACAGCCAGAATTTTGGCCATGCTTCCAGTGTCCGCCAGTCCTCTTCTTGCTGCAACTACAGATTTATCTACATAAATGGTATTTGTTAAGTTCTTACTATGTGCCAGGCACTGGACTAAGTACTGGGTGAAGATACAAGATAATCAGGTGGGACACCGTCCTCACAACCTTAATCCCCATTTTACAGATGAGGTTCCTGAGGCACAGAGAAGTTAAGTGACCTGCCCAAGGTCACACAGCTGACAAGTGGTGGAGCCGAGATTAGAACCCAGGTCCTCTGACTCCCAGCTCCTCTTTCTAGTAGGCCACGTAGGGTGGTCAGCTAGTGGTTCTGTCCCCACACTCTCCATTTGGAGAGAAAATAGCCTCCCTCTCCCACCAATCCCATCCCCCAACAAGAATGAAATCAGTCTCTCATTGTGTCTTACCTTAGGATGTACAGCTTAATTCCATCTGGGCAGAGATGGATGGCTCGGGAGATATCTCTCACCGCATGCTTATAATTATGCATCTGTTAGAGTACAAACAGAACTCAGTTTCTCATTTTGCTTAATTATATCCTCTTGCCCATCCCTAGATCTGACTCGTAGTAAAAGAAGGTCTTTGACATTGAGGAGAAAAGCCCCCTTAAATGATGTCAGATATCCAAGGACAAGTAAAAGTCCGAAAAGTAAAATATACACCTGTTTGTCCTATATCAATTTCAACTGAGTTTTGATCAGTTTCTTCTTTCTCTCTTCTTCTTCTGGGATTTTGTTTTAATGAGGACTTGAAGAGTCAGAATCAAAAAGGCAGATCCTCTGACTCTTTGTTAATTGAGCTAAGACTTAATTATTGATTGACTGCACTCAGTTAATGCTCAATAAATGATACTGCTACTACCAAGGAAGGAAGAGCAGGATTTATGGAGACTCCTAGGACTCCAGATTGGCAAAACTTTTCAGTGGGTGTAGAGTCACTGATGGCACTCAGGTAAGTCCAAGGATGCATTTCCCAGCATCCTCCTGGCACAATGACACAAAACAAAAATGATAAACTGGTGGATATAAAAGATGATACCAAACATGAGGTCATGTGAAATCTCCCAAAGTAAACCATGATTGCACTGAACACAAAATAAGCTTAGACAGTCAAGAGACTTGTGGGTAAAACTGGTAAGTAGAGGCAATATTCGGAGAAAGAGCTTCACTCCACAGACCGTAACTATGAGAACATTCTTTTGTACAGCACTGCAACTGTCCCTAATCCAATTCAAAATAAAAAGGAGTTTTTACTGGGAAAAACTGAGTTGGAAAAGCAATCATATCTAACTCATAAGCAGATATTTTAAAACCATGAAATTTTTAACCTATTTGGATTGCTCATTCAGTGCTCATTAACTATTTTTTTAAAAGTAACTTCTGGTTGATAATAATTTAAAATAAACATATTAACATAATATTAAATCCAAAAGAAGTAAGTACCTTATGATAAGCTTCTGCTCTACAGATGTAGCTTCTAATACCCTGAGGATCAACTTTAATAGCTTCAGAAAACTGCCGGATTGCTTCAAAGTTATCACTCAGATGTAAAAAGAATATGAGGCCAATATTGATAAAAGCCACAGAAACACCTCTAAAATGAAAATACCATTTAAAAAAATTTTTTATGTTTTCTCAGTCATTTCTACATAGTTCAAGAGAGTTTTGCTACTGTATAAAACATTTGATGTTGAGAGCCAGGATACCTGGGTTCTAATTTCAGCTACTCCCTGCTTGGTTACCTTGGTCAAGTCACTTAAATTCTCTGTGCCTCAGTTTCCCCATCTGTAAAATAGGGATTAAATCCCTCTTCTCCCTCCCCCTTAGAATGGAGCCCCCTGTGGGATGGTTGTAAGACTGATCTGATTTTCTTAAATTTACCCCAGTACTTAGTATAGTGCTTCGGATCTAGTAAGCACTTAATGCAGAATAATAATTATTGTATATATTTTGATATCATATACAATAAGTCTCTGAGTGTAATAACAACAGGCATTATATGATGTTTATTTCTCGTTATGCCAGCCATAGACACTGTCTTGTGCCATCCCTTTGACTTCAAATCCAAAAGATTCTCATATTACACAAGGAATCGCAGTGCATTTACACCCTGAAAACTTTATATATTGAGAGAGTTGGTACGGGTGCAAATTATGTTGAAAATATAATTACAAGGACGTTCATTATTGATATAACAATTTATGGGGAAGGGGGTTTTCTACAAAATTTCCTTCCAGCTTTCCCCTTCCTGCAAATTTTGCTGCTCTAGGCTGGGACTCATAGGGTACTGGAAATCCACCTCTAGAGACAACCACATCAGAAACACTGCATCTCGGCAAGGATAAACAGAACCGGAGAAGAGGCCAGGAAATTCAACCTGAAACAGCTCATCTCTAGGCTGTAATCACATTATAGGAAGGGCACATGGCTTCTAATTCTATTGCACTCCCCCAGGTGCTTAGTATATTGCTCTGCTCATAGTAAGCACTCACTAAATACCACCGATTAATTGGTTGAAGTCAATAAAATGACTTTCAAGTGGAAATGACATTTAATACAAAGAAAATATTAGGAGATTTGATGTCGACAGAGGGCTGTTGTCACTCTAAGCTTGTTGTGGGCAGGGAACATGTTTACCAACTCTGCTGTAGTGTACTCTCCCAAGCACTTAGTACAGTGCTCTGCACAGAGTAAGTGCTCAAAAAGTACCATCGATTGATTAAATGCTGTACACTTTGTTAGGGAACATCAACCAGAAAGATGCCACATTTGAATAATGGATATAACAATTTTGCATGGAGATATTAATCAGAGAAGGCTTCCGGCAGGTAATGGGTTTTGGGGATTTAGCAGTCACTTATTGGCGGGGGAGGGAGGTAGAGGTAGGAGGAGGGTAGCAATATCTAACTATGAGTGTCCCTTAGGATGCTACCCACAGCTGTAACAGATGTGTCTGGCTCCTGCCAGACAATACAAGGCTTATTTTTTACTCTTGACCCCATGGCAGGAGGGGTGGGAGGGAAGTTTTCAGTCGCCTCTTTCCCTCCCTGCCTGGCATAGCTGCCTCACCTTGGCACTGCTGCTGCTTGCTGCAGTGCGCGCATGAGCAAGGTGAGATAGGGACCGAAAGTAGCTTGGGTTCACCCTGCAGTTTCATAAGGCAGGGAGCCACCAGCTTGACTCCTCAGCAGTTCAGGGAGACCCAGCTACTTCCTGCATAACTTCATACTGTGGAGGTAAAGCTAATAGCATTACCCTCATGAAGCCAAGTCCGCAGATGGACTCCTGTGCTCAAGAGCTTCAAGTGATCACACGAGAGTCATATGTGTCTCACGAGCTATAGGTTCCTGATCCCTGTCCTGGAACAATCCTCTCACAAAAAAAATTATCTCAGTAGAAACAAGAGCTAGCGCCAAACTTCCCTGGAAACCGTGTGTGTGTGTATTTTGTTTTTGTATGTGTGTGTAGCTTTTCTGTTGCCTTAAGACAGTGGAAAAGCTATGTAGATCAAGTATATTAATTATTACATTCCATTCCTCACTAGACTATTAGTTGCACCTCAGTGCACAAGACGGGCTGTCCCTAACAGTGTTATGTTCAGATCAGAGAACCGTAAAATATTTAATGAACAAAATGTGAAGGATAGTAAAATTATAATAACAATAATTGATTTATCTGTTCCAAGCACTGAATTAAGCATTGAAGTAGCTCAAGATAATCAGGTCATGCCTGATTATCAGGTAAAATGAAAAGATGATGGGAGTGGGAGGCAACAAAACCTAATTGCAAGGGTTTCATCTCAATTCTTTCAACATCACTATTTACAGTCCTTTAGACTGTATGCTCCTTTTGTGCAGGGACTGTGTCCACCAAGTCTGTTGTATTGTATTCTTCCCAAGATCTATAAAATGGAGATTAAGATTGTGAACCCCATGTGAGACTGGGACTGTTTCCAACCTGATTATCTTTTATCTACCCCAGGCTTTGCAAAGTGCCTGGCACATAGTAAACACTTGCCACATACCATAAAAAGTGCTTAATACAGTGCTCTGCACACAGTAAGTGCTCAGTATATACCCTTGATTACAGTGTCTTTCAGGGGATCTGTTTTCATTTGATGGAAAAATAAGCCACCATAATTCACTTTCCTTCTTTTTTTCCCTGGGGTGTCAAAAAACCAGATGATCAGGGCTAAAAGGAAAAATTACCTGTCCAGATCAAGTACATTTTGAAAGTCACAGATGGCCAATGTCCACATCTTTAAGTAAGTATATAAGATTCCCCGGTGTAGGAAAGCTCCAAGGTTCTCATAGCCATCATTGATGAGAACTGGAAAAGAAAAACCTGAATCTCATTTCAATTCCAAGTATTCTCACTTGTCTTAATTTGCTCTATGCTCTTATTATGACTCATAGCAAATTCTTTTTTTAGACTTAAAATTATTTCTTGCTACAGAGTTTGGTTTTCAAGATTCTCTGTGGGTAAAACCTTGGTTTGGAGGTTTATGGGATAAATGTGATTTGACACTCACCACTTCAGTCACACAGGTAAAGTTCAAGGTTAAAAATAGCACTGCAAGCCTGCACTAAACACAGTCAAAAATGACACAGAAAAAATTATCTTTGCTTCCTTTTAAATCAAGTACAAATTTGTCTAAAAAATTAACTCTTAAAGAAGTTGAGTTTTATTTTTATACATCACAAATTGCTCACTCACATTTCACAGACACTGAAAAAGCAAAAAAGGCAAGACTCAAAATGAAGTTGGGAGAAAAAAGCAGAACATAGACATTGACAAGCTCAATGTGTGACAGAGCATGAGTCTTCTAGACCCTCTCCTCCATATGAACCCCAGGATGGTGGCTGGGGAGAGTACAGGGACTTGAAATAGCAGTGAAGAAGATAGGGATCCTCAAACCCATTCACAGGTGTAGCCAAATGATCAATAGAACAAGATCTGCATAATCAAACTGGGGTTAGCAGACCCGTGCTTGGAATGAGACATACGGTATAGACACACTGATTTCATTACAATCAATTCACTGAAATGGCCAGATGAGTATCCCACATTGCTTTTGTGCCTAGTTATTAAATAGCAGATTACTAATTTTCTTTGGTCTGTACAGCCCAAATGAAGAGGAGGTCTGAGCTATATGATCCATTCACATCCTATCAGATATTCCAAGCCCCTGAGTGGAATTGGGGCACGGCGGGGGCGGCTGTTAAGAACTACCTGAATGGAGTCATTTAACCACACAACTTCTTGATCCTCCATTTCCCAGACAGTTCCTCCAACCACCATTTCCCTTGGCCAATGCAGTAGCAGACTGAGGAATGAATTGATACAGTCATACCTCAAATATGGCCCATGCTTACTTTTCCAAAGCATTTTTACGTGGTTTTACCTCATTTGTCACATTTCACTTTATCTTCAGCCCAACACCAGGGGTCAGGGAAAAGCAGACATCATTATCCCCCCTTCACAGATGGGGAAACTCAGGCATAGAGAATCCTGTGCCTGGAATAAGTCATACGCTAGGTACTGGTCCATGTCTGATACCCAGGTAAATATGGACCTTTTATTAGCAATCAAACAGGATCAGTGCCCACTGCACATGCAAAGAGAAGGAAACGATACAGTACCAGAAACACTGAAATCTTGTAGCGCTTTATGCGGGTTACTTTTCCTTATTAAACACCCGCGATGATAGAATGCCAGCCAATTATTAGGGTCCAAGTGAATTGCGGAAGAAAAATCTTCAGTTGCTTCTTTGTTTTGGGCACATTTAGTATGTGCTCTGCCTCGGTATGTCCTAGTATGAAGAAATAATAAATGCTATAAAATAGTTTTCCCCTAAAAGGCAACTGTTTTCAGGATTCTTGTAAGATCATTTTGACATGTACCTCATAGGTGGATAAATGATTTGGCCATAACTGTAGTACATATTATTTTTAATACCAAAAAATGACACCAAAAAGGTCTATTTGAAGTTATTTTCAACCAGGGACTCTTCAACTCTGGGTGTTTTAACCCTGGCAGGGAGGCAAGAGAGAATTTCCTGAGCAGTGTCAATTGGGTTTCTGGTTCAGGATGATGGCTGCCAGGAGATTCGACCCCCAAGCTTTGCCCCAGAGTGCACAGTTCCCCAAATCACTATGTTGGAGAGAGGGCAGATTCTACAACAGAAGCAGCATGGCCTAGTGGAAAGAGCGTGGACCTGGGAGTTAGAATTACCTGGGTTCTAATTCCAGATCTGCTGCTTGCCTGCTGTGTGACCTTGGGTAAGTCACTTAACTGCTCTGTGCCTCAGTTACTTCAACTCTAAAATGGGAATTAAGACTGTGAGCCCCACGTGGGACATGGACTGTGTCCACCTGATTAGCTTGAAATTACCTCATTGCTTAGTACAGTGCCTGGCAAATAGTAAGTGCGTAAATACCATAAAAAAAAGAGGCTCAGAGTAGTGAGGGACCTGGGATACCATTACCACAAGGTTCATCTCCCTCCTTTTTGCTTTCTGCCAGTGTCTCCACAAAACTACTGGAGGCCCAGGTACATATCAACTAGCTCTAGATGCCCAGTTAAAGCAAAGACTCTTAGCTATGCACCACTTAGTGGGTGGGGCTATGATTAAGCTTTCCTGAAGAGTCTTCCTTTGGGACTAAAATCATCACTTGGCTACCTGAAGACTCCAGTGATGTGGGTCTTGAAAGAGACTCATATAGAGAAATCCCAAAGGAGAGAATCCTATATAAGAAGGGGAATTGGAGGTGTCTACTTTAGAGGCTCAGGCAGCAATTCCCCCTTGGAATCCAGCCTGGATCCAAGATAAGTCGGGCGGGGAGGGAAGTGGATAGAGTACAGGCCTGGGAGTCAGAAAGTCTTGGGTTCTAATCCTGACTCCACCACTTGTCTGCTATGTGACCTCGGGCAAGTCACTTAACTTCTCTGAGCCTCAGTTACCTCATCTGTAAAATGGGGGTTAAGAGTCTGAGCCCCAGGTGAGACAGGGACTATGTCCAACCTGAATAATTTGTATCTACCCCAGTGCTTAGAACAGGGCTTGGCACATAGTAAGTGCTTAACAAATACCATAATTATTATTACTATAAGCTGGGGTCTCTCCTATACCATTCCAGGGGGTGAGTAGAATTTATCCATACAAAATGTGAATATTTTTGAACCCTTTCTCGGAAGAGACTTTTTACCTTGCTTGAGCATTAATGGGTTCTATTTTAAGCAACGCTGTAAAATCCTGAATGGCTGCTTTCCAATTTGAATTTTCAAAATGATATATGCCACGTTTCATAAGCGCATCTGTTCTTCTTGGGTTATAAAAGATACACTATGTTGAAAATAAAATAAACACAAAGCAAAATGAACACTCTAAGACCCAGTGTCTCCACTGTCTCCATATCTCCCATTTTCAACCTAGCAGAATGTTTGCAGCCTCTGTTCCCTTCCTTTTCATCTTTAAAAGTAATGACCCAGACTCATGGGCCATGAGTGATCATGTATATACACATACAAAGCATATAGAGATATTATTTATACACCTACACACACACATACACTATTCAGACAGCAGGGTTGGACTTCATTAAGTTGTGACTGAATAAAGGGGCTTCTGAGGAATGACTAGGAATATCTCCACATATTTTGCCAGCAAAACTTTTGAGCTGCTCAAGTCTAATATATATATATATATCATTAATATTATATATTACATTATTGTAACATATATACTATGTTGCATTAAATATATAATTCAGGTGCTTGAGTTTGGCTGCTAAAACCAATGCATGAATGACAACCCTTTTACTCCATACGCATACAGTGATTTTCCTCTGCTGAGCACCTTTCTCATTTCCCGCCTCAATACCCCGATCTTCCCGGAATCTCTATTCCACGGCAATCATCCCATTTCTGACTGTTATATGACCAGGTGACCTGCAGTTGGCTCCCACCTGTCTACTTTTAGGACACGTTGTCTGAGGTTTGGTTTTTTGTGCTTTAAAGCATTTCTTCTGCCGCCTTTTCAACCTTTTCCCCGTTTCAGTTCACCATAGAGCAGTGTCTCATATGACTGGCAGCCAGTCACTTGCCTCCTACATCACACTGGCTGTCACACTGTTAAAGTAAATCTCCCAAACATCCAGGGAGAGAGAGATCCCTAAGAAAAGAACTTCCCACTTCCTCTGAATCTCATCTGTGAGGCCTGTCTAGCCTCCCAGGGAGCATCCATTGATTTGAGATTTTCACTCCAGAGTCTGTGGATCCATTGCTTTACTGAGGAAATAGGGGTGGACTGTGTCCAACCTGATTAGTTTGTATCTACCCTAACTCTTAGTACAGTACCTGGCATTTAGTAAGCCCTTATGTCCCTCCTCCAAGAGGCCTTCCCTGGCTAAACCCTCATTTCTTTTTCTCCCACTCCCTTCTGCATCACCCTTGCACTTGGATTTCCTCTGTTTTCACCTCTCCCTCAGCCCTACAGCACTTATGTAAATATCCATTATTATTTATATTATATTAATGTCTGTCTCCCCCTTTAGTTTGTAATCTTGTGGGTGCCAGGGAACATGTCTACCAACTCTGTTATGCTGTATTCTCCTAAATCTAAATGCTCAATGAATGGCTGATTGATTGAAATATATAAAAAATAGTTTCAATGAGACTGGACCTTTAGTCCCATTTTACTCCACCGTGATATTCAGGATATATATAAAGCACAGAACTTGGCCTCCCTCAAGGCAAAGGGAGGAGTAATGAAATGGAGGCATGAGACCATACATCACTAAAGAATAAAGGCTGCATGTACAAACTGTTTTCTCAATCTGGTGGCTCTCAAAGAGATGGAAGCTGATTTGGAACAGGTTCAGGAGGTCAAGAGGCTGAAGCAAAATTTGGATCTGTCACCTGTGAAGATCTGGAGTATGGCCCAGGCTCCTGCCTTGCTTGTATCATTGGCAGATTTGTTTAAACTGGCAGTTGTGCTAGCTTGATCCCTGTCCAGAGTGTCACCTTCCTGGTCGGTCAGATGCCAGTGCTGCAGTGAGTTCAACGCAAGCCAAGAGCATGTGGACAAGGTCCATTTGGAGACTGCTTGTGCTCAGGAATGGGGCCAAATGAAATGAAAAGTTGCTCCTGTGGCTAGTTGTGTGCTATCTGTCCAATAGAAGGTTAGTGCCCTCTGGGCATCAAAGGTGTACAGTTCTGCCTCCTGGCTGTCACCGGGCAGGTAGGAGAAAATGACTGGAAGGACTATATACATATATGTCCTTCCAGTATATATTCCTTGACATTTAAAAATGACCCTGCTGGTGAACTCTGTGGAGGTGAACTCACCTGGGGCTCACAGTCTTAATCCCCTTTATCAGATGAGGAAACGGAGGCAGGCACAGAGAAGTGACTTGGCTCAAGGTCACACAGCAAACATGTGGTGGATCTGGGATTAGAACCCAGTTCCTCAGACTCCAGATTTTTCCACAAGGCCACACTGCTCCTCAAAGCAACCTTTTTCTAACTCATAAATTGGGGACGAAGGGAGGCCATGAGTTGGGGGGTGGTATTCAGATTGAGGTTAGAAGCCCAGAGAGCGGGATGAAGTTTAAGGGGTTTGGCAGTCACCTTAGGGATATTGGTTATTTGGGGCAGTCCAAATGGGCTTTTCCATCATTCATATACCATGGTCCATATCCTAGGTGCAAAAATCCTCTGACAAAAGTGACTATAAGGCAACTTAATATGCTCATAAGAAAGGACTGTTATACTTCAGCAAGTTATCAAGTTATTGTAGTAAGAAGTTACAAATGATAACCCCATATAAAAAGTTAACTTACTTTGCTATAATCATCCATGGACAATATTTTGTTTTCTTTTTCATACACCTCTCCCCTCTTGAAATAGATGTTGTCATCGGTAGGTTTACATTTGAGAGCTTGAGTGTAGTTCATAATTGCCAAAGTAATATCGCCTTTATTTCGGAATATTTCAGCCTTGGACAAATATACACCTAAGAAAATTATAAATATACACAATATGTATATGTATACATATATGTACACACACACACACACACACACACATAGAATTGAAAATTACAATCCTACTGATTATCTGCATAAAATTTGTAAAGAGTTGGCCTAAAATTATTTTATTTTTATAGACGGGAGAGATTTCTCTCAAATTCTCTTTAGTGACTTTGTGAGGAAATGTGCAAGAACTGGGCACCCCCTCTAACTGTGGGGTTCCCTCAAGGCTCAGTTCTGGGTCACCTTCTATTCTCCATATCCACCCACTTCCTTGAAGAACTCATTCACCACTACAGCTTCATGTGTATTACCATGCCTATGCAGATGATTCCCAAATCTACCTTTCTAGCCCTGACCTCTCTCCTCTGTGGTCTTGCATTTCCTCCTGCCTTCAGGACATCTTTTCATCGATGTCCTACCAGCACTCCAAATTTAACATGTCCAAAATCCTCATTTTGTAGATGAGGTAACAGGTCCTGAGAAGTAACTTGCCCCGGGTCACACAGCACACACGTGGCAGAGCCCGGATAAGAACCCTCCTCTGACTCCCAGACTTGTGATCTTTCCTCTAGGTCACGCATCTCCTTCAAGACACCTTTCCAAACTAAGGCCTTTATTTCCCTTATCTGTTGACTATGAATTTGGTTGTGTATCCCTTTAGCATCTTGATATTCATCCCAAACCCATAATATTTACATAGATAGTCTTATATTCTATTATTTCCCCTAACCCTAATCCACTTTAGTGACTGTCTCCTCCTGTAGCCTGAAAGCTCCTTGCAGGTAGGGAACATATCTACCTACTTGGGGATATTGTTATATAGACTAAGTGATTATAATGATGATGATGATGATGTTATTTGTTAAGCACTTACTATGTGCCAAGCACTGTTCTAAGCACAGGGGTTGATACAAGGTAATTAGGTTGTCCCACATGGGGCTCACAGTCTTAATCCCTATTTTACAGATGAGGTAACTGAGGCACAGAGAAGTTAAGTGACTTGCCCAGAGTCACACAGCTGACAAGTGGCAGAGCCGGGATTAGAACCCATGACCTCTGACTCCCAAGACCGTGTTTTTTCCACTAAACCACGCTGCTTCTCTGTTTGATTACGGTGCTCTGCACACAATAAGCGCTCAGTAAATACCATTGATTGATTAAGAACCTCGCTCTGTTTCCTTCCCTTCTTTTCTGTGCCCGGAGAACAAGGAATCATTATCTTAAGTTCTTTCCTGGCCACAGCACCCTAGTAGTAGTAGTATTCATGGAATGCTTTTTGTGTGCAGAGCACTGTACTAAGTGCTGGGAAAGAACACTTAGTTGGGAATTAGTCCTCGAGGGGCTCACCCACTAAACTCCTCACAAACACTAGAAATGAACATAGGTAATGCCCTGGACCAAGCACTTAGAACATTGCTCTGCACACGGTAAATATTAAATACCACTGATGATGATGGACCAGGGTCCAAGTACACCAACAAGTTCATCTCTAGATTGTAAGCTTGTTATGGGCAGAGAACACACCTACCAACTCTGTTGTACTGAACTCTCCCAAGCACGAACTCTCCCAAGTACTTAGAAGAGTGCTCTACACATGGTAAGTGCTCAATAAATACGATTCATTTATCCTAGAGAATCAATCACTGGTATTTATTGAGCACTTACCGTATTCAGAGCAGAGGAAGAATGGCAGGAAAAGATGCTCCCAGCTCCTTCCGTGTTCTTTCAACCATGACCCTTTTCGGGACACTCTGCCCAGTCGCCCAGGTTTGAGGGTGGAAGTAAATGATCCCAAGAAGATCCCAAAAGTTCTGAAATCCCAGGATACTAATATTCCACTGGAAACCGGATCAAACCCATTTACCTCAACCACCTTTTTAAATTCAACAAGACTTATTTTTGAGGAAAGAAAAAAAGGAGACATCTCCGTAAAACATGATTATTCTTATTCCTTAGGCCAACCCACCTGCATTGTTTTTATTCCATTTAAGGATGTAATTCAGGTCGTTCAAAGCTTCGAGATCTTTTTCTTGGAAAAGGTAGATGAAATGTCGATGCCAATAGGCATTAAGTAACAGTGGTTCTAAGTAAATAGCCTAGGGAAAAAATGTGAAGTCAGTGCATCTTTACATTGGAAGTGACAATGTTATGAAAAATAACATACAATTCCCACAAAACAGTGCAAAAATATAGCCAAACAAAAATGTCCATTTGATCCAAATCTTTAAATCTTCACACATCAATATCTGTAGTTGTTTTAAATATGGTAATTCAGCAAATATGTTTGCAGTTTAAGCTCGCTGTGGTGGCGTTTAACTTTCAACCCTATCAACATGGCATATCTTCGGCTAATACCAGCCAAAGTCAATATAAAGCTATAAGCTATCTCTCTGCTGGGGGGTTGGTTTTGATGGCTGGGTACAAAATGAATTATGAAACTTGGAAAAGCACTGGAGTTGTATAGGAGAAAGAACAAGCTTGACTAGCATATGCTAAGAATAAACAAAGTGATCAACAGCCTTATTGAGCACCTCCTGGGAGAGCACAACAGAGTCAGAAGTCATTATTTTTAGTATTTATTAAGCACTTACTATGTACACTTTCTCACTGTACCTTGATCTCACCTGACCGCCATCAACCCCTGGCCCACGTACTACCTCTGGCCTGGAACGTCCTTCGTCCTCAAATCTGCTAAACAATTGCTCTTTCCCCCTTCAAACTCCTACTGAAGGCTCACCTTCTCCAAAAGGCCTTCCCAGACTAACCCTGCTTTTTCCTAATGCTCCCCCTCCCTTCAGTATCATCTTGACTCGCTCCTTTGCTCTTCCCCACTCTCCCCCCAAGGCACTTTTGTATATATGCATATATCTATAATTCTATTTATTTATATTGATGCCTGTTTACTTGTTTTGCTGTGTATATATCTATTCATTTATAATGATGTCTGTTTACTTGTTTTGATGTCTGTCTCCCCCTTCTAGACTGTAGGCGTGGTGTGGGCAGGGATCATCTCTACTGCTGAACTGTAGTTTCCAAGCACTTAGTACCGTTCTCTGCACACAGTAAGTGCTCAATAAATATGATTGAATGAATGAATGTAGAAAGTATTATACTAAGCACTTGGTAGAGTACAAGACATGGGTGCAACCCTCCAGGAGCTTTCAATCTAATAGTGGAAGCAGGAAAAAGAAAGACTAGTAATATGGATATGTGGGTGATTAAGTGCTTAAATAATTTTGGTATTTATTAAACATTTACTATATGCCAAACACTGTACTAAGCACTGGGGTAGATACAAGATAATCATGTCCCACATGGAGTTCTCAGTATAAGCAGGAGGGAGAACAGGTTTGGAATCCCCATTATGCAGATGAGGGAATTGAGGCACAGAGAAGTGAAGTGACTTGCCCAAGGTCACAGCAGCAACTGGGAGAGCCAGGATTAAATTACAGGTCTTCAGACACTTAGGCCCTGGTTCTTTCACTAGGCCATGCTGCTTCTCAATTTGATGTCCCTGCTTAGGCTGAAGCCACCATCCTTTCAGTTAACCTAACATAGAGTAATCAGTGCAGTTGGTTGTTAGGTTGAAATATACAGGAGTGCTTTTGGTATCAATAGTCCTGAGGTGAGAGTTGGAAAGATATGATTTGGGAGAGAGGAAAAATTAATCCAGGAAAGCCTCCTGAAGGAGGTGGCATTACATAGGGGTTTTGAAGATGGGGAGAGCTGTGGTCTAGGAGATTTGAAGGGAGAGCGAGTTCCAGGCAATGTGAGCATAGGGTTAGAGGCAAGAAAAATGAGGACATCCAGTGTGCAGGTTCACTGGTGGGGAAAAAAGGTGAGCTGGGGTGCAGTGTAAATCAGGTGACCCAGCACCCTTCAGACCACAAAGATCATTGATCCTGTGACTGACTTGGCAAACACAGCAAGACAGACAAATGCATAAAGTCAACTGAATGGATGCACACCTAGCAGAAAAAGAAACATCATCTCAACAAAATGAGCTTTTGAACAAATCAGGAGATGGTCAAGATAGCCTCCAAAAGGAAGATTCCTGGTATTTCTCTAATTTTGGAAGTCTAAGTAGAGGAGCTGGAAATGAAACACAGAATCAGGAGTCTTAAAGGACCTTAATTGGGTGAGTCTGTCAGCACATTCTGAGCATGGGTTACCTTTCATTCTGAATAATTTAATGCACACTTACTGTGTGCAGAGAACTATACTAAGCTTTTGGGAGAGTACAATACAACAGAGTTGGTAGATAAGTTTCCTGCCCACAGTGAGCTTACGGTTTGGATCAAAGCAAGTGGGAAGTTGAGACCACAATAAGCTTGCTAGGTGAACAAGGAGGGAATAAGCAGTAGCAAGGCAAGAAGCTATGGAGGATTCCAAATATACGTTCAGCTCCAACTAGGTCTGGGCCTTCAACCAAAGGAAATGAGACCTTGGATGGGAAGAAAATTGATGGTGGCTCATCTTCCTAACCCCTGTGAAAAGCTGCTTTTTAAAGCCTACAAATCGGAGCCACATCAACTCACATCAGGGTCTCTGCAAGCATCTCTGACTCCGAGGGCATTCTTTCAAAGCCCAGTATTAAACTGAACTCCAATAAAAGCAATGCTTTTTTCAACAAAGCAGTGCAAGAGCGGTTGACTCCAAGGTTAAATCCTAACTGTAAGAGGGAAGGAGCTAGAGCCCTTGATCCTATGGCTACTTGGGACCAGAGCAGAGGGATCCTGAAAAGGACTTCAGTTGTGCAAAAATCAGCCAGTTGATGTTTGAAGTAGACTCCACCTTCACTTGTATACACAACTGAGAAGCAGCATGGCCTAGTGGAAAGAGCACAGGCCCGGGAGTCAGAGGACCTGGGTTCTAATCTCAGCTCTGCCAATTACTTGCTGTGTGATCATGGGTAAGTCACTTACTTCTCTGTGCCTCGGTTTCCTCAACTGTAAAACGGGAATTTCATACCCGTTCTCCCACTTACTAAAGCTGTGAGCCCCATGAGGGACAGGGGTTGTTTCTGACCTCATCAACTTGCCACGTGGCTCAGGGGAAAGGGCCCGGGCTTGGGAGTCAGCGGTCATGAGTTCGAATCCTGACTCTGCCCCTTGTCAGCTGTGTGACCGTGGGCAAGTCACTTCACTTCTCTGGGCCTCAGTGCCCTATCTGGAAAATGGGGATTAACTGTGAGCCTCACGTGGGACAACCTGATGATCCTGTATCTCTCCCAGCGCTTAGAACAGTGCTCTGCACATAGTAAGCACTTAACAAATGCCAACATTTTAGGGGAAGCAGAGTGGCTCAGTGGAAAGAGCCTGGACTTCGGAGTCAGAGGTCATGGGTTCGACTCCCAGCTCTGCCACTTGTCAGCTGTGTGACTGTGGGCAAGTCACTTCACTTCTCTGTGCCTCAGTTACCTCATCTGTAAAATGGGGATTAACTGTGAGCCTCACATGGGACAACCTGATTACCCTGTATCTCCCCCAGCACTTAGAACAGTGCTCTGCACATAGTAAGCACTTAACAAATACCAACATTATTATTATTACTACCTATCCCAGTATAGAACACATAGCACTTAACAAAAAACATAAAAAAACACTGCCTAGTGGTTAGAGCACACATCTGGGAGTCTGAAGGCCCTGGTTTCTAATCCCAGCTCTGCCACCAGTCCACTATGTGACCTGGGCAGTCACTTCACTTCTGAACAGCCCATTCCTAACTAACTAGGGCTATCGGCTTTCCTGCTGCCAATAGCCATTAAGACCAGACAGCCCGTTTAGGACAAATCCATTGGCAGAAAAAGGACCTGTGCTTATATGCAAACATTTGTAACATACACAGATAGGATCTCACTAATGAAAAGGCAGATATATTCAGACCCACTGTATCTCCTCCCCAGTAACAGGGAGATTGCACACGCAGGTTGGGGTGCTCGTAATGAAAAACAAACAGTAGGACCAGTGAAAAGAGCAGGCGTCCAAAAGTCAGGGGATCTGGTTCTAATCCAAGCTCCACCACTTGACTGCTGTGTAATCTTGGGCAAGTCACTTCACTTCTCTGTGCCTCGGTTACCTCATCTGTAAAATAGGGCTTCAATACCTGGTCTCCTTCTCCTTTAGTCTGTGAACCTTGTGTGTAGAATGGGGACTGTGTCCGGACCTGGTAACCTTGCATCTACCTCAGTGTTTACCACGGTGCTTGGCAAATTGTAAGCGCTTAACAAATGCCGCAGTTATCCTAAAAGTAAATTGGGCTATTAATAGAAAGTTCTAATTATGTGTTCCACACTCACCTCTTGCAAATCATCCATGGCCTCCTTTAACCTGCCCAGTTTCCGGTTTAGAGCTCCACGTCTGCAATAGTAAAATGCAGAAGGAGCCCTTTGTCCTTCCATTTCTTCAGTCAGTCTATTCACTTCAGTTTCCAAAGCTGCAACTTCTGCTTCAGTCAGAACAGGATTCAAGTAATCACCTAATTCATTGGTCAATTGTGGGGGTTCTTTGTCTTCTTTGGGTTGAACCTCTTCAACAGGAGTCACTGATGTTTCTTTCTCTTCATCTGAAGAAGTGATGGATGGGAAGGTGCTTTCAAACCAATCGTTCCAGATGTTTCTGACCCAACTGAAGACATCATCATCTTTGCAAATTCCACCTCGGACTTGGACAAAATGATTAAAATTTAATGCGGAAGGTAAACTATGAGTTCGGTGGCAGTGTAGAGATGGAATAAGTGGCCTGCTTCCCAACTGGTCACTAATGGATTCTGACCTAGTATTTTAAAACAGATAATGGTGGTAGTTGGACTTATTTTTCTCTTTCAAACACAACCAGATTAAACCCAGTAGGCCTGCACAGTAAAAATTATTGACTGATGTGATAGGAATGACTCAGTATACAGAACTACTTTCAGCAAAACAATCAACCAGTCAATCAGATTTATTGAGCTCTTACTGTGTACATAGCACTGTACTAAGTGCTTGGGAGAGTACAATATAATCAAGCTGGAAGACACGTTCCCTGTCCATAACCAGCTAACAGTCTAGAAGGGGAAACAGACATGAATATAAATTTTAAAATGACAGACTTGTATATAAGGGCAAGCAGGCAACCTCTGGATAAAAGGGATGCCTCTCAAAGTTTATGGTTTGGAATAGGAACGATCTAAGCAGCATCGTGGACTAGTGGAAAGAGCATGGGCCTGGGAGTCAGAAGGACCTGGGTTCTAATCCCAGCTCTGCCACTTGTCTGCTGTGTGATCTTAGGCAAGCCACTTATATTTCTCTGTGCCTCAGGTACTTCATCTGTGAAATGGTAATTAAAACTGGGAGACCCAAATGAGACAGTTATCTGTAAAATGGAGGTTAAGACTGTAGCCCCCCATGTGGGACAGGGACTGTGTCCAACCTGATTATCTAGTATCTACCTTAGCACTTAGTATGGTCCCTGGAACACAGTAATCTTTTAAATACCATTAAAAAAATTTAAAAATAAGAGGGCAATCATCAATTCTGTTACTCCACTTATCCTATTATGAAAAAAAACACGAGGTTGGATGGGCAAACGGTCTAGCACAGTAGTGGTATTTAAGAAATAATATTTCTTATGTAATTTTTTACTATTCATCTGTGCCAATGAAGCCTTTCAGATGCATGTAAACTAGGCACTTTGTTTATGCCATTTCTTCGTATTTGTTCAATATGTGGAGTAGAGTAAAACCATACAATCAGCCAAGTGGATATCTCTGGTACCCTTCACCATCAGATATTAACCTATCCTGGGGGTTCGGGCCTTCTTAGGGTAGATCTCGGAAGTAACAGAATTGGTTTGATCATTTTACCTTATTTAAAGGAAAACTCAGAACCACTGACTCCCACAACTGATCTAAGCATCAAAAGGGAACACCTATAAAGTGCTTGAGAAAGTACACCCAGAAAAGAGATATAGTCTTTGCCCTCAAGGATTTTATCATCTAACAAGGAAGCCCGACGGACACAGGCCATTCACAAATAGTTGGATAAAGAAACAATGGTAGCATTGCTGCTTGGAGCAGCCTGGCCTAGTGGAAAGACTGGAATTAGGAATTTAAAGTATGAGTCCCAACACAGCCACTAGCCTGCTGAGTGACCTAGGTCAAGTCACTTAACCTCTCTGGACTTAAGTTTCCCATCTACATAATGGGGATAATAGATTTTGAGCCTTGTGTGCGACAGGACACCTTGTCCTACCTGATAACCCTGTATCTAACCCAGTGTTTAGCCTAGTAAGGTTATAATAAATGCCATAGTTAAAAATAAGCAAAAGTATAAATTAATGGAACTTGAGAACATACAGAAATGCTACATTTTGGTGAATAAACATAAGAACTAAGGAGGGGATGAGTTTGATCTGGGAAGATGAATCTTAATCACAGTATGTTTCCTGAATATGGGGGGCGAGGGGATCTGAAACCTGTTAAGTTTGAAGGGAAAGGGAGGAGGAGTTCCAGGAAGGAGGAAAGTCACAGAGCAAGGGGTCAGAGGTGGAAGAGTGGACAATAAGACATGGTGAGAAGGTTAGTTTGGGAGGAACTCAGAGAGTAAGCAGGTTTGCAATGGATGAGAGGAGTTGATAAGAGAGAGAAAAAGGCAGAGAGAGAGCTGATAAAATGCCTTAAAGCCAGGGTTCAAGAGTTTCTGTGTCTTTCAAACACTGCCCTGCTGTGTGATCTCAGTCAAGTTAGTGAACCTTTCTGTGTCTCAGTTCCTCATTTGTAAAATGCAGATAAGACACCTGCTCTTCCTCAGAGACGCTGAACTCCATATATGACAGGGACCATATCCAATCTGATTGTCTTGTATCTAACCAGAGCTTCACTATAATAAACCTTTAATAATCATAAAATCATTGCTATATGAAAGCAAGCAACTCCTTAAAAAAAATGCTCCTTTAAAACAATGAAACCTTTAAATGCAAAGAATGAGTTCAAATGATTTTTAAAGTAATGAACACTGAATAAAGTAAACCTTTGGAGGATCCTTGAAGGTTTGCTTAGAGTTCTATATACAGCATTTAGCTTTTCAGTTACGATCTTTTTCTTGGATTTCTTTCTTCTTCTCTTTGGGAAAATAATGTAGTTGACTCCAGCTCTCCGAGCTGCTTCAACGAGGGCGAGGTTTTCTGAGCTCTCTGACTTGTAGGAGCTGGGCTCATGGCTGCTTTGCCTTTGGTGAAGAAATTGTAAGAACGTTTGACTCAACACGGGCTGTTCAGGGGGGCTCTCCACTGGCTTTTCAGGTTCAGGCTCATTTATCTGCCGTTTCTGAATTGTGATCACTTTCATGTTGCTTTCAAAATCGTCAGCTACCATTAATATTGCTGAGTCCTCTGTGGTAATAAGATCAGGGGCAGACATTGTTCTGTGAAGAGATTTCTGGGCCAGAAGAAAGGGGGGTATTTTATTACTCATTTCAAGTCATTAGTATTCATTTCTGGATTAATCAGACCTGGAAAGTCCTCCCTCTTCATAGCCAACAGGCGATTACTCTCTCCACCTTCAAAGCCTTATTATTAATAAAAGCACATCTCATCCAAGAGGTCTTAGCTCCTCTTTCTCTTCTTCCACTTCCCTTCTGCATCACTCTTGCACTTGGATTTGCACCCTTTATTCACCCCTTCCCCAACCCCGCAGTATTTGTGTACATATTCATAAATTTATTTACATTAGTCTGTCTCCCTCACTAGACCGTAAGCTTGTTGTGGGCAGGGAACATATTTTCCAACTCCGTTATATCATATTCTCCCAAATGCTTAGAACAGTGCTCTGAATATGAAAAGTGCTCAATAAATACCTTTGATTGGTTGTTAAGGGAAAAACAAACCTGACATTTACATTGGGCCCCCTGGGTGCTATGCTCTGTACTAAGCACTTGGTAAATTGAAAACAAGCAAATGGCCCATCCCCTGTCCACAGGGAACTTACATTCTTCTAGGGGAGACAGATATAAAAGTATATACCAACAGAGTAATTAACATAGCTCTTCAATCAACTGAACAAGTATATGTAACATAATGTGGTGCAACATTTTTTACTATGCCCAAAGATGGGCCAGGAGACTTGGCCTGAATCAGGTTATAGAGACGAGGGCTTGAAGAAAGGGCCTTATACCAGGAGAAAGCATATGCTGGTGGAAAAAGCACAGGCCTGTGAGTTAGAAGGACCTGGGTTCTAATCCTGTCTCTGCCACCTGTCTTTTGTGTAACCATGGGCAAGTCACCAAACTTCTCTGAACTTCAGTTACCTCATCTGTAAAATGGGGGTTAAGACTGTGAGCCCCATGTGGGTGTGATCTGATTGCCCTGTACCTACCCTAGTGCTTAGACCAATGCCTGGCACATAGTAAGTGCTTAACAAATACCATTTAAAAAATAATAAAGCAACAGTCTGTGACCTGAGAACACGGGCCTTTGCCACTGAGATGCCAATTAATCAATAGCATTTAGAAGAGTCAATTAGGAAAGGACACTTGATTCAGGATAAAAGTTGTGACATCATTTTGTTTGCAAGGGGGCCATAAATGAGGGTCTGTGAGAGAAAAGAAAAAACTAGAGAGAAAAATATTGAAAATAAACACTGTCGTTTCTATCCCATACCACTCTTGGGGAACGTAGTATGGGTCAGGGACTGTTTCCAACCTGATTAACTTCTACCTACCCCATCATTTAATATAGTGCTTAGCACAGAATAAGAGCTTAACAAATACTACAATCATCACCCACAGAAGCAATTAACAATAATTTATGCATATATATGAGATATTTCCATTCAAAAGCAACAAGAAACATCAGATTATAGTAAGCGGTAGTGTAGGATCAATCAATCAACTGTATTTGAAGGCTTACTGTCAGCAGAGCACTGTACTAAGTGCTTGGGAGAGAATACCCAGAGTCAGTAGATGTGCTCCCCGTCCACAACAAGCTTACAGTCCGGGGGGGCAGATAGAAATTAGTATAAATAATTTTATAACATAGAAGATAGAAATATCCTTTGGGATTTCAGAATACGAATGTGGTTGGCCTATTTGGGGATTACAATCCCAAAACCCACAGGGAAAGAGAGAGCTCCAGGAGGAACCAACTCTCTCATTTTCTCCAACTGAGCCAGCCCCGTGAGATCCAGTTAGTCTTTAGCTTTCTCCTGTTGGTGCAATTTCAACAATGGAATCAGTGGTCTACTGTTTTACTGTTGGGGAAAACATTTGTGACGTTTTAGCCAAAGGAGTCATTTCATACATTGCCTTATCACAGTGATAAGAATAACTATAGTATTAAATCCATACTGTGTGTCGATCACTGTACTAAGTGCTGGGGTAGATACATTATAAGCAGTATAAACATACCATACATAGTCCCTGTCCCACATGGGGCTCCTAATCTGAGAAAGGAGAACAGGTGCTTAATCCCCATTTTACTGATGAGGAAACTGAGGCGTACAGAAGTTAAGTGACTTGCTCAAGGTCACACAGCAGGTAACTGGCAGTACTGGGGGATTAGATCCTAGGGTTACCTGATTCTCAAGTCCATGCTCTTTCCATTAGTCCACCCTGCTTCTCTGAGAGGTTTTATGGTATTTTCCCCCTCATTTTACCACCTGTGACATTTTTCTTATGTTTTGCTACTGAATCATCCACTTTTAGTTACTGAAAGTTACTTAAATAGAGATTACTGTACATCCTGTCTCCTTATTTCTGAGCATATTATCCTGCTTCACCACAGAAACAATATTAACAGGTGCTGCACATTTATAGAACTGTCCATCATTTTCTAAGATGATGATGTTGACTGCAAGATTCTGTCTGTGCTCATGAGTGTGGCCAAGTCAGCCTTAGCACTAGTTCAAGGAGGCAAATGCCTAGTAGTTCTTTAAGAATCAATCATATTTATTGAGCACTTACTATGTGCAGAACACTGTACTAAGTCCTTGGGAGAGTACAGTATAACAGAATTGGTAAACATGCTGCCTGCTCACAACAAGTTTACAGTCTAGACGTGCTGCTTCTAAGGATAATAAAGAGCAAACATCAAAGGGAATTGGGAAGGACCGTGGGGAAGTCTAAGAATTCCAACAAAGTGAAAGGACAAGTTCAAGGAGGCAAATAGTTAGTAGTGCTTTAACACAACGTTTCACCTGGTGGCATGAGAAAACCATTAATAATGCGGGTAGCCGAAGAAATCACCTCAGCCAAATCTAAAAGATTTCTTATTGTTAGTAGGCAGTAGAGGAATTGAGAACAACTCATAATACCTCAGTTGTTTTCTCTGGTAATTCTAGAGATTCCATCATCACATCTGAGAAGGATTTGTGTCTTCTGGGTTTCAGCAATGGCTGCAAACACAAGAAAACAAGGAAAGCGGGATGAACTATAATCCAGGATTTTTGCCTACTCGTGAATAATTACGAAGATGTGGTCAGTGCTGTGAGATCCGATGGAAAGGAAGTATTTGCCTTTGTTTTCAGAGGATAACATTGGTGGTCTAAAAGAAGCTCTAACATGCCAGAGTGAAAGCGTGAAATTTAGGATTTTATTTCAGAATAAAGGAAAGTTAAATGGATTTAAGTCATTCCACCTTTCATCTTTAACCTTGGTGCCTTTAGGGCAAACATGGCCCTCTCTGGGAGCTGTGTAACAAGGATGCCCTGGTAGCAGCAGCCAATGATGGCAAGAGGTTTTGCTACTCAGTATTATTACTATTATTATTGTATTTGTTAAAATCTTAACACCCTTTATCTAGTTTCTGTTGTCAACAGGCCATCCTAAGGGGAGGATGTTTACTCTGTCACTCTCTGTGCCTTTTTCTCTCTCCCTGTCTGTTTTGCTTTCTATCTCCATCTTTCTCCTCTCCCCCTTTCTCTATTTCACTCCTTTTTCCAGTTTAGGGCAATAATCTTTTCCCTCTGTCCCCAGTGAAAGCTAAGCCACTGAAAGTCACCCATCCCACCCCTGTTAGAGCTGCATAAATATGGGTGTTTTAGGATTAACACACATTCACAAAACCACCGCATCCCCAGCAGCCCCTCTCTCCTCAGTCAGTCTGAGCCTGGCTGGTTGGATGGTCATTCGTCTGATTTTCAGCTGATCTCTCCAGGCGCCTTTGGATCTGGTACTTTTATTTTAAGCACCCAGAACCCCTTTGCCTCAGTTCCTGCTGCCGAGTGCCATGATTCAGCAAAGGCATCCATGCTCAGAAGATTCTGGGAGGGAAACGCAGCAGTACTAGAGCTAGTGGGGTGGTCAGGAGCCCTAGCAGAGAAATGCACTAGGATTGAGGCCCCGTAGTAAAAATATTCCGTTCGATGTTATTAAAATATGCTGGTCATCCAGCATAATGTATGTAATGTGAATCTGGGTGTCCTGGATCCACGGGTCCTGTCACTGGCCACACTACTGGCCAGCTTTCAGTCTGGGAACAAACTCGTTTCACTTTGGGTCCAGCCTGGCCAAGCCAAGACAGGGAACCAGAATTTTGCTAGCACGTGGTCAATCTCCTACAACTACCACAGTTATCCCGGGATAACCCTGTTTGACCCCTCGGCAACCCCTGGGGCACCACAACGGTGCATGTCAAGAGAAAACTCCCTGAATGGTCTCCAGGAACAAAGAGAAAGCTTAGGAAGTCACCGAGACAGCTGCTGGTTGTCAGCAACCTCTTTATATGAATCCAACCTATATCTAAGCCGAGTCCATCAGTCATTCGTATTTACTGAGAGCTTACTCTATGCACAGTACTGTACTAAGTGCTTGGGAGAGTGCAGTATAAACAGACACATTCCCTGCCCACAATGAGCTTAACGAGTATATTGTAATGACCCATTGAACAGAATCCTTCTCCGAGCAGCTATATCGGCCAGCCAGGGAGAGAGACCCTGACCCAATCTTGGTGGAGCCTAAGAAATCTTGTCAGCAGAAGCTTAGAGAAGACATTGGGGGTAGAAGATGTATCAAGATGAACTGGAGGGGAGGATGGGGGCGGTGGGCGGGAAGGGCAGGGCTCTTGGCCTCTGCCCATGGAGCCATCTGGGGAGCATGGCTCTTCCAAGGTAAATTCGGACAGGCATTAAAATCCTGTTCAGCTCAGGCTCTGCGGATTGGTGACTTCTCCGGGGCAGAGATGGGGGCTTGTCTGTTGGGTTGGGTCTCCTGACCAACCCAACCTGGAAGTCTGAAGCTTGGCCCTGAAATCCTGGTCCAGAAGGAGCCAGATGCAGGAGGGTTTGGCCAGCGGAGGAAAGATCAGTTTTGGGTTCTCAGCAAACGGCACTTCAGACAAGAGGGTGGGAATATGTCAAGGAACTGAAAAGGGGAAGAAAACTGGCTGATTGCAGGGAAAGATAAAAACGCCTGCCAAAAGTATGACTCGAGGTAGCTGCCTGATGAACACAGCAAGACCACTGGGAACAAACTTGGACTTTTTTGGTCTTACACTCTCATTTGTGTGCCATTCATGACGGGAATTTTGCAGGGCTAGACATGTTCTTCTGTCCTTGTATATAAATGACTGGAGTCCTTTTCTAAATATATCATTCTCACTGGATCTACACTGAAGAGCATGTAGTCAGTTTAGTTTCCCGGAGCAGGGAAGACAATAGTCTCTTACCCCCAAATCTCTTTTTGCCTCAGGAAAACTGCCTAAAAAATCATGCAAATCTTGATCACATTTAGGAGTAGGCAACTTTTTCCATTAAGGCACTTTTAAAATAGCACACACTGAACCCATCTACAAATGAATACAAGCCCGTTCATGAATTTTTGAAACAATTTCCATACATACCTGTTCAATAATTTTGGTTTTTTCCTGCTCCATGAGAAAAATGTCATCAATTGTCAATTCTGAGAGAAGCCTCCCAAGCATGATTCTATCTCTGTAGCAACTCTGTAAGAATAGATAAAACATTTCAGTTATTTTCTTAGTAACAAAGCAAGAGGATTACCAGAGCTAATATCTGGATACATGATTTCTTATTTTCTGATTACTAAAGTTGTTATTTAAAGAGAAATCAATTTATTGAAGCACACTTCAAGGAACTTATAACTTAATGGAGAAAGACAAGCAGACATCAAGTGAACAAATTGCAATAGTTAAGAAAATAGATAAAAATAATAAATACCAAAGGGTAAACAGGAATAATTAATGTATTCATCATTTACTTATATTAATGTCTCTCGCCCTCTAGACTGTAAGCTCACTGTGGTAGGGGAACATCTACCAACTCTAATAATGTAGTATCCCAAGTGCTCAGTACAGTGCTCTGTACAAAATAAGTACTCAGTGTATATAACTGGTCAATCAAGAGTCCTGGGCCACCTGAAGAATGAAATGACTGAATCCTGGAATGCCTTCCAGAGAAAATGGCCTCTAGAAGGGTTTTAAAGCTAAGCAGGAAGCTCACTCCAGGCAGGGAACTGTCTCAAGCAATTAATTAGGGGCAGGAGAACTGACAGCAGTGGCAATTAGGATTTATTGAGACAAGTGGATAGAGCATGGGCCTGGTAGTCAGAAGGATCTGGGTTCTAGTCCCAGTTCCACCCCTCCATTTAATCGTATTTCATTCAATCACATTTATTAAGCACTTACTGCATGCAGATCACTGTATTAAGCACTTAACCACTTGTCTGCTGTTTGACCTTGGGTATGTCACTCCACTTCTCTGTACCTCAGTCACCTCACCTGTAAAATGGGGATTAAGACTGGGAGCTCCTCATGGGATAGGGACTGTGTCCAACCTGATCAGCTTGTATCTACCCCAGTGCTTAGTACAGTACCTAGCACATAATAAGCACTGTAAAGCAAAAAATGAAAAAAGAGCACAAGCTGAGGTGTATTGGGAGAATAGATCAACTTCGTATGTGAGAGGGAAGAATCCAGATCCCTCCTTCAAAGAGGTGAGAATGTCAATGTTGCTTATATATGGAAACTGGTACATATCTGAAAAATCCTGTTATTTTCAGGATGGTATCCACACAATTACTCGTCATGATGGAAAGCTACTTTTCTCAACAGGTTCTCCATATAAAATGTCAAGTTCCAATATCCCATAAGACAGTGTTCCCTTAGGAGATTGAACAAACTGGAATGTGGATGGTAGGATTCCTTTATCGGAGTGAACATTACCTCATATTCTGGAAATAATGTTTCCTTCATAAGAGCTATTGGAGCCGAGAATTTTGGAGGAGCTGGAGTCCAGAAATGTTTAATTGCTCCTGGATACATGGAAATCTGGGAAACCAAAGAAATAAAGTTAGTGATTAGAACAAATGCTACTGGGAAAAAAAAAAGAATTTCCATAGCAATTTTTTCTTTAAACTCCAAGAAAGAACAAGAAAGTCTAATGGGACAGACTCTCCAATGCTACTTTTAAGAGATTTCAAGAGGCAGAGTGGCCTAGAAAAAAGAGCAAAGAGCTAGAATTCAGGAGACCTGGGTTCCAATCCTGACTCTGCCACTTGTCTGCTATATAACCTTGCTCAAGTCACTAAACTTCTTTGTGCCTTGGTTTTGTCATCTGTAAAAATGGGGATACAATACTAGTTCTCCCTCACCAAGCCCCATACAATAGAACCTAGATACATCCTATAGAATATTTTGCAGACCACACAATTTATCTGAGGCTACAAAGAATATAATCATCATGAAAAAGGATGAATGCATTCTACCAGTAATTTCCACCTTACAGTTGCCATGCTTTGAAAGTTCTGAAGAGAAAATACAGTGCACCCCAAGGAATCTATCTTTCTTAGTCAGAGCTAATGGCCTTAGCCATCTCCACATGAATAATAGTGGCACCAGTCTGGAACAGGAAACAGAAACACTTCCCTTCCTAGGCTGACTGGAAGCTCGCTGTGTGCAGGGAACTTGTCTACCAACTCGAGAAACAGCGCGGATTAGTGGATAGAGCACGATCTGGGAGTCAGAAGGACCTGGGTTCTAATCTAGGCTCAGCCTCTTGTCTGCTGTGTGACCTTGGGGAAGTCACTTCACTTTTCTGGGCCTCTGTAACCTCATCTGTAAAATGGGAATGAGACTGGGACTCTCATGTGGGAAATGGACTATGACCAACCTGATTAGTTTGTATCTACCACTGGGCTTAGTACAGTACCTAGCACACAGTAAGCGCTTTTAGACCATTTAAAAAGAAACAAAACTCTCATATTGTACTCTCCCAACTGCTTAGTACAATGCGCTGCACATAGTAAGTGGTCAATAAAATATGATTGATTCCTCTTCCTACCTCCCTCTCCCTCTACCCTCAGTCCCAATTCACTTCCACGCTGAAAGTGAAAACCCATCACCCTGCCTTGCAGCTCCTGTGATGTTCAAAATTTGGACATGTGAATGTATACTACATTCAGGAAAATGAAGATACACAGGACTCTCTAACTTTCTGACACTTGATTTGGACAGCAGCACTTCCAGAGAGGAAACTTTGGCTAAAAAAAAAAAATTGGTTTTACCCACCTCTGTTTCTCACATTCTGTCTTTTCCCCATCCCCAGAAAACTAATTCCTAAAATCAGCAGAATGGGGCAAAGCTGCTCTAAAATGAGTAAAGACTTAATAAATACTATTACTACTACTAAAAGCGATTGATAACAGTGACATCTGCTGGTGCCAGGGACTGCCTGGCACCAGTACACAAGGTGGCTCCCAGTATACAAGGGAGAGTTTCCCATCAGAGCATCAATTTAGAAGTCTCCAAAGATGTAAATCTTTAATCCCTTTCCAAACAGGCTACAGAATACTGGCCAGCCTCATCATTACCACCTCCACCCACTCCAACATGTGTGCATCACACCCTTCCTGAAGTTCCACAGTTTTTCATGCCCCCAAATTTCACCCTTTCTCCCTTCTTGAACCCCTATTTCACAATGCCCGCTCACACCAGCATTCAACACCTTAAGACCACTCCTCTTGCTCCCCCACTTATTTTTTATGGTTTTTGTTAAGTGCTTACAAGGTGCCAGGCACTATACTAAGAGTTGGGGTAGATACAAGATAATCAGTTTGGACACAGTCCCATGTCCCACATACAACTCACAGTCTTAATCCCCATTTTACAGATGAGATAACTGAGGCACAGAGAAATCAAGTGGTCACACAGGTCCCCTGTCATACAGGCCCAAGGTCACACAGCAGACAAGTGGTAGAACCAGGATTAGAATTCAGTTTAATTTCCAAGATCCCCCGGAGTCTCCCTGCAATTCTCTTCATTCCAGCATCCCACTCCTCTTCTCCCTGCAGAAGGGGGGCGGGGTGTAGGGAAAATCCAGAGATCGTCTCCCTTTACTACCAGTTCTCCCCTTGACCAGGGGTTGCTCATTTGACTGTTGCCCCAGAGGCTGAGGCTTGCCAGGCTCAGAAGTGGGCATGGCATGGCTGAGTGGCAAGAGCACGGGTTTGGGAGTCAGAAGTCATGGGTTTGAATCCCAGATCTGCCACTTGTCAATTGTGTGACTGTGGGCAAGTCACTTAACTTCTCAGTTAACTTAACTTAACCTCAGTTACTACATCTGTAAAATGGGGATTAAGACTGTGAGCCTCACGTGGGACAATGTGATTACCCTATATCTACCCCAGTGCTTAGAACATTGCTGTGCACATAGTAAGTGCTTAACAAATACCAACATTATTACAACACATTCTAGCCAGAGGCAAAACAACAGAAGTTACAAAACTACATTCATGATAGAGGGAGGCTTGGAGGACCGGGGAGGAGGGAATAAAGGAAGAGGGATGGAGCCCAGTGTATCTACGGGAATGTGGATGGCACGGAGGGGCTACCTCCAAGGCAAATTTACTAAATTTGAATTACGGCCGAAGTGATTTCCACTCAAGTGGATCTCATGGGAAATACATTGCCCCTAAATAAACACGAGATTATGGGATTCACTTCCCGAGATGGGATCTAATGAAGTCACTTCCGTTCGAACAAGCAATGCAGGAAAATTACATGGGTCTTGCTTGCAGGTCCCCAGTATCGCCAGAGGAGAGTCTGCTGGCTATCTTGGTTCCAGTGACTCCCAGAGTTCGTAGCTAAGAGTTCTTTCCTGTTTGAGTGAACTGAAGTTCACTCAAATGAACTCACTCAAATTTGAGTACTGGAGTTAGAGGCCTAAGAGTTCTGACAAAGACTCCAGTCAGGTCAGGTGGTTTCAGAATGTTCCTTTCAAGCAGAAGAAGCAGGGTAGTCTAATGGGAAAGCACACTGGCCTGGGAGTCCGAGGAGCTGGGTTCTAATCCTGGCTCCACCTCTTGTCTGCTGTGTGACCTTGAGGGCTTGGGAGAGTACAACAACAAACACATTCCCTGCCCACAATGAGCCTTCACTCTAGAAATGGGGAGACAAATTCAGTGTCTATTCCCCCTCCTACTTAGATTGTGAGGTCCATGTGGGACCTGATTATTTTGTATCTTCCCTAGTGGTTAATGCAGTGCTTGACACATGGAAGTGCTTAACAAATACCACAATTATCATCATCATCATCATCATCATTAATGTGGGCATAAGCAGTAGTGAAAACAATCTGAATACATGATTATCCAAACTCCCCTCCTTACTTCTTCTCCGCAAAGTTGCAAGTCTGGCTGTTCCAACCGGCGCTTCTCCACATCATGTTCTCCTTCATTTTTCCATTCGACTACATATTTTGACACCTGAGGAAGAAAATCTTTCCCATCATCCTTAACTCTTAAAACTGGCACTCCATGTAACACCCTGCAACCAAAGGAAAATGAAAAAACACACACTCACACAACTTGATTTGTGTTGCCATCAAGTAAATTAGAAATTTTACTATATTTTATGTCCAAACCAAGTGGGGCATTTTTTTTAAAAAAAAGTTAATCTTCAGGTGCCAGACTCATTTAAACTAGAAAAATCCCATGCTACAAATGAAATGCATATTAAAAAGGATTTTTCCCCCCGTGGAATTATTGATGCTCCCCACAATGTGAAGAAGATGGTGTGTTTTAGGTAATTCTAAAAATCACAGGGCTGTGAGGAACTTTGAGATATCATCTAGTCTATACCTTTAGCTAAGACTTCACTCAATTGAGAAATATAGCTCTCTTCCCTTTTCTTAATTCTCTGCAGGATTTTAGTTATGGGTTTTATAATATTAAATTCAGTTTGTTTTTAGGTTGATTTGTTTCCTTGAGTATTTGATTTTCTCTATGCTTTCCAGCTCTGTACATTGTTAGCAGGCAAATAGTGACATCTGTTGGTAGTTCACTGTTTTGTTTTTTAAATGAACAAGTCTATTTGAGTTCATATATTGTTCCATATTTTCTTTTAATATATAATAATGTTGGTATTTGTTAAGCACTTACTATATGCAGAGCACTGTTCTAAGCGCTGGGGTAGACACAGGGGAATCAGGTTGTCCCACGTGGGGCTCACAGTCTTTATCCCCATTTTACAGATGAGGTAACTGAGGCATAGAGAAGTTAAGTGACTTGCCCACAGTCACACAGCTGACTAGTGGCAGAGCTAGGATTCGAACTCAAGACCTCTGACTCCAAAGCCCATGCTCTTTCCACTGAGCCACGCTTCTTCTCTCTAAGTTTACTTTGTAACTTCTGAATACAATATTTTCCTTTAAGAGCAGCAAAGTCAAAAAAGTTAAAACAGACAATATTCATCTTTGAACAAATCTTCATCACTTTAGCATCTTTTTTCTTCCAACTTTCTGGTAAAAAAAAATGTTATTTGACAGTATAGAAATATTGTTGGAAAGCCTAAATTGAACTTTGGGGAAGCTGACCCATTTCAACCTCAATTGTTCCACCTCAGATGTTCAAGTTTGCATCTCAAATGATCTGAAACATCCAGGCAGGCAATTTAAGCTCATTATGGGCAGAGAATGTATCTGCTAATTCTGCTATATTGTAATAATGATGGTATTTGTTAAGTGGTGGTACTATGTGGTTGGAACTGTAGGTTCTTTTTTGATTTTTCAGTCACACTTTCACCCATAGATAAACTTCACCATGTGAAGTGGGATCGTCTTGAAACGCAAAGGACAAATAAAGTCCACTAACAAGAGGGAAAGTGAAGGTGGCTCTATAGCTCAAGTTGCTGAACTGTACTTTTTAAGTGCTTTGCACACAGTAAGCGCTCCATAAATACGATTGAATGAATAAATGAATGGAGGGTGAGCTCATTATTCTCTGAAACCAGGGGTCTTGAGTTTGCATCTCTCCTGATCCGTAACATTTTCCCACAGAACTTATATACATATTCATAATTTATTTACACTAATGTCTTTCTCCCTCTCTAGACCATAAGCTTGTTGAGGGCAGGGAACTTCTCTACCAACTCTGCTACATTGTTCTCTTCCAAGTGCTTAGTACAGTGCTCTGCACACAGTAAGCACTCTATAAACATGACTGATTGATTGATTGGAAAGGACCACAAAAGGCACACCACATTCTGACATGGCCTGCTATATCATCATCGAGGCATTCTAGGATCTTAAACTTTTAAGAATGCCAAATACTTTTATTACTTGCTGGAATCCAGTGCTTTTAATAAGTTCTATGAATACCATGTAGAAATCCTGCTATTGATCATTGTACTGTGCCTGGATTTGTCATGCAATGAACACTGCCATGCAATGTGCTAGCTCTGAGCTGAAGCCACACTAAGGATGTGTTGAATGATATTTTTGAGTAGCCAACATGGAGGTGTGGCATGAATGGGAACTGGCATGAAGCAGGGTAACGGCCTGAAAACCAGACTTGAGAACTCGAAGCACAAGTATATGAAGTAAGGCAGAAAGACAAAGAGGATCAAAATAGTGGACTGTCGAGAGAATGTTTGGGTTTTGGTTAAAAAGAACTAGAGTCTCAGAAACACAGGGAGGAAACTTGGAATAAACATGCTGTTTATATCCCTCTCCAGGTATACATCAAGAATTGGTTCTAGACCAAGGAATCTCAAACTATAATAAACAATCATATTTATTGTTTTTTGAGTGCAGCACACTATACTAAGGGCTTGGGAGAGTACAATATAATAGAGACATGTTCCTGCCCATAACGAATTTACAATCTAGAGGGGCTGATATTAAATACATAAATTATAGGTATGTACATAAGTGTTGTGGGGCTGAGGGAGGGGTGAAGAAGGTGAGCAAATCCAAGTGCAAGGGAGATGAAAATGGGAGGGAGAAAAGAGGCAATCAGGGCCTAGTTAGGAAATAAACATTAAATGAAGCACTGATTAGAGTTGTACGATTTTGGCCATGACAGTTAAACTCTGTTTTCAGGTTCTCATCTTTCATTAGACAAGCTTTGAGAGACTACATATAAGTACTCCTATTGGACCTGATTTTAAGATACATTTGAGTAGTGCTTTTTTCTCCCCTCAAAGAAAAAAGAAAAATATGGGCAGTGATTAACTTTGCCAAAATCCCCTTATGAGCTGTGGAAGTCGAGATGATTATTCTCACCTTGGTCATCATCAGTATTTCCCGAGTACCTCCTATGAGAAGAGCAATCCAATAGATGGTTAGGGACTGTATAAGAGAAATAAAATAAATGACACTTCCCCTCAAAAGCTTGCAATCTAATAGGAGAGGCAGGAGGCATAAATTAGCAAATATGCCACAGTTTAAAGAACTTGAGACTAGAGACTGAAGCGCCAGAGCAAGTAGGGAAAGCTACAGTTTCACTTTAATCTCTCCCCGAAACTAGATCAAAATATACAGGGAAAGTTTCAAGAACTATAAATCAAAATAAGTATAGGAAATTTCATACCTTGCTTTTTCCTCTTCAAGGTTCAGGTGGCTTTCTTTTGAGAAACAGACCATTTCCTCTTCGAGGTCTGACTTGTCTAAATGCAAAATCTGATCGTGGCCTCTTCTGTCTACAGTATGGTATACTCTTGAAGCTAGTTGTAAATCAGAAGGCAGTACACAGCGAGGCGCAGCAGTACACAGGTTATGAAGAGTTTGAAAGGTTGGCTGTTGGGGAATTCTGGGGAAGAAAGGAAAGAAGATCACAACATTTTGACATGTAGTGATCTGAAAATTAAAACAAGTATTCTGTGTTAACCTGGACCTGCTTCTTACCAAATAATTTCTAAATCTAGAAAATAATTAGGAGATCAAAGATTAAATGGTTAGCAAGGCCTGGGGGGGCAAATCAATCCAAATCAAATTGAAGAATGGATCAAAGTATCTGATAAATTTAGAATAGTCAAGGTAACAACTTCTTTGCCTAAATCAACCAATAATCTTTATCATATGCCTACTAAACCTTCTCAGGGTCGCACCTGGAGAGTTTCCAGTTCTCTACCAGTCTCGACTATGGGAGGGAGAGTCAAGCAGAGGCATTTCCATTCCTAGCTTGGGCAGTGGCTACCAAGTGGAAGGCATCTGCTGCAAGTCAAAACTCACCTGTGCTGGACAGCAGTGGCATGGGAGAGAGTCGAGGGTGGAGACGCAAGTTTACTGCGCAGAAGGAGGCAGTGGTAAATCACTTCCATATTTTTACCATGAAAACTCTACAGAAACACTACCAAAACGATTGCAGATGGAGGTGGGGAGTTCTGGGAGAGATGTGTCCTTGGCATCGCTATGGGTCAGAGATGACTCGATGGCATAAGACAAGACTATGTACTAAGCACTTGGAAGAATTTACCCACATTAGCTATTTGGACTGTCCCAGCTTCAGCTGAAAAAAGTAACTTCCATTTCTCTTTTGCTGTATGGAACTAATATAAGGACTCACTGAAGGTTGCTGTTCAAAATTTAAAAGTGGAAAAATGATTAATTCTGAAACTCTGAAAATGATGGAACTCCAGTTGACAGTCTACACAGAATCAGAGAGTAAATTCACAGAGTGAATCAGAGAGTAAATCAAGCATTTACATTTAAAATCATGCATTTACAATTCTGTATAAGATAAACAGTCTCCTTGGATGGGGTCATCACCTGATTGCCTCAGTGCTTAGAATAGTGCTTGGCACATAGTAAGCGCTTAAAAATACCACAATTATTATTATTTTGTGGATGCTTGTGTGTTTGAGTGGCTGGAGTGATTGTCTCCCTAATCCCAGATGAAAAGCAGCCAATCTACTAGTAATTGGAAAGAAATCAGGATTTTATTTCCCTGGGCTTCCACCTCATTCCTCTCCGAAAGGGGAATAGAAAAAAATAATAGTTCTGAATATCAGTAAAACCTGCACATATTTTGGGTGAGTTTCAAAGAGAGTGTGCTTTTCTTTAAAAAAATAAGATCCCAAAAATACTCTGTGTGTGGCCGTGCTATTTAATGTTATTAATAACGTTTCTAAGAAAAAAATGCAATTTCTGCACCATTAATAATCTGACAGCAACTATTTATTGAAGGTAAAATGCTCGTTGTCTGCCATCATTGTTTGTTTTAATATATAATCTCACTAACTAAATGGACTCAAAGCAATGCAGATAAGCATTGGCATGTGCAGGGTCACTTAGATGCCAATTTGACTGTTTCATAAACTCTGGCATTCTTTCCCAGAAGCCTGTTCTCTCAGCTACTTAATTGTGAGTAATCTCCATTTACAAACTTTGGGGCTGCCATAAAAAGGCTCTCCTTGGTGCCCAGCAAACCTTACAGGGCCCTAAGCCATAACAAAAGCTAATAATTAAAGCTTCTTTAAACCTCCATAAAGTGGGAAGTGAAGAAGTAACTAAAGCAATCCCGGATAAACCTGGTCATAAAGATGCTTTTGAGGGATCGGAGACAAAATTACAGCTCTTTATTTGCCACAAAGAGGAAAACAGAAGGCTAACCAGATTTTAAAACCACCTTCTTTCTGCATTTCTCCTGCAATATTGCCCCAAAGCATTGATAGCTTTTTTTAAATTCTACCAGGGTAATCAGCAAGTGGACTAAAATTCAGGCAAAAACTACTGAACCGGGAGTTATAAAAGTGCTACTATGCAGAGAAGCAGCGTGGCTCAGTGGAAAGAGTCCAGGCTTGGGAGCCAGAGGTCAAGGGTTCAAATCCCGGCTCTGCCACCTGTCAGCTGTGTGACTGTGGGCAAGTCACTTTACTTCTCTGTGCCTCAGTTCCCTCATCTGTAAAACGGGGATGAAGACTTTGAGCCTCATTGTGGGACAACCTGATTACCCTGTACCTACCCCAGCGCTTAGAACAGTGCTCTGCATATAGTAAGTGTTTAACAAATACCAACATTATTATTATTATAAACTCTTTTCTATACACTGGTTGCATGTTTCTTACATGAGAACACAATGTTCCCAACACAGTCATAGTGAGTTGCATAGAGAACTGAAAAAGAGAATCGCATCTCTGCAAATGATTTACCGTAATAAAAATAATAATTTTGGTATCTGTTTAGCACTGTCCTAAGCACTTGGGTAGATACAAGATAATCAGGTCCCACATGGGGCTCACAATCTAAGTACGAGGGAGAACTGGTATTGAACTCCCATTCCGCAGATGAGGGGACTGAGGCACAGAGAAGTGAGGCGACTTACCCAAGGTCACAAAGCAGAAAAGTGGCAGAGCCAGGATTAGTACCCAGGTGCTAATGTTCTTTCAAGCTCTGTCCACTAAGCCAAGCTGCTTCTCACCATGCCAGGCATCCTTCCATGCCATGATGAGGTTCCAGTCACATGGCTCCAACTGTGATTTTGAGAGCTGTACTCCCTGGATTCTAAAATACAGTTTGCTTCCGACATACTGCCCCAGAGGGCATGCCCACCTACCTCACTCAATGGCTTTATACCCCCTCGCTCCCAAATGAGAAGCAGCGTGGTCTAGTGGATAGAGCATAGGCTTGGGAGTCAGAAGGACCTGGGTCTGCCACTTGTCTGCTGTGTCACCTTGGGAAAGTCACTTTACTTATCTGGGCCTCAGTTACCTGATCTGTAAAATGGGGATTCAGACCGAGAGGCCCAGGTTGGACTGTTTCCAACCTGATTAGCTTGTAAATACCCCAGAGCTTAGAAGAGTGGCTGGCACATAGTAAGCGCTTAAAAAATACAATTAAAAAAAGAGAAGCAGCATGCTCAAAAACAGGGGGCAGACTGCTTCAGGGGACACCTCTCCCCTAAGCATCCAGTTCATATCCACTGCTCACTCAGACAAGGGAAGGACTCCCATATGTGTGCCTCCCTCTCTAGGCTGCAAACTACCTGTGGGCAGGGGACATGTCCACTAACTCTTATATTGTACCCTCCCAAGTGCTAATTGGCATCTAATTGACCTAACTGGCACCTCCCTCATCATTCTTCCCCCAACCTCACAAAAACAGCACACAATAGTTTCTGCTCTAAAATGGTTTGTCTCTCTAAAAGAAAAATTCACCATGCTGTTACATAAGATAAGCAGCGTGGCTCAGTGGAAAGAGCAAGGGCTTGGGATTCAGAGGTCATGGGTTCGAATCCCGGCTCTGCCACTTGTCAGCTGTGTGACTGTGGGAAAGTCACTTCACTTCTCTGTGCCTCAGTTACCTCATCTGTAAAATGGGGATGAAGACTGTAAGCCTCAAGTGGGACATTCTGATTACCCTGTATCTACCCCAGTGCTTAGAATAGTGCCCTGCATATAGTAAGAGCTTAAAAAATACCAACATTATTATTATTATTAACGAGAGCACTGGGGGAAAAAAATCACCATATAGTGTAATTGGCTCCATAGAAACTATAATTGCAAGAGAATTACCTTGGAGTTGGCTTTGGAGGCCACTGGTAGAAGGAAGGCACAGGCTCAATTTTAAATCTTTTTCTTGGAAATTTCTTTGGAACAGCAACTGGCTTTGACTTTACAGATGCTACTCCTTTCACTTGCAGGAATTCTGATGACTTGGTCTAAAATGAAACAAAATAAGAACAGATGAACACTCCAGTGGAAGGATTAGACAAAAAGTGGCTCAATCAAGAAGGTTACTATGATCTTGGGGAGGAGATTTGGCAGGGAAGGGTTTACTCAAAGACAGAGCAAAGCACCGAACTGATATCAGGAATCAGCAAACTGAAGGTGTACAAGGCAGTTAGAATGTCTGACTGTGGCTGAGAGACCGGGACCTTCTTCTGACAACACATTCCATTTATAAGGCAGCTCCTCCCATATTAAGTGCTAAAACCCAGTGATAAACAGTGAGGTTTTAGAATATTGTCAAATTGCCCATAATGCTTGGCCCGTCTTCATTAAGTCTTGTCTGGATGGGATATGTGCAAAGAATGGAGAATAGTGTGATACCTAAACGTTGAAAACGAGGAGATACATAGAGAGATATACACACGGACACATAAATATCAGTCAATTCGATTGTATTTATTGAGTGCTTACTGAGCACTTACTGTGTGAGGAGCCCTGCACTTAGAGAAAAAGAAGAGCATTAGTTCTACTAAAATGTGCAGATTGCATTATTGTAGAACCCCATGCTAAGGAAAACTAGCATGTTGACCTGGTGACCCTAAATCATAACCAATAATTTATATATTTTTCTATAGTTTCATAAGATGCCCAGTGCAGTCTATAAAAAAAAATTGGAGAAGTGTGGTAAATTTCTTCTGGGCTGCTGCATGCTGAAATTTATAGAGTATTGGGGTGTCAGGATCTCAGATCTTATGATTTAAAATGCATATTTTGAACAGTATTCAAAGAATGGTGCACCCTTAAAATGCATATAATTTCTATAGATTTCTGTGCCTGGAGGTATGCTTTCTTCTGTATTACTTTTTAACTAGATTTTCTGCCTTTGTGTTTGTGTGGTCCTTCCTGGTATATGTCTGCCAGAGGGTGTGAGTGGATGTTCTTTCACACTGCTTCCATGTGTTTATCTACCCCACCACATAGAACAGTGCTAGACACATAGTAAACACTTAACAATTATCATCATCGTCATTATCATTATTATTATTATTAGGAAGTGGCTGTGCACATTTATAGCAGCAGTGTAGCTTCCATGCTGCAACACGGGGTCTAGTATGTCCTAGGTAAGAGAACCTGAGGAGCGCTATGGCAATATGTGAATCTAGCCTACAGGCAGGACCCTAGAATGGGCTGGGCTCCCCTAGGAAGCAGACCTTTCCTTCCGTGGGAAGCCTCTGACCAAATAGAAACTACCTTTAAAAGGGGAGTCCTCTGCATTCTTCCGGAAGGGGAACGCAGTTAAGTGCCCACCATGTTTGATTTGAAACTGTGGGCTATATATCTGTTTTAATCACGTTTCTATTGCACTACAGGGTGTCTGCCAAACAGTCCCCCAGGGAAGTAAGGTGTCCATATTTTTTGGAAGCAAAAATGACCCAAAAAGCAGTGTCTCCAAAGGGATGGGACCAAAAGGAAAAGCACAGAAAGAGAGGGTCAGAGAGGAAACAAAAGCAGGCATATAGAAACACGCCAGAGCAACAAAGTGCCAGCCATTCACCAATATCCTGGGCACCAAGTCAGCTACTTGCCACCAAGAGATTGCTCTGGCAGCAGCCAGAGTAAAATAGTCCTACCACCAGGTAAAGAGAAGCCACAATGGATACAGGGCAACCTTTCTGGTTGACACCAGCTTCTCCTTGCAGCTATGTTGCTCCATGAAGGTGTTGTTGATCGCTGGCCACTGCAAGGCAGAACTAAACAACTGGGGTGTGTGTTAAGTGCTTAATTTTTTGCTAAGCACCACACTAAGGGCTGGGGTAGATACAAGATGATCAGAAGCAGTATGGCCCAGCAGAAAGCGCACAGGCCTGGGAGTCAGAGGACCTGGGGTCCTAACCCAGCTCTGCCAACTGCTTGCTGGATGACTTTGGGCAAGTCACTTAACTTAAAGTGCCTCAGTTCTCCTGTTCTCCCTCCTACTTTGACTGTGAGCCCCATGCAGGACAGGGACTGTGTCCAACCTTATCAACTTGTATCTACCCCAGCACTTAGAACAATTGCTGACAGAGTAAGGAGGATAATGCTCCAAGTGATTCCAGGAGGCAGAATACATACAAAGCTCTATCTATGTAACCTTTACTAACCATGAAGAATATAATAATAAAAGACAGGAATAATAAGAAAAATCAGAGGAAATAATAGTAGTACTTATTGGCAAAAGGCAATACACAATCCTTTAGACTGTAAACTCCTTGGGAGCAGGGAAAGTGTCTACTAATTCTGCTTTATTGCCAAGCACTTATTACAGTGGTCTGCATATAATAGGAATTTTATGACTTCTCCCGAATGTTGGACATTGTTTATCCCACCCAATTAGAGATGCAACCAGTTCAGCTGAGATCATTTTGGATCAGGTTCTGTGGGGCTAAAAACATTTATATATTTTATTTTACATTGAAAGAAGATCTGGATCAACAGTAATACAATTGGTATGTAGCCAGAGATGTTACAAAACTTAACGGGTTAGGATCAAGCTCAGTTCTTCACTAAGATCTTTTGCTGATGGAATGATGGCCCAGTGAAGAGAAACTCAGATTGAAATAAAAAGACTCCTGCACAGATAAGCATTAGAAATAATCTTCATCAATATTTATGAGTAGCAACTATGTTTAGAGCACTGTACTAGGCTCTTGGAGCATGCAAAAAATGTAAAAAAGACATAGGCACTGACCGAGAAAAGAGTATGAGCTGGAGCATTTATGTAGCAGGTGAAGAGAGCCAAGGGAACAAATGAAAAAGCTGCAAAGAAACCTTTGTCATTTTGACCGATTGTCAGTCAGAACCTCTTTACCTCTGAAGGCAATCTGGTTATTTGGGATCTATCTTGGCTTGGAATATTCTCCCCAGGTTTTGACAGATCTAAAGTTTGAGGTTTTGAAAATTCTTGGAGCTTGGGTTCCTGTGCTTCTCCAGAGCATTCTAAAAAATCTTCTTGGACGACCTCTACAATACCTTGTGTTTGATCAAAGGCTTCTTTAGGCACATCTATCTGCAAGAAAACAAAGTTAAAATTAATATTCTTTTTAAGCAGTGCCCTGACCTTCTGGAATTGTAAACAGTACTTTTCCCACCAAACTTAATAATCACAATAATAATTGTGGCACTTATTAAGTGCTTACTATGTACCAAGTACTGGGGTAGATACAGAAAATCAGGTTGGATACGGTCCCTGTCCCACATGGGGCTCTCAGTCTAAGGATAAGGGGAAACAGCTATTGAATCCCCATTTTGTACATGAGGAAAGTGGGGCCAGAAAAGTTAAGTGACTTGCTCAAGATCACACAGCAGGGAGGTAGTGAAGCCCAAATTAGAACCCAGGTCCTTTGACTTCCAGGCCCATGTTCTTGTCACTAGCTTGTACTAGGCCAGTAAAAATCAAGGCTTTGGGCCAATTTTTCTCCTCACTTGTGGGCAGTGAGACTTAAGAGTTGATCAGTATTTGGGCTGCAGGCCTGGGAAAAAGCCATACTAGGGGACAGGAACTGTGTCCAACTTAATTATCTTGTATGTACCCCAGTGCTTAGGATAGTGCTTGGTAAAGAGGGAAGGTGGCTCAGTGGAAAGAGCACCGGCTTTGGGGTCAGAGGTCATGGGTTTGAATCCCGGCTCTGCCACTTGTCAGCTGTGTGACTGTGTGCAAGTCACTTAACTTCTCTGTGCCTCAGTTACCTCATCTGTAAAATGGGGATTAAGACTGTGAGCCCCACGTGGGACAACCTGATTCCCCTGTGTCTACCCCAGCACTTAGAACAGTGCTCTGCACATAGTAAGTGCTTAACAAATATCAACATTATTATTATTATTATTATTATTATTATTAAAGAAGAGAAAGAGGAGAAAATTCAGTGCTGTACCTTAGATGTAAGACCATCCATGAACAGCCCTGACTCAAAGAATAACACATGTTTTTGGAGATCAGAATTTACCTGTTGCAGTTCCTCTACATCTGTTGGGGTTTCTTGTTTAACTTGATATTCAGGCAATTGACATGGGAGGTTTCTAATAGAATAGGCCTCCTTAGAAAAACAAAGAAAATAAAATCAGTGTAAAAATATCTGTAAAAATTGTTTTGAAAAATCGCATTGACTAAACCAAAATCTGTTAAGTATAATAAATGGAACTCAATCATATTCATCGAGTACTTACTGTGTGCACTGATGAGATCAGCAGGCTCCAAAACAGGCTTACTGACACAAAGCCAAACAGTAAAAGCAACTATTGCGATTTGGACATTACTATCAAGCTGAGAAAGAAGTTTCGTAGAGCCAAAAAAGAAAAATTGGATAATGGCTAAGCACAGTGCCAAGATAGATGGTTTCATTACCCAAACTAAAAATGAAAAGTAGAATTTGCATTTTCCACATGACCTGTAGAATGATTCCCTTGTTGTATTTATCCCCCTCTATCTAGACTGTAAACTCACTGTGGGCAGGGAATGTTTGTGCCATCTCTATTGTGTGCCATCCCAAGCATTTAAGTACAGTGTTCCGCACACAATAAGCACTTAATTCCCATTGATGATGATGATGATGATGGTGCAGAGCACTGTGCTAGAGAAACAGTATGGTGCAGTGGATAGAGCATAGGTCTGGAAGTCAGAGATCATGGGTTCTAATTCCGGCTCTGCCATTTGTGTGCTGTGTGACCTTGGGCAAGTCACTTTACTTCTCTTGGCCTCAGTTGCCTCATCTGTAAAATGAGAATTGAGACTGTGAGCCCCACATGGGACAGGGACTGTGTCCAACATGATCTGCTTATATACACCCCAGCACTTAGGACAGTGTCTGGAACATAGTAAGTACTTAAATACCATAATAATAATAATAATAATACTGAGTGGTTGGTAGATACATTCCCTGCTTACAAGTGTGCTTGGCTAAACACCACCTTTGGGTCTCTTGCCTTGAAAGCCGGAAAACTAGAGGTATTGATCACACTTTCCAATATTCTTTCTTGGTGACTATTGGTAAGTAGTTTTTGTAATAACTGTAGATTTCCATATTTTTGTGGAGTACTTAATACAGACCACTATGAACTTTTTGAGATTTTACACTGTTCTTGAAAAATAAGACTGTCATTGGAATCCTTTAATGTGGTGTTTCAAAATTAAAATATAAAATTCGAAGTACAGTCATTTAAAATCTTAAATATTTCAGATACAAAATATAGAAGGATTTCTCCAGTCTCCCCTTCCTTACAATGTAGATTCTGAAGACTCTATTTTTAATAGGAAACATCAGTTTTGATCCTTCTTATTAGGATCTCCTTCTCCTTACATCTTGAAACCTGGATTCTGCAAGCTTTCTTGAATGCAGTGCACTTTCAAGGCAACGTCTCATTTCTCCTATAGTTTTTGCGAGACAGTTTTTCTACTATGGAAATAGGCACAGAAAGGCACGATTTCACAGACCAAGGGAAGTGGAGAATTAAGAAAAGGTTTCTAGAATATGCATGTAATATTAAAACATAATTTTCCTAAATAGCAGTGGGGTTTTTCATCTGAACACTGTGCAGTTCTGGGTTTACCTCCTTAACTTTCTCGCTTTTGACGACCCTCTTCATTGAAACTACTATTTAGAGACACAAGAGGGCAGACTTTTACCTCTGATTTGCAGGAAACCATGCTTTAAAGACATCTTTAACTGCATTTTAACCCTTGAAAAAACTTAATTATTCAGCATTTATAAAATTTTTAGGTATTTCCATAATTGCTAGGCATAGATGGTAGGGAGACAAATACAAATTTAGTTTTAAATGTCTGGTTAGGTATAGATGGAAGAGGGAAAACCTAACAGCAGAATTCCATCAGCAATTGTGAGTCTCCTGAGGGACAGACTGTGCCTATTTCCCACCCATGCTTTCTCTCCCAACGCTTAGTACAGAGCTCTGGACACAGTTATCACTTAATATGTTAACTATTAATTCATTCACTGAGAAGCAGCATGGCCTAGTGGCAAGAGCATGGGCTGGGGAGCCAGAGGTTGTGGGTTCTAATTCTGCACTTGTCAGCTGTGTGACCTTGGACAAGTCACTTAACTTCTCTGGGCTTCAATTACCTCATCTGGAAAATGGGGATTAAGACTGAGCCCCATGTGGGACAACCTGATTACCTTGTATCTCCCCCAGCACTTAGAACAGTGCTTGGCCCATAGTAAGCACTTAAATACCATCATTATTATCATTATTCATTTAATTGTATTAAGTGCTTACTGTGTGCAGAGCATTGTACTTAGCATTTGGGAGAGTACCATATAACAATAAACAGACACATTCCCTGACCACAGTGAGCTAGTGGACACATTAAGCCAAGTTTGAAAACCAATGCTTCCTAGGCACCCTACAGAATTCACAGAAGACAAGATATCAATCCTCATATTACGTCTAACGGGCTTTACATTGCTAACTTTCAGAACAGGAATATCATATCACCTCCAGGAAGCCTTCCCTAACTACCTCATTTCCCCAGGCTATGCTCCCTCTCCTCCATGGCCTCTGGATGCTTAAGTCCATACTCCATAAGTATGTTGATATTTACTCCACCACCTCCACAGCAAGTATCAATGGTATTTACTGAGCGCTCACTATGTGCAGGGCACTCTACTAAGCACCTGTGAGAGTACAATACAAACCGATTTAGCAAGAACCTTCCCTGCCCACAGTGAACTTACAGTCTAGAGGACTTATGTATATAATCACAGACTGTCTTGATTCCCTTTCTTGAAATATACTGCTTGGTTGTCTCCTTCACTAGGCTGTAAGCTCCTTGAGGGTAGGTGCCCTACCTATCAATTCTACTCTCTTCTCCTAAGCACTCAGTAGAGTGTTCTGCACACAGAAAGTGCTTAATACCCCTGGTTGATTGATTATTGATATGATCTGGAGCTTTGGGCTATGCCAAATGCTTTTTGGTCCAACCTTTCAGAAGATTTTTTGATTTCCGCGTTGCTTTCAGGTAGGTCCCAAGACGTCCCAAAAGCTAGCAATGCAGGAAGTCAGTGTTGCAACACTATCTAGCCCCAATTGGTCATACCAGATTCTGATTCTCTCATAACCCCATCAGGAAAGATTCAGGGTGCGTGGCCTCTCTACCTTAACGTACACTGAAGTTCAAGTTTCTGAGAAAGATATGTTTTACAGAGCTTCAGCCCTAAATACTTGTCCCTGCAGGTTACCTTCTTGAGAAACTGCCCTAATTTGAATTGGCTTTCAACAACTTCCTGCAGGCAAACACCTGAAGGCGCTCCCCTGTAGAATCCTGCTTGCAGGCACAAGAATGATTAGGTTCATCACAGCCCGTGTGTATGCACACACACTCACTTTTCACTCAGTTCAGTCCTGTTGATCATTTTGTATTGTCCTAAAATACAGTGGAACAGCCAGTGAGATTGGAATGGAATCAAAGTCAGTTGCAGCAGGAGTGGAATGACTACCACATAACTATCCAGAGAATAATTTCATCTTGGCCCAATTTTCCTGTTGTAGGACACACTTCTGAAATTGAGGGTTGGGAGACATGAGCTGAGACAACCGCACAGATAAAGATACCCTATCTGCCGCCTACAGAAAGAGGCATACTCCTCCCCACCCCAGTACATAGACATACCACAACTTGCAGAATTTTACCATGTAAACACACTCTATTACTTCCTGAGCTACACATACAAACACATACACAGAGCTGTCCATTTCTGAAGATGACACTGACAGCGAGACACTATTTATACAACTAGATACATGACAGACATGCTTGGCCAACACTCTGCCCTTCTGCCTTATTAACAAATTAAGATACTTCATCGCTTTGCTGAAGCATTTATCCCAAACAGCATCTGCCTGTGTTTTTTGAGACTGCATTCTAACCTCCAAGTTTCCAAAAGTCTCTGCTCAGAGGGAACAACTCCATTCCAATCGGCTCACCAACAAGCTGGCTGCTCAGGCAGCAGTGGAAAAGGGCAATCAGAGATATCTTCCACAGTCTGGATCCCAAATAAATATCTCACTATGCCTGCTGCTGGTGATTATCATCAGGGGAAAAGAAGAAGGTGTGGATGAGGCAGCACAAACCATCACCTCTTCTAAAAACTCAACTCAGGTGTTGCTTCAAACACAACTCTAAAAATTCTAAAGGTCTAAAAACACAACTCCACTTTCTCCTCTCCATTATCTTTCTTCCTAGCTGTTCTTCAGGAGGAAATCACAAATCCACTCCAGACCTTTCTCTTTAAAAAAAAACAAACTATTTGTCACATAACATACAGTTCCGGATATCCTATTCTTCTGGCTATACACTCATCTCTCAGAGAATTCTTCTGCTCAAATGACTTCAGCTAAGTCTACTTCACTATTCCCAGTCTCTCACCTGCCTCAATTTCAGATTTCCCCGGGCCTCCAGGAAATCACATAGATGTCCCACTGGCACATGAAACTTAACATGCCTAAATCAAACTCCTCATCTTCCCCCCAAACACACTCTTCCTCCAATTTCCCCCTCTCTGGCAGCAACCCCACCCTCTCCCTTCTCCCAAAAACCTACAATTTTGTCATATTTTTACTCCTCACTGTTGTTTAGCTCTCACTTTCAGTCTTACAAGAAATCTTGCCATTTCACCCTGCATAATATTTTCTGGATGTGCTGCCATCCTCTCTCCAGATGATGCTTTTCTCTCCCATGATCACCATTAGCCAGGAGGGCTGCACCTCATTACGACAGGCAGCCATCTTAGAGTTCTGCCATTTCGAAAGGGCAGTTGCACAACTGAAACCTGCTTTAAACCGGTGTTTTCTCTTTATGCCACACAGAATTGTCCATGAAACAGTGGAGACTCTCAGCTCATTGTGGGCAGGGAACCTGTCTACCAATTCTGTTATACTGTACTCTCCCAAATACTTAGTATAGTGCTCTGCACAGAGTAAGCACTCAATACACTTGATTGATTACTTGATTGGAAACCACTGAAAAATATTTCCTCACTCTTGTCAACTAGATCAACAGAAAATTCGTACGTGCCATTATAACACCTGATTAAATATCACTACAGGAGGAAGTTCTATTTTCCTTAGGATTCTATTCTAATATCTAATTACCCATAAAATAACTTTTGCCTTATATCCTCAATCTCTCAACACATTTCTTTTCATTCTGCCTTCAGTGGAGATGAACAGCTGGTTACCATTAACCTTGAAAACCAACCCCCTTCAATCTTCTCTAGGTTAAAAAAATTAAAATCTTACCAATCCTAAATTTGGAGCTAGAAAAAAAATGTTGAGAGGAAGATGCAGAAGAACCTCATTTTACCAATATGCAAATCAAATGGGTTTTTAAAGTTAAATCATTGCAAGACTGCCAGTCAGCTAACATTCTTACAAACAAGGTTCAAAAAGCACATCTTCAAAGTCATCTTCAAAGCCTTTCAGTACCCTGATACCCCTCTGAATACAAGTTTGTCCAAATGAAGGTAATATTTTACAGAATTACTAATATTCAAAAGAGTACTGCAAGTTAGCCCAGTAGTTTTATTGGTGAGCAACGATGTACTTCTCCAACAAAATTTAGATATACTACTAAAGGAGGAGAAATTGAAAATATTGCAACACTTTCTCTGGAAAGACACAGACTGAGAGGGGACAAAGAATTGAAGTTTTTGAAGCCAGGAAAGAGGTGGCAGGGATAGCCCAAATCATTGTTCCCCAAATCCCACAGCAACAGGATGAAGGGCACCAATGAAGCTAGAAGGTTACAAGTTCAAGAAAAATGAAAACAAACACTTTTCTACCAAGCAGGGGGTTAGCACATGAAATCTATTCACACATTAAGCTGTGCAGGCCAAAAATGCCAGCAGGTTCAAGAAGAGTTTGGACAAATGAATGGATGATGGACCCATGGGGAAGCAGCATGGTTTAGTGGAAAGAGATGGGCCTCTAGTCTGTAGCTCACTGTGGGCAGGGAGAGTGTCTACCAATTCTGCTATAGTGTACTCTCCCAAGCACTTCATACAGTGCTCTGCACACTGTACGCACTCAGTAGATACCATTGGTGGATTGATTGCCTGGGAGTCAGAAGACCTAGTTTATAATCCTGGCTCCACCACTTGTCTGCTATGTGACCTTGGACAATTCACTTAAATACTCTGAGCCTGTGACTTTGGACAATTCACTTAAATACTCTGAGCCTCAGTTTCCTCATCTGTAAAATGGTAATTAAATGCTACTCCTTCTTTACTTAGACTGTGAGCCCCATGTGAAACAGGACCTATGTCCAACCCAAGTATCTTTTATCTACCCCAGTGTTTAGTACAGTATTTGGCACAAAATAAGTGCTTTACAAGTACCATTGGGAAAAAATACTCTAGGGAAAGTTTAGTATTTAAAGGGGAAAGACTAGGGGTTAGATAGCACATCTCCAACATTAGGCTTGATGTCCTAGGGAAAGTTTAGTATTTAAAGGGGAAAGACTAGGGGTTAGATAGCACATCTCCAACATTAGGCTTGATGTCCAAAAGGACAACCATCTCACAGTCCCTTTTAGTCTCAGGTCTTCTGGTAGCTTCAATTATTTATTTTCAGTGATGCCAATATTTAGCTTCTTTCTCACAGAATGCAAGTTAACCAGTCTTGATAAACCGGCTGTATGAAAGTTATAATTAAAGAGGCGAACGTGTGCAGAGATCTCTTGGGTTTAAAGATAGCCCTAGTGTCAGCATAAAGACCTGTCAGACATCAAAACAATAAATATTATTTATTAAATGCTTAATGTGTGCAGAGCACCATACAAAATGTTTTAGGGGAGCACAGGGTAACAGAGTTGGTAAATATGCACCCTGACCACAAGGAGTTTACAATCTAGGGATACGCCACTTTTGAGGAAACTTAAAACTCCCCCTGTTTCTGGTAGTGATGGCTTGCAGCCTGGCATCTTTTCAACTTCTTCCCTCACCTGGGGCTCAAGTGTAATAATATTTTCATTATTATTATTGCCATCGTTAGTATTAACCTTGGAGTAAATGTTTGTAAATTTTACTCCACGTTTACAAACTGCAAAGAACTGTACTGCACTCTGGACAAAGGCAAGAAAATGAAATTAAGGACCCAGACCCTGTCCACCGAGGGCTCAAAATCTAACTTGGAGAGAGCAGGCACACCCAACAGAAGAATATCATGGGAGCACAATGAGAACAAGTTAAAATAAAAGAAAAATATTGACATTGACAACTCTGTCAGCTCCCTGTACTTCGAGGGCTGCTCTCCAATACCGGTGTAGAGTCGTCACTTATCATCTACTGAAACCAAGAAGCCAACTTTACATGTTCAATGTGGGCTAGCTCAAAATAGGTACTGGGGAAGTGAGGGGCTCAAGGAAGCCAAGTGCTTCCCATCACCCTCAATCTGAGACTACTGATGAGTCAGACTTGCAGGGAAGGAGCCAGAAGCTCGAGGACAGAAATGTATGACTCTTTAAATTATATACTATAAATTATTTATATATTCATATTAATATCTGTCTCCCCCTCTAGACTGTAAGCTCATTATGGGTAGGGAATGTGTCTGCTAATTCTGCTGTATTGTACTCTCCCAAGTGTTTAGTATATTGCTCTGCACATAGTAAGTGCTCAATAAACATGATTGTCTGATTGAAGAGCATATGTGGTTCTTTCAAGTTGAAGTAGAGGGTTAGTAGAAGGCCATTAAAGGGTCAGGAGCGAGTTTGCTAGATCATACCAACTATAACAAAGGACATGGATTCTAATGCCGGCTTCGCCACTTGTCTTCTGGGTGACCTTGGGCCAGTCACTTCACTTCTCTGTGCTTCAGTTATGTCAACTATAAAATGGGGATTAATTGGTATTTATTGGGACTGACACATAGTAGGCACTTAAACACCATTTAAAAAAGAGGACTGCGTCCAACCTAATTAACTTGTATCTACCCCGGCTCTTAAAACAATGTTGACACATAGTAAGCACTTAAATACCATTCAAAAAAATTGACCTAAGTCCATATCCAGCATACTCTGCCAAGTCTGGACTTGGATCCCAAGTGTCTGAGAGCCACCATCATGTTGTCCTGGTGTGGAGGGTCAGGAAGAACTCGGCGGTCAGCCGCTGAGGGAATATGTCTGTTTATTATATTGTACTCTCCCAAGTGCTTAGTACAGTGCTCTGCACACAGTAAGCACTCAATAAATGATTGACTGACTGACCTCTTGCTGCCTTTCCTCAGAGCGCACCCTCCATTTGAAGGAGGGAAACTGCCGAGCAAATGCGAACAGGGCTTCCATAGGCGTTCTAGGCTGTAACTTAACCTTTTGGGTCCGCGGTGGATTGACTATTACAAGCTGTTAACTGTAGAAACCTCTGTCTGGGAGCCAAGAAAAAGACAGTTGAGTGTGTGATCCAGTCGGAAACTTAAACTGAGAGATGATGAAAGCTGGACTGTGTTTTGAAAGAGCACAGCCTGAGACATTTTTGTGGCAGCCTTGATATCATGCCATTAGCTTACCACGGTGGAGCAAAAGGTGAAGGGAAAAAAAAAACGGATTCCTCAGAGTTTATACAGCTTTCCACTGCTTCAGACTGAAATAATGACATAAAATCGAGGAAAGTCCTAAAAAGCGACAGTGCAATCCAAAAGCCTTATTAAAATCATGATTCCTCCAAGAGGGCTTCCCTGATTAAGCCTTCTTTTCCCCATCTCCCACTTCCTTTGTGCCATCTATGCATTTGGATCTGTGCCCTTTGGGCATTTGATATTCATTTCACCCTCAGCCCCATACCATTTATATACACTTCTATAAACTATATTATAAAGTATTTATTTATATTAATGTCTGTCTTCTCCTCTAGACTATAAGCTCATTGTGCACAGGATGTGCCTACAAACTCTGTCTACAAACTGTGTTGCATTCTCCCAAGCAGTTAGAACAGTGCTCTGCACCCAGTAAACACTCAGTAAATACCAATGATGACAATGATGAAAAGTCAATAGTCCATTCACTCCAATATTCTCTTTCTGACAGTAGCAACATGAAGCTTGGAAGAAGAGTGTGATGGTTGTCTTCATCAACAACCACCACATGGTTAATGGCGGACTATGGAGCATCATTAAAATATCCTTTGCTAACCATTTATATCCAGAAATATATCTAGACCCACCTTAAACATTGATATTTTCTGCCACCACAACTTCCTGAAATAATGAATTTCATATATGTAGCATCTTTCAGTGTTTCAAATTAATTTTCAATTTAATGGTACTTATGAAGCACTTAATATGTGCCAAGTACTGTTCTAAGCACTGGGATAGATACAAGTTAATCGGGTTGGACACACTCCCTGTTCTACATGGGGCTCACAGCCTAAGTAGGAGGGAGAAGAATTTAATCCCCATTTTACTGATGAGGGAACTGAGGCACACAGTACCTGTTCTCCCTTCTAATTAGATTGTGAACCCCATATGGAACAGGGACTCTGTCCAACCTGAATAGCTTGTATCTGCCCCAATGCTTAGAACAATGCTTGGCACATAAGAGCTTCACAAATAAAAAAAAAGGGAGGGGGGAGAACTTATAGCAGAAATAGCCAAAGAATCTCACAACTCTCAGTGGCTGTCAAGATTCTAGCCCGAGTTCTCTTAGACCAACTTTTGATCCAAATTTGTAAACCGCAATGTGGCTTCGGAACACAACATGATATGGTTGATATGATAATCGTGACATTTGTCAAGCACTTTCTATATGTTAAATCCTGGGGTACATTTGTTGTCTGAATGATATCGTGGCAATCCAATGAACAATATTAAGTCCTTTATACATTGGTTGAAGTATTTAATGTCAACAGTACACTTGGGCTCTGGTGGGTACTAAAAAACTTTGGCTGCTCTAAAACTTTATCAAGATCCTAAGAGTACTCTGCTTTATAAGGGCTAGCTGCATCCCTAAACGTTCAGATGGATATCAAGGACAGCAGTGATTAAAAAAAGCAGTATGGCTTAGTGGGTAGAGCATAGGCTTGGGAGTCAGGAGGACCTGGGTTCTAATCCTAACTCCATTACTTGTCCACTGTGGGACTTTAGGTAATTCACAACTTCTCTGTCCCTCAGTTACCTCAACTGTAAAATGAGGATTAAGACTAAACCCCCTGTGGAACAGAGACTGTGTCCAACCTGATAATCTTGTATCTATCTCAGTGCTGTCTGCGATGCCTGGCACATAGTAAGCACTTCATACCATAAAAAAAAAAATCACACTTTTCCTCCAAGCATCCTGTTGCCATTGTCAGAGAGAATATTGAATCAATTAATCATATTTATTGAGCACTTACTGTATGCTGAGCACTATACTGAGTGCTTAAAAAAGTACAGTATAACTGTCTTTAGACAAGTTCCCTGACCACAACGAACTTACATTGTAGAGGAACCATTGTAAAGGATGCCTCATCCAGGTACAGTATTTCTTGGATTCTTTAAACTGTAAGCTCCCTGTGGGCAAGGATCATGTCCACCAACCCTATTATACTGTACTCTCCAAACACTTAGTACAGTGCTCTGCACACAATAAGGGCTCAATAAATATCATTAATTATGTTCTTTACCTTTTCAGGGGGCTGAATCCAAATCTTCTGAGGATACCCTGTTATAGAGTTGTTTCATTACACCTGATCTTCAATTTAAATATTAAAAACACACATCTTAATCCTTTAAGAAAGCAGTCCTTAAAGTCAACTAACAGCTGAATCACTTATGCTTTTGTTTAGTTTTTGACAGATAGATTTCTCTAAATGGCACCTTTCTCACAAAGCTTTGCTAATACGGTCTCCTTGACAGAAAGTCAAAAACAACTGAAGTGATGAATGATTGAGAGATATCAAAGGTTTGGATTTGAGAACACACAGTAACTTTAAAGTATTTCTGTTAACACTCCAAATTGACTTATAAATCAAGCCCTAATCATTTAAATTCGGCTTCAAAGAAAATAAAATAAAAACTGAAAACACAAAGGATATTATACAATTTCTTCCATTTTTTAAGGAACATGAAAGTGAAAGCTTTGGAACCGGAGGCCAAAAAAGTCGGCTTCAAACACATATTCACATAATTTGAATTAACCAAATCCCTCCAGTTGACACACTTGCATATTCAGCTTTGATTTTCATCTTTACTGTATGCAAACTCAGAGTAGCTCCAGAGGCAGACCCCTCACCTTTTTGGGATTAAATGAATGAAAAACAGAAAAATATGATCATTTAAAGTTGAAAGGTACCTGATGCTTCATTACCTAGAGAGAGAGCCTTCATTTTGCTTTCACTTTTTTCCAATATCTCCATGAATCTTACACAGAGTGCAATTACTAACTTGCTTAAGGGCAGCAGTGTGGCCTAGAGGAAAGAGCACAGGTCTAGGAGTCAGATGACCTGGGTTCTAATCCTGGCTCTGCCACTTGTCTGCTGTGGGACCTTCAGTCACTAACTGTTCTGTGCCTAATTTACTTATCTATAAAATGGGGATTAAATACCTGTTCTCTCTCCTAATTAGACTGTGAACCCCATATAGAACTGGGACACTGTCCAATGTGAATAACTTGCATCGACCCCAGCTCTAAGCACAGTAAATGCTTAACACCCCATCCTCAGCCCCACAGCACTTATTTATATATCCATAACTTCTTCATTGATATTACTGCCTCTCTGCCCTTCTAGACTGTAAACTCCTTGTGAGCAGAAAACATGTTTACCACCTCTGGTGCTTTATACTCTCTCAAGCTGTTAGTCCGGTGCTCCGCAAGTGAGTGCCCAATAAATACCATTAAGCAGCACGGCCTAGTGGATAGAGTGCAGGCCTGGGAGTGAAGAGGACCTGCATTCCAATCCTGGCTCTGCCACTTGTCTGCTGTATGACTGGGTAAGTTGCTTCACTTCTCGGTGTCTCCATTACCTCATCTTTAACATGGGGATTAATACCGTGAGCCCCATGTGGGACATGGACTGTATCCAATCTGACTAGCTTATATCTACCCTAGAGTTTAATACAGTGCCCGGCACATAGTAAACGCTTAAATACCATAAAAAATACTATTATCATTATAGATCCCAGTTGTGGATTTAAACCATTGCCTATAACTGCTTTTTAGGCAAGGAAGGTTGTAATAACACACCTCTTTCTCCCAAAACACACACACACACACACACACTCTGTCTATCTCTCTCTTTCTCTTCCCCACTTGAAGCTGGCAAAGTCTCCTTTCCTCCAACTAGCCAAGGAGCCCAGCAGAGCTGTGGATGTAGGCCAGGATTTCCTCACACCCCCATTGAGTTCCAAGGCTAGCCTGCATAGCTTCCTTCTCAGCTTGGCCCCAGCTCACCAGAGGCCTTGTAGACAAGAAGGACATTTCTCTGGCCAGAGGTGGACGATCTGGCTCTGGGACTAACTGGAGGCTCTTTGAACTCTAGTTAAGCTTTGGGGCCACACAAGGGCTTTGTCATCCTCTGCCAGACTCCTGGACTAAGCCAGGGGATTTCTACACTTGCCCTTCCCACCCCACCAACAGCTTCCAACCTCAGGTCAATCAATCAATCAGTGGTATTTATTGAGTCCTTACTATGGGCGGAGCACTGACCCAAGCGCTTGGGAGAGTACAGTGTAACAGAGTTGGTAGGTATGTTCCCTATCTACAACAAGCTCACAGTCAAAAGGGGAAAAGAGACATTAATATCAATGAATTATGGATATGTATCTAAATAAATAAGCTCAAGGGGAAGCTTTAGCCCCCAAAATCCTGCGGCCAGAATGAAGAGCTGACACCTATAGACTCTGGCAAGAGACCACTTGCTTGGACGTTGTAGGCAGGGTCTGTTTCTGCGAACTGTGTTATATTGTACTCTCCCAAGTGCTTAGCATAACGCTCTGCACAAAGCGCTTAATAAATACCAGATGATGACAACTTTTAAATTTCTAAAATTTCTAAAAACAAAATCCACCAGGTAATATTTCCATCTTCAGGCTTATAGACTGATAACTGACACTTGGCATTCTATGCTAAGACTGTACTACAGATTATATGGCCATACCTATGTGAAAATATTCCAAACAGAAGACAGGTGATTGCAAATATGCCCGCCAAAAATGTTAAGGAGGTTGGTATTGATAATGGTGATGGTATTTTTTAAGCATTTATGTGCCAAGCACTGTCTTAAGCATTGGGTAGATGCAATATAATCAGATCAAACTCAGTCTCTGTCCCACAAGGGGCTCATAGTTTAAAGGAGAAGGGAGAACAAGTGTTTTATCCCTATTTTACAAATGAGGAAACAGAGGCAAAGAGAAGTTAAGTAACTTGCCCAAGGTGACACAGCAGGAAAAAGGCAAGCTGGGATTAAAACCCAGTTTCTGAGTTATAGAAACCATTGGGAGGCAGAACAGGACCGAAGGGAGGGAAGCAAACCTCACCCAGGGATTCTATTACCCAGGAGGCAAAAGGCCTACATTTCCCAGAAGCATTTAAGAATGGGACCTGACCAAAAAGGGGAAAGGAGAGGCTTTAAAATTCAGAAATGAAGGCTCTCTGAATTCAGGAAACTGAGGCACAAAGCAAGTCTGTGACTTAAGGTCCCACAGTAGGCAAGAGGCAGAGCCAGAATTAGAAGCCAGATTTTCTGACTCCCAGGCCTGAACTCTTTCCATTAGCCACACTGCTTCCTTTATCAAACAGTCAGTAGTATTTACTGAGAGCTTACTGTGTGTACAGCACTGTACTAAGCACTTGAGAGGGTCCAAGCCAACAGAGTTGGTTAGGCAGTTCACTGCCCACAATGAGCTTACAGTCTTATACAATGTAGTCTTATGCTCTTATGAAAAGCAATGTGGCCTAAAGGATGGTGCATGGGCCTGGGAGTTAGAAGGACCTGGGTTCTAATCCCTGCTCTGCCACTTACTTGTTGTGTGAATTTGGACAAGTGACTTAATTTCTCTGTGCCTCAATTACCTCATCTGTAAAATGGAGATTAATGCTTTGAGCCCTGTTTGGGACATGGACTTTGTCCAACCTGATTAGCTTGTGTCAACTCCAGTGTTTAGTACAGTGCCTAGCACATAGAAAACACATAACTACCAAAGAAAAAAAAAAACAGTTTCTGGGGGAACTGTAGTCCGAGGGAAAATTCTGCCTGCCGTGTGCTGTTTATGATTACAACCTTTTGGAATTTGGCCTATGTAAAAAACTTTTTATGTGCTACTGAAGCTTGTGTATCTAGGGGTATGTGTTCACTGGCATTTCTCTTTAGCATTCCTGTCTTTCTCTTCCTGCATTTTGAAATTACACTTCTCCTTCTGTCTCACTTTGAAATTTAGGCATACTCTGGGTTCTAACCACTCCCAGGTATATGGCCTATGTTGGATGATGTCTTCCCCCCATATGCAGCCCTTTTGCTGGCCCAGTGAAAAGAGCACTGCCTAGGGAAGCAAGAGGTCTGGGTTCTAGTTTCTGTCCTCCTGACTACGGCTATGCCATCGATGAGAAAGATTTACACCCGAAGAAAAACCTGGGGCATCCCATGAGGTGGACAGGCCCACAGGAATCTGGAAAGAGGATGAGAACCAGAAGACCCAGGGGTCCGGTCTCCCTCTTCTCTGCTAGGTGACCTTGATCAGGTCCTTTAACTTCTCTGAGCCTCAGGTTCCTCAACTGTAGATTGAAGATTTAAATACCTATTCTCCTTCCCTACTTAGACTGTGAGCCCCATAATAATAATAATCATGGTATTTAAGTACCTACTATGGGGTGCTTACTATGGGCCAGACACTGACCTAAGCAATGGGGTGGATGCAAGTAAATCAGGTTGGACACCATCCCTGTCCCACATGGAGTTCACAGTCTCAATCCCCATTTTACAGATGAGGTAACTGAGGCACAGAGAAGAGGAGTGACTTGCCCACCGTCACATAGCAGGCAAGTAGCAGAGCCAGGATTAGAACCCATGATGGTCTGATCGTCGTGAATCTACTCCAGTACTTATCCCGTGGTAATAACCTTCCTAGCTTATTGCTATTCCACTGTTACCAGTGGAAGATATTGGAGAATAAAAGCGTTCTAATGCAAAGTGATGTCAAGATCCTTTGGGATAGAAAAGGGACAGATGGATAGAAAATTCCTACCTCTGAAAACAGGTTGGACTTCAACGTTTGGGAAAGAAGATGACCTCTCAAAATCCTATCCAGCTCTGTGATTCTCCGATTCTATTAAAGAGTCATCCCTGAACTGACTAAAACATAAATTAGTGCCTTCACATGCAATAGGCTCCATATGTATCAAAATTTTGCGAAGACAAATGAACTCAAACTGACCAAAAAGGTAAAACATTAATAGAATGCTGAAGGAGCCATTTATTTTGTCTGAAACAAGTTTACTTCCTAATGATTAAAAAAAAGTTCACTCTGAATGATGCTAATAAACTGCTAAATTCTCAAACAAAATAGTGATTCTGTAAGTCATTTTCATTCCAAGCATTTAACATCTGAATTGATATTGGAATGTGAATAATTATACCCTTTTAGTAAAAAAAATCCTGATGGAATATGAGGTGTATTGTTTCAGGGATCAGGAACTGCTGTATTTTAAAGGGTTTTGAAATGTTTTCCCTTTAATTAATATCCTTAAAAAGATGTTGGATGGTCTATGACATAAGGGAATGAGAATCAATGAATTTCAGTGTTTTTATCCAATTGATTCATCTGGTGTCTGGGTTAGAACACGTTGGGAAATCTGAAAGAAAACATACAACTTGCATAGAAATAACATTTGCCCAACTGAAAATTTGACTTCAGTTAAGGTTCACCTACCTCCATTTTAATGTCATAGTTCTGGCCAAGGATACTCTCTATGAGCTCTTTGATCACCCGATCCGAAGGCGATGGAGAGGTGGACTGCAGGGAAGCAATTATTTCATCGATAGATCTTGGAACCCGTTTAACAAGCAAACTGTAAGGGGAAGCAGGCTCCTCTGGATCGCTCTGCTGGAAACTCCCCTTGACTGTTTTTGAAGTGTCGCGTCTGGCTTTTCCCCGCAGCTCTGTACTCAACCTCCCGCTTATCCTCTTGGAGCCCCGAAAGCGTCCCATTCTCGCTTCAGAGGTTGAAGCTCTCTGTGCTCCTTTCTGATCCTGTTTCACCTGTTTTCTCTTTTTCTTCAATTTTCTGAGTTCACTCTCCTTCCTGCTTGAGACTGAAGAACTGGAAGTCCCAGTGGTCATGCTCAAGGTGGCACTTTCTTCAACGGGGCAGGTTCCCAGGACAGGGGGAGTGTGAGACTTGCCTGTCGGAAATTCTTCAATTTTCTGCAACAGAGTGGGTTTAGGAGTCTGTGGCCTTCGGCGTAAGATAAATCTATGATGCTTAAACTTCTGGGGACGAACCGAAGGTTTAAATAATGTGGCTGGTTTGGTGGTGCCGGCTAAAGAGGCTATAACTGGCTTCTTTGCTCTTTCGGATCCACTGGGATCATCTCTGTCCCTTGAAAGACCACTTGGTTGATTTCGATCGACCTCGACCATCTTCTTACTCTCTTCTGGATGCGATTTTCTTTTTTGAATCTGAGGTCTGAGGTCACAGGTTTGTTTAGCCCAATCGCTGACTGCTGAAATACTCCTTGCTTTTCTCTGATCTTTCTGGCTGCTGAAAACTTCACTTGAAACTGTCCCTTTTTCTCTCCTGGGGGGCTCCAAAGTCTGGGAAGTAGCCCGTTCACCTGGATACACCAGACCACGGGAAATGTCTACGCTGGTGTGAGCAACCAATGCCTGTTTGAATTTCAGAAAATCCTGCCGAACCTGCTCGCGGACTTCGTCAAGTTCCTTCTTCATTTTTATTTCTTCCTTATAACTTAGTCCAAAATGCTTTGGTATTCTAGCCATGTTGTCCTGTAAAATAACCAAAATCAGAAAAATACATGAGGAATTTTTAGACGTTTATAAGTTCAAAATTAGAAGGGGGTACTAGAACCATATTCTTTGATGTATAATTACCCATTTAGTCCATCAGATTTATTATTGTGCCATACCAATCATATTTACTGAGTGCTTACTGTATGCAGACCACTGTACTAAGTGCTTGGGAGAATATAATAAAGGCAGTAAACATATTCTCTGCCCACAAGGAACTTAGAGTCAAGAGTGGGAGGTAGACATTAATAGAAAGAAATTACAGATATGGACACAAGTGCTGAGGGTTTCAGTGTTGATATCTTAAAAAAAGGGTGACTCATGCAGCCACTCACCTCACAGAGCTTTTTTTTTTCTTTCAATGGTATTTGTGTATGGTACTTTAAATGGTGTTTAAATGGGAAGCATTAAGGTGTGGGGTGAAGAGAACAAAGCCATCATCTCTTTCAGCACCCTTTCATCCCCAACATTGTAAGGTCAAAGTGGGCAGGGAATGTGTCTGTTATATCATTATATTATATCCTCCCAAGCACTTAAAACAGTACTGTACTCTGCTTTGTGACCTTGGGCAAGTCACTTCACTCTCTGTGTTTCAGTTACCTTATCCATAAAATGGGGGTGAAAACTGTTAGCCCCACATGGGGCATGTACTGTGTCCAACTTGATTAGCTTACATCTACCCCAGCACTTAGAATGGGACCTGGCACATAGTTCACACTTAATAAGTACCATAAGAAAGGTGAGACTTGAGGCTTGGCTAGAATTGATTGATTCATTCATTCAATAGTATTTATTGAGCGCTTACTGTGTACAGAGCACTGTACCAAGCGCTTGGAATATACAATTTGGCAACAGATAGAGACAATCCCTGCCCAATGACGGGCTCACAGTCTAAGGGAAGACAGACAGACAAAAACAAGACAACATGATCACGATAAATAGAAATCAAGGGGATATATACCTCATTAGCAAAATAAATAGGGTAATAAAAATATATACAAATGAGCACAGTGCTGAGGGGAGGGGAAGGGAGAGGGGGAGGAGCAGAAGGAAAGGGGGCTTAGCTGAGGGGAGGTGAAGGGGGAAAGGGGAAGGGAGCGGAGGGGGAGAGGAGAGGGAGCAGAGGAAGCAGAGGGAAAAGGGGAAGCTCAGTCTGGGAAGGCCTCTTGGAGGAAATGATGGCATTTGTTAAGTGCTCACTATGTGCAAAGCACTGTTCTAAGCACTGGAAAGGATTCAAGATGATCAGGTTGTCCCACATGGGGCTCACAGTCTTAATCCCCATTTTACAGATGAGGTAACTGAGGCACAGAGAAGTTAAGTGACTTGCCCAAAGTCACATAGCTGACAAGCAGCTGAGCCAGAATTTGAACCCATGACCTCTGACTCCCAAGCCCGTGCTCTTTCCACTGAGCCAAGCTGCTTCTCACCTGACATCCTGTGGCAGGAAGAGCATAGACTCCAAGTTTATTGATCATCTGTTTAGAACAAGGGTTGACAAGCAAAAGAAATGAAACCTTTGTGCAGTTGGTGAAAAGAGGGCCATACAATTTATGGTCCTCATCCATGAGACATATGATGTCAATTGGTCATGCTGTGCATGCGTAGGGATTGTCTCTGACGTCAAACTGTACTTTCCAAGCGCTTAGTACAGTGCTCCGCACACAGCAATTGGTCAATAAATACGATTGAATGAATGAATGACATCACTGAGCCACATGGCTGCTTCATAGCAACAGCCGTTCAGAGTAACAGTTTACTCCTTTGTGGCTGTTGCTGCCGCCTCCACTTAACTCAGCTGCTTTCAGACCTGATATGAGTGGGAGCCTGCGAAAAACGCTCATGGCACACGGTGCCTGGCAAAGGGGTTGCTTTCTTCAGATGGGTGGGCAGTGCCCCTCTGGGAGTGAGGGAGCAGGGAGACAGGAGCAACTTATCCTCACCCTGCTGATCGATGAACCATGTTGCAGCCATCTTGGCTCCCGCTCAGACCCTTTCCGGCTCAGAGGAGCAGGGCAGCCCAACTACTTCCTGCTCAGCTTCCTTCATAGCTTTATGCTGTGGAGGCAGAGCTAATAGTGTCATCTTTCTGGTGCCAAGACCATGGGTGGGGGCTGATGCTTAAGATATACGTTAGATCCGAAGAGGAGCTATATGTGTCTCACAAACTGCAGGGAGTTTTGTTTAGACCGTGAGCCCATTACTGGGCAGGGATTGTCTCTCTCTGTTGCCCAATTGTATAATCCAAGCGCTTAGTACACCCAATCCCTGCCCTCTAGGATTTATAATATAATGGGGGGGGACACAGATAAAATACCCAGATCAACATTCTGCTGCCCAAATGGTTTTTCTCAAAATACATTCAGTCCATTTTCTCTCACTCTTCAAAAGCCTCCAGTGGTTGCCTGAGAGTCAGAAGGCCATGGTTTTAATCCCGGCTCTGCCATTTTTCTGCTGTGTGAATTTGGGCAAATTGCTAAACTTCCCTGTGCCTTAATTACCTCATCTGTAAAATGGGGATTACTTCTTTGAGCACCATATGGGACAATGACAAGCTGATTAGCTTGTATCTACCCTAGTGCTAAGTATGGTGCCTGGCACATAGTAAGTGCTTAATGAATGTTAATAACAATAATAGTGACTGAGGTATATGAAAAGCACTTGTGTGCCAAACACTGTGGTAGATATTTAACAGGTGGGATTCAGTCCCTATCCTTAATGGGGATCACAGTATACAGCATTTGTTTTTCATTTCAATAGTATTTATTGAGCACTTATTGTGTACAGAGCACTAAGTGCCTGGGAGAATACAACAGATACATGTTCTGCCCACAACAAGGTTACAGTCTAAAGGGGAGAAGACAGATGTAAATACAAATAAATAAAATTATAGATATGTACATAAGTATTGTGGGGCTGGGAGGGGAGGAAAAGCAAAGGGAACAAGTCAAGGTGACGCAGAGGGGAGTGGGAGATGAGGAAAGGTGGGGCTGTGGGGTGGGGGACACTACTGCTTCGGCTGCCTCATTCATTCAATCGTATTTATTGAGCGTTAACAGTATGCAAAGCATTGTACGAAGCGCTTGGGAGAGTCTTTTTCGGATAAACCGTGCGACTGAGGCGTGTGCACACCCGTCCAACAGCCGCTCAAGCCCTGACTTCTGCTGAACGACTTGTAAAATCCTCTGAAAAGGATCCAGCTTGAGGAGGGAGCAGTAAGCCACGGCGGTTTTGCCTTGGGGCTCTTTTTCAGGGTTAAAGAACGGACCGACCCAGACACCTCGCTGCCCTGTAGGCGGGCCAGGATCCCTCACTGGGATGGAGAAAACGGAAAGAGCCCACAGAACCCCAGTTCATTCAGTCGCATTTATTGTCCTTTCCCTTCCAACGGGCCAGATGCCGGCGTCTTCCCAAGCCTCTCCCTCCCGTCCGGGACCCATCCCCTTCTCACCGAGAGGGAAGAGATGTCTCCGCCGCCTGTCGCCTTCCGTCCTAGGCAGGACCTGATCCTAAGCCTGCAGGATCGGGATGCTCACCGAAGGGAGGAGGGACGCGCTCCGTCACCTAGCAACCGGCCTCTGCGCCAGCACATATCCCCCCCCACTCCTCCCAGGCCCCTGAATTGGCCCTGCGACCCTGCAGGCTATGGGACTTGGGCCGAGGTCTTCTTGCCTGAGTTTGGGGTCGGGAAAGGAAAACGAGAGGAAGGTGCAGTGAGCATCCACGTGCTGCCCCGTGCCCGCTCCCCAAGCCACACCCTCACACAGCTGTTGCCTGGATCTGCGGGAGTGGCTAATCAAATCGACACGGGACAGAGACAGCGAGTGTGTCTGTTAGGATCAATGCAGCCCCTTCCTCGCCTTTTGCTGCACGTTGCATTTGCCACCTGTGGTGCTTTGAATTCTTCAAAATAAATAAACGGTGGCATGTTGTACATTCCAAGCGCTTAGTACAGTGCTCTGCACGTTGCAAGCGCTCAATAAATACGATTGAATGAATTTATAGAGGGCTTCTGCCCAGGTTCTATTTCTCCCAACTACCGCCTCAGGACCAGTAAGCCTGCTATGTAATTATGCAATCAAAACCACCTGTAAGACTTTTGTATATATCAATTTATATAACCTACTATCTAAGCACTCAGTCAACCACATATCCTCGTTTCTTTCTTCCTCCTATGGGCAGAATATTTTAGGGTCTGTTTCCCTTGCCGGATTGTAAACTGGAGAGTAAGGATCATGTCTGCTAACCCTGTTGTGCTTTCTCAAGTGCTTAGAACAGTGCTCTGACTGATTGATTAATTTTAATAAACCTCTTTCCTGGCCCAAGATAATATTTCCATCTGGGATTTGAGGGACACAGCCCCTACAGCACTGGCTTGGGAGTCAGATGACGTGGGTTCTAATCCATGCTCTACCATTTGTCTGCTGTGTGACCCTGAGCAAGGCTCTTAACTTCTCTGTGCCTCAGTTACCTCATCTGTAAAAATGGGATTAAGACTGTAAACCCCACATTGGACAACCTGATTACCTTGTATCTACCCCAGTGCTTAGAACAGTGGTTGGCAAATAGTAGCCACTTAAATCCACAATAACAATAATAATAATAATAATTATTACAGCACTTTAGGAACCTCTAAGATAGAGGTGTCCTCCCAAGTTCCCTCAGACACAACTCATGTGCTCAAGTATATACACAGTGTCTCACACATATACAGGCATACACTTTAATATACACACTTCTACATGGAGCTACACACATGCACACATCCCTACACCTTATGTACATGAACGTGCACACTCAGGCTTGTAAAAAACAACTGGGGAAGTTTGCCTTCCAGTGGTGAGGAGGGGACCCATTCAGAAAAATAGCTGAATCTCCCCCCGTGGTAGATTCTGAGCTGCTCCCAACCTGCCATGGAGGCAACCGCGACATACGGGAATTGTGGACCATAACCATGGTAGGCTCTGGAGCTTCTCAGTGCTTAGAACAGTGCTTAGAACAGTACTTAGTCTTAATCCCCTTTTTACAGATGAGGTAACTGAGGCACAGAGAAGTTAAGTGGCTTGCTCAAGGTCACACAGCAGACAATGCAATACAGGTGCAATGCAATCCCACCTCAGGCCACATTTTGCCAACCCTAAGGAATGCTCTTCCCTGGGCCTGAGGTCTTGGTTATAACCTGAAGCTAATCGAAAAGGTCGGTGTAACTGACCGGCTCCGCATCCAAAATGAAAAGACCATCGTGGCCTGACCCAGTAATGGCACGAAGACTTGGTTGACATTGCCCTAGGAGTTGCTCCTGCAAAACCATAACGAAACGTACAGATCAAGCTAAGAAACAGGTGTGGCCAGTTGTGGAACACTAAATCTGAAGACATCCGGGGACACACTGCTACCACAAAAGTAAAGAGATAGAGTTATCTGCCAGGAAGTTAAATGGTTGCTGATGCATTATGAAGGGTATGAATGGAACTACCCTCCACACAGCCTAAGAGGGAATCTTTTACAGATGAGAAAACCCTACTCCATAATGGACCCTAATCCACATTTGTAATTTATTTTATATATATATATTTATAATAATGTTGGTATTTGTTAAGCGCTTACTATGTGCAGAGCACTGTTCTAAGCGCTGGAGTAGATACAAGGTAATCAGGTTGTCCCAAGCAAGACTCACAGTTAATCCCCATTTTACAGATGAGGTAACTGAGGCACAGAGAAGTTAAGTGACTTGCCCATAGTCACACAGCTGCCAAGTGGCAGAGCCGAGATTCAAACCCATGACCTCTGACTCCCAGCCCGGGCTCTTTCCACTGAGCCACACTGCTTCTCTAGTATTAATTATATTATATTAATGCCTGTTTCCCCCTCTAGACTGTAAACTCACTGGTTTGTTTTTACGGTATTGGTTAACTTCTCTGTGCCTCGGTTTCCTCATCTGTAAAATGGAGACTACTACTGTGATTAGACTGTAAGCCCGTCAAACGGCAGGGACTGTCTCTATCTGTTGCCGACTTGTTCATCCCAAGCGCTTAGTACAGTGCTCTGCACATAGTAAGCGCTCAATAAATACTATTGAATGAATACTGTGAGCCCCATGTGGTATACGGACTGTTTCCAACTTGATCAACTTGTATCTACCCCAGCGCTTAGTACAATGCCTGGTACTTAGTAAGTTTTTAAGAAATACCATTAAAAAATCACTAACTGTAAGTACATAAATGCTGGGTGGGGAAAGGAGAGGTGAGTACCTAAGTCACATTAAATCATTTCAACTGGGACATTTGGTAATAGGCGAGTCAATTTAGACTTTTCTGTTAGCAATGGCAAAAATCGATTAAAAGCTTTTCGCCAGTTCTACCAGATGGTATCCATTTTCTCACATATAAGTCCTACAAACTCAAATAATGAGCTCCTTTCCACTTTTGTTTGCTGTCTAACCATGCTCTGCCTTCTTCACAACCCTTCTTGCAGGGCTTTCGCATCAGAGGTAATGGATATTTCAAGGTAACAGCAGCAACTTCTATGACAGTATCAATGATTTCACAAAGCTAATAGATACCAAGTATGAGCTATTCAAGTAAAAGTAGCATGGTCTCATAAACTGATTGCAATCATTTCAGCTAACATGTGAAACTGTGAATGCTGGGGAAGGTGAGGGTGAAGATAAAAGGGAGAAGAGGCTTGGGCAAAAAGAATTAAATAGAAGCCTAGCAGACAACGGTGGAGCTGAGGGCTGGAGAAAGGATGAGATTATGATGCAGAGATAATATGTTGATAATATTTAGCTTTATTATGACCCTTCACAATCACAAGGACTTTTGTTTTTGTGATACTGAATGGTACAGTAAAATCAGTTAACCTGATCAACTTGTATCTACCTATCTACCCCAGCACTTAGTACAGTACCTGACTCATAGTAAGTGCTTAACAAATTCCATTTAATAAAAAAAAATGACAGCTGATGGCTGCACTGCAGTGCAGAAAAGATGTGTACACCCTGCAAGAACACCAAGCCCTCATTTGCAAAAGGGGATCTCCCCAAGTTTGCTATAAAAATTGGCCTCATAAAACAGACCTTTTCACCTGAACCCACTAGCAAAAACATTGACGACATGCAGAGAAAATTAATAAGCCCTGAAAATTCAATTTCTTCCTATCCACCTGAGAAAGGAAAAGTATTTTATTCTATCTCCTTGGGTCCTGATTACCACTGTATGCAGGATTCAGGAATGTATTAGTCCATTAAATAGGAACCGTCTTTATCCACCCGAGCCTCGACTGAAGTCTGGAGAGTATTTTTGAAGTAAGCCACTTAGTTGCACAGCCTAACCCCTTCTCTCTTGGCCTGGTTTAGTCCAAGGATTTAATCAGTTGATGAATTCTCTTCCCCAGTAGGTGGATCCAGATCTGGCAAAAGAAAAGAAAAAAAAAGAAAAAACCTTGTACAATTTAGTCCCTAGGTACACATTATCATTTTTCTTAATTATGCTTCAACATCCCATTAAGCTTCCTTGCACATACTTGGTAACATCTCAGCTTTTTAAAGATTTAGAAAAGAAAAGAAACTAGGAGCTCAAACACAAGGTCTTGTTTGTGGAAGATAACAAAATCAACTGAACTCTTTCATTTTGAATGAATTTGGCCTTGCAGGGTAGGATCTTGGTGGCCTGAGATTCTCCCCTCCATCCGAGCCACAAAGTCTGTAGGGGGTTGGGGGTCCCCAGAGTCTGTCCTCAAGAGGCCATAGAGGATCCATCCATTCTCCTGCCTGACACTGTGTGAGTGAAGCCCCATCCCAATCTTCGGAATGTCAGAAAGTCGGGAGGAGCCAAGGGGACAGGAAATATTGAACAGCTTTTTTTAGTGCCCCATTTTAAATGTTTGTTTTAGTCTCTCTTCAATCTCTCTTTCTCTCTGTGTCCCCCCCCCTTCCCCCTTGTCTCTTTTTTCCTTCGCTTTGGATGGTGCGGCCCTTGAGGGCCTGCGATGGTGTCTGAATCAATGTCCCTGGCTTATTCTCACACTTAGTATGGTGTTTTGTAAGTTATAAACACTTTAAATGTTAGTATTAAATTAGTCACTGAAACCTAAAAATCAAAACCTTGCTTTCCCTTAGTCACTCCTGCCCATCTGCTCTTTTCTTCCATCCTCTCCAATTACTCAATAAATCAATTTATCAATCTGCCATATTTACTGAGTGCTTACTGTGTGCAGGGCACTGTAGTAAGCACTTGGGAGAGTACAAACAATATAACAGACACATTCCCTGACCACAAAGAGCTTACAATCAAAAAGAAGCTTACAGTCTTCTGAATGTCTTCCCCAGGAGACATAGTATGGGTGTTGAATAAGGGTGATTTTTTCTGGACCAAAATTGTTGGAGTCCTACAAAAGGTCCCTTGAACACCACAAAAAATGTTCAGAGACTAAGTAAAAGGCTCATGCAGAGAGGATTCATGGACCAATCTTCATCTCAGAAAATACAATGGGCCCAAACAGTAGGTTCTAATCCTGGCTCCACCACTTGTCTGCTGTGTGACCTTAGTCAAATCACTTAACTTCTCAGTTATATCATCTGTAAAATGGAGATTAAGACTGTGGGCTCCATGTGGTACAGGGACTGTGTCCAACCTGATTAATTTGTATCTACCCCAGCGTTTAGTACAGTGCCTGGCATGTAGTAAATGCTTCACAAATACCATAAAAAGAAATGGCTGTGTGTAAAGATGGGGTGGGAATGAGGATAATGATGATGGTATTTGTTAAGCACTTACTATCAACATGGGATCAACATGGGATCAACATGGGATCAACATAAAGATCCACATGGGTTTCATTTTACCCTTTGCTCAGAGTCTCCACACCTCTAGGGACTGCCGTGCAAATGTGTTATTGTAGGTGTAAGAGAGGTATTAGTATTTATTAAGCATTTCCTGAGTGTGATAGACTGTACTAAGTGCCTGGCAAAATATAACAGAACCAAAAGATACATTTCCTGTCCAAATAGAGTTTACAGTCTTTCCTGAATAGTTACCACCACTCCCAGTTTTGCAAACCCACCAATAATCTCTAGCACATTTTGCATTTATTTATACCCACTCTGAGCACTTTTGTCTACATGTCATTCATTGGCATATTCAATTTCTTTGATTACTCTATTTTGATTAGTCTACTCTTATATACATAATTGTACATATGTGTCTTCCTCATTACGGTGTAAGTCCTTGTCCTTGTGGTCAGAAAGTGTGTCACTTCTCTGTATCGTACTTTAGAAGAGTGTGAGGCACCCAGTGACACTCAGTAAATATTACTACTACCACTACTCCTGCTACTACAGGCCTGCAAAATATTTATAAACCATGAGAGCAGTAGAAGTAGTAAAGATCAGATTGATAGTAGAGTGAACATGCCAGGAAGAAATATCAGGATAAATCAGAACAAATAATTGAATGTGCTGAGAATATCTATAAATACATAAATGGTAGGGGTGGCTCTTGGTTTGAGAAGTGATCAGAGAAGGCTTAATGGAGGTGAGATTTTAAGAGGGTTTTGAAGATGGTTAGGGCAGTGGTCTACAAAGACAAAGGACTTCTGAGCTGGGGAAATGGGGTGATCAAACCTAGTACAGTGCTCTGCACACCAGAACTGCTCAATAAATACCACTGATTGACTGGCTGATTGATTAGAGAGAAACAAGTTGAATACAAAATGCAGTTAGAAGATAATGATAGTGGTATTTGTGTTTACTTTGCGCCAAGAGCTGTTCTAAGCCCTAGGTAGATACCAGTTAATCAGGTTGGACACAGTCCCTGCCCCATATGAGGTTCACACTTTAAGAAGGAGGGAGAGTTATCCCATTTTTTCAGATGGGATAACTGAGGCACAGAGAAGTTAAGTGACTTGCCCGAGATCACAAAGCAGTTACATGGAAGAGTTGGGATTACAACCCAGGTCCTCTGACTCCCATGCCCGTACTTTTTTTACTAGGCCACGAACTTGGGACCTATGGAAGGATTCTTGGTTCAGATCCCACAGTTCTCTTTCTGCCACAGATGAGGAGAGCTGAAAACTTCCAAGGAACCACAGGCATTTATCTAGCATGGGACCGCTCCCAGGCATGCTACCAGGGACAGCTGAAACAGGAGAGAGGCTGGGCCTTAATTGAGAAACCAGCTTGGCCTAGAAAAGTGGCGTGGCCTAGTAGGAAGTGCATGGGCCTGGGAGTCAGAGGATCTGGGTTCTTATCCAGGCTTGGCCAATTCCTTGCTTTGTGTCCTTGGGCAAGTCACTTAACTTCTCTGTGCCTGAATTTCCTCAACTGCAAAATGAGGATTAAATCCTACTCCCCACTACATTGACTGTATCCAACCCAATTATCTTGTATCTCTCCCACTGCTTAGTACTGTGATTGGCATATAGTGAGCACCTAACAAATATTGTTAATATTAATATCACTATTATTGTTGTTGTTATTATTATCATCCCTGGTGAATCCTGTCGGAGCAAGAGGTGGGGCCATGAGCTATGTTTTTCCCTCTGGTGTTTGGGTGGGAAAATCTCCCCACCCCGTGAACTCCCACACAAAAAGAGGCCCTATTGGGTGAAAACATTTCACGGCAGTACCTGGAGAAGGATATGTGGGATGGAATGAGGAGAGGAGAGCTGCCCCTGAAACAAATCAGTAAAGGCAGAACGGCGGGTGAAAAAGAATTCTTTTGCAGGGTTGGCATTTAATTTAAATGACCGAGTTTGAGAGCATTGTTAATTACCCTCCGAAAGCTCAGCCACTTAGCAAACTGTCAGTGTCAGTAATCAGAGGCTCATAACTGTGACCCTCGGCACATGCATACATTCTGGCTCAGCTCTCCAAAGCATTGCACTCCGCTCCGCAAGCCTGTTTGCGAGGTGTCTGCTTGCCAATCCTAGCCAACAGAAATCGTTTTGTAGTTACAATGTTTTTTTTCCTCCTAAGTTTGCAGGCTTTGCTTTATTTGTTTGCCAATTTAAACATACTATTTAAGCATCGAGGTTTCCTTTACGGCTCCCAGTTAGGTGTTTTGGTTGATGGAGAGTAAGGGCTTGGGAGTCCTTTCATCAGTACCCAAGCGACTACTTGTCTCAGCCGCACGCCCGGTTCCCTCCACAGCCTGAGGGCGAAGGGATTTTACCGTCTCTGAAAAAAGGGTCGGGGGACTTTTTACAAATTATTCGGAAGCTTAATTACACCACTAGCGACTCAGCCGCGCCCTTTTGATAAGTATTGTAAACCCTGGGTGGCATCCACACCAAACGAGTGACTGATTAATAATAATAATGGTATTTGTGAAGCGTTTACTCTGTGCCGAGCGCAGGGACTCCCGAACAGGTATCAAATCCCCATTTTACGGATGAGGAAACTGAAGGGCAGAGAAATAAGTGACTTGCCCATGGTCACACAGAAAGCCCCTGGTGGGGCAGGGATTAGAACCGAGGGCTCTTGACTTCCACTAGACTATACTGATTCTAGTAATTAAGAAAAATTAGGGATGCATATAGATCTAATTTTAGAGTGAATGAGAGGGAGAGGGAAAGGGAGAGAGAGAGAAAGAGATTTGGGTTTTAGGGGACCAATCCCTTGCCTTTTCCCAGTATTTACCCACTCTGACCCTGTCCCTTTTTCATCAATCAAGGGTATTTATTGAGCACTTACTATGTGCAGAACACTATACTAAGCGCCTGGGAGAGTGCAATATATATTAGGTCTGTGTCGTCGACCCCCAAGACAGGGCAGGGAATGTGTTTATTTTTATATTATAATCTCCCAAGCGCTTAATACAGTGCTCTGAACACAATAACCGTTCAATAAATAGGATTGAATGAATGAATCGATGAACGGACACCTTCCCAAGCGAACATCCTCAGTCCGGGGGTCTGACTAAGCAATGCCCCTAAACCCCACCCCGGTTTGCACTTCTCCCTCCCCAGACCCATGTCTCACCTACGGCCCATCCCTCGGGGAGACCCCTGAAATCAGAAACACAAAGGACATTTTGCCCTCTGGGCACAAGCTAGAAGCAACATGGCATAGTGGATAGAGCATGGCCCTAGGAGTCAGAAGGTCATGGGTTCTAATCCCGGCTTTGTCACTTGTCTGCTGTGTGACCTTGGGTAAGTGACTTCACTTCTCTGGGCCTCAGTTACCTCATCTGTAAAATGTGGATTGACACCATGAGCACACGTGGGACAGGGACTGTGTCCAACCTGATTTGCTTATATCTACCCCAGCGCTTAGAACAGTGCCTGGCACAAAGTAAACTCTTTACAAATACCACAATTATTAGAACCGGCCCCACCGCGGTTCTAACTCTTTCTGTGCTGACTTTGGAGTCGATGCCCATCTGTTTAGCAAATAAGGGTGCTGCTGTTCTGGGGCTGGGGCCTCCGTGCGATAACGACAGTCCCCAAGTTGCCCAAAGAGAAACCTGAATCGGAAAATATATCACCCGAGGAACTAAAAAAACTTGAATTTACATCTTTTGAGCACCTAGAATCCTTCGGGAAGAGACCTGTCACTATAAAACGACCGACCGCAATTTGCAGGTGACTGGAAAATGACTCTGATCCGATTTAAATAATCATACAGAAAGGGACCTAAGGGGGTCCTCTCTCCACTAAGATTAGGGTCTCTTAAGGGAGGGAGAGGAGAAGAGGACACACACACACTCACACACACATACACACACACACCCCTAATGGTTTCAGGAAAGGGACGGGATAATGAGTCTGATCTTGCTAGGAGATAGGGGATGGTTAAAACAGTCCTTGAGGGCTCTTCCAGCGCTTCCCTAAAATCAATGTCTCCTCCTCCTTCCCCTTCTCTTTCTCCTTTTTTTCTTCTTCCTCCTCCTCCTTTCTCCTGTGCTTCCAGGTATCCTCGCTCCCTCCCCTCCGCAAGTCCATGAAAAAAAGTTGACCCTTTGCAGGGTGAGAGCTCCAATACACAATACTCTCTCCCCTCCAGTATACTCCGGGACGAGCTACTTCTGCAGCTCCGTGCGAGGAATCAATCAATCAATCCATCAATCAACTAACGTCTACTCTGTGCAGAGCACTATTCTAAGCGCTTGGGAGAGTACAGTGGAGTAAGTAGTAAACTTACTTTGCTCTTCCCCCCTTCTCCCCACCCCACAGCACTTACTTATGTATGTATATATCTATAACTCTATATTGAATCCTGCTTACTTGTTTTGATGTCTGTCTCCCCCCTCCCACCCAGACTGTAAACCCACTGTGGGCAGGGATTATCTCTTGCTCTATTGTACTTTTCGAGCCATTTATTACAGTGCTCTGCACACAGTAAGCTCTCAGCAAATATGACTGACTGAATGAATGAAACTGCTCGCTATTCTGGGTCGGGTTCTCCTTATTGCTCGGGGTTTGAATCTGCACGGGGTCTTTTCCAGCCCCCGGGCTGTGCTCTTTCCGTCTCACCTGTTTAAACTCCGCTTTCCGAATACTTCGAACAATCCGATACGTCGATTGGAGCGGTTGCTGTTTCTGTGCGGCAGCGGGGAAGAGGCGAGGGATAGAGCCGGCCTAGGAAAAGACAGATTCCTTCTGATCGCTCTTTGGCCTGGGGGTCGGGCCTGGCATCTGGGGGAGAGGAGGGCGAGGGGTGATGCATGGGGTCGGGGCAGCAGCCCCTGGTAAGCTAAGGGGCTAATGACACCGGAGTCAGGATATTTTCCTACCTGCTCAGAGCCTAGGAAGAGCGAGGCAGAGAGGCCGCGGGGAGGACGATGGCTTCAACCCCTGCTGAAAACCAGTGGGTACCAGACCCATCATCCATCACCCCCGTGGAGTTGGCACTTCTGGATGGCAGGAGCTACAGCTCCTTCATCCCCCCGTCCCCCTTCCCCATCACCACACACACACACACACACACACACACACACCCTCTTATCCAGCTCGCCCTGGCTGATCCACCCTGGTATCTCTTGGCCATCTTGGTCCCTCCGCCAGGCTCCCCGGGAGCTATTGAATCTCATCCGTTTAGACTGTGAGCCCATTATTGAGCAGGAATTGTCTCTCTCTGTTGCCGAATTGTACATTCCAAGCGCTTAGTACAGTGCTCTGCATATAGTTAGCCCTCAATAAATACTATTGAATGAATGAATGACCAAGAGGAGTCCCAAAGCCTAAGAGTCAGTCAGTCATATTTACTGAGTACTTACTGTGTGCAGAGCACTATTCTAAGTGCTTGGGAGAGTACAATGTAACAATATAGGATATTTCCTGCCCACACGAGCTTACAGTCTTGGGGGGAGGGGGCACAGGCATTAATATAAATAAATTACAGATATGTACATAAGTGCTGTGGGGCTGGGGGGGTGGATGGAGGAGATGAATCGCTGCCCCACTGGACGCCAGAGACCCCCAGCTATAAGTGTTCATCCTGACCTTCTTAGGATGAATCAGTCGCCAGTGGAGGACAATCTCTGTCCTCGTCGTCCCCTTTGACTCCTCATTGTCAACGACCAACTCAAGGAAATGAAAATGCAGGACACTGCAGGCACACCTTTCTTTCTTGGAGTGTAGACACCCGTCCCAAGTCGTGCTCGGTGACGAAGGCTCCTTCCCCTTGCAGAATCTGCCTCGCCCGTCCACTCGCCCACCTGCTGTCTGGCCTTAGCAAACCCTGGGCTGTAACCCTCTGTAAGACTGGACAGAAGATGGACAACCTCGGTGGGGAAAGAAAGCCAAAATGGGGCATGTATAAGGGAGGAGGGACAGGAGGCTTCTTTCCCTTATTAGAAATCAATTTTTGTTATAATAATAATATATTATTTGCATTAATGTCTGTCTCTCCTTCGAGGCTGTAAATTTGTTGTGGGCAAGGAACTGGGCAAGGAACTCTGTTATATTGTACTCTCCCAAGCACTTAGTACAGTGCTCTGCACAGAGTTAATGGTCAATAAATACCATTGATGATGGTGGTGGTTTGATGATGATGGTGATGATCATTCATTCATTCGTATTTATTGAGCGCTTACTGTGTGCACAGCACTGTACTAAGGACTTGGAAAGTACGACTTGGTGATGATGAGGCTCCCTCTAGACCATAAGCTCTTTGTGGGCAAGGAATGTACCTAACAACTCTGTGCTCTCCCAAGAGTTTAGTACAGTGCTCTGCACACACAGCAAGCACTCAATAAATATGATTGCTTGATTGAATCCAGGGCAACAGAATGGCCTTGCTGCCCTCCGGGCTGGTTTGGGACTAAGCCCGGACTTCCCCCTAAAGTAAGCAAATTCAGAGACCTCGCCCCAACCCTGCCTCCTCCCTCTACACCCCATAACGTTATGAGCACGTTCATCACTTACATGGTTCATCCCTATTTGGTCACGTCTATTACTCACCTGACACAGAATTTTATCACCTATGAAACAAATGATTGAGTCTTTATTCAGAGGCCCCTCTAGTGGAAAGAACACGGGCCTGGGAATCAGAAGATCGTGAGTTTTAATTCCGGCTCCGCTGCTTGTCTGCTGTGTGACCTTGGGCAAATCATTTCACTTCTCTGGGCTTCGATTACCTCAACTCAAATGAAGATTGAGACTTCGAGCCCCACGTGGGACAGGGACTGTGTTCCTCCCGATTTGCTTGTATCCACCCCAGTGCTTGTTTAGTATAGTGCCTGGCACATAGTAAGCGCTTAACAAATACCACAATTATCATTATTATATATTACCCCAATTTCCAAAACGTGGTTGCTCAGAGAGGCCGAGAGGGCAGTCACCGCCCCAGTCCGCCGGCCCGTTAGCTGTTTCTAGATCTTCCCAGAGGGGCTGGCCGCAGGTAACAAGGGACTCCGGCTTCCCATGGGGGTCCATGGGGTGTCCTCTTTGAACCTTCCAACTCTTGCCGGACCTACGGTCAAGCAAAATAAGAAACGGCCTAGGGCTACCATTAATAATAATAACAATATTCATTCAATAGTATTTATTGAGCGCTTACTATGTGCCGAGCACTGTACTAAGCGCTTGGAATGTACAGTTCGGCAATGGAAAGAGACAATCCCTGCCCAGTAGTGCTTAATATGTGCCAAGCACCTTTCTAAACCCTGGGGTAGACACAAGGTAATCAGGTTGTGTGGGGCTCACAGTCTTAAATCCCATTTCACAGATGAGGTAACTGAAGCACTGAGAAGTTAAGTGCTTGCTCAAGATCACACAGCAGGCAAGTGGCGGAGGGGGAATTAGAACCCACATCCTCTGACTCCCAAGTCCGTGCTTTTTCCACTAAGCCACAGTGCTTTCGGGAAATTAGCTCCCCAGGGCCGGAATTCCCCGAGGGAGGGTGGTCGCCGACCACCCAGGCCGGGCTGGACAGCGCGGGGAGGGGACGGGGAGGGGGAGGAACGGCAGGAGGCGCTATGGCTTCGTGCAAAATCTCCCCAACGTCCAGAAATGAAAACTCTCATTTTTAATCCCGTCTCCAAACCGGCCATTCGAACGGTTTGGCTATCTAGGGGGGTCACCCACGCGTGTATATTTTTATCAGTCGCCTTTTGTCGACAGGTGGCTTTGGGCTGGATAGTTTGGGGAAGAGGGATGGGGGGCTTGCCAGAATGTAGTTTCTGCTGGTGACTTTTGGGGCAAGGGGGATGTTCTTCTCTCCTGCCCCTTTTTCCCCAACCCGGCCCCCAAAACAGCTGCAGTCGCTTTCAATGCAACCGCTCCCGAAAATACCCAGCTCGAAGCCAGCATTATTCGATAAGCAATGGGGAAATGAGGTAGGGCCCCCTCCCTATTCCCTTCCCACCCCCGGTTCCCTGGGAGAATAAACCAAGAGACCCCCCATCCCCAGACCTGAAAGCCCCTCCAGCGGCCCGCCCAGAGAATGACCACATCTGTGCGCTCAGCGGAGGGAGCGGTAAAACCTTGATCGCCAGTTCACAAAAGAGTCCGTTCCCGCTCTGACAGCCTACGAAAAGTACACAGAGCCGCACACATAGCAACATCTCCATCCATATGGGGCGCGCCATAAATGAAGGGCCAAGCCCTGGCTGCATTGTCTAAAGCTGCGCCACTTGGTATGTTCCATGTGGATTTAGTTTCACTCTCATTCCTTGCTTTACAATGTGACATTTTCCCCTTTTTTCTAAAAAAAAAAAAGCACATTGTAATCCAGGGCTTTTATCTTTTTATTTCCTTAACGGCACATCTTCACCCCCTTGTTCTCTCCTGCTGATTTGGGAGGTTTGTTTGTTTCGAGGATTTAACTAATTCTGTTGCCAGATTTCAAGGATGATTTAAAAGAACAAAGGACGGGGGAAACGAAGGCTCTTTTAGAAGACAAGTTAAAACAAATTTCTTAAAGTGAGATTAATAACGGACTAAAAAAAACACCCTGCAAAATAAAAGTTTATTTTGTTCATTCTTAGCTGCTTTATTTTCCTTAAAAAAAGAAAACTTCTGTTTTGATGCTTTTGTCATGCAAGGGATCCTAACCCTAGAGAGAAACTCTCGGTCCCCGAGACAGAACAGAAAAGATAAACACCAGCAAACGGGGCCAATCGTCCGATCCATGAAGCTGATCCCTAACCCTCCATCGGCGGTTCCCCCAAGCTGGAGAATCAGTTGATTCGGTTACCAGATCCCGCGGGCAATCCGTTTCCCTGGATCATAAAAATGCCCAGGTGGTTGTTTTAAGAATGAGTGTTTGGTGAATGGTAAAGATCCCCAAACTCAAGCAAGAGAGTTACGGGTTGAAAACCTGACCGCTGACTGTAAGTTGAAAACTATTTTTTTCTCTCCTTGAACTTTACCCATTCGGGTCCTCCCACTCACTATTGGAAAACGGACCCCCGCGGCCCCGACCTTTCCCGGAGAGGAGAGCGGGAATCTGTTGGGGGTGGACCGGAGAGGCTGTGTCCTACCACCCACCCAGAGACAGACAGACAGATACTTACCATTTGCCTTTCCTGACATCCCTGTCGACAAGGGGAGGAGGTGGGCTCGACCTCCCCCCTCCCGCCCCCCTCCAGCTTCCCTGTCCACCCTGCCTACCTTGTATCCACCCCAGCGCTTAGAACAGTGCTTGGCGCATACTAAGTGCTCAACAAGTACTACTATTATTATTATTATCAGACAGACACTTGGCATCTGCCTCTCCGCACATCCCTGTCGACAAGGGGAGGAAGTTGCCTAGACCTCCCTCCTCCCGTCCCCCTCCAGCTTCCATGTCCACCCTGCCTATCTTATATCTACCCCAGCGCTTAGAACAGTGCTTGGCACAGAGTAAGCGCTTAACAAGTAATACTATTATTATCAGATAGCATTTGCCTTTCCGCACATCCCTGTCGACAAGGGGAGGAGGTGGACTAGACCTCCCGCCCCCCTCCAGCTTCCATGTCCAACCTGCCTACCTTGGATCTACCCTAGCGCTTAGAACAGTGCTCGACACATACTAAGCGCTTAACAAGTACTATTATTATCATTATTATTATCAGACATTAGCATCTGCCTTTCCGCACATCCCCGTCGACGAGGGGAAGGGGAGGGCTCGACATCCCCCCTCCCACGCCCCTCCATCTTCCACGTCCAACCTGCCTACCCCAGCTCTCAGACCAGTACTTGGCACGTAGTAAGCGCCTAAGGAGTACCATTATTATTATTTATGAAGGAAACGTTACGTCATACAGAGGCTCCCGTGACTCACCTGCTCTTGCCACGTTTTAGGGTCCGCTCCGTCCCTGGTCCGGTTCGGAACTGACTTGTCCGAAGGGCGGGGGCTTCTAGGGGACAGAGTGAAAGAAGTGTGTAAAAGTGGAGTGGGGGGGAGCCCCCAGTTTCCAGCGGAGCCGCAGCTCCCCACTCCCACCCCAGCATGCTGAGCTCAAAAGTGCCCCGGGAGGGGCGGGGGGTCCCGGGCTGGGCTGGGCGGTGGGTGACCCAGCAGGTTGGTTCCTGGACGGCTGCAGAGCCGCCCGCCCTTGGGCATTGAATTCAGGCCGAGGGGTTGCCCCGCTCCTGCATTTCCCGCCCCATCCCAGCTCCTCCTCCTCCTCCTCCTCCTCCTAAGTCTTTCCCCAACGGAGGGCGAGGGTTTCCCTTTCGGTTCCTCTGGTTCCCCTCCTCCCCCCCCCCCCTCCCCACGCCCCCTCCCCGTTTAAACCAATTGCACCGCTCTGCAAACAGAGGCGGTGGGATGGGGGGCGAGCTGGAGGCCGGAGCCGGCTTCTTTGCAGGTGCATCTCCCGCTCGGTAGGTGCGGGCGTCTTTGTGCGGTGGACAAATGGGGAGAGGAGGAGGAGGTGGGCACTCGGGCGACGTAAGATCCACATCAGCTCAACTCCACTCGCATCCCAGCCGGCACTTCCTCACTTTCTCAACTGTCTCTGCCCCACGCCTCTCTCCCGCCTGGCCTCCCCTGGCCTTCCCGCTGCCACCGCGGGCCCTCCCCGGGCTGCGGGCCGGGGGCTGGGGCTCCTCGCTTCCCTCCCCTGCCACCGCTCCGCCTGGCACAGAGGGCTGGATGGTTCCCCCGGGCAGGCTGGCCCCATGATGTTAGGGACGGTGAAGATGGAAGGGCACGAGACCGGCGACTGGAACAGCTACTATGCGGACCCCCAGGAGGTGAGCCAACCCGGTGGGCATTTGCCCCCGCGGCCCGAGCCTGGGGGGGGGGGCTTGGATGCCCGCTGGTGCCTCCCCTGCCCGCGTGGAGCCGTGGCACGGGGCGGTCCTGGCACGGCCTCGGAGGGAGGCGGGATTTTTTGCGGGAGAACTGCGAGGGGCAGAGCCGGAGTGGGAGTCCGAGCTCTGCGGGAGGGGAGAGGGCACGGGGGGCACGGGGGTAGGGGAGCTGGGAGTGAAACCCTCGGACAGTGAGCGCTCTGCTGGAGGGCAACCTCGGTCTTACTTTATAAACCCAGCAAGGCCTTTCGACCGCAGCAGCGGGGCCTCTCAGTCGGGCGCTTTAACACCTAAAACAATCAGTCTTTCTCTCTCTTTTTTATTTTTTTTTTTGGTAATTTAACAATCTTTTCGAAGCGCCTTAATGAGTAGAAGGCGGATATTTCTGACGAGCACCGCGGGGTGGAGCTGGCGAGAGACGAATCCGCCTCTTCCCGGAGAGAACCTGGGCCTTTTTATCGTCGTCCCCCCTGCCCCTTCTTCATTTGACTTTTTCTCTGACGATCGATAAGCACAAAAGATTAGCGAGAAAAAGACCAGGCGTGGGTAGGGCCGCCACCTATTACAACCCCGTTTCTGGGGAAATTTCCCTTCGGATGACTCGGAAGACTTAGATGAAATGTCCAGCGCTGGCCGTATCGGCCCCTGGCGCTCAATGAAGACTTTGGAATGGCTAGGGGAAACACGAGCGGCTACCAGAAAGTCACCAAAAGGATTATCCGAGTCCGATGAGCATTCTAGGATAATAACAGGAAGTAGGTTCATAGGTGATGTTTATTTTTAGCGGTGCGTATTTGCTCAAAAAAAATGCCAAGCTCTAGGTGTGGGGGCAATCCGTACTGCAACGTGTTCGTGGATTTACAGTCTATTTTGGAGACAGCGAGACAGCTATCATCTCGGGGCACGCTTTACCATTTCTTAAATGGGCGTGCGGCTAGATCATATATGTTAACCTACACACCGTAATCCCCTTTATTGGCAATAATTGTCTTATTCTATGACTAAAATAAAACTCAAGTTTCATGGATCAATTCTTCCACAGAATAATTAATTTTCTGAAAAGACGTGGCAACCCCTATGCTCTCTATAGATCGGCTTTTTTAAAAATTCAGTACACACCTCCGATTGCTAACCACACTGTTTTATTGTGATGACTTTTAAAACAAAACAGATCACTCGGTCGATGCGAGCCATGCTCAACCCGTCCAGTGAAGGCGATACAGTGTCGGGATCCCATATTAATAAAGAGTTTCGGTTTGAGTTTGTAAGGAGTTGCGAAGGTTCCTACCCGTTTTTGATGGCTCCCAAACCCTGGTAATCTTTTGTAACGTTTGTAATCTTACCGATAAAGTCAGGTTCATTAGCATGTGAAAAATTGATATTGAGTCTCACGACACATCATTACATTCTTGCAAGTACTGGGGTTTCAGTAAAAAGGGATTTCTGTTGGTTGCGAACTGGTTCTAGGGAAGTCATTACGAATTTAAGTTCTACCCAAGTTCTTCTTCAAGCCGAGCTAAACCCAGATGGATCGCTAATACTCACCCAGAAATTGTGCATTTTATACAAATCCCACTGAAATGATATCTTTCCCTTACAAGTAGAATTGTAGCAAGGGAATGCGGAAAATTAAACGTCAAATGAACACACCAGAGCCCTTATAGGGTAAGGCAAATAACCAACGCAAAAGCCACCATTCAGGAGGAAAGCGAATTGTCGCTCCCTTCATGGGTGGGCATTTGGTTTGTCGTGGGAAGAAGTTCCAGGGACAAGCGCAGTTTTTGAGGCAGGGGACCTGAGATCAACCTCCTGGGGAGTAAAGGGAGGACAAGGAAAAGGCTTTTGGGTTTTCACCGATTTGAAAACCACGTTTGCTGGGCAGGCCGTGTGCCCAGCGCAGGGTGCAGAGAACGGCGGTGGAGCCGGGACCCGGGCCCCCGTCCGACCCTGAGCCGGGGCTATCAGTGTCCCGAATCCTGGAGGCTGGTCCTTTCTGATGTCCCTTAGTTTTCTGCTTTGTTTTTAAGGCATCTCGAGGCTTCGGGCTTTGGGGGTTTGTGTGTGTGTGTGTGTGTGTGTGCATCTCGAGGCTTTTCTTTTGCTCCCTGCCTGGAGGTCGGGAGGGAGGGGTGATATCTGCCTGGAAGTCGGGGACCATCTGCCGGTTGGCGGGGTGGGGAGGTCCTCTGGAGGTCCGTGCCCTGCTCCGTCCCTGGGCCGGGCCCACCGCCCCGGCCCCACCGCCCCGGCCCAGGCTAACCCGCCGTCCGTGTCTCTCGCTGCAGGCCTACTCCGCCGTGCCGGTGGGCACCATGAACTCGGGCCTGGGCGCCATGAGCTCCATGAACTCCTACATGACGATGGGCCCCATGACCACGACGGGCAACATGACCCCGGCCTCGTTCAACATGGCCTACGCCAACCCGGGGCTGGGGGCCGGGCTGAGCCCCGGGGGCGGGGGCGGGGGCGGCTCCTCGGCCGGGGCCGGGGGCCTGGCGGGGGCCGGGGGCCTGGCAGGCGGGGGGGTGCCCGCTCTGAGCCCCGGGGGTCTGGGCGGGCTGGCGGCGCCCCCGGCCGGCTCCATGAACGGGCTGGGCCCCTACGCGGCCGCCCCCTGCATGAGCCCCATGGCCTACCCGTCCGCCCCGTCGGGCCTGGGCCGCGCCCGGCCCGATGCCAAGCCCTTCAAGCGCAGCTACCCGCACGCCAAGCCGCCCTACTCCTACATCTCCCTCATCACCATGGCCATCCAGCAGGCGCCCAGCAAGATGCTGACGCTCAGCGAGATCTACCAGTGGATCATGGACCTGTTCCCCTACTACCGGCAGAACCAGCAGCGCTGGCAGAACTCCATCCGCCACTCGCTGTCCTTCAACGACTGCTTCGTCAAGGTGGCCCGCTCCCCGGACAAGCCGGGCAAGGGCTCCTACTGGACGCTGCACCCGGACTCGGGCAACATGTTCGAGAACGGCTGCTACCTGCGGCGCCAGAAGCGCTTCAAGTGCGACAAGCAGGCCGGAGCCGGGGCCGGGGCCGGGGGCGGGCCCGGAGGGGGCAAAGCGGGCACCGACGGTCGGAAGGACCCCTCGGGGGGCGCCCCCCACCCCGGCGCCGACTCCCCCTTGCACCGCGGGGCCCCCGCCAAAGCCGCCCCCCTGGAGGGACCCCAGGGGTCCGGGCCCACCCCCAGCCCCCGGGCCCTGGACCCCAGCGCGGCCGGGCCCGCCCCGGGCCTGAAGACCCCGGCCTCGACCTCCGCGCCCCCCCTCAACCCGGGACCCCCCGCCCTGCCGGCGCACGCCCTGGCCCCCCACGAGACCCAGCTGCACCTCAAGGGAGACCCCCACTATTCCTTCAACCACCCCTTCTCCATCAACAACCTCATGTCCTCCTCGGAGCAGCAGCACAAGCTGGACTTCAAGGCCTACGAGCAGGCCCTGCAGTACTCGTCCTACGGGGCCGGGCTGGCCGGGAGCCTACCCCTCAGCGCCGGCGCCTCCATGGCCGGGAGGAGCACCATCGAGCCCTCCGCCCTGGAGCCCTCCTACTATCAAGGTGTGTATTCCAGACCGGTCCTCAACACCTCCTAGCTCCCGGGACGGCCGGGAGCCTTCCGGGGCGGCCGGCCTGGCCGCAGGAGAGGAACACACACATGCACACACGCGCGCCCCCCCCCCAACACACACACCCACCCACACCCCCCCTCTTCCCTCCTTCACGGTTTTGCACAAACTCCCTCCTCGTGCAAAGGACTGTTACTTGGTTATTGTATTCCCGACTCCTTGTCTATGTTATTGTAAGAACCAAACCGACCGGCCCCCCCAACCACAACGAACCTTCCTGCCGAGTTCAGCGACCCACGATGGTCTAGAATATGTGTGTGTGTGTGTGTATATATATGTACACATGTTATATGTGTATAGGCACAGTGTATCTATTGTATATAGTATATACATACGCACACACGTATACATAAAGGCCCTTTCCCTCTTTCTTTCTCTTCCTTCCCCCCACACACACTCACGCAGCGCTCTGATTTGAGCAGGGTGCATTTGAAAAGAGAGCGAGAGAGAGGTGGTCAAGCTTCTAAAAGATTTGTTTGTGTTATTTTCTTCCTCTTTACTTGTCGTAAGCCTCCCGCCAGTATACAGGTATGTGGCAATACTCTTAATGATTAAAAAACAGATGAAGAATCAAGTAGCCGTTTCGGCCTCTAAATACCATTCAAAGGCAAAATCGTGGTGATGTGTAGCCCAACTGATAGAAGCAGGACTGCTTGTTTTCTCGAGCCAGCCTGACAAATTGACATCGGATTTGTCTTTAAAAGAGCAGGTGGAAATGTATGTATATCGATACTCTTCCACGTGGATCTGCACATACATACATCAGTACGGCCTACATCTTTACCCATTCAGTATGTGATCAGTATTCGAGGGTAATATGGTTATTACCTTTTCGAGAATTGCCTGACCAAAATGTTCCAAACTAAAACGACCCCATTCCTCTTCACCACACTGAAAAGAAATTTCTGAAAAATCGCCTGTGTCAAACACTATGCTTCCCACTTCGCAGAATGACGTGGCCATTCACAACTTGTGTACAAAATAAATCTCCCTTATGTACGCAATTTATAGAATTGTGTATTGTTGGTTTTTTTATTTTTGTTTTTTTCCAGAAAACATTGGCTATTAAAACCAACATAGCAAGAGAGCTAGAGAGTCTCATTTCGAAATCTGGTCCATAATTCCAAACTCAGATTTGTTGTGGTCATTTAATTATCGCCATTGTTCGCTTGTTTCATCCAGTGTTAATGCACTTTCCACAGTTTGCCATGGTGTTAGCATAGTCAGACAGGTTTCCTTATTATTCCTGTTCGCTTTCTCAATGACCTTAATTTATTGCATGGTTTATACTTTCTTCCTTTACAGCTGAACTTGCTTTAAATGACCGTTTAAATGAAAAAAATTAAAGCGTTAATTTTATAAATGTGATTGTAATTGAACATATTTTGATTTAAATAGCTCAAATGATAACTGAGATTTTAAGCCGTGGAGTATGTTTTTTGATCATTTACAGTTAAGGACTTTAAATAAATCAAATGTTAACAAATAAGCATTTCTGATAATTTATTTCTACTGCATAAAACTGTAAATATTCTAAACTGGATATTTACCCCCAAAGACGGGAATTGTTCAAGAAAGGAAAAAAGAACAATCTAAGGCGTTTGAGGTATTTTAGTCGCAGTTTTCATTCAATAACTGGGTAGTCGGTAAAAGTAAATATCGTCTTCCGTAAAGGAAAGTGCCTTAGGCAAAAGTGATTAATACCAGCAGATGAAAATGAATTCATACTTGGATTCTGGGAATTGCGATTCTACAGATCCTATTATTTCGTGTTCCGAAATGTTTACTTCCATTTTCAGAAACGAATTTAAACTAGCTCACAAATCTTTTTCTATCCTCTGTCAAATCAAATATTTTACATTACACACAAGATTTAAATTATTAAAAAGCTGCCCCGAACTTTGGGCTTAGGTGGGAAGGACCGAGTGTTTCACATTCTTTTTTTTTTTTTGATCTCAAGCAGAGAAATGTTCTGACCTCAGTTGTGGTTCCGAGATTGAATGAGGAGAAATGGGTGGGTCTCGGTCGGTTGCAGCGGATTCTCTCCAGGCAAAACGCAGTGTGGCCGGGATATTCCACTGTATTCCGGTGGGACTTGGTAGAAACGTGATGGGTGCTTTTTTGTGAGGTTTTCTCAATACGGTTACGAAGGAACATTTAGTTTTCAGGATTGAGAAGCAATGGTTTCTACTGAACTTTGAGAAACTCTTCAATGCCGCTTCGCACCCAGTAGCCGCCCGGAATCAAACACACACACACACACACACACACAAAATCATTGGTCTCCTTTGATACCAGGCTGTCTTTCCAGGCCACCGGTTTCTTTGTAAATCTTGCTCAGAGTGACATTAACAATAACAACTGCAGCTCAGGCAAAAGCTGGTCTCCGGCAAGAGGCACTTGTTTGTGAACTCTATCTTAGCGAGGAGTTTGAACTTGAACAGCTTTTTCTTTGATCACCCCACTCCATACAAGCGGACAATATAAAAAGAGCTGTGTAATTCTCTTAATTATCACATAATTGCCTCCCTGGGGAGAGAGGGGGTGACGGATTGACACTTTGGGGAAAAACTCCGGGTTCCTCAAAAAGGGGGCCGCCCCTCCTACATTAGGGAAAAAGGACAGGGGCCCTTGGTGAAAATGAACCTAAATCTGCTTGCTTAGCGGGAAGAAACAGAAGGGAAGAATAGGGAAGAAATCTCACAGTTCTCCGTATATAAATAGTGGGAATGAGGTGTGGGCAGACTCTATCCCACTATCAATCGTATGGGGGGGGGGGGGGGCTACGCCGTGCAGAGCACCTTCCTAAATGCAGGCAGTACGATTCGAGGGGAACTTCAAGGAGGCCCATAGAGGCCCGGAGGTTTCGCTTTACGAAGGGCCAAGCTGGGCAACCTTTTCTTCATTTTTTTCAGTTAAAAGCCAATCCGAAGTCTTGCTTCCCCTCTTCCCAAATCGTCGCAATCCTCGCAGTGTAATCCGTCTGCAGTCGGGACCTTTGTCCCCTCCCACCCCCCAAATTCCTGAGAAGCGCGCTGGTGTGGACGGCGCCCTGGTGTGCACGGAGGGCAGGTGTGGCAGGAGGGCAGGTGTGGATGGAGCGAGGGGAGTCCTTGACCACCGAACCGCCTGGTGGGGAGGGAGATTGCCGGGGGGGCCGATGGCCAAAAAGGACACTCCAACCCGCCGGAGTTTGGCTCCGGGGACAAGAACCCAGCGCGGAGATCGGCGCGTTTGGGGGTCACGGGTGGAAAGCCCCTTCAGAAGCCATTTCAGAGGGGTCATCCTCCGGCCTGGATGTGCGACGAACTGGGGGTCCCGGCCTGCAGACAGAGGGAGGGGGGGCAGTTGGCCGGGGGCCGGGGCTGCATAGGGGGAAGGCAGCATTGTTTGCCCCGAGATTTATAAGTCAACCACAGCGAAAATGGAAAGTCGCCTATTTACTCCTCCTGGAGAAGCGACTGGTCCGCTTTGCTGCTGCTGCTCCCGCTGCTTAATCCCCTTCTCGGAAACCTTACAAACAGCGGCAGAAAAATGCCCTGAAATCCGGCATCTAAGCACTGCATGCGAGCAAAGGGAAGCTCCTGGAGACGGGGCCGGGGGAGGAAGGGGGAAAAGGGCAGGAGGAGGGAAAGGGGACTGTTTTCGAGGCGCCCAGGGTTTAGCGCCCTGGGAGTTCTGGTGCCTTCGGCCCCCGATGGGCAACGATCCGTTGGGAAATTGATCTTTCAGGCGCGGATCTCCCCTGCGTTTATTCGGGACTTTCTCCCTTCTGGAAATGAAACATATAACATTCCCGTCCCCCTCCCCTTTATCCCCTCATGAGGTAGGGGATTCAAATCGTCAAGGCCCCTCGAACCCAGACCGGGCTCCTGAAGACCCGGGGAAAAGGATGGGAGATGTTTAAGGGTATCTATTTCCCAGCCTTCTTCTGGCTAGTTCACCGGGGGGGAGCATTTCCCAAAGGTGATTCGAGAAAAGCGAACCCTCATAGGGAATGGGAGGTGTCTAGGGCAGAAATTCAGAAACTGACCAACTCTAAGGGGGTCTCTGGATGAGGAAAATCTCCGTTTAAATTCCAAATTTTCTACTCCCGAGAAATCTCAAGTTAGCCATGTCTCTTATCTTCTCCCCTCTTAACCCCCACTCCGACTTCACAAACTGGTGGGGAAAAAAAGTTACAAACTTCAATCGGGACAGCGATACTTGGCTTGTTTTTCTGGACCAGGTTTATAGCTGAGCAGAGATTAGTTCCATGAGGGCACTCGCTTAAATCAGCTAGTAAAATATCACAGATCTATGCAGAGCCATAATTTTTCCTACCACTAATATTCCGCTTTGTTTTCGGTTTCGGTAAAGTCCACGCTTCTCACTCCTAGAAAAGACCTGATTTCAGAAAAAAAAAAGTAGTTTGCTTCAACATTTCTCAGGTCAATCTCAATTTTCTACTAATTCTTTATTAAAATAAAACTTTAAAAAGTTCAGCAATCAATACAAATCCCCTTCGATGCAAGCCGAAGTAAGTGAACTCTACCCCAATTTAACTAACCTTTCCTGAAAATCAATTGGTTTTCTGTTGATTCAGCAGTGATATTATAGAAAGCCCGACTGCAGTGGTAGTGTACATAGTAACTATTTCGATTTTTGACACATCAGTGTTTCAAGAGGAAATAGAACTCCCTTAGAAAAACAAAATTACTTGAAAAATAAAACAATAAACCTTGATTTTCATTTAAAACTGTCTAGGTGAAACCATGAACGGAGAGTGACTTTTACACGAAAATAATACATATAGGAAGTAAGCAAGCTAGACAGAATGATGATTTGCAAAGATATTGTTGCTCACATATTTAACTTAGGATATCATTTAACTAAAAGTGATATTTTTAGTTTAATGCCATTCAGTCCGCTGCCGGAAAAAAAATGATACGGCATCTAGAAGACGAAATAAATCATGCGTTGACATCGAGTAAAATTGATAAAGACCTTAAAATTGCTCTAAACTACCGTGCAACCAATTTCTTTCTAATGGATAAAAATGAAGAAAAAAAACCCAACAACCCGAATGAGCTTCTTTTCTGTGTGCTTTGGTTCCCTCCAATTGTATCAAAGTAGCATTTAACAACAGATTAGTTCAAATCGCCTCACATTTCGCTCCAAATTGTAACGCTTTTTGCCAAAGCGATTCTATTTGTTTGTGTTCCTCGTCTTCGCTCCAACAGAGGCTCACTGGGATTTCAGATCTTTGAACTTTGGACAGCTCAAACTGCGACCCTCACCTTTGTTTTCAGCCCCGCGCCCGCGATTCTGGGGCAGAGAACATCCCACGTGGTTCTATTTTAGTTGTAAAATCATTTTTCTCCTAGAAGAATCACTCTTTTAAACCCATGGTAAAAAGATCCTCATTAGAAACACTTGCAACCTCATTTCCATGTGTGAAACTGATTTCCTCGTTGCATAGATCAGTAGTTTAGAGTTTATAATGAAAGGGGTTTAGCGTCGCATAAATGAAGATCTCTTCCTTTCCCCATTGTGATGAAATGGGCTACCCCTCCTCCCTTTCCACTCCCCCCCCCCCCCACCTCCCACCTACATACACAGTTGTTTGAGGGGTTCTTAGGTGCATTGCGTCTAAGTGATCACCAGTGTGTCGTATTCTGCCCCGGGATCTGGGGCGAGTTGACAGGTTTCAAATTCAAGGACGCCAGATTTCGGCGGGGATGTCACCGCAATCGGATTCAAAAGCGATAACTGGATCCGGGGGCTGCAGTTTGCAGTGTTCCATTGAACCGTCCTGTACATGTCAGGATAGTTTGAGAGCTTGGTGTCCCGTTGTCTTCTTCAACCTCCTTTCCCCACGCCTCCTCCCTCGTAAGAACTATTCGCCAATAATATTCTGAGTTTTTGAAACCAGGGAATATAGATTTAACGCCCCCCGACCCCCCCCCCCCAAACATCTTGTGGGAATCGCCGCAGAGTTTGTTGTTGTATGTTTGTTGTTGGGGGTTTTTCCCTTCTGGCTATAAAATCATGCCTTGAATTAGCTATTTCATATCATGAAAAGACACACAATTGGTTTTTAAATGCAATAAGAACGAATGCAAAGGACTTCAAATATTAAAAAAGAAGCCATTGTGCAGTTCAAAAGGAGACGAAAGGGGCGCCAGGCTCAGTCTATCTATTGACCCTGGAGATTTGCTTCCCTTTATGCAGATTTAGGAGGCTAGTGGTTTTAGAAAGTTATCTTCGCACTCTGCTAGCCAGATAAATCATCCACGCCCATACACCTTGTGCTTGTGAGTCTATGTAGCTCAAGCAACCCAAGAGCAAAAATGATGCAGCCCCATAACAACCGTGCAACTCAAAGCCTCAAAAAGAGCACCCTGCCGGCCTATTCCCACAGGCTACGACTGAAATGAACCGTGGTGCACCTCAAACACATCTTCCTGATTTCCTCGCCTCTCCCCCCCCCCCCCCCCCGGAGTCACTCTGCCTTTACCTGACATCTACTTCCCCTCTGACATTATATCTGGTTCAAAAAAAAATATTAACGGGGCGGGTATCTGCCTGGAAAGAGGGTTGGGGGTGGGGTTTGGATACGAAAACCTTTCACTCTCAACGACATTTGGAGTTGTCCCTTTTGGTCCGAGAGAGCAAAGAGCACTGGAGGGGGAGGTAGGGGGTGGGAAGGGGAGTGGGAGGGAGAAGAGAAGTGTTCGAATTGGGAGGCTGAAGGGAAATCACTCGCATGTTTGCATCCAAATTTTTTGGTAAGATTTTGATCTGATGTTAATGAATCGCCCCTAACTTAGCCGAGCGCATATGCACCCCTTTAAGCGCTTGTTAAATATCAACGGATATTGAAGCTGGGCCGGATTCCCCTGTTAAGTATTCATTTTTCGCCTCTCGGCTTGCTCCAGACCGGAGCATCCACTTACGACCTTGCGGTATCTTTTGAGTTTTCAATTTAAAGCGATGACTGGCATTTCTCCTCTGGCCAGGCCCGCCCGGTTGCTTCCCCCACGGGGGCCAGGCCTCGCCCCTCGGAGCCCAGGCCGACCCCAGCCCCATTAATGCGGGACATATGTTCTCCGCAGGCTCGATGCTCAATTGCCGAGGCGGCTCTCATCTCCTCCATCAAAAGCGGCCGGGTTTTCTGCTCCCGTATGGGCCGCGATGTGAACAACAATTGCCCGGCCCCTTCACTTCAGAAGGGGCGATGGGGGGAAAGGCTACCCCCGAGAATTTCTCCTCCTCGCCCTTTCATTCATTCAGACAAAAAAAAAAAAGGCCAAGGAGGAGGAGGGAAAAAGGTGGCTGGGCGGCCACTCCAGGCCCGGCGAGCCTAATGCCCTTTGATGGGGATTGAATTCATTATCCCGCGAGCACCATTGTGTTCCGCCGACCAAAAGAGCAAAAGGACGCGGGCCCTCGGCTTCCTGAGGATGGAGGGCGGCAGGACCGGTCACGGTGGTCACGGTGGTGGGAGAGAGGGCCTCCCCCAGGTCGGCCTCCAGGAGCCTCGACTCCCTCCTGCCGTCCCCCCCTCCTTGGAAGGAGGCTCCCTGCCTTCCTTTTAATTTCCTTTTTCTCCCTCTCCCCTCCTCCTCCGGGGGAGCGACAATCCGGATCTGCCAGCCGGGTGTTTACTCTCCGCCCTCGGCTCCAGCTGCTAAACGGTTCCCACGTCTCCGGGCCAGCCCGGAGGAAGGCTCTGGAGAAGGACCCAGGCCCGCCCGGCTCCCCCCACACCCGGAACCGTTGGTTCCCCAGCCGTCCCCCCCTTCTCTCCCCCACCACCTCGGGGGGCTCGGGAGGCAACTGGTCCCGTGACTCTTATTGCCCGGGACCCCGTCCCCAGCCCTAGAGCAGGGCAGGGGCGATCACTAACCATCACAGCACCCATCAACGTCATCATCATCATCATCATAATAATGATGGCATTTGTTAAGCGCTTACTATGTGCAAAGCACTGTTCTAAGCGCTGGGGGGATACAAGGTGATCAGGATGTCCCACGTAAGGCTCACAGTTTGAATCCCCATTTTACAGATGAGGGAACTGAGGCACAGAGAAGTTAAGTGACTTGCCCAAAGTCACACAGGTGACAAGTGGTGGAGCCGGGATTAGAACCCCCAAGACCGTGCTGTTTCCACTGAGCCACGCTGCTTGATGATGATGATGATGACGATGACGACGATGGCATTTGTTAAGCGCTTACTATGTGCCAGGCGCTGTACTGAGCGCTGGGGTGGAGACAGGCAAATCGGGTCAATGGGATCTGCCAGGCAGGATCCCAACCTGTGCAAGCATCCTGTGGGAGTGGGAGATGATTACGGTACTTGTTAAGTGCTTTACTCTGCGCCAGGCACCGTACTAAGCACTGAGGTAGATACAAGCCAATCGGGTTGGACACAGTACCTGTCCCATGTGGGGCTCACAGCCTCAATCCCTATTTTACAGAGGAGGTAAATGAGGCCCAGAGAAGTGAATTGACTTTCCCAAGGTCGCACAGCAGACAAGTGGCAGAGGCGGGATTAGAATTTATGACCTTCTGACTCCCAGCTCCGGGCTCTATCCACTACACCATGCACTTACTATATGCAGAGCAAAAGTAGCGTGGCTGGGGAAGCAGCGTGGCTCAGTGGAAAGAGCCTGAGCTTCGGAGTCAGGGGTCATGGGATCGACTCCCAGCTCTGCCACTTGTCAGCTGTGTGACTTTGGGCAAGTCACTTCACTTCTCTGTGCTTCAGTTACCTCATCTGTAAAATGGGAATTAACTGGGAGCCTCACGTGGGACAACCCGATTACCCTGTATCTACCGCAGTGCTTAGAACAGTGCTCTGCACATAGTAAGCGCTTAATAAATACCAACATTATTAAATACCAAGATTATTATTAAGCACTTGGGAGAATACACCACAACAACGGGCTTAGAAGCATCGTGGGCTAATGGATAGGGCAGAGGTCTGGGAGTCAGGAGGTTCTAATTACACCCACACCGTCTGTCTGCTGTGTAACCTTGGGCAAGTCACTTTACTTCTCTGGGCCTTGGTTAATTCATCTGTAAAATGGGGATGAAGACTCTCTGGCTCATGTGGGACATGGACTGTGTCCAACTTTATTTGCTTATTTCTACCCCAGCGATTACAGAGTCTGGCACATAGTAAAGTGCTTAACAAATACCATGAAATTTACCACACTTATTTATTTGTGTTAATATCTACCTCCCCCGCTAGACTGTGAGCTCACTATGGGCAGGGAATGTGACTGTTTATTGTTATATTGTACATTTCCAAGCGCTTGGTACAGTGCTTTGCACAGAGTAAGCACTCAATAAATATGACTGAATGAACGAATGCAAAATTGAAGTTGACAGACACGTTCCGTGCCCACAGTGAATTTACCGTCTGGTGGGGGGGACGCAACCACGCTGAAAGCAGGTCCAGGCCTACGTGAGCTCCATCCTCAGCTTCAGAGGTTTTTTTTTTGTTCTATGAATGCTTCAGAATCAGCGTGGCCTACTAGAAAGAGCATGGACTTGAGAATCAGGAGACCTACCTTCTAGCAGGCTGGCTCTGTCCCTTGCCTACTATGTGTGGCCTCTGGAGAGTCATTTAACTTGCTGTGTCACAGTCTCTTCATCTGTAAAATGGGGCTAACGGTATCTGTTCCCCTGTCCTCTTTGACTGTGAGCCCCATGTGGGACAGAGACGGTGCGCAGTCTCAAGTAGCAGCAACCCCCACTTCAGAAAAAGTTTTGGCACCTAGTAAACCAATAGTAAATATTACTATTATTATTCGGGGTTGTGTGAGGAGTAGGTGGGAAGCCACCATTTTCCAAATCTCCAAAACAATCTGCCCCCACTAATCTCCTTCAACCTCATGATTGGTCAAAAAAAAAAAAAGAAAGAAAAGAAACAGCAGCACGCATGTCCCTCCTCAACCCACAAATGATCAAATTTGTTTCATGTTGTGTTTTTCCTGAGTTGGGATGAAAGCAACTAGGTTTGCATTGAAGGGACTAAATTGCCTGCTTAAAGGCATATTTTATGTTACTGTATAAGCACCACCATCTCATTTCACCCATGACTTAGAAATAATAAATGTTTTGCCTAAAACAGGTTTCAAATGTCCAATATAACATTTTCAGTTTTGCAGAGAAGAAAGAGAAATACGAGGTCTAAAGGCAATATCTTTTTGCAAGAATATTTTGCAGGGTATGACCTCTAGGATTATTCATTTCTTATAAACTGTTAAGAGAATAATGGTAGTCCTGAATATTGACACACCTCTTCCCTCTGCTGTTTGGGAAAGGAAGGCCAGTGGCTTATAACTAGGTGGTGTGACGTACAGAGTTAAAAGAGACCTTCTGTGTAACCTTCAGTGAATGGTATAGTTATTTTAAAAAGCAAGAAAAAAATAAATTAGTGATCTGATGTTGGTTAAACCAACAAAAGCTTTTCAGACTTAAGACTTTCTGCTCAGTTTTATTCTCATCAGGATGTGCGGGGATTTAGGTTTTTAATTCCCTTTAGTATTAAGGGGAGTTACCTGACAAATTCCACCCATGGAGTAGGACTACACCCTTCTGTTTTAGGCTCATGCACTTGAGGGGAAAAGTTCTACTGTGGTAGGCAAGATTAAAGACAGAGCCTTAGGTTTTAATATTCTGGCTTTTCTGAGCTTATCCTTAATATACATTTTTCAAATTTTTGTATTCAAATTTCTTGGCAAAGGATTTATGATGTTAAAAATTTCCGTAGAAGGATATCAAACATATATTTGCTTTGGAGATGTTCTCCGTCTCACAAAAACGCAACTATAGGCAAATCCATCTATAGTTGAAGTGGTTCATAGAAAACAAAGCTAATGTGGTTCTGGCCCATATCCATTTTGGGTGACTAAACTTTGTCTTCCTTCAATACCCTTTCCAACATCAAATGGACATTCAATACCGATCTTACATCTTTGGCAGTTTTATGCCCACTTTTTTTTTATAGTTTTGCGGTGCAGTAAGAGAAAGGAAAGAATCCCTTTGCATATAGTTTGCTTTGGACTGTGAGAGACTCAGTATTGCATTTTTTCCCAATACATAATCATCAGTGGTATTTATTGAGCACTTACTCTGTGCAGAGCACTGTTCTAAGTGCTTGGGAGAGTACAATACCAGCAGAGTTGATAGAAATGGTCCCTGCCTTCAAGAAGCTTACAGTAAGTAGGGCTAGACAGACATAAATATAAATATATCATTTATAATATATAATTTAAAGTTGCATGCATAAGTGCTGTGGATTTGAGGATGGGGCAGATCTCAAATACTCAAAAGTCACAGATCCAAATACCTGTGCAATGAGAAGGGAGAAGGGAGCCGGGGGCAGGGGAAAAGAGGGTTTAATTGGGGAAAATAATGCTTTGTTTAATCCAAGGTATTTACTGAGTGCTTAGTGTGTACAGAACACTAACCTAAGCACTTGGGAGCATATCCTACATCACAGGTGGAAGACACAATCCCCCACAAGAGGGAAGACAGACATTAAAATCAAGTACAGATAGGGGAAATGGACAGTATAAAGATGCATACATATGTGCTGAGGGGCTGGGATGAGTGAATATCAAGGGCTCAAAGCATTCAGCTCCAAATGCACAAGCCGTGGGGAAGGCAAGGTGAGTAAGGAAAATTAGAGTAGTCAGGGAAAGCCTCTTGAAAGAGATGTGATTATTATTACAACTCAGGAAAGAAAGATAGTCTAAAAGGTGAAAGCTATTTAGATTGTAAACCCCTCCAGGAGTTCTATACAGTGCTTAGCATCTTATCAGTATGCAATAGATGTTCAATAAGAAGACACATTTAGACTAAAATCCTTATATTTAGGTATTCTGGTCTGTCTTTTGTCAGCAAAACATATCTCTCTTTGAAATAATCTTTTGAGGATAAGATTTTTTTCCCCCAAATATAAATGAGACATATTTACAATTTTTAGAAGCTATGTGGAGGCCTTTGGCTTATCAAGTAAACAATTTGTCTATGCCACACAAGAATAGGGGATGATGACTTCAGGTGAAGACTTCCCAAACAAGAAGAGTTAAATTCCTCAAAAACAAAGACGATGTTTTTATGTAGATTTCGCTAGCCATAAAACAGCCAAACTATAAGAAAAAAGTAGGAAATATTTAAGTTGAACTGAAGACTTGGAAGTCTTTATAAAGTGGTATCTGGCAAGCGTATTTAAATACCACTGAGGTTCACTGAATAATAGGACCATAGAAAACAGACGGAAAAGACCTATTATATCTTCCAGTCCATCCACCTGCAGGATAAGTGTAGGATTATTCCCCACAGACTATTTTCCAGCCTTGTCCAGACTGGATTTAAATGTCAAGAACAGCAGGACTCCTACCTCTTCAGTTGGAAAATAATGGATCTATACTGCACAGCACTCTCTGGCTACCTAGCTATCCATCTATCCATCTTCTTCCCTTGTCTGTAAAGATGATCTGGATTCACCATCTAATAGAATTTCCTAATTTAATGATTTAATTATTAACCTATAATTTCCTTTCTTTTCAACAAACTCCTCTTCTGAAGTCCTTTTCCATTCCAAGTGTTTATCTTCTTCAAACACTGAGCACGTCCCTTCCAACTTGCACTTTGCCAATTAATACACAGCACTTTCCATTTTTGCCTCATGAATTGATCTGCATAAAGCGTCTTCTGATAAAACTGGAGCAAGTCGGAAATTTTAGGTATGTAATCTCCTTTCTTTTGAGGCTCATTCTGGAAAAAGTTGCATGGCATTATTGAGCATAGGATGATGAGGGTTTTTTTTTCCTTTTGACCACCAACTGCCTGTGAGGGGAATGAGTCACAAGTTGCTTTCCTCCTTCTCTGCCAGAGGGGAAATGATGCAGGTTCTCCGCACTTGCCAAATGCATATCAGATCATGGGGCCAGTTAATATTGTTTTTGCCTAGGGCCATGTCTATGGGATACAACTCAGAATTTTAATTCAATTATCTTTCACCATAGATATCTGTCTTATGAGGCTTTGTTGTGGCTAAATTACATGAAAAAAAAACTTTTGGAGAAACTCTTTATTAGGGATTCTTAGAGTAAAGGAAGTATTTCCCTCTGAAAGTTGGTGCAGCAATTTTGGGGTAAGAGAACCAAGAGGAAGCTCATCAGTTGAGGGATTTATTAAGTGCTTACTATGTGCCAAGGACCATACTAAGCACTGGGGTAGATAGAAAATAATCAGGTCCCACATGGGGTTCACTGGGTAACAGGGAGAACAGGTATTGAATCCCCATTTTGCAGATGAAGGAACTGAGGCACAAAGAAGTAAAGTCACTTAATTGAGGTCATGCAGCAAGTAAGTCTTGGAGCTGGGATTAGAACCCAGGTTCTCTGACTCTGAGGCTTCATGCTCTCTCCCCTAAGCCACACTGCTTCTCATGGACAACACTCCATTGGGAGGAGGGGTTGAGGTTGACCCCCATGAATAGAATTTAAATTAATTTAATAAATCAGATGACTTGTCCAACCAAAATAATGTGAAATTCAATAGAAACAAATGTAAGCTGGTATATCTGGGGACCAAACAAAACCACAACACAAATTCATAATTCAAAATTTGATTATGTACTAGTTCAGCAAAAAGGACCTTGAGGTTAAGGTGGACCACAAACAGAATATATGTCACAAATGTGATGCCATTATTTTAAAAATATTCATAATAGGAATGTTACCACAAAAATGGAAACACATAAGAGCCAAGAAGTAATTTTTCCATTGTACCATATCTTGGTCAGCATTTATTTAGAATACTGAGCTAAGTTTAAGATATCCCGTTTAGAAAGAATATGATGACAAGGCGAAAGGAGAGAGCTAAGGGATGATGAATAAAAATAATTGTCACAATCATCATCATCATCATCATCAATGGTATTCATTGAGTTCTTACTATGCGCAGAGCACTCTACTAAGCTCTTGAGAGAGTACAGTACAAAAGAATCAGGGTGCACCTTCCCCGCCCACAATGAGTTTACAGTCTAGAGGGACAGGTTTATAGAATAGAGGGATAAAAGGGATTAAATATTTGGTGTTATGAGGGAAGGTTGAAGTAATTGGGGTTGTTGAGCCTAAATACAGTCTCCTTGTTAGGAGAATGTTGTCCAAATGTTCCCAGGCCGATGGGTGCCCAAACTAGAATACAAGGGTTGGACTTCCAGCAGGACAGAGTGCTGGGCTAAGGGACTAGTTGACCTCTAATGCTACGAGTAAATCAAATATCCTACAAATTGATCAATGGAACAAAATGTTTATATATTGATCTAACAGGGAAATTATAAAGAGTTTCCTCACTGGTTTATTATTTGGAAGAAAATACCAGGCATCTGCCCTTTTTATAATGTTTCTTTCAGAAAGTGTTCATTTAGAGAAAGAGTATAGGCTACTGATGTAGGATGTAGAATACTGATGCAAAGAAAAAAGCCCACAGAACTCTTCTAAGGGGAGGTAAATTAGTATTAATTGTGAATGTAACTGTATGCATTTATAATTAAGAGAAGCAAGAAGCATGCATTAGTAGTATGTAAAATTTTACTGTCCCAGCACTGAGGTAGATGGAAAATAATCAGGTCCTTCAAAATAATTAAATCTGGCACAGTTCTTATTCTATACGGGGTTCACAATCTTAGAGGGAGAGAGAGGAATAATTTACACATGAGGAAACAGAGGTTCAGATAGGTTTAGTGACTTGTCCAAGGTTATGTATCATTCTAGGGGCAGAAATGGGACTAGCACCCTTATATTGGGAGCCCATGAGGGACAGGGGCCATGTCTAATTTTCACCTGCGCATTCTCTCCCCTTGTTTAGCACAGTGCTTTGCACACAGTAAGCACTTAATAAATTCTATTACTACTACTATTAGCACCCTAGCCTCCTGACTCCCAGTCCAGTGTTATTTCCATTAGGCTACACTGCCTCCATTGCATTAAGAGGTGGAATTAGTTTCAGAACAAAGATTGGGGAGCTCTTAGCTCCTAAGCCTTTATTCAGATCAGCAGGCAAGAGTTTATGGCATGTTGTGCATTCAGACTCCTGGACCAGACTCCTCTGCTCACTAGAGTATCAGACAATGACTGCCTCTTAGGTAAAGAAAATAATGTGGAAAACTAACTGTCTTTCTATCTGGAGAAGAATTCATATTTTGGCGACTGGAGTCGGTCCCGTCAGAAAATAAGTAGCCAAACAGAACAGATTACCTATGTACGTCCCAAGAAAAAAATCCTAGTATAGTTAAATTATTTTTCTAATATAAAGCAGGATAAAAGAGAACATGAAGATGAAAGCCAGGAAACAATGTTTTGTTTCCAAATGTTTCTTCAAAGGCTTCAGTGGCTCTTTGAAGTTGTGAGGGTAAATTTGAATACTATAAGAATTCTTATATATTTTACTATATGTGTATATATATATGCATATATATATATATATACACACACATGTATATATATCTATTCATTCATCCATACAATTATATTTATGGAGTGCTTACTGTGTGCCAAGCACTATTCTAAGCTCTGGAGAGAGTACAGTATAATAATAAGCAGACACATTCCCTGACCATAATGAGCTTATACTCATATATACATACATACATACATACATATACATATATATGTAAAGGGTTACTGTACATATTCATTCTATGTGTATGTATGTATAGAGATATGTGTGCTGGGATTTTCCAAATGTTCACATGATTCTCTATATTACTTAGGGATGCAAAGGAAAACTCCTCCTAATATACGATACAACTTCTGGCTGGTCTCTTGAAACATTTCCTGAGTTGCTGCATCTCCTCCAGCCACACTTCCAATTCAGAAAGATCTAGTAGATCCAGGTCAGGAAGGGATAAAATCTCTTATTTGTATTTGAAGAGGAAACACTAATGGTGAAGCCTCCCTAATGGATTCAAGTGTGGCCAAAAAGGTCAATGTAGAGCTGAAAATTAAATTCCAATGGTGCATAGACATTACTCTTAGAACAGAATGAGAAAAGTGATTGTGGCTAGGTTGATTTTAATTGTTTATTGAATTGGCTTGATCTTTGTATAAAATGCTTTTCTTATGGTATATATTAAGCACTTACTATGTGCCAGGAACTGTTCTAAGTGCTAGGTATATACAAGGCAATCAGGGTGGATACAGTCCATGTCCCACATGGGGCTCACAGTCCTTACCCCCACTTTACAGGAAAGGTTACTGAAGCCCAGAGAAGTAAAATGATTTACCGAAGGTCACACAGCAAAGTGACAGAGCCGATATTAGATCCCAGGTCCTCCTGACTCTCCCTCTTACTTTAACACGATGGCATTTGTTAAGCACTTACTATGTGCTGAGCACTTCTTCTTGGGAGAGGGGTTTATATTTCAATTATTTTAAGCTTGTCTCTGAAAGACCAGCATTACATCTCTGACAAAGAGTGGAAACAAAGTTGTTAAAGAGTTAAAGGCAGTGCCATTTCTTTCTGTTCCAACTTCTATTATAGCAAATGGTGTGTGTGCGGTTGGGGGGAAGGAGGCTTAGAAAATGGGTACAAATGCACAGATTGCAAATTGTAAAAACTGCGAGATGATACTGACATGCCTTAGGTCCTGCCCTGGATACTTTGCAATCATTATCTTTATCATCGATATCACTGTCCATATTTATCATGTTGGGGAAAGGGCTTGGAAAACTATTTCACCTTTTCTTCCTGAAAAAGAATGCCTCTCTCCTAAATCAGGAGAGTAAGCCTGTGCCCAGGAGGAAGAAGGGGAAAGTAGCTGCCAGAGAGAGCCTGGAGAAACTTCTGGCTGGTCTCAGAAAAGAGAAAAGAGAGACAGAAGAGGCGGGAGCAGAGGAAATAGGAGAAAATGACTTAGAACAGCAGCAAGTTTGGGTCATATGTGGATGGATGGATGGAAGGATTGAGGATAGACAGGGTAGAGGCAAAATAATGGCTGGAAAGAGCTCCACGTAGTGTGCTGGGGAAGACAAGGACTGAAAAGATTTGGGGTCGTCATAGCAACCAGCTCAGCCCCACACCCCCCCGAAGCCCATTCAGCTCTGAGCTGCTGGAACACGTTTTTAATTAAAGCGTATAAAAAGTTGTTTTGTAAGGACTTCTCCTTGTCCGATTGGTTTCAAAATGGTTAATCAGGCTTCATCTCCTTTTGAAGCTCAGAAGACCATGGGGGGACAGCTCGCACAGAAACTGAGTTTCCCCTGTGGGAGTTATCTCTCAATCACATCTACTACCAGAAGGGGAAAAAGCATCTAATTGCTTATTTATACATAAACAACAGGGTTAGAATCGAAATAGAGGGTGGAGGAGAGGATACTGTGGAGAGAGGATTTCCCTGCCTTGCGGGGACCCACTTCGGTCACTCTGAACACTGCAAAACTCTTCCTTCCAGCACTGGCTGTGTTATCCTTGGACCGTAAAGAACAATTTTTCACTTTGCCTTTGGACAGAAGTTCTTCCCTTAGAAGATACTTGCCCTAAATCATTACAAAGGCTCCAAAGTATTCCTTCAAACAATCGGATTTACTGAGGCTTACTGTATGCAGAGCACTGTACTACACCCTTGGGAGAGTTTAATAGAACACCTATCCCCTCCCCTGCAAGATCTAGCGGCATGGCTTAGTGGAAAGAGCACGGGTTTGAGAGTCAGAGGTCATGGGTTCTAATCCCTGCTCCGCAGCTTGTCACTGTGTGACTTTGGGCTAGTCACTTAACTTCTCTGTGCCTCAGTTACCTCATCTGTAAAATGGGGATTAAGACTGTGATCCCCACGTGGGACAACCTGATCACCTTGTTTCTACCCCAGCACTTAGAACAGTGCTTGGCATATAGTAAGCATCAACAAACACCATTATTATTACTATTATCTAGGATTGATTGATTAGGTGGGGAGGGAGGAAGGAGGACAAGCACCCCTGAATTCAAAAGTAAGATTCACCCCTGCCAAGAAGTGCAGAATGAGCAGGAAGGAATACTTTGGAGCTTTTGTAACATATTATCGTTCTATAGACTCCCTTCTCAACCCAATCAGTCCCATGCACCCTAGCAGTTTTTAACCAGGGTGCAAGCGGAAGAATTCAGTGCTCTATTATAGCACCATGTGGGGAACCCCTTGTGGCCCCTGTACACCTACATAAATAAAGTCTCATCTCATCCAGTGTATTCTAAACTCCTCGACTTGTCTGCTGCGTGGCCGTGGGCAGGTCGCTTCACTTTTTTGTCTCAGTTTCCTCATCTGTAAAATGGGAATTCAGTACCTGTTCTCCCTCCTGCTTGGACGGTGAGCCCCATGTGGAACAGGAACTGTATCCAACCTGATTGACTTGTATCTACCCAGGAGCTTAGAACAGTAGTAAAGGCTTAATAAATCCCACTGTTAAGAAGTGTGACAAGAAATCTAAAAGTGGATGGCAGAATAGAATACGATACAGTCCCTTGAATTTCAATTCAGCAAGCTGGGGAGCATCCTCAAAATGGGGAATCACTTATCTACCCTTTCCATAATTTGATAATGATGCTACTGCTAGTAAGAATTTATCAAGGAGGGTGAGTACAGTTAGTAAAATGGTTGTATGAGCATAATTCCTTCTACATCATGTGTGTGCCTGTGAGGAATGCTCCTTGCTATCCCAATTGTATTTGCCTCTTCCAGTATCTAGTGCTGTTTCAAGTGTTCTCCCTGTGGCTGAAATATTCTGAGGCCTCTCGCCTAAAACAGTTATGCCATTCCAATTGGTGCATGCCAACGTTATGTCTTCCACCGCTGTCACCTAACTCACAGTTATTCATTCATTCAATAGCATTTATTGAGCGCTTACTATGTGCAGAGCACTGTACTAAGCGCTTGGAATGCACAGTTATGAAACCACTAGAAGTGGCACCTAACTAAAGAAGACTGACTCATCTCCTGCTGCCTGTGTAGGATTTAGGGAAGAAAACATTCCATCTCTCTGGCCTCACCACCCTCCCCCATCCCACCCCGCAATTTCTCGGGGCCTTTTGTGTTTTACCTTTTGTGTGACATTTCAATATTCCCGAGCTATTGCCCATATGGCAATCCGCGCCCCCTGCTGGTGATCTGATGAAATACCGATAGTCTGCTGCTTTCTTTTCACGAGTTCCAAGGCTCTCAGTCAATTAATCGACCGTATTTAGTGAGCACTTACTGGCTGCAAAGCACTGTCCTGGGCTTGGGAGAGTAAATAATAATATGCTATTTGCTAAGCACTTACTAGGTGCCAAGGACTAGACTAAGCCCTGGCGTGGATATAAGCAAATCAGGTTGAACACGGTACCTGTCCCGTGTGGGGCTCACAGTCTCAATCCCCATTTTACAGGGGAGGTAACTGAGGCCCAGAGAAGTGAAGTGACTTCCCCATTTTACAGAGGAGGTAACTGAGGCCCAGAGAAGTGAAGTGACTTGCCCAAAGTCACCCAGCAGACAAGTGGCAAGAGCCGGGATTAGAACCCGTGACCTTCTGACTCCCACTAGGCTGTTTGCTCTCTATCCACTATGCCATGTAAGTGTGGCATATGTAATACCATTATTATTATTAGGAAGAGGAGGAGGAGGCAGAGGAGGAGGAGGAGGTGGAGGAGGAGGGGGAGGAGTAACATTTATTGAGAGGCTATTTGGTGTGGTGAACTAGCCTAGTTGCCTGGAAAATACGGAATTATAGAGTGACTCATTACTTTCCCGCTCTAACGGGTATGTCAGATGTAAAGATATTTACAACTAGAGTGGCCAAAATAAAGAGTGGAATAACTCCATCCCTGCCCCACCACTATCCAATCCATCTCCCTCTTTGAAGGGAGAACGTTTAACTTTCATCCGGCCCCATCAGCAGAGTGGATCCGATACACCCTAGTCAGGTACCGACACTGTACCCGATCTTGAAAAAGAGATGGCGGGTCCAGTGTCATAGGCCGCCCCACCCCTGACTAGAGATGGGATGGACAGATCTGCCCAAGAATGGACGCATAATAGAAATGGGGGACGAGGATGGTGGAATGAATCTCCCCCACCCCCCCAGTCCTCTTTCTACTTTCTCCTTGCCCTCAGCGAGCCCCAGAACAGCTGACCCCCTGTGTGTGGAGAAGATCAGACATCGAACCTTTTCCTGGTTCTACGGTGCCATCCCTGGAGACCAGCAGGAAGAACTACTCAACCCAGCAACTCTTGGGAGTCGTTCCAGTGGCAAGTGGGAGAGGCTGTCAGAAGTGGTTGAGTTTGGGCTTATTCTAGGCTGAGCAACTGGCAAAGGATGCTGGGCGGGTTTGGCCTGAGCAACAAAGTCGAGTGCGCAACGACTTTCATACTTAATCCGGTGGAGACGCGCAGCTGTGCTGAGTGTTTCAGAAAGCAGCTCAAGTCACCGGGGCCCAGCCCTACCATGGCACCTATAAGAAGCAGTTTGGGCTGGGGTTGGTTGGGGAGATGACAGGCAGGGGCTAACTGGAGAGGACTCTAAGAGAGGCAGGAGCCAAACCTCACGGGTCTGGGAGTCTGAGGACCTGGGTTCTAATCCCGGCTCTGCCGATTGTTCTGCCAGTTGCTTGCTGTGTGGCCTTGTGCAAGTCATTTAACTTCTCTGTGCCTTAGTTTCCTCAACTCTAAAATGGGGATTCAATACCGGTTCTCCCTCCTGCTTAAGACTGCGAGCCCCTATCTGGGACAGGGACTGTGTATCCCGGTGCTTAGAACACATAGTTTGACACATAGTAAGCACCTACCAAGTACCACAAAACAAACCAACAAGCATAGGAGGGTCTCTTCCTAAACAGGCTCACTGGGGATGTCATTCTAGCCACAGACCAATTTGAATGAGCTCTCGAGACAGTCGGCTCCATCTTTCACACTTTCTCCCTGTCCTTTCCTTTGGAAGTAGGTATGGCTCCTAACAGGGCATGCCACTGGAACTCTGTTGCACAACTCTCTTGTATTATATTCTCCCAAGGGCTTGATACAGTGGTCCGCACATAGCACATGCTCAATAAATACTATGGATTGATTGATTGAAAGCATTTTGTTCTTCGACCTCATGACTTTTGAACTGACAGAAGCTTCACTGATTTGGGACCAAGTTCTGGTTTTTCTTTGAAAGGAAAAAAAAACAACTAATAAAGCCATCACCAATCACATGTATTCCGAGGGAAAGGACATGCTAAGTTACAGCTCCGGCTACAGATGTATTCAACTATTCAGTTGTCATTCATTCACTCAGTAACATTTAATAAGCACCTACTGGGCGCGAAGCGTTCTACTAATCACTGAGAAAAGCCACACAAGGATGAGAATTAGAAATGTTTCTGGCCCCAGAGGACTCCCTATTTAAGAACCAGGTGGAGAGGAGGGAGGTTGGTGATGGAAGACCCAAGAAACACAAAAAGGACAATAATAAGTGCAATAAATACTTCAGAGGATTTGAGGCTGGTGGAGCAGAGAGTTTCAGTCTCCTCCCAGTTCAGGCGGGACTTCTGAGAGTTCAACAGTCAACCACATCCACAGTCACAGCCTTCCGAAACTTCGGGAGGACAGGTCTGGAGCCACTGCCTCCCCATTTGGAGCTAAGCGGGGCCGGAGGCTGGCGACTTGTCTGAACACCCTGAGGGCAGTGTCACCTAATGGACAGAGCCGGGGTCTGGAAGCCAGAAGGATTTGGGTTCTAATCCTGCTCCGCCACATGTTTGCCGTGTTGTGACCTTCGGAAGTCACTTCGCTTACCACAGTTACCTCATCTGTACAGGGGGGACGAAGACAGTGAGCCCCATATGGGACAGGGACTGTGTCCAACCTGATTACCTGGTGTCTACACCAGTGATAAGTACAGTGCTTGGCACACAGTAAGGGCTTAAATACAATAATAATAATAATAATAATAATAAAATCCACCAGCCGTGGGTCTGAGTCCCACCAGTAAAAGTTTCTCTAGCACCATCAAGGGGAACAGTGTGGTTGGCAAAGCAAAGGAATTGGGGATATCTGGCTTTTCCTTCAGACTTGCAAACTGCCTTGGTAACGGGGTCTTGTCAGGTAGTGTTACTTGGTTCGACCCACACATCTGCCAAGCGAGAAACGACGATCGCATTTTCCCCATCTGCAGGGGCCTTTACTCTTGGAGGGTAAAGCAATCTGAGCTCCTTGGATTAAAGACGTGAGCCTAAGAGAAACGATTAGATGATCTTGAGGATGACAAAGGATCTAAAACTTTTTTCAATTTTGAGGGGCTGTACTTTCACAAAAATGAAATCTGAACCCAGGTAGGTTCTTCAACTTTCTGCCACTTCAGGAACAAGTTGGTGATTCATTTTGGCCCTCAGCATCAGGATAGCCTTGGGCTTTACCTAATTCAAATGCAATGAGCAAAGCGAGCAGTTTTGGCTGTAGTGTACTTGACTGCCAGAAGTGTTCACTGCCTAGAAAACATAAAAAAAAAGACAATGAAGCAATACGCAAAACAGCTGCAACCCTCAATTGCATCCCAGTTAGCTTATCACTGGATATGAGGAATCATCAACAGGGGACAAAAATGCAGGACTGCAAAGTATAATTCTACTAGACTCAGCGCTTAGAACTGTGGCTGCACATAGTAAGTGCTTAACAAATACCATAATAATAGACTCAGCCAGGACAGATATATGAAAGAAACTCTTCTTCAATAACTTTGAGTTTTTCAAAGGCAATGTTGCCGTGGTTATCTCAGGATGCTACACAGATCATCTCTTTAAAAAGCAATCCTTTCATGCTTAGAAATAAGATGATTAGGCATGAGAAAAGGGGCAATCTTCAAATCTACTTCACAAGTAAAACCCTAGATTTAGATCTTTATTCAGGATAATGCAGAATAAACCCAGGTTCAGAGAATGGGTGAGTCTAGAAAGAAAAGGCGGGCTAATTTTCGACAAGTAAGAATACATTGTGAGTAATCAAGAGTGAGCCACATTTTTCTATCAGATGTGCCACAGTATTCCAAAGACTAACTTGTGCTTGGTCATCAAATATGATGTTTAGGAGTGAAATTAAGTGCACAGGTTTTTGGATCAAAGGCTGCACGTCATCAAAGCTTGGGTGAGCAAGCCAAAGTCTACATAATCCAATCTTTGCTTGGGGTGCATTCCTCTTGACATATCGGAAGGGTTTCCCAGAGCAACGGGAAGAGGTGGTATAACAACTAATAGCCACTCACTTTGAACAGAGCATCTGACAATTCTCACCTTCCAAAAATAGTCCATATTTTCATTTTCTATCATTAAAAAACAAAACAAGAACAAGTTGAGGTTTAAATCTACCTGCCTTTTGAAGATGCTGAAGTAAGTATGGTGTAGATTGGTGTAGTGTAGATTGTAAGATCTACACTAGATTGGTGTAGTGTACATTGTAAGAGAGCAGAGTTCTTGTCTACCTACAGTATTGTGCTCTCCCAAGCGCTTAGTACATTGCTCTGCACACAGGAAGTCCTTAATAAATTCCATTGATGATGGTGGCGTTTGTAGCCGAATGCCTATTGCCCAGGTTTAGCTTTCATTTTCAGTCCCTTCTTGAATGACCGGGGTTTTTTGCAACAGTTATATGGGAGGAGATAGTGTTTGGGACTCTGAGACGGGAGGGAGGAAGGCAGTGTGGTGCTCCAGAGCAGGATGGTAAGGCAGGAGGTGAGGAGAGGGCTCCAGGCTGGGCATGGATGTTGTTCAATAATGATAAAAATCTAACATTTGTTAAAGGCTTACTATGTGCCAGGCACTGTACTAAGCACTGGGGTGGACACGAGCCAATCGGGTTGGACACAGTCCCTGTCTCACATGGAGCTCACAGTCTTCAGCCCCATTTTACAGATGACGTAACAGAGGCTCAGAGAAGTGGAGTGCCCAAGGTCACACAGCAAACAAGTGGCAGAGCTAGGATTAAAACCCATGACCTTCTGACTCCCAGGCCCATGCTCTATCCACTTCTCCACGCACAGTTCGGAAGAACAATCATCAGTCTGGTGTAGAGTCTAGAAGGAATGTACCCTCTAGAACATGCCTGTATTTGCCTCTGGACTTTTGCTCTGCACAGGGTCTTTATTGCCTAGTTTAAAGAGATTGTGTCATCTCCTTCTGGTTATTTTCCTCTTGGTTGGCACTTCTAGGGGACAAGTGCTTCATTATCTACGAATGATGATGGACAGTGAAGCTCCCGGCAATATTGACAGGGGCTGTAGAGGATTTGAGGGAACAGAGGAAAGGTGTGTACTGGTTTCCCCCACATCTCCCCACTGACATTCTGGCTTACTACTACAATTACTACTAATACTAATAATAATGGTATTTTAAAGTCCTTACTATATGCTGAGCACTGGGGTAGGTACAAGTTAATCAGGTCTGACACAGTCCCAGGCCAGGCTCGCAGTCTAAGTCGGAGGGAGAACAGCTACTGGATCCCCATTTTACAGATGAAGAAGCCGAAGTACAGAGAAGGTGAGTGACTTGCCCAAGGTCATGCAGCAGGCAAGTGGCAGATCTGGGATTAGAACCCAGATCCTCCGATTCCCAGGCCTATGATTTTTCCACCAGACCACACTACTTCCCTTGCTCACTTTGCTTATGTGGTCTGGTCCTGCACCAGAGAATGGGGCCCCTGACCACAGGCAAGGGGGAGTTAGCAGGCGGATGGATCCAGGAGTTGGGAAATTGAGGTGGGGAGAAGCGGGCAGTTGGGCTGATGAACCTGAACCCAAATAGGAGAGGTAAAAACCACCAATCCAAAGGACCGGATGGATGCCATTTTCCCACTGGATATGAGGGCAGGGAATGTGGCTGTTTACATAATATTTTCCTCTCCCAAGAGCTTAATACAGTGCTCTGCACAGAGTAAGCACTCGATAAACATGATTGAATAAATGAATATGACCTTTTCCTGCACTTTGGTGCCTGTCAGTGAGAAAGGCACAATGGCTAGTATATTTAAGTTGTTGCTTTATGTGATATAACAGAAGATAATTCATTTATCAGGATTTGAATACGTGTGGATTAACCACCATATCTAAAGAAGTCAATTATTTTTATTGAGTGTCTGTTGTTTACATAACACTGAACTAAGGACACAGGGGGTACAATAAAAGTAGAAGTCACAGTTCCTGCCCTCAAGGAGTTTACCATTTAAAGGGTTTGTAGGATACAGATTTGACCAGGTTCGTGTATTTCATGCTTTTTCTTACAGGAAAAACCCAGAAAGCCAATGATGACTTTAAGATATATCTTTCTACAACTTTCCTTCTCCTCTGTTAAGAGTGTAAACTCCTCATGGCCAGGGAACATGTCACCTCTTGTGTTTGTATTTCCTCAGTATAGTGCACTCAAGATTACCAGTTGCACGGGAATACCGTTCACAAGCATTATTCATAAAGTGACCAACATTCACATCCTCATTTCCTCTTCTCCCACAAGCTTCTGTGTCACCCTTGCAGTTGGATTTGCACCCTTTATTCACCTCTTCTTCAGCCCCACAGCACTTATGCACATACCCATAATTTATTTATTTAAATGAATGTCTGTCAACCCCTCTAGTCTGTGCACTCACTGTGGACAGGGAATGTGACTACCAGCTCTGTTATATTGTTCTCTCCCAAGTGCTTAGGACAGTGCTCTTTACACAGTAATCACTCCGTAAATACGATTGATTATGCACATACCTGTAATTTATTTATTTTTATTGATGTCTGTCACCCCCTCTAGCCTGTAAGCCTATTGTGGACAGGGAACACGTCTACCAGCTCTTAGGCTCTCCCAAGGGCTTAAACAGTGTTTCTACACACGGTAAATGCTTGATAAATACGAATGATTGATAGTTGATTTTCACAGGCAGTCCAAAAGTGGCCAAGAGCAGGTGTTCACGGGGTTGGGAGGCTGTGTCTGTTGCTGTGGAAGCAGTAGGCCAGACTTCAGGCAAACTCCACATCCCGGCACCCACGGCTTTAGATGAGGAAGCTGTGTTGAAGTGGCCAGGGCCACGGTGGTGACGGCAGTGACTACCCTGAGATTCCTTCTGCTACAAACTGTCTATTGAAATCACAATAATGATAATAATAAGCAAGTACTGTGCTAAACACAGGGGTAGATAAAAGACAATAACAGACACAGTCCTATAAAAGCCTCATAGCCTAAGAGGGAGGGAAAGCAGGTATTTCATCTCCATTTCACAGATGAGAAAAAGGAGGCACAGACAGGATAAATGGCTGGCCTAATGTCACACTGCGGGCAAGTGGCAGAGAAGGGAAAGAAGCCAGGTCTCCTGATTCATTGACCTGTGATCTTTAATAATAATAATGTTGGTATTTGTTAAGCGCTTACTATGTGCAGAGCACTGTTCTAAGCGCTGGGGTAGACACAGGGGAATCAGGTTGTCCCACGTGGGGCTCACAGTCTTCATCCCCATTTTACAGATGAGGTAACTGAGGCACAGAGAAGTGAAGTGACTTGCCCACAGTCACACAGCTGACAAGTGGCCGAGCCTGGATTCGAACTCATGACCTCTGACTCCAAAGCCCGTGCTCTTTCAACTGAGCCACGCTGCTGCTGCTTCTTTCTACTAGGCCACACTGCCCTCCTTACTGACTTTTCAGACCCAGCCATTTGCACGTGATTTTTTATCAACTGTTTGTAACTGAACCCGGTGGGTGCTTGATATATGCTTTTACTACTATTACAACTACAATTACCAGGGAATACCACCTTCAGGGAATTTTCAAACTTAATGGCTTCACGAGGGGCTGGGTTTTACTTAGACTGTGAGCTCCATGTGGGACAGGGCCTGTGCCTGAGCTTGGATTGTAAAGGACTATACAGAAGTGTATTTCAATTTCTGTGCAAGACCACATTAATTCTGCTAGTATTTCCATACATGTGGAAAACTGGTTTATTCCCTGCCTCCAATCAGTAGCCAGGAATATTATTATCATCATAAACATATGCATTTTAGGTCCTGCAGGTGCTGCCTGTAACAATTTAGTTCTAAGCTTAGTTATTACCCACTCACAAGAACACCTGAATATGGATAAGATTGGTTTATTTAAAATAATTTCTTCAAATATCGAAGGAGCATCTGATCAGTCTTCTTTGAGTCTTTTAACTGAATGGAATCATCTTCATCTGAACAGATTCTTCCAGTGCATTCTTATTATTATAATTTTCTATTTAGATAGCACTGAATGGTGTTTAGCTCCTAACAAATCTATTTTCAACTGCAACCATTGTTGATTTGTTATCTCTATCAGACTATCCAAGCAAGCCATAGACTGTTTGATGATGAATTTAATCTGTTTACCTACTGCAATATATTTTACGGTGCGTAGCTAGTATGGTGCCATGAGGGTTATACATTTACACATTTATCAAGGTGATCAATATATGTATATATATTTATATAAATTCCATCAGAGGGAGCCTGCAATTGCACCTGGGAGATTTTAAACACCATTACACTTCAAACTTTTCAAAAATATAACGACCGTATTTACTGGCAAAAATGTCTCCACTGCACAATTGCCCCACCTCAACTTCTGTGGAGGAAATCAAAGATTATTTTTTGCACCACATGATTGCCAAGAGTGAAAATCGTGGGTCTGGGAGAATAGGAGGCACAGATGGCCGAGAACGAGTCAAGCCATTCATTATTTATCCAATCATATTTATCGAGCGCTTACTGTGTGCAGAGCGCTGTACTAAGTGCTTGTGAGAGTACAATATAACAATAAACATACACGTTTCCCTGCCCACAATGAGCTTACAGTCTAGAGATGAGATTTATGACTGCGGAGACTTCCACTATAGGAAAGAGCAGAAACAGTAAACCAGATGGGGACAGTTAATTTATAAAGAGTATCCTGGCCAGGGTAGGAAGTGCAGAAAGGTGAAAGATGTGGGTGGAGAGGTAGTGGGGGGCATTAATTCATCGAGTGCCTATTGTGTGCACTACTTGGGAGAGTGTAATAGTCCCTCAGACTGTGAGTGTCATGTGGTACAGGGACTGAGTCTGACCCGATTATTTTGTATTTACTGCGGTGCTTACTACAGTGTTTGGCACATAATAACCACTTTAAAAATGCCACAATTATGATAATAATAATAATTATTATTATTAAATACAAAAGATGAAGTCCCACATTCCCTCTTACCTTCCTCTTTCCCTCCTTCTCTCCAGCTTATTTTTCCTTCCTCTTATTGTTAGATTTAATTCTCATCTGATCCATGCAATAAGCTCCCCTTTCAATCTTACAAAAAATGATGTAAAAAAATGGGGCAAATATGCACGTAAAAATGGTAATAGAAAGTGCAAAATGGTAACCCGTGGTTTCGATACCATGAACTCCACCAAAGTCACTTACTGAACAATGCAGATTGCCCATTGTGGAAGAGACTTGGGCTCACCCGGCTCCCGTTTGCAGCCCAGGCTGACGTTTCTGAATCCCTATTTTTAAAGAAGCAATTAGCTTAAACTCTCCTTTTTCTCCCCCAGTGTCCATTATAGTACAGCATAAAAAGAAAAGAAAACTTTTTGAAAGTTATTTTAATGAAAGGATTACAGAAAGCAAGCAAGAAAGCCAGGTAACTTGAGCCATAATTCTGGAACGTATGCTACTAGTTCAAATGTGCAAGCTTGAACTTAACAAATGTTTAAAATATTTGAGTTTTTTAAGCCGTGCCAAAACAAACGACATCTTTTCTAAAGATGACATATTTAGCTAGGCCTTGGCAATGTAAACCTTTCAACCATTCCAAGTATTTGTTTAAAAGCCTCAGAGAACACATGCACTCCCAACAAAACAAAAAAAATCTAAAGTTTAATCACTCGAGTCTTAACAGCTGACTTACAATCAAACTAAATCAAGACAAATGAGCTACTTAGAGAGCTTTACCAATTTATTTTTATTAGCGCAAAGGACTCAAGAGAAAATTTGGGTTTCTGCACAAGCTACATCCTTCATAGTGAAAACCCAAGGGAGTTCTTTTACCTCCTCTATGACTCCACCCCTCTCTGAATGAGTGAAAACAAGGTAATCATCAAATGAAAAGCTTTAGAAAAATAACTACTTTGGTCCTATTAAAGAGACTTGGGAAAGTGCAGATAAAAACCTGCTTCCAAGTGGAACTACAACAGGAACAAGGCAAAGGAGGCCTCTTAAAGAAGGCCATTGCTCTTTTGGTGCATTAAACCCATTCTATCGGTAGCCAAATTGATGAAATTATTTAATAATGTTCATGTTGTTTCAGTTTGGAAATGTGCAACTGATGAAACTCTATAATCCCACCTCTATTAATTTGAAAGACCTATGTAAAGTGATCCCCCTGACAATATATGGATGTGATTGATTTATTCGTAAAAGCAGAGGTAAAATTTCTCATACATTAATGATTAACTAATGAGCTTTGCTATCTGCAGAATCCATTTAAATGACTTCTAACTGGTTCTGTCTATAGTGTTTCACTAAAGAGACGAAGTGGGCTATGAACTTTTCAACTACCGGCAGTTTTCCCGAAGCCATTTTATAAAACTAGATCGTCAGGTTTAGCTGCAGGCTGAATGAGAAACAGTACAAACGAATGAAGGTCTATAGTTCTTTTCTATTAACATTGACTTTTCACAATATTGTTAATTACTGAGGGCTTAGGGGAGGCTTACTATGAATATAATTACAACGCTGAAAAGCATTAACAACGATCTTATTCTGAGCAATGTGATGCTATTTACATATTTTTCGGCGGCAGACAGCTCACAGGGCTGCAATTCATTAAAAGGTCAAATGGCAAAATGCATAAGATCTCTCCGTGCGTACGAAGTTACGTATAGTGTTTCAAAGGAATCATGAAATAATGATAACTGTACGGACCCAAATTCTGTCATTTTTCCTGGAAAAAGGACTGTGATGCAGGGTACCTAGGTTCACTTAATATCTTTGTTGAGCATTTGCTCTGTGCTGAGCACTATACTAAGCACTTGGGTGAGTACAGTAGAGTTTGTAGACATGTCTGTAGAGTTTGTAGACCAAAGAGTTTGTAGTCAGGACACCTGGGTTCTAATCTTGGCTCGGCCACTTGCCTGCTGCGGACCTTGGGCAAGGCACTTAACTTCTCGGTCCCTCCGTTTTCTCAACTGCAAAATGAAGGCTCAATACCCGTTCCCCCTCCTACTTATATCACGAGCCCCATATGGGACAGGGATTGCATCTAACCGGATTGATTTGTATCGAGCTCGGCACATAGCACAGAGGCTTGACCTCTTTAGAAGGGCTCGGTCGGAGACTGGTTTTGCAGTCAAACAACTAGTTTCAGACCTTCTAAATATTCCTAAACGTTTGATAAGGTGACATCCACCCCTGAAGCAAAAGTATCATGCCCCAGTCATTAACACCTACATCCCCATAATAATGATCTGTGATGAAGAGAAAAAAGGTTTTACAAAGAGATAGCTGGACCTATCACAGGAGAGTCAACATCAACAAACTGATTTAAATGGCTGGGTTTATAAGCTTGAGTTGGTAGCGATAGCCAGATGTGGAAAACGGTGGACAGAATGTGTGGGATTGGATTGCTAAATAGCAGTGGTCTATTGTTGTTAATCTGTGCGCGTGATCACCGTCACAGACTCGAGGAAAATGTTCTGGATCTATATGCCGTCTGAACGTTGACTTCTCACTGAAGTCAAAAGGGGACAGAGGGCTGCCGTATGAACGGATCACAGCAGCCACACGTGAAACAGAGTAGGAGGAGGGGCCGCTCCCTGAAACACTCCACCCTCACATTGGCAAGGCAGCCACCGCACTGAAAAGTGGCCTCCAAATCGCCAGACAGCTAACGGCTGAACTCCTGGAGAATGAAGACATCTGCAAGGAGTCTGAAGCCACGTTACAGCAGCCCTGTTGCAATAAGGAGCCATAATCTCCATAATCTCCAACATAAACAGCAAAAGGGCATTTCTCTAAGGTAGTCCCTACCAGACAGCTGTCAAGACATCGGACATGGACAAGCTATAAGCCATCAAGGATAGGTCCAAGAAAATGACGTAGAGATGAAAAGACTACCTACCTCAAAACTAGAACCACACCATACACATCTCCTGATCTTGATAACAGAGAGGTTTAAGATACTGTACAAATCTACGTAAGGGACATGAGCGATGAATGGGGTGCCAGCAGAAGAGAGCCTCCACTACCAGACCAAGGATGGCTATAAACCACTGAAGAAGTCACAGTGTGCTGTGCCTATTTTCACAGCACCGCTGAAGGATGAAGACGGCTCCCACCTCATCCCAGACAAGAAGAGAATCCTAAAGGGAGCACAAGAATACCTCAATATTCCCCTCTCAGGATCGCACCTGAGAGTTTCCAGTACTCCACCAGTCTCCGCTATGGGAGGGAGAGTCAAGCAGAGGCATATCCATTTCATTCCTAGCTTGGCCAGTGGCTAGTTAGTGGGAGGCAATCTGCTACAATGTGCTGGGAAGCAGCAGCATGAGAGAGTCGAGGGTGGAGACTCAAGTTTACTGTGCGGAAGAAGGTAATGGTAAATCACTTTTGTATTTTTACCAAGAAAACTCTATGTATATGCTACCAGAATGATTGCAGATGGAGTTGGGGCATTCTGGAAGAGATGTGTCCACGAGTCACTTTGGAACAGAGACGATACAACAGCATAAGATAAGATGAGGCGTCAATATTCTCCTATACACACATCCTGTCACTGAAGATGAGACCCTGCATGGTCGGGACACCCTGCTTAAACACTTACATGAGCTCTTCAATTTACGGTAGGCTGCAGAGAGGCTGCAGTGATGCAAACATGTCAACGATGTTGCCACCTTCAAAAAAGATGGTAGTCAAGACTGAGACAGCACCTGTCTGCCTGGGAGGTCCTCAAATGCAGGGATTGTAACTGTCGATTGTACTGCGCTCTCCCAAGGACTTAGCATGGTGCGCTGCATGCAGTAAGCACTTAAAGAGTACTATTGGTTGTTTGATTGATTGACTGACTGATGGGCAAGTTCATTAGGAGTCCAAGAATGCCTTCTGATAATAGTAATAATACTTGTGGTATTTGTTAAGCACTTACTATGTGCCAGGCACTGTATTAAGCACTGGGATGAACACAAGTTAATTGTATTGGACACAGTCCCTGTCCCATGTAGGGCTCATAGTTTCAATCCCCATTTTACAGATGAGGTAACTGAGGAAGAGAGAAGTGAAGTGACTTGCCCAAGGTCACAAAGCAGACAAGGGGTGGAGCTGTGATTAGAACTCATGATCTTCCGACTCCCAGGCCCGTGCTCTATCCACTACACCATGTCGCATGGCTGGCCTTGTCAGAGTCACTAGGGGTGCTCTGTCTCATCCTTTCCCACTGCCAATGGAGTCCAGCGCTTAGAACAGTGCTCGGCACATAGTAAGCGCACAACAAATGCCATCATCATTATCATCATTAAAGCAGGGCCGATCACAGGGTCGGGTCTCTTCAGTGACTTGTACGCTGCCGCGCTGGAGGAAGAAGTCTCTGATTTAGACACTGGCAGTAGAAAGTGCTTTCAGTTCTTCAGGAGATTCTTCCAACACAACGTACTACAAGGATCATTGTAAGATTTATGGACATTTATCCAAGCGTTGCTCTGTGCAGTTGATATTCCTGATAGCCCATATCCCCTCTACATTGTAAGGTCCTTGTGGGCAGGGAACATGTCTACCAACTCTGTTGTATTTTGCTTTCCCAAACGCGTAGTACAGTCCACTGCACACACAAAGCACCCAGTAAATACCTTTGATTGATTGAAGACATAATTAGTGGAACCACTTTGGTAAAACAGTTGACAATAAGTCTGAGGAAAATCGAAGTAATAAAATTATCCTGGTTGAGGAAAACCCTACACATTATCGAGGATCTTCAAAGATAACAGGGAGCTAAATCCTGTCATAGAATTCTGACACCTAGGAAGCACTGAGGCCAATGATGCAGTGATAGAGAAGGAAGCAGGAAATCCAAACAAGAAGGACGGTGTATAATAATAATAATAATGATTGTGTTATTTAAGCACTTATGTGCCAAGCACTGTTCTAAGTGCTGGGGTAGATACAAGGCAATCAGGTTGGACACAGTCCCTGTCCCACACGTGGCTCACAGTCTTAATCTCCATTTTACAGATGAGGTAACTGAGGTACAGAGTAATTAAGTGACTCACCCAAGGTTACACAGCAGACATGAGGCAGAGCTGGGATCGGAACCCACGTCCTCTGACTTTCAGGCCTGTGTTCTTTCCACTAGGCTATGCTGCTTCTCGTATCTTTTGTGTATCTTTTAATAGATTGTCAGAGTGTACTGTCAGTGAGACATGAGGCTTCAGACAACAATGAAAGTCTACAGAGCTGGTGTGCTGTCATCCCTAAGAGGCACCACATCAATTTCTTGAGCAGTTCCTTCGATGTCATTTTCAGCCTATTTTCAGTTTTAATTGGCCAGACAGGATCACAAAAAACAAAGCCCTGGAATGAGGTAAGTGTCCTAGCACTAAAGCCAACTTTGTCTCCCATATAACTTTTCTGGGTGGGAACTGTTAGGAGAACGGAAGCTGTAGGGCACCCAGACCAGCCGCTGAACAACGAACTGAAACTGGACAACCCTAAAAAAGCGGTGTTAGAAGAAACATTTGGAGGTCCATTAAAAAAAACCCTTAAGACAATATGGCCCCTCAGCTGCAAATTAGGAGAGAACACCGGCAGAGGGACTAGCACGATAAACTCCAGTCAAGAAAGCGTGGTTCTTTTTGAATAAAAGCTTCCGAAGGGCTGTGAAACTAGGAAGCAAAAATGAAAACAGTACAAGGCATTGCAAACAACAAACACAACAAAATCCAACAAAAGGGTTTGAGTCTCTGTGTCTACCAACTTTGTTATAGTGTACTCTCCAAAGGGCTCTGCACACAGCGCTCAACAAATATGATTGCTCGATTGATTGTGAGTCCTGCATTGGCCTTTTCAAACACACATGCACCCAGTGACACCTAGCTCATGCTTGAAGGTGAAATATATAGAGCAACTGCATTTTTGTGAAGTAAACACGCTCCCTCGTTGGATGCTAGCTCAGCTAAAGAGCTGATGGTGAGGTTGTTTGCTACTCAACTTAATTCAAACAAAGGTTATGGACAGGTTTGGAAGCAAAAGCCAATACTCAGTCCGCCTAGAAAAACCAGTGTCTTCTTTTCTCTTTCATTCATTCATTCAGATGAATTTATTGAGTGCTTCCTGTGGGCAGAGGGCTGTACTAAGCGCTTGGAAAGTACATTTCAGCAATAAAGAGAGGCAATTCCTGCCCACACCGAGCACTCTTCTTATGAAGAGAGATGTGTGACTTTGGGCCTAAGTCACTTCACTTCTCTGGGCCTCGGTTACCTCACCAGTAAAATGGGGACAGGGACCGTGTCCAATTTGATCTGCTTGTGTCCACCCCAGCGCTAAGCACAGTGCCTGGCACATAGTAAGTGCTTAACAACTACCATCATAATCACTTTATAATATGTGAGTGAATGTGGCTTCAGCCTGCCTACCTTAGCGGCATTTCTGTGTTTTGATCCTGAAATGGGGGATGTGAAGCCTTGAAGCCCCACCCTTCCTTGTAGCTATACGGTGCTTCCTCAGTGAAGACGTTCAGCAACAGATACCCTGCCACGGCAAACGCCTCCAAGATTCTCTCCGGCTCCAGCCACTCTCTGTTCCACATGCAGAGAAATTGGTCGTTAATACATTTGGATAAATAACCCAAGTCAGCAGCAAAGTGGTTAAACATTGGTGATTTGATTTTATCTCAGCTTGGAATGTCGTTGGAGTGTCCCACTTCTAACAACTGTTTGCTAAGTTAAAGCTCCGTGTTTACTCAGCGTTGAATGAAGCAGGCTGGTCACCAGATGTGATCGCTTCCCAGTCTGCCGACTTTCGATCAGATCACCGTCCGAACGGTTCCGGCTCCGATCTTCTTCCTCAGGACGTCCACGAGCCTCTCCAGCCTGGGAAGGGGGTGGGAGGGTGAGGGGAGAGGGAGGAGTAAGGGCAGAAGTGTTAGGAATGTTTTAGCTGAAAGGGGCAGTGTCTGTGTTGGACCAAAGGGTCCTGTGGTCAGGGCAGGAAGCAAAGCTTCACTATAAGAGACAAGCTGGGGACACAACACTTAATCACTTGACAAACACCATTATACCCGGGACCTAGTCTCGGTCGGAGGTGGACAATGGCTCCTACGCCCAAGACTGCCCTAACAGGCTGGGACACGATTGGTCAGACTGCCAGAAATCCAGTTTGCAGGGGAAATGCCACAAACGCAGGGATTCGAAGAGAAGCGGTGTGGGCCTGCGGATACAGCACGGGCCCGGGAGTCTGAAGGACCTGGGTTCTAATTTCGGCTCTACTATTTGTCTGTTGTGTGACCTTGGCAAGTCACTGAATTTCTCTTGGTCTCAGGTACCTCATCAGTAAAATGGGGATTAAGAATGAGCCCGCCACGTGGGACAGGGACTGTGCCCAACCTGATTAACTTGTATCTACCCCAGCTCTTTGTACTGTGCCTGGCACATAGTAAGTGCTTGACAAATAGCATAAAAAACACAGAAGCAAAAAACATCCTCGCCTGCATCTCCCCATCCTTGGGGAGAATCTCTAAGGCTTATCTCTGCAGAGCAAAGGAGTTCTATGCCTCTGTTACCTTATTCTCAGGCTGGTGAAGACCAGTAAACCAACAGCACCAATGAATTTCTGGGTAGAAATGGTGGTGGAGAAAATGAACGGAAGAGCTGATCCTGGGCTTCCCAGCTCAGCAACAGGCAAAGGAATAGACTATTCAACTAGTATTTGTGAATTATCCAGCCAATATTCCTACCATTGCCAATCCTTATCAATCAATCACTCGGTCGATTAAGGCATGTAGACTAGTGGAAAAAGCATGGGAGTCAGAGGACCTGGGTTCTAATCCGGCCTCTGCCACTTGTCTGCTGTGTGACCTTGGACAAGTCACATCACTTCTCTGTGCCTCAGTTCTCTCACCTGCAAAATGGGGATTCGATCTCCAGGAGAACCTGCTCTGTTAAACTGTGAGCCCAATGTGGGGTTTGTACCTACCCCAGTGCTTAGTGCAGTGCTTGGCACATAGTAAAGCATTTAACAAATATCCCAATTATTATTATGTATTGAGGGCTTCCTTTGTGCAGAGCAGAGTACGTGAGTTAGTAGATCCTGGTCCTGGAGGAGTTTGCAATCCACTGGAGAGCTGGCAATCTAGGGGAAACAGGAATGATCCTGTGTGGGATGAAAATCTGGTGTCCAGTCCCAACAGAGCTTCCAGGATTTTGGATCCTATTCCTCGACCACATCCGGGCAGGAAGGGCAAGGGCATCTTTCCAAGGACTTTGGGTGTCACATACATTTTCCCCGTGAGCCCTGGAACCTCAATTGGCTCGAAAGATCTTGGGCACATTTCCAAGGCAGTGCAGCCCTGCATGTGCTATGGTCTGTGTTCTCCTTGGCCCAAAGAGGCCTGACTCTATCCTTCAGTCGATAAATCAATAAAGCAAAATAGTATTTATGGATATAATAAATATTATTAAATATTTAAGCACCAAATTTATGTATTGCACTATCAACATTAACATCATAACATTATATAGTATATTCTAAATGTATTAATGTTTTAAATAGTGATTGGATTAATATTGAATGTAATAATAATAATATTTTTAAGCACCTATGCGTCAGGCACTGTACTAAGCACTGGGGAAGCAGCGTGGCTTCGTGGAAAGAGCACGGGCTTGGGAGTCAGAGGTCGTGGGTTCTAATCCCGGCTCCGCCACTTGTCTTCTGTGTGACTTTGGACAAGTCACTTAACTTCTCTGTGCCTCAGTTATCTCTTCTATAACATGGGAATTAAGACCGTGAGCCTCACGTGGGGCAGCCTGATACCCTTGTATCTATCCCAGCGCTTAGAACAGTGTTTGGCACATAGTAAGCACTAAACAAATACCATTATTATTAGGCTATTCAGGTTGGACGCAGTCCATGTCCCACATGGGGCTACCAGCAGGTGAGGGAAATGAAGCACAGAGGAATTAAAGGACTTGCCCAAGGTCACACAGCAGGCATGTGGTGGAGCTGGGATTAGAACCCAGGAGGTCCTCCGTTCTTTCCATCAGGCCACACTGCTTCCCTTTTTGCAGCACACAGAACTCTGCACTACTGGGGAGAGTACAAGAGATTTGGCAGGCATGTTCTCTGCCCTCAGGGAGTTTACAATCTAATGGGGGAGACTGACAACAAAGACCATGATTTGGAGGACAGCATCTTGGAGGGGCGATGAGCAGTTTGCTTTGGGAGAGAGCAGTTGAGGTGCAAATGGGACACCTATGAGGCGATGTTCTGGGGAAGGGGAGTAGACCACCCCATTCAGGCCCACGCAGGACTCTACCGGAAGCTTCACCACTGGCACACCCACTCCAGGGGTCGAGTGGCTGACGGCTGTCCGCTGCCGCCCGGGGGCAAACCTTTCACTAGAGTCTCAGTCCAGCCTGGCAGTGCCATGGCTTTTTCCTCCTGCTGGTTAAAGTGACATTAGTCGATCGAATTTATTGAGCGCTTACTGTTTTCAGAGACCGTACTAAGTGCTTGGGAGAGTACAATATACAGACGCATTCCCTGCCCACGACTGCTTCTGGCTCCCACCTGCAATTGATACTAAGGCAGTTCAAGTGGGGAGGGAGAGGGGACATTACTTTTCAGTGAAATCGCCAGGGTGTTATGTCTGGCAAAGTATAACAGAATCGGGTCATTAAAGAGGAGTCTTTCTTTTCCAAAAACTTAACATCAATAACCAAAATCCCTTTCGATGTGGCCCAGGGAAATCTTCCAGAAAGTCTGAAATTTTAGTCCCGGACTCTCCGCTCCCATTTTCGCTGAAGATTCGAGCCAGGCTGTGATCCAGCCCATGGTCGGGGGGCCCAGTTTGGAGCAATCCAGGCAAATGAACACAGAACACAAAACGAGATCGCCACTTTCCCTAGATGAAGCCTGCGGCCCTCACGGAGGTCTGATGACAGGGGAAATCTGATCAGCTATACACAATACCGAAAGTGAGCACAGAGCAACCAAGCAATGCTACGATTCAACTGACAATCAATCAATCATTGGTATTTATTGAGCAGCTCTCCACACACAGTAAGCACTCAGTAAATACGACTGAATGAACTGAGAAGCAGCGTGGTTTAGTGGAGAGATCACCGGGTCTGGAAGTCAGAAGGACCTGGGTTCTAGTCCTGGCTCTGCCAATTGCTTGCTGTGTGATCTTGGGGAAGTCACAACTCCCTATGCCTCAGTTTCCTCAACTGTAAAATGGGGCTACTTGTTCTCTCTCCTACTTGAATTGTGAGCCTCATGCGGGACAGGGACTGTGTTCAACTTAATTAACTTGCACCTACCCCAGTGTTTATAACAGTAGTTGATAAGTAGTATGAGTTTAACAAATACCATAAAAGAAAAAAAAAACCTGCACTGCAAACTGGTAAGGCAGGACATCTAGATGCAGTGTTTGCACGTAAAACCTTTTTCCCTGAATGCAATGATGACCTCCATGCACAAAAGTGACTCTTGCATTTTAGTTTTACTACTATAAAGTGCAATAATTGGTCATCGTTGAGTTTCACACGAGGTACTGCATCTTGTGGGGCAAGATCACCATAAAATCCCATCTTACACCAAATGATGTTTCCCCAAGCCAATCAATCAACCCATGCCCTCCTTCTCTGGATATATAACAGGATATAGCATAACAGTGATATAGCGGGAACAAATTCAGTAAAAACCTAAACTGCACGTATGAAAAGCAGCTGTTCAGCATCTTTTTTTTAAATGGCATTTGTTATGCACATAGTATGCCATGCACCGCACTAAGCAATGGGGTAGATACAAAGCTAATCAGGGTGAACACAGTCCAACTCATATCCACAGGGGGCTCACAGTCATAATCCCCAATTTATAGAAGAGATAACTGAGGCACAGAGAAATGAAGTGACTTGCCCGAGGCCACACAGTAGACCAGTGGCAGAGCCAGGATTAGAAACCAGCTCCTCTCACTCCCAGTCCCACGCTCTTTCTGCTTCTGCTACTTCCAGGCTGCTTCTCCTACCATCATCCATTCTTCTCACACATCCCGCCCAGCGTAGCTCTGCCACTGTGAGCAGCACCTCACCGTTGGTGAGCTGACTGTGTTCCATGAGATCATCAAGGGTAACCATGTTCTTTGATGTTCAGAATGGTTTATAGGTGCACTAAATACTTCTCTTGCATCTTCTTTTGGACTGGCTGTATTATCTCTCCTTCACAGCCCAGCCCGCACACTTCGCTCCTCTAATGCTAACCCTCTTACGGTACCTCAATCTCGTCTATCTCACCACTGACCTGTCACCCACATCCTGCCTCTGGCCTGGAATGCCCTCCCTACTCATATCCGACAGACAATTACTCTCCCCGCCTTCAAAGCCTTATTGAAGGCACATCTCCAAGTGGTTCCCTGACGAAGCCCTCTTTTCCTTTTCTTCAATTCCTTTAGGCATCACCCTGACTTGCTGCCTTTATTCATCCCTCCAGGCCCAGAGCACTTATGTTCATATCTTTCATTTATTTATTAATACTAATGTCTGTCTCCAGCTCTAGACTATAAGCTTGTTGTAGCCAGGGAATGTGTCTATTATATGTACACTGCATGCAGTAAACGCTCAGTAAATACGACTGAATGACTGACTGACCGAGTGATTGGGGTGACTTGGTCCATGAAGGATAGAACCTCCATGACTCTAAAGTCCTGAAATATTAAATAAAAATTGCTCCTTATAGGACAGTGAAAGGAAGAAATGCTTAATTTTAGCAAGATGATAATTTAGCAGGTAAAGGCTTACAATATTTACTGTTTCATTTTTGCCTGTTTTCATTGTGTTTGCACCACAGTCTTCTGTGCTATGTATCTATCCTCTCTATTTGGACTCTGAGCATCATCAACACCATCATTATCATCAGTGGCATTTATTGAGAGCTTACTGTGTGCAGAGCACTGTACTCAGCGCTTGGGAGAGTGCAACACAACAGTTGGTAGATATGTTCCCTGCCCACAGCTACAGACTAGAGGAGGGAGACAGACTGGAAAGGGACCAGGCCTGAACTGGATTTTCTTGTATTTATCTCAGCTTTTGGTACCCTGCCTGGCACACTGTACGTGCTTAGTAGATGTTTGTAACCATGGCAGTAATAATCAGAAAGCGAGCTAGTCTCATTTCTCTGGCCCTAAGGAGATGTGAAAAATAAGTGAATCCACTCAGAACTGAACAGAGAGGAAACCGAGTCTTAAATTCTGTCTCTGGAACGCCGTATCTAACCTTTAGGACAGAAAGCTTCACTCACCTGAAAGGTTGGTGTTAGGGTTGTTAAGGCTCCTTATTTTCAATGAGGCCTGACATTTTCAAGGTTAAATAGAAGACAGCAACTTTCATTCGATATTTGAGATACAGTCCTTTGCATTTAAAAACAATGTCGCTGACCGTGAGATTGGCTCTGTGGATTCATTCATTCATTCAATCGTATTTATTGGGCACTTATTGTGTGCAGAGCACTGCACTAAGTGCTTCAAAAGTACAATATACTTCTGAGGGGCAACCTCTTTTACATTTGCACATAGCAAACAATCCCTGCGCTCCACGACTCTTGCTTATTTGGGGTGAACGTTAATCAGATACCAAGGGTGCTGTCAAATGGCCTTAATGAAAATAATAATAATGACGGTGGTATTGTTAAGCACTTACTATATGCCAGGCGCTGTATTAAGTGCTGGGGTAGGAACAAGGTAATTGGGTTGGACACAGTCCCTGTCCCACATGGGATTCAGAGTCTTAATCCTCATTTGACAAGTTAGGTAACTGAGTGAGTTGCCCAAGGTCACACAGCAGACAGGTGGCGGAGCCAGGATTAGACCTGAGGTCCTTCTGACTCCCAAGCCAATGTTCTACCCACTAGACCATTCTGTTTCTCTATTACCTCAACGTGGAATCAGGTTGGGGCTATATACAATTCCTAGGTCTTTAATAGAAGAGCGGAAAAGTATAATCCACTCTCCCAAGTGTGTTAGGGAAGTGATTGCTGTAGATGGAGAAGGAATGGGATGGAAAATGTTCAAAAACCTAAGAAAACCCACACTCGACACCATGTTAGCCGAGAAGCTAAGGGTATGGGAGTCATGCTCTCCCGGAAACCTCCCAGGTTTACTAAGCCAGGCAGCGTGGCTCAGTGGAAAGAGCACGGGCTTTGGAGTCAGTGCTCATGAGTTCGAATCCCAGCTCTGCCACTTGTCGGCTGTGTGACTGTGGGCAAGTCACTTAACTTCTCTGTGCCTCAGTTCCCTCATCTGTAAAATGGGGATTAAGACTGTGAGCCCCACGTGGGACAACCTGATTCCCCTATGTCTACCCCAGCGCTTAGAACAGTGCTTGGCACATAGTAAGCGCTTAACAAATACCAACATCATTATTATTATTATTATTAGGTGGTACCACCCACAGAGTCTGGAGAGACAGTGAACAGTAAAAAAGGTGATGCCGTCCTGTTGTAAGTGCTAACCTGCCAGCACCCTGTGGCTACCAACTCTGTTGTACTGATCATGCCCAAGCGTTTAGTGTTGCGCTCTGCCCACAGTAAGGGCTCGATAAATGCCATCAGTACTGCTCTGATTGCTGTATTGGCTTACCTACTTCCCCACTTGAGCAGTAGCATGACCTCCTGGAAAGAACTCGGGCCTGGGAGTTGGAGGACCTGGGTTCTAATTTTGCCACCATCACTTGCCTGCTGAGTGACTTTGGACAAGTGACTTAACCTCTTTGCGCTTCAGTTTCCTCATCTTTACCAAATGGGGATTCAATACCTGTTTTCTTTGCCCCTTAGACTCCGAGTGTATCCAGGACTTTGTCTGATCTGATTATCTTGAAACTACACCAGTGTTTACTACAGTGCTTGCACATAGTAAGTGCTTAATAAACATCACTATTAATAATGTTATTATTCCTTTGGAGTTATTGTTATCGGTTCAGCATCATGGACTATTTAATCTAACCCCAGTTAGAGAAGCATCAAAGAAGCACAAACATAGCCTCTATTTTCTCCAAAATCCCAATGATGGATTTACTGCTTCTGATAATCACTGCTTATTTTCTGAGTGTGGAGTGTGTTTCACTAACACTTTTACACTGTAGTATTATCATACTTCTTTCCAAAAAACGAAGATAATATGCTCACTGCCTTCACTTCCTCTCCACCAACCCTATTCCTGACCCTCTACAATCTGGATTTCTCCCCTTCCGCCACAGAAATTCCATTATCTAAATTCTCCGATGACTTCCTTGTGACTAAGTCCAAAGGGCTCTGCCCTATCTTGATCCTGTCTTGGACATTATTGGCCACTTCTTCCTTCTGGAAGTGTCACGTGATCTCGGTTCACCCCCTTGACACTCTCTTGTCTCTCCTCCCTTTCTGTCTCCTCCTTCTTATCCCATCTGCTGACTCTTCTTCTTTTTTCCCTTTAGACTGTAAGCTCCCTTTATATTATAAGCTCGTTGTGAGCAGGGAACATGTCTACCAACTCTGTTACACACTCTAAGCACTCATTAAATAAGATTGATTGACTGATTCTTCCACCTCTCATCTCATCCACAAGGCTCTGTTCCAGAACACCTTCTTTTCTTGCTTTACACCGTCTTTCCAGTGCTTCAGCTAACACTTCTAGCAGGATAACTCTCAAATTCTCCTCACCACCCGCAACCGCTCTCTTGCTCTACAATCTTGCGTTTCCTCTTGCCTCAAGGACTGGCTCCCATGACTGTTCTGTCAGCATCTCACACTTAGTGGTGTCGGAGGCTGAACTTCTCATCTTACCTCTCAAATCCACTCCTCCTCCTAATCTTTCCATCTCGATAGACACCACCACCATCCTCTCTATCACAGAAGACCCACATCTAGATGTTTTCTGACTACTTGTTGCCCTTTACGTCTCACAATCAATTGCAAAATACTGCTGGCTTTTTCTTCATGACATTTCCTGGATTCACTCTTCTGTCTTCACCGATACAGTCATTACTCTGATTCAAGCTTAGAGTCATCATCTCGTGACTGGTTTACTACATCAATGTACTAAGATTTTATCACTTCCTTTCAGTTGATATTCCACGCTGCTGCCCATATCATCTTTGACCCATATCCCTCCATTCCATGACAATATCCAATGGCTCTCCATTTTTTTAAATGCTATTGTTAAGCACTTACTATGTGTCAAACACTGTTCTAAGCACTGGGGTAGATACAAGTTAATTAGGTTGGACACAGTCCCTGTCCCGCGTGGGGTAACCAGTCTAAATAGAAGGGAGAACGAGAACTGAGGCCCAGAGAAGTTGTGACATGCTCAAGGTCACACAGCAGGCAAGCAGCAGAGTCGGGAGTAGAACCAGGTCCTTCTGACTCCCAGTAGACCATGCTGCTTCACTGAGTTCTCAACCAGGTGAGAACTTTTTCTTCCTGATTAATGAGGGGGCGAGGAGGAGTCAGGACCATCTTAGTTGGTTGAGCAGGGTTTTTTCCCACTGGAATTAAACGGCTCGTGAAATTACAGAAGCAAAAGCCGCTATTCCCAGCCTGCCACCCACCCTCCGCTAGAAAGAATAAGTAGATTTTGCCCGGTCCCATTTACATGATGATATTTGGCTCTTGATTTTGAGTGTCGTCGTTTGAGCTTTGACATTATTTTCCGTTTTGTGTCTTGTGATTGGCACAGTGAAATGGGGTATTAGAGAGGGCCCGGGGTGACTCACTGCCTCGGAGTGCGGCAGCTGCCTAGGGCAGACCGCTGCTCTGTCGGGCCATGGAGGCATCTCAGAGACATTTCCAAAGGCGTGAGGCAATGGAGTAGAGCGAAACCTACATAAGGGAAGACACGGGGACTTTTATTCTCTTGTACTGTCCTCTCCTAAGTGCTTAGAAAAGTGCTCTGCACATAGTCAGTGATCAGTAAATATCCTTCATTTTAAGTGTAGCCATATAGACACAGACGTTGATATAAATGTCTACCGGTGTTACTTACTGAGCACCTACTCTGACTTAACATATAGATAGATTCAGTGATAAGTGCCTCTCTCCTCACCCCATTGTTCCCATTATAGGTGTCTTTAGGGTGGATATTGCTCTGGGCCTAAGAGAGCTCCAGAACTTTCCAGAACTTTTGAAGTCACATCGGACGGACAATGGTAGCTCACAAGGTCTTTTCTCCCTTGTCTGTGCTTTTCGTGGAATCAGTGTTTATTTTCAAGATTTAAAATGTCATAAAACAGAGATGGATCATGGCCTACTGGAAAGAACACAGGCCTGGGAGTCAGAGGACCTAGGTTCTAATCCCAGCTTTGCCACTTGTCTGGTGTGGCAAATCACTAAATTTCTCTGAGCCTCAGTTCCCTCATCTGTAGAATGGGGATTAAGACTGAGAGCTTCATGTGGGACATGGACTGTGTCCAATCTGATTAGCTTGTATCTCCCCAGCTCTGCCAAGTGCCTGCTGTGTGACTGTGGGCAAGTCACTTAACTTCTCTGTTCCATGGTTTTCTCATCCGTAAATGGGGAATCGATGCCTGTTCTCCTTCCCCCTTACGTTGTGAGCCCTTTCTGGGATAGGGACAGCGTCTGATCTGTTTAACTTGTACCTATCTCAGCATTTAGCACAGTGCCTAGTGCTTTGTAAGTGCTTAATAAATTCCACAATTACTATTACGATTATGATAATTATTAAACAGTCTTAATTAGGTTGGACAAAGCCTGTGACTCAGTGCTCTCATCCCCTCAGTTAGTTTATTGCTCTGAAACTAAGAATCCTCAGGATTTAAAGTCAAGCTTCCCCCAATTTTTGCCCAGATGGGATTCAACTTGAACTTCAGCAGAAAATAGTTGCTTCTGTGTTTCTTGGGGCAGAAGTTATTCTCTTGGAAGAACCCTAAGAGTTCATGTTGGCCCCAATTTCCACCCTGCACTCAAAATGGCAGGCCAATACGGAGCTATTGTTAGGCATTTCCTAGCAAGGGACAGAGCAGGGTCTGATAATAATAGCAAAAATAGCGGTAACAAAGACCCTTGACTGGTGACACCCATACAGCAAATGCCAGTGGTTTCCCCTGGGCCAAACAGAGGCAAGGGGAGGAAGGGAAGCCAGCTCCATCACCATTTCCCCACCTGCCCCTTCTGTAAACATGCCCCGATAATAATGATAATAATGATAATAATTGTGGTATTTGTTAAATGCTTACTATGTGCCAGGCACAGTGCAAAGAGCTGGGGTAGATACAAGATAAGCAGGTGGAGTGCAGTCCATGACCCACAAGGGGCTCACAGTCTTAATCCCCATTTTACAGATGAGGGAATTGAGGCACAGAGAAGTTAAGTGACTTTCCCAAGAATACACAGCAGACAAGTGGTAGAGCCGGGATTAGAACTCAGGTCCTTCTGACTCCCAGGCCTATGCTATATCCACTAGGTAATGCTGCTTCTCCTATAAAAGTGCTCAATACAGTGCTCTGCACATAGTAAGTGCTCAATAAGTACCATGGATTGATTTTATTGACCTGCTTTTTCTCCTGCCTAGCCCCAGTGTTTGAATGCTCAGTGGTCAGTGATCAGGATGAAATGGAGAGGCAGAACACGACTCGAGGAATTATGGCAGGATGAGTTCATCGTGCAGGAGTAAAGTTCATCTCATGTTTGTAATCAATGTAGCTTTCTTGCCAAAACCTTTCCACATGCCTTCTGCTTCTTAGGCTGTGTACACATAGCCCAGTTCTTAAATCATTCGCATTAACCTGTCAGAGGTATTGCTCCACTATTTTGACATGCTTTCTGAGAACAGAAGGATGGCTTACTGTCCTCAAAAGCAAGCTATTAAATCTTGTCTAAACTTCTCTTTCTGAATTTGAGCTACTGTACAGCAGTTCTTTGATGGAAGCTACTCGGCTCTGCCTTTTTTCTTTTCACTTGGGATCACTTTGCTCTCTTGTTTGCCATTGTCTTTGAAGAATGTATCCAAAAAAAAAAATCTAAGCGTCTTTGAATGGCAAATTTTCCTACTATTTGTACTATTAACAGCTGTTGACATTTGATTACACTCTACCTGCTATGGCCCATTCCTCTAACCCTGGTGGCTCAGCATCCTTCTCTGCAGAGAGTAGCTATGCTAATGTGTTTCCCAGCAGAAGGAGAAATATTGCTCCTGATGTTCTAGTGACCGATCTTTCTCACAGTTAGCGGATTGGGATTAGAAAAAGAACCATTACAACATGTCTTTGAATTTATGCAGCCCTTTGTTTCCCTTAAGCACTGTCATATCATCACCCCAACTCCTTCTCCGTGGCAGAATTTAGGATCGTAGATGAGGTTATTTGTCCAACACTTCCTGGCAAGCCCATGTCAGGGGTTGGACCAAAAGCCAGGTCTCCTGGTTGCTGGATTTTTGCTCTTCCTAGTAGATGCTGATGCCCGGTTCTACTGCAAGGTTAATCTTTGCAGTGGCCTAACTTCTCTCCCCTATGAAAGGTGTTTGTTCTCACATGGCCCTCTTCTGAGGAGTCACCGGTCCATCCTCTAAGCACTCAATAAATACAATTGAATGAATGAATGAGAGTCGAAAGGAAGGATATGGGCAGGGAATGTGTCCGTTCGTGGTTATATTGTACTCTCCCAAGAGCTTTAATACAGTGCTCTGCACACGGTAAGCACTCAATAAATACAACTGAATGAATGAGCGAATATCAAGGGTTAAAGAAGCAGCGTTGCTTAACGGAAGGAGCACCGGCTTTGGAGACAGAGGACCTGGGTTCTAATTCTGTCTCCGCCACTTGTCTGCTCTGTGACCCTGGGCACTTAACTTCTCTGGGCCTTATCTCATCTGCATAATGGGGATTAAGACTGAGTTCAACCTGATTAACCTATGTCTATCCCAGTGCTTATTACATTATTAGTTATGCCCCCAACAAATGCCATTAAAAAAACACAAACGAACCCATTCTTCTCTCCTAATATTAATAATTATAATTGTGGTATTTGCCACAATTACCTAGTGTTTACCAAGTGTTTACCAAGTATTGAGGTAGATACAAGTTAATCTTTGTCTCACACAAGACTCACAATCTAAGTAGGAGGGGAGAATAGGTACTCAATCCCCATTTTTCAGATAAGGAAACTGGTGACTTGCCCAAGGTCACACAACAGGAAATTGGTGGAGCCAGGATTAGAACCCAGGTCCTCCGACTCCCAGGCCGTGCTGTTTCCACTAGGTCATTCGGCTTCTCCTCTGGTTCTCATATCTTTCTCATCTTCCACTCTCATTTCAGAATTAGTGGAGCGGGTGAGATGAGAGTGTTTATAGAACTGCTTATAGCTGAGAGTCAATGTCAAGGTCTGGCCTACTGAACTCGAAAGAAGGTTTCTAATTGGTGATTTGTTTCACTCCAAGACTCCCGAAGGTGCCTCTCCGACCACCCAGTCAGAGAATGCCATCTTAAATTGGTTTAAGAAATTAATCCAAGAATGGTGAATCCCATAATGAAACAGAGGGTAAAGTCAAGATGAAAGCATCACGTTAATGGAGTCCAGGTTTACTGTATATTTTTTTTTTTCTAAAGAAGATCCAATGAATCTGTACTTTACCTGTCACAAGCTCAGTTCAGGTGTTTTTTCCTACCTCTTCTAACAGATTCAATACCTGTTCTCTCTCCTACTTAGATGGTGAGGCCTAGGTAAGCCCACCCTGGTTATCTTGTATCCAAAGAGCAGTTCCTTTGAGTTAACTGGGTTAAGAGTAGAGAAGCAGTGTGACCTAGCAAAAGGAACACGGCCTGGGAGTCAGAGGGCCTGGGTTCTAATCCTGGCTCCATCACTTGTCTGCTGTGTGATCTTGGGCAAGTCACTTCTCTCTGCCTCGGTTCCCTCATCTTCAAAATTGGGATTTAATACCTGTTCTCCCTCCTACTTATTATCATTATGGTATTTGTTAAGTGCTTTCTACGTGTCAAGCAGTGTTATAAATGCCAGGGTAGAAACGAGTCAGTCAGGTTGGATCCGGTTCCTCTCTCACGTGGAGTTCACAAGTCTAAATGCTACTGTGAGCCCCAAATGGGACCTGGTTATCTTGTATCTACCCCAGTGTTTAGCACATAGTAAGTGCTTAACAAACACCACTATTATCAGTATATAAATTATATTATATAAAATACATTCTATAATATCATAGTATAATATATGAATAAATCAATGGTATTTATTGAGGGCTTACTAGTAACAATGATTTTCATTTACTTTGGATGGTGATCTTTGGTGACTCATTTGTACTCCAAAAATCATTCAACTAAAATTTACCCTGAAAGGCACATTTTCTCCATCTTCTTCTTTATCAACCTCTTTGCTCCTCCTTTTTCTGACAATTGCAGGTAACCTACTGTTTCATATAGGTAAAGTTCCATGAGCAGGACCTGATCTGTTGCTCTCCAACCCCACAGTGGACCAAATCCAAAAGAAAATGCTCTTAGAAGCAGAGAGAACTCAGGAAGAACTCAGCTGGAGGGATTTCAAAACCCTGCTACTGATTTTCCAACCTATCAGCACCATCCCTGGAAAGGGTCATTTTCTTTTTTAACTCCTATCTTCAGCATGGATGCTTGCACATATATGCATTTGAAATATTCAAGTTTTTATTCGGGTACTTCATCCTGATACATCAGTATTACTTCCTGTAAAATCCTTGTTCTTCCCCTTCCCTCGACTATTTGTAACTCAATTTTGCTTGTCTTCCTCATTAGATTGTATGCTCTTGCCTCATTTCCATTGTCCCCTCCCTAGCCCATTGTTCAGAGATTTGCCCTCAGTCTACACTCAACAAACACCATTGGTTGATTGATTTTAAAGAAAATCATCTGTCCTGGTTGGTTTGGAATCTTTCAGGTTTTCCTTCAGCTCTACAGTTCCATCTCTCATGTACCAACTGTAACAGGAAAATATAGCATCACTATAATCATCTATTGCACCGACATCATTCGCAGTGCAAATCCTCACAACAGTTGTTCCTAAAAATGAATTCCCAGCTCGGCACATATTTTGTCTTATCTCAGTGTTCGCTCACAGCGCAATTCAAGAACATTCATGCAATCCTATAACTTATTTCTACTACACAGCAAACGATGTATTCTACGAAAGTCAAATGTTTTCAGAGTCAACATAATCATAACACCCCATTTTTTTGACCCATGTGTCCATTTACAGTTTGCTTATAATTGCTTCACAGAGATGGTAATTTATACACTACAATATGGTTTTATTGATTTATCAGTAACAAAATACACTAAGCATACTCAGTAAACTGGAAAAGCTAGCTCTGGGGCTACTATTGTATAACAGCAGCTTGTTGTGGAATACTTCAGAACAAAATCAAAATGTTGGCATAGGCAAGATAAATGGTGTAAACCAGATGAACAAAACTAATATTTAGTAAGGCCAATAATACAAACAAATGAGGTCTTAGAGGTGTGCATTATGCCTAAGTCTAAGGAGCCTATTTGTCTAGGACATAGCCAACCTCTGTGTCAAACTATTAAATTCCCCTTTTGGAAATGTTTCGTTGTTTGAAGAAGTGTAAGAAATCCTTTAAGACTTTCTTTATAAACTGCCAAAAAAAATAAAAAATAAAAAAACTCTGAGAAAAATGCTTTGCTTTTCATATTTGCATCTAAATGAAATGAGTTCACAGGGTTTGTATTGGCTTTACTAAGTGGTATTTGGGTTGGAAGCAATGGTGATAAGCTGTTTTTTATTTGGATGAAGGAATGAAAATAGATTGCTTATTTAATAATAGAAACATTTCTTTAAATATGCAATAGGGGCGAAGCTGTATCTAAAAGATAACCACACAATGAACATTCCAAAACAAAGCCAGGCTTTTTAACAAGCTGGATACATTTCAATAAATGGTGAAGAGAGTGAATGAGGATTTTCTGAGTGTCCTTTAGCCCCCAACCCAGAAATATATATTGAAGAATGGATGTAGTCTCTGTCCTCAAGAAGCTTATAATCACCTTCACCTTCATCATCATTATCAGTCGTATTTATTGAGCACTTACTATGTTCAGTGTACTGTACTAAGCACTTGGGAGAGATCAATACAACAGACTTGGCAGAACGCATTCCCTTCATTCTCCTCCTCCGCCTCCTCATCTTCATCAGTATTTACTGAATCCCCAAAGCCTGTCCTGAGCACTATATTAAGTGCTTGGGCCCAAATTAGTAGAAGACAAGATCCTTGGACCTCAAAGAATTTACAGTCTATGAGCAAGACAAGCAGAACAAGATGACAGACTGACAGCCTAAGTGCAAGAGTAAGGCCATGGAAAAAAAATGATAACAGAAGTAGGCAATTGAATAGAGAAGTAAATAGATCAGATTGAAATTCATATAAGTAATTAATGTTAATTCACTCATTCATTAAAATGTATTTATTGAGTGCTTACTGTTCAAGGTGATTGATGAGATGACATGATTATTATTATTACTACTACTAATAATAATGGCATTTGTTAAGTATTTACTATGTGCCAAGCACTGTGCTAAGTGTTGGGGTAGATACAAAGTAATCAGGTTCTCCTACGTGGGGCTCACAGTCTTAATCTCCATTTTACAGATGAGGTAATTGAAGCACAGAGAAGTTAAGTGACTTGTCCAAAGTCACACAGCTGATAAGTGGCAGAGCTGGGATTTGAACCCAAAGGAATCAGTTAAGGAACGCTTCCTGCAGAGGTGACTTTGTACGAGACTTTGAAAATAATGAGGAATACGGTTTGGTGGATTATGCTTGTTAAGCACTTACTATGTGCCACAAACTGTACTAAATTCAGGGGTAGATACAAGATAATCAGGTTGGACAACATCTCTGTCCATATGGTGCTTACAACCTAAGTGGGGGTGGGGGGAGGATTTAATCCCCATTTTAATAATAATAATAATTATGGTATTTGTAAAGTGTTTAGTATGTGCCAAGTGCCGTTCTAAGCACTGAGACAGATTCAAGGTAATCAAGTTGGACATTGTCCCTTTCCCACATGGGGCTCATAGCCTCAATCCCCATTTTACAGATGAGGTAACTGAGGCACAGAGAAGTTAAGCTCAGCCACTTGTCAGCTGTGTGATTGTGGCAAGTCACTTAACTTCTCTGTGCCTCAGTTACCTCATCTGTAAAATGGGGATTAAGACTGTGAGCTCACGTGGGACAATCTGATTCCCCTGTGTCTACCCCAGCGCTTAGAACAGTGCTCTGCACATAGTAAGCACTTAACAAATACCAACATTATCATTATTAAGTGATTTGCCCAAGGTCACACAGCAGACAGGAGGCAGAGCTGGAATCAGAATCCACAGCCTCTGACTCCCAAGTCTGTGATCTTGCCACTAGGCCATGCTGCTTCTCTAATCATGGTTTGGAGATGGAAGAGATACAACTGAGGAACAGTCCAAGGTTAGTTTGGGAGGAGAGAAGAGGATCAGTTGGAAGGAAGTCTGAGGAGAGTGCATAGTCAGGAGAAAATCTAACAGTGAAGACAAGATAAACACTCAGTGAACGTAATTATGTGACTAGATATAATAATTACAGGAATGACTGGAGAGGGGAGGAGCGAGGCACAGATGATGCTGGTTGGCTGGAGAATAGGGGAGGTTATTCGGTCGGACCTTGAAAAGAACAGCGGCGGGTGTACCGAGAATTTAACAGGAGTTTTGACTGAAAGAAGGTTCAAGGGGGAAGAGAGAAGACTGAAAGCCAGGGCTACAGGAAACAGGCTGGTCTGGAATGGAAGGGGTGAAGCTTGATAAGCTCCTGGTGGGCAGGGAACACACCTACTAACTCTGCTACCCCAAGCGCTTACCCCAGTGCTCCGCACACAGTAAGTGCTCAAAAAATACCACTGAATGACTGATTGATAATAGATGAGGGCAACCAATGTGTAGAAGCCATTGGAGGCTAGTTATAGAGGCAATCGAAGCGCCTCAAGCTAGAAATGGATTGTCAGTTTGCTAGGAAAATTCTCATCTGTTGGTTTCATGGCTCTCTACCTGCTGTCTTCCCCTTACTTTTCCACTCTCTTCTCCAACTACACCCTAAATCACATTTTTTGCTCCTCCCCGGCTCCTCCCTAATCTTACATCATGCATAACTCTCCCATTTCCAACACACCAGTCATGTCCTTTCTCCTACTCCTCCCTCCTCAGATCCCCATAATCACATCCCTCTCCACCTTCAAAGCCTCCTAAAAAAATATTACTCTGGCTTTCCCTCATGTATGGGCAGGGAACATGTGAACTAATTCTTTTGCAATGTACTCTCCTAAGGGCAGTAGAGTGCTCTGCATGTAGTAAGTACTCAATAAATACCACTGATTGACTATGGAGGTTAGAGTATTCCTGGCCTATTTCAACTGAACGGTATCACCAAGATCAAGCAATTATTCGCTGCAGAACATTGGACTGCAGAGCACTCAGGGAACACACAGTCAAAAGAAAAGGCACAGTCGCTGGCCTGGAGGAATTTATAATTTTTTTTTAATGGTACCTCTTAAGCGCTCACTATGTGCCTGGTGCTGTACCAAGCGCTGGGGTAAGTACAAGTTAATCACGTTGGACACAGTCCAGGTCCCACATGAGGCTCACAGTCTTAGGCCCCATATTACTGATGGGGTAACTGAGGCACAGAGAAGTTAAATGACTTACCTAAAGTCACACCACAAGAAAGGCGGCAGAGTCAGAATTAGAACTCTGGCCCTCCGACTCCCAGGCCTGTACTCTTTCCGCTAGGCCGTACGGCTTCTCAATCTAATGCAGTTGGATCTGTTCCCTTTAAGTACTTCATATGCACCCCGCCTTCAGCCCCATAGCACCTATGTACATATCTGTAACTTATTTTATTGTCTGTCTCCCCCTCCCCCTCTAAACTGTAAGCTCTTTGTGGAACATGTCTACCAGCTCTGTTCTATTATACTCTCCCAAGCGCTTAGTACAGTACCAAGCACTCAGTGAGGCCTTGATAAATACCCCTGATTGATTAATTGCATGGTTAATGCAGGAGTGAAGGCACAAATTCAATATTCTAGATATAAGAGAATCAAAATTAATAATGGACATATTTGGGTAAATTAAATCAGTTACAAACAGAAATGCACATGAATATTGAGGTGGCTAATAGGATGACACAACTGTGCAGATGGAGGATTAATCGGGGAATGTCAACTGGAACAAGTATTTTTTTTAGAAAGTCTTTGAAGGAGGGGAAAGCTATGGTTTGGTGAAGCTGAAAGGTGAGGATGTTTCAGGAGCTGGATGGGTTAAGGCACAAGTAAGGGCTTATGGCCCCTCTCAGGATCACACCTGGAGAGTTTCCAGTACTCTACCAGTCTCTGCCACGGGAGGGAAAGTCAAGCAGAGGCGTACCCACTCCATTTCTAGCTTGGGCAGTGGCTAGAGCGGAAGGCAATCTGCTACAAGTCAAACCTCACCTGTGCTGGGCAGCAGCGGCAAGGGAGAGAGTTGGGGGCGGAGAAGGCAGTGGTAAACCACTTCCATATTTTGACCAAGAAAACTCTATGGATATACTACCAGAACAGTTGCAGAAGGAGAGCGGAACGTTCTGGGAGAGATGTGTACTTGGAGTCGCTATGGGTCAGAGACGACTCGACAGCATAAGACAAGACACGGCTTATGGACAGTAGGCTTGGGAGCAACAGATGAACAGGAAATGTATCGGGGAAGGGCAAAGAACACTAGCTGGAGATTAGCAGAAGAGAGCAGATCAGTAAGAAAGCCAGCAGGTGGAGAGCTTTGAAGCCAATGACTAATAATAACTATTACAATAATAATAGTGTGTGGTATTTGTTAAGCTCTTATTATGTAACAACCACTGTATTAAGCGCTGGGGTAGTTACAAGGAAATCAGGTCAGCCACAGATCTTATTCCACATGGGGTTCACAGTCTAAGCAGGACAACGAAAGGATATTTAATTGCCGTTACACAGATGAGGAGGCACCCGGAAGGGATTTTGCCACAGTGTTTTTTGTGGGGTTTTTTTACTGTTTATTAAGCTCTTACTATGTGCCAGACACTATACTAAGCGCTGGGATATTTACAAGGTAATCAGGTCGGACACAGTCCGTGTCCCACGTAGGGCTCAGGATATTAATCCCCATTTTCCACTTGGGGGAACTTAGGGACAGAGAAGTTAAGTGACTTGCCCAAGGTCACACAGCTAAGAGGTGGTTGATCCAGATTTAGAACCTAGACCCTTCTGACTCCCAGGCCCGTGCTCTAGCCATTAGGCCACGCTGCTTCTTGATGACAAGTAGCACAGCAGAAATTAGAACTCAGTTTCCCTGACTCCCAGGCTCATGCTCTTCCCATTAAGCACATGACTAGAAATATTTGCTTCACGTGAGAAGCAACGGGAGAACCAGTGGATGCTTTGGAAGAGAGGAGTGATGTGCTCTGATCAGCCTCATTTGTAAGATAGTTTGGCAAAAAGGGAGAGGGACAGAAACTCCATTCAGAGATCTCTGCTCTGAGCCCATCATCGGGCAGCTAAAATTAGAGGCATTTTTCCCAGATGCATTAACTTGCACTTGATCACATTAAAACTCATCTGATTCTCCAGGCTGGTCCAAGAACTCAGTTCATATGGTCTTCCTGGAGATTTTACCATGAAGAGAGGGATCGTCATGGCATTTTACCACCCAGCAGAGCTTAGTGTCCTTTGTAAACTTTGCGATGTCACCGCATGCCCCCTCTTCCAGATTATTTCTGAAGATGTCAAACAAAACTGGTCCTAGCACTGATCCCTGGGGAACCCCACTATTTACATTTCTCCCTGCCGAAAAGTGGCCGTTTATCCCTGCCCTTTATTTCCCATCTCTTTTAGCCAGTTGGAATATTCCTTCCAGACGCATGATTATTCAGTTATTTTTCAAAGCCTTTGATGTGGATCCTTGTCAAAGGCCTTTAGAAATCCTAAATATATTATGCCAACTGTTTTCCCTTTCTGCATATACTTGTTGACCCTTTCAGAGGACCCTGGCAGATTAGCGAGGCAAGATTTCCCTCTTCCCCACAACAGGTTGTGTTTTTCTAAGTGCTCACTGATCCTAAACTTCATTATTGATTCAACTAATTTGGCTGATACAGAAGTAGGAGTAATGGTATTTACTGAGCACCCACTGAGTTTAATACACTGTACTAAGCACTTGGGAAAGTACAACAGAAGCACAAGACGTTTTCCCTACGCTCAGGGAGTTTATACTTTAACAGGGAGACAGACGTAATGTATTTGCAAACAGTGGAACCGGGATGAATGATTGAACATATAATTGAATTCACAAGGGGTGAAGATTCATTCATTCATTCAATAATATATATTGAGCGCTTACTATGTGCAGAGCACTGTACTAAGCGCTTGGAATGTACAATTCGGCAACAGATAGAGACGACCCTGCCCAATGACAGGTTCACAGTCTAAACGACAGTTGGAGGGGCCTCAAATTTGTATTTCTGCCTACCACTGTGTAAAGTACTTTATATACATTAATCACTCAATTAATCAATGCTATTTATTGAGGGTTTACTGTGTGCCAAGCGCTGAACTAAGCACTTGGGAGAGAAGCATCCAACAGAGTTGGTAGACATGTTCCCTGCTCACAAGGAGCCTGCAGTCCAGTGGGGAAGATAGACATTACTATAAATAAATATATTCCGGAGATATACAGAAGTGCTTTGGGGACGAGGGTGGGATGAATAAAGGGTACAAATCCAAGTGCAAGTGTAATACATTGTATTTAGTAAGTACACACTTAATAAATACAAGGCCTACCAGATTATTTGGGACAGAAGGTCTGTAATTCACAGGATCACAGCTGGAGAATACGAGAACACAGCATGAGAAGCAACATGGGCCTGGGAGTCAGAAGGACCTGGGTTCCCTGCTTTCTGACCTTGAGCAAATCACTTCACTTCTCTGTGCCTCAGTTTCCTCATCTCTAAAATGGGGCTTAAGACTGCGACTGCCGTAAAGCTCACCTCCTCCAAGAGGCCTTCCCAGACTGAGCTCCCCTTTACCCTCTGCTCCCTCTACCCCCCCTTCACCTCTCCACAGCTAAACCCTCTTTTCCCCTCTTTCCCTCTGCTCCTCCCCTTCTCCCGCCCCCTCCCCTCAGCACTGTACTGGTCCGCTCAACTGTATATATCTTCATTACCCTATTTATTTTGTTAATGAGATGTACATCGCCTCGATTCTATTTATTTGCTATTGTTTTAATGAGATGTTGATCCCCTTGATTCTATTTATTGCCATTGTTCTTGTCTGTCCGTCTCCCCCGATTAGACTATGAGCTCGTCAAAGGGCAGGGACTGTCTCTATCTGTTGCCGATTTGTACATTCCAAGTGCTTAGTACAGTGCTCCGCACATAGTAAGCGCTCAATAAATACTATTGAATGAATGAATGACAGGGACTGTGTCCAACCTGATTAGCTTATATCTACCCTAGCGCTTAGCACAGTGCCTGGCTCATAGTAAGTGCTTAACTACCACTAAAAAAAAAAATCTGTTCAGGGATGAGTATCACACTGGCAATCCTCCAGTCTTCCCGGACAGATGCTGTTTGTAACAGTAGGTATTCCAAAACTGCCCTTCTGAGTAGAAGCAGGACTAATAGCAGAATCGGTACTTTCAGAGTACCCACTTTGTGCAGTACGCTGGACAAGCCCTTGGGAAGGGCAGAATAAGAAGCTCCCTGCCCACAGGGAATTTACACTCTAATGTGAGAGACATATATTAAATATTGTCAGTGGTAATCAAATCAAGAATTGAATAGACGATTGGATAGGCATATATTCAAGAGGTCTGAAGATGGATAGAAGCGCATCAAGCATTCTGTATCCAGCACTATTCTATGCATCAAGCACTGTTCCAAGCGCTGGGGTAGATAAAAGCTAATCATGTTGGACATGGCTGAGGGATTTATATGGCATAGGGTGCTGGGAAATTAATCTGAGAAGGTTTGTTGAAGGAGATGGATGCCATCTTGCCCTGGGGATTTGATTATATATAGTTTATCAGTTTATAGAGAGCTTATTCATTTATTCATTCATTAATCATATTTACTGAGCACTTACTGTGTGCAGAGCACTGTACTAAGCGCTTGGAATGTACAATTCAGCAACAGATAGAGACAATTCCTGCCCAACACTGGGCTCACAGCCTCCGACCTATTTGTTATAACAATTTGGATTTGAGTCTTTGAGGAAGACTCAGTATTGCTTTGCAAGTGCATTTTTCACACAGGCTCCAATCCTGACAAAATATCAATCAATCAATCAATCAAATTTATTCAGTGCTTACTGTATGCAGAACACAGTACTAAATCTCATCATTTATCTCCTGATTGGTTTCTGGTAATGGCTTGAGGTAGAGTCTATTTCAATCAGTTAATCAATCAGTGGTATTTATTGAGAGCTTACTGTGTGCGGAGCACTGTACTAAACACTGGGGAGAGTACAATTCAACAGAAACTTTCCACGTCCACAATGACTTTACAGTATAGTGACCGTATTTTAAAGGGATTTTTCTAAGACTACACCCACATTAGGCCAACTCTTTCCTGCCTCTCCTTATCCATCCAGGCACCCAAGATGTGGGGATTTTATTTTTAAAATAATCACCACAAATGGATGGTGTTTGTTCTCTAAATAACCTAGTGAATACCAGCACAGATCTATTCTGTGATAAAATCCCAAAATTCAGAGACGTGTTCCACCAATTTAGTTCACCCTCTGGATTTTGGGAAAGATTCTTCCCTATGTTATACTTGCATTTTTTTTCTTTTAGTTGTTTGCACGAAGAACAAATGCTGTCCTATCACTCCTTTGTGTTCCCATTTTCTAAAACTATTTGTGTAAACTGTGCAGTACAACTCGATACAGTTAGTTAATTACCAGAAACCATTGTTCTGGATTTCCCAGACATTCTGAGGACCACTTAAAATACAAGGAAAGCATGTATTTCCAAGGTTTAGATTAGAACAGAGAGATCAGGAAAACATTTCTTTATTACTTTAAAGTTATAATACTCTCCTCAATATAAAACTTGCTTCTTTTGCTAAAGTCTTTTACCTGATTTAATTCAGTCTGTTCTTGAGGGAGTTGCAAAGAATTGAAAATTTCATAATTTTAATTAATATTCCTTAATTATGGGTGCTGGAGGAAAATAATACATGATGAATGCATACATATACATGCGTACATATGTGTGTATATAAAAGCACACATTTTATATTTTCCTGAAGCACCTATTGCCAAAGTAAGGAATGTGAATAGCAATTATGAGAATGGCATTTGCCCAGAAGTAATCAAAGTAGGCCATCTAATAAAATCCGAACCCCATTTTTGTCTGTCGCTTTCAAAATGTAAATTGTCCTCGACCAAACATAATCTTCCCATTAAAATCATCATTTTTTTGCGGTTGAAAATCTCCAAAGACTTTAGACCTCCACAGAAAAGATACACATTTTATCCTTTTCTGAGACTCTGACCTGTATCCTCATCCAAAAATGAGCACCACATCTTTATGTTATTAAATCTTTGTTTTGATCTATTAGTATTCACCAAAGTGCCATTTTACAAAACCCCTCACTGAATAGGCGAGGCTGGAGGTGACCATCTGCAGCCTTAGAGCCGGCGTTTGAATTGATGAAAAGAGCTTTGTGTGTTCATTGCCAAGTTTGATTCTTCCAAGCATTAGGCATTCCCCTCAGATCGCATCAATGAAGCGGACTCTCTTACACTCATGTGGTAAATTCTCTTCTCCTCATGGTTTCCTTTGCCAGCTACCCTCCAGAATGACTATTGCGTCTTAGTCGCATTCTTCTCGCAGCTGTGTTAAAAAAGAGCATCAGGGCATCTTCCTAAAACTCATATGTGTATCTGGTCAGTCTCCTGTCTCAGGGTCACCTCACATTGTGGTGAGATTATACAGATATTCATTCTTGTTGAACTGCATTGCTCAGCTCATTCTGGGAAAGATTAGATCCTCTAGTCAGGAACGGAGGGTGTCTTGGGACGTCGATGTGAAATGCATACAACTCAGCCCAGAAAGCGGATTCGTTTATCTTAAGGGGAGAGGGGGTTTCGAACTTTTAATACGTTCACACGTCACACACCAATTTTATGCCCTATCACCTCAAACCTGAGCATAAAGTGAAATTTTAAACGTTTTTAGCTCACGTCCCGTTAACTGTGCACCTTGCGGTCAGAGCAGGAGCCGAAGACTCTCAGAGGTTCTGCGAGTCACAGTGTTAGAAATGCAAAAGCCACTTTTCTAGCCAAACTAACATCCCAAGGTTCCAATAACACTTTTGCTTAGCTTTGTTACTGTGACCTCACAGAATCCATGTGCTAAGACAAAGGTCCATCCCCATGTATAACTGTAAAGCCAGAGCATATTTAGAACTGAAGTGCGGAATACGTTGTTGAATTAGGCACAGATGCAGAAATTTGGATTTTGAGTGTATCAACTCTGTTTTACTATACTCTCCCAAACAGTACAGTGTTCTGCACACAGTAAGAGTTCAATAAATACCATTGATGATGATGTTGTGCCTAGGGGAGAATAGTAGGGGTGGATGCTGGTGGACCGCTTCTAGAGCAGCAGCTCGGGCTAGTGGAGAGGGCATGAACCTGGGAGTCAGAAGGACCTGGGCACTAATCCCAGCTCCGCCACTTGTCTGATGTGTGACCTTAGGCAAGTCACTTAACTTCTTTATGCCTCAGTTACCTCATCTGTAAAGCGGGGATTACTACTGTGTGCCCCAGGTGGGACACAGACTGCGTCCCACTTGATTAGCTTGTATCAAGACCGTAGACTGTAAGCTCATTACAGGCAGAGAACGTGTCTGCTAATTCTGTAGTACTATACTCTCCCAAGTGCTTAGTACAGTACTCTGAACATAGTAAGCACTCAATAAATACTATTGATTGATTGATTTACTCCAGCCAGCGCTTAGTAAAGTGCATGGCACCGAATAAGCACTTGATAAATAGCACACACAAAAAATAGACACCGTACTGCCTAGCTGGCAAAACTCAGTGACACAAGTTCTGGATTCCTGATTTAAACTGTTGGCTTCTTGGGTTGAATCTGCAAAGAGATTCAAAATGATTTGCATTTCTTTTTGTATATGTGTCTCAAGAGCACAGTCATCTGCAGGGAGTAGTTTCTGAATGTCTGTCTCAAAGACATTTGGTTCTCTCATCGTAGCCTGCTGTGCCGGAGGAATTTCCCAGTGAAATGGAACCATAGCCTGACTCCACCTTCTACATTCCTGTTGAATCCCAAAGCAGAGTGGCATGCGATAGGTTGGGGAAGGCAGCATGGCTTAGTGGAAAAGGCAGGAGACGGGGAACGAGGAGACGCTCGATCTGGCCCCGGATATTCCACTTTGTCTGCTGTGTGACCTTGGACAGGTTACTTAACCTTTCTGTCTCTTTTCTCAATTGTAAAATGGGGACATGGCATCTGCCTTCTCGACCTCTTAGATTGTACGTCTTGTGGGGGACAAGGACTGCGGCTGAGCTGCTCATCTTGTATCTACCTCAGACTTTAGCACAGTACTTGGTATATGATAGTGTCATATTTATTATTATTGAACAGGAAATATCTGATTTATGGCTGCACTGGAAAGGATCAAACAGAGGCGGCAGAGGAGGTGGAAAATTTCTACATCTCTTCGACTTTGCTGTTCCACCACTGGTCACTCATGGCTCTTATTAAGATATGCTAATCCTGTTCCAGATTTTGGAAGGTTCCTATTTTGTCAGCCATGGGAAGCTTCAAGGTGTAAACTCCTCCTCTAGACTGCAAGCTCCTTCTGGGCAGTGAACATGTCTATTAACTCTGCTCTGCTGTAGTCTCCCACATGCTTGGTATGGTGCTGTATTTGGATTTCACAAGCTAAACAGGTATTTAGGTAATTTTAAGGCACATAATACAACAGTGGTATTTATTGAGGCTTATTATGTGCAGAGCACTGTACTAACCACTTGGGAGAGTACAATACAATATGGTATTGGTGAATACAATTCAGTACAATAATATAATCAGATTGCATTTACTTGTTTAAGCAGAGATTCCTCCATTTTTGTGAAAAAATCAATCAGTGGTATTTATTGAGCATTTACTTTTCCTGGCATTAAGTGCTTACTATGTGCCAGGCCCTGGACATAGCTCTGGGATAGATACAAGTTAATCAGGTTGGACACAGTCCATGTTCCACATGGGGCTCACAGTCTTAATCCCCATTTTATAGATGAGGTAACTGAAGACCAGAGAAGTGAAACGACGTCATACGGCAGACAAGTGGCAGAGGAGAGATTAGAATGCAGGTGTTTCTGACGTCCAGGCCCGTGCTCTATCCACTAGCCACCCTGCTGCATGCAGAGCACTGTCTAAGCACTTGGGAGAGTACACCCAAGAAAACAAATCAAACACTGTGACACTGGCGATCTATCACTCACTGGCTGCTTTGGGGGAACTCAAGCCAGTCTTCGAAGTCCTCAATCCAAACCGACACTGGGAAGAGAACAAACATCTCCAATTCTCAGTGTTGAATTACACGGAGACGCGACGCTGCAGATTTACGAGTTCCTTTTCAAAGTTAATTATTTTGTCAGGTTTGCATCCACAGCCCTGCGCTCTGCCAACACACGATGGTGGGAGCAAACATTCCAGCTCGCTTGCCAAGGCAAATTTCCTTCTTTGAAGGATTGCTAGGATTCGCCTGCACCAAAGACGAGTTGAAGAGAAGTTCTGGGTAAAGTTCTAACTTCCCTCCCCAAGAGTATAATAAAAAAGCAGTCAATCGACTTTATTTTCCCATTTTATTTTGAATTATGGTAGAAATACTTGGGCCTGTCAAACTTTCTCTCTCTCTCAGAGGGAACCATTTGATCAAGTCTTTCAAAGATTCTAGATGAGACCAAATTTTGACAGATCACGAATGACCGAGGTGAAGGTACTGCCCTTGTAAAAATAATTAATTCTCTTGAACTCAGAAAACTATTTGGGAAACTTTCACTGAGGTTACTTTACATAGTTACTCATGACAGTGCCAAAGCCGGAAGCAAAATTAAAGAGTCGGGCAAAGTTTTACGAAAACACAGTAGTCACTTTTACCGAAAGGATGTGGAAATGCTCAGGGCTCCTTTCTAGCACCCAATCACCTACCCCGTTTCATAATTCAACTTCAAACAGATTAAGCAGTGAGTCTGTAGAAAGTTCTTTTTTTAAAATGGTATTTAAGTGCTTACTATGGGCTGAGTGTTGTTCTAAGTGCTAGGGTAGAGGAGAGTTTATCAGGTTGGATGCAGTCTCTGTTCCACATGGGGCTCACAGTCTAAGTAGGAGGGAGGAAGATTGAACCCCCATTTTACAGTTCAGGAAACTGAGGCATGAGAAGCAAAGCGATTTGCCCAAGGTCACACAGCAATCAACCAGTCCCTTGTATTTATGGAGAGCTTACTGTGTGCAGACACTGAACTAAACACTTGGTACAATACAACAATAAAAGAGTTGAAAGACAGTTCCCTGCCCACAGTGAGTTTACAAGATCACACAGCAGGCAAGGGGCAGAGCCCGAGATTAGGACTCTTCTCTTCTGCCTCCCTGTTCTGTCTACATTCACAAGCCACACTGATTCCCCAAGTAGTATGGAACACAACCTACTCACAACACAACATGAAACCCAGCTCACAACTCCAAGACAATACTCAGCTTCACTGGTCGGGCCAGTTGAGGAGAATGGATGACACTTGGGTATCCATATAGCTGAGCCAGCTTTTTGTTGTTTTTTAAATATGATCCTTATTAAGTGCTTACTATGTGTCAAGCACCGTCCTAAACCCTGGGGTAGATGCAAGTTAATCAGATCAGAGTCCCTGTCCCACGTGGGGATCCCATTCTAGGTTGAATTGAAATGGGACTCAGGCAATCGGGAAGAGCAGAACAAACATTTTCAAGACATGGAGAAGCAAGATTTCAAACTGCATGGAGTAGGTAGGGGTGACCCTCGGATAGTCGTCGACAGAACAGCAGCAGTGTAGCCTAGTGGAAGAGCACGGGCCTGGGAGTCAGAGGACCTGGGTTCTAATCCTGGCTCTGCTAATTGCTTGCCGTGTCGCTTTCGGCAAGTCATTTCACTTCTCTGTGCCTCAGTTTCCTCAACTGTATAATGGGGATTCAATCCTACGCCCTTCTACTTGGACTGTGAGCCCCGTGTGGAACCGGGACTATGTCCAACCTGGTAAAACTTGTAGCTACCCCAGGGCTTAGAACATATAATAAGCGCGTAACAAATACCATTAAAAAAATAAAACCAGCCTGATGTATGGCCTTCAGGAGAGGGGTTATCCGCTTGAGAGGAGGGAAACTTAGAGAAAACCAGGAGATGAAGAGGCAGAACGGAAAACAAGAACAGGTTCTGAGAGTGTGATATCAGCCTGGGAGAAAAAACAACAGAACAATCCTTGCATGCTCACTGCGTGGAACCAACTATTCGTCAAGGAAAGGCCTTTTCGATTATACCCGTCGCGTGGATAGACTCACACGCCGCTGGTTGTGTTAACTTTACAAACTAAGAGAGCTCTGAATACAACGCTGAGTGTTATTTCCTGGTTGGAAGTCAAGCATGCTGGGAGGGGCATTAACTTGCCCCAAGACCTTGGTGTATCGCTTCAGTGGTTGCATAGTGTAGGCAGCGAGGTAGCGGGGTGTGAAATCGTGCCTACGTGGTTTGAAGGGCTTAGAGCTCCTCCCAAGTTACTCTCCGTCCCTAGAAGGCTTGGGCTCGATAATATTTACACTTTCTGAACATATAGTGCTATGAGATGCACAAAACCTCAGAAGCAACATGGCCTAGTGGACAGAGCACGGGCCTGGGAGTCAAAAGACCTCGGTTCTAATCCCGGCTCAGCCCCTTGACTGCTGCGTAACCCTGGCCAAGTCACTGCACTTCTCTGTGCCTCAGTTAACTCAACTATAAAACGGGTATTAGTACCGTCAGCACCATGTGGGACAGGGCCTGGGTCCAACCCGATTAGCTTGTATCTATCCTTGAGCTTAGTACAGTGCCTGGCATATAGTAAGTGTTTAACAAATACCACTAAAAAAGGCAAACAAAAAACAGAACAAAAACCCTAGAGCTTGAATACTGGCAGGTTCCACGTGGCCTAGTGGAAAGAGCACAAAAGGACATCTGGGTTCTTATCCTACCTCTGCAAGCTCTGTGACCCTGTCAAGTCACTTAAGTCCTCTGTGCCTCTCTTTCCTCATCTGTAAAATGGGAATTCAATACTTTTTTTAAATGGTATTTGTTAATCGCTTACTATGTGCCAGGCACTGGGGTAGTTACAAGATAATCAGGTTGGACCCAATCTCACGGTCTTAATCCCCCATATACAGATGAGGTAACTGAAGTCCAGAGAAGTAAACTGACTTACCTGAGGTCACACAGTCGACAAGTGGCAGAGCTGGGACTGGAATCCAGACTCTTGTGACTATCAGGCCCGTGCTCTATCCGCTAGGCCACACTGCTTCTCTTCTTCGTTCTTGTTCCCCCGTCGGCTGTGAGCCCCACGAGGGATTGGGATTGGGTCTGATCTGACGGTATGGTATCTACCCCAGCAGTTAGCACAGTGCTTGGTGCTTGTAGGTGCTTATCAGATTCCACAGAGATCATTATTATTTACCAGGCTCTCAGTAAGCCCGGAGGCCCCTCCAGGAGCAGATCTGAATGTCTACTGCATCACTGCTAACATGCGGAAGCGAGGACAGCCCTTGAAGCCACCTACCAAATTTGGAAGGAACGGCAAGCTCTCAGCTCTGGGAGTTGAAGAGCCTAACCTTTAAACCTAGAAAAACAAGCACCTCTGACATCAGAAGGTTCAAGGCAAGCTAGCAGAGGAGATTAAGGAGGCATCATTACCTAAGTCTCCCTCCAGTCCCGCCTGAAGCAGGGGTCCTGGCACCATCCAGCAGAAATCCTGGGGAGCCGAGGGCATTACCGGAACGAACGTTGCCTTCAAGGAAACGGTTACACAAAACAAACACCCCAAACCGACACGGATCCTCTGTCACCCTTTAACCCTCTGCAACTCGTTCCCTGCCGGAGACGGAATTGGAAGCCCTCGGAATTCTTCAGGGGTTAACGCCAAGTACCCTTGGGGCTGGAATAATGTGGTGAGTTTTCTGTTCCCGGTTTATTCGGGGCAAAGAGTAGCTTGGACATAGGGACTGAGCTCATTCCCTTGAAGCCACATTTGAAATCCACAGTACGTAGATAGATACCAGTTTCCTTTCCCAAGATTCAGCTGGTGGTCACTAGGACTAAAAGACCGTGGAGTTGTTTGTTAAATGATTGAAAGGATCGTAACAGTAAAGAAATAAGTGTGGCATTCGTTAAGCCATTATGTGTCAGGCACTGTATTAAGCATTGGACTAGCTACAAGATAATCAGGTTGAACACAGTGTCTGACCACATGGGACTCCCAGTTGAAGTAGGAGGGAGTAAGATTTAATCCCCATGTGACAGATGAGGAAACTGAGGCAGAGAGAAGTTAAGTGACTCACCCAAGGTTACACAGGAGACAGGTGGTGGAACTGGGATTAGAACCCAGGTCCTCTGACTCCCAGGCCTGTGCTCTATCCACTAGGCCATGCCGCTCCAATAAGCCAATAAACTGAAAAATGACCCAAAGGTTGAAGAACTGAATGTATAAATCAATCAATCAATCAATCATATAATCCCTGACCTCAAGGAGCTTAAAATCTAGCGGAGATGACGAGCATTAAAATAAATTAAAGGCAGGAGAAGCATCTGGGTGTTAAGACATGTACATAAATGTGTGTGGGGGGGATGAGTCCCTAAATTATTTGGGGTGAGGACTTCGGTGCAGAGGTGGTGAGACGGGGTGGGGCCGGGGGGAGTAAGGTGAGGAGAGATGAGAGATGAATCAGGGAAGGGCTCCTGGAGGAGATCACCTTTCAGAAGGGTTTTGAAGCTGGGCGATCAGTGATCTCTCAGATGTGGAATGGGAGAAATGATTCAAACGGGAGGGCTGTCGCAAGCAAAAGGTCAGCGGCGACAGATATCAGGGTGAAGTAGAGAGTGTGTAACGCAGCCTGACTGAGCTCGGCCAGGTCACTATAACCGTATGCCTCTTGGCCCAAGGGAATTGGCTTAATCCTACACACGGCAGCTTCACACAGTAGTTCAGAAAATTTAGCCTGGACATCAGTTCTCACTCCTCAGGTTGAAAGGGTCAAATTGCCAGAAAGAAAAGTGGCCACGGTTACGGATATGGCATTCTACGGTAGCAGAGAATGGGCTGATTCTCCAAAATGGTTTCTGGAATCAGCGTGGCTGAGTGGAAAGAGCATAGCCTGGGAGTCAGGAGACCCGAGTTCTAATCCTGGCTCTGCCCTTGCCTTCTGTGTGACCTCGGGCAAGTCACATCACTTCTTTGGGTTTTACAGTTTCCTCATCTGTAAAATGGGGATTCAGTAGCTTGTTTTCCCTCCCCCTTAGCCTGTGAGTCCCTAGTGGGACAGGGATTGTGTCCGACCTGATTATTTTGTATCTATCCCAGCACGAAGTGGTATGTAATAAGCACTTAACACCACAATTATTATCATGAAAATTGTTTATCTAATGGACGTAGGAGGCGTAAGTGGAAGAAGAGAGCTTCCACACAACCCCCGCTTCTCTGATCTGACCCTTTTAGCAGAATGAACAGGAAGCATTCTCTCTAATTGCCTGAAGGAATCCTTTTTTTCAGAAGCAAAACCATTTTTCCTTACTTTTTAACTTTCTCACTGGCCTCTTGGGTGGTCTCCAACGCTCGCTGAAGCTTTGATTCGGCCATGGTGCGACCAGACAGGGCTTCCTGCAGGTGGGCGGTCAGCTCTTCCTGCCGCTTCTGAGAGAGGGAGATGACGTCCTCTCTGATTTTCAGTGCATCTTCGTAGGCACTCAGGGTAAGCTTGAACTGATCTTTGAGACTTTCTTCTTGGGATAAGGACGCGTGCAGGCTAGAAGACAGAGAGAGACCCGAATTGATTCGCCATCACTGAAAGGCCAACCGCCCATGAGGCTTGAAAGCGATCCGTGACTTTCCATGGCCATCGCCGACCCCTCGTCCACATCCTGCCTCTTTCCTGGAATGTCCTCTTTCCTTATATCCGACAGATGATCACTCTCCCGCACCTTCAAAGCCTTACCGAAGGCACAGCTCCTATAAGAGGCCTTCCCTGACTAAGCCTTCCTTTCCTCTTCGCCCACTCCCTTCTGCATCACTCTGATTTGCTTCCTTTATTCAGCCCTCTCTCAGTCCCACAGAACTTTTGTACATATCCGTAATTTATTTATTTATATTAATGACCATCTCCCCCTCTACACTGTAAACTCGTTATGGGCAGGGAATGTGTCTATCAACACTGTTATACTACACTCTCCCATACATTCAGTACAGTTCTTTGCACACAGTATGCACTTAATAAATGTGATTGACTAAGTGTGAACATAAGCAAGGTTGATGGAGGCTGTTGTTCATTCATTCAATCATCTGTATTGAGCGCTTACTGTGTGCAGAACACTGTGTCTTCTTTCTTACATTCTAACTGGTGGATACGGAAAACAGATTTATTTCAGTCTCAGATTGAGCTCAAAAAGTCTCCTACTGGCATATGCATTTGCATCTGTACCCTTTGAGCATTTGGTATTCACCCCACCCTCAGCCCCACACCACTTATGTACCTTTCGCAACTTATTTATATCCATCTCTGTCTCCCCCTCTAGACAGTAAGCTCATTATGGACAGGAAGTGTGTCTACCAACTCTGCCTACTGACTCTCCTAAGCTCTCGGTACAGTGCTCTGTACACACTAAGCGCTCGACAAATACCACTGTTTGATGGATCGATGTACCTGTCAATCGGGACCATAAATGACATAAATAATCGTGGTGTTTCTTAAGCACCTACTAGGTGCTAACCGCTGTACTAAGTGCTGGGGAGAGATTCGGTGCACTTACTCACTGAAAGAAGCTGCATTTAGTAAGACTGAGTTACATTCCATTCTCTTTGGAAGGAGTAGCAGAGAAGGGAAAAATGCAATCTAACCACAGATTGGATAGACGCAGAGAAATCAATAAGCTGGCAGTCTAAGGACTGAACACTGGACTAAGCTCTACCCTCTAAGCCATATCGAGGCTAGGGAAAATTGGGAGCTGGTACAAATGGCGGCCACTCTTACAGAAAGCACATTTTCATTTTCACGCTTGGCTGCAGGCCAAGTAAAAGTCACCAGCGAGATGCCACAGGGACAATAAATACCTCGATATATTCTTTCTTTCTTTTTATTAATGAAGACTGCCTAACACTCCCCCTCCTGCCCCCACCCCTCACCCCCACTCAACAAATCACCTCAAGAAATGGTATACAAATTAGGGCTGAATAAATGCGAGGGAAATAGAACCCTAAAATGCTAAAGGTCAAATCTTTGGTATGTCATTACACCTACCACCTGAGGTTGCTTTAGAAGGGCACCAAGCCCCTCACTCAATTAAATAAAGACATTTTGAAAATATAAATATTTAATAAGGGAAATTCAAAATCCACACAGGGAATGTACTTTTTTTATTAAATAAAATTGTTTCGTATTTGCATAAAAAGGAAACGTCTCCTAGAGACGTGCAACGAGAGGGCTGATCCACAGGCTCTGCATTGAAAATGTGACAGAATTCCTAGAGCGGGAGATGCTGTCTCAGCTCCCAGAATCCCTTTAGGTGAATTGGAAGTCCATTTGGGGGGTCACAGCTCCTTCTTGGATTAATGGGCAGGTCAGGGGGACCTACAATTGTGCAGTCCCTATGGCCATCCCATTCTCTTTTCCACCGGCATCCCCTCTTTCCAAGTCAGAACTCACCCAATCCTCCCCTCCAGTGATGCTCATCCCTCAAACATCAACACTGGTTCTTCAAAAACCCGCTCCTCTTCCTCCTCTTTTTCCTTCTGCTCCTCCTCCTCCTCCAGGAAGTCTTCCCGGAACCACCCTCTGTCTCTCTCACTCCTTCTGGCCCAATCGACCGGCAGCTCTCTTGGTCCTGACCAATCGGCTGTCATCTCTGAACTCCACCCAGGCCACAAAATAATAATAATGGCAGTATTTTTTAAGTGCTTTCTATGTGCTAGGTACTGTATTAAGTTCTAGCACTAATAGTCCCAGCATGTTCTGTCCTCATACTTTCTCAAACCCTCTTGCCTCTAGAGTCAAGCAACTCCTGAATTTCGCATTCTCCCCAAAGCGCTTGGACATTGGAAAAGGCCAGTTTTCTTCCTCCAGTACTTACTATGCTCTAAGGGCTGTATTAAGCACTGGGATAGATACAAGATAAACAGGCCGAACACATCACTGTCCCTTATGGAGCTCACAGTTTAAGGAGGAGGGGAACAGTTTTTACATCCCCGCTTTACAGACAAAGAAGCTGAGGCAGAGACATGTAGGGACTTGCCCAAGGTCACCGTCCAACTTGATGAGTTTGTATCTACCCCAGTGCTTGACACATAGTATGCACTTAACAAATACCATCATTATCACTATGTGGATTAATACCCAGATCCCCTGACTTCTTGATCCATGCTCTTTCCCCTAGGCCATGCTGCTTCAAGGGTTGTGAGGTTAGGATGGAGTGGGCCAGTTCCCTGCTGCATTTTTTTTTCCCATGTGTTTCTAATATTTTGGTAACATTTTCAAAGGATAATTTTCTTCTCAACTTCAGACTTAAAAAAAGTCCTGTCAAAAGTCAAACCATGTAAGATATTGGCAAAGACATGGTGGTCACCCACCCTGTCCTGCTGGGCCCAGAATAAAGATTGGATGCAAGTGGAGCTGACTTGGCTGACGGGAGGAAGGAGAAAGGAACCCAGACTCCTGGGAATCAGTCAATCGTATTTATTGAGCACTTAACTGTGTGCAGAGCACACAACTGAGCTCTTGAGAGATTACTATATAACAATATAACAGAGTTCATTCATTCAATCGTATATATTGTGTTTACTATGTGTAGCGCACTGTACTAACAGCGTGAGAGAGTACAATATAACAATAAACAGACACATCTCTTGTCCACAACGAGCTTATGGTCTAGAGGGTCATTCGTGAGCTTACAGCCTGCGAGTGTCATCTGCTCATATATGGCAGAATCACCAATTCTACCTCATTTCGTCATGAGCATTTCCAAATTGTACTTTCCAAGCACTTACTACAGTGCTCTGCACACAGTAAGCGCTCAATAAATACGATTGAATGAATGAATGAACATTGAAAATGTTCCATGTCCAAGTTGAGCCTTGTCACGGTCTTAGTGGTGAAGTTACGAGTTGGCCCTCCTCCTTTCATCAACATTCATTCTACTTAGTGCAACGCTCTTTCGACTGCTTAATTTAGAAGAAGAAAAGAATCCACCTGGGATTTCCATCCCCCAGAAACAGGACATTCCACTGGCCATTTCATTTTCCTTCTGAAATGTCAGTGGTGACGGCCTGTGGTGGAGGATGAGAACTTGAGCAAGTCAACCTGAATCCCTAACCCTCTGCCTTATCTGACATGTTGCAGGGATTATAAAGATAAAGGGGCAAGACTATTGTTTCTTTGAAAATTGAAGAGCCCAGTAAAGCTTTCCTCCCCCCCCCCACGGTCTCTGATACCTGCAGACTGATAACACTGAAACATACCATATGGAGTCATCATAATAGATGTCACCAGGAACCTTCCCCAAAAGGTCGATGACCAGTAACTCCCATTCCGCTCTCCAAGGATTACGCTGGCCATCGCGCTACCTTCGCTGAATCCTTCTGTCATGCTCCTTCTTGAAAGCGTTCACTTGGGGCAGAGCGGAAATCAATTCTGATTCGATATTGATAGCTACCGTCCGGTGGAAACTGTGTGTTTTTTCTAATTAAATGTAAACACGTTCAGTTCTAAAGTCCAGCGGCAACGTCAAGAGCCACCAGAATAGATTGCTTAAGCCCCGGTTGGAGTGATTCCCCCGGAATCGCTGCACTTGTGCAATCCATGGCAGGGTGAATGCCGGTTGGAGCTGACTCCTTTCAGGTCGTCTTCAGAGAGGAGTCTTGACAAGAACGAGGAGAGCCCCGAAATACCTAAAGTTACTGATTAACGGTGTCCTTCTGATAGCTAATCAATGGCGCTGCCTGGAGCCAAACTCCCTGCCCTGATCTGCCCCTTTCCCAAAGCCAGGCTTCAGGTAAATATTGAAAGGCGGTAAAGGTGTTTTGCCGGTTATCAAACTGATACGTTAAGGAACTCTTGAAAGAAATTGTACCTGGCTCCCCTCCTCCATCGATGGAGGGTTCAGCCCTTCCTAGTGTTTAGATGAATGCATTTCTTTGGGTGAATCCTCGGGCCAGAGAAGGGTTGAATTGCTAAATGAGCAGAAATTAAACCGTCTCGTGGCTCTCTTCGATCAAGTCACTACCGCCTGAACAAAAGAAAAATGAAAGTTTCTTTCCTTGGGAAAATGCCAACATCAAGCGACTTTACCCCCCCCCTTTCACTTTAGACCGGTTCAAAACCTGTTCTTCAGCTGCTAGTCTGAGGAATTCTTGAGGCTGTGAGAAGCCAGGTTCCACACTAGAACCAGAATGGCTTCTCCCACAGTGAGGAGCAGTGTGGCTTAGTGGATGGAACATGGACCTGGGAGTCAGAAGGACCTGGGTCCTAATCCCAACTCTGCTACACGTCTGCTGTGTGATTTTAGGCAAGTCACTTCTCTGGGCCTCGGTACCCTCATCTGTAAAATGAGGATCAAGAGTGCGGGCCCCATGTGGGACAGAGACTGTCAACCTGACCAACTTGTATCTACCCCAGAGCTTAGAACCGTGGTTAGTACAAAATTACTAACCAAATTGTAGTTTGGTTAGTACAATTTAGTCTATTACCACTGTTATTATTATTATTTGGGTTTGCTTCTTCATCCAAGAAGATCCCACTTCTAAAACTACTGCCTCTTTACTAAGGTGACTCAAATTTTAGCCCTCAAATCTTAGCCCAGTGTTCTTCTTCTTCTAGCCCACTTTCATCCACTAGCCAGTCAGGGAGCTGGGGGTTTTCCCAGCAGGAAGTACTTTCAAGCCCTTTAGGTTTATGAGAGGGCTTCCTTTAGGCTTACTTTCTTTACAGAAGAGAGGCCGGTGTCTATATGTGGCAGATATCTAATTCAGGTTTACAGGCTTTAAAGAAATTTAACTCAAATATTATCTTTTCGCCCTCAGGGGGAAAGGAGAAAATAATATTGACTGTGCTCTGGTCTTTAAAATTTAAAACACTTGTTAAATGTTTACCGAATGTGTGAAGCATGGATTTTAAGAATATAAAGCAACTATGCAATAGCAAGAGAGGCATTGGGATTTTTTTTCTAGGCTCAATATGAGTCGTGGACTTGAATGTTATCCCAAACTACTTCGTCCTCCCCTCTCAAATGGCTACCAACCCTGGTTCAAGTCCCTGTCATCTCCCGATCAGATTTCTGCAGCAGCTTCCTCACTGGTCTCCCTACCTCCAGCCTTTCTCTTCCTCAGCCTATGCCTTTATAGGGCTGCCCAGATCAGTTTTTAAAAAAAATAATTTGGCACATACCTCTCCCTTTCTCAATAACCGTTCAACTCGTTTCCCTCTGAGTCAAGAAGAAAGTCCTGGTCATTAGCAGGACAAAACAAGATTTGGTTTAAGGCTTGATATTCATTTTCTTTACCCGTGAGCCCCATATGAGACAGAGACCGTGTCCCCACCAGATTACCTCCTATCAACCCAGCGCTTAGAACAGTGCTCGATACATAGTAATGATAATAAGAACGATGGTATTTGTTAAGTGCTTACCGTGTGCCAAGCACTACTAAGTGTTGGCGTAGATACAAGATAATCAGGTTAGACACAGTCCCTAACCCAAATGAGGCTCATATTCCAAGTGGGAGACGAGACGTAGTAAGTACTTAAAAAATACCATAATAATAATAATGAAAAAGTCTCCCGAACAGCTCTCCTTCTCACATATCTGTTCCTGGCACCTACTTAATCTTCAGATCGCACCCTACATTCCTTCCAAAGTCACCTTTATGCTGCGCCTCATTCTTGACTCTCCCAGTTCAGACTCCTTGCTTAGACCCTTCATTCTGCTTGGAACACTTTCGCCCTCTGAATCTGCTAGGTTGCAATGCTTAGGAAGCAGCTTGACCTGGAGGAAAGAGCCCAGGGCTGGCAGTCAGAGAAACCGAGTTCTAATCTTGCCTTCGTCACTTGCCTGCTGCCGCGACCTTGGGGAAGTCACTAAGCTTCTCTGTGCTTCGGTTCCTCATCTGTAAAATGGGGAGTCAGTGCCTCTTCTCCCCCTTGGAATACGAGCCTCATGTGGGTTAGGGACTGATTATCCTGACTAACCTGATTATCTTGTATCTACCCCAGCGCTTAGTACAGTGCTTGGCAAATGGTAAGCACTTAACAAACACCATCATTCTCATATCATTACTATTTCCAGTACTATTCTCATTTTTCGGAAAACCCCACCCCTTCCAAGAAGCACTCACCAATTGATTTCCACTCTTCTAGGATGTTTCATTCCAACAACCTCTCTTAGCACTTTTATGAATATGTAAAGGCATCTTTTGCAAATATGCACGTAAATGATGCATGAACACTATTGATGCATACATTCATTCACCATCCATACCTCTTCTAATACCATTTTCACTGTTTTAAAAAATTTTTTAACAGCATTTGTTAAGCACTTACTATACGCCAGGCACTGTAGTAAGTGCTGAGGTAGTTGTAAGTTAATCAGGTTGGACACAGTCCGTGTCCCACTTGGGAGTTCACAGTTTAAATCCCCATTTCACAGATGAGGTAACTGAGGCACAGAGAAGTGAAGTGACTTACCCAAGGTCACACAGCTAAGTGGCAGAGCCTGGATTAGAACCCAGGTCCTTCTGACTCCTAGACCCGTGCTCTATTCACCAGGCCACACTGCTTTTTTTCTCCTGCTCCCACACTTCAAAAACCAATTCTGCCTGCCTGTCTCCATCATTAAACTTCTTAATGGCAGGACCTTTGGTCACTTCACTCTTTTCGAGTGGAAGATTTAGGTCACCTGGAAGGACAGTGCCAGGTATTTTTAACAGCAACCCATTAATACAACAGAGAGCAGTCCTTGATCGAGCATCATGTGGCAGGCCCCGTCTGTCTGCTTCACCCACACCAATAGGTTAAATGCAGCTTCCAGTATGAAGGACAATTCTAATATACCTAGACATGTTTAATTTATGGTATATGTAAATAATTCTCTTCTCTGCTAGAGGGAGGAATAGTAACTCAGGGAATTACTGAAAAATCAGTAAACAAAGGAAAAATGAAAGGTGGAAAGAAGAAACAAAGGCAGTCGAAACTAATCTTGAGCTGGCTTGTTATATACCGGATCTTTCTTGTGTATTTATCTCTCCCTCGCAATTTTCTGCTGCTGACGAATGCTGCTTTGGTGAATTCACACTTGAAAAATCACCAAATTAGGATGAAGCATAAACAGTCCAGAATGGAAGGACTCTGTCGATTAAGTAGAACCCTTAAGTGAAGTCTCCACTAAATAAAGAGTCTCTCCAATCCAGGCAATGTAATATTCCAAACATTTTATCAGGGAAATGAAGAGGGAGCATCATCTAATCAACACAGTCCCACCAGGAATGTTTTCAAGAAGTATCTCTCTTACTACTGCTAGATAATGATTACTTTATAAGGTGTGAAAATGAAACTGCATGAAAGGCTACTTCTAATACAATCATACCAATTGGGAAAAACAGAGCTTCTTATCAGATATGCTATAAACTCTTTATCTTTTGTAGCAAACCTGGTCTCTTTCGTTCAGACTTCTGAATCTCCTCTAGTTGGAGCTCAAAGGTTCTAGCTACACTGGAAAGCAAAGCAAATTAGGACAAAAGAAATGAGCTTCAAATTTTACTGGTAATAATGTACATTCTCCCATTAGACTGTAAGCTCGTTGTGGGCAGGGAACATGTTTATCAACTTTGCTGTATTGTGCTCTCCCAAGTGCTTAGTATAGTGCTCTGTACAGTGCTCTGTACAAAGTAAGTGCTCAGTAAATACCGTTGGGGTTGATGATTCTTCTAGAGCCATGACCAATGCTGTTATTCTTCATCAGTCACAAAGAATCTAAATTTTTCATTTTTCTACATGCTCCAATGTGTATAATAGAACTCCTTTTTCACTTATTTCTGTCTAATGAATTTGGTCAACAGGGCAGCAAAACACAATTTATCTTCTGTTGGATTTGAACCATGGAATATAATAATAATGGTGGTATTTGCTAAGGTCTTACTATGTGCAGAGCACTGTTCTAAGCGCTGGGGTAGATACAGGGTAATCAGGTTGTCCCAAGTGAGGCTCACAATTAATCCCCATTTTACAGATGCGGTAACTGAGGCACAGAGAAGTTAAGTGACTTGCCCACAGTCACACAGCTGACAGGTGGCAGAGCCGGGAGTCGAACCCATGACCTCTGACTCCAAAGCCCAGGCTCTTTCCTCTGAGCCACGCTGCTTCCCCATATAGACCATCATTGTCTCATCACCATCAACAATCATGATTAAGCATCTACTTGAAGTTTTAATAGGCACACTGGAGAATTGCCAAAGAAGAGTTGTTCATATTATACTTTCCCAAGGGCTTAGTACAATGCTCTGCACACATTAAGGGCTCAATAAATAAGATCGATTGGTTGATCAGTGTAAGCTCATCCTCTAGACTGTAAGCTCACTGTGGGCAAGGAATGTGTCTAGTCAAGTCTGTTACGGTGTTATATTGTACTCTCCCAAGCATTTAGTACAGTGCTCTGCACACAGCAAGTGCTGAATAAATACCATTGATTGATTGATTGATTCCTATATTTGAGGAGATTACAATGTAACTGACAGGAGGGCACTTAGAGTAGGAACGATCCCCTTATTTCCTCTCTAATTCTGTTAAATGTTTCAATACGCTGCTGAAGAATGAAGAAATGAAATGAAATTGATTTTCAAATAAAGGATGAGTGGGAGATCATTGACTGGATCTACTTCAGCAAATACATCCGGTCTAAAAATGATTTTGTGTAAAATATACACATAATTTGGACCAAAGTGTATTTTTAAGGACTATACTATCTAGATACTTTGCCAATGTATTCACAAGTCATAAAACCATGGGGTGAGAAAAGGAAAGAAAAACAGTAAACTCACCCAAGTAAGTACACTTAGGAAAGCCCATAAATGAGTGGCAGGTCAGCGCAAACAGGAAAATTGGAAGCCGTAAATAAATTTGAAGAACACTTTACAAGAGATGCCAAAGTAATAGTAAATTTTTCTTCAAACATATCAAAAACAGGAAGCATGCTGTCTGTTGATCATTAGTAAAAGGTGCAGTCAGATGAAAAGGAGGCAATCAAAAGGCTCAATTAATTTTTAAATTCAGTCTTTACTGAGGAAGGTTTTAGAGAGGTTTCCACACCACTGTTTATTCTTTTTTGGGAGGGGGTTGCGCAGGTAAAGAGAGGAAGTGCTGACAGGTCAGAGGACTGAATCCAAAGAAAGCTTTTTATCCAATTAATAACTAGATGAAAACAAACTTCATGGACTCAATGATGCCCTCCTGAGTGTTCTGGAGAAACTCCGCTAGGAAGTTAAGGAACTCCTGGTGAGTTTGGGCAACCCATCTTTACAAATGGCCTCTGAACTAGAGACACGATGGACTAATAATTTATAAGAAGGATTTCAGAGGTGATCCTGGGAATGAGAATGATGAATCTCATTTCAGTACCTGAAGATACCTGGAGAATTAACTAAGTTTAGATTCAGTGAACACTTAAAAATAATAACCTATCGGGTAAAAGATAATAAGGTTTCTGCAAGGGTAAACCACAGCATACTAACTGACAGGGATTCTTTGAAAGAGTCAGTAAGCAGAGACAGAGAGGAAATAGTGGACATAGATTTCCAGAAGGACTTTGATAAGGGTTCACAGTAATGGCTTTAAAAAATGAATAATCATGGTGTGTGAAAAGTTGAGAATAGGTGTATTTTTAGTGAAGGGGAAGTTCCAGGAAGGAAAAAAAAAGTATGAGTGAGGGACTAGAGAAAAGAGAGAGGTCCCCTGTGACCTTCATTTGAAGGTGCACTGAATTGGATACGGACAATGTTGCACATAGTGTTACCACACAGTCAGGAAGAGCCTCTACATGCATGAATGAATTAGACCAGCAGAATAGAAGCATCGTAGCCTAGTGAAAAGACCATATATCTGGGTCAGAGGACCTGGTTCTAATCCCAGCTCTGCCAACTGTCTGCTGTGTGACCTTAGGCAAGTCGCTTAACTTTTCAGTGCCTCAGCGGCCTCATCTATGAAATGGGGATAGACTACCCGTCTAGTTTCTCCTTGGACCGTGAGTCCCATGTAGGACAAGGACTGTGTCCCACCTGATTATCTTGTATCTACCCCAGCGCTTACAATGGTGCTTGACACATTGTAAGCACTTAACAAATACCATGAAAAAATATATATCGGAGAAGAAGAACACCAGCTAGTCTCAGGAAAGAATTTCGTCCACAGGAAAATAAAGTGCACTGGGGAAATGTTGTGTCTCAACAATCAGTCTGCCATCAACTTCTAGCCCACACATCCGCTTTCTCCTCAGGGATTCTCCACTTTGCAGAGACAAAATTATCCAAGCAATAAGACTGAAACAAGACAGAGGGGACGGTGCCGACTGACATTCGTTTTATTTGCCCTACCGTTAGTTCCTATTGGCAGATATTGAAATTAAAGCGTAGGATTTTAACGTGCGCGGGAGTTGCGTAACTGAAAGCCGAGTATGTGCCCCTAAGTGATTGTTTCGGGGAGAGTGGTTGAGCTGGTGTCATTCCTCTGTTTAATCAAGAGTTAAAACATGTACAGTAATTCCTTATTGTCACAATATTCTGTCTGACAATAAAGATAACAACTACAAGAGCAGTTCCCAACTGGTTAAACCTGACCTACTGGTTTTGTGAATAAAAAATGCATGACAATTAATGAAATGGATCTATTAAGACTGTCCCCCAAAGAGCACTATATTCCAGCTGCCCCTCCTTTGACTGAACTTATTGTGACCCTTTATTAAGCAGAAAGAACTGTATTAACTTGCACTAAAAACTTCTTCACACAAAAGGTTCAAACCAAGTAAAAGTATTACTCAGAAGCTGGCATGATGCTTCAAGTTGAAGAATTGAATAGAGCTGCATTTATTAGTATGATAATGAGTAAGCAGTAGATTATTTTTGAGAACACTAGATTTAGTTAATGTTAGATCACAAGCTAGAAGCTAGTATGAAACCACACTTGACATTTGGGACATGCTGTTACCCATCATTTGCCCAAGTTTCAGGTTTTCATAACCTAAAGCCCCATAGGCTACATATGTACATACACACACGCACACATATATTTTTTCTCTCAAATACTTGATAATCAGATGCCGGCAAGAGAAGAGGCTGAGGGTTTGAGATTGACGACTAATTGTCTGTTTTGCCCGACAAACATAGTTCTGCCACTTCATTTTAGATAGTTGCATTTTCTTCCTTCTTACCATCCCTGGTCAATCCTGCCTTTCTGAATCCATCTGTTAAGGAGACTGACAGATTCTATTTTTTCTCCTCCCCAGGGTTGTTTTGCCCAACAAAATAACCAGCGTGCATCTGCTGGAGAAAATGGCATCCAAAGTTATCCACACAGCAAAGCCAGGGCTGATTAGGTGAGGAGAGATGGAAAGAGATGGTAGGTGACAAGCAGAAGGGACTAGTGGAAAGATTACGGGCCTGAGAATCAGGTGACCTGGGTTCTAATCCCAGCTCTGCCACTTGCTTACTGTGTGACCTTGGACAAATCACTTCTCTTCTCTGTGTCTCAGTTTCCTTAACTGCAAATGGGGAGTCAATACCTATTCTCCCTCCAACTCCAACTGTGAGTCTATGAGGGACAGGGACTGTGCCCAACCTGATTAACTTATAACAAACACAAATACAATCCTGAAGACTTGGGCACATGAACCCACCCCTCAAACTGAGGTGGTTGAGACAAAACTCCTCCTTTCCAAATCAAGTTCGAAAATATCATCAGGTGATGATGGTGGTGCTGTCTGTGTGGACAAAGAAAACATAATCAAGTTTCTCTCACATTTATGAAGCCACACTTTTCCATCTGGGAGTAACCGTTATTCCAAAGGAGGAGTGTCATTACTATGTCATTGCAAAGGAAGAGTGTCTAAGGTCTGGAAAGGGAAACTCTAACTCTCAAAACCACAACATATTCAGAGGTGAGGCAAAACATCTGGAAGCAAATTTGACTATCAATCGATCACATTTATATCCTGAGCGCTTACTCTGTACCTTGTCTTGTCTTATGCCATCGAGTCATCTCCGACCCATAGCGATGCCATGGACACATCTCTCCCAGAACGCCCCACCTCCGTCTGCAATCGTCCAAAAAAACTGCAAGAGTTTTTTTTTTGTCAAATCTAGCGACATCTAAATTAGAGGAGCATTTTTTCATGGTATTTGTTAAGTGTTTACTAGGTACCAGGCACTGTTCTAAGGGCTGGGGTAGATACATGATAGTCAGGTTAGACAGTCCCTGTCCCAAATGGGGCTCACAGTCTTAAACCTCATTTTTCAGATGAGGTAACTGCAGCACAGAGAATAAAAATGACTTGCCCACGGTCACACAGCGGAGAAGTGGTGGAGTCCACATTAGAACCCAAGTCCTTCTGACTCCCACATCTGTGCTCTATCAATTAGGCCACTGCTTCTCAGGCTGCATTTTGCTTTCAAGTGGCTGGACCGAAATCATCCCTGGTGAAGGGCCAACAACAAACCAGTAGAAAGTGGGTGCATATGGATCAGCTGTGTTACTTCAGGGAGAAGATGGCTCCAAGGATTTTGCTTGTCCCCACTATCCAATGCATCTATTTGTATGCAAAACCTCACTGAAGCAATCCAAATTTTCAGACTGTTTCACAGATGCAAAACGGCCTGAAAATTGGAGAAATCATGGTACTTGCTAAGGGCTTACTGTTTGCCATGCCCTGTACCAAGTACTGGGGTAGACACAAGATAATCAGGTTGGCACAGTCCACGTCCCACTCAAGGCTCACATTCTAAAGGGGAGGAAGTAGAAATTTAATCCCCATTTTATAGATGAGGAAATGGAGGCAGAGAGGAGTTGAGTGACTTACCCAAGGTCACACAGCATATACTTGGCAGAGCCGTGATTAGAACGCCGGTCCTCTGACTCCCATGTCTGTACTCTTTCCATGAGGTAATTCTGCTTCCCTATGATGCCTTCCCTTCCTCTTAGATTATGAGCCCCATGCGGGACAGAGATTATTTCTGATATGATTGTTTTCTATTTGTCCCAGCACTTAGCATATAGTGAGTGCTTAATAAATGCCATTATAATTCATTCAATAGTATTTATTGAGCGCTTAGTATGTGCAGAGCACTGTATTAAGCGCTTGGAATGTACAAATCGGCAACAGATAGAGACTATCCCTGCCCATTGATGGACTTACAGTCTAAGCGGGGGAGACAGACAAAAACAAGAGCAATAAATATTACTTTATGCCCTAGCTTACAGTCTAAAGCGGGAGACACATATTAATATTAATTATGGATATGTACGTAGGTGATGTGGGTCTGAGAATGGGACTTTAAATATCAACCTTTTGAAAGCAGAATATGGTAAGATGGGAAATGGACTAGACCGTAAGCTCGATGTGGGGCAGGGAATGTCTGTTTATTATTGTAGTCTCCCAAGCGTTTAGTACAGTGCTCTGCATACAGTTAGCATTCAATAAATACAATTGAATTAAATGAATTAGAATCCAGAGGAGAAAGAGCAGAACTCAAAGTGACCTAGAGCAGCACACTATCAGGGGAAGAAATATCATTTTAAATGGAAAAATACAACCACGTGTCAGCCGGCAAAGATTTTGCCCCTCTCAGAGTTTCCACAAATTCAGACTTCCCAATGGATTAGAGATAATAATAATGTTGGTATTTGTTAAGCGCTTACTATGTGCCGAGCACTGTTCTAAGCGCGGGGGTAGATACAGGGTAATCAGGTTGTCCCACGTGAGGCTCACAGTTAATCCCCATTTTACAGATGAGGTAACTGAGGCACAGAGAAGTTAAGTGACTTGCCCACGGTCACACAGCTGACAGGTGGTAGAGCCGGGATTCGAACCCATGACCTCTGGCTCCCAAGCCCGGGCTCTTTCCACTGAGCCAAGAGATAATGCGTCTGATGCCTGTAAGAGTGACCAAAGATGTAACTTCAATTTTTATTAAAATTCTTGCTTGTACCTGGTCGGATTTATTCAGGTCTTTAACCCTCTGGGTGACCAGGTAAAAGAAGGAGAAAAGCCTGGGAGTTTTAGGTGCACTGATTCATACAGATAATTTGAAGTTAAAATAAAAAATATTTTAAATCATTCTGACTCACGTAGATGGGAAGCCAGAGTAAGTCTGCTAAATACTAAGTATTACTCACAGACCTCAAAAGAAACTAGTCACTGCTGAACATAGGACCAACTCTCAATCTTCCCGGGATGGAAAATCCAGTTTATGGATTTTCAAAGCAAAGCAGGAGTCATAGCTTCAGCAGGATTGACTAAGTGCCTACCTTGTGCAGAGCACTCTGCTAGGTTTCTGGAGAGCAGACAGAAGAAGCAGATGAGCTTTACAAGGAGCTTTACAATCTGATGTCAGGAGCCCCAAGTGGAACACAGACTGGTTTTGATCTGTTTATATCATAACTGCTCCAGTGCTTAGTACGCGCCTTGGCGCAAAGTACAGTTAAATGAATATCATTATTATTATTATCATTATTATGAAGACCGAACAGAATTGCAGACAAGCTAAGTTTGGAAGGTGCATCCAACCTAGTTAGTTTGTATCTACCCCAGTGCTCAGTACAGTGCCCGACACATAGGAAATGCTTAGCAAGAATCATTTAAAAAAAAACACAAAACCTCCCCTTTAGGCTACTTAGACGGGAGATGCTCTCCTGGGAAAGAAATCTCCAGATAAGAGAGAGAGAGAGAGAGAGAGAGTATGTGTATGTATGTGCATGTTTCCCTGCATGCCCACTACTTTCTTTCCTTTTTCTCCTTACCTTTACGTCTGGTTCGATTATCAGAAGTCCCACCCCATTCCACTCTGAGCTCCAGATAACCCGGTCACTTTACGAAATCGTGTACCCGGTGGGTGATGCAAATGAATCGACTTTAATGAGTACTTCAAATGGAGATTTGTCATCTGTGCTATAAATTAATGCTCAATCTGAATTTTCCGTCAGCTCTCTCTGCCTCTGGGTAATCCATACCGAGGCTTTCTTTACTCCATTACCCTGTATTATTCATAGTTGGCCATTATGAGGAAAATCTTATCAGAAAGATCACGGTAAGGAGCAACAAGTCACTGATTCTTGGAAATCACTACGGTGTGGCTAAGAATTTCAGCAGCCTGCCTGATCAAGTACCGGTGAATGGAATGTGGAAAATATTCCTTGGTGACAGAAGGAAGAATGAACAATTTAACTAATGTGATCGTTCTTGACTTTCCTTGCTTTTGTTAGCATAAGTCAGGTCTCTGATGTTGTTTTAAGGCAGTCCTTGTGAATTAATAGTAGTCAGTAGGGAGCCAAAAATGAATCGGGCAGCATGAAAGATTTGGGTGTCGTCGAAGGTACGTCCCCAAAAACCAGAGGAAGACCCTAGGAATCAATCAATCCACGGCATTTATTGAGCGCTCATTTTGTTCAGAGCACTGTACTAAGTACTTGGGAGAGTACAATAATCAGGCTGGACACAGTCCATGTCCCTCACAACATTAATGCCCATTTTACAGATGAGGTAACTGAGGCACCGAGAAGTTAAATGACTTGCCAGAGTTCACACAGCAGACAGTGGAAGAGCCGGGATTAGAACACAGGTCCTTCTGACTCCCAGGCCCGCGCTCTATCCACCTAGGCCACTCTGCTTCTAGGAACTGTGGGGGATACAAACCCAGAGACCATCTTATCCCGACATTTGGGACCACTGGAAATGAAGGAGACACAAACAGCAGGAGAACCAATTGTTGAAACGGGAGACGCTATTTTTCTTTTGGTCCCTTTGTCAGAGGGGAGTCAGGCCGTTTTAGGGTCTCGGAGGTCCCTCCCTGCTAAGCTGCATTTTCTCGGATCGATTTTCAAACCCTTAAAGAGCAGCAGCATATCAAATGGCTGGTTAACGAACAAGCAACAAACTGAGCGACGAAGTGACCGAGCGCTTGAGATTTGGAAGGAGCTCAATTTCCTCGGGCAAGAAAATGTGGCTCTCTTATAATTATGCAATGGCAAACTATAAAACTCCAGGGACTGGGCTAAAGTTAGTCCGTTTCTGACAGCTGGGAGTGGTGCGTGACAAACTCCATGATAACCGTTATGGTGTATGAGGAAACTGGTTTTATAGAAGCACTGGTTTTAACAGACCGCACGGTGAGTGTGTTTTCTGTAGAAATGGTGGAGAACGGTTCTGCCCTTGTGGCCATAAATGGATTAAAAAGGGTGAATTCTGCACCTACAAACAAAATGCTATTTGTAAGGTCCACGAATGGCACATGGGAATCAGAGGTTGGTGTATCACTGAATGACCTAGATGAATGGAGTAGCTGTGTGCGTGCAAGAATTTTACATCCAAAATCTATATACGGCCAAAGTGCCTGCATCCAATCAGTGTGCCAGGACACAGCCACTGGGCAGCTTGATGACTTCTACTCAGCTATAGGCTTTCTGTAAGTTCGTTGTGGGCAGGGAATGTGCCATATTGTTATATGTAGCCTAATAGATAGAGCACGGGCCTGGGAGTCAGGAGGACCTGGGTCCTAATCCCGGATCCACTACTCGTCTGCTCCGTGACCTTGGGCAAGTAACTCCACTTTTCTGTGCCTCAGTTACCTGCTTTATAAAATAGGGTTTAAGATGTAGGACAGGGATTGTGTCCAATCTGATTAACTTGTATCCACCCTGGATGGACACGGTCCCTGCCCTATATGAGGCTTACAGTCTTAATCCACATTTTACGGATGAGGAAACCGAGGCACAGAGAAGCGAAGCAACTTGCTCAAGATCGAACAGCAGACAAGCGGTGGAGCCGGCATTCGAACCCAAGTCCTCTGGCTGCCAGATCTGGGCTCTATCCATGAGACCACCTTGCTTCTCGGGGATTTGCAAACTGTGACGTAGGTTTCTATGAGCCTCTCTATTTTTCTGAATCCCGAGTGGCTGCAAGGTGCTATTAGTTCCTGACCTGGACTAAAGGTAAGTTTGTTGACCAGGCCAAAAGTCTGAGCAACCGCAGCCCCAGAGCACTTACGTACATATCCGCGGTTCATTTTAATCGCGGACTCCCCCTCTAGACTGCGAGCTCATAATGGGCAGGGAATGTGCCTGCTAATTCTGTTGCATTGTTCTCTCCAAGTGCTTAGTACAGGGCTCTGCACTCGGTAGGCACTCAATAAATCCCAGGTCGATGCTGTCGAATCATTTCCAATTCATAGCGACTCCCTGGATCCACTCTGTCCAGAACATCCTACTTTGGCTTTGTTCCGGGATGTGTATCCATTGAGTTTTCTTGGTCAAAATACAGAATTGGTTTAGCATTGCTTTCTTCTGCAGGCACTAGGGAAGAGATGATAATTACACTGGACACAGTCCCTGTCCTTCACGGGACTCACAGTCTAAGTAGGAGGGAGAACAGGTATTTAATCTCCAGTTCGCTTCTCTGGGCCTCAGCTTCCTCATCTGTAAAATGCGGATTGAGACTGTGAGCCCCACGTGGGACAGGGACGGTGTCCGACCCGATTTGCTTGTATCCATCCCGGTGCTCAATACAGTGCCCGGCACATAGTAAGCACTTAACAAATATCGTAATGATTAACTGTTGTTATTACAGTACAATAGAGTCGGTGGACACTTTCCCTGGTATTCCTATTCTGGGTTTGGAATCTCTGCTGTACCAGCCCCTCGAGCACTGGGCGAAATGCCCCTAAGTCTCAGAGACGACCTCAGATCTTGTTCCTGACATCTCCAGGGCCATTCCTGCTACACTCTGCTTCTCCATTCCCTGTCATCCCGGCGAAAATCTTCTGGACCCCCCACCGATATCCAGCGTTTTCACTTTCTCTCGCTGCTGAATGCGGTCAGGGGAAAGCCAGATTCCCCTTTCAAGTCTGTCGGTTGGAATCTTTAGGAAGATCAATCTAATGCTAATGCCCGAGGTTTATACTTTAAAAAAAATGAAGATCCACAAAATTAATTGTTTTTTACGATTATTTGCTCAGATCTTTTCAACCATCCATTTCAATTCAATCAGCACATCGTGACCCGGCTTTATGGAAACGTCTCTGGAGTGAGCAGACCTCTGAACTAGGTTAAGGAAACACAATAGCCGCACAAAATTAATGTGGGAAGGGAGGGACGTATTAAATAGAAGCAACCGTTGGGTTGAGCCACTTCTCGAATGAACTCTCAGCGAATGCCGTTGAGCAAATCTCGAGAAATTCAATAGCTCAGAAAATGAAGTGGCCTACAGTAACCGACACGGATTCTACAATGAACACGTGCATAATTTTCCCGAGTGCAGACTGGATTTTCTCCTGTTGTCCTGAACCGGTTTGCCTGGGGCCAGAGTCAGTGCGGAGGAAAGCTTAAATCATCTAATACTATCTGTGACTGTCCAGTGCAATTCAGCTCAGATTCATTCATGCAATTCATTTTACCGTACTCTTCCAAGTGCTTAGTTAGTGTTCTGCACACAGTAAGGCTCAATAAATTCCATTAATCGATGTATTCATCGATTATGTCAATAGAGAAATTTTGATCTTCTGGCAACCCTAAGGAATATGAAAGGGAGGTGGCTGGTTACCGTGGGTTTGCAGATTGGAAAATCAGCTTTATATTCCACAACAGTTTCCTCATCTACAGAATGGTGATTCAATACCTTGTGTGTCTTCCGAGTCAGTATATGAGCCCTTTGTGGAGAAGGAATTGTGTCTACCCCAGTGCTTAGTACAGGGCTTGGCCCATAGTAAGTGCTGAACAAATACCGCAGTCATTTTTATAATTAGCCAAATAGAATAGAGGTTATTATCATTATTATTATTATCATTACTATGACATTTGGCAAGAACATATTATGTGCCAATCACTGTGCTAAATCCTGGGGTAGGTACAGTGCCATCAGATTTGACACAGTCCCTGTTCCACCCGGGGATTACGGTCTAAAATGGAAGAGAACAGGTACTTAATCCCCATTTTATAGATGAGGAAATTGAGGCACAGAGAGGTTAAGAGACTTGCCCGAGGTCACACAGCAGGCAAGTGGCTGATGAGGATTAGAACCCAGGTCCTCTGACTCCCAGGCCTTTGCTCTCTTCTGAGTCCTAGTGGAAAGTACCTCGATCTCATCTCTCTCGCCGCCAACCTCTAGCCCACATCCTGGAACGCCCTCCCTCTTCGTAACCAACACACAATCTCTCTCCCTACCTTCAAAAGCATATCTCCTCCAAGAGGCCTCATTTCCTCTTCTCCCACTCCCTTCTGCGCCACCCTTGCGCTTGGATTTGCGCCCTTTATTTCACCCCTCCCTCAGACCCATAGCACATATCCGTAATTTATTTATTGATATTAAAATGTCTCCCCTCTAGACTGTAAGCTTGTCATGGACAGGGAATGCATCTACCAACTCTGTTATATTCTGCTCTCCCAAGCCCTTAACGGTATTCTTCACACAGTAACTGCTCAATGAATTCATTCAGTAGTATTTATTGAGCGCTTACTTTGTGCAGAGCACTGTACTAAGCGCTTGATACGATTGAGAGATCGAAGAGTGTGAGCCCGGGAATAGGAGGACTTGAGTTCTAATCTTAGCTCTGCCACTAGTCTACTGTGTGGCCTTGGACAAGTCACTTCACTTCTCTGTGCCTCAGTTACCTCATCTGTAAAATGAGGATTAAGACTGGGAGCCTCAAGTGGGACGTAGACTGTGTCCAACCTGAGTCGCTTGAATCTACCCCAGTGCTTAGCCCAGTGCCTGGTACACTGTAAGCACTCGACAAATACCATGAAAAAGGAGGTGGTTCAATTCATTACACTTTAACCCGTGCATGTTCGTTCCATTTATCTGGATAAGTGAAAGGAAGGGATTTCCTTGGTCAGTGGACCGCTGTACTGCTAACACTCAAAACTAAAACTTGTCGGGAGGTTATTTGGTGCCACTTGATTCTACATAAACTCTATGTAAAGTTTTATACAAATGATCCCATGGTAACAACATTAATAATAATTTCATGAAGTGCTCAATGGCCTGGATGAAATTTCTGTCAAACACAATATTTCCCTTTTACAGCCTGACATTTGATACTGCCCTAGAGCTTAGGCCTTTTCAGAATAAAAAAAAAAAGAAAAAACCCAACAAAACACTGAGGGGTAGTGACTCTATTTATACTTCCAGACACTGACTGCGGTTGCAATTTGTACAGTTTGGTTGAACACAGACAAAGACTGTTAAAGTCCAGAGCAAGTCAGATTCCTTTACTGTTTTAACACGTCTTTACCATGGTGTTATCAAGCATACCCAAATCTGGAAAATAATGCTGAAGTACCAGTTTGGCTATGCTCATACTTCTGAGGTAAAAGGTGTAAAAGGCAAAAAGGGGGAAGGGAAGGATAGTCTGAGGGCGTTAGTGGGTGGAGCCAAGACCTGCGGGCAAGGAATCTTGGGTGATATTCTTGGCTCCACAGCTGACCCAGGTCTGACCTTGGGCAAGTCAGATAATCCCCCTGTGTTTCAGTTTCCCAGTTTCTAAAGAGGACTAATACCAGCTGGTTTTCTCCCTCACGGGGTGTTGTGAGGATTAATGAGATAACGTCTGTCCGGAGTTTCAAGGAACCAGATGAGAGAGAGGTCATGCGTATGATTTTCTTCTCTCTGGATTCTTTTAATAGGAACGACAGTAGTCGTGGTCTCTGTTAAGCGCTTATTTGTGCCAGGTACTGTGATAAGGGCTGAGGTGGATCCAAGATAATCAATCATATTTATTTAGTGCCTACTGTGTGCAGAGCACTGTACTAAGCACTTGATAGAGTACAGAATATAACAGAGTTGGTTGACATGTTCCCTATCCATAATGCCCTTACAACCTTAGAGGGAGAGCGAGCCAAATGGACGCGGTCTCTGCCCACAGGGGGCTCACAGTCGAAGGTTGGGGGGAAGACAGGCACTTCATCCCCATTTTACGGACAAGGAAACTGAGGCCAGAAGGCAAGTGACTTGTCCAAGGTCACACGGCAGGCGGGGGGGGGGGGGGCAGAGTCGGGATTAGAAGTCAGGTCTCCTGACTCTCAGTCCTGTGCCTGGCTGCTTTCTCTTTGCTGTTCAATAAGGAAAGCTTAAAAGGACAATTTGGAGGGAAGTGTGTACCAAGACTGTACATTCCAGGGTCAAAATAGGGGCTGTGGCAGGAAGTGGACTCCAGCAGATGGCCACCATGAGACCCTGCCCCTCACCCAGCTGCCCCCAACGCGCCTCCCACAACACCCTCAGAAAGAAGGGGCACGGATGGGAGGCAGCAGCACCCGTGCTAGAACCACCCAGCAAATCAGCCCACCCTCTGCCCTGCTCAGTCAGTCAGTCGGGTCAGTCAGTCCATTGTATTTTTTGAGGACTTACTGCGTGCAGAGCACTGTACTAAGCACTTGGGAAGGCACGATACAACAATAAACGGACACATTCCCTGCCCGCAGTGAGCTTAGAGTCTAGAGGGGGAGACAGACATTAATATAAATAAATTACAGATAGAATAAAGGACAGATGTCCCCTCTGCACCCCTAAGCGGTGGGGGTCACTGTCGCACACTGCTCCTACAGCACGGAGCTCCGGGCCAATTCACACTGTGGCGATTACCCAGGAGAGATGATGAAACTCCCTTTCGACGTTCCTAACCTGCAGGCCTGTTCTTCTCCGTCCAAGGAAGACAGCGGGAATCAGCCTGGGAAGACCAACTGCGGGAAACAAGCTTTCTCTCCCTGGGAGCTGCTCCAAAGCCCCCAGGGCGCCCGTCATTTGCCAAGTGACATCCTGGAAGTCCCGGATGAGCTCCTTCCCTCAGAGGGAATTCCCAGAGAAGAAACGATTCCCCAAGGCATCATCATCGACAGCGCCTTGAACTCTTGACTATCTGCGCTCCTCCCTCCGTGAGGGAGGCTAGAGGGTGAAGGGTGGATGGTCCCAAGCTTCCAGCCTTTGCTGGGAGGGCCTCGTGGCAACCTCTGGAAAGCTTTCGACTCACCCGTGCCATCCGAGAGGCGGCTGGATCGTCCAAGCAGCAGATGGGTCGTCCAAGCAGGGGATGCGTTGTCCAAGCCGTGGATGGGTGGTCCGAGCAGAGGTCGCGTCATCCAAGCAGCTGATCGGTCATCCAAGCAGTGGATCGCTTGGATTTCAAATGTATTTATTGAGTGTTGACCGCGTGCAGAGCACTCTCCTAAGCGGCGATGTCTCATACAAGCAGGGGATGGGTCGTCCAAGCAGCGGATGGGGCAACCAAGCAGAGGATGGGTCGTCCAAGCAGAGGATTTCAATTGTATTTATTGAGTGCTGACTGTGCGCAGAGCACTGTACTAAGCAGCGGATGTGTCGCCCAAGCAGATGTGTCACCCAAGCGGGGGATGTGTCGTGCAAGTAGCAGATGGGTCATCTAAGCAGCGAAGGAGTCGTTCAAGCAGTGAATGTGCCTTCTAAGCAGTGGACGGGTCATTCTAGCACCAGATGTCTTGTCCGGGCAAAGGATGCCTTGTCCAAGCAGCTGATGGACCGTCCAGGCAGCGGATGTTCCGTCTAAGCAGGGGACATGCCGTCCGAGAGGCGGAGGTGTCATCCAAGCAGTGAACTGGGCAAAAAAGCAGTGGTCCTGCCATCCGGGCATCACAGCTGATAAAGCACCAACCTTCCCCACATGAGACATCTTTGAATTTTCCATATTATTTGGTTTTCTGGCTCTCCTGAGCCAGGAGGTAGAGCGGGCTATTGAGAGCTAATGCAGGGGAGGAGGATGAACGGGTGTGGGGGGTGGGGTGGGAGGAGTAGTCACGGTTTCTGAGACCAGAGCACGGGACTGGATACTTGGGGACCTAACCGGAGGAAAGTCTACACCACATTACGGCAATTTGGACAAGTAAAGGAGGATCCAAAACCCTTTGTATAAAAACGGAAAGTCAACAGGCAAACAAAAAGATGATCAAGGGGAAAATTAGAACAGAACAAGAGATTGTGTAATGCTCCCTTCTATAAAAAGAAATAAAATTTCTTCTTATAGCTTCCTTTGATGTCACCCAACATTTCACCATTTAACACCGACCGTATGCCCAAGGGAAATAGCTGAGAAAAAGTTAGGGGCCTTCGATCCGCAATACTTGAGCTGCTAACTGTTATGCAAATTCTGGTTTCGACCTTGTATTTTCACATAACTAACCAGGATGAACTGCTATTTCACGTCTGAGTCATAAACTGAAAGGAACAAAGAAACAGAAAACCTGTCCAACTTAATTCTGAGCCAACACCTTCCAAGTTCTGCAACAAAAATCAGATTTCTCATTTTCTTCATTTCGTTCACCCATTAGATTGGATTCCCCTGGGCTGTGTTTACAGCTTGGAAAAGCAAATCGGGCTGGGTACAATGTCTAATGCTATCACTTCTCCTCTAGACAAAGGGAAGGCCAAATCCTTTTCAGGTTGGAAAGAATCTAAGAAAACAAAGTTTTCAAGAGTCCTCAGCTTTCGCATGTCCCGATTTGAAAGAGCCAGAACCTGGGGATTGGCTATTACTAACTCAGCCTAAACAGGAAAGTTTGGGAAATCCATCTGGGGAAATAAAAACCATATTAAGCAGGCTACCAATGAACTGGTAACCCTTGAAGGAACCAAACACGATTTCAATCAATCGGTGGTGTTTAACGAGTACTCACTCTGTGCAGAGCACTGTATCAAGCACTGTGTTAACGACATCGAGCTAAATGGATGAACTCTGCCATCAGACCTTCCTTCTGCCTAGCAGCTCATCTTCAGATAGCCTTTCTCCACTGGACTGTTACACTGAGGAATTCCACTTAATATCAAAAATGACTCTCCGCTTTAAATAACCCTCACTTGGGCCTTTTCAAAACCTGGAAAAATGGAAGCTTGGTTGTGCGAGGTAGTCAATACAAATTCGAAAATGTTATCAGTCAGTTACCAGTGGCAGAGCCGGGCTTTCCGAATGGCTTCCGAACTGATGAAATCTGGCATCCCTCTCCGCCTCTAGACTGTAAGCTCCTCGTGGGTGGGGAGCGACTGATTGATTTACACATCCAGCTGGGGGGGGGGGCAGCAATCAATCAATCAATTGATTACATTTATTGAGCGCTTACTACGTGCAGGGGACTGTACTAAGCGTTTGGGAGAGTACAATATAACAGAGTTGGTAGACGTGTTCCCTGCCCACAAGAAGCTTAGAGCCTAGACGGGGAGAAGGATGAATCCTGTGGAGATTCACAAGAATGAGAGTCCCGGATTCTTGGCTATGCTACGGGGCCAGGATCGCGGTCGTCATCGTCCTCCTCCTCCTCACCCGTCAATGGTTACCGACTGCTTCAGGCAGAAGAACCGAGGACCATTGCAGGGAGGGGTAAGAGAACTCTTCTGAGAGGGTATTTTATCTTGGGCCATGTTGGCATGTTGTGTCTTACAGAGGACGTACCAGAGAAGCCTTTACCTAAAAGCCTGCCAGGCCAGATTTTAGGCAGGTGTGGTAAAATGCACCACACACACAGAAATGATGACCTGAGGTTTCCATTCGTTGAATATATCAGATTATTTTCATGTACAACAAAATTAAATTAATCCCCACAATAATTATGCATCACCAGTGTATATATATATCACCAGTTTATGTATTATATAATGCATATATAAAATAATAATATATTATATTATACCATTCTGTATATTACATATTATAGACGCACAATACATAGAGACATATATACATATTATTGTCTGTCTCTCCTATTAGACTGAAAACTCCTTAATGGCAGAGATCGTATCTTTGTAAATTCGTCAAAGGGCAGGGACTGTCTCTATCTGTTACCGATCTGTACATTCCAAGCGTTTAGTATAGTGCTCTGCACATAGTAAGCACTCAATAAATACTATTGAACGAATGAATGAATATCTTCTTACTCTATGGTACTGTATTCTTCCAAGAGCTTAGTACAGTGCCCTGCACACAGTAAGAACTCAGTAAATACCACTGACTGACTGAGAAAGTGAATGATTTACAGAGGCACACGGTTGTGAGAGGCAGTGAGGCATAAGAACAAAAGTACAGGACCGGTAGTCAGGAAGCTTGGTTTTTAATCCTGGTTCCACCTTTTGCCTGCGGTGTGACCTTGAACAAGTCACTTGTCTGCTCCTCAGTCACCTCATCTGTAAAACAGAGATTAAATAGCTGTTCCCCCCTACCTCTAAGACCGAGAGCCCCGTGAGGGGAAGAAGTCATGGCAAGTGCGTACCCCAGCATTTAGCAAAGTGCTCGGTTCACGGTGCGGACCTGGGAGTTAGAAGGACCTGGGTTCTAATCTCTGCTGCTTCACTCGTCTGCTCTGGGACCTTGGGCAAATCACTTAACTTCTCTGTGCCTCTGTTCCCTTGTCTGCAAAATGGGGATTAAGACTATGAGCCCCAGGTGGGACAAGGACTGTGTCTAACCTGATTAAGTTATATCTACCTCAGTGTTTAGTACAGTGCCTGGCACACAGTAAGGACTTAAAACAATACCATAAAAAAGCGCTTAATAAACTATCGTAATTATTACTATTAGCTGGAACGTCCCAGCAGTTTGAAATCAATACGTGAAAACATGGACTCATAGTAACGCACGCTTGTGCCCTGGGTCGAGGCACCCCATGTAGAGTAGAGTGATGAGCTGATTCCCCAGTGCTTAGAACAGTGCTTGACACATAATAAGCACTAAACAAATACCGTCATCATCATCGTCTGGCATCTGGCAAAGATCCCTCCTGTCACGCCCCTGCCAATTTGGATTAAGAAGATATTAAAGAGAGAAGGCCAGTCTGTTATTCAGTCAATTGCATTTACTGAGCACTTACCGTAGGCACTGGACTAAGCACTTGGGAGAGTAGAATCATTCCCTCAAACGTGGCCCAACTCAGCCCTGGGTCTTATTAGCCGTGGATTTCAGCTCCTTAAATTTTTTTTTATCATATTTGTTAAATGCTTACTATGTGCCAGGCACTGTACTGAGGGCTGGGGAAAATTCAAGATAATCAGGTTGGACACGGTCCATATCCCATTTGGGGCTCACGGTCTTAATCCCCATCGTGCAGGAGAGGTAACTGAGGCACAGAGAAGTTAAGTGACTTGCCCAAGTCCACTTGTCAGTGGTCACACCTCAGACAAATGGCAGAGCTGGGATTAGAACCCAAGTCCTTCTGACTCCTAGTAGGCCCATGCTCTAACCACTAAGCCATGCTCCTTCTTGATGATTCGGCCCTGTCCCTCCCAGCAGCCAACACGGGACAGTTCTCTGAAAATCCCATTTTGATGTTTTACGTGTTCTGAAAAGTATCCTGCAGCTACAAAATAGCACTAAAACAGGACTGTGCACCCAGAAATCCACACACACACACATCCACTCATCTTCTTTTTAAAGGAACCGGCGATACATTTCAGATTTGGAGCTTGTTATTTTCAACACAATCTCGATTCCAAGTCAAGCCAGCAGAAGTCTGACTTGATATTCTTCTCCATCCCCCAGCACTTATGTACATATCCTTACACTCCACCATAATCTCTTTATGTAATTTATTTATTTTATTGTCGGTCTCCCTGTAGATGGTAAGCTCTTTGTGGGAAGGGGTCACGCCCACCAACTCTGTTGTATTATTCTTTTCAAATTGCTTAGTACACAGTGACTGCTCAATAAATTCCATGGATTAACTGTCGGTTGATTGCCACTTGTATCGATTCTCCAGTCACTCAATCATATTTATCGAGCGCTTACTGTGTGCAGAGCACTGTACTAAGCACTTGGGAGAGTACAATATAACAATATAACTGACACATTTCTTGCCCACAGTGAGCTTACAGTTGAGAAAGCAACCTTGACTCCTTCCTTCCCCTCCATCCCAACTTCTGGCTTGCCACCCTTTGTGTCCCAGACCTGTTTTTCCTATCTTTCCCAGCCCCTCTCCCCCGACTCCCAGACCGCTGTGGGCAGGGAGTGTGTCTGTCATATTGTTATATCGGACTCTCCCGAGTGCTTAGTAGAGTGGTCTGCAAGTGCTGAATAAACACAATTGACTGACAATTTAAATTCTTTAAAACTGTGCCTTTTTAAAGGGTTTTAACAGAGAAGTGCCCCCTAAGAGGGAGGCATGCCCACGCTTCAGCCCGTCCAGCGGGGCGGCCCTGACTTCTCACACACTCTCGGGCCTTCCGTCGGTTTGAGGGTCCAGGAAAGACATTCTGGCCCTTTCGACGGGCTCTTAAACCAATAAATGGAGAACCTTTCGGGTTTCCAACCCCTGGTTTGGCTGCTCCCCTCTGTTTCTCCCTGCAGGAAAATACGAACTGACAGCAAAACCTCTTTCTGTCGTACGATTTCCTCCGGGTCTCAAGGACTCGGTGCTTTCACATTTCAGACGCTCCTATTACTCCTGTAATTGCTTCAAATGCTGTGAAAAAACCCCACCATTGCAAAATTGTGAAATCGGTATAACAATGATTAGCGAGTCACCGCCCCACGCCTCCGCAATGGAGAACAGGAACGTGGAATTAGGAGGATTTTATGAACTTTGTTTGGCCCTGAACACCAGGTACACCCGGTCTGGGCTTCTATCCTGACAGAGGAGGTAACAGGGCATTCCAAATCTTTGGATCAACCAATCAGATGGTGCATCACTGCTTAAGGACACAGTTTCCTGAATGCTACAGATACCCACCAGCTAATTAACCCTCTCTCGACCCAAGCTGATCCCAAGAAGATGAAAGGAATTTATTATATCGTTCGCTCCCAAGTGCTTAGTACAGTGCTCTGCACATAGTGAGCGCTCAACAAATGCCATAGATTAAATAATAAAGGACCTGCCTGGACAGGAAGGGGTGCAGCGTGGAAACAACACTTTACCCTAAGAAACTCCTTACCATCGGGTTTAAAGTACTCACTTTGCCCCTCCTACCTTAACTCCCTGATTTCCTACTACAACCCAGCCCTCCCACTTCCCTCCTCCACCTACTCACTGAAACTTGCTCTCGTCGATCTCTTCACCGACCTCTCGCCCATGTCCCGCCTCTGGCCTGAAACGCCCTCTCTCCTCATATCAGACAGACGATCACTCTCCCCGCCATCGAAGTCTTATTAGAAGGACATCTCCTCCAAGAGGCCTTTGAAAGTCTAAACTCTCTCTCCAACTCCCTTCTGCATCGCTCTTGTACTGGGATATCCACCTTTTATTCACCCCTCTCTCAGACCCACAGCACTTTTGCACATATCCATAATTTATTTCTTTATATTAATGTCTGTATTCCCCTCTATACAAAAATCTCATTGTGTTCAAGAAACATATCTACCGACTCTGTTATACTGTACTCTCTCAACTGCTTAGTACAGGTTCTGCATGCAGTAAGTGCTCAATAAATACGACTGATTGATTACAATCCGATTTGTACATTCCCAGCGCTTAGTCCAGTGCTCTGCACATAGTAAGCGCTCAATAAATACTACTGAATGAATTACGGACTTGGAAGGCGGAGGACCTGGGTTCTAATTCCGGCTCCATCCCTTGTCTGTTATGTTATCATGAGCAAGTCACTTCACTTCTCTGTGCCACGGTTTCCTCACCTGTTAAAATGGGGATTAAATCCTACTCTCTCCTACTTTGACTGCGAAGCCCATGTGGGACAGAGACTGTGTCCAACCTGATTATTTCTGTATCTACCCCAGTGCCTAGTACTGTGCTTGGTACAGAGCAAGCATTTGATAAATATTATTATTATTATTATTATGAGAATCATATATCACAAAGTGCAAGCAGAAAGTAAGCTTCTTGTTAGAACCAAGTTGGAGTCTTTTTCACTCGGCAATAAGTCCTTGGGCAAGTCATTTAATTCACCTGTGCCTCAGTTTCCTCATCTGCAAAATGGGGATTCAGTCGACACAAGCAAATCAGGTTGGACACAGTCCCTGTTCCACGTGGGGCTCAGAGACTCAATCCCCACTTTATGGATATGGTAACTGAGGCCCAGAGAAGTGAAGTGACCTGCCCAAGGTCACATAGCAGATAAGTGGCAGAGCTTGGATTAGAATTCATGACCTTCTGACTCCTAAGCCTGGACTCTACCACTACTCCATGCTGTGGGGGTTGGTAGGGTGGGGAGATGAGAGAAAAGCTAGAGAAGATCTCCTGGAGGAGATGTCTTTTCAGAAGGGCCTTGAAGATGAGGGGAGGAGGGTTCTGCCCGATATAAAGAAGGATGGACTTCCGGGCAGAAGTGAGACTTGAATAATTAACAAATCAGAACGACTGAGTACTCAGACCCTTCACAAGCTGCTTGGGAAAAGCCTCGATAGGCCCATACATCAAAGTGGAAAGTTGATGAAGAAAGTTAAAAAGGAACTGAGAAGAGGAAAAGAAGGAAGACAAACAAAAAGAACAAGAGACAGCACTGGGTCACGTGATTTTCTTCTTTTTATAAGCCAAAGAGGGGACTGACTTCTCTTGCAAATCTTAGGTTTCACCCAGACATATAACAAAGAAGGAAGAAAATGTAGACATGGTAGGCTGGTTTAGGTTACCGATACTTTTTATGGTATTTGTTAAGTGCTTACTATGTGCTAGGCACTGTACAAAGTACTGGGGTAGATACAAGTGAATCAGGTTGGATATAATTCATGTCCCACATGTGGCTCACAATCTTAATTACCATTTGACAGATGAGGTAACTGAGGCACAGAGAAGTGAAGTGACTTGCCCAAAGTCACACAGCAGACAAGTGGCGGAGCCAGGATTAGAACTTAAGTTCTTCTGCCTTCCAGGCTCATGCTCTATCCTCGAGGCCACGCTGTCCTTGTACTTTCCTAACTAATTTGGATCTATGGAATTAAGACAACATCCTACCCAACAGGCGAGATTATTACCAAGAGGACATATATTGAGAAAATGACAGTCAACGTCTTTCAAAACTTTAGAATATACCACACGACTAGTATCCTTGTTACCAAGCACAATCAAATCCTGTTCTACAACAAACAACAGGATCTGGTTTTCGACCGAACACTTCAATTTACATTTTCTCTAAGCAGTAGGAAATATAAGGAAGCACTGCAGGTCAGTAAACCTTGGGATTCAGACATTCCCTTGAGGAGGGAAGAGGATGTCATTATTCTGCCTCCAGAGTTTTGGAATGCAGCTCTACAGGTTCACAGCGATGGGGAAAAGAAACCAAACGTATAAACCTGACCACCATATCCTAAATGTGAGTCTGACTCTTTACATTTCAGATTCTTCCCTGTTGCATCTGATCAGGTGCTACCGGAACACTGCTTGTGAAGACCGGTAGACGCTTCCACATCGAGGAAACGTTGCAGTGCTGTATTGGTCCCTCATTACCCTGTTGCATTTGCTTTCCACGGTGCCCGCTGTTTTCATTCCTAGCCCCCTTGTCGTCGTGATCTTCCTGAAGCTTCTGGTTAATCAATCGATCAACGGTGTTTATCGAGAACCTACTGTGTGCAGAACACTGTGATAAGTGCTTGGGAGAGAACAATTCTACTGAGTTGGTAGACATGATGCTGGCCCTCAAGGAGCTTGCAGTCAGCCTACTGTTCCGAGACAATCAGCCCACTTCTGATTGTTGTTCATCAGGCTAACCTTAGTTAATTCATTAATTCATTCATTAATTAAGCACCTGCTGTGTGCAGAGCACTGTACTAAGAGCTTGGGAAGGACAATACAACGATAAAAGGTGACATTCCCTGCCTAAAACGAGCTCAGCGTCTAGAGGGGGCAGACGGATATCAATACACATAAATAAATTTAAAGATACGTACATAAGTGCTGTGGGGCTGGGAGAGGGGGGAAGAGCAAAGGGAGCAGTCAAGGTGACGCAGACGGGAGTGGGAGATGAGGAAAAGTGGGGCTTAGTCTGGGAAGGCCTTTTGGAGGAGATGGGCCTCCAAAAAGGCTTTGAAGAGGAGGAAAGTAATTGTCTGTCAGACATGAACAGAGAGGGTGTTCCAGGCCAGAGGAACTTTGCTGCTGCTGTCTCCAGATATCCTCGTGGTTGAAGTTTTACTCACTGTGTCTTCAAATTATTCCTTCTACCTAATCTTCTGACAGTTTCCCCATTTCCACTTGCTGTAGAGCAGCTGTTTAGATATGTTCCTTGCGGCTATCCATGCTCCTAAATGTCCCATTCACCTTGCAGGTGTGCGATGGGATGAGCACTGCTTGGATGCAGGAGGCCTGACTGAGTTGTTCGGACTCCTATCTCAACACAAAGTCAGCGCTTAACAAATACAATAATAATAATAGTAAGTGTCATTATCGGAAGTGCTCTAGAACATGACATCTTTGATGGATCCAGGTCTCTAAGTCATATAAAAGATTGCACCCTATAATTCAGTCAGTCAATCAATGGATGGTATATACTGAGCACATGTTATGCGCAGCGTACTAAACATTTGGTAGACACCATTCCTGCCTTTTAAAAGCTCACAATCAAGTAGGGGGAGACAGGGAGTAAAATAAATTAAAGATAAAGGGAGACATGAAGGTTAAAAATATGTACATAAATGCTGTGGAGGAGTGTCCAAGTGCTTAAGGGGGTGGGGACCCAAGTGTGAAGCAGAAGGGAGAGAGGATAGGGTGGAGGTTTGGCAGGTTAGTCAGGGAAGACATCCCGGAGGGGATTTTATTTCAGTAGGGCTTTGAAGATGGAGAGAGTGGTGGAGGTTTGGTGGATATGAACGGGAAGGAAGATCCAGCAGTAAGGGGGTCGTGATCAAGGGGTCAACGGCGAGATAGATGAGATTGAGAGGAAGTATGTTGGTGTTAAAGGAGCGGAGTAGGTGGGCTGGACTGGAGTAAGAGGGAAGCAGTGTTAGAAAGAAGGAGGGAGGGCCGACTGAGTGACTAAATCCAAAAGCGAGGAGCTTCTGCTTCATGGGTGGTTTTGATAGGTAACCCCTGGAGGTTTTCCTCAAAAATGATGCCAGGTTGCCTGCACCCTCTACCTTGAGTTTCCCCAAGGACACAATAGCCCTTTCAATTTGCTTCTCTGCCTCCTTAGCAATCCATGCATGATTAGTTAATGTGCATACCCAGATAACAGAATTCAGTGAATGTTCAATTCTGTCGGTCTTTGTGCGCACTCCTTTCCAGCGGTGTGACAGACAGGTATACTCGATCTTTCTCAATTGAATTATCAGTCTGTCGTCACCTGCAGGTCTTTGTGGGTGGGCTTCCACAGCCCCGTCATTTGTTTATAGGTTCTCCTGTATCTATCATCAAGGTCTATTGATGATGATGCCTCCTTCAACATGGCTGTGAAGGCTAAGCTGAACAGAATGGGACCAGGTTTTACATCCCTCTTTTCCTCAGTTGGTGATGTAGAGGGAAAGGTTCCCCGAAATCTTACACAGCCAGTGTAATACACACACACACACACACGTTTTTGTTCTCGAAGACACCACCCGTGGTGAACTTCACAGGTAAGCACATTGTATGTCTAAAAGGTCAACATGGGACCCAGTTGGATGACGTGCTCACAAAGGCCCACTCCTGTGCTGTCATGTTTGAAGTCTACATTGCCGGGCACTGTTTTCTCTTTTGTCCTTTTTTTTTCTCTCAGTATCCACGTGACTTAGCTGAGGCTATCTGGAGACAGCAGCAGACAGGTTCCTCTGGCCTGTAACGCCCTCCCTCTTCATATCCGACAGACAATTACTCTGCCCCTCTTCAAAGCCTTATCGAAGGCACATGTTCTCCAAAAGGCTTTTCCACACTAAGCCCCACTTTTCCTCCACTCCCACTCCCTTCTGCATTGCCCTGACTTGCTCCCTCTGCTCTTCCCCCCATTCTTTCTCCTTCTCTACAGTCTCACATCTCTTCCTGCCTCCTGGCAATCTCTACATGGATACCCCACTCGAGCTCAACATGGCCAAAACTGAACTCCTCATCTCCCCTCCCAAATCCTCTCCTCCATCTAACCTTTCCACTACAAGTGATACCACCACCATCTTCCCCATCACTCAAGATGATAACCTCAACTTCCAAGAGGAAACTTGATTACGCTTAGTAATTAGTAATAACAAGAGGATTGATAGATCACCTTCTTGATGCAGTTCAGTATAGTTGGTAAAGTACAACAGAAATACAAGACACATTCCCTGTCCACAAGGAGCTTATACTCCCCTAATCCATCATTAAAAATATGTGCAGCATTTACAATCGATTTATTTCTCTTGGTCCTCTAGACTGTAAGCTCATTAATCAATCAATGGTATTTATTGAGCCTTTACTATGTGCAGAGCACTGTACTAGGTGCTTGGGAGAGTACCACACAACATAATTGGAAGACATATTCCCTGCCCCAGATGAGCTTACAGTCTAGAGGGGGCAGACCCTAATGTAAGTAATTTACAATATATAATTTTAATAAGTTTTATCTCACACCTCATCGAGGGCAGGGAATGTGACTAACTCTATTGCATTTTATTCTCCCAAGCGCTTAATAGAGTGCTCAATAAATACCACTGAATGATTGATCTTTGGCTTTTCTCTCTTTCATCCCCCATTTTCAATCTGTCACCAAATCCTGTCGCTTTTTTCTCCACAACACTTGACAGCATTTGCCCCTTCTTCCCCACCCAAGCGCTCCTAATATCCACACTTGATTTCTGCATCGACCTTCACAGAGCCACCCCCCACCCCTCCAGCCTCTCCCCTCTCTAGACTATATTTGACCCTATTCCCCTTGTCATTTCCCTAGAACATCCTTCTGTCCACATCACCCCAATCCTCAAAAACCTCCATTCCTCCCTGCATCAAGAAGAAACTCTCGACCATTGGTAAGCCCGGGCCAGGGAGGCAGAAGGTCATGGATTCTCATCCCGGTTCTGCCATGTGTCTGCTGTGTGACCTTGGGCAAGTTACTTCATTTCTCTGGGCCTTGGTTCCCCCTCCGTCAAATAGGGATCGAGACTGTGAACCGCCCGTGGGACAGGGACTGTGTCTAACCCTATTTGCTTGGATCTACCCCGGTGCTTAGTAAAGTGCTTGGCACGAGGTAAGCGCTTAAAAAATACCATTTTTTTCAGGCAAGTCACTTCACTTCTCTGGCCCCTCGGTTCCCTCACCTGTCAAATGGGGATTGAGCCTGCGAGTACCACGTGGAACAGGGACTGTGTCCAACCCGGTTTCCTTGTATCCACCCCAGCCCTTAGTTCAGTGCTCGGCACATAGTAAGTCCTCAAAAAATATCATTACTAATATTAAGTCCTTCGATTAGTAATCGTATTCCCACTGTTCTCCCGGTACATCCCAGCTCATCAGCTTCTTTCCTCTCCAGTCTCACACATCACCTCACTTCTCCTTCCAGCTCATGTCAGCCGGTGACACCTGCTTGATTCACTGAAGCAGTTTACAATTATTTGCATGTCTTTTTGGGTGTGTGCCTCCGGGGCACAATCGTCCGCACAGAGCCGTTGTTTAATGACTGTCTCTAGGACTCTGGAGTCCCGCTTGAAATCTGTTGAGTTAGAAGTTTCCCAGAGGAGCTGAGGTGAATCTGACATTTGCATCCAAGCCTATTGTTGTGTCTTGAAGCGTAACTGTGTAGAAATAACTGAACAGGATGGGACCCCCGCCAGGGAAGCAGTGGGGCCCGTGGACAGAGCACGGGCCTGGGAGTCAGAAAGTCATGGGTTCTAATCCCAGTTCTGCCATTTGTCTGCTGTGCTGTGGCCCTGGGCAAGTCACTTCAATTCTCTGCACCTCCATTACCTCATCTGTAAAATGGGGATTGAGACTACGAGCCCTACGTGGGACGGGGACTGTGCCCAACTCGATTTGTTTGTATCCACCCTGTTGCTTAGTCCAGTGCCTGGCACATAGTAAGCACTTAACAAATACCACTACTACTATTATTGTTATCCCTGTTTACTCCAGAGCCAATGGGGAATGGAGCAGACAGGGCACCCTTGAATTTATTCAATCATATTTATTGGAGAAGCAGCGTGGCTTAGTGGAAAAAGCCTGGGCTTGGGAGTCAGAGGTCATGGGTTCTAATTCCGCTTCCGCCACTTGTCAGCTGTATGACTTTGGGCAAGTCACTTAACTTCTCTGGGCCTCATTTCCCTCATCTGTAAAATGGGGATGAAGCCTATGAGCCCTACACGGGACACTGATTACTTTGTATCTACCCCAGGGCTTAGAACAGTGCTTTGCACATAGTAAGCGCTTAACACAAGCCATTATTATTATTATTATTAATGAGCCCTTACCGTGTACACAGCACTGTATTAAACACTTGGGAGAATACGCTATAATAATGAACAGACACAGTCTCTGCCCACAACGAGCTCACAGTCCCAGTCAGCCATGCCATTACCAAGTAGACTCTTGTAGACCCTTTCAGGGCATGTGAGTGTGTTAAATACTTTTTTAATGGTATTTGTTAAGCACTGAATATGTGCCAGACACTGGAATAAGCGCTGGGGCAGATACAAGCTAATCAGGTTGGATATATTCATGTCCCGCATGGAGCTCACAGTCTTAATCCCTATTTTACAGATGAGGTAACTGAGGCACAGAGAAGTTTAGTGGCTTGCCTAAAATCCAAGAAGTGGTGAAGCCGGGATTTGAAACCGAAAACCGGATCCCCGATGGCATTTTTTTTTCAATGGGACTTATTAAACCCTGACTATAAGCCAACCACTGTATTTAGCATTGGGCTAGATATAAAATAATCCGGTTGGGCACAGTCCCTGTCCCACATAGGGCTCACACTCTTAACCCCCATTTTAGAGATGAGGTAACTGAGGTACAGAAAAGTGAAGTGATTGCCCGAGGATACACAGCACAAAAGCGGCAGAGCCGGGGTTAAAACCCAGGTCCTCTGAGTCCCAGACCCAGACTCTTTCCACTAGACAACACGGCTTCTTTATTCAGTGCTCTCCTAAGATCTATGAAATCTTGTCTGTTGCGTGACCTCCTTACCTTGTATCTACTCCAGCGCTTAGTACAGTGCCTGACGTATAGTAAGCGTTTAACACATACCATATGAAAAAGAGGCAAGTTGAATAATAATAACAATAATGATGACGGTATTTGTGATGCACTTACTATGTGACAAGCATAGATCTATGCGCTGGGATAGATACAAGGTAGTCAGGTTGTCCCAAATGGGACTCACAGTTTTAATCCCCATTTTACAGATGAGGTAACTGAGGCACAGGAAGTTAAGTGACTTGCCCAAAGTCACACAGCTAAGTGGCAGAGCTGGTATTAGAACCCACGACCTGTGACCCCCAAGCCCATGATCTTTCTACTAAGACATGATGCTTCTCAGGGTAAAGAATTTGAAAGAGTGACAGACACTGCGAGTAATAAACACACCAGTGTGACCATAAACAACCTTTACAGGCACACAATGTGGAATAAAGGGTGAGTTACAACTTGGTCTTTTTGGCCACACCCCTCTCTGAGGACTGAATATTTTCTCAGTGTCAGACTCGTCATCTTCTAAAATGAAGGGCGGCCCGTGAGGGTGCTGTCTTTGTCTCTTTCATTCCCTTTTTGCAGAGCAATGCTTACCTGTTTAGAAAACAGATTTCCCCACTGGGAAAAAGTGAGTATTTTATATGACACAATCCATAACATTCTTTAAATTACATCAATGTTTAAGTTCTGCAAACTCCTGCTTCATCTGGACTATCTTTTCCTCGATTTGCCCTGGTCAAACCCGGAAGAAAAATCCCCGTTAAACCTGAATTCCAATTTCTCCCCCAGGCTGTAAACGATCTTACCTGTAATAAACACGGAGTGTCTGCAGTTCTTCTTCTAGTTTCTGATATTGTTGAATGGCAATTTCTCTTGCTCGTTGCATGGTCGACAGTTTTGCCTGAAAGTACATAATAGACATTTTTTAAAAGCCACGAGCTATTTTCATTCTGTTTGGAAACTCAGTGCGGCTCTACGGAAGGCCGTCGAACATTAATACGGTTTGAAAATTAATGCTGCTTTCAACAGTGACTCATGTTCGACATTAAAACCCTTAAAAGTTCTGGAGAAATCAACACGTGAAAGGCTTTTGGAAGGATGAGGACAGATTCGTTTTACCAACTTGCTCTGTTCACGATTTTGATCTCGTTTAACTCTCAGCTGGCTACTACGCATTTAAACGCAGCACTCCAAATATTTCATTTTAGACTTGGCATCCAGAAGCGTCCAGAGCTAGGTCGGGCTGGTGACTTTGAGCAGACATATTGTCATTAAAGGTATCGGTTAAATGCTTACCGTGGGCCACGAACTGTACTAAGGGCTGGGGTAGATATAAACTAATCAGGTTGGACACGTTCCATGTCCCTTCTGGCGCTCACAGTATGAATCCCCATTTTACAGATGAGGTATCTGAGGCACAGAGAAGTGAAGTGACTTGCCCAAGGTCACACAACGGACGAGTGGCGGAGCCGGGATTAGTACTCAGGACATGCTGACTTCCAGGCCCGTGATCTACCCACTAGGCCACGTTGCTTCTCTACAGACATGTGATGGGGAAAGTGTCATCAGATGACCAGTGGCACTTGCCGAGGCACCATATTGTTGCCATTCAAGTCCTCAGTCCCTACTCCCAGGCTTCCCTTGGGACAGGGACAATATCATAGAATTGGCAGACCTGTTTCCTGTCCACAACGAGCTTGCAGTCTACAGAGAGTGTAATCAATCACTGGTTGCTGAGTGCTTACTGTTTGCAGACCACTGCACTAAGCACTCTCTAGACTGTAAGCTAATTGTGGGCAGGAAATGAGTCTGTTTATTGTTTTCTCTTACTCTCCCAAGTGCTTAGTACAGTGTTTTGTACACAGTAAATGCTCAATAAATACAATTAAATGAATGAATGAATTGGGAGAGGACAATGTAGTGGAGTTGGTAGACTGTTCCCTGCCCAAAATGAGATTACAGTCTAGAGAGAGTGTAATCGATCATATTTGCTGAGCGCTTACTGTGTGCGGGGTACCGTACCAAGCGCTTGGGTGAGTACAGTATAACAGAGTTGATAGACATGTTCCCAGCCCACGCAAGCTTAGTTTAGAAAGAGTGGAATCTATTAATCACAGTTATTGAGCACTTACTGCATGCAGAACACTGTACTAAATGCTTGGGAGAGTACAATATAAAAGAGTTGGTCGACCCGTTCCCTGCCCACAGTGAGCTTATGGAGCCTGTGGAAAATACTGGGTTCATTCCAGAGGTTTAATTCATACGAAAGTTGAGTTGAAGCACGGCTCTTGCTTCTTTCGTTTAAAAAAAATTGATAAAACACTGTTGCATGTCTTTGTAATCCCCCAATTGAAAAAGGTCCATATTTGAGCCTTCCAAAGTAGGGTGAGAATAGTCTGTATTTACATAGCATTTTCCAATGAAGAGCTTGAAGTTTTCACTGATTTTTGAGCCAGATTCTCATTGTCCAGAAGATAATCTCCCTCTATCTGTAATATATAGCCATAATTTATTTATATTAATGCCCGTCTCTCCCTCTAAAATGTAAAACTCACTATGGGCAGGGAAAGTGTCCACCAACTCTGTTGTATTGTTCTCTCCCACGCATTTAGAACGGTGTTCTGCATACAGTAAGGGCGCAATAAATACCATTGATTGATTTGCTGATTGATCGAACCCTATGGCATAGAACATATCTGTAATTCATTTATTTATTTATATTTATACCTGCCTTCCCCTCTAGACTGCAAGCTCATTGTGGGGAGGGAATGCATCTGTTCATTGTTATGTTTTACTCTCCTAAGTGCTTAGTACAGTGCTTGACACACAGTAAGCGCTCAATAAATACAATTGTATGAGTGAATGAATGAAAGAACGAGGCTACTCCAGGGGCAAGCAGTGGTTTGGAACTAAGGACAGGTCAAGAGCAACAGCTCAACATTTTCCCGGGGCTGGAAGATGGTCCCTGTAGAACTCCTGGATTGGGTTCTGAGCAGTGGTCACACAGGCTGCGTATTTACTGAATGCTTATTATGGGCAGAGCAATGTATTAAGCGCTTGGGAAAGTAGGAGTCAGTAGAGTTGGTAGACATGATCCCTGCCCAATCCAGGGTCGAGAGACAATCATTCAAGTAGAATACAGGTTGGGGAAGTAGGCGAGTATAAGGATATGAACATAAGTGCTTTTTTATCATATTTATTGAGCGCTTACTCCGTGCAGAGCACTGTACTAAGTGCTTGGGAGAGAGCAATACAACAATAAACAGATAGATTCCCTGCCCACAAAGAGCGTACAACCTAGAAGGGGGGGAAATTAAGTGCTTATTGTAACAGAACAGTGTAGTGAGAGTTTGAGAAAATGCAATAAAACCAAGTTGGTAGACATGTTCTCTGCCCAAAATGAGATTACCGTCTAGACAGTGTAATCAGTCAATCAATGGCATTTATTGAGCGCATACTGTGTGCAGAGCACTGTAATAAGCACTTGGGAGTGTACAGTCTCTAGACTGTAAACTCGTTACGAGAAGGGAACGTGTCTGCTAATTCTGTGGCATTCTGCTCTCCCAAGTGCTTAGTATAGTAAATACTGTGATGCTGAGGTGAGAATCAAAGTGGATCCAAGGTACAGCCAAGGGCAGAGTCGACCAGAAGCGTCGACCTGAAGGTCCCCAAAGGGGAGGGCAGATAAGGAAAATGAGGGCTTAGGAAAAGTCTCTTGGAGAAGATGTGATTTTAGGAGGGTTTTGAAGGTAAGGAGAGTGGTGGGCTGTCAGATGAGAAGGGGGAGGGAGTTCCAGGTCCAAAGGAGGATGTGGGCAAGGGGTCGGTGGTGGGGTACAAACGTAGCGCCAACCTTAGAACAATGGAGTACGGGGGTAGGGTTGTAGTAAGAGTTCAGCAAGGTAACTATAGCACTACAGAAAGAAAGCAGATTCAGTGTCTTGAAGCCAATGGAAAGGAGTCTATTTTTGATGCAGAGGGCAACCATTGCAGGTCTGGGAGGAGTGGGGAGATATGGACTGAATGATCTTCGATAAAAATGATCCAGGCAGTAGAGAGAAGCATAGATCAGAATGGGGAGAGACATGAGGCAAGGAAGTCAGCGAGGAGGCCGATGCAGTAGTCAAGGGGGCAGATGATGAGTGTTTGGATCTATTCAACCACATAGGCAAACCATCCCCGAATCCTGTCGATTCTCCATAACATTGTCAAAATCCGCCCTTTTCTCTCCAAACTGCTATCACGCCGATGCAAATACTTATCTTAGCCCGCCTGAAGAAGTAAATCCCAAATCCTAGCCAAAGGGAGGGCTACAGGACATCAGGGAACTGTTAATCGGAGCGAGCCTTCCATTTTGCTCTGTGCCCATTTCTAACACCTTGATGCCACCTTATTCAATGTCCTGAAACCTAGGAAAGCTTGCCTTTGGTTTCATTCCACTCCTAATTTTCACAGAAATTATGCTTCCTATAGCTCTCTATTTACAAATAGGAGTGCTGGAGTTTCATGGAGTTTGATGATGACCACCTTTGTCAGTTACACATTCCACTGTGACATTTAGAAATGAAGGAAGATAGTGCTGTGTTCTGATAAAGTTAACTGTCAAGAAAGAAAAAAAATCAAACTATCTAAAGAAATGTGACACAAATAAATAAGAGATCGTCCAATAACAGCCTCTCCCCATTTCTCCTACATTTCCTACTTGAACACCTCGAACTGCTAACACAGCTAAAGAAGAAAGCGTTAAATGGGTCTACAGCAGACCAAAGTGAGACTGACGATGATGATTCATTTTGTTTCAACAGAACGAGTAACAGAAGGAGCTGTTCAGCACTGCCCCAAGAGAATTCTAAAATAAATAAAATAACGTGTCTACCAGAAGCACTCTTTCTTTTGATTATTTTGATCCCTAAAGTATTTTAAAATTAGCATATTATACATGTCATTCATTCATTCACCACCTAGTTTTTATTCCATACCCATTCTCTGTCAAACACTCTATTAGGTACTAGGGAGGGGACGATAAAAGTAAGAGACTCGTTCCCTTACCCTTCAGGAGTTTACAATCTAATGGGGGAAAACAAGCTGTCATATCATTTAGAAAGAGTAGGAGGAGAAACAAAGAGACAGTTGGTGTTGGCAAGAATAGAAAGAAGAAAAGGTGGAGAGACAAGTTAATGAATAAATATTGCGTATAATACTTGAAAATTCTCAGGATGGTTGTATGAACATAAGAACTAATGGTGGCTACTGGGTTGGCACAACCTGGGGTGATGAAACTTAATCAGGGAGATTTCCTAGAGGAGGTGGAACTTGAAGAAGAGGAGAGCTGTAAACTGGCAGATTTGAAGGAAGAGGTAAAGGGGGAGTTCCAGACAAAGGGAAGGGCATGAACAATGGATAGGAGGCGGGAGATTGTCAGAAAGATCTTTAGAACTTTTCTTCTTTATGTTTCCTTTCATGAAATTTCTGGGTGGGGTCGTCGGATTCGATATTCAGCTCGGATTTCCAAATCCAGTGGAAATGGCTTTCAGATTCAGGTGCTAAATTAAAAGTAGAGTATGATTCAGTGGGTGGAGCCTCTGAGTCAGAACGGGACTGGGCAAGGGGAGCTGCCTCTTGGCAGAAAAGTTCGTGAATAGGTTCTAAGCACCCTTGGTGGCGAAGGCAGCGGGCAACCGCTGAAGCCAGGGGACATTGCTCTGGCATTATCCTCTACTGGTCTTTCTCGTCCAACCCACGCATTCCATCTGGCATGCCATCATGTTGGTTCTACCTTAATAATAATAATAATAATGTTGGTATTTGTTAAGCGCTTACTAGGTGCCGAGCACTGTTCTAAGCGCTGGGGTAGACACAGGGGAATCAGATTGTCCCACGTGGGGCTCACAGTCTTAATCCCCATTTTAAAGATGAGGTAACTGAGGCACCAAGAAGTTAAGTGACTTGCCCAAAGTCACACAGCTGACAAGTGGCCGAGCCGGGATTCGAACCCATGACCTCTGACTCCAAAGCCCGTGCTCTTTCCACTGAGCCACGCTGCTACCTTCATGGTATCTCTAGAATCTATTCTTTTCTCTCCATCCACACCGATACTACTATTTTCCTCCAAGAACTCAGAATTTCCTGCCTTGCCATCGACCTTCTCTCTAGCTTCCCTGCATCCTATCTCTTCCCTCTCCGGTCCATATTTGACTTTGCTGTCTGGATCATTTTTCTAAAAACAAGACAAACACAAAAACCCCACTCAGCCCACATCTCCCCACTCCTCGAAAACCACCAATAATTGCCCATCCACCTCAGCATTAAACAGAAATCCTTCACCGTCATCTTTAAGGTGCTCGATCAGCTTTCTCCCTCCTACTTACCCTTGCTGATTTCCTACAACAGCCCAACCCGCACACTCCGCTCCTCTAACACCAACCGATTCTTTGTATCTCGGACTTGCTTATCTCACCACCGACCCCTTGCCCTCCTTCTTCCGTGGCCCTGGAACTCTCTTTCTCTTCGTATCTGTCAGTCCACCACTCTCCCCACCTTCAAAACCTTCCTAAATGAAAGAACTCCTCCCAAAGGCCTTCCCGGACTAAGCTCTTTATTTCTCCTGTCAGCCCTCCTCTCTGTGTCAACTATGAACTTGGCTGTGTACTCCTTAAGCACCTTGGTACTTGCCCCAGCGCCACAATCCTTTGTAAATATTCTTATACTCTACTACTTCCCCTATAGATTAACTATTTTAATGGCCGTCTCCCCCTGTAGATTATAAACTCCTTGTGGGCAGGAATCCTGTCTACCAACTCTACTGCACTGTACTCTTCCGAGTGTTTGGTTGAGTGCTGTGTGCACGATAAGCTCTCAATACCATTGATTGATTGATGTTGAAGGCATCTGTTAAGCGCTTACAGTGTGCAAGACATTAAGAACTAAGAACTAAGCACTGGGGTGGATACCACCAAATCATGTTGAGCACAGATTTTACAGACGAGGTATCTGAGGCCCAGGGAAATGAAGTGATTCGCCCAAGGTCACACGGCAGACAAGTGGCAGCGCCACATTTCGTACCCAAATCAAACTCGGACTCTCGCAAACTTTAGGAATGCCCATGTATGGATATGACAGAAAAGTCTTGGGGCTGTCGTTCCTAGGTAGCTGAATACAAAGCAGCAATTATTAATAATAATGATAATAATTAAGGTATTTATTAAGTGCTTAAATATGAGCCAAGCACTGCGGTAGATACAAGGTGATCACGTAGTCCCATATGGGGCTCACAGTCTTAATTCCCAATTTACTGATGAGGTAACTGAGGCACAGAGAAGTTAAGTGGTTTATTCAAGGTTACACAGCAGACAAGTGGCAGAGCCGGGATTAAAATCCACGTCCTTTAACTCCCAAGCCCGAGCTCTTTCCAATTCTGCCTCGAAGGTCTCCCGATCCATCCAGCATGTTCTCTGCCCCTCAGAGTTCCTGGCTCTGGGCTCACGATCAAAGAGCACAAGGGCAGAGCCAAGGTTGGATACAGGACAGACCAGGAAAGTTCCAGCAGCTCCTGGAGTGGCTGCAGGCTACTATTCCAAGGGGAAATAACCAACTGTGCCACACACTGAGGGCAGAACAGAGAGGAAATGAGCTCTGATAATGAGGAAGAATTACCTGTCAGGAGAAGGTGAAACAGATTAGGGTGGGTTACCAGGGAAGGCTATGCAATCTCCTTCAACAGAAGGAATATCTTCTCCCTGGGATAGCTTTAATTAAGCCCCTGGGAGGTGGGGAGAGGGAAGAGGAAGGAGAGAGCAGGGAGAATGAGGGGTCTAGACTCCAATCAAGGATCCTTCCAGCATTCTGGCATGGCCCAAATGGATAAACCCTTCTCCGCTTTTCAACTTAAAACAGTATTCTTCTAGGATGGGGAAGACGGCTACTGCTGCTGGCTAACTCATGAGAGAAAGATTTTGTTGGGGATTAAGTGACCCCAAGTTTACAGTTAACCTTTGTGAATTTGAAATCAAATGTGTAGTCTTAATAAAAGCAATGAAAACTTTCAAACCCAGTAAGGCCCTCACAGGGGAAAATAAAGGGACTTTTTTGCCTCCAAATGAATCCCATGATATGAAATGGTCCCAAACTCAAGGGCTCCACTTGAAATCCGACAGTGAAAACATTTCCCCCACATTCCAGTTTCCCTGAATAGAAGAATTTTAGCTAATGCCATTTTGTTTGTTTGTTCAAAGTAGGCCTTCTCACTGCATCTCCAGTACACTTCAACCCTTGAACACCTGCTGAACCAAACTTGTCCTGCCAGCAAACAACGTTTTAAATTATGCAATCTGCATTCAGTCAGTGGCAAGCACTCGGGTAGAATTTCTTCTATACCTTTCAACATTCTCAACAGACAATTAAAGAACTGACTGTACAGAAATATTTGCCAACTGAAATGTTAGTAAAGCAAGTTTAATCAAGTGAATTAGACTTTAACATTTAGCAAAGAATTTCTTAGTTTGTGGGCATTAAATAAGGTCTTTGAATATATCTTATCCGATTAATCTCAAATACTCTTCAGTGGAAGGAACCTTCTTGAATATCCCGGACACTGAAAAGGGAGCAAGGTCTCGTGATTTATAACCTATGTCGAGAGCAGACATATCTACTCAGAAATAGGACTGTAGGTATGCTGGAAAGGGAAGGCTAGCTGGAGAAAACACAAAGGATAAAAGGCATTGCCACGATATCTTTAAATATGTACTGAAATAGTTGTACCAAACTTCAAAGGGGTTTCTTGAACTGGCCATTTATAATCTGTCAAATTGAGGCAGAATTCACCGGTATAGATTCAAATTCAAATGATTAACAAAAGCTACACATCCATAGACAAGGCACACATTTAACTAGCTCCAATCAGTGATCTTGAGGGATGTTAATAACTGTGATAATTCACTTTAATAAAAACCCAGTGGTGAAAACTTCCACATACAAAGAATTGGAATATGCCCATGTTCTCTGGCTGGGCTGGTGAAACAGCTGCCTGTAGATTTCTGGATTTGAGGTTGTACTGACTGCATTTAAAGCAGAACCTGAATGAATAGATATCAATTAATAATAAAACCCCAAGCAATTACCCCTAAGTCTCACTATGAAAAAGAGAAAAGCTGTAGGGGCAGTCTTATATAGGAAATTTCATGTCTTGCCACATTGTAAGGTCAGTGCTACAAGTTCATCAAAGTGGGGGAGCTGACCTGTTGGGATCTCCCTGTTTCTGCAGGCCTTATCAATTCGTTCCACTGATGGATTAATAGATTGATTCAGAGGGGATACAGATCACCCACTCTGGTTTTCCTGCTTTCTACCCAGATGTGAAAAGACTCGGAATAAACCTCCGCAGATGGCCAGACCTCCAAATGGCAAATTGACTTTGGGGAGAGGGTCTAGGAATTAAAGAGCTGCAAGAAAAAGACGCCCCGTCCTCTTTGGGATTCTGTAAGAAAGTTGGCAGCCCTCTAGCCTAGAGCACACTGCTGAGGATTTTAGCCGCTGTGTGGAACTCCTCAAAATGCTTTTGATCCATTTTATCTTGCAACTTAGCAAAGAAATGTTGCAATAAGAAACACCAACAAAGATCTGAAAAAGTTAAGCTCTGGATTACCATATTGTGTTCTCCTGCCATTCAATGCTCCATACAAAGGCAGCGGTGTTCAAAGTAAAAAAAAAAAAGGAGAAGAAGAAAAGAGGAAAAAAGAAAAAGAAACTGGTCACAGAAAGTGCAGAGTACAAAGTAAATAATATTCTTCCACATCCCAACTCTTTCATGGATTGGTTGTTAAAAGAGTTGCAGCAATTAGGCTTTTGTTAATTACCAGCTGTTGAAACAGATGTGTTGACTGTCCTTATTAGCCAACAGCTGGGAAAGGAGAACAATTGATGCTCCCAAAAACCAACAGCCAGCTGCTTTGTAGTAATTATCTCCAATCGATAATACAGATGATAAAGGCAGAAAAGCCACAGACCTGAGCTTCAATAAGGAAATGTAGCATTACGCATTAATAGTATACAGACTTTTAGAAAAATCATCGAGATTCATGAGTTACAGGAGAGGTAGCTGTAAAGACAGGGCTTGTCATTTCTGGAGGGGGTGAGCCAAGGATCTGCAGTACAAGATACATCCTGCAACTTTCCATTCAGCAGATTCAGTCAATCAATCAATCGTATTGATTGAGCGCTTCCTATGTGCAGAACACTCCACTAAGCATTTGGGAGAATGTAATACAACAGAATTTGCAAATGCGTTCCCTGCCCATAAAGAGCTTACAGTCTAGAGTCAGGAATTTGGGAGTCCTGTGGTCTACTCAGGATATTTTGCACTTGATTTCTTCGGCGAGGAAAAGATCAAACTTGCTTTCTTTTTGGAGTTCTCTCCGATCCATTTTCTTTTTCAGTTCATAGCCAGCTCCCGTTCTTCCTGGTAGACCGCCCTTTTCTACTGATTGTTCCAATGTGATGGGAAACCTGCTTATTCTTAGGATATGGACAGAGAATTCTGTCACCTATGCAGCCGAACCACAGAGAGATCTGGGTCCCGAAATGTTAGGACCCATTTGCAGGGCAAACAGACTGTCCGGTTTCCCATAGGTGGCAACAAGATGATTAAGAGTCAATTCCAAAGTCTCCTAAGGCTTTGGCTCAGGGGATCAAATAGTTGTTAATTTTTGCTTATGCACATCTTTATATTTTTGTGTCCTCCTGGCCTATAATAATACTGCACTGAAGAGAAAAGGAGTGGGAAATAGAGATTTTTTTTTTGATCATTTATACTGGCCAGGGATTTCATCTCGGGCCAACAAAAGAGGAGTCTACAACAATTGACAACCAGCCCATGTCTATTCACTAATTAGTCTGTACTTAAAGACACTGCCTTCCTGAAAACAAGGATTAGGGCTAGTTGAATAAACCGCCTTTCAGAACTCCCCCTCATGCCTCTGCTGGGTCATCAGAAGCAGCTTGCTGGCCAGCTTTAAGAAGAGACATCTGAAAATAATCAGCAATAGGCAACAGGATGACTAAAGGGAACCTTAGAAACTTCTAATATCATTGCAAAGAAATCAGTCAGCAGGAAGCAGCGGGGGGAAAGTATATAATAAACTAGAGCAAACTTTCTGACTGTCGAAATAAAATGGAATTTCATCTGGGAGAGTTTGTAAAATACTTGCTTTGGAAGACAGAAATAAAATGTTTATTTTAAGCTCCTCTATGCCGAACTAGTAGTGGTAATAAGTGGCAGTAAACTCACTGTGGACAGGGAACACCAACTCTGTCCCATTGCATTCCCACAAGTGCTTAGCACAGTGCTCTGCACACATTAAGCCCTCAATAAATACCACTGACTGATCGATTATTGAGCTCCCACTTGGTGCAGTGCACTGTAGTGGGCACTTGGGAAGGTCAGAATAACAAAATGATGTATTCCCTGCCCACAAGGAGCTTCTATTCTAATGTGAATTCTAATGTGAATCCCTTTGCAATAAGATCCCAAGAGCGAGAGGTCACCGTTCATACGCGAGAAGCACATTTGGGCGCTTGGTCTTGCATGGGGACTGACTGTACGGGGGAACCATCTGGTCAGGTTGAGGGGAGGGTCTCCCAAGAGCAGGGCAGGTGCTAAGGTAGGAGTACAAACATAAGCACTTAGGGTGGATGCTGAATAATAATGATGGTATTTCTATGCGCCAAGCACTGTTCTAATCGCTGGGGGAGATGAAAGGTTATCAGGTTGTCCCAGGTGGGGCTCACAATCTTAATCCCCATTTTACAGATGAGGTAACTGAGGCACAGAGAAGTTAAGTGACTTGCCCAAAGTCACACAGCTGACAGGTGGCAGAGTCAGTATTGGAACCCATGACCTCTGACTCGCTAGCCCCTGCTCTTTCCACTAAGCCACATTGCTTCTCTATGACCGTCATCTGGGAAGGTGAAGCTTAATTTGAACTACCTGCTGGAGATCGATGACTTGGAAGATCGGAAGACTCTTAGTTTATTGATCTTGAAGTGGGAAGGAGGGAGTTCCAGAGAGGAGGGAAGATGAGAGCATGGGGTCTGAGACTGTAGAACAGAGGCACAGTAAGGAGCAGGGAGTCTTTATCCCTAAACCAAGGGGAGGATTGGACATGGATGACCAAGAGGGAGGAGATTCCAGCATATATCCATATGTACTTTTCTCCACACCGCCATATTTTCTACAATCCTCAGTTCACCGATGTCCTGAATTTTTCTCTTTGAGATAGTTTTTTCCAACGAGCCTCGGTAGCTTTAATTAAACATACCCAATATCTTGGTAGCCCCCGGTAGATATATTATGAAAAAAATGCCCAGTCACTGCTCACATAGAAGATACTGTAGCTGTTCCAATGGGATTTCTGTTATACTGAAACGTCTTCTCCAAGAGTCTACCAGTTAGTTGTCTTGGGGGTTAAGAAGTCATTTTTGGATTTGATGGCAGCTTGGCCTAGTGGATAGAGCTCGAGTTTAGGAGTTAGATCTAATCCTGGGTTCTAATCTTGGCTCCACCATTTGTCTCCTTTGTAACTTTGGGCAAGTCACTTAAGTTCTCTGTACCACAGTTACCTCATCTGTAAAATGGGGATTAAGACTGTGAACCCCATGTGGAACATGGACTGAGTCAAACCTGATTGGCTTGTATCTAGCCCAGCACTTAGCACAGTGATGGGCACATAATAATCGCTTAACAAATACTATACATAGGGTCAAGAATCACATCTATTTAGTTCCCCAAGCATTTAGTACAGTGCTTTGCACAAGTAAGTGCTCAATATATTCCAGAGATTGATTGATGATGAGCTTGGAGTGTATCAGATGATGGTTGGTTCTGTACTCTGCTCCACACATACAGTGTTTGGCACACAGTAAGTGCATAACAGAAATCATTATCATCCTTCAGAGCCTTCTCTGGCACTGTGAAAGGGTCCCAGAAAAGTTAATATCTAATAAACTGATTGTCTTGGAAGACTCAATACATATGATGGTAATGATGCTGAAATGCTGAATAAAATCATTGAACAACATGAGATTGGAAAGTTAAAGAGCAATAGCCCCTTCTTTCTCAAAGAATGGCTACACAACTGTTCAAAACATACACACACAAAGAATTTTTCTTAATAAGAAAAAGACACCTTCAAGAGACCCAATATTTAAGCAGAGGCACCTTATTGCTTTTATCATTACCTGACAGGGCAACTGAAGATTGTTCTCCTTTACTCTTTTTGAGTGTGGCAGTGAGGGTAAGGCAGACCACTACTTGATAAGTTCCAAACTTTCCCTGCGGACAGAGCCAATGAATAGCAAAACAGCAGCCAAACCCTTCCAGTGGCTGAATATCTGACTCATGGAGATATTCAATGCTCCTAATCAATAGATACTATTTATTGAATGCATGACTTCAAATTATTTATGAATATGCATTTTGTCTACAATAGTAAAACAGAATTCCTGGATTTTAAAGCATTTAGTTATAGAAAATATATAGTATCATTATAATAATTAGTAGACTGTAAGCCCGTCAAAGGGCAGGGACTCTGTTGCCAATTTGTACATTCCAAGCGCTTAGTACAGTGCTCTGCACATAGTAAGCGCTCAATAAATACTATTGAATGAATAGTATCGATAGTGATGAAAATCATGGAATTTGTTAAGCCCTTACTAAGTGCCAAGCACTGAACTGTTTGGGGGAGAACATTAGTGTTGATAGACCCACTCTTTACACTCAAGAAGTTTACTATCTAAGAGAGTTATATCTGGATGACAGTGCCTGAACACTTCAGCTCTTACAAGGCATGAAATCCTTATCCCAGTGTAAACAATGAATAGATGTTTCTCAGTACAGTATGTCTCAGAATGCCTTGAATCAGATAATCAATCAATCAATCAATGGTATTTATTGAACATTTCTGATGTGTAGAGCACTCTACTAAGCTCTTGGTAGCAGGCAGACATGTTCCCTACCTACAACAAGCTTACAGTCTAGAGACAATGCCACCAAGATGCAGTTAGGTGAACAACTCAGAGATTGAAGGATTATGTGAAGCAAAACAAGCAATGAATCAACCCCACGTTACAGCTCCACATGGTCCTGATGAGAGAGGAGCTCATCCAAGTGTGAAATGTGATTAAACATCTAGAAAAGGGACCAGTGTGTCCAGGTGGGGGCGGGGGGTGACATGACTGAAGGGATCCAGTTGTGTGTGTATGTGCGTGTGTGTTGCTGTCTCTCGTATTCAAAATGCCGCTGCCAAAAGAGAAGTCCGCGTGTGTGAATATGGCTGAAATGACCGGAGCATAATGGACACATCCCCTCTCACTGGTTACAAGTGAGGATAGATCCTTAATGTTCTAATGTGTGGGTTCTACCTCAAGCTTGACCCTCTTTTTAACTCTCCCTCCTTTCATCCTGATCATGAAGAAATCTCTTGCTATAGGAGATTAATTCCTCTGCTGATTTCTGCCTACCATGCTGGTCTGCATACCTCACTGAAGAAGATAAGGTCTCTCAAGGGACCTTGGCACTTCAGAAGGTGAAAGTAACTCCACCCTCCTCTGCTTCAAGGAGGGAATCCTCAAGAACTGGAAGTAACAGTTCAACAGTCTTTAACACACACCTTCTTTCTGAAGACAATGAGGACTAAGTGACTGATGAAAATACAAGGAAATACATTTGGAAAACTCTTAACCATTGTTCAGATTTTGATTAAAATCCAGACTGAGGGGAGATTGTTTTGGCTTATATAGGTTGATGCAGGGGGAAAGATACTTTAAAAATCTGAAGATATTTATATATGTCCCATCTGATGATCTTGTATTTAGCTTATTGCTTAGGACGGTGTTTGCCACATGGTAAGTGCTTAAAAGATACTATTATTATCATTATTATTATCATCCTTTAGCTGATCTGGTATCAGAATCCCTTCAACTGAAGCAGCGTGGAGCTCAGCGGAGAGAGCACGGGCCTGGGTGTCACAAGGACCTGGTTCTAATCCCAGGTCCCCTTCTAATCCCAGGTCCGCTGCATGTCTGCTATGTGACCTTGGGCAAGTCACTTAATGTATCCGGGCCTCAGTTACATCATCTGCAAGATGAGGATTAAGAGTGTGAGTCCCACGTGGGACAAGGACTGTGTCAACCTGATTAACTTGTATCTATCCCAGGGCTTAGAAACAGTGCTTGGCACATAATAAGTGCTTAACAAGTTCCAAAATAGCTCATTAATAATTAAATTGTCCACAGTTTAAGAAGAATTTAAGTGCTGGTCAGTTACCATATCTGGTCAAATACCATCCACCATCTCAAGCTCCCCTTTTGGGGAAATAGAGATCAGAAACTAGTGCCAAGACATCTCAAGCTGATTCAAGAACAGACACGTACGCCGGATGACAAAGACATTTAATGACGCCGATTTGGTTGCGATGATGTTAGGCCTGAATGGAAGACGTTAGACGTTTGAAGGAAAAGGGGGAGGCCAGCTGGTGTATAAAACACACAAGGCAGTTCCAGTTAAAAATATATTCCTAATAATCTTAAACCGATCATCGTTTCTCCCATGCCCTTCCTGGTCTCTCATAAAACATTGGCCAATACTCTATTCATCCTCTTAACAAAATGCACCTGGCAACAGCTGCACATAACAAAGTAATAACAAACGTCACTCGGTTAATGATTGACTTGAAAAGAATGAAAAGGTGAGCAGGTATTAAAGGGCCAAAGAAATACGGTCTGATATGCAACCAAACCAAAGTAAGTTCGGAGAGTATGCGTGAATTCAAAACCGAAAAGCAAGTGAAAATTTGGGTTACGGACTGTTTGAGAACCCTTGACAATTTCAGTCTGTAACTGCTAGAATTCTATTTGAATAGCAAGGATGGCAATTTGGGGGCGATTTCAGTCTCCTGCCGTTTTATTCTCAGCATGCTGAAAGACAGGAGAGACTGACAGGTCAGAAGCTGTGAAGGCCATTTGAACTGAAAGCAAGTTTGGGCTGATACCTCATTCTTCGGGTGAAACTGGAATTCCAATTACAAGAGCAGCGAGTTTCTATATCTAAACACAACTACCAGTTGGGTACTCCAGTGAGATTACAGTGAGATTGCCAAAGATGGAGTTCACTCAGGTGACCAAATTTTTATCAGGCTGGGTAAATTCTAAGTTGCCAACTCATTAGCTTTGTAATGGATTACCAGTTGCCAGAGCATAAATGTCTAGGACGGCCCCTGGTACTCTGCACACAGTAAGTACTCAAGAAATACAACTGAATGAATGATGTAATTTGTGCTCTCCCTGCTTCCTATGATCGGGTAATGTTTTCAGTCTTGATCATTTTCCTTATAATCTGGAACATCAGATAGTTGAAACTGTAAAAATCAATTCCCACTGCTGCAATCTACTTCTGGATATGTAAGGAGACTGGAGGTCCTGGAGAAATTACATTATTTAACCCACAGGAGGGTAATTGGAGGTGAGTCACAAAAGTTGGGAGAAAATTCAGAGATGAAAGAGATCAGTTGATTCACCCACAGGCATGAAGAAAGATCTAGGGAGTGAGGAAAGGGAAAACAAGGAAGACTGTCGAACCTGGATTTTGATTAAAAGATGTGGGACACAAGGCAAGTGTAAAAAACGTGTATGGTTGAGTGGCATCCCACCTTCCAGAAATCTTTAAATATTCAACATAATGAGTAATCTGGATGATAAATATGTTTTCTTCAGATTATTTTTTCCAGGCAACAGTGTGTTTTCGCAGGCCATACTTCACTCTGCTGCCCAAATCATTTTTCTAAAAGAATGCTCAGTTCACATCACCCCATTCCTCAAAAACCTCCAATGATTGGCCATCAAACAGAAACTCCTCACCATTGCCTCACACCTCACACTTCACTCCTCTAAAGCCAACTTATTCACTGTACCTGGATCTTGTCTATCTAGCCACCGACTCTTTGCCCACTTAATCCCTCTGGCCTGGAACTTCCTCCCCCTACACCTCTGGCAGTCCACCTCTCTCCCTATCTTTGAAACCCTCCTAAAATCATATCTCCTCCAAGAGGCCTTCCTTAAAGCCCTTACTTCCCTCTTCACCCCCATTTTTGCACCACCTATGCTCTAGGACCTATACCCCTTACACACTTTGATATTCATCCCCGCTACCAGCCCCACAGCATTTATAAGCATTCATTCATTCAATTGTAATTATTGAGTGTTTACTGTGTGCAGAGCACTGTACTAACTGCTTGGGAGAGTACAATACAACAATAAACAGACACATTCCCTGCCCACAAGCAGCGTGGTGCAGTGGAAAGAGCACGGGCTTTGGAGTCAGGGCTCATGAGTTCGAATCCCAGCTCGGCCACTTGTCAGCTGTGTGACTGTGGGCAAGTCACTTAACTTCTCTGTGCCTCAGTTCCCTCATCTGTAAAATGGGGATTAAGACTGTGAGCCCCACGTGGGACAACCTGATTCCCCTGTGTTTACCCCAGCGCTTAGAACAGTGCTCTGCACATAGTAAGCGCTTAACAAATACCAACATTAAGTCCACAATGAGCTTATTTGTTCATTCACTCATATTTATTGAGTATTTACCGTGTGGACAGCACTGTACTAAGAGCTTGGGAGAGTACAATACAAGAATAAACAGACACGTTCCCTGCTCACAAGGAGCTACAGTCTAGAGGATGAACTTATGGTCTAGATCCGTAATTTATCTTAATGTCTGTCTCCCCTTCTAGCCTATAAGCTCCTTGAGGGCAGGGATCAGGTCTACCAATTCTTTTGTCCTCAACCAAGTACTTACTACAGTGTGCTGCACACATTGAGTGCTCAAAACATGCCCTTGATTGATTATTTTGTTTTTCTTTTCTAATTTTTTGCTTTTCCTCAGGTTTTTGGAAGAAGGTGGAGCAGTACTTTTTAAGCCATTCCAACATCTGCAATGATGATCTATCAAATGGGTAAGGGAGCAGTGGTTTCTGCTGCCAAAGTCTCAGAGATACTCAGTTTTGTGACCACAAAACCTGCTGCAGCCAATCTCCCTACTAAGCACCTTGCAATGTGTGCTGCTGGGCCCATATATGCGTATTGGCCAAGAGCCCATGTGTGAAAAGCTCAACACAAACCAGCACCACTGTGAATTAATTGATCAAGTATATTTACTGAATGCTTAGAATTGAGTGCAGAGCACTATACTAAGGGCTATGGAGAGTAATATATAACAGAGTTAGTAGACTCGGTCCCTGCCCACCAAGAGCTTACAGTCTAGAGGGGGAGATGGATATTAATATAAATAGAGTTATGTATGTAAGTGCTGTGGGTTTGAGGTAGGGGTGAATAAAGGAAGCAAAACAGGGTGACGCAGAAGGGAGTGGAAGAAAAGGAAATGAGGGCTTAGTCAGGGAAGATCTCTTGGAGGAGATATATCTTTAATAATAATAATAATAATAATAATAGTAAGGTTTATAATAATAGCAATAAGGCTTTGAAGGTAGGGAGAGTAATTGCCTGTTGGATATGAAGAGGGAGGGCTTTCCAAGACCAGAGGCAGGACAAAGACGAGAGGTTGGGGGCAAGATAGATGAGATCGAGGTACAGTGAGTAAGTTAGACTGTAAGCCCGTCAAACGGCAGGGACTGTCTCTATCTGTCGCCGACTTGTTCATCCCAAGCGCTTAGTACAGTGCTCTGCACATAGTAAGCGCTCAATAAATACTATTGAATGAATGAAAGTTGGCACTAGAGGAGTGAAGGGTGCAGACTAGGTTTCAACTGAGGAGCAGTGAGATGAGGTGGCAGGGGGCAAGGTGATTGTTTTAAAGCTATGGCAAAAACAACACAGATTCACCTCCTGCTGGATTTTAATGAGTCATATATTGTCTGTTGCCTGAAAAGGCAGAAATTATGAATACACTGTGGATCTTCAATTTGGCTGGAAGATTATGCCTTATGGTCAGTACAACGGAGGAGTCTGAAAGGACATGGCTGGCCTTCTTGAATTAGTTTTCTACTCTTTCACTCTGCAACAATGGACAAGTGCCACCCAGGGAGCAGAATTCAAAGGCAGCACACAATATTGTCACCAGTGGAAATCTTTGATTGCGGAAAGAGATTGCTGGCCTCAAACTAGTCTCTTTCAGGCTCAAAGGTAGCATAAGGCACTTTGCTGATTCTGCGTGGTTTCCTCTGTGCAAATGTAGAGCCCAGTTGTTGATATTTATGTGACTGTGTACTCACTGTGGGCAGGGAATGTATCTATTTACTGTTACATTGTCCCCTCCCAAACCCTCAGTATAGCGCTTTGCACACAATAAGCACTGAATAAATATAACAGAATTGAATTGAATAGACCTCTCTGCTTCTCTAAGAGCCTAGATGATACAAGTATCATTTCAATGTTTCAGATTTAGTCTCGCTGTGTTTTGGGATCTCACTGATAGTGATTCTGTGTTGCCATGTGATGCTTGGAGTAGCAAGACTTACCTGTCCCTCTGGCAACCACCACAACCATTACCTCACCCATGTCCCAGTCTTGCCAGAGCCAGGGGTTAGTGAAAAAAGTTCAGTGCTGCTGGGGACAGGGAGTGATTTCTCACTTCATTCATTCATTCATTCATTCAGTCGCATTTATTGAGCGCTTACTGTCTGCAGAGCCCTGTAGTAAGCATTTGGGAGAATACATTATAACAATAAACCGACATATTCCCAGCCCACAACAAGCTTACAGTTTAGAGGGGGAGAGAGAGATGTTAAAATAAATAAATATGCACTAAATACGTATGCCCTCCAAAGTGCTGCAGACCATCACAATGCTACAACCAGCTCCCACAAGGAGGGAAACCTGGTCGAGGAGTGAATTCTTCATAAAATCTGACATGCCTGTAGTTGTTCTGTTCCCTGGACTGAAGGAAAGAGAGGGAGATCACCAAGCTACTCTGAGCAAACTTGCACAGTAGTCCCTGCTCAAATGTTGGTGTAGCATCTTTAATATATGATTTTTAGCTGGCTCACATGTCACTTCATTGGACATGCCACATCTCTTTTTTGGACTAACCCAATCTCTTTGTCCTGGAATACCCCGATGTTCCCAAATATCCTAATGATAACTGTCATTTTCTCTGGGTTTAAGCAGTTTCTGCTCGCTTTCCTTTTCATGTTCTCTGGTTCAGGCAAACCAGAAGCCGATCTAGGCTGTAAGCTCGTTGTGGGCAGGGAATGTGTCTGTTTATTGTTATGCTGTACTCTCCTAAGCGCTTAGTACAGTGCTCTGCACACAACATGTGCTCAATAAATGTGATTAAATGAATAAAAAGATATCTGGTAAGACTGTCAGCTCATTGTGGGCAGGGACTGGGTCTGTTTAGTGTTATATTGTACTCTCCTAAGTTTAGTACAGTGCTCTGCACATAGAAAGTGCTCAATAAATATGATTCAATGAATAAAAAGATAACTGGTAAGCCTGGCTTGGGTGAGGCGGTCAAATAGAGGAAGTACCTTTTCTAGTTCCCCTTTTTTGGTGTGTGGTGTATTCCCACATGGGGCTGCTGAGACAGACAGCCTGGTTTAGTGGCTGTAAAGTAGGAGTGAAAGGGGTGGATAATAATAATAATGATGGTATTTGTTGAGTGCTTACTATGGTGCCAAGCACTGTTCTAAGCCCAGGGGATAGATACAAGGTAATCAGTTTCTCCCACTTGGGGCTCACAGTCGTAACCTCCATTTTACAGATGAGGTAACTGAGGCACAGAGAGGTTTAAGTGACTTGCCCAAGATCACTCAGCAGACAAGTGGAGGAAATAGGATTAGAACCCAGATCCTCTGACTCCCAGACCTGTGCTTTTTTTACTAGGCCACTGCTGCTTCTCAACTGACAACTTACAGAAACTCACAGAAAGTAAATATTGATCCGTAAATACAAAGTACTCTAGATGATAAAGTACTCTAGATGATATGATGATCTCGCAAAACCTTTAGTACAGTAGAATCGGGCAATTCATTTTTATCAAGCACACAGCTTTTTCCTAATAAAGCCCTGTTTTTCAAAGCTTCTTTATGTCACCCAAACTTAAGTCTTTCAGTAGGTGCCAATATAAAAGTTCAAAATTAAAATGTAAATAGAAGTGGGATACTTCTGCCTTGCTGGAACACAGGGGTGATTTTTAAAAGCTAAGCAAATACAGGTAATTTTAGCACAATTATCTTTGTCAGTTCTGAATCTTTTTAAACAATTAGTAACTATGGAAAGCAAATATCAGAGGGGTTGATCCATTTTTGCCGGTAAACAAAGCCTATTTAAGTGGAGAGATGAGTTGCAAAGTTTACATCTACTCCTCATTTATTTTGCAGACACCATCTCATTTTTGTTTCATTCCACACAATAATAGCCAAGATTCAATGGATAATTGTCAAACAAGACATCAGTCTTCAGTGATAAACCAATTGAACACAACCCACTTCAAACTCCCCAGTTGACTAGTGAATTGCAATTACTTATCAATAAGGATAATCTCTTTATCAGTGTTGTTAGCATACAAAGTTATTTGGACAAGTTTCTTATCCAGACATAAAGGAAGCAGACTGAGACTATGGCTAATTATCCAGATAATCTAGTTTGAAAGGCCTCATTTTAGAAATTCTACATCTTAAAAAAAAATCCCTCATTAATAAAAAACAAAAATGGCATTGCCATGCACCAGGGGAATTCTGGGCATTCCTCAGTTGCCCCTTTCCCCACCTCTTGATGGGGTTTGTATTTATTTCTGGGGAATTCAATGCTGAAATGAGCAGTATCTGGTCAGATAAGGGATGGGTAACAATGTTTCACTATAGTGTGGCCTGTTTCACCGCAAGTCGTCAAAGATAAATATTTCCAAAAACCAAATCTGTGTCTCTGTGGGCAGGGAACATTTCCACTAACTCTGTTATATTGTACTTACCCAAGCCCTTGGTGTGGTCCTCTGCACACAGTAAGTGCTCAATTAATAGGATTCATTGACTGATGGATGGCTTTTATCTCTTATCCCACTATTCCATAAGACTGCCACACCATCTCAGATTCCCTGAATTCAGGGCTGGCAAACGGGATCTAAACAATCAATGAATCAATTAACCAACCCCATTTACTGAGTGCTTACTTTGTGCAGAGCACTGTTCTAGCGATTGCGGGCGGGAGGGGAACCCCATTCTAAACTACAAAAGTGGTTGACTTTGTATCTTATTTTTAAAGATTTCCAGGAGGAAAATACATCTCATTAACTTCCTCAACAATTTGTTCCCTTGTCTAGCGCCTCTTCCACAAAGTCCATCACTGGGCCTAACCTTAGTCTCTCCTGTTGCAAACTGACACTTTCCACTTGCTGAATTCTCCCGGGAGATACAGAAGTGTTTTTAATCCTTCCAAACACATGGACTTGGCCTCAAGTCATGTCTTCTGTTTTCTAGGGTAAGTACTTTCAACTCTAACCTTTACTTAACGGCTCTATTTTCTGTCGCTTTAACAATTTTTGTTGCCCTCCTCTTCAGTCCTTTTGGGATTAAGGTAATGGAAACAACCCGCATTCAGAAGCATTCATAATCATAAATAAATCCAAAACGTATCCCTTATCATAATGCAGTTTTACTCAATGGACACAGTGTTACACTCAGTTGGATGCTGCAGTTGAATGACCTGTGGATGTGCCCGAGATCTCTCGATCTTCAAACACACACCTCCTGGGCCCCATAGATGCTCACAACAGACTTCGGAGACTGGGCCGTTTAATACAGAGCACGGGCCTGGAAGTTAGAAGGATCTGGGTTCTAATTTCAACTCCACCACTTGTCTGCTGTGTTACCTTGGGCAAATGACTTCACTTCTCTGTGCCTCAGTTACTTCATCTGTAAAATGGGAATTAAGACTGTGAGCCCCATTTGGGACAGGAACTGTTTCCAATCTGATTACCTTGTATCTTCCCCATTGCTTGATACACAGCAAGAGCTTACCAAATACCATCAACAATATGCTAGGCATTGATGAGAAATTAATCTTTCCAACTCAATGAGAATTATTACCCAGAGAAGACTGAACCGATGGGGAAATTCAGGATATCAGGTTTCCCCAAGTGCGCTCAGTCTAAACAGCATTAGAACTGTGAATAATAATAATGATAGTATTTTCTAAGCACTTATTATGTGTCAAGCACTGTTCTAAGCGCTGGATGAATAGATGATCTTCTTAATAATAAGCACTTAAGCACTTACTATGTACCAAACACTGTATTAAGCACTAGGGTAGATGCAAGGTAATCAGGTTGATCACAGCCCCATCCCACACTGGGCTCGCAGTCTAAGTAAGGCGGAGTGGGATTGAATCCCCATTTTACAGATGAGGAAACGGAGGCGCAGGAGATAAGAGGTGGAGCTCCCTTTCCGTGCTCTTTCCACTTGGCTACACTCCTTCATCTTTCCACTTCCTCAAAAGTAGTCCCAGGGAATAGAAGATATTTTGGATTATAAACTCCCTTGAGGGCAGAGATGGTGTCTACTGGGCAGCTCACAGCGAGCACTCAATACTGACCATTTGTTGACTGAGAGGGGATGGGCCGAAAGCCTGTTTCTGGTTGAAACCAGCCTTATCTTTAGCAGTGGCTGCTGAACTGAAAAGAGGTGTTCTCCTTCCAGATCCAGTTAAAAACAATTCCAATGTTAGTCAATCCTAACAGGGTTTGGGGGTTCGTTTAACACTTTACTTGTCCATTCAATAGAAAAGAAAATTTCTCTTGAGGTCCTCCCATTAGACCTTAAGGTCACCATGGGCAGGGAATGGGTCTACCAACTGTGTTATACTGTTATAGAGTATTCCCCCCAGCACTTAGTACAGTGCTCTGCACATGATAAGAATTCAATAAATACTATTGATTAATTGACTCCATTCTTAGTTCTTTCTCTGTTGAAACTGGTGAGGTAGGAAGTAGATGGCCTGTTATCCACACTGGGACGGGAGCTAGTTTAGATAATTAAAAGTTCAGAAAACCAAACAAATAGGGTTTGGTTCCTTTGCCTCCTGCTTGGCCTGTTTTGTTTTTTGTTTTAGTGATTTTAGCTTTTATTTTTTGAATTAGCTAAGAATCATGTTTGCAGAAGTGATATTCGGGTAATTGTTTTTTTATTGACTAGTGCTTCCTTGTCTCTCTCCTCCTCAATGCCATGTGCTTGGTTCCATGGTTAGCTCGTTTCCTCAAGACACCACCATCTCCCCCAGCCGAGGGTCATTATTATCTTCCTCTAGATCTCTTCCTCCAGTTCTTCCTTCAGTCACGGCCAGGCATCCTACATCCAAGACAAATGCCAACCCCAAAACCAGGTGGGTTTTTGAAGCCGTACATCATTTCTTTTTCTTTGCAGCTGCTCCGCCATAACACTATTTAGAGTCTTTTCAGTCTGCTGAAGAAAGGTTGCCACTTGCCTCTGTTTGGTAAACCGAGATGACTGCGATTTGGATTTCCAAATCCATTGAAGTGCTGGGATTAGGACTCAAAGGGCTGGCACACTATCACGCTTGCACGCTGAGCCACCGTGTGAGGTGAGCTCTTTTTTTTTTTTTTGTAATTGTGTTTTGGCCTAGGAAAATCAACCAGGATTTCATGGCTATGATGCCGCTTCTCCTTCGGTCGGATAATTCTGCATTCTTCTACACTCCGTCTGCCCTGTCAGTCTGATAATCGCACAACGCTAAGGGGGAATACGAGCTAGGGAAACAAATAGCACAGCTCTATTGTCAACAGAGAAAAATTATTCTTTTACTCTCACTGACAAGCACCGAAATTGATCTCCTCTCATGGATGCCTTCGGCCCCTCCCTCCAGGAGCCGGCACGCACGTCCCAGGATGGACTTGTGGTGCGGAGTAGGGATTGCCCGATCATCTGTGTTAAATATGGAGTTAAGAGAGACACGCAACAATTTACAGCTTAGCTATGAATCAAGCTGATTCATAGTTCCTCCATCATTCTTCCCAGAAGGATAACTTAGTTCTGAAACTTGGAAAAGAGATGAAAAGACGAGCGAGTGAATTGAGGTGGAATTTATAGACCGTAAGCTCCTCGTGGGCTGGGGAACGTGTCTACCAAGCTGTTACATCATATTCTCCCAAGGGCTTAGTACCCGGCCTCTGCACACCTTATGCCCTTGATAAAGGCCGTTGATTGACCGAGTTCTAGATTTGATCTCAGCATACCGTCTTTGGGAATGGGAGTCCATTCCATTAATAATACTAATAACGGTATTTGTTAAGCGCTTACTCTGTGCCAAGCACTGTCTTAAGCATTGGGGTAGTTACAAGGTTATCAGATTGTCCCATGTGATGACGATGATGATGGTATTTGTTAAGTGCTCACTATGTGCCAAGCACTGTTCTAAAAGTTGGGGTAAATACAAGGTAATCGGGTTGTCCCCCGTGGGGCTCCCAGTCTTAATTTCCATTTTACAGATGAGGTAACTGAGAAACAGAGAAGGTAAGTGACTTGCCTAAAGTCACACAGCTGACAAGTGGCGGGGGCCAGCATTAGAACTCATGGCCTCTGACTCCCAAGCTGATGCTCTTTCCACTAAGCCACGCTGCTTTCTCCATCGTCCAGTTGGGCTGTGGCTTGGGAAATCAGACATATCTGTGCATGCATCAGGAGTTTCTGGTCAATCAGCATCCATTTTTCTGCTTCTCTAGAGAAGGGCATGTGCTGGGGAGAAAGGCTGCCAGGGAGCGCTGGCATCCTGGTTTCTCCAGTCAATGTTTTTGATCCTGCTTGCCCAGAGTGCCCTGCCTGCTCCCTAGAGCGACACACACCCCCAATCTGTTCCCACTGGGGTCCCTCTTGTTTCCCCACTACTTAGGAGCCCTTCGTCTGGCCCATTTTCCACTGTGTGGTAAATTGACAGACCCTCTAGGCAACTGTAGGTGATTTTAAATATATAAATCAATCCAGATGGCATGTAGCTTATTTCACTAAACCACAACAGAAGGGAAGGAAATGATTAATCTAAGGCAGCAATTATGTTTGCAGATGTATAAAAAAAAATTCTGTCAAACAATCATTTCTACCAAATAAAACTAGTACTTAGGGCACAGAAATTCAGTTTGAATGAGTCCCGTTCCCCACCACCACCAAAATCTCGGGGAAATGTTAGGCGGTGGCCACTACCTAGCTAAAGCACTTTTACATATTAAAGCTTCCTTTCCAATAGTAAAATGGACCAAGGCGAACACATTCTTTCTAACCAGGTTCGGTGAACTGCTCCTTGAAATACATTTTTAAATTAGTTTGTCACTAGCTTTCTCTAGTCCAAGAAGGAAGAGGTTGGGGATGGAAATAAGAAATTTCAGCAGGATTAAAATCAGCAATCCAGGGCTACCCATATAAAAAGAACTGCAAGGTGCTAATTGGTTTGCTAATAAATGCTAGATAAAGAACTGTTGTAATTGAGGACAAAAGGGTGGTTAATGATTAGCTGTGGAAAAAAAGGTCTCTTTCCCTCTCTTCCTTTCTCTCCCTCCACATCCCTCAGTCTCCCAAGTCAGCCAGCATGCAGGTCTGTGTCATCCTTAGGCCACTTTCAGGCAGATTGAGAAAAGCTGGAAAGTAAACACAGGTGTTTAAAAACTGGAGCCGCTGTCACGGACAACCACAAACACCCTTAACTCTGATATGGCAACGCCTCTTTCCCGCCCTCTGATTTTAAAGCAAGGCCTCGAAAAGAAAATGTCAAATGTTTCACCTTTCAACACCTCAAAATAACTTGGAGCTTAAAGTATTGTTTTGCAAATCTCTAGCAAATAGATCATTTTTTTCATTCCTTTTCAAATGTAGCCAATTAAACATTACTCACGTAAAATAAAAAATAAAAAACCCTCAAACTCCCCTCAATATATTTCAAACCTTTTTTTTTTCTAGTTCTTCTTGAGCAAATACCTTGAATGGAGTCTTTTTCACTACTGTGATCTAGACCGCTGGATTCGGGAGTTTAACATCAGGCAGAAAATATTAGGTAATCGGGAAGGTTTAACACGGGGAAATAAAAGTGAACTAAATGAGCAAGATCCAGGAGGGAGCAAGTGGAGATTCTGATGCGGCCAAAGTCCGGCTAACGTGAATAGCTCTCTGGGGAAATTGGGGCTCACCCTATAGAACAGCCACTCCATAGTATTTAAAAGAAAAGAGGCCATTTAGAGAACAACTGTTTTAGAAATTAAAAATGGGATTTCGAATATGTGACGCTAGCACTTGCAGGTGTACTTCATCTTCTCGGAACAGGATGAATGGACGCGTTTATCCCCTGGACAAACGTCTCAGTTTCCAAACTTGTTTCTGGTTCACAACTTTCTGACTAAAAAAATGAGAAAAAAAGTAAAGGAAATGTCCACTCTCCCGCCTCCCCGAAAATGAAATATAAAGACAGAAGGAGGAAATGGAATATTTCCCTATTTTTTCCCCAAGTTATAAGAATTCAAGAAATGAAAATTGTAAAGAGGATGGTGTCTGGTCAAACTTAAGTCAAACAAACACTCTTTTACTATTGATTGACTGATTTTGGAGAGGCAATCTCAACTTCACTTCCACACACGCTTTTCTTTTTGAAGCTGCTGTTTCTCCACAAGGCACACTTCCTGCCCCACCAGGCTGCCTGGGGCCTGCTTGCTAACTAACAAAGAACCCAGGAAATCTACAAATCCCAGCACAAATTTTGGTACAGTTTGGGACCAAAGAGGTCTGCAGGGAGAAAAACTGCCTTAAACTGTACATTGTAGAAAAGCAGCACGGCCTAACAGAAAGAGTCCGGGTCTGGGAGTCAGAAGACCTAGGTTCTAATCCCGGCTCTGCCACTTGTCAGCTGTGTGACCTTAAGCAAGTCACTTAACTTCTCTGTGCCTCAATTACCCCATCTGTAAAACAGGGATTAAATCCTACTCCTTCCTACTTAGACTGTGAGTACCATGTGGTAGAGAGACCGTATCCAACCTGATTAACTTGTATCTATCCCAGCGCTTAGAACAGAGTTCAGTACATAGTAAGCGCTTCAACAAGTACCATTATTATAATTATAACAGTAATTAATATTACTACATTACCAAAGAAATCTCGGACTCAAGATGTCCAAGACTATAGAAAATAAAGTTTATTTCAAGAGATGATGGGTAGCTTTCATGATTTCTGGTAGAGAGTTTATGCATTCCTTTTAAATATTATGGTCCAGTGGAGAAGGAGCCACAGCATCAAAGCTACAATTTGACTTCGTTAACAAGGGGGTAACCTAGACTCTGGGAAGCCGGTGTTAACCCTCGACCAAAGTAAGAGCCAAAAAGTGTAATGTGTGTGACGGTTGCCGTTCTTGAAATCCATTCTGATGGTTAGAGATTGGCTAACTAAATCTCCTATCATTTCCTCTACATCCCTAACTGTCCCTGTAGGAACAGAGAGTAAGCTCATTACAGGCCCTTTATTCATCCCTTCTCCCAGACCCACAGCACTTATGTACATATCTGTAATTTATTTATTCATATTAATGTCCATCTCCCACTTGTTGCTCGTTGTGAGCAGGGAATATGGGTGCTTATCGTTATATTGTACTCTCCCAAGTACTTAGTACAGGGCTTTGCATTTAGTAAGTGCTCAATAAATGCGACTGAGTGATTGACTACCAACTCTGTTGTACTGTACTCTCCCAAGCGCTTAGTAGAGTGCTCAGGAAAAGAAAGTGTTCAATGAATCCCATTGATTGACTGATTGATTAAAGCAGATGCCAAATTTTTCTCATTTTCTTCAGACCCACTCGTACATTGCTTCACTTCCCAAGGTAAGGGAATTTGGAGATAGTATATTAACAAACAAAATAATGATGATTAACCTGTGACATAAACTAGGAAAGTGAAGAGAGAACAAAAGTTGACTGCTTTCAAGGGAGTCCACTGTACTGTGCTATTGTCACTCTTAGAGGCATATGGAACAAGTAAAGCACAGAGAATCAACCTCTTGAACTGATTTTCTTGCTAGTGTTGATTGTGTTACCATCCAAAGTTATGTAAACAGAGCACATCCCAAGCTGTTTCCAGGCAGCTGATTTCAGGCAGGCCATGATGCTCTGAGATGCATTGTGTTGTGAAGAAAAAGAAGAAAAGAAAAAGGATAGCACACCACTTTAAATTCCATTATTTAATAAAAAGACAGTATAATGAATAGGTTGATTTTTTTTTTTGGAGAAGCATATTACTAAATCCTCTGAAATGGATCCATTTGGACCAACAGAACTGATTTGGATTAATCGTTTTATGATTTAAGAACCCAGAACATTTTACCATTTATTTCTTGGTGTTATTTAAAGCTGACTTTTGATCATTAGAATAAATTAATATATGAGGCTGATGGTTGTAATTTATTCTCTCCCAAATGTTTAGAGTGAATCGAATGACTATTATTTTGAAAATGATATGCAGATTGGAACACTGGGGTGTTTGGAGAAGCAAAAATAGACTAGAAACCCACTATTCACTCTTTAGATGATATAGTTATTGCAGCAACAGTTTATGGTGCTTGACAAATTTTGGTTTTGTCATTCAACTCTAAATTTTTCTGCAGAAAAAAAAGAGTGATGAGAAAAGACTGCGTTACTAAATGAATATCCTACGAGACAAAAATAACCAACAGAAACATAATTTTCAAAAAGTTGTGAAATTGAAATGAGGGAAGCCATTATTTCTGGTCTTAGAGTTAGTATTCGAAGCGTCCATGAAGATTTTGCTGTCAAATTAAAGATCCCTAGAGAAAGAAGCCTCTAAAGAGACTGTTTCTCTGATGCGTACAACACAGCTTCCATAACGCTAGCCTCTTCCGGATGATTCTTTTAATTTATTAAGGAGTCAATATATGCGATATTCTAGGTGCATATTCCGACAGATAAATTCCTATCTGGCACAACAAACTCAAGAAGCCTCAGATCCAGAGTGTCCACACAAGGCTTAAGCACATCAGAACCACCAGAGAAAATCATAAAGCTGAAAAGCAAAGAAGGTAATTATATTTTTGAAGAATTCCGAAGTTGACATGATAAAAATGTTGGTATTAAGTTTGGTTTGGGATTTTTGTTCTTTTAAATTTGACACATCAGATAAAAAGATCTTAAAATTGTAGTGCGGTGCTACAAGTCATTCTACAAGAGTAATTTTTCAGCTTCCTTTTTTTTTTCAGTTAAAATTAAAATCCATGCTGCCTAATCCTTGGAGTCATTCTGTAATTACGGGGATTTGAGGAGAGACCAGCCACCTGAATTAATGATACAATTTAATATCTGTTTTAATACAGCAACGTAAGAGAAAAACTAACCAACACAGAAAAACATAATCAATTCTGTGCTTTTGGGGTATAGCCTATATTATAGTTATACCTAGTGGCAGCTCCAACTTGGAGTTTTTCTGTTTATAAACTGAGTGCTGGAGGATTTAATACTGCATTGCCTAAAAATGCATCTGTCTGAAACTTGGCACTCAGATCAAAAGGGCTGGAAAGGGGTTTCACTTTTATAAAGAAATTAGCAGCAGTCTATTTAGAACCTTTTATCGAGCATTTTCTAACTGTATAAAATGTCAAGTGTTCAAGTACTTGTTTCTTTCAACATCTAAATCAACTATGTTTCAAATCGGAGGAATCTTCATCTGGCAAGCAGTTAAAGTTGACTAATTCTATTTGGGGTTTTGAAAGGGTTCGCCAGGGTCAAGATAATACATTTATTAAAAACACTAGTGAATGAAGAAATGGCTACTTTTCTTCATGCTTTTAATGATGTTACTATACTATGTGCTTTGCAATACTCCCATAAAAGAAAGAGTTGAATATCTCAGCTATATCACACTGCTTCAGGCTGAATCCTCGAATACGACATCCTCCCACATATTATTGCTTCACGCAAACATGGACATTCTTAAATGAAAAACACATCTAAAAGTGCTTCATTCCTACTGAAGATCTAACTCAAGATAAAGCTTGTCGTGGGCTTTAAGTTCTAGATCGATCGCACGAAGATCCTTAAATTTGAAAAACTTGTGACACTACCGAGACATTTTTCAAACTTGGAATTCAATATTTTCCAAACTAAAATGCCAACTGCCCAAAGCAGAAAAGGTTACACGTATTTTGTATGAGTCTGAATATTGCCAAGAAATGTCATTTGCATTTTACGTAATTGGGTTCACAGAATCTTTGCTGATAGACTCATGAAACATCCCCGATTCTGCAAATAACCAGGGATAGAGGAGAAGGGAATTGTGTGGCCAGATGCCACCCATTAGGCAGAAATGGTAATTTTCAGTGTTCTGTTTGACCAACTGAAGAGGCGGGACTCAGGTGGGTGAGCTATCTCTTCCCCTCCCCCCACCACTGTTTCTTTCTCTTTCTTCTCTATCCCCACCCCTCTACCTGTCTCTCCTTTAAAACATCCCTTCCCCTCATTTCCCCTTTTCCCTTTCTCCCATCTTAGCCCCCCCCCCCACCTCTTTCCATCTTCCTCCTGTCCCACTTCTGTCCCCACTTTCCCTTCTCTGTACCTCAGGAAGTCACTCCTCATTCCTGCCTTGGGTTTAAGGAAACTGTGAAATCTAACATGTGACAAGACACACCACAGGAGGTGGGATGATCACAGTTTTCTAGGTTCTAACCATCGCCCCAAAAGTTGGATTGCCCAAGTCAGGATGGCAGGATGGAACCTCTTGGCCGAAGCAGTGAAGTTGGCGATCGCCATTTTAGCTACAACCACGGCCACTGAAACTGAACACTTGATCCCTTCCGGACTTGGCTGGGAATTTCGGAGGGACTGGAAGCACCCCATCAAGCTCAACATCATCAGTGGTATTTATTTAGCTCCTCTCTCTGACCGAAAAAGGTCAGATTTGCCCTAGTCAGGCACTCGTGGTTGACGCCTGCTGCCCAATCTGGGGAGCAGTGACACTTGTATCTGGAAGTAAATAACTTTTTTTCGGAGAAGGAGCATGGCCTAGTGGAAAGAGCATAAGCATAGGAGTCAGAAGGGCCTGGGTTCTAATGCTGGCTCCTCCACTTGTCTGCTTTGTGATCTTGGACAAGTCACTTAACTTCTCTGTGCCTCATTTCCTTCATCTGTAAAATTGAGGCTAAGACTGTGAACCCTACATAGGCGGGGACTGTGTCCAACCAAATTATTTTGTATCTACTGCAGTACTTAGCACAGTGCCTGGCAAACAGAAAGTGCTTAACAGATACCATAAAAAAGGAATCAATAATCCTCATGAATGATACTCATTGAGCACTTACCATGTGCAGAGCACTGAACATTATAAACCTGTCCCCAGCACACATGTAGGTCTCGAGGCATTAATGTTCTGTTATCTTTTTAATGATTCTATTGTTCTCCTGTTATGAATGGAGGATATTGTCATCCTTTGGCTTATTGTATTCATTCATTCAGTCATATATAGAGAGAAATTACTATACACAAAGCACTGTACTAAGTGCTTGGGAGAGTACAATATAACAATAACAGGCACTTTCCCTGCCCACAATGAGCTTACAGTCTATAGTACTCTCCCAAGCACTTAATACAGTGCTTTGCACACAATAAATGCTCAATAAATAACATTGATGTGATGATGATGATGATCCCTGTAGACTGTAAGCTCGTTGTGGGCAGGGAACATGGCTATCCACTCTGTTGCACTGTACTTTCCCAAGTGTTTACTTCGGTGCTCTGCACACAGTGAATGTTTAGTAAATATCATTGATTGACTGATTGCTTTCACTATTGGCCTTGGTCTTTCCCATTGAATTATATGTTCCTTGTGAGTAAGAACTGGGTCTCCTACATTGGTACTATTTTCTCCCAAATGCTTGTTAAAGCTCTTGGTATTTACTAGGCAATTTATACAATGTATTGCTTGATCAATTAAATATTTCTCTTTCCCCCAGCTATGTTTAGCTCTTCTTGCCTCTCTCTTTCACAGCTCCCACCCCATTCACTAAACCCCATCTAATTTAATTTAATTATGGTACTTGTCATGTGCAATCCCAATCAGGGATTGGGTCCAACATGATTACCTTGTATCTACCCCATTGCTTAGAACAGTGCTTGGCACATAGTAAGCCACTCAACAAATACCATTATTATTACTGATACTATTCAGTGACTTGCCCACAGCAGACATGTGGTGGAGCCAGGATTAGAACCCTGGTCCTTCTGACTCCCAGGCCCGTTCTCTAAACTAAGCTGCAGCTCTTGCCCACCTTGAACACTGAGCCCTACCCAAATCTGGTCACACCATATCATAAGGTGGATGGTTGGCAGGATCCCATGCTTTGATACAGAAGTAGAAAGCTTTGGTGTTTCTGAAGTTTGGTTGTGATTGCACTGAGTGAATTTGTAGATCTGATATTAGGATGCTAAAGACATACAGTTCATAAAACTCTTTTGCACTTAGGATTTCCTTGGCAGATATTTAAAGTTAAACTCATTTTTCATCTGGCTGCAGTTGTTTTATTGTTTTAAAAAAATGGAGATTCCCCCCTGAAACACACACTAATCAGCTTTTGAAATTTATAGCACTCTGGGCTTTGTTTTGAAGATTATATTGAGGGGAATCAAGAAAGCATTTATTAGACACTCGGTTCACAGTGTTTGTTTGTAATATTTCATTTTCATTTTGGCAAAAGTGTCTTTAGCAACCCAGATCTATTTACATAGTTAAAGTCTGCATATGCTCGAGGATTCTGTAGATCTCCTACAGATGAGATGCTTGGTGTATTTTTATTAATTTAAGAAATGACATAATATGAACGAAATACAAAGTTTGACAGGAATCCAAGCAAGATTGTCTCAACTGCGTACTAGACTGTAAGATTTTTTGAAGGGGAGGCCATCAAATAATCATATTTATTGAGTGCTTACTGTGGGCAGAGCACTGTATCAATCGATTCTATTTACTCTCACCTTTTGCAGAGCACTGTACTGAGCACTTGGGAAAGGATATAACAGAGTCAGTTGTAGTGCATGCTCCAAAGAGCCTCTACACAGACTAAGCATTAATAAATTCTACTCATGATGATAATGTGTTAAAAGACAAATACTCTCTCTACCTTCAAAGCCTTACTGAAGGTACATCTCCTCCTAAGAGGCCTTCCCTGACTAAGCCCTCATTTCCTTTTCTCCCACTCCCTTCTACATCACCTTGTTTTCCTCCCTTTATTCACCACCCCGTCCTAGCCCCAAAGCACTTATTTACCTATCCGTAATTTATTTATATTAATATCTGTTTCCCCCACTAATCTGTAAGCTTGCTGTGGATAGGAATGTTTCGGTCATATTGTTATATTTTACTCTCCCAAGCTCTTAATACAGTGCTCCTATGCGGTAGGCACTCATAAATACAATTGATTGATTGATTGATTGATTGATTGTGAAAGGGGTCCTTGACACCCCTCTCCTCTGGCTTCCTCAAACATCAATCCATGCGGAGATTTCATCAAGGAAAGCTCATCAGGAAGGTGAGAGAGTAATAATAAGGGTTTTGGAATTTCTTTTCTTTAGAGTGTCTCTCTACGCCTCCCGTACAGGTTCGATCCCCTCCGACTCCATCCTAGAGAGATGCGCAATGGACATGGACAAAGTTTTCTGTGGGTGACCCTTACTGAACTGTTTTGACAGAACTGGAGTAGATCAATCAATTGCTTGATCAATCAGTGGCATTTATTGAGAGCTTACTGTGTGCAGAGGATTGTGTACTAAGTGCTCGGGAGAATACAACAGAGCTGAAGATGCATTCTCTGCCGACAGTGAGTTTCACTCTAGACGGGGAGAGACACATTACTAGAAATGAATAATATACAACCGTGTAAGTAAGTGCTGTGGAGCTACAGCTACAGATAGGATGCTACTTAAAAATGAAGGTTGGTTATGAGCTGAAATGAGAATCTATTATATTATTCCAGGTAAATTCCTGGAAATGGAATCTGAAGAAACTGTGTAATGCAATATTATAAGCACCTTAACCTGGAAAGAGCAGGACTTGGAGGTGACTGTTTACATTGGCCAAATCATCACAACGATTGTGGTATTTGTTAAGCTTCTTCTACGTGCCAAGCACTGTACTAAGCGTGGGACACAGACGATTTATACAGATTGGCCCAGTTCCTAGCCCACCCAGGGCTCTCACTCTAAGTAGCAGCAAGAACAGGTCAAATGACACACAACAGCAATCCAAAACATACAGCCAGGTTTGCAGGCTTTAGAAAAGTACAAGAATCCACCGCAATCGCATTGAAGAGAGAAGCCAATGCAGTTGATTTTCAAACTGCAAGGAAAGCGGAATGGAAACAGCCCGTTTCTGGCCTGTTTAGGTACGGCCCAAGATTCCCAGAATTTTGCAAATCAGAGCCAGCGGTGGGACAAAGGGGGCACCCGGCACTTTGGCCGGAGGATGTCTGGAGGCAACTCCGTCACTGCCAATATCCTACAGAGCCCAGTCTCGAGATGACCGGATAGTCGGGAACTTTTGGATAAACAGACAGGTCTCCAGTGATCAGGATCAACAGCTCCTTTTAGCAGATGAGCAAGAATCAAAACAAATCCCCAGTGGTTCCCAAGCCATCCCCTGTGTCTCCACGATGTCTGCCCCAATCCTAAAGAGGATTCTTGGGGGCAGTCACCCTGAGAGGCTTTTCAAGATAAGAAGGTCATGGGAGGGTCAATGGAGGAATTTTGCAATTTTCTTCAGGGCCAGAAGCTTGCATTTGGATGGCTTTAAATAGCATCTGGACCAGGCAGGTAACAAAGGTCAGTAAATCAATATGGCATTTTTCTCTTGACCGGAACTCATCATAAACTGGGTCCACGTGGAACCAGGGAAGTGCCCCAATGGGAAACAGAGGTGGAGGAAGGAGGAAATCTATCGTAGTTCTTCACTCATTCATTCAATCAAATGTATTGAGCACCTACTGTGTGCAAAGCACTGTACTAAGCACTTGGGAGAGTACAATATGACAATAAAACAAGCACATTCTCTGTCCACCTGGGGATCCAGCACTACTTCAGAATGGGTCAATATTTGGTCACCATTTCCGCCTGATTGTTGTATAAAAAGTCACTGTGGGTAGACAGAATGAGGTAACCCAATTACCCATATAACAATTGCTAGATAGCTTGTTTGGAATCTAATCATTAGCTTGAGGACTGTTATAGCAACTGCTAGCTACAGTGTGTCAAATCCAACAACTTCCTCGAAGGCTATCCAAGCAGCAGTAAACCTGTCTAATGAAAAGAAGCCAACTCCTACTGTTTGCTCCTGAGAACTTTTTTTAACGGTATTGGCTAAGTGCTTCCTACACGCCAGGCACTGCACTAAGCGCTGGAGTAGACGCAAGCTAATCAGGTTGGACGCGGTCCATATCCCACCTGGGACTCACGTCCTTATTCCCCATTTTATAGATGAGGGAATTGAGACACAGAGAAATTAAATGACTTGACAAAGCCACACAGCTGACACGTGGCAGAGCCGGGATTCAAACCCACGATGGAGCCCGGGCCTGGGGGTCAGAAGGACCTGGGTTCTAATTCCCACTCTACCCCTTGTCTGCTATCCAAGGTCACAGAGCGGACGAGTGGAGGAGCCAGGATTAGAACCCAGGTCTTCCTGACTCCCTGGCCTGCGTTCTTTCTACTTGGCCACACTGCTTCCCTGCCAGCGTGATTAAAGGATAAGCTATCTTCTGGAGGGCTGGCTTTTCCTTCATCTACAAGTTTTCCAAGGACAGTGCAATCTCTGCATACAAAAGGTGTCAGTCAACCCTGATACCTGATACCACTGTCACAAGGCTCAGCAAGAAGCAGCCACAGCAGGACAGACCAGTCAATGAGGATGCTGGGTTTGGGGGTTTTTTTGGTTCTTTTTTATGGTATTGGTTAACCACTTACGATGTGCCAGATGCACTGGGGGAGATACAGAATAATCACTTGGACGCAGTCCATGTCCCACATGGGGCTTGCAATCTTTAATCCTCATTTTCCAGATGATGTAACTGAGACCCAAGGTCCCACAACAAACGAGCGGTGGAGCCGGGATTAGAACCCAGGTCCTATGACCCCCGGGCCCATGCTCCTTCCACTAGCGCACGCTGCTTTTTTAACTGATCTCAGCACCAAGGCTTTAATCCTCATTTTCCAGACGATGTAACTGAGACCCAAGGTCCCACAACAAACGAGCGGTGGAGCCGGGATTAGAACCCAGGTCCTCTGACCGCCGGGCCCATGCTCTTTCCACTAGTGCACGCTGCTTTTTTAACTGATCTCAGCACCAAGGCTTTAAGGGCTCTAGGGGTCATTTTCTTTGGTCACCCACTCCAACTGCTGCTTACACCCGAAGGCCTGATCAGTTCCAGTATTTCTGATTGTTTGCACGCATGAAAGTGTGTACTGTGACTGCCTATATCAGGGGGTGGTGAGGAGCTGGGGTCAGGAGGAGGGTTGGATGTGAGACAGCTGACAGGTAGACGAGCCAGAATTAGAACCTAGGTCCTTTGACTCCCAGGCCATGCTGCTTCTCTAGTAGCGATGAACCAATCCCCACATGGAGATCCTTAGAGAAAATGCTTTTCCCATGTTGATGCTTTCAACAATATTCTATTCTAGATTCTATTTATTCTAGATTCTATTTATTCTAGATTCTATTTATTGCTATTGTTCTTGTCTGTCCGTCTCCCCCCCGCCGATTAGACCGTAAGCCCGTCAAAGGGCAGGGACTGTCTCTGTCTGTTACCGATTTGTCCATTCCAAGTGCTTAGTACAGTGCTCTGCACATAGTAAGCGCTCAATAAATACTATTGAATGAACAATATCATTTTCTGTAAAAGCAAATCATTGGTTCTAATGCCACACATGAACAGCAGACCTGGGGGAAAGGGGAAAACCATATGGAGTCTTGACCTGAAGCCTGCAGAGAGATCACAGGGACCGTCTAAACTGTCTGAACACTATCAACTCTGTTACACTGTACTCTCCCCCAGGCACTTAGCACACTGCTCTGCACACAGTAAATGCTCAATAAATACCACTGATTGTTTGATCCTTATATATTCCACTGCTTCCAGTAACTAATTTACTGGATTTAAACTAATTTTAAACTAATTTTAACGAATCTACTAGTTTAATCCAGTAACTAATAGAGAAGCAGCATGGCTTAGTGGAAAGATCACAGGCTTGGGAGTCAGAGGTCGTGGGTTCTGAATCCGGCTCCACCAGGCGTCAGCTGTGTGACTCTGGGCAAGTCACTTAACTTCTCTGTGCCTCGGTTACCTCATATGTAAAATGGGGATTAAGACTGTGAGCTCCACGTGGGACGACCTGATTACCTTGTATCTCCCCCAGCACTTAGAACAGTGTTTTGCACATAGTAAGTGCTTAACAAATACCATTATTATGATTATTATTTATTTTCATGCCTGGCTCCCCAACCAGAATGTAAATTCCCTTTTTCGGTCTGTGAGCTCCTTGAGGGATGGGGACCATGTCAAATTCCCATCTGGGGATTCTTTCTCAGGGTTTATTTAGTACAGTGCTCTGTATTCATTCATTCAACTGTATTTATTGAGCACCTATTGAGTGCAAAGCACCGTACTAAATCTTAGCACTGTATTTCACAGGAAGTGCTTAATGAATACTTGAAGGCAGGGATAGTAAGCACTCCATAAAAACCATTGATCGATTGCTTCTCTAGCTATTCCCACAGCCAAGTCGGTCCTTCCCTGCCAAAGTCATTGCTGATAAGTACTTCTTTGTGGGTGCATGTATAGTTCTGTGGGTGTGTTTTAGGCATATCAATATTTCCACGTCTCTCTGTGTGATTTAAGGGTGTTGCCATATCTCTGCTGTGTTTGGGGGAGGTCTCTTTGTCTATGAGCTGTTCTTTATGGAGCTCTAGCATGAGTAGACATTTCTGGGGACATGCCTAGAAAGATCCAAGAATGAGTTGGGCTGCAATAAAGGCCTGAGGGAGAAAGGGAAGAGGCCTCAAGACTACAGCACTCTTAAGTGAAAGACCCAACATTTTGCTGCTTACAAGAGCCCCATACCCAAACATTTAGATTGAACACTTTTCCCATTTTAACCGTGGCCACCAAATGGACTCATTACTTTCATTTTATGCCTCGTTTTGTCAAATCCCTATGGAGGTCGGGACCCCATGGTTATAGCTGCAAGCACTGACCGTGCTTAGAACGGTGAGCGCTCAACAAATACCATCTTGCAGACTCGAGAACAGATTTCTGTGAATCTGTGAATCACCCCCAGAGCGAAACCTTCCCTAAAGCCTTTAGCCCCAAGGGTGACTTGAAAGGAGAAGCGAAACCGATTCCCGTTTTCATTCCCTAGTCCTCCTACTGGCCTGGCTCAACTTCTAAAGCTTATTTTTGTGGCTGCTTTTCAGTTTATTTTGAGAATACAATGAATGTCTGTGACAGCGGCATCCTCGACACTGCTAGTCCAAAATCTGCTCTGGATTTGAAGGGTTGATCACCATTTCCTCCTGATAGAGAGCAGCCAGGGGAGTGCAACGTGCTTTAAAGTAAAAACATTTTTTGATATGGGTGTCTTGGGGTATAAACTATTACTATCTGTGTCCCTTAAAAGCGACTCATTGCTTCCAAGGTCAATAGAACTTCTGTTCCCCGGGCCAAATGTCTTGATGGCACTGGTATTTTTTGGGACAGAGTGATTACACAATTTTTAAACTCTATGTTGTGTCTGCGTTCATCCCCTTGCAGACCGCAAATCCAGCAAAGGTTGGAATGTTTTCACAGTCACTATCCATGTACCTTAATGTACACACCGATGTGCAGTGTAAAAAAAATGAAACCTGGTTTCAACAATAGTTCCCTGTTGTCCAATCTTTTCACTTTCGAGCCGATTTAACGTGGGAGTTAACGCAGATTTTCGCAGTAAATTTGCGAAAATGAAGTAAGCGTTTTGAATAATTTTCTCTATCAAGACAAGGGGAAGTCAGTGAAACTGGAATTCAGAGACCCGGCTGCACACATAGCTTGGGGAGAGGGCCAATCGTTAGAAAGCATGTGTTTGTTTATCTGCATACTATAACTGCATCCTGTGGTTAAAAAGTTGAGCGGGTTTGGGCGGTTGGCATCTGGGCCTAATGCTAATATTCTCACCGTGCCTCGATCTCGCCTATCTCTCCACCGGCCTCTCGCCCACGTCCTGCCTCTGTCCTGGAGGGCCCTCCCTCCTAATGTCTGACAGACCATTACTCTCCTCTGCTTCAAAGCCTTATCAAAGGTTCCTCTCCTCTAAGAGGCCTTCCCTGATTAGACCCTCCTTTCCTTTTTCTTCAATTCCCTTCTGCATTGCCCTGACATGCCCTCTTTATTCATCACCCCCTCCCAGGCCAACAGTTCTAATGTACGTATCTATAATTTATACTGATGCCTGCCTCCCCCTCTAGACTATAAGCTCACCGTGGGCAGGGAATGTGTCTGTTGTATTGTACTCCCTCAAGTGTGTGGTACAGTGCTCCTCACACAGTAAGCACTCAGTAAATATGATTGATTGATTGACTGACTGACTAGTTCTAGCCATATGATTGGGAGGTCCATGATTAGCTTCCTTGTGGCTTCCTGACCACAGATTGGTTGGCCAGGCTCATTACAGACCAGCTGATGCACTTCAATCTTCAGCATCCACAACATGGCCCAATGGGGTGGCCCTGTATGCCATCTGCATGAGAAGCAGGATGGTCTAGTGGATACAGCACGGATCCGGGCGTCAGAAGGACCTGGGTTCTAACCTCGCGCTCCATCACTTCATTGCTGTGTGACCTTGGGCAAGTCACTTCACTTCTCTGTGCTTCAGTCACCTCATCTGTAAAATGGGGATTAATACTGTAAACCCACTATGGGTCAGGGACTGTGTCCAACCCGATTTGCTTGTATCCCCCACTGCTTGGTACGGTGCCTGACATATAGCAAGCACCTAATAAATATTACAAATAATATTATTGTTATTATGCCACACCAACCCTTGCAAGCTCACTCCCAAACCCTGCCTCAGATCGCCTTTTCCAAGCCAGACCTGGCAGTCCCGCTCCAAGACCGAAGCATAACTTATTGAGAAATGAGGATCGTCATCGGCTTTCCGAGAAAAGCTCATGTCATAAAAGAACAGGCCAAGAAGTGCGGGTGACCTGTGAGTGGACTCCAAAGCAGAAGAGAGTCCATCTGCCTGGGAGAGATTCCACCAGCTCTCTGCCTCAACACTGTGAGCTTGTTGTGGGCGGGAGACTCTCAAGAACCCAGATCCTTCTGACTCCCAGGCCTGTGCTCTATCCACTAAGCCACGCTGCTTCCCCAACCTTGAGGAGAACGTCTGATTTTTTTCAATCAATCATACTTTCTGAATCCTAAACCCAGTACTTAGCACTTAGGAGAGTACAACATAACAGAATCATCTACTGCTCCATCCCTGACAGTTGCGTGGCAGGTTCAGAAACGCCGCGGGGATGAAATACACTCTGTAGTTCGCAAAAACTAGAATCGACACAGACCTTACATTTCCTGCTGTGCTCAGATATGGAAAAACCCTGACTTTTCAGAAAGTTGTTTCCTTCTCTCCACTTGGCAGAATTCTTTGCTGTTTACATTCGCTCGAACCATTTCCCCAACCGATCCAGGGAACATCACTGAAGGAGATGCAGCTTCCTCTCAATCACTTGTGATAATAGCATAGGAATGGCAGGGTTTTTTTTTATGGTATTTGTTAAGCGCTTATTATATGCCAAGCACTATTCTAAACACTGGGCTAGACACCAGTTAATTAGACCGTTTACAGTCCCCGTCCCACTTGGGGCTCACAGTTTAAGAAGGAGGGAGAACAGCCATTGAAACCCCATTTTGTAGTTGAGGAAATAGAGGCACAGAGAAGTTAAGTGACTTGCCCAAGGTCACACAGTAGGCAAGTGGTGGTGCCAGAATTAGGCCGCAGGTCCTCCGGCTCCCAGGCCCATGCTTTATCCACTTGGCCACACTGCTTCCTTCTGTTGACGGTTATATGGGACCAATGGTTGAATTGATTACATTTCAACTTCCTTTTCTATTTTCAGTATCCCTTCCATTATATCTACCTGACGCCAGTGAATCCATTTGAATTTCACCTCCTCTGCCAGCAGTTCATTCATTCATTTCCTTCAATCACATTTACTGAGTGCTCACTGTGTGCAGAGCACTGAACTAAGCGCTTGGGGCTGTACACTACAACAATAAAGACACATTCCCTGCCCACAACGAGTTTACCATCTAGAGTTGGGGAGACAGACAGCAATGAAAATAAATAGATGGCAGAAACGTACAAGTGCTGCGGGGCTGAGAGAGGGGAAGAACAAAGGTAGCAAGTCAGGGCAACGCAAAAGGGAGCGGGAGAAGAGGAAAGGAGGGTTCAGTCTGTGAAGGCCTCTTGGAGGACATGTGCCTTCAATAAGGCTTTGAAGCGGCGGAGCGTAATTGAGGAGGGGTGGGCATTCCAGGCCAGAGGCAGGATATGGGCTAGGGTCGGCGGTGAGATAGGCCAGACCTAGGCACAGTGAGAAGGTTAGCATTAAAGGAACAAAGTGCGTAGGCTCGGTTGCAGCAGGAGAGTAGTGGACTGCTTTAAAGCCAAAAGTGAGATGTTTCTGTTTGAATCGGAGGGTTAGGGAGAGTTGGGTGGGCAGGCAACAGAAGGGAACAGGAGGATCCAGGGGCCGAGGAGGCTCCCCGAACCCCGATTCCTCCTGCCAGTACTATGAGCCTGCAGGGGTCGGGACATCCAGTTGTGGAGACCGGGAAGACTCATTCTGGGAAAAAGGAACGGACAAAATGCCAGCTCACAACTCTGAGATACTCTGGGCCCAAGTGACAGTATGACCTGCATTCTAAACCCAGCTCTGCCTTGGGCAAATCGCTTAACTTTCCTGTGTCTCCGTTTCCTCATTTGTAAAATGGGGATTCAATTCCTGTCATCCCTCCCCGCTAGACATTGAGTCCCATATAGGACAGTGCCTGTGCTCAACCTGATTATCTTGTATCTATCCCAGCACTTAGCACAATGTAAACAATTAAATACCACAATAATTATTAGGGAAAGGGTCAGACGAGCCTCCTTCAATACCGACTGGAGCAACTGTCTCCTTGCGTACTAAAGTATCACAGCAGAGATCAGTTTGAGCACAGCTGAATCTATCTCACCGATGTAAGGGAAGCGATGTGGCCTAATGGAAAGAGCACGGGCCCGGGAGTCAGAAGACCCAGGTTCTAATCCCGGCTCCTCCACTTGCCAACTGTGTGACGTTGGGCGAGTGACTTAATTCTCTGATCCTCAGTTATCTCATCTTTAAAATGGGGATTAAATCCTACTCAAACCTACTTAGATTGTGGGACAGGAACTGTGTCCAACCTGATTATCTTGGATCTACCCCAGGACTTAGTCTGGTGCCTGGCACACAGTAAGCACTGAACAACTACCATTACAAAAATGGTAGCCTACGAATCTAGATGAATCTCTCAGCTGAATCTGCTTAGCGGTGCCCCGAGCCCTTGTCTACTGACAAAATAAAATTTTCTCAGAAGGCCAATAGACCCAGTAATAAAGCACAAAGTCTTGCTCTCCCAACTTGTCCTGTATCTGTCTTGCAGCAAGGATAACAATAATAACAATAACGATGGTATTTGTTAAGCGTTTACTATGTGCCAAGCACCGTTCTAAGCGCTGGGATAGGTACGAGGTTATCAGGTTGTCCGATGTGGGGCTCACAGTCTTAATCCCCATTTTACAGATGAGGTAACTGAGGCACAGAGAAGTGAAGTGACTTACCCAACGTCACACAGCTGACGAGTGGTGGAACCTGGATTAGAACCCACGACCTCTGACTCCCAAGCCCGTGCTCTTTCCACTACGCCACGGTCACCTGCCGTGCCACAGATTCCGACCACACTGCGCTGTGGCAGCCCAAGGTTCCTTAGCAGTCTGTTCAGAAGTTGTCTGCCTAGAATTTTGTCAGCAGTGAATAGCGGGGGATTCCCCAGTAATTTCTAGTCATCTCTCTCTCCTTTCTTCTTGAAGATGGAGATTATCATGGCATCTTTAAAGTCTTGGGGTATTTCCTCAGTGATCCATCTGCTGATTAGAGACGACTAAGGGTGAGGTCTCAGCCTCGCTCATAGATCTGTGCAGGAATACCATCACATCTATGTGGTTTTCCTTTTTACTATTAATAGTGACGATAATGATAATTAATAATAAGACGGGGGTTGTTACGCACTCTGCCAAGCACCGTGGTATTTGTTATGCACCATGTGCCAAGCACCGTGAATGATTTGGTACAATCAGATCAGACACAGTCCCTGTCCCAGCTGGGGCTCATAGCCTGAGTTGGAGGGAGAACAGGTATTTAATCACCATTTTGGCACAAGGAAGTTAAGTGACTTGTCCAAGGTTATACAGCAGTAATAATACAAATAATAATAATAACTGTAGTAGTCGTTATCTGCTTACTATGTTCCAGGCACTGTACTGAGCGCTGGAGTGGATACAAGCCCACTGAATCGAATAGAGTACCTGTCCCATACAGGACTCACGATCTTAATCCCCATTTTACAGATGAGGTAACTGAAGCACAGAAGAGCAAAGTGACTGTCCCTAGGTCACACAACCGACAAGTAACGGAACAGAGATTAGAACTCAGGCCCTTCTGAAGTCCAGGCCCCGGCCCTATCCACTAGGCCATGCTAGTTTTCAAAGGAAGCAGAAAAGTGTTAGACCAGGGATTAGAACCCAGGTTTTCTGACTCCCAGTCCTCTGCTCTTTCCACAAGGTTGCACTGCCCCTCAGCTGCTTTTTATGACTCTGACTGGGCAGGCTACTTCCTCAAAAGTGGAAGCTGAGGTCATGTATCCACACTCTGGCCAAGATTCCGCTTTGAAGAAAGCCAACGTAATTAGCAAAACGTATAATCCTCTTCTGTTATGATTCCAAGACATTCATGTTATACAGCTATTCCATAATACTATTTCAAAGTATAATCATTACTCGGTTATTTTATAGCTAACATCTTCATTCCCAGTTTGCCTTTTCCAGATCAAAGCAGGACGCCCTACTTGACACCACTGACCGATTAAGCATTTGATGACGAGAAGCCTTCTTTTCTTTCCAATATGACTTTTCCGATCACTCCTTTCAGCATCGGGTCAAATGAGATACTGGCTTCCAGGCAATAAAAGCAATGCAGTCACTCGGAACAGTGGTCAATACTGTTCTTAACTCAGCACGCGTTAACGAGAAGAGGTGAGACATCAACGCTCTAAGACACCGATTTTATGTTACACTTTTGCAATCTCAAGCAATGGTATTTATTGAGCACTTACTGTGTGCAGAGCAGCGTACAAAGCGACTGGGAGCGTACAGTAGTAGGTAGACACGTTCCCTGCCCGCTAGGTTAAAAGAGCAGTAGCTCGTGGGAAGAAACAAAATAAATCTAGCCGTGCAAGATACCACCACACTGTGCCATCCGTTCCGAGACTATGCTATTCAGAGTTGTTTTCATGCCCGCACACGCGCATGCACAAACACACACACACACAAAATAAAGTAATACCAGAACAGAAGGGTGCTGTATCTGTGTTTAAAGAAAGGGTTGTTGGCAAACACCACAGCTCACTTCTGCTGAAATGTACACAACTGATATATGCAGCCCAGAAAGCTGGCACCGGGGGCTTACAAACTTCATTTGCCTGCAAGAAGGATGGGAGATTTACCTTCAGAGCACGTTCTTGATTGTTTTCAGCAGTCAGATGTCTCATGTTGTTTGCCGAAGTCTGGTTCTGCTCTTTCAGACGATGAAGCTCCTGCTCCAGCCGTTTGCACTGCAACGAGGAAAGAATCCCATTAAGGAGAGGAGCGGTGGCACGCTTTTTTCCAACAGGACACATGGATTAATGGAAATAACACCATCCCAGGCTCCGAGAGGCAAGGTATTTCAGTAGTAGAAGGCCAAGGCGCTTTTTCCTTTGGTCGGGGAGATCGTGGGGAAGGAATCTTACACTCGTCTCACTTACCTCCATTTTAATCATTTGTCCCTCATCCAGCCCTTCCCACTTAAGCCTTAAAAGTCCACTGAAACTGGTACTCAGAAGGGCTAGAAAATCTGCGCAAAATGCTTCCGATTATTCCGTAATTAGCTGGCCCGTTAACCGCTGCAAAATTCAGTTGATTAAAAGCATCTACGCAGGTGACTTCGATGCCCTTTTCCCCCCCGTCAAACTGCGCAGGAACCGTGATTGAATCCCATCTTGCGCTACTAATTATTGCATAGGAACTAAAAGATATTTATCGTGTTGATACCTGATCTATCTCTTGATCATCATCTTCATCCACAGCCTTTAGTATGTATGCACAGCACTGTACTGAGCAGCTACTGTGGGCAGAGCCCTCTACTAGATGATTAGGAACACACAATAAAAGTAAAAGATCCGGTCCCCACAATCAAAGAATTTCCAAAGTAATGGGGGAAGGCAGTCATAAATTGCCAAAGAGATAGTAAGGAAAACAGTAAGAGCACAGCTGGAAAGGATAAAATCAAGAGTTTGTCATTCAGTGCATAAGCAATAAACATGTTTAGGGGACTGATAGGGTAGCATGATCAGTAAGATGGGGATTAGTGAAGGAAAGTTTCCCGGAGGAGGTGGCTTTTAAAGATGACTTTGAAAGTAAGGAGGTTTGGTGGATTTGAGAGGAGAGGGTTCCGTGGAAGCAGAAAGCTGGGAGCAATGGATTGGGCTCTGAAGTCACAGAATTTGGTCATCACAACAATAATCATCATAATGATGACTGTGGCATTTGTTAAGCACTTACTACGTGCCAAGGAGTGTCTTAAACACTGGAAAACATGCAGATAATCAGGTCCCACAGGGGGACTAACAGTCTAAATAGGAGGGAGAACAGGTCACGAATCCCCCTTTTGCCCATGGGGGAACTGAGGCGGAGAGAAGTTAGTGACGTGCCCAAGGTCACACAGCAGGTAAGTGGTAGAGCCCAGATTAGAACCCGGGGCCTCTGATTCCCAGACCTGTGCTCTTTCCACTCAGCCATGCTGCTTGCCTGGATCTTTTTAGATCGCAAGATCCTTGAGTGGAGAGACCAGGAATCCCAGAAGCTGACTATAATGCCTCTCATTCAGTGGGTCATCCGGGAATGCTTATGATTCACTGACTGATTACTTTTCTTCACCTGAATGTGAATTTCTAGTATCACCTCAGTAACATTCCTTTCTACAAGGTAAAACCTCAACTGATGCTTTGCTATCCTGAAAGCTTGACTTTGCAGACAATTTTTAAAAAAGTTCAAAAACTCTGAGCCTTCTATCCACCTCAGCCCCTCTTTAAGTTTTATGCCACTGATTCGGAGGATTTCCTTTGAAAGAACATGTGTTTTTATAAGTCTCTTCCAGCACTTGGGGACGCCAACATCTGCAAGCAAGAAACTGGACTTCCTTTAGAAAATATCTTTGGGATCCCATGGGGTGACGCTGACCAGGCACAATGGTGATGACAAGAAAACAAAGAAGCGGGTTTTAAAATGTTCATGCTGAAATCTTATTAAATAGTCTAAAGACAAAGAAAAAAAGCCTAGTTTATGCAAGTCCAGACTAGTCATTTTCGAAGGCTGCAGATAATGTCTTAAAAATAAAGTGAATGTTGTATTTACCATGCTATAGGGTACAGGTGCAAAGATCTCTAAATGTATTTGAAAATTAGGTTTCAAACTTTGGGTGGGGGGGTTGAAATGGCCTTGATTTTTAATCTTTTTTTTAGTTCATATTTTTCTAAATCTAACCTGTACCAACTTCAGATCTCTCATCAGTTGTCCACAGTGATTTGCTCTAATTGGAAAGGGAATTGGTAAAGAATAGCAAATTGGCATCTAGATCAAGGAGTCTTTTGAAGTAAAGGGTGTGATGAACCAGGTCACTGGTATTTAAGAAGCGAAGCTGAAAAATAATAGACATTAGCCCTGGGATCGTGGTTGTCAGGAGGCTATAGGAAGTGGTTTTGGAAGAAAATTTCAGCTTGGAAACCCCTTTTGAAACTGCTTGATTAATAATAATAATAACAATAATGATGATGATGGTATTTACTAACAGCATACTATAGTTCAAGCACTGTATTAAGCAGTAGGGTAGATACAAGATAATTAAGTGGGCTACAGTCCGTGTCCATCACCTGGCTCAGAGACTAAGACGGAGGGAGAACGGGTATTGAATCCCTATTGTACAGATGAGGGAAATGAGGCAAATAGAAGCTAAATGAGTGGCCCAAAATAACCCAGCGGGCAATCAATAAATCATATTCATTGAGCATTTACTGTAGGCAGAACACTTCACTAAGCGCTTGGGGGAGGGCAATACAACTAACTTGATAGACATGTTCCCCGTCCACAGCGAGCTTATAGCCTAGAGAGAGTGTAATCAATCCTTCGGTGACTTTTATTGAGCTCCAAATGTGAGCAGAGCCCTGTACTAAGCGTTTGGGAGAGCGCAATATAAATGAGTTGACAGACACATTCCCCGCCAACGAGCTGGCGGTCTAGGGAACGGCCTTACTCTCGAGAGGCAGATGGCGGCACCGAGTTTAGAACCCATATCTTCTGAGGTCCGGGCCCAGGCTCTTTCCGCTAGGCCACCTTGCTTCCCTGCCACCCCATCCTCTCACCCCTGGGCACTTCTAGTCAGCCAGGCAGACCCAGGACTCGAATTGAGTCGAATCGAATTTTACGATACCGCATCTGGCTGGGCGCCCTAATGGGAAAGGCATTGCCGTTACAGGAGGGCAACTAGGCCTGTGAAAAACATGGCGATCCTGAGGGATTCTCTAGAGTGGAATTTATTCTAATGGGATTTGACCTATTCGTAGAGCGGCAGGAAGGGAAGATTGAGCCTCCGCTACCCACGGTTCGGATTCAAGCAAATGCTTTTAATGAGAGAGAATATTGCTTTTCTGTCTATTAAACAGCATTTTAATAAAACCAATGTTATGTTTTTCAGTAAGGTGATATTAGAGATGAAATGAAAGGTCACTAGGGAGGAGGAAATGGTTCTTTCGATTCCCCTTTCTACCCGGTCTGGAGAGTGAAATGGTACTGTTCCATTGACCTGCAGACACTTGGGATCGTCTCCTTTAACAGTCCTAGCATGTGAATGCTGAACTTTTTTTTTTTTAAGGTATTTCTTAAATGCTTACTTATGTTCCAGGCACTGTACTCAATGCTGGGGTACCTAAAAGCTAATCAAGTTGGATAGAGTCCTTGTCCCACATGGGGCTCGCATTCTTAATCCCCATATGACAGATGAGGTAACTGAGGCCCAGAGAAGTGAAATGACTCTCCCCAGGTCACAGAGCAGACAAAAGGCAGAGCTGGGGTTAGAACCCAGGTTCCCTGACTACCAATCCCAGATTCTTTCCACAGTGCTTCATGCTGCACCAAGAATAATAATAATAATGATCATGTCGGTATTCGTTAAGCGCTTACTCTGTGCAGAGCGCTGTTCTAAGCACTGGAGTAGATACAGAGTAATCAGGTTGTCCCACGTGAGGCTCACAGTCTTCATCCCCATTTTCCAGATGAGGTCACTGAGGCACCGAGAAGTGAAGTGACTTGCCCAGAGTCACACAGCTGACCAGTGGCAGAGCCGGGATTCGAACCCAGGTCCTCCGACTCCCAAGCCCGGGCTCTTTCCACTGAGCCACGCTGCTTCTCCAAGAATGCTTTCCACTCCCACACCCATGTCTTTACCTGCAATTTCATCTGACTAAAGATACAGGGTTGGGTGGAAACGGGACAGAAAAGATAGTTCATCTGATTTTTTGCTCCAATCCATCGTTTCACTTTTCCTCTTGAAGATAACCCCAAAGGAATTATTCCCAACCAGAGATTCTTCAACAGAAAACACTCTCAGGTTTAAATAAACCTGGTCTTCCTTCCTTAACAGTTGACCCTTTCATCCTGAATGCACCCTTACTGCTTGAAAGGCAACTGTACTAAACACTGGGGTGGATACAAGAAAAGCAGCATGGCTCAGTGGAAAGAGGCCGGGCTTGGGAGGCCGGGGTCATGGATTCCAATCCCGGCTCTGCCACTTGTCAGCTGTGTGACTGTGGGCAAGTTACTTCACTTCTCTGTGCCTCAGTTACCTCATCTGTAAAATGGGGATGAAGACTGTGAGCCTCACGTCCTGATTACCCTGTATCTACCCCAGCGCTTAGAACGGTGCTCTGCACATAGTAAGCGCTTAACAAATACCAACATTATTATTATTATTATTATTATTATTATTAAAAGCAGTATGGCTCAGTGGAAGGAGCGCAGGCTTGGGAGTCCTTTTTCAGTTGATAGAAAAGTGCAAGAATGGGAATGAACGATTAGTCTATAGATTAGAACATTTCCATGAAAAGCACAATTTGTAATTAAGCATTCATAAACTTTAAAGACCTGGCAGCCACTTAATAAATATGCTGAAATGATTGTTTATATACTGCTCAGAAGTTTAAACCGATCAAGAACTCAGGAAGAAAAACTAGTTACGTGCCCAATCTCGAAATGATTCGGTACAAATAAAATGTGCTACTAATACGGGAAAGAGTTCATCGAATTACATTTTGCCACGGGACCTACGTATTTCACAAAACCATAATTTCTGAAGCCGACTGCATTGTTTTTATGTTCACTCCTTCTCCAGCCTAGCGGCACGGCTGGTGTGACCCAGTGGAGGATTGTAGCAATAAAGGAATTTGATACAGTGTTCTCTTTGGGTTCTTGCCTCCCTTGTGAAATGTACAAGTATGAATCAGGATTTTATTTTTTAACAATAATCCTCTGATAAAACTGAAAAGGAAGAATACCGATTGGATCTCATTGCCAAGTGAGGAAAAATAGAACACGGCTAAAAACCTTTCAGGGAGGAATGTTAAAGATCTTAGCCCAGTTTTCCTAGAATCAATCAATCTTATTTATTCAGTCAGTGAAATGTATTTAATAAGTGCAGAGCATTGTACTAAGTGCACGGGACGGTACAATAGAACGACAGGACGGTGAGCCCGGTATTGGGCAGGGATTGTCTCTGTTGCCGAATTGTACATTCCAGGCGCTCTGCACGTAGTAAGCACTCAATAAATACGATCGAATAGAACAGACACATTCCCTGCCCTCGATGAGCTTACAGTCTAGAGGGGGAAAGAGACATCAGATAAATTACAGGTAGGTACATGAGCGCGCTGGGGGTGGGAATGAAAAAAGGAAGCAAATCAGGGCAAGTGCTTACTGTGTGCAGAGCACTGTACTGAACGCTCGAGAGGGTGCAATACAACAGAGTTGGTAGACACGTTTCCTGCCCACAACGAGCTTACAGTCTGGAGGACTGATTGAAGAGCCGAAGCCATCATAGACACAGCATTCCCTTCAGGACTATTTATTTCACATCCTCTCTTTCAAAGAAGCTCCAGAGAGACAACAGAGCTTAGTGTTCTAAATGTTCTGCGGGCAGAGAGTGGGGGGAAAAGGAGTCTGGGGTAGCGGGAGGTGGGATGAGGCCTTGACTAGCTCCAGGGCCCTCCACGTTAAGAGTGCTAGAGAAGCCGAGGGGTCTAATGGAAAGAGCTCGGGCCTGGAAGTCAGAGGACCTGGGTTCTAATCCTGACTCGGCCCCTCATCTGCTGTGTGACTTTGGGCAAGTCCCTTAACTTCTGCGCCTCAGGTTCATCATCCGTAAAATGAGGATTAAACACCTCTGCTCCCTCCTCCTCAGACCGTGAATTGCTTACGGGACAGGGACTGACCTGATCCAACCTGATTCTCTGGGTTCTTCCCCAAGTGCTTCCTACAGTGCACTTGCAACAATTATTATTATGGAAGATATAAAATATAAGACTACTTTGTAATCAGAAGGTTCTAGGTCTTCTAGAACTTCATCTGCTAAGGAACTTTATAGCAAATGGAATTCAATTCAAGACAAAAATTCTAGAGTTACATGATAGATGGTGATAGGTGTCAGACTCACTCCCCATCTGTGTCTGCCTTTACATCGCGACCGATGACTTTCAACGTCATGGCCTAGTGGATAGACCGTGGGGCTGGGAACCAGAAGGTCCTGGGTCCTAATCCTGCTCTACCACTTGTCTGTTGGGTGATCCTGGGCAAGTCACGTCACATCTCTGTGCCTCAGTTACCTCATCTATAAGATGGGGATTAAGACTGGGAGCCCAAAGTGGGACAGGGACTATGCACCACCCGGTTAGTCTGTACCTATTCCAGGGCTTAATATAACGCATGGCACAGAGTAAGCGCTTAACAAATACCATTAAAAAAAATGGTTAGTACAACTGTTAGACCACAAGTATTTTCATTCTTTTGATCAGTCGCTTTCAGACATAGGGCTTTTCATTCTTTTTGTTCGGTTGTAACCTAGTAATGCTGAATCTTAGAATAAGCTGACATACAGGAAAACATAATTCTGTATACAATACTGTCCTAATGAGTTGGTTCTTAAGTAAGCATCAATGGATTTTCTCCAAACCCATAAACAAACAATTCTATAGCCTAAATGATAACTTGGCAGTTGCCGCATAAAAGGGACAAAGATGCTTCTTGTCCCATTTCAAAGGATGCAACATTAGATCAGGAAATGAATATTACTGTTCTCTGGGTGAACTGCTTCTATGCAGTTATTGTATTTACGTGATCACAGGTACTTCCTCCCAGTTTGCAGACTTTATTCGTCCGCCGTTATGACCGGTGGATTCCCAATAGAGCCGTCAGTTATTAGGTCCCTCCCTGCTCTTTAATTTTCTTGTAGTATAAGGTGTGATCCCCAAACTTCTTTAAATCCCAGCGGAATTAACACGTCTTCTGTGTGTCCGTGGGCAAGTCACTTAACTTCCGTGGGCTTCAGTTACTTCGTCTGTAAAATGGGGATTAAGAATATGAGCCCAGTGTGGGACAGGGACTGTGTCCAACTTGATTGGCTTATATCTACCCCAGTGCTTGGCACATAGTAAGCGCTTAACAAATACCATTATTATTAAAAGTTACAGGAGAATAAAAAAACTACAAACCAATGGAAGGAAAAAAATGTGCTCATTAGGCTGGACACAGAGTGTAATCAAAGAGTAAATTTTAGGAGCAATTGATTTTTAGGGATTAGCTACCCTGATCTTTTTCCATAGGTTTTATCAAAATAAATAATTCATCAATGCAAACTTTGCATATTTTTAAGTATTCTTGAAACTGCTTTCTAGATTGCTATATAATGACATATGGGTTTGTTGGGTGCTACAGAATCTGAAGAGCAACACTAATAATTGTAGCATTCATTAAGGACTTAGTTTGTATCGAGTACTGTTCTAAATTGTTGGGGTAGATCCAAGATGATCAGGATGGACACAGTCCCTGTCCCCTGTCAGATTAATTCAATCGTATTTATTGAGTGCTTAATGTGTGAAAAGCACTGTACTAAGTGCTTGGGAGAATATAATATACTTAAGCTGTGTGACTGTGGGCAAGTCACTTAACTTCTCTGTGCCTCAGTTCCCTCATCTGTAAAATGGGGATTAACTGTGAGTCTCACGTGGGACAATCTGATTACCTTGTATCTACCCCAGCGCTTAGAACGGTGCTCTGCACATAGTAAGCGCTTAACAAATACCAACATTATTAATCTGTATTGAGTACTGTTCTAAATTCTTGGGGTAGATCCCAGATAATCAGGTTGGACACAGTCCCTGTCCCTGTCAGATTCATTGAATCTCATTTATTGAGCGCTTATTGTGTGCAAAGCACTGTACTAAGCGCTTGGGAGAGTTCCATACAACAAAAAAACAGACAAATTCCTGCCCACAGCGAGCTCACTATCTAAAGGGGAAGATTAAGTAGGAGGGAGAGCAGGCATTGAATCCCCATTTTAGATGAGAAAACCCAGACACCGAGAAATTAAGTGAGTTGCCCAAGGTCCCAGAACCAGGATTAGAAATCAGGTCCAGTGACTCCCAACCCCATGCTCTTTCCATTAGACCACACTGCTTCTCCGGCTGCAAACAAGTCTGCTATATTGTACTCTCTCTCAAGAGCTTAGTCCAGTGCTCTGCACACAGTAAGCACAAAATAAAAGCCATTGATTGTTGTGAAAGAGCCTATGGATGGGAATTAAGACACAGATCCTGACCCCTAGAGAATCTCACAATCTATGAATCAAGGTAGGGGGATACGCATCGGGAACCCTGGATTATCTACGTAGACTCTAAGCTCGTTGTGAGCAGGGAACACGTCCACCGGTTCTGTTACAATGTCCTCTCCCAAGCGCTTAGTACAGAGCTCCAAACACTGATAGCGCTCGATAGATACCATTGATTGATTTACTGTAACTACTTCAGGCCACTGATGTGCCTTTGTGAGCCACCGTGCCCTGGGCAAATCAATTCCTCTTGGTGTCATAAATTTCTTGAAGTTCTACTAAGGCACTTTCCAACAGGCATACCTGTCTCTGGTATCTGGGTCTCAAGTTCCAGTTGCCGAACGTACACCGGGTAAAAGAAAAGGAAAAAGACCCAAATGATTAAAGCAAAACTAAGAAATTAAATAAATAACAAAAAAACAGACTTGTAGTTGGAAGTCTGTGACCAAGAGCCACCACCCTATTTCCTGGTTGTCTTCATATTTGCAAAGCACTTTGCCGTGGATGTGATTCGTGTTCCTTCCAGCAAATGAAAGAAATAAAAACCTGCCTACCTGCCTATGAAAAAAACCCCAAAACAAAAACTATGACACCCTTTCAAAAATAAAAGCACTTAATGGTTGTGGTTGTGGGCCGCAAATAGCATTCTGGCAATCAAATAAGTAATTCAAGAACCAAGATTTGATTATTTTTTGGAACAATGGGAGACTGAAATACGATTAATCGTCTGGCAAGATTTCTGCCCTATGGTGTTCAAGCACAGGTCAGAGGTTTCTTGAAAGAGCAGTTAGGTCCTGTGCTCCTCCAAGGTCTTGAGCAAGTCTCCGTTCTTAAGGTGGTTTTTTAGAACCAAAGGAATCTTAGAGACTAGAGGTAGATGGTCAAACGGATCTACCCACAAGATGGACGAATGGGCAAGATGCCAGGAGCCCGAAGGAGTCACCTAACTGCAACTCAGGTAGGCCTGTCATTGTTCACGTTCCACTAAGAAATGTCCACCTTCGCCTATCTGTCTGACCTCACTTAGATCAAGACTATTTGTCAGTCAATGGAATTTATTTAGTGTTTACTGTGTGCAGAGCACTGAACTAAGCACTTGGGAGAATACGATATAAAATATAACAGACATATTCCCAGCCCACATTGAGCTTACAGTCTAGAGGGGGAAACAGACATTGATATAAATAAATTGATTACATATATGGACGTTTGCGATATCGGTACAGGCTGCACTATAGGACTATAATGATTATATTCAGGTTGGTTTGCAGGACACATCATCTATTCTACACATCATCTATTCTCCTTCCAAAAGGGAAGGAAATCAAAACTTCTTTATTAACATACCCAGTTGTCATATTATTATATCGAACTCTTCCAAGTGCTTCGCACGGTGCTCTCCACACAGTAACCAATCAATAAGTACAATGGACTGATTTGCTCCTAGGTGTATAACTGTGTAAGAGTGACTGTAAATGTGTATAAGAAGGAAAGGAGGAAGAAGAAAACAGAATAGAAAATAAGAATTAGAAAGACGGTGATGAATTGGGTTTGGTTTTTTGGTTTGTTTTTTGACTCATAATCCCAACTCTGCTTACTTGGGACTCTTGACCCCTACGGTCCCTTTTGGAGCAGACTGCAAGAGTCAGTTGTGTAAAGCAAGGGAAACTTTTGATCCTGGGTTGCCTTATTCTAATGGATAGACGCTTGCCTTTCCGGAGTGATGGTGTCTATTGCTTAACATTAACACTGCACAGAAGTAAGTGCACACAACACACAGCAGTCCAAGGGCCATGTTTCTGCATCATCGAGAAAATCTACTTAAATTCATCAACTAGCTCTTGGAAATCCATTCCTCCTGAGTGATATATTTTTGCACCCACACCGTTTTATTATTATTCTGACAAACATCGGTCTACCTGGCCAATTTTAGAACCACCTTCTGGTGCCATAGAGCTGGATAACAGAATACTTAGAACTGTGTTCCCCCGCTTAGAAGAGTGCTTCTAAGTGCTTCATTCAATTGTATTTATTGAGCGCTTACTATGTGCAGAGCACTGTACTAAGCGCTTGGAAAGTACAATTGGGTAAGCGCTTAACAACTACCATCATTACTATTATTAGACTTTGAACCCCAAATCACTTTTAAGCTGGGCTTTTCAAGATCCCGGGAAGTCATGTGTAATAGAGGTGTTGTTACTTCCTTTAGGTTTCATATGGTTATGAAGAAATTCACCAATACCTGCTTACAAGAAGCTACTCTAAGATTGCAGTTTGCAAAGATATTTGTTGAATAGGGCACCTAAGCAACCCCGATTCGAAGATTAGCCTTGGTTTGGATTTATTTTTTTCCTCATACCTATGTGATCATTTCAACCTTAGTGAGTATCGAGACGGACCGAGTATTATTTGCTGTGTGTTAATATACGCCTTAGGGATTTCTTCTAGGGAAGGTTGATTCTGAATCAGGCTACCAATAATAATACAAACCATTCTTTTCTTGTTTCAGTCTAAGGTTTTGACATTAAATATTTAAATTAATTCTAGAAAGTGGTTTGGGAGCCTGATCTGGGTGAGCCTAGAGCTTAGCACTGTGATAGATGAGTCAAGTAGCAATTAATCAAACAAACCTGTATGGAAATTTGTCAGCACTACAACAAAGCCTTTTTTGAAAGAGGGTAAGGGTCCTTATATATTGAATTGAGGATGAGTGGTCCATTTTCAAATCTACTAGACCTTAGGGTCCTAATTTCAAATATCATATTTTTGTTTTGGCCTGATATATGTTTGTGCAAGTAGAGTAGGGGATTTTGCCAGTGATTCGCTGATAGAAATTCACATTTCAGGAGAGAATTGAGTGGGAAGGATGACTGTTTCATAAATCCACACTAAGGAAATTTCGGAAAGGTGTCAACTGAGTTTCTCATTTCCCCTTTTTAAGGATTAGGTATTAAGGACAGTAATCCCTCTGTGGGCAGGGAACGTGTCCACTACTCTGTTATACTGTACTCTCCCGAGCGCTGAGTACTGTGCTTTGCTCAATGAATACCATCGATGATTAAGGTTGACGTTTCCCTCAAATCCAGGAGGATCATTCTATAAGGGTTTGACGTTATGCCACCCGGATGGTTAGGGAGCTGCCTTGTTGGAATGACCGCATCACTACTCAGATTTGGGATCACATCGAGCAATCTTCACTGAGAAGCAGCGTGGCTCAGCGGAAAGAGCACGGGCTTTGGAGTCAGAGGTCATGGGTTCGAATCCCGGCTCGGCCACTTGTCAGCTGAGTTTGGGCAAGTCACTTAACTTCTCGGTGCCTCAGTTCCCTCATCTGTAAAATGGGGATTAAGACTGTGAGCCCCAAGTGGGACAACCTGATTCCCCTGTGTCTACCCCAGCGCTTAGAACATTGCTCGGCACATAGTATGCGCTTAACAAATACCAACATTATTATTCATTCCAGCTCTTGAAACCACTCAAACCTGCAAATACACAAACATCGGCAACTGTTCATAAAGTACCTGGGCCACAGGTACGGCCGGCGTGTTTCTCTTTGACATAATTCTGTCAAACCGAACTCTCCCAAATAATTGGTACGGTGTTCTGCACACAGTAAGTGCACAATAAACACCACTGATTGATTAATAAACAGAAGATGGCATTGATGGTTCAAATTGCTACATGGGACACCTGCTGAATCGGAATAAACCAATCCTACGAGGTTGTCCAATCTCTCAACATGTCAGCGGCGATGCCAATTTCCCGAGGCACTATTTGAAAGTTGGGGCAAACAGCCATCTCTCGGATGGTCTTTGTTTGGGAATGATAATAGACTGACTGGAGGAGCAGCATGGATTTCTGCAAAGGGCACAGATCTGCAAGTCAGAGGACCTGGGTGCTAATCCCGGGTCTAACACTTGCCTGCAATTATGGCCCCTCTAGACTGTAAACTCACTGTGGGCAGAGAGCGTGTCTATCCGTTATATTGTAGTCTCCCAAGTTCTTACTACACTGCTCTGTAAGCTCTCAATAAATTCGATTGACTGATTGAACTTCTCTGTGCCTCAGTTTCCTCACCCGTAAAATGGGGATTATATAGCCATTCTTCCTCCCTCTTAGGCTGTGAGCCCCACGTGGGGCGGGGACTACGTCCAATCTGCTTCTCTTGTATCTCCCCCAGGGTTCAGTGTAGTGCTTGGCACACAGAGAGAGCTCACTGTGGGCAGGGAATGTGTCTGTTTATTGTTGTTCTATACTCTCCCAAGTGCTTAGTTCAGTGCTCTGCACACAGTAAGTGCTCATTAAATAGGATTGAATGAGTGAACAAAAGCCACATTAATTACTACTAGTAATTACTATTAAAGGCCAATTTGAGGTGAGATAACTTAAAGAATATGCATGGAGTTTTCCCAAAGAGGGCATTTGTTTCGTGGCAACCTATTGTATTTCATCTCGCAGTTTCCTCAAAGCAACTCTAAGGAATCGGGCAGTAACTCTTTTAAACTACACCATTTCCCTTTTCTGTCATTTATTTTCACGTTTATCTCCCCGACTAAATTATAAATTCTCTGAGAGCAGAGATCCTGTCTACAAACGTTATGCTATTTCATTTACCCAAGTGCTTAGCGCAGTGCTCTGCACACATTAAGCAATCAATAAATATGATTGATTGATTGATTGAAGGATTACTGTAGTGACTGTGACCAAGTACTTCGACTGGAATCTCCCCAAAGTGGCTAACGGATACTCAACAGTGTATCATCAACGGTGATATTTATGGAGGACTTATTACATGCAGAGTATTGTTCTAAGCACTCGAGATTGCTTCTTCTGGCTCAAGTCCTCTTCGGTATTTTGACTTTACTAGAGAGGGAAGTGTTCTATAAATGGAGGGTAAGGAAATACATCCATTAGAAGTCTAAAAATCCCAGAGAGAACAGCTGAAAACATTTGTGAAGAGGGAACACGGAGAAAGTAAACTTGATCATCTTAGCTGAACGCTGAACTCAAATATCTGAAATCCATCCAGAAACCGGACTTTGGTTTCCAGGTGCACTGATGTGTTTGCCTCCTGCAGTGCTTGTTGTTGGTTGCAAATCCGCCTTTCGGTCTCCTGATTTTCCCGAAGCCTCGGCTCAAGGACAGCAATCCCTCTCCTGATCGCCCCATGCCCGAGGGATCTTACTGCCGCTGCTTATGCAGTGTTTGAAACTGAACCCGTAACAACACTGAAATGACTAGGCAGAAGGTTCTAGAAGTAGGTTGACTAGTTGATTCCTCGAAGTGCTACGATATTCCATCTGCTTACTGACTACCAAATTATTTATGAAAATGCCATGCATGGTCACTATCATAAAGGGATCAACTAGGACTATTCATTTGCTGCAGAAGATCCATCGGGCAGTTCATTTAAATACCACAATTATTAAGTCATGAGAGTGAAATGTTTTTGTTTTAATGAGATGTTCATCCATCCCCTTGATTCTATTTATTGCTATTGTTCTTGTCCGTCCGTCTCCCCCGATTAGACTGTGAACCCGCCAAAGGGCAGGGACTGTCTCTATCTGTTATCGATTTGTGCATTCCAAGCGCTTAGTACAGTGCTCTGCACATAGTAAGCGCTCAATAAATACTATTGAATGAATGAATGAAGAATTTATCAATTCCTTTTCATTTCTGACTGCCTGGTCAGAACTACAACTTATGCAGGTTCAACCACCATATATTGCTATCCTTCGTTGGCCAGTCTTAAAACGGAAATGAGTTCAAACTCCAACTGCAAACTCTTACTGCAAACTCTTTCTAATGATGACAAACGGGAGTCGGAGGTCATGGGTTCGAATCCCGACTCTGCCACTTGTCAGCTCTGTGACCGTGGGCAAGTCACTTAACTTCTCTGTGCCTCAGTTACCTCATCTGGAAAATGGGGATTAACTGTGAGTCTCACGGGGGACAACCTGATGACCCTGTATCTACTCCAGCGCTTAGAACAATGCTCTGCACTTAGTAAACGCTTAACAGATACCAACATTATAGAGAAGCAGCGTGGCTCAGTGGAAAGAGTATGGGCTTGGGAGTCAGAGATCATGGGTTCGAATCCCAGCTCTGCCAGCTGTGTGACTATGGGCAAGTCACTTAACTTCTCTGTGCCTCAGTTACCTCATCTGTAAAAAGGGGATTAAGACTGTGAACCTCACGTGGGACAACCTGATTGTCCTGTATCTACCCTAGCGCTTAGAACAGTGCTCGGCACATAGTAAGCGCTTAACAAATACCAACATTATTATACGGAAGCCATTTTTCTAACATGGAAGCTATCTTTCTAAATCAAAGGAAATAGTAGCAGATTACTGAATGAATCATTTATGCCAGTGAGCTATTTAAATAACTATTTTTCCCCATGAGGTGGTTTTCTACAGTCTGCCCATAGAGCATTTTAACTATGCAGTATTCTCTCTTTAAAAAGTTAGTGCTGCCTTCCATGGTTTCTTGTACATTCAGTTCCATGATCTTAGGGAATTAGGGAAAGTTCTTCTCATAGCGCAAACCTGTTCCAATACTTATTGAAGCACTGGGGCCTGTTGGAAAGAGTAAGGGTATGGGAGTCAGAGGAGCTGGGTTCTAATCCAGTCTTCGTCACTTACTGCCATAGGACGTAGGCAAGTCACTTAACTTCTCTGTGCCTCATTTACCTCATCTGCGAAGTGGGAATTCAATCCCTGTTCTCCCTCCTACTTACACTGTGAGCCCCGTGTGGGACCTGATGAACTTGTATCTTGCGGATCGGGTTGTAATAGGAAATCAGCGAGGTAGGATAGAGGGGACAAGCCGACCGAATGCTTAAAAGCCGACGGTAAGGAGTTTCTGTTTGATGAGGAGTTGGATGGGCTAACAATGGCCGGAGGTTTCTAAGGAGTGGGGACATGCGGACTGAATGTGTTTTAGAAAAATGATCGGGCAGCCAAAGGAAACAAAACCTGTAGTGGGGAGAGACAGGAATTGAGACAAGAAACTGAAGCACAGCTAAAGGTCTTGCCCAAGGTCACACTGCAGGAGCTCAGTACAGTGCTTTGCACACAGTAAGCACTGAATAAATACAACTGAATGAAGAAGCCTGGCAGAAGTGGGAGCCCTGTGCTCGGGAGATGGACTTTAATAGAAATAAATAAATGACAGATACGTACCTAAGTGCTGGGGGGCTGGGGGTGGTGGGGAACAAAGGGAGCAAGTCAGGGTGATACAGAAGGGAGTGGGAGAAGAGGAAAGGGGGGCTTAGTCAGGGAAGGCTTCCTGAAGGAGATGGGCCTTCACTAAGAATTTGAAGTGGGGTAGAGTCATTGTCTGTCAGATTTGGGGAGGGAGGGCATTCCGGCTCAGAGGCGGGACGTGGGCGAGGAGTCGGCGGGGAGATACGAAGCCTTGCTGCTTCTCACAACAGATACCCACAGACACGCACCCACACGTGTACAACTATACACACACACACAGACACACACCCCAGAGGCACATGCCCTGTGTACACACACACCCCTCCCCACACCCACACACACCTCTTCAGTCATTCAATCATTCAATCTTATTCATCGAGCGCAGTGTGCAGGGCACTGCACTAAGCACTTGGGAGAGTGCAATATAACAACAAACAGACAAATTCCCTGCCCACAGGAGCTTAAAGTCTTGAGGGGGAGACAGTCATTCATATAAATCAACGAAAACCTGGGTGATGTTGAAGGGTGCTTAGTCTTCCACCTGAACGGCCCATTAGCGGTCACGACATTGATTAGCGGGGGTTCACCTTGCAGTTTTTTCTCCCAGAAGCCCCAACGAGCATCTCCGGCTCCTCCAGGGAGTGGAGTTTGGACTACCTTCTTTCCACTGGAGTTGCCTCACAGACAGGCAGAATCTGGGCAAAGTCCTCTCCTTGGCGCTAAAGAAACAACATCCCCGTCTGCGAGGAGCTTAAAACGCTCACTGCATTGCACTTCCTCACAAGCTTAGTCTAGTGCTCTGCACACAGTAAGCACTCAAGAAATACTATTGATCGATTAATTGATTAGCAAACTCCTCTGCTTGATCCATTGAGGAATCGGCCATTGTCAACATCATCATTGCCACTTCAGACATTTAATTAGCACTTGCAGCATACTGGGAAACCTTTTCTTGGGCACTGGGGAAGATTATACAGGTTACATAAATACACAGTCCCAAAAGGAACTCATATCCTACAGGAAGGGAGATGAGACAGAGAGAAATATTGGGAAAGAATCATAACTAAAAAAAAAAAATCAGAAAAAAGTGGGGAAGAAAGCAGTGCTTTAGAACATTACCAAGGTGGTGAAGGCAATATATTTCCCTATCAATCTCTAGATTTACTGGATTGAGTTAGGTGGAAATTGGGACCAACAGACACAGAGAAATAGGGAGGAGGGAAGAATTTTTCAGCTTCTTTTCCACTATTAGGAAAACTTGCTTTCCTGGGTTTCCATGACTGAGAAGGAGAAAATAACAGTAATAATAATAATGGTGTTTGTTAAATGCTTACTATGCACCAAGCACTACTCTAAGCGCTGGGGTAGATACAAGGTAATCAGGTTGTCCCATGTGGGGCTCACAGTCTTAATCCCCATTTTACAGATGAGATAACTGAAATACAGAGAAGTTAAGTGACTTGTCCAGAGTCACCCAGCTGACAAGTGGAAGAGCTGGGATTAGAACTCACAACCTCTGACTCCCAAGCCCATGCTCTTTCCACTGAGTAACTCAGCTTCCCAAAAGTAGGTAATTGGCTCAGACAGGAATGGAAGGAGGAGTTTTGGGAAGCCAAATTCCCATAAAGCAGACTGAAAAAATGCAATTTCATCCTTTCCTGAAAGGTGGAGGCTTCTGGTATTAGGGAGAAAAACAACAATCTTTTGACTCTGTGGGAGCAGAAGTGCCTGGAATAAAAAGAGAGATCTGCAGAGAATTTTCGGGGCCTCCAGAAGGGGAGATTGACAACAACTGGAACAATCTAAAGTAAGGAAATGCCACAATAAAAGATCATCATCAATGGTATTTATTAAGCACTTTCTGTGTGTAGAGCCTTGCAGTGGATTTTGGTTCTCCAGTCAACAGTTTGGGGAAAAAAATTTTCCAATGATCTCCCAGAAAGCAAGAATTTCTCACACAGACTGAAAAAATTCCTGTTGCTGTTCCCCGGTTATAGAGCAAAAGCCAGGTCTCTAAGGGAGAGGCTATGAGGAATAGGAATAGATTTGGCAGATTCCAAGGCAAAGAATCATTAGGAAATCTTCCATGCTTAGAACAGATGCAATTTTAGAAACAAGCTAAAACAGCCCTGCCCTTCCCAACTGGCAAGGTGTTTGCTCAAAAAGGTCAATGTAAAACGGAATATATTACAAGAAAATGATTTCTCTATCCTGTTATCAGTTACTACCTCCCATTGTTTTCTCAGCAAAGAGTAGTCATTAAAATAGTGTCATGGTAGACCACAACATTTGTTTACTAACAGAGCAATCTGAATGGCGGGTTTACCTTTTATTGCCATAAAGTAGGGGCGTGGTGAGCAATATCTATCCACGCTGTGTTTGTTTATCTTTCTTCATTGGGAAAATATAGGCTAAAGGAAATATCAAATATTTGAGTTTATACCATTATATTTGTTTTCGCGCACACAGAAAGTAGTTTGAATGTTTGCTCAGAAACCTAATGAATGTTCCAGGATTACTTCCACTTGCATAGCCCAAAACTTGTGAAAACAGTGGCCAACTCATTGCAAAAATGTGCCACGACTATTTAAGATGCCCGCGAACAAACACTTGGCATTTAGCATAAAAGCTCCTCCCAAGTGCTTCGGAGAGTAGAAAATAACAGAGTTGGTAGACACATTACCTGCCCACGGTGAGTTTACGGCCTCGACGGAATTTTGTCAATGGCCCCGGTGGCAATGCCCCCTGTTAAAATGCCTCCTGAATCCTAGACCAGAGTGGTTTCCAGGAAGTAACATCAATCAACCCATCAAAGGTATTTATTAAGCACTTACTATGTGTACAGCCCTGTGAGAGTATAATACAACAGAATGGGAAGGCACGTTCCCCTGTCTACAATGAGCTTACAATCATTCATTCAATCGTACTTATTGAATGCTTATGTGTGCAGAGAACTGTACTAAGTGCTTGGCACTAAACTAAGCGCTTGACAGTCGAGGGGGGGAGACAGACCCTAATAAAAATGAATAATTTAAGGTTATGTACATTAGTGCTGTGGTGCTGAGGGTGGCGGGACTACCAAATGTCCAAAGGCAAATAGCACGGGACTGGAAGTTGGAAGACCTAGGACCACCTCTGCTATATCGTGCTTTCCCAAGTGTACAGTATCCTGCACACAGTATGTGCTCAATAAATACCACCGATTGATTGAATTCAAAGACTTTTCACTGGCCAGTGGTGTAACCTTGAACAAATCACTTAACCGGCCTGTGCTTCCAGCTTTTCAACCTGTAAAATGGGGTTACGATTCCTAATCTTCTGACCTCTTAAATGTGAACTCTAGGCAGATAGAAACCACGCTTAATCTGATTATTTTGTAACCACACCACAATGGATACATCGTTTTCCTCCAAAAACGTTCAAGCCACATTCCCCCTCTATTTAAGAACCTCTGTTGGTTGCCCCTCCACCTCCACACCAAAAAGAAACTCCTCATCATTGGCTTTAAAGCACTCAATCCCCTTGTCCCACCTACCTCATCTTGCTACTTTCCTAGTACAACCCAGCCCGCACACGTTACTCCTCTAATGCTAACCTTCTCAGTTGCCGACCTCTTGCCCACATCCTGCCTCTGGCCTGGAACCGCCTCCCTCCTCATATGCGACAATCACTATCCCCCTCTTCAAAACCTTATTGAAGGTACATCTCCTCCAAGAGACCTTCCCAGGCTAAGCCCGCCTTTCTTCTTCTCCCACATCCTTCTGTGGCACCCTGATTTGCTCCCTTTATCCATCCCTCCTCCTGGCCCCACAGCACTTAAGTATATGATCTGCAATTTATTTATTTCTATTAACGTCTCTCTTCCCCTCAAGACCGTAAACTCATTTTGGGCAGGGAATGTGTCTGTTTACTGTTGCCGGTTTCCATCCCAGTGCTTAGTACAATGCCTGGCACATAGTAAGCACTTAACAAATACCATAAGTATTATTATTTTTTTCACTTGAATTGTATTTACCCAAACTCTTATTGGGATGCTCTGCATATAGTATCGATCAATCAATGATATTGATTTAGTGTTTACTTCATGCAGTATACTGAACCAAGAGCTTGGGAGAGTCCAGAACAAGAGTTGGAACCCATGAACCCTGCCCAAAAGGAGTTCACATAATAGATGCTCGATATAAACTGTTGATTTAATCCCCAGGAAGATAGGGTATCAGTCTTTAAAAATACAAATGGAAGCACAGTTACATTGCACTGGAACTATTCTCACTGTAGTTCTGTTGCCCAGGCTGTTTGAGAGCTCCGAATAGGTGTCAGCTGCCAAAGTAAATGTGAAATGGTACATTTTACTTGAAGAAGGTGAAAGAAATACTTACATGACTCAATGACACCCAGTAAGAAGCCATTTAATAGCCTCCAAATAAACAAGGAAATAATCCGACACTCTGGAGGTGATGAGAAATCGTATAGGGTGACTGGGGGACTGTTAGCAGAGACCAGGATTTAGTTAAGGTGTTACCAAAATATCAGAGAAAAAGGCATTGAGGAGTATGTGTGTGGAGGGTTGGGGGTGGGGGTGAGGGAAGGAAGGAAATGAATAGAGGAAAATAAAGGAAGAAATGAAGAAAATTAAACAATCATGCACTAATTGAGCAATAATCTCTCAGCAGTGCAGGCGTTTAGAGAGTGTCCAAATCATAAAATGATATCTGGTCCTAGATCAGGAGTGATTTAACGAGAACATTATTTAAGGACTCAGATGCTTTTCTGCAAAAGATTACAATTTCCTCCTAGGTGCCTTCCTCCGTTTAATCCTTTTGCTCTTTCTTGAAGCCCAACATGGCTCCTTTCAATCATCAGGGAAGGAACAGAAGACTTTAAATAATAATTGAAAATGAAGAGCAAAGGTCTTTTGCAAAGCAGAGAATGTCCCCATTGTAGGGAATCTGCTTACAATTTCCATTATTAATAGAGGGTAGATTGGTGGCTGGGGGGGCAGTAAAATATAGAATTTGAGGTCATTATCAGGTGCTATGTTTAATTCAGATAAAAACCAGGTCTGAATTTTAAAATTTTCAGACATTGACAATTCTCCACAAGAACGTGCTCAATCGACTCAAATCATTCTTAAATCAACTTAAGTTGTTCCTAACAGTTTCACAGCCAAAGTACACTTTACATTTGGTTGTTTTTTTTCAAGATTGAGTGTGAATTTTTAAATAATTTTGGAGGATCAAATAAAATTGGACCAAACCCTCCAAATCCAGTCCCTGCTTATTAGCCAGATACAAATAATAGGCTAATGGGAGGGGAGAAGGATCTAAAAGAGAAGATTATTTTCCTCCCAAACTTAGATGAATGCACACAGAAAACACGTTTTTACACAATGAAAAGTAGGTGAATTGTTCAAAAGTTAACTACTGATGCATGTCCCAGGGACTTGAAATTATTTGAGTTGCAATAAGAAATTTCAGCTGAATCTATATGTGGGATACAGATTCACCTTTCAAAGATTTCAATGGCATGATCGTCCACTATGCTGCAAACACAGACACTACAGTTTAGGAAATCAAAACTACTCCTTTGAAACAAATGGCGAAATTTTATTCCCCATAAATACACACACACACAACACACACACACACACCCCTTCCCTCCCCCATCTCACCTCCCCCTCTAAAGGCCATGACCCTCTTACAGTCTGGTAGGACGGAAACATCTTTGGAAATTTCCCCTTTTTTAGTGAGTCTGCCTTGAACAAAGACCCACTTTATGAAAAGTGGGAGGGAAGATTAAGCACCGATGCAGAATTGAAAGACTTCCCCATAACTAACCTCATTTCATGCTGTACTGTACCAGACACCCTGATCAATTCCCAGAAACACCCCTTCCACATTAGACAAGGAGGTTTTCTTCACGGCCCATGGATTTGTTTGAAGGGGGGGGACCCCAACATTTGTGAAAATGAATCTGAGCTTCTCTTAGAGCAAAATGACCCGAGTCTCCGTCGCACGCTAGAAATCCCCTCCAAGAAGAAACGGAGGGATAGGATGAATACGGCTAAATAAAAGGGGTTGACTAACATTTTCGATGATGGAAAAGGCAACAGTCAGCAGCTCCTAATGTGAACTGATGCAACGTTCCCTTAACAATGAAGAGAACGTCGCCATTTGTTTCTGGAACTTTCCCCAGTTTACATTTGGAATTTTTTTTAATGTAAATTAAGCCATGCATAATTTCTTATTGATGACCAAATGGCAGCAGTTAAAAAACTAAATGCTACCAATTCAGAATAAACAGAAACGACTGAAACTATTTCAAGACATCATAAATTAAAATGTGTGAAATAAATGGCCTGGTGCATTACTGTTTAAAAGACAAATCCGTTAAGAAAGATTCTTCCAAATTAGCCTTTAAAGAATTAACACAATTTAGAATACTTTACGTCCGGTTTTCTGAGAATTTCCTCATCTTTAGCTTACTCTAACTCTGTATTTTTTCAGTTTATTCCTCCACTGGGGCCTAAGGGCTACTTAGTATGAATGTAACTAAGGACCTAGAAAATGCCACAAACCTACCGTGCCCAAGATTCGGTCCTGGCAGTGACCCCAAAGAGAGGCATGGGTGATGGACAAAAGAGAAAGCCAAAGAGGGAGCATCTTGTGAGGAAAATAAATCCACTGGGGAAAAAAATCCATTTTGAAACGATGAATATTTTTCCTCTTCAAAAATCTCCACGTTACCTCTCCCTCCAGTCAGGGAGGAGGCATTTCATTTTATTAGTACATTGCCCCCCACCCCTGAGCCCCAGAAATACCTCTCTCCCCATCCCAAATCACAATCAACAAAGAGCAAAAAACATGTAACCTAATACCTCTTCTATTCAATAGAGAAAGCAGCCTAGATGCTGCATTTTAACAGGTTGGTATCTGGGAAGAAATATCTTTTCCGCTCTGACTTATCATTGAGAAAGTAACAGAGTATTTCTTAGTGGCTCATACGCGGTCTCTCTTACAAATGGACCTTAAGCAAAAGAAGATGTGGACAACTGAAAAGGAGCCTTGCGGAACTTGGAAAGGATATTCGAAACGTCAAAAATCCAATGATTTTAAAATGCAATAGATGCCGATAGTGTGCTTCTCGACTAATTTGAAAAATGTTACTTTTATTTCTCATTTTTTGGGGGGGGTTTAAAAAAAGGGGAAAGAATACTGTCCATTTCTTTTTGTTCAGTCGCTGGGGAAAACCGTGCCAAAATGTGGTTTTACTGACACTCGGGGACTTACTTGAGACAAAGCAGCATCCCGCTCTTCTATCACTGCGTTCAATTCTTCAGTGGTTATTTTCTTTTTACCTTCCTTGGTCTTGTATATCTGATCCACAATTATAGCTTCATTCTTCTGAATCGCTATCCCTGTGCCTGCGTTGTTTATTCTGTTCAGTAATTCCTGTAATGTCTACCAACAGCATTATATGTTAGTCAGACATGAAGTTTTAATATATTTTATTTAATATAGGGTTTTAATTAATAGGCACATGTGAATTGTAAATTGACTGAGTGAAGTTATTGAATTTTCATATTGCAGCAAAGATGTACATTATTAGTGTGTCAATTCTTCTTTTTCCCACATCTTAGTTCTTGAAACCCACTCAATTGAACTTAAGCCTCTAAGATATAAGACTGACATCCAGAAATCTCCTCAGAGAATGGCTTACCATGTCATTTTCTTCAGGGTTAATATTTTCTAGCCTAGAAAAGAGGGACACAGAAAGCCTGATCAGTAGCATTTCCTTAGTGCAGCAAAATGAGTTCGTTTTTTAAATCTTTAGCACCTCAAGTAATTTCATTCGACTAGTCTGTGGAGTCAGCCATGACTCTGAACATATTAAACCGCCACCTGTTCGGCTCCGTCTTTCAATATGCTCCATATCTTCCGCCCTACCTTCAGACTGTTAGGTTATTAATGTTTACTGCTATCTATGGCTACGAGGATCAATTGTTCATATGTGCTTGGATGAAGACGTTCCCCCATGATGGGAACGCCGGTGCTATTACCATTAGATTTATTCCCGGACATCTAATTTTGAGCAGGAACTGAACAGTCCTCTTTCACTGTCCTATTTCAGACTCCCCAAATCCAAGAGGACCATGTTTTTACGACAAAGCCGGACCGAGTTGCTCCCGAAGCAAAGACAGATCGTTATCACTAAACTTTATCTTAAAATCTCCTGCTGGATCCCCTTGCTTTGTGGAAAAACAAATTCCCGAAGTAGAAAAACTAAACTATGCCAGGAAGGTCCATTTGTGCCCCCTTTGGATGGGTAATTCTGCATTTTCTCTTGACCGTGGAGGGTATAAAGTCACCCTTTTAATAGCAGCATGGAATATGTGTTCCAAGTCTGCTTTTCCTTGGAGAATCATTGTCCTCTTCCAACATTCTGGGGTATCTCACTGGGACAGAGCATTTGGGCATCTCCGTTTTCAAGACTCATACTGTGAGCCTCACGTGAGACAGGGACTGTGACCTGATGATCATATATCTACCCCAGGGTTTATTACAGGGTTGGCACATAGTAAATGTTTAACAAGTACCATAATTATTATTACAATTTAAGAGAGTTGGTAGACATGTTTCAAGCCCACAATTATTATCATTGTTATCATTACACAGGTTTCATTAATAGCAGTTAAATAGGCACGCAATGTGTCCAAAAGAATGAAAGGAACTGGCCAACAAGAAAGCTGGTCACTGGGCTCCTCTTTATTCTAATTTTAGTCTGCTTCCTCTGACACCATTATTTTCCCAGAAGCCAAAGATGATTCTCCTATCATCTCCTGAGACTGAAAGGTGTTCTGAGGAAGCAAACTCATCAGCCAATCTATAATGTCAGAGCAGAGTCCTGTCGGAACCAGGACTCCCGGGCACAAGTATCGACATGAAAACTCAATGGATGTTTCTTGGAGACATCATTCTATCGGGCAGTCGTCAAATCTGTGGATACGGCAAAAAAGACTTCGCCAATGCTGCTGTGTTGACAATGACTTAGAGATTCTAAAACACTCTTTGTGGCAAAACAGGAAAAGGGTTGATACCTCATCGTTCTTCGTGGTGGCATCCAAACAGACCTACGAAAATCTGGGATGGAATAAGAAGCCTGCATAATCAAGCAGCGTGGCGGAGTGGCTAGAGCACACGGGACTGGGAGTCAGAGGGTCCTGGGTTCTAATCCCAGCTCCGCCACTTGTCTGCTGTGTGGCCTTGGGCAAGTCACTTCACTTCTTTGTGCCTCAGTTACCTCATCTGTAAAATGGGGATTGAGGCTGTGAGCTCCATATGGGACAGATTGCAAATTCAGCCTATTAACGTTTCAGATTGGGGTTTGGAACTTCCCAGTGAGGATTTCTAATGAACCAGGAATTCAGGTTTTCAAAGCTGAAAGTTCCCATTTCTTAGTGCCAAAGACTGACTTAGTATATCATTTAATATATGAATTCCATCCGATCCCTCAAGGGAACAAATAAATTTTAAGGGGAATTCCTTTTCCACCTCTCTCTCTTAGTAGAAGTAGGAATAAAGGTACTTATTGAGCATCTGCTGCGTTCAACGCACTACACTGGGTGCCTGAAAATGAAATCATTGTGGGCAGGGATGTATCTACCTACTCTGTTTTTGTTTGTTGTTTTTTTTTGGGAGGGGTGGGGGCTGATATTTGTTAAGTACTCACTGTGTGCCCGGCCCTGTACTAAGCGCTGGGTTAGATATAAGGTTGGACACAGTGTCCCACATGGAGCTGACATTTCTCCTCCCTATTTAACAGATGAAGTAACTCAAGCACAGAGAAGTGAGTGACTTGCCCTGGGTCATGCAGCCGAAAAGTGGCGGAGTTGGTATTAGAACCTAGGTCCTTCTGAATCCAGGCCTATGGTCCATGCACTAGGCCATACTGTACTGTACTATCCCAAGGGGGAACAAAAAAGGAAACGCTAACGACCCTCCAGGCTAATAACAACTGAAAGCCAGAATTTTCTGAAGGACTTTTCATTCCACTTAGAGTTGTTGCTTTTTATCTCTATGGTAAGTACTGGCGTTTATTCAGGGATGGGAGAGTTCACATTCTGAGGCCGAGTTTTCAGTCTCAGCCAGGTAACTGAAAGTCTTAAAAAATCGGTAGATTTTTTGACTTTACTCTTATGAAAGGAGCTATGATTCATTTTTCTAAACTGGTTTACCAACCAGGAATACTAATATCTGTGCTATTTTTTTAAGCTCTACCTATGTGCCAGGCACTGTATTAAGCACTGGGATGGATACAAGCAAACTGGGTTGGGAACAATCCGCGTCCTACATGGGGCTCACAGTCTTACTCCCTATTTTACAGATGAGGTAACAGAGACAGAGAAAAGTGAAGTGATTTGCCCAAGGTCACACAGTAGACAAGTGGTAGATCTGGGATTAGAACACGGGTCCCAGGAACATCTCAGTTATACTGTTGTTTGTACTCCCCCAGGGCCCTGCATACAGTAAGTGCTCGATAGATACCATTGATTGATCCTGATGCCCAGGCTTTATCCACTAGGCCATGCTGAATGCAGCAATAAAAGTGATAAAATGACTAGGAGACGCATCGGTTTCAGCCAAGGACACAGCTATCGCCATACTAGCTTCTCAGCATGTCCTACAGCTTTCCGATTTTAATCAATCAAGCAATCGTATTTATTGAACGTTTACCATGTGCTGAGCACTGTCCTAAGTGCTTGGGAGAGTACAATATAACCTAATGCGTTTACAGTCTAGAGGAGGAGGCAGACATTAGTAGGATGAATTAATTCATTTAAGAAAATTAACCTGCAGCTCTGAGGGAGTCTTCTTTATGGTATTTCTCATTCATTCAATTGTATTTATTGAGTGCTTACTGTTAAGTGCATACTATGTGCCAGGCACTGTACTAAGGGCTGGGGTATATATAACCGAATTGAGGTGGGCACAGTCCCTGTCCCATGTGGGGCTCACAGTCTTAATCCCTATTTTACTGATGAGGCATAACTGAGGCAAAGGAAAGTTAAGTGACTTGCCCAAGGTCATAGAGCAGACAACTGATGGATCCAGTGGACCTCTCCCTTCCCATCCCCACAGCACTGTACTCGTCCGCTCAACTGTATATATTTTCGTTACCCTATTTATTTTGCTAATGAATTGTACGTCGCCTCGATTCTATTTAGTTGCCATTGTCTTTACGAGATGTTCTTCCCCTTGACTCTCTTTATTGCCATTGTTCTCGTCTGTCCGTCTCCCCCGATTAGACTGTAAGCCCGTCAAACGGCAGGGACCGTCTCTATCTGTTGCTGACTTGTTCATCCCAAGCACTTAGTACAGTGCTCTGCACATAGTAAGCACTCAATAAATACTATTGAATGAATGAATGAATCTTCCTGCAGAAACGATCTGGGCATGTCACTCCCCTTCTTAACTCCAGTGGTTGCCTATCGACCTCCGCTCCAAACAAAAACTCCTCACTCTAGGCTTCAAGGCTCTCCATCACCTTGCCCCTTCCTACCTCTCCTCCCTTCTCTCTTTCTACCGCCCACCCCGCACGCTCCGCTCCTCTGCCGCCCACCTCCTCACCGTCCCTCGGTCTCGCCTATCCCGCCGTCGACCCCCGGGTCACGTCCTCCCGCGGTCCCGGAACGCCCTCCATCCTCACCTCCGCCAAACTGATTCTCTTTCCCTCTTCAAAACCCTACTTAAAACTCACCTCCTCCAAGAGGCGTTCCCAGATTGAGCTCCTCTTCTCCCTCTACTCCCTCTGCCATCCCCCCTTTACCTCTCCGCAGCTAAACCCTCATTTTCCCCTTTTCCCTCTGCTCCTCCACCTCTCCCTTCCCATCCCCACAGCACTGTACTCGTACGCTCGACTGTATATATTTTCGTTACCCTATTTATTTTGTTAATGAAATGTACATCGCCTCGATTCTATTTAGTTGCCATTGTTTTTACGAGATGTTCTTCCCCTCGACTCTGTTTATTGCCATCGTTCTCGTCTGTCCGTCTCCCCCGATTAGACTGTAAGCCCGTCAAACGGCAGGGACTGTCTCTATCTGTTGCCGACTTGTTCATCCCAAGCGCTTAGTACAGTGCTCTGCACATAGTAAGCGCTCAATAAATACTATCGAATGAATGAATGAATGAATCCAGTATTAATCTGAATGCTGATCTGAACAATCACAATAACGATAATGATAATTGCAGTATTTGTTATATACTTACTGTGTGCCACCCACTCTAATAGATAAATACAATCAGATAGGACTTACAGTCTAAGGGGGAGAGAGAACAGATATTGAATCCCCATTTTACAGAGGAGGAAACAGAGGCACAGGGAAGTTAAGTGACTTCCGCACGGTCACACAGCAGGTACGCGGCAGACCCAGGATCGGAACCCAGGTCTCCTGAGTCCAGAAGGAAGCAGAACCATACTGAGCCACTAAAGCCTGGCCAACTCGACGAGTTTCCCGAGTCCCTGCCTTGCTCACGTGAGGTCTGGTGGACACATCAACGTCCCAGAATAAAATGAATTCTCTCCCTTCTTCGATTCAGAATCACCCCTGCATAATCGCAACAGCACATATTCATGACCGTTCGTACAAATTTTGCTGAAGCTAATGTCTGTGGGCTCAAGCTTTGATTGATTTCCTATACGGTGCAAATTCTGACTGACAACCTTGCACTTCAGGAAAGGAGGCCCCAGCGAGAAATGTCACATTTCCCAATTTATCCCTGAATCAGTCGATACCAGCTCTTCTCCTTTCCCGAGCCCACAGCCGTTCACCTTGCTCGGTATGTACACGGTCCGACTCTGACCTCTGATTCCTAGAAGAACCAGTGACTCCCCTTAAGTAGAACCCCAAGTTTCTGGTTTTCCTTCCCTTGTCCAGTTTTGGGTCACTCTTTGGTGAGAAAGGCCAGAGGAGGGTTTGGATGACAGAGGTCATGAGGTTTTATTGGTTTGGGAATGGGGTTCACCTCGATCCTACTTTAGAGGGGAAGAACAAGACACAACAGCATAGGGAGCCAAAGGGCTTGGCAAAAGGAGCCAGGGAAAGGAGCGAATACGTCAGGAAAGGCATAAAGTGGCTGAAAGGAAGGGAGTAGTGAGAGAAACAGCCGCAGGTTGCCGAGGGAAGGTGGAGAGTTAAAATCCAACAGAGAAGGGATGGAGATTTAGTTTGATTCCTGTACTAAATACCTCTCGGAATCAGATCCCGCTGTGTGACCTTGGGCAAGTCATGTAGCTTCCCAGGCCGACGATAGACTTCTTTCAATATTATACCCACACCGGGGGAGTGAGAGGATCTTGCAAGGATAGAGTCTTGCACAGATTGGGTGAAATTGCCCAACATCATAGGGATATGCTGCTTTTGAAAAACTGTGGCCCAGTGGATAGGGACTGGAGTTGGGGAAACGTGCACAAGTGTGAGGGAATTGAGGAGGGAGATCTGGAGGGGTGGATAATGATGGCAATGAGAGCGACAGAAAATGTCACCTTGGAATTAATGCCCAGTAAGCACGCAATAGATACCATTAATTGATCAACTGATTGGAACCAGAGAGAGCTTGGAATCCCTTAACTGGGAAGCAGTGTGGCCCAGTGAATGGACCACGGGACTTGGAGTTAAAAGGACCTGGGTGGTAATCCCGGCTCCACCATTTACCTTCTTCACTTCCCGCGGCCTCAGTTGTCTGTAAAACGGGGATTAAGACTGTGAGCCCTATGTGGGACAGGGACTGTGTCCAATCTGATTAGCTTGTATCTCCCCCAAGCTTCGTATAGTTCTTATCACTTAGTAAGAGCTTAACAAATAATAATAACGTTGGTATTTGTTAAGTGCTTACTACGTGCAGGGCACTGTTCTAAGCGCTGGGGGAGGTACAAGGTAATCAGGTTGTCCCACATGAGGCTCACAGTCTTAATCCCCATTTTACAGATGAGGTAACTGAGGCACAGAGAAGTTAAGTGACTTGCCCACAGTCACACAGCTGACAGGTGGCAGAGCAGGGATTCGAACCCATGACCTCTGGCTCCCAAGCCCATCATCGGCAATATTATTAAGCCCCTGCCGTGTCTCAGACTCCGACACTGAGGAGGGACACAACTGCCTGTGAGGAGACAGAAAGAGGTCAGGATCCAGTAAGACAGCGGACGCTTAGTACAGCGCTCTGCACATAGTAAGGGCTCAATAAATATAATTGAATTAATTAGCACGGGCACAAATATCGTAACTACAAGTTCCATCAGGCCAGGCCCGGATTTCACAAACATACATTTTCGGTTCTCACGATGATAAGGGCAGAATCTCCTGAGGGAACGACAGATGGGCCTCAGACCCGAGCCTTCAGGACCGAGAAGCGGCCCAAAGGAATTCTATAGGGCGCCAGCGGCTCGCCCGCCACCAATGTCGCGCTCTTGTTCCCGCCGGTCTCTGGCCCTCTGGGACATAGGTGAAATTGCCAAAGTGAACGTACCGTTTCAGGGACATCTCCAGCTGTTTTGCGTGTGAAACGGCTTCGTCTCTCTCCTCGTTGGCTAAGCGCAGCCTGGCCATAACAGCTTCTTCACGTTCTCGTTGAGCAAAATAAACCTCTTCAACCAGAGCTGTGAAAACAAATGGAATTTGATTAGCGGCGGCCTGTGCCAGGAATACGCACAACCCAGGTAAAATCAGAAGGCTTTATTATCTGGCCATTTATTTCATCAATCAGTTCATCAATCGATGGTATTTATTGAGAGCTTACTATGTGCAGAGCACTGTACTCAACGTTTGGGAGAGAACGCTACAACAGAATTAGCAGACGCATTCTCTGTCCCTAACGAGAAGCAACGTGGCTCGGTGGAAAGATCACGGGCTTTGGAGTCAGAGTTCGAATCCCGGCTCCGCCACTTGTCAGCTGTGTGACTGTGGGCAAGTCACTTAACTTCTCTGTGCTTCAGTTACCTCATCTGTAAAATGGGGATTAAGACTGTGAGCCCCACGTGGGACAACCTGATTCCCCTGTGTCTACCCCAGCGCTTAGAACAGTGCTCGGCACATAGTAAGCGCTTAACAAATACCAACATTATTAATGAGCTCATTCATGAAGCTTATTAGGTTCTTACCATCCGCTAGCGGAACCGCAGGAGGTATAGGTATAGCTGAGGTCCCCTCAGCTAAGCCCTCTTTTCTCCTCTTTCCCTCTGCTCCTCCCCCTCTCCCCTCCTCTCAGCACTGTACTCGTCCGCTAACTGTACATATTTTCGTCACCCTATTTATTTTGTTAATGAGATGTACATCACCTTGATTCTATTTATTTGCTATTGTTTTAATGAGATGTTCATCCCACCGATTCTATTTATTGCCATTGTTTTTGTCTGTCTGTCTCCCGCGATTAGACTGTAAGCCCGTCAGTGGGCAGGGACTGTCTCTATCTGTTGCCGATTTGTACATTCCAAGCGCTTAGTACAGTGCTCTGCACATAGAAAGCACTCAATAAATACTATTGAATGAATGAATGAATTGAATGAATAGAAAGGGCCCTTCCGAATCTAGAGGTTTGAGAACCTTCAATGCTGGCTGACCCCCTGGCTGCCAATGAATCTTACCCGGAATGACCATCTCCACCCTGAATGTTGCAAGATCGGCTGCTCTCTTGCTGTGGGTGTGTTTTGGGCGTTTTTTTTTTTTTAATGCTCTGTGCTAGGCACTGTACTAAGCCCTGGAGTAGATACAAGCCAATCAGGTTGGACCCAATCCACATCCCACATGGGGTTCACGGTCTTAATCCCCTTTTTACAGATGAGGGAACTGAGAAGTGAAGTGACTTCCCCAAGGTCACACAGCAGACAAGTGGTGGAGCCAGGATTAGAGCCCGGGTCCTCCCGACTCCCAGCCCCGTGCTCTCTCCACCCAGAGCATGCTGTTTCTCAGGCTCATCGCGACTCAGTTCGACAGTCACTAGAGTCGCGGTCATGGCAGTGGCCTTCCCATTGTTTCTAAAAGTTGAGAAAGGCCTCACGTTGCCGGCATGTGAGTCCTTTTTGGGATGGAACGGAGGTCTAATGGAAACGGGGATCCGAAAAGCGTGGGAACGGAAGGAGGGGCATATCTTGGTTTTCAGTTATTGCAGGCCCAGAGGCAGAAGTGTCACCTCCTTCCATTCAATCACTCTTATTTATTGAACGCTGTAGTCACTGTGGGCAGGGAACGTATCTACCGTCTCTATTGTATTGTACTCTCCCAAGGGTTTGGTACGGCATTCTGCACACAGTAAGCGCTTAATACCATTGATGGACTGGTCTTTGCCATTCCCTGAGTGTTTGTCCGGCTCGCCCAAAGATTCTCTCCACTGAGCCTTCTTTTTGGGTAAGGAACCCCTTCTGAATCCTTCCCAAGTGATTAATATCGTGCTCTGTGCATTTTTAGGTTAACCAGTGTTATTTCACTCTGCTGCCAGATCATTTTTCTATAAAAACCTTCAGTCCACATTTCCCCATTCCTCAAGAACCTTCGGTGGTGGCCCATCCACCTCCATCCACTTCAGAGAGTGACTCCTCACCAATGACTTTAAAGCACCTTGCTTCCTCCTACCTCAAACCAATTCTGCACACTTTGCTCCTCTAACGCCAACCTACTCACCGTACCTCGATCTCGGCTATCTCACCACTGGCGTCTCTCCTACATCCTGCCGTTAGCCTGAACGCCATCACTCCTCACATCCGACAGACAACTACTCTCCCCACCTTCAAAGCCTTATTGAAGGCACACCTCCTCCAAGAGGCCTTACCGGACTAAACCCTCACTTCCTTTTCTCCGACTCCCTTCTGCATTGCCCTTGAACTTGGTTTTGCTTTCTTTGTTCACCCCGCCCTCAGCCCAACAGCACTTATGTACATACCTGCAATTTACTTACAGTAAAGTCTGCCTACCTCTCTAGCCCGTACGTTTACTGCGGGCAGGGAACATGTCTACCAACTCCGTTAAATTGTACTTTGCCAAGTGCTTAGTACAGTGCTCTGCACACAGTAAATAATATAATGGCTCGATCGATTGAGGAGTTAAAAAGAGTCAATCAAAGAAACTATTGCTATTGGACATTTTGTAGCATTTCTTCTAAATTCCCCGAACTTTTAAGAGACAGTTTGACAAAAGAATAAATACTCCACCCGTTTGTTCCCTAAGAACACTCTGTCCACAGAGTTTGGCAGTACCTGGGATGAGTTCAATAAGTCCTCAAAGAAGACAACAATACCGCAAATGCCAAAGTTCAAATGAAACTCCTGAGATTACGAACACTATGAAACATAGAAGTTAGGTGATTTGCCCAAGTTCACGCGGCAGATATATGGCAGAGTCGAGATTAGAACCCGGGTCCTCCGATTCCCAGGCCTGTGCTCTCTCTACTAGCCTCACTGCTTCTCATCCAACCAGGAGGGCAGTTCAAAGGGTCATGTGATCTGTGTAGATTGGACAGTTTATGTAGGTCTCTGCCTTCATGAACACATTACAGTACTCTGCACCCGGTAAGTACTCAGTAGATGTTGCTGATTGATCGATCGATTGATTAGAAGCATGGCTGGATCCTTTAATATCAATTTCAGTTGCACTACTAAATATAGATGTCTTATTCATCAATACTCCCTTCACCCTGTGTGATTAATAAGATTTGTCATCTTTCTCCTCTATTTGTTCCATTTAAAATTTTCAGGGATTATCAAATACTCACATGTAGGAAGGTGATCTGTGTTTGTGAAGTACTGAGTCATTACAAAAGATAATAAAATAATGGCCAATGCGATGTCTAAGATAAAAGGCCTTCATTAAAACAGAACGTAGCATTTACTTACAATCATTTATTCGCCGCATTTGAAGTTTTCTAATAACGTCAAGGGCAAGAGTGGTATTTCTTGGGAATAATTTAGTAATATCTATTAGGCGGGATAGATGGTTGAGAAACTGCTCTTTTCTAGAGGTCTTTAGTTCAACAAGATCGATATGCTAACGCAGCAACCGAAAAACCATTTTTTAGTTTTAAGAGGAGAAAACGTTAATTGTAAACACTGAGCTTTTCCAAGGTAGGGTGACTATGACAAAGTTCACTTAGAAATCAATATAGCATTTTAGTTGGAATTTGCTCATTAAACACCACAGCTCTAATGCAAATTATGATGGAATGAATAAAGCAAATACGCATGCTTCTTTCTTTTTATTAAAATGTAAATCTTACTGTTAATTGCATCTGGTATGTCATACAAACTTTTCTCCGTAACTATTAAATAGAAGCTTTTACAAAAGTCATTAGAGATTCTCTTTCTTTGACTTGTATAAATTTCAATATTTGTTCAGTAAAGGTTCACAGCAGTTAAATTACATTAACAAATATTATTAGCTACTATGTAAGCCAACCAAGTAAAATACTTATATTGCAGGTAAAGCAAATCATTGGGTGTTTACAATAATATTTGGATATCTCCATTTTTAAACAAGCTTATCAAATATCCTGTAATTCTTAGTCAAATGAGAAAGACTCAAAGTAGATTTTTTTTTCCAAATACTCAAATTTGTTTAGTAAGCTAATTGTTTTCTAATATGGGCAAAAGTAAATATGAAGAAGCTGAACCACACTGCGTATGAGTTTACTGAGTCAAAGCAGTGTACATATTTTCTTAGTAAAACCTGATTCTGTTGGCAAAGCTATCTTCCCACTTTTTAAACCACCTTTAAAATACAGTAGGAGGGAGGCTGAGTGCTGGATATCGTTCTAGGTTAAATATTGGTTCACGGGCCTCCAGACAATGTAACTTTGGGGGAGGGGATGCTCCCCAGGAAAAAAAAAGAATGTGTTTGCTGACATCCTGGAGGTTGTATGTGCAAACAGAAAATCCAAATGGAAAAATACGGGGATGGAAGGGGGCGGGGGAGACGGAACTGGGAGGCTTCGAAGCGTCTTTCTCGGTTGCTGTTGACGATCACCGCTCCGATCCCAAATGCCAAGCCCCGGGGTCGGGCCACCGATCCCGGCCTGCTCACCGGGAACTTTGGATCAACGCTGTCCTTCAGGATGACTGGCTCTCCCACCACTTACCAAAAAAACACGACTGCCCTGGTCACATATGGATCGACAGATCGACAATTTTCCCTTTTTTGCTTTTTTTCGGGCTTGTACACAGCAAGGCGCTGCCCAATCTTCCATTTATTTTTTAATAAAAAACCCAAAACACCCATAAAGCAAACATCCACATTTAGTCCCCGTTGGGGTAATGTCCTGGAAGATTTTTTTCTTTTGAATAATAGCTGTGTGTCTTGGTGGAATTAATGAATTAGTCTTTGGACACTTTTGGGCCACTAGTAAACAAAATACCGGGCTAATAGCAACAGTTGAAGACTGCGAGTGCTCTTTTCATTTGAGTTTGAGTATTCTGGATTAGCGGCTGCTGAACTACTTATGACCTGGGGTTTTCTTCCAGGTTGGCTCTGAATTAATGATCGCCCTTTATTAATTATGTCCAAGAGGTTTTGGGGTGTTTTTTTTTTAACTTACATTCAACAAGAGAAAGGAATAGAAGCGGTTAGGAGAGATTGCACCGTTTTGCATTAAAAGATCATTTCAAAACAAACTAGAGCTAAAGTATTTCCAAATATTTTCAGTGCTTCTTTTTTTCCCAGAACGCTAAAGTGTGTGGGATTGGTTTACCCTGTGTGTATTTGCAAAGCAATCAGAAAGGAAATAGTATATTTGGTAATTAAGAGTCTTTGAACTTCTACCCTTCTCTAATATGACAGCAGGAAGCAACAGGTTGGGAACTGAACTGGCACTGAATTTTGCATTTTTTTCTTGGTTTCTCATTTTTTCTGGACAATTTCTCCAGGTGAGTTTTGTACCAGCTGAAGTCTTTCCTGGAATATATTTATTCCCCAAACGCTCTTTCTTTTCTCCAGGTGCAAAAGAGGCAGGGGAGACGAAAAGTCAGTCCACTAAAATAACTCCCTTTATCTCTATTTCCTTTCCATTCTTCAAAGGCTGGACACCAGCACTGACCTGATCCCAAAGCATAATACAGAACTCCTTCAGTCACCAGAGACAATAAGTGGAGTTGATTCTCACTCCACTCTCTTTTTTAAGAGTGTCTTTCTTAAACTTTCTTATAGTCTTTCTTAAACTTTATTTAGGTGGAAAAATCTAGATACAGAAGTAATTAAATGGGTAATTTTTCAAATTTGCAGTAAAAAGCAGGCTTGAGAATTCCAGGTCGAGAGAGATTTCAAAGTGTCACGATCTTTTTTTCCCATTCAACTGACAGTCACATGCTCATCTTAAAATGCTAAAAACCATCCCCTCGATATTTGAGGTGATTTTTAAAAACTGTTATGTATGATTTCACTTTCAAAGAGATTTGGATCTGAAACAAACGAGCCCCATTTTAGTACGGTTTAGACCAGAAACGATATCTGTGGTCCATCTGAAGAATAAAACTTTGAAGCATCTCCAGTTCTACTTTTCAGTTAATACAATGATATAGATTGCACTGTATTTTCTGCTCGTGTGATCTGGTTGTTGAAGAAATCTGTACCGATGTGAAATATTGTATAGAAACACTCAAAAACTTCACGTGTCAAAGTTTTCCCGAGTAGTACACTAAAATTAAGTTTCCTCTAAATATGTCTAATTTTTTCACTGATTTCCTATGGAGTTTTTCCCATTAAGAAAGTTTTAGTAGTTGGTTCTTTAAAAAAAAAGTTTCAAAGAGCTCTGATGGAATAGGTAATCCTTTCTGTTTTGGAAATGATTAAATTGGTTGTACTGTGCTAATACGAGCTTTCCAAACCCACCAGTGGCCTCAACGGCTCCCGTAACTAGAGCCTAGCAGATGCCGTCCCTGGTCAAACTGCTTCCTTGACAACCGTCCAATGTGGCCTGACAGAGAGATTTCCACTGGGAGCATAACTTCCCATTCTGGAAAATGGGTGGGTTTGAAGCCACCCTCACTTTCACCAGCCTCCCTTGCCTAGAGCCCCTAAACCCCGATCCTGTATTACCCTAACCCCACGGCTACATCTCAAACGCGCCCATCTTCCCACACTGCACAGTCGAACACTTTAACCTCCATAAGGGAGGAGCGATTTTTGACAAGACCCTCACTGAATTATGCCTCAGCCTCCTCACCCTCCCTGCCCCCGAAACAGATTGGGATGTTAAAACAACCCTTCCTCAGACCTCGTCGATGAGCAAGTCATTGGTGCCAAGGGTGAAAGCATTTCCATTGTTTCTTGCAAACAAAGGGGAAATCCTTACCAACTCCTGTTTGTAGCCTCTCATCACCACCATCATCACTACTAAATGCTTCGTACAGTAGGCTGCACACAGTGAGGGCTCAGTAAATTCGATCGAATGGAATCGAATCACCATCCTACGCTCGACCCAAAGAGCCCACCGAAAGGCCACAGCAGAGATGACCAAAACCAGACCCAACTGGTGGGAAAAGCAAGCGTCTACTCGTGCAATCTATGGGGTTCACTTTGATGACCAAACTCATTTACTCTTTCACCCACTCCCCGGTATTTACATTCCACTGCTACTCTTGCTCCCACTGGAAAAGAAAAGCAACTTAACCTGAATATCGCAAGCGTCCATTTTCTCGAACGATAGACGCGGTTTCTGAAAGGAATGTCTTTTTATGCTAACCTTCAGCCAATCAATAACATCTTGAAAGATGTCACTTTGTCAAAAAAATCATTAAACGCGAGGTAGAGGAATGGGTTTGCATATAATTCTAGAGAGGAAATGAAGGGACGAAATTAAGGAAACGGTAGGCATGAATATACCGTAGGAAAAATTAATTAGCGAGCGTATAGGCATCGCATGCATCTTAAAATTTAGGAAGTCACATATAGATTTAGGTTTATAAACACAAGAGTTAGGAAGTACGGGGTTCTTTTGCCTAAAGCCCAATATTGGCCTTATTTCAGTTTAATTGGAAGAGGATCTCAAATTCATCTTCTCCATGAGATATCGGGAACCTGGATTTCTCTTTGTACCAAAGGTTAATAAGAAATGTGTCTGCAAAAGTCAAACAGCATTAAATACCAAAAACTGATTATTATTCCACAGGAGTTGTTCTGGCATTCATAATCTCTCCATGCTTCCACCTTCCGCAGCTAATCTTTAATGGATGACATGCAAGAAAGAAAAATAACTAACATCTAAAGGGGAGACTGCCAAGTGGAAGAAATGGAAAGTGAGCTGGTGAAGAAAATGAAAGTATAACAACAAAAGTAGCGAATCTTAGGAGAGGGGAGAAGATCTCTAACGGCATTCTCCAAACACTGCCCGTAAAGTTGACTAGAGCAAAAGAATAGTGAAAAATGAAGAGGAGCAACTGCTAATTTAAATTATCTTCACCGGGGGTTTTGGGGAATACTGAAAATGATCGAATTGAGGGGCTGACTGAACCACTGGCCAGATGTTGGATTAATGACTCAGCTCTTGGGCCAGATGATCCAGTACTATTCTTAAAGTCTAATTAAGAAGTATTAGCATCTTCTTTATTTATGTGATTTTTTTTATGGGAGGAGGTGGCAGTTCTAATTCAAAGGATAAATAATTCATAATTCAACGCCTGGGCTGCCCTTGTCTAAAACATCCCCTAATATGTACAGTATAATATATGCCAAACGGCATTACAGTAAGTTATCGTTTACAAGTCAGCAGCAAACACACGCTAATCCCTTCTAAAGTGAAATTCTGAGACAAGATTCTCCCCATTAATCCTTTGAGACTGCCGGTGTGCCATTTTGTTAGATTTCTTTTGTAGGAAGAGTAAAGTCATGAGAGACACTCGTCAAGGGACCTCGCTCTGTGAAAAATGCTAGGACTCCATGATACGCGGAGACCCGTAAGCTCCTTGAGGGCAGGAGCTTGTACTAAGTGCTTGGGAGAGCATAATATAGGGAAGGGGAAGAAGTTAATAATAATTATGGCATTGGTTAAGTGCTTACTATGTGCCAGACACTGAACTAAGCGGTGGGGGTGGATACAAGCAAATTGGATTGGACCCGGTCCCTGTCCCAGGTGGAGCTCACAGTGTCGATCCCCATTTTATAGATGAGGTAACTGAGTCCCAGAGAAGTGAAGTGACTTGCCCAAGGTCACACAGCAGACGGTCGGCAGAGCCGGGATGAGAACCTACGACCTCCTGACTCCCAGGCCCGTGTTGTATCTACTAGGGGGACAACCCGATTACCTTGTATCTACCCCAGTGCTTAGAACAGTGCTTGGCACGTAGCAAGCACTTAACAAATACCATGCACAATACATACTACACTTCCCTCCACAACCACCCAGGGCAAGCTGTCCTTCCCAGCTGCTGCTGTCCTATCTCCTGGATAAACCTGGATTAGTGTAAGGGACTGAGGCCTTTCTCCTCATTTCTGCTGAAAACCCTCCACTCCTCACTTCTAATACTAATAATAATTGCAGTATTTCTAAAGCTCTTACTGTGTGCCAAGCACGCTACTAAACGCTGGAGGAGAAACAAGAAAATCCAATCAGACACAGTCCCTTTCCCACATGAGACTCACAGTCTTAGCTGGAGGGAGAACAGGGATTTCAGAGATGAAGAAACTGAGGCGCAGAAGTTAAAGTGAGAAGCAGCGAGACCTGTCGGATAGAATACGGGCCTGGGAGACAGAAGGACCTGGGTTCTAATGCCGACCCAGCCACTTGTCCGCTAAGTGACCTTCGCTTCACTTCTCTATGCCTCAGTTCCCTCATCTGTAAAAGGGGGATAAAGACTGCGAGCCCCATGAGGGGCAAGGACTGTGTCCAACCCGATTAACCTGTATCTATCCCAGCATTTAGTACAGTGACTGGCACATTCATTCATTCGATCATAGTTACTGAGTGCTTACTGTGTGCAGAACACTGTACTAAGTGCTTGGAAAGTACAATATAGCAAGAAAGAGAGACAAACGTTGCCCATAATGGGTTTACAGTCTAAGGGCGGGGAGACAGACATCAAAACAAGTACAGTAAGCGCTTAACAAATACCATTTAAAAAAAAAAAAGGGTGGCAACCAAATTCACCGAGCAGGCTGAGGTGGAATTAGGACCCAGGTCTGTGTTCTTTCCAATAGGCCCCGTTGCAGTGAACACCCTGCCCAGTGCCTTCCTGAGTGGCCTTTCCAAGTTCCTTGCCTGCTTCCGGCTCTTGATGTAATTAAGGATTCATCCGATATTAACTTTGGCAACTCTCACCGCGTGCTCTTGGCTGCCTGCTTTCCTGTTTGCTCCAAACCTGCCGTTCGCAAAGGACATTTCTGCTCAACTCACTTGGGGGAAACTTTCCATTTTTGAAAGGAGACAGTTTCCTGCTGATGACCTCTTTTATTTGGCCAGTTAGCCACCCGGGGTTTCCGTTTGGACCCCTGGGGTATTTTTTGGTCTGTAGCCCACATGGTACCATGGGCCTTTAAAATGGTTGTTTATAAAACCCCTCGTGATTCTAGTAAGTCACTTATTGCTACCCCAACCGAAGGCCCATCATCATCATCATCAAGAGCTTAGTACAGTACTCTGCACACACAGTAAGCGCTCAATAAATACCGTTCATTGATCGAGCGGGAAGAGGATAGAAAAACAAGCAAGAGGCACAGTTCTGCCACTATCAAACCATGGAACACCCACATCTAGAACAAAGGTGAAACGTTAGAGAAACAGTGTGGTCTAGTGGATAGAGCACAGGCCAGGGAGTCCGGAGGACCCAGATTCTAATCTCGGTTCCAGAACCTGTCTGCTGTGTGACTTTGGGTAAGTCACTTCACTTCTCTGGGCTTGTTACCTCCTCTATAAAATAAGGATTAAGACTATGAGCCCCACTTGGGACAGGGACTGCGTCCAACCTGATTAGCTTGTGTCTAACCCAGCACTTTATACAGTGCCTGGCATATAGTAAGTGCTTAACAAATACCATAAAATAAATAATACCGTATGCATCTGAGGAAGGATAGCTGGCCCCGGGGAAGGCACAAAGAGGGGCAACCAGGACTGCCAGGATGCTTTGGAGGAGCTGCCTTATGAGGATGGACCTGGGAGTCAAAAGGTCCTGGGTTCTAATCCCGACTCTGCCACTTGTCATCTGTGGACCTTCAGCAAGTCACTTAACTTCCCTGTGACTCAGTTCTTTCATCTGCAAAATGGGATTAAGCCTGTGAGCTCTTGTGGGACAGAGACTGTGTCCAACCCGATTAAGTTGTATCTACCCCAGTGCTTAGAACAGTGTCTGCCACAAAATAAATGCTTAACAAATACCACCGTTATTATTATGAATTATTAGGGGAGGGTGAGCCCTGGATTGTTGTTTCTAAATGCTCACTCCACCGGGCTGAGAGAAGCCTCCTGGAGGTAGAGCGAGTGGGGCAGATTTAGGACTAATGTTTTTTCTTGCAGCGGGTTAGCCCGGAATGCACAGAATCCGTTCCCAGGAGGTGCTGCAGACATTCATTCATTCACTACTGTGTGCAAAACACTGTACTGAGCGCTTGGGAGAGTAAAGTACAAAAACAAACAAGCACATTCCCGGCCCACAATGAGATCACAGTCTAGAAACAGAAACACCAGCAGCCCTAGAGGGGTTGAGATGGAGACATTCACGCTGGCTCCTGGGAGGGAAAGTCGGGGATGGAGAGGGAAGAGGCGGGCTGTTAGAATCACGGCTGATGCTATTTCACTTTGGGGCAAGTCCAGGGAGGGGACGAAACTGACAGACTCAGACAGATGCACGGAGACAGAATCGGGAGGAGCAAACAGTCAATCCATCGCATTTAATCGGATGCTTACTGTGTGCAGGGCACTGTACTAAGCACTTGGGAGAGTACAGTATAACAGAGTTGGTAGACCTGCCCACAGTGTAGCCTAAAGGCAAGAGCCTGGGGTCAGAGGATCTGGGTTCTAATCCCAGTCCCTCCACTTACGGGTTGTGTGTCCTTGGGCAAGTCACTGAACTTCTCTGGGCCTCAGTTTCCTCATCTGTAAAATGAGGATTCAATACCTGATCTCCCTTCTACTTGAGTCCATAAGCTCCCTGTAGGACCCTGATGATCCTATATCTACCACAGTGCTTAGTACAGTGCTTGGCACATAGTAAAGGCTTAACAAATACCACTATAATAATAATGATAATATTACGATAGTTTCCACAATCAGCAATCTTGCCTTCTTTTTCAAAATTCTCAATTTCAATCAGTCCATTGCCGAATGGTATTATTTTTTTATAACGGTATTTGTTAAGTGCTTACTGTGTGCCAGGCACTATACTAAGCGCTGGGGTAGATACAAGTTAATTAGGTTGGATACAGTCCCTGTTCCACATAGGGCTCACGGTCTTAATCCCCATTTTAAAGACGAGGTAACCGAGGCACAGGGAAGTTAACCGACTTACCTAAGGTCACACAGCAGACAGGTGGAGGAACTGGGATTAGAATCCGGGTCCTTCTGACTCACAGGTCCATGTTTTATCCATTAGGCCATGCTGCTTCTCTAGTGAGCATCACTGAGCATGGTACTAAGCGATAGGGAGAATATAATTCTATACAGTAGTTAGAAATGTTTCCTGCCCATCAGGAGCTTACTCTCTAGAGGGGCAGATAGACATTAAAAGAAATTACGGATATGCATGTAAGTTCTGTGGGGATGAGGATGGGGTGAAATATCAAATGCTCAAAGGATAGAGAGTCAAGTGTATAGGAAACACAGAAGGGAGAGGGAATAGGAGGAGGCTTAGTTGCTGGGCAGGGCAGCGGAGGAGATGCGATTTTAATAAGGCTTCTAAAGGTGGGGACAGTGGTGGTCTGTCATACGAAGGGGGAGGGAGTTCCATGCCAGAGGGAGGATGTGAACAAGGGATCGGCATTTAGATAGATGATACTGAGGTTCAGTGAGTAGGCTGGCGTCGGAGGAACAGAGCGTGCGGACTCGGTTGTAGTACGAAATCGGAGAGGTAAAATAGGAAAGGGTGATCTGAAGGAGCGCTTTAAAGCCAGGTAAGGAGTTTCTCTTTGATGAGGAAGTGGATGGGCTACTATTGGAAGTTTCTGAGGAGTGGGGAGAAGTGTGAATTGAACAGATCTTTAGAAAAATGATCCGGGCAGCAGAGTGAAGTGAGGTCTGGGAGTGGGGAGACACTGGAGGCAGGAAGGTCAGCGAGGAGGCTGACGCAGTAGTCAAGGTGGGTTACAAGTGCTTGGATCAGCAGTTCCGATGGAGAGGAAAGGGTGGATTTTGACAATCTTGTGAAGATAACGCCAACAGGGTTTGGTGACGGAATAAACGTATGGGTTGAATGAGAGAGAAGAGTTGAGGATAATGCGAAGGTTATGGGCTTTTGACAAGGAGGATGGTGGTACTGTCTACAGTGTTGGAAATGTCAGGGGAAGGACAAGGATTGGATGCAAAGAGGAGTTCTGATTTGGAAACGTTTATCTTGAGGAGTCGGTGGGACATCCAGATTGAGATGTCCTGAAGGCAGGAGGAAATGCGAGATTGTAGAGGAGGACACTGGAGAGGGAGATTTAGAAATCATCTGGGTAGAGATGGTTGTTGAAGTCGTGGGTGCAGATCTTTAGACCTTTACATCCTTGTTAAAAATGATTTGTCTAAATATTTATGAAAAATCAGAGGCTTCGAGGTCCTAGACCCCTACTCAGTGATTCAAAAGAAGCAGTTTCAAAAGGCTCAGTGTCTTCCAAGAACCTGAGTTTTTACAGTAATTCTGTCATTAGAAGATGTTTATGGGGCATGTGGCAATTTCAGATAGTAGAATCCATTCCTGAAGAAGAAAAATCCTCATTTTACAGATGAGGTAACTGAGGCCCAGAGAAGTCTAGTGATTTGCCCAAGGTCACTCAGCAGAAAGATGGCAGAGCTGGGAGTAGAAACCATGACCTTCTGTCTCCCAGGCCCGTGCTCTAAGCCACAGTGACACCCTGCTTCTCTGCAAATGGGAATGGCAGATATGAAGCCCACAGCCTGACTTTTCAAGATGACCAAAGTGACAAGCGTTTGTGAACTATCTATTTGCAACTCTTCCGGGAAAACCACTGTTTCATACAACAAATGCCTCTTTGAACGCATATCAATTAGGCTCCATTTCCCATCTCTGGGTCGCAGGTTACATTTGGCCAGCTTTGCGTGTTATACTCAATGATACATCCTCGTGAACAGGTTTCAGGTCTGCACACAACCCTTCACCGAAGGGAACTCTTTTCATACTGCTCTGGCACTTAGTGACAAGAAATGCTTGCTTGATTGACTTGTCTAGCTAGCTATTTATTTATTTTAAGGTGGGGAATTTAGGATTGGAAGTCCTTGAAAGGGTGATGGGGGTTGGACCTGAATTCTGGGCTGTGTTTCCCCAGTGACCATACCGATGACCTTTACAATACCGATCATTCTTTCTCCGAAAGGGTCTATTGAAAGGTAGAGGATAAACGTCTTCTTTGTAGGGGAGTTTTAGCGGGATAATTTCGTTTTGCCCTCTGCCCTCTTTATGAGAAGCTTAATGGAAAGAGCATGGGCCTGGTAGCCTGAAAACCTGAGTTATGATTCAATCGATCGATCGATCGGATTTATTGAGCACTTACTGTGTACTGAGCTAACTGCTTGAGAGAGTACATTGTAAAAGAGTTGGTAGACGTGTTCCCAGCCCACAGTGAGCTTCTAATCTTGGCTCTACCATTACCTTGCTGTGTGACCTTGGATAAGTCACTGCTCTGCACACAGTAAGGACTCAAAAAATTTGATTGATTGATTCACTCCTCTATGAGTTGGTTTCCTCATCTGTAAAGTGGGGATGTGATACCTGTTCTCCCTCCCCCGTAGACTGTGAGCTCCATCTGGGGTAAGATCTGTTTTGAATCTGATGATCTTCCATCCACCCCAGAGCTTAGTACAGTGTCTGGAACAAATAGTGAGCACTTAACAAATGTCATCATCATCATTATCTGCTGGGAGTTCCGCTCTAACTCCAAATTCAGACATCGAGGTCCATGTCTTGTAGCCAATGAACCCTTGGAGTCCAAGAGGCCAGGGCCTGAAGAGAAGAGGGTTGAGACTCTCTCAGTGCACATTCCTGCCCTTTCTTTTGATTGACTGAATGGACACAGAGACTGTGTGTCCTATCAATCAAGTTGGGCACAGTCTCTGTGCCCCATGGGGCTCACAGTCTTAATTGCCCATTTTACAGATGAGGTCCCTGAGGCACAGAGAAGGTAGGTAGGTGACTTGCCCAAGATCACTCAGCAGACATGTGGCAGAGCTGGGATTAGAACCCAGGTCCTCAGACTCCCAGGCCCATGCTGTTTCCACCAGGCCATGCTGCTTCTTGATGAAGTCTTATCTCAAGGAGAGCTTAGAACAGCGCTCTACATCCAGTAGGCAGTCAATAAATACTAAGGATTGACCGATTATAATTTGTTATGTAAATGACATGAGAGGCAGGGGAATATATTCCCCCAAAATAGTTACTTTGTTGGAAGCTTTACCAAATATTTAGCTATGGTATTTGATAATGAAATGGGTAAATAGTTTTCTCCCCAATACAACATGTACAATTCTAACGCTTCAGTCCTGAGAGACCCCATCATGCCTAGTCTCAGCTAGATGACATTAAAATCTGTGGCTGTGCATTCGGGAAACGAGTTTCGATCGCCACAGTATAATTATGCACGTATCCCAATCGTCTAGGATTTTCCATGAAGAATGCTGGACCTCTATTGAAACATTTCTGCAACATTTGAACATGCATACCAATATGAATTAGTCTGCAGGCATTTCAAAAACAAACACAAACTTTAGAATATAATCCAACTTATTTACATGGAGTACTGTTTCCGGAGAACAAAGATACCACCAGGTTATATGTGATGTTTTTTGAATGATGGTATTTGTTAAACACTTACTGTGTGTCAAGCACTGTTCTAAGCACCGGGGTAGAAGACAAGTTAATCAGTTATTCTACCCAAGAAATAGAAGGGTCACACTTAAACAGAGACTGAACCCCAAAAACACTCCCATTTGAAAAATAGGAACCACTACTGAGAAAAGACAAACATACGCATTCCTCCTTTAAAAATGAAAATGATCTTCTGAGAATTTAAATGTTGACGAACGAGTCAACCACGAGGGTTTCAGCTGGAGAATCTACTCAGAGACTTCTCTGCTCTGCTGTCCCAGGGACATTTAGCTTGTATTTCCATACTTTCGGGCTGCTAATAAAACAGTCCCTTGTGCTATTGCAATTTACTGTACTTGCTCCATTGAACCAAGAAACAGAGCAAGTGAGAATTAAAACACACTGTTATTTCTAATCATCTTATTCATTCATTCAATTGTATTAATTGGGAGAGTACAATATAACAACAGACACATTCCCTGCCCTCAGTGAGCTCAGAGTCTAAAGGGGGAGACGGACGTTACTATACATAAATAACTAAATGAAAAAATAACCCAAATTGAGATTTCTTTTTTCCTAAATACATGAAACTAGTGTTTAGAGACACCAGTATATAGATAGGCCATGGATGTTTGTCTGTAAATTAGGTTTTCCTGGCAATTCCGGGAAAAAATGCGAAGTCACTTTATGGAAGATGTCTGTCTTGAACAGAATGTCTTATTTGTTGGCTAACTTGTGTTCTCCCATCTCCTATCCATTGAGCTTTAGGGACCTCAGTCTTCCCTAAAACAATCGCTTCCACTCTACCCACTGGCAACCTTTCACTCGGTAGACTGGCTTTAATTTATTGCGCAGCAGCATTATCATCATCACCACCCTACCTCCTCGGATGAAAAAATCGATGAATTCCCTGAAACGGATTTTTGCATAAAGTGCACTTCCTATTGGCCTGAACGGGGGGAACTCTCCCTCTGAAGGAGCTAAAACAATAAGTGGTATTTGAACTGCTGGTTGAAAGGTAGAGGCACTGGTAATCATTATTTCTCCTTGTTTGTTCAAGACCTTCCAACAAAACAAACAACCTTTTTGTGATTGGATTGACATGGTGTTAACAATGCATTTAATGCCCAAATCAGTATGAATGCAGGTAAAGCTCTTACTAATACCAGTACCAGGATGTTAAAGCCACTATTTCTAAGTAACTCCAAACAGCCAAAAAAAAGTCAAATCTTCCCTCCTTTAGCAAATAAGTTAACGTTCCCTGGGCCACGTCACCGAAAAGCCGGGGATAGGATCCATATGGCCATTTCGCCAATTCTCGTCTATCTACCTGCTGTTTTCTCGGCAATCTTGGCTTCTGTGGCTTGTTCCAGGAGCTCCAGCTCAAGTTGTACCGTCTTCAGCTCTGCATCCTTTTCTTCCAGCCTGTCACGAAGCTGAAGTGGACAGATCGACAAGGAGAATCTTAACTGGCGATCTGCCAACACGTCATTCGATCGCATCTATTGAGCTCTTACTGTGTGCAGAGCACTGCACTAAGCGCTTGGGAGAGTACATTACAACAATAAACAGACACATTTATTAGCGGACATTATTATTATAATAATAATGGTATTTGTTAAGCGCTTACTATGTCCCGAGCACTGCTCTCAACGCTGGGGTAGGTACAAAGTAATCGGGTTGTCCCAAATGGGACAAGTTTTTCAAGGGTACAGATCCACATTTCAGTGGTGGGAGGCAGCCGGAACTCAGCCCCGGTATAAGAGAAAGTCCTTGAGTAGATGGTTTGTAATAATAATAATTATTATGGTATCTGTTAAGCACTTATTAGGTGCTCAGCACCCTTCTAACCGCGGGGCTATATCCAAGGTGATCAGGTGGTCCCATGTGGGGCTCACAGTCTTCACCCCCATTTTAGAGATGAGGGCACTGAGGCACAGAGAAGCTAAGCGGCTTGCCGAGGTCACACAGCAGACGAGCGGAGGAGCCAGGATTGGAACCTACGTCCTCTGACTGCCAAGCCTGTGCTCTTGCCACTGAGCCGTGCTGCTTCTACGCCTGTAGTGTCGGGGGCAGTGGGTGGCAGAGGATGGCAGCAGGCAGCATCCCTTCCCCCAGCCCGAATAGTCTGCGGTCTTCTTGATCGCCAGCTATCAGGGCCTTCCCGTTATCCTCTACCCTGACACTCCTGACTCTGTTCCCGGCATCCTCAACGACAGTGGCTGGATGGCAAATGCATCCTTAGGGAAGCCGTGTGCCTGGTGATAAAGCACGGGCTTGGGAGACAGAGAACTTGAGTTCTAATCCCGGCTTCGCCACGTGTGTGCTGCGTGACCTCAGGCAGGTCATTTCACTTCTCTGGGCCTCAGTGACCCTCATCTGTAAAATGGGGATTGAGACCGCGGGCCCCAAGTGGACATGGACTGCGCCCGGCCCTATTAACTTGCATCTACCCCAGCGCTGAGAACCGGGCTCTGGTACAGAGCAAGCGCTTTAAATGCCGTAAAAAAACCACCCACTGGTTAAAGTGGGAAGGGGAAATGAGATCCAGAAAGAGGATGAAACGCGGCATAGCAACTCACCACCATGGGGAAACCGTGGATAAGGGAGCCGGAAAAGACAATTGGGAAAACGGTTATCAGGCTTCCCTACCTCAGAGTTCAACTCTAAGCATTCCGGGGGTGAAATAGAGGGCACAGATACCGATAAAATAAAAAATACTATTAAAAAAGGAATATGACACCAGCTTATTGTATTCCCACTCTCCATAATTCTGAAGCGAAATACGGTAAAACCTGAATGAATAGCCCTTTGGTTACATGGCTCGGAGTGCTTTATATCTTTATGATGAAGGAAGTGATATCACTGCCTCGGAACACACAAAAGAAACAAAAGATTCTTCTCTTAGCCAATCTCGAAGTTAAAACATATACCGAGGGAGCCAATTGGCAGTGACATAAAAGCTATTGTTGAAGTATTAAAATAGAGCAAATAATAAAACTGAATTATGATGGCTGAAAAATAGATTTAGTAGGTGAACATTTAAAGCACACTGTACAATTATCAGGACTATCTATATAGTACCTTTTATTGCTTGCTCTTGAGAATGTCCATTTCTTTTAGGAGTGCGACAGTCTTCTCTTTATCTCGGGCTGCTGTAACCTGAGAGGATCCATAAAATCATATACCCAACTACTGCCTCCATATGTCGTTCCTCTGCAATAAACAAAGCCAGTTATCAATGGAGGTAATTTATAATAATCATCCCGACGGTGATCAAGTGGCATTCCCGCCCTCCAAAATGATCAATAATTGGGCAAAATAAAAAGGTTTAACTTTCTGAAGACCTTTGGCTGCTTGATAATAATAATAATAATAATGTCAGTATTTGTTAAGCGCTTACTATGTGCAGAGCACTGTTCTAAGCGCTGGGGTAGATACAGGGTAATTCAGGTTTCCCACGTGAGGCTCAGAGTTAATCCCATTTTACAGATGAGGTAACTGAGGTACAGAAGAAGTTGAGTGACTTGCCTACAGTCACACAGCTGACAAATGGCAGAGCTGGGACTCGAACCCATGACCTCTGATTCCAAGTCTGGGCTCTTTCCACTGAGCCTTGATGAAACTATATAAGGCACAGGCGGTTATATAAATGACGAGGGCTTCCCCGAGGACCTAGCGCTCAGCAGTGTCTCAGATGGAGTCGGTGTCCTCTCGGCGGAAGGGTTTGATTTGGCGATTTTTGTCTCTCCCACATCGGCTCATAGGCAAGGCAAAGGACTCCGATTCTAAAGGGCTGTGATTTTTCAACCCCATTACTATGACCAGCGTTGGCCTGTGGTTCTGAGAAGATTTGTAATCGAGGACCTTTCCTCAGTGAAAGGGAATAATGTCGTTGACCACCGGCAGCAATAGGGTGAGGAGTTAATGAAAGCGTCACAATCACGTTTTTGAAAGGATCGCTTACCGCACGGCCCACTGGATACGGAAATAGGATGAAGAAATGCTGATTCAAGGGGGCTTTCTTTCACCACCTGCCTGTCAGGTGGACCTTGGGCAAGTCACAACCTCTGGGCTTCGAGTTCCTCATCTGTAAAATGGGGAATTAAACACCTCTTCTCCCTTCCCTTTTAGACTGGGAATCTGGGCTTTGAGTTCCTCATCTGTAAAATGGGGAATTAAACACCTCTTCTCCCTTCCTTTTTAGACTGGGTACCCCATGTCGGACAGTGATTTGTCCAGGCCTGATGATCTTGTACCCTACCCCAGTGCTTAGCCAGTTCTGGGCACCGAGTAAGCACTAACCAAATATTCCAAGTATCGTTATTTCTTTTCAGACTGGAGAGCACAGGCCTGGGAGTCAGAGGACATGGCGTTTCTAACCCCGGGCTTGGCCACTCGTCTGCTGTGTTGACCTTGGGCGAGTAGCTTAACCTCTTTGTGCCTCAGTTCCCTCATCTTTAAAATGGGGATTAAGACTGTAAAGCCCCATGTGGGACAGGGACTGTGTCCAACCTGATTAGCTTGTACCTACCCCAGAGCTTAGAACAGTACTTGGCACGCTGTAAGCGCTTAACAAATGTGACAATTATTACTACTAACAGTCACCATTCTCACATCCCGTAGCATTCAAGATTTAAAAAAGGGGATTCCCCCCTGACCAAAAGGGAAGCCTGTTGACTCTTTGGAAAGGAGGGTAAAGCCCCAGACTTCCCTGTAGCCTCCATGGCCACCACCCTCCAAGAATCCTTTAAAAGACTGAATTAGAATCAGGCAGGACCCAAATCCCCAAAGCAACTGAAAAAGCGCAGAGTCGAAGAGGAAGTACGTCCAAAGCTCGCCCCGTTCCACCCTTTGTGGGGAGGGGGAGGGGCCCGTGCTCACCTGGGTCCTTCAGGAACACGACAGTCCTCGATGTCATCGAGAGGGGCCCGCTCCGCCCCCACAGGCGGGAGGCTCCTCGGACTTAGTACCCTCAGGCTCTCGTTCTCACACTCTGCCGGGCCCACAGGTTCGTCACGTGGCTGGAGCGGCTTTCCACGTTCGGGCCAGATGAGGATTTTGCTTTTCCTGTGGAATCTCTACTTTCGGGTGGCAGCGGGGCGGATCTGTATGGAAAATACACGGCGGGAGACACGGCAAAGTGTGAAATCGTGAATTGCCACCGGCCTGACACTTAGTTGAAGAAAAACACTACTTTACTTTTTCAGGGCATCGCTATTCAGCTTTAGGGGGCACAGAAATATTCAGTGACTTGCCCAAGGTCACACAGCGGACACGTGGGGGAGCCGGGATTAGAACCCAGTCGTCTGACTCCCGGGCCCGAGCTCTTTCCCCTAGGCCACGCTGTTCCTCCCTCTGGCCCGCCATCGCCCCGTTGGTCATGTGGGAACATTCCCGTCCACAAGTCGCCCGCTTGGGAAAGTGACTGAGTGAGCAGGTAATGAACGTTCCTGGAAGAAAATGCTGCTTAAATGCCAAATTAAAATGATAAAAGTGTCTTGGATAAATCAGATAGACTGATGAACGGGTGCTGATCTTGCAACTTCAGCTCAGGTTAACCCATGTGTGTGTTTCTCAGATTGTAACTTCTTTTGTGAATGGAATAGTGTGCCTCTGAGCCCAATAACAATCTACACTTTGCCCTATATGACACGATCCCATAATCAATCAGTCATATTTATTGAGCGCTTACTGTGTACAGGGCATTACCCTAAGCGTTTGGGAGAATACCATATAAAAGAGTTGGCAGACCCGTTACCTGCCCACAACGAGCTTACAACCAAGAGGGGATTATCCTATATTATCCCATGTTAGTTTTCCACAAGTCCCTTTAAGGATACATGATGAAACATTAAATATGCAGAAATATGAATTATCCTCAATTAGCCTACCGGGAGAGATCAATGCACACTTCTAGGTTCCGCTAGAACTATAAAGCGTAATCACAATTATGGGAAACTCAGCATTTCTCCTAGACCTTTTGCCTAACATTGAAATTTGGGGATCCTTTACTTTGATAAGAGCATAACTCGTCGCTCTGTTCACATTGTCACTCTTCACTTTGCCATACTTATTTTCCATCCATCTGAATATTCACATTTTCATTTTTACTGACTCAATCATTTCTGTTGATCCTCTCACTCAACAATGACACTTGCTTATTTGAAGAAATCAAAGGGGTAGTTTATAACCTTACACCGATAGTAGCACGGGAGAAGTGAAAATAGAAATCTAATATAATCGGCTCACTTGGTTTGGGGGGGGGGCGTTTGGCTAAAAACGTAGGAAGCAAATAAAGCCCTTGGTTACTGTCTCGCACCTTTCATTTACTGGATATTATAAGAGGACAAAGCATTATAGAAGGCACATAAAACACACAGCACTTGATGTCTAAGGGGACATTAGTTGGTTCAGTAATACCATCTCTGACAATAAACAGAAGCAGTGTGGCCTAATGGATAGAGCAGGGGGCTGAGAGTCAGAGGACCTGGATTCTAATCATGGCTCTTCCACCTGTCTGCTGCGTGACCTTGAGCAAGTCACCGCATTTCTCTCCGCCTCAGTTTCCTCATCTGTAAAAATGGAGATCAAAACGTCTGCCTCCTAGTTAGACTGTGAGCTCCAAGTCGAATTATGTCCAACCTGAGTATCTTGTATCTACCCCAGTCCTTAGTACAGTGCTTGGCACATAGTAAGCGCTTAACAAGTATCACAAAAAAACCCAACATCCTTCAAGGTTAAAATGGAGGATTAAGAAACAGACAGCAGCTTAAAACTAAAATAAGAAAAGAACATAAACACTCCCACCAGAGGAGAGAACCAGAAATCGCAAGAGTGGGAGAGGTTACTGAAAGGAACAACTATGAAGATCAACGGGATGGAGCCGCTTCTGTCACAGCATTGATTGAAAACAGTAGAACTCATCATCAACATCATCATCACGGTATTTTATGATCGCTTATTGTGTGCAGAGCACTGTACTAAGAACTTGGGAGAGTACACTACAACAGAGTTGGCAGACATGTTCCCTGCCCACGAAAAACTTACAGTCTGGAAAGACAGAAGGTTGAAAGGGGGCACGATTGACATTTACTAAACCCGAATGGGATTAGATATGCCTATTATCATGTTTTTTGAATCCTAAAACACCAAAAGGAGAAGTGTGGCCTAATGGGGAGAGCACAGGCCTGGGGAGTCAGGAAGGACCTGGGTTCTATTCCTGGCTTTGCCACTTGTCTGCTGTGGGATCTTGGGAAGTTACTTCTCTGGTCTTCGGTATGTCATCTGTAAAATGGGGATTGAGGACCGTGAGCCCCACGTCAAACAGGGATTTGTGTCCAACGCGATTTGCTTGTATCCACCCCAGCGCTTAGTTACAGTGCCTGGCACATAGCAAGTGGCTTACCAAATACCACAATATTATTATTACGATTACGAATGGGATGATGAAGGGCAACCATTGGCGTTTTGAAGGAAACTTGTTCCAGGAACCACCCTTTAGCCCCACAGGAGGTCAGGGCATGGAATCCATTTCCAAAGGTTGGGATAAATTCCTGGATAAGGAACCCATGATGAGTTTTAGGGGAAAGTTAGGAAGGCTCAAGAAGGGATAAATAAAAGCCATGGCTAAGAAATCCCTGAAAAGCTGGAAGTGGGAATAGTCAGGAATGCTAGGATGGGTGTGAAACATGTGAAGGGAAGGACACCTAAAGCAGATGATTGGTGCTGTTTTTAGGAGGAAAATAGAGGAGAGATTTGGGAAGCGGCTGTTTGTCTGAATAAACACCCTGTTCAAAGAATGCCGGTTGTGGAGCTGTCTTGCCTGGTCCTCTTAGGAGGACTTGGAAGATTCCATATCGCACCCTTCAGTACCACTGTTTGCTTTGCTAATTTATCAGTCAGTAATATAAGGTCCCCTCTGCAGTTAATTTTTAACTCTAAGAGTACAAAATCATTGTGAGCGATTAAGTCTGGTGTATGTATGTTAAAAAGGTAACATCCAAAATGCCAGCTATGTAAAATAGCAGAACAGGGCCCAGATAGCAATTAAGGGACCAGAATTCATTCTTCTTGTTTTTAAAAAGCTTTGTAAAAAGCCATTCAGGGTATCTGAAGCATGTGTGATTGATATCATATATACTCCATGCTTGCTTTTTAAGCTTTTAAGGTTCCTCAAATTCTTGGGCCAGAGATTCAATTATTCAGACAACACAAAAACAAACAAGTTTTAAAATATTCAGTACTCTAAAGCTTAGTAAATTCTATAGGGAGCACTAAATTAATTTAGGAGCAGGCCACTTAAAGGAGGACATCCGTTGTGAAAATTCCAAGAACTCTTCAGGCTACCTGCTGTCTTTAGCATGAAATAAGAAGAAAGCGAAGAAGAGACGGCTGAAGAAAAGAAAAATGGCTTTGCAGCTGAAATCCTTGATTTTGAAAAGGTTCTCAGTCGTGTATTTTTCCAGGCCTCCTATTCCTTCGCCATCGAATTTCAATCTTTCCCCCATCTTTTTTTTTTTTAAAATCACATATAGAAAGTTCACAAACCACGACAGTAAATGGGAACACCCTGTTTCCAAGGTTTCAGTTCATTTTCCCAGTGGCGTCGGGATAATTGCTAATGTTAATGATTAGGCACAAGTGAAAGAAATGGGCAATCCTCCTCTTCGGAAACTAGTTGCCATTTCCCAAATCAGAGGGGCGAGCTTTATCTTTCCAACATTGGCTCAGGGGAAGAAGAAGAAGAAAAAAAATGACTCTTCTTTCCATCTGCATCCCGGCTCTACTTTAAAAGCATCTTTGGATTCTGGGCGCATCAAAAACGGCCGAATCTCGCCGGTCGGACACTTAAGCGGGATCCTCTGCCACCCAACTACCGCTTGTCCTAATGGCTGGATGATTGCATTTGGTCTTTGGAAACTTTGAAGTATAGGTAAGTCTTGATCACACAAATTAATAAATCCTAAAGCTGGAGGGAACAATGACCATTCCGCCTAAATTCTGCAGCTTAGCCCAGCCAATTTTTTCCAAAGGTCAGGTTGTGAACTGGAGGAGATCGGGGAGGTCCTCCATGTCGTATTGTTGCCAGGCACCTCCCGTCTGGATTGTTGCGGGCGTTTATTAGCATTCGCCGGCAGACTCAACAGAGCAAACAAGAAATTCAAGCGCGAAGAATAAAATGAAATGCTGCTGTATAACCCTTTGTCATTCAGCAAATATGGGACCTTTTTAGCTACATTGTTCCTAAACCTGGGTGACTACTTTAATTTTTCTCCCCAGTGCTGGCTGAATGAGTGTGCATGTGGACTGAATGCACAGCCTTCCCTGACAACTGCAGAGCTGCCATTTAATCTGCGGCGAGATGGACCATTTCCTGTGGGAACTCGAGCTATGACTTCCAGATCCACCAAATAAATCTCAGATTAAGATTCCAAATGAAACCTGCCTCTGGCAGATAAAAAATGTCAAGATGATATAAACAGTAAAATTCTAAATTAGCGAGGTGTTGCAAGGCGACTCGGTGGATGAGGGGGTCTGTTTACCCGTCCTCCTGTATCACAACTATACGAGGCATTCATCAAATGTCACACTTTCATCATATTGGAGGCATCATTAAAACTGTTTGGCTAAGGACCTTGAAGTGTTTAAGCAGTAGCTCAAAAGTATATTTGTGCAAAGTAGAAGAATAAATTTACATATCAGCAGCAGCTCATAAGGGATGGGTAAATATTCTGTTTATCTCTCATTGTAATTCATGTTAGTCTTCATATAGGATTTCGGGCCGTCGTTACGGGCTATATGACATTATTGCATAACTTTCAAGGCCACAGAGGATGGTATTTTCTTCAGATTCATATTTTTCCCCACTTCAAAATCACAAAAGGCAAAGGCAATCACTTCTACTTTATTTGACGGGGGTTTGGGCATTGCTACACAATAACACCCGAGACGACTGCCTTTAAAAGAGAAATTTAAAAAAACAAACCATGAAAATTTGAGGTCAAAAGCCCTTAGAAAAAGTAAGACGTTTGTTTTTGAGAAGCTTTTTGTTTTCTATGACCATACACACACACAAAAAAAGGCGGGGGGCGGGGGGAGGGAAGAGGGAAAGGTCACCTGTGGTAATAAAGGGCCAATAAAAAAATCACCCAGAGCAAATGGTCTATTAAAGAAGCAGGTGAAATCTCTGATGGGAGCCTCTATTGCACCTCCCCAGAGAACAAGGACTCTGCTTTTTTAATGAAATTTTCTGTTATGTCTTTGCTCTTCTTACCTGTGCTAATGCAGCCCTGTTCTGGTCTTAAACTCGGTACTATTTGGTAATAAAACACGATGAAGGTTTCCTGAAGGAAACAATCAAGCTGGTTACACTGCAAATACTTCTTTTTGTTATTATTCTTTGGACAGTCTCTAGGCAGCAAAATAAAAGGATTCCAGGGACCTCAGTTTTCCTCCCTACAGTCGACAATGGCACTTCCTTAAACCAGAATCTGGTGTGCTCGAGATAGAAAACCTCTCAGATTGGGAAAGGACTGTGCTTTACTTTGTCGGATTCTGCAGCCCTGGCCCAAAATAATGGGTTATGTGCCCACGCAAGAGAAAAAGCCCAAACTTTCAGGAATTAAATGTTCTCGCTCTCACATCGGGAATTTTTACAGAGCTTAATGCCCTTGTGGAGAAGTCACGGATGGTAAAATCTTTATGAAGTCTTATCCTAATTAGAAAAGATCACACTCTTTCCATCGTTTGGAGGAGGAGGAGGAAAAGAAAGATTGAGATTTCACTCAAGGCTAGAGAAAACATTTTCTTCCTTAATATTGCCTGCAGGTAACATCTACTATTTCGGTGGAAGGGTTGCTTATAAAAGCGAGCATTCCTAGCTAAATTTAAAATAAATGTAATTTTCCAGATGGCCTCACAACTAAGAATGTGAGAATACAAAAAGTAGATTATGTTGAAAATAAAAAAAATCTCAACCACAGAATTTATTGATATAGACTCACCTGTTTTGGATACTATTTTAAATAGTTCCAAGTAAACTTCCTTGAACTGTACCTCTAAGTAAAAAAATGAAGGAAACATTTATCTACAAAAAACAATTTCAAAATTCAAGATGTAAATCAAAGATTTTGTGGCTTAAAGATATTTTTTAAAGTCAAATTGAATTTCTTGAGATTTTACTAGCATCAATTTAGGTGTCAAATGAAAAATTCATTCCCCCCCACCCAAATTATAGATTAGAATCTTCCTTTAAAATATATTAATTTGAGCTGTGAAGCGATTTGCAACATTAATTTCAGGAGGGGTTGATGACCAAGTTAGAAACTTAAAAAATTTTCCTTTATTTTGTCACAAAAAGCTCAGGAACGCCCCAGAAAAACTTCCCTCAGATTTTCTAACAAGAGGAAGCAGTGACCTGAGAGTTGAATTTCAGTTTATGGGAATAATTTGAAAATAGAATCAAACGGTGTCAAATGTGGAATTGAAATAAAACGGGTTACATTTATCATAAAATCCTACTAGGGATGTTCACCTTCATATTTAGGAATTTATCAGAGGCAAAAAACATCAAGAGAATTAGATGCTATTGTTTTGTCACACAATGGAACAATACTTACTATTAATGAATATAGCTAAAAATAATACCCTAATTCCCTTTTTTTTCCACGCTTTCACATACAAGCATGAACATTGGTTCTGACTCCCAATATCAGTTCAGTGTTAGTTGTTGAACTTAAGAGTACTGGCTGCAAATAGATGGAAAAAATTAAAAATTACACAGAACTTTCTAAATGGTAGAAAAATATTCACAAGTTACTAGGATGAAACAACCATAATCATTTTAAATGTGACCTAAATGGAACCGAAATTCAATTCTTTAGGATCAAATATGAGTTTATTAGAAGCCAAAAGTAAAAGGATAAAGTATATTGGCAATCGGGACCCAAAATTAGAATTATATGGCAAAGGGCTCGTTGAAACTGTGTCAGCAGATTTATTTTGATTCCTTGTTTCTTCCCTTGTTCCTCCCTTTCTGAACCCCAGATAACACTACGTGGACTATATTTTCGGAGCTCATTTGGTTTAGAACAGTCATAAATGGACTCTTAAATTTGGGTTTTTGTATCATCAGGAGAGAACACAGAAACCAATGAAAAGGACCCCATCTGAAATGTTGGGGGGGTTTTCACCCTTAAAAAGAATTGCTCAATTTTTCCCCAAAGTAAAAAAATTTTGCTTCAAAATTTTAAAAAAATTGCCTACACATTATGAACTTTAAATGTTGACAATGACTCAATTAATTTATTGCCTTTTTTGCCATGTGTTCCTGAGATTATAGCGTGCTTGAAAAATAAAGGGATTTCTTCACGTTTATTAAACCAAAGAAAACCACCCAGCAACCTACAAGGGCCCAGTTACTGATAAAACATTCTGACTCTAGGAGCCTCATGAGATAATAATAATAATACCCACCCCACTCAGCCTTTTCCTTTGAAGGCCCTCACTTTAAACACTGCACTACTTTATTGCTAACCTTCCACCATCTGAATTTTACAATGAGGAGCTATCTGGGTGGGGGAGGAAAGGTGAAACTGGCTGGGAGGGCCAGTTTGGATAGTGGAAGGAGATGAAATTGGCCAGTGGCTACCAGTTGCTAGGCAGAAGGTATTCATTCATTCATTCGAACATATTTATTGGGCGCTTTCTGTGTGCAGAGCACTGTACTAAGCTCTTGGAAATTACAATTCGGCAACAAATAGAGGCACTCCCTGCCCAACAACGGGCTCACAGTCTAGAAGAGAGAGGCATGACATGGAGCTGCTGGTAGAGGTCCCTAGATCTCTCTCTTCCTTCCCGCCATCCTGAGAGCCTCCGAGCTCCCTTGCCAGCCAAGAATCCGGTCGTTACTCCTAAACTTAGGAAGTCTGCCCTTCCCGCTCCCAATCCGTCACCACCGCTTTTGGACACCAGAAAAATCTGAATTTCCCCTTCAAAGAACTGCCTGATGAGGACATCGAGATGATTTCTAGTTTTCTTAGAATGGAGCCTGCCGGGGATGTAAAATGCCACAGCTCCAAATTCTCTTGATTAACACATTCGAAAGACTAGTTTCCTCTTTTATGGAGGACTGAATCTTCAATCCTCCCAGCTTGGAGTTGGGCATTGACTCTGGAAACGAATCAATCCTCGCTGGCCATCAGCCAATAATCCTGAACCATTCTCTCAAGCATTCTTAGATGGTGATGTGTGAGAAGCTACTATCACTCTATTAAACCAGGGCCCGTGATGGTAAACAGCAAATTCGCAGACCTGTTCATTTTTAACCTCTTCTAAGACATACGGATAAAGCTAAAGAAATCTTAAATTCATGCTTCTATCAAAAGATGAAATGTTAAGCCCATTTGCTTTCGAAGGACACGGCTAAACTTAATACTGGCAAAATTAGATTTTACCCCGAATTAATTCCACTGGTTCTGTAGCCTCCGGGCGTGCGATAAAATTACAATGAAATTATACTCGATAAATTATTCGGCATCACTTGGTACTCACCGTCCCTCGATGTCATCCCTGTCACCGCTGACCCCTTGCCCTCGTCCTCCCTCCGGCCTGGAACTCTCTGCCCCTTTGTGTACGACAGACAACGACTCTCTCCACCTGCAAAGCCTTATTAAAATCACATCTCCTCCGAAAGGCCTTCCCCGACTAAGGCCTCATTTCCCTTAGTCCCTCTCTCCCTTCCATAGAGCCGACGTACTTGGATCTCTATCCTTAAGCCCTTGATATTGACCCCATATCCTCTACACTGCTAGCTCGTTGTGGGCAGGGAACACATCTAACTCTCTTGTACCGTACAGTCCCAAGCACTTAGTACAGTACTCCACACGTAGTACGTGCTCAACAAATATCACTGATTGATTGAAACAGGATCTATTTTCAGGTCTGTCTCCCCCTTCTAGACTACAAGCTCCTGGCGGGCAGGGAATGTGCCTACCCACTCCGCTGGATCGTATTCTCCCAAGCGTTTAATATGGTACAGAAGCAGCGTGGGTCAGTAGAAAGAGCCCGGGCTTGGGAGTCAGAGGTCATGGGTTCTAATCCCAGCTCTGCCACATGTCAGCAGTGTGACTTCGGGCAAGTCACTTCACTTCTCTGAGCCTCAGTTACCTCACCTGGAAAATGGGGATTAAGACTGTGAGCCCCACGTAGGAAAACCTAATTACCTTGTATCCCGGCCGGCGCTTAGAACAGTGCTTGGCACATAGTAAGTGCTTAACAAATGCCATCATTATTATATTATTATCATTACAGTGCTCTGCACACAGTAAGTGCTCAATAAATACCATTCATTGATTGACTGAATAACAATGGATAACAAGAGAATGGGTTCTTTTAGCAAATTAATGTTTTGGGGATAAGGATCTCCACTCATCCACTTGAAAATTGACTTCTCAACTCCTTACCCATATCTCTTAGAATTCCAGATCAAGATACATAAAATGTTTGCTACATGTCTTGGATTTCCACTGGCATTGACTTCCTAAGCGATCCTCCCTGAATTTATGTAAAAAAAGTTCCTTACCTGGTCAGTAAATTTTGAACCTCCCTGAATTTATGTAGAAAATTTTCTTACTTGGTCAGTAAATTTCAGATGGAATATATTTAATGATTCTAGTCATTTGAAAAGTATCATTCCTCTAACTACCCAGCTTTTACATACAGGGAATGAAAAAACACACAATATCCCACTTCTATTCATTATCACCATCATCGAGATCAATATTTCTTAAACACTCTGGGTGTACTTGGGGTCTGCTTTGTGCAGTACATTGTACAGTGGTCTGCACACAATGAGCACTCAATAAATACGATTGAATGAAAATTAATCAATCGATCAATCAGTGGTCTTTATTGAGCACTTCCTATGTGCAGAGCACTGTGCTACACACTTGAGATAAAATTAGAGAATATGTTCTCTGCCCATAAGGATGGTGAATGGGATTATTTGTTCCATTTTTTTCCCCAGAAAGAAGTTATATTTGGATGGTGTCATTGCGACAAATTTGACATGACAAACTTGCTTTTTCTCTGGAAGCCAAAAGAGGGAGGGGCAGGGTCAGCTACAAGACAGGCAGGGTCCCCAAGCCCGGGCCCATCTCAGCTGTGCTCGTCCTTCCCTCCACCCCCTGCCCCACCAGGGACGACGACGAGAAGGCAGGCACTGCTGTGGAGGAAAGAGACAGAGACAGAGAGAGGGGGACAGTAGTGTGCAAACAACTATCGAGGGTCCCGGGGCCCTAAGGAAGGCACTTTTTGACGTTGGGAAGAAAGAAATTGGAAAAGAAGGATACCGGGATTGCTTTCGTCACTTCCCGCCCATAACCATTCCATTCTCTGAATCAATCGATCTATGGTATTTACTGAGCACTTACTTTGTGCAGGGCACTGTACTAAGCGCTTGGGAGCGCACAACAGAATTAACAGACATGTTCCCTGCCCATAATGAGCTAAGAACGATAATAATAATTGAGGCATTTGCTAAGTGCTTACTATGTGCCAGGCATTGGGGGAGCGCTGGGGGAGATACAAGAAAATCGGGTCGGACAAAGGCCCTGTCCCACATAGGATTCACGGTCTTCATCCCCAGTTTCCAGATGAGGCCACTGAAGCCCAGAGAAGGGAAATGACCTGCCCAAGGTCACCCAGCAGACAAGCGGTGGAGACGGGTGAACCCAGGTCCTCTGACACGCAGGCCCACGCTCTATCCACTAAAGCCACGATGGGCAAGGGGCACCGATAGCCTTCTTGCAGAGCGGGAGGCCGACGGCGGCGGACGTGGGTCGGCGGCAATGGAGAGTTGAGGAATGCCCAGCTCGTTGCCAGTAACTCTGGAGACCAAGCGCACGTTCAGAGCCAGATTAGAGTATCGTGGCCCAGCCAGAAAACGACAACGGGTCATTAGGCGTTTTCACTTCTGCTCACTTGTTATCTCGGTTGTTTACATCACATACCTTGTCCAGTGGCCAAGATGGTAACCATGTGAATGATGACCACAGAAAGCAACTGGACGCCGAGGCCTTAGTCAAAGCTCGGGGAGGAGTCTATTGGAAATACCACCGCTTTTCACTTTAATTGTATGTGATGACAAGGGGTCTTTTGTGTTCACTAGACCTCAATAAATCACAACATACACAGATTCTATTAACGGGAGCGGGGCTAGAAGTGATCTGTCCTCTCTTAAGTTGCAGGTGAGAACAAATGACTAGAATCGTAAACCGCCGATTTAAAATCAATTACATCAGGCAGGACAACAAAGGAGCAAAATTTCCATTTTAATTCCAAAGGAAAATGATGATTCCTTTTAAAGGTTTCCCGATTGAAATTCATAGCTACGGGGGGAAAAAATAAGCCATCTTCTTAGACCCTAAAAAAGCATTCGTGTCAGAAATTAATTTTTAAAGGAAGAAACTCATGAAATTTAAAGGAATTACTTGAAGCTACTCTGATCTATGTAAGTCTCACCACTTGTCTGCAATTGACAGGAAATATTTAATGTATCCTGGGTTAGAGAGTCTGAGTTTTTTGTTAGCCACTACAGAACTGTTAACCTTTTGAACCTTCCTTAGGATATACTGACCCCTAAAGGTTCTAAGTTTTAATAAAACTCTATGATTTTAAAATTCCAGTGCACTGAAAGAGCAACTGATGTTTCACAATTAACTGAAATTCGATAGGGAAAGTTCGCTTTTTTCCAGAGATAGTCAACCACAAATTATTGTTTAAAATTTTTCGGGGAAGACTGCAGGACGCTGAAACATTTCAGTGAAAACCAGGGAATGCTCATAGTTTTACATCTCCGTAAATCCCCAGAACTCTAACTGCATTAAGGAATACACGGCAATCGAACACATGGCCGTTGAAGCGGCGTGGCCTAGTGGATAGTCCCGGGGCCTGGGGGTCAGAGGACCTGGGTTCTAATCCCGGTTCCACCGCCTGTCTGCTGTGTGACCTTGAGTGTATCACTTCACTTCTCTGGGCCTCAGTTGCCTCATCTGGAAAATGGGGATTAAGACGGCGAGCCCCATGTGGGACAGAGACAGTGTCCAACCCGTTAGGCTTGTATCGACCCCAGTGCTTAGTACAGTGCTTGGCACATAATTAGCGCTTAACAAATACCACTGAAAAAATTCAATCCAAGTTGCGGAATCATTTCTTTGTTTCTGGTGGGACAAAAGGCATATTCCGTTTTGCAATGTGTTTGAGCCACTCCCACCACCACCCTGTCTCCTCTTATTTGCGAGTCACTTCACTTTTCTGTGCCTCAGTTACCTCATCTGTAAAACGGGGTTTGATGATAATAATGACGACGATGGCATTTGTTAAGCGCTTACTATGTGCAAAGCACTGTTCTAAGCACTGGGAAGGATACAGAGTGATCAGGTTGTCCCACGTGGGGCTCACGGTCTTAATGCCCATTTTATAGATGAGGTAACTGAGGCACAGAGAAGTGACCTGCCCTGCCCAAGGTCACACAGCTGACAAGCGGTGGAGCTGGGATTTGAACCCCTTACCTCTGACTCCCCAGCCCGTGCTCTTTCTACTGAGTCACGCTGCTTCTTTAAAATTGTGAGCCCCATGTGGGACGGGGACTGTGTCCAGTCTTATTATCTTGTCTTGACCCCAGTGCTTAGAAGAGTGCTGGTGCATAGTAATTGCTTAATAAATACCATTTGAAAAAAAGGGCCCCTAGAATGCCTTCTTCCCTTTGCCTTTTTCCCAGAGCTTCTGGGCTACAGACACCCAGGTGCCCCATATTCAGATGAAAGCCCCCTTAATAATTCCTCAAATGTGCAGGACGCTTTTATTTTTCAAAAGGGTTTTCACATCAACGATCTCATTCTATCCTTGTCCCTGTGAGGTGAGGAAGGCCAGAATTCTTCTCCCCGCTGTACGTGTGAGAAAATCAAAGCCCAGAGAGGTCGCGCCTGACCCGAGCTCACACAGCAGATCGGTGCAAAACCTGAGCCTCCCGACTCCCAAACCCGCGCTCTTTCCACTAGACGGCACTGCCTCCGGTGTAGCCACCCTCGAGTGACATACAGAGAAATAATCTGTCCCTTGAACTAAGGTAGCTAAGAAAAAGAAAGAAGACTGAAGGGAGCATGATGATTTTTGGTCTGCTTTTCTCATTTGAGAGCCCATGTTCAAGAAAACACTCTCAGCTTTTTTTTTTTTTTTAAAAAGAAGATTATCTGGCGGAATAAGTGGCAGAATCTGGGTGAAGTTAGAAAACCGTATATGATACGTTGGACTATAGTTCTAAATCGGAAAAAAATCCCATTTTTTTCAATCGCAAATGGATTTGGAAAACTTCTATTTTGGAAGAACTAAGGGTTTGTTTTCATCTAAAATCTTGCCAGGCCCAAAGAGTTCAGAATGATTAACATTCCCTCTCCTCTCCCCACCAAACACTTCAATATATCGGCAAAAACAAACAGACTTTAGCCAGTACCTTGCACTAGCACGACACCTGAGGTTACGTATTAATACCTTCAAGTCCTTACCTTTTAACCAGTCCTCCAGTCGTCCTCCTGAACTTGTTTGATCTGGCACTGCCGCCAGCTCTCGCTCCAAGATTTTAGAGCTAAAATAAAGCCAACTCTAGATAAATAAACTTAAAACAATATATCGGAACACACCTATACCTTACCTTTGTTTGACAGGGAATTTACAAGCCAAATGATTTAAAATATATATATTTACGCCGGGACAATAAACTCTGTGTATTTTAACATTTGATGCCGAATTGTAGTCCTCAGGAAAAGGCCCTTTTTGTCACATTTTCGAATTTGTCAAATGGCTTCTTTTCTGGCCGTTGCTGGAAAATGCCTTTATTTACCTGACGGGTTAGATTCCCTCAAGTGTCACTGTCGGCGGATGAGGACCCACACGGAATTAGTGTGTCATTATTCAATTAAACACTAATTCAGTGTGTTTCATCCAATACATAATTCTCAAGTTCAAGATTTTGTGGGTCAGATTTAAATTCACTACTCTATGCATTTTCAAACACAATTTCGACTCAAATAAACTGGTAAGAAAAACAAACAGACGCACACCCCGCCATGGCATATACGATTTCACATTAAAACACGCCTTTCCAAATATCGTGCAAGGAGAAATGGGCATTTCAGTAAAGAGTCAACGATGCAAAGCGCAATATAATGATGCAGATGAAGATACAAACCAGTCGCAATTGTTACTTACTAATGTATCTAATGCTCTACGTTTGACAGAGTTATCCTTTTCTTCTTCAATAATCCCATGATACTGAGCATATCACAAAAATCCAAATAAAACTTTCCGCTGAGCAAAAACAGTCGCCTCGAGAGTTTATTGTTTACCCAGGCAGTTATTTTCCAATGACCTTCTGTTGCTTTCATAATTTTTACAATCTCCCAACAAGGATTTAAGTCAAACACCCAATAACTCACAGAGAAACACATTTTTATCTGTTGACCCAACAGCTAGGTGCATTACATGCTTCTCGGGGTTTAGAAAACAATAACACATCTTCACTCCCACAAAAACAGAAGTGCCATTTGTGCACAGAAGCCAAGTATTTCTACTGGAAGGTGTGTTTTAGAACCGCTATAACCAGCCAAGGTCTAAAGCAAGAATAATCGGGGACTTCTCCGACTACTCCGGCAGTAAAAAGGACACTTTTTTCCACCCCACATCAAAACCGGAAAGGTCGCTTTCATTTTTAAGCCTCTTGATAGAAAAAAAAAGTAATTCTGAAAGCTACCGATAAGGTTTCTTTAGGTGAAGACTTTTGGCAAATGCTCGGGAATTATCAGTTTCCCTCATATATATTTGATTTAAATGGAATTGCACTTTATAAAAGCTACAAGTCTGCGTAAGAGTAAAACACGGATGATTTACCTCATATTGGAACCCGAGTTCTTTACAAAAGTCCTCAAATGAAGCCGTAAATCTTCTTCTTTTCCAATTCTCTGTAAGTGTGTTGATTTGGGATTGGCAATCTTTCTCTAAGTTTCTCATTTACTTTTGGATTAGCTGAAAATATAGCAGGTTATTAATATCAAAGAACTATGTTTCAGTCAATGAAGCCATTTCCCTACATATTGCCCAAAAAGGTTAATAATAATCACAGTCTTTTAATAAGAGACTCATATAGCGAGACATGAAGAAAATACCATCTTTAATAACCTCTGGAGTATTTTAAAGCGTGTCTGAGAGGCCTTAATGTGCCTCGTAATATACTATTAAAAACCATAATTTCATCCCTGCACAATATACAGTCATTCTTTCTCACCATTTACCCAGCTAATGAATGCCAGCAATTAGTAAAATGTAATCCCATTGCGCAATCGTTTTAATGCTTTTAGCACTCAGAAAAGTAAACACCAAATTAATACTGCTCAAGCCATATCAGATCCTAGTTGGAAGCAAGCAATTATAGTTCAGCTCCTCAGGTGTAATTAAATGATTGGAATGATTTAGTTCCATAAATGCAAGTTAATTCATAAGCAAGCAACAAATATACTGGGAGTAATTACGAGAAACGTCGACCGTCGAAGTGGGAACGGCTCTTCGAGGTGGCTGGTGTGGGAAAATGCTGCCCTCTGCTGGGAGAATCGGGTCGCCCGCTGGTGGTGGGTGGCTTAAAAGGGGGTGGGGGGTAAAGTGAGTCTCCTTACCCCCCCAGGAGTCACTACCTCCATCCTGGGGTGAAGACTGGACACCCCCTGGGTGATCCTGCGGGCCTCGGTTCTCCCTCCTGTGGAGGTCAGAGCAGGGAACGTGCCTGCTAATCATTAATAATAATAATAATAACGATGATGATGGTACTTGTGAAGCGATTACTACATGCCAAGGACCGTTCTGAGCACCCAAGGTCATCGGGTTGCCCCACGTGGGGCTCACAGCCCTCATCCCCATGTTACGGATGAGGTCGCCGAGGCCCAGAGAAGCGACAGAGTCACCCCGCTGACAAGTGGCGGAGCCGGGATTAGAACCGGTGACCTCTGAGTCCCAAACCCGGGCTCTTTCCACCGAGCCACGCTGCTTCTCTAATTCTCTCCCAAGCGCTCGGTACAGTGCTCTGCCCATATTAAGCGCTCAGGAAATACCACTGAGCGATCGATTTGGGCCCGAGGCGGTGGCGTGGGGCCAAGGTGCGGGACAGGTGTGGAAATGCATTCAATCGTATTTATTGAGCACTTACCTTGGGCAGAGCACTGTGCTAAGCGCTCGGGAGGATGGATGAACGAACTGTGGTACTGGGTCGGTGCTTACTATGGGCCAAGCACTGGGACAGAAACAGTCCAGTCAGACCAGATCCGCTCCCCGTCCTCCACGGGCTCACAGTCCAAGGGGGCGGGAGATCGGGACTTAATTTCCACATTACAGATGTGGAACTGGGGAAGGGAGAAGGGAAGTGACTTGCTCAAGGTCACGGAGCAGGCAGGAGCCAGAGGCGAGATTAGAATCCACCTCTCCTGATTCCCAACCCTGTCATCTCTGTGCTCCGCCTCTCGGCTTCTAAATCGGGCATTCATACATTCAGTCGTATTTATTGAGCACTTACCGGGTGCAGAACACCGTTCTAAGCACTTGGGAAAGTACGATATAACAATAAACAGACACATTCTCTGCCCACAATGAGCTCAATCGATCAATCTATTAATCGATCGCATTTATTTAATCTCCCTCTTGTGCAGGGCACTGAGTTAAGTGGTTAGGGAACTATGACAGAGGTAATTATCCCTGCCGGCTACTGGTAAATACCTATACAACTCAGTGGAAGCTTTTCACAATATGGGAAAATTAAATCCACGATCTTAGGGTTGTTCCCACGAAGGAAATAGTCTTTCTACAGCCTGGTGGAAAGAGTCCAATGCTGAGAATCAGAGGGTCCGGGTTCTATTCCAGACTGAGCTGCTTGCCTGCTGTGTGACCTTGGGTCAGTCACTTAGCTTCTTCGTGCCTCAGTTCTCCGATCTTATAAAATGAGGGCGAAATACCCGCTCTCCCTCTTACTTAGACTGTGAGCCGGCTCCCTGTGGGCTGTCGCTGCGTCCGGTCTCGTCTATCCCGTGCCTATTCCACGTTTAGTATATTGCTTAGCACATGGTAGGTGCTTAGTAAGTACCACAGCTGTTATGATTATTATTATTATATTTCTAGCAGTTTACAGGCCTTGGCCCAGGACAGAATAAGACGGAGACTCATGCCCTGCCAGTAGCAGTGGTTCAGGGAGGACCGAAATCTGTCCCCCTTAATACGTCCGGTCTCAACGCCGAGAAAGCAAATGGGTGATCAACTCAGCTCCAAAACAAGCCCCTCTGTTCTCTTACCATTGAGTGCCAATCAATAATTCAACTTAAACGGGTCCCGGTGGCTTGGGAGATACGAGCAAATCAACCCTGGAAAAAAAATGAATACAGTTGAGTGCCAGAGATTCTGAATCTGAGGATCACAAAATGAATACAGCATAGTGATGGGAGCGAAGCTGAAGACAGAACCAATGAACAGGCTCAAAGAACAGGCTGGAGAGAGTGTGGCCTAGTGGAAAGAGCCTAGGTGTCGGAGGATCCGGGTTCTAATCCCGGTTCCGCCACTTGTCTGCTGCGTGACCTTAGGCAGGTCACTTCTCATCTGTAAAATGGGGATAATGGGGAGATCCCCATGTAGGACATGAGCTGTGGCCAACCCGATTAGCTTGTACCTGTCCCGTGCTTAGAACAGTGCCTGGCACATAGTTAAACGCTTAACAAATATCATTATAAATCAATTTTTTTAAAAAAAACACCACCACTCAAACTTTCTGGATAAATGCATCCGGGAGACTAAGTGTGGTGAAAGGGGGATGAGGAACGGTGAAAGAGGGAACCGAGTTCACAAAAGACAGTGTGTCCTCTACAGTATCGACGCTCAGAGAAAAGACGATTTCTAACAGTCTCCAAGGAGTAGCTCGCATTAGCAAAAGACTCGTTTCCAACATCCACGTTTTCCCTCACAACTAAATTGGGGCTGTCAACAAGGGCACCCCTAATGAAGGAAGTGAAGAAAAACTAGGCAATATATACACTGAAGATTAAATGAGCAGTAAATAAGTGTTGTCAGTTCTCTAGAGCCAAAAATCACATCACAACCTGCGCCTCTATTTACACGATTAAACATGGTCTAACATTAAACAGGGCGAATGTCCACCATGCAGTGAAAATTTCCTGAGTGAGATCTTTAGCATTTTACCATTTTATCTGGTGTCTGTAGGGATATAAAAATCAGGCTTCCGTGACTGAAAAGAAACACTGCATTACAAGACATATATGGTACGTAAATTGTCAAAATGAATAGAAATCATATGGATAAACGGCCCTGGCACTAGATTTAAAATGTACAGCACACTTAGTTTGCCCTTTGATGTCACGCTCTTATTTTTCTATTCAAATCTTGTACACTGTAAGTTAATTGCTTTTGGAAACTACTTATTATTCATGTAAAAATTAATGTGCCAATGTCTTTAAATCCTTTTAAATGCCCATCCATGCATCTTCCTTCTTTAAGTACCAATGAAATCTGTCGGAGCTATCAAGCGCACCTTCGACTTGCGAAAAGTTCTAATAAAGATCTTTTTTCTGATAACATAAGATTTTAATTTTCACCAACTTTACTTAAATTCCATTAATTTTTTAAGCTGCTTTTAATAAATTCACCAAGGAAAAAATTTCAGCCTCCTAGTCTGTCATTTGTGTTCCAGCTGACTTTATGAATATTAATAACAGTGTTATCCTGATTAAATAGGCTTCGTAGGAAATCCCTGTGAATCCTATAGCTCAGACATCTCATTTTTCCAACTCTTTATGAATTTGGATTCAGACATTAAACTGGAAAAAAATCTGAAAAAACAGATTTAATGGTACATTTGCGTATCCCTAAGCAAAAATTAGATGTTCTAATGATTCCGACATTGAAACGGACTGAGCTTCATATCAGGGGGTCCGGCTGTCCGGAAACAAGCAACACATTTCCACATAATGAAAACTTCCCTGATTTTCAGAACCGAGGATTAAGACCGTAGTAAAATACTCGCGTCTGTCCTTTCACTCACCTTAAAAGTAGACAGCATCAGTGTCGGTCTCTCATAGTTTCAAAACTGCTCTCAAATGAAAATACCGAGACTCCACACCGGCAACATTGTTTTTAATATCTAAAATTTCACTGGGCATTTACTCCAGCTCTGACGCTATGACCAGACATTAAACAATTTCAATAAACAACACAATGACTGAAAAGTTCCCAAATGGGATGACAGGGTTGCCATGTAACTGATGTATTTCTCTTTTTAAAAAAAAACCACGTGAAAAGATTTGGAGATTGAATACGCAGAATATGTTCAGCTGGCCCATTCTGCAATGTTAAAATGACTGAACCTATACTGAATTGGCCTAATTAGGACATTATTTCAGCAGTGTGCTGGGCACTAGATTTCTTTGATTAAAATACGTCTGTTTTCCTCGATTTGGCTGCCGTTACTAAGCGAAGCAGAAGACCAACTTTAAAAAGAAATATTGTTTTCACGTTTACATGTAGTGCCTGAATCAGGGCTCCACAGCAAGACTGATGCCTATCTAAAATCATTTCAGAACTTCGCTTGGCCGACAAGAGGGAACAACCATTTCACTGAGTTTATTTTCAAAGTTGAAGATACGTGGGATCATTCCCAAGAGGCACCAAAGTATGGTGTGACTTCCCACACCCAGTTCCCCTTATCCTGTGCTTGTCTGAATTCTGAAGAGGGACGGATTTTGGTCCTGGCAGAAAGAATTAGTAGAAAGGGAAGGGGAGAGAGATTTCCTAAAATGCCAGATTTTCCAAGAGGTCATCCTTGATTGACCGCCACCTTTCTAATCAGTCACTTGCATTTATCAAGCGCTTGTGTGCAGAGCACTGTTCTAAGCACTTGGGAGAGTACAGCATAATGGACAAGTTCCCTGCCCACAACGAGCTTACAGACCAGAGGGGGAGACAGGCATTTATATAAATAGTATTATGAATATAAATAGTGGTGACACCCTATCATCCACCTTGGCCCTCCTGAACGGTTCTTACGAGATGCTTTAGCACCATTTTCCAGATGAGGAAACAGACAGCAGGTCTAAAGTCGCTCAGTGGGCAAGTGGTGGAGGTGGGACCAGAACCTGTGTCTGAGGTCTTTCTATCAGGCCACCCTGCCCTTTCTGAATTTAACAATTTAACTGTTTATGATGGATAATTCCAAATAAGAGACTCATTAAACAGTCCCGCAGCATCTCCCCTTAGGCTATCTTGATCACTTCTCCGATTCTTTGTATAGTATCGATGGTTTCCATTCTCGGTTCATATCATCGCCAGTATTTTGTGAGCACTTCCTCTCGGAAAAGCCCCACACTGGACACCTGTTGTGTGCAGAGGAAGATATCAAGTGTGTGGGAGCATGTTTGGAAGAAGACATGATTCCTGACCTTGTTTACAGTGCTTATGCTGCAACAGGGGACATGAGCAGACATAGCAGTGTTGTCTAGTGGATAGAGCACGGGACTGGGAACCTGAAGGACCCGTGTTCCAATCCAGACTCGGCCACTCGTTTTATGTGTGTGACCACGGGCAAGTCACTTCACTTTTCTGTGCCTCAGTTTCCTCATATGTAGAAAGGGGATGCAATCCTACTCCCTCCTACTTAGAATGTAAGCCCCATGGGACAGGGACTGCGTCCAACCTGGTTATCTTGGATCCACCCCAGTGCTTAGAGGAGTGCTTGAAAAATAATAGTGCTTAACAAATACCACTATCATCATAGATCTATGGCGGGAATGGGTGGGGAGCCACAGATACAGCTGTTAACAACAAAGTAAAAAAGGAAATGGATCAGGAAGTCAGTAAGCATATGAATTAAACTAATGTTCACTTATGGAAGCAGATCAGGTTGGACAGTCTCTGTCTCACGTGGGGCTCACAGTCTCAATCCCCATGTTACAGGTGAGGTAATCGAGGCCCAGAGAAGTCAAGTAACTTGCCCAAGGTCACACAGCAGACAAGTGGCAGAGCCAGGATTAGAGTGCTTAGGACAGTGCTTGGCACATAGTAAGGCGCTTAACAAATACCATCATCATCATCAACCTCTGACTCCCAGGCTCGTGCTCTTTCCACTAGGCCACGCTGCTTCTCTATACACCCACTATCTCTACTTCCTCTCTTCCGGCTCCCTTCTTGACCCTTTGAAGTCCGCTTTCTGCTCCCTTCATTCTCCGGGGACCTCTCTCTCTCTCTCTCTTTTTGCCAAATCTTCTTCTTGCCAAATCTCACCAACTCCACTCCGTCCTAACCCTCCTGGACCTCGACACTGGCTGCCTTCGACACTGTAGACCACTCCCTATTCCTGGAAACACTATCTACCTCAGTTCTACTGACAGCATTCTTTCCTGGTTCTCCTCTTACCTCTCTGGCCCATCCTCCTCGGTCTAATTTGCCGACTTCCTCTGCCTCCCGTTTCCTAAATGTGGGTGTTCCCGAGGGCACTGTTCTAGGTCTCCCTCTCTTCTCATTTTACACTCTGTCCCTCCGGGACCTCATCCACTCCCACTGCTTCACCTAGCATTTCTGTATGACACCCCAATTTAACCCTGACCTCTATCCTCCTGTGCAATCTCACATTTCCTCCTGCCTCCGGGGCATCTCTGCGTGGGATTCTTGCCAGCACCTCAAGCTCGACATGGTCAAAACTGAACGCCTCGTCTCCACCTCCCAAATCCCCTCCTCCGCCTAACTTTCCTAATACAGATGACAACATCACCATCCGCCCTGCCTCTCAAACCTGCAACCTTGGCCTCCTCCCTTTCTTCAGCGCTTACAACAGTGCTTGGCACATACTAAGCACTTAACAAACACCATCGTTATTATTATTTCAACCTCCATATCAGTCTGTGGCAATATCCTGTAGGGTTTTCCACCACAATATTTCCAGGATCCAACCCTCTCCTCATTTATTGGCTATCACGCTGGTCCAGGTGCTTCTTCCCAAATTGACTATTGCATTGGCCTCCTTTTTTTAAGGTATTTGTTAAGCACTTACTATGTGCCAGGCACTGAACTAAGCACGGGGGTAGATATAAACTAATCAGGTTGGACACAGTCCACTTGGGGCTCATAGTCTTTCAATCCCCCATTTTAGAGGGATTAGGGAACTGGGGCCCAGAGAAGTTAAGTGAGTTGCCCAAGTTCACGCAGCAGACATGTGGCAGAGCCGGGATTAGAACACATATCCTTCGGACTCCCGGGTCCGCGCTCTAGCCACTAGACCACGCTGCTTCAGCTTCTCTCTCACTTCTTACCTTCAGAGTGAGGGAAGCTCTCTGCCACCTGGATCATTTTTCTAAATCCTTCAAAATGCTCAACTCGTTGCCCATTCTTCTCCACTATCAAGCAGAAACTCATGACCATTAGTTTTAAAGCTTTCAATCAGCTCTTTCCTTCTTTCTTTCCTATTCTCTTCAACTTCACCCCATTTGGCATTCTCCATTCCTCTCAAGCTCACCTTCTCACCGTGTCTCATTCTCATCTCTCTCACTACCAATCTCTCATATCCGACAGACCAAATATCTCTCCACCTTCCTTCTGAAACCACATATTTCAGTTCAGAGTTTGCCAAACTGCAACTTGGCAATTCTGTGCCACCTAAAGATCTCAAATAGTCTCTCTCTCTATTCAAGCATTTATGCATATATTTTTAATAACTCATGTCCAGAACTCCTTTTCAGTCTTCCTCCCTGTTCAGTTGCAAACTCCTTGAGGACAGGGAGAGGTCTAACAATTCCACTGAACTCTGCACACATTAGGTATTCATAAACAGTGTTGATTGATTCAATAATGTGTACCACGCATTTCCAGTCTTCAAGGAATTTACAACTTATTGGGGGAGACAAGATATTGATAAATATACATTAGGTGAGATAATGAGAATACAGATAACTAACAGAGCCAAATAAATACATGAATAACCAGTCAAATGAAATTCCATGAATGACATGATGGCTGATAAACTGGGGGAGTTTAATTAATCTTTTGTAATTTATTAAGAAAGCAGTACGGACCAGTGGAAAAAGCACAGTCCTGGGAGTCAGAGGATCTGGGTTCTAATTCAGCCTCTATCACTTGTCACAACTTCTTTGTACTTCCATTTCCTCATCAGCAAAATGGGTTTCGATACCTCTTCTCCCTTCTTCTTGGAGGGTGAGCCTCATGTGGGACAAGGACTGATCTCTCTTGTGTTTACTTCAGTACTTAGTATAATGTTTGGCATGTAGTGCTTAACAATTAGCACAATTATTGTTATTCTTATTCAGGACATTATTTCTGAGAGGGCGGTTCTTGTTAGCTCGGTGAAGACTCTCAAAAGGATTTTTCTCCATGCCTCTCCAAAAAGGTCCGGTCTTGGGCAACTGCTCTAGGCTTCTGTGAGTTGGATGGTACTTTCTTCTGAGTTTTGGCCTAGTTAGATAACAGAAATTTCCATAAATTGGTTCCATTGAAAAGCTAAGACTGAAGCCTGAATCTGTGAGACTATCTTCATCTGACTGCAACTCTGTCTAGAAGCAAATCATATTTTGATATTTTCTCCAGTGATTTAAGTAGGGAACTTCTTCCATTAGCTCTGCATAGCCCATTGCACTTCAATTAGCTCTCTTTATTCACCCCTCCCTCAGACTCACAGCCTCACCTATGTATATAGCCATAATGAAATTTATTTATATGAATGTCTGTCTCCTCTTCTAGACCGTACGCTCACTGTGGGCAGGGAATGTGTCAGGGAATGGGTCTCCCAACTCCATTCTTGCAAGCACTCAGTCCAGTGCTCTGCACACAGTAAGCGCTCAATAAATATGATTGATTGGTCAAAAAGAGTTACATTATTTCTGGGTTAGATGTGCTGAACTAAACATTTGGTAAATCTTTCTCTCTATACACACACACACACACACACACACATATATATATATATATATATATACACACATATACATACATATAGTCAGTTTGTTCATAATACGCACTTTCACTACGGTTTTTGGAAAGCACACTACTGGGGAATTAGGGAACGTCCTTCTAACATTGCCTATCTGTCTGGATGGATCGAAATGCCATGTTGGAGGAAACGGCTGTGTTTACGTATGTGTCGTTGGTTAAGGCATATGTACGATAATGCAGGTTTTCCTTAACATGTGGTTTGTCAAGAATGCAATCCCAATGTTCTCGGACAACTGGTGGTATGTATAATAAACATATTCGAGGGTTGTATACTCAATACAGATATTCCTGTATTTACACTGTATATGATATATACCCTATATAAACTCACTGTCACTAGCATCATCTTTAAACTGAAAGGAAACCCTGTGTGTGTACATACATGATGTGGAGCCTAGGTGCACATTTATATTTACCCACACAGAGCTTTAGCCGATTTAAAGACGATGCTAGTGGCAGTGTGATATAACACACACGTGTGATACCATGTGCGATTAAAGCAAGAGAGGAGGCTCTTTCGGGTTAGCTTTAGATGAGTTCATTAAAATTTTATTGCATGAATAAGCAATTGTGGTTACTCCTTTGATGAACATTTTGGTCCGGGTCATAAAGAGTAAAGCTTTCTAACCTTACAGTAGTGTGAGGTTAAAATGGATGCACTTTCACAGCTCAGGTGAAAAATTCAAAGTAAAAAAATAACAGTGAGGAGGAAAAATGGAACAGAACGTAATAGGCTGAGAAAAGGAAAAGCAAAAGGATACGGACAAATGTCTTTTGCCCTACAGGTCCCCTAAACTGTGTAAGTCTGATCGTTTGATCAACCCGTCGATCAACTGTATTTATTGAGCGCTTACTGTGTCCACAGCACTGCACTAAATGCTTGGGTGAATACGGTACAGCTGCTCGTTGTGGGAATGTGTCAGTTTATTGTTATATTGTACTCTCCCAAGTGCTGACTGCAGTGCTCTGCACACAGTAAGTGCTCAATAAATAGGATTGAATGAACGAATGAATGAAAAGAGTTGGTAGATATGTTCCCTGCCCACAACGAGCTTCCAGTCTAGAAGGTCCAAGTCTGCCCGGCCCGGGGTGAGGCACAAGCCATAGCAACGGAGTCTTCCGCTGGACATCTGGACCCAACCCAGCGGCAGATGTGGCCACTTCTCAAAAGAGCATAGACTCTATGTGACTGTAGACTGCAAACTCTAGATTGCAAACTCCCCTCTAGACTGTAAGCTTGCAGTGGGCAGGGAATGTGTCTACCAATCTGTTACATTGGACTCTTCCAAGCGAACGCTTAGTATAGTGCTCTGCATACAGGAAGTGCTCCATAAAGACCTTTGATTGATAGATTGTAGATTCTAGACTGCAAACCTCTCTTTCTAGACTGTAAGCTCCTTGTAGGCAGGGAACATGTCACCAACTCTGACATACTGTACTCTCCCATCTGCTCGGTGCCATGCTCTGCACACAGTAAATGCTCAGTCAATAGGATTGATTCGTTGGTAGATTATAGGTTCTAGACTCTAAGCTCACCTTTAGACCATAAGCTCCCTGTGGGTAGGGAATGTCTCTACCAACTCTGTCATACAATACTCTGCACACAGTAAGCGCTCAATCAGTACGATTGACTGTCATATTGTACTCTCCCAAGTGCTTAATACAGTTCTCTGCACGCAGTTAGTGCTCAATAAATGTCACAGTTTCAACGATTGACATGTCATAGGTAGATTCCTCCATCGGTGGTTCACCCCTGCCCGGTCTTTTACCGGCTCTCTTTGCCGACCTCGGTGGGGGGTCACGGAGGGACATCAAAACCGGAGAAGCGTCTAAGTTCGTCTGCGTCAAATTGAGTGCTTTTACCATTTTGCGGTCCTGACGGCGTCAGTAACCAGCGGAGGGTTTGGAATGTCAGCGGGGCGATGTTTGCGCAAGACATTTAAGTGTCAGCTTCCAATGACACTTCCACGGGGCTCTGCAGTGTACCGATAAGGAAGTAAAGCTTGAAATCTAGCACTCTTTTCTGAGGGTTAATTAGATACCAGGATCTTCTAAAATATCCTGAAACGTTTTGCCCCAGGCCAAGCTAAACTAAATCGCTTAATCTAGGAGGGTACAGTATATGAAAACAAAGTTAGCTTATAGAATAGTTTCCCCAGGGAACAAACAGCCTGTTTTCTCAGGATCCGTGCGGATGCCAAGTTCTGATGCAATGACACACTCCCTCGCACAAAGGCTCGCATTCCCACACAACCAATAAAAGAAGCTGTTGGCAAATCAAAGGCGCGTAAGTATTCCGAGCGAATTAAATCAATCTCCGATGACAATTAGTATGTACAGTCCCTTCGATTCAAAGAGGGCAACAATGATCACAAAGCACTTTTCTAAAATGAATAGACTGCTCTTTCCACAGTGAGCGGTGTGATTTTTGATCTTATACGGTTTCTCTCAACAGCCATCAATTTTTCTTGAGTGTGAAAAAAAATGATCACCTAACCATAGTTTCTTGCAGCCTAACAAAATAAGGAAAGATGTCAGTGTAAATAAGCACAAACATTTGAACTTTTTTAATGAGCTGGCTGTTAATGGGTGTGCTCGTGTTTGGGGCAGTTGAGACTGATTTTTCTACTTTTGCAGGTCTCTGTCTTAGAAGACTATACTTGTCTAAGAGAATAACTGCAATAATGTCAGTATTGTATAGGAAGAAGGAATACAACAGATATATATCTATATATATCTATATAGAGAGAGCTATATATTTTAAATGCAATGCTATTCCAATAAACTTAAACATTGTATCTAATTACCATGTACAGTCAGAATATCACAGCATTTCAAAATATGATTGTAATGAAGTAAAAAAAAAATGGGGGTAAGGTCCCCTCTTTGTCACTTTTCAGAGGACTGGGGGAAATGAAGCAAAACAGTTCTTGGTGAGTAAATTTACCACTTAGCTTGTCATACTAACATGTTGTATATGTAAAAATAAAATAAAAAGGGCAAAGGAGTAAGCGCCTTGTGGGCAGGGAACTTCTCTCTCAAGCTCTTAGTACAGCGCTCGGCAAACAATAAGCACTCAATAAATACCGCTGATGGATTGACCGAGTGACCGGAAGCCATTTAAGTATGCGGCTAGCCAACGATCCACGTTGGCTACATGTATCGATACACGTTCACGAGGCCTGAGAAACGAGTGCAGATAACGAAAAGTCCATTTTATCCTGACTTTTCTGGTAGAAACGTAGCAGGTTTGAAAGTTAGATGGAAACGGTGGGAAAGCCAATTGCAACAGACTAACTTCGAGTTTTCATGCGCAGCGATTGTTTCTTTTCTTGTAGGTCGGGTTTGGGTGTGTGGGAGTGTCTGCTGGTGGGAACGCTACAGTTCTGACTGCTATAAAATCCTTTTCAAGTTAACTGTGTCATAAAATGAATCTGAGCCACGGGAAAGAACTCTCCAGTTGGTGCCTTCACATGTCAGAACAAAATGCAGCGGGAAGAAGGGAAGAAGTGAGAATCAGCCTAACGAGAAGCAGTATGGCCTAATGGTTAGAGCACAGGCCTGCGAGTCACAACGACCTGGGTTCTAATTCAGCTCAGCCATGACGTCTACCTGCCAGGCAAGGATTAGAACCCAGGTGTCCTGCCTCCCGGGACCAGGATCTGATCCAGGAGGTCAAGAGCAAATAAGAAACGTGAGCATATTTCTCAGGGAAAAAATGATAGGAATAATGAGGAACGTTTGCCTTCTTTTCTCAGCAAATGCAGCCTCTGCTACTAACACTTTTCAGAGGCCCCTGTCTCTGACAACGGAATAGCAGGAGGCCTATGAAAAACAAACTAGACCCTGTTATCCTTAGCAAACATTTTCCTCACGGAAGTACCCTGCAGCAATGTCATCTAGCACTCAAACAGACACCAACCACTGAATTTCTTGGGCTCGACCTTCTCCTTCTCAGAATCTACATCTGAGTTATTTTCAGTGACTTTCATCTGCACTCTTTGAAACTCCTTCTTCATGTACAGGTGTTCAGTGAGTCACTCCCGGCCCCGCGATGAAGGCGGCACGACCTAGTGGCTAGAGCACGGGCCTGGGAGTCAGAGGACCTGGGTTCTAATCCTGCCTCCACCACCTCTCTGCTGTGCGACCTTGGGAAAGTCACTTAACTTCTCTGGACCTCAGCTACCTCATTTGTAAAATGGGGATTAAGACTGTGAGCCTCATGCAGGACGGGGACTCTGTCCACCCTGTTTGCTGTCAACTACCCTAGTGCTTAGCACAGGGCCTGGCACATAGCGTTAAACAAATACTACAGTTGTTATTATTATTATTAGTAGCAGCAGCAGTATTATATCGACTCTTTCCCTGGACAATACAGGAGTCTCGATGGCCACTTAGACTTTTCACTATCAAAATAGACTTAATAAATAAAATATTCAAAAGAGAAATCGCTTCAAGTTTCACCCTAATTTACTATGAATGATTTGGGGTTTGGAATCGGGTTGAATCAGGTAAAATCCTTCAATTCCATACCCTTCAGACCTGTGTTAATCCATTGCATTACCAAAAGAGTCAGTAAATTACTTCACATCATGATGGGCTGTCACTATTTGGGCAGAAAAACAGCTATTTAAATCTCGTTGAAAAACACCGTTGGATAATTGGGATGCTGTAACTACGTGATATTTCCATCATCTATAAAGACACAAATCAAATTGGGAAGATAAATGGTCTTGCTTTGTTAAAACACCTTTTCACAGTGACTTGAAAGAAAAGTAGCAAGATCAATGGCGAACTTAAACAAAAGTGCATATGTCATACGTATGAAAAATAGATCACCTGGCCCAGGTACCTGAATAGAAAAATTATGATTCATTAAAGAAAAATTATCCCCTTAAGAATTCAGCAAAGGACATTTTCAGGTGGAGTTCAGACAAGTTTAAGGTCAAACAACAGTCAGAAATTTTAACTTGCATTTCAGATCTTTTAAACTCCGGTTTGCATATGTTTTGCCACGAATTTGCTATAGCAACAGAAAAAAGCAAACTGAATTTTTTTTCTTCTCCTGAGGAAGCAAGGACTGCCTACTTCAGCATCAGAAAGAGTCAAATATCTAGACCTATGCACAGAGAAAACAAGGGAATTGAACCCTACAGTAAACCTGCTTAGAACCAGCTTTTGAAAATCAGGTCCTAACATATCAGCTGTTTTATTGTACTCTCCCAAGCGCTTCATTCAGTGCTCTGAACATAGTAAGTGCTCAATAAATACCATTGATTGACTGAGTGCCAGATAGATAAATTCAGAAGTGCAACAAGAGGCTTCAAAAGTGCTCGGATATAGTTGGGAGGATTTCAACCATAAATAATAAGAGTAAATGGACCTCCTAACTGTACAATTTTTTTAATGGTATTTGTTAAGCGCTTACTATGTGTCAAACACAGTTCTAATCGCTGGGATAGATACAAGACAATCATGTTGGACAAAGTCCCTGTCCCATATGGGACTCACTGTCTAAGTAGAAGAGAGAACAGGTATTGAACCCCCATTTTACAGTTTAGGGAACTTAGGCAAAATAAAAAAATAATCAAGGAAAGCTCCACGGAGAAGGCTGGATTAGCTTGTATAATGGAGGTCTGGCAAATTCTCCAATAACCCATTATGAATTTCTCTTTACCCAAGTGGTTCACGTATGGACTGCATTAGCACTGGGAAGTAGCTTGGTTTAGTGGGAAAAGCACGGACCTGTAAGAAAAGACCTGGGTTCTAATCCCGGCTCTATCACGTACTTACTGTGTGAACTTGGACCAGTCGCTTAACTTCTCTGTGCCTACGTTTCTTAAACTGTAAAATGGGGGTTCAATACCTGTTCTCTCTTCTACTTAGACAGTGAATCCCACATGGGACAGGGACTTTGTCTAACCTGATTATCTTGTATCTATTCCAGTGGTTAGAACTGTGTTTGACACATAGTAAGCGCTTAACAAATACCATTAAAAAAATTGTACGGTTAGGAGGTCCATTTACTCTTTTTCCTATCAATCCATCAATCCCATTTATTGAGAGCTTACACTGTGCAGAACACTGTGCTATGAGTTTGGGAGAGTACAACGTAACAGAGTTAGTAGACACATTCGCTGCTAACGATGAGCTTCCAGTCTCCTCCCATTCTGAGGTGATGAGACTCTGACCTCTAAAAACTTCCAGAAAAGGACACTCGCTAATGGGCCTCAATAGATAATTCTACTTTTCAAAGCTCTTACCATCTATATCTAATCGCAGTTTCCCTGAATGTGCTTTAAGCTCATTCTCTCTGTTCTCAAGAGAGATGGAGAACAGCTAGTCCTAAGCACTGTAGTGCTGGAAAAGGGAGCTGGAGCTTAAGAAAAGGGTAGGCTACCAAGTACTCTGCTTCCCCTCAAAATTTCGATCAATCCTATTTAGTCAATCAATGGTATTCATTGAGCTCTCACTACAGGCAGAACACTATACTAACCATTTGGGAGAGAATAATACAACAGAATTAGCAGACACGTTCCCTGCTCATGACGCGCTTAAGGTCTAGAAGGGGAGATGGACACTAGTATGAATAAATAATTTATAATATATAATTTGAAAATAGTTTCAAGCACCAAATTAGGCTCTGCTGTGCATTTTCCATCATCTTTTATGGTTTATGTTGTTTACCTCAGAGGTCCAACCGAGTGAAAGAGGAGTCAGTGTCCTTGAAGAAAATCAGAAATGACTGTAAGATTTTAAAAGTAAATCAAAGCTCTCGAGCACTCTCTGAAAGTTTGGGGGGTTGGAGTTGTGTGCATAAATATAGGGAATATATTTTACTTTCCACTAATTGCCACATAAAAGTATCATATGACACATTTACTTTCATCGCAAGTCTCCCAGCTTATGACATTTTGGTAAGAAGGGGCTGATTTTTGCCATCTATCAAGGGGAAGACTCATTGTCCATTTTGAGTATGTTGGGTAGTTTTCCTCTCATCTTTGCCTGGGATAATTAACATTTTTGAGTTATGCTTTTTCCACAGAAGAATGTAGAGGTGGCAATTCTTCGCCATTTCCCTTAACGGCAGAGGATTGAACACTCCTATCTTCCCTTCCCTCTTCCCAGTGCCCTCGGAGAGAGAACTCCAGAAGGACAACCAAAATAGCTGAGAGAAGCGTTTCTTAATTGGCCGCCCTCGTCTTTTACAGTCCGCCAAGAGGGTATTTTGGTTTGGCTTTTCGCTTTCTAGTGATCTGTTGATCCACGATGACTTACTGAATCCACGTTTGGCATTGGAAAAAATAAGGGTCTCAGATTGCTTGAAGCTTACACACACAGTTCTGCTCCTTTACATTTCCTTTTTCCCACTGAGGTAAATAAAGCCTTCTTTGCTGGACTTTTCTTTGTATTAGTCTAGTCGGTGTGTTACTTAACCTGGTTTTCTAAGAGCTCACGTGTTTTGGGTTGCGGGCTTTACTTTATCCTTTGTCCCACGTTACCGCCGTAGCACACGGTGAGAGACTGTGAGCCCCATGTGGGACATGGACTCTGTCCGACCTGATTAGTTGTACCTACCTCGGCGCTTAGCACAGTGCCGGGCACATAGAGCGTAAGCTCGTTGTGGGCAGGGAATGCGTTTACCAACTCAGTTACAATGTTACGTTGTACAGTGCTTGGCGTACAGTAAGCACTGAACAAATACTATTATTATTATTTCTCTCCCAAGCGCTTAGTACAGTGTTCTGTACAGTCAGTGCTCAATAAATACAATTGATTGACTGATAAGCATAAATACTATTAAAAAAAGAGAAGTTCCTGCCCATGAGAAGCTACCACTCTTGCTTGCTTTATATGTTTCCTTTGTAGCCTCTGCTCCTCGACTCAATGGCTACTCGTGTCCCCGTCCGGCTCAGGCGTGAGCCCCCTCTGCAGCCAGACTCACCCTAGGGCTGACTCGGCTCCTTGTTCAGTCAATTGTATTTTTTGAGCGCTTACTTCGTGAAGAGCACTGAATTAAGCACTTTGGAGAGTAAAGCGTAGCAATAAACAGCCTGCGCACAATGAGCTTACAGTCTCCCACAGCTCCCCTGAGGGCTCCAGCTTCTCCGGTGCCTCTACCTCCCCATAATCAATTAACTGTATTTATTGAGCCCTTACTGTATGCAGAGCACTGTACTAAGCGCTTGGGAGAGTACCATATAACAGAGTGGGTAGACGCATTCCCTGCCCACAACAAGCTCACAGTCTAGAGGGAGAAACTGTTCCTCTTTCTTGTTCTTCCTCCCCGTCTCTGCTACTCCTTGCTCAACCGACCAAGCAGTGGGAGGAGCTGCCGTTAGTCATGGTTACTCTTCCTTAATTATTTTCTTTCATGGTATTTGTTAAGCGCTTACTATATGCCAGGCACTCTACTAAGCACTGGGGTAGTTACCAGCCAATCGGATCGGACACAGTCCCTGTACCACATGGGGCTCACGGTCTTAATCCCCATTTTACAGATGAAGGAACTGAGGCCCAGAGAAGTGAAGGGACTTGCCCAAGGTCACAGCAGACAATTGGTGGAGCTGGGATTAGAATCCAGGTCCTTCTGCTCTCCAGGCCCATGCTCTATCCTCCTGGCCACCAGTCCCCTTCACCTGTGTGTGTGGGTGTCTCCATGTGAGTCTGTACATGTGTGTCTTGAGTACTTATTTCACGGTTGCCACACGAATGAATGTGGATTCGTGAAATGGAAAGGAGATGACTGTAAAAACCATAATAAAGGAAAACCCTCTTCAAAAGAGGGACGATATGGAGAAGCACATAAAAGGGATAGAGTTAGGGTATCACAAATAGCTTACACCTTTCAAAAATACTTTCCAACAGAAAACAAACTCCCTTATTTTCCTATTAGGGTAAATTCCTCATTTTGGAAAAAAACAACAAAAAAAACAACTACTTTCTGTCAGACTGCTGTATGTTCTGGGTTTCAAAAAAAGGATTATAACACAATAGGAAATTTAACACTGAAGTACGAAAATGCATTCAAAAGTAAAATCATTTGAACCAAACTGAAATTTTACACAGCTATAATCGCCTTTTTTGTCTCTCTCATTCCCATTATGGGCGGAGGCAGGGCTCAAGTCACATAAATCAGAAGAAGAACACAGAATGACTAACTCTCTGAAAATCTGTCCAACTCCAGATATTTTGAAACAGCTCTCAGGGTTTATAAACTGTACTGAAACGGAGCATGTTCATTTCTGAATGTGTGTGAGAGAGAGAGGAAGATATGCTAGGCTATTCCTTCTCTAAACTGACGAACAGTTGAATTATTTACAGACAGAGGAGGGTGTTGTTTTTTTTTTTACCTAATACTGTTGACTTTATTTCTAACCATCAGTTTAACCCCAGATACATGAATGAGCGGAACAGAACTGAACCACCGATACGGCCACGAGTAGTCAGTGAAGTTGATTAGTATAGATGGGAGGTAGGAGTAGTAATAGAGAAGCAGCATGGCTCGGTGGAAAGAGTCTGGGCTTGGAAGTCAGAGGTCACGGGTTCTAATCCCTCCTCTGTCACTCGTCAGCTGTGTGACTTTGGGCAAGTCACTTCACTTATCTGGTCCTCAGTTCCCTCATCTGGAAAATGGGGATGAAAACCGCGAGCCCCAAGTGGGACAACCTGATTACCTTCTATCTCCCCCAGCGCTTAGAACAGTGCTCGGCACATGGTAAGCGCTTAACAAATACCAACATTATTATTAGTAGTAGTAGTAGATTTAGTCATAGCAGCAGCCGCAATAATGGTATTGAGTCCTTATTGTGTGTAATATCCCACATGAGATGCACGAGATGCGCTCCCTGCCCTCGCGGAGTTTATACTCCAATGGGAGAGTCAGATCTAAAAGTATTTTCAAATCAAATAAGAAGCACCACGGCCTAGTGGAAAGAGCATGGTCCTGAGAGTCATGGGACCTGGGTTCTAATGGCTCTGTTGATAATAAGTATTATACTTGTGGTATTTATTAAGCACTTACTATGTGCCCAGCACTGTTCTGAGCGCTAGTGTGTGGACATAAGAAAATCAGGTTGGGCTTAGTCCCTGTCCCACAGGGGGCTCCCAGTCTTAATCCCAATTTTACAGAGAGGGAATTGAGGCACAGAGAAGTGAAGTGACTTGCCCATGGTCACACAGCAAGTAAGTGGCGGAGCCGGCATTAGAACCCACAACCTTCTGGCTGTTTGCTGAGGGACCATGAGCAGGTCGCTTTACCTCTCTGTGCCTCAGTTAACTCATCTGCAAAATGGGGATTAAATGCCCCTCCCTCTGATTTAGACTGTGGGCCCCATGTGGCACAGGGATTGGATCCAACCTGCTCAACTTGAATCCACACTAGCACTTAGAACAGGGTTTACTAATTACCATTAAAAAAAATCAAATATAAGGCATGACCATTTAGATCCCTGGCAGCATTAACTTGAACACCACTGTTGCTTCTTGGAGAGAAAGCTTTTTCCGCCAAGATCTACCGATTTTAAAGAATCTCACAAAGGGTGTGGCTATCAAAAAGAAAGATAATGTGTGAACAGATCTCAACTGAAGTTTTTAGTTTGACATGATTCTAAGGGGCAAATTAGATTATTCAGCGTGGTACAGTGGAAGGAGCGCGGGCTTGGGAGCCAGAGTTCATGGGTTCGAATCCCGGCTCCGCCACTTGCCAGCCGTGTGACTCTGGGCAAGTCACTTGATTTCTCTGTGCCTCAGTTACCTCATCTGTAAAATGGGGATGAAGACTGTGAGCCCCACGTGGGACGACCTGATTACCTTGTATCCCCCTGCGCTTAGACCAGTGTTTGAGAAGCAGCGTGGCTCAGTGGAAAGAGCACGGGCTTTGGAGTCAGAGGTCATGGGTTCGAATCCCGGCTCGGCCACTCGTCAGCTGTGTGACTTTGGGCAAGTCACTTGACTTCTCGGTGCCTCAGTTACCTCGTCTGTAAAATGGGGATTAAGACTGTGAGCCCCACGTGGGACAACCTGATTCCCGTGTGTCTACCCCAGCGCTTAGAACAGTGCTCGGCACATAGTAAGCGCTTAACAAATACCAGCATTATTATTATTATTAGATAAAAATGGAGAATGTAGGTTTTTGAATGTTTATGTGTTTAGTTGATTGTGTTGGGCATTTTTAACTATGGCATAGATTGTTGTGATTTTTTTCTGACATACTGCTTGGTGAACAGTTTTTTGAATGTAATTTTATACATCTGTACTAAAAATACACTGCAGAATTCGGACTGGAAATTTGCTAGAACGAACACTTAGAGAAGCGGCTAAGGTTTCTGTGTCAGGCAGGCCAGGACTTGCTTGGAAGTTAGTGTCCTGGCCCAGGGAACATCTTTATTTTGAAGTAAAGTTACCCAAAGTCTTATGTCCACATAAAATTCCAATGTGTATTGAGCTCCCCAAGCCCTTTTTAATGGTATTGGTTAAGCACTTATCACTGTACTGAACGCTGGGGGAGATACTAGCTAATCAGGTTGCACACAGTCCCTGTCCCACATGGGGCACACAGTCTTAATCCCCATTTTACAGACGAGGGAACTGAGGCTCTGAGAAGTGAATTGACTTGCTAAGGTCACACAGCGGACATGTGGCGGATCTGGGATTAGAACCCAGGACTTCTGACTCCCAGGCCTGGGCTCTTTCCACTAAGCCACTCTGCTTCTCGACAAGAACCCTATTGACAAGAACCAGAAACGACAACTCTACCTCCTGCCCTCCAGGTCTTCGTGAGAGAGTAGCATGACACAAACCACTAGCACTGTAATTAATTCCCACTTGTCTGGCCGGGGTTTGTCCGCCATTTGACGGGAGATTCCGTCTGTATCATCACCAGGTGATGGACAAGCCATGTAGCCTAGTGGATAGAGCATGGGTCTTGGAGTCCATCACTCCATCATTCGTCGCTTCACTTCACTATTGCCTCATCTGCAAAATGAGGATTACATTCCCCTTCCTCCAATGTGGGGCAGGGTTTGTGTCCAACCTGATTGCCCCATATCTACCTCAGTACTTAAAACAGTGCTTGGCACATAGTGAGCACTAAACAAATATTATTATTATGAGCATCCAGATGAGATTCTCCGTGGGCTTCACCTACCTTCCCCAGCCACAGGTGTGTGCGGTCTCAGAGGTGCTTACCCAGATTTCACCCTATCAATACGATTTCCATCGCAGTGTTGGAAACCTCTCCTTACCCAGTTGTTCAGCACGGTCTTTGTTGCCTTTTCTTATTTCGTCCTTCACAAGATCTCTCCCCTCTGATCACTCTCCGGAGGTTTTTCTTTCCCATGCTGGTTGTTACTGAACTGAATCTGCCTCAAGGTGAATCAGACTTGGTGTTGTGTGTAGACACCTGTTCTTAGATGAGGTTGGAGGTGTGTGTTCAAAGGAAAAAGTTCTGTTTCTTAATCTACGTTCAACAGCACTTTCAGACTTTTCTATGTATGAGCTCTAATTGAAACATCTGTGCCGCCTCAGAGACCACAGGAAATCATTTTCTTTTCATAGTCCTCTTACAGAGCAGTGACCGTCAATTAGACAAGCGTCAGGAGGGACTGAGTTGTTTTTGTTAATATGAAGTTGTGAGGAAATGAAATTGCCTTTATTTAAATGGGAGTTGAATGCTTGGGTCTGGATTTGGAACCTTTGGTAATTCCTCCCCTCTCAGTTCTCCGGGATGATGTCTGCTGGAAAAAGGGTTCCTCGAGGGCAGAAAGGGCTCCTGGGGAAACCCAGACTATGGGATTTGCTACATCCCACATGGAACAATTGATCCCACCAACCAATCAATAGTATTTATTGAACACTTACTGCGTGCAGAGTGGCGGACACTGGATCAGAACCCAGATCCTCCGACTCCCAGGCCCGTGCTCTTTCCACTAGGTTGGGCTGCTTCCCTTTTTTTTTTTTGCATGGTTCAGCTCCTTGAAAGTGTGGCTGAACTGTAAAGGGTAGTAACATGGACTAGTTTTTCCCACAGACCTACACAGAGTGAGCTAGATTTTTTTAAAATATATTTCATTCATTCATTCAATCATATTCACTGAGTGCTTAGCACTTGGGAAAGTACAATACAACAGTAAAGAGTGATATTCCCTGCCCATAGCAAGATTGCAGTCTAGAGGAGGGGGAGACAGACATCAATAAAAATAAATAAAATTACAGATATGCACATAAGTGCTGTGGGGCCGAGAGGGGAGAAGAGCAAAGAGAGCAAGTCAGGGCAAGGCAGAAGGGAGTGGGAAATGAGGAAAAGCGGGGCTTAGTCTGGGAAGGCCTCTTGGAGGAGATGTACCTTCAATAAGGCTTTGAAGAGGGCGAGAGTAATTATCTGTCAGATCTGAGGAGGGAGGACGTTCCAGGCCAGAGGCAGGACGTGGCCTAAGGGTCAGCGGTGAGACAGGAGAGATGGAGGCACAGTGGGAAGGTTAACACTAGAAGAACGAAGTGTGTGGGCTGGGTTGAAAGAGGGAGAGAGAGAGAGGGCAGTAGCTAAATTAATGTTCTTTTGATTCAATAAATAAACAAACGTTCTTTAGCCTGAACACACAGGCCCGGAGCTAAACACATGGAGGAGTCAGAGCAGCCCCGAGAGTGGATAAGCAGTGGGGAGATAGAGCCAGAGATATGGAGAGTCCAGGGGAGAAACAGACAAAGTCAGAGAAAGAGAGCAAATCGGCGAGAGATGAGAAAGAATCAAGCAGAAACGAGAGTTTTTTACAGGTCTGTCTATCCTCCCAGGAGGGTCTAATTCCTAAATGATTCTGGGTCATATGTGACTTCATGCTTAAGGGAAACACAGTTCCCAGAAACTTCTGCTTCCTTGAGTCACAGTTCTATCTTCCATCCGGACCTGCATGTTTGCACACCCAAGCGCCACCCATCCTGGATGGAATTTCTCCACCTGGGCCCGTCTGTTCCCAAGATGCCCATTTCCTTCTGTCGCCGTCAGGTCGTGCAATGGTACCGAATTCACTCATTGGCACTAGGCCATGTGTCGGGGCCTTGATTTCACAGAGAGCCATAGAGCAACAACCGATCTGACTACCGACTACGATTACGAGAAACAGCGTGGCCTAACGGATAGAGCCCGGGCCTGGGAGTCAGAAGGACCTACGTTCTAATCCCGGCCCCACCACTTGTCTACTGTGCGATCGTGGGCGAGTCACTTCGATTCTCTGGGCCTAGTGACCTCATTTGTAAACTGGGGAATAAGACTGTGAATCCCAAGTGGGCCAGGAACTGTGTCCAACCTGATTATCTTGTATCTACCTCGGTGTTTAGAACAGTGCCTGGTACATAGTAAGTGATTAAAAAATACTATAACCGTCTAACCTGCTAACCTCTCTCTGTACCTTGATCTCGTCGCCGCCTACCTCTCGCCCACACCTTGACTCTGTCCTGGAACGCCCTGCCTCCTCATTACCAAGGGATAATTACTCTCTCCCTTCAAAGCCTAATTGAAGGCACATCTCTTCCGAGAGGCCTTCCCTGACAAAACCCTCCTTTCCTCTTCTTCCACTCCCTTCTGCGTTGCCCTGACTTTCTCCCTTCATTTTTCACCCTCCCACTTCCCTGCTCCACAGCACTTACGTACATATCCGTAATTTATTTATTTATACTAATGTCTGTCTCCCCGTCTAGACTGTAAACCCGATATGGGAAGGGAATGTGTCCATTTATTGTTAAATTGTACTCTCCCAAACGCTTAGTATAGTGCTCTGCACACAATAAGTGCTCAATAAATACAATTGACTGACTGACCATAAAAAAAAGGACTTGGCAGTCAAGAACTTTAGCTCACTAAGACCCGTGGTCTGTATCTAAGCAAGAGGAATCGTGGCCAGGATTTCTCGGCCCACGATAGCTGCCATTTCTTTAAGTCCCCTCTTGGCTCAATCTCCGTCTGGTTTTATAGCACTGCCTTAAAAGCAAACATCCTGACCGAGTAAACAGAAAAAAACTCTACAACTGACGCTTGAAGTTACACACATGCATACGTGGGACCTGGCGTAAGCTAATGAACCCAGCCAATCAAACCAGAGAGAGCCAGTCGGATGCCGCTTTACAAAGGTTGCCCAGCCGTGGGCACAATTACTGCCCCGTGGAGGTTTGACGACTGAGGTAGTTCGTATTCTAGGAGAGTTGGTGGGGGAGCAAATGGTTTATTCTGGCTGGGCTTCGGGAAATATTCAGAGCGCAGTTCTACCGATTAATCAATGGCATTTAATGAGCACTTACTGTATGTAGAGCTCTGTACTGAGCACTTGAGAGACTACTACATAACAGAGTTCCCTACCCACGAGGAGCTTACAGTCTACTGGCGGAGACAGACATTACTATAAATAAATGGAAAGTAGCATGGCCCGGTGGAAAAAGTCCGGGCCTGAGAACCAGGGGACCTGGTTTCCAATCATGATTCGACCACTCGTCTGCTGCGTGACCTTGGGGGAGTCACTTCATTTCTCTGTGCCTCCGCTTCTTTAACCGCAAAATGGGGGTTCAACACCTGCTCTCCCTCTTAATTAGACTGTGAGCCCACGTGGAATATGGATTCTGTCCAACCTGATACACTGGTATTGAACCCCAGCTCTTAGAACAGTGCTTGGCACACAGTAAGTGCTTAATGCCATAAAAAATAATGAATTATGGATACGTACACAAATATTATAGAGCTGAGGGTGGGGTGAATATATAGGATTTAAAGGGTGCAGATAATAATAGTAATTATGGTATTTGTTAAGCGCTATGTGCCAAGTACTGTTCTAAGCACTGGGGTAGATACAAGATAACCAGATGGTCCCACATGGGGCTCACAGTCTTAATCCCCATTTTCCAGATGAGGTAACTGAGGCACAGAGAAGCGAAGTGATTTGCTCAGGGTCACACAGCAGACAAGTGGCGGAGGTGGGAGATAGAAACCACGTCCTCTGACTCCCAAGCCTGGGCTCTTGCCACTAGGCCACGCTGCTTCTCACGCAGATCCGAGGTAATAGGTGATGGAGAAGGTGGGGAAAAGAGGGCTTCGTCGGGAAGACCTTTCGGAGAAGGAGATGCGATTTTAGCAAGGCTCTGAAAGTGGGAAGAGTGGCGCTGTGCTGTATATGGAGCTAGGGAGGGAGTTCCAAATCAGAGGGAGGATGTGGGCGAAGGATTACGCTAAATTTCTGGTCATCCCCTAGGATTCTGTCTTAATCGATCAGCTTTTGTGGGGACTTATAAGAGGACAATTGCCCTGCCGTTAAATAAAGACCTTGGTGAGCCAGTCAGCGGATCAATCGAGCGCACTCACAGGGCACCTATTCCGTACAGGGCCACTGTACTAACCACTAGGAAGAGTAAAGTCTTAGAACAGCGCTCTGCACATAGTAAGCGCTTAACAAATACCAACATCATTATTAAAGTCAAATTAATAGACACACTCCCTACTTGCAGGGGAAACTAGAGTGAATCCAGACTCTTAAGATCCCCGAGTTATTCAGAGCTGTTAAACCGTGGGATTTCAACAGACGTCCACGCCAAAGACCCGGTGCTACAGCCAGAAACCAAACGGCAGTTCCGGGGAAAAGGACGTCAAACGATAACGACAGTGGTGGTCTCTGTTAAGAGCTCACTCTGTGCCAAGCACCGTCCTAAAGCGCTGAGCTAGATAGAAGATAATCGGACGGGACACGGTCCCTGTCTCTCATGGGGCTTACTCCCCATTTTCAGTTTAATCCTCACACTACAGATGAGGAGACTGAGGCCAAGAGAAGCTAAGCGACTTGCCCAAGGTCACCCAGGAAGCAAGGGACGGAGCTGGGGTTAGAAGTCAGGTTCTCTGACTTGCAGGCACATGTGTGCTCTTTCCATCAGGCCCTGCTAGAAACCAGTTCTGGTTTGTTGGGGCACTGAACTCCGGGGAGAGGCGATCTAGTTTCCCATCAGATCACACGGTCTTATGCAAACCACATCGAGGCCGGTAAATGAACCTTCCGCTGTGAAGGGGCCCTCTGATCTACTGGGAAAGGAAACTGCTGACTTAGCAGGAGATTGGCAAATAAGGGATTTGTGTTCCCTCCCCGATTTGGAAGTGTACTCCCTCTCCCTTCTGCATTGCTGTGCCTTTGGATAATAATAATGCTAGTTATGGTATCTGTTTATAATGACGATGATGGCGCTTGTTACGTGTTTACTATGTGCCAAGCACCGTTCTAAGCGCTGGGGAGGATACAAGGTGATCAGGTTGTCCCACGTGGGGCTCACAGTCTTCAACCCCGATGGGGTAACTGAGGCATCGAGAAGTGAAGGGACTTGCCCAAAGCCACCCGGCTGACGAGTGGCTGTGCCGAGAAGCGCTTACTATGCGCCAGGCACTGTTCTAAGCGCCGGGGTAGACGCAAGCTAATCGGGTTGGACACAGTCCCCGTCCCACGTGGGGCTCACAGTCCTCACCCCCATTTTACAGACTAGGTGAGGCGTAGAGAAGTGAAATGACTTGCCTAAGGTCACACAGCGTCGGGGAGTCGGAATGAGAATCCAGGTCCTTCTGACTCCCAGGCCTGTGCTCTATCCACTAGACCACGCTGCTTCTATACGCAGAGCACTGTACTGAGCACTTGGAAGAGTACAACAGAGTTAGCAGACACACTCCCTGCCCACAATGAGTTTACAGTCAAGAGCGGGAGACAGACGTTAATATAAATGATTTATAATATACAGTTTAATCTTACATTAAATTACTACACGCTTGGGAAAGTACGATAGAGGAAAACGCAAACCCCGCCCAAAAGGAACTTAAAAATCCAGTGGCGGGGAAGACAGAAAATAATTTACAAACGGGAGGAAGAAGTGCGAATGTGAGCCCGTCACTGGGCGGGGATTGTCTCTATCTGTTGCCGAATTGTACATTCCAAGCGCTTGGTACAGTGCTCTGCACATAGTAAGCGCTCAATAAATACTACTGAATGAATGTTATTGTTTGTTAAAGGACATGTACAAAGTACAGTGCTCTGCACATAGTAAGGGCTCAAGAAATTCAACTGAATGAATAAATGAACGAAAAGTGCAATGGAAAGTAGAAAGAACTAAAGTTCTAAGGTGGTGCGGTGGTAGCGGAGAGGATTCAGCCCCCGGGGGTGGGAACGGAGAGGGAAAATACAATTAATTAATAATGTTGGTATTTGTTAAGCGCTTACTATGTGCAGAGCACCGTTCTAAGCACCGGGGTAGATACGGGGTCATCGGGTTGTCCCACGTGAGGCTCACTGTCTTGATCCTCTTTCTACAGATGAGGGAACTGAGGCACAGAGAAGGTAAGTGACCTGCCCACAGTCACCCAGCTGACAAGTGGCAGAGCAGGGATTCGAACCCACGACCTCTGACTCCCAAGCCCGGGCTCGTTCCACGGAGCCACGCTGCTTCGAAAGGAGGAGGTGGGATTTCAGGAGAGCTTTGCAGTGGATCAAGGAAGGAGTTGAAAGAGAGGCAGTAGATGAAGTTAGTGTAGATTCTCCCTCTCTAGACTGTAAACTCATATGTGCAGGGAATACGTCTGGTATCTTGTTGCAGTGCACTCTCCCAAGAGTTTAGAACAGTGCTCTGCACACGCTAAGCGCTCACTAAATACGATCTGCCGAAAGACTGACTCAAGAGCCGACTTGCTCAGAGGGAACCAGAGAAGAACGCTCCCGCTCTCCCTACCTGCCGGAAGGGCCCGGGAAAAGACCAGAGGGAGGACCGACGCCACGAGAGGAAAGGTGAAAGAATGAGACGTTCTGTTTTCACCTTTGCGATCGGTGTGTGGGCTGCCGGTGAGACTCTACGCTTGACAGAAAAGCCACGAGCCCCTCGGTTGCTTGACAAGACAAGCCGTGAGCCTGAATGGAAACGTTCGGCTCAGATCTGGCTGACGACTGACACCGCGCAGATTGTGGCAGGCTTTCACTGATTTCGAACCCGGCTCTTCGCTTGCTGGGGGTGAGATGGGGTCGACTGGGCTTCGAGGGAGGGAGGGACTCAAGGGTGGTTTTTCCATTCCTTTCAACATCCTAAAACTCTCCCCCCATTAAATGTGGCCGTGCTTGACCAAGACCCAGGTTCCACTGCACAGTTCTGAGGAAAAGAAAATTCATTCATTCATTCAATAGTATTTATTGAGCGCTTACTATGTGCAGAGCACTGTGCTAAGCGCTTGGAATGAACGAGTCGGCAACAGATAGAGACGGTCCCTGCCGTTTGACGGGAAAATCACACCACGGAGGTATCTGGAGGTTCTTGATTTCGTCTTCCGCCATAGGGTCCCCAACCTGGGGAAGCAGCGTGGCTCAGTGGAAGGAGCCTGGGCTTCGGAGTCAGAGGTCATGGGTTCGACTCCCGGCTCTGCCGCTCGTCAGCTGTGTGACTGTGGGCGAGTCACTTAACTTCTCTGGGCCACAGTTCCCTCATCTGTAAAATGGGGATTGACTGTGAGCCTCACGTGGGACGACCTGATGACCCTGTATCTCCCCCAGCGCTTAGAACAGTGCTCTGCACATAGTAAGCGCTTAACAGATACCAACATTATTATTATTATTAACTTTCTGACCGCTTTATGGTCATTCCACAAAATGGTCCCTTCAATCCGAATGGGTCAAGGTACCTATCCCAGAGAGGTGAGACGTCCTCACGATGAAATGTACATCGCCTCGATTCTATTTATTTGCTATTGTTTTAATGAGATGTTCATCCCCTCGATTCTATTTATTGCCGTCGTTCTCGTCTGTCCGTCTCCCCCGATTAGACCGTGAGCCCGTCAGAGGGCAGGGACCGTCTCTGTGTGTTACCGATTTGTCCATTCCAAGCGCTTAGTTCAGTGCTCTGCACATAGTGAGCGCTCAATAAATACTATTGAATGAATGAATGAATGAATTTCCACTGGGGGAAATGATGAATCAATTGATTAATGGCATCCGTTCAGTGCTTACTGTCTGCGTGGTACTGTGCTAAGCACTCGGTAGAGTACAATGGAAGACTCAGACCCCATCTCCATCCTCAGAGAGCTCGGGAACTAACGGATCGATGGAACAGAACAGTGGGAAACCAGAAGCGGGGAGGCCTAATGGAAAGTGCCATGGTCCTGGGAGTCAGAGGATCTGGCCTCCAATTCTGACCTCGCCCTTCGCCCGCTACGTGACCTTGGGCAAGTGGCTTCATCTCTCCGTGCTTCGATCCATCGATCACACCGATCGACCAACGGCATCTATTGAGCACTCACTACGTGCAGCGGACCGCACTGAGCACTCGGGAGAGTACGACAGGGTCGATAGACATATTCCCTCGGCCACGTGGCGCCTCAGTTTGCTCATCCATAAAGTGGGATTAAATATCCGTCTCCCTCCCCTTCCGACCGTGAGTCCCACGCGGGACGGGGACTACGTCCGGTCTTGCGTCCACCCCAGCGCTTGTCGCAGAGTAAGGACTTCAGAGATACCGTAAGAATAGTTGTTATTATCGGCACCGCAGTGAAATCAGTCGATCGATCGTATTTATCGAGCACTTACCGTGCGCGTTAAGAGCTTGGAAGAGTCGGTAGACACGTTCCCTCCCCACAGCAAGTCTAGAGGGGGAGAAAGACGTGAATATAGATAAACCAATTACGGATACGGACACGAGTGCCGTGGGGCTGCCAGGGGAGTTAATGAACGGTGCAATCCTAAGAGCGAGGGTGACGGGGAAGAGAGTGAGAAAAGAGGAAGACCTCTGGGGGAAGATGTGCCTTTAATAATAAATTGCTATTATACTTTAATATTTAGTACTTTATCATTACAATTATTAGTAGTATTAGTGTCGTTGCTGGTACTGTACCTGTGAAGCGCTCACTACGTTCCGAACGCTGTTCTAAGCGCCAGGGTAGATACAAGCAAATCGGTCTGGACACGGTCCCCGTCCCACGTGGGGCTAACGGGCTTTATGCCCGTTTTACAAAGAAGGGAACCGAGGCCCAGAGAAGTGAAGGGACTCGCCCGAGGTCACACGGCAGACACGTGGCGGAGCAGAATTTGAACCCTGGTCCTTCTGACTCCCAGGCCCGTGCTCCAGCCGCTAGGCCACGCCGACCGCGTTTGTACTTCTATTCCTGGAAGGGAGGTGGATCTTTCTCTCATTTGGATTTTCGAGTGGCTGAGTCTCCGAGTCAGGGACCCCCACCCTCGCCTGCTGAAAGGGATTATCCTCTCTTTTACAGTTTGCAGTGGGCTCCTTACTACACCACCTGAAGAAGCAGCGTGGCTTAGTGGAAAGAGGCCGGGCTTGGGAGTCAGAGGTCGTGGGTTCTAATCCCGGCTCCGCCACTTATGAGCTGCGTGGCTTCCGGCAAGTCACTTCATTTCTCTGTGCCTAGGTTATCTCATCTAGAAAACGGAGATTAAGACTGAGTCCCACGTGGGGCAGCCTGGTTACCTTCTACCTGCCCCGGCGCTTAGAACGGAGCTGGGCACGTAGTAAGCGCTTAACAAATACCATCATCATCACCGTAAGCCTGTAAGCCCGTCAAAGGGCAGGGACTGTCTCTGTCGGTTGCCGATTTGTGCATTTCAAGCGCTTAGTACAGCGCTCTGCACCTAGTAAGCGCTCGATCAATACTGTCGAGTGAATAAGCCAGCCAAATCACAAACTATGTATTAGAAATGTCTCGTTTATATTAATGTCCATCTCCCACTCTAGACTCTAAGCTCGCTGTGGGCAGGGAACGTGCCCGCTAAAACTCTGTAGGATCGTACTCCCCCAAGAGCCCAGCACGGTGCTTTACGTAGAATAAGTGCTCGATAAAGACTATGCATAGTAAGTGCTCAATAAAGCGCTCACTGGATTGATTGATTGTAAGCTTGATAAGGGCAGGGACCGTGCCGGCTAATTCTGTCGTATCGTACTCTCCCAAGTGCTTAGTACAGCGCTCCGCACATAGTAAGCTCTCAATAAACACCATCGATTGATTTACCATCATTTCCTTTTGAAGAAAACTTTGAGTTTACCTGGCTATTAATCACCTTTGCAAGCGTTGGGGTAAACTCAAGGGAATCAGTGCCGGACACACGGCAAGTCCTGAATATCATAATTATTCCCTCCAGACTGTAAGCTCACTGTGGGCAGGGGATGTGTCCGTTCATTGTTCATTGGAGAAGCAGCATGGTTCAGTGGAAAGCGCACGGGCTTGGGAGTCAGCGGTCGTGGGTTCGAATCCCGGCTCTGCCACCTGTCAGCTGCGTGACTGTGGGCAAGTCACTTCACTTCTCTGTGCCTCAGTTACCTCATCTGTAAAATGGGGGTTAAGACTGTGAGCCCCACGTGGGACGACCTGATTCCCCTGTGTCTACCCCAGCGCTTAGAACAGTGCTCTGCACATAGTAAGCGCTTAACAAATACCAACATTATTATTACCATTATTGTTCTATTGTACTCTCCCAAGGGCTCAGCACAGCGTTCCGCACACAGCAAACGCTCAATAAATAGCACCGATCGAGTTATTCATTCTCAACAATAGCCGACGATCCTCTAACACCTGGGATGACTGAGTACGTGACCCGTTTCCAACATCCTAAGGGAAAGAAATGAATACCGTGCAATCTCTGCCCGTCGATGCAAAGACCAGTGTAAATCGCTTCCCGGGGCAGACGGAGTAGTGAATGACGTGCTTTCCGAACGGGAGAGCCTGGGCCCCGATAACTCAAAAACAAATGCGAGGAAAATGTCAATCCAGGGTCCAGAAGGTCAGAACGAGGCTAGGGGAAATACAGATCTTCCTAAGTGAATCCTGGAGAGACGGTAATTCACGAGGATTATTCCAAAAGCTGCCGATCTGAACGGCTAATGGGCAGAAGGTGAATGAGAGAGGAAATCCGCCGCCCTATTTTCGGTTTTTCCGAGCGGAGGGCGTCATTCTAAGCCCGTCTTTAGCAGCGGTCCTAGGAATGGTGTTTACCGAACACCTACCATATGCAACGTACTAAGCGCTTGGGAAGCACAGCAGAACCCCAGAGCATGTTCTCTCCTGACAAAAAGCGGATACTCCACCTCCCATTCAGTCAGTGGTGATTACTGAGCACCTACCGTGTGCTGAGCACTGTACTGAGCACTTGGGAGAGTGCAACACAATGGAGCTGGCGGACGCATCCGCGGTCCATAAGGAGCTTACAATCAACCGATGGTATTTCTTGAGCGTTTACTGTGTGCAGAGCACTCGAAGGAAAATTCAATAGTATTTATTGAGCGCTTACTAGGTGCAGAGCACTGTACTAAGCGCTTGGAACGGACAAATCGGTGCCAGATAGAGACAGTCCCTGCCCTCTGACGGGCTCACGGTCTAATCGGGGGAGACGGACGGACGAGAACAATAGAGTCCCCTCTACACGGAGAAGCAGCGTGGCTCAGCGGAAAGAGCCCGGGCTTGGGAGTCAGAGGTCATGGGTTCGAATCCCGGCCGGGCCCCTCGTCAGCTGTGTGACTGTGGGCAAGTCACTTCACTTCTCAGGGCCTCAGTTACCTCATCCGTAAAATGGGGATTAACTGTGAGCCTCACGCGGGACAACCTGATGACCCCGCATCTACCCCAGCGCTTAGAACAGTGCTCTGCACATAGTAAGCGCTTAACAAACACCAACATTATTACCCTGGCAGTTCACTGTGGGTTGGGAACACGTCTACCAACTCGGTTATATTGTTAGAGTGGACTTTCCCAACCGCTTAGCATAGTGCTCTGCACACGGTAAACGCTCAAGAAATACCATGGATATGTTCCCTGCCCAGAAAGAGCTTGCAGCCTGGGGGAGCAGGGAAGTCATCATCTGCTTGGGATAACGGTTAGAGCATTAGAGGGAGTTAGAAGGACCTGGGTTCTGATCCAGCTCTGTCACGTGCACTGTGTGTGACCTTGGCCAGGTCCCTTAACCTCTCTGGGCCTCAGTTACCTCAACTGTAAAATGGGGATTAAGACCGTGAGCCCCACGTGGGACGGGGGCTGTGTCCAACCTAATTAACTTGTATCCACCCCAGCGTTTAGAGCAGAGCCCGGCACCCCGTAAGCACTTAACCAATACCATGTATAGCATATCCACACACTGAGGTTGGGCAAAAATAAATTTAGATCTTCGGGCCCTCCCTGTGGAACCAACGGCATAATATAAGATCTGAATGATTTTCACAGGATAGAGAGAGCGTTTCGTCGGAAATCGTTTACCCCCCGATACAGATAAGCCAAGAAAAATATGAGAACACCTTCAAACCTTTATTTTGATGCATTCCACGTTAAGCTCCTTAAAGCGAAGTTGTAGGAGTGGAAAGTTTAAGTTCCAAGACTTTCTGGAAACTCTTACTAAAATGCTTTAAGAAAATTGTTTATTTTGGAATGGGGCAAGGCCTTTGAAGCGATTTTTATTCTCCTAACAGGTTGTTTGGATAATTGAGATGGTTGTTCCTTTTTACTCTCAGACATCAGTAGAAGTATCCTTTTTCTTAAGCGAACGGGTAAGACGTAAAGGAAATTTTTTAATAGTTCCATTATCAGTTGAGCTCCTTCCTAAGAGAAGATATAATGAGCTCACTGAGTTTGGAAACGTTGGATTTCCCCCAAATCCTGAAAAGGCTGAGATAATAATGTTGGTATCTGTTAAGCGCTTACTATGTGCAGAGCACTGTTCTAAGCGCCGGGGGAGAGACAGGGTAATCAGGTCTCCCCCATTTTACAGTTGAGGGAACTGAGGCCCAGAGAAGCGAAGTGACTCGCCCACAGTCACACAGCGGACAAGTGGCAGAGCGGGGATTCGAACTCATGACTTCTGACTCCCAAGCCCGGGTTCTTTCCACTAAGCCATGCTGCTTCTCATGGCTCAGTGGAAGAAGCAGCGTGGCCTCGTAGGAAGAGTACGGACCTGGGAGTCAAAGGACCTGTGTCCTAATCCTGACTCCGCTACCTGTCTTCTGCGTGACCTTGGACAAGTCGCGTCTCTGGGCCTCAGTTCCCTCATCTATAAAACGGGGATCGAGACCGGGAGCCCCACGGGGGACGGGAACTGTGTCCAACCCGATTACCTCGTATCTACCCCAGTGTCGAGAACAGTGCTTGGCACAGAGTAAGCACTTAACAAATACCACAATTATTATTATTGTTCTGTGTGATCCCGGGCGAGTCACTTAACCTCTCGGTGCCTCAGTTCCCTCCTCTGCGAAAGGGGGACTCGATACCTAGTCCCCTTCCCCATGTGGGTCTTGATGATCTCGAACCTACCCCGGCGCTCAGTACAGTGAGAAGCAGAAGTTAGAGAAGCAGCGTGGCTCGATGGAAAGAGTCTGGGCTTGGGCGTCGGAGTTCATGGGTTCGAATCCCGGCACTGCCACTCGTCAGCTGCGTGACTGTGGGCAGGTCACTTCGCTTCTCTGGGCCTCAGTTCCCTCATCTGTAAAAGGGGGATTAACCGTGAGTCTCACGTGGGACAATCTGATGACCCTGTATCTCCCCCGGCGCTTAGAACAGTGCTCTGCACATAGTAAGCGCTTAACAAATACCAACGTTAATTACAGTGCTTGACGCATAGTAAGCGCTTAACAGATAACGCCATCATTAGTACTGTCATTATCAGGACTTGTGTCGGACCCAATTATCTCATGCCTACACAGAAGCTTAGAACAGTTCATGAGACGGAGCTCAAGAGCATCAGCGTGGCTCAGTGGCAAGAGCTCGGGCTTGGGAGTCAGAGGTCATGAGTTCGAATCCCGGCTCCGCCACTCGTCTGCTGGGTGACTGTGGGCAAGTCACTTCACTTCTCTGGGCCTCCGTGACCTCATCCGGAAAATGGGGATTGAGACTGCGAGCCTCACGTGGGACAACCTGATGACCCCGCATCTCCCCCAGCGCTTAGAACAGTGCTCGGCACATAGTAAGCGCTTAACAAATACCACCATTACTATTAGAGAAGCAGCGTGGCTCAGTGGAAAGAGCCCGGGCTTGGGAATCAGAGGTCATGGGTTCTAAGCCCGGCTCGGCCGCTTGTCAGCTGGGTGACCGTGGGCACGTCACTTCACTTCTCTGGGCTTCTGTTATCTCATCTGGAAAATAGGGATTGAGACTGTGAGCCTCATATGGGACAACCTGATCACCCCAGCGCTTAGTACAGTGCTCTGCACATAGTAAGCGCTTAACAAATACCAACATTATTATCATTAAGTGACTTGCCCGGGGTCACACAGCCGACACCTGGAGGAGCCGGGATTAAAGGCCAGGCCCACGTTCTTTTCACCAGGCCACGCTTCTTCTCTAAAATATTGCGGAGGAAGGCTCGTGCGATCCTGTCGGGGGGGGAGAATGGGCAACGCGAGACTTCAAAAAATAGAGCAAGAAGTCAAGGATGACGATAAGGTTATGGAGATCTGAGACGTAGACGTTGGCAGGGTTGTCTCGTGACTGGAAAGTGAGGAGGAGTGGAACTGGGAGGGTGAAACCGTTCCCGACCACTAAGTTATAGATACTCTATTACTGTAGGGAAAATATTGCCAGAAAGCAATCCTCTTTGCCAAAAATAAAGTAAAAAGCCAAACAAGCTCGACAGGAACGGCATAAAACACGAATCGAAGGATGGCTAAGGTGTCAGAAGAGCCCGGGCTTGTTCTGGCAACCAAGTGGATGGGGTTGATTAGGGAAAAAAAAAAATCACCTTTTCCCCGTTTCCTCTCGATGTTGAACCGATCTGCTTCCACCCATGTGTTGTCGGTAGATGAAAGAGCTCGATTAGACCGGAAGCCCGTCAGAGGGCAGGGACTGTCTCTATCTGTCACCGATTTGTCCATTCCAAGCGCTTAGTACAGTGCTCTGCACATAGTAAGCGCTCAATAAATACTATCGAGTGAAAAAGCCCATTTTCAGACATCAACGCCCACGACCGTGGCTCAGTGGAAAGAGCACGGGCTTTGGAGTCAGGGCTCACGAGTTCGAATCCCAGCTCTGCCACTTGTCGGCTGTGTGACTGTGGGCGAGTCACTTCACTTCTCTGTGCCTCAGTTCCCTCATCTGTAAAATGGGGATTAAGACTGTGAGCCCCACGTGGGACAACCTGATTCCCCTATGTCTACCCCAGCGCTTAGAACAGTGCTCGGCACATAGTAAGCGCTTAACAAATACCAACATTATTATTATTATTATATCTAAAAGGAGACTTTTACACTTCAATCGATCAATCGGTCGTATTTACCGGGTGCTCGATGTAATACAGAACACCGTATCAAGTGCTTGGGAGAAGCAGAGTGGCCTAGGAGTGGGAGTCGGAAGGACCTGGGTTCTGATCCTGGCTCGGCCGCCGACTGCGACCTCGGGCAAGCCACTTCACTTCTCTGGGCCTCAGTTACCTCATCTGGAAAACGGGGATGAAGAATGAGACCCCGTGTAGGGCAGGGAGTGCGTCCAACCTGACTAACCTGTATCTACCCCAGCGTTTGGCACACAGCAGGTGCCTAAAAAGTACCGTAATTATCAATGAAGATCACTGGCAGGCAAGTTCCCCGCCCACAGAGTTTACAGTCTAGAGGAAGCAGTGGATTATAGAAGCCGTGTGGCCAAGGGGAAAGAGTCCGGGCCTGGGAGTCAGAGGACCTGGGTTCTAATCCCCCCTCTGCCACTCGTCCGCTGTGCGACCGTGGCGGGTCATTTCACTTCTCTGAGCCTCGGTTACCTCGCCTGCAAAACTGAGATTAAGACCGCGGACGCCACGTGGGACAGGGACCGCGTCCAACCCGACCGTCTTGTCATCGCCACGGCGCCCAGACCAGTGCCTAGCACGCAGGGAGCATTCAGCACGATAAGCGTCGGATAAACGAAGCAAGCGTGGCTCGGTGGAAAGAGCACGGGCTTTGGAGTCAGGGCTCATGAGTTCGAATCCCAGCTCTGCCACTTGTCGGCTGTGTGACTGTGGGCAAGTCACTTAACTTCTCTGTGCCTCAGTTCCCTCATCTGTAAAATGGGGATTAAGACTGTGAGCCCCACGTGGGACAACCTGATTCCCCTGTGTCTACCCCAGCGCTTAGAACAGTGCTCGGCACATAGTAAGCGCTTAACAAATACCAACATTATTATTAACATTATTAGGTCATGGGTTCGAATCCCAACTCTGCCGCTTGGCAGCTGGGTGACTGTGGGCAAGTCACTTCTCCGGGCCTGTTACCTCGTCTGGAAAACGGGGATTAAATGTGAGCCTCGCGTGGGACCACCTGATGACCCTGTATCTGCCCCAGTGCTTAGAACAGTGCTCTGCACATAGCAAGCGCTTAACAGATACCAACGTTATTATTTTTATGATTAATAACAAGTGAATGAGTGAAATACCGTTTCTAAAAAAATTGCAGATTTCCCAAAGGAGAGCTATCGCCGCAGCAACGGTGGAAAGAGTCGTCTGAATTTGGCGATTTGTGGATTTTTAATAGTTGCTGAATAGAGGGCATCCCTCGCTCATTAATCTTAATATCATCTATTAAAAAGGGAAGAATTGATTCCTGCTTGCCCCTAGCGCCATCTGGCGGAACGACAGATTAAAGATTCTCCTTCGGGGAGCGAGTGCGGATTTTCCACGGCAGCTCCATAATAATAATGATAATAACGTTGGTATCTGTTAAGCGCCTACTATGTGCCGAGCACTGTTCTAAGCGCTGGGGGAGATTCAGGGTCATCAGGTTGTCCCACGTGAGGCTCACGGTCTCAATCCCCATTTTACAGATGAGGTCACTGAGGCACCGAGAAGTGAAGTGATTAATAACGTTGGCATCTGTTCAGCGCTTACTATGTGCCGAGCACTGTTCTAAGCGCTGGGGGAGGTACAGGGGAATCAGGTGGTCCCACGTGAGGCTCACGGTCTCAATCCCCATTTTACAGACGAGGGAACTGAGGCCCAGAGAAGTGAAGTGACTCGCCCACAGTCACACAGGGAGGTGAGATCCTATCCAAGAATGACGGTGTGGCTGCAAAGACTTCCGCACGACCCACGCTCCTCTGTGCATTGCGCGTGCGACAGTCGTTGCTCGCCGCATCGCCAAGCAGCAAGATGGAGAAGCAGCGGGGCTCAGTGGAAAAGAGCCCGGGCTTTGGAGCCAGAGGTCGTGAGTTCGAATCCCAGCTCTGCCACTTTGTCAGCTGTGTGACTGTGGGCGAGTCACTTCACTTCTCGGGGCCTCAGTTCCCTCATCTGGAAAATGGGGATGAAGCCCGGGAGCCCCACGTGGGACAACCCGATTCCCCCGTGTCTCCCCCAGCGCTTAGAACAGTGCTCTGCACATAGTAAGCGCTTAACACATACCAACATTATTATACTGGGGGCTCAGCTCTGTTCTCGAGCTGCCTCTTTGTAGTCAACTCCGGCAGATCGACGCCGGGCCCCGGAGGGCCCAAGGAGTGTCGGTTTTGAGGTGCCCGGGCCCGAAGGGCCACAGCGGCGCACATATCCGCACCCAGCGCTCACCTCGCTGATCTTGGGGAAGCAGCGTGGCTCAGTGGAAAGAGTCTGGGCTTCGGCGTCAGAGGTCATGGGTTCGATTCCCGGCTCGGCCACTCGTCAGCTGTGTGACTGTGGGCGAGTCACTTCACTTCTCTGGGCCTCAGTTCCCTCATCTGTAAAATGGGGATGAAGACCGTGAGCCCCACGTGGGACGACCTGATGACCCTGGATCTCCCCCAGCGCTTAGAACAGTGCTCTGCACGTAGAAAGCGCTTAACAAACACCAACATTATTAACATTATCATCTCCCCCCGGCCACCCAGCCCGCACGCTCTGCTCCTCTGGCGCCGGCCTAGTCGCCGGGCCTCGGTCCCGTCCGTCTCACCGCCGACCCCTTTCCCACGACCTCCCTCTCCCTCCGTACGTTCCAGACGATGACCACGATGATAATAACGGTAGTGTTTAAGTGCTACGTGCTGTGCTAAGCGCTGGGGAAGATGCGAGGTAATCGGGTTGGACACTGGCCCCGTCCCACGGGGGGGCTCACAGGCTTAACCTCCATTTTCCAGATGAGGTGACTGAGGTACGGAGACTCGGCCACCGGCGGACAAGTGGAGGAGCCGGGATTGGCACCCGGGTCGCTCCGGCTCCCGGGCACGTGGTCTAGCCACTAGGCCCCGCCGCTCCCGCCCAGCTCGCGCACGCGTCCGGCCGCTGCCGTCGCCTCGACCGGCGTCGCCGTCTTGGATGCCCCGTGTCCTCTGGCTCCGCTCTTCTCAGGACCACCTTAGAGGCCTCGATGCCGTCCCACCTCTCCCCCCAGGAGGAGTCCATGTTTCCCCTCCGCAGCCTGGGGCAGCTCCCTCGTCTCTATCTGTTGCCCAATTGTCCACTCCAAGCGCTTAGTACAGTGCTCTGCACGTAGTAAGCGCTCAATAAATACCACTGAATGAATGAATGAATGCCCCGGAGGACAAAAAGGTCCCACCGGGATCTCTGGACCTGAAATCGATCGATTTAGTCCCTAGGAGGGAAGCAGATGAAGCGAATTCCTTCCGGGGGCCTCTCGCTGGGGAAGAACTAGAAGGGGATGTCGACCCTGAGTTCCTCCACGGTAGCGAGGGTCTCTCTTCGCCAGATGAATTAAGCGTAATCTTAGTCGCTGCGCCAGCTCGTGCCAGCGAATAAAACGCCCTACTTGGAGAGCTAATCATCTTCCGCCGACACGACGCGCCGCCTCTCCCGCTGATAGGGTTGTCTGGGACACACGGACTAAGGAGAGCGGACCACGCTACCAAGTAAATTCAGATTTCTTACCTCGCTACTTTAAAAAGCCCACAAATCGGCTGAGATACCGCATTCTGACTGGTAATGGGAGGGGGTTTCTGTCACGCCGGGGAAAGGGCACGATCCCACAGAATATAGTTGTTCTCACTGCTTTGGGATGTTGGTTTTGTTCTGGTATTTGCGAAGAGCTTCCTCTATGTCAGGCACTGTACTAAGCGCTTGGGAAAGTATAAAAATAATGTCACCCCTTGCCCATTAGAAGTCACTCGAGCACATTTATTGAGCGCTTCCTGCATGCAGAGCACTGTACTAAGCGTTTGGTAAAGTATAACAGTAAACGGTGCAATTCTTTGTCCATTAGAAGTCACTGAGGTGTCGATATTGAGCACTTCCCATGTGCAGAGCACTGTACTCTCCTCCCTTCTCTCTTTCTACCGCCCACCCCGCACGCTCCGCTTCTCCGCCGCCCACCTCCTCGCCGTCCCTCGGTCTCGCCCATCCCGCCGTCGACCCCCGGGCCACGTCCTCCCGCGGTCCCGGGACGCCCTCCCTCCTCACCTCCGCCAGACTGATCCTCTTCCCCTCTTCGAAACCCTACTTAAAACTCACCTCCTCCGAGAGGCCTTCCCAGACTGAGCTCCTCTTCTCCCTCTACCACCCCCCCTTCACCTCTCCCCAGCTAAACCCTCTTTTCCCCCCATTTCCCTCCGCTCCTCCCCGTCTCCCTTCCCATCCCCTCAGCACCGTACTCGTCCGCTCGACTGTATATATTTTCATTGCCCTATTTATTTTGTTAATGAAATGTACATCGCCTCGATTCTATTTAGTCGCCATTGTTTTTACGGGATGTTCTTCCCCTCGACTCTATTTATCGCCATCGTTCTCGTCTGTCCGTCTCCCCCGATTAGACCGTGAGCCCGTCAGACGGCAGGGACCGTCTCTATCTGTTGCCGACCTGATCATTCCAAGCGCTTAGTACAGTGCTCTGCACATAGTAAGCGCTCAGTAAATACTATTGAATGAATGTATTAAGCGCTTGGGAAAGTATAACGATAAACAATGCCATCCCTTGCCCATTATTAATCATTGAAGTTTACTGAGCGCTTACTGGGTGCAGAGCACTGGACTAAGCGCTTGGCATGGACAATTATTGAGCGCTTACTGCGTGCGGAGCACTGTACTAAGCGCTTGGGAAGGTATAACATAAACAATGCAATTCCTTGCCCATCAGACGTCACCGAGGGGTGGTTATTGAGCGCTTCCTTCATGCAGAGCACTGTACTAAGCGCTTGGGAAAGTATAACGATAAACAGTGCCATCCCTTGCCCATTATTAATCATTGAAGTGTATTTACTGAGCGCTTACTGGGTGCAGAGCACTGTACTAAGCGCTTGGGAAAGTATAACAATAATGCCATCCCTTGCCCATTCGAAGTCACTCAAGCGCATCTATTCGTTCATTCAATAGTATTTATCGAGCGCTCACTATGTGCAGAGCACTGGACTAAGCGCTTGGCATGGACAATTATTGAGCGCTTCCTGCGTGCAGCAGAGCACTGTACTAAGCGCTTGGGAAGGTATCACATAAACAGTGCAATTCCCTGCCCACTAGAAGTCACCGAGGGGTAGCTATTGGGCGCTTTCTGCGGGCAGAGCACTGTGCTAAGCGCTTGGGCAAGTAGAACGATGATGCCATCCCTTGTCCTTGCAGCCCGAGCAAGCGTCACTGTCCGTTGCAAGCGCTTAGCCCAGCGCCGTGCACACAGTAAGGGCTAAACAGACGCGAGTGAGTGAATTAAAAAATAGAAATCAACGGGAACGGGAGCGCGCAGGGCGGGCAGGGGCCCGCGGAACGCAAAGCGCCGGAACGGCAGCGGGCGGGTGGGCGCACTCACCCGGAGCGCCTCGGCCGGGACACGCCGACAGCCCGATCCACCAATCGCGGCTCGCTGAGCCGCCTCCGCTCCGTCCGTCCGCCCGGCTGCCCGCGCCCTCCGACGTCCGGCGTCACCGCGCTGCGGGAGGGGGCGACGCGCGGACGTGCGCGCTCCCGGCGCCAGGGGAGGCGGGCCCGCCCGCGCGCATGCGCGCCAGGGGAGCGGCCGCGCCGCTCTTCGACGGCCGCAGGACCGGCCGGGTGCGGAGCCCTGCGCCCAACGCTGCGCGGAGGCGCCTGCCAGGGAGGGGGCAGGCGGACATCAACATAAATAGATGCCTGGGAAGCGCTCCACCAATCCCGCCGTTATCACCGTTAAATAAAAGACAGTTGCTCTCCAGAGGTTTGAGCCACTTTATTGGGGGAGTTGGGAAGACCCAAAACGAACGACAGAGGGAGCAGGGGAGAGAAACCAAGGCCTTATGATCCCCCAAAATAATCATCATCTATGAATACCTCATATCTAGCGTATAACATTATCCTAACTATACATCACACATCAATATATAGCTACTGCTAATAATTATCAATACCTCATTGCATATTGATGTATGATGTATAACGATGACCCATCGATATATAGTAATCACTAATAATACATGATTATATCCTGATGTATGAGGTAATTATGATCCATCGATATATAGTAGTGACTAATAATACATGATGATATGCTGATGTATGATGTATAATGATGATCCATCCATGTATAGTAATTAATAATAATCGATACATTATTATATACTGATGTATGATGTCGAATTATTATCCATCGATGGATAGTGATTAATAATAATAATGTATACATTATTATATGCCGATGCATAATGTATAATTATGATCCGTCAATATATAGTAATGAATAACCCTTAATACATTAGCATATACTGATGCATGATGTATAATGATGACCCATCGATATATAGTAACTATCAATAATTATCAATACATTATATCCTGATGTATGATGTATTATTACGACCCATCAATATATCGTAGCTATTAATAATTATCAATACATTATATACCGATGTATGATGTATAAGGATGATCCATCAATGTATAGTAACTATTAATAATTATCAATACATTATATACCGATGTATGATGTATAAGGATGATCCATCAATGTATAGTAACTATCAATAATTATCAATACATTATATACCGATGTATGATGCATAATGATGATCCATCAATGTATACTAACTATTAATAGTTATCAATGCATTTTATGCCGATGTATGATGTATAATGATGAACCATCAATGTATAGTAACTATTAATAATCATCAATGCATTTTTATACTGATGTATGATGTATAATGATAACCCATCAATGTATAGTAATTAATCATAATAATTAATACAAAAGTGCACGGGCTATGGAGTCAGAGGTCATGGGTTCGAATCCCGGCGGGGCCCGTTGTCCAGCTGTGTGTCCTTGGGCGAGTCACTTCACTTCTCTGTGCCTCGGTTCCCTCATCTGTCAAATGGGGATGAAGCCTGGGAGCCCCACGGGGGACCGCCTGATTCCCCTGGGTCTCCCCCGGCGCTTAGAACAGCGCTCGGCACCGAGTAAGCGCTTCACAAATAGCCACGTGATTATTGTATACGGAGGCACGAGGCATAATTGCGAGCCATCAATACATTGTAATTATTAATAATCATCAGCACATGATCATATTGCATTACCGCCGTATAATCACAGTATAATATTATGATAATTGTAAATTACTATATGATTATCATTAATAAGGAGTTAACGACTATCCCCTGGCTTAGAGAGGGGACGAGGCCATCGGGGAGAGAGGGAGGGAGGAGCCCGTACGTGCTTGCGTCACACGCGTCGCGGAGGCCCCGCCCCCGAGGGGCGGAGCCTGCGCAGGGGGCGGGGCCGGCTCGTCCAATCGGCGGCGGCCGCCCCAGGCCCCGCCCAGAGCCCCGGGCGAGGGAGCGTGCGTGGCTGCATGCTTGCGTCACAGGGCCCGGCCCCGCCCACAAGGGGCGGGGTCTGGGGGCGGGGGCGGGGTCAGGAGCGCCCCACCTCCCCCCCCCCCAATCCCCCGAAGGGCGCCCCCTGCTGCTGCCCGCTGGGACGGCGGGGAGCATGGCGGGCGGGGGTTTGGCGCGGGAAGCCGCGCAGCAGATCGCCGCCGGAGGCTCTGCCGGTAAGCCCCATCCGTCCGTCCGTCCATCGATCATCGATTCCCCCCCCCCACCGATCGATCGCTTCCCCATCGATTCCCCTCCATCGACCCAATCGATCGATCCCCCAACCATCCATGGATCAGTCGACCCCCTCCATCCGTCAATCGATCGATCCCCTCCATCGCTCAGTTCCCCCCCCCCGCCATCAAACGATCGATTCCCTTCCACCCGCCTCCCCCGGCTCTGCGTCCTCCCCAGGGGCGCTCAGTACAGCGCTGCCCCCCTTCCCCCCACCCGGGGAGGGCGCTCAGACAGTAGCCCGGCTCGGTTAGCAAATATCATTATAGTAAGCGCTGAACAAATAAGAATAATAAGGCTGGTGTCCGTGAAGCGCTTACTATGTGCCGAGCACTGCTCTAAGCGCCGGGGGAGATCCGGGGTCATCAGGTTGTCCCACGTGGGGCTCCCGGGCTTCAGCCCCATTTTCCAGATGAGGCCACCGAGGCCCAGAGAAGTGAAGTGACTGGCCCACAGTCGCCCAGCTGACAGGTGGCAGAGCCGGGATTCGAACCCATGACCTCGGACTCCCGAGCCCGGGCTCTTGCCACTCAGCCCCGCTGCTTCTCGGATAGCATCGTTATTGGTGTAGTAAACGCTTAACCAGTAGCATCGTCATTATTCTAGCCAGCACTTAACAAATAGCATCATCATCATTCTAGTAAGCGCTTAACAAGTAGCATCATTATTATTCTAGCCAGCGCTTAACAAATAGCATCATCATCATTCTAGTAAGCGCTTAACAAGTAGCATCATTGTTATTCTAGCCAGCGCTTAACAAATAGCATCATCATCATTCTAGTAAGCGCTTAACAAGTAGCATCATTGTTATTCTAGCCAGCGCTTAACAAATAGCATCATCATCATTCTAGTAAGCGCTTAACAAGTAGCATCTTTATTATTCTAGCAAGCGCTTAACAAATAGCATCATCATCATTATAATAAGCGCTTAACAAGTAGCATCATCATCATTCTAGTAAGCGCTTAACAAATAGCATCATCATCATTCTAGTAAGCGCTTAACAAGTAGCATCTTTATTATTCTAGCAAGCGCTTAACAAGTAGCATCATTATTATTCTAGCAAGCGCTTAACAGATAGCATCATCATCATTCTAGTAAGCGCTTAACAAGTAGCATCATCATCATTCTAGTAAGCGCTTAACAAGTAGCATCATCATCATTCTAGCAAGCGCTTAACAAATAGCATCATCATCATTCTAGTAAGCGCTTAACAAGTAGCATCATCGTTATTCTAGCAAGCGTTTAACAAATAGCATCATCATTATTATAGTAAGCGCTTAACAAATAGCATCAGTATCATAGTAAGCGCTTAAGGAATGATAATGTTGGTATCTGTGAAGCGCCCACTATGTGCGGAGCACTGTGCTAAGCGCCGGGGGAGACCCAGGGGGATCAGGGGGTCCCTCGTGAGGCTCCCAGTCTTCATCCCCATTTTACAGATGAGGTCACCGAGGCACAGAGAAGCGAGGTTCATTCATTCAATAGTATTTATTGAGCGCTTACTATGTGCAGAGCACCGTACTAAGCGCTTGGGATGAACAAGTCGGCAACAGATAGAGACGGTCCCGCCCCCGGTCCCACGGCTGACGAGTGGCCCGGGCGGGATTCGAACCCGTGACCTCGGACTCCCAAGCCCGGGCTCTTGCCACTGAGCCGCGCCGCTGCTTCTTCTCATTCTAGTGAAGCGCTCACCAAATAGCCTCACCGTTATTATTACTATTAGTAAGCGCTTAAGGGGAGGAGCCTCCTGGCGCTGTCCCGGGGCGTCCTGCAAGTCGCGATTGTCGTAATCGCCGCGTCTGCAGGCGGTGGGGCAGCCTGAGTCGGGAGGGGAGGAGGAGGAGGAGCCGCCTCCACCCTCGTTATTATCATCATCCGCTGTGTGACTCTGGGCAAGTCACAGGGCGTGGGTTCGAATCCCGCCTCTGCCACTTAATAATAACAATAATGTTGGGATCTGTTAAGCGCTTACTCGGTGCCGAGCACCGTTCTAAGCGCCGGGGGAGACACGGGGGGAATCAGGATGTCCCCCCGTGGGGCTCGCACTCTTTATCCCCATTTTACAGATGAGGTCACCGAGCCCCCCCCCCCCCCCCCGAGAAGTGCAGTGACTTGCCCACGGTCACCCAGCTCAGTGGCGGAGCCGGGATTCGAACTCATGACCTCTGACTCCCAAGCCCGGGCTCTTTCCACTGAGCCACGCTGCTCCTCTTGGCAGCCGTGTGACCGTGGGCAAGTCACTTCACTTCGCGGTGCCTCGGTGACCTCATCTGTGAAATGGGGGCGAAGACTGGGAGCCCCACGTGGGACCACCCGATTCCCCTGGGTCTCCCCCTAGGCGCTCTCAGCGCGGGGGGGGGGGGAGGTAATAATAATGATTAGGGTGTTTATTAAGCGCTTATTATGTGCCAAGCACTGCTCTGGGCGCTGGGGGAGATAATGATAATAATGATGGGATTCGGCATTCATTCATTCAATAGTATTTATCGAGCGCTTACTATGTGCAGAGCACTGTACTAAGCGCTTGGGATGAACGAGTCGGCAACAGATAGAGACGGTCCCTGCCGTTTGACGGCCTCACGGTCTAATCTGGGGAAGCGCTTACTAGGTGCCGAGCACCGCTCTACGCGCTGGGGGAGATAATAGTAATAATAATGATGGTGTTTATTAGGCACCTAGTACGTGCCAATCGCCGCTCTAAGCTCCGGGGGAGATGATAATAATGATGGTATTTGTTAAGCGCTCACTAGGTGCCAAGCACTGCCCTAAGCGCTGGGGGAGCTAGAAGGTGATGAGGTGGTCCCACGTGAGGCTCACGGTCGCCATCCCCGTCTGACAGATGAGGGAACTGAGGCCTAAGTGCTCAGTACAGTGCCCTGCCCGTGGTAGGCGCCCAGGAAATGCTATTGAATGAAGTGGCGGAGCCGGATTGGAACCCGCGACCTCGGACTCCTTCCACTAAGGCGCGCCGCTTCTCCGACGGGGTGATGGGCTCGTCCCACGTGGGGCCCCCGCTTTTAATCCCCAGTTTACGGAAAAGGGAATCGAGTCACGGAGAAGTGAAGGGCCTCGCCCGAGGTCACATGGCAGACAGGTGGCGGCGGCGGCGGGATTCGAACCCGCGCTCCCTGACGCTGGGGTAGGTACAGGGTCATCGGGTTGTCCCACGCGGGGCTCGCGCTTTTAATCCCCATTTTACAGATGAGGGAACTGAGGCGCACGGGGGGGGCAACCTGCTCACCTGCGGCTCAGCGGGAAGAGCCCGGGCTTGGGAGTCGGAGGGCATGGGTTCGAATCCCGGCTCTGCCACTCGTGGGCCCGGCGACTGGGGGTAAGTCGCTTCGCTTCTCCGGGCCTCAGTTCCCTCATCTGAAAAAGGGGGATTAAACCCGTGAGCCTCACGAGGGACAACCCGATCACCTCGTATCTCCCCCGGCGCTTAGAACGGTGCTCTGCACATAGTAAGCGCTTAATAAATACCGACATTGTTATTATAGTAAGTGCTCAATAAATACCACTGATGGATTCCACCTGGTGCTCGCTCCCTCGGAGAATAGTAACACCTTTCTTCCCCCGTGCCGGGTCGCCGGGTGTGGTCGATCCTTTATCGATGCTTAATGTGAGCCCGTCGTTGGGGAGGGACGGTGTCTGTCTGTCGCGGACTCGTACTTTCCGAGCGCTTAGTACAGTGCTCTGCACCCAGTAAGTGCTCAATAAATACGACTGAAGGAATGATTGAATCACCATTGCCTTCGGCGGGGCTCGGCGCAAGTTCCTTTTCCAGAATCCTCGGGACTGACTCGAAAGGACCCGGGTTCTAATCCCGACTCTGCCGCGTGTCTGCTGTGTGACCTTGGCCAAGTCACTTAAAGTCTCTGGGCCTTTCTTACCTCAACTGTAAAACGGGGATTAAGACCTGTGTCCAATCCGATTTGGCCATTAGGCCAAAATCCCGGGCTTGGGAGTTGGAGGTCGCGGGTCCTAATCCCGGCGCCGCCGCTTGTCGGCTGTGTGACTTTGGGCAAGTCCCTTCACTTCTCTGGGCCTCGGTTGCCTCGTCTGTAAAATGGGGATGAAGACTGTGAGCCCCGCGTGGGACAACCTGACCACCTCGAACCTCCCCCCAGTGCTTAGGACGGCGCTCGGCGCATAGCGTTGGCTTAATGGAAAGAGCCCGGGCTTGGGAGTCAGAGGTGGTGGGTTCCAATCCCGGCTCCGCCGCTGGTCTGCTGTGTGACCTTGGGCAGGTCACGTCACTTCTCGGGGCCTCAGTTACCTCATCTGGAAAAATGGGGGTTAAAACATTGTGAGCCCCACGTGGGACAATCTGATGACCCCGTATCCGCCCCGGCGCTTAGAACAGTGCTCTGCACAGAGTAAGCGCTTAACAAATACCATAATTATGATTAGCAAGCGCTGAACAAATACCGTCGTCATTATTATTATCGTTACGGTGCCCGGCACGTGTGATCCCGGCTCCGCCACTTGTCAGCTGTGTGACCCTGGGCAAGTCACTTGGCTTCTCTGTGCCTCAGTGACCCCATCTGTCAAATGGGGATGAAGACCGTGAGCCCCACGTGGGACCACCCGATCACCTAGTATGCTCCCCAGCGCTTAGAACGGTGCTTTGCACGTAGTGAGCACTTAACAGACGCCGTCACTGTACGCGCTTAACAGGCACACGACGTGCTTCCAGTGCGCTCCCCCTCCAGCCCGAAAGCTCGTGGGCAGAGGATGCGTGGCTCAGTGGAAAGAGCCCGGGCTTGGGAGTCAGAGGTCATGGGTTCGAGTGCCGCTCTGCCACTCAGCTGCGTGACTGTAGGCAAGTCACTTCACTTCTCTGGGCCTCAGTGACCTCATCTGCAAAATGGGGTGGAAGACCGAGCCCCACGGGCACGTAATAGGCGCTTAACAGAGGCCATCGGTGTTCGAGAAGCAAGCGGAAAGAGCCCGGGCTAGGGAGTCGGAGGTCATGGGTTCGAATCCCGGCCCGGCCACTCCTCGGCAGACTGCGGGCAAGTCGCTTCACTTCTCCGGGCCCCAGTGAGCTCATCCGTCGAAGGGATCGGGAGTAACCGTGAGCCTCACGTGGGCCCACCTGGTGACCCTGTATCTCCCCCGGCGCTTAGTACGGTGCTCTGCACGCAGTAAGCGCTGAACGAATACCAACATTATTATCAGTAGCAGTACGGAGGCGCTTAACGGGCACACGACCCAAAGCTCGTTGTGGGCAGAGGAGCGTCTCGGGTCTTACTGCGGGGTCGTCTCCCCGGCGCTCGGTACAGTGCCCTGCTGGCGGGGAGCGCTCAGTAAGTAGGCCTGAGGGCGGGATGGGAGGTGGGGAGCGTTGGGGTGGCGGGGCAGGCCCGGTTCCACAAGATGGCAGTGTGACTCCGCTCGCTTGCCCGGCCCAGGCCTTGGAAACTGAGGACAGTTCAAATTAAAACCCATCGGACACACGTTCCCCAAAGAATCTGGCAGGTGGCCGAGCAGAGGAAGTGTCCCCCGAGGAAAGAAGCAACCCCGACGCTCTCCCACCTGTCAGAGATGGCTTCGTCGGGGGAACTGTAATAATAATGTTGGTATTTGTTAAGCGCTTACTATGTGCCGAGCACTGTTCTAAGCGCTGGGGTAGACATAGGGGAATCAGGTCGTCCCACGTGGGGCTCACAGTCTTCATCCCCATTTTACAGATGAGGGAACTGAGGCACAGAGAAGTTAAGTGACTTGCCCACAGTCACACAGCCGACAAGTGGCAGAGCTGGGATTCGAACTCATGAGCCCTGACTCCAAAGCCCGTGCTCTTTCCACTGAGCCACGCTGCTTCTCTGTCCGTTCCGAGCGCTTAGGACGGTGCCCTGCCCGTAGCAAGCGCTCAATGAGTACTCGTGGATGAAGGACCCCAGCCCACAAGCCCAAACAACCCCCGGCTTCCCAGGGCGGGAGTTGAAAAATGTAAAAATGGGGTTTAAAAACTGTGAGCCCCACGTGGGACAACCTGATGACCCTGCATCTCCCCCAGTGCTCAGAACAGTGCTCTGCCCGTAGTAAGCGCTTAACAAATACCAACGTTATTATCATTAGCAAGCGCTTAACAAATACCATCATCATCATTATTATTATTTCAGTGCCCGGCACGTGTAATCCCGGCTCTGCCACTTGTCGGCTGTGTGACTCTGGACAGGTCACTTCACTTCTCTGTTCTCCCCTTTCGAGGCTTAGTACAGTGCCCTGCACATAGCAAGCGCCCAATAAGTGCTCTTGAATGAAAGAATCAATTACCAAAAAAAAAACCCTAAGCTTCTTAGGGTGGGAGTCGATGCTGACACAAGGTGGGGGCATTCCGCTGCGCCCACAGATTTACCGTCGACATGATGACGATGGCATCTGTTAAGCGCTTACTAGGTGCCGATTAGACCCTGAGCCCGTCCCTGGGCAGGGATTGTCTCTTTCTGTTGCTGGATTGTACCTTCCAAGCGCTCAGTACAGTGCTCTGCCCGTAGTAAGCGCTCAATAATAATAATGTCGGTCTTGGTTAAGCGCTTACTACGGGCAGAGCGCTGTTCTAAGCGCTGGGGGAGATACGGGGTCATCAGGCTGTCCCACGTGAGGCTCACAGGCTTCATCCCCATTTTTTGCAGATGAGGGAACTGAGGCACGGTGAAGTGACCTGCCCACGGTCCCACAGCTGACGAGCGGCAGAGCCGGGATCCGAACCCGTCACCTCTGACTCCCAAGCCCGGGCTCTTTCCACTGAGCCGCGCTGCTTCTCTATAAATATTAATGAATGAATGAATGCAAAGCACTGTTCTAAGCGCTAGGGAGGATACAAGGCGACGAGGTTGTCCCACGTGAAGCTCCCGGTCTTGATGCCCCTTTTACAGATGGGGGGGGGGGTCACTGAGGCCCAGAGAAGGGAAGTGACTCGCCCAGAGTCACACAGCTGACAAGTGGCTGAGTCGCGATTTGAACCCGTGACCTCTGACTCCCAAGCCCGGGCTCTTTCCATTGAGCCTCGCTACTTCTCCCTGTCCACCGGGTGTCCGGCTTTCCAAAGCGGGGTTTGAGGTTTGGCAGTTTCTCTGCCCCGGCCTGGGAGTCACCTCACAGGTCGCCGAAGCGGATAATTCTGCCAGGTTTCGCGCTAGTCGGTGTCACGGCCTGAATGAGGGAATAGGTGGCAGATGTAAAGCGGTGACCCTTCCCGAATCCGAAGCGGAGCGCCGGACTAAATGCTGCGGAGAATAGCGGCGAAACAGACTCGTCCCCCGCCCGTAACGGGCTTACAGTCTAGGGCGGGGGAGACGGACGTTTAATAGAAATAAAGAAATTACAGATATGTACGGAGTGGTGTGGGACTGAGAGGGGGGGAATGAATAAAAGGAGCAAGGCAGGGCGACGCAGAAGGGGTTGGGAGAAGAAAGAAGGATCAGGGGAGGAGATGTGCCTTCGATGAGGCTTTGAAGATGGAGACAGTAATCGCCTGTCAGATATGAGGGAGGACGTTCCGGGCCAGAGGCGGGACGCGGGCGAGAGGTCGGCGGCGGGGATAGACGAGGCGGGGGTACGGCGAGGAGATGTTGGTTTGCGGCAGCGAGGGGATGGAGGATTTGAGACTAGCGGGAGTTTTGGATGGGCCCGTGTTTGCATCTCATCGGTTTTACGGATATTGCCGACCCGTACGCTTCCGCTCTTTGTTATCGGCCCCTAGTCTAGTCGGATGTGGCCATTCGGTCAGCTCTCCTCTGCGCCTAACGTCTTTACCGAGGGGCCTTTTCCTTTCCGCACCGAAATTCAAAAACGCCCCGCGCAAGCGGATTTCCCACCGAAGAGGAGCAAGTGTGGCTTTGAGGTCCCCCGGAGGCGTGGGACCGAGCATTCGAACTCCAGAAACGGGCCTGCGAGATTGCACTGGGGAGAATTCGTATGAAGCGGCGTGGCCTAGTCCCTAATCCCGGCTCCACCACTTCTCTGCTGTGTGACTTTGGGCAAGTCACTTGACTCCTCTGGGCCTCAGTTCCCTCATCTGTAAAATGGAGATGAAGACTGCGAGCCCCACGTGGGACGACTCGATTACCCCGCATCTACCCCGGCGCTTAGAACAGTGCTTGGCACATAGTAAGCACTCGACAGATATCACAGTTATTGTTATTATTATTCCCCGCCCATAATGAGCTTATGTGGTGAAACTGGACTTCCACTGTCAAAAAGAGAGAAGCAGTGTGGTCTGGTGGATAGGGCATGAGCTCGGGTTCCAATCCCGGCTCCCGCCGCTTGTCTGCTGTGTGACTCCGGGCAAGTCATTTGACTTCTGGGCCTCAGTCACCTTATCTGTAAAATGGGGATTTTACGTGGAGTATTGCGAGCTCCATGTCAGTCAGTCGTATTTACCGAGCGCTTACCGTGTGCACCGTACTAAGCTCTGGGGAGAGTACAATATACCAGACACATTCCCTGCCCCCAGTGCCCCAGGGAGCTTGCAGTCTAGAGGGCGAGACAGACATTGATATAAATGAATTATGATACGTACATAAGCGCTGTGGGGCCGGGAGGGGGGCTGAATTCATTCGCTCAAACGTATTGAGCGCTCACTTTGTGCAAAGTACTGTACTGAGCACTTGGGAGAGTACAGCATCATTCGTTCAATAGTATTTATTGAGCGCTTACTATGTGCAGGGCACTGTACTAAGCGCTTGGAATGGACAAATCGGTAACCGATAGAGACGGCCCCTGCCCTTTGACGGGCTTACGGTCTAATCACGTGCAGAGCCCCGTACTAAGCGCTCGGAACGGACAGATCGGTAACGGGGACAGTCCCCGCCCTTTGACGGGCTCACGGTCTAATCGGGGGAGACGGACGGACAAGAACAACGGCAATAAATAGAATCGAGGGGATGGACATCTCATTAAAACAATCGCAAATAAATAGAATCAAGGTGATGTACGCCTCAGCGACCTCGTCCGTAAAAATGGGGATTCAAAAATGTGAGCCCCACGTGGGACAATCTGATTACCGTGCTTAGAGTCTAGAGAACCACAGTTCATCAGACACATTCACTGCCCGCCACGAGCTCACCATCAAGAGGGGGAGACGGACATTCAACATATATACAAATGAATGTGGGATGCGGGCCGCGTCGAACCCGATCAGCTTGTATCGATTCCAGCGCTTAGTACAGCGCCTGGCGTACAGTAAAGCACTTAACAAATACCATGGAAAAAAGCGGGGGGGGGGAGCGGGCGGGAGGGAGGGGGACGAAACGGGCACATCACACAAACGCTCCCGTGTGTTGCTCCGTATGAGAGTCGATTTATTTAAATCTTGGAGGAGCCCTTCTGCCGCAGAAGAAAACATCCGCTGCCCTTGTTGGTGCTGAATGAGCACGTTCAACGGTGAACTCGATTCTAAACCTTTCCGAGTGGCCGAGGCTCGACTCCAGGAGAAACGGAATTTTATCCCCTTCGTAGGAGATCTTGGGTTTTCTTCCCAGCAGCCTCACCACACCGTTCCGATCCCTCAGATCTAATAAAACGACGGCGAGGATAACACCGAGCTCGTTCGTTGCAGTGGGTGTCTTGGCAGGAGCTCCGTTGCTTTTTCTGAAGATGGGATCTGCCTCCGCAGCTATTTTTGTTGTCTGAGATTTTGCGGGCCGCTGAAAAATACTCGGTTATTTCACCCCCCTTTCTGTCATTGCATTGCTTCGTTAGCATCCTTTGTTTTTTGTCTTTTTCTGACCGTGTGCCAGGCGCTGTACTAAGTGACAGGGTTCATACAGCTAATCGGGTTGGATAGTGTGTCCCACCAGTCTTAATCCCTCTTTTACAGAGAGGTAACTGAGGCACAAAGAAGTGAAGTTACTTGCCCAAGGTAATAATAAATAAATAATAATGTTGGTATTTGTTAAGCGCCTACTCTGTGCAGAGCACTGTTCTAAGCGCTGGGGGAGATACAGGGTCATCAGGTGGTCCCACGTGAGGCTCACGGTCTTCATCCCCATTTTACAGATGAGGTAGCTGAGGCGCAGAGGAGAGAAGTGATCACGCGACGGGCGAGCGACGGAGCCGGAATCAGAACCCAGCTCCTTCCGACCGGGTTTTCCTCCTCTGTGGGGGCGGAGCCTCCCAGTGAGAGGATCAGCATGAAAATCAGCCCCCAGAACCCATGGGTTCAGGGAGTTCTGTCCAGAGGTGGCAGGGGAGCAGCTAAAGGTTGGGACGCTTGCCGGGGAATCGTTTTACCTTCATCAGTGGTATCCGAGTGCTTACTGTGTGCGGACCACTGTACTAAGCGCTTGGGAGAATACAGGACAGCAGAGTTAGCAGGCACGTTCCTTGCCCATGACTGGCTTACAGTCTGACTATATTGACAGATGTGGGTTTGGGGCCTGCCTCCGCCACTGACCTGCCGTGTGACCTTGGGCCAGTCACTTCCGCTACTGAGCTTCAGTTCCCTCATCTGCAAAATGGGAATTCAATACGTCTTCTCCCTCCTACTGCGACCGTGAGTCCCACGCCTACCCGATTCTATTGTATCTACCCAGTGCTTGGCACATAGTAAGCGCTTAGGAAATGCCACAGTCGTTACTGTATTATACTCCCAAGCCTTTAGTCCGGAACTCCGCCCACGGTAAGCGTTCAGTAAATACCACCGACGGATTGCACTAAGTGCTTGGGAGGAGACATCGTGGTGGACAGGGAGCTTACCCTCTACCTGAGAGGCAGACCCTCTAAAAGCTACAAGTACAGGCAGACGATCGAGTGATCAAAATATCGAGCGGACAACGGCAGAGACTCGAGTTTTTACTGCACGGAGGAAGGCGGCCGTAACCTTGCTTATCTTTCCTAAGAAAACTCTACGGATACACCCGCCAGAACGACTTCCTGACAGAAGATGGGACTTTCTGAAGGGGGTGGGTCCAGGGAGTCGCTCTGGGTCGGGAATGGCAGCTTTTGAAGAAGGGAAAGCGGCAGGGTATTAGGACTGTGTACGCGAGGGCCGTGGGGCCTGGGGGGGGTGGTGAGAAGCTACGTGCCTAGTCGAGGATACGGACCCGTGTGCACGGTGATGCGGTAGAGAGGGAAAGCCGGGAGATAAGGGACCACGAGTGAAGCAGGAGCTTCTCAGATGGCGGGATTTAATAATAATAATAATAATAATGATAACGGTATCTATTAAGCTCTTACTATGTGCCGAGCACTGTTCTGAGCACTGGGGTAATCAGGGTACCTTCCACGTTCCGTTCGTAGCTTGGGAGAAAATCAACAGTAATTCGAATTCATCCTAAAATATTAATCAGGGCGTCACAGCCCAGAAAAACACTCTAGCTGCTTGCGCACGTACGCGTCCCCAGAGGGAGAACGATAACGACTGAGGTATTTCTCAAGGGCTTACCTTGTGCCAAGTACTAAGCATTGGGGTAGATACAAAATAATGAGACTGGACATGATTCCTGACCCACTTGGGGGTTTCCTAGACTAAGGGGGAGAGGGCGAACAGGTGTTCACTCCCCATTTCACAAGGTAATCCGGTTGCCCCATGTGGGGCTCACAGTCTTAATCCCCATTTTACAGATGAGGTCACTGAGGCCCAGAGAAGTGAAGTGACTTGCCCGACGTCACACAGCGGACAAGAGCTGGAGCCTGGATTAGAACCCACGACCTCTGACTCCCAAGCCCCTGTTCTTTCCACTTTTAAGCCACGCTGCTTCTCTCGAGATCTGGAATCTTGTCCAGGACCTGAAAGTTCCTAGTAGCCCTAGGGGCAAGGAACATTCAGAAAGCCCCCGGCTAAATAACTAGAAAGCTCGTCATTAACGCCAAAGTCAATCGGCTCGCCAGAGTCACCCTCGGAGACTTCTAACGTCTCAAACGCGGGCGGCGGGAAAGAAGCTCCAAGGGGAAGGGCTTCAGGGTAGCATGTACCTTTTGAAAAGTAAATACCGTTAAGCAGCAAAATAAATACAATATATTTCTTCCTCTCGGTATGAAACTATTTAACTCAATGTCAATAAAGTTTAAATTAGTTCAGACTTTTCTTATTAGAATAAATGTTTCCTTTTAAAACGTATGATAATCATAATCAAGACAAAATTTGTTCTGTTATTTATTTTCAAAAATGATTGTACATGTTTAGTGGGCTTTTGATTTAAATCCCTCGAGATATATTGGAGACAGATGTTTAGATGACCTCATGTTTAAAGTAATGTTATAGTTGGACCCGAGATTAAATTTTCCTTAAAATCTTTCCTTATAAGTTACACTCCGGTTCGGAACGGAGAAACTAATCAATTTTTTGCATTGGATTAATGCGATTCCTGTTTTTTTGAAATAAAGTTTTCTATCTCTCAGAGAATTTCTATGTAGTACAAAAGGGCTGACTTACGAAACAGCTGTTTACAAATGAAAATATTGTTTTTGGCTGGCTGACTAAATGGGAAACAGATTTGAAAAGTTCCATGAATTTGAATGCAAATTTACCATATCATTTCTACCATCCCTAAAGAGGAGGTAAGAGCCGGCAACAGGATTGATCCTTGAAGTTCAGGCTGAGTTCTCAGAAGATGTTCTGTGGGATCTAGACTGTAAGCTCGTTGCGGACGGGGAACGTGCCCACCGGCGCTACTGTATTATAGTCTCCCAAACACTTAATCCAGTGCTCTGCACATAGTGAATGCTCAGTCGTTACCGTGGGTTACCATCTTCTTCGAGCAAATATCTTCCTCTTTCGTCTCCTTCGCACAACGCTTCTACCCAGCTTTAATTGCCAAAGTGGCCCAGAGGTACGATTGTTTTACACGGAAGGTTGTCTGTTGGGCGGGCCATAAAAACAAATCTTTACGATCTCACTCGAGATCCGTCTGTCCGCCGCGTCGGGTCATCCGAAGAGGGGAAAAAATGCGAAAGGCGACTAGCGGACGATGAGAGATAACCTGAAAGATCGAAATGGCTAATTTTTTGCATATATAAATCCACTGTTTATGCAAGGAAATCCTCTACATTAAAGCTAAAGCTACGGCCGTGGCTTGCTGCCATTTGCATCCGAATCCAGATTCTCGTGTGGGGCTGAACTTTGTGTTCGTAACTAAAACCTTCCACGTTCCGTTAGTAGCTTGGAAAAAAATCAACGGTAATTAGAATTCATCCGAAAATATTAATCGGGGCATCACGGCCCAGAATACCACTCTAGCTGCCTGCGCACATACGTGTCCCTAGAGGGAGAATGATAACGATTGAGGTATTTCTCAAGGGCTTACCTTGTGCCAAGTATTACCCTAAGCACTGGGGTAGATGCAAAATAATGAGATCGGACGTGATTCCTGACCCACGTGGGGGTTTCCTAGACTAAGGGGGAGGGAGAACAGGTGTTCCCTCCCCATTTTACTAATGAGGAAACTGAGGCCCAATGTCTCACAGCAAGGCTAGTGGGTGGAGCCGGGGTTACAACCCCGGTTTCCTAGCCCTCGGGCCCGTGCTCTTTCCACTAGGCCACGCTGTGCTGGCCGGTGAATTTCATTCCTTCGGTCGTATTTATTGAGCGCTTACTGTGTGCGGAGCACTGTACCAAGCGCCTCGAAAGTACAGTTCGGCAACAGATGGAGACGATCCCTACCCAACCACGGGCTCACCGTCTAGTTTCTCCGTCCTCTCGACGCTTGATAGTTTGACAAAGCGTGAGTTGGCTTGAACCTTCAGAATGTTTGTTTCTAAACCCCTAAAGTTCAAGTTCTTCGTCCGGTGGATTTTTCGGTCCCCTCCGTTCACAGAGGGCAAATTTAATTTTTGGCCTCATGGCACCGGTATGAAAGTAGCGTTTCCAGCGGAGATGGGGGTGTTCACTTCCTGCCTTGGGTCTCCTGAAAGTTTTTGAGCGTATTTCCTCGGCTGCCTCTTCATCACCTGAGGCGAGAGTCTCTTTGGCTTTGCGGACGTTAGCCGCAGCCATACCCGGAGCACGAGAACCTGGGGAAAGGGAGAGCCTGTGTATGTCTGCAGTGTATTTATATTAATATCCGTCTCCCCCTCTAGACTTTAAGCTCATCGTCGGCAGGAAATGTATCTGTTCTTCTGCCCACCCAAGCGCTAAGTACAGTGTTCTGCACACGGATCGCGCTTAATAAGTACGATCAACTGTCATCTGTGAAGCCTGTACAATGCCGAAGAGAGACTCTGAGCGATAAAATAAAAGTGAAAATGCAGGAACGGTAAACTACATGAGCCAGTTTCGCCACAGCGCGGAATCCTGATATCCTCCCGAAGTTGATGAATGAGCTCCGTAGCGTATGGCAGGGTTTTAAATTCTTGGATATTTTCTATAGGTTACGAGTCGATACTTAATGAAGTCCTCAGGGCTGCTTTTCCAGTGACATACAAACATGATATACAGTAAGTGAGAGGCTGTAAATTTTAAGGTATCACAGGTTATCTGACCCCGCCCAGCAGGGGTTTTGTGAGGGCTAAATTGAAATAAGTAATGTAAGGTGCTTTGGTAATAAAGCACTAAACAGTAGTAGGGTAGCACTTAGTACAGTGCTCTGCACAACGTAAGCACCCTTGATTGATTGTGCCTCAGTTCCCTTATCGGCAAATGGGGATTCAGTAGGTGTTTTGTTTTTTATTTGCTTTTTTTTAATGGTATTTAAGCCCTCACTATGTGCCCGGCACTGTACTAAGCACTGGGGCAGAAAGAAGCTAATCGAGTTGGACACAGGCCTCGTCCCCCATGGGACTCACAGTCCTTATCCCTGTTTTACAGGTGAGGTAAGGGACCCACGTGGCCTGTCCTAGGCTGCTGCTCTGTTCTGTTCTCCTCCTATTTAGATGCAGTTGTTATTATATTAATACGAAATACCGGTGGTTGATGCCTTTGCGGGCTTTGAGGACTGCTGTAATGTTATTTTCCTCCGTCCAAAATACCGATAGCACCAGCAATTTCAGGGATCTAATAGTAGTGAGGGCTCGCACCGCACCATCCGTATTTTCTTCTGGTCGGTCTGTGGCCTCGGAGCCGTGTGACTCGCAGAGCGAACGAGCTGACTGAAGCGAGCAAACGTTTCCCCGTCTCCCGGGGTAGCGGCTCTGCTTCTGTTCTGCTCACAAAGCAACCACTAAAGAGATTCTAAATTAGCGCCACAACTTCCAACGTCTAATACACGGGGACGTCTGTACCCACTGGAGCTTTTATCCATTCTCCAAGCTAATTCGAACATAATGAATCACACACCAGAATATCCCTGTGAGGGATGTACGGTACTGTTGTTAATTGAGAAGCAGCATGGACTAGTAGAAAGAGCACGGGCCTGGGAGCCAGAGGACCTGGGTTCTGCTAATCCCGGCTCTGCCAATTGCCTGCTGAGTGACTTTGGGCAAGTCGCTTCTCTGTGCCTCAGTTCCCTCCTCTGTTAAATGGGGGTTCAATACCTGTTCTCCCTCCTATTTAGACTGCACTCCCCGCTTGGGATATGATTGCCTTGTATCTACCCCAGTGCACAGTACATGGTGTTTAGTAAATACTAGTTATCGTTATTATTTTTATTATTCAGCCTCCAATCTTCCTCCGCTGTTCCCCTGACTTGGAACTCCCTCCCCCCCACACATCAGACAGTCCATGGCCCTACTTAAATCCCTACCTTCTCTCCCACTAATTTTCCCCAATTAATTTCTCAGCACCCTGAGCCATATCATCCCTTCAACCAGCTGTAGCACTTAATGAGCTTATTTATGCCCTCCTAAGCACTCGTGTCTATATAATAATGATGAAATTTAAACACTCACTGTGTGTTAAACACTCTTTTAAGCACTGAGCACTGATCTATAGGTTCATTTTTTAGTTTTGGCCTCTCTAGTTGTAATTAGTTTTACGTTTGTGAGCTCCTGATGGCCAGCGACTGCTGCCTTGCTCCCTTTATTCGTCCCCTCCCCGCCTCCCGGCCCAATCCCACAGCACTTACGTACATATCTGTAATTTATGTCTATGAATGTCTATCTCCCCTTGAGAGCTTGTTTCGGGCAGGGAATGTCTCTGTTACATGGTACTCCCAGGCGCTTAGTACAGTGCGCTCCACCTAGTAAGCACTCAATAAATACGATTGAATGAACTTAACTCCTCTATGCCTCAGTTTCCTTCGCTGAAAAATGGGGATTCACTATCTGTGTTCCTTTGCCCTGTCCCCAAGTGTGATAGTGTCTGTATCCTGCCTGATTAACTGGTATCTACCCCGGTGCCTAGGACAGTGTTTGACAAATAGTACATGCTTAACTAATGTCACAATAATAATTGAGAAAATGCAGAATAAAGCAATTTTTCAGTCAGTCAGTGATAGGTGGGTGCCTACTGTGGGCAAAGTAAACATTTAGGGGAGGACGGTGAAAAGAGAAGATTTGGCTCCACAAGAATCTTGCAGTTTAATGGATTATATTTCCTATGTCTTAGCAATCAGTGGTACTTATTGAGGGCTTACTGTGTGCAGAGGACGGTATTAAGCACGTGGGAAAGTACAAAGCAGTAGAGTTGGTAGACATGACCCCTGCCCATAAGAAAGTTTCGATCTTAAGGAGGAGTTTGCAGTTAACACAATGATGACCAAACATTCGCTGTGTGAATGAAACAGCTTGATTTTTAATATTGGCATTGCTGGCATACATTTTAAAGGCAGCGTGGCCTAATGGAAAGAGCCCGGGCCAGGGAATCTGAGGACCTGGGTTCTAATCCTGGCTCTGCCAGCCGTCTGCTGTGTGACTTTGGGCAAGTCACTTCTCTTTTCTATGCCTTTTTCCTCATCTGTAAACTGGGGGTCAAGACTGCGAGCAGAAAGAGAGTTGTGTTATTTGTTAAGCACTTATTACATACCAGGCACTGTACCGAGCACTGGGGTAGTTAGAAGATAATCGGGTTGGATACGGTCCCCGTCCCACAGGGGGCTCACGGTCTTAATCCCCAATTTACAGATGAGGTAACTGAGATCCAGAAAAGTGAAGCAACTTGCCCAAGGTCACACAGCAGAAAAGGTGGGGAGTTGGGATCAGAGCGCGGGTCCTCTGATTCCCGGGCCTGTGCTCTATCCATCCGCCACTTTTTCCGTCAGCCTTCGTGGTCCAAGGTGGATTGCCGTGTCCATCGACTTTGGCAGCTATAAATTTGTGGGGGGCGAGCTTTGCCCCTGGATGAAGACGTTGGAAACCAGGAATGGGGGAAGCACACTTTTGCCTTAGGAGCTCATAGACCCATGTCTCTCTCTTCCCTCCCCCCCCCCCCCCCCGTAGCCGTAGCCCCCAGGACCAGAAGGATCTGGTCCTACTTTCTCCCCTACGTATATCTGAATTTCTTTCCCATTCTGTAGATATAGAAGCCAAGACCACTAGTTAACCAGGGGAAAAGTGAATCACATGAGGTTAAGGCAATAGTCAGGGTGGAGGGAACATGTTTGGTGTCCCACTCTGAGGTCGTTAGATAAATCTGCCTACTGTGTGTGATGTATGCTGGTTTGATCCTGCACAGCTGTTACCCCCGGGGGGCAAAAGTTTTTATAGTATTAAGTGTTTATTATATGTCAGGCACTGTACTAGGCACCGGAGTAGGTATAAGATAATCAGCTTGGATGCAGTCCCTGTCCCACTTGGGGTTCAGAGTCTTAATCCCCATTTTACAGATGCGGTAACTGAGGCACAGAGAAGTCAAGCGACTGGCCCAAGGTCACACAGGAGATGATTGGCGGGGCTGGGATTAGAACCCAGGTCCTCTGACTCCCAGGCCTGTGCTCTATCCACTAGGGGCTGTTCTGAAGAAAGAGGAGATAAAGCAATGGGAACCCGGTAAACCTGTGCCTGGGAAACTATGGTAGATGGCTCAGATCTCTTCAGGTCAGAGAAAAAAAAGCAATCGTATTTATTGAGCACTTACTGTGTGCAGAGCACTGTACTAAATGCTTGGGGAGTACAACGTAACAGTTGGTAGACGTATTCCCTGCCCGCAAGGACCTTACGGTCCAGTGCCAGAGTCTTGAGGGGAGAAGTTCTTTCCTTCTTGCCTTGGGGTCTTCTAGAGATGATTGAGGCATTGTCTTCTAGACACGCAGTTCCCATATTTAATTTTTTTTTAAATGATATTGGTTAAGCGCTTACTACGTAGCAGGCTCTAAGTTAAGCACTGGGGAAGATTCAAGGTAATTAGGTTGAACACAGTCCCTGCCCCACCTGGGGCTCAGGCTTAATTCCCATTTTACAGACGAAGTCACTGAGGCCCAGTAAAGTGAATTGCCCAGGGTTACGCAGCAGGCAAGCGGCGGAGCGGGGATTAGAACCCAAGTCCTCCGACTGCCAGGTGCGAGCGCTAACCATCAGGCCACATTACTTCCCTCGGCCGATTTTTGGTTTCTGGAGCTCACCGGACCCTCTTCCGGGACGGCAGGCGGACCTGGGAGGACTTCGCCAGGTAGTGACGGGGCTTTTCCAGGGGAGCTTGTGTCCAGTTTCGGGGTCTTTCCCGGGACGGTCTTCGACAGGTCGTCTTCTCTACCTGAATGATGACAAAGGATAAATGCTCTCCTTCAAGCACATCCACTGGTGTAACTCCATCCCTCCCCGACCCCCCTATTCTCCATCAGGCAGTCCCCAAAACTCAGCCGGCCCAGAGAAGGGCGGTTTCCACCTTTGCCCTGCCTCTCTGGGACTTCTCATATTTTTTGCGTCGCACACCCGTTGGGCCTCGTTAGCTGCTTCTGGATGAAATTCGGGAATTACGGAGGGAAATCCAGCCCGGCAGCTTCTTCCAGCCCTACTCATGGTCTCAGAAGGGCCCCCTTACTGTGCAGGGATGTGGAGTTAGCAGAAGGAATCACTTATCGGGGCTTAACACAGAAATGCAGAATCGTTAGTCTAAAATACTGAATTTTTATTTTTTTTGAGGCTGAGTTATTTCAGAAAATAACCATTTCCATGGGTGTTTTTCACGATGCACTCAATTTTCAATTTTTTGTGGGATCGAGATGGATGAAATCCACAGAAAACTCCCAAACCTTGTTTTAGCTGTTATCTTCAGCTGCCTCTTCCTCTGTGAATCTCATACAAAACTGCTGACAAGTTTATTCAGTAATGCTGCTGCAAAAAAAAAAAATTAAAATTTGAGCCAATCGATATTGTTTTAATCGTAGCATTCTAGCAGCTGACGTGGTGGACCGCCCCTTTCTCCTCGAAAGGCTGTCGAACCTTGGCTTCTCTGAGCCTCAGTTTCCTCATCTGTAAAATGGGGATTAAATACCTGTCCCCCCTCCTGTTTAGGCTGTGAGCCCCATGGGGGACAGAGACTATGTATTACTTTGGTTATCTTGCATCTACCCCAGTGCTTAGTATAATGCGTGACCCATAGCCAGTGCTTTACAAAAATTATTTCTGCCCTAGCCAACTACCGGCAGATCTGGGACTAGTAGCAGAATAAACATGTTTATTGAGCACGTACTGTGTGCGGAGAAATCAATCATTCATATTCGAGTGCTTAACTTGTGCAGAGCACTGTACTAAGTGCTTGGGAGAGTACAATACAACGGTTGGTAGAAACATTCACTGCCTACAAGGAGACTGTAAGATCACTTTGGGCAGAGAATGTGTCTATTGAGCACAGTAAGCGCTCAATAAATATGACTGATTTGGCTGATCGAAGGAGCCTTCAATAATAAAGCAAAGGCCTGAGAAGTCAGAAGGACCCGGTTGTGTGCCGGCTCTGCCATTCGTCTGCCGTGTGACCTTGGGCAAGTCACTTAGCTTCCTTGTGCCTATTATGTCATCTGTAAAATGGGGATTAGGAACCGTGAGCCCCATGTGGGACAGGGACTGCGTCCAACCTGATTAGTTCTTTGGTTTCTTTAATGGTATTTAAGCGCTTAATATATGCCAGGCACTATTCTAAGCGCTGGGGTAGATACAAGATAGGTTGGACATGGTCCTTGTCCCACACAAAGCTCACAGTCTTAGTATCCATTTTACAGATGGGGTAACTGAGGCCCAGAGAAGCGACTTGCCCACGGCAGACAAGCGGCAGCATGATTAGCTTATAAATACCCTGGCGCTTAGCAAAATGCCAGGCAAATAGAAAGCGGTTAACAACCATTTAAAAAAAAAAAGAATTTAATCCCCATTTTATCAATGGGGAAACTGAGGCACGGAGATGTTAAGAAACTTTCCCAAAGTCCCACAACAGGCAAATGGTGGAGGCAGGATTAGAAGCCAGGCCAGGTCCTCTGTCTCCCGGCCCTGAATTCCTTTCACTAAGCTACACCGGTTTGGTTCGGGATGACCACTGCAACCTTTCAGTACATCCCCAGAAGGTATTTATTGGAATTAAACATTTATCTTTACGTGCCAGGAGTGGCTGTCTCCCAAATTTTTTTAAGCTGATTTTCAATCCCTTGCTAGCCCCTACCCACTTTTATTCTCCCTATACAGGCAGGTTCTACGAAGTATGCGGCGGTAGAGGTGAGGAGTGTGTGTCACTGGCAAAATGCCCAAAAGGGTAAGATCTTTCCCCAGTGGGAGGCCCCAGAGGTTTGCGATTTGCCTAAAAGTAAAGTGAATAATAATGTGATTTATTAAATACTTACTGTGTACCATGCGTTGTGGTAAATTCAGGGAAAGACACAAGCTCATCAAGTTGAATCCAGTCCCTGTCCCACATGGGGCTTGCAGTCTTAAGTTGAGGGGGAACTGGTGTTAAATGTCCATTTTTCAGGTGAAGAAACAGAGACCCCAAGAAGCAGAGTGACTCACCCAAGGTCATCCAGCAGACAGGTGGAGGAGCCGGGGTTAGAACCCAGGTCCTCTGTCTCCGAGGCCTGTGTTCTTTCCCCCCGGGCCACGCTGCTTCCAAGTAGTTTTCTCGGGCCGCAATTTTCTTGGCTAATCGGGGCCCACCTGTAATAATAATGTAACAATAACGTGGGTATTTGTTAAGCGCTTACTATGCGCAGAGCACTGTTCTAAGCGCTGGGGGAGATACAGGGTAGTCAGGTTGTCCCACGTGAGGCTCACAGTTAGTCCCCATTTTACAGATGAAACCGTACTCACCTGTACCCACCTGAGCTCAACGATCAGATCATTTGTTCGTGCTGGCTTTATCGAAATGATTAATCCGGGAACACTGATGGTATTTTTTCCATTTCTCCTTCAGTGGCGCTCAGAGTAAGGCTGCGTTTCCCCCGGCTCCGCGTCGGCACATTGTACTTCAGCACTTAGGGTGGAGATGGCAGTGTTGAGTCTCGTCTCCTCTCCGTTCTCTGTTTTTAGAAATTTATAGAGAAGTATCAGTTTGGCAGAGTTTTAGCTTCATCTCTGGGGACCTCATTTACGCCCATTTCCCCCTTTATAGTCCCATTCTCGGTCGAAACGTCGGGGCTCACAGGTGTGAGTTCTAATGGTTCGGGAAAACAAAAGGCACTCTTTGCCTTTTCCATTTTCCAGGCTCTTGGAGATTTGGGCCCATTAATTGATTGCGAACGTAAACGTCGCCCTCTTCAAAAGATAAAGGCAACCCTGGAAGGGAAGAGAGTGTGTTCACGCCGCAGCTTGCTTCCTAAGGTTTAACCTTTCTTTTCCGGAACACAAAACATTTCGTCGGCTGGGTCCCGGGGCAAGTAGCTACTCACTGGAAATAAACTTTTCACCTTCTCTCAGCGTGGACTAAGGGTTCTGCTGAGGAAATGGCTCTCGGGCTACCTGATGCTTTGAAAGAGTTGTTTTTAATAACTGGGGCCCAAATGTGAAAAAGGACCTTACCGAAGGCCTCTTTTCCAATCATTTCCGATCCCCTTTAGCTGTGAGTGGCAAAGCAGAGGGCGGAAGACTGACTGGGTTTCCTGTGTTGCGGAGTCTTGCCTTTATTACCAAACTTCTCCACGTTGCCGTTCGTGTTCTTTCTTTTTCGGGGGGGGCGGTGGGGGGCGGGCAGGGCACGACACCGTTTTCGTGGGTAGAAAATTGAATATTTCCAGACAGCAAAGCTGTTTAACACTGGAGCCAAAAGGGACAAATTAAGTTGCAAATCCAGAGTGCCTTAAAAGCAATCGGTATAGCACCCAACTGCACTCTTTAGTTATCCTTGGCAAACTGGTCCGAAGAGTCGGGTTAAAACAACAATTTAGTGTGGTCGAGTATGTGCTGCTCCGAGAAATTCCTACCCTTCAGTCGCAGGTTAGGAGTTCGGTAATGGTTTTGCTTTGTTTTCATTGGTGGAAGGATTTTCTCCTAGACCCTGATTTTTATGTGTCTATTATTCCTAGGGAGATGGGTCCAAGGCCAGGCATTTACGGATTTAGCTAACCAGGAAAGTCTCTTCAGTTTCCATTATGTGTAAGGGACCGACAGCTACATCTTCACTGCATGCTGTTCTGATAAACTTAATGACTTTTTTCTTCTTCTTTTTTTTCAACCAAAAATAAATTTCTTCTCAGCTGGATTCTCTAGCGGTCAGTTTTAATTGCAAACTTTGAAAACGGGGACATGGCTATTATTTTTTATTGACATGCGTTCTGGTTACTTTGGAAGGACTGTACGATACCAGCTCCCAGTAACGCGGTCACGGACTTAAAAAATGATCCTGGCTCAAGAGGCAGGCGACGGCATGGTGTGTGAGAGCAATGGTGATAAATACTATTGAATGCATAATCAGTCAATTAATGATATTTTTTGAGCACTTACTTTGTGCAGAGCACTATACTAAGCGCTTGGGGGAGAGCAGTGCAAAATAATGCGCAATGATCTGTACAGTATTGGATGAGGTTGAAAATGTCACTAGATTATAATGTCCCACTAAATCATAAGCTCTTTGAGGGTAGGACTTACCTACTGACTGTACTGTACTCTCTCAAATGCCTAGAACAGTGCTCTGCTCACAGTAAGTGCTCAAATACCATTGATTAACTTTTCCACTCAGTTTTCAAAGTATGCATTTTTTAATGGTATTTAAGTGCTTACTGTGTCAGAAGCTGTACTGAGCGCTGGGGTAGGTTCAAGGTCGGACACAGTCCGTGTCCCACGTGGGGCTCACGGTCTTAATCCCCATTTGACGGATAAGGTAACTGAGGCCCAGAGAAGTGAAGTAACTTGCCTAAGGTTACACAACAGGCAAATGGTAGACCGGGGATTAGAACCCAGGTCCTTCGGACTCCGGGACCCAGGCTCTTTCCACTAGGCGATGCTGCATTATATCTAGTACCGGGTTTTCCAGTCAGGCACATTGGCTGCCAGGTAGAAGACTGATGTGAAATATTAAAATGACTTTGGCATTTCCTCTTACAATCCATCAATCAATGTATTTCTTGAACACTTACGTTAAACAGAGCCTTGATCTCAACGCTTGGGAGAGTAATAATCATGATGGTATTTCATTCATTCATTCAATTGTATTTATTGAGCGCTTACTATGTGCAGAGCACCATACTAAGCGCTTGGAATGGACAATTCGGCAACAGAGACAATCCCCGCCCAACAACGGGCTCACAGTATTTAAGTGCTTTCTATGTGCCAAGCACTGTTCTAAGCACACTACAACAGAGTTGGCAGGCACATTCCCTGCCTACAACGAGGTTACAGTCTAGACAGGGAGACAATATAAATCAATAATTTAAAATATACACATTTACAGATACATACCTAAGAGCTATGGGGATGAGGATGGGGCAAATATCAAATGCCCAAGGGCGCAGATAATGCAGAAGTGAGAGGAAGCCCGGAAAAAATGGGCTTATTCAGGAAAGGATTCTTGGAAGTTGTCTTACTACATGTTAAGCCCCGATTTCTTGTTATTCCATTTTGAGATCCTCAAGACTCTGAGGGAAAAGTTTAACCTTTTGTGGAAAGATTCCAGCTGAGTTTGATTCCCGGGGAGCATTTCTCTTTTAAGCGTCGCCTTCTGCGTGCCCTTAAAGTGGCCTGAATTTCTGGGAGGAGCTGGCCTTTCCATGGAGTGTTAAGTAGTAGAAATAGGGTACACTAGTGGATAGAGCTTGGGGTTGGGAGTCAGAAGGACCTGGGTTCTCATCCCGGCTCCATTACTAGTCTGCTCGGTGGGACTTTGGGCAAGTCATTTGACTTCTCTTGCCTCCTCTGTAAAACGGGGATTCAGAGGGTGAGCTCCATGTGGGACAGGGACTGGGTCCAACCTGATTAGCTTGTATCTACCCCAGCGCTAAGTACAGTGCCTGGCACGTAGTCAGCACTTTACGAATACCATAAAAAAGGAAAAGAAAAAAGTCCTGCCAAAAGGCCCTGCACATCGTGGAGCTGGTCAGTGATGAGACGTGCGACGGCTTCTATCCTTCCTGGGTCTTGGGTCAGCCAGCTCTGTGCATTCTGGAAGGGGCTGGGTTTCTGTCCTGCCTTTAGCCCCTCTGAACAGTAATCTTAATACTAATAATTCTAAGAGTGGTACTTAAGCACTTACTGTGTGTCCAGCACTAGAGTAGTTGCCAAGATAATCATGGGGCTGACAAACTAAGAAAGAGAGAGAGCTGGGAGTGAATCCCCATTTTAGAGATGAGGAAACTGAGGCCCAGAGAGGGAAAGCAACTTGCCCGAGATCAGGCGGGTGGCAGAGGCAGGTTTAAAGCCCAGGTCTGCTGGGTCTAAGGCCCTGGCTTTTTCCCCTAGAATGCACCGCTTTTCGTGATCTTGGTCCGTTTAGATGTTCCTCCTCTGTCCTGCACCAGTTAGGTGGAGGAGAACTACAACGACCGAATGAATGAATGAACAAGAGGCCCGTGCTCTGACTTCCCTTTTCCTCTCCCACCAATGTTTTTATTTCATTGCAGGAAGGGACTCGGTCCGTCCCCCCACATTGGTGTCTCTCTAAAAAGCTTCAGAGAGGACCGGTCGCATGGTCTGAACCACTTGCGGGCCAAGCACGGGCATCTCTCCAAGGAATGTCCAGGCCCAAGGGTCTGTCTCCCTGGCACCCCTCTTACCACAAAGACCCAGAACAAGATGGAAGCTGGCAGCAGCATGGCCTAGTGGATAAAGCGCGGGGCCAAGGTGCCAGAAGACCTGGGTTCTCATCCTGGCTCCGTCACTCCTTCGCTTGTCTGCTGCGTCACCTTGGACGAGTCACTTTATTTCTCTGCACCTGTTTCCTCAACCGCGGAATGGGGATTCGATACCTTTCCTCCCTGCTGACTCTGAGCCCCATGTGGGATCCGGATGTGATTAACTTGTATGCCCCCCAGCGCTTAGAACATTGCTTGACATATAGTAAGCGCTTCACAAATACCACAAAAAAAGTCTGACGGTGATCTAGCAGCCAACTGGTAAAAATCCTAGCAACTCTGCCTCTCACTCCCATTGAGCTCGGGGGCATTAATTATCCAGGTGGTTGATCGGCAGCAGTCCAATTAACCGGATAATTGCTGGATTGTTTTGCGCCAGAAAGACCCGGCTTGGAGGCATAGCCTTCCCGTGACCGCGAGCTCCACTTGAACTGGCCGAGGATGAAAGCGTTGTCCATTCATCGATGATGCAAATTGACCAGAGCCCCTCACTCCTCTCCACTTTCATTCGTGGCCTTAGCATACGCTGCCTTAGGGAGTGAGTAAACAGAGAAGGAAAAGAACAAAAACCCACAGTGCTATTAGAAGGAAAATAAAATCACATCTTTCTTTTACCTTGCAGATCTCACCTTCATCACACCTGCCTAGAAAGCTAGCGCGTTTGTGCCGTCACCAGCTCTTAAATCGAGCTAACAAATTCCCCTGTGGGTTGTTGAGCAAATAAATTTGTTCTAGATATATTGCTCACTTCCCTTCAAACCCAGTTTCCAATTAGGGTTTGATGCGGTCTGAACCTTCCGCCAGAATAGTCGTCCCGCTTAGGCCCGAGCGGGTTGATTACATCTATCTTCTTTCAGTTTACGAAGCCCGGGGCCTGGGGAGGAATGCAGGCCCGTTCCGTTTGTCATCTCGCCGATCGTCGTTCTCACTGCATTATTGTTCGGAGCGGGAAAACAAACAGCGAGACGTCTGAAGGGGAAAACATAGGAGTGTTGGGGCATGCTAAACATTCTTATCGCATCACATAGGCCGACCTCGTTTCTCCCGCTTTTAACACTTCTCGGTCTGGATTCTTCCAATGCTCATAAAATCTTCCTCAGTCTGCCTCACACCGAGATACTTGCCTTCATTTCCCCAAGGAGATTGGTGGCCAGGAAGAGAGAATCCTCAAACTGTGGTCCCTTAGCTGGCTTCGGGAATAATAATAATAATAATGATTGTGGTATTTACGAAGCACCTACTATGGGCCGGGCCGGACGCTGTTCTACACCTTGGGACAAATACAAGATAATCAAGTCGGATCCAGTCCACATCCCATGTGGGGCTCACAGTCTTACAGGGAAGGGGCCCGGGTTTTTAAACCCCCAATTTGTAGAGGGCCCTGGGGCACAGAGTAGTTTTGACTTGCCCCAAGGCCACACGGCAGGCAAATGGGAAAGCCGGGCTAGGCCCCAGGTACCCCGATTCCCAGGCCAAAGCTCTTTCCACTGGGCCATTCCAATTTTCCAAGCAGGAACCCTTTGGAAGGAAGCAGGTTCTGGGAAGGGATACCACCTTCCTGGGTCGTAGCCTGGATGTTCACGAACGGTCACCTAGTTCACACTCCCTCTCCGTGGGCCTGTCCGGCTCCGGAGGGGTCACTGGTGATGGGCTGGGGGAGTTGGCAGGGACGAAGGAGGAGGTAGAAGTTTTTTCTCTTTGGCCTAGTCCATGTTCCCGCTATTTCATCTACCTCCTGGCAAGTTCTGCCCGTTGCCACGAAAGCAGGTTGGACACGGTCCGTGTCCCACATGGAGCTCCCAGTCTTAATCCTGACTTTACAGATGATGTAACCGAGGCCCGGAGAACTGAAGTGACTTGCCCAAAGTCACACAGCAGAGCCGGGATTAGAACCCGGGTTCTTCTGACTCCCAGGCCTGTGCTCTATCCACTGAACTACCCCCCAAGGCCGGGAGGATGGGTGGTGATGATGATGGTATTTGTTAAGGTCTTACTATGTGCCAAGCACCGTTCTAAGCACTGATAGTAAGCTCTGTACCCCCTCCCTGCCAGCCTTGGATGGGAGTTAGTTCTGATTCTCTCCCTGTTTCCTTCTTCTTTCACTGTTATCTTTCCCCCCGCCACTTTCCCCCTTTTCCCCTTTACCAAAGGGAAGCAGAGTTGACCACCCGGGACGTGGCCAAAGCAGAGGGATTATGGGGGACACCCACGCTGTCCATGAGCTCAGCATTTAGAACAGTGCTTGGCACATAGCATTTAACAAATACCATCATCATCATCATCATTAATGTAATTAAATTACAAGATTTGTACGTAAATGCCATGGGGCTGAGGTCGGGGTGAATATCAAGTGCTTAAAGGCTAGAGATCCAAATGCGCAGGTGACGCAGAAGGGAGCGAAAGTTGGTGAAATGTGGGCTTGATGGGGGGAGGGCCTCTTGGAGGAGATGGGATTTTAGTAAGACTTTAAAAGTGGGAAGAATGGTTGTCCATCTTGGGTGCAGGTAGGGGGAGAAGGTGGGTTAGATGTTATTTTAATAGAGTTTTGAAGGTAGGGAGAGTGGCGGTCTGGTGTATGTGACAGGGGAGGGAATTTCAGGCCAGGAGGACTTGGGGAAGGGGATTGGCGGCGACGTAGATACTTATGAGGCACGATCGGCAAGCTGGTGCTAGAGGCACGATGTGTGCAGACTGGGTTGTCAAAAGAAGTCAGTCCCTCTACTAGACCGTAGGATTCCCTGCTAGACCGTAGGCTCCTTGAGGGTAGCAGTCGTATATCCCAACTCTGTCGTACTGTCCTCTCCCAAACACCTAGTATAGTGCTCTGCACTCAGTAAGTGCTCAATGAACACGATGGACGGATTGATTAATTAGCCCCTTTAGCAGTTTCCATTTAACCCGACCCCACGGGCCGCAGCTGTAGATCGCCGACCAACACGCTTACCTCAGACTCCGCCGGACCCGACCTCACAGTCGGCCACGCCAGGGCTCTCACCGGGTCACTTACTTCAGTCTCCCTCTAGACCGTGAACTCCTCGTGGACAGGGATCGTGTCTCCCAACTCCACTGTACTGTACTCTCCCAGCTGCTTAGTACGGAGAAGCAGCACGGTCTGGCGGACAGAGTACGAGCTTGGGAGTTCCGGACCTGTGTTCTACTTCTGGCTCCGTCACTTGTCAGCTGTGTGACTCTGGGCCAGTCACTTAACTTCTCTGTACCTCAGTTACCTCATCTGTAAAATGGGGATTAAGACCGTGAGCCCCTGTGGGACTACCTGATTACCCTGTATCTCCCAGCGCTTCGAACAGTGCTTGGCACGTAGTAAACGCTTAACAAATGCCATCATTATTATTATCTGTCAAATGGGGATTGAGATGATGATCCTCATATGGGACAGGAACTGTGTCCAACCCAATCGGTTTGTATCCGCCGCGACCCCGGTACGTAGTAAATGCTTAACAGATATTATTATTGTTATTACCGTGCTCTGCACACAGTAAGTGCTCCATAAGCATCATCAATTGCCTCTTTTGCAATCTCTGTTTGACCCAACCCCCGTGTGCCGTTCCAGAGCTCTAACCGGTACCTCAGTCTCCACCGTGAGCCCCTTGTGGGCAGGGATCGATGTACTATTGTACTGTGAGAAGCAGCGTGGCTCAGTGGAAAGAGCACGGGCTTGGGAGTCAGAGATCCCGGGTTCGAATCCCGGCTCCGCCACTTGTCAGCCGTGTGACTGTGGGCAAGTCACTTAACTTCTCTGTGCCTCAGTTACCTCCTCTGTAAAACGGGGATTAACACTGTGAGCCTCACATGGGACAACCTGATTACCCTGTGTCTACCCCAGTGCTTAGAACAGTGCTCGGCACTTAGTAAGCACTTAACAAATACCAACATTATTATTATTATTATCACAGAGCTCTGCACCCAGTAAGTGCTCAACAGATGCCGTCGATTTGGTGGGTTGATCTGAGCCTGAACTGATGGCAGTTCCATTTACCTCAGCCTCTGCTCAGCCCCAACTCTAGAATGACATCGAGTATCAATCGACCAGTGGAATTTGAGTGCTCGCTGTGCCGGGCATTTTACCAGACACTTCGGAGCACGCGATGCAGTAGAGTTGGTAGGCGAGATCGCTGCCCTTAAGGAGGTTACAGTCTAGCGGGGGAACAGACCATCTAGTGGAATCAATCGACGGAAGCAGCGTGGCCTAGTGGAAAGAGCAAGGGCCTAGGAGCGGCCACTTGATGCTGTGTGACCTTAGGCGAGTCACGCAGGTTCTCTGTGCCTCAGTTCCCTCATCTGTCCAATGAGGATTAAATTCTACTCCCTCCTACTTAGACTGTTGGCCCCTTGTGGGACAGGGACTGTGTCCAATCTGATTACCTTGTGTCTACCCCAGCCCACAGTAAGTGTTTAACAAGAATAAGAATAATGATGATGATAGTAATAGTAAGCAAACTGGAAAGTTATATCACTTTCCAAAAGCCAGAAAAACAAAGCTGGTGATTCCTAGCGTCAATCCATCCTGCCTTAAACTTTCCCTTCCTCTCTCCTGCCCAGATTGGAGTTGTCACCGGGCGGGTTTCCGACTACTTGAAATCCTTCTCGCAGCGAGCTATCGATTGATAGTCGATTGGCACAATGAGAAGGACCCTTCCCCGCTCAGAACTCGGCTTGCATCATTGACTTTTGTTCCATTTCGGCTCGGGAGGCCTTGCCAGTTTGCTGACTGAAAACTGTCACAACAGCGATCGTTACGATCTGCGAGTTGAGTTTGACTGAAACATGTGTCTTCAATTTTAATAGCTCGGCTTCCCAGATGCCCTAGAGGAGAATATTGCCTGGGAAGGAGCTTTTCATGTAAGAATAATTTGTGTTAAGTAGCTCAGTGATCTGTTTGTTAGGTTAGAGCTGACAGTTTGTTTATATTTCTAAAGGGGTATGATGAATGGGGGAGAAGTTGATGCTAATTAGGCTAAATTGTTCCTAAGAATGCAGCGGGTTTTGCCAGCTTCATTGTTTCTGTTTCTTTGCACATTTGAAATAATTGAATGGAGCTCGGCCCATTCATCATCATTTCAGGCAAGATGGAAATAAATGGGTTTAGCACAGGCTGCGTGTGTGACGGAGGATGTCGCTTTAGAGGTCAATTAGGAAAGACGTCACCCCGAGACTAATGCAGACTTTTCAGATCCATCTGTAGGAAGATATCAAACGTGAGCGCTTTCACCGAGGGCACTGATTGTCGGTGTCGTTCCGGCGGGAGCGAGTCGTCCTACTTAGAGAGTCGTTTCTTCCCGCTCACATCAGAGAGTTTGAGGAATTAACCCGAGCCCTGTCCCGCGTCCTCTGGAGCTGCTCCTCCAAAATACAACAGAATCGAAACAGGTTCCGCGAGGGCCGGCAGGGGTCAATCAAGCAATCGGTATTTTTGAGCCCGTACCATGTGCAGAGCACTGTATGAAGTGCTTGGGAGAGTACAACAGTCGGTGGTAGTGAGAGCTTACTGTGCAGAGCGCTGTACTAAGCACTTGGGAGGGTACAATACAACGATCGATGTGTTAGTGGTATCTATTGGGTGCTTACTGTGTGCGGGGCACTGTACTGAGTACTTGGGAGAAATCAGTACAACCAGGTTGGTAGATATGGCCCCTGCCTTCATGGTGCTTACACTCTAGAAGAGGAGAGATGTTTCCAGGTGGAGGGGTACAGGGAATTCTGGAGCCAACGTAAGGGGGTTGGCATCGATCGATCGGTGGTACGTATTGATTTATTGAGCGCTTACTATGTGCGGATCTCTGTTGTACGTGCTCGAGAGAGTACAACAGAATGAAGAGATACGTTCCCTGCCCATAATGAGCTACATTGCCGACAAATGGCCCACCTTTTAGACGCTTTCCCGACCGTACTCCGAAATCCGCTTTTGAAATACTGACATTCCTCTTCGCTAGAACTTCGGCTATCATCGTTTCCTACGCTGAGATTCCAAATGCCCTCAGGGGCAGGTATGGAGAGTTAACATGAATGAGGCATTTCACAGGAGGATATAAAAATAGAAGTTACAAAGATTTCTCCACACAGGTCCTGGTGCTCCAGAGCAGCAGAGTGAAACGCAATCTAGAAAATTCTAGGATTTTTTCAGGGTTTTAATCCGCGATTTGGAGGCCATTCTTTTTTAATTTATGCACATAAAATACCACAGGAAGAGATGGTATAAATTTGTGGACTGTGGAGAATGAGTGAACATTTTGGAATCAGGATCTTTAAAAGGGGTGAAATTTGAGTATGATTAAGTTAGGAAAAAGCCTCGCTTACAGCGGAAGTCCGAGACTCTGTATACATTATGGGCATGTCATGGCTTTTAAAAAGTTATGTTAGACTTCTATACAGATTGTGAAGGAATTTGTCTAACCCCAAACAAAATTCTGTGTGGTTCTGAACTTTTCCAAAAGTTTAAAAAAAAAAGCGGGGGGGGCGGGGGGAGGTGGGGAGGAATAATGCTAGTTAGTATTCAGGTCAGGAGAGGGTCTGAGTAAAGGGCAGTCTGGCGGTTCACCTTGCCTGCGTGTCATGTTGGTCACTAATTTTCTCGGAAGGAAATGATCCTATGGGTTGTGCTATCCCGTTTGTGCATATTTGCCCTTTAATTGGCATTTATAAAGGAGTCTTTCGGTTTGATGGATGACTGTCAGAGGGTAGGTTGCCAGCTTCGAAGCGGATTGCCGAGTTTTGTTTCGTTCACTCATTAGAACTCTGCTCTGCTTCAAGAGACTCTCTGTTTACTCTCTTATAATTGAGGTTTGTGAACAATAGGTTTTCAGAGACTTGGCTGAGCCCAGGCCCGACGGTGGAGCTCGGGCTGGAAAACTAAAGGTACACCCCAGAAGCGGGCTTTCCAAATGGATTCGGGAGTTTAACGGTAATGAAGGGTTTTCAGTGACCACCTTAACCGGTGGCCGACCGAATCGGTTGGCGTTAGAAATGCTTGACCGCGGCTAACGATCTTCGGATCTTAAGATCCTCGATCTTAAACTTCCGCTCGCAAATCCAACAGGCATAAACCGCGGGGAATGGAAACAGTTCCCAACCGCTTGATGCAATCTCGCTTGACTCTCCAACGGCAAAATGGCAGAGCCATTGACACCTGTGTCTCCTCCCTCCTCCATGGTGTAGAAAGAGAACGGGGTGAACGGATTAGGAGAATGAGAAATGGCTGGATCGGAGAGATAGTTTTAACAAGACAAACAACACCAACTTTATAGGCGTTCTAACCTGCGAAAAGTTAATGGCCAATAGAGTCAGATTGGCTTTCTGAGGTCTGGAAACCAAAAAGGCTGTAGGCAAGCCACTCTAGGAAGAGTACTTCCAGCAAGTCATCTGGATAATTTGGACCAAACAAAGAGTATTCTTTGGCTTTAATTAGCCAGGTATTACCATCGAGAGTGGTTTTTTAGCTTAAATCGACCAGATGATTTGCAAATGGAGAACCGTCCCCACGGACATTTCATTCCAGCCGAAAGTAAAAACCTTTCCGAGGAGCGGCTGGAGAATTGACACACTTCTCCTCGGGCAGTCACGGCCGCCGGAACCTTGTGCTCCTGGAGCCGGGTGGTGATTCGGGTCCTGTTATTTAATGGGGAGAGGACTTCTCTGGAGGACTCGGGTTGGGAGGAAAGTCGCCGTCTCAGAAACACCGGTCCAGTTCGGAGGGAGGGGGTGTACTGAGGGGCTGGTCGAGCCGACCTCTGGGGTCACCACTCTGACTGAACTCAATGAATGCTTTTCCCATGTCTGTGAGATTCATTCATTCAATCGTATTTATTGTATTACACTCTCCCAAGTACAGAGCTCTGCACATAGTAAGTGCTCAATAAGTACGATCGAATCCACCAACTACAGGTGAGGAAGCTGAGACACAGAGAAGTGAAGTGACCTACCCAAGGTCAGGCAGCAGGCAAGAGGCGGAGCCAGGTCTAGTACCTAGGCCCGTGCTCTTTCTACTTGTCCCCGCTGCTTCCCCTTTAAACAGACTCAAAGGCAGAAGCTCAAGTTTAAGTTGAGGCAGCATGGTGTAGTGGAAAGAGCCCAGGACAGGGAGTCGGGGCATCTGAGTTCTAGCCCCGGCTCCGTTACCGGCTGGGGGACCCGGGGAAAGTCACTTACCTTCTCTGGGACTCAGTTTCTTCACCTGAGAAGTGTGGATAAAATACCCCTTATCCCTAGGAGACCACGAACCCCCGGTGGAACGGGGACTATGTCGGACCTGATTGTCTTGTGTCTACCCCGGTGCCTAATGCGGTGTTTGGCACTTGGTGAGCGCTTAATAAATGCCACTATAATGATGATGATTCTTCGTAGTGCTCAAGGCTCTAACGAGAGACTTCAGGTCAGGCAGTGTGCAAGAAATGCCAACCATTGGTGGAATCAGCTAACGGACCCATCGAGTCCTCTCCCTCCCCATCCGACCCACCGGCATCCCACCTCCCAAACAAGAGGCAAATTGACAGATCCTGTTGCAACCCGGGTGGACAAATGAAAAGGGAGGCAGGACCTCGGGAAGGAAAGGCTTCCGCCTCTTTTAATTGTTGACCTTCCCCTGTTGGTCTACCTTCTCCCCTCCGTTTTATACTGCAAGACATCTGATAGGCCTGGGAGAGCATATGGTTCAATATCTATGGATTTCCCCCCTGGGCTGCAGTGCAGAACTGCTCACGCTAGCTTAATCAGTGCTCTTGGCTCAGTCAGTCAAATCAATGGTATTTATTGAGTGCTCACTGTATACGGAGCACTGAACTAAGCACTTTGGAGAGTACAGTGCTATACCGTTGGCGGACACGATTCCCTACCCTCAAGAAGCTTACAGTCAAGTGGGGAAGACAGCTATTGAAATGTTACAGATAGGGAAAGCTGCAGAGTACAGATTATTGTCTATAAACTACTGACCCAGGAAGGGCTGTGTGTGTATGAGATTCCCTGGTTTCAATCAATCAGTCTGTAGGTTTTTTTTGTTTTGTCTTCCGTGGTATTTAAGCACCGGGGTAGATACAGGATAATCAGATTGGACACAGTCCCTGTCTCACAAAGAGCTCACGGTCTTAATCCCCATTTTACAGATGAGGTAACTGAGGCCCAGAGAAGTGAAGTGACTTGCCTGAGGTCACCCAGCAGACAAGTGGTGGAGCCGGGATTAGAACCCAGGTCCACCCTCCCTCCACTAGGCCACACGGTAACTTGGTTGGCTGCTTTCAGCCAGCCAAGGACTGACAGAAAAGTTCCCTGCTCACTTTCCTACACTCGTAGACCTCGCTTTCTTTCCTTTTGGCCGTTTCACCACCTACGATCAAACAATGCTATTTATTGGGCACTTACTGTGTGCAGAGCACTGTACTAAGCACTTGGGAGAGGACAACAGAACAACGGAGCAGACCCAATCCCTGCCCACAACGAGTTTACAGTCTACAGTACAGTTTACACTCCTCGCCCCTTTTATTCCCCTGTTGTTACACCTACTAATTCCCAGCTACCGGGTTTCTAAGGAAGAGCTCAGTGAGCACAGTAAGCACTAGGTAAATCCCTTTGTGAGCTTGAAGGCATTTCAGACACCAAAACTTCTGGAGGTCAATCCAACAGCTTACCTAACGATGGAGCCCCTCAGCACTTATGTATATGTCTGTAAATTATATAACTTATATTGATATCTTCCCCGCCCCCCAGACTGTAAGCTTGGTGTGGGCAGGGAACAGGTTTTCCAACTGCCAAGTGAGTACTAAAGAAACAGCATGGCCTAGTGGATAGAGCACAGGTCTGGGAGTCAGAAGGATCTGGGTCTCGGTTCTGGCTCTGCAGCTTTCATAATAATAATAATAATAATGTTGGTATTTGTTAAGCACTTACTATATGCAGAGCACTGTTCTAAGCGCTGGGGTAGATACAGGGTAATCAGGTTGTCGCACGTGAGGCTCACAGTTAATCCCCATTTTACAGATGAGGTAACTGAGGCACAGAGAAGTTAAGCGACTTGCCCACAGTCACACAGCTGACAAGTGGCAGGGCCAGGAGTCGAACCCATGACCTCATAGTTCATTCATTCAATCATATCTATGGAGCCCTTACTGTGCAAAGCACTAATTAAGTGCTTGGGAGAGAGTACAATACAACCAGAAAGAGACACATTCCCTGCCTACGATGAGATCACAGTCTGCTGTGTGACCTTGGGCAAGGCACTTCACTTCTCTTTGCCTCAGTAATCTGTAAAATGGGGATTAAGAGTATGAGCCCCATGTGGGACAGGTACCGTGTCCAACCCGGTTAGCTTGTATCTGCCCCAGTGCTTAGTACAGTGCCTGACATATAATAAGCGCTTATCAAATGCTCTGTATTAAGTGCTTAATCCAGTGCTCTGCACGCAAGTGCTCAGATAGCATTGATAAGTGCTCAGGAGGTGTGTAGCCCCAAGAGGGCCCCCTCGTCTCCCTGCTTTTCTTTTTCCTTTCGTGAATAAGCACAAATAGCAGTTCCCAGGCTCAGCCCTTCCCAACCGAAGCTCCAAGGATTGCAGCAGCATTTCCGAAAAATCCCATACGACGTCCCAGTTGGACAGCCACCCATCCAGCCCTGTGCTCTTTTACCCGCAGCCTCCGAGGAAGCCAGTTGAGTGGGATTTCTGATCCTGGAAGGAGGAAGAAACCATGCTTCGAGATTCCCAACACCCAAAATCCTCATGGCTTGTGCCCCGTTGGACACACCCACTCCATCGAACGTGATAGCTGACTGGCAACCTCTACGCCTCTGATCTAATAATAATTATGGTACTCGTTAAGCACTTACTTTGCCCCAAACACTGTTCTAAGCGCTAGGGTAGATACAAGTTAATCAGGTTGGACACGGTCCCTGTCTCACATGGGCCTCACGCTCTTATCCGCATTTTACAGAGGAGGTGACTGAGGCCCAGTGAAGTGACTTGCCCAAGGTCACACAACAGACACATGGAATTAGAACCCAGGTCCTTCCGACTCCCAGGCCCGGGCTCTATCCACTAAACCTCGCTGCTTCTGTGAATAGGCCCTGGATTAAGGATCTTTCCAGATTTAATAGGAAAATTGGGAGCCCATGTACTAGTATTTATTAAGCACTTATCGGATGCAGGTGACGATAGTAAGCACCGTATTTGTCACAGACGGTCCAGTGTGGAGTGGAGTTTCGCCTGGCCTTGCAGCAGGCCAAAGGCTACAGGTCGGTTTAAAAGCGGCAACGTTTCCCATCTTCTCACCGGCCCCGTCTCCTCTCCGATTGGCCAGCGTGGGAAATAAATTTCTGGTGACTCCCGTTCTCGCGCGAACGCCTGGTCCTCCCTTTCACCGCTGAGTAATTCAGGCCCGTGGCACATTCCAAGATGTTCCCCCCCACCCGCCCCCCTCCCAGCCCTCTTGGGTCCAAGGAACCTCAGAAGGTTCATTCTTGCACGCCGTTCGGAAGGCTTGTTGTGTTTCTGTAAGGTAACTGTCGCTTTGGAATAACAGGCGTGGAATGTGGAGTCAGAGGTGAAAGGTCAGAGGAGGAGGTAGGGGCGAGACCCACAAGTTTCTCTAAGGCAGAGGGAAAGAGTCCAGCATTCCGCCGGTCATTTGTGTATTGTGTTTGCAACCTTCCCTGACTGGAGAGAAATCACGACCTTTTTTGATGTCAGAGGCAAAGACTCATTGTTTTCTTTTGAAAGAGTCCTCCAGAGCGAGGAATTGAGAAATCCCAGTAGAGCCGGTTAAGGCCGAGACCATTTGCTAATGCCCAGTTTTAGATTCTAGGCCTGGGCCTGACCTCAGATCTGCCGGTGAGAGTTGGACAGCTTCGTGGGCGAATGGGCTGCAGGGAATTTACCGCCTCGAGTAGAGCTTATCCTCGGTTTGGGCAATCACCGGTCTAAATTCCATTAAAGAGTTCTGCAGCAGCCGTTTCCCCTAGTATCCTAGGAGCCGGGGTCCAGCTGAGAGAGGAGAGAGGCAGGGAAGGGGGGACTAGTCCGTGAAGATGGCTGAGTCAGACACGCTAACGACCGGGAGTTGATGAATTTGGTCTGTCTTCGGACATTATGCGTCTTGTCATTTTGGGATCGATGTCACGTGCGCTAATAACATGCCTTGGTTCTGAGGCAGCAGAGATTTTCCTGGGGCGGGGAGGGAGGGGGAATGTGGGGGGAAGAGCGAGAGAGAGAGGGTACGTCTGTGTGTCTGTGTGTATATGCCTGCCTGCATGTGTAACAGTGTGAAGATAGTTAAGGGAGTAGACAAAAGAAAAAAGAAAGTTATCCACTTGAAATCCAGAGAACTTTACCGAGCTCCAAGTAAGTAAAAGCAGATGTGGTAAAGTTTAGAAAATCAGGACATTATTTTCCTGTTTCCATTGAATTTTTTCTAAACACATTATAAATAAGCTTTGAAGTAATACAAAGTGCCCTGTTTGTTTTGCTGATAGCATCTTTTGTAAAAAACTTTATCAATGCTTGTTTAAGTTATAGACTAAATGATATCTCGGTGTGGTTAAACAACTGCCTGTATCTGCTGGCAAATACAATGCCGAAATTACTTGCAACGTCTGAGTCACTTAAATGTCCATTTGATTAGATCTTTTGCATTTAATGCTAAACAGATTAAATATTTTGTAGGCTATGAAAATTTCAAAAGTAAACCCAATCTCTCATAATTCACATACTCCGGATTCAGAATTTCGGATTTGTTAGATTTAGCATCAATTCGTGAAAGAATAATCTTAAGCCAGTACTTTCACTATTTCAAGCGTAGACTAGGTCCTTTTACCCCATCGATGGTATTTATCGAGCGCTAATTGGGTACACGGTACTGTACCGAGCACTTGGGAGAGAACAATATAAAGAATGGTAGACACGTTCCCAACTCGAAAAAGCTCTTTGCACTAGGCCATGCTGCTTCTCTTCTTGTTGGTTCTTCATAACCAAGATTGAAGAGTCTCTAGACTGTTAGCCAAGGTTGAAGAATCTCTAGGCTGAAAGCCATAGTGGGCCGGGAATTTGTCTGTCGTCGTTATATTGCACTCTCCCAAGCGCTTACTACAGTGCTTTGCACACAGTAAGGGCTTGATAAATACAACTGAATAAATGAAGTCTGGCCCGGTCAGGCGGGAAATGAGACCGTCCTTTTCGTTCACAATCAGGTCGAGCCATCGTCCCGAAAATCTGATAAAAGTGGCCACTCCTTCTGTTCCACAGACTCCGGAGACGTTAAAGATGTTTACTGGCTGTTAAGAGAGGATTGCCAAAAGATTCTTCTTCCTGCCAAGGAATGAAAGACAGATAAACCCCGTAAAATGGGAAGCTTCTCAGATGTGACTAAACTCTGGGGAGGTCAAGGTTTTGAGGTGAAGTTTGAAACCTTTTGAGCTGTTGATGTCTCCCCTGGAAGTGTCAGGAGTTATTAAATTTAAAACCACCAGCTATTTTTCCCACGGGGGGAGATGACTGAGAAGGGAGAGCACGGAGGCTTATTACTCCAGGCAGGAGCTGTCAATCAAGAGGCGGGCCCCGAGGAGGCACTCAACCAAAGGTATTTGTGTGCTCACTCTGCGCAGAGCACTGTACTAGCCGCTCGGCAAATTCAATAGAGTTAATAGACGTGATCCCTGGCCTCAAGGAGCTGACAATCTAGAGGTGAAGACGGGCACTAAGACAAAATACAGGTAGGGGAAAAGCAACTGAATATAAAACGATGGCTATAAATGCGGTGGGGATGGGGGGGATAAAGGGGTAAGGATTCATATGGGAGGGGCATAGGGTGAGGAGATTAGTGAAGGAAGGAGGTGGAGATGCCATTTTAGAAGGGCTCTGAGGTGGGGGGAGAGCAGTCGTCTGCCAGAGGTGGGGGGAAGGATGGACATGAGCAACAGGTTGATGGGGGAGAGAGAAGAGCAACGCATAGTGCGTTGACGGGCATTAGAGGAGCGAACCATTCGTTCGATCGTATCTATCAAGAGCTTGCTGTGCGCTGAGTGCTGTACTAAACCCTTGGGAGAGTACACTATAACAATAAACAGACACATTCCCTGCCCACAACGAGCTTAAAGTCCAGAGGGGGAGACAGACATTAATAAAAATAAGGCTCGCGTGTCCACCAACTCTGATATGTGGTTGTATTGTACTATCCCGGGGCTTAGTACAGTGTTCTGCACCAGTAACACTCAATAAATACTACCGATTGATCGATCGTTGCGACTGGGTTGTGGTGAGTGTTGCAACTATGTCCTACCGGCGCCGGCTCAATCTAATGTTGAATTGTGCCCAAATCCCAGCACCAAATCCATCTAATTGGAGTTGACTGGAATCTAGGATATTAAATTGGACTCTATGAATCTGTGAAATGATGCAGTGCATCATTAGAGTCACAGAGTACAGACAACGGCAAAGTACCCGATTATCTTGATTCTACCCCAGCACTTAGAACAGTGCCTGGCACGTAGTAAGCGCTTAACAAATACCATCATTATAATTATTATTATTGTTATTATCTCCCTCCCTCCCAGAGGAGCCCCCATTGATTTCTAGAAGGAAGAGGAGTGGCGGGAGATGAGAAGATGGTTTATCGACGCACGTATTACCCCATCCTGGCTGTTTCCATGTCTGTCCCCCGGTGCTCTCCCTTTCACGGTTCTCAGTTGCTTCGGCCTTTGTGAGGGGCTTTAAAAGCCTCATCTCATTCATGGAGACCAGACTATTTCTGGAAATGGTTTATGCCATCTTCCTGGCTTGCGCATGATCCCGCGCTGTTCAGCCTTCAGCAGCTGCTCCAGTGCCGCACTGTCATCCCTTCTCCTCATACATCCCAAACCGCGGAGCTGTGTTCCTGGGGGAATTGCCTCAGCGTTGGTAGCATTACCCGCATCTCCTTGGAGGTTATCCTGTTCTGTTCTGAAGGATTCTGGATAAAATCGTGCCAGCAGATGGGCAATGGTAGTTTCTTCAGGTATCTCTCCCATCTCTCCTTATGAAGATAGTGATTATGGAGGCATCTTTGAAGTCTGGTGACTTTTCTTCACTGAGGAAAAACTGGTACAGGTTTGTGGCTATCAGCCTCCCTGTAGGATTGTGGATTTCCACAGGAATTCTATCCAATTTAGGAGTTTTCCATTTCCTGCAGCGTTTACTGAGGAAATGACTTCCTGAAAAAAAACACAGCCCGAAGACCCTCAAGATTTTAAGCTTGCTGTGGGCAGAGAGCGTGTCTACCAACTCTGTAACATTGTTCTGTTGTACTCTTCCAAGCATAAGTATAGTGTTCTGCCCACAGTAACCACTCAATATTTACAATAGATTGGTTGATTGATTTCACTTTTTGGTGAAAGACTTGTGCCTCTTTGGAAGGCGGGTTCAAGGAACATTTTTATGTTCCTCCGAGTGGCATTTCCCCCTTGGTTGATCATGAGGTTGATTCCCTCTGTACCTTTCAACAGGCTGAAGTTAGCGCTCAGTACAGCGCTCCCCATACAGTAAGCACTCAGTAAATACAGTTGATTGGCTGATTGTAGAAAGAGGTGTCCCCAATGCCTCTCTATAGGTGCTTTCTTTCATCAGGCGGCCAAGTTCATTCAGTGCCACGATGTTGAGTCTATAGCTCGTTCCCGAGCTATGAGGGAAGGACTGTTTTTAATCATTGTCAAGTAGCGCCGTGATGTTCCGTGAGGCGATCATTATTTTCGTTCCATTGGTTAATTTTCTATTTGTTATTACCCTGCAGACATGTTTCTCCGGTGAGCCACGTTAAGAGTAAGGGGAAGAAGGAGATGTTTAGTGCCTTTTTTTTTCCAGCCCCTTCCCCATCCCAGCTTGGCCTAGTGGATAGAGTGAGGGCCTGGGAGTCAAAAGAACCTGCGTTCTAATCCCGGCTCCACCTGTCTGCTGTGTGACATTGGGCAAATCATTTCTCCTTCTCTCAATTCCCTTATCTGTAAAAAGGGGGATTAAGGCTGTGAGTCCCATGTAGGACATGGACTGTGTCCAACCTGACTAGCTTGTATCTATCCCTGTGTTTAGTACTATGTGCTCCGCACTTCACAAATACCATTAAAAAGAATAAGTGTGCTCCAAATAGAACCGCTCTGAAACCCATGGTATCACCAACTGCTGATTTTTCTCAAGAGCATGACCAAAGGACCAATATCCTGGATTGTCCACTTGCCTAGGACTTTGGCCCCGTCGTGACTAGAGCCTGGCATAGGCGAGATGGCCGTTAGAAGTTAGAGGTGCAGTCTGTTACTGGAGGCCACGGACCCCACAAACTCTGCAGCGACAGATTCTGGACTTCCTTTTTTTGGGGGCGGGGGGCGGGGTGGTGGTACTTGTTAAGTACTAACTGTGTGTCAAACACTGTTGCACCGGGGTAGGTACAAGTTAATTAGGTTAGACACAGTCCCTGTCTCACATAGAGCTCCCAGTCTAAGTAGACGGTAAAATAGATATTGAATTCCCATTTTACAGTTCAGGAAACAAAGGCCCAGAGAATTGACGTGACTTGCCCAAGATCATCCAGCAAACGGTCGGCAGAGCTAGGTTGAGAACCCAGGTCTTCTGACTCCCGGGCCCGGGCTCCTTCCATTAGGCCGTGCCGCTTCCCATCTGCTTTATGTACTGCTGTTGACTGGGACACTCGCTTCTGCTTGGAAAACCAAAGGTGGAGTCTTTCTGTTTACCAGAAGGATGCGACCGGGTAGGCTGTTCAGTCAGCTTGTGCAGGTTTAAACATAAATCATCCCGTAGGTAACTAACTACGGGGCAGGGAGAGATCGGGAGGAGGAGCAGTCAGGCGTGGCCCCATCCCCTTCTGATCTTCCTGAAGTCCACTGCCCACCAGGGACCTGGAATGCACTCTCCTGGCCCACCCTGGGCCGGCAGGGAGGGTCACCAGCTGCCTTGCCCAAGCAGGGTAGGGACGGTGAGCTCACTGTGGGCAGGGAATGTGTCTTATGTTGTACTGCACTCGACTAAGCACTTAGTACAAGTGCTCTACCCACAGTAAGTGCTCAATAAATATAACTGGTGAATGAAGCAGCTGTTCAGATGTTACTCTCCTATTTTGAAGAACATCAAACTCTGGACTTGTAAGCTCCATGAAACAATCTACCACCCTGTGATACTGTACAGTTTTATTGTTAGAGAAGCAGCATGGCTCAGTGGATAGAGCACGGCCTGGGGGCAGGAGGACCTGGGTTCTAATCCCGGCTCCGCCGCATGTCTGCTGCGTAACCTCGGACAAGTCGCTTCACTTCTCTGGGCCTCAGTTACCGCATCTGTCAAATGGGGATTAAGAGTGTGGTCCCCATGTGGGACAGGGACTGTGTCCAACCTGATTAACTTGCATCTGCCCCAACACTTAGAACAGTGCTTGGCCCATAGTAAGCACTCAACAAGTACTATATTATTACTCTTCCAAGCAGAGCTCTGCCCTCAATAAGCCCTCAGTAAATTCCATTGATTGATTAACTGGCAGCCCCACCTGAATGATAAGCAACCTGAACAGGACTTGCCCAACCAGCCGATCGAGGTCAAGTCATGTCATTGCCCTTGTGACCCCAAATTGCTTTATTTTTGTATGTTCAATCTTTCCTCACGGAGGGCCCTCGCCCTCCTCTCGACTTCAAACTGTAGACCGTAAGCACTTTGAGGACCGGGGACCATATCTTATTTTTCCTTTATCGTACTCACACCCAGCGCACAGTCCAGTGCTCTGCACTCAGTAGATGCTCAATAAATGCCATTGGATAAATGAATAATCAATCGATTACCTTTATCAGGCACCTAACTGTGGGCAGAGTACTGTACTGAACACCTGGGAAAATACAAAGAAGTTAGAAGACAATTTCCCTGCCCTCAAAGTGTTTGCAGTCTAGTGGGGAAGACTTCCACTTAAATAAATTACAGAAGAAGGAGTACTAGGGGATGGGAAAGGAGAAAAAACAACAAAACGTATACGGAATTGAAACTGGGGGTGGGATTCTGAGAACCAGCAAGGCATTTTTGCTAGTTCTGCATCCCTTCAAAAAAAATTAATAGTGCTTATAAACATAGTTGAGTATATAAAGGGAGTGATAAACTTGAAATGTTGGAAACATGCCTTCCAGCCATTTCCCCTTTAAAAATGTTCTTGGACAAGGGCCCCGATTTTTTTATTTTAAATTATTGATTGAATCATTTTTATAAAGGGAAATCTGATAGGAAAATTTGGTTGTATTTTTTCAAGAAATAAATTTTATTGGCATTCTTTGTTGTCTCTCCCAGTATGAATTAGTTCCTTGCATGATTTACTCCTGTTGTCAACAAAGCAGTCTGCAACTAATTTAAATTAAAACCACCTGCAAGTCTAACGGGATCCATGTGGGATTATTTCTCACCTCCACCAATGATGGGAATGTGTTTTTCTGCTTTCCTTCCCTAGCTTTAATACACACACACACCACCTCTCCCCTTTCCCCTCCTTCCTCCCGACTCATTTACAGAGTACCATAGCTAACAAGTATAAAGACATAACCAATCAATAAAGTGTGTGGTCCTCTGCTGCCATTGAATTCTGCATTATTTGCTTTCTTGGCTAATGCTGTCTGAATCCTCAGACCCTAGTGGCTGTCTTGGGCCAGGAGTGAGGCAGGTGAAGACGTTCTCTGTTCAACCGTAGCAGACCCGTTCCCTGCCTGAATGTTACTATGGGGTCTGTTCAGATACCCGGTGAGGACAGATTAGAACCCGCGTCCTCCTGGCTCCCAGGCCTCGCTGCTTCTTGCCATTTCAGGCTGCCTAAAGCCCACTGAAGACAATGATGAAACTGCTCAAATATTTGGCTGGGTGCTCCGCCACTCGTCTGCTGTGTGACCTCGCGCAAGTCATTTCACTTCTCCGTGCCTCAGTAACCTCACCTGTAAAATAGGGATTAAGATTGTGAGCCACATGTGGGATGGGGATTGGGTCCAACCCGATTCCCTTGTATCTACTCCCGCGCTTAGAACGGTGCCTGGCACGTACATAATAAGCCCTTAATAAATACCATAAAAAAGAGGGATATGCTGGCTTTCTTGATTCCATTTTCTATTTCTTTGTCTATCACGATATTGTTAGTCAGCCTCCTACTGCTTACATAACAGAATTGTATAACAGTGTTTAGCTCCGCGATGCCAGTATAGATTTTAGTGCGGCCGGCTTCCCCGGTGCAAACCGATACACTTATCCCCTTTTCGTTAGATTCATTTCCGGCCCCCAGTGCCTGGCGGATTCGGCTAAGTGTTTCGCTATCTTATGGAAGCGTTCCAGAGCACTTCTCTCTAGGGCATATTTACGGGTGAAGGGCCACTCATGATTGACCGTCGCTAGCGGATCTGTCAAGCCGCGCCTCAGGGTGTGGGAGCACATTCTAGAGCCTTTGTCCAGGCCTCTGGAACATTCTCAATCACCCCCGTCTAAAATAAATTCGACCGCACCGGGTCCCGCTTTATCCCTTTGGTCACAGGGAATGGTTCAGGTAAGGCAGCCTAGAAGCAGCGTGGGCTAGTGGAAAGAGAGTGGGCTCGGGTGCTAATCACGGCTCCGCCACTCGCCTGCTGCGTAATCTCGGGCGAGTCACTTCACTTCTCCGGGCCTCATCCGCAAACCGGAGATTCAATGCCTGTCCTCCTTCCTGCGTAGACCGCGAACCCCGTGTGGGACCTGATTATCTTGTATCTACCACAGCACTTAGTACAGTGTCTGGCAAGTACAAGACTGTTGGAAGTGACTTGGGTAATTTGGCCCAGGAGAGAATGTATCTAAGTGTGGGGGTCCATGAGTGTGATGATGTGTGCGTTTGTGTTCTCTGATAATAATTGTGGTATTTGTTAAGCCTTATGTGGGGGCAAGCAGTGACGTGAGGGTTGGCATAGATCCAAGATAATAGGGTCGGTCACAGATTCTGTCCCACGTGGAGCTCACAGTCTAAACAGGTGGGTGAACAGCTATTGAATCCCCACTTTACAGATGAGGAAACTGAGGCACAGAGCAGTTAAGTCACTTGCCTAAGGCTATCCAACAGGCTGTCGGTGGAGCAGGGATTAGAACTCAGCTCCCCTTACTTCCAGTCCTCTACTCTTTCTCCGAGGCCACGCCACTTTTCCCTGGTGCTTCGGCGCCACTGCTATTCATCGTCAACGGTATCTATTGAGTGCTTACCCTGTGCAGAGCACTGTACTGAGCGCTCGGAAGAGTTCACTACAACAGAGTTGGCGGACACGTTCCCTGCCCACGACGACTCTTAAGCGATGACAAGATCAGACATGGGAGTGGGGCATGACTCTAACCAGAGGAAGGGAATGATAGTTCCTGAGAAAGCTCTGGTGGCAGAGGCAATATGGCAGAACAATTAACTAGCAGATTGCGCCAGGCATTGTTCTAAGCGCTGGGGTAGATACAAGATAATCGGGTTGGACACAGTCCCTGGCCCACAAAGGGCTCACAGTCTTAATCCCACTTTTACAAATGAGGAAACTGAGGCAGGCCCAGAAAAGTGAAGTGACTCTCCAAGGTGTCACAGTGGACAAGTGGCAGAGCCAGGATTAGAACCCAGGTCCACGCTCTATCCAGTAGGCCACGCTGCTTCTGTACTGCTGAAGTCCTCCCCTGATTCCTGCAGGCCAATCTGGTCTGCCTTCTGCTCTCAGCTCCCCTTGGCTGCCATCTGTTCTGACCTGGAGTCGGGCGAGGCCTTGAAGAACATTCTCCAATCCTAACGCCCTGCAGAGTTGCTTCTTCATGGGGAAGGGTGACTTGGGACCTGTGATTTTGAAGGCTCGGTCATCAGATAAGAAGATATTAGCCGTCGATCCTAATTATCAATGAGGAAACAGTGTGGCCTGGTGGAGAAAGTACGGGCCTAGGAGTCAGAGGGATCTGGATTCTAATTCTGATCCACTGCTTTTCTGCTGGGTGACCTTAGTCAAGTCCTTTCACTGGGTTTTCTCACCTGAAAAATGGGGATTAAGACTGGGAGCCCCATGTGGGACATGGACTGTGTCCAACCTGATTAGGTTGTATCTACTCCAATGCTTAGTACAGTGCCTGGCACAAAGAAGGGGCTTAACAAATACCATTTAAAAAAAATACTTGCTGAGTGATCTTGGGCAAGTCACTTTACTTCTCTGGACCTCAGTTCTTCTCTTCTGCCTCCTACTTAGACTGTGAGCCTCACGTGGGATAGGGACTGTCTTCAACCTAATTAACTTGTTTCTACTCCAGCTCTTAGAGTGGTGTTTTACACATCTTAAGTTTGTAACAAATAAAATAAAAAAGAATACAGGTTAATTTTGCCACTTTTGTCATTAAAAAGGTCCAAAAGATTCCTGAAGCCCACCGAGTTAAGGGAAAAGAGAATAGTAATCATTTTACAGTTAAGTAAGCTTGTAGCTCTAGCAAGTTAATATTTCTACAGCAGATTGGAGGCAGGACCACGAGGTATTCGGCCTTTAGACTACTCATGATGTTTGAGGTGATTTTGAGGTGGCTTCCAAAAAACTGCAAAAAAAAGTTTCCAATGGGGTGTCAACAAACGGTTTGGGGCTTTATGTTAGTCTGCACCAGGATAGAAAATGCTTCTGGAAAAGAGAAAGACTCAGGCCTTTAATTAGTTATTTCCTATTTTTGGAAGTTGAATGTCAACAACTTAACAAGAATTTTAAAATTCCATTTGGCAGCTTCTGGAAAATGGTAAAATTGAGCTGGTTTTGATTCCTATTTTTAACATCCTCCACCTAGGAGAAATGGGAGGTTATTTTTAAAATGAGCGTCTGATAGAATCAGGGGTGAGTTGGGTTTTTTGCATAGCTTAGTGCTTTTGCTGTTCTTGGATATCAGGAAAGATACTGTAGACTATTTAATTGTGCTTTAAGCGGGTTGTGGTGTGGAAGGTAGGAAATTTCACATTCTACACCCTGTTTGCGAGCCAGCTTTAAAAGCGTATCAACAAGCCGAAGGTATCGAATTCACACGCCAATTTTTCCATCGTGAACCAGAGCCGCCCTGGTGTATTAGGGAAGGGAGAATAAGGGGAAAAAAGTTTCATGGAAAGCACTGACGTTCCCTCCCGAAATTGCTTTAAATCCCAGCTTCCCTGCTTCATGTGGGGAGAGAGAAATGGCTTTCTGAAGGTTTCCAATGTTTCTCTAAAAAAACCTTCAACTAAAATTAATCTAATTTAAAGTTGGAAAAAATGTTTGCCGTCTTTAGAACAATGTTTTGTCATGAAGTCTTTTCTGGCTTTTTTCACCTCACTTCCCTCCTCCTTCTCCTCCTCCTCCTCCTCCTTTATACACCATTTAGAGATTTAAGCTCTTTAATCGCGTAAGCAAAACGCATCTGTCTTTCCTACGGCTGAACCTCCTTGGGCTGAGAGACTGGCAGAGAGGAAGCAGATTGTGTCTGATGCTGCAAGGGCACATTTTAGTAAAAAAAAACCAAAAACCTCTCCATTTGGGATGGTAGCCACCCAGAGGGCCAGATTGGGTGCCTGGGAATGAATTGTGGCTTAGACCCAGTGGTGTCCAAGAGTGCAGAATGGAACAGGCCCTTGGGTCTTTGAAAAGGGGATATTCTGTAGGCACCAAGGCCAGAGGCCAATGGATAGAGAAGCAGCATGGCCTAGTGGATAGGCCACTAGGCAATGGGCCTGGGAGTCAGAAGGACCTTGGTTCTAATCCCCGCTCCACCACTCCTCTGCCGGGTGACCTTGGGCAAGTCACTTCACTTCTCTGGGCCTCAGTTCCCTCATCTGTAAAATGGGGGATTCAGACCGTGAGCCAAATATGGGACAGGGACTGTGTCCGGCCCGATTTTCTTGTGTCCACCTCAGCGCTTAGTATAGTGCCCGGAACATAGCACTTAACAAAAACTATTATTACTATCAGGCACGTAACAAATACCACTGTTATTTTTAGAGGTGGGCAGAAATTCCATTGCCTTCGGGACAGTCCTGTCTGTGGCCGGTCCCGCCCTCCAATCCGGTGTGGATTTGATGCCGGATGTCTTCCCCTCTAGAATGAAAACTCGTTGTGGGCAGGGAACGTATCCGTTTATTGTTGTACTCTCCCGAGTACTTTGTACAGTGCTCTGCACACAGTCAGCACTCAGTAAATATGATCGAAGATGTTTTTGAGTCGCCGCCACCGCTGAGTGCTGTGGCTAGCCAACGGGGCTCTGGGAGGAGAATTCAGTGGCACTGGGACAAGTGGGAGGGGTTGGGGTGGGGGGAGGGTGGGAGGTCACCCGGAAAAACGCTCCAGGTTTGGGCGAACTCAAGGTGCTTCTGTAAAACTGTGCTTCTGTCGATAGGCCAGATGGCCACTGTGATGCGTGGGATGCCACCGGGCTCTAAGTGTCCGGTAGTTTTAGTGGGCCACATTCGGGGATGGGACGAAGGGCTGTTGTTTCACCCAGCGTGGGGCCTTCCACTCACAGTCGTCACCTTGTCTCTGACTGAAAGCCCCACGCTCCATCCCTCTCGGGATTCAGGGGACGCACGGCACAGCCCCGGTCACAACCTTCCCCTGCCCTCTGTTCGACTCTACTCCACCCCGCCCTACTCCTCCCTCGTGTGCCCCCTCCGGCCGTGCCCCTTCCTGCCCTCCCCTCCGTCCCCCACCCCGTCCTCCTCTGCCCTGCCCGACTAGAAGGTTACCCTGGACCCCAGGCTTCAGCTCACGTTCCGGGACGGGACGCTGCTTCTGGAGGGAAGCACAGTGCAGCCTCGGCAGAAGACTCCAACTTGGCAGAGGAGAAAAGCCTCAGAAACCATCTCTGGCATTTCCTGTCGGTGGAGCGGAGGCCGGCCGTGTTCGGGGTTGGTATTTTGTGTTATCATTGGCCGGACACCGCCGCCTCGAAAGAAAACATCGGTGCGACTTTACTGGTGAGGCGGGAGTGCCAGCCATAAAAATTCTCACTTTCCCTTTTAAAACCTTCCCCCGTCTGTCCTCGAGGAACGCAAACAGAAGGAATAGCGATTGTCAGCTTCCCGTCCATCTGGGTGCAGCGGTGTATTTTGACTCCAAGCACAATAAAACAACCCGAGTTGCTGGTGGTAGATGACACAATGACCCAAATATGTCTTTAAGAAATCATTTATTGCTGTCCATAAACAGGCAAGTTAGCACAAGGGATGATAAAACAACATCGGTCATTCTTCCTCTCTCCGGGAACAGCGGCGGCCCATTCCGATTCCAGATGGGCCGGGTGTGCTTTTCCATGTGTTTTCCAACGCCCCGGCCCCGGCCACTTTGGCGGCGGGTGTCGGGCGGGCTGGCTTTTCAGCTTGAGGTCTTCCTGCGGCAACACGCTGGCCCCTGCTCCCCGTCACAAAGCCGGGCATTGTCTCAGGCCCATCCGGTTTGGGAATAGCCAGGCCATTGAGGGCAGGCTCCTGTCAGAGGTCACAGGCCGGCCTGACCGCAAACCCAGCACCTCACGGGCCTAAAACCCCACCGCTCCCCGTGGAGGTCAACGTGAGCGTTATCCCTCCGAAACCATCGCTCCTGGGGTCTGGCACCACACAACTAGACTATCGGTATTTTGTGAGGGGCTTTAAGGGGTGTTGAGCTACGGTTATTCAACTGAGTGGCCGTTAGCCTCTCCGAGAAACAGCTTGGCCTAGTGGATAGAACATGGGGCTGGGAGTCAGAAGGATCTGGGTTCTAATTCCAGCTCTGCCACTTGTCCCCTGGATGACCTAAGGCAATTCATTTCCGTCTCTGGGCCTCAGTTCCCTCATCTGTAAAATGGGGATTAAGACCGTGAGCCCTATTTGGGACATGGACTCTGTCCAACCTGATTGGCTTGTATTAGCTTTGCTCGTCCCCCTGCCCCCCCTCCAACCCCATAGCACTATTGTAAATGTCTTTATTTGTATTAACGTCAGTCTTCCCCCTTAAAACTCTAAGTTCATTGCGGGCAGGGAATGTGTCTGTTTGGAACTCTCAAATGCTTAGTACAGTGCTCTGCGCAAAGTAAGTGCTAAATAAATATTATTGAATGAATGAATCTACCCCAGGGCTTAATACAAAAACCATAAAAAAACTTGCTAAATAATAATGTTGGTATTTGTTAAGCGCTTACTATGTGCAGAGCACTGTTCTAAGCGCTGGGGTAGACACAGGGGAATCAGGTTGTCCCACGTGGGGCTCACAGTCTTAATCCCCATTTTACAGATGAGGTAACTGAGAGACAGAGAAGTGAAGTGGCTTGCCCACAGTCACACAGCTGACAGGTGGCGGAGCCGAGATTCGAACCCATGACCTCTGACTCCAAATCCCGGGCTCTTTCCACTGAGCCACTCTGCTTGCCTAAATGACCTTAGGCAAGTTACTTAACTTCCCTGGGCCTCAAGTTCTCCTGCCCTCCTGCCTACTTAGACTGTGAGTCCCACATGGGACAGAGGGACTGTGTCCAACCTAATTTAACTTGTATCTAATTCAAGTGCTTAGAACGGTGTTCGAACATAGTAAGCGCTTAATAAATACCATAAACCCCTCCCCGCAAAAAAACAGTCCAAAGCCCTGGCGAACCTGAGAAGATCTTCTTCTATTAGACAGTTAGGAAGCAGCAAGACCTAGCGAAAAGAGCCCAGACATGGGTTCTAATTCCGGCTTGACCACTTGCCTGCAGTGTCACGTTCAGCAAATGTCTTGCCTTTTCTGGGTCTCGGTTTCTGCATCTGTCAAATGGGGTGAAATACCCACCGTCCCTCCCCCTTAGATGATGAGCCCCTTGTGGGACAGAGATTATTTCTGCCCTGGTTATCGCATCTACTCCAGCGCTCAGTACCGTGTTCGGCACACAGTAAACCCTGAGGAGTGACCACGGTGATTACGATGCGTTCCCAGCTCTGTCCCTTGTGTGAGTTTCCATGTGCCAGGTTATTGCTAGAGAGGCAGAGAGGGTAGCTTTATGCTCAGCGGACTGCAGATGGGGAAGCAAGGGCTAAGAATAGCACCGTAGCTAATCGGGCAGACTCCTCGACGGCCAAGAGAGCACGTTTGCGCTCAGGTGGGTGTCTCTTTATGAGCCACTTAAACGAAATGGAAAATTTACAGCCCGGTCTGCGTTGAGTCGCTTCCAAAGGCCCCGCTGCATCCGCCCGTTTCAGAGGTTCTACTGAGGATTCTCAAAGCTCTCCAGCTTTACACTCCCCACCCCAGGGGACGAGCCGGGGCTGGCTAGGGTTGGGTCGGGCCCGGGCGTCGCCGTGAAGGAAGGGTGGTGTGTTCGCACTGTTGTTAACGGGTTTCTGGAAAAGAAGAATGTCGCGTTTCCTGGGGAGCGCTCCCCTTCCGCCCCCTAACACTCCACTCCGGTCCAGTCTCGACATCCCCTATGGCGCTTCACCCTTTACATCGGGCCACGTGGGGCCAACTCTAGGCGATGGACATTAGAGAGCAAAATCACTCAGAAACCACCGCTGACCTCTCGCCAACATCCTGCCTCCGGCCTAGAACGCCCTCCCTCCTCATATCCGACAGACAGTCCCTCTCCCCACCTCAAAGCTTTATTGAAGGCCCATCTCCTCCAAGAGGCCTTCCCTGACTAAGCCCTCCTTTCTGCTTCTCCCACTCCCTTCTGCGTCGCCCTCACTCGCTCCCTTCATTCTTCCCCTCTCCCAGCCCCACAGAACTTATGTATGTATCCGTCATTTATTTATATTCATGGCTGCCTCCCCCTGTAGACTGTTAGCTGCTTGTGGGGAGGGAATGTGTTTGTTATATTGTACTCTCCCAAGTGCTCAGTACAGTGCTCTGCACACAGTAAATGCTCAAATATTATTGACTGATTGTCGCGATTGTGTCAGGGAAGGGGATGGCTGGAGGAGGCGTTCTGGGAGTTCTCTCCGCCCCCGCCCCTCCGTCAATAGGCTCAGGGGGGCCGCGCCGAGCCGGCCTGCACCACTGGCCACAGGAAGTTAGGCCAGTCGGTCACTAGATTTAATTGACTCTCGATCACAGCCTGCTTTACCCTACGCTCTGCTCACCGGGTTTGTCTCTTCTGTTTAGGATAGACAGTGGTCATTGTGATGAAGACCCTGGCTAACAGTGGGTAAATAAATAAATAAATTGTGGTATTTGTTAAGCGCTTTCTAGGTGCAAAGCGCTGTTCTAAGCGCTGGGGGGGATACGAGGTGATCGGGTTGTCCCACGTGGGGCTCACAGTTTTTTTTTAATCCCCGTTTGACAGATGAGGTAACTGAGGCACAGAGACGTTAAGTGACTTGCCCAAGGTCACACAGCTGACTAGCGGCGGATCCAGGATTAGAACCCGTGACCTCTGATTCCCAAGCCCGCGCTCTTTCCACTGAGCCACGTTGCCCATCCACCTCCCCCCATCAAAGGGAAACTCCCTTCCTTTGGCTCTTCGGTGCTAAATTGGCCCTCAGTCAATCGTATTTACTGAGTGCTTACTGTTTGTAGACCCCTGTGCTAAGCGTTTGGGTGAGTACCGTACAAATGGCAGACGCGTTCCCTGCCCACAGTGAGCTCTCCCTCTCTTTCCTTCCCTAGCTGATCTCATACTACGACCCATTTCCCAGCGTTTGGGAGCGGGTTGCTGCCCGATCCAAGGGGTAGAAGCTGCTGATAGTTTTGCAAACGATAAGAAGCCGTGTGGTTCGGTGGTTAGAGCACAGGCCTGAGAGTCAGAAGGACTTGGGTTCTAATCCAGACTCTGCTACTTCACTTCTTTGTGACCTTGGGCAAGTCACTACACTGGGCCTGAGCCCAACGTGATTGGCTCGTCTCTACCCCAGCACTTAGTACAGTGCCTGGTGCATAGTAAGTGCTGAACAAATTCCATTAAAAAACAAACAAAACAAAAAAAACCCAGGTCGGGAACGGAGAGGGGAAGAATCACTACGAAAGATTTTCCCCAAAACATTTAGTTGCCAACTTTCTACAGTATTCAAATTGTAAACCTGCCCCAGGTTTAGTACCAGATAATCAGGTTCCACATTGGGTCACAGTCTAAGTAGGAGGGAGAACAGGCATTAAAGCCCCACTTTACGGATGAGGGAACTGAGGCACAGAGACGTGAAGTGAGTTGCCCAAGGTTACACAGCAGATGAGTGGCGGAGCTGAGATCTCCCTACTCCTAGGCCTTTGCTCTTTCCACGAGGCCAGGCTGCTTCTCTTCAGCATGGTGGATCTCAGTCTTTCTATTTGTAAAGTGGGAATAGTAACGTTGGCTCCCGTGCTCACGGAGCCTAATGCGGATACAGTGAAGGGCTTTGTGCTGCCCAGGAGGAAAGCATTGCTAATGGAGAGAGTGGCCTTAGTATGTTAGACGGCAGACGGAAAAGAATGCAGACCGAGTTTCCTTGCCCTATCATCTCTGAAGATCTGCAGTTAAGAGAATTTACATTAACTGTCTGAAAGGGGAAAATTAAGACTCGACTTTCGATATTGCTTTTTGCTGAACTCATCTAGGACCCTTTGCCAGAGGTACGCTCAGCTGAACTTTTCCATTCTGAGCAGAACTACTACCGGACCCCAACTTTTCTTTTTAATGGTATTTGTTAAACGTTCTACTTTGCGCCAGGCACTATACTAAGCACTGGGGTAGATACAAGCTAATCAGGTTGGGCACAGTCCATGCCCTACATGGGGCAAACAGTCTTAATCCTCAAGACCGTGAGCCCATTGTGGGCAGGAATCTGTCTGTCTGTTGTTATATGGTACTCTCCCGAGCGCTTAGTACAGTGCTTTGCACACGGAAAGTGCTCAATAAATGCGATTGAAAGAATTTTACAGATGAGGGCACTGAAGGCACAGGGAAGTTAACTGACTTGATCAAGGTCGCCCAGCAGACAAGTGGCAGAGCCAGGATTAGAACTCGGGTCCTTTGGCCCCCCAGGTCCGTGGTCTATCCACCAGGCCACACTGCTTCCCCTACCCCCAGATACAGACCGTTCCGCGGCACCCTCTGCGGACCACAAGCTGTAGGGTTAATCGCACAACCCAGTTGTCGCTCTGGTGTGTTGGCAGGAGAAAATCTCTTTCAACTCAGGAAAGCAACAAAAATGTATCCCCCTGGAAAGAAAGCTGTGTAATATTCCAGGTCCGGCAACAATAGCTCTAGTATGAACATCTGGGGCCGTTCCCTTGACTTTTTGACCATCCGGCCAATTTTGTAAAAAAGACATTAATTTTCTGGTGAGGTCTTTGCCGAGACCCGAGCCGGGTCCTCCCTGTCCACCCACCGGCGGCCCTCACGGGAGCCGAAGCCCCAGGACGGAGGTCGAGTTGCTTGACGGGCGTCCCGAGAGACCGACCGGCGATACGATGACCCTCCCTCCCTTGCTCTCTTCAACTCGGCCCTTACGCCAGACAAGCTACGTCCAGAATCTTGGGTCCCACCATACGGAGAAGCTGGCTGCGAGACGGCCTGGGGGTCAGAAGGACCTGGGTTCTAATCCCGGCCTCCGCCACGTGTCTGCTGTGTGACCGTGGCTAAGTCGCTTCATTTCTCTGGGCCTCGGTGACCTCATCTCTAAAATGGGGTTGAGGGCCACGAGCCCCATGTGGGACGTGGACTGTGTCCCACCTGATTACTTTGTGTCTGCCCCCGCGCTAAGGACAGTGCCTAGCACATAGTGAGTGCTTAATAAATACCGTAAAAAAAAAAAGCCGAGCAGTCGGCTTGGCTCTGCAGGGGGACAGGGGGAAGCCAAGACGTTACGTTGTTTCCAAGAATTGGAATCCTTGTCCGGAGAGGTGTTCTTAGAACACACAGGCCGTTTCTTTGCCATTTGGAAATTAATTGGCTGGAACATGTTTTTTTGAATAGGCTGTCATTGACTTGCGCGCTCCCCGGCTCTTCCAAGCGAGTCAAAGCAGAGCCCAAATGCTGAGCTGAAGTGGGCTCTCCGTAATTAACCGCATACACAGAAGACTGACAGCAAGAAAGGAAACCGCCAAGGGAATGAAGCATCAAGCTGGATCTGGGATCACCTGAACGTTTCCTCTCTCTGCCACAGGGCCTCAAACCCCCGATCTCCTCTTTGAGGATCTGATCCTCTCTCGGGAAACAGCTGGGCCCAGTGGAAAGAGTAAGGGCCTGTGGGTCAGAGGATCTGGGTTCTAATCCTGACTCCGTCACTCATCTGCTGGGGGACCTTGGCTGAGTCTCTTCACTTCTCTGGGCCTCACTTACCTCAGCTCTTAAAACGGGGATTTAAGACGGTGAGTCCCATGTGGGACAGGGACTGTGTCCAACCTAATTAGCTTGAATCTATCCCGGTGCTTCGTACGGCTCATGGCGCTTGATGAATATCGTAGAGAAAAAGCAAAAGCAAAACCTCACTGTAGCCGTTTCCCTTTTCAGCCACTTTTCTGAAACTTGGGTCATATAAAAATGGTTTTGTTAAGTGACTCAAGCACAGACTTTTGTCATGAAAACACCCCAAGTTCAAAACCCGAATCCTTATCCCGTTAATAATAATGTTGGTATTTGTTAAGCGCTTACTATGTGCAGAGCACTGTACTAAGCGCTGGAGTATACAGGGTAATCAGGTTGTCCCACGTGAGGCTCCCAGTCTTAATCCCCATTTTACAGATGAGGAAACAGGCACAGAGAAGTTAAGTGACTTGCCCACAGTCACACAGCTGACAAGTTAACTATACATCAGCGTCACTCTGGTGAAAATCTCCCCTTTCCAGTATCGAGAGTATATCACTTAAGAGTGAAATTAGAACGACTGAGTGTTTTGGAGTTTAAAATCTTAAAATAGCTCCTCGGCACAGATACGACGGGTTATTAGTGTAACGTAATTACGTGTCTTGTGATTGTGTCTCGGAAGATTTCATCCACTGGCTTTTGAAAAGGTTTATAGGTAAGTTTGGAGAAGCTTACGTTTCTGGAATTTTTTAGCCAGTGGAATTTCTGATGCTACAGTAAATTAAAAAGTTGGATGATTTTCATATGCTATCCTATTTCACTAATACAGGACAAGCTCGAACCACACTAGAGCAATAATTACTTAACCTAAATCAGAGACCCACTCAGGCCAAACAGCTGCTTTCACTTTGCTAGGAGATCCATTTGATTTACCCTTTCAGCTTTCATTACTGCAGAAGACAAAACTTCACTTGGGTTTTTAACCCTGACTTCTCTACCTTGTTTGCTGCCTGCTCTACAATTGCATGGTTGAACTGCCGCTGCCATCGGACCCTTCTGCAGAGCTACCGTGGTGGGGCTTGGGACCCCGGCCCGGGATTTCTCCGGAGCGATGCGACCGGGGGTCCTCGATCAGCCGCTGGTATTTGAGTGCTTACTTTGTGCCAGCCACTCTACTAAACGCCGGAGTGGATACAAGCAGATCACACTGGACACGGCCCCTTCCCACGTGGGGCTCACAGTCTCAATCCCCATTTTACACATGTGGGAACTGAGGCACAGAGAAGTGAAGCGACTTGGCCGACGTCACAACGCAGACGAGTGGCGGATCTGGGATTAAAACCCATGACCTTCTGACTCCCTGGGGCGTGCTCTAGCCGTTACGCCATGCCGCTTCTCACCTTGGGAAGCATTTGGGAGAGGACAGTGGAACAGAGTTGGTAAACACATTCCCTGTAAGCGCGTCCTCTAGACAGTAAGTTTGTGGGCAGGGACTGTCTGCTTATTGTTATAATGTATTCTCCCAAGCGCTTAGTACAGTGCTCTGCACCCACTAAATACGATCCTCCGTCCTTACCTTACTAGGCCTGAGACTTGCTCCTGGATGGATCAATCAATCAACGGTGGTATTTACTGAGCGCTTACTGTGTGAAGAGCACTACACTAAGCTCTTGGAAGAGTCCAGAACAGTAGAGTCCTGCCCTCTAGGAGCTTCCGGTCTAGTGGGAGGGCCAGGGGCAACGGGGAATCAGCTCTCCTGAGTCCTTAGTTTGAGCAAGAATGATAATTGTGGTATTTGTTAAGCCCATATTATTACCATTGATAATAATTGTAGCACTCAGTGAGCGCTTACGTTGCTAAGCACTGGAGTAAACTCATGGGGGATAGGGAACGTCACTGTTTATTGTTGTATTGTACTTTCCCAACCGCTTAGTGCAGTGCTCTGCACACAGTAAGCACTCAATAAATACGATTGAATGAATGAATGGAGATAATGCAATCGGATCAGAGTCCCTGACTCAGTCTGAGGGGAAAGAACAGGTATCTGATTCCCATTTTACAAATGAGGAAACTGAGGTTCAGAGAAGTGAAGTGGCTTGTCCAGAGTCACCCGGCAGGTGAGTGGCAGAGCAGAGTTAGAGCACAGCATATGTGCACGAAGCCTTATATGCTGCTGCTTCTCCTATCTGAAATGTATTTTTATGTCTCTCTCCCTCACTATACTGTAAGCTTGTTGTGGGGGGCAGGAAACGTGTTTATTGGATTGCCCTGTCTAAAGCAGCAGCAGCGTCGTCGGTATTTATTGAGCTCTCATTGTGTGCAGAGCACTGAACAGAGCATTTGGGAGAGTACAGTACAATGGGGTAGATAGGTTTCCTGCCCACAACAAGCTTACAGTCTAGATGACTTAGTCCTGTGCCCCGCAGAGAGTAAGCACTCAAGCAATATCACTGGTTGGGTCACCTAACACCCAGCCTTGGTTCCACAAGACTGGGCTGAGAGAGCCAGGTGGCAAGCTGCAGAGCTGGGGGGACTACTGCTTTAGTGTCCTGGCCACTGGTGGCCTCAGTGAGAGGGTTTCTGGGAGGGATGGGTACACTGTCACCCCAGTCGGGAGGAGTGGGGTGTTGATTTGGGGGGGCGGGGGAGCTCGGGAGGGTTTTCTGGAGCTTCTCAACTCAGTTCCCCATTTGGAAGTGTGGAAGAAAACTTTTTTTCTGGTATTTACTATGTGCCAGGCACCTTGTCAAGCCCTGGGAGAGGTACAAGATAGGTTGGATACCGTCCCTGCGAGCCAGTCAGTTAATTGTATTTACTGAGCGCTTGTTATGGGCGGAGCACTGTACCGAGTGCTTGGAAGAGTACGATATAACAATAAAAGACATATTCCCAGCCCACAGCAAGCTTACGGTCCACCTAGGGCTCATCATCTTAATCCCCCCTCGCCCCATTTTACAGATGCGGTAACTGAGGCCCAGAGAAGGGTCTGCTGTCTGCTGTGCGACCTTGGGCAGAGCTGGGATTAGAACCTGGGTCCTGCTGACTCCGAGGCCCACGTTCTATCCATTAGATCAGGCTGCTTCTCACGGACTCGGAGTTGCGTTCAGGTGGGCTTGTCAGAGTCAAGTTTATTTCTACTAGCACTAGTAGGGAGCAGTTGTTGACGGAGTTCATTCATTCATTCATTCAATAGTATTTATTGAGCGCTTACTATGTGCAGAGCACTGTACTAAGTGCTTGGGATGAACAAGTCGGCAACAGATAGAGACAGTCCCTGCCGTTTGACGGGCTTACAGTCTAATCGGGGGAGACGGACAGACAAGAACAATGGCACTAAAAGAACAATGGCACTAAAACAATGGCACAATGGCGGAGTTGCCCCCGCTAGCCAAAACCAGCTCAACTCCACCTTGAAATAGGCTTACATATATGAGCAAGTAGCTGAGCGGGAACGTGTTACACGTGAATGACAGTGAGGCTCTCGATAGGCGGTCGACTTATTCGCCCAAGAGAGCAGCAGCGTTTTTACACTCGACGCTTTCCTAATGACACAGCCAAATTATAGTTCAAAGTTAGAACATCGGTTTCACAGCATATTACAGAAAGGGAAAATGGTGCGTAACCTGCGGTCTTCTTGGTTCGGCGAGTCAAGCGGGCCTAGAGGCGAAACAGCTATCGTGAGTCGGGCCGAGGCTTAGTCCAAAGAGGGGTCCAGGGCAGGATCCGACCACCGGGCTTCCACGGCAGTCGGCGGATGGGTGGAGTCAAAACGATTCCTTCAGATCCCCCCGAGGGAATGGGATTGCTTCGGGGTTGGAAACGGCCAGTGTGGGAGAAGAGCTGCTAGTTCCAACTCTGGGGGTGAGGGGTGGGGGGAGAAGAGTCGCCGGGGCTGACCGGCAACCTTCCGCTCAGCTGCCTGTTGGGGAGAACAAGCATCTCTTCTAGCCTACGCTTGAGGACCAATCGATCGTATTTCCTGAGCGTTTACTGTGTGCAGAGCACCGTACTAAGCATTTGGGAGAGTACAATATAACGGAGTTGGTGGACCTCGTTCTCCGCCCACAGTGAATTTGCAGTCTAGAGTCTAGCTTCCAGTCTACAGGACCAGTGACACTGAGAGGCAGTGTGGCTTAGTGGAAAGAGCACATGCCTGGGAGTCAAAGGACCTGTTTCTAATCTCAGCTCTGCCTGCCGAGTGACCCTGGGCAAGTCACCTGATCTCCCTCAATTTAGATTGTGAACCCCACGTGGGACAGGGACTGCTTCTGAAATGATTATCTTCTGTCTCTCCCAGATCAGGGCGTAGCAGGTAGTAAACACTTAACAAATGCCACTATAGTTGTTATTAGTGAGGAAGAGGGAGATTTTTGCAAGGTCTAAGGCACCATTAGCACGGAGCAGTGGCCCGAAGCAAGGGAAAGCCAGCGCCTGGTACATCAGCAACCCCGGCCCGCTAATTGAAGAAGCCGCGTGGCGTAGTGGATGGAGTACCGGCCCGGAAGGACCCAGATTCTAATCCCGGCTCTGCCACTTGTCTGCTGTCTGATCCTGGGCAAGTCACTTCACTTCTCTGCGCTTCAGTTCCCTCATTTGAAAAACGGGGAATTGAGATTGTGAGCCCCATTTGGGACATGGACTACATCGAACCGGATTAGCTTGTGTCTTCCACAGCGCTTCATACAGTACCTGGCACGAAGCGTCTAACAAATACCAGTGACGTTAAAACAAAACCCCAGAAATTGAAGAAATGGCTCCTCGCATGGCCCTCCGACGAGATCCCCGATCATCAAAGACAGCCGAACCTTTATCTGGTCGCACAGACTTTGGACCAAGAGCCTATGTCGAGGATGCGGTGATAGAGCTAGTGTTTCACACAGCGCCTCTGCCCTGCCAGAGGATAAAAGTGAGTTGGTGGCCACGGGCGGGGCATGCAAAAATTAGAATAGCACGCTCACTTTTGGCCAAAGAGATCGCAGCTGTCACACTACAGGCCATCAAGGTGGTTGCCGTGGTAGCCATTGCGGTCTTCCCCTCCCACGTTAACCAGCTATTTTCAGGATGACCCGGTGACGTGTTGGTTCCTCGGCCTGAAATCTAGTAGGCTTTCCTCGCCTCCGGGGCTGTCGCAGCTCTCCTCCCCAGTGAAGCACGAGTTGGGCCTTGACAGGATTACCCTCAAGCAGCATGGCCTAGTGGAGAGAGCACAGAGTCTCTGGGAGTCAAAAGGACCTGGGTTCTAATGCTGGCTTCGCCACCTGTCTGCTATATGACTCTGGGCAAGTCACTTAACTTCTCTGGACCTCGGTGACCTCATTTGTAAAATGGGGATTAAGATTGTGAGCCTAATGTGAGCCTCTGTCCAACCTGATTATCTTGTATCTATCCCAGTGCTTAGAACAGCGCCTGGCACATGAGCGCTTAACAAATGCCACAATTTTTATTATTATTACTGTCATTATTATCCCCCTGTCAGAAGTCCCGAGGGATGCCGACGTGGACCTGTGAATGGGTCCTTACCGTCGTGGAGGTCAAACACCCCTTTAAGAACTGAGTCCCTGAGAGACAGGCCGAGTTCATTCATTCACTGTAGTATTTTTTGAGCACTTACTGTGTACAGAGCACTGTACTGAGCGCTTTGGGTGGGTACAATAGAATAATAGACACATTCCTCCTCGGAAATCCTTCAGTAATGCTTGGAGAGTCCCAAGGAGACTCCCTCCTTCACGCCCTCCACCGTCCTCCGTGCTGCCACATCTGTTTGCCGCCCTCGACAGGGCAGATGGTTCGACTCTCCCGGTTAGACTTTCCCCGCTCCTCTCCCGATCCCGCCACCCACTCTTTGCTAATTGCGGGCCTCTTTCCAAGGACGTAAACAGGGCGGTTAAATCCATCCACAGCGGGCAGGGCTCGGGGGCCTGAGGCTTAAAATCTGGTGTCTGCATTCAGGTCTCCCCCATTTCTAGTAGAGCAGCGGGGATATTTGATAATCAGTTTGTCTGCAAGAATAATGAACGAGAAATGATACGAGAGGCAGGGTTCTAGCGGGAGTCCTCTGTGGGAGTAGATTTAGGTTTTCAGAGTTTGACTCTCCAGATGAAGTAACGAGTTCCCTGGATTTTCCATTTGTCTCTCAGCTGTCTTCTGCACCCCTGACCAGAGAGGGTTCTTAGCATCTTTCTGGTTTGAAGGTGACATGTGGGCGACATTTTTCCAGCCTGGGCAAATGTGCTAAGCAGGGTGACGGGGATGGCCTTATCTGCTTTATGGGGTGCTCTGCCCATGGTTCATGGCTGGAAGGTTGACTTGCCTACCTGAGTTGCCCGACATCCTGTCCAACAGAGTTCACGACAGGACAGCCTACTGTTCTCCAAGTGATGGCTGAGTTTCTCTGCGTAGTTTTTATGGTATGTGATGAACACTTACCATGTGCAAAGCACTGTACTAAGCGCTGGGTAGATACAAGCTAATCAAGTTGGACACAGTCCCTGTCCCAAATGGGGCTCACAGTCTTCATCCCCATTTCACAGATGAGGATACTCACCCCCCGCCCCGCCCTCCTGTAGCATGTATATACATTATCTTTCACCTCTGTTGCTCTTCCCTACATGGAATTTAATTTAGCGTCTCTGCCCCTGGCCAGATTGTACACTCTTACAAAGTAAGATGTGCTCCCTCAGGGCAGCTACAATTTCCCTCCAGAAACCACTTGCTCTCTAATTTCCTTCAGAAACCATTGCTCTCTATTTTCCTTCAGAAACCACTTGTTCCCTATTTCTCTCCAGAAACCACTTGCTCTCTATTTTTCTCCAGGAACCAGTTGCTGTCTATTTTTCTCCAGGAACCGCTTGTTCTCTATTTCTCTCCGAAACCACTTTCACCCTCTCACCATAAACCACTTTCACTCTAGTCATAAGCCACTTTCACTCCCACCATAACCCACTTTTGCTCTTTCATCCTTAAACCACTTGTCTCTCTCACCATAAACCTCGTTCTCTTTCGCACTATGAACCTTCACTCTCTCATCGTGAATCTCGTTCTCACTGTAAACCTCATTCTTCTCACCATGAACCTCGTTCTTTCTCACCGCGAACCTCATTCTTTCTGACCGTGAACCTCGTTCTTTCTCACCATGAACCTTGTTTTTTCTCACTGTGAACCTCATTATTTCTCACTGTGAACCTCGTTATTTCTCACCGTGAACCACTTTCTCACCGTGAAACACTTTCTGTCTTTCTCACTGGAACCACTGTCTCACCTTCTCATCGTGAACCGCTTTCTCACCATAAACTATTCTTTCTCCATGAACCATTTTCCCTCTTTCTCACTATGAATCATTTCTCTTTCTCACCATAAAACTAAGGGATCCACTTGAGCAGATGTGCAGAAGGAGGATATCTTTAACTCTGAAGTGTGGGATCCTATTTCTTGACTTTAGGATGTGTCATTTGTATTCCTTCCCGGTAGTTTCTTATTAAATCTTTTTCTTTCTTAGTTCAGTGTGGCATGTTTTCCTTAGGTCTACCGTGGCGGGTTTGAATCTAATTTGCAGAGTAAGTCAATTTCTCAGCAGACATCACAAATAATCACCCCCTGTCACCCATGGCATGTTCTAATCAAATCAAACTGGGATGCCACTTGATCAGAATAGTGGACAAGGTGTGTTTATCAAGAGCTTTAAGTGAAAATATCTCCACTATATTGTAAATGCACTTTCTAGAGTAGCCAGCAGAGAAATAGATGACCTCAGGAAATGTCTGCCTTAACAAATGTATATCTTTAAATTGGAAATCTAATTATTTGCCTTAGATTTGCACTGCTGGGAACTTAATGCAGGACCATGTTAAATAAACTTATTATTTCCGTTTTTCATTTAACCTGCGGGTTGTAGTATGACCAATCTGTTTTATATCCTCAATCAGCAGATGATTGTATTTGGTAATAATTTATCAAGAATAAAAATCTGTTTTGGAAACTAATCACCTCATGTTAGGTCTGCCCTTTTTCAAATTCAGCATCTGATATTCATTTTGTCTGCAAGACAAGCACACTGATGCAAATGCGTAGACCCCAGAACGCAGCCAGGGGAATGAAGCATTTCCACTCTTTGTATATATTTAGAACATTTTCTGTTTTCTTAACAGATGGACCAAATCTGAGTATTAAAGAAAAATTGATTTTTACGTAGTGTAAATACATTTGAGACAAGGACATTGTGTATTTCTGATTCATTTGTAGCAGAATGTCCAGTGGAAGTCAGGGTCAGATCAGGTCATAGCTGAACTGTGGTATTTGGAAAGTGATTTTTTTCAGACTTTACTGGCTCTTTTCAGGGGATCAGATGAAGATTAGTGTGGAAATTCTGAGATGTGAGTTTTCTTTTTAACTCTTCAAATTTGGTTTTTAACTGCACTGTTTACTTAGCAGGATTCAGAAGGCCCACACAACCAGCTAGTTATGAGGTCAACCACACAAGTGTCAGAATCCATCCTCCTAAGGGGAGTCTTTGATAGCGATATCTTCCATTCTGGGCACCCCACTGAACTGTGTGCATCAGTTTTGTGATACCGAATTCTCCTCTAGGAATTCAGCAGAGGCAGTCACTCTCAAGCCTCAAGATTTCCGGACTCTTTTTTGTGGTATTTTAAAGCACTTACTATGTGTCAGCTATGATCTAAGTGGTGGGGTACAAGAATATCTCTGTGTGAGACAGGGGTTGCGTGTGACTTGATTATCTTGTATCTACCCTAGCACAGGGCTTGGCACATAATAAACCCTTAACAAATATCCACAATTATAATACTGATATAATAAGTTATAATATATACCGCAAAGTGTTGAGTTGGCTGAAAGAATGAGAAGCAGCATGGCATAGTGGATCGAGCATGGGCCTGTGAGTCAGAAGGACCTGGATTCTAATCCTGACTCTGTCACTTGTCTGCCTTGTGGCCATGGGGAAGTCGCTTCATTTCTCCGTGCCTCAGTTACCCCGTCTGTAAAATGGGGTAGATACAACCCGATTAGCTTGTATCTATCCCGGCACTTAGAACAGTGCATTCATTCATTTATTCAAGCATATCTATTGAGCGCTTACTATGTGCAGAGCACTGTACTAAGCGCTTGGAAGGTACAGTTTGGCAACAGACACATAGTACACGCTTAACAAATACCATCATCATTATTAGTTGTAGCTGTAGCATTGTAAGACCAACAGTAACGCTGCAACACCACAACAGGAAGAGGTAAAGTTATGATCAAGATTGACCTCTTTGTACCTGCTGGACATTGGTATAGGTGCGGCGCTCTGAGCCTTACACTTGCTCTGCATTCTCGAGGGATGAGTTTCTTCATTTTTCTTCCGCTCCCGAGGGTGAGGGTTGGTGTTCTTGATCCAGAGAGGGACATTGCTTGAACCTTGCTTAATCATTTTCCAGTTTTCCTGATCACCACTGAATGAAGAATGGGTTTTATTCCCCCCACGCCACCAATTCCAAGACAGATGATGGTAATCATGGTATTTAAGTGCTTACTAGGTGTCAAGCACTGTACTAAGCCCTGACGTCCATATCCCACGTGGGGCTCACAGTCTAAGTAGGAGGCAGAACAGGTATTGAATGGCCATTTTACAGGTGAAGAAACTGAGACATAGAGAAGAGAAGTGACTTGTTCAAGATCTCACAGCAGGCAAGTGGTGGAGCGGGATTAGAACCCAGGTCCTCTGACTCCCAGGCCTGTGCTCTTTCCACTACACCACACTGCCTTTGAATTCAGATGATTTTTTTTTTCCAGTGGACTTCTTTTCCTATTTGCCCCACCCCCCAGCACTTGTGTACGTATCTTTAAATTGTAAATTATGAATTATTTATTCATGTTTATGTCTGTCTGCCCCTCTAGACTGTAAGCTCATTATGGGCAGGGAGGAACATATCTGCTAATTCTGTTGTGTTGTAGTCTCCCAAGTGCATAGAATAGTGATCTGCCCATAGTAAGTGCTCAGTAAATACCACTGATTGATTGTTTGATTCACTGATTTGGTGTAGATTTATGGTTGTCCTCAGTATGTACCTTATTGATATTTTCAGTTTGGAGAAAACAAAACACAAAAAAACCCCTAATCCTTATTAGATACTCTCCCAAGTACTTAGTATATTGCTCTCCACATAGTAAGCGCTCAACAGATATCATTGATTGATGGATAAATGGCCTAAAGCAATTGATTGATTGATACGTGGCCTAAAGCACTTGATAAGAAACTTTTAAGCATAAAACATGTCCAAAACCAAAAGCATCTGTAAATGTAGAATGTTAAAATTAAAATGCATTCAAACTAGAAAGAGCAACTCAATTTCCCACTGAAGTTGTATTATATTTCCTGTTTATAACAGACCTCTTGCTTTTGGTAACAATGTTGTATACTGTGATGATATGCAATTATGGATATTCAATAAAGGATAATAAGCAAATAGTGACACAACTCTGTTAGAATAAATTAGGAAAATAAAACAAGGTATCACATTGCATAGGACTAGGAACTGGAAAACAGGCATGGGAGAAAATAAAAATAAGATAAAATTAAAAGATAATTGCAGCTTATAATATTCTGCAGAAAGCCTGTTTTACAGCACTTAGTGATCTGCATTTCTTCCCTTATATCAGGAGATCAAATATCATTAGGGTTTTCATATTAAGATTGTGATTCCCCCTAAGGGAAAGGGACCCTGTCTAATTCATACCTATGTATTCTCTCCCAGCACTGAGTGCACTGTTCTGACCACAGAAAGTGTTTAATAAAGGTTATTACCACTACTTTTACAGATAACTTATATAATCTTTTCAAAAATGACATTTGAAGGGTGAGTGTTGGTTGCCAAACCTTAGATGTTTGGCTTCTTGAATTTCATTCATCATGAAGCCATTTTGTCTCTCTCTCTCTCTCTCTCTCTCTCTCTCTCTCTCCTACATGCACACACAGATACCGTTTTCCTACTTATTCAGGAAGGATACCACTGATCGATCAGTGGTATTTATTGGACATTTACTGTGTGCAGAACACTGTATTAAGTGCTTGAGAGAGTACAATATAACTGAGTTGGTCGACATGTTCCCTGCCCGCAGAGAGCTTACAATCTAGAGGTGAAGATCACCTTCAGTGACCCCTCAAGAGTGAATGCATGATCGAATAAGTCCATTTGGGACCACCCGGTCCTGGCCCCTTTTATGGACCCCAAAAGTATATATATTTTTATTGTGTTGTCATATCTGATATTTGCAGCACCCAAGGTGTTTTCACTTTTGCTTCCTTGTCTCTTGTTCATTATTTATAGAGTATGTACGGCTCCAACGTAGACTTCAAAAATAGAAGAAGCAATGTGACCCAGTGGATAGAGCATGGGCCTCAGAGTCAGAATAGTAATAATAATGCTGGTATTTGTTAAGTGCTTACCATGTGCCAAGCACTGTTCTAAGCACAGGGGTAGATACTGGGTAATCAGGTTATCCCACATGGGGCTCACAGTCTTAATCCCCATCTTAAGATGAGGTAACTGAGGCACAGAGAAGTTAAATGACTTGCCCAAAGTCACACAGCTGACAAGTGGCAGAGCTGGAATTAGAACCCACGACCTCCGACTCCCAAGCCCGTGCTCTTTCTGCTATACCACGCTGCTTCAGGAAGTACTGGGTTCTAATCCCAGCTTCGCCACTCATGTGCCGTGTGATCTTAGGCATGTCACTTCACTTCTCTGAGCCTCAGTCACCTCATCTGTAAAATGGGGATTGAGACTATGAGCCCCATGTGGGACAGGGCCTGTGCCCAACATGATTTGCTTGTATCCTTCCAAGTGCTTAGTACAGTGTCTGGCAAACAGTAAGCACTTAAATACCAAAATTATTATTACCACAATTATTATCCCCAGCTGGGCAACATCGTCTGAGATTTTCCTTAATTGAGTCTTGAAAGATTTCTCCTGCTCTTGTCGCCATGACAACTTCCTGGGCTTCCCAAGCCTCTTCTCCAATTCCGAAATTAAGATGGGGATGGGTGAGGGGCATCAAAGAGTGCTATCTGACGTGTGCCTGCTTATGAGGCCGAGGAAAGGATCAGCGTCAGTATTCACAAACAATAAGACAGGGAGTGATTCTCATCAATAAGGCAGGAATTGATTCTTCTAATCAATAGGGCCCGAGTTAATACCGAGTTAGGACAGGCATTTGTCTTGATGACTACTAGGTCAGGAATCGATGCTCATAACCAGTAGGGTAGGAATTGATACTCGTCACCAATATTGAGAAGCAGTGAGATTCAGTGGAAAGAGCTGAGACCTGGGGGTCGGGAGACCTGGGTTCTAGTCGTGGTTCCTCTGCTTGCCTGCTGTGTGACCTTAGGCAAGCCTCTTTGCTTCTCTGTACTTCAGTTTCCTCATCTGCAAAATGGGGATAAAATTCCTGGTCTTCCTCCCCACTAAGATTGTGAATCCTGGGTGGTACAGGAACTCTCTGACTTGATTACCTTATACCAATCCCAGTGCTATGGACTCGGCACATGGAATTTGCAAATACTATTATTATTATGTATTAATCATAGGACAGACATTACTTGTAACCAATACGGCAGCAGTTGGTATCCATAATCATTAGGGCGGAAATTGATTCTCAAATAAATGATGAGACTGGAGTTGGTACTTAGAACCCGTAGACGTTGGTATTTGTAAGCGATGGGACGGGCAGTAGTGCTTGTACTATGTTATGGGATGGGTCCCGACCCCAGAAGGTGCCTCTGGGCGTAAAGCTCCGGAGAAACAAGGGCTTCTGTGCCTTTCTTCAGAGCTCAGATCAACTCACATCTTACTATTGCACCTCATGGATTTTTTTTTTTGATTTAACATATGTTCCTAGGCCAAATTCACTAAAAAGGTTTTAAAATACGTGAGCTATAGCCAAGGTCTCATCCTCTTTAAGACAGTCGATCTCAAACTCATCAAACCCAGATCTATATTTTCAGTGTCTGAGCATCAGGGTTCAAATTCAGGGGCACGCAAGATGAACAGTGAAGCTAACTTTTCCGAACCGGTCCCCTCCTTTCCGTTTCTGTGGTCTCCTGCTCTCCCCTGCAGCCTCTCTCATTAAGGGTCAGTAGGTCATGTTTTGCCTCTCTAGTAATTCTCTTCCAACAGCAAACTTGTTTCCGAAGCATTCCAGGATTTCATAATTGGCAACCCCGCCCTCCCAATTGATATCAACTTGAACGTGAAACTGGGGAAATCGCTCAAGAAGCCAGATGTGCCCCAAAGAGGACCTGACTGGTTTTATATCGGGATCTGTGTTAGGAGGTTGGTCACTAGTTTTTAATTTTTTTAATTTTTTGAATAGTATTTAAGCACCTGATATGTGCCAGGTACTTAGTAAGCACTGGGGTAGATACAAGCCAGTCAGTTTGAACACCGTCCTAGTCCCACATGAGACTCACGGTCGTAATCCCCGCTTTACAGATGAGGGAACTGAGGCCCAGAGAAGCAAAACGACTTGCCTAAGGTCACGCAGCCGACAAGAGGTAGAACTGGGATTAGAATCCAGCTCCTCCTGACTCCCAGATCCATACTTTATTATAGTTTTATAGAATGTTCTGAAAGTTGATGCTGAGTCATTACACTCTGACAATCTGCCCAAAGCCACGCTGGCCTTTTTGATCTACTTCGGGTGTCTTTGTGGAAACATAGGATAGCACACTGCCTTTCAATCAATCAGTCATTTTTTTGAACACTTAATATGTGCAGAGCACTGTACTAAGGACTTGGGAGAGTACAATGCAACAGTATTAGCAGGCACATTCCCTGCCCATGAGCTTACAGTCTAGAAGGGGAGACAGAATAAATAAGTAATATATAATATGCCTTAGGAGCAGAATCCAGGGAGAGCCCCAGATTCTGTATTTGTGGTGAAGATCCCCGGTTCATTCATTCAGTCGTTGTTCTTAAGTGCTTACTGTGTGCAGAGCACTGTACTAAGCACTTGGGAAAGCACAATACAACAAAAAAAAGAGATAATCCCTGCCCACAATGAGCTCACAGTCTAGAAGTGGTGTTCTTAAGAGTCCTCCATATGGTTAAGGGTTAGGGTACCCAGCGGCAGACTGAAATATAACGTCAGGTGTCCTCAGACTTACTATCTGTCCATAGCACTGAAATGAATTCACAAAGAGATCCACAATCAATCGGTACCTTGTATTTTGGGGTTGTGTCTCTGGGACAGGGCTATCAGCAGTTAGAAGCTCCCTGGTGGGTGACTCCGAGTCTTCTGATGACCTTTTTATAAAACTAGAATGAGGAATAATAATTATTATTATGGCATTTGTTAAGCACTCTGGCAAACCCTGTTCTAGGCACTGGGGTAGGTACAAGTTAATCAGGTTAATCCCCGTCCCATGTGGGGCTCCCCGTCTAAGAGGGAGAACGGGTATTGAATTAGATTAGAGAACAGGATTAGAACCCAGGCGCTCTGACTCCCAGACCTGGCCATGCTGCAGTTAATTCCACTGTACAAATAAAAACTATTTAAACTAGGCCGTTCCCCATATACCATCCTCAGAATTATATGAATCTTTCCGCTTCCACTCTGTTCCCTCAACTTGATCTCCTTCATTTGACCTCTGGTCATTTTCTGGTTGTACTTTGGTCCCTGATGGCTCTTTGTGTTCAGCAAAAGAGGAGGATAAAAACATTGTCATTTTCATGTGACAAGCTATTTTCAAATTACAATTAATCGAAGTAGGTCCATATTTCCAACCCTCTTAGGGTTCTTAAGGGTTTGAGCATTTTTCTTTGATTCATTTAATTCATTCGGTAATATTTATTGAGCACGTACTATGGGTAGAGCACTGTACTAAGCTTTTGAGAGTCCCGTAGCACTTATGTAAATATCCCTATTCTCTGCTGTTTTCCCTATCAGGAACTTATTTTAAAGTCTGTCTCCCCCATGGACTGTAAGCTCCTCATGGGAAAGGATCACATCTACTGACTCTATTACATTGGACTTTCCAAGTGCTTAGGATAGTGTCCTGCACACAGTCAACACTCAATAAATACCATTAACCAACTGAGAGAATACGAGTAGATAGATACAGCCTCTACCCTCATTGAGATTACAGTCTAGCAGAGGAGTTTACAATCTTAGTTGATGTGCCAAGCTTCGTTCTAACCACTGAACCCACAGTTTAGTGAAATATAAGACTGTGAGCCCCGTATGAGACAGGAATTGGGTCCATCCTGATTCACTTGATCCCGGCATTTACTAAGCAATACTTGACACAAAGTAAGTGTTTAACAGATGCCATAAAAAAAGATAATCCTCATGTTTTAAAAGAACTTGGGTGTATTCCTCTATCTGGAAGGATGCCAGTAAAGGAGCTCAAAATAACATTCAAACTTGCTCAAAATGTGACAGGACTAAAGGTTTGTATGATACTTTTTCCAAGGTTGAGAATTAGGACTCTGAACATCTCTCTACTCTCTTACCTTTGTCTTTTTCAACTAATAGTAATAAAACTGACCGTCATATTAAATAAAGAGTATTAATGTGAGTGCCATGGGACCAATGGGATTCAATCAATCGATGGTATTTATTGAGTGCTTACTGTGTGCAGAGCACTGTAGTAAGCCCTTGGGAGAATACAACAGAATACAACACATTCTCAGGCAATTGTTTTCTGAATTATCTTCCGAAGTGACAGTTTAAGTAAGTTCCTGAAATCCAGGGATGAAACACACTCCTACTTTTGCAACTTTCACGCTGTTCATTTTCCTGCCCTTCTTGAAAAAGATAAAACAGATCTCATGTGTTTCCCAACTCTGCAGAGGCAGAACAATCTGGTACTTATTACTCGGAGCCAAGTTCTGTTTACTTGAAGAAACTCTCGGCTCTGCCAGTGCTCTTTCCCCTTCGGAGCCGATCATCTAGCCGAGCACGGTGCATTTTCTGCAAGGGTGCAGTTGCCCACTGTGGCTCAGAGGGAATCGCTTTTGGGAAGATGGCTTTATATTGTATTTTACCAGATAGGGTTTCATTTGATCTTTCAGTGGTATTTATTGAGCATTACTGTGTACAGAGCACTGTTCTAAGCGCTTGGGAGTTTTTCTGGTCCTATCCCCACCCACCTCCCTCTTAACCAACCAGAGTCAGAGTCTGCACCGGCAAATTATACTGACCGTTCAGGTCAGTCAATCAAAGTATTTACTGAGACCTTACTCTGGGCAGTACATTATACAAAATGTGTGGGAGAATACAGTAGGCAGTAAGCGCTCAAAAAATACAACTGAATGACTGAATAGACGATTAAACACAGACACCCGGAGCATTTGGCTGAAACAACAGAGACGGTCGTATTTATCGAGCGCCTACTGTGGCAGATCACTGTACTGAGCTCTTGGGAGAGTACAATATAACAGACACATTCCCTGCCCAAGACAGGCTTGCAGTCTAGAGGGGGAGGCAGACATTTATATAAATAAATGATAGAAAACAGCTCTGATCAATCAGTAACGTTTAGTGTGCCTCTGTAGTGGGCTGAGCACAGTACTAAGTGCTTAGGAGAGTACACTTTCTACAGTGTGAGCTCTCTATGGATAGGGAACCTGCCTTCCAACTCTGTTATACTCTCCCAAGTGCTTAGTACAGTGTTCTGTACCCAGTAATCCCTCAGTAAATATGATTGATTGATAGACAGTAGACATGGGTTATCAGACATGGCCCCTGCCCTCAAAGAATTTCCAGTCTAGTAAGGAAACACTAGAGCCCTTGGAAGCGCAAAATACAATAGAGTTGATCTCCAACAAAATGTATTTTTATGGCATTCGTTAAACGCTCAACTACGTGCCAGGCACCGTTCTAAGCACTGGGGTCGATACAAGCTGATCAGGTTGGGCACAGTCCATGTCTGACATGGGGCTCATGATCTTCATCCACGTTTTATAGATGAGGTATCCGAGGCCCAGAGAAGTGAAGTGAATTGCCCGGGGTCCAGAGCAGATAAGTGGTAGAGCTGGGATTATCACCCAGCTCCTTCTGACTCCCAGTCCTGTACTCTATCCACTAGCTCAGGCTTAAGCTTCTCAGTGTTATCTCAGTGGCCCAAGCTTTGAGGGGGCTGAAAATCTGGCTCATTGGTTGGGGTGGCCTGATCTGTATCAGAATAAACTGAATCCAGTGGCTTGATTTTTCCTGAAATAAGTGAACAGTTCACTAAAGAAGTGTTGATACAGATTGGCCAAGGGTTTTACCGGGCATATAATGTCACTTTTATTAGGCGTTGGTGTCGTCTGTGTTCGCTGACCACTGGAACGCTACTGACACCGTCAATTTAGCAGGCTCTGGTAATTGGCAAGCCAGTTTGGCTGTCCTGAGAAATGCCCCAGTGAAAAAATTGGCTGGGTCAGCCCTGAAGAAAGGACCCTCTGTAGAGAATCAATCTATCCATTATATTTATTGAGCACTTACTATGTGTAGAACATTATACTAAGTGCTCGGGAGAGTACCAGGCAACAATGTAACAGACGCATTCCCTGCTCACAACAAGCTTACAGTTTAGAGAACTACCTTCGTTGTCAACACAGTGCAGGAGGGAGTGTCGCTCACACACAGGTCTTTTCCACACTTGCTCATGTGGCTCGATCTGCCAGTAGTGTCATCTTTAAAAGTCAAGGACAGTGAAGGACAGTAAATGGTATTTATTGAGCGCTTACTTTGCGCAGAGCACCGTACTAAACGCTGGGGAGGGTACGGTACAATAGAGTTGCTAGACACGTCTCCTGTCCACGAGGAGTTTACAGTTTTATTATGTCTCATTTTATCCTCATCATGATCCTGTGAGAGAGGAGCAGCGGATATAATTATTCAGTCAGGCCATGGAATTTACTCTGCGCAGAGCACTGGACTAAGCGCCTGGAAGAGTATGATGCATTTAAAATCGGTAGACATAATCTCTACACTCAAGGTGGTTACAATCATGTTAGAGATGAAGAAACCGAAAAGATTTTTTGGGTTTTTTTTAGTGTTACTAAGCATGTTCTCAAACACTGTTCTAAGTGCTGGGGTAGATCCAAGCTAATCAGGTTGGATTTAGTCCCCGTCCAACAGAACAGATATTAAATCCCCACTTGGCAGTTGTGGAAACCGAAGTATAGAGAAGTGAAGACTCGCCCAAGGTCACACAGCAGGCAAGAGGTGGAGCGGAATTAGAACCGAGGTCCTCCGGTTCCCAGTCCCATGCTCTTTCCACTAGCCCACTCTGCTTACAAGTTCTGAAGCGTTCTAGATTCTGAGCTCCATGTGGCATGGAGGCTGTCTGACCTGATTATCTCGAATCTATCCCAGAGTTTAAGACAGTGCTTGGCACACAGTAAGCACTTAACAAATACCACGCTTATTATTTTTACCCTTGTCCGAGTTTGGCCTGTGAACCCTAAACACCCTCCCTCCCTCCGCCATCCCCTTCTCTTTCTTCTCCCTGTTTTTGGCTTGGGAATGGACCGGGAGGCCATAAAGTTCCAGGACCCAAGTCTGTCTCAGCTTTTGTTGGAACCTCGAAGCAAACTTTTGAGCCTGTGTTGGATTTATATTCTTTTGGCAAGGCAACTGTTGCTCTATTTTCCATTTCTTGTCCTTTGGTGCCTAGGGTCACTGCATGGAGTCAGTTCAGTTTGCTTTTTTTAGTGAGCCGAGTTGCATAATGTGCTCAGCGCGATCGCTTTTAACCGTTGCTGCCCAACACCGACAGAACCCAAACCAAGAACCTCGAAAGCGCCCCTGAAGAGCGCCCAGGGAACCCCCACCCCTCTCACCCACACTACCACCTCCTCACTGAGGAGAGACAGCTTCACCCGGATCGCAAAAAAGGAATCTGCAACAGATTTTCGCACCGATTTCCTTAACAGTCCCCCCAGCGTGAAGGATGACCCCGAATACCAAGAACAGTTGGCCTGCCAATACGCGAAGAAGACATGAGTTAGTTCAATACTTGATGAAATCTCTACCGAGGCCAGAGCCATGAAGAATGGCAACTCTCCCAGATCTGATGTTACACCGGCCGAGATTTCCAAGGAGGGGAGAGACAAGCTGCTCGTCTCCGGGCTCTAACTCCATGCCCCTCTCTCATTTCTCTTGCGATTGACCACTTGCTCACGTCCTCCCTCCTGCCTGGAAATCTCTTGCCCTTCCAGGAACGTGTCCACTAATTCTGTTGTATCGTACTCTCCCAAGTGCTCTGCAGAAGGTACGCCCACAATAAATACCACTGATCGATCTGATGGGCCACTTCTCTCCCAATCTTCAAAGCCCTACTAGAAATACATCTCTCTTCCAGGAAGCCTTCCCTGAATCATCTCTCACCTCCCCACTTTGTTTGCCCGCCCACTGGGACCTCAGTTACCTCATCTGTAAAATGGGGATTGAGACAGTGAGCCCCAAGTGGCACAGGAACTGTGTCCAAACTGGTTCGATTGGTACGGTGCCTGACACATAGTAAGCGCCTAACAAATACCATTATTATTATTACTGCGTAGGTCCTCACCCCATTCCTCTCTCTCACTAGATTTACCTACATACCTTTATACTATTTCTTCCTCTGCCTGTAATTTATTATGTCTGTCTCCCCGCTAGACTGTAAGCTCCTTGAAGGCAGGGATCCTGTCTTTCTATTCCCTTCTCTGTCAAGCACCAAGTTTGGTGCTGTGTGTGCAGTTAGCACTCTATATCGCTCATTGATTGATTAAAATGTGACAGAATTTCAAGGAGGCAACCAAGAGTGATATCTTTAAGAAGAAAGTGAAGTCTTGTAGAGGAAGAGCAAGCATTTAACCCTCATTTGAGAGATGAGGAAATTAAGGCACAGGGAAGAGACTTACCCCAAAGTCAGATGGCAGAAAAGTGGTGGAGACAGGATTAGAACCCAGGTCCTCTGACTCCCAAACATGTGCTCTTTCCATTAGGCCACACTGCTTTTCATTTTTGGAGGGGCCAGATGATGTTGACCATGATGAGCTGATGAGTGGTCATTTCCAATGCAGTGCTGTGAAGTCCTTGGAAAAAAATTCTTTACTGGAAAATTAGATTTCTAAACATCTTCAATCAATCATTCAGTAGTATTTTATTGAACTCCTAGTGTGTACAGAGCACTGTACTAAGCACTTGGGAAAGTCCAACACAATAGAGTTGATAGACTTAATTCCTGCCACAGTGAGCTTATAGTTTACAGGGGGAGACAGACATTAAAAGAAATTTGAGAGAGGGGAAAATAATAGAATGTAAAGATATGTACTTTCCAAGTGCTTAGTACAGTGCTCTGCACATACTAAGCGCTCAATAAATACAATTGAATGAATGAATATGTATGTAAGTCCTGTGGGGCTGGAGTGACTATCTAGTGCTTAATGGGGTACAGTACTCTGACCCTAGGGGGTGCTCTGCCCAGTGCTCTGCCCAGAGGAGGCATTCAGTACAGTCCTCTGTACATAGTAAGTACTCAGTGCTGCCCATGATGATGAAAATAGCAATGCTGACCCCTCTCCCGCAATTTGCGTCTTCCTCTTTTATGGATTCCATCAAATGTAACTAATCATAGGTGACCTCATAGGGTCAGTAACTCTAACGCTAATTCTGGTTTCAGTGGTGTATGTGCCCCTAATTTATACCTAAGGAGGGTGGACCACCTGTGTTGTTGACTGCTTGTGATCATCTCGAGTGTTATGGGATTTGTATAAAGAGAAAATCCAGACCCGAAGGACGCGTATTATTTCTTTAAAGAGATTTTTTTTTTTCCTCAATACAACCCAGACTTCGGCTCCCTGTGTTTTTAAACCATAAAGGCTCATGTTTTTGAAATGACACAAGGATTTCACGGACAGGTCTGTGCTCTGTTTTTGATAGTTGTCTTTTCCCAACAGCCCTCTGTAATGCTACCATGGCGGGTTGCAAGTTTTAAAGTCTTAAAGTCCCTCTAGACTAAAGCTTATTCTCTAGACCGTAAACTCCCCGTCTAAACTGTAAACTCACTATGGGCAGGGACCTGTCTGCTAATTCTGTTGTATGATGCTCTCCCAAGCGCTTAGTACAGTGCTCTGCACAGGGTAAGTGCTCAATAAATACGATTGAGTGAATGAATGAATGCTCTGCACCTAGTCAGTGCTCAGTAAATACCAGTGGATGACTGACAGTACTCTCCCAAGCACCTAGCACAGTGCTCTGCACCCAGTAAGCACTCAATATATATGACTAATTGATTGATTAAAGCACATTCTGTAGATCTTATCCCATTTCTGGTCTTGGGTATTTGTACCGATCGAGGGGGGCACCCATTACAGATAATAAAAAAGAGCAAAATTAATTAGGCCTATTTCAGATACACTATAAGTAAATGTTTATGGTTATTGTCTAAAGCCAAACAGGAAAATGTATAAACAATAATAAATAGATACTCACTTGTTCCAATATACTGACTTGGGCACAGTTTGGGCTGGAAAAGCATAAGTGAGTAATTAGATAATTGCTGCCTTGATTGAGCTTAATAGGAAACATTTCAATTAGGCTAAAAGTACCCAGAGAGGAAGTGGGTTTTTTACAAAGGAAACATTCCTAGTCATGCAACTGACAGCTTGGGCCCACACTAAGAGACTGGATTAACTGGATCTCTGTAGAGGAAACAAAAAAGAAATGATTGCGGTAATTAGACCTGCACTTAAACATTGTGTCTTCTGATAGAATTTCTGGATGATTCTAGCCTCGATAACGCAGCCCTTATAAACGCAGCCCTTATAAACCTCTTGCCTGTAACAAATTACTACCATAAATCCGTGGAAGAGGTTAAGTTCCCGGAAAAAAAAAATAGAAATTTTCTCATACGCCATAAACCAACATTCTAGAATTGCACTTCACTTCCCCCAGCCACCTGTGCTGTATGTAGCAAATAATCAGAAAAGTCATTTGGGGTTAGTTTGCATGGCTAATAGTCTCTCTCTTTCCCTGTCTCTCTCACTCTCGCTCTCTCTGTCTGTCTCGCTCTCCCTCCCGTGCACCTTTAGTGAAAGGACCCAGTTGGCGATTGAGGGTGCCTGGCACCAAAGCCAAGATTGTCTCCCCTAGTTGGGGAGAATGGGCTGCTTTTCCCAGGCTGGGCTTTGGGCACTTGGTATTCACCCCACCCTCAGCCCCACAGAACCTATATACATATCCATCATTTCTTTCAATTTCCCATTCTCCCCCTCTAGATTGTAAGCTCACTGTGGGCAGGGAATGGGGCTACCGACTATGTTGTTGTCACCCAAGGGCTTAATACAGTACTCAGAACATGGTAAGTGCTCAATAAATAACATTGATTGATTGACATGCCCCAGGAATGGTCACCCACTTTTCCCCTAATAATAGTAATAATGGTATTTGTTAAGCATTTACTATATACTAAGCACTGTTTTCAGGACTGGGGTACATACAAACTAATCACGTGGGTCAATTAGGGCACACACTTTAAGTAGAAAGGAAGACAGTGATTGAATCCACATTTTACAGATGAGGCAACTGAGACCCAGAAAAGTGAAGTGATTTGCCCAAGGTCACCCAGCAGGCAACTCTACTGGTCCAGTCTTGGCTTTGCCAGCCCTGGGAGAGGTGTGCCATGGGGTGGATTGGAGTCAATTTCCCTTCCATACTGAAGGCTGATGATCCTCTTGCTCAATGATTCTTTCATCCAATTGTATTTATTGAGGACTGACTGTGTGCAGAGCACTGTATTAAGCGCTTGGGTGAGTACAAAATAACAATAAACAAATTCCCTGCCCACAACAAGCTTACAGTCTAGAGAGATGATGATGGTCTTTGTTATGTAGTATTTATTAAGCTCTTACTATGTGTCAAGCACTGTTTTAAAACTGGGGTAGATGCAAACTAATCAGGTTGGACACAGTCCCTGTCCCACATGGGGTTCACAGTCTTAATCCCCATTTTACAGATGAGGTCACTGAGGCACAGAGAAGTGAAGTGACTTGCTCAAGGTCACACAGCAGACAAGTGGCAGAGCCGGGATCACAAGCCATGTCCTCCGACTCCCAGGCCCGTGCTCTTTCCGTTAGGTCACGATACATCCCCTTTTGGCCATCATGTTTCAGCATGACAGTTTCCCTAGTTGACTTGCCCAGTTGCCCCGGGCAGGAGCCATGGGCTTATTCATCTCGATGGAGCCCATAAGGGGCTAGCCCTTTTCTCCTGCAAGTAATTGGGTCCCACAGTGCTAAGTGATTAGTACAGTGCTCTGCACTCAGTAAGCACTCAATGAATACGATTGAATGGACTCAGGTCATTAACGTGCTCTGACATGAACTTTCTCTCAGAATAATGTTGTCATTGCAGCAGGTTCCAGTTGTCTTTTGACAACTACCACTAAAAAATGTGTCATTGCAAAGTTTACATTTGGGAATTTAACTGAAAACAGGCTGCAGGAGAAATGGGGCTTCCAAGAAGAATTTGGAAGAAAAACCTGTAATTGTTTAATGGAACATTTCACACCTATCTTTATTCCGGTGCAGGGGGTGAGGGAGTTCTAATGGACTGAGTCCAAAATTGAAAACCTCAGGAGGTGACTGAATTTAGGTGTTTCAAGTTGGAGTGTTTAGCATTTCATGTTCTGGTTGAGATTTTGCTCCAGGACACCTTCACTCACTTTGCTGTCCAAGGGAAGGAAGAGGATGCCATCCCCTTCTGTCCCATTGTAGGATCGGGAGTAAAAGATATTTATCGAGCACTCACTGGTTGCAGTGCTTAGGAAAGTACATCAGAAGCGGGAGACATGTTCTCTGTCCACAAGGAGCTGGAGTTCTAATGAAGAAGGTGGACGTACAAATTATTTACAAATGGGAAAAAAGAGAATAAATATGTTGATTGGAAAATTGATCGTACGTAGATTGTGGGCAGGGAATGTGTTATCTTGTACTCTACCAAGCACTTAGTCCGGTGGTCTGCACACAATCAGTGCTCAATTAATACATTTGATTGATTTGATGTGTCGAGGGAGGATATAAACATATATACAAGCAGCAGAGGTGGCTGATGAGATTGTTCGACTTGGCTTTTGGGAATTAATCGGGGAAGACTTGATGGAAGTGGTAGGATTTTAGGAAGGCTTTGAAGTTGGGAAGAGCTGCGACCTGTCAGATTCAGTGGGGAAGGGAGGCTGTTCCAGACCTGGGGAACAGCATGAGGTTGGGAGGACAATAGAATGGGATATGGTCAGAAGCCAGCTAGGCAGTAGGGGGTAAAAAGGACTGCTGTGTAAGATGGGCTTGAAACCAACTGGGAGAAGTTTGTACTTGATGAGGAGAGAGAGGATAAGCTATTGTTGCATTTGAGGAGAGGGGAGATTTGAGAGGAGCAACGTTCATGCAGTAGAGTATGGTATAGACTGGAGTGCAGATAGGCTAGAATTGGGGAAAGCAGTGAAGAGGCTGATGGAATGGACTAGCCAACCTTCTTACTGTGCCTCAATATCATCTGTCTTCACGCCGACCCCTCGCCCATGTCCTGCCCCTGGCCTGGAATGCCCTCCATCCTCAAATCCGACAGACAATTACTCTCTCCCCTTTCAAAGCCTCTGTGAAGACACATATTCTCCAAGAGCCTTCACAGACTAAACCCTCCTCTCCTCCCATTGCCTTCTTTGTCGCCCTGACTTGCTTGCTCCCTTTATTCACCCCCCCTCCCAGCATCACAGCACTTATGTACAAATCTGCAGTTTATATTAGTCTCTCTCCCTCGCTAGGCTGTAAACACGTTGTGAACAGAGAATATGTTTATTTTTATATTGTATTCTTCCAAGAGCTTAGTACAGTGCTCTGCACACAGTAAGCGCTTGATAAATTCAATCGAATGGATGAATAAATGAACTAACGGTGATAAGAGCTTGAACCAAGGTGGTAGCAGTCTGGGTGGAGAACAGGTAGATGCGGAAAATGTTGTGACGTGAGAGTTGAAAGGTAGTGAGAAGTCAAGGTTGAGCTTCTGGAACTGGAGGGATTGTGGTGTTATCGACAGAGCTGGAAAAGATGGGAGGAAGAAAGAGTATAGGAGGGAAGATGAGGAGTTTAGTTTGGGACAGATGAAGTTTGAGAAGTCTACGGGACAGTCAAGGGATTGGAAAGTGAGACTGGTGTAAGCCTGTCCTCTAGCCTGTAAGCTCGTTGCGGGCAGGGAACGTTGCAGTCTACTCTCCCAAATGCTCAGTACATAGTGAGCGTTCGATAAATATAACTAGAGAGATAGATTTGGTAGTCACTTGCGTAGAGGTGTTAGCGGAAGCCACTTCCCTTGAGAGTGGGTGGCGAGAGAGAAAAGAAGAGGGGCTCAGAACAGAGCTTTTCAGGACACCTACAGTCAGGGCCTTCTAGGCAGAAGGGGAGCGTGTGTGGAAGAGACCCAAAAGGAAAGGTCAGAGAGATAGGACGCGGACCAGGTTAAGACCTTGTCCGTGAAACCACGATCTGCTAATATTTCAGGGTTATCGCATGCAGCGTTCCACATGACATCATTACGTTCAGTTGCATGTGCGTGCAGAGAAGCATAGGGACATCATGAGGAAAACCATTAGAACCCCCAAACTGAGGACGATTCCCCAAAGGGACCCCTGACTGGTCCCCTAGCTCCAGAACCATTGCATCCCCCTCCCCTGTGGAAGAAAACTTGGGTTCTTAGCCTGGGGATTTTAACATTTTTAACCATCACTCCACCTGGAACCCAGCCCCTCTTGCATTCTGCACCCCTTCCAAACACTACGCCCCCGGGGCGGCGGCTTACTCTACTCTCCCCTCTCCTCTAACCCCAAAAAGTGAAGCAGAAAAGAATGTCAGTGAGGGTCGCTGTCCACATCGCTGGATTCGTCCTGATAAATGGAACGCTTCTGGGACGTCGTTGCCCGGTCTTGTCGACCGCACCCCCGCTATCACTGTAGAATCGTGCATTTGCTGCTGGGGGTTAGTGCTACGTTTCTTTAGCCTGGAAATAATTGGCCCGAGGAAAACAACCGCTGGAGGCTCGCACATCCGCGGTTTTAATTTAGTAGTTTGTGTTTGTACGGTGTATGACAAATTGACTAATGACGGCCCCGAAGAGGAATGCCAGCCTTTTCGATGCTGCCGAACTCTTGTTCCATGCTGACGCTCAGGTGCGCCGGGAGCCCTAGGGGGTAGAAGGAGCTTGCAGTTCCATCATATCGTGGGTTTCAGACAGGTTGGATTTTGGTGAGGTGTCTTTCCTCCAGGAATCCTCTTCGACGGACAGCTTGCCCCATGACAGCTTGACTCCCTGCCAAAAGAGCTGGAAATGAAGGAGGCTTAAAATAAATACCGCTGGGAATTCTTTTCTCTCACTCCTTCTCCTTTTTTTTTTTCCTTTTCTAAAAGGCGAGCACTCATATCCTAACTTGTCCCAGTAGAGTGTCAGTTACAGCCAGTTGGCTGCAAGTGCAATCCAAGAAAAATACAGAGAAAAGCCACCGTGGCAGTAGGTGTCTTGGGGCTCTCCCTCTTTCCCGGACCACCAGATCCCTTTTGTGCACGGCGAATGGGAGCCAAAGCCTCTGGGTGGGATCCCCTCAGCCCCCTCTTTCCCAGGAAAGACAGGACCGAATCCGTAAGCTTGATCTGCTCTGTCACCCTCTGGGGAGGGTCTCATGCCGCGGAATGGTCCCGGTGACAGGAGTTCCAGAACAAAGGTGCACTGAGGAAAATGGGCCGTCTGACGGAAGGGTCGACAGCGGGCAGCACTGGAGTCAAATGTGAACTTGATAAATTTTTTCTGCCAAACAGCAGCCCCGCTGCAACCATCTTGGGCTGGGAAACTGCTCGCAATCTTCCTCACCCTCACTATGGGGGCACCCCCCTCCCCAATTCCGGTTGGGCAGGAAGGTAAGAAGGGCCTATCCAAGAAGCTGGCTGAGGCCATGGTCACAGCCCATCTCAACCGACGACTTCTTCCGGGGCATTTGCCCGGGTGGCATTGGAGAGGTAGAGCGGGGGCAAAAATGGAAGCACTGAAATTTATTTATACTACTGTCTGTCTCCCCGTCTAAACTGTTAGCTCATTGTGGGCAGGGGATGTATCTGGTTATGATTCTAATATACTCTCCCGAGCACTTAGTACGGTGCTCTGCACACAGTAAACGTTCAATAAGTACGAATGAATGAATGTGTGAATGGAAGATGCCATTTTCAGGACAGAAAGGCAAACGTGAGGATTTGTTGGCCAGAAGGCAAAGGCAGCCCTTAGCAGTAATTGAGGAGATTCACAGAGAGCAGGCTCAGTGCTGCAGGGCAGCAGGCCGTTCACTACCAAAAGGGACACACCAGTTGCTCTCAGACCAGCGCGGCGCACTAAATTAGAGGAGGTAGGAGCGAGTGTTCTTGCTGTGTCATATAAAACAGCAGTGTGGCCTAGTGGATAAAGCGTGGGCCCAGGAGTCAGTCTAATCCTGGCTCCACCTCTAGCCTGCTATGTGACCTTGGGCAAGTAGCTTTCCTTCTCTGCGCCTCAGTTTTCTCAACTGCAAAAAAGAGATTCAGTATCTGTTCTTCCAAGTTAAACTGTGAGTGCCATGGGCGGGGACCGTGTCCAGCCAGATGAACTCGTATCTGCCCCAGTGCTTAGGACAGTGCTTGACACAAAGTAAGCGCTAAGCCAGCAGCATTAAAAAATAATAATGGAACGACCGGCTCTGAACGGTTACGGTACCGAAGTGTGAGATGAACTCAATGGCCGACTGATCTAATACTGATGGATCGCCCCTTGGGCATCCTGGGCTTGGCCTCTTCCCTGGCATAATTTAATGAGTGTGTGATGACAGGAGACAAGGAAACAAAACCCTGAACACCGGTAAGGGCAGGGGGCAGCAAGCAAGCTAGACAACATCGTCCTGCCACGTTAGAAATGTGCAATGGGAACCCAGAGGGCAGGCTTGAGTTGCTGTTTCTTAGGAAGGACGGAAAATAGCTGGCAGTGCACAGAGACGGAGTCACTAAGCCGGTCGGTGGAAGGAGAAGCTTCTCTCTGTAAATATCTATTCTCCCTCCTACTTAGACTGCGAGCCCCATGCGGAACAGGGACCATGTCCAACGTGATTATCCCGTATCTAACCCAGCGCTTAGTCCAGTACTCGGCACATAGTAGACACTTAACCAATACTGCAATTATTATTATTAGACTGAAGAGACTCGGTCCGTGTAACCAGGTGTATGAAAAAGACCCAGCCTGATCCTGTGGTCACTGTAAGGCACACGCCATCAGCTCTCCTCTCCCACTACATCCCAGCTTGCACTCTTCTTTCCTCTCAAGCTAAACTCACTGTACCTGGTTCTCATCGCTCCCACCTCCTATTCCTCACTCGGGCCTGGAATTGCTTTCCCCCTTCGCATCCAGCCGACCACAGGTCTTCCCATCTTCAAAGCCCTCCTAAAATCCCACCTCTTCCAAGAAGCTTTCCCTGACTAAAATTTCTTCTTTCCATATTATCTCCTAAATACTGCCTTAGCCCTTTCGTACTAACTGCACTGAAACAGCTACCCATCATGCTTCTGTAGACATTGATTTGGGTAATAATAATTATAATGATAATAGTATTTGTTGAGCTCTTGCAAGCAATGTTCGGTGCTCTGGAGTAGGTACAGTGTGATCAGGTTGGACACAGTGCCTGGCTCATATGGGGCTCATGATCTTGGGATAATCTACTATTTAAGCATTTCCTCATCCATATATCAATTTTTTCTCTGACTTTCCTCATACCTAGAATTTATTGCTTCTGATTCTCCTCTACATTGTAAGTTACTTGAGGGCAGCTATTGTGTCTTCTACCTGTACTTTACTCTCCCGGGTACTTGGTATGGTGCTTTGCAGATAGCGGGTTCTCAAGAAATGGGAAGGGAACGTCATCAACAACTCTATTCAATCAGTCCATCAGTGGTATTTATAGAGCACTTACTATGTGCAGAGCACTGTTCTAAGGACTTCGGAGACTACAATGCAACAGAGTTAGCAGACATATTCTGTGCCTACAAAGAGCTTACAGACCAGAGGGGGATACGGACATTAATATCAATAACGATAATAATAATGATAATTTTGATATGCAGAGGGCTGTTTTGTCCACCTATGCCTCTTCAGTGGTACCAGGAGACCAGTGTCTGGCACGTAGTATGTGCTTAACAAATACCATAATTTTTTAAAGACCTCATCCAGGGCCTGGGTTACCATTAGGGAGAAGTACAACTCCTCCTTCTCTCCGGATCAGACTGGATTTTCAGGATAGACCGCACACCATGGCAAGCAATAGCAGAGAGGCCAGCAGAGAGGGTAAGCACACAGCTCTTACCCTCAGTGCAGATTTCACAGGGCAGATTTCAATTTCCACTTTACCGGTACATATTTCAATATCACACGTCAGATAGGAGCACATTCCTCCCATGAGGAAGAAGAGCACGTGTAAGAAAATAAGGAATACGAGCCATCTCCTGCCCCCTTGGAATCCCTCGGAAAGAAGGATCCGGTGGGAGCTGGCCATAAGTCACTGATCCCGGGAGGGGATCATCCGAGGGGAGGGGTAAAGGGGAGCGCGTCCCCAGTGGCCCCGGCATCCATCAGATGTCCCGTTCATTACACCTGTCTCCTCTAAACTCTTCCTTGGGGAATGAGAAACGCTTCATTCGCTGCGAGAGCAGGAAGTTAAACCCTGTAAATTGGGCGGGGAGCCCCGGGCTCAGGGAAAAAGAGCTTCCTGAATCTCTGAGAGGATGTTTTTGGAGAGGAAAGAGGAAGGCCCTAGATGAAGGTAATAAAATTCCAAGAAGAAGAAGTGGAGGACTCAACAGACAGTGAATGGAGACTGGGGTTTTGAAATGAGAATCCCCAAATGCTTCGTGAGGCTGATGGAAAAAGTGGAGCGGTTTGAGTTTTCGGGCACTTCTTGCTGCCATCGCATATCGGCGTTTATGGCTTCATGTTGTAAGAGCTGAAGTCTCTTTTCTGCCGCCTCATTACCAATCAATCGATTGTATTTATTTAGCACTTACTGTGTGCAGAGCACTGTATTAAGCGCTTGGGAGAGTACTGTTCAACAGAATTGGTAAATACGGTCCCTGGCCACAACAGACTTACAGTCTAGACAGACATTAATATAAACGAATAAGTTGCTGACAATGTATATGGGCCGTGGAGCTATAGGTGGGATGAACATCAAATGCCCAAAGGCCACAGATCCAAGGACATTGATGACTCAGAAGGAAAAGTCGGGAAAAGAGGGCTTAATCAGGGAAGGCCTCTTGGAAGAAATGTGATCTTAATTAGGTTAAAATGAATTTCTGGCAAGCAAGACCAGTCATCAGCACCCGTTAGAAGCAACACAGTATCATCACACAGTAAACGGCGGTTACCATAATCCACTGGAGAAATGGTGTGGCCTAATGGAGAGAGCAAGGGCTCAGCAGTCAAAAGGACCTGGATTCTAATTCCGGCTCTGCCACTTGTCTGCTGTATGATGTTGAACAAGTCACTTTACTTTTCTGTGCCTGTTTCCCCACCCGTAAAATGGAGATCAGGACTGTGAGCCCCATGTGGAACATTGACAGTGTCCAACCTGATCAGCTTTTATCTACCCCAGCACTTAATATAGTGCCTGGCACCTAGCACTTAATAAGTACCACAGTTATTGTGTTTATTATTATTACTTGGCCCGGGGGAGTGGACATAAGAATGGAGCAGAAAAGGTGGATCCAGAGTCCATTTTGGAGGAAGAATCAGCACGATTTAGGGACAGACTGAATGCGGGAGACAAAAGAGAGGAGTCAAAAATCACACCAAAGTTGCGACTGTAAATTGTATTCTCCCAAATGCTTAGTACAGTGCTGCTACAACAGTCCACCCACACACTCCGCTCCTCTAGCCCCAGCTTACTCGATGCGCCCCAATCTTATCTTTCTCGCCGACAACCCCTTTCCCACATCCTTCCCGTGGCCTGGAACTCCCTCCCCCCTCCGTATATGCCAGACCACCGCTGTCCATCTTCGAAACATCGTTAAGGTCACATTTCCTAGTAAGCGCTTAACAAATACCATCATCATCATCACCATCTCCTCTAAGAGCCCTTCCCCAATTATGCCCTCTTTTCCCCAAGTCGCTTTCCCATCTCCATCAAGATGGGATCAAGGTCATACAGCAGACAAGTGGCAGATCCGGGATTAGAACCCAGTTCCTTTTGACTCCTAAGCCCTTGCTCTATCCATTAGGCCTAATAATATCAACTTGGATCTGTGAACTTTGGATAGTTGATATTCACCCCATCCCAAACCCCCAGCACTTATGTACATATATTTCATTATGTATTCTAAATTAGTTATTCTCTAAAGTCCCTCTAGTTATTCTAATAAATTAGTTATTCTCCCTCTAGACTGTAAGCTTGTTATGGGGAGGAATGGTGTCTACTAACTCTGTTATGCTTTACTCTCCTAAGCACTTAATATAGTCGTCTGAACATAGTAAGTGCTTAATAATTTGTTGCTGAATTGTACTTCCCAAGCACTTAGTACAGTGCTCTGTACAAAGTAAGTGCTCAATAAATACGATTGAATGAAATACCACTGAGGGCTCTCCACACAGAACGCACTCATTAAATACCATTTACTGAGTGCTCTGCGCACAGTAAGCGCTCAGTAAATACGATTGATTGATTGATTGATTACAGGTTTCCAGCAGGATGGAGGTGTCGCTGACAGAGAGGGGTTCGACAAACACTTTTCATTTATTCATTCGATCATTTAATGAGTGCTTACTGTGTGCAAAGCACTATACTAAGTGTTTGGGAAGTTCACTATAGCAAAAAAAGGGAGACAGTCCCTGCCCACAGTCTACAGGTCGGGAGACAGACATCAAAACAAGTAAAAAGACATCAATATAAATGAATAGAATTAGATATATACATATATACACGAGTGCTGTGGGGTGGGGAGGGGGCAGGGGAGAGCAAAGGGGTTGAATTTAACGTTCTGGTTGGAGATGGCTTGAAGCAAAAGGCTTTCAAGCAGCTGGGAAGTCAGGCCCAGTAAAGTGGATCTGGGAATCCACCACCCAGAGATAGTAGCCGCAGTCAGGGAAGAGGGTGAACGCAAGGGACTTCAGAGCACAAACAATAATAATCATAATAATATTAATGGTATCTGTTAAGCGTTTACTACATGCCAAGCACTGTTCTAAGCACTGGGGTAGATACAAGGTAATCAGGTTGTCCCCCATGGGGCTCACAGTCTTATTCCCCATTTTACAGATGAGGTCACTGAGACACAGTGAATAATAATAATGTTGGTATTTGTTAAGCGCTCACTATGTGCCGAGCACTGTTCTAAGCGCTGGGGGAGACACAGGGGAATCAGGTTGTGCCACGTGGGGCTCACAGTTTTCATCCCCATTTTACAGATGAGGGAACTGAGGCACAGAGAAGTGAAGTGACTTGCCCACAGTCACACAGCCGACAAGTGGCAGAGCCGGGTATTCGAACTCATGACCTCTGACTCCAATGCCCAGGCTCTTTCCACCGAGCCACGCCGCTTCACTTCTTCACGGTGAAGTGAAGTGGTTTGCCCAGGTTCACAAAGCAGACAAGTGGCTGAGCGGGGATTAGAACCCACGTCTCCTGACTCCCGTGCTCTACACAGACTACTTGGCCCCGAATCCCCCACTTTCTGCATCACCGGTCTGCCCAAACCCAGCCGCCCAGGGGTATTTCAGGGGCATTTTTCCTCGGGCCGCGGCCCGGGGCTTGGCAGTCCTTCACAAGGCAACATCTGCTCGAACCATTTTTCTAAGCAAACAGCAGATGGCATTGCTGGCTGTCCTTTTGATCTGGGAGAAAAGCCCATTCCAGTGGTGGTGCCTCACAGGAAAGGCAGCTTGTCGGGAGCCGGGGGTAGGGGGGAGACGACGGACAGTCCGTGAATCCGGGCTCCGCTCCAGACCCCCGCCGGTCACCCTGCCTGAGGGAGAAGCAGCATGGTCTAGTGGATGGACCGTGGGCCTGGAGGTCAGGAGGTCCTGGGTTCTAATCCGACCTAGGCCGCTTGTCTACTCTGTGACCTCGGGCAAGTCGTTTCACTTCTGTGGGCCTCAGTTATCTCATCTGGAAAATGGCGATTAAGACCGTGAGTCTTATGCGACCTGTGTACGACCTGATTACCTTGTATCCACTCCAGCGCCTAGTACAGTGCCTGGCACATAGAAGGTGCTCAACAAATACCGTGAGAAAAAGAAGGTTTCTTGTAGACTTTATTGTCAGATAGTTTCCGTGCCCCAAACTCCCCCAAGGAATCTTGACCTCTTTCTTCTAATCAGTCAATCAATCCATGCCATATATTGAGCACTTACTACGTGCAGGGCACTCTCCTATGCACTTGAGAGAGTACGATACGACGGAATTAGCAAAAATATTCCCCGCCCTTAATAATTTACAGATATGTACGTAGATGAACTCTGCTTTATTGTAGCAAAATCCTCCTGGGCTTTTTTTTGTTCGTTTTTTTAAAGGTATTTGTTAAGCACTTACTATGTGCCAGGCACTGTACTAAGCACTGGAGTAGATAGATACAAGCTAATCAAGTTGGACGTAGTCCACGTAATAGTAATAATAATAATGATGGCATTTGTAAAGTGCTTACTGTGTGTTAGGGACTGTACTAAGCTCTGTGTTGGATACAACCAAATCACATTGGACACAGTCCCTGTCCCACATGGGGTTGACAGTCTCAATCCCCATTTTACAGATGAGGGAACTGAGGCACAGAGGAAGTGAAATGACTTGCCCAAGGTCACGCCGCAGACAAGTGGCAGATCAGGATTAGAACCCAGGTCCTTCGGATTTCCAGGCCAGGGCTCTTCCCCCTAGAGCCACACTGCTTCTCTTCGTGGGCTTGTTCCCCGCCCGCCAGGAGCTTACAGTATAGAGGAGAAGACAGACATAAATTACAGTCATGCACATAAGTGCTATGGCACTGCAGGTGGGGTGAATAAAGGGTAGAAATCCAAGGAAGAACCCAGCGAATATCCAAGTCCTTAGTTGATGCCGAAGTGGTGGGATGACAATAGCGGGGTAATGGGATGAGAAGAGGAGGTGAATCAGAACGACCTTCTGGAGGAGATATGATTTGGGAAGGGCCCGGCATACGGGAAGAGATGTGGTCTGCCGATATGAAGGGGAAGGGAGGTTTGTTTGGTTTTTTTATACCTTGGTCTACTATAGCACTTGAATTGCCAAAGCGCTCTCACATTAATTAGTTCATCTCACCCCTCACAACAACATAGTCTTCAGATTCTAAAGGAAAGGGAGAACAGGTATTTGATCCCCGTTTTACAGATGAGCAAACCGAGGGGCAGAGTGCCTTGCACGCAGTCACACCGAAAGCAGGTATCAGAGCCAGGATTGCTCTGCTCACAGATGCATATGGCCCAGGGTGAGAGAGTAGCCGGCATGTAAGTCGTGTTTCCTGGGTTGCAGACAGTGAGTTTGAGCTTTCTGCTGTGCTGGGCATCATCATGCTTACTCATCTGGCAGCCCGTCCTCTGCTTGCACAGCTAAGCAAGCCTGGAGAATCTCACAATTATTCTCCGCGAGGAAATTTTCCAGGAAAATTATGTTATCGACTCCCCAGATACAAGGCCCGTTGAACGGGAGCGGCCTCCGGTAATGAGTAAAAACAATGTACCGCCGATCAATATTGCCAGGCTGGGCCGGAGGATCGGACAGTTGGCCAGTAGTCCGTGCTCGTTCTTGCCGTCCTTCCGTGACCCAAAGCGAGCGAGTAACGAGGAGAGGTGGGGATGCGGAGGAGGGGGTGACGCAAGATTTGACGAGAAAGGGCAGTCCCCACTAAATTATGTGGAAACAATGTAGTCTGTTGGTGTCTAAATCATGTGAGAGAGTGGGATTAACAGAACTCGGGAAACTTGAAATCCTGGTGATTAGTTTACCCAATAGTGGAAAAATGAATCTTCCTCCATCTTTCAAACAAATATTTCTGGGGAGCCCAACCCACATCCATTTCAGTTTAACTGGATGACTCCTGGATTTAGTCAGATCTCTGGATTGAAATAGGTTCCTCCCGCAGTTCCAGAATTGGCAGGAAAGGGAACGGTAAGAGCCAGAGGCCCGAGCTACTCCAGTGAGGTGATCAGGCTAATGACCCCAATTTGTTCTCAGCCATCCTCTCCTATGTCTTCTCTTTCCCCAGAAATTTGCTTTAGTTTCCTTCCCCTCTCTGAGCTCTACCTACCCCATTTGCTCAAGGCCTCCCATCCTCCTCATTTCCTTTCTTCCTATTTCTGCAATCTTCTACCCCATGCGATGTTCAGCTCCGATCGTTCATGCTGGCAGGTTTCAATTTCAGCGTGGCCTGATGGATGGAGCACGAAACTGGGAGTAAGAAGGACCTGGGTTCTGTCGCTGGCTCCATCACTCGTCTGCTGTGTGAGCTTGGGGAAGTCACTTCACTTCTCTGTGCCTCAGTTACCTCATCTGCAAAATGGGGATTAAGACTGAGCCCCATGTGGGACATGGACTGTGTCCAACTTGATTAGCTCGTATCTACCTCAGCGCTTAGTACCATGCCTGGTACATAGTAAGCACATAACAGAATCCTTAAAAAACCAAAAAACTGCACTTAGTCAACCCAATAAGCAATCAGTTACTAGTTTTGTCCTACTCTGTATAGAGCACTCTGATGAGTCCTTGAGAATATCCAATAAAATAAGTAGATATGATTCCCGCTCTCAATGAGTTAACAATCCAGCAGGGAGACAGACACTAAAATAAATTACAGATAAGTGAAGTAATTGAGTATAGAGGATCAGTACATAAAGTACTTATGAGAGTTGTAAGTGCTTAAGTCTCTAGACTGTTAGCTCCTAGTGGGCAGGGAATGTGTCTACCAACTTTGTTATACTGTACCCTCCCAAGCATTTAGTACAGTACTCTGCATGCAGTAATTGCTCAATTTGATTAAGTGCTTAGGTGATCCAAAAGTACTGATGGGAGTTGGAGGGTTGAAAGTGAAGAAATCCAAAATTAACTGGGGAAGAGCTCTTGGAGGAGATGTGATTTCCGTAAGGCTTCAAAGAAGGGGAGAAATGTGGCCCATCGGACATGAAGCTGGGGGAAATTCCAGGCATGGGGGAGAGCTTAAACGAGTAAGTGGTCATTGATAGGATAAACTCTGCTTACTGTTGCATATTTGAGGACAGGTTGCCAAGTGGGGTGGAAGTGGAAGAAGACGGTGGATAAGTAGGAAGGAGAGCGCTAAATGAGTGCTTACTATGTGCAGAATACTGTACTAAGTGCTCAGGAGAGTACACCGTATCAGAGTCGATAAACCCATTCTCTGCGCACGGTGAGCTGAAGCAGAGAGGAATGGATAGTCACTGGAGGTTTTCGAGGAAAGGGGAAATGTGTGCAGAATGTGACTTTCAGAAAAATGATCTGGCCAGCGGAGTGAAATATCGCCTAGAGAAGGGAGAGACTGAAGACAGGGAGATTAACGAGGAGGCTGATGCAGTCAGCTGGGATACGACAAGTCCACGTGGTGCCCGTTGGGATGGAGAGGACGGATCGAATCCTGCAGATGGGGCGGAGGAAGAACCAACAGGATCTGGTGACAGAATGAAGTTGGGGGTTGAAAGAGAGGAAGGAGTCGGGGATAATGCCAAGGTTGGGGACTTGAGAGACGGGGGGAGGATGGCGGTGGGAAAGTTAGGTGGAGGAGAGGATTTACAATCGGAAACCGCAAAAATTTAGAAAAATAATGAGTGAACGGACTACATCAATCAGTACATAGTAAGTGGTAAAGGTTTCCTCCATTAGCCCAGAGATGGAAGGAACCAGTTGAGGAAGGGTTCCAAGAGGAGATGGGTTTTCAGAAGGGCTCTGAAGCCTATTGGAGAAGGGGAAAAGAGTTTTCCAGAGCAGGGAAGAACTTGAGCTATCGGTCAGTCAGTCAATGGTACTTAATAAGTGCTTTCTGTGTGCAGAGCACTTTACTAAGTGCTTGCAAGAGTACAATATGCACAGTACATTCCCTGCCCACAACAAACTTACAATCTAGAGGGACTTGGTCAGGGACAGCAAAGTGGAGACTGAGATTCGATGAGAGAAAACCTGGGAGGAATGCGGATTGCAACTTTGGCAATAGCGAGTGAAAAAAGCTGGCGGGTAAGAAATAATAATAATAATAATGATGATGGTATTTGTTAAGCACTTACTATGTCACACGCACCATTCTAAGCGCTGGGTTAGATACAGGATAATCAGGCTGTCCTGTGTGGGGCTCAGTCTTAATCCCCATTTCACAGATGAGGGAACTGAGGCACAGAGAAGTTAAGTGACTTGCCCAAAGTCACATAGCTGACAAGTGGCAGAGCCAGGATTAGAACCACTGACTCCCAAGCCCGTGCTCTTTCCAGTAAGCCACCCTGCTTCTAAGAAAGAGAGAGCTCGTCAAAAGCCTGGAGTCTGTTTGTCAGGAGCTTCAGTCAGAATTTAGAACAGTGCTTGGCATATAATAAGCGCTTAACAAATACCATTGTCATCATCATCATAATAATGATGGTATTTATGTGGAGAGGTGGGTAACCATCAGAGGCTTTCAAGGAGCGACTGATGTGGACCAAATTGGGTTTTAGAAAGATGATCCTGGTCGCAAAAGCACAGTGAGAAGAAAGAGAAGAAAGAGCTCTTCCTTCCTTTCTTTAAGGGAGTCTCCATTATTATTATTATTTATGATCATTTATTAAGCAGGAATCCTGTGGTAACTAATTAACTGCTAAGTGCTGGGGTAGATGCAGAATAGTCAGATGAACAGTTTTCTCAGACCTTTGGCCTCACATGCCAAGCAAGTCTTCTTGCCTAATATAAAGGGAAGAATAAGCATTTTAATGCCCATTTTACTAATGAAGGGACAGAGAAGTTAGCTTCTTCTCATCTGCAAAATGGGGATTCAATACATATTCTCCTTCTTAATTAGACTGTGAGCCCCATGTGGGACCTAATAATAATAATTAATATGGTATTTGTTAAGTGCTTACTGTGTGCCAGGCACTGTACTAAGCGCTGGGGTGGATGCAAGCAAATTGGGTTGGACATAGTCCCTGTCCCACGAGGGGCTCACAGCCACAATCCTCATTTTACAGATGAGGTAACTGAGGCACAGAGAAGTGAAGTTACTTCCCCAAGGCCCCACAACAGAAAAGTGGCAGAGGGGGGAAAAAAACTCATAACCTTCTGATTCCCAGGCCTGTGATCTATCCACTACGCCATACTGCTTCTCTTAACCTGTTCATCTTGTAACTACTCCAGCTCTTAGTACGGTGCTTGGCACAAAATAAGTGCTTAACAAATGCCACTATTATTATTATTATTATCATTATTGTTATTATGTTACTTCCCAAAGTTCACACACCAGGCAGGTGATGGAACTGGGACTGGAACTTGGATATCCCAGGCCCTGGCTCTTTCTCAGAACTCAACCTGCTAATAGTGTCATTTTGGAATACAAAGGACTCCTCTCCAGTATTACATGTTTAGCCCATTTCCTCTTAGAGATGTCACACTTCCTGTGCTAGTCTTCATCCACTCCGCCCTCGACCCCAGAGATCGCTCCGGCCCAGGCTCGACATCACTTCCAGGAAGCAGCAGGAGAACATTGACACTTGATGTTCATTTCTCTGTAGAATTAGGAACCTCAGAGTAGTTGCATATGGGTCTTGTCTTACGTTATGCTGTCGAGTTGTCTGCGGCCCATAGCGACTACACGGACGCGTCTCTCCCAGAATGCCCCACCTCCCTCTGCAATTGTTCTGGTTGTGTATCCAGAGAGTTTTCTTGGTAAAAACACGATAGTGGTTTACCGCTGCCTCCTTCCGCAAGGTAAACGTGAGTCTCCTCCCTCGATTCTCTCCCATGCCGCTGCAGCCCAGCGCAGGTGAGTTTTGATTTGTAGCCAGATTGCCTTCCACTCACTAGCCGCTGCCCAAGCTAGGAATGAAATGAGTGTGCCTCTTCTTGACTCTCCCTCCCATAACCGAGACTGGTCGAGTACTGGAAACTCTCCAGATGTGATCCTGAGAGGGATGCGTGTGGGTACCAGTGTGAAATAGGATATATTTAAATAGACGCTCATCAGTCGGGTGCTATTTCACTGGGTGACTAGAAGAGGGCGTGGAGTGTAATTCAAGGCGTGCAAAGGTGCCTGGTACCTTGAAACACCGGAAGCCCCCAAATGGAAAGAGCCAATGGGAAAGGGGGAGAAATGAAGAGGGCTTCAAGGGACTAAAAGACTTGACCAGAATTTAAGAAAAAAAAAAAAGCGACAGCAAATAAACTTCCTCTCGGTAGGTGGACAGCTGGGATGGACTTCAGTTTAGCCTTGAACCCTCCAACCTAAAATTGAATTACATATTGAGCTGCTGTGGAGTTGACTCTTTAGTTTGTGCAGAATCAAAAGACACTATAAAATGGCCCATGACTGTTGACATACTTTCTAAGTTCACTTAGTCATTATGTAGGAATCAGAATGGTCTAGTGAATAGAGCACAGGGCTGGGAGTCAGAAGACCTGGGTTCTAATCTTGGCTCCACCACTTGCTTGCTGTGTGACCTTCCCTAGCTGTTCTCCCTCCTCCTTAGACCTTGAGCCCCATGTGGTTCAGGGACTCTGTCTGACCTGATTGTATTGTTCTCTCTCCCGAGCACTTAGTACGGGATTTTATATTCAGTAAGAACTTGAGTGGGGCTCACTGTCCGAGAACGGGGGAGAACAGCTTCTGCATCCCATTTTCAAATGAAGAAACTGAGGCATAGAGAAGTGACTTGGCTAAGATCACAGAGCGAGCAAGTGGCAGAGCTGGGGTTAGAACTCAGGCCCTCTGACTCCCAAGCTCGTGCTACTTCCTCTAGGCCGCGTCTCTTTATTCTTTCTATTTACATTCATGTTTTGGAGACTATTCTAAACCTTTCACCAAATGGGCTCAGATTGTCTGACAACCCTTTAGAAGTTAATTAGTACTGTGACGTAGGATGCTAGCGTGTGTTTTATCTGTTACTCTTACTCACGTGCACAAACACTCTCTCTCTGTCTCTCTCTCACACACACACACACTCAGACACGAGTTTTAAGCCCCACAATCTCGGCATCCTTAGCTGCATCACATTTATCGAGTGTGTCTTGGGTGCCAGAGGCCGGACTGCCATTGGGTTGGTATTTCAGCACGGACACTTGCAAATGTGTCCCGTGAAACCCTATCCCTTAAAATAAAGTCTCTTGCTGGGATCCGCCTCCCAGAGAGCACATACACTTTATGTCTCGGTGGAACGGCAGCGGGTCTCCCGGCTGGTCCAGTATGGAAAAGACAACACCAGTAAAAGCTTTAAATTCTCATATTGTTGAGGTTCCATAGTTTTGTCAGGTGCTGCGACTTGGACCTAACGCCGAGCCGCAGCTCGGGAGACAAAACAGTTGGAAAACTCGAAGAGAGGCTCTAAGGGTCAGTGAAATTTACTGTGGGCAGCTGCGGCTTCAAAGCGGGTCTGTGTGGAGGAGCCTATTAAAGAAGTAGTAGGTTACGTTCCTGCAGTTTCCCCCAGCGTGATGGATGACTCTCCAGAAGGGGAAAGGACTTCCTGTGGGCACGAAGGTGGAGGTTTCTCTGAGGCAGCTGCTTTCCCTTGCCTCGCCATGCTTGGGTCTCTCTTACCTTGATTTGCTTTCTAACCCCCGCGCTCCCTCCGTCCCACGGCATCTGACAACGAGCCTGATTCGTACGGAGGGAGTGCTTGTCAGCGGTGACGGCTTGTCTGTCAACGAGATCCTCATCCCGCAGAAGGGAGACGCAGCTGTGTGTGTGTGAGTGTGTGTGTGAGAGAGAGAGGGAGAAGGAGCGTAGAGGTTGTGGGAGGAAAGGTCCTGGTTGGTTATGAATTAACAGCAAAATAAGTGGTTTCAGAGTTTATCTGACCTTCCCTTGCCCTTGAAAATATTTTCCCTTGGCCTCCTGGTAGGATATCGTAGCTTACAATTCACAGTTCTCACCCTGGACAAATCCCAAGCAGCAACAATAAATTTGCCACCCAACAAGATTTTGGTACCTGAGTTTCTCCGATCCGGTTCGGGGCATGTGCCTGTGCTGAGTTTGCCTATTTTGGGGTACAAATCGTGGATTCGTATAGCTAAATCGTGGATTCGTATAGCTCAGTCACCCACTGTGGACCGGGGCAGTAATTATTACACTTAGAAAAGAAACATCCTGTGCTTTGCAGAAGAAAAAGGGGGCACCTATTTGAAATTCACTTTAGGTCAGCACTAAAGATATTTGCATGAGGGGAATGTATGTCAGCAAATTCATGACGGATTCAACTGGGTGAATTGTTCAATGAAGCCTGCTAACCAGATATGGTCTCTCTCCTCAAGAAGCTTATAATCTCCGACTCCTAACACTCTTGGGGTCTGATGTAGGAGAGGCGTTTAAGAGCTGCGTAAACAAACAGAAAAACATCCATAAATAAATGTATTCTGTGAACGCAAGGTCTTGTGCCTCGGATAGGAGCCACAAGTTTGCAAACTGAGGTGGAGTGTTCTGGCAGTCAGTCACTGACAGGCATCGACAGCATGTCAGGGAGCTGGGGTAGGGAAGGTAGAAGACAATGTACGCGGCCTCCAAAGAGCTAGAGGGTAACAACGGAGGGCAGAGTGGAAACTGATTCCACTGGTGTTGAGTTGGGAGGACGAAAAGCTGGAGCAGCGTGAGCAGGATTGGGGCTAAACTCCCTTCGGGAAGTTGCAAAGCCGTTGACTGTCCCATCCTTGAGGGAAACGAACGGGCAAGAACTCTGTCAGAGAGGCAGAATGGAGCACAGAGCAATAGGATCTGGGTATTTGCAGTCTCCGTCCACTTGATGAAAACCAGGACCAATAATAATAATAATAGTGGCATTTGTTCAGCACTTACTATGCGCCAGGCACTCTACTAAGCACTGGGGGTAGATACAAGTAAGTTAGGTTGGGCACAGTCCCTATCCCACATGAGGCTCACAAGTCTTAATTACCATATTCCAGGTGAGGTAACCGAAGCACAGAGAAGTGAAGTGACTTGCCCAAGGTCACACAACAGACAAGTGGCGGAGGCAGGATTAGAACCCATGACCATCTGACTCCCCGGCTAGTGCTCTATCCATTATACTACGCTGCTTGTCAGACAGTTGCATGCAGGGGATATGGAACCTAAAACCGAGGGGATTCAAGAACCTTGAGCCAGGCTTCGACGTCTCCGGGTCCTTCAGTTTTGTCTGGTGCCTTCCAGGATGTGTTGGTCGCATTCTGCCGGCGGAGACGGACATTAATATGAATGTCATTTGTAATATATCATTCAAAGATATTACCTAAGTGCTGTGGGATTGGGGGTGGGGTGAATATCAACTATCAGATAGAGTTAGTAGACACTATCCCGGCCCTCAAAAAGCTTACAATTTAGAGGAGGGAGACGGACACTTAATTCAAAGTTTTCAGGGTATCACCTCTCTCCTCTCCCCAGCCACGCACGGGTAGAGCTTGAGCTTAGAACCTCAGCCATGTTCCTAGGTAATGTCTGCGCTGCAGACAAGGTTTGTGAGGGAATTGGGAGTGGGCAGGAGAGGGTAAGGACATAAACTCCCAGCGGCTTGGAAGGGGGAAAAACAACCCAGGGAGCAATAATAAACGTATTTGTCCATCTCATAATGTGTGCCAAGTGCCCTCCTAAGCACCGGAGCAGATGCAAAATAATCAGGTCAGACAGAGTCCCTGTCCCATATGGGGTTTTAGGTCTTCAGAGGAGGGAGAACAGGTATTTAATACCCTATTTTCCAGATGAGGAGACCGAACACAGAGAAGTTAAACGACTTGCCCAGAGGCAAGTGGCGGGGCCAGAATTAGAACCCAGGTCCCGTGACCGCCCTTCTGGGCTCTTTCCGCTAGGCCACGCTGCTTCTCAGTTGCTCTAGCGATCAGCTACCGAGTAGACCACCCAGCCTGTGTGTTTGTGCTTCGCTCGCTCTCACCCTCCTAATGGGCTGTTGCTTGGACAGGAGCCTGGGTGTAGGCGATGAACTTTTCCCCAACTTTCTCATCACTAAATGCAATCTTTGCAGCGTGTCAGAGGGGCAGGGAGCTGATGAATCCCAATCAGACGCTACATTGCAGGGCTAGAGGACTCCAAGAAATTCTGGAATCACTCCAAAATGTCCTGACTGTAATTCAATAGTAATAAACGTGAATGATGTAATTCTTCATTTGGAACGCGGTTTTATTTACCAGGAGACTCTCCAAGTCTGAAATGTTGGAGAACATAGAATTCCCTATAAATATCAAGCTCTCCTGGGGATCCTGGTCTTTTTACCACGGCTCCTGGAATATCAAGATTTGGTGCGGAATACTCTTCTCGGAGCCAGGATTGGAAAAGCTGTAATCATTCGGATTAATATCGTCTAGTGCATTTGGCGAATGCTTTACTTTGTGCCGAGCACCGTACTGAGCACTGGGGAAAGTTACAAGACAAATCGATTCAGACCTTATTCCCTGGCTGACGGGGGCTCCCAATCTGAAAAAAAAGGGAAACAGATTATGGACACACAAGGAAAGACATAATGTTTGCTATTGCCCTGACAACACTAATGGATTTTGTCACTGTGGAATGGCTGAAGGGGAATAATTACCGAATATAACGATTATAACAACAGATGCCAACTTTTCGTTTTTCATGCGCAGTTGAGCAGGGACAGGACTTTTAAGGGAGTTGAGAACTGGGTGCGGACCATCCTAATTTCCCCATCTGTAAAATGGGGATTCATTATCTGTCCTCCCTTCTACTGACACCGTAAACCCCATGTGGGGCAGGGACTTTGTCCGACCCGATGATCTCGTATCTACCCCAGCGCTCAGTGTAGTGCTTGGCACTCTGTAGGCATTTAACAAAATGTCATTTCATTATTATTGGTGCTATTATAATCCAAAGAGCCAACGGAACAGAAAACCACCATCTGATGGCTCTTCGGCTCCGATCGGTGATTCTCGGGGCTGGTCAGAGAGCCGGGACGAGCGAGACTGGAAGCCCAGCTGCAAAGGCTTTGGGAATCGTCACCTCCATAGAGCTGGGCCCCGTGAAGGATTTAAACATCTGTAAAATGCATTTGGTCCGCGTTCCTGGGTCCCTGTGATCGCAGGCCGGCTCTTTACTCTAAAAGGACATGGAGTCGAAATTGCTTTCCGGTATACCAGTTCCTGTTTTTATGTCGGCTTAAGGAAGGTGAGAGAGATGAGAACCAAATCAAAAATCCTTCGAAGGGGAGAGGACGGCGGAGGCTTTTGTTGAAAGGAAATTGTTGGATCAGCTTCCTGTTAGCGAACAGCCGGGCCCCAACGTAGAGAGATGTGGCTAGTGAGGCACCTTCCTCGGTTGGGCCTCTGTCGGCGACAGCGTCCCAAGTGCTTTCCGCGTGGCTCACGGTCTTAATCCCGTTTTCCCGATAAAGTAATTGAGGCCCGGAGTAGTGAAGTGAATTGCTCGAGGTCAACCAGCAGTCAAGTGGCAGAGCTGGGATTAGAACACGGGTCCTCCTGACTCAAAGGTCCATGCTCTGTCCACTAGGCCATGTTCCTTCTCTTTGTCCGAAGACCTCTGACTTGGTAGCCACCCTAATGGTTCTCTCTCATCCTGCATCGTAAGGCTATGGATTGACAGTTTAACAACTGGTCCCTAAAGGTTGGGCAGCCTTAAACCTGTTCCTCCCCATCTGTCTCCTGCCTGCCCCCTTGTTAATGATAATAAAAATAATAATGATAATAATAATGGTGGTATTTGTTCAGCTCTTACAGTGTGCCAAGCACTATACTAAGCGCTGGGGTTGACACAAGATAATCAGGTTGGACACAGTCCCTGTCCTGCATGGGGCTCACAGTCTAAGTGGCAGTCAGTCAATCGATCTTATTTATTGAGTGCTTACTGCGTGTAGAGCACTGTACTAAGCACTTGGGAGATTACAATATAACAGACAATTTCCCTGCCCACATCGAGCTTATGGTCTAGAGAAGAGAGAACGGCTATTGAATCCACACTGTCCAGATGAGGAAACGGAGGCACGGAGAAGTGAAGCCACTTGACCAAGGCCACGCAGCCGACAAGGGGCGGAGATGGGATTAGAACCCAGATCCTTCTAACTCCCAGGTTCATCCTCTATCCACCAGGCCACGCTGCTTCTTGTTTGTAGAATCGGTGGGTCAAGTGAGACCCCGCCAAGTTTGAAGCCGAGGCTGCAGCAGATGTGTGGCCTCGGCCTTCTCTCACGAGCATTTTCGTACGGCTCCGCTCCATTTTCAAAATGGGCAGCGGGTCACCATCTTAGACTCTGAAGACCCAAGGGGAGCCCAGCGGAGCTGGGTTCTGTCTGGCTGAAGGGAGGCACCTCCTCTTGGCTTCAACAGCCTGCAGGATGAAGGGTGGCACGCCGGCATCTTCCCCAGGCCGGCCCTTTGGGTAGCCCTACCACCCAAATGTGTATGGGTCCGGGGGGTTGGGGAGGAGGGGCGAGGGGCAAGAGACCAGGGGGAATCATTCTGTCCACCTGGAGGACCCTTTTTCATCTTCTGACAGCCCCCCGCGCCCTGTCCACCGGCCACCGGAGACAGGGCCGGTACCGTCCCTGCTGGAAGAGCCTCCGAACCTTCCACCTAATCTCTCCCATTGACACCATAAAACAGAAATACTTTCCTTAGTGAACACACTGTTTAGAAACTCTAGGAGGGCCATTTTATGTTTTCTGTTCACATGATCTAAGCAACATTTTTCATGACTTTGGGGAATAAAGCAGGAAAAAGAGGAAATTTTAAAAATAGAACTGATATTTAATGGCGTTTTCACTTATGGTTTTTGTAACCTCTGTAGTGTGCTATGGGGAGAACTGCCCCCACCCCAGAATGGAACCTATTTATAGCCCGATAAAGGGGAAATATCCTGGGACACTTTAGTCTTTTTCTCAACTCCTTAAAATGTCCTGAAGAGCAAAATAATAAAATGCCAAGCGAAGTAGCTCCAATTCATGTACATACCTTTAAATTACACACTAGAAATGATTTATTGATATTGATGTCTGCCTTCCCCTCTAGACCATAAGCTCGTTATGGGCAGGGATTGTGACTTCTAGTCCTGTTGTATTGTACTAGCCCAAGCGCTTAATACAGTGTTCTGCACATAGTGCTCAATTAATACCATTTATTGATTGACTGAATTCTGGTGGTCCAGATATTGCTCTGCTGCCTTGGCCCCCAGCCCCCACAGAGGCTGGGGGTCATTCTCCGACCGAGGAAGTAGCCACCAAAAGAGGAACGTCAAACCTTTCTGGCCCCGGGAACAGCGGCGGGATCAGGACAGCGGCGGGATCAGGACTTCCAGACTGACCGAGGCCTGCGGATTGCGGTGCACCCGGCCAAGTGGACAGGGACCGTGCCCCCACCCTGGAAAAGCTCCAAGTCAGTCGTCCCCCTTCTCCGGTGGTCGATGGTATCTGTTAAGCGCTTACTAGATATCAAGGACTGTTCTAAGGGCTGAGGCAGATACAAGGTAATCAGGTTGGACACAGTCCCTGACTCACCCGGGGCTCATAATCTTAATACCCCTTTTACAGATGAGGGAACTGGAGGACAGAGAAGTGAAGTGACTTGCCCAAGTCGGCACAGCAGACAGGTGGCAGAGCCGGGATTAGAATCCGGGTTTCTGAGTCCCAGGCCCGTGTTCTATCCCCTAGCCATTCCCAGACCTGTCCTCTGGAGGGAAAAAAGACGGGAAGGAAGGAGAGTAGTCATCTGCTGGTTGACTTCTGGCAAGTCACCAAACTTCTCTGTGCCTTGGTTTCCTCAACTGTGAAACAGGGATTAAGTACCAGTTCTCATTCCTATTTACACTGTGGGCCCCACGTGAGGCAGGGACTGCATCTGACCTGGTAAACCTGCATCTACCTCAGCATTTAGTACAGTGCTTGGCACATAGTAAGCGCTTTGCGAATGCTATTATCATCATTATCGGGAATAAAGAGAATAAAGAGAAAGGGGAACGGCTGGGGCTGGTCCCCGTGGATTTCCAGCAGTGAAGGTGAAGTCAAGCTTGGTTCCAAACAAAATCTAGCCCACAGGGGTTTCCCTCGGCACCTGGTCTTCCTCAGAATCTCCCATGGAGCTTCACTCTGCAAGGAAAGGCCATAGGAGCAACTTTGGATTGTAACACAAAAGTGCTAAGTGTAGCTGTAGGGACGATGCAACTTGGATTGGTGGGACTTAATCGGGAAGACTTCCTCGAAGAGGTGGGATTTCAGGAGGGCTATGAAGAGGGCGAGATCTGTTGTCTGGGGAGATTTCAGTTGGCGGGTACAAGGCACCGTAAGTAGGGAAATTTAGGAGGATCGGAGAGTGCGAACTAGGGCATGGCAGCTGCTCGGTGCGGCGGGAATGCCTTGAAGCTAATGTAAGGAATTTCTTCCTGATGCAGTGGGAAATAGATAGTGGTTTGAGATTTTCGAGAGAGACGGGTGGCATTTGGAGGGGCATTTAAAAAGGTGACCCGGTCAGCCGGCAGGGAGAGGGAGAGGCTGGAGTCCGAGGGACCCCTGAGGAGCTGAAGAGTCTGAGGGGGTGAAGATGAGAGCTACCTTGGGGTGGTGGCCTTTGGGTTGAGAGGAAATGTTGCAGAGGAAAACTTGGCACGTTGTAGTGACAGACTGACTGTATGTGAGAGCCAAAAGACTGCAGAGGAGCTTAAGGCCACCCCAAGGTCCTTGGAGTCTGGGACAAAAATGATAGCGATGTCAATAGACTTTTTCATATCTTTATGCTCCGTGGCTTCCTCTAATTCTTTTAAATAGTGTTTGTTAAGCACTTACTGTGAGTCAGGTACTGTACTAAGTGCTGGGGTAGATATAAGATAATTGGGTTGGGCCACATGGAACACCCAGTCTTAATTCCCATTTTACCGATGAGGTAACTGAAGTACAGAGAAGTGAAATGATTTGCCAAGGTCACACAGCAGACAGATGGCGGAGCCAACATTAGAACTCGGGTCTCCGATTCCCAGGTCCGTGCTCTTTCCAGTGGGCCACGCAATTTCTCAATTTATTTTAGCGTCTGTCTTCAGTGCTGGCTTTTCCTTATTGAGTATGGGGTACCGAGGATTGTACTAAGTGCACGGAGCAACAGAACTCATTTCTCCCCTACCTAGACTGGAAGTTCATTGTAGGCGGGGGACATGTCTACCAATTCTTCTACTGTACTCTCCCAAGTGCCTAGTACGGTGCTCTGGGCTCTGTAAGCACTCAATAAATACCGTTGATTGATTTAATGACTGATTTCTGCCCTCAAGGGGCTTGGACAATATCATCATCAAGTTGAAAAGGGGAGTGGCAATATAAAATAAATATGAATGCTTCCTCCCTCTGCACAACAGATGGAGAGTTTAGAGCATAGGAAGGTCAAGGAATACTTTTCTGTGACCTTGGGCCAGTCATTGATGGAAACTGGCCTCCTGACTCCCACTCTGCAGCCTTCAACCAGACCGTCCAGATTCTTGAGGCTTTAATGATGTGGGAATTAGTTCCTCCATCCCGGGAGAACCGGCCATCATCGCAACGTGGGTGGGTGTATGTCAGATATTTTCAAAAATCATGACCGATGAGCAATCGTATTTTGCGCTCTTAGATGAGAGAACTTCTTCCCGAGCAGCAAAAAAACAGAATCACGCAGCAGCAAAACTACTGAGGGCCTGTGGTGGCTGAGAAAACAGAATTTCATCTGCTGTTAAAATAAATATTCCCACTGACGCCCTGAATCGTCTTGACCCCAGCTGCATTGAGCACTGCTAAGTAGCGTGGTCTCAAAGCAGTCACATTCCATTGCATCATGGGACATTAGGACGCTACTTGACGATAATCGAACTAGTCTTCTGCCAGGAGGGCAGGATTTGTTGTTTGTGAATGAGCCAAATAAGGAACCATCATCACAGCATTCAGCAAAACTAGACCACTTGATGCAGGACGGCTCCCAGAGAAAGATGCCTGGTGTACCTCGCGTGAAGAAGTTTCCTTCTTCAGAGTGTTCGATCTGCAACCCGTCAGTAGTATCTTTTGAGTGTTTACTATTTTTCAGGGTACTTTACTAAGCTCTGCATACGGTAAACACGCAATAAATGCATTTGATTGATTGATTGATTGATTGAGGAGGAAGCCTAATCTTCAGAATCCTGTCTGACCTTTTCCCACAACATGTGGAACACTGAGCAGATGTCTCAGGACTTCACAGGTGCCACCATAATCCCCATCTTCACAAATAAAGGGGAGAGAGCTGTTGTGGAAAATACTGGGACGGCTTACTGGCTTCCAGCAAAAAATTTGCCAGAAACCTTCTGGACAGAATACTCAAGAAAATAGTTACCTGTGCACTAGCTCAATGTCCAAACCAAACTGCAATCTAGCAGGTATGATCTCTGCCACATTACAGATGCCAGAAACATATGGAGAGCAAGCCCAAGACCTCTTTTTTGTATTCATTGACCATGCTTCTGTATGCCTCCACTTCTTCTGCCGTGTCGCTTGACTATTCAAAAACATTTGACACCAATAACATCCCCTGGTTCTGGAAATCATTTGGTAAATCTGGATGTCTCGAGAAATTCACCAAGATCCTTAGTTCAAGGGAGGTCAGAGTTGAAGGTGCTCTAGTCTGACCCTTTCCCTACCAGTAGCCGAGTGGCAGATCCAGTCTTATTGGACTTAATTTATGCTATCGTGGCTGAGGATGTCATGAGGGATCTGGAAATGAGTGCATTTCTTAGTCACTAGAAAAATCTCCAAGGCCACAAGCTTCTAACAACATCAGAAGTCCTCGAAATGGAGACTGTGCTCCTGAAGCGCATATACAAGTCATGCAAATGATCATGAATCGATTTGCCTCGGACTGAACATAAACCTAACAAAAACTGAAATTATCAGCCCCCACATGACAAAAAGATCTTCCATCAGGCAGACCAGACTTACCAATGTCAGCAGATGCTAGCATCGAGGCAGTACACCATTCATCTTTGATCAGGTAGTCAATGAAGAGGATAAGAAAATCAAAAATCCAGCGTGACTTGTGGCAAATCAAACCACAGAAAGTATAGACAATGGGATACCCAATGGCAAACTGAGTTGAATATTGATGCTGTAGTAACCATTGGGGTTTTTTGAGGAGAGGAGAAGTGTGTGCTGGATGACGTTGTAAGAAGTTGATACAGGGAGCAGAGTGAAAGAGTAGGAGCTGGGAAGGCTCCTAACCAGTGAGATGGCTAATGCATTAGCCTAATCATGAGAGGTGACAGGAAATTGATCATCTGATCTGATTCTCTTATGATTTTTATTCTCTTACATATGCCCTCTGGCAACTTGACATTCACCTCACCGTCAGCCCCAAGGCATTTACATCCGTATCCGTAACTTATTTGTTTATATTAATGTCGGTCTCCCCCTGTAAGACTGTAAGCTGGGGCCAGAAACGTGTCTTTCAAGTCTGCCGTATTGTACTCTTCCAAGCGCTTAGTACAGTGCTCTGCACTATAAGCACGTTATAGGCAGGGAAGGTATCTGCTAATTTGTTGTATTGTACTCTCCCAAGTGCTTAGTATAGGCCTCTGCAGATAGTAAGCACTCAATAAATACCATTGAGTGGTTGATCAAATATGGCAGCAGTCGAGGAGTAGCATGGGCTAGTGGATAGAAAATGGACCTGGGCGTCAGAAAGATATTATAATCTACCTTTTGTCTCCTGGATGGCCTTGGGCAAGTCACTTCACTTCTCTGTGCCTCAGTTGCCTCATCTGTAATGTGGGGATTATGACTGTGAGCCCCATGTGGGACACGGACTGTGACCACCTCGATTTCCTTGTATCTTCCCCAGCGCTTAGAACAGTGCCTGACACATAAGGAGCGGCTTAACAAATACCATTAAAAAAAAAAGTGTCAACTGTGGGACCTTGGGCAAATCACTTCACTTCTCTGTACCTCAGTTCCTTCATCTGGAAAATGGGGATTGAGACTGTGAGCCCCAGGTGGGCCAGCGACTGTGTACAACCCAATTTCCTTGTATCCACCCCAGCGATTAGCACATGGTAAGTGCTTAACAGATACCACTTTATCGTGTCTTCCAACTCTGTTATACTCTCCCACGCACTTACTAGAGTGCGCTGCACATAGTAAGCGCTCAATAAACAGCACTGATCGACTTACGGAGATGGGGAACTGGAAGGGAAAGGGCGACGGTGCCGTCTCGTGTGCCAGCCTGACCCTTCCTGGGAAAGGTGGTGAAGACTGGCAGGTTCTGTTTCCTCCAACTCCCCGTTCGGGCTGTAAACCCTGGTGAAACAACTCCGCCTCGGTGCCCGTTCAGCAGGCGATTATTAGAGATTAGAGGTTTTATTTCTCACAGTTTGTTTGGAGAAACGGTAGAAACTGTGGTGAATGAATGGCAGCAGATTCAAAGGCCTGTGATTGTAGAGCAGGCTTAGCGATCATCCCAAGAAACCCCGTGCACCTCGGCTGCGCTGGGAGGGGGGAGGAGGAGAAGGTGTGGAGGGAAGGGATGGGTGAGTCAGGCACTTGGAGTCAGCTGCGATGGGGGAAGAGCCAGACTCATGTAACTTTCCATCAGAACCAAGAAATGGCCATTACGCGCTTGTTTGCAGATGGAGGAGATGTGCTGGTTCTAGTAGTATCATTACTAATAGTATTTTTTTAATAAGAAGAAGAAGAATTGTGGTGTTTAAGTGCTTACTACGTATCGGGCACTGTCCTAAGCGCCGGGGTAGATACGAGGGAATCGGGTCGGACTCAGTCCCCGTTCCACACGGGGCTTATAGTCTTAAACCCCATTTTACAGATAAGAGAACTGAGGCACAGAGAATAATAATGATAATGTTGGTATTTGTTAAGCGCTTACTATGTGCAGAGCACTGTTCCAAGCGCTGGGGTAGATACAGGATAATCGGGTTGGCCCACGTGAGGCTCACAGTTGATCCCTATTTTAGAGATGAGGTAACTGAGGCACGGAGAAGTGAAGTGACTCGCCCACAGTCACCCAGCTGACAAGTGGCAGAGTCGGGATTCGAACCCATGACCTCTGACTCCCAAGCCCGGGCTCTTTCCACTGAGCCACGCCGCTGACTAGCCCAAGGCCACAACAGCGGACGAGTGGTAGAGCCAGGATTAGAACCCAGGTCCACCTGAATCCCAGGCCTCTGCTCTTATCCACTTGGCCAGCCTGCTTCTTGGAACTTGATGGTATTTAGCACTTCTTAATGTGCCAGGGTAGATGTGACTAAATCAGGTTAGACATGGCCGTTGTCTCGAGATCTTAATTAAAAAAAAAAGTTGGTGTTTGTTAAGCACTTACTATGTGCAGAGCACCGTTCTAAGCGCTGGGGTAGATATAGGGGAATCGGGTTGTCCCACAGGAGGCTCACTGTCTTAATCCCCATTTTACAGATGAGGTAACTGAGGCACAGAGAAGTGAAGTGACTCGCCCACAGTCACACAGCTGACAAGCGGCAGAGCCGGGATTCGAACCCATGACCTCTGACTCCCAAGCCCGGGCTCTTTCCACTGAGCCAACCGAGTCACCGAATGAGTTGCCCAAGGTCACACGGCAGGGACAGGGACTGCATCCAACTGGATTTCCTTGTCGCTGCCCCAGCGCTTAGAACAGTGCCTGGCACATAGTGAGCGTTTAACAAATTCCATTTTTTTTTTTTTTAAAGAGTCCCTATTTAGCCAGGTTCTCCTCTCTTCTGATCCCTGATCCACCTTTTCAGGGTCCGTTCACTGCCTCTATGACCCCTTTCTGGCCAGCCACCAGAGCAGTTCAAAGGGAATTGATATCCAGTTTCCTAGGGCTGATTCTTGCAGCAAGCAGAGGTTCCAGAGAAAGACTGTGAATAATGTCTTTACTGGCACCAGGTTGGGAACATGAGAAGCAACAAGGTCTAGTGGAAAGAACATGGGCCTGGGAGTCAGAGGACCCGCGTTCTAATCCCAGCTCTGCCAACTGCTTACCGTGCGAACCTGGGCAAGTCGCCTAACTTCTCTGCGCCTCCATTCCCGCAACTGTAAAATGGGGATTCAGGGGATACAGTAGTAGATACGAGGTTGTCAGGTTGGACGCAGTCCCTGTCCGCACGCCGGGCTCACGGTATTAAGCCCCATTTTACGGATGAGGTAACCGAGGCCCAGAGAAGTGAAGTGATTTGCCCAAGGCGACACAGCAGACAAGTGGTTGGAGTTAGGATCGGAACCCAGGTCCTCCTGACCCCCCAGGCCCGTCGGCTACCCGTTAGGTCACGCCGCTTCCACCGTGGGAGCGGGTCAGCCAGTTTCCAAAGATGACCTAATTCCATGGCCCGACATCAGCGAGCGGAGGCCAGTACATTGTGAATTACTAGCCTCATGGAGGTGGCCGTAAAAATCCTAACCCTCCCAACGCGGTCTCTCGTTTTATTCGATTTTCTTAAATTGGTGTCGTTCTTTCGGTGCTGGCATTTTTTTACCACCTTCACATAAATAAAGTTCTGTTTTGTCACTTTGTCATAGTAAAATAAACTGCTTGTACTACGCATCCCTGCCAAAGCCAGAGCCGACATGGAAAGGATATAAATGTGTCAGTATTAGGGGAATGAAAACACATCAATGCACATGGTGGCTCTCTTAACTCCCGGCTCCCTCTGATACTAATTCATTTTGGTGACATTTGGAAAGGTACTCCCAACATAAATAACGAGCATATAGTGGGGGGTATCTGTGACAGACATAACGTTGGAAAAAAAATGACTTGAAAGAATGCACATCAGATTTTACAGGTGCACAGAACATTAATTTACAATGATGGATGACCTTTTTGTTAAAGGTTGACATAATGTTGAATGGAATGTTTTGTTTATATGTGGGGCTCTAGTTTATTGACCAGTACCAGAACGTATGACCAAACTGGGATTTTGAACAACCTAGACTTTTTTCTTTCTGTGGAAACCATTTTCTATTTTTCCCCCTTCACATACCTAAGCTATTTCACAGGTATCGTGTCCCAAGACAGATGGCTTTTTTGAAAAAAGAAAAAAAAAAAAAAGAGGTATTCACTACCAGCGAGTGCAGTTTCTGATGGCTAAATTTGAAAAATTAAACTGACAGGATTTTCCCTTCGGCCTTTAATTTCAGTCTGTCGTCTTCAGCGTGTCTACGGTTTGGGGTTTTTTTGGTTTTTATGGTATTTGTTAAGCACTTACTATATGCCAGTCACTGTTCTAAGTGCTGAGGTAGTTACAAGATAATCAGGTTGGACACAGTCCCTGTCCCAAATGGGCCTCACTGTCTTAATCCCCATGTACGGATGAGGGAACTGAGGTCCAGAGAAGTAAAGAGACTGGCACGAGGTCACACAGCAGACAAGCGGCAGAGTCAGGATTAGAACCCAGACCCTTCTGTCTCCCAAGCCCTTGCTCTATCCACTAGGCTATGCCGCCTCTCTAAAACCCAGGAGATGAATGGTGGGTTGCCAACGGGTAGGTAAAATCGCAGAAGCTGGAGACCCGACGAGCCCAACATTCTGTCTGCCCCTCGGGATTGTCCTCTGCGTGGCTCTGGAAATTCAGAGGCATGAAACACCCATCACAAGTAAAATTCTTGTAGTGAGCAATACCTGCTAATTCTTCCAAGTGATAATGCCTTGGGAGATTGTCACCAAAGAGGGGGCCTTAGGGGCAGTGAACGGAACTGGTGCTGAGATCTGTCAATTTTAAGAGGCCGCCGTAGAGGGGAAAGATTCCTGTGTCGGATCTGCAAAACGCACGATTCATAGGGCAGTCGGGGTTGGAGGGGATGGTGTAGATAAATCTGTCAACCAGTGGTATTTGTTGAGCGCTTACTGGGTGCAGAGCACTGTACTAAGTGCTTAGAGCGTAAGCTCCCTTTGGGCGGTTCTGTTATAGCGTACTCTCCCGAGTGCTTAGTACGGCACTCTGCACACAGTAAGTGCTGAATAAATATGATTGATTGATTGATTGGGAGAGTACAATACATCAGAGTTGGTAGACACATTCCCCGCCCTCAAGGAACTTAAATTCTAGACAAAAGCATGCTGTGGCTTGAGAAGAAGCGTGGCTTAGTGGGTAGAGCACTGGCATGGGGGTCAGAAGGACCTGGATTCTAACCCTGACTCCACCACTTGATCTTGGGCAAGTCACTTCACTTCTCTGGGCCTCAGTTTCCTCCTCTGTAAAATCGGGATTAAAACCATGAGTCCCATGTGGGCTGTGGACCGGATCCAACCTGATTAGTGCTTAGAACAGTTCTTGGCACATAGGAAATGCCTAATAAATACCATAAAAAAACCCAATCAGCTGTAAAGACTGCAGTACATGAGAGCTGAAAGAGGTTTCCTGGATCCTCACCCCTCCAACAATGCCATCCCATACCCCAAGTCACAACGTTGCCCACGTTCCAGCAGTTGGCACAGGTGTGGCACCAGAGTCCCTCTTGCCTGAGGCTGCTCCTGCCCTGCTTATCCTGCTCATGCCAAGTGATAAATGGCTCCTTTTTCTTTTTAATGACCAGGTCTTTCACAAGACTTTCCCAGAAAGATTTGAAAGACTTGGGATTCTTTAAGGGAGGGAGGTCATGATTAAAATCTACAAGACTGTGAAAGGTGTGGACAGGGAGAACATGAAATTAGGTCCACCAAGTACAGTCTCAGGGTGAGGAGCACCCACTGAAGCTTGAGGGTGGTAGATTCAAAACAAACAAAAGGAAACACTTCTTCACCCAGTGGGAGGTGAGCATATGGAATTCATTACCGCAGGAAGTTGGACAAACAGAATGGATCGGGAAATCCAACAGGGGTTTGGATACATTCATGGGTGAGAGATCCAAAATGACTTGTTAAAGGGAAAAATGGGGGATGTTAAAAAGCTCAAGGAGGATTGCGAAGGATTAATGGATAAGGCGGGGGTGGTCCCTGATGATTTATTAGAGGGAAAATTTAGTGATGTTTCATGGTCCATCCCTAACCGTGAGGTTGGACTGGGGGGCGAGGGTTGGGGGGGGGGGGGCAGTGGGCGAAGGGAAGAGGGGTCCAGGAGTATACCCAGTACAAGATTTCTCCAAGCATCCTGGTTCCCTTGTCAGAGATGGAATCCTGGGTGGATTGTGGGGACTGACCTAGTTTGGGCATTGGTCAGCCTTAGAGATCAAACCCTGATTCAAGAAAGTGAGGATTTAGTTAGGGAGGAATTCAAGTTTGGCTAAAGTCAGGCTTCAAAATTTGGTCCAGGTTGAAGAGGTGCAGTATAGTAATAGTGCTCAACCTTCTTTAAGCTATAACACCTGAAACTACCATGAAAACACTCCCGCGGCTCTTAAGCCCCTTCAATCAGTTGCATTTATTGAGCGCTTACTGTGTGTAAAGCATTGTTTTTACACTGTTGCTTCTCCCTTTTAGTATATGTCTCTCCTTCTAGATTGTACAATCCTTGAGGGCAGAGGTGAGTTTGCTCACCGATTGATTTACTTATTGACTGATTGATAGAACAGCTCCATTACCTATGTATAATACTTAATGACAAGTGGCAAGACAGAACCATTCTCTGAGCCTCAGTTTCCTCATTTATAAAATGGGGATTCAGTACCTGTAGTCCCTTCTGTTTAGTCTGTATCCCCCATGCGGGTTAGGAATTGTATCTGCCCTGATTATCTTGTAGCTTCCCCAGTTCTTAGAATGATGCTTGGCAAATAAAGAGCGCTTAACAGATATCACAGTTATTAACTACAAACAATGAGACCTTGGAGCATAGATCACCAGTTTTGATGCAGGTGATCATCAAAACTAGATGTAATATGTAAGGGAAATGGACAACAGGAGGATGACCAAAGAACTGCCCTATAAGTGAGCTGAAATGGGGAAACCAAGAGGAAGGAGGGGAGAAAAAGTGTTTTAAAGACATAGTGAGATAAAATGAGGTAGCACAGCAGAGGACACTTGAGAGAAAGCAGACAGAAATGGGGCGACCGTCGAGAGTGGAGGTTTTGGGACAATCAGGACACCAGAAGGGAGAAAAGAAAAGGGCACCTGGCCCTGCAGCTAACAATAAGCACTCCATAAATACGATTGTTTGATTGACATGCTTCAGTTTAGCAATACCTGGACAAGGTGCGGAAAGGACGATTGACTGAGCCTTATCGGTGTTTAATGTCTGTCTCCTATTCTAAACTGGAAGCTCATTATGGGCAGGGAACATAGCTGCTAATTCTGTTTCATCTTACTCTCCCAAGCGCTTAGTACAGAGTCCTGCACGTAGATTGATTCAGCCACACTCGCATACTCATTAAAAGTGGCACAATCCATAATATTTTCTTTGGCTTGGAAAGACCAGTCACCTCAGTTCTCAGTACCTCAGTTTTCTCATCTATAAAATTGAAATTCGACATCTTTCCTTCCCTCCTACTTAGAGCCCCACAAGGGACATGGATTGGGTCCGACCTGATTAACTTGTATCCACCCCAGAACTTTGAACAATGCTTGACACTCCGTAGGCACTTGGCAAATACTAATATTATTATTGTTCTCATTACTATTATTATTCAGACTTCCTCCTCAGACGAGCTTCAGTTCACCCCTTCTGGTTCAGATGCTGGAGACCCTGCTCCCAGACACAGCAGATCTTGGGCTCTTCTTTCTCTGTCTTAGCCAGGGACTGTCTCTCACTGTGACCTGCCTTCTAGATTAACTCAGAACCACTTCTCTCACCTGCCCTTTTGAAGCCTCCTCAATGTGGTGGAAAATATAGGAACCTTGGCCACGTAAGGGAGGCTAATGAATAAAAAGACTTAAGACTCGTTCAGGTTTCAAAAGTGGGAAAATGGGACTATTCTATGTGCGGGAAAACTTTTTTTAATGCCCAGTTTCAGCTAGGAACAGTCCCTGAGTTGGCCTTGTCGTGATTATTTATTTTGGGATGTAGGGTGCTTGAGATCCAAAATTTCTGGCAGGCTGTACACTGAGCAGACATTGGGAACTAAATAAAGCCCCAGAGGGAGGGGCAGAGTAAAGCAATATGGGGCTGAATTGTTCATTCCGAGTGATGAAGCGGGAATCAAGCCTCTCTAGCTCTAGATGAATGTTTTGGGCGCTAGAGTGAGAAAGGCTATGCTTGTGTGATAACTACTTGGCCTTTCTTTTAGAAGCTTGTCAGTCTATACCTGTCATGTATTTATTTATATTAACGTCTGTCTCCCCCTCTAGACTCTAAGCTCATTGTGGGCAGGGGAAATGTGTCTGTTGTTATATTGGCCTCTCAATAGCCCACGGTAAATGTTTCATAAATATGATTGAATGAATGGTGATTAGAATACTAGAAGGGGGTGCCAAACATAATCATAGGTCTCGGTGGGACAAGAATGGATTGTGGTGGTAATAATAATAATAATGTTGGTATTTGTTAAGCGCTTGCTATGTGCAGAGCACTGGTCTAAGCACTGGGGTAGATACAGGGTAATCAGGTTGTCCCACAAGAGGCTCACAGTTAATCCCCATTTTACAGATGAGGTAACTGAGGCACAGAGAAGTCAAGTGACTTGCCCACAGTCACAAGGCTGACAAGTGGCAGAGCCGGGAGTCGAACCCATGACCTCTGACTCCGAAGCCCAGGCTCTTTCCACTGAGCCACGCTGCTTCCCATAATTGATAGCAGTAATAATAATAATGATATTCGTTAAGCGCTCACTCTGTGTCAGGCACTATTCTCAGCACTGGGGTAGATACAAGATAATCAGGTTAGACACAGTCTCTCCCAAGTGGGGCTCACAATCTTAACCCCCATTTTTCAGATGAGGGAACTGAGGCACAGAGAAGTGAAGCGTCTTGCCCAAAGTCATATAGCAGACAAGAAGCAAAGCTGGGATTAGAATTCTGGTCCTCGTGACTCCCAAGCCCATGCTCTAGCCAATAGGCCACACTGCTCCTCATAGTACTGGCTAAGCACAGCATGCAGAGCACTGTATGTATGTATGTATGTATGTAAGGTGTGGGAGAGAATACACCTGTGGGAATTAGACATGGTCCGTGACCTTTGAAGAGACTCACGCCTTCAGGGGAGCTAGGGGAATGGGAATGGGAAACGGGAAAGGAAGTATGGGGACTTACAGAGGCTGGAATTATCTTTGGGAAGTGATAAAAGGAGATTCTCTGTGGGTAATGCATTCCCTAGAGGCTTTGTTAACTGTGACACGTTGGGGCCATTCGATATTCGCCCCACCCTCAGCCCCACGGCATTCATGTACACATCCATAAATTATATATTTATTTACATTAATGTCTGAGTTGGGGAAGCAGGGTAGCTTATTGGAAAGAGCACGGGCTTGGGAGTCAGAGGTCGTGGGTTCTAATCCCGGTTCCGCCACTTGTCAGCTGTGTGACTTTGCGCAAGTCATTTTTCTCTGTGCCTCAGTGACCTCATCTGTAAAATGGAGATAAAGACTGTGAGCTCCGTGTGGGGCAACCTGATAACCTTGTATCTACCCCAGTGCTCAGAACAGTGCTTGGCACACAGTAAGTGCTTGACAAATACCATTATTATTATTACACAGGTATTCCACTCTAGGAAGAGTGACCAAACACAAGTATCTGATAACTACATTCCAACAATGGAATGCTCAAGCACCTAGGCTAGGAAGAGAGAGACAGAGAGACAGAGAGAAGAGAAAAAGAAAGAAAGAAAAGAAAAAGAGAAAAGAAAGGAAAGAAAGTAAGAAAGAAAAAGGCAGGGAACAAAGGTCCTGGCCAACTTTTGGGGACTTGGTCTCTTGCAAGAGATCCAATCAATAAAAGGCATTTATCGAGCACTTATTGTGTGCAGAGCACTATATTAAGCGCTCGGGAGAGTACAATACAGGCCTCCAGGAGTCAGAGAGCACGCTCGTGGGAGAAATCCTCTCTGGAACTGTAAGGGCCATAACCTTTCTCCATCTGGTAAATAAGCACGTGTGAAAATACATTTCGGATCCTGGTCTATACATTGCCCTGGTCCTGAAACGCATAATGGCCACTCTGTTTGCCTTCACACTGAACTGCCAGTTCTTACCTAATTACTTTGTAAAATGTTTTGAAAATCTTGAGCATGAACAGTGCTTTGTAAAATCATAATCTATCTGTTTTTGTACAAGCACATGCATTCAGTTTATTTATACTAGCCTCTAGACTCTCTCCCGCTCTCCCCACTGGCCTTCTCCCTCCTCCGTTTTAAACAGAAGTGGTAAAAACCAGTGAGCATTGTTCGGCTTTCTCTTGTCCTTGACGTTTTAGGTATTTAAATCGAACTACCGGTATGGCTGCTTTGGTTTTGTATCAGTTGAAAGATAACCGTACGGTGTCCTACCATATTTTATATGTGATTTTGATCCTTCAAAGCCAACAAAAGGCACTTTAGAGAGATATAAAAATAAAAGGTAGCTTTCCAGTGTCTTTTAAAGTACAAAGACCAATCCTCATCTAAATAAGAGTTGAGTTTCTCTCATTTCATGGTATTTTGCCAGTGGTTAAAACTCTGATTTTAATTAGTGGTTGATGCTTGTGCAAAACTATTTTGGCACATTCTAATAAAATCAGGAACAACTATCTGTTGTCGTTGCAGCCATTTATAAAATGAATCCCGGGGAATGTAATTTAGTGACGCTCTTGGAAGAATTGAAAGATTTGTGGGTTAGAAGGTTCTGTCTGTGTCATTGGTTCCAGTGACAGCTCCACTGGAACAGATGGAGAGTGCATTTTGGAGAAATGGCAGCTGACATTTTGGTCGAGAAAATTTACTTTTAGCGAGAATTGGAAGTAGAGTAACTGCCTGTAATCAATCCCAAAGCCTCCCAGTTTGCTTTCAAGTTCTGCTTTTTTTGAAAGGAGATTATCCTTTTAGTAACTTCTTTCTAGATGTAATGTTGTTCGCTAGAGTTGAGCTTTGGTATTGAGTCGAACTGTTTTTCATCTAGTGGGCCTAAAACCTGGGTGCTGAAGATGCCAGACTGTAAGCTTGCACTCTAGCCCGCAAGTTCATTTTGGGCAGGGAACGTGTCCGCTAATTCTTTTTTTTTTTATGGTATTTGTTAAGCACTTACAATGTGCCAAGCACTGTACTAAGTGCTGAAGTAGATCCAAGGTAATCGGGGTGGACCCAGTCCTTGTCCCACAAGACTTAATTGCCATTTTAAGGATGAGGGAACTGAGGGCCAGAGAAGTGAAGTGATTTTCCCAATGTCACACAGCAGACTCATGGCAGAGGTAGGATTAGAACCCAGGTCTTTCTGCTCCCAGGCCTGTGCTCAATCCACTTGGATCTGAACAAGTGGAATTTTTCATCCCTTCAGCCGCTGTTTACAGGGAGCAGAAGGAAGGAGGAAGATGTCAGAGATTGCTCTCGCGTGCACCATTACCCACCAGTTGTATTTGCCGAAAGTTATAGTAATTGCTCATATATGGGATTGTAGCAGCTTTCCTACAGTGCGATAGCACTGCTAGGCAACATTTGTAAACTCGTGTGCAGCGAATGTATCTGTTTATTGTTACATTGTACTCTCCCAAGTGCTAAGTGCAGTCCTCTGCACACAGCAAGTGTTCAGGAAATACGGTCGTCTGACAAAAATCAGGATTGATCACAGGCATAAAATAAGGTGTTTATCTGGGTTTGCAAAAGAGAATCTAGGTAGTTAGATTGACACTACCAAGTCTCTCCAGGTGTTCAGTATAGGAGAGAGGAATTCGGAACACCTGAGCTGAATCTGTGATCAGTAATATAGGCTACAGGTGGAGGTTTTTTCCGGGCTTGGAACTTCTGATGGTGCTTCAGAAGTGGGTGGGAGGACCAGGCCTAACAGCAGTCAGTAAAAGCAGATGATGAATGGGTCTTCTGGGAGTTCAGCAGGAGGTAAGAAAGTGCTGTATTCTGTGACCCAGTCTCTAAGATGCACAGGAAATGTTTTTACTCTGTTTCACTAATATAGCTAGGCTTGGGAGTATATTTGTGTGTATGTGTTCGTATGTGTCTGTTTGTGTGTGAGAGAGCAAGTGGGTATGTTTGGGGAGAGAAGATATGGGATCAGGAAGTAAGTGCTTCAGTTAGATTGATTTGAGTGAAACCTAACGCGCTATCCGAACATACTGAATGTCTCCGATTAGAATCAGATTCTCAGAAGCTGAATAGGGTAGCCATTTCTGGATTCTAAGATACCAGTATGTCCAAGTCGAGGCAAAAGCTCATCTTACTTTCATGTGTCTAGCATTTTAGGCTGCGTGTTAGTAAGATATTATTTATTCAGTAAGTCGTCAGAGCGTCTGGTAAGGTTCTTTCTGGAATGTCGGTCAGCTGATGAACGCTTTTCTAAAACAGCGACTCGGATGAGGGCAGATGAATATTACATTTATGACTGCAGGGGTTGAGCCGCTTTAGCTCATAAATAGGATAGGCAATGAAATGCCTAATGAAACCCAGTTCGGGTGCAATTCTTTGAGAGGAAAGTATGGGGACAGGTAGCCTCCTGGCTGGCTTGGTGGTACACCGGTCAGTCATGTGCTAAAAACATCATCTGATGTCTACGTCTGTGTGTGAGAGACCCTTTTGGAAAAGTCTATGCCATGCGTTTCAAAGCGGACATGGTAAATCTATTCATCATGAGTCGAAGACCACCACGGTGTTTGGGGAGCAAAAAGCCAGCCTTTCTTTGCAGGATAATAAATGATCGCGGGGCTGGAAATGAGTCAGACTTTTCAGACTGGCCAAAGACAAACTATCCTCGATTCGGTCCTTTGACTCACCTGCCCTTATTCCACCCTGCTACTCAGGTGCAAGGCAGAAGAGCTTTTTGTGTCCACAACTGAAAGGTCCTTTAGTTAAATGAGGGAATTCTCTGCTCTTCTCAGAGAAAGTAAAATAAATGCGGGAGAAGTTGCCGTTTGAAAACGCTGTGAAAATACACACGTTCTGCGTCATTTCCATTGAAATGCTGGGACTTAAGAAAGCTTGTTTATTGTTTCTCAGGGTCCAGTCTGGCCGCAGGTAGGGAAAATTGGATTCTTTCTCCGTTAAACACCCCATTGTCACTTACAGGTTGCTCAGAGAGGAATGGGGGAGAATGAAGAGTATTAAGAGTTGGGGGCTAATTAAGTTTCAGAAACTTTTCAGAGAAGCTCTTAAAATCAAGGAATTTAATTGGTTGAACATGACTGAGCTAAAGTTCGGGGGGGGGGGGGGGGGTATTTTTCAGGTTTTCACTAGTGTTATCATCATTGAGGTGGGTGAGTGGGGGTCAGATGGGCATGGGTTCTAATCCTGACTCCGTCACTTGTCTATGTGGTCTTGGGTAAGTCACTTCACTTGGCCTCAGTTACCTCATCTGTAAAATGGCGATTGAGACTGTGAGCCCCACGTGGGACAGGGACTGTATCCAACCCGATCTGCTTGTATCCACCCCAGCGCTTAGTACAGTGTTTGACACATAGTAAGCACTTTACAAATACCATAATATTATTAAGTGCAAAATATTGCAGTGTTATCAAGCCCAACTCATATCCCACTTAAGATTCTATGACAGACACTGAGCTTATGTTGGGTGGTAATATGGAAATCAGACCACTGAATATCCACTAAAATGTAAACAGTATTTCTTAATACTATAATGTGTGTTTATATGCTGATGTGTATATTTGTGGGCAATGAAATATAGTACACACGCATGTACTGGCATGTGGAAAGCGTTCTGGTATATTGTACTGCATGTGCATAAACTAGTGTCATTGGGTGTATGTATTGGGCTTTGACACTTGAATGGCTGGTAGGCAGTATGGGGAGTGTGAGTTTTCTGATAATAATAATAGTTGTGTTTTTTGTTAAATGCTTACTCTGTGCCAACCACCATGATAAACACTGGGGTAGATACGAGATAATCAGATCTCCCATGGGGCTCGCATTCTAAATAGGAGGGAAAACAGGTATCGAATCCCTATTTTGCAGATGAGGGAACTGAGGCACTGAGAAGTTGAGTTGCCCAAGATCACACGGCAAACGGTGGCAGAGTTGGGTATAGAACCCAGGTCCTTCTGACTCCCAGGCCTGTGCCGTATCCACTGGCCTCGCTGCTTCTAGACCAGCATCATCCTGTCCCTTTTGAGCAACTGCTCAGTCTGCCCCCCTTCAGAGAAGACATTGGGACTGTTCTGGCTCCTCCCTCTCTCTTTATTAAGCACTTTCTTCCTGCAGAGCACTGTACTAAGCGCTTGAGAAGGCACAACACAGTTGTTAGGCACAATCTCTGACCTCAAGGAGTTTACAGTTTAGTGGGAAATTTAAAAATGAAACCTGAATGGTCTAGTGGAATGAACACGGGCCTGGAAAGTCCGGGTTCTAATCTAGGCTCCTGCTTTGTGACCTCGGGCAAATCATGATTCCCGTTTGCCTCAGTTTCTTCAGCTGTAAAAGGAGGATTACATGCCTGTTTTTCCCTATTAGATTGTGAGCCCCATGGGGAACAGGGATTGTCTAATCTGATTATTTAGTATCTACCCCAGCACTTAGTAGTGTGCTTGATGCATAGTAAACACTTCAAAAAATGCCATGGTTATTATTAACCTGAAAAACAATTTTAACATTAGAACTCAATTTATATCCTGAATGTAAAAAAAAAAAAAAGTCTGATACCTACCATCCCAACTCTGAGTTGTTTTTGTCTTTTTCTGAAACACAATCCATACATTAGCCTATAGTGACGTGCCATGACGAGCCTATCCCGGGTTCTAACTTGAAAGAATCTTTGAAAGTCCTCGTTCTGATCACCAGAAAGTCAGAGCACCTAACCCAGGGTGAGGAATTGCTGAGTCTTGCGGTCATTTCTCATCTTAAGAAACATTCCGACATCGTGGGTTTATGGGTTACCGTGCCAACATTACCCAGCTGGGCTGGGTCCTGCTGTTATGCAATTGGTTCCTGCAGATCAGGTGGGTGACGGGATGGCTAGACACAATTTCAAGGGCCAGTTCCTCTAGTTGTGTTTCTTTGGGGAACACCCTCTCCAGGCCCTTCAGTCAGGCAAGGACAAGGCAGACAGGAGGATGGACCTTTGGAAATGAATAGAGAGAGAATACATTGGCAGTTAACTCTCAGCGTTCCTAGGAAAACTGCAAATGATCCAAACTTTATGTTGGAACACAAACAAGGGTGAATATTTTCAATTTCAGACATTCTGATCGATTCGATCAATTCAATGAAATCCCGTATGGCACCCAATCTTTACCTTCCAAGAACTGGGACAGACTTGATTATATCTGTAATTTATTTATTATATCTCTAGCTCATGTATTCATATTAAAGTCTGTCTCCTCCTCTAGACTGTAAACTCGTTGCGGGTGGGGAATGTCTGTTTATTGTTATATTGTACTTTCCCAAGCACTTAGTACAGTGCTCTGCGCACAGTAATAAATACGATTGAATGAATGAATGAACCCTTTGGCCCTGAGAATAAATGTGTGTTGCCGGGGAGAGACCATGTGGGAAGTGACACTGCCTTATTAAAGAGCAACTCAACTTCAACATGCTCATTTCGTTTAGAGTCAATCAGGACAGTGTGACTTCGCATGATCAATCAAACGTATTTATTGGGCGCTTACTGCGTGCAGAGCACCGTACTAAGCACTTGGGAGAGTTCAGTATAACAGAGATGATAGACACGCTTCCCTGCCCACGGTGAGGCTTTTAAACACCTTCTGGTTTCATTCTGTAGTTTTTCCTTCACCGAGGGAAAAGTGAGGTTTAAATTGGGACATTGCAGAGTCTTAAGGTGTGGGGATTTGGATGAAGGGTTTCTGAGTCGGGGAGGTGTAACGTCACTTATTGTCACTTCTCAAACCGGCTCTTGGGCTGAATAAATAACCCTGCCGCCTCCGGCATGCAAAGCAAACAGATGGGTTGGCTTTGGAGAAAGCAGGGGTACGGCGGCGAAATGCTAAATTCCAGGTAATGGATACTATGGCTGGGTCTTCTGGAAAACCCTAGCGACCAGACCATTGTTTCTTATGTCAACAACGGGCTGAGTCTTGTGGCTTGTTGCAGGCTCTCCCAGACTGATGCAGCCAGCCAGTTCTAGCAGCCAGAGCTAGAACTCCAGTTACCTCACATTTAGAAAATGCAGGCCCTGGGCAGAATCCGAAACCCACGCCGGTAGTGGAGGGAGTGCGATCCTGGCCTTCTCTTCCCATGATCCTTAGAAAGTAAAGCCAGTCACGGGCACAGTGGCATAGGGACCGCCGGGACTGCGGGACACCAGTGGTCACCGAGGGTTGCGTGTAAAAGGAAAGAGAGGTCTTCTTGCATCTTGCTGGCTCCTTTGAGCGTTACTGTTTTCCCTCTGGCTCTGTTTTAGTTCTCAGTTAATCCAGGTTGGTCAGGTATTGTTGACGTCTTTAACGAGGGGCAACTGTGAACCAGCACAGCGCGGGGAGTGCCGAGTGACACACTCTGTACAGTGCTTTGCGCGCAGTACGGACTAAATGTGATTGAATTGAAGTGCAGGACCCAGCCCTGGTTCTTTAGCTTCTAGGAAGAAATGTGGGCTTCCTGCACCCATCAGCTACTCGTGGGGGCGGCCCTGACACCCTCAAACCCCACTGGGTTGGATCTGGGGAAGATCATTTGCCCACCCCAGCTTGTTTTGTTTTCATGGCATTTGTTAAACACTAACTCTGTGCCAGGCACTCTTCTAAGCACTGGGGTAGATACAATTTAATCAGGTTGGACACAGTCCCCGTCTCACACTGGGCTCCCAGTCTTAATCCCCATTTTACAGATGAGGTAACTGAGGCACGGAGAAGTGAAGTGACTGCCGGCAAGTGGAGGAGCAGGGATTAGAAGTCAGACCTGACTCCCAAGCCTGTGCTCTAATTCACTAGGCCATTCTGCTTCTTCCATACTACCGGAAGGCTGAGAACCAGTAACAGGAGGCTTCAAAGAGCTTTGCAAGAGGGAGAGGTGGTGTTATTGCCAACGCCGCTCTGAGCAGCCAGGTGAATGAAGCCAGCAGGCGATATGGGCACCAGATGGGTGGTTTGGCCCCAGTGGAGTTGTCACTTTCCATCAGCGCATCCCTGGATCCTATCCAAAGCCTTCCTTTGGAGCAGTGCTGGGAATGGATATTCCCTTCGCTGGCCTTATTGAAGGCCCATCTCCTCCAAGAGGCCTTCCCTGACTAAGCCCTCCTTTCCTCTTCTCCCACTCCCTTCTGCGTCGCCCTGACTTGCCCTCTTCTTTTCATTCCTCTCCCCAGCCCCGCAGCGCTAATGGACGTATCCGTGACATTCATTTATGTTCATGTCCGTCTCCCCCTCTAGACTGTAAGCTCGTTGTGGGCAGGGAATGTGTCTGTTGTTCTCTCTCAAGTGCTTAGTCCAGTGCTCCGCCCGCACTAAACCCTCAGTATGACTGAGGCGTAGCGAAGACCCCACGAAAGGCTACAGAGCGTCTGCCGATGCTGGGCTTTGGTTGGGCTCGCGCGCTTTCCAAAAACCAGAAAAGTCCAAATTGATGGTTGATCAATGAATCGGTATTGACGCGTTTGACTCATCTTCCCCTCGCTGTCTCGATGCGAGCGATGGATAATTCAGTTTCGGTCAAGGCCTGTGCAGGAAGGCAAGCTGGACCAAGAATCTCCAAGGTGGAGCAGTCTACAACCTCTATCCACTAGATGCCAGCACAGCTCTTCTACCTTGCCGTCGTTTGCCGCCGGTTCTACCTCCTGAACCCACCCAGGGCCTTCTCAGTGGCATCCTGGTCTTTGCCTTTCGACGCGGTCCCAAAAGTGACCGGTTTGGGACATTTTGCTAGAACTGTCAGGAAGGAGTCTTGGATCCAAGTGGAAACCACTTCCACTGCCATTTTATCAGCAAATTCGGGTTCTGGTTTGAAACTGAGCCTTAACAGTCAGACCCTTAAGCCGGTGAAGGGTTGGAAAGAAAAGGAAAATAAGAGAAATGAAGGAAAATAAATTTGATCTAATTGGTCGAGAGGCCAAAAGAGAAGCTGGATTAGGGGGTGTCTCCATTCGGAAGGTAATAAGAAACATCAACGTATTTAAGAGAAAGACCTCAGTATTAGAATTTCATGGTTCTTGTCTGTCCGTCTCCCCCGATTAGACCGTAAGCCCGTCAAACGGCAGGGACTGTCTCTATCTGTTGCCGACTTGTTCATCCCAAGCGCTTAGTACAGTGCTCTGCACATAGTAAGCGCTCAATAAATACTATTGAATGAATGAATGAATGGTTTGGGTTAGGAGCACTATGTGGAAAAAAGCTTTTTTTTTTTTTCCACATTTGCCGAATCCTGTCTTTGAAATATGAATGATTTTGAATTATTTTTCATCTATTAGCTATCGAAATCACTATGTTTTGAGTTTGAAAAATAAACCTTAAAGATATTTAGAAAACATGAACATTTTAGTATGCCCTACAATGTAAGAAATCTCCTAAATTATCCCCGCAGATTTTTTTGCAAATAAATATGTTTAATGACTCTATACAGGTTTATATTTAAATCAACTTTGAGGTTTTATATATGTATACTTTTTTTTGTGTGTGAAATTTTCCCTGTGGCATTCATTGGGATTTTATTATCTTTTAAAATAAACACTTGGTTTTTACTACAATCAGTAGCTCACACTGGGTCAAGTACTGAAAGCAAACAAATAAATGAATTCTGCAGAGGAAAGTGTTATTGATTCTCTATTTTATGTATTCCAGACAATTTGGGTAAACCAGCACACCAATAATATAAAATGCTATCAGGCCAAAAATGAAGACACACTAATTTATGACTTTTCTGCTAACACTTGCATTATTGGTAGAATACTAATTAGACGTGAAAATCGGTATTGGATTATTAGTTTAATAAGTAGGAGCTATGTAGTAAGGTTTCTACTGAATTCGTGTTTATAGATATATTCATGTTTATGAAACTATTTGCTAGTGTTTTGGAAAGCACTTGTAAATCCTGTGGACTATTTCTGACAGAGCAGTAGCTTAGATTCCCTTTTTTATGACTCCTTCCAGCACACGACAAAAACGGAGGAAAAAATCTTCCTATCTCTTGGGCACATTGAAAGGAAAGCATAGTCACTTTATTTAATTTCAGATTTCTAATTTAATCTTCAAGTTTATTTCCTCAAAATGATAAAAACAAATTCTTTGGGATCATAAGGTTATAGAAAACATATATCTGATTTCATCATATAAGGCAAGACCACTAAATATTTTCCAATTGAAAATAACGTTAGGGAAGTTCATTTTATACAGAGTTTGGTTTGAGGTTGCTGAATTTTGTCACTTGCAGTCCACTCTTTGTAAGGCAAATTTATGCTCTCAGATTTTTCTAGAGACATCCCATTCTCTCTAATTCTATTCCCGGTACCCCAATTCTTCTTTTAATCTGAAGGAGTATTTTCTGTATGGTTTTTTTTTTTTTAAAGGGGAGGGGGAGGAGAAATGCTGCTTAATCCAAAACAGAACTTTTTAAGTTCAGTCTCAGAAGCTAGATCAAATGACCGAGTCAGCTCATGTATATCTGTAATTCCTTAACAGTACCTCGAGTTTCCCAGTTCAGCCCAAACCCTGGCCCAGAATCCTACACTTTGTCCTTCAGCCGATTCTACCCAACGATTGCCCCCGGTCAGTGTTCCGTCCAACTTAAAGCCCAACCATCTGGGAGTTGCAAAGACTTTGTAGCAATGAGGTTCAATTAAATACAAAGACCTCAGTGTTGAATCCAACCCAGACCACAGAGCGATTGAATTCATTGTTTCTGAGATATTTCATGGTAAACAATTGTGTAATCAAATTGCTGGCCACTTTGCTATTTACTTTCGCCAGTGATCAGGCGATTAACTCTAACTGGGCGATTGAAAGGACGCACCCTCCTCTCCCTCTGAGGTCTTCGCTCTCTTTTTCTTTTGTCTGGCTTAGGCATCTGGAAAAGGGACCCCACCTATTCCTACCTAGGACTTTAAAATTCTATCATTTCCACCGTGAATTCCTCGTCTGGGCAATCAGTCAGCCCTCTGTGAAGAAGCCTGATGCAGGCTCATGCAGGGCGCTAAGTTTCTATTCGGGGAGAAAATTTTGGTACATACTTAAACTTCCTTTCTTTTTAAATGAACCAAAAAGATGCCAGGAATTGAAGTCAGCAGTTTTAGATCAAGATTTTCCTCTGCTCCAACTCAAAAATAGGGTGGTTGTTTTTTTTAGAAAATGCAATGATTCGCTGTATGAAATCGAAAGGCTACTTTTTAATCGACTACACTAATTTCAAATAAACGATTGAGGGGCCTTTGAAATCACTTGGGGGAAACTCCAGGTTCACATTCCCTCCCCGAGTCAATCTGGGGGAGTTCTACATGCTCTCAGATGACGAGACCGTAGCTTGCACTTACGGGAATTCCGTGGCACTATTATCCCTAGTGCCGATCCCACCTGCGGGTTCCTTGGAGGAACGAATCCTCAACGGGGATCAGAAACGAAGGGGGCAGATCAGAAGCAGAAGTTTGCTGCTTACATCTGGTAGTTACACATTTAGCATCCACAGTTTAAAAAGTCTCCGAACACGATGCAGCACGTTGGAGCTGTCAGATAAGAATAAGGAAGCATGTGGGTGTACAATGAATTGCCCTTTCATTGGAATTCATTCTCTTCTAGGAGGTTTGGCTCAGAAACCTCATTTTCACTTTTTTCTCGGCAGATTTTTTTTTTTTTTTGATGGGAAACGGGTTAGGACAGTAATCCAGATTAGAATTAATTGTGGGATAGAAAAACCGGATTGTTGTTGGAGATGGCGTGTGGTACCGTATGGAGATTTGGGGACAGTGCTGTTGAAGAAATTATGAAGGAGTGCAGAGAGATTTTGTGCATCACATTTAAGTAGATGAGAAGAATCAGGGATTTAAATCATACTTCCTGATTTAACAGATATTTTCTAAAGAGGCTGTCCTAACAAGCCATCTAAAAAGGGGTCCCTGTTTGATCATTCTACCCCCAACATATGAAAAAGGAAAATATTTATTTATGGTAGATTGTTTTCCATCTACCATATGGTAGGTAGTATTCCCCTCTTCCCCTCACCCAAATTGTATGGAATTCATCCCTGAACAGAATTATGGTTAACTGAGTATACAACATAGATGAACTTGTATCAAAGCACCTTAAAATTCGAGCCATTTCACCATGTCAGTGGAAAAAGGCTTTGATTTTTATTTAGTGCCATGACAACAGGGGAGCAAAATGGAAAAACTTAGTTTTGCAGATACTGTTAACCCAATAGTGACCAGAGAATGATGTTTTTGGATGGCTCCATAGGAACAGTAGCCAAAGGCTAATGAATGATTTTTACCCCTCATCGAGAGTTAGGTCACTCTGGTAAGAGCAAAGAGAGTAGCTGGAGTTCATGTTCGGTTCACCTGCTAGTAAGGACGAGGTTTTGCACACTAGGAAGGTAACCTTAATTCTCCTATTTGCTATTTCAGGGGAGCTGGGATCTCAGTTTACACTAGTTGTAAGAAAAAAACAGTGAATCATTTCAGCAGTCCCCGTAAGTACAGCTGTCCTTTCCAGACCCCATAACATTGCATTCTCAAAAGAAGTTTCTTTTATCTTAAACCTGTAGATGGGTGACGTTGTCTTCAACCTAAGGGGTGTGAAGCCGTTCAGTTGTGGAAGAGTTAATTATTGTTGGTGGAAAATGAAACAGGAGAAATCATCTTCTTACTAAGGCGTTTTCCCCCCCTACTCATCCAGTGGTGAATGACCATCATTCCTATGGAATTTTTTTCTTTCATCCCATCAATCAGTGGTATTTACTGAGTGTTTGCTATGTACAGAGCACTGTACTAAGCCCTTGGGAGAATACATTTCAACAGATTTAGTGTATACGTTCCCTTCCCATCCCGTGTTTTGAGAAATAGTGTTAGATAGAAAGCTTTAGGGAATGGATGGTCGCCCAGTCTTACTCCAAAGCCTAGCCTCCCTATTCTCAGTGAAATCCCAACCCAGGCCCTAAACACATCTTTTCTATTACCTGATAGCCAGCTCCGTTCCTTCTTCCACGCTTCACACTTTGGTCAGGATCTCAACGGACAGTGACCTCTAAGGAGGGAAAGGAAAAATGGAGAAAAATGCTCATAAGGAACCAGCCCAATCAATCAGTGACATTTATTGAGCTCTTAACTGTATGCAGAGCACTGTATTAAACGCTTGGGAGAATACGGTACGGTCCTGCCTTCAGGCAGCTTACGGTCTAGTGAGGAAGACTGTAAGCTCATTATGGACAGGGAACTTGTCTACCAACCTGGTTGTCCACTGGGTTTAGGAGACACATCAGCTTTTGTGTGTCATGGCAAGGTTCCGTTCAGTGACAGGTTTCATGTGCTCTGTCATTCTGCTCAGAGAAACCCAACGTTGCTCTGATTGCAGCAGATATTTAACAAACACTCTTGCTTTATTGTCTTCTCCATGCCTCTGAAAGGCAATTGCAATTTTTATCTGTTCTCATTGTGCAGAACACAGGTTTGGGGCTATGTCATTTTTGCTTCTCGGTCTGATGGGGTGGTATAAATGAGCCTCAAGTAGCATAAATAAAAAGGCAAAGGGGGCATAAGGGGTTCCACTTTAATCCCTGCTGCTCAAATCTCTGTTGCCTCTTTGCTAAAGTAAATTGGCATCAATCTGGTATTCTAACAGACAACAGTAATGAGACAAAATTAATTAACTGACATGAAAAAATGACGTTTTTGAAGTTCTTAAAGAACTGCGTGTCTTTGCTCTGTCATTGTGTTCCTAGTTGATTGCTAGGAGAGTAGTTTTTTGGGGGTTTTTTTGTTTCGTTTTTTGGCTTTCTCCGGAAAACACCTTAGCATGGAAATGTCTGAGTCTCGTGTATAGAGGTGGCTTGTAATCAAAACCTCAGGCGTCATTTTGCTGGGTCTGCTAGGATATCCAAAACGGGTTCCTCCAGACTTTGAAAAGTTGATAGTGACTTTGAAAGCTAAGTCAGCATTCTAATCCCTTAAAGGCTTATCTCCCAGAGGCAAACACTGGTACCAGCAGTGGCCCAACTGAGGAAATTTTTGGAAGCTCCTTGTGGGCAGGACACGGGTCTACCAACTCTGTTGTATTGTGCAACCCTAAGAGTTTAGTACGGTGCACTGCGCACAGTGGAGCTCAATAAATACCATTGATTGATTGACTTGAAAAGGCATTCCAACCTGTTTCCTCCCTTCCTTCAGGAGGAGCAGGGAGATAACTCATCCAACCAAGGCTTTACTTTCAGGAAGTACACCCCAGGAAATGAAGAAGTTATTTGAAGTAGGATCACTATGGGTGTGGACTGTTTGTGATTCAGCTTGGAAAAAGGCAGATGGGGATTACCGCTGCAGGGGGAGGGTCCTCGGGCCCCTGATTCCATTGATGAGACTATCTCTTCCATTGTCTCTGGGATCCCATTGCCTGTGATAGGGAGAGAGGGAAAACCCTGAGAAACTGATTAGCAGAGGCAATAGTTAGTAAAGCCTCATCAGAGGAATCGTGCAGGTAATTAGGACTATATTTATTGGGAATATATTGATTTAACTGGCACCCTAATTCTGAAACCAGCTGCATTCTTTCATGGTGCAAACATTCATCAATCAATCAGTAATAGTCATGGAGTGCTTCCTATGTGCAGAGCACTGTACTAAGAACTTGGGAGAGCCCAAGAGAAGCAGCGTGGCTCAGTGGAAAGAGCATGGGCTTGGGAGTCAGGTCGTGGGTTCTAGTCCTGGCTCTGCCACTTGTTAGCTGTGTGACTTTGGGGAAGTCACTTAACTTCTCTGTGCCTCAGTTGCCTCATCTTTAAATGGGGGATTAAGACTGTGAGCCCCACATAGGACAACCTGATCACCTTGTATCTCCCCCAGCTCTTAGAACAGTGCTTGGCATATAGTAATCACTTAACAAATACCATCATCATTATTATTACAATACAACAGAATTCGCAAACGTGTTCCTTGTCCATTGCGAGTTCCCAGTCGTACAGTCTGCGGTTTTACTCTTAAAACAAGTTTAGCTCCATCATAATGCACTTTGAGGTTTTTATTTTTCCAAGACTCCATCTCTTCAGTCGCATCATTTTATCCACCCTCATGTCCCTGTGGAGTAGGGAAAGGCCCAAAACTATTGCTCCCATTTTACAGGTAAGGAAACTGAGATCCCAAGAAGTGAAGTGACCTGTCCAAGGACATTAAAACAGATCGGGGACAGAACTGGACCCTAGGCCCCAGTTTCTCTCCCACATTCATCAATTCAGACACTTTCCACAATCTGTCACCCCCAGAAAAAGTCAGGAGGCTCCAACGCAGGAGAGGAGGTGTTGAAAAGTGGCTGGCTCAGCAGTTTCTTTCTGCAGGAAATCACATTTGAAAACTGAGCGGAGCAGGAGACATTTAAGCATAATTAACTCTGGTAGGATTGGGAAATGCATTAAAAGCTCAAGGAAAGAAAGTCAGAATTTCTTTTCAAGGACCACTTGCCCCTTATCACCTCTTAGGTTCCTTTCTTAGGCACAGGGAGGGCCATCGCTCTTTGAAATTTGAAGTTTTACAGCATTATTCCACAGAAAGTTTTCAGAAAAAAAAATCTAAAAGCCTTTTTATTCACAAGTTGGACCCTATATACTCTGAGCACAGTCACTACCACAGAGAGATTTCTTAAAGGGCACAGCAACCTGGAAGTGTGGTCATCCCAGGAGTGGCACGAGGCCATGGGTGGGACAGAGAGACAAGTTTTTTCACTAATGAGTGATGGGAGGGAAAGGCTGAGGGGAGCTTAGTAGAATCAAAGAGCAAAAGAAAAATGTGTTGTCACGGTAGCATTGACGCAGATCTATGATGTCATCAAATTATTAGCTGGAAGGCAGGTGAGGCAGTGGACGCTGTAGATGTCAAAGTTTACAATATTATAAAAATATGTTGATTGTTACAACTTTATCATTATTTTAAATTTTATGATAAATTAGCTATGGGGTGGCGATGAGGTTAGTGCCTCAGGGTGATGAATGATAAATCCATCCCTGTTTGAATTTAACTGGGAAAATGGAAAGAGAAAGCAGAAAGGATATTGGAGCAGCCCTTTAGGCTGTAAGCTCGGGCTCTAGACTGTAAGGTCGCTGTGGGCAGGAAATGTGTCCATTATTGTATTGTACTCTACCAAGAGCTTAGTATAGTGCCCGGTAGATAATAATAAGCACTCAATAAATGTGCTTGATCCAGCCAGACAGTGAACAAGGACATGACTAGAGGTTTCTTTCTTTGGAAAAAGAAACTCCGCCTGTTAGAATAGGCTGGAAAAAAGGGGGCCGAGAGTTTTTTTATTTGTGTTCTGGAGAGAGGAACTTTGGGTTTAATAAAAAAAAAAAAAGCCTGTTTTTCACGCTTTCAATTTTGGAATCCTGGATTCACTGAAAGAGACCATTCCACTCAAAACACTGCCACCGAGCCTCCACACATGAGGGAGTTTTCATATGAATCTCGTTGCACCTGAAAAAATAGTTTCGTCCTCCGGGCTAAATATAGAGTGAGCAACAGCAGCGCGCACGGTGAATTTCCACCTTTTCACATTCCAGGTGAGAGGGCTGCGCTTCTAAGCGGCTGTCAGAAACAAATGAGCTCCTGGCCTGCTTAACCATGCGTGGCTGGGCCTGGCCTCGAGCCAGGGTGAAGTAGGTAGAGTCTGGGACGCTGGAAAAATCCAGGGACTAAACAGCGTCGCTGTGGATTCTAGAGCCGGAAGGGTCTCGGTAAATATCCATGAATCACCTAGAGCTCTGCTCTTCACTGAGACTGCTCTGCACCAAGTAACCCCTCAGTAAAGATTATTGGTTGATTTCTTAAAAAAAAAATGGTATTTAAGTCCTTACTATGTGGCAGGCACTGAAGTAGATACAAGATAGGTGGGACACACGAGCCCCACATGGGGCTCATAATCTTCATGACCATTTTACAGATGAGGGAATTGAGGCCCGGAGAAATGAAGCGATTTGACCAAGGGCACCCAGCAGACAAGTGGCAGAGCCAGGATTAGAAGTCGGGTCCTTCTGACTCCCAGGCTCGGGCTCTATCCGCTAGACCCTGACTGCTTCTTAGCTGGATTGACTGAAGGGCATAGGGAACCCATTAAAGGTTCAGACGACGGAAGGGACCGAGCACTGGGTGGAACCCGGTGGACGTCTCTGTGGAGGGCACAGGGAGTCGGGCTAAAGAAAGGGCTAGTTTTGCCCGTCAGCTGCTGTGACAGCTAAAAGCAAGCGATACAGGAGGTGTGGTCAATCCCAAGGTGGCCTTCGGGGCATGGTCAGGCCAAGAACGGTGCCCAACTTTTCTCCACCTTCCAACCGGACAGAATAAGAGAGAAATCGGCTAGTTTAACCCAGTCTAGCCCCAGGTGGTTAAATTATTCACACAGAGGAATTTGCAGACATGAAAGGAGTCTGTGCCATAGGTTCCTGGAGACGGATATGGGTCCACAGGAACTGAATAAAGCCCATTCTCAATCTGTGGGCCGGAGGGAAGTCAGGCTGTGTCAGGAAGGCTGGGGTCCCTTCTGGCTGGGAGAAAGCTTCAAGGTCATCCCCAAATGCGGCACCCAAAGTGGACGTTACAGTGGATTATAATTTCCCCTGCTGGTTTGAGAAAGTCCCTCAGTCATGCCCCTAATCCCAGTTTTAGCTCTGGTTGCTGGTTAGCTTTGATTTGGGATGTTTCGTGACTCCGTGTACTTGGCCTGGGGCCTTAATCTCAGGATTTAAACCTCCATTAGAACGAATGCAACAGGCCTCCCATTTTAATGGGATTCTAAATAATACCACAAAACAATAATGATACCTTGTAGTTACAGAGCATTCTTCTCCAAGGAGCTTAAAGTCTTTAGCGCACTTTTATCTGTTAAATCCTCCTAACATCTCATGATCTAGGTAAAAGGGAGGCATTATTATTCCCATTTTATAGGTGAAGAAACTGAGTCACAAAGCTGTTGAATCGCTTGCCAAAAATTACCATTGCTGGTCCCAACTCTGCTACTAAATTGCTACTGTGTCTATGGCCACTCCTTCGCATCACTCTAAGCGGCTCTCCTATGTCCTGAGAACCTCTTGAGACTTCTGACCATAGATATAAATATCAGGGACACTTTTTCTAGTGAAGTCAGTCAATCGTATTTCTTGAGCACTTACGGTGTGCAGAGGACAGTACTAAGCGCTCAGGAGTGTACAATGTAACAGACAGACACATTCCCTGCCCCCAACAAGCTTACAGTCTAGCACCTTGTTTGTGTGGCATGAGAAAAAATATTATTTGGTGACTTTAAAAAATATATTAATAATGGACTATTTTGGAGGGAAACCAGCTTGTCTTTAAGAAATATACATCATTTCAGCAAGAGCAATTTATCAACCACCCATCGAAGTATTTAAAGGCAATTGATTGGAGGGACTTTCCAGGCTGGGAAACTGAGTCACAAGAGTTTCAACAAATGGCCCAAGGCATTGGACTAGATACAAAAGAATCAGATTGGGCACAATCCTTGTCATATAGGGCTCACCATCTGAGAGGTAGTGGAAGGTAGGTATGTTATTATCTCCATTTTATATTGATGAGGAAACTGTGGCACAGAGTTGAAGTGACTTCCCTAAATTCACATAGCAGGCCAATTGCAGAGCTAGGATTAGAATCTGGGTCTCGTGAGACTCCCAGACCCATACTCTTTCCATTAGGTTATGCTGCCTATAAACATGTTAATAATAATTGTTGTATCTGTTAAGCACTTGCTATATGCTAAGCACTGGGATAGATACAGCAAGTCAGATCGAGCACAGTTCCTGTCCCACATAGGGGTCACAGACTAAGGGGGAGGTGTTTGACCTCCCTCCCACCCCCTTTTGTTTTTATAGATGAGGAAACAGAAACTCGAAGAAGTTAAAGGGACTTTGCCCTCATCACACAGCGAGCTAGGGATGGAGTCTGGATTAGAAACCACAACTCATGACTCCCGGTCCAATCTCCTTTCCAACAGGCTTGCTGATCTGTCATTAAATCCTAAGAATCATTATGAAGATAAGCAGGAGATTGTTTTCTTCCCGCTACCTTGGGGGGAGTATGTAGCTGTCTGCTTTAACTCCTTTTCCAGTCTTTTCAAATGAAAGCAGGCAACAGCCTCTGGCCAAGAAATATCCAACTTTCCCTAATCTCCATTCATACTTTTTCTAGTCCATGGTTTCACTCCAGTCTTCCCACCCTTTCCATTCTTCCAACCTAATGATACCCATCACTTTTTTTCTAAGGATGCCTTTAATGTTAGTATTTGTTAAGCGCTTACTATGTGCAGAGCACTGTTCTAAGCGCTGGGGTAGATACAGGGTAATCAGGTTGTCCCACGTGAGACTCACAGTCTTAATCCCCATTTTACAGATGAGGTCACTGAGGCACAGAGAAGTGAAGTGACTTGCCCACAGTCACACAGCTGACGAGTGGCAGAGCCTGGATTTGAACCCATGACCTCTGACTCCTAAGCCCGTGCTCTTTCCACTGAGCTACGCTGCTTTTTCATGTAGGCTCTACTATTGGGCCAGGTTTGCACAGTTCCCATTGCACGATGGAAAAATTAGAGTTTGACCTTTTTTATGCTATTTGTTAAGCACCTGCTATGTGCCAGGCACTGTTCTAAGCAGTGGGATAGATGCAAGGTAATCAGGTTGGACACAGTCCATGTCCCACATCGAGCTCACGGTCTTAATCCCCATTTTACAGATGAGGTAACCGAGGTATAGAGAAGTGAAGTGACTTGGCCAAGGTCACCCAACAGACAAGTGGTAGAGCCGGAATTAGAACCCAGGTCCTTCTGACTCCAAGCCCATACTCTATCTACTAGGCCACTCTCATACTTCTCTGAGGCAAGGAATGGAGAGTCTGGTCTCCCAGCTCCAGCAGCAAAGCACAGTGGATGCATTCCTGGCCTTAGAGCGGGTTGGTTGAGGTGGGTAAGAGCAGAAAGTGTGGGTTGGAATACAGTCCTCTAGACTGTGAGCACATTGTGGGCAGGGAACATGTCTGTTGTTGTTTTGTACTCCCCCAAGCACTTAGTACAGCGCTCTGCACACAGTAAGTGATCAATAAATACTATTGATTGATTGAGATATGGACCCCTGGAATACCCTCCAAATGCTCCAAAAGCCTGCCTGCAGACAACCTTGTCTGCTGTGTGACCTTCGGTAAGTCTCTTCACTTCTCTGGGCCTCCGTTCCCTCATCTGTAAAATGGGGATTAAGACTGTGACCCCCATGTGGGACATGGACTGTGTCTAACCCGATTAGGTTGTATCTACCCCAGCGCTTACTACAGTTCCTTGCACATTGTAAGCGCTTAACAAATGCCATTAAGGAAACTCTCATCCGGGTGCAGTGATTTAACCCCCCACCTTCAAACACCCGGGCCACTCCGAGGATGACGGAGAGGGCGAGGGCCGAAAGCAATTCTGGCTTCGGCCTCTCTTGTTTAAGTGCCTTCTACATCTACTGTCCCATCTGCAGCACGCTACCCTGGAACCATCTAGACAAAGGTGTCCCCTTCTCCAAGACAGCTTTTAGTCAGGAAAAAGGGAGTCCCCCTCTGAAGTTTTTTAAGGGTATTTAAGCGCTTACTACGCGCCAGACACTGTACTTAGCACTGGAGTAGATACAAGCTAAACAGGTTGGACACGGTCCATGTCCCACATGGGACTCCCACCCAGCCCTTACCCCCAATTTTACAGACGAGGCAACTGAGTTGCCAAGATCACACACGAGACAAGTAGAAACCAGGTCCTCTGACTCCCAGGCCCAGACTCTTTCCACTAGGCCACACTGCTTCCCGATGCTTCTCTGACGGAGAAGCCGGGTGGGAAGATGTGGAGTTGAGAACGTTTAGCCGAGCAGGGCAGCAGTCTCCCCCGGGCTCCCCGGGAGGAAGCCAAATAAAAACCACAGTAAAAGCTGTTCTGAATTAATGAGCATCTCACCAGGCACATACCTGCCCACTCGAACCCAGCCTGGTGTACGCATATCGGGCACAAATAAGTCTCAGGTTATGCGGACACATTCTGCAGTGCGTTAACCTCCCTTTGGCAGGGCACTAGCGAGGTTGAAATAAGTGCTCCCATTATAAGGACCTCTCCTTACGAGCTTAATCCTGCAGTAAAAGTAATTGAAATTTGGCAGGGAAGAAAAAACAAATTAGGGGCATGTTGCTTTTTGATAGCAGAAATGTATTTTTCAGTTTACTGGTGCCGGTCTCTCCGAAAATACGGCGTTTGCCAGGAGGTGATATTAATTACTGTGCAAGAGCAGCTTCGTTGGCGCCTCTTCCTGTGTGGAGGTGCTGCGGGCTCTAGCTGTGACTGTGGAGCGAGGAAACAATCAGAGCAGAGGCAGTTTCTGCCAGCGCCTGCCAGGCCCCTGGCCGGGGCAGCGGGAGGCCGGGGGTGTGAGGGGAGAGGAGCGCGGAGGCCCTGACACGCTTGGCTGGAGCCACGGACGGGGGCCGGGGTGGGTGGGAAAGGGAGGGCCGGGGCCCAGCGCTGGGCCTTGGCAGGGGTGTGAGGGACCGGATGGGTTTCCCTGCCAAAGGACCCTCGGAGCCCGGGACCCGTTCCCGGAAACCGATGGAAGGTCTGCCCCGAGGTTTGAGACTCTCCTTGGGGATAGGCCCAAAGCTGTGCTGGGGGAGCATTTACTTTTTTAGACAATGGTCCCACTGTCACTCACTCATTGCTGTGTATCGAGCACCTCCTATGTGTCGAGCACTTTATTAAGTGATTGGGAAGGTAAGTCCCCTCTAGACTGGAAGCTTGTCGTGGGCAGGGATTGTGTCTCCTTATTGTATTCTCCTCTCCTTTTCACTTTTTAAAGCTCACCTCCTCCAAGAGACCTTCCCAGACTGAGCTCCCCCTTTCTCTCTGCTCCCTCTACCCACCCACCCCCGCCTTCACCTCTCCTCGGCTAAACCCTCTTCTCCCCCCCTTTCCCTCTGCTCCTCCCCAACTCCCGTCCGCTCAACTGTATATATCTTCCTTACCCTATTTATTTTGTCAGTGAGATGTACGTCACCTTGATTCTATTTATTAGCTGTTGTTTCGGTGCGATGTTCTTCCCCTCGATTCTATTTATTGCCATTGTTCTTGTCTGTCTGTCTCCCCCGATTAGATCGTAAGCCCATCAAGGGGCCGGGACTGTCTCTATCTGTTACCGACATGTACATTCCGAGCGCTTAGTACAGTGCTCTGCACATAGTAAGCGCTCAATAAATACTACTGAATGCATGAACTACGGCGCTCTGCGCACAGTAAGCGCTCAATGAATACAATTGACCCACTGACTACAATAGTCAGTAGACCTGATCCCTGCCCATCAGAGAACCTGCTGTCGGCTTTATTAGGTATCAGCCAGCACAACCCCCACTTCTCCCCGCCCCCCCCCAGAACCAAATGCTCATTAGGGGTGGCGTGGGGTGCTTTTAGGGCCACTGCAAATCCCAGCACTGGCAAGCACAAACCAGGTTCCTCAAACACCCACACCTACACACACACACCCCCCCCCGCCGATCTAAACCACACACTCACTGGTGAATGCAAACTGCACATTTGCTCTACTGCTTAAGCTCACCTGGCCACCTTAGCTCAGTTTCATGTGATTCTTTCATATATCTGCTTCTCCCACCCCCACCCATCCAAAGCTGTTTATAATAATAATAACCATGGTATTTGGCATTTACTATGTGCCAAGCACTGTACTAAGCACTGGGGAAGATACACGATAATCAGGGCTCACATGGGCTCCATGATTAGGTAGGAAGGAGCACAGGCATTGAGCCCTCATTTTGCAGACAAGGGAACTGAGGCACAGAGATGCTCGGTGACTTGCCCAAGGTCCTACAACAGATAAGTGGCAGAGCTAGGACTAGAACCCAGCTCCTTTGACTCCCAGGCTCATGTTCTTTCCACTAGGTCTAGCTGCTTCTCTGAGAATCTCAGGATCTGGAAATTTGGGGGTTTTAAATGTAAAATAAAGCTGATTGATTATTTATATCCCAAGTCATATAGATCCAACAGCCACCCCCAGCACTGGGAAGCAACATGGCCTAGTGGCTAGAGCACAGGCCAGGGAGTCAGAAGGACCTGGGTTCTAATACCAGCTCTGCCACTTGTCTCCTGTGTCATCTTAGGCGTCACAACTTCTCTGTGCCTCAGTTCCCTCATCCGAAAAATGGGGATTAAGACTGTGAGCTCCATGTGGGACAGGGACTGTGTCCAATCCAATTTGCTTGTATCCGCCCCAGTGCTTTGTACAGTGGCTGGCACATAACTGTGGTATTTGTTAAGCACTTACTATTACTGTTGTATATTAATATCTGTCTGCAGGACTCTTGAATAGATGTATATTTCAATTGACCTTTCAAGGAGGTTCATGCTAAGCGGTGGGGAGGGAGGGGCAGGTGGGGGGGGGGGGGGTCAATGATGGGAAGGGAGGAGCGGCATGTGCTTTTTGAAAAGTTTGTAAATGCTCACGTGTGTGATTGGGGGAGGGGGAGGAGGGGGCAAAAGCAGGTAGATTGGGAGTCAATGGCCAGGAAATTTGTCCAGTTAACCTAGAACCACCAGTGGCCCAAGCAGATAAAATAACAACTGTGACTTATGCCTCCATAGGACTCTCTCCATGCTTCGATATACTCTTTAAGTTCATGAAGGGGCAGAAAACACGTCCCCCAATTCTGATGTATTGTACTCTCCCAAGCACTTAGTAGAGTACTCTGCACATAGTAAGCACTCAATAAATACGATTGATTGAATGTGGTGCAGTGTTCACTCTGTGTTAGAGGAACCCTAAGATGTGGAGGAACGAAAGCTCATTTCCAAGCAGAAGGGAGCCAGTCTTAAAACCTTCTGTTTCCATGGACTTGGTCTCAGGTTCTGTTTCAAAAGCTCCCTTCTTCAATGATTTTAAAATGATGAAAATCCAATTTAGTCAAACTGGTTTGAAGCCAGAACACTCAAAAATGTTCCCATGTTCCCACAATCCTTTCTAGTTATGCCAATGTCCCATGAGATGATTGTTTTATTCCCATTCTTCTCAGTCCCTCTGGACCATAAACTCCTTGTGAGAAGGGAACGGGTTTACCAACTCCGTTGTATTGTCCTCTCCCAAGCGCTCAGTATAGTGTTCGGCCAACAGTAAGTGCTGAATAAATACTGTCGATTGATGGTTTGTTTGATCCATGGTTTCCCAGCTAGTTTTTCACTACTTGTAGCTCATCCCCAGAACAAAAGCATACACATGGCTTATGAAGGGATTGCCATTGACCTGGGTCACTGGCTGTTTGAAGGGCTATGTTCAATGTCACGTGATGTATTATCGAGCAAAAATGTTGCCTCACTATAATTAGAAAATCTGAAAACCAGCACATAATCTAGGGCAAATGATGTTAAACAGTCTGCCTGCTATCGGAAAAACATCAACGTGTACTGGATTTGCTTTCTCAACTACCTCTTTCATGCCATTTTTGTGTTTATTTGACAAATTTCCAGGGTTAGGGAGTTGAAATGAGTAATCAAGCAATCCAAAAAAAACCTCTGGAAATTTGACAAAAGAAATATCTTCCGGACAGCTGTTAGAGGCAAGAGTGGTGATGGCGGTTTAATTCCATTCCCCAGACTGATCTGCCATTCCCAATTTGTATTTCTAGGCAGATTTTTTTCCCCTTCAACTAAACATCAATTTTTCTCACAAAATTAGTTTTTGGTCTTTTGTTGTATAGTGTGTTACTGTGGGGCATAAAGGATGCCAGAATCTTCTATGACACCAGAGTCCGTGAGGAGCAGATTGTGAACAGGAATCCGCAGTTCTTATTAAAGACCAGCCTGTCTACAAATCATCCGTGGGTTTTGGAGCATTATGGGAAAGAACAATCTTGCTCACTGAAATTCCTCCTACCCCCATTTTTCTGGATCGCTGGCCCACGGTCCTGAATATCTGAGATCTCTATCAGGAAAGTGAAAAGGTAACTGACACATCTGAATCATAGGCACATTGGACAAACTATAGTTTGAGAGACAATTAGAACACTCTGGCTTTCAGATACATTTTTTTTTAATGATATTTGTTAAGCACCTACTCTGTGCCAGGTGCCGTTGGGATAGATGACAAGCTAATCAGGTTGGCTACGATCCATGTCCTACATGGGCCTCACAGTCTTAATCTGCATTTCAAAGATGAGGTAACTGAGGCAACAGAGAAGTGAGGCGACTTGCCCAAGGTCATAAAGGAGATAAGTGGTGGACCTGGGATTAGAACTCAGGTCCTTCTGACTCCCAGGCCCATGCCCGATCCACCAAGCCACTCTCATCCTTCTCTGAAGCAAAATATGTCTGGAGCCGAACTTTGGAAGAATGGAACAGAAAAAAAAGATTTCCTTTTGAGGAAACAGTTTGGGAGCACCTACCACCAGAAAAGGGGCTATGCCAACATAGTACCCACTTGGCACAGTACACTATACTAGCCACTTGGGAAGTACAAAATAAAGAAGTGACAAGTTTCCTTGACCTCATGAAGCTTACCATCTAACCAGGGAGACAAATGTGAAAATATTTGCAACTAAAGTGGTTAAAAAAATTATTGAATAAACATGTATTTGAAGATGCATATAATTAACTTTCAGCATAAATGATCAAGTTGACTGGTAGGTTTATATGGCATAGAGTGCTGGGAAATTAACCAGGGAAGGCTGATGACTTGGCAGTTGTGTGGACCCTGGATTTTCAGGTCTATATTGATTTTTTTTTCTTTTGGTTTTCCCTTCTTTTCTAACTTTGAAAGTTCTTTAAAGCTTCCTTATTTAGTTTCTCGGATAACCATCTTCCCAGCCATCTCAAAGCCAGCGTTTGTTTGAAAATGCACACGTACGCCTATCTGAAAGAGGGTGGTCAAAAGCCAGAAGGACAAAATACCTGTAAGACACAGTGAAACACAGCCTCAAACAATGCGACAGAGTAGCGGAATTTTGGGACACCAGCAAACAGACCAAGTCCAGTGGGAGGCAGTCAATCAGTGGTATTTAAGGAGCATTTATTGAGTGCACAGCACTGTACTAAGAACTTGGATTAGTGCAATATCGCACAGTTCGTAGACACGTTCCCTACCCACAACATAGTCAGAAATGGGGTCACTCTCTCAGAACAAAGGCAAAGATAAAGCTTCCAAGAGGCAAGTTTGCAAACAGCGATGAACCCTGGATGGGACACAGCCATTACCCAGTAAGAGTCAGGCAAATGATGAAGTAAAGGTGTGTTAGTTACTTACTGACCTTTTTTATGGTATTTAAGTGCTTACTATATGCCAGACTCTGTACTAAGTGCCGGGATAGATACAAGCTAATCCGGTTGGCCACAGTCCATGTCCCACATGGGGCTCATGGTCCTAATCCCCAGCTAGAATGGAAACTCGCTGTGGTCAGTGAACAGATCTGCTAATTCTGTTGTACTCTCCCAAGTGCTTACTATAGTGCACTGCACATTGTAAGAGCTCAATAGCATCGATTGATTTTTAAAGATGAGAGCACTGAGGCGCCGAGAAGTTAAGTGCCTTGCCCAAGAGCATATATTAGTTAAGGGGCAGAGCCGAGATTAAAATCCAGGTCCCTCTGACTCTCAGGCCCGGGCTCAATCCACTAGGATAGGCCACGCTGCTATACTTGGTGGTGAAGATCTCACTGTCACCATTGTCATCTCCAAAAATGAAGTGCAGCTGTATAAATCTGTCTAGAAATGCAGCATCTTTTCCCAGCCCCCCTCCTTCCCTCAGGTGAATTGCCCCAGAAGAAAACCTCCTAAAAGCTGATTGCATAAACAGGCCATGCTCCACTGTGGATCCAAGAAGCTTCCTGAAAATCCACCCTCAGCAGAAATTCCTGTAGATGAGAACTTGTGATTCTCTGGGGGTTTGCACCTCACTTTGACCTCATAATGAGGTGAATGAAATAAGTGTTTTGAGTTGGAGACCCCAGTGTATTTGTTGACAGGCATGTCAGGACCAATGGGTTTGAGGGGAATATTGCAGTGCTAGAGATCTCAAAAGAACTCTCCTGGCTGGAGCGGGAGGGAATCAATTGTTTCTAGTTTCTATGTGGCTAGATTCTTTAACTTCCCATTGCCTGTTGCCTCCTGTTAGTTGCCTTCCAGTGGTCGTGACTGATCGTATAAAATCGGCTGAAGGAGAAGGGTTGTAAAAAGAGGAAGAAATTTATGTGTCTTACACTTAAAAGGATCTTTTTCAGGTTTTCTTTTTACAACTTCAGTTGCTTTTGGGGATTTTAGTTTTTCTGGGTGTGTTTTTCATTAGTTATTTTTAAAAGGCAGTAAAGATGGGTGACAGAGTTTTAGCTTGAGCAGTTTTTCTTCTTTACAGTTGTGTTTGTGTCTGTTGATGGGAGATGGAAGAGTCCAAGATTTATTAGACATCCGAGGTGGGGTCCATTTGGGTTGTAGGTTTCTAGGTCTTGAGAAGCGAGCCGGTTCCATTGTTCCCATCTGAATGTGCTGCTCAGACTTTCCATCCATAACTGGAAATTTGGACCCAAGCAAAACCAACTCCCCGGCTCCTAAGACCAGTGAAAGGCGCTGGGAAGTTGCATGAGCTGCCGTCTGTTTGACGGGTAGCTCATTTGTTAATGGCAGTACTATGGCCCTTTTGTCTTTTTCGGCATGATCACCTGTGGGGGAAAAAATGTGATATTCAGCAGCCACCTGGACCTGGGAGTCAGAACACAAGATTCACCAAACTGATTTGGATGCAAAAGATGAACCATCCAGCAGTAATACAGTGTACCTTGTTATGGGCAGGGAATGTGTCTACTAACTCTGTTGTATTGTACTCTCCTATTTTCCTTTTTATGGTATTTAAGTGCTTACTATGTGCCAGGCACTGTACTGAGCACTGGGGTAGGTATAGATTGATCAGGTTGGACACAGTCCCTGTCCCACCTAGAGTTTACAGTCTTAATCCCCATTTTATAGATGAGATAACTGAGGCACAGAGAAGTTGAGACTTGCCCAAGATCACACAGCACTCTGCACATAGAGAGCACTCAATAAATATCATTGATTAGTAGTATTAATGGTATTTATGAAATGCTTACTGTGTGCAGAGCACTGTGCTAAGTGCTGGGAGAGAATACGTAAGTAGAAATTAGTTATGTCCCCGGGTCTCGGGGCGTTCACGATTTAAAGCGGAGAAGAAGCACGGCTTAGTGGGAAGAGCCCAGGACTGGGTCCTGGGTTCTAGGCTCGACTCGGCTGTTGGTCTGCTGAGTGACCTTGGGCAAGTCATTTAACTTCTCTGTGCCTCATCTGTAAAATGATGCTTAAATGATGTTCTTCCAATTACATGTCAGGTCTCACAGGTTCTGTGTCTGATCTGATTTAATTGTATTTATGCCAATGCTTGGCACACAGTAAGTGCTTAACTACCCCTACTGTTGTTGTTGTTATTGACGTTGTATCAATGGCATTTTATTTTGCTATCTCTGGGTGCAGTACACTGTACCAAGCACTTGGGAAAGTACAACCGAAGTACAAGTTGGCTTCCCTCAACGGAATCATGCCCAGATGCAGCATTAGAGTTGAATATAGTGTTTGTGTGATTTAGGACAAGCTCTGCCATCTATGCTCAAGTTCTAAAAAGCGCTCTCAGCTCCAGGAAAAAAAAGTCCCTTATAAATGCAAGCTGTTACTCATTGGGAATTGTTGTTTTTTCACCTCGTTTCCCGGGGATCCTGCTTTTTCCCCAGTTGGTGACCTTTCTCTCATCTTTCCTCGTTGGCTGAACCTGAGGTTTGGGTACCAACTTGTTCCCCTGCTGCTGCTTTGAATTCCTCCTCTTCCATGGAAGCAGTTTAGAGTCTAATGCTTTGGCAGCCCGAATGTCTTTCATCTGGAGTTCCTCCATGCTGAAATACTTAAAGCGGTAGCCTGTTGATTGAAAATGAATTCCTCTTTTCCATTTATAGCATTAAAACAAAATGAATGCCTTCTGCAATGATCTTTACAGTTAAACATTGTCTAATTGCTTCATTTGGGCCCTTGGCATGCGACTAGTATCGTCCTCTGTTCTTTGCCCGAGAAGCAACATGGCCCAGTCCTAGCTCTGCAACTTGCCTGCTGTGGAACCTGGGACTTTGGGCAAGTCACTTAAATCTTCTAGGCCTCAGTTTCATCATCTGTACAGCGGGGATTCAATAACTATTATCCCCCCCTATTCAGACTGTAAGTCCCGTGTCGGACAGAGACTGGGCCTAATCTTTTTGTGTGTGTGTGTGGTATTTGTTAAATGCTTACTGTGTGCCAGAGACTGTACTGTACTGTAGAGAAGGTACAGGCTAATCAAGTTGGAAACAATCACTGTCGCACACAGGACTCAGAGTCTTAATCCTTTTTTTTTTTTTTTAAACAGATGAGGAAACTGGGGCACAGAGAAGTTAAGTGACTTGCTCAAGATCACACAGTAAAAACGTGGCAGAGCTCAAATTAGAACTCAGGTCCTTCTGACTCCCAGGGCCCTGCTCTATCCACTAGGCCAATGCTGATCTGATTATTATGTATTCAGGATTTGGCTTATAGAAAGCGTGTTATAAATACCATTATTATTATTGTCACTATTTAAATTGTAGATTGCCATGAGCGTGACAGTCCAAGCTCCTTGAGAGTAGGGATTGTGTCTACCCACTCTTGCTGTACCGAGCCGTCTCAAGTGCTCAGTACAGTTCTCTGCACGCAGTAAGCTCTCAACAAATACCATTGATGTAGGAGACACAATTTGCCCGAGGTTTGAGGTGACAATTAGAGATGGTTGCAGTCGTTGGTTCAGTGGGTAAACTGAAAACTGTTTTCCCTCACTTGACATGCTGAGGTTATTGGCAGGCTCATACCTGGTCATTTTGGTCTTTGATCTTCTCTCTAAACTGTAAGCTCCCTGTGGGCAGGGAACATGCCTACCAACTCTGTTATATTGTATTCTCAATCAATCATTTATTGAGTGCTTATTATATGCAGAGCACTGTACTAAGCGCTTGGGAGAGTACACATTTCCCAAACACTTAGTTGTGCTTTGCACATAGTAAGTGCTCAATAAATACCCCTGATTGAATTTTGGGAAGAGCAACAGATTCGAGACTGTGAAACCCATGTGGGACAGGGACTGTATCCGACCTAATTATCTTGTATCTACCCCAGCACTTAGAACAGTGTTTGACACAAGTGCTTAATAAATAGCATAAAAAAAAGAAAAGCAAGCAAATGTCTTGCCTGGAAGATCAACTGGATAATGTCAGCACTTGCTGGACCGTCAATTATCTTTAGGACTACTTCTTGCTCCTAGGGCTACTTTTGAGATTCAGCAAGAGGTCCACCTGCCTGGGTGGACGTCCACTAGTCGGTTCCTGATCCGATCCCAGAGGGCTCATCCCCTGGGATAAAGGATCATGCCCAACTCACATTACTTATTGTCCAGACCTTCAGTTGATCAGTTCGTTTCTCGTGGACACTTTGGTATGGTCCTTAACAGCTCGCATTTGTTCGCTTTCCCAAATTCAACCAAAAGGGTCCTGCAATTGAAACATGAGGAGTTACTACAGAAGCAGCTTCACCCTAGGTTATGGCCATTGTGATATGAATGAATCAATCTATGGTGTTTATCGAGCGCCAACTGAGTACTAAAGCATCGTAGCGAGTGCTCGGGAGAGTAGAACAGATGCGAGACATATGGAGATGGAGTCGGGTTAGGCAGCTGGTCTGGCGGCAACAATACGTCTTGGAAGTTGAACTCCAGGACCACTGGACCCTGTCCAGTGCTTTAGAGATGCCGATTAAGTTACTCTGGTTTGGTTTGAGGGGGCATGACATTCTGAGGCACGTGTGGTCCTTCCTGTAGCCTTTTCCCAGACAGGATGCTCGGATGTTGTTGAGAGAATCGTTCGAGAGAGCTTCACCTAGGGCCCGAAGCTGCCATCTTCCCAATTTGAGGTCACGGTCATGGATGCCCAGGAAACTGATGGTGCCCCATACCATTCCAATAGGAGCCATCACTGCCCCTTCAATTAGAGGCAGATGTTCCCTGAGAAGGCAGAAGCTGGCACATCTTTGTGTGGGTGTGTGTGTAGAATTCACCCTTTGAAGGGACTGTATCCTTTTGGAAACAAGATGATTCTTAATTGGAAGAGTTTGCTCCTTGACAAGATGAACGATATGATTTTCCAGGACCCGCTCAAAAATGTTCCCGACGAAGGTTGTCTTGTTTTCCTCCCTTTTGAGTAATAGACATGGAGCTGTCTCTCCGTCCGCTTTCCTGGGCTCCCGCTGTAATTACGTCTGCGAGAGCCGGGACAGTGTGGGAGTTTGCCCTTGTTAAAGACAGGTTAATTCTAGACATGGCTTTACATGTTGACATTTCCCAGTTAGCACGCTGCTCATGGGAGATTTCTGTTGAAACTTTGCCATGATATATTGCCAGCGAGTGGGAGTGGTGAAAAATACTGGGAAAGCTAGTGGCGGCTAAAATAACCCAAAAGAATACCGCTGTCGTCACCTGATTCCACAACACAGATCTCACTGAGAGGAAAGTGTCCAAGCCCTAAGAAGATCCCTGAATCTTTGACCAAGTTAGAAGAGTAGTCGTCTGGTGACCTTCTGGTCTGCCATCGGAAAATATTTCTTCCTCTATGCAAACGGCTAAGTTGGGAGTGATTAGAAAGGATCCTTTCAAGCAAGCTGGTTAGGTTGGGTTTTTTCTTTCTCCTGCTATTTATTTAGATGTAAAATGCTTTGGTCTCTATTAGTCCGTGCAGATTGAAATCACCTTTTGGGTTCCTTCCTTCTGGGAAAAGACAATCAGTTACACTTTGCGTATTAGCCAGATCTGGAGAAAATAGAAATTAAAACCACTTGCAGTGATTGAAGCCTGAAACGACAAGTATTTCCATGAATGCAATCTCCCTGCTGTTTCCCTGACAAGAGTGCAAGATGCCCTATTCTAAAATGCCTTCACTTGGCTCTTCATAAAAGGTGTTTTTCTTCTCTGAAACCCACCAATTATCCCTGATTATCTTTTGTCACTCACTTGATGTTCTTTTTCCAGTGCAAAGAAAAAATAAACCAAGCACAGAGGGTTGTCTCAAATATCTCAGATCAAACAGAATGAAGGCAGAGTCCACTGAAGGAGGATTTTGTGGCAATTAGAATGGGGAACTCTCCCCCCCTCCCAAATGCTGCTTTATGTAAAGTTACTAGAGCCTGTTTAATCATCTTATCCTGTGACACACTGCTCAAAATCTGCTGCCTTTCAGCTGCAAGATGTACCTTGCCGATGGTTTCTATCACTGCCTCAAACTAGAAAGTGTTTCCACAAACTCGAAACATGTCGCACTACCCTAAGAGTCTTCCGTTTGAGGTGCCCGGCTCTCTCTCAAAGTATCCGGCTACGATCTATCGATTTGTGTTCTTGTCCTTTAAATGTTTGGAAAGGGTAGTCTGTCTGACTCCGTGAGCCGGGCTGTGTTAATTTATCAAGCGTGGCTTTCTGTTACACTAAGATTTTTCTCCCTAGATTTAGTGACTGTTGGAGACTCCTAATGATTTGGTCACGCACATGCGAATCTCTGGGCAGATTTCATTTCTGAAGAATTAGTTTTGCCTTATCAGGTTTGCTCTGACTCAGCTACTTTGCTGAGCTGTGTTCATAGGCTCTGTTTGGAGAGGAGAAACCTTACTATAATATCACCCTGGGTGACAATGATTTGTTGCTCCAAACAGAAGATGGTGGAGAATGTTCTGGAAATCTGGGAAATCGGGTCTCAACCCTCTCTTCTTGGCATCGCTCGCGTGACAAGTAGTCATAGTAGCCACAGCAGTGTTTTTAAGCATCCACTTTAATGCAGTACCCTGAACTAAGTGGGAAGGACAGGAATGTGCCATTTCCTGCCCACAAGGAGCTTACGTTCTAATGGGGGAGATTTAAAACTAAAGTGGTCAAGCTATATAGTAAGTACATATACACACAAATGGAGAAGCAGTGTGGCTTGGTGGCTAGAGTGTGGGCCTGGGAATCCGTAGTCCCTGCCAGGGGCAACAGTGTGAGTGAGGGGATAGAAGCAGGAGTGTCAACACGGAGGTTTTCCCCTCTAGACTGTAGGCTCATTGTGGGCAGGAAATGAGTCTACCAGCTCTGTTACATTGGACTCTCCAATGTAGAGTGCTCTGCACACAGTAAGTGCTCAAAAAATAGTCGATTGGCTCAGTTTAAAGATTGACTTAGAAGGAACATTTTTGTTTGGGTCCTTTTCAGTTTCTTCACACAATATGTGATGATCAAAATCAATCTTGTGGGATTTTTTTTTAAACGGTATTTAAGCACTTATTGTGTGCCAGGTGCTGTACTAAATACTGGAGCCAGATACAAGATAATCACGTTGGATACATTCCATGTCCCACTTAGGGCTCAATCTTAATCAACGTTTTACAGATGAGGTAATTGAGGCACAGAAAAGTTTCCCAGATCCCACAGCAGACAAGTGGTAGAGCTGCGATTGGAACCCAGACCCATGCTCTTTCCAATAGGCCATGCTGCTTCTCGAGGATCGATCTCTTGGGCTTCTCACCGACGGGTAGTTGCATTCTAACCCTGGCGGGTCCCCAAAATTTCCATCATTACACTAATACCCAAATGTGGATGTAGGCAGTTGTTTTTAGGGCCTTGATGCCCAAAGGACTGGTGCCCAAAGCAAGTGTTGCCAAATGCTGGTAAACATGCATGCTCAAACAAGGGCAAGTCAGTTAGCTTCTCTGTGCCTCAGTTATCCCTTCTGTAAAATGGGGATTAAGACTGTAAACCCCATGTGGAATAGGGTCTATGTCCAACCTTTCATTCAATAGTATTTATTGAGCGCTTACTATGTGCAGAGCACTGTACTAAGCGCTTGGGATGAACAAGTCGGCAACAGATAGAGACGGTCCCTGCCGTTTGACGGGCTGACGGTCTAATCGGGGGAGATTAGATTACCCAGTGCTTACTACAGCGCTTGGCAGGTAGTAAGTGCTTAATGCATACCATAAAAAGGGTGGCTGCCATAGTCATTTACTATTTTAGATTTGGGCTTTGGACATCTCTGTAATAATATCAGTAATAGTAACTGCGGTATTTGCTTAGTGTCCACTCTGTGCCAAGCACTGCTAAGCTCCGGGATAGATACAGCATAATTAGATCCAGGCCTTGTCCCACATAGGGCGCGTAGTCTAAGAGGGAAGGAGAACAGATATTTTATTTCCATTCTCCATATGAGAAAACTGAGACAACAGGTGAAATGAGGTAGGTGTCTATTTTACCAAAGAGAAAACTGAGAAACAGAGCAGTTAAGTGACTTGTGCAAGGTCATAGAGCAGGCTGTGGTGGTGGTCAGGATAAGAATCGGTAGTTTCCTAAGCTCCCAGCCATTTGCTCTTTACACTCTGCTGTCTCTCTGTCTCTCTGTCGGTCTCTCTGTCTCTCTGTCGGTCTCTCTCCCTGTCTCTATCTCTCTTCCTCCTGTTGCTCAGTCTCTGACTCTGTCTCTTCCTCATTCCCTCCCTCCCTGTGCCTTTATGAGGGCTTGTCCCAGAAGGACCTTTGCTCTACTGCTCGGATCATTTTTCTATAATGTTGTTGTGCACACATCTCTCCGCGCCTCTGAAATCTTCAATGGTTACTCATTCCTTTTCACATCAAGCAAAAACTTTAAGCCATTGGCTTTAAGACCATCCATCAGCTCTTGCCCATTTTCCTTTCCGTGCTCATCTTCCTTTACATCTTAGCTCACACTCTTGGGTCCTTCCATGCTCACCATCTCCCTTCTTTATGCCGTTTCCTTCTGCCTCGTCCATCCCTTTGCCCTTCAAATCTACCCGACCAGTTTTCCCCACTTGGAAGGCCTTTTGAAATCTTACATTCTCCAGGAGGCATTTTCTATCTCTTACAAGATTTGCCATTTTATGCATTGGGCTTTTGAGTATAAGTTCCTTGAGGTAAGGACCAGGTCTTTATTTTCTTCATTTGTAATTCCACTCAGGGCCTAACTTGGCATCCTGACCATTGGGCACTTGGTAAAACAAGTTGAATGAAAGAAAGAAACAGATGGAAAGGACACTGAAACAGACCTTCATCCCAGGAAACAAGCATATAAATTCCAGGTACCAGTTTCCAGCCAAGACAGTTATGTCTTAAACATCTCCGAAACTACTTCCTTGGACCCCCGTTCTTCTCCTTTCTTTCTTTTCTTAAAATAGTATTTAAGTGCTTACTATGTGCCAGACACTGTACTGAGCGCTAGGGTAGATCCAAGCTAATCGGGTTGGACATAGTCCCTGTCCCTCTTGGGGCTCACAGTCCTAATCCCCATTTTATAGATGAGGTAACCGAGGTAACATAGAGAAGTCAAGTGATTTGCCCAAGGTCTCACAGCACATAAGTGGTGGAGCCTGGATCAGAATCCAGGTCCTTCTGACTCCATGACCCATGCTCTATCCATTATGCGTAACAACTTTGGTGACTGTACAGTACTGAAAGGATCGGGGTTGGGGGGAGAGGTAGGGGCCATAGGTCTTATAGACTGTAGAACGTGGGACAAGGAGGCTCGTAAAGAATCTGGTCAGATGTCCCTCATTTACCGTTAATTAACTACAGCTGCTCTTTATGTGGCCAACACATCTTTGATCTGCACAACCCCTTCAGACCTCTGTGCAAAGGTAGTTAAAAACCAACTAGGAGGCCGATTTTTACAGACAAAACAATCCCCTGGGGCAGTCTAGTGACAGTACAACCAGCCATGAGCCCTCGCTTTCTTCGTTCGAAAACTTTAAACGTGTCAAGAAATAGAATAATGTGCCTGCTCTCGGATCAGTTCGGCAACAAGGATTACAATAGCTCTGGGACAAGAGAGTGGACAAACGTCTTGTGAAAACAAGTTCATCAAGGAGCGTTTTACTGCCCTGGCAGAGAATATGGGTTCAATATGCATGGAGGAAGTCAGGACTTGCTAATGGCAGATTTATGGTGGAACCCAACACGCTTACAATCGTACGTAAAAGTTTCCTCTACCCCCTCCTGGTAGAAAGGATGTGAGAGACACAACAACTGCACTTTTTGCTGAGGAATTTCTAAATGCGATAGATGGGAAGTTTAAAAAAAAAAAAACACAAAAAACCTCATGTTGATATACTTATAAGTTATTAGGAGTCTCTGTTCCAATTAAAATTCCTATGGGGAAAACCAACAATTTTAAAAGAAGGGATTTTTTTTTTAATTAATGGCATTTGCTACACACTTACTATGTGCCAGACACTGTAATGGGGTAGATAAAAGCCAATTCATTCATTCAATTTCATTCATTCTGTGGGCAAGTCATTTCACTTTTGTGCCTCAGTTACCTCATCTATAAAATGGGGATTAACTGTGAGCCTCACGTGGGATGACCTGATTACCCTGTATCTCTCCCACTGCTTAGAACAGGGCTCTGCACAGCGCTTAACAAATACCAATATTATTATTATTATTCATTCATTCTATCGTATTTACTGAGTGCTTACTCTGTGCAGAGCACTGTACCAAACGCTTGGGAAGTATAATCCAACAACAAATAGAGGCAATCCCTGCCCACAGTGAGCTCAGGTTGGACACGGTCCATGTCCCAAATGGGGCTCACAGTTTTAATCCCCATTTTACAGATAAGCTAACTAAGGCACAGAGAAGAGGAGCGACTTACCCAGGGTCACACAGCAGACAGGTGAAAGAGCCGGGATGAGAACCCAGGTCCTCCTGACTCTCAGACCAGTGCTCTATCCACTAGTAGCTGCACTGCTTCTCCAAGGGATGGAAAATTTTTTGAGAGGTACTTTGAATTTCCCTTTGCAGAATCATTGGAGATATGACCCTTTAAGGGTGGTGACGCCCATCCCACCCTGAGATGAAGGAAAATAATGATTTACTCCATTCTGGGAAACACAATGGCACTATTTCCTGATTGTCCTCAGTATTCGTTTGTCCCACCCCAACCTCATGACTAATTCCTGGATGCAAGTCAATTCCCTTCCCATCTCCACTTCTCACCCTGCACTTGTTCTCAGTAGGTTTCCTTTCCCAATTCCTTACCCTTCCGCCATGCCTGTTCTCCAGAATTTTTGTTTTCTTTGCCTGAACTTTAATCATAGCAACAGTTGTAGCCAACAGGAGGCCCATAGTTTCCTCTGCCATTCAGCCCCAGGTTGGAATGGGGCTACTAGCTGAGGGGTGCGTAGGTTGGGGTGGGTAAAATGGGGAGGAGTGGGGGAGAACAACCCTCTCCTCATCTACAGGTTACAGCTGTTGCTATGATTAAAGTTTAACCTAAGAAAGAACTAAGAACTTCAAGCTAAGTAAGAAAAAAAACCACTGGAGAGTGGGAATGGAGAGTCTGGGGGGTGGAGGGTGTATGTTCTACTGCAGGAAGAGGAGCAGCAGAGAAATGGGGATTGAGGAGGATAGGCAGAAGGGACAGGATAAGTGGATGAATCGGGTGGAATGACATTTACAATATCATTTTTGCCATTCCATCCAGGCTGGTTCTGGAACAGATCCTAACTGAGTGCATGGAAGTCAATGGGAAACCACCCCTGACAGCTTAGAGATTCACTATTCTGCCACCTTTTCGAGGAACGTCGCCCGGTTGTATCTTGGGGTACTTCTGTTCTTACTTTGCCAGCCGAATATTCAGAAGTCAAAAGAATCTTTGGGCGGGAAGCTCTTCCAATCATCTTTAGTCACACCCCCAAAAGCTCCCTCTAATGAGTGAAGTGGTTTCTGAGTTTGGGGAAGAGAGCAGTTACTTCATCTGTAAAATGAGGATTAAATCTTCCTCCCTCCTGTTTAGACTGTGAGCCCCATGTGGGATAGAGACTATGTCCAACCTGATAAAAATTTGACATACCCCAGCATTTTGAACAGTGCTTGACACAGCGCTTATCAACTACCATTAAAAACAAATCTTCCAATTTAGTCACTCAGAATTGTTCCCGCTATTGAGTTACATGGTTTCTGAGTTTGGGGAAGAGAGTAGTTTGAGAAACCAGCATCCCAGAGTTGTCTCTCCACTTGAATCTGTGACCTTTGACTATTTGATATTCTCTCCATCCTCAGCCCCAGAACACTAACGTACATATCTATAAATTATAAATTACTTATAGTAGTGTCTATCTCCCCTTCTAGACTGTAAGCTTGTCATGGGCAGGGAACATATCTGCCAACTCTTAGTACAGTGCTCCGAGCACAGTAAGGGATCAATAAATACCACTGATTCACTCGTTCAGTCGTATTTATTGAGCTCTTACTGTGTGCAGAGCACTGTACTAAGCGCTTGGACAGTACAATTCAGCAACAGATAGAGACAATCCCTGCCCAGCAACAGGCTTACAGTCTAGAACTAATCAGGATCACTGATGATGATCCCGGGATTTGGGGGTGAAAGAGCAAAGACCTGCAATTCCAATACTGTTCCCCATCTCGAGGGGTCCTACAAATCTTGTAGTAGCTTTTCCCAAACAACTTTGGGAGGAACGTTGGCATTATAAAACCTCACACTCACTCTGAGCTTTTAGAGCACGTCCCAGACCAATTCACCATGTCAACCTTTGTAAATCTCGCGGTTTCGCCAATGATGAAACTGACATTGTGAGTCAGCAAGTGATTGAAGAGTCTCCAAACCTCTGCGAGACCAAACTGGCTCTTTTTCCAATGAGGATTAAGTGTCTGAGCTTCATGGAGGTTTGCTGATTTGCCTCTGGCCATACTGTGAGTCAGGACTGAAGCTAGGATTGTATCTATGGCCGATGCTAAATTGAAAGAGGTGCCGGGGCTGTGAACTGCTGAGCCCCAGCAAGTGTAGACACAAATTAAACACTGGTGAGCAAGGGACTAATCAGAGCCAATACTAGGTGTGAAGTAGTGCTGGAGGGCTTCTGAATGGCTATTACACCATCTAGTTCACCGAAGCATTTATTGAACACCTTCCTTGTGTAGAGCACTATACTGAAACCTAGAGGGAGGAGAGAAGCGGTGTTGCCTAGTAGATAAAACCCGGGCCTGGATATCGGAAGGACCTGGTTTCTAGTACCAGCTCTGCCAATTGTGTGCCATATGACTTTGGGCAAGCTTCTCTGTGCTCAATTCCCTCATCTGGACGATGGGGATTAAGACCGTGAGCCCTATGTGGGACACAGATTTTGTCTAACTTGGTGGACTTGTATCTACCCCAGTGCTTAGTACAGTGTCTGGATATTGCTTAAATACCCTTTAAAACGAAGAATAACACTGGGGCTGCATTCGGGTAGAACTCCTTTTTAAGGAAATACTAACCCTGCACACATTCACACAACCATTTCTTCCAACGTTGAGTTGTGCTGTATCTGAACAGAGGCATGGCACTTCAATCATTTACTGAGCGCTTACTGTTTGCAGAGCACAGTACTAAGCGCTTGGAAAGTACAATTCAGCAATAAATAGAGACAGTCCCTGCCCACAACAGGCTTATTCAATAGTATTTACTTATTGAGCGCTTACTATGTGCAGAGCACTGTACTAAGCACTTGGAATGTACAAATCGGTAGCAGATAGAGACAGACAGTCCCTGCCCTTTGACGGGCTTACGGTCTAATCAGGGGAGACAGACAAGAATAATAGCAATAAATAGAATCAAGGCTTAATTCTACTGTAGTATCCTGTCCTCAAACAAGGGTATTGATTGATTGTTCACTGTGTGCAGAGCACTGTATTAAGCACTTGGGAGACTATAATACAGTAGTTTGTAGGCAAGGTCCTTGCCCATAAAGAGTTTACAGTGTAGAATGGGAAACAGATATTGAAATAAATACAGACAGGAAAAATGGAAGAGTGTAAGGATATGGACATATTTGTTATGATGCTGAGGGTGGAGTGACTATCAAGGGCTTAAAAGGTACCGATGTAAGAACATACGTGATGCAAAAGGGAGAGAGAGTCAGGGAACATGGGTCGCACAGTTGAAGTAGGAGGGAGGACAGATACTGAAGTCCCCTTGTGCAAATGATGCAACTAGGCATAAAGAAGTTAAGTGACTTTCCAAAGGTCACATAGCAGACAACCAGCAGAGCTATGATTAGAACCCAGGTCCTGTGGTTACCAGGTCCTTCTTCTTTCCACTAGGCTAGCTGCTTCTCTGTGGGCAAGGTGCTGGTGATGAAATAGAGGAGACTGAGATACACTGAGCAGGTTGGCAAGAGAGGAATGAAGTGTGTGGGGTGGATTGTAGTAGATCAGCGAGTTGATATAGAAGGGGGTGACCTGATTGCCTTAAATCAATCACTCATATTTATGGAGCACTTACTGTATGCAGAGCACTGTGTTAAGCACTTGAGAGAATATAATACAACAGAATTGCAGATATGTCCCTGTTCATAACACACTTAAAGTCTATAGGGGGAGACAGACATTAACGTTAGTATAAAAGAAAAGGAGTTTCTATTTGATGTGATGGTGGGTGGGCAACCATTAGATTTTTGAGAAGAGGTGAAACGTGGACATAATTTTTTTGGGAAAATGATCTGGGTAGCAGAGTGAAATAAGAACTGGAGTGGGGAGTTACAGAAGGCAGGCTTGTCAGCGGGGAGGCTGATGCAGTAGTCAAGGTGGGACATAAGTGTTTGATGGAGAGGAAATGGCAGATTCTTGATATGTCAACCCTTAGTGATGATGTGTTAAGGAAGAACTGATTGCAGTAGGCATCTACTATCATCATCATCATCATCAGTGGTTATTAGTGCTTACTGTAGCACTGCAGAGCACTGCACTAAAAGCTCGGGAAAAATACTGTACAACATAGTCGGTGGTCATGTTCCCTGCCCACAATGAGCTTAAAGTTTTAACAATAAATAGACACATTCTCTGCCCACAGAGAGGAATGCCATTGCCTGGTGGAAAGAGCGCGGGTCCGGGAGTCGGAGGACCTGGATTATACTCCCGGCTCTGCAACTTGCCTGCTGTGTAACGTTGAGCAAGTCACTTAAATTCTCTGTCCCTCAGTCTCCTCATCTGTAAAATGGGGATTCAACACCTGGTCTCCCAGGCTGTGAGTCCAAGGGAGGTAGGGATTATGTCTGAGCAGCATGGTGTGATGGATAGAACACAGGCCTGGGAATCAGAAGATCATGGGTTCTAATCCTGGATCCACCACTTGTCTGCTGTGTGACCTTAGGCAGGTCACCTCACTTCCCTGTGCCTCAGTTACCTCGTCTGTAAAATGGGGACTAAGACTGTGAGCGCTTTGTGGGACAGGGACTGTGACCAACCCGATTAGCTTATATCCATCCCAGTCCTTAGTACAGTGCCCGGCACATAGTAAGTGCTTAGCAAATACCATAATTATTAACTGTAAGCTTGTCTGTAGGCAGTGAACTCATGGGCGGGAAACGTCTCCGCTAGTTCTCTTGAACCGTACTCTCCCAAGCACTTAGTTCAGTGTTGTGCACATAGTGAGTGCTCAATAAATACCACTGACTGAGCGTATCTACCCCAGCACTTAGAACAGTGCCCGATAGGTGGTGAGCGCTGAACAAAATAACCATAATTATGATAATATCACAATGCTCAGCGTCCACCCCCTTACTGGCCTCCTGATGGAATAGCCCCAGAATGCTCTTCTTCTCTTCCCTCTGTTTCACCTCTCTTGTCTACATTTCTCCTCAGAACAGCTTTCCTTTAATACTGCAGCTTCTCTAGTCATGCTATCCCTCCTCGCCCCTCCCATTAATCTTCCCAGGACCCAGTCAGCCCAGCTGGGAAACTTCAACTCTCAGGCGGTTTTCCAGTTTGTGGCATCATGCTTTCACGTTTCCATGAGGTGATGTTTGCACACACCTGTCCCGTAACATGTAGCATATATTTATTGGCTTTGGGCTGGCAACAACTGCCTCCGTAAAGTGGCTTGGGATGCAGCGAGTGCAGAACGTTGTGCCCATTGGAACTGTAGACTCAGCAAAGGCCCCCGCCGTCTTTTTAGATCGTCAACTGGAAGAATCGTAGCCGTTTCTTTTCTGGAGGTTACGGTTCCCTGTGTTCTGCCCAACTCCCTCCTCGTGAGTGATACCCAACACTGGATGACAGGTTCAGGTGAGTTTGTCTACAACTGCAGCGACAGCATCCCTTGAACCTAAGTAACACTCTTAATTTCCCATCTACTTTCCCATCGGTTACTTCACACCCTCATAACATTCCTGGTAGGTCAGAAGAGGCTGGCCTCATTATCCCCATTATACAGGTGAAGCAGTTGAGGTTCCGAGAGGTTAAATAACAGCCACGGCCATGCAGCGAGTCGGTGCAGGGCCGGGATTAGTCAGCTAGTCCCTTGGTCGGTTCTCTCAGGAGCCGAGCGGGTTCGTTCAAAGCCGAAAGGTAACCTGAGCCGCCTTGGGGCTGCTGTATTCTCCTTCCCCTCTCCCCCATCCCCCCACCCCACTCCCGGTCCCAGAACCCAGTCTTTGAGGAGAAACCTGACCTAGAAATACTCCCACGACAGAGCTGGCTTATGAGAATCAGAGGGGCCTAGTGGAAAGAGCACGGGCCTGGGAGTTCTAATCCCTGCTTTTCCTTCCACTTGCTTGTTCTGTGACCTTGGGTAAGTCATATAACTACTCTGAGCTTCAGTTTCCTCATCTGTAAAATGCAGATTCAGTACCTGTTCTCCTTGGCCTGCGAGGCCTCCATGTTTGGCAGGGACTTTGTCTGATCTGGTAGTCTCGTATCTACTCCGGTGCTTGGCACATGGTAAGTGCTTAACACATACCACAGTGATTATGATTAGTATCATTATCTTTTCCTTCTGCTTCAAAGCATTCGTGACATTTTTGATTACCACACATCAGGCTGTTCTGTCTGCTGCTGCTGCCTACTTTGTTTCACATCACCTGAGTTTTTGCCTCATTATGTCTTCGAAGCGTTACTTCCATCCTCCTTTTCTGTGGTTCCCTCATTTCAGCTGGCCACAGAGCTGCAGTCTGGTTATCCTGCTGTTGTCATTTTGCATTTTATTTTATGGGATTTGTTAAGGACTTACTATTTTCCAGGCACTGTGATGAGCACTGGGATAGATACAAGCTAATCTTGTTGGACACAGTCCATGCCCCACATGGGGCTCACAGTCTTAATCATCATTTTAAAGTTGAGGTACCAGAGGCACAGAGAGGTTAAATGACTTGCCCAGGTTGACCAAGAAGGCAAGTGGCAGAGCCAGATTTAGAATCCAGATCCTCTTGACTCCCAGGGCCCGTACTCTAGCTACTAGCCACATTGCTTCTCATTTCCCTTCGGGTCTTGACCGACGAAGTTGTGACGTGATGAGCCTTGCTTCGGTGTTAGCTGTTTGACTACATTCCACAACCTCGTGGTTTGTGATTCCCCTTGATGTATGACCTGTAGGAGACGTGAAGGGCAGTTGCTCTGGAGTTTTGTGTGCATCCCTATCTTTTCTCTCTGCTTGCGGGATTGTTCATCATCCTCATTGTTAATACTATTAAGTGCTTACTATGCTTCAAGCTCTGTTCTAAGCACTGGGGTATATACAAGTAGACCAAGTGAGACCCAGGCCCTGTCCCACTTTGGAATCACGGTCTAAATAGGAGGGGGAACAGGCATTTGATCTCCATTTTACAGTTGAGGAAACTGAGGCACGGAGAAATGAAGCAACTTGCCCAAGGTCACTCAGCAGAGCCGGGATCAGAACCCACTCTAACTCCTCTAACTCCCAGGCCTCTGTTCTTTCCAGTCGGCCATGCCGCTTTCCTAAAAGAAGAATCAACTTCTAGCTGCCAGATTAAGTGTACGTTTTGTTAATTAGATTTGGGGGAGTGTTTGGGGGAGGGGCCGGGTAGGCATTTTAAAAGCGTATGGCTAAATGATTTTCAAAAATCACGCTATTTAATGATCGGAACATTTGGGTTGGCGGCATGCCCAAACCGTTAGTTCCTCTCCTGCTGGCATCCGTCCCTCGTGCAATACCCTGTGGGCACTAGAGGGAAGGTCCTGCCCACTGTAAATCCAAGCAGCTGAAATAGAAGTCGGGGTCAGACGACAGGACGTTCGCCCCGACCCGCCGTACACACAATTAACCCGGACACCAAGTCCCGCAGGATCGGAAAGAGCGGAGCGTCAACGAGGCTGGGTAAAACGATCTGGGACGCCGGCGAGAACACAGCCGTAGCGTTCAGCCGCTTAAGGGAAGCCGTCAGTGAGGATCGACTGTCTTCTGCCGGACAGGCGTGGCAGATCTGAGAACTTTTTAAGAGAAGGCGATTAAGGTCTTTGAGGTTTCTGTGCGTGACTTGGATTCTAGAGGGTGTGTGTGCATGCGTAGAGTCAAATTCCACTCGCTGGCATATCTCCTGGCGTAAGTGTGATGTTTCCCTTAGAGATTTTAATGGCATTCGCTAAGTGCTTAATGTGCCAGGCACTGCATTCAGTGCTGGGGTAGATCCAAGCTAATCAGGTCGGACACAGTCCCTGTCCCATATGGGGCTCATGGTTTTTATCCTCATTTTACAGATGAGGTAACTGAGGCACAGAGAAGTAAAGTGACTTGACCAAGGTCACACAGCAAACAAGTGTCGGAGCCAGGATCAAGGACCTGGGTCCTTCTGACTCCCAGGCCGTGCTTAACTATGCGTGGATAATCTGGATAATCTGCAAAGCCCATGCTTGTTTCTACTGTTGTTACCACCAATCAATCAATGGTTATTTATTAATGATGATGGTATTTAAGAGCTTACTATGTGCCCAGCACTGTTCTAAGCGCTGGGTTTGCGTGCTTACTAGGGACATAGCACTCTACTAAACTCTTGGCACAGTACAGTACAACAGAGTCAGCAGACACATTCCTTAGCCACAATGAACTTACAGTCTAGAGGATCTAGGCTGTATTATTATTTTTATTACTCCTTATAAATGCTATCATTTATGATATAAATATTGCCATGTATCATTCATGTTGATAGTAAGAATGATAGTGGTGTCAACTGCTTGTTATATGGCAACAAGCACTGGGGTAGATTCAAGATATGAACAGGTCCCTATCTCATATGGGTTCTCAGTCTAATGGGGAGGAAAATACATATATTTACTCCCCAATTTGCAGAGGAAGAAACTGAGGATCAGAGAAGTTAAGTGTCTACTTACCCGAGGTCACATTGCAAGCAAGCGTTGGAGCTGGAATTAGAACCTAGGTCCTGTGGCTTCAAGATCAGTCCTTCTTACACGAGGCTACACCAAGCGAAATCTTTATTCCATAACCCTGCCCTCCAACGGCTGCACCTAACATGCGATTGAGTTGCTTAGCACTCAATACAGTAGCTGCTCTGAACGGGTGATTACATTACCTTAAAATTTCAACTGATAATCTTTGTGAAACACTATAAAATAAAGTGTCCAGTCAGCAATCAACAACACCTATCCCATAACTCCATCTGATTTTCTCAGCGGTTAATTAGGTGTGGGGAGAATGAATTTATTTTCCAAAGCTGTGGCACTTTAGCTGTTACTTGAAGAATGCGCAAGGTATTTTATTTCCCCTTATGAGGCTCAAATTACTTAGAATTTACCACAGCTACTACCTTTTCTGGGCAGGCTCCGGAGGAGTCTGTTGTAATGATTTGCATGCCTGCTATCCTGGTGGAAAAACCGCTATTTCTGTTTCATTTTTGCCATTAGCACAGTGTGAAGTAATTTGTTTCTCTGTGGTTTTCTTCAGAGAATAACGCAGTTCTTCAGAGCCCAGTTCTCTTTAGAGGACCCAGTTTCCTTCATCTAAAAGTCAAAGTCCTTCCAACTCAAAGTCTAGATAGCTCCTGAAATTTTGAGAGCCAAGGCTCCTTTGAGCAAGTAGTGAAGGGTGGAGCAAATATTAATAATAATTATGGTGTTGAAGCGCTTACTATGTGCCAAACTCTGGACTAAATTCTGAAATGCATATATAATCAACCAATCCATCATATTTATTGAGTGCTTACTGTGTACAGAGCACTGGACGAAGCACTTGGGAGAGTAAAATGCAACAGTGTTGGTAGACGCGTTCCCTGACTAGTCATATTGGACGGTCTCTGTCCCACATGGAGGAAGAAGGGGGAGGAAGAGAGGGTTCTAATCCCAGCTCTGCCACTTATCTGCTGTGTGACCTTGGACATGTCACTTCACTTCTCTGTGCCTCGGTTACCTCATCTGTAAAATGGGGATTGAGACTGAGGCCCATGTGCTCTGCACCGAGTAAGCGCTCAAAGCAGCGTGGCTCAGTGGAAAGAGCCCGGGCTTGGGAGCCCTAGGTCATGGGTTCGAATCTCAGCTCTGCCACTTGGCTGTGTGACTGTGGGCAAGTCACTTCACTTCTCTGCGCCTCAGGTCCCTCATCTGTAAAATGGGGATGAAGACTGTGAGCCTCACGTGGGACAACCTGATGACCCCGTATCTCTCCCAGCGCTTTCAACAGTGCTCTGCACAAAGTAAGCGCTTAACAAATACCAACATTATTATTATTATTATTAGATACTATTGAATGAATGAATGAACAGGTACTGTGTCCAACCTAATTTTCTTGTATCCACCCCGGACTGTGTCCAACCTAATTTGCTTGTACCCAGCCCAGTGCTTAGTACAGTGTTTGGAACACAGTAAGTGCTTAACAAAAAACATTGCTATTATTTATCATCAGGTATTTTTGAATCCCCTTTTACAGGGGCACAGAAAAGTGAGGTGACTTGTCCAAAGTCACACAGCAATCCCCGTGCCACAAGGAGCTCAGCCTTAATCCCCGTTTTGTAAATGAGGTGACTGAGGCACAGTGAAGTGATTTGCCCAAGGCCACACAGCAGGCAGGTGGCAGAGTCAGGACTAGAGCCCAGGTCCCCTGGTACCCAGGAGAGTGGCCTTTCCCCTAGACCGCACCGCTGTCATAGTACAGCAGGGTGGGGAAGGCATGGAACAGTCCCTAACATGCAGCCTGCTGCTGTTCCCTGAGTTACGGACACAAATAAACGGTCCTCCCGCTCCCGCCCTTGTCCAGCTGAACTCGCTCCCCTCCGCGCCTCAGAGTTCAGCGGAAACCAAGCGCTACGGGCCGAGAGGGTCTTGATGGAACCCAACCTGCTTCTCATTCATTTGTTCAATCGTATTGAGCACTTTCTGGGTGCAGGGCACTGTAGTAAGCTCTTGGGAGAGTACAGTTCAATAAGCAGACACATTTCCTGCCCACAGTGAGCTTACAGTATAGAGGGGGAAAGACAAACATCAACACAAAAGAATAAAATTATGGATATGTACCTAAGTGCTGTGGGGCTGGGAGGCGGGGGAAGAGCAAAGGGTGCAAGCCAGGGTGATGCAGAAGGGAGTGGGAGATGAGGGGTGAGGGTGCTTAGTCTGGGAAGGAGGAGGAGATGTGCCTTCAGTAAGGCTTTGAAGGATGGGAGAGTAATCGTCTGTCAGATCTGAGGAGGGAGGGTGTTCCGGGCCAGAGGCAGGACGTGGGCAAGACTGAGGCACCGTGAGAGGTTTAGCACTAGAGGAGCAAAGTGGGCGGGCTGGGTTGTAGAAGGAGAGTAATCAAGTGAGGTGGGAGGGGGCAAGGTTGTGGAGTGCTGTTGAGAAGCAGCCTGGCCTAGTGGAAAGAGCACCGGCTTGGGAGTCGGAGAATCTGGGTTCTAATCCCGGATCTGCCGTGGGCCCGCTGGGCAACCTTGGGCAAGTCACTTAAGCCTTCCTTTCCTCTTCTCCCACTCCCTTCTGCATCGCCCTGACTTGCCCCCTTTATTCATCCCCTCTCCCAGCCCCACAGCATTTTTGTACATGCCTAGAAGTGATTTATTTATATTCATGTCTGTCTCCCCCTCTAGACTGTAAGCTCCTTGTGGGCTGGGAAATGTCTTTTGTGGGCTGTATTGTACTCTTCAAGTGCTTAGTACAGGGCTCTGAGCGCAGTAAGCACTCAGTAAATATGATTGACGGACTTAACTGTGCCTCAGTCTCCTCACTGGTCAAATGTGGATTTAATATCTGTTTGCCCCTTAGACTGGGAGCTCCATGTGGGGCGGAGACTGTGTCCCACCTGATTATCTTGTATCTACCCCAGTGCTTAGCACAGTGCTTGGAACACAGTAAGCGCTTAACAGTTCTAATAATGGTAAATCAAATGTGCCTCTTGGGACCAGCTCTGGATTCGAGGGTGACACCCCAGTACCGCTTCCCTGACAGTCCCACCCACTCCCGCCCCGACTCCTCCAGGACCCTAAGCATTTTTCCGATCAGAACACGTGGAAGAACTATTTGTGTTTCTCTGCGCCATTTCAATTCATTTTTTTCCATCACCGCATGTGTATTTGTTGTATTTACAGTGTCTTCTCCTTGATAACAGGGAATAGTCTCAAATGCCTTCTGTCTCTCCATTCCCCTTCGCACATGATGAGGGCAATGACTGCTTCCGTTATAACTGTGCTGGACCAAGAGAAAGAACGGAAGGAGGGATTAGAGGGCCAGTCCCCCCAAAACTCTGTGGCCTAGTGGATAGAGCACAACCCTGAGAGTCAGAGCACCTGGATTCTAATTCCGGCTCCGCCATTTGTCTGCTGTGTGACCTTGGGCAAGTTACTTCGCTTCCTCTATGCCTAAATGATATCATCTGTAAAACGGGGATTAAGACCATGAGGTCTATGTGGAACAACCTGTGTCTAACCTGATTAGCTTTTATCTACCCCAGTGCTTAGCACGGTGCCTGGCACACAGTAAGCGCTTAACAAATACCATAATGATAAACAAAAACCCTTCCCCACCTCCGGGTTGATTAGCCATCAGGGGACGTGGTCAGTAAGGATCAGCAATTTGATCATTGACTTAACAAAACAGTGGTTTTTGTTAAGTGCTTACTATGTGCTAAATACTTATTACCTGCTGGGGTAGATATCTGATAATCAGGTCCCAAAGGGAACTCACAGTTTAAGTAGGAGGGAGGACAGGTATTGTATCCCCGTTTCGCAGATTAGGGATCTGAGACCCAGAGAAGTAAAGCGGCTTGCCCAAGGTCACGTAGCAGGTAAGTGGCGGTCAGGATTAGAACCCAGGTCCTGTGAGTCCCAGGCCCGCGCTCTTTCCACTAAGCCTGGCCGCTTGTCATCCAAATCCAATGTGAGTGAAGTCCCCTGGAAGTTTTTCATTTTTCTCCTTGGTGAGGCAGAGCCTTAGCTTCATTTCCCAAGTTTCTGTTGCGCCTGCAGGGGCTATATCAATCTTTAATCGTTTTGTAATTGCTGGGTCTGTATCTCTGTGTTTCCCAAATGGCCACTCACCATCGACTCCGTCATCTTCCCCGCGCTTGGCTAATTTGAACCCGCCACATGGGAACAGCCAGTTGGAGGCCAGGGAAGTGAACACGGTTGTTTGTACAAGTATTCACGAGGCTTCTTCTCTTTATCATCTTACAGGCCTTGTGGAGATTTGCTTGATGCACCCCCTCGACGTGGTGAAAACCAGGTAAAGTTCTGCTTGAACAAGTTTTATTGACTTTGGAGGTTGTCCAAATTGAGAGCTGTCAAAAAAAAAACCCTAAATGCTAGAACATGTCCCTGTCTGATAGCTTCTCTTTTTAATGGCATTTCTATTTATTTTTTTAAAATACCCTGTGACAGTCAAAATTGGAAGAGCATGAAGTATTTCTGGTTGGAGGTCATCTGAAGGTGTTTAATATTTTACCGTCGTCATGACAGGCAAAAGTATAACTTGTGGCTATACTGATGTTGGAACGAAATTCATCAATATGACGTATGATTTAACGTTGTTTGTTGGAATGAAGATTGGTGTGTTTGTTCGGCACCAGCCGGCCCAGGTGTACGTTTTCCGTCATTGAATTATTTGGGTTTCTCGACATTCAGTTATTTGTTTCTTGACAGTAAGTTATTTGGTGGATGTGTCTTGACATTCAGTTATTTGTTCATTTATTTAAATTAATGCTTGTCTCCTCTAGATTGTAAGTTTGACGTGGGCAGGGAACACGGCCACAGTACTCGGTTGTATTCATTCAGTGATATTTATTGAGTGCTTACTGTGTGCAGAGGACTGTACTAAGTGCTTATTGTAATCTCCCAAGCCCTTAGTTAAGTGTTCTGCACACAGTAAATGCTTAGTAAATACCAATGGTTGATCTGGGTTCTGTTATTAAGGGAAGCAGCATGGCCTAACGGGAAGGGCACGACCCTGGGAGTTGGGAGATGAGTTCTAGTTCCAGTTCTGCCATCTCACTTCTCCATGTCCCAGTTTCTTCATCTGTAAAATGAGGTGGGGAAAAAAAAAATCCCATTCTCCCTGCCTCTTAGATTGTGCATCTCAGGGGGAAAAAGAGCTGGATCCGATCTGATTATTTTTTAGCTTCCCCACCCAATGCACAGTACGGTATTTGGCATCTAGTAAGTACTTAATGAGTGCCATCTTTAAGAGGCCATCTCCAACCCCCAAAGGAATCTTCAGGACTGTGCTTGGTAAATTTGCTCCCAAGTCTAGAATCTAATAATAATTAGATATCATTATCTAATAATAATAATAATGTTGGTATTTGTTAAGTACTTACTATGTGCAGAGCACTGTTCTAAGCGCTGGGGTAGATATAGGGTAATCAGGTTGTCCCACGTGAGGCTCACAGTCTTAATCCCCATTCTGCAGATGAGGTAACTGAGGCACTGAGGAAGTGAAGTGACTTGCCCACAGTCACACAACTGACAGGTGGTGGATCTGGGATTCGAACCCGTGACCTCTGACTCCCAAACCCGTGATCTTTCCACGGAGCCACGCTGCTTCCCAAGAATCTGAGGTCTTCTCTAGACTGTAAGCACACTGTAGGCAGGGAACGTGTCTACCGACTCTGTTTCACTGCACTCTCCCAAGCACTTAGTATAGTGACCTGCACACAGTAAGCACTCAAATATCACTGATTGAGTCCTTTTCCCATGTAGCATGCCTTGTTTCCTTCAAAGGAGATAAGAAATGGGAGCATTTTTTTCCATGTGCCTTTGCAAACATTCATTTGACTTTCAGGGAAATTCCTCTGATTTTGCAGCTTTTTCAAAATGATTGAGCCTGAGCCACGAATTGTGGAATCAGCAGTTAGCCATCTGGGTTCTGGTTGTTTGCTCCCAGAGGACTATATGGTCCTCGAGCCTGGTAGAAATAGAATAAACACGGCGTTATAAAGCCTTGAATTGGCTGGATCGCAGTCTGCCCTGCCTTTTGTAATCCTTCCCTTCCCCATTCAAGAGATCCTTGGCCCCAAATCAGTGGTGGCCGGAAAGATCACTCTGTGATAGTCTCCGATGATCAGTCGTATTTATTGAGAACTTACGGCGTGCAGAGCGCTTGGGAGAGTACTAAAAAAACAATAAAACAGAGTCGGTAGACACATTTCCTGACCGCAGTGAGCTGACAGCGTAGAGGATTTACCATCTACAGAGCCACGTCCTGCCTTCTCCAATTCCACCCCCCAGTTGAGCCCAAGGCAGTCCAAGCCAAGTCTGAGCTCAGTGGGGCCGGCTTCTCGTGGAGGAAACGTGGTCCGGGTCCATGGATTGAGCTGCCGCGGGACCCCTCGGAGCCATCCGGCTGTCCATGTGCCGTGGGGGGGGGGGGCGGTCGTTAGTCATCCTGACGGTGGAACGGGAAAAGGGGTCTCCAGGCCGGTGTGGCCTAGCCTAGACACTTAGGGTGACACTGAAGGGACGCGCAGGGGCAGGAGCCAAAGTAGGGGATCATTTCCTCCAGGATATTTCCCTTAACTCGCAGAATTGACCGTTGGGTAGGGGTGGATGTCCAGGAGGCTGTCAGTCAATCTATCATATTTGTTGAGCACTTACTGTGTGCAAAGCACTGTACTAAGGGCCCGGGAGAGGACAGTACAACAGAGTTGGGAGACATGCTCCTGGCCACAATGAGCTTACAGACTAAAATCTAACAGGCTCGCTAGCACATGGTGCCTCTAAATCTCGTGCTCCCCCCTCGAGACTCTAAGTTCAACGTGGGCTGGGAACGTGACTACTAACTCTGTTATATAGTACTTTCCCGAGTGCTTAGTACAGTGCTCTGCACACGGTAGGAACTCAATAAATACCACTGATTGATCCGCAGACTGTGAAACTCAGCGCTCGTGAACCTCCTGAGAGCAGATGTCATTTTTCACTGAAGTCTGAGGATCTGAATGCGTAGATGGGTTCATGGGAGAATGTTAGAATAAAGATAGGGTTCCAGCCATCCACTTGTGTTCGTTCATCCAGTCGTATTTATTGAGCGCTTTACTGTGTGCAGAGCGTTGTGCTGAGTGCTTGGAAAGTATAATACAGCAATAGAGAGAGACAATCCCTGCAAGCCACCTTTTCCCAATGGCGTTGCACTTGAGAGATCCACTGAGGTAATACGTGGCAGATAAATCAATCAACCCATCAGTGGTATTTATTGAGCACTTACTAGGCACAAGAGCACTATACTAAGCGCTTGGGAAAGTCCAGTGCAACAGAGTTAAACAAAACCCTCTCTAGACTGTAAGCTCACTGTGGGCAGAGAATGAGACGACATCAATATAAATAAAGTGTATTATTTAACTTAAAAATACGTCCCTAAGTGCTTGTGGGCTTGAGGGTGGGGCAGACAGCAAATGGAGAGTAAGTTGGGGAAAAGAGGGCTTAATCAGGGAAGGTCTTTTGGAGGAATTGTGACCTTTAATGCTTTGAAGGTGGGGCCCGGCATGTGGAGGGAAGGAAGTTCAAGGCTAACAGCTGGACTTGGGAAAGGGATCGGCGCTGAGAGATAGACAAGATCAGGGCACGTCGACTATTGGAGAGGAGCAGAGAGTGCAGGCTAGGCTGAAGTAGGAGCAACAGGAAATGCATTTAACATCCGCGGGCCTCAGGTTCTTCCTGCCGCATTCAATCCAGACCACGTAGTATCACCGAAACAATCCCGATGAGGGATGTTGAAGGACACGAAGGTGAAGACATCATCACCTCCCTGCTGCTCCTACAGGCTCTTAGCGGCAGGAAGGCCAGGATTCTGCCGAGAGCATGCCTGAAGGGCCGTGACGTTCTTCTAGGTGCGGAAGGGGAAAACGAGCTGCCTGATGCTTCCTCTTTCAATGGATCAATCAACCAGTGGTATTTATTGAGTGCTTGCTGGGTGCGGAGACCCGTGCTAAGCACTTGGGAGAGTACAGTACAGTAGAGTTGGTTGACATGCTCTCTTCCCTCAAGGAGCTCACAGTCTTACTGGGGAGGTTAAAAAATAAATTTACAGATGAGGGGGAAAACTGAGTACAAGGGTATGTTCATCAGTGCTGTGGGGAAGAGTACCTGAGTGCCAGAGAGGTGAGATTGAGAAGCAGCGTGGCCTGAGAGTCAGAAGGTCATGAGTTCTAATCCTGGGTCTGTCACTTGTCTACCAAGTGACCTTGGGTAAGTCACTTCAGTTCTCTGAGTGTCAGTTACCTCGTATGTCAAATGGGTTTTGAGATACTGAGCCCCACATGGGAAAGGGACTGTGTCCAACCTGATTTGCTTATATCCACCTCAGTGCTTAATACAGTGCCTGGCACTTCAGTGCTCAACAAATACCACAAGCCTGGGCTTGGGAGTCAGAGGACAAGGGTTCTAATCCCGGCTCCACCACTTGTCCAAGGTCACACAGCAGACAAGCCACTTAACATCTCTGTGCCTCAGTTACCTCATCTGTAAAAATGGGCATTAAGATTGTGAGCCCCATGTGAGAAAACCTGATTACCCTGTATCTACCCTAGCACTTAGAACAGCACTTATTAAGCGCTTAACAAATACCATCATTATTGAATGCATGGTTGAGGCAGTAGGGAGGGAAGATAGAGTCGGGGAATGAGAACTGAATCCGAGAAGAAGAAACCCATTCACTTTGGGATCAGCCATCTGGTCTCCCGGGGGAAGCGATGGGGTCTGGGTGTATTGACTTGGGTGAGAGAGGTGCCTGGGGCAACTGGGCCCCCAAAGGACCCCCCAAAAATATTTTGAAAAGCCACACTGCAAGTCTGAGGGTTTAGTTTCAAAAAGGACGGGACTTCAATCAGCGGTATTCATTGCGTGCTTATCGCGTGAAAAACACTGTACTAAGCGCATGGGAGAGCGCAGTGGAGTTGGTAGACATCGTCCCTGCCCTCTAGAAACTAACATTCTGGTATCGAGGACCTCGCTTCAGGGGGAAGACTTGGAAGTTTATCTCTGGAGGGAAGATGGATCTGCGGAACAGTCTTGGAGACTGTAGGCAGAAGTGGGTGGAATCTGGCACGGCTCCTCCCTACTTTTTGTTTCCCGGCCGGGAGGAAGATGAAACCGTGAGCTTAAGGGAAGAGAATTCCTGAAGCTCTTTCTGGCCCTGCTGGCCCCACGGCCCGTCATTTGTCAACCCCTTTGTGTTGTTTACATTTGAGGACGGAGCACGATTCCGCTGCCAAAACAAATAAATCCCGGGATCCCCTGTGTCCGATCTGCCCAAAGCGAGCACTGTCCAAGGAGTGTGCGGCCCATTACGGAGTGGGGGGGCTCGAGAGGGCGGAGAGGAGGCTGGGAAACAACCAGACACCGTGATAAAGGTCTCTTTAATAGACGGGGTTTGTGAATCGACAGACCAAAGCCCTGCTTGGTTTATATCGCCCCTTCCACCTCTGACTGGAAAGTTCAGCTGACTCTTCCCCTTCCTCTCCTCCTCCGCTTAAATCCATCCGACTGCGATCCCTTAAGTTACCCCAGCCCTTGGGCAGTTTTGTGTAGGTGTGTGTGTGTCTGTGTGTGTGTGTGAGGGGTGGGGTGTTGCGTCTGGGTATTTCCCTCTCTCTGCATCTATTTAGGATACGACGTACCTACTCCATCAAGCAGATGAGCCCATGGGGAATTGCCAAATGGGGAAGCGGCGTGGTCTAGTGGCTACAGCATGGGCCTGGGAGTCAGAAGGACCTGAGTTCTAATCCTACCTCCACCACTTATGTACTGTGTGGCCTTGGGCAAGTCACTTCACTTCTCTGGGCCTCAGTTGCCTCATCTGTAAAATGGGGATTAAAACTGTGAGCCCCATCAATCAGCGGTATTTACCGAGCGCTTATTATGTGCAGAGCACTATACTAAGCACTTGGGAGAGTGCAATGATGTGGGACATGGACTTTGTCCAACCTGATTAGCTTGTGTCTACCCCAGTGCTTAGTACAGTGCCTGGCACATAGTAAGCATTTAACAAATACCTTAAAAAAAAGGCTTAGGGAAGGTTTTGAAGTTGAAAAATCTCAGCAGTGATTGATTGTCACTCATCGCACGTGTGTAAATTCTTGGCCTCCGCTGGGAGCGGAGCAGGAAAATGGAAGGGCAGGACTAACGGGCCCGGGTGTGTGGAGCTCGTTCTGGAGGTGGGGGCGGGGGGGAAGAGAGAGACCTCCAGCTCTGGCTGAAGCCGAAACTGCTAATGTGGACGATGAAACTGAGGAGAAGGGAACGATCAGGAAAGGTGGGGAGGGGGCGGCAGCATGGCCCACCAGCAAGGAGGGGACCACCGAGGGGCAAAGCAATTTAAAAGAGAGATGTGTCCACCTCACGTGCTGAAGAAAAAAAAAAAAGGGACCCTTCCGATTGAAAGGAGGCAGAGGCCGTTCAACGCACCAAGGGTTGGAAGAATCCCAGGACCCATTTACCAGAAAAGAAAAAAAAATGTTAAAAATGAACTTAATTTGGGGTTTGGGGAGGGGAAGTTGAGCAGCTGTTGGGACCAACAGAACAGCGGGGTGGAAACAAAGGAACAGGGAATGCTTTTTTCTAAATAGATCCTTTTTTTAAACAAAATATATATTTTTCAATGGGCTGTGAGCAGCTGGGAAAGGTTAAATGGGGTATGGATGGAGGCAGATACAGTCTATAGGATTTGAAAAAATTAACTCAGCAGCTGGGAGGGTTATTTCCATATGTTAATGATTTGTCAGTGGTAGAAAACATTAAGATCACATTCAGGGTTAGACCATGGTCATGGCTGATTTCTAACCATGGATAGAAATTCTGGGTTAGACCACTGTCATGGCTGATTTCTAACCATGGATAGAATGTGTCTGAAGTCAAGTGAGCAAGGAATGGAGCCACATTTTTCTCAAACTGTATTTTTATTGGGACTCTGTCATGTAGCTAAACCAGTCAAAGGCAATCTAATGGTATGAAATTGTTACTAAATCTCCACACTGAGAGCAATTTCCATCTCGCATTTGAAGTTGATTTTCGGCTCTTTGGTCTCTCCGGGAGGAGTTGGATTTTAAGTGAACTGAATTTCTGACATGACAGCGTCAAAATGGGGCAGCGGCCTGGGTCGGTCTTGCACAGCGAGGCCACGTGGACCGGTGACTGATTCGATGGGGCTTTGTCGGATCTAGTCGCCATTAAGGGTTTGCAAAGACGGACAGCGAGCACGTGTTCAGAGGCTGTGAGGGTACGGGGGTGGAGAGCAATTTGTAAGACACTCCCACTGAAAATAACGAAAGATCCACAGGAAGGAGGCAATTTACTGTGTGGTTTTGAATTGCATCTAATTCTTATTAAACACTAAGTGTTCTATTGACGTTACGTCCTGTGTGAACCAGGAGTGTTTTCCTCTCTCTCTAGAACTAGTATCTTCCTCCAACCTCCCTCCAAAAAATAGTCGAAGAGTTTTACTTTTAAGCATTCTTACACACTGCTCTAGTCTAAATGTTTGTTGAGGGGAAATTTTGGAAAAATCTGAAATGTTTTTTGGATAATGGAATGCAGATTGTAATCCCCGATTCAAAGAAAATTCTACGAGAGAACTGTCAATGAGTAGATTGAGTTTCCATTATTTCAGTCAATCTATCGGTCATATTTTTGGAGCACAAACTATGTGCAGAACACTGTATGGGGCATCTGGGGTGGTAAAATAGAAGAGAAAGGCACAATCACTGCCCTCAAGAAGCTTACAGTTAAGTAGAATAGACTGTCACACATTATTTAGTAGTGCAAGCAAGAGGAAAACAAAGATATAATTGGTATTAGTGGAAGAAAGTTTTGAGAGAAGCAGCATGGCTTAGTGAAATGAGCTTGGGCCTGGAAGTCACAAGACCTGGGTTCTAATCTCAGTTCTACCAATTGCTTGCTGTGTGACCTTGGGCAAATCACTTAACTTCTCTGTGCCTCAGGTTCCTCTAAAATGGAGATTCGATACCTTTTCTCTTTCCTACTTAGGCTGAGAACCCAATGAGGGGCAGTGACTTTGTCAAACCTAATGAACATGTGCCTATCCCAGTGCTTAGAACAGTGTTTGACGCATAGGAGGTGCTTAATAAATGCCATTTTAAAAAGGATGGGGTGGGAGAGTTTAATAAACAGATGAAGAGAGAAGTCCTAAGGTGGTTACTGGAAATGTTAAGATCTGGTGTTATGGAAATTAGTCTGGGAGGGCTTCATGGAGGAGGTGGGATTTCTGGAGGGATTTGCTAATGGAGAGAGGTGTCAGTCATTTTGCTTTGGAAGTACTCATCTCCTTTTTATGCAGATGCCAGTCCAAACACTAGGATGTATTTTTAACAAGACTAACCTCTTTGACCAATAAAGCAGAACAGGAAATCGACACCAAGGAAGAAATTATGGTTCAAAGCAGAATCGCTGAGAAACGATGGCGCAGAAGATGGGCACATGCATAAAAACGGTGGGAAAAGAGACAAGGGTTATCCCTTCCCAACCCCAATAGACCTTAGCTCTAGTAATCATAATAAGAATTATGTTAATATCTGTTAAGTGCTTACTGTGTGCCCAAGCACTGTGCTGAATGCCGGGGTAGATACGATACAGTCACATTAGAATCTGTTCCTGTTCCACACAGGGCCCACAGTATAAGGGGCAGGAAGAACCGGTAGAAAATCCCCATTTTACAGATGAGGAGACCGAGGCACAGAGGAGTTAGGTGACAGAGTTACTCAGCAGGAAAGAGGAAGAGCCAGAACTGGTGAAGTCCTCCTAAAATTCCACCTCCTCCCACAAACTTGTCCCAATTAATTCCCATTTCCCCATTCATTTCAGCCCAGCTGCCACTTCTAGCACCTTGAATTTATTTTTGTCCTTCTAAACTTGCGTATAATCACTTGCACCATCCATTATTTACTCGGATCAGTCTATCTGTAAATCAGTTTATGTCCGTCTCCCCTCTTCGAGTCCAAACAACTTATGGGTAGGGAGTGTGTCTTGGTGCATCGGTTGCACTCTCTTAAGTGCTTAGAACAGTGCATTGCATAGAGGGGGTGCTCAATCAATACCCTAACTATCTAGCGAACAGAGACAATAAATCAATTGTATTTACTGAGCACCTAGTACAGTGCCCCACACATACTAAATGCTTGGGAGAGTATAATATTAGAGTTGGTAGACACAGTCCCTGCCCACAAGGAGCTTACAGTCTAGAGGGGAAATATGAAACATAACCGAGGAGAGTACAGAAACTGGAAATGAAGGAGGAACAGAATAGAGTTAAAAGGAAAAAAATGGAAAGATAAGATTGTGGTCTACCTAATGGAAAAGCAGGGACTGGTGAACAGAGGGAATGAAGATGCCTGAAATTTTGTACAGAGGTCTAACCTGCTTAGTATAGAGCCTGGCACATAGTAAGCGTTTAACAAATAATAATAATTATTATTATTAATATTGTTAATCTAAACTCTCAGTACTTTGCAGGCAAGAGGGAATCTGGTAATCAGCCCAGAAGACATTTGGTAAAACGGCCAATTAGCTGTTCAAATAAGAAAAAGGCAGTATAGCATAGAACTAAAACAGTTCAAAGCAGCATGGCCTAGTGAAAAGAACACAAGCCTGGGAGTCGGAAGGACCTGGGTTCTAATCCAGGCTCTACCATTTGTCTGCTCTGTGACCTTGGGCAAGTCACTTAGCTTCCTTGTGCCTCAGTTACCACACCTGTAAAATAGGGATTAAGATTGAGGCCCTGTGTGGGACATGGACTGTGTCCAACCTGATTAGCTTGTGTCTATCTACCCCAGCACCTAGTACAGTACATAGTAAGTGCTTATCAAATGCCTTAAAAAGAAAATAGGATCCCCATTTAGCATATGAGGAAGCAGGTACAGAGAAGTTAAGTGTTTGGCCAAAGTCACACAGCAAGCAAGTGGCAGAATCCGAATAAGAACTCAGGTCCTCCAACTCTCAGGCTGGTGCTCTGTCCACTGAGCCACGCAGTTCCTCTAATCCCCAGTTTGCTTTACATTTACAAATTCTAAGAATCGGTTCGATCCAGCGGAATTCAAAACCACTTTCAGTGCAATAAGTGAAACTGGATTCAGTTCAAAATTTGTAGTCCTTTCGTAGGTCATGAACTACAGTTGTATAAGAAATCACATTCCCCAACAGCCCATAGTATTTAAACCTGCCCAGAAGAGGCAAGCAGGGTAACTCAATCTCACCAAAGCTGTTTACAACAATCCCCGAGTCTTTAGTCAACGAACTCAACTCAGAAGAGGAAATCAGTATCGATGGCAAGTAACCGACGAACTCTTTCACTGATAGTTACGTTTTATATTTGCCAAGGATGCAGTGAAGTTAAGAAAAATTTCAGATAGTCGCATGGAGTGGTACTAGAGATTCATCTCGTGAGGACCAATTAATGTACCATGACTTTGCCTAGGAGAATCCATGCTTGTAAAGGGTGAAGAAATTGAAATGGAAAGCTACCTTGGCCAGGAACTAAATTCCCAAGCGATTTGACAGTGAACACAGCTGCAGGAGAAAAACAACTCAAATCAGTTTCAATAAAACTGTCCCAATTGGACAGTAAGTTGACCTTTTCCTTTTTTAAAATGGTTTTTGTTAAGCGCTTACTATGTGCCAAGCAATGTACGAAGCGCTGGGGAACCAGGTCTGACACCATCCCTGACCCTCATGGGGCTCGAGGTCCAACCAGGAGGGTATTGAACTCCCATTTTACAGAGGAGGAAACTGAGGCACCAAGAAGTGAAGTGACTTGCTCATGCTCACGTTTTAGGCGAAGGGTGGAGCCGGGATTAGAATGCAGGTCCTCTGACTCCCGGACCCGTGTGCTTTCCACTAGCTTGCTGCTTCCTCTGAAGAAACTTCTCAAATTGATGGTTTTCCCATTAGTGATCGCTGGATCAGGTTGCCATTGACCACCGCGCACCACCCAAAGAGGGGTCCGGACCCTCACGCCAGGCTGGAGACTCCCATGGGGAAGCAACGTGGCCTAGTGGAAAGAGCACAGGGCTGGTAATGCAAGGATCTGGGACTGTCTTGTCCCCGGTAAAAAAAAAAATAAAAAAAAAATGATGATAATAATTGTGATATTTCTTAAGCGCTTACTCTGTGCCAAGTATTATGCTAAGATGTGGAGTGGATGCAAAGAGATCAGACACCATCTAAAGGAAGGGACAGTATTTAATATCCATTTTACAGATGAGGAAACCAAAGCACAAGCCTCAAGTAGGGAAGGCAATAAAGTCAGCATCATTCTCCTACTGTGAGAAGTCATAGTTTAGTGCTTTGCACACAGTAAGCACTCAGTAAATGGGATTGATTGAGGTAAGAGACATCATTCAAGATGTCAGCTTGGTTGGAGAACGATGTGATTGGCTAGATTGGCTCTCCACCTCGTACCTTGCTACTTCCTTAAGAAGGATTTTCTCCTCCAAAAAAATGCCCCTGTCCTGTTGACTTCGTGGGCCACTTCTTTGCTGGTGGGGGGCGGGGGGAAAGTAAAGACTAAGGTCCCAGAGCCTGGCTAGGATTACTGATTCATTTTTATTTTCATTTTGATGGTATCTCTTAAGTGCTTACTATGTGCCAGACACTGTACTAAGCATTGGGGTAGATATGTAATAATCAGATTGGACATAGTCCATGTCCCATATGGGATTCCCACTGTTAATCCCCCATTTCACGCTCATTTCACAGTAAACATTCAGTAAATACGATCGGCTGATCAGTCGGTCGATTGTATTTATTGACCACTTACTGTGTGTACTGAGCTCTTGGGAGACTATAGTATAACAGAGCTGGTAGACGCATTCCCTGCCCAGAATGTTGGTTGATTTCAGATGAGGTAACTGAGGCACAGAAAAGTTCAGTGAATTGTCCAAGGTCACACACAGCAGACAAGTGGCAAAGCCAGGATAAGAACCCAGATTCATTCATTCAGTCGCATTTATTGAGCACTCGCTGTGAGTACAGCACCGTACTAAGCACCTACAACAAACACAAGACACATTCCGTGCCCACAACGAAGATCCCCCGACTCCCAGGCCTGTGTCCTTTCCACTAGGCCTCATCGCTTCTCTGATGACAACGGACACTTAAAACTCCGAGCTCAACCATAGGTTCTCTGGTCTCCCCTCCCCAAATTATCGACGTTAGTCACTGAGCGGGTCCTACCGGCGCTTCTCTCCTTAGGCCAGGTAGCGGAACTCCTAGGGAGTCCGAAAAAAAAAAAAAAAAAAAAGAGCCCCCGTCAAAGTCCAGGGAGAGCAGGGCCGACCTGCTATGGGAGGATTGTCCCTTGGATTCTCAAAGCGATTTCCTTGTTAACGCCACGAGGTAAATAGGAACTGCATGGATTTCAAATCGCGGTCATGGGAAAACGACTTCCTCCCCAGGACAGACAATATCAAGGCTGTTTCCTTTGCTTCCCCCCTTGTGTGGAGTTCCAGTGCCTTAAACTGTAGAACAGTTTGGCCAGATTACTTACGAGTTGCAGTAGCTAATGTTTTCTTAGCTTGCTGTTGGGGAAAAGATCGATTGCCTGCCTGCATGGTCTATGTTTCATGGCTCAGGGGTCTGTGCTATAATTTACTCCAAAGGGTGTAAGAATTTCAAAATGTCCCTCAGGTTTATTTTGATTTACAAAATAAATACATAGATCTCTTTCTGTACAACTGATTTATATAAATCAAATTCTTTCAAAGGGGCGGAATACCTAGCTTTCTGTTAATACTTGTTATTACTGTGTAATCTACCCAGAGAAAAACAATTCTGTGAATTCAGATGGCTAGAAAATTTCGAAACTTCAAAAATGCTTGGGAGAGCAAGGAACCTATTTTTCATAAGAAAAAGACATTTTTGAGTTGCACTTTCAATTATTATTATTTATTATGGCCGTTAAACACGTTTTTTGAGAAGGAGCCTGGCCTAGCGAATAGAGCACGGGCCTGAGAGTCTAAATGATCTGGGTTTTAATGCCGGCTCTGCCATTTGTCTGCTTTGACCTAGGGCAAGTCATTTCACTTCTCTTTGCCTCAGTTCCCTCATCTGTTAAATGGGGATGAAGACTGTGAGCCCCACGTGGGAAACTGCATCCAACTGGATAGCTTTTATTACCCTTCTGTTTTAGTACAGCACCTGGCACATAGTGCTTAACAGATAGCATAAAAAAGGCTTCTCCTTCACGATTATCTGCAGAGAGAGAATGGGAGGAGGGAGACTGTGAGCCCGTCACTGGGCAGGGATTGTCTCTATCTGTAGCCGAATTGTCCATTCCAAGCGCTTAGTACAGTGCTCTGCACATAGTAAGTGCTCAATAAATACTATTGAATGAATGAATGAAGGGAGATGCCCCCAGCTCCTAGTGATGATGAAATTGTCTCCCCGTGTGGTTGCAACCAATTGGATCAATGCCTGGACAACCAGCTCTTCCTTATCCCATTTTCTATTTTCAGGCCTTGCCACCATTTTGGTTTTTCCTCTTGTGGTCTACTTCTATTCTGAGTCCCCCAGTTTCTAATTGCTTCCCCATAGGTCAAACTAGGCTAGGTTTATCATGTGAGATATTTGCTTCTTTGGGGCTTGTAAACTTTTCTTCTGTGATTTCCAAGTATGGCCCACCGCCCCAATATCAACCACTGTTTGCCAAACAAGAATGAAAAGCTGTTGAACAGCCAGAGTCGTGTTCTGGCGAACATTACTTCAGGGCTGGTTGGAAGGACTGCTTCACAGAACTTGGTGGTCTTTATATTTTAGTCTTTTAAAGGGCACCCTGACTTTGTGCAGTCAAGGCCCTTTGGCAGTCACATCCTTTATGCGGCCTTCTGTGATTAGCTGAGAAGCCCTGTGGCCTGGTGGAAAAAGCAGGAGCCTGTGAGGTCAGAGGACCGGGGTTCTAATCCTGGCTCTGCCGCATCCCTGCTGCGTATTTTGGGGCAAGTCACTTCCCTGTGCCTCAGTTTCCTCTTCTGTAAAATGGGGATTCAATACCTGTTCTCCCTCCCACTTAAATTATGTACCCTGCGTCAGGTCGGGAAAGTGACCTGATTCCCTCGTATCTGCCCAAATGCTTAGAACAGGGCATGGCACATAGTAAATGCTTAACAAATATCACAGGTAGTAGTATTAATTTCTCACTTCTCCCTCCCACTGACACTTCAGCATCTGTACCTCACCTAAACATTTAGCTACTCACCCTTCCTACCCACCTGAAGGGCTTACGTACATATTTTCTACTGTATTGCTCCTCCTCTTTCTAATGATTTTAATGCCTGTCTTCCTCACAAGATTAGAAATTCCTTGAGGGCAGGGATCATGTCTTCCCTAACTCCAAGAGATTGGTAGTCTAATGGGAGAGATTAGCAGGTGGATTTTTTCTTTACAAAGAGTGAAAGAAAAAGAATAGCTGCAACTAGTATTAACAGAAGTGAGGAAAGGTGACCGAGTGAATCAAAAAATAGCATCCATAAAGTGATATAGACAGAAGTGGTAAGGATGGCCTTTGTCACAACTAGGGCATTTCAATCAAGAAGTACTGGAGAAGGTGGCCTTTCAGGAGGCTTTGAAGTTGGGGAGACCCGTGGTCTCGTTCATTCCCCTAACCCGGAGATGGTCAAGCCTCGTGAATTACGGAGCCACAGATCGAAGACAATATATGACCAAGAGCGACAAATAAGAAATAGATATTTTTACCAGAACGGTGAGCAGGCGTCAAGTGGCGGTGCTGGTAGAAAGGAGGGAAGGGAGAAGGGAAGGCCATGGAAGTGGTGGGCCATGGTGGCTAGCAAGAGAGAGCAGCACTCGCTCCTTTCCCGGCTATTGTTGCCACAAGGGCTGAAGCCGGTATACGCTAAAACCCACCGCGGCAACTAAAGCGCCGGTGGGCCGGCAGCAAAGCAAGTGAGGAAGCCCTTTGTGGGAAAGAAACGTGACTATCAAACTGTTCTATACTACTCTCCCAAAACATTCATATTTATTGAGCACTTACTCCGTGCTGAGCACAGCGTGGCTTAGTGGAAAAGAACCCGGGCTTGGGAGTCAGAGGCCGTGGGTTCTAATCCCAGCTCCGCCACTTGTCTGCCGGGTGACCTTGGGCAAGTCACTTCACTTCTCTGGGCCTCAGTTCCCTCATCTGTAAAAATGGGGGTTAGAAAATGTGAGCCCCACGTGGGACAATCTGATTACCCTGTATCTACCCCAGCACTTAGAACAGTGCTCAGCACATGGTAAGCGCTTCACAAATACCATTATTATTATTATTATTATTATTACTAAGCGCTTAGGAAAGGGCATTAGAGAAAGTAGACAGGATCCCTGCTCTCAAGGAGCTTACGGTCTACCTTGTACAGACCACTGTACTAAGCGCTTAGGAGAGTGCAATAAACAGAACCCTTGCCCTTGAGGAGTTTACCATCTAGTAGGAGGACTATTATGTGGCCTACAAGCCATCATCTTCACCGATACCGTCCTCCCCACCACCAAAACCAAACCAAGCCTAGCTTCTCCTCAGAGCAGAGCACGGTCCAGTGGAGAAAGCATAGGACTGGGAGTCAGAAGAACCTGGGTTCTAATCCCTGTTCTGCCAGTTGTTTACCATGTGACCTTGTGCAAGTCATTTCACTTCTCTGCATCTCCGTTTCGTCAACTGTAAAATGGGGGTATCTGTTCTCCCTCCTCCTCAGACAGTGAGCCCATGCAGGACAGGGGTTGTGTCTGACCTAACGAACTTGTACCTACCCCAGCACGTAAAACAGTGTTTGATTCATAGTAAATACTTAACAAATACCATTAAAAAAAAAAACCCAAAAAGAGCCGGTGGCTTGGGTCAGCCCTGGCGACTTTACTCGTAGCGTGAGAAAAGCCTCAATAGCCGTGGGCACCGACGAAGCAAAAAATCAAGCTGTGAGCTGAATCCTGACCTGGATCATGGGAAAGCCACCCGTGAGCTGACCTTCTGACGGGACCTCTCCTCCAAAAAACGAGAATCCGTGGGGAATCGAGCACAGCTAAAATCTGTGGTCACTCTGGGCATCCCAGAACCCACTAACCTCTGGCCAAGGGTCAGAGATTCACAAATATCTTTTAAGAGAGTCGTCACAGCCAGACCAATAATGTAATATCATTCTCCCTACAGCCCTAGACTAAAAATTGATTAAAATGTTTTGCATTCCTGGAAAATCCATTAAATTCCCCCACTTCTTCTTATTTTGGTGTCCAGAAAGTCCTAGATTGTTTTCTCTTTGCACGGAGGGTGCAGCTGAGACATAATGAAGAAATTTTTCAAAATGACAAATTGATCTGGGCATCCCTGGATGCAGCTTGAACTACTCTGGGCCAAGTTTCCTAGCGGATGAAATTTTTCCTTTTGGGTGCTATTAGAGCAAAACTTTCTCCAGTGAAACAGTGGTGGGTGATTCTCTTCTTTCCCATTAACAGCTAAAATTATCCCCTTGGTTCCAGAACTATTTGTGATCAAAATCTAGGTAGGGAATAAGAATTCTCATAAAACACACTCGGAATAGAATGATCCCTTCTGGCTTTATCCAATATGACTTTGAATTGCCCGATAATAAAAGCCACGAGTCTCAAAACCTAACTTTCTATCTTCCTGCTCAAATAAATGTGATTTCAAAAAGAAGAAACATGGGAGGGAAGGATTAGAAATGGTTTTCTTTACTTGTTCTTTTCTTGCTTTTTTATGATTGTTTTCCGAATTTGGTTCGAGGTAGGGTTTCCCCCCGTTCTTCCCCCGACCGAAAGGATAATAGAGAAGAGATTCTGTTCGGTTCTTCCTTCGAGACTATTTCTGCATTCCTCTGAGCTAGCCAGCCTGAGTGAAACTAGACTTGCTGATGAAGGTTAGCGCTGGGCACAAATTATGCTCTCAAATAGCATTGATTGAGTGAGCGATTGACCGACAATGCCAAGAAATCTGCCAGGTACCTGTTCTCCGACTGCTTAATGAAGGATAAGAGAAGTGCCAAAGGGGAAACTGTGTAATTGTACATTTAAAAGGTATGTGGTTCTGAAGGTGCATCTCCCCGCTTCTAGACTGTGAGCCCATTGTTGGGTAGTGATTGTGTCTATTTGTTGCCGAACTGTACTTTCCAAGCGCTGCGTATAGTGCTCTGCACTAAGTGCTCAATAAATACGATTGAATGAGTGAAGAATTATGTCGAACAAATCTCCAGCCTTGGAGGGTTTCAGGCCTGCACCTTCAAATTACCGGCCCTGACCTAGGAAGTGAAGTGACTTGCCCAAGGTCACACAGAAAGCAACTGGCAGAGGCGGGATTAGAACCCAGGTCCTCTGACTCCCAGGCCTGTGCTCTTTCCGCGCTGCTGCTCTGAGGGAGAAGCCGGGCTTCCCAGGTTGGCCCGGTTCTGGTGCGGGGGAGAGAGGACGCAGGTGACGGCTTGTAGGCCTCACGCTGGTCTTCCCGTTCAATTGGAAACTCCTCAAGGGCAAGGTAGGGCTGGGTGACTGTGTTTGTGGGTATGGATTGGGTGAAGGGGAAACTTAGAGGAGACGGGGAGGGCCCAGAGGTAGAGAAACCTAGAGTTCCCTGATCACCAGATAGAGTCATCAGAGATGGTCAACATATCCATGTTGCTTCCAGTGAGGGTAGGCTGAATTTTCCTTATCGTGTGTGGAATCGCTGTGATTCAGTAGACATACATCTGTGCAGCTTTACTGCTCATCTGTAATTGATGGAGTGCATGAATGTGGGTAATTTGGGCCAAAGTAGAATATCCACTTTTGATTCAGGAACCATCCTCTTTGTTCCTAAGAGAAAATGAGTTCTGCTTAGGATTTTCACGGCATTCCAGGCACTGTACTAAGCGCTGGGGTAGATACAAGTTAATCAGGTTGGACCCGCTCCCAGTCCCACACAGGGCTTGCGATTTGAATCCCTGCTTTACAGATGCGGTAGCAGGCAGAGAGAAGTGAAGCAACTCGTCCAAATTCAGATAGCAGACAAGTGGCGGAGCCAGGATTAAAACCCAGGCCCGTGCCTTATCCACTAGGCCTTGCTGCTTCTGTGCCATTATAATGTTGGTATTTGTTAAGCGCTTACTGTGTGCCGAGCACTGTTCTAAGCGCTGGGGGAGATACAGGGTCATCAGGTCGTCCCACGTGAGGCTCACAGTTAATCCCCATTTTACAGATGAGGTCACAGAGGCACAGAGAAGTGAAGTGACTCGCCCACAGTCACACAGCTGACAAGCGGCCGAGCCGGGAGTCGAACCCATGACCCCTGACTCCGAAGCCCAGGCTCTTTCCGCTGAGCCACGCTGCTGACTGGGACCAGTTGTGTTATTAGGCCAGGGACTGTTTCTGTTACTTGGATAATTGCACAAACTTTTCCTCACTGTACACACTAAGGAAATGCCACGGGATATTCTAGACACCACCTGTATCACTACCTTCAAGGAGAAAGCAAGAAAGCTGACTGCCAAAGCTCTATGGTGTCTCACAATTTCATCTTGGCGAGGTTCTACCAAGTCCAGGCTAGAAAAATATCCATTCTTCCAGCTTCCACACTTGCAACGTTTCTTTGAGTTCCAGGGACAGCCAGCAGACATGAACTTCGCTTGGAGGTCAATTTCTGGAAAAGTACAGCGACAGATATCAAGGTTTTTTATTCGGTCTTCAGCTCTCATGGTTATTATTCCAGTTTATTCATTCATTTGTTATTTATTGAGTGCTTCCTGTGTGCAGAGCACCATACTAAGCGCTTGGAATGTACAACTGGGCAACAGGTAGAGACCGTGAGCCCAAGTCACTTAAGTTCTCTGGGCCTCAGGGACCTCATCTGTAAAATGGGGATTAACTGTGAGCCTCACGTGGGACAACCTGAATACCCTGTATCTACCCCAGCGCTTAGAACAGTCCTCTGCACCTAGTAAGCGCTTAACAAATACCAACATTATTGCTAACAATGGACTCACAGTCTAAAAGGGGGAGGCGGACAGCAAAACAAAACAAGTAGGCATCGATACCATCAAGGTAAATGGAACCATAGATATATATACACGTCATTAATAAAATAGAGTAATAAATAATGTATACAAATATACGCAAGTACTGTGGGGCGGGGAAGGGGGTAGAGCAGAGGGAGGGAGTAGGGGGGATGGGGCAGAGAGGAGGGGCAGAGGGAACGGGAGGGCTCAGTCTGGGAAGGCCTCTTGGAGGAGGTGAGCTCTCAGCAGGGCTTTGAAGAGGGGAAGAGAGTTAGTTTGGCGGAGGTGAGGGAGGGAATTTCAGATCAGCGGCAGGACCTGGGCCAGGGGTCGAGGGCGGGACAGGCGAGAAGGAGGCACCGTAAGGAGGTGAGCGGCAGAGGAGTGGAATGTACGGGGTAGTCTGTAGAAGGAGAGAAAGGAGGTGAGGTAGGAGGGGGCAAGGTGATGGAGAGTTTTGAAGCCAAGAGTGAGGGGTTTTTCTTCATGCAAAGGTTGATAGGCAACCACTGGAGGCTTTTGAGGAGGGCAGTGACAGTGACAGGAGAGCGTTTCCGTAGAAAAATAATCCAGGCAGCAGAGTGGAGTATAGACTGGAGCGGGGAGAGACGGGAGGATGGGAGATCAGAGAGGAGGCTGATGCAATAATCCAGGTGGGATATTATGAGAGCTTATAACAGCAAGGTAGCAATTTGGATGGAGCGGAAAGGGCGGATCTTGGCCAAGTTCAGTTGCTGGGAAAAGTTTAGGAAGCTTGCCGAAGCTCCATCTCGGCTTTATGGTGGCTCGGGGACTGTGTCCAGCCCGATTTGCTTGTATCCACCCCAGCACTTCGAACAGTGCCTAGCACATAATAAGCGCTCAAAAAATATTATCATTAAGAAACGCCATAAAGAAAAAGTGATGTCGAGGGGCAGCGGGGTTCTCCGGTCCCGTTGGAAGCTCTCTTCTGAAGCCGAGCAGCGTACAAGCTGCGCTGTGGCATTAATAGAAACATCATTACCCAGCCCCACGGCCAGGAAACCTGAGCTCCTTGTACAATATGAAACGTATCCTCTCCCCCCACTCCCACCCCCTTCCCGGCTTCGTGAGTGCCTAGCGGGGGCTTCGAAACATAAAACCACAAACAGTTACAAATGAGACCTACAGGGCCACTCGATTGAAACCAGATTTGCAGGGGTCTCTCCGTGGCCACCTTGTGCCACCTTGACACCTCTCTCCCCACCAAAATGGGAGAGATTCTCCTCTCCCGCCCTGGCCGGGGCCCCTCCCCGCCCTCTCGGGAGTAAGAAAGGAAGAAATTGCTCAGCGGAAAGAAGCGCAGGACATCCCTGCATCTGAAGGGAGCAGCTGGTTCTGCTCCTGAAGAACGGGGTGGACTCTGGGAGCTGGGAGGACCTGCATCTGTAGTCCCCTCTCCCCTGCCCTTTTACAAAGCCGCCCCCCGATAGGCAGTCAGAAGGGTAGAAAATGTGTCTTCCAACTCCGTTGTGCCCTCCCAAGTGCTTAGTACAGTGCTGTGCACATGATAACCCTTCAAGAAATACATCTGAGGGATAATGTCCCGCCTACCTTTTGCTCCCTCCCGTTTCCAATGCCCTGGCCCACATTCCTTCCCACCTTCAAAGCCTCCTGAGGTCCCACCTCTTCTGCCAGCGTCCGTTGACTCATTTCCATCCTCCTCGATTGTATCAACCCAACAGGTGCCCTGAGCATTCATGTATGCCTCCATTTCTGCCCTCCGGCAATTTATTAATTTACAGAATTTGCCTTTCCACAGTCTGGCTGTTACTAATAATAACGCTGGTATTTGTTAAGCGCTTACTATGTGCGGAGCACTGTTCCAAGCGCTGAGGTAGATACAGGGTAATCAAGTTGTCCCTCGTGAGGCTCACAGTTAATTCCCATTTTACGGATGAGGGAACTGAGGCCCAGAGAAGTTGAGTGACTTGCCCACAGTCACATAGCCGACAAGTGGCGGAGCCGGGACTCGAACCCATGACCTCCGACTCCCCCTAGTTGTCTCCATGTTTTTCCTCCTCTCTTTTTTTTAACAGTATTTATTAAGCACTTACTCTGTGCCAAGCACTGTACCAAACGCTAGGATAATCAGGTTGGATGCACTCCCTGACCACCATGGGGCTCACAGTCTTAATCCCCATTTTACAAATGAGGTAATTGAGGCCCAGAGAAGTGAAGTGATCTGCCCAAGACCATGCGGCAGACAAATGGAAGAGCATAGATTAGAACCCAGGTCCCAGGCCCATGCTTCTCCCACTAGACTTTGCTGCTTTTCCTCTCACCACTGGATGTATACATTCAATGTCAACCTGTCTCCCCCATTAACTCCTAGAAGACAGGGATCGTGTCTTTTACTTTTTTGTGTTAGGGCTAGGCTGGATCAGAGTGGGAGCACCTTGGGGGCAAAATAACTTGACCTGACTCTGCTCCTGGTAGCTTCTCCCCTGGGTAATGCTTTCTTAGGATTTCCGGTCCTTCCACTTAATTAATTAGGGCTGCCCTTCATTTCAGTGCCTTGTCTGTGTCCCCGGAAAGTGTTGTCAGAGTGGGGAGGACACGTAATCGTCCGATATTTGAGTGCCGCTGAGCCCACCCTTCCTTGAGGTGGCTGTCTAGAGCCTGTAGTGTAGCCTCCAGATTTTCCCAAACTGAAGCACCCTTGGGAAATGGAAATTCCGATGTTGGACTTGAATGGGACTGACCCGGCGCATCGGACCTGGCGAATCCACAGTAGAGCTGGCCACGCTGGTTGTTTGATTTCCTCGCCTCCTGCAGCGTGAGTGACAGTTAACTTCCATACCATCTTATACCAAAATTACTGGGACATGGGGGAAGAAAGATCTGACCCCCGAGCCCTGCGTGGGCTCATCCTCATTTTCTCTAGAGAGAAGATTCGAAGTTTTGGTGTGACCGGGAGATGGGTAAGGTTCCGGCATGTGAGGGATCCCGGTCTCGTATTGCAACAGCCAGCCGCATGGCCTACTGGAAAGAGCACAGGCCTGGGAGTCAGAGGACCTGGGTTCCAATTCCGGCTCCCCCGCTCTTCTGCTGCGTGACCTTGAACAAGTCACGTAACTTCTCTATGCCTCAGTTTCTTTCATTATAAAATGGAGATTCAATACCTGTTCTCCCTTTTACTGTGAGTCCCATGTGGGACAAGGACTGTGTCCAACCTGGTTGATATAGTAGGATTAGTTATGATATCTATTAAGCACTTACTGTATACATCCTGTCTCCCCATACTTAAATCCAAACTTCACTCTGCTGCCTGGGTCATTTTTCTACAGAAACGTTCAGTCAGTGTTTCTCCACTCCTCAAAATCGACGGTTTCTTATCCATCTCTGCGTAAAAGGGAAACTCCTTACCGTCGGCTTCACAGCCCTCAGTCACCTCGCCCCCTCCTACTTAACTTCGCTGCTCTCCTACTACAAGCCAGCCCGAACACTTCACCTCTCTAATGCCAGCCTACGCACTGTACTTTGATCTCGTCTATCTTGCCGCTAACCTCTTACCCACGTCTGCCTATGGCCTCGAGTCTCCTCCTTCGTATCCGACAGACAATTACCCTCCCCACCTTCGAAGTCTTATTGAAGGCACATCTCCTCCAAGAGGCCTTTCCCGGCTAAGCCCTCATTTCCTCTTCTCCCACTCCCTTGTGTGTCACCCTTGAACTTGGATTTGCTCCTTCTATCCACCCCTCCCTCAGCCCCAAACCACTTACGTTCTTATCCGTAATTTATTTATGGCAGTGACTGTATCCCCCGCTAGACTATAAACCTGTGGTGGGCAGGGGATGCTACCAACTCTGCTATATTGTACTGTCCCAAGCACTTAGTACAGTGCTCTGAGCACAGTAAATGCTCAATAACTACCATTAATTGATAGAGCACTGTACTGAGTGCTGGGGAAGAACATACACAGTCAATTTGTACCCACCCCCAGTGCTTGGCACGAAGTAAGTGCTTAACAAATACCGTTACAAAAAAGGAAAAAACAAAACAAGGGAGCACAAGAAATCTAACTCAATTCCTAGGCCCTGAGCCCCAGCGTCGGTGAGACAGTAAAGAGTTTGGGAATACAAACTTGAGTTCATTATTTTGATCTCGTTTCACCGCGAACGATCAAAGCCAATGGATGAAGCGCGATCAGACCAAATAGGTCGAAGTTCAGAGCTCTCTCCGTGCTCCCCGCCTCACCCCCCACCCGGCAGTCTCGTCGTCATCATCGGGTAGAGAGTTGATTCATCTCTTTCTCTACCTTCCTGGGAGTCAGAAGGCCCTGGGTGCTAATCCCGGCTCTGCCGCTGGTCTTCTGTGAGACCTTGGGTAAGTCACTTCACTTCTCTGGGCCTCAGTTATCTCATCGGTAAAATGGGGATTAAGGGTTTGAGCCCCCTGTGGGACAGGGACGGTGTCCAACGTGATTAGTTTGTAACTACCTCAGCGCTTAGAGTGCCTGGCACCTAGTAAGTGCTTATCAAATACCATAAAAAAACTGGGTTTGAGTTGGGTTTTCAAGGCTCTGCATGGGAGGGGAAGAGGTGATCCTGTGGCAGGCCAAGATTGACAGGCAGCTCTGCATAGCTTCGGGGAGCGAATCTTCCTTCTCGTGACCTCCTGGGAGACGCCGGGCTCTTCCCCTCTCGGCGCTCTCCGAAATTTGCCTGATCCCGTTCGGGTGTCAAACCATCACCCCGCCTGTTGACAAACAGGGCATGACCGATCCGATGACGCTCCTTCTGCAGAGTTCCGCACCGGCGGCAGAATTTTTCTTTGCTTCTGTATAGTTCCGGGGTATTTTTGTTGTTGGTTTGTGGTTTTTTGTTTTTATCTTCCTCCTTATTACTAAACAACCAACGAGAACCAAGTTGTAGCGGTCAATTCCAGAGTTCGTCCGAAACTCTCCTCTCTGACCGTTGACCCTGAAGATACCCGGAGAGAAGCGAAACGTGAGCCGGCGTCGGTCCGATGAGCGAATGGATCCCAGGCACCCCACGTGCTCGGTTTCCTGGGGAGAGTTAAGTGATGTCAGCGCGGCAAAGCAGAGCAGTATTTGACCCTGAAACTGCTCTGTAGATGAGCAGCTGTTTTCCTCTCTTTAGCATTCCTTGAAGAAGGTGGGCCAACCAAATATCAGATCCTTCATTGTGTCTCCCCTAGAGTCATCGGTTGGAATCCTTAATCGGCGATTGCCACCCGCTCGGCTCTTTGCGGATCAATCAGCCGGTGGTGCTTATTGGGCGCTTATGATGTGCAGAGCACTGTACCGAGTGCTTGGGGGAGTACGATCTGCAGAAACTCCATCAGTTGTATTTATTGAGCACTTACTGCGTGCAGACCACTGTCCTGAATGCTTAGATGCGTAGAAGCAGCGTGGTCCAGTGGATACAGCATGGGCCTCAGAGTCAGAAGGACCTGGATTCTACTCCTGGCTCCACCACTTCTCAGCTGTGTGACCTTGGACAAGTCACTTCACTGCTTTGTGCCTCAGTTACCTCATCTGTAAAGTGGGGATTCAGATTGTGAGCCCCATGTGGGACAGGGGCTGTGTCGAATGCGATTTGCTTGTGATAATAATAATGATGGTATTTGTTAAGCGCTTACTATGTGCCAAGCACTGTTCTAAGCACTGGGGTAGATACAAGGTATTCAGGTGGGGCTCACAGTCTTAATCCCCATTTTACAGATGAGGTAACTGAGGCACAGTGAAGTGACTTGCCCAGAGTCACACAGCTGACGAATGGCGGAGCTGGGAGTGGAACCCGTGACCTTTGGCTCCCGAGCCCGTGCTCTTTCCACTAAGCCACAGTCCTACCCCAGTATCCACCCAGTATCCACCCCAGTGCTTTGAACAGTGTTTGGCACAAAGTAAGTGCTTAACAAATGCCACAGTTATTATCTTTATGATCATTTCACCCTCAGTGGGTGATTTTGACACACGTAGTGAGGAGCGGGGTTTGAGCAGCCTGTCTTTTTTTTTTTAGGATGCTTTTAGGTCCCATGAGAATTCACAGAAGCAACTCTCCTTCTCTCCTCCACACTTCCCCTTCCCCCCACTTCCCTCCTGCCGGGTGGACCAGGCTATCGGTAATGGGATCCGAACTCTCTCTTGGTCACCTGTTTAAATAGAGCGGATCCTGTCAGGTGGGGGTTGGTGAAGGGAGTTCTGAAGGGAGCATCTGGTCTCCGTCTTTTCTCCCAGAGGCCCCCGTGTCATGGGCCGAAGCCGGCCTTCGTGGGAGCCGCCAGGGTTGTTGGACATAGAGCCTCAGTTATCCAAGTTAGTTACTGCCAGCCTGGGACTGGAACGAAGCAGCATTGCCTACTGGGAAGAGCACAGGCCTCGGAGGCGGAGGACCTGGGTTCTAATTCCGGCTCCTCCACTGGTTTGCTGTGTGACCTTGGCATATCAGTTCCCTTCTCTGTGCCTCAGTTACCCATCTGCAAAATGGGGATTAAAACTGTGAGCCCCATGTGGGATGGGGATTGGGCCCAACCTGATTAGACTGTATCTACCTCAGAGCCTAGTACGGTGCCTGGCACCTAATAAACCCTTACAAACCATAAAAAAAAAAAAAAAAGAAATCGGGCTGCGGACCAATAAGGTTCGTATTTGAACACTGCGGTGCTGTTTTCCTTCGGTATAGATGAGCACTCTGCTGTCATTCATTCAGTCGTATTTATTGAGCGCTTACTGTGTGCAAAGCACCGTATTAAGCTCTTGGGAGAGTACAGTACTACAACAGACACATTCCTGCCCACAGCGAGCTCTCAGAAACAGATTCTTCAGGTGATTGGGTTGTGATTCCCTTTAGACCGTTGGTTCGCTGTGGGCAGAAAACGGGACTACCGACTCCGTCGCGTTCTCCCAAGTGCTTAGTACAGTGCTCAGTGCCCAGTAAGGATTCAATAAATACCACTGATTGACTGGGTGAAAATTTCGAGGTGGCTGACGACCTAAACACCAGTCTGGCTGATGGATCAAAGGGGTATTCGCGAAACTGAATGGCCTCTTTCTACTACGGCCCTCCGGTCACAGGGGGTCCGAGCTCTGTTGATTTCTCAGATTTAAGGAAGGGATCCACGGGTGATTTCGCCTGCCCTCATTCCCTTGCTGCGGCAGAGAGGGTACTTCCAGCTTTAGTCAAACTCACTTTATTCGTGACCCCTCCGCATCTGCCTCCACGTGGCCTTTTTCTGACCCCCTGGATGAGGGGCACTGTGGATCGGAATCCTGAATCTGAATTATTTGGATCTCTACTTGTACTGCCCATTCAAGCTATGCTACTTATTATTGAGTCCTTATTGGGCGAAAAACACCGTTCTAAGTGCTGGGGAGAGTAAACTCCCCCTCCAGACTGTAAGCTCCTCCATAAAATAATAATGATGGTATTTGTTAAGCGCTTACTATATGCCAAGCACTGTTCTAAGAGCTGGGGTAGAGACAAGGTAATCAGATTATCCCACATGGGGCTCACAGTCTTAATCCCCATTTTACAGATGAGGTAACTGAGGCACAGAGAAGTTAAGTGGCTTGCTCAAGGTCATGGAGCAAACAAAACGGTGGAAGCAGGATTAGAACCCATGGCCTCTGACTCCCAAGTCTGTGCTCTTGCCACTGAGCCAAGCTGCTTCTTGACCGTAGGAAGCAGTGTAGACCCGTAAGCTCTTTGTGGCAGGGAGTATGTCTACCAATGCTGTTATATTGTACTTTCCCAAGCACTTAGTGCAGTGTTCTGCACACGGGGCTCAATAAGTACGTTTGATTGATACGGTAATATAAGGAGATGGGATCCTTGCCCTCAAGGAGCTTGCAATCTAGGGTGTGTGTGTCCGTTAAGGGTGGGGGGGAGGGGGGTAATATAAGAACGGAGGATGGTTTCAATCCATCAATGTCTAGGTTATGGGCCTGGCACACTTTTCCATGCGCCACACTCCTCCGTATCCACAGCCACCTGTCCTTCGTAACTGCCACCTTCCAACACGCGCATCGAAAACATCTCAGCAAGGTTTTATTGCCTCTTCTTCCGCCTTCCGCTCCCAGTTCCTCCTCTCCCTCCTCCTCCAGCAGGAATGGTGGAGGCTTGGGAGAGTGGATGGGGGAAGGAAATAAATGAGTGGATCAATCAGTCGTAAGTTAGATCTTATTTCTCTTCCTTTCTTGGTGCCCACAACTCTTTCCCTTCCCTTCAGAGTGGGGGTACCCGGAGCTCCCAGAAGGAGATCAGCTCTGCCCCTGACCAGTTTTGCAATCAAAGAAGGAAGGGAGGGGAAAAACAATATACAAAAGGAAAACACAGGATAGAAAGCAAATGAAGCCAGCAGTTCCTGCTGGGGTCATAAAGCTCCTACTTCCTTTACCAACTAACAATAAACAGAGTCAATCACTAATCAGTAAACATTCCAAGCCACAGTGCGAGCTGGGGATTTTGTGTTCCAAAGCACCAGATTGATGCCTGCTTCATACCTCCTCCCATCCCCCCACCCCTAATGAGAAGCCTAGGAAAGAAATCCAGCTAAGGCCCTGGAAAGCCATGGATCATTGCTGTTGCGTAGGGAAGGTCCTCACGGTGGGTGGGGCTTCGAACGGAGCAAGCGCCCTTTGGAAAAGGGCCCGCGGGATATGCCAACCTTGGCTTCCTGCGGGCTGTCGAGGGAGCTTGGGCATACCCCACGGGGAAGCAGCATGGAGCCGGAGGATGTGGGTTCCAGTCCCAGATCGACCGCATGTCTGCTGTGTGACCTTGGGCTGGTCACTTTACTTCTCTGTGCCTCAATCAACCGCATCTATAAAAGGGGATTGAGACTGTGAGACCCATTCGGGGCAGGGATTGTGTCCCACTTGACTATCTCGTATCTACCCCGGTGCTTAGACACCGGCACAGTGTAAGCACTTAACAAATATCACAATTATTATTAAGGGAGGCAATATCAACAATAATAACAGCGCCGACCTGTCTCCCAGAGGCCTCACGCTTCAGATTCATCTTCAATCCATCAGTGGTACGTACTAAACGCTTACTGTGTGCGGAGCACTGGACGAAACGCTTGGGAGGGTGCGATATGCCGGAGTTGGTTGACACGTTGCCGGCTCACAACGCATCCCCTTGGGGTCCTGGATTTTTCTGCCACTTCTTATCCCAAGTACAAAAGGACCTAAGAGGAGGCAGGAGTCGGTTGTCCCTCGCAAGCCAAGTGGAACGCACACCCGTGGATGCACAACACAGCCCTATTGATTGCAGAGTCTCAGAAGGCACCTAAGACCTCTGAATATATAGGGTGTTGGCTGTCGGAGGGTTTCGGTGGGAAGCCTTTGAAAGGTTACCCCGTGGACTCCCCGGCCGAGGAGTGCCAAAAAGAGGCCAGTCTGCAGAAACGGCAGTCGCTGAAGCGCGCCCTCCCCATTACCAGCCGACGTGGTAATATGCAAGCTAAACTTCGCACCTCGATGCGTTCGGCTCGTCTCCGGTCGGCCGGCCATGGCCGAGATCCCGGATCAGGAGACGCAGCGTGGCCTGGTGGATAGAGCCATGGGCCTGGGAGTCGGAAGGACCTGGGTTCTAATTCCGGCTCTTCCACTCGTCTGTTGCGTGACCTTGGGCAAGTTACTTGACTTCTCTATGCCTCAATTCCCTCATCCGTAAAAATGGGGATTAAGACTGTGAGCCCCGTGTGGGTCAGGGACGGTCTCCCACCTGATTTGCTTGTACCCATCCCGGCCCTTAGTTCAATGCCTGGCCTATAGTAAGCACAACAGTGCTTGGCACCCAGTAAGTGCTTAATAAGTGACATAGAAAGTGCTGTTATTATCATTATTGCTATTCTTTGTTAGCCATAGGAGGGGGGAACCAGGCTCAAGGCAGAGTGTCAGCTTCAGTAGCCCAGCATCCCAGACAAGATTTCTTAAGAGCCCAAGACCTTTTTCACATAGAGTGAACTCAGAGCAATATTTTCAGTAGCCTCAGAGGTCTGTTAGTCAATCAGCAGTATTTATTGAGTGCTTACTGTGAGCAGAGCACTGTTCTAAGCCCTTGAGAGCATACAGTAGAGTTAGTAGATATGAGCCCCGCCCTCAAGGTGCTTACATACTAGCCAGGGAGGAGGACTGGGGCACAGGTAGTTGGTAAGTCACAATTGGTCAGAGTTAATTGAGAGGACATTTCTTCAGTCAGTCAATCAATGATATTTCCTGGGGGCTTACTATGTGCACAGTACTGTACTAAGTGCTTGGCAGAGTACAACACAAGAGAATTAGCTGCCGCGTTCCCTGCCCATAACGAGTTTACATTCTAGAGGACTTGGTCTTTCATCTTTAGTTGAAACTTCATCTGAACCCATTCCTAGTGACATCTCCAGGTTTTGAAATTCCAGATAGATTCAGCTGGTGAGAGTGGAAGCAACCAACTTACAACACTCCATATGATGATGATGATATTGTCAAGTGTCAAACACTGTTCTAAGCAATGGGGTAGAGACAAGCTAATCGGGATGTACACAATCCCTTGTCCCACACAGGGCTCACGGTCTCAAGCCCCATTTTACAGATGAGGTAACTGAAGCACAGGGAAGTGACTTGCCCGAGGTCACATAGCTGACCAGTGACAGAGCTGGAATTAGAACCCAGGTCCTTCTGATGCCCAGGCATATGCTCTATCCACTATCATAAAAAATGTATGATTTATTCCTTATCCTTGCCATCTTGAAAGGGACAGCCCCATTCCACCTTTTCGCCCCTCGCCTGAAAGCTGATTTTCTGATTCACGTGCCAGGTGTCTAGAAGAAATCCTCACAGTGCACATCTTATGAAAATGTGAATTTGCCACGCCACCCCATCAATCAGTTGATCAATGGTATTTATCCAATGCTTACTGTGTGCACAGCACTGTACTATGTGCTTGGGGGAATATATTACAGCAGAATCTGTAGACACGTTCCCGCTCCACACTGAGCTTACAGTGTATTTATCGCTCTAGACCCAGGTACCACAGAGAGGTAGCTGCCCATTGATGCCATCTGAGAATATCATATATTGAGATGCGTGTGATGTCATACTAGTTGTGCTTGGCACCCAGCAGAGCAGGATAATGTCATATGAGTCATTTTATGGAAATATACCGTAAAGCAGCATGGCCTAGTGGAAAGAAGTTGGGCCTGGGAGTCAGAGGATCTAGGGTCCAGTCCCAGCTCCGCCAATTGCTTGCAGTGTGACCTTGAGCAAGTGACTTAATTTCTCTGTGCCTCAGTTTCCTCAACTGTAAAATGGAGCTTAAATACCTGTTCGGTCTCCTTCTTAGACGGAGAGCCCCAGGTGGGACAGGGATGGCATCTAACCTGATTAATTTGTATTTATCCAGCGCTTAGAGCAGTGCTTTACACGTAGTAAGCACTTAACAGATATCATAATTATAATAATAGCGTGTTGAATTTGCCTGAAATCAAGAGCGTTTTGAGGGGAAAACCCCTGACCACCTTACCCTCCCATTTGCTCCAAGTAAACAGAAGCCTTGCGTCCAAACTTAGAAACTCGGTGAGAAGACCTGAGGCAGAGCATTGAAAATCCAAATCCAGGACTGTAAGCTGGCCAGTACTGTCTGAATCCATCCTGGCCATAGGTCCGACCAACTGAATACTGGACGGTCTGGTATAGGACCCCATGACCGAATGCCCCTAAAGACCGGTGGTTCTCAAGTGAGGGGGGAAAAGGCTTAGCTCTGAAAACTGAAACTAGAAATAGATTGCAGTGGGACCAGGAAGTCCGGTGTCTGGCTGTGAATTTAGCATGCAGGAGACAACCGCGTGGTATTGTGCAAAAAGAAAGGAATCAACATGAGCACTGCAATATAAAAGTAGTTCTGATATTCCAATGACTCTTAAAATGTCTGTGAAATTCCCGAGACCTTACAAGCCTGACTCCCTACTTCCTATTCTTCGAAAGATCCAAATTCAGAAAATGTATTTTCTAAGCGCACAACTATTCCTTTTTGGTTTTTTTCTTCTTTTAAGGTACTTGTTAAGCATTTACTACCTGTCAGGCACTGGACTAAGTGCTGGGATAGAGACAACCTAATCAGGTTGGACACAGTCCGTGGCTCAGTGGAGCTCACAGAGAGGTAACGGAAGCATAGGGAAGTTAAATGACTTGCCCAAGGTTACACAGCAGACAAGACAGGATTAGAATCCAGTTCCTCTGTCCGCCAAGCCCGTACTATTTCCACTGGGACACACTGCTTCTCATAGGTTACTCTGCTCCTGCTTCTTCTATGCTACTACCTTTTAGGGAAGTCATGGTCTTCCCAAAACCTACAGATTCACTATGCAGATTTAGAAGTTTCCTCCTTCGATGAATGGAAGTCTTTTGGGTCATTGATTCTACTTTCTTAAAGATACTAAGTCATCACTTTCAAATTCAAATTTAATCGAGGTCCATTCTAGAGTATCTCGTCACTCCTTTCATTTGTGAACTTTTCCTGTCCTGTCTATATGGGAACTGATGTAGTCAGTGTGTGGTCAATAGAACAGTGTTTATTTGTCTTGGAAATGTTTTAATGATATTTTTGCCTCTGTCCATAATTTTTGATTTATAATGTCTGACATTCAATGTTACATTCCCAAAGCATATATGCTCAGTTGATTTTACATGGTGAATGGCAAGTATTCTAAATATACAGTGAAGCCAGCACTGTGTGTGCTCTTTTTTCCCCACTAGTAGCATTTTTTTTTCTCTTTTTCAGTGCCTATGTTAACAGGTACCTAATACAGTTTTCTTGCCTGCTTGATGATTTGTACCCAATCATGTAATATCGGGGACCTTAATTGCCCTATTATTGTAAACAATCACAAAATGCAAACAAATTGCCCTGACATTTTAACATGCTGTCACTTTAAAATACTCCATGAGGTGTGAACAGAGCACAGGGCACTTTAAGCAGGTGTGTCTAATTTTTGGCTTGTTTCTTTGAAATAGCCACGCTGTAGCTGGGGAAGTCTGTGAGGCTGAGGAGAGGTGTTTGGATTTGGGGGTGCGTTAATCCACCGTTCCCTGTTACTGGCTGGCTAATGCAAATTGGATGGCGTGATTGATTCTTTTCACAAGAAATGCTTTTATGTCAGCTTGAAGTTCAGCCTCTCTGGCTTTGTTTTGATTTGTTTTGGGTTATGCTTTATTCCTCAGAAGTGTCTACTCTCTGGGCATCCAGAGAGGGGTCAAAGTCTCCATTCGTTTAGACCGGCCAAGAGTGTTTCTAACCTTCTGCATTTGAGCTTAAGTCTGAGGCTGCAAGAACAACTTGGGCCGGGGGGGAGCCGGGCATGGGGGAGACAGAACAATTTCATTATGAAAAAACGTGCAACTATTTTTCATTAAATCTTCAAAATGTTTAATATGTTTGGTAGTGTTCCAGAGTAGCGTGTTCATTATTTAGGAATTAAGGAAACCTCCTTAAAGGAGTAGATGTGTCCCAGGGAAAACACTTTATTTTTGGACGTGTTTGTCAAAAATTGCTGGCAAGTTAGTTGACCTCAGCGTACAATACAACCCTTTCACTCGGTTCCACGGGACCCCTATTAACAACTCTTACAGGGCCACTAACTACTCATTTTGGAGAAAACACATTAAAATGTATGTTAATAGTAACGAGATTTCAACCGCCAAATGAAACCGTTTTGAAAAATCTACATTCTGTGGCCTAGAAAAGATCGTATTCCTGCCAATAAACCCCTCGTTCTCTGCAAACATCCATGTGAACCCATTTGCCCTCCTAGGGTTTGGGCCCAAAATCTCAGTCATCGTTTGGAGATGATTTTTTTTTAATTTTTTCATCCAGAAAATATTTCATGACCGTGTTTGGTCCTGAAGCTGGATGATGAGAAGCCGTTTTACAAAAACAACATGGGGAATAGTGCAGGATGAATTGCTTCTTAAACCCACGCCAGCTGATGACCGAAAATCAGGTCGTCAATTTGTTAGCGGGACTGCAGTGAGGGGCCAGGAATTTTGATCAATTTGCTCAGAATTGCCTCCAGCTGTGTTGATTTCCTTCCTTGGTTGAACAGAAGCTGACCAAAGTTGCCTTTAATGGTTTGCCCCTTTTATCCTAGGTCACTGAAATAAACCGGGCCCTATAGCTCGCTCTTTCGTAGACTATTTTGGAGAAAACAGTATCGGAGATTTTGCGGCACCTATCATTGGTGGTGGCCAGTGTTCTAAAAGCAAAACATGACCATCTAGCCAAAGTTCTCCAACAATGTGGGCCTGTCTCTAGACTGTGAGCTCATCGTGGGCAGGAATGTGTCTTTCTTGTTATATTGTACTCGCCCAAGCACTTTGTATAGCGCCCTACAGACAGTAAGCACTCAATCAGTCGATCGTATTTATTGAGTGCTTACTGTGTGCAGAATACTGTACTAAGCACTTGGAAGAGACCGTTGCAATATAACAGACACATTTCCTGCCCCAAATGAGCTTTCAGGCTAGAGGATGAATGAATGGGATTGATTGATCGATCCATTGATTGATTTGAGCCACTTATCAGCAATTCAGAGTAATATGGATGGATAGGGACCTGTTAATTCACAGGCAGAACTGGACAGTGCAAAGGTTACGATCTTAATGGGCGAGAACGGCAACCGCATGTAGGTAGATATGGAAATTTAAGGGTCTGTGTGATCGGGCAAAAAAAGGTGCTGTAGACATTCCCTGCCCCACCAAACTCAAACCTGACTCACCAGAGACCCGTGCTTGACGAACGTTGCCCTGAATGAGACCAAGCCCTTTAATCCAGCAAGGATCTATCCTTAAGTACAGACTTTGAACCCGACACGTGTCCAGCTTGGCCTAGAGGATAGAACATGGGCCTGGGAGTCAGAAGGACCTGAGTTCTAATCCCGGATCCACCACTCGTCTGCTCTATGTGACCTTGGGGAAGTCATTTCACTTTTCTGGGTCTCAGTTTCCTCACTGGTAAAATGGGGATTAAGACCGTCAGCCCAATGTAGATAATGGACTGTGTCTGACCTGACTAACTTGTATCTTCCCCAGCGCTTAGTATAGTGCCTGGCTCACAGTAAGTGCTTAACAACAGTACCTGAAGAAAAAAAATTATCTGATCTGTGTGTACCTAACCCAGGGCTCTGCATGTTGCTTGATGCGTAGTCGTCACTTTAAAAATACCACCGTTACTATTTAACCTCTCATCTCCCCACCCTATGCTCCCTACCTGGCTCGTGGCCTAATGGAAAGAGCACAGACCCGGGAGTCAGAAGACCTGGTTTCTAATCCCGACTCAGACACTTGCCTGAGTGGACGTCTCTGATTGGAAGTCCCGTCGTCACCTCAAACTTAATTCACCAGCTTCTGCACTGTTGTATACCGTGTCTAGCCAGCGTCGCCTACGGTCAGTGGCTTTCACCGAGCATTACTTTGTGCACAGAACAGTTGGTAGTCATGATCCCTGTCCTCCGGGAGTTTGTCTAACGAGACTGTGAGAGGATGGCGGGAGAGATTAATTAGACGCCACCACTGCAGCTGAAAAAATTGCAGCAATGTTTTTTGTTTGTTTAGCTTTTGTTTTAAGGTATTTGTTAACCACTTACTATGTGCCAGGCACTCTACTAAGCACTGGGGTAGAAACAAGTTAATCAGGTTAGACACAGTTCATGTGCTTCATGAGGCTCACAGTCTTCATCCCTGTTTTACAGATGAGGTAACTGAGGCATGGAGAAATGAAGTGATTTGCCCAAGGTGACACAGCAGACAAGTGAAAGAGCTGGTTTTGAATTCAGATCCTTCTGACTCCCAGGCCCGTGTTCTATCCACTAGGCTACAGTGCTTCTCGCCAATGTCACCAGAGAAATTAAAAACCACCAGAAAAGTTCTCTCTGTTGCAGATTGGAGCAGTATCTGATTTTCCAGGTGGCATAATCTTTACTCCAGTGTCAACTTTTTCTGTCCCTCTTCATCAGAGCCAGAGATATAAAGTAGCAAATATTTAGTCAGGGAAATTTAGAAATCAATGAGTGGACCCATCACTGTGCTATTGCATGCTCAATCAATGAATCATCCATATTTCTTGATTGCTTACTGTGTGCAGAGCTACGTTCAGTTCTAGACTCCAGCTTTCATATCCCCAAAATAAATCAGAAAACATTTCAGGCATTAAATATAAGTCAGTTGTTTCCCTCCAGCGATAAATTAAAAAACAGAGAGATTGTGACCCGTAGTAAATAATTCTGATCCCTGGCAGGCCACCAAGGGAGAAAAGTTTTGCGTGTTCTCCCCATGCCCCGTACGTAAATCTCCATATCCGCGCTTCCACTGAAATCCCACGTCTAGTTTCGCAGAGAGGCTTCGGAGAGCTTAGGCCGTTGCTTTGAGGGTTATCGATGAGGAATGGAGAAAGCCAGTGTTTTTCCTGCAGAGTCGCCACAGTTAAGTGACATTAAAATGGCAAGTGGAGAAAGCCACGTACACACACTCCGCTTGTCTGGAGAAGAGAGCGTGGCCAGGGTGTGGGTAAAGGTGAATGTCTCAGAATGGATATCTTGGTCCCCAGACTGTGATCCACTGATCTCTCATGCCTTTATTTGGAAAAAACCCAAATGCCGAAGCTCCCCTTGCGTGGTGAAAACAAACAATTGTTCTTATGTATTTTGAGGGGAGAGAAAAAAGGAAAACAAGGGAGAGTTTTAAGCTGAGTTTTAAAATCCCTTTAAGGAAAGGATCATAATATAAATCCGCTTGAAAAATACAGATCTATGCAAATATGTTTCTGCTTCATTTTTCAGGCAATTTGAGATCTGACGGGTGCATTTTGGGCAAGGAACTGTGTCTGCTAATCCTGTTGCGTTGTCCTCTCCCAAGCACTTAGAACAGTGCTCTGCCCATAGTAAACACTCAGTAAATACCATTGTATTGTGAAATGTGAAATATTTGGCCTCTCTTCCAGTAATGATAATAATAATGTTGGTATTTGTTAAGCGCTTACCATATGCAGAGCTCTGTTCTAAGCGCTGGGGTAGATAAACAAGGTAATCAGGTTGTCCCCCGTGAGGCTCACAGTTAATCCCCATTTTACAGATGAAGTCACTGAAGCACAGAGAAGTTAAGTGACTTGCCCAAAGTCACACAGCTGATAACTGGCAGAGCGGGGATTGGAACCCACGACCTCTGGCTCCCAAGCCCGGGCTCTTTCCACTGAACCACGCTGCTTCACTTGCCAGTTAACGGCCACCGTTTAAAACAACGAGGTCATTCTCATTTAGAAGCTTACATTTCGAAGGAGATATTAATCACCCTAATGCCATTTTCCGTTAAGTCCTCAATGACCCTTGCATGGTTTTGCTCCCTGAAAGACTCTGGGAAGGAGCTCAGTGGCAGGGATCTCTGCTAGGCTGCGGGATTGGAAGAGGTGGGTCCTGGGGGTGTTGAAAGAAAGCCTTTTGCAGATAACTATTGAAATGGAACACCAAGCCATCACCTAATAAAAACATCTGTTTGTGAGAAATGTTTACTACCCTCTTAAAAGGCTTCCCCTTTAGATTCTAGGGGAGAGAATATCACATTTCACTGAAAATGTGCCTTCCCTTGCTGCTTGCATCTGAGCCCCAGCGACGAGGGAGAGAGCCGGGAAGGCGAGAGTTAACCCCTGGTCAGTCTCTCTCGGTTATAGTTCCTAGTGACTGGCATCCGTTAACTGTTTTCACAGAGAAGCAGTGTGGCCTAGTGGAAAGAGCAAGGACCCGGGAGTCAGAGGCCCTGGATTCTAATCCTCGTTCCACCACTTGTCTGCTGGCTAATCCTGGGCAAATCATGTCACTTCTCTGTGCCTCAATCTGTAATTGTCACTCTGTGGACAGCACTGTACTAAACACTGGAGTTATTTGAGATGATCTCTGTCCTCGAGAAACCTAATAATGATTATTACTGTGGAATAATACTTGTAAACTGCAAAATGGGAATTAAAGACCCGTTCTCCCTCTTACTCAGACTATGGGCCCCAGGCAGGACTGGAACAGTGTCCAACCTGATGAATTTGTATCTACCCCAGTGCTTCGAAAAGTGCTTGTCACATGTAAGCGCTTAAAAAAATGTCATAAAAAACTATACCGGGTTTAGGAAGCAGCGTGGCCTAGAGTAGGGAGCACAGGTCTGGAAGCCCGGAGTGCTGGGTTCTAATTCTGTGTATATACCACTTATCAGCTGTCTGACTTTAGGCAAATCACCTTCTGTGCCTCAGTTCCCTCATCTGTAAAACGGGGATTAAAGTCTGGTTCTCCCTCCCCCTTAGCCCGGGGGCCCAGTGTGGTATAGGGACTCTGTCCAAACTAATCATCCTATATCTTCCACAGTGCTTGGCATATAATAATCACGTAACAAATTCCACAGTAATAATCATTATTAGGTTTCTCGAGGACAGAGATCATCTCAAATAACTCCAGTGTTTAGTACAGTGCTGTCCACAGAGTAAGCACTGAATAAATATTACAGATTGACTGATTTGCATTGTAGAAGAGACATTCAGTCCAGAGAAGTCGACAGTGTTGTAGCTTTTAACATGGAAAATGTCTATTTCCAAGGTGCACACTCCATTAGCTCCTGGGGAAGACTGCCTTGTCTAATCAAAAGAACCTGGGCCTGGGGCAACAAATTGAACTCCAATAAAGCACTTCCCCTGTCCAGGGCTAGTCATTCAAAAGACCAATTTCGGGGGTGTTTTTTAGCTGTATTTTTTAATCGATCAGTTGTATATCCTCAGTGCTTACTGTGGTCAGAGCACTGTACTAAGCACTTGGGAGAGTACAATACAAGAGTTGGCAGACATTTATTAAGCACTTACGATATGCCAGGCACTGTACTAAGCGCTGGGAAAGAGACAACCTAATCGGGTTGGGCACAGTTCGTGTCCCACATGGGGCTCACGCTCTTCTTCACCATTTTACAGATGAGGTGATGGAGGCCCAGAAGAGTTAAGTGGCAGAACCGAGGTTAGAACTCATGTCCTCTGACTCCCAAGCCTGTGCTCTTTCCCCTAAGCCACACTGCTTCCCCAAAAATGGTATTTGAAAAGTGCTTACTATGTGCCAAGCACTGCACTAAGAGCTGGAGTGGTTACAAGCAAATTGGCTTGGACACAGTTCTTATCCCACGTGAGGCTCCCGATCTCAATCCTCATTTTACAGATGAGGAAACTGAGACCCAGAGAAGTGAAGTGACTTGTCCAAGGTCACACGGCAGACAAGTAGCAGAGCCGGCATTAGACCTGTGACCTTCTGACTCTCGGGTCTGTGCACTCTCCACTACGCTATGCTGCTTCTTGACTGCCTGTCTCCCCATTAGATTGTAAATAATAATGGTATTTATTAAGTGCTTACTATGTGCCAAGCACACTGTACTAAACACTGGTGTAGGTTCAAGATAATCAGGTTGGACACAGTCCCATTCCCACACGGGGCTCATATCTAGGTAAGAGGGAGTAAGATTTAATTCCCATTTCAAAGGAGAAGAAACTGAGGCACAGAGAAGTAAAGTAAACTCCTTTAGGGCCATGACTATGACGCCTCCTTCTTCTTCTTTAACTTGGTACTCTCAGGTGCCAGGATCTCACCAATAGTAGCCTCATTCTCCGCAGGAAACAAAGGACAATTGTGTGTGTGTGTGTGTGTGTGTGTGTGTGTGTGTTTGGTGGGTGGGCAGGTATAGGGTTTGGAAATGGCATTTAATATCAGAGTGCAAACACTGCCTGAATGTAAACGCCTTATCCTTTAAAACTCCTCGCTTCAGGATGCAAATGGTTTCCGAAGCTTCAGAGGGAAACATTTGGCAACTTGCACTTTATCTATAAAACTGAATTTATTCTTTTAAGCGACATTCTTTTTTCGGTCTGCATAAGCAAAGATGAAGTCATCATGCAAATCCAGCAAGATAGTGCCTCTGGGGGCATTTTGACAAGTTTGGAGTGCTAGTGAAAATAGCACTGCCTCCGAACAACTTAATCTAGGCGGTCAGCAGGAAACTTCCAGTCCGCGTTAACCTCCACGCAGGGGCCCAAACACTACTTGAAATGGAGAAGATGAGTTCAAATGACCCAGGCAATTGATAACCCAGGGCAGGCTGAGTCTTCGTACATTTATTCGATTGCATTTGTTGAGCACTTACTGCGGGCAAAGCTCGGTACTAAGCACTGGTTGTCTCTAGCGAGCTGCAAGAGTAGAACAGAAGAATGAGAAGCAAATAGGAAAGAGCGTCGGGCTGGGATTTCTGTCTAGGAGCCTGGATTTCCCAGGCAAGTTTAGTAGCTATTCGTGCGTTGTGAAGATCTTATCTCCTGTCCTATTGGTTCGGGGCCACTGGCAACCCCGTGGCAGGTTGAAACGCGGGCAAAGAAAGAGTCATTTGTTAATGTCATGGAAGATGAGCTTGTCCAGAAAGGAAAGTATACGTGCTTTCCAGAGGCACCAGTGTTTCCTTACTAATCCCTGGGCAGGTCCAGTAGTACCTGTGTTGTACCAGGCGATCGCTAGCCTATCAGAAGAGTGAAACGTAACCCTCAGCGGCAAATTAATCCTCAAAGACGTGTATCTGCGTGGTGGAGATATCATAAATCTGGAGAGATTTCGTAACCCCTGACTGGCTCCGTGCAGGGGCGTTAAGCTGGCGCTCGAGCCCCGTGGCACACGTTAGGCCTGTGACTTCGGTTCCGGGAGAAGTGGCCGATGGCAAAGACGAAGAGGCCGATTTCTCCGTTGGAGGCCAAGAGTCCGCGGTAAAGTGCAGACCGGCACTTTAGAAGAAGCGTTTGTGGTCTCGTGGATAGAGCACGGGCCTGGAAGTCAGAGGGACTGGGTTCTAATCCTGGCTCTGCCATAAGTGTGCTGTGTGACCTTGGGCAAGTCACTCGACTTCTCTGTGTCTCATTTAACCTCTTATGTAAAATGGGAATTAAGACTGTGAGTCCAGTGAGGGACACGGACTGTGTCGAACCTGATCATCTTGCATCTACCCCGGAACTTAGTGCAGTGCCTGACACATAGTGAGTGCATACAAAACACCATTTAAAGAAGATGGCACATTGTTCTGAAAGGTGAGTGGCGTTACCACTTGGCGATGTTCAGAGTTACCTTTCCAATTACCGCCATGAGCGAGTAAGAAAGAGCAAAGTTCATTTCCCATGCGCTTGGGAGAAACATTCCATGAGGAAGACCCGCTCAAGGCCTGGGCAGGAGAGAACTGACGTGGAAGGATGGAGTAAGAATAAGAATGCAGGATGAGCGTGGATGGCTCATGGGAGCGTCTAGGGACCTTGAATGGGGCTGAGCGGCCAAAAGGTGGAGATGGCAGAATGGTTGGGTTACCCAGAGGGTCCTGGGTGGAGATAGCGGGTCTAAGGAGTAGAGGAGAATGAGGAAGCATCCGCAACGTGGGCCGTCCTCAGGGGAATCTGTCATGAGGAAGAGGGCACCCCATCCACTATACGCACGCGCACACACACGTACACACACACCAAACAATGGTATTTACTGAGCGCTTTATTATGTGGAAAGAGCTTGGACCTGGGACTCAGAGAACCTGCATTCTAATCCCAGCTGTGCTGCTTGTCTATTAATAGTGTGACCTTGGGAAAGTCACGTAATGTCTGTAGGCCTCAGTTTCATCTGTAAAAGGGGTATTAAATCCTACACCCTCCTGCTTAGACTGTGAGCGGGACTTTGTCCAATCTAGATTATTTTGTACCTACCCAAGCGCTTACTACAGTGCTTGGCACATACTAAGCATTTAACAAATACCATTTCAAAAATCCAAATTAAAAAAAAACTGTTCCAAGCGCTGGGGTAGATACAAGACAATCATAACAGGCATGGTTTTTGGTCCCTTTGGGATTCCCAGCCCTAGGGGAAGGGGGAGCTAATATTTAATCCCCATTTTACAGATGAAGAAACAGAGAAAGTTGCCCAAATTCAGAGCTGACAATTGGCAGAGCCCGGATTAGAACCCGAGTCTGCTTATTTACTGCTCACTGCTTCTTACTGCTTATCAAGTAAGTGCTTTACAAGTATTATTATTACAGAAGCAGTTCTGGGAGTATTATCATGATTACTATTATCGTTATCACTGCCACCACCTGCAGATTGAGCCCAGTAAACCCACCCAAACCTTTCTGCTTCTCAGTCTGTCTCGGAATCCTTCCGGAAACTTGGCCAACTCTTGTGACTTTATGAATATATCTCTAAATTATTTATTCATGTGAATGCCTGCCTCCCCCTCTAGCCTGAAAGCTCACTGCGGGCAGGGTACATGTTTACCAACTCCTTCGTATGGACCTCTCCCAAGAGTTCAGGACAGTTCTCTTCGCATAGTAAGCGCTCGATAAGGATTGATTGACAACCTCCTTTAAGTCTTGCCAATCCCCGAGGACAACTGGGCTTGGAAGTAAGGGACCTGAGGGTCTATCAGAGACTGGATCGCGCTTACTCTGTGCCAAGCACGGTTCTAAGTGCCGGCGGGTGTGATGCTCAGTAGCGGGGAGTGACAGGGATTTTTACCGAACACAGGAGTGAGGTAGTCCCTGTCTGGCTTTGCAGATATACAACAGGTGAAGCTAGCGCGAACAAGACCAAGTAACGAATCCCTATCTTTATGCCCGTTCCCCTTAGATGAGATGTGATTGTTGGTAGAGGCTGTTGAAGAGCCTGCCACTTGTTATCTCTTTAGAGAGGACTTCCAGGAGTGCTTAGGGAGGGAGAGGGAGCCTGCTTTTTGACTTTCAAGGCCAGGTACAATACCACGTCCATATGGACCCCACGATTTGTAAGTTAAAACAGAGTTCTGCTTCCGGGAGCCGACATTAATTTTATACGAATTTATTATTTTTCGAAGATGCCCAGATAAGTTATCGGGCATGTTAATAATAATAAAAAAAAACCTAATAAATAAAATGAAGAGGGCTTTGAAGTGAAAGTTCAGAAGTGGTAAAAAGGATTTCCAGGATTTCAGAAAAAGGGCTGCTTGGGTGATGACTTAAAATAGCACTTTGTTTTCCGAGGGCAAAAGATTTGTTCAAACATTACCCACTGAGCCCCGGGAGGTTCCTTTGAAGTGAAGGTTTTCACAAGGTTAGAAATAGTTCTTTATAGTGTTTTAAAAAATCATCTTAAAAAGGCATAAAGTTGCAAACAGGCAGTAAAATCGGTTGCAAAATGCAACCCGAGTGTCCTCGGCCCACGTTTACAATGCCGTCTCCCTTCCGAAAGTGACTTCCAAATTATCAGCCCGTTGAAAACCTCGTTAAGGCTGGGTAATGACCTCGTTTTAATCACGCTTCAGATGCGGGGTGTGGAGAGAACTCTTTCTCCTGCCTTCAGGTTCTCCAGAAAGCTGAGGGAAAATTGCTTTAACTCTTGCAAATCCTTCTTGAACTATAAAAGCACAAATGAGATTGTTCCTGCTGTTTGAGTCCAGCCTGTGAGCCTCAGCGCCATAGGGAATTTATAAGAAAATTCCAGACATAGCAGTGGTGCCGGGATCCATATGACCCAAACTTTCCAGGGTTTGTCTCCCGTCCTTTCTAAGGGAAAACAGAGGGGCAAGAGAGGAGAAACTTGGGAAGATCACAAATCACTGTTATGGCTCGGGATAATGAGCGATTTGGGCCTGCCCCTTTGAGGCGGCCGGGATGGCTGGCGGGAAAGAGGGACTTTTTCACTTTCACCGCTCTGCTGGGTCTCCAGCTGCCGTCTCCCCACTTCCAACCCTCTCCATTTCTTTCCTTCAACCAGAATGGGTTCTGCGGGGTTGAGGTACTCGATCCATCCGTCAGTCAGTGGAATGTATTGATCGCCTACTCTGGCTACAGCACCAAGCACTAAGCGCTTGGGGGAGTTCGGTAGAGTTTAGTAACCAGTGGTATTTAATGAGCCCTGACCATGTGTGGAGCACTGTACTAAGTGTTTGCCAGGATGTAATGCAATAGAATTGGTAGAGAATTAGAATAGAATAGAATTGGTAGAGAATTAGAATAGAATAGAATGATAGATGCAGCGTGGAGTAGTGGAGAGAGCCCAGGCTTGGGAGTCAGAGGATGTAAATTCTAATCCCAGCTCCTCCACTTGTCTTCTGTTCGACCTTGGGCAAGCCACTTCACTTCTCTGTGCCTCAGTTACCTCATCTGTAAAATGGGGATTAAGACTTTGAGCTCCACGTGGACCAACCTGATTACCTTGTATCTACCCCAGCGCTTAGAACACTGCTTGGCACATAGTGCTTAACAAATACCATCATCATCATCATTATTATTATTATTATTTATTGGTAGGCACATTCCCTGCCCACAAAGCGCTTACGGTCTGGAAGGGAAGACAGATATCAATATAAATACATAATTTATAGATATAATAATAATGGCATTTGTTAAGCTCTTACTATGTGCCAAGCACCGTTCTAAACACTGGGGTAGATACAAGGTAATCAGGTTGTCCCACGTGGGGCTCACTGGCTTCATACATATTTTTTTACAGATGAGGCACAGAGAAGTTAAATGACTTGAAGATACAAGGGAATCAGATTGTCCCATGTGGGGCTCACAGGCTTCATCCACATTTTTTACAGAGGAGGTAACTGAGGCACAGAGAAGTGAGTGACTTGCTCAAAGTCACACAGCTGACGAGTGGCAGAGGCGGGATTAGAACCCACATCCTCCGACCCCCAACCCCGGGCTCTTTCCACTAAGCCACGCTGCTTCTCATATCCGTCTGCGCTGTGGGGCTGAGTGTGTGGGGGGGGGGGGGGCGAATACCAAATGCCCAGAGGTCACGGATCCAAGTGCAGAGTCTCGATCTCTGCCTCCAAGGAGTTTAAAGTCTAGCAGGGGAGATGGACACTAAAATAAATTACGGTCAGAGGGAAGGAGTGGAGTTCAAAGACATGGGCATCAGTGCTAGGAAGAGCTTGGTAGAGTCCCACTATAACAATATACCAGACACAATTCCTGTCCAACAACTGGGTCCGTGGCAGGCTCAACCACGACTCTAAGCCGCTGCCTTCTGGATGCAATTCCAGGGGCTGGATTGGCCTCCTTGAGAGGAGCAGTTTTGGAGATGAACCTCTGACTCCCGGGGCCGTGCTCTTTCCAGTAGACCACGCTACCAGGACCTGGATTGTAATCCTGGCTCCCCCTCTTATTACCTGTTGCGTGACCTTGGGCAAGTCACGTCTCTGTACTTCAGTTCCCTCATCAGTGAAATGTAATTCAATACCCGTTCTCCCTCCTGCTTAGACTGTGAGCCCCATGTGGGACCTGAGGATCTTATATCTATCCCGGTGCTTAGCACAGTGCTTGGCAAATAGTAAGTGCTTAACAAACACCAAAATTTTCATTATTATCATTATTATTATCCACTTGCCTGTATGTTGATGAATCGAGAGATGGTCCCGCTTTTCTTAAGAGATGGTTGTACCTGCTACCCGTGGCCATCGGAGCCTCATTTTGGCGATGCCGCGAAGCAGCGTGACCTAGTGAGTAGAGCCCGGGCCTGGGCGTCAGAGGACAGGGGTTCTAATCCCGACTTGCCACTCGTCTGCTCTGTTACCTTGGGTAAGTCACCTCACTTATCTGGGCCTCAGTTACCTCATCTGTAAAATGGGGATTTAGACTTTAAGCCCCAACTAGGTCATGGACCGTGTCGAAGATGACTATCTCGTATCTACCCCAGTGTTTCCTACAGCGCATAGTAAGCACTTAACAAATTCCATTGTTATAAAAACATCTATCACTGAAGGTATCCCACCTTGGTGCTTTGGGGCAGCTTTAAAGAAAACATTTCATGGAAAATGTACTTTTGGAGGCAGTTGATGAAGGGGGTTAGCACAGGACCTTCTGGCTACTAGCTCATGTTACTTTAATAGTAAGTAGTAGTAATAATAGTTGTTAAGCACTTCCTGTTTGTAGAGCACTGTACTAAGCGCCGGGAAAAAATGCAGAGATGAGAGTGAGATAGTGGTGCCTGGCTCTCCGGGGACACACAGTCTAAAACCCAGGTGTTTTTCCCTCATGTACTTCTCTTGGCACTGTTCTAAGCGCTGAGGTGGATATAAATTAACCACGTCAGACACAGTGGCTGTCCCACATGGGGCTCTGAAGGAGGGAGAGCAGGCATCGAATCCCCATTTTCCTGATGAGGAAACTGAGGCCCAGAGAAATGAAGTGACTTGCCCAAGATGGCACAGCAAGTAACTGACAGAATCAGGGTTAGAACCCAGGTCCTCCAACTCCCAGGGCTTTCCACTGGGCCACGCTGTTCCTCGCGCACTGCTGCCCTTGCCGGTGTGGATGACGACGGGGTCCACCGGGCACCGGGAGAGAACGTAGCAGGGGAGCCACTGCCCTACGAGGACCCACTGCCCTAAGAGGTGAATCTGGATGTCAAAAATGCCTGCCCTCCTCCAAAATGAAAACGAGAAATTGCTTAATCATAGGCACTGTGATGGATCTGAGGATTCAGAAACTCCGTGGCTCATTTCATGGATTTGATTAGCAGGACAACGGGTTCTCCAAGAAATGATACGGCAGAGCCATGCCTCGAGAGGTATTTACATTGGCAGTTTTCTCTCGTCTAGTTTAAATGCCACCACACTTAGAATGTAACGCCCTCCCCCGGCCCCCACCACCGGTTGTAAAGGGGGAACTGTTCAAAGAGCAAACGTCAGAAAGAATGTCTAGCCGGGGAAGGACATGCTAGGAGAGGATCCCACCACTGCACAAGTGCACACTGGCGGAGATGTCGTGGAAGCAAAGGAGCTGCAGAGGAAAGAAAGCTGCTTCCCAAAGACTCCCGAGGGAAGAACAGGAGAACCGTCCCTAAATTTGGAAACCATTTTCTCCTCTTCCCAGGCTACATATCTCTTCCCTATTTGGCCCCCAAACGAGTATGGGAAACTAGCATGTGGGCAGGAAACGTCTCTACCCACTCTGTCCCGAGCTCTCAGTACGGTGCTCTGCGCACAGTAATAAATAATAATAAAGAAATATCATTGAATAAGTAAATAGTAATAAATACCATTGATTGATGGAGTGATAGTCTGAACAAGTTGAGGACCAAAGTGTTGCCGAAGAAATGGACGGATTCTATTTTCTTTAACCAGATTAATTCTCTGATCGCATTTTCACGGTATGGAATTTTAAGGGATATGGGCTTTTCTTGAGTTCAACTTAATGTGTGACTCTCGTTTTAGTGAAATTAGTCCCAAAAACTATTTCACGCATTTTTTTTTTTTCAGCATAGAGGCTTTTAAAAAATTAGACCCAAACCTTAAGTCCTATGCATTTTTGGAGACTACTTGTTTTGCCTTGCTTTCTATTCGGCAGAAACTCAAGGAAATTAGCAATATTCCTGAGAAGTGAACAAATTTAACTAATCCTTACCGCGGAGACCATTGTCTTGGCATCGTGTAATGAAAGTCATTAATTCCCTCGAAGATTCCACCATTGAAATCCGGATTCTTGTTTCCCTCCCAGTTATCCACGACAGAGGTAGAAGGAATAAACTGGGGATTCCTTGCGAACTAGTCAATAAATGATATCGGAATTTAAAAAGTAACTTCTTTCCAGCTATAGCATTGCAGCCGTCCCCAGAGTTCTGCCAGGGTTTGAGCTCACAAAGACGAGTAAAAATGAGACTGAGAAGTTCAAAGCAAGGCAGCCTCTCCTCGGGGTGTGCGCGCTCTTCCCGATGATCTGCCAAAGAGCGAGAGCACAGTGCAGTCCAAACCACAGTGATTTGCGTTTAAATCCTGAAAATGTATAGGTTTTCAACAGACATTTTCATGTCATTCCCTAATTGTCAATCTAAACATGTGTCTGTGAGAAATCTAAATAACAGGCTCCGTCCCTCACGTGCTATAAGAGAGACGTGGAAAACAGATGCAGCGCTAGGGATGGCGTTTTCACTGGAGGACACAAAGAGGCAGAACAGAACCAACAAACAGAGGTCCAAAACAGAAGCGGCATAGCCTGGTGGATTAGAGCGTGGGCCAGGGAGGAAGAAGGACCTGGGTTTTCATCCTGTCTCTACCACTTGGCCGTTGAGGGCCTCAGTTACCTCATCTGTAAAATGGGGTTGAAGACCGTGACTCCCTTGTGGGGCATGCTCTGCGTCCAATCTGATTAGCTTGTATCTACCCCAGTGCTTAATACGGTGCCTGGCATGTAGTAAACACTTAAATACCAAAAAAAAAAAAAAAAAAAATCAACCAAAAAACCCCACCACCAACAGGATGAGGGGAGGTAACATCATTACTAAACTACTCCTTCCTGAGCTCCCAGGAGGCTGGCATTACCTGCTCTTAGCCTGACTTTACCCAATCTAGCAATTTATTATATTCACTGAGCACTTAGTTGTGCAGAGTACTGTACTAAACACTTTGGAGAGTAAAGTACAATAGAGTTGGTAGACACATGCCCAGCCCATAAGGAGCTTAGAATCTAAAGGGGGAGACAGACATTAGTATAAATAAATAAATTACACATATGCCCATTAATGTTGTGGTGATGAGGATGGGTGAATCAAAGGAAATGATGATGACGTGTCACGTGTCAAACGCTAGTCTAAGTGCCGGGTAGATACGAGGTAATCGGGTTGGACGCAGCCCCTGTCCCACCTGGGGCTCACGATCGTAATCCCCATATTACAGGTGAGGGAACTGAGGCCCAGTGAAGTGACTTGCCCAAGGTCACAGAGCAGGTAAGTGGTTGAGCCGGGATTAAAACACAGGTCCTTCTGACTCCTAGACCCAGGCTGTATTTGCTTGCATCCACCCCAGGGCTTAGTACAGTGTCTGGCACATAGTAAGCACTTAACAAATACCATAATCATTATGTGGCCATCAACCGCCTGCAGGGCAGAGGCTACAGGCTGCACCCTGTCTTCCCCCGACATCTACAGGACCGGGGAGGGTCTCTCCTGGGCTCAGACACCTGCGGGCCCCAACACCAAGCGCTAGTCTCTCTGTCCTTGAGAAACACAGGCACGCACAGGCTCTGAGTTGAACTGGACTCCATCCGGGTCTGGAGAGAGTGATTTGATAAAAGTCAGCGAGATTTATTCGTTCTCTGTAATGGAGCGGTGGCGATATCGCTTTGAAAACTGCTCCCGAATGAGATCAGCATTAAAAGCGTTTGACTTGAGCCGTCTTGCAGCACCATCCTCTGAGGCGGCACTAAAACGCGGCTGTGCATCACACGCCTACGGGACGATATTAGAAATTAGCCGTCTTCATTAAACATTCTGGTAATTACCAAAGCAAATTTCCCTGGAAAAGTTCCACAGACAAGTTCGCCTGCTGCCTCTTAGGGTTTAATTATCTCAGTAGTTCGGCTGCCAAATACTCTAAATTGTTGCTAATGATTTTGGAGCATTTTGGTCAGGGCTTTCACCCTATTATCGGCACATTCTTTCTCTAGGGTTGGAGAACGGCTGAGCTCATAATGGAGCAGTCATCTTCGGGGGGGAGACCCTGGCCTTCCAAATGGGTTTGCACAGTTTTTTTTTATTTTTTAACTTTTAATGATATTTGGTAAGTGCTGCCTAGATGCAAGCTGATCAGGTTGGAAACCGTTCATGTCCCACAAAGGGCTCAGTCTTAAGCCCATTTTACAGATGAGGGAACTGAGGCATGGAGAAGTGAAGTGACTGTTATGGGCAGGGAACGTGACCATTTACTGTTATATGATCCACTCCCAAGCGCTTGGTACAGTGCTCTGCACACAGTGAGTGCTCCATAAATATGATCGACTGACTGTCTTTCCCAAGGTCGCGCAACAGATGAGTGGTGGAGCTGGGATTTCATTCATTATTTCAATCGTAATTATTGAGCGCTTACTGTGTGCAGAGCACTGTACTAAGCGCTTGGAAAGTACAATTCAGCCACAGTTAGATTAGAACCCAGATTAGAACAATTAGAAGCCAGATACTTGTGATGCCCAAGCCGTTGCTGTGTCTACTAGGCCTCACTGCTAACAGTGGCCATGAGTCACTAAGACGGCGATGCCGGGAATTGAAGTTAGATGAATTTAGCATAACGGGGCCCGAGTCAATGATAAATTGGGAGAGTTCTTTTTTTATGGTATTTATTAAGTGCTTACTATGTGCCAGGCACCTGTACTGAGTTCTGGGATTGATACGAGCTAATCAGTTTGGACACCGTCCATGTCCCACAGGAGGCTCACAGTTTGGAGGCCCATTTTACAGATGAGGTAGCTGAGGCACAGAGAAACTAAATGACTTCCCCAAGGTCACACAGCAGACACGTGGCAGAGCTGGTTTAAGAACCCAGGTCCTTCTGCCCGCCAGATCCGTGCTCTATCCACGAGGCTAAGCTGCCCTTGTGGACAGGGAGCGTGTCTACCAACTTTGTCATGTTGTACTCTCCCAAATGCTTAGTACAGTGCCCTGCACAGAGTAAGTGCTCAGTAAGTGCCAGCGACTGATAAAATCATTACCGCAGCGAGGCTGACAGATTTGGTTCGGAAGGGAGCACCCCTGAAGTCAAACCTGGCCTTCGGGTAGTGTCTGGTGGTGAAAAAGGATACTCCGTCGACTTTTTCTAAGTCTGAAGGGAGTGAAAGCGAGACAGCCCCAAGTTGCTGAAGTTACAGTAGTTCCAAAGGAAGTGGTATCTTCTGTAACAAGAACCGGGGGAGGGCTGGAAAGCTGTGCTTTGACTGCAGTTAAACCACCTTCTGCTCGGTGTCCTAGTTGAGTATTTATGAGGCTTGTTAATTATATAGCTATGTTAATTAGCTGATTTTATCACTTGTGGTTTAACATTATGAGATTTGGGTTGTAATTTCTAATGATCACTTGTCAATGGCTTGTTAACTGGCAGGATACACTCTTAAAATAAATTTCAGAATTATCCTGTCAGTGTACTTAGTTATTATCCCATAAGTAATATAAACAACTGGAAGCACTTGTGCCAGATGCTAGAATACACTCCCTTATCAAGATCCATTTTACACTGTCAAGTTGTACATGAAATCTGAGGGCTGGAAACACCATCTGTCTTGTAACTGGGTAAATTGGGCAAATCGAGTTCCATTCCACTGCGCTAATGAGGGACACGTAAGTAAATGTTTAGAGGAACAAATTTGGTAGCTGGGAAAATGATGATCCATTTCCAGGAGAGTTAACCAGACTGTTGACGTGTGAACTGAAAACCTCCGACATCCCCGGGATATTGATCTTTTAAAACTCCTTTTGCGCCAAGTAGACTGTAGTCGACACGTCTCAGATCGCAGGAAATTGTTAGAAGTACGGCGAAGCGATCTGGGTTGGTCTTTTCATTCTGAGAGATACGGTTCCTGAGGCGGTTCAGCACCTCATTTAGAAACGACGTCGATCGGGGGGGTTTCATTTGCTTTTGTTGCCGTGCCAAAGCCCGGCTCCCTATCTCCAGCCACATCTAGGATGATCGAGCATCCCACGTTCGTAGTTCCTTTCCCTGCGAGCAATTTTTCAAGCAATATTTCACAACAGTTCAGCGAAACCTATAGTTGGTGGATGCAGGGTTCGCCAGAGTTGGGCGTGATCTGGAAGCCAGAATTAAATGCCCCATTGTATTTCTGAGGATCCCCAAGGCTCTCCCCCAAACTATGGGGGGCCCGGTCCCCCGTACTCCTTCCCAGTCCCCCCCGACTGATGTTGTTTTAGTCGGGGACTTGGTTGGTTTCTGGGGGTAGCATCCTCCAGCACCCAGCCAGCTCCACCCCAAAAACACTGGGCCCTAAAGAGGGGGCATGGATTCCCCCTGTGAAGATCACTTTAATCTATGTAGTATAAATTACTTATTTATATCAATGTCTTTCCCCCTCCCCCCAACCTGCCCAAGACTGTAAGCTTGTCGTGGACAGGGGAACGTGCCTGCCTACACTGTTGAATTTTACTTTCCTAAGCGCTTATGTACAGTGCTCTGAATAGAGTAAGGACTCAAGAAATACCACTGATTGATTCCCCACTTACCATGGGGAAGCAGCATGGCCTAATGGATAGACCACGGGCCCCGGAGTCAGAAGGACCTGGATTCTAATCCCGGCTCCCCTCCTTGTCTACCTTGGGCGAGTTACTTAATTTCTCTGTGACTCAGTTCCCTCACCCATAAAATGGGGATTAAGACTGTGAGCCCCACGTGGGACAACCCAAGTATCTACCCCAGAGCTTAGAACAGTGCTTAACACAGAGTAAGCGCTTAACAAATATCTTCATTATCATTATTGTTATTACCAGTGCATCCTGAGGGCCCTTGGCTATTCCTCAATCAGTCAGTCATATTTATCGAGGGCTTACTGTGTATGCAAAGTCCTGTGCTAAGAGCTAGGGAGAGTCCAATCCAACAGAATTAGCAGACACCTTCCCTGCCCGTAATGATCTCAGTCTCGCTTCCGCCCCAGCAACGTAGCTTCCTCACAGCTGCAACAAACCCACCACTTCTGAGTGCGGCGTGTCTTAGCCCACCATCATTTCATCCGTTGGAGAGTGTGGTCCGGCCTGGTTTTCCCAAGATGGAGAAGCAGCCACATTGGGATCATCTCCCAAGGTTGTGGGGCAGATGTTCGCTTTGATTTCCAAACCTCCAACGTGTTTTTGCGTGTTCAGTCTGCCTTCTGTGGTGCTCAACCAACCAAGAAAAAAGCAAACACCATCCAGTAAGAGCAACATCTCATTTTCCTAAAGTAAGCTCATTAAAATGAATTAAACTCTTTATTTAATCTTCCTACCAATTATCCTTTTAATATGTCCCGTAAATTTCAAACGTATTCGCTATTAACCTCTGATTCATTAGAAGGCTTGTTCTATCTTTGTTTATTAAGGAGGATATACTGTATTCTTGTAACTATTATTGAGTTTCTCCATAACCCTTTTATATTGGCAAAGCGTTCTGAAGTCATTTGCATTAATTCGTCACTACTTACCCTTCAGCACATAAGAGTGCATAGGTGCTTTACAAAGTAAACAGAAGCACGATTCTGGTAAATCCCCGAAAATGACCCAAATCTCTTGTTATCTTGAGTATCATAACCGTCCTTTCTTTCCCCTCTCCCCTTTTCACCATCAGAGAAACCAAGGCAGGAGCAGGGCTGCACTTGAAGCAGTTTTCAGGAGCCATTCAAACCTTTGAAGAGGGAAGTAGCTTGGCCTAAAGGATAGAGCACAGGCCTGGGAGTGAGGAGATCTAGGTTCTAACCCTGCCTCTACCACTTGTCTGATGTGGTGACCTTGGGCAAGTCACTTCTCTTCCTCTGTGTCTCGGTTACCTCATCTGTGAAAAGGGAATTAAGACCGAACCCCATGTGGGACAGGCACTGTGTCCAACCTGATTAGCTTGTATCCACCCCAGCACTTAGAACAGTGCCTGGCACATAGTAAGTGCTGAATAAATGCCATTAAAAAACTGTAAAGTGGGAATTCAATACCTGTTCTCCCTCCTAAATTGACTGTGAACCCCATGTAGAGCAAGGACTATATGATACAAGTGATTAACTTGTATCTACCCTGTGCTTACAACAATGCCTGACATATAGTAGTGCTGAAAAAATACTTTAAAAAAAAATCCTTGAATAAAGAATAATCATTTGGTGGCCTTTTGTCAATTACTGCCACAAACAAGAACCTGACAATAAAGCAGCATTTTCAGGAGATTATTTGCTACCCTATTGATTTGGTCTATTATGTGGCCTCAGAGACTCCCACATCGAGCTTGGGGATCAGAGAGGAGCAGAATTACCTACCTACATGGTCACCTGGCTTCTAGGAGCAGTGGGTGGATCAGACTGAGAAACTCTCCACCTGTTAGCCTCCAAAGCCCTCTGTAACTTTAATAATAATAATAATAATAATAATGATGATAACTGTGGTGTGTGTTCAGCGCTATGTGTCAAGCATTGTACTAAGTGCTGGGGTAGATACAAGATCATCAGGTCCTATATGGGGCTCACAGTCTTAGAGGGAGGACATGTATTGGATCCCCATTTTGCAGATGAGGGAGGCCCAGAGAAGTTAAGTGACTTGCCCAAGGTCACCCGGCAGACAAGCGACGGAGCCAAGATTGGAACCCAGGTCCTCTGACTTCCAGGCCCATGCTGATTCCCTAGGCCAAGCTGCTTCTAGAAACTAGAACCTCTCTGAAGGTCAGAGGGTTATGTCTCAGCAAGAGGAGCATTTCCCTGGCCTGCCCCATTTTGTGTAAGATCACAATCTCTGTGAAGGATATGGAATGACGTCACCATAGAAATGCAAAGGGGATCCTTAGTAGGGTACTATTATCTTGAAAGCTAAAAGGGACACGCACCATCCGTTGTGAATCTGTTGTCCAGCAAATAGGCTGTGGGCTTTATCTGTACTGGACTGGGGACCTAGCCAGTTTTGGTGAACCTACAGAGAACTGTTGCTACAGAAAGCCTGAGGCTGAGCCTGCTCAGTAACACTGCCCTCTTGGCTGATTCCTCTGCTTTATCCAGCAGGCCATGATGCAACCTCACTGCTTCACAACGGTGAGGAAAATCTACCCTGTAGCAGTCTCTTTTCCTAGTTTCCAGCTGCAAAAATACTTGAAATCCCAAGATGGGGCATCCTGAGAAATTTCTCCCCCGTGTTGCAGGTGCATCTCCTAAGGAGTGGTAGCTTTCCTGAGGAATTGACCATTCTTGAGGGAATTCATCCTGGTTTTCCTTCCTGCCCTCAAAGGCACTACATGCTCATGTAGCCACTTCTTGCCTCTACTGCAGCTCTGGTCCCCTACTGAAGAGAGACTTGGCTCTTTAACCCATCCCCGAGATCTCCATGACAACCAAACGATCAGTGTCGATTCTCACTTGAGCCAACTGAGGCAGGCTGAATCAATCCATCAGTACGATAGAATTAGCAGGCACGTTCCCTACCCATAATGGGCTTACAGTCTATAAAGAGAGTCAGACACTAATAAGCATAAATAAGTAATTTACAATAAATTACTTAAAGATATGGACATAAGTGCTGTGAGGTTGGAGGAATGATATTACCTGTTTTTTCTTCCCTTCTGACAGCAAGCAGTTACCTCAGAGGTTACATGAGATTGTGAGCCCTTTGAGGGCCAGTGTCTTGATCTCATCCTTGTCTTTTTTTTCCCCCCATGCTTAGAACATTGCTTGGCACATAGTAAGTGTTTAACACTATTACTGCTGCTACTACAGAGAAAACCCCCCAAAGACCCCAGGCAATGTTTATTAAGGGCTTTGGAAGGCCAACCTTTCTTTCTCCATTCAGTCAAGACGGCAGGGGAGGGATGCTGTGCCAGCATAATTGCCCAAGGAAATCTATTACATAACTGGGAAATTGTCTCTTGGAGCGGGATTCGTTAGCTCAAAATGCAACTGGAAAACATTGAGGTAGAAAAGAATCGCTTTGATGAGAAGACAAAGAGGGTGGGGGCAGGCAGAGACAAAGACCGAGACTCTTAAAGTTGATGAATGTTGAAGAGGGAGAGGAGGAAATTTCTGATAGGACCGAATGTACGGTAATTATTTCAGCTTGAATCAGTGTCCTCAGGAGAACTGATAACTGAGTAATAACTAAAGTCTGAGTACATCATTGTTATTGTGGAACTAAGCCCAGTGTGTACTACCTGTGAAATGTATAAATGTACACCATGTGAGAAACATGTTAAATTGGTTGACTCTGCTTGTTTTAGCTTGTTCCCTGAGATCCCTGCCTCTTTTAATTATCATAATGAATGTCTGAAAGAGTTTGCCGAGGAGATACTCTATATTATCGGAGTCCACCCACCTTTCCCGGGATCAATAATGACAGTTTGTGGATATCTCTTGTGCTCCGTTTCTCTGAAAGTTGGAGACATTGACTTTGGGGATGTCTTGTATGTGGAATGGTAATTAACCCAGGACCATGCTTCAGTTGCTCCTCAAAGTTCCTTTCATGGAAGACTTGTCTAGAGTATTCAGCAGGGTGTCTCTGCCGTTCACATCAAAAACAAGAACCCCGGATGAAAAAAGAATGGAGGAAAAATTGCAGATTTTCATTTTTAAAGGATGATGTTTTCTTCCTCCCCCTCTTCCTCTTCTATCTCCTTTCCTCTTGGATCCCAGGAATAGCTGAACTAGGAACCAAAGCCTCTTCAGCCTTGGATAAAAATGGGTAGACCTAGTTTGACAGGTCTGAGCGTTATTCTGAGTCATTACATCCCTTTTGCGTGATTGGCCATACACTCTGCCTGATGATGAGTACCCCATGGTCAAATTCTGGGTTTGAGAGAAATTGCAATTTTTGAGAGAAGGGTTTTTCATGTATAATAAGGAAACTCCATAAAGCATCTATTCAGTACCGATGAGAGAATTGGCTGAGAATAAGCCATCATTAATTCAGGTGTTGTCCTTTGTGCCCGGTATCACCAACAATGCCAAATGAGGTATCGGAAATAAAAGATATATGCATGGGAGCTGGTGATATTGGGAATTTTTGTGTTGTTTCACTTCCCTTTATAGATTTTTCCCTTCCTGCTCATCCTCTTCTCTTGGAAAAAAGCTACGGCTACAACTGAAGGATTTGGATAAACAAAGATTGACTGTAATATCCTCAAGAGCAGAATATATTGTGCAGAACTGGGGAGGGGATGCATTGACCAACTCTGTTATATGTACTCTCCCAAGGGCTTAATACAGTGCCTCTGCACAGAGTAAGTTCCCAATAAATACCATAGATTGGCTGGTTGATCTATTAAATTACCTTGCGTTTTTTAGTTTTGTTTGTTTTTTGTGATATTTAAGGACTTGCTACAGACCAAACCCTGTACTAAGCACTGGGCTAGGTATAAAACAGTCTGATCTCTACCACTTGGAGAGCTCACAGTCTAGGGGGAAGCCCTCCAATGGTGAGAGGTTGCTCTGTTGCTAGTGACAAACTTTTGTAAGGTCAGTTAGTCAGTGGTATTTAGCGAGCACTTACTGTGTGCCGAGCACTGTACTCAGCACCTGGGAGAATGCAATGTGACAGAGTTGCTAGACGTATTCCTTGCCCAAACATGGTGTAGAAGTCTTGATGTTGCTCTCTGCTCTTTCCTGGTATCTTTTGGACTGCAAAGATCATATCTGCTGGGCTGCCTTTTGGTCTGAAACCACAATGGCATTCAGGTCATGAGTGTCTAACTACGTTCTTCAAGAATCAGTGCCTACAGGAATTGTATCTATCCCATCACCTAAAACAGTGCTTGACCCATGATATGCCCTTAACAGGTACTACAACAATAAAATCTTGCCAGCAATAGTAAGATTCTCCATAGAGTTGTCCTTTGTTTCAAAGATGACATTAGTTTCCACAATCAGCTGTTTCCCCTTTCTTCTTGAACATGGTGCTTATGGCATCTCGGAAATTGTTGTGGCATTTACTCTTGTTGCATAAGTTAAGAAAAATTAGCTCTAGGCTGTAAGCTCGATGTGGGCAGGGAATGTGACTGTCATATTGTTTTATTGTGCGTTTCCAAGCATTTAGTACAGTGCTCTGCACCCAGTAAGCATTCAATAAATATGATTGATCGATGGGTTGTTTGAGGAAGTGCTGGTGCAGAGCTCTGCACACAGTAAGGACTCAATAAATACTACTGATTGACTGACTGATCAAGACACCATCTGGTAGACTTCTGCAGGAAAGCCAGTGGATCCTAGTGCCGTACTTTTTCTCAAGTTCCGCATCCATAAGAATAATAGTAATTTACAATTGTGGTATTTTTTAAGTGGTTACTCTGCACCAGGCACTGTACTAAGCACTGGGGTACACGCAAGGTAATCAAGTCGGACCCAGTCCCTGTCCCACGAAGGGCTCACAGTCTTCACCCCCATTTTACAGACGAGGCACAGAGAAGTTAAACAACTTGCCCAAGGTCACACAGCAGACAAGTGGCAGAGCCCGTATTAGAACTCGGGTCCTTCTGACTCCCAGGCCCATGGTTTTTCCACTAGGCCACGCTGCTTCTCGGTAGGAACTGGTTATTTAAATCACTACGTACTTGTACCGGTGGTATTTTCAAGCATTAGATACTCTCACTCAGACCTTTACCTTTATCATCAAAGAGGCCTTTCCAGCTCAGAGCACAGAGCTCACGGAGGTATAGGAATTTCTATAGTACTTTGCATTCCAGTGTGCATAGGTCTCCAGTGAGGCATATATCCCGAGGCACTCTATTGCTGATCAGCATGTGCTCGTGGAAACCAACCAGTGAACACTGGCTGCAGTGAACCCTGAAGCTATCCTAGTTTCCGTTTCATTGTAAACCTAAACTTGATTCCCAGTCATTTCAAACTCTCATTGTTTGTCCTTGGAAGACCTCTTAGTTCTGGATTCTACCTCTTCTCTTCGCTGGCCACCGTTTTCCACATTTGGGCGTCAGAACGGCAACACAGCCAGTGGAAAGAGGATGGGAGTGGGAGTCGGGAAACATGGGTTCTAGTCCCCATCTTTACCGCTAGATTGATATGTGACCTTAGGCGAGTCACTTAACCTCTCTGAGCAGAGGAGGCGGGGGAGGGGGCCGCCAAGGAGCTGAGCCAGGCAAAGGGGGAGACACCAGTCTGAGATGAAGAGAAGGCAAGGGATTATAAGGTCCTATTGTATTGGTCTCTCCCAAACAGTAGAGTACTCAGCCCACAGCAGGGAAAAGCAGAATGAATTAATGACTACAGCCCAAGCCTGGGAGTGATAAGGACCTAGGTTCTAATCCCGACTTCACCACTTGTCTGCTATGTGACCTAGGGCAAGTCACTTACCTCACCGTGGGCAAGGAATGTGTCTGTTCACTGTTATATTGTCCTCTGCTTAGTACAGAGCTCTGCACACAGTAAGCGCTCAAGAAGTATGATTGAATGAATGAGTGAATTCTCTGTGCCTCAGTTACTTCATCTGTAAAATGGGGATTAAGACTGTGAGCCCTCTGTGGGACAGGGACTGGGTCCAACCTGATTATCTTGTATCCACGCCGGCACTTAGTACAGTGCCTGGCGTATTGTAAGCACTTTACAAATATTACATTTATTAGTAGTAGTAGTAATAGTATTCATTCATTCAAATGTATTTATTGAGCACTTACTGTGAGCAGAGCACTGTACTAAGCCCTTGGAATGTACAGTAAATACCATTTTTTGATGGATGGATAAACAGGCAGAGACCCCAAAGTAGCCCTATGCAGGAGAGTGACAGCTTGTCAAGGAGGGACAGGAGGTGAAGGTTTGCACACCCTTGACCCTCACACACTAGTCACGTGTGAACCCAACTTTCCTCTGGTCAGTCAGGTCACCTGGCACCCACCCCATTAGGAGAGAATAATGTGGTGTGTTGGTTAAGACTGGCTTCTGGAGCACAGGCCTGAGGAGAGAGGCTTCTCCGGTTTGAAAGCTCCACATCAGGATCAAAGTCAGGCCTCATTTGCGGCCTTGTAATTTCACTTTTGCGTTAAATTTCCAACGGTGAATACTAATTGAGATGGGAAACTATGTCGCTGATCCTGAACTCTACCTGAAAATGAGATACATAGAACAAGAAGCCTTTTCTTTGTTTTCACAAAAATAAAAAATATAAATGCTCCAAGGAGATTTCTGCTTATCTGAATACTGAGACTGTAAACTCCTTGTGGCCAGAGATCCCATCTACAAACTCTATTGTACTGTTCTTTCCCAAGTGCTTAGTACAGTGTTCTGTACTCGGTAACCCGGAAAAAATACCATTGCTAGATTAATGGATTGACTGATGAGAAACAGGTTAAAAAGTAGCTCTTTCCTTGGTTGATAGTCAATCCTGAGGTAGGTATCCCACTGTCTAACAATGAAAGATAGCATAAAAAACAAAACAAAACAATGAAAGAAGAGGGATCTAAAAAAAAGCTATATTCACCAGGGTTCTTTGACAGTGAAAAGACTATCGTTTAAAAGATTATCCTGTATCTATTTCAGTGCTGGGCATACAGTAAGTGCTTAATAAATGCCATCATCATCAACAAGGGTATTTATTGAGCACTCATTCTGTGCCGTGCACTGTACTAATCACTTGGGAAAGTAGAGAACACTAGAGTCGATAGACACTTTCTCTGCCCACGACGAGCTTACACTCTCTAGGGGTAGACAGACATTAATACAAATAAATAATTTATCATGTCTAATTTGTCATTATCATGACTCGTGAAAAAGGACATTTTGTTCAATCTGGAACTTCTCGGTCTCTCTCTTGATTTCCAGGTTCCAGATTCAGAGAGGGTCAGCAGATCCAAACAGGTACAAGAGCGTCGGCGACAGTTTCCGGACCATTTTCCGTACCGAAGGGTAAGCCCGATTCCGGCCACGGAACGTGCCGCAGGCTCACGGACACTTACGGCCACGGGGCCGGTGTCGTGGAGCGTTTTGGCAGTAGGGGTGTCGCGAGGGGGAGGGGGCGGGAAGCTGCCCTCTAAGCCCCCCATCCCTCTGGCCCTGCTCCCCCCTCCACTGAATGGTTAGCAGCCTCCAGAAAATGCATTTCAGGATGAGCAAAAATTCCCAACTACTACACATCCCCGGCGGAGGTGCTGACAAAACCATCTCCTCCTGGTTCAGAGCACATGTGTTGGTGGGGAGGAGAGGCTTGCGCTGGCAGTGGAGGAGCTGACTGGGGTGGTCACCAAGTTCCGGCAGCCTACTCCTGGTTCCCCACTTTCACCCGGCTAAAGTTTATCTGCAAAGAATCCAACCTCGGGAGCGTGCACAAGCATGAAAAGTTTCATGCTGGTGACGTTTTGCTACTTGTAACATTTTCTTTCCTCGGTCCTTCTAAGTAGTTAGGGCGATTTCACCAGTTCCATTGGCGAGTTTAATATGCCAAGATCACCACTGAGTGGACCCAGTAAAAAGCATCAGAAAGAGACTTTTGCATCTGCACGGGGTGCGTTGAAAATAGATGTGTCAAGATTATGTGCGTCTTAATCAGTGGTATTTATTGAGCACTCGCTGTGTGCAGAACACTGTACTAAGCACCTGGGAAAGTACAATACAACAGAATCAGGAGACATTATCCCTGCCCACAAGGAGTTTGCAGTGTACAAGATCTAATGCTGCTAATGATTCCTGATCCATTAGCCAGCTAGTGGTAGGGAGATGGAACATTAGTCCTTTTGATCCTTGTTGGGTGATCAAAAACAACAGGGCAGACAAAGATATTTACATCCTTGGATGACTTCCTTGTGACCCAGTGGTTGATCAGACTGGCCTTGATTCTGGAGGGCTGGTGCGCTACCTGCTCTCGTCCTTGCAGACTGTTTCACTCTCTTGAGGGTGGCGGAGGACTCTCGAGTAGCAGGATGGAGGAGTAAGGCTTGGAGGATGGAAATGTCTGAGATGCTATCTTGGCCAGAGGGCTGATGTGCTGCTATCAGAGTCATTCATCCATCCGATCAAATTTATTGGGTGCTTATTTAGTGCAGGGCTCTAAGCATTGGGAGAAGGCAGTGTAAGAATAAACAAACACATTCCCTGCCCGAAATCCTCTCAGGCAGGGTGCTCCTTTCACCGAAAAGGCTCATATCTCTTCTTTATGTCTGAGAGTAGCTGACTGTTGAGGTTGGCCTGGGAAAATTGGGATCCCAAACAGAAATTTTAAGCTGCAGGATGAGAGCAAGGGCTCAGAGTCAGTCAGTCAGTGGTATTTATTGAGCACTTACCCTGTAGAGCACTGTACTAAGTGCTTGGGAGAGTACAATATAACAATATAACAGATACATTCCCTGCCCACAACGGGTTTACCGTCTAGAGGGACCGTGGTGGGAGGGCGGCAAAGATCCCCGGTTGTTTTGCTAGGTGATCCCATGGTGGGAGAGGTGAAGGGGTGTGTCGCGACACTTGAGAAGTAATACTAGTTATGATAATATCTGTTAAATGCTTACTATGTGCCAAGCACTGTACTGAACGCTGGGGTAGTTGCAAGATAATCAGGTCAGGCCTCAGGCATGATAGGAGAGATATGTTAAAGACCGGAAGACTAAAAACCAAATCGTGTTCTGCAAATCGTTTAGGGCTCCCTTTGAGTTTTCGGACTGCAAGCAGAAAGAACTTGGCAAACCTCCTGTTTTGTACCACACTTTCAACCCAAGCACACACACACACACACACTGTTTATCCAAAGACTCTATCAAACACGAAATGCCAAGGCACTTAGAGATTTGTTTAGAAATGGTTTTTCAGAGCTGCATTTAAAATGTGGGTGTTTTTTTTTAAAATTTGGGGGACTGAGGGAGAAAGGAGAGGAAAGATGCAGAACGTTTCCAATAATGAATGGTTAAATGGTAATCTAATCCAGCTAAAAACTTCCTATTGAAGAATCTTGTTGATTTAACATTTTTAAAACTTGCAAGAGTGCTTGGTGTTTTCAGATTCTGATGTTCCTGGGCATCGGCTATCTGTAATCAGAAATGGGTATTTTCCGAAGAAGAAAATGAAAGCGGGTCCCGAAGGTACTATTACCTGATGCAGTCATACTTTTGGAGTTAACGCTGCAAAGTGCTCTCCGCTCTTTTCCTGTTATTACTCAATGCACAACATTTCCATCTAGACCTCTTTGTGCATATGTGCCATTTGTCTGTACCAGCTCTATGGAGAGACAACGTCGTACCTCCGAGGCAGTTAAATTAAAAGGAAACAAGGTAATAGGGTGAAAATAGTTCTTTTTCGTTTGGTGAGAGAAAAGCATCGGTGCTGCCGACTAAAACTGTACCAGCTCTCCGAATGTGGATGTGGGAGTTCCTTTGTCTTGTCCTTGATGTGTTTTTGGAGGAACTTGGTGTTTCTGCTTTGATATCAATAAGTACAACAAACATTCAGTATGTGTGGTCCTTGTGTGGTAACACTGGCCTTTTTCCATAATGCACTTATAATTGTTTTTATGCAAATGAACATATTTTCTGTAACTCCTTCTAGACCTGATGCACTGCAAGAGTGTGTTGTGCTCTGTTTTTGACACCGTTTTTATAAGCACCTCCTTTTTTCTGAATTTAGCATTAATGATTATGAACTGCTCATCAGAGGTGTTACGGAGTAAAGGATTGTAACAGTCAGCAATTTACATCAATATAAAAAGGCTGTTAAGTTTCTCCCTATCTCCCCTTTTATTAAAGAACCAGGATTACTCATTCTTTGAAGCAAAAGTTGCGAGTGCTTTGGGGTGGTTTTAAATGTCAAAAAACAGTAGTAGCCATTTCTATTAAATTGGGAGGGGTCAAAAGTGCCCACTCCCCGGGGCTGACAGAGATGACAGATTCTACATTTGTGGAGCTGGACTCTCGGACTTGGTTATCCCAATCAGTGGTATTTATCGAACGCTTACTGCCTGTGGCGCACCATACTAAGCGCTTGGGAGGGTCCAGTGTAACGGGAGCAGTGTGACGTAGTGGAAGAAGCACAGCCCTGGGAGTCAGAGGACCTGGGTTCCAATGCCGGCTCCGCCACTTGTCTGCTGTGCGGCCTTGGGCAAATCACTTCACTTCTCTGTGCCTCAGGTAACTCATCTGTCAAGTGGGGAATTAAGACTGTAAGCCCCATGTGAGATTAAAAACTTTGTCCAACCTGATAATCTTGAAGGTATCCCAGCGCTTAGTACAGTGCCTGGCACATAGTAAACGCTTAACAAATATTATAAAAAAAGAAGTTGGTAGACACATTCCCCTCCCACAATGAGTTTATCATCTAGAGCTTATTACAGTGCTTTTCACACAGTAAGCACTCAATACATATGATTGGCTGACTGACTGATCCAGAGTCTTTGACACCGAGAATTTCCTGTCAGGAAACTGGAAAATGGTGGCTTTCTGGCCTGCTAACTCTTTGAAACCTTACCCCTCCCGGTCTTAATCCTCTCTAAAATTCCTGCCCCCTTCTCACCCCAACGCTAAAAATGAGAAGTTGGCATCTGTGGTTGGTGTCACTAGCCCTTCGGGAGACAGGGATAGAGTTTAGAGCACCAAGATAAGTAAGAGCTTTGTGATCCAGCACCTCAGCATTTGGAAAGCTCCATTCACTGGAGTTTCCGAGGGCCCTAAGACTGGGCAAATTTGGTCAGCTGATCCTTTGGCAGAAAGGAGCGTTGGCATCAACTCTTTGCTAATATCATTAGCAATTTCCGTGAGCTTCACCTTCCCATAGTGGGGGATTGGTGAAGGAGAAACAGTGCGGCCCAGTGGAAAGAGCAGAGGGCTTGGAGTCAGAGGATCTGGGTTCTAATCCCTGCCCTGCCAGCTGCTTACTATGTGACCTTGGGCCAGTTGCTTGGTTACTCTGTGCCTCAGTTTCCTCCATCGTAAAATTGGGATTCGATACCTTTTCTCCCTCCCACTTAGAATGTGAGCCCCGTGAGAGACAGAAGGTCATGGGTTCAAATCCCTGCTCCGTCACTTGTCTGCTGTGTGACCTTGGACAAATCAGCTAACCTCTCTGTGCCTGTTACCTCATCTGTAAAATGGGGATTGAGACTTGTGAGCTCCACTTGGGAAAAGGGACTGTATCCAACCTGATTTGCTGGTATCCACCCCAGCGCTTAGTACAGTGCCTGCTACATAGCAAGCGCTTAATAGAAAAAGAAAGTGACCCGGAAATGTGGACTTCAACAAGGAAAACTGAGTATAGTAGCTAGACTAAGCTGGAAAGAGCACAGGCCTGGGAGTCAGACCACCTAGAAAGATTGGCTAGGTATAAAATGACTGCACATTGAATATAAGTAGGCCAAATAAATGCTATCATTAAAAAAGCCAACATGGAACTGGTGTATTTTAAGAGACATGGAAAGGAGTCGATCCCCTTTAACGATGGAAAGCGTCTCAGATGGAACAGGATTAGAACAGGGTGAGGAGAAACTAGAGAGGCACGGAGACGACCAACAAATGTGATTAAAGGAGTCAAAAATGGGTCTAATGAAAGACCATTAAAGGAGCATTCCACCTGAACAACAAAAGAGAAGACTGATGGACAATTTGGTATCTCTTTGAGTCTATATAGGTTTTTGGTTTTTGTTTTCTGGAAAGGATACTTACTGATCCAGTCTTCTCCATATCACAGAGGGCTGGACAAGAGGAAACGAACTGAAATTAAGGCGGGAGAGGTTTCAGTTGATTATAAGAAGAGCTTCTTCAACATCAGGGGGTTTGGACCCTGGAACAAGAGATCAGTGGAGGTTATTTTGACTGTCCCCATAGCTCCAGCATTTTGGGCGTCTCTCTCAGAAGCCACCAGAAGTGTGTCCTGTCCCACTAGACAGCCCTCCTGTTGGCTCACATTGTTAATCCAGCCAATATCACCGATGGGACTTATTTAGCATACACTAGGTGCCAAGCACCGCACTAAGCACTGAAAGACAAGATCATCGTATTACATTTGGACACTCTCCCTGTCCCTCGCAGGACTTACCATCTAAGAGGTAGGGAGAGTGTGAGTACCTTATCCCCATTTTTCAGACGAGGAAACTGAGGTTCAGAGAGGTGAAATGATCTGCCCAAAGCCAGGCAGCAGCCCATTGACAGAGCTGGCATTAAAACCCAGGACTCCTGACTCCCAAGCCCATGCTCTCTCCTCTAGGCCACCACACCAGAATCTATAGGCCTTTTGTCCAAGGCAGTTAATCACCTTTAAAACCTTGTAGAAATAATCCCGGCTGACCTGGTCACTTATTCCCTGCACTCCCTGACTAATTACTATTGGTTTCTGCTGTTAGAGCCTGACTGAGGCAGGTGTGAGAAATGGTGTTGACTCAGAGCTGTGTTTTCTCAAGCCACTGAAAGAAGACTGCCATTTCCAGTTTTGCGTCCAGCCCTGGATCAGCCAATCGCCCTGAATTGGGCGCACAATGCTCAGCAAGAGTTTGCATTCTGGATTCCCGCTTGGCTTTGGGTGGCCTCCCTTATAGGCCCTTAGGGAGCTTAATTTACAATGCCAGCATCCCAACCCAGGTGGGCAGAAAGCTCAGACATCTTGTCAGAGCCATTCGCAGCAGAGGAGTGGCAGAACCAGCACAAAGCCGACCTCCAGGAAGACCCACTCTCTCTCATCAACCAGTGGTATTTATTGAGCGCTTGTGGTCTGCTGTGTGACTGGGGGCAACTCACTTCACTTCTCTGTGCCTCAGTTACCTCGTCTATAAAATGGGGGTTGAGACTGTGAGCCCCATGTGAGACAGGGACTGTGTCCAACCTGATTAGCTTGTATCTCCCCCATTGCTTAGAACAGTGCTTGATGCATAGTAACCGCTTAACAGATACCACAATTAATATTATTATTATTATCATAGCATTGGAGGGCACTATCCCTGCCCTCAAGGAGTTTATAATCCAGCAGGCGAGAGAAATGTTAAAATAAATTACAGGTAGGGGGAATAACCAAGCATAAATATAGGGTTGGATGTGGGAAGGGGGTAGAGTGAGCATCTAAGTGTTTAGGAGGTGAGCGTCCAAGTGCCTAGTTGACGCGGCAAGGCTAACGCGGTAATGGTGGGGAGATGAGAGATTAATCAGGGAAGGCCTCCTGGAGGAGTTGTGATTTTTTTTAGAAGGACTTCGAAGATCGGGAGTGTAGCGGACTGTCAGACATGAAGAAGGAAGGGGGCCTTTGAGACAAAAACAGAAAATGAAGCCAGTCTAGCTCTCCCCGCAAAGAGTCAAACCTCCTTTTATTTTGGTACCTAACTCCAGAGCGGAGCAGAAACGCCTGGTGTTTTATGGACCACTAATAGTGGGTGTCGGTGTCAGGGAATCAAGGCAGTGTGACTTGGCGGAAGCAGCTTGCTGCTCGACTCAGAAGACCTGGTTTCTAATTCCAGCGCTGACTTGATCTGCTCTGTGCCTCAGTTTCTTCACCTGTAAAATGGGGATAAGAGATACCTGTTCTCCCTCCCTCCTAGACTGTGATCTCCATGTGAGACGGGGAATGTGTGCGATCTGATTATCTTGTATCTACCCCAGCGCTTAACATACTAAGTGCTTAAAAATGCTGTAGCTAATCATAAGAGGTCTAGAGTCTGGCTGGAATTCTTCCCAAACCTTTCTTATATTTTTCTCTGGGCCCGGGGGACCAGAGCTGGAGTCGTAGCAAGTGTCTGTCATTTGGGAAGCAGCGTTGCCTAGCGGAAAGAGCCCAGGCCTGGGAATCGGAGGACCTGGGTTCTAGTTCCAGCTCCACCACTTGCCTGCTGCGTGACCTTGGGCAAGTCACTTCACTTCTCTGTGCCTCGTTTTCCTCAGCTCTCCAATGGGAATTCAATACCCAGTCTCTCTACTACTTAAGCTGTGAGCCCCATGTCTGACAGCGACTATGTCCGACCTGATTAGCTTTTACCTACCATAGCCCTTTAAACAGTGCTTGACACATAAGGCTTAACAAACATAATAAGAAGAAGAATAATGATGTAACTATATAATTATATATTATGCCGGGGTAGATTGCAAGCTAATCAAGTCAGATATACTCGCTGCGAGCAGGTGGCAGAGAGCCATGGCTCTGGCCCTCTGCTCTGGCATCCCATGCCTCCCTGGACCACAGTCATCCTGTCAGTCTTGCCTGAAGCTGCCCCCAAGGCCACCTGTAATTTATTTATTATATCTGTAATTTATTTACTTCTACTAATGACTATCTACATCTGTAATTTATTTGTTTTTAGACTGTCTCTCCCTCTAGACGGTAAGCTCATTATGGGCAGGAAATGTGTCTGTTTGTTGTTATATTGCACTCTCCCAAACGCTTAGTACAGTGCTCTGCACAAAGTAAGTGCTTAATAAATATGATTGACTGACCATCCAGCAGGAGATGGACACTGACCCAGACACTGGACAATGGCCCCTTGAAAAGTCTCTGAGACTCTTCTTCTCCCACTGAGCAGAAACATTTGGAGAGAGCCATGCTCTGTGTCCACTTTAAGAATGGGACCACAAGCTCGTTGTGGGCAGGGAATGTGTCTACCAACTCTGTTATGTTGTACTCCTCCAAGTGCTTAGTACGGTGCTCCATATACAGTAAGCGTTCAGTAAATACCTCTGATGATGATGAGTTGGCAAAACGATCATTACTCCAGGAAACCTTTGCCTCCTTGTCTCTGAGAGGAACAGGCGAAGGAACAACTAAGTTACCATATCTGGTTGTGAATTAAAATTCTTTGCTTCAGAAGCAACAAGGAGTTTCTGGTTTGAATAGCAGCGTGACTTGGTAAAGTTAGTGGATAGAGCACAGGCCCGGGAATCAGAAGGAGCTGGGTTCTAATCCCAGCCCTGCCACATGTCTGTTCTGTGACCTTGGGCAAGTCACTTAATTTCTCTGGGCCTCAGTTACCTCATCTGGAAATCGGGGATTTAGCGTGTGACCCCCATGGGGGATAGGGACTGTGTCCAACCTGGTTACCTTGCATCTACCCAGCCCTTAGAACAGTGTTCAACACATAGTAAGTACTTAACAAATACCATAATCATTAAATTATGATTATTATAAGTTGTAGTTAGTGTCCTGCCAGTCTCCCTGGCAAAGGGAAAGGCAGATTGGGTGAGTCTGCCTCAGATGGCTTCACCAGCCTGTCTGCCTTGGCATCCATACTGCTAGCCTCCAAGGGCATGGTGGATTCTCCCCCCACCTTCAAGCCCCACCTGGGGTCCTTTGGAGGCCAGCCACATTGGAGGGCTTTGCCCAGGATGGCTGGTGTATGCCAAAGGAATCCAGTTCCGGAACAGATCTGGGAGGGAGTCTGTCTGCTTGGTGTGGTCCTATGCTCAAGTACGTTCCCAAGTTCTTCTATTCCCTTAGGCCTAAAAATTTTTAGATTCTATTATATCATTAATCTTTTCCACATTACTAAGCAGGCAGATAGGGCAGATATTAGACCCATTTTCTAGATGGAAAAGCAGAGGCCAAGAGAGGTTAAATGAGTCGCCCGAGGACACGGCTCTGGCCTCGAAGCCCAGACTGGATTCGATGAGTTGCATCACCCCTTTATATGATGAGGATGCAGACGAAAGAGCTCATGGTTAGAGCAAAACACAGGAATGGAGAATTAGGGACTGTGGGTTTGTGCTGAGCCTCTGACTCCCTGCGTGAACTTCACCCAGATTCTTGACCCGCTGGTGCCTTTAGGCGTACTCAACTGGAAAATTGGGTAATATTCAGCAGAACCTCACTAAACAACTGAGAACGCATTCAGCCGAACTTCCCTGGGTAAAGATGTCAGAGGGGGTGAAGCCCGTGGGTATCCCACCATGCTTATATTTGAAATGTATGTTGAAATATGTGGTCACCAAAACTAGACCAGATGCCAGTAGAATGTGACTGTTTTCCTTTCTGCTGCTGATGAATATCATGCTCATAATTTTCCCTGTCTGGCTACGGAGAAATCCCAGGAAAATGTAGTCAAAGGGAACCAAGCTCTTGAGTCTCTTTTAAGCGTTGAAAACAAGGTGTTTTGCTTTGGAAAAATGGTCCCTTTCCAAAGGAAGGGAGTGGAGGGGAAACTTTTGACAAGAACAGTGTGAATTTTGCTAGGTTTTTCTTCCATTTTCTTTTCCATTTCTGAATCCTAACATGGCAAGTACAAACCGCTAGGTAAATTAAAAGGAGGCAAAGAAGGAGAGAAAGGACCCCAGAATGTGATTTGTACAGTGCCTTGATGGACCCTCATCATGTAACGACTTTAATTGTTTCCACATGATTGTATATGACTGAAACTCTCAAGGCCCATGGGTACACCAGCTATCAGCCTGAGCAGTAGGAATCTATGACCCCAAGGTATCTGGGAGCCTCGTCATCACCCAATCCAAGATTGTCCACAAAGTGTCCACCTTCGCACCAGAGGCACACTGTCCCTATTTCCTTAGAGGCCTACAGTCCGAAGTGTGTTCTGACAAGGATTTAGCCTGCAGTGTGGAACCAACCCATCAATGATCTTGATTGAACGCTTGCTGGATGCAGAGCACTTGTTCTAAGTGCTTGGGAGAGTCCAGTACAGTAGCGTTGGTGGACACATTCCCTGCCTACAGCGAGAGCTTACAGTCTCTGTTTTCCATGCTCGGCTATCTCCCCTTTCTTCTTGGAATGAGGGATTATCCTTGGGTTTGCACACAGCACCTACAACTGAATTAGGTCTACAGAAATCTAAAGTAGCCCGCTGCATCCCTAATTCTGCCATATGAGTGTTTTTACCTCACACCCTCAGCTGGCACACCGCCAGGGAAATTGGGAAGACTTTCCCGACAAGGCGACCCCGATTTGCTGGGACTCCGTCGACTGAATTATAATAATGATAATACGTAGGGAACGTGTTGGCTAATTCTGTTATATTGTACTCTCCCAAGTGCTCAACACAGTATTCTGCACATAAGAAGCTCTCAATAAATACCACTGATTGACTGATGTTGGAAAAATCAGTTCATGCACGTGAGCCTGGCCTCGGACACGTAGATACTCTAAAATGAGTTTTTTCCAAGAGAAGCTTTTGCTAGAACACAACGCCCACATTATAGGAGGACTGGACCCTGTCAGATTGGCCAAACCCCTGTTGTACCATTGTAGCCACTCTGCAAAGTTTATTATATTGATCCAGAAATTGCCAAGCAATGGATCCAGGGTAGGAATCTGCTAGATTTGCTGTTCCTCAAGATTAGGGATCATTTCTGCTTAGTGTACTTCCAGCTAAGCAGAGAGTACAGGGCATATATAGTTGATAATGGTGGTAATGATAATAATGATATCTGTTAAGCCCTTATGAGGTGTCACGTACTTTTCTAAGCACTGGGGTAAATGCAAGCTAATCAGGTTGAACACAGTCCCTGCCCCACCTGGGACTCACAGCCTCAATCCCCATTTTACAGATGAGGGAACTGAGGTTCAGAGAAGTGAAGTGACTTGCCCAAGGTCACCCAGCAGACAAGTGGCGGAGCTGCGATTAGAACCAGGGTCCTCTGATTCCTAGACCCGTGTTCTATCCACCAAGCCATACAGTCCATCATATTTGAAGAAGACAGCACCTACAGTGAAGTTCACCTATTTGGGCATGCATGTATGTATGTGTCTGTCTGCACAGAGCAAGCTCTCAACAAATATTATTGATCATATTGCAGCTTTGTTCTTACCTGTTGTTAGAGCAAAGGCTGGTAACATGGCCCATCAAGGAGTTCATGAAAGACAGCTTCAAACTTCAGTGGACTGCCAGGTGGACTCACCTTAGCCCAAAGTGCAGGTCAATGGATTTACCTGTCCAAGACAATCACAGTCCCATGTTTTGTTCCTGACATTTATCCTGGAGCCACTTGCACCGAAGATCCTATCTGCTTTACTTATGTTGGCTCAAAAGCCATCTTGAAAGCATGGCAGTATTTTTCCATCAAGGTGACTAAGAGGGGATTCAGCATGATCCGTGCTCGATTTCTTCCAGGTATGGCCAGGAGTGTCAACCCACAGTAGCCGCCCCAAATGACACAATTCTCTTTCCTCTCACAGATTGGGATTATGTACATATCTCGAAATTATATTAATGCCGTCTCCCCCTTTAAACCATAAATCCCTTGTGAGTGGGGAACGAGGTGATAGCCGAGCGTGAAGACCAGAGAGACTGAAAGCTCACTGTAGGCAGGTAATATCTCTACCAACTCAGTTGGACTGTACTCTCCCAAGCGCTTAAGAACAGTGTTCTGCACAGGGTAAGTGCACAATAAACACCATTGATGGATTGATTGATCTGGGCGCTTTCACGTCTTGTCGAATATTAACGTCTGTCCCTCTAGACTGTAAGTTCGTTTGGGGCAGGGGACGTGCCTGCTAATCCTGTGGTATTGTATCTCCCAAGTTCTTAGTACAGCGCTCTGAACATAGTAATCAAAAAATACAATTGATGACTGATTGGTTGAATGACAGCATTTCTCCAAATTGCAGCAGTCTGTGGGTGCAGCTTATGTGCAAAAGTAGCATCTGCTCCTCTGGAGTGTAAACTCCTGTCAACTACAGTAGCTGGAAAGGAAAAAAAACAACATCCAAACTTTGAGGAACCCTTCCAGGCAGAAATTAACCGTGCCCACGGGGAATGCAAATCTTCAAAGTAGGACCCTCCCTTGAACTTCTCTCTTTTCTTAGGAGAAAATGGCGACCCGAGACATAAAGTTTAATGGAGAGACACTAAAAGCCAGGCTCTGCTAGCCCAACAGTAAAGGTCACTAGGTTTCCGTGAAGGAGTGTGAAATCCGGGACTTTGTCTCAGGATATTGTAATCTTCTAATCACCATCACCCCAAAGGGGCTCAGACTGCTTTAAGAGTCAATTCCACACTGAATAGCTCTCTATTCCACCACTCTGTGATTCCATTTTACATTTGGACTTTTTTGTGTTTGTTTTCATTCAAGAGCCAGTTCGCCTATTGACAGTTCTTGACAGCAGAAGTAAAACCACGAGGAGAATATCTGTTTATTGAGGACTGACAGCTTTATAGCTAACATAAAAATCGTCTAATGTTTACTGGGGCAAATGTTTAGACAAGATTCACTGAAACCTTTTCATCCTTCTCAGGCCCTGCAAATAAAAGTTGGAATCAACCATATAAAAAACATTTCCAACAGATTTTTGTTAGCACCGTTCCTTTCATTCTTCTTTTCCTCTTCTTTCCTTTCCACTCCAAAATATCATCATGCTTTCATGTGGATTTGACAGTAAGTGGAAGAAAAGAAACTTGTCTCGATCCTATAGGGCCATTTCTGGGCGCTTAAACACTAAACCTATGGAATGTTGAGAAATGGCATGGGCTAGTGGAAAGAACTCGGGCCCAGAAGTCAGAAAGACCTGGGTTCTGATGCCTGCTCCGCCACTCACCTATGTGACCTCGTGGAAGTCACTTAACTTCTCTACGTGTCAGTTACCTCGTCTGTAAAATGTGGACTGTGAGCCCCAACCTGATTACCTTGCGTGGACCCCAGCACTCAGAACAATCTGATTCCCTTGTAACTACCCCAGAGCTTAATAGAGTGCCTGGCACCTAGTAAGCATTTAACAAATACCATTTCAAAAGAGAATGCCTCACAGAAGTGAATCAGTGGCTCTGGGCTGTCCTGTCGAAACCTTTGCACCCAAAATGCTAGAAAATGTCGATCTGTTGGATCTTGTGCCAAGGTTTTCCAAGGCTACCGTTTGTTGGCAAAGGGTGGGGGTCATGCTTATTTCCTACTTACCTTTAAGTAAGTATCCTTACGTCTACCCTTACTTCTCAGGGGAAGAAAATGAAAGAGAATTTAGCAGGTTTCAAGCTGTAGAGTGGTAGGGGAGCTTGCTATTCTCACTAAAATGGTAAGTTTGTGGAAGCAGCATGGCCTAGTGGAAAGAGCACAGGCCTGGGAGTCAGATGACCTGGGTTCTAATCCTGCTTCTGCCAAGTGTCTGATGTGTAACAAGTCACTTAGCTTCTCTGTGCCTCAGTTCCTTTATCTGTAACAAAAAGGTTCAGTCCCTGTATTCCCTCTTACTTAGACTGTGAACCCCATATGGGACAAAGACTGTGCCCAGCATGGTTAACTTTTATCTACCCCAGTGCTCGGAACAGTGCTTGGCACATAGCAAGGGCAATACTAATATAATAATAATACATTTACTATTGGAGACTTGGCCTTTCATTTGAATAAGGACTTGGAAAGTTCTGAAAACAGACTTGTTCTTCTTTCTTGGAAAGTATTCCTGGCAGGCAGTGTATTTTATGACAGATGTGACCCAAGGAGCTGAGTTTTGTCAGGTAAGGAGAGCTTAATCTTGTAATCATCAGTTTTCATTTTTTTTAAATGACATTTGTTAAGCGCTTACAATATGCCAGGCATCACTCTAAGCACTGGGGTAGAAACAAAGTAATCAGATTGGACAAAGTCCCCGTCCCCTGTGGGGCTCACATTCTTACTCCCCATTTTTCAGATGAGGTAACTGAGGCCCAGAGAAGGGAAGTGACGAGCCCAAAGTCATGCAGCGGACCCGTGGTGGAGCCAGGATTAGAACCGAGGTTCTTCTGACTCCCAGGTCTGCGTTCTATCCACTAAGCCACGTCACGCCCCAGCCCCGGGGCTGTCCTCCATCAGGCCAGACCGCCTGTCCCTGAATGGTAGTGACCCTCCCCTGGGCTGGGCAGACCAGACTGGCATAATTTAGGAAGGGAGGCTCAGCAAGGCGGAGACAAGCCCACTCAGAAACAATCCCCTAGGTCAGGAAGGGTCATTCTACAGCTCTGCACTCCAACCAGAATCTCTCCTCCCCCAACCCACCTCACCCACACACACTTGCTTCCACCGTGTTGGGCACAATTGACCCAGAAGGAAATCCTGCCCCTGATTGATTGAGTGGTTTCTCCGTTTGTTATTTGGGTTAATTAAATTGACCCCGGCCGGCCGGTTGTACCTCGAGGCATAATTGCCGGTTAAAGCGTGCAGCGAAGGGGCTTAAAATGGGATTTTGATCAACGTTTCTCTCAAGATCTCCTTCCTTTGGGTGAGTCTTGCAGCTAAATTCTGAAGGTAAATAAAACAGGCACTGTCAGGTCAGAGAAGCTAAAGAATCCCACCTACTGTTCTTCACTTCCCGAGTTCTGCTGTTCAGAATTCCTGCTGATTCTTGGTCAGGACGTACAACAACGCTGAAGACTCGCTTCGCTTGTTATGAGACCAAGTGCAGATTGTAAACTATGTTCCCCAAGATTGAAAGCTTCTTGAGGGCAGGGATTGGGTTTATTGACTTTATTACACTCTACGAAGCACTGAGCCGAGGCCCATTGGTACAGAAGTTCCGCTCCCATCGGAGAATTGGCCTCAGCCTCCCAGTGACGCCAGACGCAGAGGTGCTGATCCGAATGACATTGTGGCCTCCTCCTGGCACACACATTGGCAGTTGTCAACAACTGAACTAACTGCAGGCTCCTTGCTACCTTCAGCAGTTGACCCATCTCCTGAGCTGTGTCATGCTAAACAATTCCATTTGCCTTCCAAACCCATTTCAAGCAGGATGCTATAGAGGCCTTCCCCATTTCCTCAAGCCCCCATTTCCTTTCCTCCCACTCCCTCTGAGTCACCCTTGCACTTAGATTTGCACCTTTATTCACCCCACCCTCAGCCTCCCAGAACCTATGTGCATATCCATATTTTTATTTATTTTAATATCTGTCACCCCTCTAGACTGTAAAATCCTTGTGGTCAGGGGGCGTGTCTGCCCACTCTGTTATTCTGAAATCTCCCAGGCGCTTAGGACATTAAGTGCTCAATAAATACGACTGATGGATTGATTGATGGATTGATGGCAGAAGCAGCACGGCTTAGTGGATAGAGCACAGGCTTGGGAGTCTAATCCCAGCTCCTCCACGTGTCTGCTGTGTGACCTTGGGCAAGTCACTTCACTTCTCTGTGCCTCAGTTACCTCATCTGTAAAATGGGGATAAGAGTGTGTGTCCCATGTGGGACAGGGACTTTGTCCAACCTGATTAACTTGTATCTACCCTAGCAGTTAGAGAACTTTTTGGCAAATAGTGAGCACTTAAGTACTATCATTATTATTATTGTTATTATTATTATTATCATCATTATTACTGTTTTCCCATTGGCTAACTATGGTACAGCCACAAAAGCGACGAAAGGAAAGGGACAATGAATTCTTGGGGGCAATGAATAAATTGGAACTGTTTCTCCGGGAGAAGAAAAGGCTGAGGGTAACTTGTCAACTGTCTTCAGGCTAGGAAATGTGCCTATGAGGTGGTGGTGGCTGACTGATCTCTAAATACTCAAGAGATGAAACGAGAGGAAATGAACTTGGATTGAAACAGGAGTGGGATAAATGCTCTCAGCGCTGGCACTGCATCTACTCCCACTCTGATTTGGAGATGTACTCTTCTTCTGCCCCTGAGGCTCTGCCCAAGGGTGCCAGCGCTGAGCTATTGAATAATTGGATGGATTATGGCCTGACTCGGTAATTGCAATACTTATGTCTTGTGATATAGTGGTGGAGAATACGCTTCATTAATCGGTCCAGAAGGATTCTGGGTAAGATCTTCCCAGCAATGCAGAGCAGTGAGATATAATCAGCCACTTGTGCTTCTGGGCAAATTTGGGAGACTGGAAACCCAGAAGAGTCTAATCACAGGTCCAACACATGAGGGGTGTCATTCTGAATCGGGGAGACCTCTCCAGAAAAATGGATGACCTGATGCTTTGATGACAGTAGTGTCATTTACTGTCCTAATGGTCCACGATGGTGTGGCTCTTTTCTTTGTATTTTAGCCGGGCCCTGCAAGGGGCAAACACATCAGTGCGTTAGAGGACAATGGTCCTGTGCTCAGTGTAGCTCCTCGATCTTTCTTACTCAACTGTACTCTCCCAGAAGTTTAGTTCGGTTTGTTGCACGTAGTACAAACTGTTGATCGACTGATAGCGTGACCTAACCCTTTTCAGTCACACCCACATCCATAGGTAGGATCTGGCCACCAGAAATATCACTTGGGAAAACGAAAGACAGCTGAGGATGTGCGAGGGGGCAACATCTGCTGTCTCAGATCAGGGGCCTCAGAGGTCTACTGACTTTCTCCCAGGCCAATGGCTCTTTATCTTGGCTAAACCAAGTCTCTTGGTCAAGCATTTTTGGCAAGTAGAAATCAGGTCTCCCCATCACAGCTTTCCACTGCTAGCAAGATTCAAGTCAGACAGCTCCCAAAGCGGTGGCGTGGCCTAGTGGGAACGGCCCAGGACCGGGAGTGAGGAAACCCGGGTTTTAATCCCATCAATGCCACTTGCATGCTCGGTGACCTTGAGCAAGTCACTCCACTTCTTGGGGCATCAGTTTTCTCATCTGTATAATGGGGATTCAATATTTGCTCCTAACCCCACCCCCGCCACACCCCCAACACCCGATTTAACTGTGAGCTCCATGGGGAGCAGGGATTGTGCCTGACATTATTTTGTATCTACCCCAGAGTTTAGCACAGTGTTTGGAACCTGGTAAACACTTAAGAAATATTATTATTATTATGAATAGGGACTTCTCGACGATTGGGAAATCTAAAAATGATAGCCCCTGTATGAGGATTGTCTCTGTTGCTGAACTGTACTTTCCAAGTACTTAGTACAGTGCTCTGCACACAGTAAGCGATCAATACATATGATTGAATGAATAAACAAGGGACAATCTTTCCATGCACATTGTATGAAATGGTCACACCTGGCTACACATGCTGGTCACGTCAGCTTTGTTGACTACCTTCCATTTGTGGTTAGACTCTCCTATCGGCCTTTGAATATGAAGATCAGTTGGTGTCATATGAAACATTTCATTATCCACTGCCTAAGCAACAAGTTAGATGTCCCATTCATAACTTGGAATCGCTTTGAGAGAGCACTGCCTCTAGTAGAGCTGATTCTTCTAATCAGACTGCAATAAAAATACCTTACAGGTTATCTTTTATATTTAAAAAATCTGAGGTGGGTTTGGGGGGTTATTTTTTTTTCATTTTGATAAAGTCCCTATAATGGACTTCTCTGCATTGTGGCCTTTTCTTAGCTGTTAATTATTAACTTTTTCTTTAAAAGAAAACTTCCATTGTGCAAAGAAAAAAAATCAGCTCGGTCCATGTGATATAAATCACTTTTATGTCTGTGAAACAGCTGAGTTTACATTTTTATTACATTGTTTGAAAAAGTATCTTTTCATCTGGAAAGAATCAGTTTAAAATGCGATTGTCAACACAACTAAACCAGTTTTCTCTTTAAAATGGCTGCCGGTAGGACTGCGAACTCTAATTACGCCAGGCTTTTCCTCACAGGCGCGAGTTACTAAAACCTGAAGACTTTCCGTCAGGATGCCTCCAACCAGGGTGGACCAACCTGGGCCAGGAAGGTGAACAGTGTCCCTGTCGACGAAAGGGGGTCCTAGGTAATGAGCAATAAAATCACCCTTTAGGCAGGCTCCCTCCCTAGTCGACATTAGGAAGGAAAATCTGCCTTTGTTTTGATTCTTTAAATTCAGTTCCGAGTCATTCTAGCCCTTAGAGAGCATTGCTTGGTAGAAGACATTTTAGCGTGAACCCAATCCGGTCCATCTTGCGCTGATCAAATTTTTCCTCACAGATAATTTGGGAATAAGACTCATTCCAGCGGGGAATCCCTCCCAACGGTATGCTCCAGTGGAATTGGGTTAACCGTTCTAGGAAAGGGCTTCAGAGAAGGCTCGATGGGTTGAAACAGTTAGAGACCTTCTGCTCATTTTCAGCAATTTCTTCCAGTTGATTGTCTTAAGAATCAAAACGAGTCCAGGTTTTTTCAGTGAATCTTCTTGCTGCATTTAATTATCTTCTTCATTATTAAATGAAAATTAATATATGGGCTGATCCTTTTCTTCCTGAAATATAATCTTTGGACTCGGTCTGCAGAATGCAGCCGCACGCATCCATTGTTTGCAATAACAGGCTATTCGTGGCTGGGGTCTCTGCGCTTAGTCTCTCAGGCTTTCTAAATTGCCATTTCTCACTTCAGTATGAATTCAGCATTTTGTTCTTTTTGTGATCCTGGGCAGACGTGCCTGAAAAGGCAGTAACTAATCTGCACATCAGCGAGTCTGTCAGCTCCAACCAGATTTCCAAACCCTCTTTCGTTGGGTCATTTTTCACACAAGGTTTTGCAGCACCTAAAACGTGGCTTCTTTCACTCTCCCCGCAAGGTATTGCCGAGACCTTAGAGGCCAGAGTCTGAAGTAGGCAAACTTGAGCGTGGGGTGAGGACTCGTTGTCGGAATACAGAGCGGACTGAAGAAAGGGGATAAGTGGCAGGCATTGCACGGTATGGGTCCAATTAGTAATAAATCCTGCCCAATTGTGGAGGTTTTCCATGGAATTTGCTCTAAACAAAGAAGATAAAGTATGAAGTTCACATTTCATGGTTTTACTATTTATAGTATTTTTCTCCCATACAAAACAAGCCGATCGTACTACCGAGCTCCAGAACGTGCCAGTAAAGATGAATGTTTTCCTGGTTAAATTCGGAAAAAATGCATTCGCCCTCAAAAATGATTATTAGAAATGTTTGGATGGTCCAGGCAATTCTTAAATTGGGCTATAATTTTCCCCTCTCTCTTTCTCTCTCTCTCTCCATTCTACAAGTTCAGTTCCTTGGTACATCCTGGTAAGAAACAGTGTGGCCTGGGAGTCAGAAGGGAATCTGGGTTCTAATCCTGGCTCCACCACTTTGCTGCTTGACCTTGAGCAAACCACTTAACTATGCCTCAGTTACTCCATCTGTAAAATGGAGATTAAGACTGTGAGCCCCATGGGGGACAACCTGATTGTATCAACCCCAGCATTTCGTATAGTGCCTGGCATATAGTAAGCCCTTAACAAATACCATAGAAAAAAGAGCTTGGCTTGCACTGCTGCCATCGTATTTGACAAAACTAAGAGTAGCCATCACACATGCACACTCCTCCACACTCCCACCCCACACCCACACAGGGGCACTCTGTCATCCTGCCCACCTTATTGGAAACCTCCCCAAGCACTCTCCGAGGCACATTTTTTTCTTCTTCTGCTACTGACTTGGCAAAAGATCCTTTCTGCCGAAAGAGGCTAGTAGGATGGCAGATGCTTATCTCGTGCAGATTCCAGCGACAAATGTGAGAGTGATTCCCATGCGGGCAAAATGAGTGTTTTCTCAAGCCCGACTTTAACTTTTGCGTATTTTTGCATATTTGGTTTTTGCCCTGACCTGCCTGCGGGTTGTTCCCCACCTGTTGAATGACACATGTCGGGAGCAGTGAATACCCTGGGTTGTCTGTGCGGAACGTTTGGAAGAGAAGGAATTTTCAATGGAAGTGGGACCCAGGCAGTCAAAGCACAGTTCTTGTTTTCCTCCTGATGTGATGTTGGAATCTTGGTGTACAGGACTGGAATCTCCTTCTTTTAACTGTACTCTCCCAAGTGCTTAGTAAGGTGCTCTGCACACAGTAAGTGCTCAATAAATACCATCGACTGATGGATTGATTAATTCATACATCTCAATCCCCATCTGGACCCCTTGAGTCCCTCTCCCCGAACTCAAAGGATCACTTTCTTCCTGATGTTTTATCCTCAGAATAGTCTCTTTCCAAAGGAGAGAGTCTTGCCTCAATTTCTCGCCTTTCAAAGTGCCCGAGAAGCATTTTAAAGGAATGCAGGGCATTAATAACTTAACTTCAGACATAAAGAGTTTGCCCAACAAATGGCCTTCTCAACAACCATTGAATGGGTCCAATGAAAACAATACTAATAACTGTGGTATCCATTAAGCACTTACTGTGTGCCAGACTCTGTAGTAAGCACTGAGGTGGAAACAAGCAAATTGGGGTGGACGCAGTCCCTGTCCCACATGGGGCTCACATTTTAATCCCCATATTACCAATCTGGGAACTGAGGCCCAGAGAAGTGAACTGACTTGCCCAAGGTCACCCACTAGATGAAACCAAGTCCTTCTGACTTCCAGGTCCCCCAGGCCACGCTGCTTCCTAACAAGGCTCTATGTTTGCATTTTTCCAAATTGACACCCTTAAAGGGGCAAATCAGTCAGCTGACCGAATTATTTATTTTTCCGGATCTGCCATCCAGGCAGTATTTATCTAGCCTGCACCTATTTGACCACAAGTGAGCGGAGACCATAAACAGTTAATCAGAGGTCACTAAAGCTCTATTTATGTAAAGAAAGTGAATTCCCACCCAGCAGAAAGAAGAATATTTTACCTGTTTTCAGGAAGCAGTGAAGCTCTGCAGTAGCAGCTACAAAAACTCTGTTTTCTTTAGGCCACCCCCAGAATGCCGTAATAATACTGGGTCAATTAAATCAGACTTCCTATAATAATGACCATTTTGGCATTTGTTAAGTGCTTACTCTGTGCCAAGCACTGTCCTAAACATTAGGGTAGATTCAAGCTAATCTGCTCAGGCACAGTCCCTGTCCCACATGGGGCTCACAGTCTAAGTAGGAGGGAGAACAGGGATTGAATGTCCATTTTACAGGTGAGGAAACTGAGGCATAGAAAAGATTCGATGACTCAGGGAATTGGCTGGTAAGGAAAGTGACATCCTCTGTGGGGTATTGGTGTACTGATTGGATACAGAAGTCACTGTGGCCCAATCAGTTTGCCAGAATACCACAACAACCCACTTGATGGAGTATAAGGATCTTTGGGGAGTAAGGAACAGAAGTCTATTCTATTTAATAGAAATAGAATTCAGAGCCATGTGAGAAGCAGCATGGCCTAGTGGGATAAGCATAGGTCTGGGAGTCAGAAGGACCTGAGTTCTAATCCCTGCTCCGAGGAAATTGGGTTGGATACAGTTCCTGTCCCACATGGGGCTCAGTCTTAATCCCCATTTTACAGATGTTGGAACTGAGGCACAGAGAATCGAAGTGACTCGCCCAACTTCATACAGCAGAAAAGTGGTGAAGTTAGGATTAGAACTCAGGTCCTTCCGACTTCCAGTCCTAATTAGGGTTAGGGTTAATCCCTGCTCCACCGCTTGTCTGCTGTGTGACCTCGGGCAAGTCACTTAACTTCCCTGACCCTCAGTTGTCTCACCTGTAAAATGGGGATTAAGATTGTGAGCCCTAAATAGAATAGGGACTGTGTGTGTGCCCAACCTGATCATTTTATATCTACCCCAGCACTTAGTACAGTGTCTGGCACATAGTAAGCGCTTAACAAATACCTTTTTTTAATAAAAAAAAAAAAGCAGTTCTCTGGGAAATTGTCTTTTGTTTTTCAAGTCTACGCTCACAGTTCTCTGATAAATTGAGAATGCAGTTTCAGTAGAAATTACTTCATAGCTATCAAGATGGTATGTTTGGCTTTTTTTTTTTTAATTCAAAAGCCCGACTGGACCGTTGATTGCCATCAGCTGGTGAGGTTGTCCAGGCATTAGACAGCGGCACTGACTGGCTCTCAGGTAATGCAGAACGAGGAACGAGAGGCCGGGAAGCGGAGCCCCTAGCCGGCCGCTTCGGCGGGGGGCAGCCTTCCGTGACGGAAACTCTTTGTGGAGCGTTGTTGTCAGTGGCAGCATTTTCCAGCTCGAGATAAGAGTCGCCGTTCTCAGGTAATGCCCTCGATCAGAAGCCCGATGACAGATTGTGGAGTGCAAGTTTTTTCAGGTGCTGTGTTTGCTCAGTAATCCTTCAGCGCCAATCTCCTCTAAATAGTGAGCGGGACCCATCAATAATGGACACCACCCATTAAGCGCGTAATATTTGTCCTAGATCGGGTTGCTGCTTTGTTCCCCCTTCATGATGAATGGATGCTGTTATGCTCTGAGAAAACAGAATGATGCCATAAATTTGCTCGTACTATAAAAGGGGCTATCTCAGTTTTGCCATTACTTGTGAAATCCACACAAGAGTTTTCTAGAAAAATAAGGATTGTCCTGTCTAGCTGGGGAGAGTAGAGTGCTTTTTGTTCATCAGGCCACGACTTCGGGTCTTACATCCATTGCAGTACTCTCAGAACAGGTAAGGTCCTGCTCACCCCTCAGCCTCAGCCACGTCACGCTTCACCCCGAAACATGGAGAAAACAGCATGCAGATTGCAAGTCGCTCATACCCTTTCTTCAGGACTGAAAAAACCCAGCTGTGAAGTTAAAAAATAGCATCAGAACATATATGCTTACCTTCTCATCTCTTCCTGGGCTAACCAGCCGTGGTTCCGCACCACCGAGAGATTATCAACTAATGGCATTTCTCGAGCGCTTACTGTGGGTAGAGCACCGTTCTGAAAGCTCAGGAGAGTTCAGTACAGAAGAGTTGGTAGACAAGTTCCCGACTCACAGGAAGCTACATCTTCTTCCTTTTTTTTAAGTAAAGAGGTAAATTGAAGGTATACATAGATTGAACAAGAAAAGATGGCTTCAAGTGTATGATGCTTAACACACATTCATTTTATCCCCTTTTATTTATTTATATGATTGTGGTTTTGATAGTACTGATTTATCATAAGATGGGAGGGCCAGGTTGAGATATTAATCCCATAATTACTAAGATGAAGTAGAACCGAATTCTTTTTTCTTGCGTGAAAATATGGAACGGCTAAATTTATGGAGGGGCATCTCTGAGTGCTAGACCTGCTGGACCTGCATTTTTGCCCCCTTTTTTCAAGGAGAAAGCTGAAGCTGGGAGAAATTGGGTGACTTTCTCCAAATCATGGGAAACATCACAATCTGAGGCAGGATTTGAATTTGCAGTTCCTGTCTCATGGTCTCGAACTCATTCAGGTGAACAAATAAAAATAACAATAACAACAATAATAATGATAATTTTCGTGCTTGTTAAGCACTAGCCGTCTGCCAAGAACTGTACTAAGGGGTGGGGGTAGATACAAGATAATCAAGTCAGACACAGTCTCTGTCCCACATGGGGCTCACAGACTAAGTGGGAGGGAGAACTGTTATTTAATTACCATTTTAAAGATGAGGAACCTGAGGCACAGAGAAACTCAGTAATAGTAATGATAATGATGAAATAATAGTAACTGTGGTATTTGTTAAGTGCTTACTATGTTCTGGGCACTGAACTAAGTCAAGTTGGATACAGTCCCAGTCTCAATTCCCATTTTACAGGTGAGATAACTGAGAAACAGAGAAGTTAAGTGATCTGCCCAAGATCACACAGCAGGCAAGTGGCAGAGCTAGGATTAGAACCCAGGTCCCCTGACTCCTAGGCCCAGTCTCTTTCCATTCAGCCATGCTGCTTCTCTTGCCCAGGGTCACGCAGCAGGCAGGTGGGGGAGGAGGGATTTGAACAGCCTGAAGAGCAAGGCAGGAAGAGCAGCATAATTCTGGCTTAGGACCACCTGGAAGTGGCTCTGGCCCCAGGGGGCCACTGCTACTTAACCACGTGTTTGAAGCCAGCTTTGCTGGGGCTGGTGGTTCCAGCCGAGTGCGCCCTGGACCAAGGCACCCAGCCTGGTGTGGCTTGAAATGGCCAGTCTGCAGGATGCAGTGTGTTCTCGTAGAAAGAACTCGGGCCTGGGAGTCAGAAGACCTGGGTTCGAATCCCAGTTCTGCCGTTTATCTGCTGTGTGACCTTAGCTAGGTCACTTAATTTCTCTATGCCTCAGTTACCTCATCTGTAAAATGGAGTTTATCCCCTTGATTCTGTTTATCGTGATTATGTTGTCTCGTTTCTGTCCATCTGTCTCCCCCGATTAGACTGTAAGCCCGTCACTGGGGAGGGATCGTCTCTATCTGTTGCCGAACTGTACGTTCCAAGCGCTTAGTACAGTGCTCTGCACATAATAAGTGCTCAATAAATACTATTGAATGAATGAATGAATGAATGAGATTAAATCCTACTCCCACCTAGTTAGATTGTGAGCCCTGCATGGAGCAAGGACTGTGTCCAACCTGATTATCTTGTGTCTGCTCCAGTGCTTAGTACAGGGCATCACGCTTCATCAGCCATGTAAGCCATATTATATTATTTTCATTGGCATTATCATTTTAGAGCCTGTGACCTCTGTGCCCCCTTGAAAAGTGTCAAGTTAATAACCAAACCAAAAGTTGACCTAGGCCAAAATTGAAATCAATCTATCAGTGGTATTTATTGAGTCCTTAACGTGTGCAGGGCTCTATACTAAGCATCTGGGAAACATTCAGTAGAATTGGTAGACATAATCCCTTTTAAGCTTAAAGTCTAGTGGGAGAGACAGTTATTAAAATAAATTGCAAGCAAAAAAATATGAGGATATGGACAGATTAATGTAGGAGAAGGGGTGAGTATCAAGGTGCTTACAGACTCAAGTGACTAGGTGATGCAGAAGGAAGGGAGAATAGAGTGGAGACATGAGAAATTAGGGAAGGCTTCCTGCAAAAGATAGGATTTTGTAGGTCTTTGAAGATGGGGAGAGTGGAGATCTGTTGGATGTGAAATAGAAGGGAGTTTCAGGTAGGCGAGGGAACGTGAGCAGGGCCATGACAGCAAGAGAGACAAAATTGAGACACAGAAAATAGCTGATGATGAGAGGTTTTCTGCTTGATGCAGAGATAGATGGGCAACCATTGGGGGTTTTGAGGAGTGGGGAGATGTGGGCACAATTTTCTCAGAAATATGATCTGCAAGGCAGAGTGAAATACGGATGGGAGAAGAGAGAGGCTGGAGGCAGGGAGGTCAGCGAGGAGCTGGATGCAGTAGTTGAGGTGGGATAATGTAAGTCTTACCGGGGAAGCAACATGGCCTAGTAGATAGACCACAGACCGGGGAGTCAGTAGGACCTGGCTTCTAATCCTGGCTCTGCCGTACGTCTGCTGCATGACCTAGGGCAAGTCACTTCACTTCTCTGTGCCTCAGTTCCCTCATCTGTAAAATGGGGATTAAGACTGTGAGCCCCATGTGGGAAGGGGACTGTGTCCAACCTCATTAGCTTGTATCTACCCCAGGGCTTAAACAGTGCTTGACACATAGTAAGCGCTTAACAAACGCCATCATCATCGTTATTATTATTCACTATTAGCAAATTTCCCTTTTCCTGAAAATGCCACCATTCCGTTTTTCTAAAGCCAAAAGAAAATATCCCGAAGTCCAGGGAAATTAGCTCATGGAGCTTTCGGTCATCAGGGCCCACACTACCCACCTGAAGCCCTCAGTCAGGATTTATGAGTCCCCCTTAAGGTGGCTACGATGGGATTCTGTAATATAAACACATGGTGGGAAATTGAGAGCTTGAAGCATCCATTTTCCCCAGGTGTTACCTGGTCGTGCCTGTTCTTGTACTGACATTATATTCCTCGCGGTGGCTAATACATCTGGCCTTCCGACTGTGGAGGAGTCAAAAGAATGTTTGACTGTAGGATCCAAGCATACAAAGTCTTGGAGATGAATTTGAATAATGTCTCCTGATGATATACTCCATAAGGCCAGATTTAATTAAGATTTGTAAGTTTAAACTTCAAGTTACCTGAATCACAGGATAATGGTCACGATTACGACACCGGGTATTTCTGTTGCATCTTTTAATAATAACAGTGGTTCGTAAAGTGCTTACTATGTACCAAGTGCTAACATTGAGGTGGATTGCAGTACAGTCAAATTAGACATAGTCTGTGTCTCACATGAGGCTCACAGTTTATCAGTCAATCATATTTACTGAGCGCTTACTACGGGCAGAGCGCTGTACTAAGTGCTTGGGAGAGTACGGTATAACAGAGTTGGTGGACGTGTTCCCTGCCCATAGGGAGGTTACTTATGTGCCAAGTTCTTTGCTAAGCACCGGGGTACGTACAATCTTATCAGAGACACAGACCCTGCCCTATGTGAGGCCCACAGTTTAGGAGGGAGACAGAACAAGAATTGAATCCCCATTTAACAGATGTGGACACTGAGGCCCAGAGAAGTGAAGTGACTTGCCCAGCGACACACAGCGGGCTAATGGCGGAGCCTGGATTAGAAAACCAAGGTCTCCTGACTCCCAGTTGCTATGCGGGTACTATTATCCGTTAATCCCTACGATAGTCCTCTAGAGTAAGGAGGGGTACCCAAAAGTATCCTAATTTCCCAGCTAGAGAAACTTGGGTATCGAGAGTTCAATTCATTCACTCAACTGCGATTACTGAGTCCTTACTAGGTGCAGAGCACTGCTGAGTGCTTGGGAAAGTACAACAATAAACAGTGACATGCCCTGCCCGCAACGAGCTCACAGTCTAGAGTCGGGGAGACAAACATCAATACAAACAGAAAAAAATACAGATATGTACATAAGTGCTTTGGGGCTGGGAGTGGGGAAGAGCAAAGGGAGCAAGTCAGGGCAATGCAGAAGGGAGTGGGAGATGAGGAATAGTGGGGCTTAGACTGGGAAGGCCTCTTGGAGGAGCTGTGCCTTCAATAAGACTTTGAAGCCGGGGAGAGGGGTTGTCGGTCAGATTAGAGGATTAGTGCCTCAGGAGACTGGATCCCAGTGTTTTTCTCAACTATTCCAGGACTTTTCGATTCCCTCCTGGTCAGCAACAGCAGCCCCGCCCGATCCATGTGAAACTGGGCCCCGAGGCGTTGAGTGTAGCGTTGCGAGGTTGGGGGGAGATGCTGAGCCAGAACTCAACTTTGTGTGGCTCTGCTTTGTCTAGGCCACACCAAGTGAGGTGGGGATTTGGCCGCTCTCAGGCTCATTTGCTCACTCGAGGAAAACCAAGCAGGATCATTCTTGCCCGGAAAAAAAAAACCCTGACTGGGACTTGGGCTAGCCGATTTCGTCATCCCCATTGATCAAATTTGCTAGTTAACTGTCCAACCTCCACACCCCTGGGGCCCTGCCGACACAGACCGGTTCCCTAACCGTCCAGCCCCCCTAACTGGCCGGCCGTACCCCCCTCCCGGTGGGCTTGGAGGTCAGCCACCGCTTGCGCCGCTTGGTGCTGCCACCGGGAACTGGCATTTTTCCCAGCCGAGGTTTTCGGGAGGAAGCGAGTGCCCCAGACCTGACATCATGCAGACACACCTGACGCCAGAGCCCAGTTCACACTCTCGGTGTGGGGGCTGTAGAGGGAGCAGTCTGTTAGGGAGGGAGGGCCTAGCAGCCCCACCCCAGAAATCCCGACGTCAGCCTGTCGGACTGATTGGCGGCATCAGCCCAGCCCGGCCTCTGGCCGTGCTCCACCCGGGGGGGCTCTCGGAGCCCCTCTTAAGATCCAGGTCTCGGTCAACAGCTGTCAATCACGCAGACTTTTTGCTAATATGTTCATAATAATAATAATCATGGTACTTGTTAAGTGCTTCCTGGGTGCTAAACACAGTACTAACCTCTAGGGATGATGCATGTTAATGAGGTTGGACACAGTCCCTGTCCCCCATTTTGCAGATGAGGTCACTGAGGCCCAGAGAAGTGAAGTGACATGCCCAAGGTCTCCCAGCAGACACGTGGCAGAGTCGGGATTAGAAGCCGGGTCCTTCTGCCTTCCAGGCCCGTGCTCCATCCAACGAACCACGCTGCTTCCTCTAATCCAGAGGTGGAAACACGCAAGGAAGTACGCATCGTGAACCTGTTGACTTGTCTTCGCAAGTCCTACCTGAAGGTAAACCGGTGTCAAGGGAAATGGCTAGTTTCCAATCCCTTTTGTCATCAGATCGGAAATGAGGCTGGGCCAACTATGGTCAGTAAGCTAAAGGTGGAAAGTTCTTTGTCCTTGGTTGTTTTTTTATTCAATTATTCGGCAACACCCAATCAGCATCATTTTTTGAGCGCTTGTGTGCAGAGCACTGTACTAAACACACGGGAGAGTCCGAGACAACAGAATTAGGAGACACACTCCCCGCTCGTAACGCGCTTACAGTCTAAAGGTTCTCCCCTCCAGAAAAGCCGCGAGAGCGGTGCCAAGGGTTAACCAGAGCCCGTCCCCGCGCCGACCGGAAATGGACTTTCAGCACTAGTTTCAACATTATGTCCACCCACCCTTTCGCCGAGCTGCTAACGAGATGCAAGCTAGTAAATTGTCAGTTAAGAGCTTCGCCTCATTACGTGTCCCCACCTCACCCCACACACGGATGGTGAAGCGTGAACCTGTGCCCCTGGAGAGAATGCCAGCTGGCTGGCCTCGCTGACGTGCTGGGAGGTTGGCCTTGTGCCTTGACAGCTGGGCGCAGGGTAGGGCAGAACTGGGCTGGGCAGGGCCGGACTGGACGGGGCTGGGCTGGGCAGGGCCGGCCTAGGCAGGGCTGGGCTGGGCAGACCCGGACGTGGCCCGGCCGTGGGGGTCAGGACGTGGACAGGACGGAGCTGGACAAGGCAGGACAGGACAGAGAGTCAATCTGCACCGGCCCTCCATTCCAGACTGGACAGCGCAGCTCGGCTACTAACTAGCCAGAAATAGTAGAAGACCAGAACCCCGCAAGAGGTGGAGTTGCCCAGACGGGACCATGGGCCCCAGCAGGGAGACTCTGAATTCCTCCATCCCATCAGCTGTCTTTGAAGGTGCTGTCGGTCCACTGGGGGCTTGTCCCAGCCCACGGACCTTCCCCGGCACCAACCTGAGATGGGGAAAACTCTAGAGCAGAACAAGCGACGGGAGAGTACCGTCCAAACTTTTCCATTATTCATCCTCACCACGGCGAGTTCCTTTATTACTCATCCCAAAAGACACAATGCAAGTTTGGACAGTGCTTGAGCGTGTGTGTGCCGTCTAGAGCAACGGGGGAGGTGTGGTTGGAGCCCAAGGTTTCATGCTCGGCCCGAGACCTAATCCTACCTCTGACACTGACTCCCTCTGGCCCGGGGCGAATCGCTATCCGCTTCCCGCACCTCTGTTGGAGAGTCAGGAAGATGGGGGCATTTGCACCCAGCCTCCCCACGGCCCACCGGGAGAGGCAGAGTTCAAAGGTAACCGGGATCAAGGGGCCCTCCTGGGACTAGGTTTTGAGGCCCGGTGGGGATGGGATTGTGCTTTTTCCAACTGGAGTACCGGCCTATTTTGATCTGGGGCCACTAAAGGCTCAAAGAGGGTTTCAAACAATGAGCGGGCAGGCACACACAGATACCCAGCGGGTGCGCACGCACGCACACTCTTTCGAATCCAGAAATCAGTCGTAACCATGCTGAACACCTTGTCTCACAGGAGTGTCACTGCAGTTGTTTAGAGACACACCTCTGGGCCTAGGTAAAGGCCTTTGATCATCAACTTTTCCCTGAGAGCGTCCTGATTTGTGAGCGTTCCTGAAATCGCTGCGGGTGAATCACGGAGGCAGACGCTTTGGAAGTGCATCAATTAAAGACGGCAGTGGAGCGACCCAAATTCCACGGAAATGCTCCGCATTACCTCTTGGGATGATATCTTAGGGCTGCAAAGGGGCAATCATGGGAAAGCATTGGCAGTCATAAGGTTGGCGGAAGTTTTAAAGGAATATCCGCATATAAGATCATAAGCAGAAGAGGGTTCTTTTCATGGATACTTGGGACTTGGATGTGGATGAATATAAATGCTTTATTCTCTGCCCCACCATTTGCCTGCCGAGTGATCTTGGGCAAGTCGCTTCACTTCTCTTTGAGAAGCAGCGTGGCTCAGTGGAAAGAGCACGGGCTGGGGAGTCAGAGGTCATGGGTTCAAATCCCAATTCAGCCGCTTGCAAGCTCTGTGACTTTGGGCAAGTCACTCATCTTCTCTGTACCTCAGTTACCTCATCTGGAAAGATGAAGACTGTGAGCCCCACGTGGGACAACCTGATCACCTTGCATCCTCCCCAGCGCTTAAAACAGTGCTTTGCACATAGTAAGCGCTTAACAGATGCCACAATTATTATTAATTATTATACTCTGTACCTCGGTTTTCTCATCTATGAAATGGGGCTTCGATCCGCACCCTCCCGCCTTCTTAGACTGATTAACTTGTATCTACCCCAGCACTTAGGACAGTGCTTGCCTTTAGCAAGTGCTTAACAAATACTATAGTTGTTATTTTTTATGGTATTTCTGAAGTGCTTTTATATGCCAGGCACTGTACTGGGGTAGAGACAAGGTAATCGGGTTTGACGCAGTCCGTGTCCCACGTGGAGTTCACGGTCTTAATCCCCATTTTACAGGTGGGAAGTGAAGTGACTTGGCCAAAGTAACACAGCAGGTGAGTGGTGGAGCCGGAAATAGAACTCAGATCCTTCTGACTCCCAGTCTCTCGCTCTAGCCGCTTGGTCACGCTGCCTCTCAGTTACTCTCTTATTGAATTTCTGCATCCTACCTGCTTTCTGCTCTGCTACGTCAACTGCGCCCACAGTGTTATCTGTTTGTGATGCGAAGCTCAAAGCAGTAATGAACCATCCTGCCGACCTCATTTTGTGTGGCCCGGATTTTGGATTACCACTCTGATATTGACTATAGACACTGTAAAGGTCCTCTCCCAGTGGACAACTTTTACAATTTCCAGTTGCTTAGCCTTCACGGCCTCACTGATCCATTTCCCTGATGGATCAGATAAGGACCGAGAGGCAGAGAAGAAAAATTTGCTCCTGAACAGTCAGATCCATCAGCCTGAAGCACCGCTAACAGCGTGGCCTAGTGGAAAGAGCCCGGGCCTGGGAGTCAGAGGACCTGGGTTCCGACCCCAGCTGTGCCACTTGTCTGCTGCGTGACCTTGGGCAACTTCTCTGAGCTTCAGTTGTCTCATCCGTAAAATGGGAATTAAGACCGTGAGCCCGACGTGGGACATGGACTATGTCCGACCCAATTATCTTATACCTACCCCAGCACTTAGTACAGTGTCTGGCACCTAGTAAATGCTTAACAAATGCCATTAAATATGTTTGTTTTTTTTTTAAAAAAAAAAAAAGCGTCTCAGCTACCCTGGATGAGACTTGAGAGGAAATGGATGACAGGATGCCTAAAGCATTTGCCGTATGGTGAGTAGAAAGGGACACACGCAAGTAGAATAAATGGTGTGGAGACACAAAGGAGCACAATCTCAAAGAATGAAATGTGACAGCAGACTGAGGAGAGACACCCACAGCAGACTGACCAGCCTGGCGGGTGGCGACCAAGGGAGGGGTTGCCGGGCTAGAGCAGAGGCTTTGGGAGCTTGCGAGATCAAATTGAAACCAACGACGGGCTCTGCATGGAGCAAACCTATCAGCACAAGCAAAGGCAATCTTTAGGGGTGTGTGAGTGTTTGTGTGTTTAACTGATAAGGAAGCAAAATTGGCTGAATCGTTCATTACAGTTTAATACCTGCGTGATATTGGTCATCATCGTCATTATCATCTTTAGTCTCATCAATCACATTAATCTGCTCCTATTATGTACAGAGCACTTGAGGATTATGTAAATAAAAGTAAAGGACGGAGTCCCTGCCCTTAAGGCGCTCACAATCACGAGAAGCAGCGAGGCTCAGTGGAAAGGGCCCGGGCTTGGGAGTCAGAGATCGTGGGTTTGAATCCCGACTCTGATACTTGTCAGCTGTGTGACTGTGGGCAAGTCACTTCACTTCTCTGTGCCTCAGTTACCTCATCTGTAAAATGGGGATTAAGACTGTGAGCCTCGCGTGGGACAACCTGATTACCTTGTATCGACCCCAGCGCTTAGAACAGTGCTCTGCACATAGTAAGTGCTTAACAAATACCGACATTATTATATAGAGAAATGGCTAGCCCGTGGAGATTTTTGAAGAGGGGAGAATTGCTTAGAGATGCTTTCCGAAAGGGAGAAAAGTATTGATCAAGGATAGAATAGGGAGTAGATACAAACATAATCACCCAGACCCACAGGAGCAGGGTGGAGCGCCGTCAAACAACCCGTTTTGCAGGCAAGGACACTGAGGTTGGAAAGATCACATAAATGTCTACCTGGGCTAATACTAGCCATTTTTTTCCTTCCTCCCTTAGCCCAAAGTCTAATGTTTCCAATGGCTTGAGCATGTTCTGTCCCTTCATACTTTAAGCAAAAAGGTCCTGGGACCCAATCGTTCTCAGAATAATTTAAGAACAACTCGGGGTCGAGCTGAAGCTCATGTGTGTGGGGAACTATGACCCCGAAATAGGTTTTGCTGGGACCCCCTCAGGTTAACAGGAAGGTGGCCGACTAACACTCCCACCTTCTTCTTCCTTGCGCCTTCACATTTTCAGAAAGGAAAGGGAGCCCATTGTGAAAGGACTTCATGCCTCCTGTTTCTTCCTGAATTCCGAAGTGACTGTGTTGCCCTCTAGCCAAAGACTATTAAGCTCCCTGTGGGCCGGAAATGTGCCTACCGACTTTATTATATTGCACTCTCCCAAACGCTTAGTACAGTACTCAGAAGCAGCATGGCTTAGTGGAAAGAGCCCGAGTTTGGGAATCGGAGGACTTGGGTTCTAATCCCGGTTCCGCTATTGATCAGCTGTGTGACTTGGGGGAAGTCACCTAACTTCTCTGTACCTCAGTTACCTCATCTGTAAAATGGGGGTTAAGACTGTGAGCCTCACGTGGGACAACCTGGTTACCTTGTATTTACCCCAGCGCTTAGAACAGTGCTTGGCACATCGTAAGCACTCGAATGCCATTATTATTATTATTATTATTATTATTACTCTGCACGTAGTAAGCGCTCAGTAAATTTGACTGATTGATCTCACCCACCAAGACCCCAACCTCTTCCTATTCTCTCATTCAGGCAGAACATGCCGAGCAAAAGGGGACTATTATCTGTCCTCGGTTTTTTGCCCAAAGAGATTAAACACCCCGCTGTCATTTTTGGAATCCTGCCATCACACGCTTTACCTCATTCCTGAATGGAGCGTGAGCCTGGAAGTAAGAAAGACCTGGGTTCTAATTCCCACTCTGCCACTTGTGTACCATGTGACCGTGGGGAAGTCACTTGACTTCTCTATACTCAGTAACCTCGTCTTCTCTGTACTGTAAACTCATGTGGGCACGGAATGTGTCTATTATTGTTGTGTTGTGCTCTCCCAAACTCTTAGTACAGTGCTGTACACACCGTAAGCACTCAATAAATATGACCGATTGACTGTAAAATGGGGAGGGATACTGTAAGCTCTGTTTAGAACATGGACTGAGCCCAACCTGATTACCTTGTATCTAGCCTGGTGCTTAGTATAGTGCCTGGCATAGAGTAAGTGCTTAACAAATGCCATGAAAAAAAATCCTGTGCCACAGAATTGACAGACCAACTCTCAGCAACAGGAGAGAAAACAGAAGAGATCCAAGACCCAGAATACCCTGAGTTGGGAACCCTTCGTAGCCAAACATGCACTCCAAGAGTCACAAAAGGTCCCTTTCCATATCTACTCAGTGGACGTCCTGGGATAGAACCTCAGATGCTGGTCCCTTTCCTGAATGCCTTGGAGAGGCCCTGGCCCAAGGCCCTCTGATTTATGACCTGTCCCTGAAGCTTCAGAATCATCTTCCATTCACATAGGACTCTCCCCGCCACATTGATTCCCTGAGATTGTGAGTGGAGAGTTACCCTATCTACATTCAGATCACAAGAAGAATTTTCTCCTCAAAAAATAGTCTTAAAACCACCCTTTTCCTCACATAGCATGTCCAAGGTGTTGACAGGATTTACCCTAGAATCCTAAGCGAGCAGATTTCCACATGCAATCCAAGATCAACAAAATCCATCATAGGCGAAGATAGTCAAGGGAGTATTTTTCTAGTATGTGTGTACTGCCTCAAACTTATCTGCTACTGTTTTGATGCTAACCTGTGGCACTCCATCTCTGCTTTCATCAGACATTCCATCAATCCTACCAATACTGATTAAGCTCTTTGTGGGAAGGGAACATGTCCACCAACTCTGTTAAACTGTACTATCCCGAGCACTTAATACAGTCCTCTGATTCTGTTAGCACAAACATCTCAAAGCGCACCGGTGCATCCAGGACCTCTTTTCTGTAGGAAGGGGTGGGAAGGCAGTTTCTTCTTTCTGTTGCGGTAGGGAGAAGGCGAGTTGGGAAGAGTTGGAGCAGGAGGGCAAACGCCTAGACTGGAAAATATGAGGGAGAAGGCCTTTAACAAGCCACTCTACTCAGGCCATCTGATGAGGGTGATGGTATTCGACAAGCACTTACTATGTGCCAGGCGCTGGGACTGATACAAGTAAATTGGGTTGGATGCTGTTCCTGTCCTACACAGGGCTCACAGTCTTTATTCTCATTTGATATATGAGGTAACTGAGGCACAGAGAAATGACTCGCCCAAGGTCACATAGCAGACATAGCAAAGCCAGGATTAGAACTTAAGTCTTTCTGACTCCCAGGACCATGCTCTATCCACTAGGCCATTCTGTTTCTTCCCGCAGCATGTTAAAAGAGCGGAGAAGCAGCCTGGCTTAGTGGAAGGAGCATGGGCTTGGGAGTCAGAGGTGGTGGTTCTAATCCCAGCTCTGCCACATAACAGCTGTGTGACTTTGGGCAAGTCACTTAATTTCTCTGTGCCTCAGTTACCCTATCTGTAAAATGGGGATTAAGACTGTGAGCTTCCCCGTGTATCTACCCCAGTGCTTGGCATTACCATCATCATCGTCATCATCATCATCATCATTATTATTAACTGGGAGCCAGGACTGGATTACAAATCCCATTTCTGCCACTTATCTGCTGTGGGACTTGGGGAAAATCACTTAACTTCTTTGTGCCTTCTTTCCTCATGAATAAAATGGGGATTAAATACCTGTTCTTCCCCCTTCGACTGGGAGCCCTTTATAGGGCAGAGACTTTATTCGGTCTGATTGTACTGTATCTACACCAGTACTTAGCGCAGGGATTTGCACATAGCAAATGCACAATATCACAGTTATTATTCAGAGTCCCCAGGCTCTGAAAGCAACGTTTTTAAAGGAATCTTGCCCTCTCTGTCCCTGATCTCAGAGGTGAAATCCGTTCGGGGAATTTTTTTGTAGGAGAATGAGGCAGGGGAAGACTTTTCTTGTTGTGCACAATGGAAAGCCTGAAACATTCCTTGTAAAATTTAGCAACACCTGCCTAATGGATTATTTTTTTTTTCCAGAACCTGTCATCGTGCATGCAGCCAACCACAGTATTTTAAGTTTATTTTGAGAGAACATAGAATCCTCAAGTGTGCTGACAAGTGTTAGACTTAGCTAAAATGGCACCCTGGAAAATGTTAAATGGGAAAAAATTCTGGAACCAGGATTTCAGCGTTCAGACGAATTGAGTGTCGAAAGGTTTCGTAAGACAAGGCTGGGGCGTCGGGGGATCAGAATAGTGAATGTTGGGATGGGGATAGTGATGGCTAATTTCTTCTTGCCTTCTTTGGATTAAATCTAGATTGACTCTGTTTATAACTTCCACGAAAGGAGGGGACTACTATTATTAGTTCCCAGTAGTAACGTTTAGTAAGATTAGAAGTGGAAAGTCACATCTTCTCCAAGAAGCCTTCCCCAATTAAGCCTTTTCCCCAGCTCCCTCTCCCTTCTACGGTGTCGATTCATTCATTCATTTGATATTCACCATCCCTTCAACCCCACAGCACTTATGTACATATCTATAAATTATATAGTATAAATTATTTATATTCGTGTCCGTCTCTAGACTGTAAGTCTGTGGACAGGGAATGTGTCTACCAACTCACGGACTCTCCCAAGCGCTTAGTACATTGCCGTGTACACAGTAAGTGTTCGATGATATCAATGATGATGATGATGTGACCTTTGGGCATTTGATATTCATCCCATCCTCAGTCCCGAAGCACTTATGTACATATCTACAAATTATATAGTATGAATTATTTATATTAATGCCTGTCTCCCCCTCTAGGCTGTAAGCTCGTTGTGGGCGGGGAATGTGTCTGTTATATTGTTGTAGTGCACTCTCTGGAGCTCTTAGTACAATGTCCTGCACATAGGGAGCGGGAATCGTGGCTTAGTGGAAAGAGCGCGGGCTTGGGAGTCAGAGGTAATGGGTTCTAATCCCGACTCCGCCGCTTGTCAGCTGTGTGACTTTGGGCCAGTCACTTAATTTCTCTGTGCCTCAGTTGCCTCATCTGTAAAATGGGGATTAACTGTGAGCCTCAACAGTAGGCTCACAGTGGGACAACCTGATTACCCTGTACCTACCCCAGCGCTTAGAACAGTGCTCTGCACAAAGGAAGCACTTAAATACCAACGTTATTATTATAGTAAGTGCCCAATCAATACTATTGACTGACTGATGACGATGAAATTAGTAGTAGTTGTAGTTCACATTAGTGGAAGCAGAAAGTGATCGATGAAAACTATTAATGATGAGGCTGAAGAAAGTAATAATAATAATAATTGTATTAAGCATTTACTCTGTGTCAGGCACTGTATTAAGCGCAGGGGCGGATACAAGCAAATCCGGTTGGACACAGTCCCTGTCTCATGTGGGGCTCACAGTCTCAAGCCCCATTTTACAGATGAGGGAACTGAGGCACAGAAAAGTGAAGTGACTTGCCCAAGGTCACACAGCAGACAGGTGGCAGGGCCGGGATTAGAATCCAGGGCCCGTGACTCCCAGGGGCGTGCTCTTTCCACAAGGCCACGCTGCTACTTCTTCGCTCGGACCTAGCCGGGAAGGAGCGTGGCCTACCGGAAAGCCCGCAGGACTAGAAGTCAGGAGACCTGGGCTCTAGTCCCAGCTCCACCACTTGCCTGCTGGGTGGCCTTGGGCAAGGCATTTAAACTTCACCGTGTCTCGGTTTCCCAGGTGACAGAGACCGAGTGTATCTAACCCAGTGCTTAACACTGTGTTTGGCACATAGTACATGCTTAACAAATACCATGATGATTTGTTGGGAACGTGTCTGACAACCCTGTTGTACTCTCCCAAGCGCTTAGTACTGTGCTCTGCACACATTAAGCACTGAAAAATCCCACTGATAGATTTATCATTTAATAGTAGATCGCCATTAGTAGCTAGTGTTCCCGTTAAATACTGAGCACCCCCAGTATTATGTTGTTTGGGGAAGGCAGAGACAACATTGGCATAATAAAATGGACGGTGCCCAAGCAATCAGCGATCAAGATCTGCGGGCTATGAGGGACCAGGGATGGGGTGGGGGGCCAACACCTTAATGTAAAGTGAGAAAAAGAAAAAAACCACTTCTTATCCACGCTGATGCCTCTCAGCCTTGGGAACAACACTGCATTGTTCTGACTTGGGCCTGGAGGGGCGAGTGGCGAGGAGTGGGGAATCTCCCGACTTATACCTGGCGGGTCTTCCCGGCCCTGGAGTCTTCCGAGCAACCTGAGACAAAGTGTGCTCCCGGAATGCTCATCTTGACCTCCGGTCCAGTGCTCTCCCTCCCCAACTGCGGGCTGGGGAGTCGCCATTTCAGAACACCAGCTGCCATCTGGCCTTGGCATTCCGACAAAACTACGTCTGGGGACAGAATTGTGATTTTTGGGTTCCATGGTGGACACCCAGCGGAGAAGAAGTGCATCTTGCTTGCAAGGCCATGCTCCTCGAGCTGGGGCAGAGTGAATCCCTAGGTCACCCCTGAAGCCGACTCGCTTGTGTGGCAGCAGGCTGCGTTACCAGTCAAGGTATTGGACCAGCTGTGTTTACATATCTCTAGTCATTCAAAGTAAATGATCTTTGTTCTGATAACAATGGAGTGTGTTGTACTTTGCATTCACAAGCACCATCAAAAAATCCATTCTTTGGCTATCATCCAAAAACGACAATGGCAAGAACATGATTGAATCGGTGATTTTTTTTTTCATTTTGCCTCATGTGTTGTTTCTGTAAGACCCGAACTGTACTCGAGCACCACTGAGATTTACAAATTGAGGGAAATATTAGGTAATAATCAAAGAAAAGCATATTGAAAGTTTAAATATAGCTGTCAGGCTCGAGACCAGATGGTCTGTTGGATCATGAAGCATTAGCTGGAAAGTGATTATTCTTGAAAGCCCACATCTTCACCTGCTGTTTATCACGCAGGAATGCTGACATATCCTGACCTGCTGTCTTTGGGGAGAGGGGAAGGTAGCATTGTAGACATGGTCTCTGCTAAGAGCTTTTTAAGACAGACTTATTATTACTACTATATGATGAAGAAAAACAATGCCAAATAATTATTACTCTTTGGAGTGGACTAGGAATCACCTAGAGCTAAATTTGGGGAATCAGGGAATCTCTGTTCTAATCCCAGCTCTACCACTTACCTGTTAGGTGCCCTTAGGCAAGTCACAACTTCTCTGTGCCTCAGTCTCCTCATTTGTAAAGTGAAGATTCAATTCCTGTTTCCCTTCCCTTTGGGGACAGGGACTGTGACCAGTCTGATTGTGTTGTACTTATCCCAGTGCTTAGTACAGTGCTTGCAACTTAAAAAATGCCAGAAGTAGTAAGAGTGATAGGGCAGGAATATTGGTCCAGCCAGGAGAGAGCTTCCCGAGCCAGACATGATCAAAGATTTGGTGCAAAGAAATGGACACAATCCAAAAAAAAAAAAAACACCCTACATTATTTAATAAACTAGACAGAAACCAAGTTAGGGTAAATTCAGTAGGATGAATGGAAGATTTTCCAAAATAAAGCAATCACTTCCAAGAGTGGATTTGCAAAAGAGCCCATTAAATAAGTATGTATTGGCAGAAGGGCTGTAAATCCAATGGCACTTCAGGTTGGGACAGAAGAGGGAGGACAGGCCATCGAAAGGAGTCTTAGTTCAGGAAGACTCTGTCCTTCACCAGCTCGCAGAAGGGAGCCTCATACCTTGGTAACTCTGATACCCGGGAGCTCATAGCGGGTTCTAGATTATCGAGATTCTCAGAGGCCGGTCTTTTCATGGACATTTTGTGCCCATCAGTAATAATATCAGGCACTGACTGTGCTTAGTAAAAGGGGGGGTGTAGTGAGAGGAGAAAGAGAAGGATGAACAGGAGCAAGAGGAGAAGGAAAAAGAGAAGGGAGACAAGGAAGAGGAGCAAGAGGAAGAGGAAAAAGGGAAGAGAGGAAAATGAAGAGAAGGACAAGAGAAAGAGGAGCAGAAGGAAGGGGAGGAAAAAGAGTAGGAAGAAAAAGAAGAGAAGAAGGACCATGAGGAGAAGAGGGAAGAAGAGCAGGAGCAAGAGGAGGAGGAAAAACAGAAGAGAGAAATAGAAGGGAAAAGGGAGCAATGAGAGGAGGAGGTAAAGAACGAGAAAAAGGAGGAAAGGAAAAGGAGGAGGAGATGGATAAGGAAGAAAAGGAGGAGGAAGAGGAGGCTGCAGCCAGGGTGGCTTTCCTGCAGATTGCATTCCTGTAGATACAGTTCCTGAGCTCCAGTTCCTGTGCTCTCTCCCTGCCCCTGTGGCCTGGCTCATAAGGACTGGATTGACCAGCCAGAAAGAAACTGTTCTCTGGGTCCCCGCGTCTCTGACGGCCAGAGAGACATCTCCATTCTCAGTTCTCTGCTATTAATCAACACCCTTGGAGCCCTTGACTGAAAGTTGACATTTCATTTTGTTTTCATTTTGGTTTTAGAGATTAAGAGAGAAAGGACAGTGCACAGTGAACAATCACTTTGACTTCAGGCCGTGACCAAAAATCCTCATCATCATCACCGTCGCCAAACACCTCTTCCATTTCTCTTGGACCCTCTGGTAGCCAAAAGTTACTTTGGCCTTAACTTGCCTTCTCTGTCCCCTTTGATGCCCAGGCTAGGCCCAGGACTTTCTGAGGAGCCTAGGGGAACTATTTTAGTTAGTCAGGAGGGTGCAGAGTTGGAGGGTTGGTGAAAATAGATGGACGGGTGGAAAGGCGGGTGGGCAGACAGTCACCACCATTTCCAAAGCACCGGGAGCTAGGCCCATGCTGCCATGGGGCACAGCCAGCGGAGGGATAATCACTCCATCATTCAGCGGTATTTACAGTGCGGAGCACTATATTAAGCACTTGGGAATGTATAATACAGTTGATAGACTTAATCCCTGCCTTCAAGGAGCTTACTGTCTAACAGAGGAGCTCTCACTCTCACGGAGGAGCTCATAGTCTAGTGCTGAAGCCCAGTCCCTAGAGGAATTTGGAGCCAGGATTTGGGGTCTGGGCAGGAATTTAGGGCAGCTGTATTTCACCCAAAGGATTTATCAGTGTCAAAGGCACCCATCGGTTGCAGAGCACTTTACTGTGCCCTCCTGTGTGCAGCATGCTGTACTGAGATCCTACTATGGGTAGAGCCTGAATGGAGTATCGAGTGCTTAGTATGAGCAAAGTACTTGGGAGAGTACTCAGCTATTGGGAGAGTCCAGTGAAACAGAATTAGCAGACATAATAATAATAATTCTGGGTTTTGTTAGGCAGTTACTATGTGCCAAGCACTGAGGAGATGAAAGATACCAAGATTGACTCCTGCTGCCCAGGTGAAATTTGCAAGTTAATAGTTTTTCTGTAGTCATCCAGTAATTTCAGAGTCAGAATTAGCCAGTAAGATGAGGGCCCTGGCCCAGAAAGAGCATAGGCATGGGAATCAGAGGATCTGAGTTCTAATCCTGGCTCTGTCACTTGCCTGCTGGGTGAGTTTGGGCAAATCACTTAACCTCTCTGTGCCTCAGTTTCTCCCTCTTCCCTCTTAGATTGTTAGCCTCAGGGACTGTCTGACCTGATTATCTTATAGTTAACCCTTCACTTAGAACAGTGCTTGGCACAGAGAGTAAGTGCTTAACAAATACCACAATTATCATTATTTACTAAGAGAAGATGAGGATGATCTGTTTGCTCTAGATAACTGCTGGATCTTTTGAAAGTAAAGACTCTGTAAACATTTGAAGTTTGTTATATCCCTGTAAGTGGTGTTTTAGCTCTCCATGCTGAGTCCCTCCCAGGCCACGGGGTCTCCAGTGGTGATGGGCAGGGGTCAAGTATTCAAATAAAAAGAGTCAAAAAATACTGATTCTGGGGATGCCCATTTGGGAGGTTTAATTTGTAATTTGCTATCTCTGGTCTGCTCCGTTGTCTGCAAAGTAGAGCTAAAAGCCTCCCAGAGAATTCACCTGCAGGGCTAGAAGAAGCATGACCTAGTAGACAGGATATGGGCCCCGGAGTTATGGCACCAGAATTTTAATCCTGGCTCTACCATGTGCCTGGTGTGTGGCCTTGAACAAGTCACTTGACTTCTGTGTGCCTCAGTTCCCTCATGTGTGCAGTGGGGATTAAATTCCTGTTCGTATTTAGACTGTGAGCCCCGTGTGGGACAGGGAATCATGTCTGATTTGATTGTCTTGTATCTACCCCCGTACTCAGTTACAGTGCTTGACACACGATAAGCGCTTAACAAATGTCACAGTTATTATAGAAATATTAATGAGCAATCTAAGTAGCTTTGAAAAGATCTGCTAGCCCTTCCATAGCTGATCTCAGAGCGTCTCCTTTGGACTTAGACATTTCAGCATTGAAAGAAGCTCACTGATCAAAAGAGAAAGTGCTAAATAGTTTTCAAGGGGCTGTTCTTGGCAGAAAACAAAGCCTTCTGAGGTGCTTTCATGGAAGTCTTCTAAGACGACTGTTCATAAGATGGACATATCTGGTGTCCAGGGGGCTACTAATATGATATGTGTTTACAGGAAGAGGAAGAGACAAGAGGAGGAGGTTGGGTAAGGGTGGCCGAGGAACCTCACACATGCAAGGCAGGCCGACCTGCCGATGAAAAAATACTTAAGAAAGTCATCTGTTTGAATGCACAAATGGGATTAGAGCGTGGTGTGGATAACCTTTCAGAAGACAATAGCGAGAGAGAGAGTTGAGCCCTACAAAGGCAGAAGATGGCAGGGGATAAGAGCATCTCCGTACCTATAATTAGAGCATGCAGCCCAAGTCTAGTCTGGACACTTAGTTCTGCAGACCTGCACTCTGAGGATCTGCCAAAAGGCAAGGAAGAGGGTGGGGCAAAGGCAGATGGTACCGTCGGCAGTTTTCTCTTTTGCAAATTCAACATTTGCTCACGGTAGCCCCTTTGGGCCAGATGCAATCCAAGAGCGGTAGGGGTGGACTCGGCTTGGGCCAGGGAGCTGCATGCAACTGCATCCTGGACTGCCTCTGCCCCATCCTCTGGGAGACAAAAACACGGCCTTGTAACTAGGCCCTTCGGGGCAAACCAGCGTCAGTTCTCACATCCTCCAGTGCACACGACGGTCTCGAGCTCGGGGGGGGACCCACGGTTTCTCCCCGTGGCCGGCGTTGGAGAGGGGACTTTGGAATCGTCATTTCACCGTCGCTACCATTTGCTCACTTTGAGAGGTCTTGGCCAGGCCAGGGGATCCCAGCCAAAAGCCACTCCTCGCCCGTGTGGTCGAAACCACCCGAGAATATTTTTGCTCCTTCTCTGCTTTTGCCGTCCGTGGGAAATGTTTTTGCCCACCTCTGTAAATCAGCATTGGAATATTGTAAAAGGTAATCGTGAGTCATGTCTGCTGAACTGCTCCTTGCATTGATTTGCAATGGTCTGGGGTGATGCAGAACGAGGAAGCAGTGTTGTGGCTACTAGATAAAATGGCACTTGTGGCCAGTGCGGGAGATCAGAGCAAATGCTACTGAGGATTCTAATCTGTTACTCAACTGGCTAGCTCTCCTTACCCGACTAAGGGCTGCGATTAATCTATTGTTTGGGAAGTGGGAGGTCAGCCAGTCTCTGCCCTTGTTCGGAGAAAAAAATGGATGTTGTAAGTGTGGCTTCATGGATCCATTCCTCAGTCGCTTGCCAGGGCCGAAAATGATGAACCATTTCTTATGACTGGGCATATTCATTCTTTCATTCAATTGTATTTATGAGTGCTTACTGTGTGCAGAGCACTAAACTAAGTCCTTGGAAAGTACAATTCAACAAGAGAGACAATCCCTGCCCACAACGGGCTTACAGTCTTGAAGGGGGGCAACAGACATCAAAACGATAGATATATACACATCAAAACGAATAAACTGGTGTTAATATAAATAAATGGAATTACAGCTACGTACATAAATACACAAGTGCTGTGAGGCGGGGGGCTAGAGCAAAGGGAGCGAGTCGGGGCAATGGGAAAGGAAGGGGGAGCTGAGGAAAAGGGGGGCTTAGTCTGGGAAGGCCTCTTGGAGGAGGTGAGCCTTCAGTAGGGCTTTGAAGGGGGAGAAGTGTGATTGGTGGATTTGGCGGGGGGCATTCCAGGCCAGAGGTAGGACGTGGGCCAGGGGTCAACAGCGGGACAGGCGAGAACGAGGCCCAGTGAGGAGGTTAGTGGCAGAGGAGCGGAGTGTGCGGGCTGGGATGTAGGAGAGAAGGAGGTGAGGTAGGAGAGGGCAAGGTGATGGAGGGCTTCGAAGCCAGTAGTGAGGAGTATTGGCTAAGCGCTTGCTTAGTGCCGAGTGCTGTCCTAAACAGCGGGGATAGATACAAGATAATCAGATCATCGTCCCCGTCCTGCATGGAGCTCACCGTCTAATTGGAAGGGAGAATTAACCCCCCATTTTACAGATAGGGAAACTGAGACAGTGAAATTAAGTGATTTGTCCAAATACACCCAGCAAGAGTTGGAATTAAAACCCAGATCCTCTGGCACCGAGGCCCAGGACCTTTCCACTACATCATACTGCATCTTACTTTATGTCTGCCAAGGGCCAGAGCGGTGAAGAGATGGGGGAACCTTCTGAGGAAACCAGTGGATTCTTGTCCTGGGTGATTTTGAGCTGGGACCCTCACCGTACAGGACCTCAGTTTTCTCATCTGTGAAATGGGCATACAGCCACATTGTCGCCCCCTCCAGGGAAAGCAGCCTGACCTAGTGGAAAGAACATGAACCTGCAAGTCAGGAGAGCCTGGATTCGAATCCAGGCTCTCCCAACTTGTCTACTGTGCAGGTAACTTCTCTGTGCCACAGCTTCCTCATCTGTAAAACTGGGGTCAGATACTTGTTTTCCCTTCCCCTCAGGCTGGGACACGGACTGTCTGATTTGCACCTAAGGTATCTACCACAGTGTTTGACGCAGAGTAATCGTTAGCAAACACCACTGTTAAATATGAACAGGGAAGCCAAGCAATCACCTTAGTAACCCGAAGTGGCTTATGTGCTCATGATGGACACGATGCGAAAGCCGCGGAGTACCCGAAGGCGTTTTCCGCAAAAAAGCGTCAGGAAGTGACCTCTCCGGCATTCACGGAAGAGAAACGGCTCGGTTTTCTGAACAGAGGAGCCGGGTGCATTTCTGAGATTCTTTGGAATTGTTTTGCTTTCTCCCGGACTCAGGGGGCAGTGTTTCTTTGCAACAAAAGAGGCCGAGCAGGAAAGGTGCCCACTCCAGAGAGCACATATTCAGGAGAGAAAGAAAACATTTCAGGAGGGCTGGTGCAGCAGGCCTGCTGAGGCAGGTTTGCTACTCAAAGGCCTTCTGCAGGGCTTTAAAAAATAAATAATTTCCCGAGAGCTTGCCACATCCCCAGGCCAGTGTGTCACCAAGGAAACGCCAAGAACAGCACCTCTCCCAAACCACCGAGGACGTGGGTTGGTCTGGGGGCCCAGGCTCAACCCCGGACCGGTGCCAGAAACGGCAGCGGAGGCCCGGAGCTTCCGGGGCCGGCGGACTCGGCCCGCCGCTCGGCCCGGCCGGGGCAGATATCTCCACCCCTCGGCCTCTCCGTGGGGCAGACGGACGGACTCGCCTTTCAAAAATGCCGTGGCAGATCGAGGGCTGCCGGTGCCCGGGGTTGGCAGACTGCAGGGCTCAGAGCACTCTGCAGACTCAACAGGCTAGGGTCCGTGTCCCAGAAACCCTGCTGCCGGCCAGTGCCGACCGGCCTGGCACTTTGGCAGGTGGGGCCCTGCCTGGCTTCAGGGCCTTGAGCCAGACCCGAGCAGAGGCCCAGCCCTCGTGGAGCTTGGCGAATGCTCCACCACTGGTCTGCAGCTATGTGACTTCGGTCAAGTCACTTCACTTTGCTGTGCCTCAGTGACCTCATCTGTCCATTGGGAATAAAGACTGTGAGCCCCATGTGAGATGGGGACTGTGTCCAACCCAATTTACTTGTAATAATAATAATAATGTTGGTATTTGTTAAGCGCTTACTATGTGCAGAGCACTGTTCTAAGCACTGGGGTAGATACAGGGGAATCAGGTTGTCCCACGTGAGGCTCACAGTTCATCCCCATTTTACAGATGAGGTAACTGAGGCACAGAGAAGTGAAGTGACTTGCCCACAGTCACACAGCTGACAGGTGGCAGAGCCGGGAGTCGAACTCATGACCTCTGACTCCGAAGCCCAGGCTCTTTCCACTGAGCCACGCTGCTTCCCCCCGGCGCTTAGAACAGTGCCTGGCACATAGTAAGCATGTAACAAATACTGGTATTATTATTATATGCTATAATAGGGCAGATGGGCAGACAAAGACAAACAAATCCATGCAGACACACACAAGTGCCAGGCCCCAGAGGCCCACAGCACTCAGGACAGAGATCTTCCATCAAACAAACAGCCAATGGTATTTATTGAGCACTTACTGCAAGCAGAACCCTGTACTAAGCGCTTGAGAGAGTACACTAGAGTGAGTAAATAGGATCCCTGCCCTCCAGGAGCTTATAATCGAGAGAGAGAGATGGACAGTGAAGTAAATTACAGCCAGAGGACACAAGAAAGTATAAAGATATGTGCATAAATATTGTGGGATCAGGGGATGGGGTCAGTACCTAAGTACCTGGGGAATGATAATAATAATAAAAATGATGGTATTCGTTAAGTGCTTACTAGGTGTCAAGCACTGTTCTAAGCACCCGGGTTGTTACAAGGTAATCATGTCGGACAAGGTTCCTGTCCCACATGGGGCTCACAGTCTACGCTGGGGGGGGAAGACAGGTATTGAATCTTCATTTTGCAGATGAGGAAAGTAAGGCTGAGAGAAGTGAAGTGACTTACCCAAGTGCAGACAAATGGTGGAGCCGGGACTAGCACCCAGGTCCTCTGACTCCCAGGCCCGTGTTCTTTCCGCGGGCCATGCCGTTTCTCATGCTCAGGTACATAGGCAACGCAGCAGGAATGGAAAATAGGGTGGGGATATGAGAAATTAGTCAGGGAAGGATATCCTGGAGAAAGATCCCTCACATCCCAGGCTAACATCCGGGTGCCAATGGAGTGGGGAGGGCAAGATACTGGGCTGCGGCAGCCTCAGGAATTCTAGAGGAAATTGAGCCTTGTTAGAGAAGCTCCCTGACTTGGGGGCTGGATGTTGCCATTGTTTTTACGAGATGTTCTTCCCCTTGACGCTGTTTAGTGCCATCGTTCTTGTCTGTCCGTCTCCCCCGATTAGACTGTAAGCCCGTCAAACGGCAGGGACTGTCTCTATCTGTTGCCGACTTGTTCATCCCAAGCGCTTAGTACAGTGCTCTGCACATAGTAAGCGCTCAATAAATACTATTGAATGAATGAATGAATGTTCTATTGAGCTATGGATCATGCTCTCTCTGCCCCGGGTTTAATGCCCACCCTTCTCCTCTCCACCTCCACATCAAAAAGAAACTCTTTACCTTTGGCTTCAAAGCACTCAGTCACCCTGCCGCCTCCTACCTCACCTCGTCGCTCTCCTGCTACAGGCCGGCCCTCACACTCTGCTCCTCTAAGGCCAGCCTACTCACTGTACCTCGATCTCATCTATTTCACTGCCAACCTCCTGCCCATGTCCTGCCTCTGGCCTGGAATGCCCTCTCTCTTCATAGCTGACAGACAATTACTCTCCCCACCTTCAAAGCCTTAATGAAGGCTCATCTCCTCCAAGAGGTCTTCCCTGAGTAAGCCCGCCCTCATCTCTTCTCCAACTCCCTTCTGCGTCCCCCTGATTTGCTCTCTTTATTTGCCCCTATTTCAGCCTCAAAGCACTTAGCTACATCTCCAGGATTCATTTATTTGTATTAATGTCTGTCTCCCCCTCTAGACAGCAAGCTCGCTGTGGGCAGGGATTGTGGCCAGCTCTGTAATCTTGTATTGTCCCAAGAGCATAGTATAGTCCGAGAGCTTAGCACAGTGCTCCACACACAATAAGCACTCAATAAATATGATTGATTGATCCTCTCGACCTAAGCACTGCCCTCCCCTCCTTCCAGATTCTATTTAGAGCCGTCCACCTCTTCCTTTTCTTCCTTTTCATCCTCCTTCTCCTCCTCCTCCTCCTCCTTTTCCTGGAAGCTTCTTCAGATTAATATCCCCTTACTCCTTCCAAACACTCCAGACACCCTAAAGCACTTCTATATAACCCTGGACATTGTGTGCATATCTTTCCCTCTGTAGGGCTCTTGTACGCTCTGCCCCTGTCACCTGTACTTGTATATCTGTCTCTTTGTGTTTGTCTCATCTCTCTCAGGAGAGGGCAAGGACCACATCTTGTTCTTTCTCTGTAACAAACTGACAAATATACAATAGGTAATGAGGAAAAGGGTGGCTACAAATGATAAAATCAAAAATAAGCAAATAAATAGAAAATGAATCGATACACAGATAGGCACGAAGCTGCCCATGGGGCTGATGAGAAGGATTACAACCAGGATGGAGGCTTAGTGAAATCTTGGGAACACTAGAATGGAAGTGAATGGGCTGATGGATCAATCAGTCGATCGATCGAGTATATTTATTGAACGCTTTCTGCATGCAGAGCACTTACTAACTGCTTGGGAGAGTACCTTAGAGGTGATAGGCACAATCCCTGCCCTCGAGGAGGTTACCTCTATTGGCTCTTTAGGCTCTTCCTTTTTACCATACCATTTCATTTTGTTTTTTCACTTCCTCTATACTTTTTCTACACCCTTCTCAGGCAAGAATACTGATCTGAATGGAGCACTGGTCTGATCCAGAATGCCGGGGTGCCTGATTTCAAATTCTTGTCCTGATTGCACATGTGGAGAAAGTTTTGACCATGTTGGTAGCAAGACTTTTCCAGGACAACTCGGTGACAGAGGAAGACAGCCTGGGGCTTCTCTGCTCCTCCTCACTCTCAGTAGACGGCAAAACCATTCCCTTCTCACAATAGAGCTGGGTCCTACTGGTCCCTCCAAATATTAAGGAATTGATTAGCCTTCCCTGACTAATCTCTCATCTCCCCACCCTATTTCCCCTCCCTTCTGCATCAATTATGCACTTAATTCCATACCCCTTAAGCACTTGGTTGCAATATCGCCTAGTGCATAGAGCACAGGCCTGGGAGTCAGAAGAACCTGGATTCTAATCCCGGTTCCGCCTCTTGTCTGTGTGACCTTGGGCAAGTCACTTAACTTCTCTGGGCCTCAGTTACCTCACTCGTAAAACACGGATTAAGATTGTGAGCCCCGTGTGGTACAGGACCTGTGTTCAACCTGATTATCTTGTAGCTACCCCAGTGCTTAGAACAGTGCTTGACACATAGTAAACCCTTAACAAATGCCATCATTATTATCCCACCTCCAACCTCACAGCACATATATGCATATTCTTACATTCCCATTGCTTCCCTCCCATCTGTAACTTATTTTTATATCTGCCTCCCCCACTATATTGGAAGGCTCTTGGGGGCTGGGATCATGTTTGCCTATTCTATTGTAATCTCCCAAGAACTTTTTACAGTAGTCTGCACAAAGTATTCAAAAAAATTCCATTGATTGGTTGAGTGATCGACTGATGATCTGCTACTTAGTTGGTTCATGGGGAACTGCCTCTGAAGACCTCAGTCTCCCCATCTTTAAAACAGAGAGACCGGTACTTGTCCTCTACTCCTTCACAGCAATGCGGGGAAGATGAATAGGAGTCTAGTAAGTAGTAAATTTAGTAATAGTAACTTAGCTTCTACCTAATGTACTCTCCCAAGTGATTAGAACACGTCTCTGCACAGAGTCGTGCTCTGCAGACACTACTGATCGATTACTGGATTAAAGAATTTTAAGTCCCTTAAGGGAAAGGCACTCTATAAGTTTAAGGTATATTTTTGCACAGGAAGAGTAACTGCTTGGGGAACATTTTCTGCATATCTCAAGTGTAGCAACTTCCACCATGGTGATTATTTCTCCACTGTAAAACCACCTGCAAAATCACCAGAGAAACCTAATATTTTTTGCTGGTTCGAAAAAGTCAGAGGAAAGTGTTTTCCTGCATTCTTCAGGTTAAACAGACCTAGGCGTGGTCCAGCTGGCTTTTCACAGCACCTACTTCCTGTTGTTCCTGTTCTGCAAAGTGCACTACTGCGAGCAGAACGAGCGAAAACCAACCTAATTCAAACTTTGTTCTAGTGTTTGAACAGCTAAAACACATTTTGTACAAATGAAGACTCCTGCCAGTCTTGATCGACGTGGATGTAATGAAGTATTAATCTCTTTTTAGAAGCTGTCGGCAAAATGATATTCTGTTTTTGGCATGTCTCGGAGTCGTTCCTAAACAAACAGAGGGGCGGGGGTTGTGGGGGGGGCTGTGGTGGGGAGATGGAGAAATATTCCTCAGAAGAACAAAAGCATCTCTGGCCGGCAGAGTTTGACAGAGATGAGGCATTTCAGCTGGGCCCCTTCCAGCTCCCTGACACACAGCTGCAACCCGCCGCAACCATCCCTCTACCCCCCACCCCATCCCCACCACCATCTTCTTCTGGACTGGAGACTGGTTTCCGTAGGAAGACTGGTTTCCATGTCAGCAAACTTGAGCTCGGTCTATGGAGGTGGAATCCAGGCAACTGTCATCAATAGTAATCCCTGAAGGCCTACTGATCTTTGTATCAGTCACTCAGTCATATTTATTGAGTGCTTACCGTGTGCAGAGCACTGTCCTAAGCTCCTGGGAGAGTACAACATAAGAATATAGCAGACACATTCCCCACCCACAACGAGCTTACAGTCTAGAGGGTGAGACAGTTATTATTATAAAGAAATAAATTTCCGGATACGTCCATAAGTGCCGTGGGGCTGAAGAGAGGGATAGTAAAGGGGGCAAATCTGGGCGGCGCAGAAGGGAGTGGGAGAAAAGGAACTGAGGGCTTAGGGAAGACCTCTTGAAGGCGACGAGTCTTCAGTAAGGCTTTGAAGGTGGGGAGTAGGGAGCACCTACTGTTTGCAGAGAGAGCACTGTACTAGGTGATTGGTGGGGTACAGTGGAGAAAAAAGACAGAGTCCCTGCCCTTAAGGGTCTTACAGTTGAGTGGCGAAGACAGGCAGACCCAAATACACTTCGTATCCATATCTTTAAATGATATATTATAAATTACTTATATTAATGACTGTCTCCCCCTCTAAACTGTAAGCTCCTTATGGGCAGGGAATCTGTCTGCTAACTCTGTTGTACTGTACTCTCCCAGACATTAAGTATAGTGTTCTGCACATAGTAAGTGCTCGATACCATTGATTGATCGATTGAAGAGCAAGGGTTTACGCATCTGTGATTGGGTCCTCCAATTCATGGCTCGAATGAGCCAAGCCATCCATGCTGCTGGAGTCTGGTGATGGGAATGTCATTTAGTTGGGCTCTTGGTGCTGCTCCCTTCCAATTATAGTTTGCAATCTGGAAAAAAGCAGCGTGGCCTAGTAGATAGAGCACGGGCCTGGGAGTCGGAAGGAGCTGGGTTCTAAGCCCGGCTCTACCACTTGTCTGCTGCATGACCTTGGGCAAGTCACTTAACTTCTCGGGCCTCATTTACCTCATTTGTAAAATGGGGATGAAGACTGTGAGCCCCATGTGTGTCACAGACTGTGTCCAACCTGATTATCTTGTATCTACCCCAGTACTTAGTACAGTGCCTGGCACACAGTAAGCACTTGACAAGTACCATAAAAAGAAAAAGTCAGCAAGACCGTATCATTTTTAGCAGAAAGGGCCTGTGGAAATGCTTGGTCCCATTGACCCCAAAATCTGTCTTCAAACTGTTCTTCCTCAATCAAGTGATCAGCATTATTCACTTGAGCGCTTATTGTATACAGAACACCGTACTAAGCACTTGGGAGAATACAATACAACCGAGTTGGTAGACACGTTCCTTGCCTATAAAAGGCTTTCTCGATAATAAATAAATAGTCATATAGTTTTTCTTGGGCTTCAGCCAGTGTAATTAGATTGTGACTCTGAGTTCCTTGCAGGCAGGGACTGTGTCCACCAACTCTATTGCACTGCACTCTCCCAAGAGTCGGGTACAGTGCTCTGCACACAGTAAGCACTCAGTAAATGGCAGTGCATTGATTGATTGGTAATTATTCCCCTTTAATTGAGGCCAAACCAACTTTGGAGAAAAAAGTCTTGTGCTGGGACCGGCTTTGTGTCTTTTAAGACATATTGCAATGATTTTTGTATTTTTTACCCTCTTGGTGTCAAAGGCATTACTGGAGTGAAAAGGGCATCTACATTTGCAGAAGTTAAAGCACTGAGAGATTCAAAGACCACGCCACTTAATACTTGACCAGAAAGTTGCCACCTGCGTGAACCAGAAGGAAATTGCTCTCCACGTTCTGCAGTAAACTCATCTCGGGAAATTACCTGTTGGGTGAACCCCTTGGGGACTGAGGATCTGAGAGTTTTGCTGACCTTTTCTGACACAGGAAACCAATCCCCCCAGCCCAACGTGGTGTGAAATGTTTAAAAGCTTCATCCTGAAACATTCCAGACTTGTTAAGCAGAATGCTGTAGTAGGTGCCTTCCTGAAACATCCATTGCTGTCTAGTTTGGAGGGATTTGTGAAGTAGGGAAGCAGCAGCCTAGTGGAAAGAGCATGAGCCTGGGTGTCAAGGGACCTGGGTTCTAATTGGCTCTGCTGATTGCTTGCTGTGTGACCTTGCACAGGTTGCTTAACTTCTCTGTTCTTCAGTTTTCTCACCTGTAAATGGAGATTCAATACCTGTTCTCCTTCCTACTTAGACTCTGGGCCCCATGTGGGACAGGGACTCTGTCCAACCTGATAAAATTTGTATCTGCCCCAGTACTTAGAAGAGTGTTTGAAACATAGTAAGCACTTAACAAATACAATAATAATAATGAAAATAATTGATGAGACCCTTCTGCCCCACCACACTGGGGTAAATGCATTCAAATTAAACCCCGTATTTAAGTAAAAGCAGCACCTTTCTTATTATTTGTAAACAATTCTTATAATATGACTCGGTCGTATTTATTGAGTGCTTATTGTTTGCAGAGCACTGTACTAAGAGCTTCCGGAGGTAAGCATCAGATGATCCTCAATAGCATTACTGGGATGGACCATTGGCCAGAGCAATTGGAAATTGCCCAGGATTCTGTTTCTGACAGGAGCACCAGGATGCTTGAAGGAACTATGTGATGGCTGTCCCCCAGAATATTCATCCTCATGGTTAGGAATGGTCCAACCAGGACCCTCCATCCAATACCCCGAACTTTTCTCTCTTCATCCCTACCTTTCATTCTAATAATCTTTGAACTGATTGATGGATCAGGAGCCTTTTGTCCATGAGTTTTCGAAACCCCTAGGGAGCCTGTTGATAGATTTGGTTGTTTGACTTCCTGTGAAAATGAATTCCATATGCCTACTCAGTGTTGGGTGAAAAAGTTTTGTTTTGCTTGTTTTGAGCCTGCCACTTTCAAGCTTCAGGAGGTATCCCTCATCCTGCTGAGCATGGTTCCTGGGAGTCAGGACACTTGAGTTCTAATTCCAGCTCCACCACTCTCCTGCTGTGTGATCTTGTGCAAGTCACTTAACTACTCTGTGCCGTGGTTTCCTCATCTCTAAAATGGGGCTTTCCCCATCCTTTTAGCCTGTGAATCCCATGGGACTGTGTCTGATCTAATGGTATTGTATCTACCTCCACATTTAAAACAGTGCTGAACAAATATCATTATTATTATGATCATTACTATCATTCCTTTGGGTTTTGAGACACAAAAATCCATGTTCATTCTGTCCACCCTTTTTATGGTTCTGTAAAACCTCAATCTCATCCTTTTCCAGTCTATCTTTCTAGAATTTTTCAGTCCCTAGAAGGTGATTCATTATCATCATCAACAATAAAATTCATTGAGCACTTGTAGCTTACTGTCATCTCCCAATTTATCTTGGATTTTCTTATAGGTTGCTTACAGGTTGGGGCAACCAGTGGGGATACATCGAGAAACAGATCAAGGGAGATTCTGTGGCTTCAAATCCAGCCATCAGTCCTAGCCTTCAGCTCAATCAATTAATGGTGTTTACTGAGTGCTTATTGTGTGCAGTGCACTGTACTAAGCGCTTGGGAAAGTGCAATACAGTAGAATTGTTAGATGCTGTCCCGGCCCACAACAAGCTTACAGGCTACGGGAGAAACAGAAATGAAAATAAATGATGGATAGGAGAAATAGTAGACTATAAGAGTAATTATATGTTATGTGGTGCTGGGGTGAGTATTAAAGTGCTTTCATTCTGATGGCAGAGCTAGGCTAGGAAGGCAGAATGGGCCACTGCGCTGAACAAGAGCCTTTCTACCCCATCTCCCCTTCCCCCCATCCTTCCTGCGGGGAGTCTTCACCCAGGACTGCATCTTCCGGAAGGTCTGAAGCATGGCAGTGAAACTGAAACCACAGACACTGTTGTTTCTTTTAAGGAGGTGGACCACACCTACTCCTAGGTTAAGAGATGCTTCTGGACTTGGGCTTGGGCCGGCCCTGCCCTGGAGCCATGTTTGAGCCATGCTTCTCACCACTTCAGCTTCTTCACCAATATCTTTCCCTTGGAGTTCTCCAGTGGGTGTTCTGGCTGACTGGTTCGGAGCTGGGGACAGCAGGGTGAACTTCTCACCTAGGCCTCCTTTGCTGTTTGCTTGTAAATTCCAAGAGGAATTAGGGGAACTTGTTCTTTTTGAAACGCATTTCCTACTGAGTACACGCCGCTTCCACCCCCTTTCCTTCCCCCCCACCAAACAACTCCCCTCGCCTTCCACCTCAATGAAATTGGCCTGAAGACGCCGCAACTTTTGCGACCTTCAGACCGCGGATTCCACATAACTCAGTGACAGAGCCATGAAATCCAGCCCTTTCATTTCGGCAAGTGGAGTGTAAGTGAAATCAGAAGAGTGCCCTAGAGGTACAGAGTGTCGGGCCAAAATTCTGCCCTGGGACCAATGTGACTGGCCCCTGGGATCTGTACACAGATCTAGGGTGAGAGCAGGCCTCCCTGTTTTAATTACAGAGCTACAGTATGTGGGTAAGAAACTTGGATTTGACAGCAGCAGAAGAAAGAGGATATTGTATGCCTTCAATCAGCTTTGTATTAGGAGATCCTTAAAGGGAAAATTATGTGAAAGAAAGAGGGAGGAAGAAAACAACAAGCTAGCGAGGACCCAATTTCAATATAATTTGGAGAAAATGACTGATTTGGGTTGGTCATGTTGCCAGAACAGATGACTCAAGGCTTCCAAACAAGAAATGGAAACCAGAAGGATGCCTAAAGCCTGGAAGAAGAACAAATTGTGAAGATATGATTGACTGTAATATTTTAAAATCAACTGTCCCAAAGATGAGCTTGGACCGCTGCCCAGAACAGAATTGAATGGTGATGTTCGTTTAGGGGCTGTGACTGTTGAAATTAAATCAAATGTAATAATTGTGTTCTCTTAGGTGGATGTGCATGTTATCGCTTTCCAATTTCCCCAACCTGGGAATCTGATGTCACTTTCCCCATCACTCCTACTTCTTGCTCCAGCGGGGACTGTTGAGGGTGCTCTAGATGCTTGCCCAGTGCCAGGTCTTTGGCAAAGGCCCCTATCCAGGTGAGAAACAGCGTGGCCTAGTGCATAGAGCATGGGCCTGGTAGTCGGTACTAAGCTCTGGGGAGGATACAAGTAAATCCGGTTGGAAACAGTCGCTGTCCCCAGTGGGGCTCATTGGACAGATGGGGTAACTGAGACTCGGTGAAGTGACTGGCCCAAGGTCACACAGCAGACAGGTGGAAGAACTCAGATTAGAATCCAGTTTATTCTGACTTCCAGACCCGTGCTTTATCCACTTGGCCATGCTGCTTCCTGAAGCCCTGATCTCCCATCTGCTGTTCTTGGTGCAGCCGAGGCCCACGTGACCACCAAGATGGTCGAGCGCTGGGTGGTCCCAGAGGAGTAGACATACTTCGACCTTCTGCCCTCGGCTCGTATGATACACTGAGCCTTCACTGGAGGGCACCGGACAGTGCTACTCAATCAGGGTGGTGGTCACTGATTATGGTGGACAGTGGGCAGGAGGGGCACCACTCTCTGTGAGCACAGCCTTTGGGAAAATCAGGAAATCAAGAAACGGATTGGAAAAGTGGGACAGGCCCTGAACACAAACACGGGTTTGGGAGTCAGGAGGACGGGTTCGAGTCTGCCACTTGCTTGCTGTGTGACCTTGGGCAAGTCACTCAACCACTTCTGGGCCTCAGTTTTCTCATCTGTAAACTGGAGATAAAATGCCTGCTTTCCCTCCCTCTGACTGCGAGCTCTGGGTGGGACCGTGTCCGATCTGATTAGCTTGAATTTACCACAACGCTTAGCACAACATCAGGCACATAATTATAAATAGCATTATCATCATCATCAGTGTGGCAGAGGATAATCTTTCCATGCTCACAGTGAGGAATGAATTGATGGTCATATACCAGTCATTGCAGCTCCCCACCCACATGCATCATCTTTGAAAATGAAGGGCTATAGATAGTTCTTCCGCTAGGCCAGAAGGAACTATAAATAGGGTCTTCTTTATGTGCCTATTAATTACTTGAAGGCATATGTAGCATCTTCCTTAGCTCAAAGCATTGAACAAGTAATTTTCAAGCAAGAAACATTCTCTAAACATTCCATTAAAAGACAAACTGAAAAAGCATGAGGAAAAGGAAGTGGGAAGGAGCAACAGAGAGGGTAATCATTTCCCTCTGAGTTTTTAGGTGGGTTTTTTTTTTTTTCCAAATTACCCCCACAGGAGTAAGGTGTTTTTCCTAAGCAGCAAACATCAGTAACTCCCTATGCTTTACAGCGAGGCCACTACGTTTCTGTGGCCGTTTTAGAGCATTGCGTTTTCCATGTCTGCCAAATTTCAGCCTTCCAAATTGCAGTGCCTTGCTAAGGACTCGTGCAGGGCAACGATGGAGGGTCTTAAGTGGCCCTATTAATGGGAGACATAAGTCAGACTCCTTTGAAGATCTGAATTACAGTAAAGAGCTACGTAAGTTTGAGAGTCGTTCATGCATAAAGCAAATTTCCCAGCTCCTTATTCTGGATATGTGAAGTCCCATGTGATGGTTGTGGGCAGGGAATGTGTCTAACAACTCTGTCATATTGTACTTTCCCAAGTGCTTAGTACAGTGCTCTGCACCAGTAAGCGCTCAGTAAATACCACTCATTGATTGATTGATCATAGCGAAGCAGCGTTGCCTAATGGAAAAGGCATGGACTGGGAGTCTGAGGACCTGGATTCCAGTCCTGCCTCTGCCACTAGCCTGCTGGGTGACCTTAGACAAGTCATTATCTTCACTGTGCCTCAGCTTCCTTATCTGTAAAATGAGGGTTCAGTATCTGTTCTCCCTCTTGTTTAGGCTGTGAGCCTCTTGTGGAACAGGGACTGCTCTAATCATTTTGTTTCTACCCCTGTGCTTGATATAACGTTAAGTGCTTAACAAATTCCATTATTATTAGCCATAATACCAAAGTAATCACTGAATTTAGGGCCTCTCCATCATCATCGTCGACATTATCTATACCAGGTTGTGCAGAATGTCTCTTTGCTTATAGATCTCCCATGTGGGACAGAAACAGTGTCCTTCCTCATTATCTGCTATCTTCCCCAGTTTTCAGTACCATGCTTGGAATTTAGAATGCTCTGACAAATACTGTAGTTATTATTACCTTTAATTATTATGATTATTACTTTAAAAAATGAGCTTTAAATGACAGATAGAAACAAACTTTGGTATAAATCCGTATTTCAAGTTTATAAGCTGGGTCTTTGACGAAACCACACGCAAAGCCTTCCTTTCGTTTCATTTCGTATGGGTGCCGTAGCTTACCGCTCTTTTTCTATGTTGAAGTCGCCTAAGAAGGAAAACACTGAACACAGGACAAGCATCTTCTAGATCAAACCCTTTTGATGATGCCCGTAATCCACTGAGTCATGAGGATTTCTTGGTGGATTGGGAGTGTATACTGATTCCAGCATCCAGATTCCTCATTGCCTCATTAAGCCAAGAGGTGGCAGAGAATAGGTGGAACAAGCCTAGCTCTACCCCACAGCCCTGATTTCTTTAAATGGCTTTATAATGTGCTCAGCGCCGAGATAGTTACAAGTTGAGGAAACCCAGGTGCAGAAAAGTGAAATGACTTGCCAAAGGTCACCCAGCAGGCTAGTGGAGGAATCAGGATTAGAAGCCAGGTCCTCTGGCTCCCGGGCCCGTACTTGATCCACTGGGCCACCTAGGTGCTAAACAGTCAGCCGGCATCTTAGAGAAAAACAAAAACAGTGCCAGGCACCAAGTGCGGGACTAGAGCAGGGACTAAACCTTGCACATCCACACAGTGAGAGAGGCACCGTCAATCACTAATCACTCTTCGCTCACACCCATAGATACCTTGATCTGTCAGGAGCGCTATCTTTGAGCCTGACAGCATTTTGCTCCTTAGAGATAGCATCGTTAGGATTCATTCATTCATTCATTCTTTCAATAGTATTTATTGAGCGCTTACTAGGTGCAGAGCACTGTACTAAGCGCTTGGAATGGACAGATCGGTAACAGATAGAGACGGTCCCTGCCCTCTGACGGGCTTACAGTCTAATCAGGGGAGACGGACGGACAAGAACAATAGCAATAAATAGAATCAAGGGGATGAACATCTCATTAAAACAATAGCAAATAAATAGAATCAAGGCGATGTACATTTGGATCCAGGTAAACCTTCGAGGTGTTGTTCTACTAGTAACTCGCCTATTGGTTTTCAAGCAGATTTGGAAGATGTTTCCCAGTACACTTGAAGTATTCTAAAATATTTAAGCACCTTCCCAGTCGAAGCAGGGTGGCCCGGTAGAAAGAGCACAGGTCTAGGAGTCAGGAGGCTGGGATTCTAATGCCTTCTCTGTCACTTGCCTGCTTCTGTGACCTTGGGCAAGATACCTAACATCTCTGTACTTCAGTTTTTTCATCTGTAAAATGAGGATTAAATATCTGCTCTTCCTCACTCCTAGACTGTGAATCCTCCTTGTGTGGAACAGGGATTGTATCTGATCTGAGTGATTGTATTGTACTTACCCTAGCACTTAGCACAGTGCTTGGCACCTGGTAAGTGCTTAACACATATTATTATTCTTATTATCATTGTCATTATTTGGATCAATGTAGTAGTGTTCCGCTGCTGTTGATTTGGAGAAAGAGGCCTGAAATAATCCTATTTTCATTTTCCGACTCGATCTTTCATTAATTTGGGTGAAAAGCTAGATGAACAGTGACTCAGCCCTTGCCCCAAAAGGGGGTCAGCATGATTGAGGCAACACACATTTGCACAGGTTATAACAAATCTCTTGACTTCCCCATTCAGCCTTGTGGAAACTCGATGTTCTATGCCTTGAGTCTTCTCAAATAAAGGACCCTAAACAAACTCTTCTGGAGAGGCAGTGTGGACTAGTGGATAGAGCACAGGTCTGGGAGTCAAAGAATCTGGGTTCTAATCCTGGCTCTGCCACATGTCTGCTCTGTGACTTTGGGCAAGTAACTTAACTTCTCTGTGCCTCCGTTTCCTTAACTGTAAAATGGGAGTTCAATACCTGTTCTCCATCCTACTTACACTGTGAGCCCTCATGCAGGACAGAGACAGTATCCCACCTAATTAACCTAATGTAAGCCCTTAACAGATACTATTAAAAGAAATCCAATCAAATAAAACAAAAAGCTGACGATGCCAAAGGCCTGGTCATTCATTCATTCAATCGTATTTGTTGAGCACTTACTGTGTGCAGAGCACTATAGTAAGCGCTTGGGACAGTACACTAGACTAATGAACAGACCCATTCCCTGCCCACAACGAGCTTGCAGTGAGGAGGCAGAGCCAGACGTTAATATAAATAAATAAAAATTACAGCTATAACAAATAAATTGCAGGTATATAAATGAATTACAGATACATTAATAATTTACAGATATGTCCAAAGGAAAATCGAAGAAATGGGCCAGGAAGGGCCCAGACAGGCAAGGTTAGCGACCGCAGCACCAATCACGGATCCCCCCAGAGAGAAGAAGGAAAAGCGAGAGGCCGGACAGCCTCTCCTCCACTCCTCCTCCTCCTCTTTCTCTTCCTTCTCGTGTTGTGCAGCCACCTCCATGACCCTGACTACGGCTTCCCTCCCTCCGCCCCGGCCAGACATGGGTCCCGAATGGACCCCCTTCCCCCCACTCCCCCCCAGAGGCCTTCCACTGGCTGAGACGGAGCCTCTGAAACCCGCGGTCGGGACGCCTGAAGTAGGCCAACTGGTCGTGATAGCAAAACAGGCCCCGCCTGATGCCATTCCAAGGAAGTATTTGTTTTGATCTGGACTCAGGTTTGATTCTCCCCCGTTTCGAAGGGTGTACGAGGTCAAGAGCGTGGGGCCGGGTAGGATCAAGATGTCCTAAATGAGAACATAGTGGTGGTTTGCCTGTATTTGCTGCCCCTTTGCCCAGGGCAGTTCCACGGAGACAAATCCATACAGCTTCCATGTGGGAGAGATCCATTTTCCTTTATTCTCCCCTAGAGAGCCCCTATATTCTCCTCTACTGCTCATGAACTATCTTGCCTGATGTGCTGCTACTAACTTTGGAGAACTGCTATTACAGATGAAATGACCACATTTTAAAACCCGATTTTTCTACCTTAAAATGAATTGCCAGCCAATTTGGGAAGCGTTTCAGATGGGGAAAGGAAAAGAGTCCAATTAATTCTCCCTCGTGTGAGTCTGAATCTTTGGTCTTTAGTCTGTACCACACTTTTTAGCGTGGCTCAGTGGAAAGAGCACGGGCTTGGAAGTCAGAGGTCATGGGTTCGAATCCCTGCTCTGCCACTTGTCAGCTGTGTGACTGTGAGCAAGTCACTTAACTTCTCTGCGCCTCAGTTACCTCATCTGTAAAATGGGGATTAAGACTGTGAGCCTCACGTAGGACAAGCTGATGACCCTCTATCTCCCCCAGCGCTTAGAACAGTGCTCTGCACATAGTAAGCGTTTAACAAATACTAACATTATTATTATTATTACTTTTTACAGACTGCACTCTTTCCTCATCGGGGCCTAATAGAAAGAGAACGGGACTGGGCGTTCTAATCTGAGTTCTAATCCTCCTGGCTCTGCCACCTGCTAGCTGTGTGACCTTGGGACTGTACTTAGCTTCTCTGTGCTTCAATTTCCTCATCTGCAAAATGGGGATTAAATACCTGTTCTCCTTCCCCCTTAGACTCTGAGTCTCATGTGGGACAGAATCTGTGTCTGACCTAATCATCCAGTATTTACCCCAACACGTAGTACAGCGCTTGGCACATAACAAGCACTTAACAAATACCACAGTTAGGATGACGATGATGATTTCCCAGTTTCCAATAAATCTAAACATTTCCTTAGACTCAGCATCATTTATTCCTCATCTACTGTTTATAGCTGCAACAGAGGGAGAAACTCGGCTATTCCACCTCTAGTAAAACAAAGAGGATTTCATTTTTGATAACTGGAAATGCTCTTGAATTAGCTGATTGGCCCGTAAACGTGGGCAAAACCCCTTGTTGCCTAAGATTCTTGCTAATCCTTGCCATTGGTCAAATGGAGAGAAAAGTGGTCTGGGAATCAGGAGACCGGGTTCTAGACCTGTTCTGCCTTTAATTGGCTAACATGGGTGAAGACTACACTTTGCTGCACCCCTTCTCGCCTCCGTAAGTGTTGCCCTCCCTGCCTCAGTGGTACATGACTGGCATAAACCATTAGCACTATAATCATTCCTCTACCCAAGTCCATGATCCCAGGTCTGAAGCTACCACACTACCATCTGCAAGTGGTGCTTACTTTCATCACTAATAATAACAATAATAATAACAGTGATATCTGTTAAGCAACTTTTCTGTGCCAAGCACTGTGCTCAACACTAGGGTAGATACAGTACAAATAGATCAGACCACCCTAACTAACCGCTTGAACGCTACGTATTCCCACATTCCCACTATAATCAATGCCTTCGCACAGGTTTCTTGGTTCTGGAGACGTGTGTCTGAGGCTCACCTTGTCAGTGACCTTGGGCAAGTCACTTCACTTCTCTATGCCTGTTACCACATCTGTAAAATGGGGATGGAGACTGTGAGCCCCATGTGGGGCAGGGACTGTATGCAACCCAATTTGCTTGTATTCACCCCAGTGCAGTGCCTGGCACATAGTAAGCACTTTACAAATACTGCAATTATATTATTATCATCATCAAGCCTGAGCCTCTGTCATCATCAAGATTCCATCCCCTCCGTGTTAAAAATATCTGTTTCCACTTCCAATAGGTTGTTTGGTTTCTACAAGGGAATCCTTCCACCCATATTGGCCGAAACACCCAAAAGAGCCGTGAAGGTAAGGCATTTCAAGACTTTCATTTGGAGAAAAAAAAAAAAAAAATGAGTGGGCCCAAAAGTAAAATACCTGATGTTCTGTTGCCAGAGGTGGGCCCCACGCTATCTGATAGGGATTCCTGGTGTGATTCATATGGGAGCAGGGTGGCAACGGGGGCGAGGAGAGGTGGGATGCACAACACAAACTCACCCACCCCACAAACACCCAGGATCGGCTGTGCCACAAGCACTCCGTCCACACGTCAGCCAGATCACAGAGCCAGAAGAGGAAAGACTGGTGTGCCGTGGCACGGAGAGACTCTGTGGCCATGGCACGATGCAGCAGCAGCAGCTTTCTTGACACTTTTCGGGAGCACACTGTTTTGCCAGAGCTTCAGAAACCAGCTTGAGAAGGGAGGCGAGCAGGACAAAAGTAAGAGCTATTGTTCCTCTGTGTCCTGAAAGCTAAATAATAAGAAGATGAAGAAGAATAACATTAGTTAAGTACTTACTATGTGTCAAGCACTGTCCTAAGTGCCGAAGTAGATATACTTAATTAAGTTGGCCACAGTCCCACATGAGGCTCACAGTCTAAGTAGGAAGGAAAACCGGTATTTAATCCCCATTTGACAGATTAGGGAATTGAGGCACAGAGAAGTTAAGTGACTTGCCCTTGGTCACCCAGTGAGCAAGTGACAGAGCTGAGATTAGAACCTAGATCCTCTGGCTTCCAGACCCATGCTCTTTCCACTAGGCCATGCTGCTTCTCATCTCTCATGCCCTGCTGGGGCAAGAGGAGAGAATTGTGCTGTAGGTTTTTGATCCCTCTAAAAAGTTTTGTCCCCACACAAGGCCTTGAAGCTACTACTTAGAGAAGCAGCATGGCTCAGTGGAAAGAGCATGGATTTGGGAGTCAGAGGTCATGGGATCTAATCCCAACTGAGCCACTTGTCAGCTCTGTGACTTTGAGCAAGTCACTTAACTTCTCTGTGCCTCAGTTACCTCATCTGTAAAATGGGGATTATGACTATGAGCCCCACGTGGGACAACCTGATAACCTTGTATCCTCCCCAGCTCTTAGAACAGTGCTTTGCACGTAGTAAGCGCTTAACAAAATACCGTCATTATTACTACTAGCACGTTGATCAATCCCAACCTTGCTCGATTTAGGATCCCAAACTTTTACCAGTCTGGAGAAACCAAAAGCCTTTTCTCCAATGGGCTCGTGGAGCATCAGATCATCAGTCAATCTGTGGAATTCATTGAGTGCTTACTGTGAGGAGAGCACTGTGTGAAGTTCTTGGAAGAGAACAATAGATTCAGTGGTAATGATCCCTGCTGTCAAGTTTACCATCTTGTGAGAAGGCAGACATTAAAATAAAGGTAGGGGAAAGCTTGAGTATAAGCTTACATAAGAAGTGCTACCTAAAGAAATGCACAGGTGACTCAGGAGGGAGGGAGAATAAGCAGAGGAGTTTACAGAGGAATCAGGGAAGGCTTCCTGGAGAAGATAGGATTTTAGTATGGCTTTGAAGATGGGGAGAGTGGTGGTCTGTCTGGTATGAAATGGGAGGGATTTCCCAGTAGGTGGGAGGGCATGAGCAAGAAGTCACTGGTTAAACAGACAAGATCAAGGCACAGTAAGTAGGTGTTTGAGGAGTGAAGTGTGCAGGCGGGGTTGAAGTGGGAGAGGAACCACGATAGGAGAGGGAATCAAAGTGCAAAGGCGAATCAAGTTGAATTCGTGAATATAGGCAAAGCACAGAAGTCACAAAACAACTTGAAGCCTTTTTTTTTCCCATTACGATTATTCCCTTTGGCTGTGACTAGCATAGTTATTATTATTATTATATTGGTTAAGGGCTTATTTTATGCCAAGCACTGTACTAAGCACTGGGGTCAATATAAAAGAATCAGGTTGGACACAGCCCCTGTCTCATATAGGGCTCACAGTTTCTAAGGATGAGAACTGGTATCGAATCCCCATTTTACAGAGGGGAAAATTGAGGTTTGGAGAACCTGAGACTTACCCAACGCCACACAACAGATAAGTGGTGGATTCAGGATTAGAACCCTCCCATCCCACTCTCCCCATTTCAAAGCCATACTAAAATCCTATCTTCTCCAGGAAGGCTCCTCTGACTCTTAGGCCCATGCTCTTTCCCCTAGACTATGCTGCTTCTTAATCCTGCATCATTTTTTCCCTCCACAAACTTTAGCTAGTTTCCTCCCTGGTCACCTTTCCTCCAAATGCTAGATCCTGGTCCTTAAAAAAATTGCCTGCCCCATTACCATGATTTTCACCATTCACCCCAAAACTGTGGAGGTTTAGGTAATGGGTGTTGGGTCTTCATATGGGCCGGAACATGGAAATCTGGGAGGCCCTCAAGGAGAGGAAGGAAATTGATTTTGTGGTTTTCTCTCCTTCCTCTTCCTGAAAGGGCATAATAACCACAACTGCTGCTTCCATGGGTCACCATGAAACTTGGGGAGCTTGGTCTCCCCCCGATTCCTGGCGGAATACCGGATTTTTTTCATTTCCCCCATTGTTGGGCTATTTTGAGTCCTCTATTTTCAAGCAATTATTCACTAACCTTCCTTGAGGGACTGAGGGAGGATTTTTTGCCCCCATTTATCATTTGATAGAGAATTTGAGATTATAAACGTATGTGACTCACCGAGGCTCCACAGCAAATGGGGGGCAGAGGCAAAATTTGAACTCGGGTCTTCTGAAATCATCTTGAGTCCTCAGTGTCTGGGTTCCACGGCTCCTTGGGATGTTGATACCGTGGATGCAACCGGTCAAAGAAAAATACACAAACACTTGCACGTGAGCACATGACCACATTGCTCCGTCACAATGTTTGCACTCCAGAACGGGTTGTGAAGCTCCCAGCAATGCCCATCCCTGATCCAAATATTCCGCCACATTAGTACAGTCTTTGTGATGTCTTTTTAGAGCTGTGGGAAGTTCACAGTTACAATCTGGGTATCAGTGAAGGGCTGGAAAATGGACATAAAAAGGCTGACTTGAATTATGAGACTGCTTCACTGGTAAAAGATCACCAAAATAAACAAGGCAGAGTTCCTGTTCAAAAGAAAAGTCACTTTATGCCTGCACAGAGCAATATATTCATTCTGCAGGAGCAGTTTGCACATGTAAACCAAATCATTTTTCCTTCCTATTAAATGTGGCAGACAATTTCAACTTGAAAGGTAGGAAAACTTATCAGAGATGAGCACAGTTTGCAAAAACGCAGAAAGGTTGAGTTTTACAAACATGAGTGACTTTGTACTTGCAGAAAAGATACGATCAGTGCCAGGACAATGGTTAACAGATGAACTTTTGGGCAACTGTATTTTGGGCCTGAGTCCCAGGCGTCTTGTTACCTTAAAGTTATTAGGCATATGGTAAGTCCTTTAGCTTTCTAAGCATAACTTGGATTTCAGTTTATCTTTGCCAGATGGACAGTACTGGTTTGTAAATTCAGTACATGAAAATATTCCCTTTATAGGCATTTATTCTAACATTTGTTAGAGACCGTGATCACCTGATTGGAACAATTTTAGAAAATCATAAACTGCTTCATTCTATGGTCACAAAAAGGTTCTTTTGGTTGGGGGAAGAATCAGACCCTGTGGAATGATCGACTTGCTTTTATATTTTCCTTTAGACTAGAATTTCAGGTATATTACTAATAGAGTATAAAATAGAGGCAAAATTAAGCTCTGTCAGTCTTAATTTTTGTAAATATATGCTTGCAGCCTTTTTAAAGTAAAAAATTGATAAAAAAATGAAGCAACGCCAGACAACATGGCCCTCTCATCTAACAAGTCTGAAAGGTTATTGAACTGGTTTAGCTCGATTTAACCCTCGTGTTCGAGAATAAGAAGTAGCTGGAATAGCAATAAGAGGTTGATAAGGCAGCATTGTTTAGAGAGGAATTAAAATCATATATCACCGGTCAGTTCTCAGAAGCCTCCTTTCTTTCACTCAAAGTTGAGTAGGTGAAGTTCATATCTGATCTCTAAAGTAGAGGATGAGAGGGTTTTTTGATGCTTATTTAGCCACTGGGAAAAACAGCTGAGCTCACATTATGATGAAAACTCTTATTTTAGTCTTAATGAAAACCATTTGATGCTATTGTTAGTTTTGGGGGGGAAGCGGGGGCTTTTAGATTTGAATGCAGAATGCCACAGGCCAGAATCCTTCCTGGGGAAGAAATTGAATTGGAGAATTTTGTAACCAGAAGAACGTATTGCCTTTTAAAATGGGTGATAATCAATGCCCTTCTGCCTTTGAATTTAACATATTTTTAACAGGCAGTTTGTTTATGGTTCCTTGGCAATTGTGATCCCATGGAGATTCTTCTAAGCAGTGAAAGTAGTCTAAGGGGTCTCAAGGCAGATACAGTTCTTTTGGCAGCCCAGAAAAATGTAGTGAGAAACTGCAGCACAAGACAGGTTGATTTCCAAGGGAGGAGAAAAGCTTGCTTTTAAGATCCAGGAATTTTACGACATTTTACTCCTGAATAATGGCTCCTAACACTTTGGCCGAGTATGCATTTTCACTGAAGCGTTAAGGACCCTTGGTGAGCATTATTTTAGAGGCCTTGTCCAGTCACCAGCCCCTTTCCTGAAAAGGCTGAGGAGCCGTGTGGCCTAGTGGAAAAGGGCACAGGCCTAGAAGTCAGAGGACTGGGTTCTAATCCCAGATCTGCCAGCTACCTGCTGTGTGACCTTGGACAAGTCACTTAACTTCTCTGGGCCTCAGTTTCCTCATCCGTAAAATGGGGATTCAAAACCTATTCTCCCTCCTAAGTTAGACTGTGAGCCCCATGAGGGACAGGGACTATGTCCAGCTTGATTAACTCATATCTACCCCAGCATTTAGAACAATACTTGACACATAGGAAGCACTTAACAAATAAAATAGTAATAGTAATAATAAATAATTATAATAATGATGATACATTTGGTCTCAAAACCCAGGGCTGAACACCAATTTCCTGGCCTCCAAAACTGTCAAATCCATCTTTGCTCAGTGTTAGGCAGCCCACCATTCTGCTTCAATCCCACCCTGCTCAAAACTAGGGTCTTCTGCCTAAGGTTGGACTAATGTTCAAGCTAAGACAGAGTGGGAGCAGGACCAGCCCCCCACCCCAACTACCCACAGGAAGGCTCCCTGCAATGCTTTTATCAAAAGCTCCGGAGGCCCGAACCAGTTCTCTGTTTAGAAAACCAATACCCCCACTTAATTCCTTGAGTGACCGTCCCAAAGGTTCATTTGTTTGCTGCCATGTGGACAAGGCCAATACGTTCTCAGAGCTCTTGGGGTAACCAAGACCGACTCCCACTTGCTTGCTGAAAGGAAGGAAAGGAGTATGTTTTCCTCATTTTCCAAAACTTTATCTATGATCACTGGGACCTGTGCTGTGGATACACACCTTTCTATTCATGCCTCTATTCTCCATCTACACCCACTCCCTCAGAGAAATCATTCACTCCCATGGCTTCCACTACCATATTTACATGGGTGGTTCCCAAATCTACCTCTCCAGCCCTGACCGCTCTCCTTCTCCTAGTCTTGCATTTCCTCCTGCCTTCAGGACATCTCTACTTGGATGTCCTGCTGACATCTCAAGCTAAACAGGTCCAAAACAGAACTCCTAATCTTCCCAAACCCTGACTTTCCCATTGCTGAGGACAACACCGCTAGCCTTCCTGTCTCACAAGTCTGTAACCTCGCTACTATCCTAGACATCTTTCTCATTCAATCCACATATGCAGTCTGTTACGAAATCCTGTCGGTTCTACTTTCACAGCATCTCTAGAATCCCCACCCTTTCCTCTCCATCCAAACCGCTCCCATGCTGTACTTGGGAGTCCATACTTCACTCTGCCGCCCAGATCATTTTTCCGAAAAACTTTTCAGTTCATATCTTCCCACTCCTCAAGAACCTCCAGGGGTTACCCATCCACCTCCACATCAAAGAGAAACTCCTAACGACTGCCTTTAAAGCAATCGGCTTGCCCTCTCCTTCTTTACCTTATTGATATCCTACTACACTCTGGTCTGCACACTTTGCTCCTCTAATGCCATCTTCCTCACTGTACCCCCATTTCATCTAACTCACCGCCATCCACTTGCCCACATTCTCCCTCTGGTCTGCAACTTCCTCCCCCTTCATATATGACAGACCATCATTCTCCCCACTTTCAAAGCCTTACTGAAATCGCATCTCCTCCAAGGGGCCTTCTCTGCTCCTTTCCCCACTCCCTCTCCTTTCTGCATCACCTCTGCATTTGGATCTGTAGCCTTGAAGCCCTTGATATTCATCTCACCCTCCACCCCACAGCACTTATGTACATACCCATAATTTATTTTAATGTCTGTCTCCCTCTCAAGACTTAGGCTCCTTGTGAGCAAGGAACATTTCTACCATTTCTGTTGTACTGTCCCAAGCATTAAGTACAATGTTCTGCACAGGAAGTGCTAAATAAATTTATCAATTGGTCTCAATAAAAATAATAATAATTGTTTTTTTAAGCACTTACTATATGCCAGACGTTGTATAAAGCCCTGCGGCGGTTACAAGTAAATTGGGTTGAGTTACAAATTGGGAAAGCAGCGTCGCTTAGTGGAAAGAGCACAGACTTGGGAGTCAGAGGATGTGGCTTCTAATCCTGGTTCTGCCACTTGTCTGCTGTGTGACTTAGGGCAAGCCACTTAAATTCTCTCTGCCTCAGTTACCTCATCTGTAAAATGGGGATTAAACTGGGAACCCCAAGTGGGACAACCTGATTACCTTGTATCTGCCCCAAAGCACAGAACAGTGCTAGACACATAGTAAGTGCTTAACAAATTCCATAATTATTACTAGCCGGAGTAAGTTCAAGATAATCCATTCAGGCACTGACTCTGCCCCTCCGAGGTATCACAATCTTGGGTAGGGCTGCTTTTTACTTTCCACTGGCAATTTATCATCATCAACTTCAACTTCAGTTTCGGGGGTTAGAGGGCCACCTGTCTGTGATCACTTTGAGAAAGCAGCATAGTCTAGCTGATAGAGCATGAGCCTAGGAATCAGAAAGACCTGGGTTCTAATCCCAACTCCACCACTTGTCTGCTGCGTGACCTTGTTCAAGTCACATAACTTCTCTTTGCCTCAGTTACCTCATCTGTAAAATGGGGAATACCACTATGAGCCCCATGTGTGACAGAGACTGTGCCCAAACTGATTATCTTGTATCTACCCCAGCTCTTATTACAGCTCTTATTAATAATCTCTTATTACCTTATTTAGGTAGCAGATACCTAAAAAAGAAAGAATAGGTAACAATCACTCTCCACTGGGGATAGTTTGGAAGCTGGGATGCCTGAAAGAAAGGATTGACCTGAAGACCTCTGGAAGCTCCTTCCAGACCTTGGATTCTGAAGTTTGCCGACCCTTATCTTCCCTTAACACTTAGGGAGACCTCAGTGAATTGCTTGCACTCCTCCAATCAACACTGGAGGGAAATATAGAGCAATACAAAGTCCAGTCAAGGCAGAGAAGTGGATGTCTCTTACGAGTGGCTTAGAAAATATAGCATTCCTAAGGAAAGCAGTTCACAGAGAAGACCTAGAAGGCCAAAAATTGGAAGTCCGTAAGCCTATAATTTTGAACCACTGCCATTAAACGAAGTCTACTGATGTCTGGGGAAACTGAAAATGGTCATGGTAAATGGAAGCTATATGGTTCGTTTACTGCTCTAGAGGATTCCATCAACTATTTTGCAGGCTATTACAGCAGCAGTTGAAAATGCAAATAGTAGAGAAGGATCCAATAGCTACTAGCAAAAACCAGATCAAACTGTGTACCCAGGGCAGATTTTATATGGAAGTCCATATTCACTTTAAAAAAGTATTTATTCATAGCATGCCTAAGGCATGTGGCATATAGTTAAAGAGCAAACTAAAGGGTTTACTGAAATGAAATGAAATCTTTCACGTCTCTGTGTTTTGTTTTTGTTTTGTAGTTTTTCACCTTTGAGCAGTACAAGAAATTGCTTGGATATATGTCACTGCCCCCAGGATTTGTAAGTGAAAATAATTATTGAACATGAGTGTGATTTTATAGAACAAGAACTGGAACCCAAACCCTTCTGATTTCCAAAAATTAAAAAAAATCAAAAGCTACAAAGTGCCATTATTCAGCGTTCATTTTACTTGCTGAAAGCTGGCTTCCCGATAGCTCACAATGTGGTCATTTTTTGGCTCTGAGAATCAACTTGTGATCCTAATAGCCCTTGTGGAAAGGCCATGGGAGTTGTTTCGATAATGCGCAGTACACAGAGAATTTTTAAAGGAGGCTTTTAAAAATCAAAGCATTTTTATGCATTCAAATGACATACATCTCTATTGTGCAAAGAGCCGTATGTTTAAAGATTCAGGCCCCTTTTCCAGATTTTGCTTAACCTGTCAAAGCAATGGGATTTTGAACTTGGGTTTTGTTATCAGAAGCCAGCTGAAGCATCTTATGTAGGAAAGTCAACGACAGTTCAGATAGGAAGTGTGATAAGGGACACTTGGTTTCATCTGTTTTCTGTCAGGCGGAAAGTGGGCACCAGTGAAACGTGCACCCAAGAGAACATCTCAACACCCCCACCTACAGATACTCAGTTTGCATTTGCCCCTGAATCTAATCACCTACCCTGGTCAGTTGAAATTTTATGATCCTACTGGAGTTTTTGCAAAAAAGCGGGAAAGACCTTCTGATCTTTACTAACACCACCACAGAGGAACAGCTTGGGAAGCGGCTGATGGCACAGCAGTGCTCCTGATGATGAGGTCTGACAGGGATATTCTGCCTTAGGGCCACAGACTGGGCCTGCTTCCCCTGCCAACCAAGTTGCAGCGTTTTGAGGAAACGGGAATGGGGTAAGAGAGTGTGGATGGTTCAGTGCAAACCATCACCACTGCTGCAAACACTATTCAAATGCATATCCTGCTGGCGATGGCATAGCCCTCTCCCTCCCTCTCCTCCTAATTCCAACCCTAAAATTCTCTGAGGCACAAAGAGCCTCAGTCTGGTTCACTGATAAGGATGGCAAAGCAGGGGTGAGCAGGAGCCTTCTGGGTGAATGAGCCATTGTAATTAGTGACGCAGTGCTCATTGAAGGCCTAAGTGCCGGGAAAGAGGCGAGCTATGTTCCCAGGTGCCCAGGATAAGAGGGATTGCTTTTCAGTCATCCTCCCTCATGGATGCACTCTCCCCATCACCAGTCTCATCTGTGAACACAGAGGACAACTAGTTGTAGGTAATCCAGCATGATCTAGTGGCAAGAGCATGGGTTTAGGAGTCAGAGGTCATGGGCTCTAATCCTGGGTCCATCCCTTGTCTGCTGTATGACCTTGGGCGAGTCACTTGACTTCTCTGCACCTCAATTACCTCATCTGTAAAATGGGATTAAGATGATGAGCCCCACCATCATCTGTCCCACCTGATCACCTTGTATCAATACATTCATTTGGTGTTTTCAACGGTGCTTGGCACATAAGAAGCACTCAAATACCATAATTATTATTATTATAATCCATCAGTTTTTTTATTGCACTCCTACTAAGTACAATATGGGGACCTCAAAGGACAAACAAGATAGGGCCCTTCAGGGGCTTGTGATCTAAGCTGGAGGCAGGACAACTACCCATTCGCCGGCGCACAAAACTAAGGGACAGGAGTGCTGAAGTGCGAAAGCATGTAAAGAATGTATCAAGCCACCACTCTTGAGAGAAATTGTGAATGGATTAAAAATCACTGTTTCTTGGGAAGAGTCCCTACTTGGGGCAGCAAAGAAGCCAAGAATCTCTTCCCTCAGCCACTTTCTGTCCTGACCAGAAATGGAGAAAACACAACCTCAGAGAGTGTGAATAGCAAGCCATTAGCCAGTGAATCCACCTGGCAGGCGGCAGTAGGAAGTCCCTGCCTGCAGCCCACAAAAATGTTGAGAACCCTCCTCCGAGGCCTTGTCCTCATCCGTGAGGGTTTCAGCAAGGGAAACGCTTGGCTGAGGGCACGGTTATGGCCTTGAGAAGTAGTGTGGTCCAGTGGATAGAGCGCGGGCCTGGGAGTCAGAAGGCCCTGGATTCTAATCCCAGCTCTGTCACTTGTCTGCTGAGTGAGCTGGGACGAGTCACTTCACTTCTCTGTGCCTCAGTTCCCTCATCTGCAAATTGGGGATTAACGCTGTGAGCCTCATTTGGGACAGGGACTGTATCCAAACTGATTAGCTCGTGTGTACCCCAGAGCTTAGTACAGTGCCTAGCACAGAGTAAGTGCTTAAATACTATTTTTAAAAAAAGGGTCAGCTGGCACAGTGCTCTGGGCAGCCTCTGGTCACGGTAGCCTCGCTGGGTCATTGAGTCTGTTTCAGTCCTCTAGACTGTAAGTTCACAGTAGGCAGGGAGTGTGTCTGTTATATTGTTACACTGTACTCTCCCAAGCGCAGAGTACAGCGCCGTTCGCACAGTAAGAACTCAGTAAATATAACCGATTGATTGGTTTCAAAGACCATAAGCTCGTCTCTAAGATTGTAAGCTCGTTATAGGCAGGGAACATGCCTGCTAATTCTGTTGCATTGTACTCTACCAAGTGTTTAGTACGGTGTATGTAGTAAGCGCTCAGTAATTACCACTGATTGATTTCAAGTCATCCCTCTCACTGTGAGCTTGCAGCTGGCTCCATTTCCGTGCTGGATCATCATGAATAGCCAGTAATTAGGGACGAGTCCCATCATTCCTCTCCAGAAACCCTCCTCCCTCCCCCCCCCCCCCAATTCCATGATTTATATAAATCAAAACATTGGAACAGCAATTAAAAGTATTTATCTGGGATCTCACATCCAGAGCCCAGAAAACCAGGAACGTAACCTAACCCGCTGGTATCTGATCAATAGTCCCGAGCACTCGTTATGACAGTGACTGTAGCTGAATCTCGGGGAAGAACACAAAAGTGAATTACTTGGAAGATTGCATTTAGTGAGTAACAAAATCCTCAACATCTGGATTTTAGCTTTCTTGGTCAGATGAGTTTGGGATTGGAATTTTTTTTTTTTTTTCAGTTTTGGCTCCCAGGATGGAAGGTTAAGATAAATGAAGTCAAGATTTTCTCGCTTTACCCTACAAGGCCCTGTTTACAATTTCCCCTGCAGAGGGGGGCCTTGGAGGAGGAGATGGAACCCTTCTTTGTCACTGTGAAGCCCCCAGAAACTGGAACATTTAGGGCTACTTTTCTAGGACCATTCAGCTGGATTAATCTGGGAGCAATTTCTAGAACGTTTCACCCACTATTCAAACCTTGTATTAGTCTAAAACCTTTTTCGGTCAATCAATCAGTTAATCATTGGTATTTATTGAACACTTAACTATGTGCCGAGCACTGTACTAAGTGCTCGGGAGAGTACAAGACAACAAAATTAGCGGACACATTCTCTACTGTTAATGATCTTACAGACTAGAGGGGGAGACTGGCATTAATATGAATGAAGAAGTAATGTATAATATACAATTTAAAGACACGTCCATAGGTGCTCTGGGTTTGGAACTGGGGCAAATATCGGAAGTCCAAAGGTCACAGATCCAAGGGCATAGAGGATGCAGAAGGAAGAGAGAGCTGGGGAAAAGAGGGCTTAATCGGGAAGAAGATATAACCTTCTTCCTTTTAAGCCAGTTCTGCACTGTCCTTCCTTCTGCGTCTATTAACTCTGGGAGAGAAGCTGACTACTCCCGATTCTATTTGCTAAAACAATTCATCCAGAATAGTGAGGAAGAACAGTGGAACAAAAATAATTTCTATTTTCCTAACTCTCTAAATATTATGAGTATTTACAAATATATATGTAAATTCTCTGCATATTTTATCAGGCATTTGCCATTTGGATTTTGAGGGATTTTTTTTCTTACTGACGGTCCAGCTCCTTGAGCTCTTTTCCTCAATCAGTCATATTTATTGAGTGCTTACTGTGTGCAGAGCACTCTACTATGCTCTTGGGAGACAACAATATAACAGAGTTGGTTTATGACTGACAAGTAACTGTTTCAAACGGTTTGCCATCTCAAACTCCAGTTCATTCGATTGTGAGGACACATTTAGTGTACATCTAAATAGACACCTACAGTGTCTATTTATTCTTTATATTATATGAATTTATTTATGGTATTTCTATTAATGTCTGTTTCCCTCTCTAGATCTTGAGCTTGTTGTGGGCAGGGAATATGCCTATTTATTGTTATATTGTATTCATTCATTCAATTGTATTTATTGAGCACTTACTGTGTGCAAAGCACTGTACTGCACTTGGGAGAGTACAGTATAACAACAAACAGACACATTCCTGCTCACAACGAGCTCACAGTCTAGAGGGAGCGCACAGTCAAGAGGTACTCTCCCAAGCGCTTAGTACAGTGCTTTGCCTACAGTAAGCGCTCAGTAAATATGTTTGAATGAATCTTGAATCAGCGATGCAGACTTTCTCTTAAATACAAATATCTTCTTAGTAGGCGCTGGGCATTTTATTTTGAATTTTTCAAATGTGGTTTGTGGCTTCTGTAATTGCTTCTTCAGAAACTGTCAGCATCTAATTCTGGAGCCGAGCAGTTTGGTAACGGTATCCCAGCCACGCACGTGGGTCTCTGCGTTCTCCTCAAAACATCCAGCTCGATGGTTTAATGGCTGGCGGGGCTTGAACCGGGGGTGGATGGGAACAAGTTGTTTAGTGTTGATGGGTCTCGTTTTTTCCAGGTTTTCGCAATTGCTGGACTAGGATCAGGACTGACAGAAGCCATTGTGGTTAACCCTTTTGAGCTTGTCAAAGTTGGCCTGCAGGCCAATCGGAGCACATTTGCCCAGGTAACTACCTATTTTCGTACGGTTGGGAAGAACTCTGAAAAGTTATCCACACCTGGGAAACCATCGAGCCAGCCCTCCCCACTTGTCAATCCTCCAGTGAATGGTTTCAGGGGGACAAGCGAGGATAGAGTTAACCAAAATACTGTAAGATTCAGTGGACAAATCGGTACTAATACATTTTGACTTTGAACACCAAAATGTAATTTCTCAAGACTTTTCAGAACAAGTTTCAGAACCTGGCAAAATTGCTGTGATCTAGTTGATGAACCATGACAAAGATTAATCAGTCGATGGTATTTCTATGTGTAGAGCACTGTGCTAAGTGCCTGGAAAAGTACAGGTACAATAGAGTTGGTAGATGTGATCCATGCCTTCAAGAATTTACAATCTAGTCGGGGAGACAGACATTACAGATAAGGAAAACAGCCCTGGGTGGAGTATCAAAGCGCTCAAGGGGACCACACTCCACGCCATAGATGAAACAGAGGGTGGGGAAATGAAGGCTTAGTGAGGGAAGGCCTCTTAGAGGAGATGAGATTTTAAGAGGGCTTGGAAGCTGGGGAGAATGGTGCTCTGCTGGATATGAAGGGGGAGGGAATTCCAGACCAGAGGACGGATTTGGGCAAGGGGTCAGTAGTGAGACGGACTAGACCGTGGTACAGCGAGTAGGTTGACGCTACAGGAGTGAAGGGTGCAGACCGGGTCGTAGTAGGAGACTAGCGAGGTAAGGTAGGAAGGGGAGAGTTCACCGTGTGCCTTAAAGCCAGTGGTAAGGAGTTTCTTTCCATTTGATCATTCGGTTATGCTTATTTGAAAAGTTAGAGATATATATCCTGTAGACTTCCCCACAAGAAGAATGGCAGTCTGAAAGGTCACAGTACCTGCACATTTGCGCAGAGCGAGTTCATGATGTTTTATCGCTGCTCACCACTTCACCGCCTCCTTCTCATCTCTCTGCCGCTGACCACTTGTTCATGTCCTCCCTTCTGCGTGGATGTTCCTTCCTCTTCACATCCAACAGACCGCTACTCTCTCCACTTTCAAAACCCTACAATTAAACTGATCGATCAGTGGTATTTATTGAGCGCTACCTGTGGGCAAAGCACTTTACTAAGTATTTGGGAAGATATAATACAACAGAATTGATAGATAAGACTCCTTCCCGCAATGAACTTGCAGTTTAGAGGGAAATCATGTGTCTTCCAGTTGACCTTCCCCGATTAATCTCTCATCACCCCACCCTCTTTCCCCCACAACTCCCACTTCAACACTGCTGGGTCATTTGGGTACTCCCTCCCTCCCCTCTAGCTCTTATGTAAATATCTTTAGTTCACCTGTTCCCCCCAGCTGTAATTTATTTTATCTGTCTCCCATACTAGATTGTAAGCACCTTGAGGGCGGGAATCACGTCTGACTTTCCTGTACCCTTTCAAGCACTTAGTACAGTGCTCTGCAGAGAGTAAGTGCTCACTCTTACTAGTGATTGAAGGACTAGCGTCTCCATGTGACCTTTGAGTTACATTAACCAACCCCATTTGAAGCAGGGGCCAGTTAACGCTGCGGTTTAAAACACTCTGGTACTCAGCATAAATGGACTGTGGATGTTTTTGATGCCCCCAGAATGGGAAAATAGCCTTTTCCCCCCAAGTCTTTTTTGGTTCCTGGGTAATGTATTGCAATAACCATGGCTTATCTCCCTCCTTCACATTCTAAATTTCCTGTGTACCAGTCAAATTCCCTAATTCTTGACACACACACCCCCCCCCCAATTCCAGAGCCAGAACCTTGGCCTGCATCTTCAAATTTGTCGTGAATAGAGAAAACCGGTCTCTAATTCAAATATTCTTGACCTTCTGTGGGGAGAAAAGTAATCCCAGCTTTGTCATGCTCGGGTTTGGTTCAGTGGGTGTGAAAACACATTCAGATAAAATCGGAATAGACCAAATCTTCTCCCGTCCTTCACACTGAACCTAAGCAAAGTGGTGTTTGGGTTTGGGGTTTTCTTTGGCTTTAGACTATGCTTGTCCGGGGACTTCAGTTGACGGCATATTATTGCTAGGCAGTGGCAATTCAGAAGCCAAATGTCCCCATTGGTCTTGTGATTTTGATGTTTGTCAATTCACCAGGAATCATACTCCCCTTTGGGGATTGTAGGCCAAGATGGCATTTCTTTGGTATCATTCCCACTAGCCAAGAAAAATCAGAACCTGAAGGCAACAGTGCAAACTTGTAAGAATTATTTTCTAATTTTCTCTCCGCTTGAAAGTTCATCTAAGCAGGGTTTTCTTTTTATTTATCTGGCAAAGCAGTTGTGCTTTCTTGAAGTCGGTCGAAGTTGTGCTTCGACACGAAATTCTCCTTCACTATGTTATCAATGCCACTAGGCAGTATGGCCTAGTGGAAAGAGGACGGGCCTGGAGTCAGAGGACCTGGGTTCTAATTTCGGTTTTGCCACTTGTCTACCACTTGGGCAAGTCAAAGGCTTTTTAGAGTCAGAAGACGAGTCCACAGTGTTACAGAGATGATGGCTATTCACAAGTAGACACCAGAAATGGAAAAATAACCACTGATTGGATCTGTTGATGATGATGATGGCATCCGTACGTGAGTACTGTGTAATAAGCATTGTGCTAAACTCTCAAGTAGAGACAAGATAATCAGATTAGACACAGTTCCCTGCCCACCTGGGGCTCACAGTTTAAAAGGAAGGGCTACCGTTATTTTATGCCCATTTTATAAATAAGGAAGCTGAAACACAGAGAGGCTAAGAGATTTGCTCAAGGTTAAACAGCAGGCAAGTGTCAGAGGCAGGACTATAACTTGGGTCTCTTGACTCCCAGTTCCATGTACTTTTTCATCTCTCAGGAATGATTAGCTGTTCAAGACTCCTCATTCTAGAGATGAGATTATGAATTTATGTAGATTGATTTTATCCTGTGATGGTGGCACAGCTACTGACCCCTCTCTCTTCACTAATGCCCAAGCCATCACAACATTTGTCTCTTCCTACCTTACCTCTGTTTCCCAGGGACTCCAAATTCCACTTGCAAAATCCAAATCTTTTTGGAGAATTATGAGAAGCAAAGCAAGCTAGTGGATAGAGCATGGGCCTGGGAGTCAGAGCGACCCAGATTCTAATCCCACTCTGCCACTTGTCTGCTGGATGACCATGGACATCTCTTTGCCTCGGTTATCTCATCTGTAAAATGGGGATTAAGGCAGTGAGCCTCACGTTGGGACATGGACTGTGTCTAACCAGATTATCTTGGATCTATCCCAGCATTTAGTACAGTGCCTGGCACATAGTAAATGCTTAAAAAATACCAGAAAAGAACTGTGGAAACAGAAGGGAGCACTAAATGTTAATCCAGGCTCCATAGTTGGGCCAATTCTGTTAGATGTATTTTTCAGTAGTTAGTTCAGTTACTGGCACAGAGTAAGTGCTTAACAAATACCATCATCATCATCAGCTGACCAAACCCAACCCTGCTCCCTTCCTCACACCTCCACATTGGCAGGGAGACCCTGAGGGCCCTACTACCTATCTACTTACTCTCTACTCACTCTCTACTCCCCCTTCCCTGCTGCTACAATATGGGTGGGAAAAGACACCCCCTTGGCCTTTCATATGGCCAGCTATCCCCTTATATCAGCCATCTTGGTTAAGAGTTCTGATGATAATTTATTTGGGGATGGAAAAGGCAAGCTGGGATAACCTGAGAGTGTGAGTGTTGTCATGGAACTGAGTGTGTGTGTGTGTTTGGGTTCGGGTGTCGGAGTGGGTGGGGCTGAGGGACTGACGTAAGGGACTCTCTGTCCCCATCCACACTCCCCAACCAAATGTTATTGAAGTCAGAGCCGTAGAAATGATTGAAAGAAAATCTGATTTCTTTCTTGATCTTGATTCTGAAATGTGAAAATTGGATTGTCATCTATTTTCTCCCATTTTCTCACCATCGTTTGAATTTTATTCCAAAATAAAGGAAACGAATGAGTATGCTGCAAGACCTCAGTGGTATTTATTGAGCACCTATTGTGTGCAGAGCACTGTACTAAGTGCTTGGGAGAGTACAGTACAGCAGAATTGGTAGACATGTTCCCTGCCCACAGCGAGTTTACACTCCAGAGGGGGAGACAGACATTAATACAATGCAGCATTTTCATCCAGGCAGACTTCTCCGTTGGACGAAGAGGGCTCCACTGGTTTACCTTTCTGCCATGTGACAAAAACGAATTCACGACACACATTGTTTCGGGTCTCCCACAGTCCGAGCGTGCCTTGTCTCTAGACTCCCGGCCATGTGCCCCTGTGCCATGTTGTCACCCCTGTTCCAAGCTGTCTCTTGACATGTTAGGGACATGGCCCAGATCTGCGTTGTGTCTGCCAGAGGATGGACTACTGGCATTCTCCCCTGGCAGGGGGCCACCCCTGTGCAGAACCCTGCCACAGCTGTGTACCCTAGAAGAAGGCCTGAGGCCCAGTGCCTCAGGCTGGGATCTAAAAGGGGGAGCTGTGCCACCATCCCAAGGGTGAGCAAGGGGAGGAGGGGAGAATCTATGCCAGCGGAGAGGGGAATGGCAGCCGACGCCCAGTGCAGCCTCCGCCCCTTCGGCCGAGGCCCATGTGAGAGTCAAGACCGTGCCTGGATCCGGATTGGAAATTTAATATGAAAATCGGATTGAAACTCAATATCAGCAGCGAGCCAGCCTCGGCTCCCACCTCATCCCGCCACGCGGGGTTGGACGGCTAGGGAACCATTTGGCCACGCCGCTGATAGCTCAGCGTTTTGTTTGGAAATGAAAGCCCAGTAATCAAATAAGTTTAGTAAAATCCTTAGTGTTTACAAAATCTAGTCAAAATGGTTTTAAATTTGCCTAGCTAAGCAGTCCTGTGGAAGTCATGTTTTGCCTTTCTAATGGATTATTTGCTTACATGTGGGTGACGATGTGTCCTAGCATGGAGCAGGGATTAGGGACTTTCCCGTATTCTTTGTCAAAGACTCATAATCGCCATGGTGATAAGGGGGGGAGTGTATCGAACGCACGTATGGCACGGATGTGATGATTCTCTAGAAGGAACCAGCACATGAGTTGCAAGCCAACTGGGCCCGCCTGCCACTTCTGTGCAATCAGTAGCCCCCACTTTCTTTACTTCCAGCTGGTTGGCACTGGGTCTTCAAAGAAAGGGGTAAAATGCCTTTAAGCAACAATGAGTGAGGTGTGTCCCCAGTAGTCAAAGCCAACAGAAGGAGTGAGCACATTCACCCTTAAACATCGATGTGGGGATTGACCTGTGTGGATTGAACTCCGAGAGGGGACTGTCCAGCACAGGGCCAAGGTTCAGTGACGTTTGATTCTGCAGCCTCGAGCCTGCACAGTTCTCTTTTCCCTAGAAGGTGTGAACTGATGAGGGAGGAGCCTTTTTACTCAGATGCCCTGGTCACCAGGAAGGGGAGAGATGAGTGAAGCAGCGTGGCCTAATGGAAAGAGGACAGGCCTGGGAGCCAGAGGACATGGGTCCATCATCCCTGCTGTGTGACCTTGGGCAAATCATTTAATTTCTCTGTGCCTCAGTTTCCTCATTTGTGAAATGGAGATTCAATACCTGTTCTCCCTCTCCTCTAGACTGTGAGCCCCTCGTGGGACGGGTAATGTGGCTGACTTGATCAACTCGTACCTACCGCAGCGATTAAGTACAGTGCTTGACAGATAGTAAGCGCTTATCAAATGTAGTTATCATCATTATCATCTTACAACTTTAGGGATCCATCTGGGGGTTCTCTCCTTGTCATTCTATTTTTTTTAAAGTATTTGTTACCTCTTCGTGGAAAGAGCACAGGTTTAGCAGTCAGAAGACGTGGGTTCTAATCCCGACTCCGCCATTTGTCAGCTGTGTGACTCTGAGCACATCACCTAACTTCTCTGAGCCTCAGTTACCTCATCTGTAAAATGGGGATTAAGACCGTGAGCCCCACGTGGGACAACCTGATTACCTTGTACCTACCCCAGCGCTTAGAACAGTGTTTGGCACATAGTAAGCACTTAACAAATACCATTATTATTATTGTTATTATTACCTCCTGATGAAGAGAACTGAGAAACTGTGAGTGGTTCAGGAATTATTTGCCACTGAGGAGGGCATCCAGTGACGTTCTGGCCTATGGCCGCAGATCGCACGTGATTTTCAGTGAAAACCCCAAAGATCAATACAGCAGATGTGAATGTCTCAGTCAACCATGGGATATAAACTGGATGAGGGAGAAGGTGGGTCCTGGTGCTGAGGAGGGCACTCTCTGAGGTTTGCTTCGCCGCGCGGAAGTATTCTTTCCCACTGCCCAAGCCCCTAGAAGCAGCGGCAAGAGCACGGGCTTGGGAGTCAGAGGATGTGGGTTCTAATCCCGGCTCCTCCACTTGTCTGCTGTGTGACTTTGGGCAAATCACTTCACTTCTCTGTGCCTCAGTTACCTCATCTGTAAAATGGGGATAAAGACTGTGAGCCCCACCTGTTTACCTGGTATTTACCCAAGCACTTAGAAGAGTGTTTGGCACACAGTAAGCACTTAAAAAAAAAAACCATTATTATCATTATTAGATGTGTGCTCTTGGCCGTGGGATCCAGACAAGAGATTGTGCGTAGCTCAACTGAGTCCCTCACCACTACTGACAGACAGCTCACACTACTGCATGGCTTAGTGGAAAGAGCACGGGCTTGGGTGTCTGAGGTCGTGGGTTCTAATCCCAGCTCTGCCACTTGTCAGCTGTGTGAATTTGGGCACGTCACTTTGCTTCTCTGTGCCTCAGTTACCTCATCTGTAAAATGGGGATTCATTCTGTGAGCCCCACCGGGGACAACCTGATTACCTTGTATCTCCCCCAGTGCTTAGAATAGTGCTTGGCACAGAGTAAGTGCTTAACAAATATTATTATCATTACTACCGATTCCTGGGAATTGACAGATGGACCCTGCTGGCTTGCTGCCTCAGTAATATTTCCTTAAAGAGGATCACCACCCCTCCACAATAGGTACGACTAGAGGCCATGTGAAGGCCTTCTTAAAAAGGGCACTGGCCCTGTCATCTTTGAGAAGGGCACTAATGCAGTAACCTTTAAAAATAGTGATGCAGAGGTCATCTTTGAGAGGAGGGGCTAAGGTGGATGCCATCTTTAGAAGGTCCCACACAGCCACTTCCACGAGGCAACAACGTGCCTCACATAATGAAGTTGAGGTTGGTCTGGCAAGAGGGCAGCAGGGAGGAGAGGCAGGCTTGGGTGAAGGGTGGAGGCATTTCTTCCCAGCCCCCCAGCACTTTTGTATATAGGTGTATTTATTTATGTCTGTCTCCCCCTCTAGACTGAAAGTTCGTTGTGGGGAATTGTTATATTGTACTCTCCCAAGCTCAAAGTACAGTGTCGTGCGCACAGTAAGCACACAGTAAATACGACCGACTCACTAATCACAAAAGCAAAATGACCATTTAGAGACGGGTTGGATGGTCAAAAATCTCCTGGATCCCTGTCTCCATCTGCCTCAGCCCCTGATAGAGCAGCCCTGATTCGGAAAGCAAGGCAGCGGTTCTCCAGGGGTCTGACAAAGAGTAATAGGTCCCTCGGGGCTATAGGCACCATGTTGAATATCAAATAAATCATTAAGATTGTGATTCAATGACAGAATTCCATAGGGGACTGGGAGTGAACTGTAACCTTCTGAGCACTTTCTCTTTAAAGTGCAGGTTCTCCTATTGATTTAAGACACTATCGCATGTGGTTTCTGATGATTTATAAGAGAAAAAAACTTTCCCTTGAGGTTAATGTTATTTGTTCTACTTAATCTAAGTAATCCCTTTGAATGAAGAGATGAGTTTGAGCGTAGAATTGTAGCTGCTTCAGGAGTTTATTAAACAAGTATTAGCAAGAACTGTAGGAATTTGCGGTTCAGACAGGCTCACATCACATTAATTAGGTGACCATGAATGCAGGTTGGTTACAGGACTCTTCAGAGCTTGATCTGTGCTCTAGGAAATTAAACCCTTATTGCACATTTGCTCCCACGAAAATGATCACAACCAAGCTCCACGAAGGTCTCCTTAACTGGAACTGGCTCTCAGCAAAGCAAGACTGTAAACTCACTGTGGGCAGGAGACATGTCTACCAGCTCCGTTGCATTGTGCTCTCCCAAGTGCTTACTGTTATCACTGTTTCTATCGACTATTTCTGTGTGCAATGCAGACAGAAAGTGCTCAGTAAAACAGTGTTTGATTGGGAGTAACATAGGATGGGATTTCATTCAGTTCACTAAAAGCAAAATCTTGCCCATCTTCCCTCTGTTGATTGCCGGAAAAGAAACTCAGAGAGATTCCCCTGTCTCTCCGACTGGATGACCTCATCATCACACTAGCCAAAGTTTCACGACGGAGGTTGGTGGATTCAGTCAATCAATCAATCAATCAATCATATTTATTGAGCGCTTACTGTTTGTAGAACACCGAACTCAGCTACACTGGGCATTGTTCACAGGAACCCAGCGGCATAGGAGCTGCTGAATAGGAGATGATGATCTGAGCAGGGGTGGAAGAAGGCAGAAAGGAGCCCATGTGCTTGGAAAACTAATGAACTGCAATTTGTTTTCAAAAATTTTGCCCTGACAGCTTTCTTAGGTCAATATGTTTGTTTACATGTCAAAACCAGTTATAGATATTAGGTGATATTTGTTCCCGCGTATCTCCACTGGAGATAACTTTCCTTTTTTTTTTTTCACCAACAAACTCCTGGGAACTGTCACTCTGACTTTAATTGTGGTCTGTAAAAGAATCTCCTCTTCACAAGAACATGCTCAGGTAAAACAATTTCTGACACCTCTGTCTCAAAGGGAAGTTCTGACAAGTTCTTTTGCCTCCTTTGCGTAATCGTCAAGCTGACCAAGTCCCCTCTGAACTGTAAGCTCGTCCTCTAGACTGTAAGTTCATTGTGGGCAGGGAATGTGTCTGTTTATTGTTATATTGTACTCTCCCAACTGCTTAGTACAGTGCTCTGCATGCAGTAAGCATTCAGTAAATTCAATTGAATCATCTCAATATCTCTTCACAGCAGCCATCCACTCTGGCCTACGCCCGCCATATCATTAAAACAGAAGGAATGGGACTCCAAGGATTGAACAAAGGTCTCACAGCAACCCTCGGCCGTCACGGCGTTTTCAACATGGTTTATTTTGGATTCTACTTCAACGTCAAAAATATCATTCCTGCCAATAAGGTAAGTGTTCAATAGGATAAAATCCTGAAAAAAAAAGAGAGCAAGCTTTTAGTATTTGATAATATCTTTGGGATGTGGCCCTCCTGAAGTTCACATCACAGGCTAATCCTGTTCAGTCAATGAAGGATGACACTAAATCGTTTCTTCCTTACACTCGCCGAAATTTCATTCCAGTTTGGCACAGCTATGCAGAAGTCATCCTAGGAAAAAGCCGTCCTGTAAAAGGTGGATACCTCATCCAAGAGAATAGAAGAGGAAAGTCCTCAGGGAGTGACAGGTCGGGTGCAAACAGGAAATCAGGAGGGCCAAGGAGGGGTATGAGGAGTGCCTTACAAGAGATGCCAAAGCTAATAATAAAAGGTTCTTCAAATATATCATAAACAGGAAGCTGGCTAGGGAATCACTGAGGCACTGATGATAGTTGTGTCAAAGGAGTTCTCAGTGAAGGAGAGGAGATAGCAGAACAACTAAAAGGATTCTATAGCTCGGCCTTTAATAAGGCAGATCTTAAGGAGGTTCCCATTCCTATTTTTTTCCCATCAAAGGCACTGGATTTTTATCAGATTGATAAACTGGATGGTAACAAATCATGAGTACTGGGTAGTATCCATCCAAGTGATTTGAAAGAACTCAGAAGGGATCACTGGTAAAATGGTGTTAGGTCTCATTACAAATGAACACTGAACCAGCGGATTGGTAGATTGCCTAATTATAACCACTTCAGTAGGGACCTGGGAATTAGAAATCACTGAATCTCTGTTCTAATACTAAGAAACTGATAAGAGCTATAATAGGATTTAGGGTCGGTGTGCCTTTAGGCAAACGTAACGTCCTTTGAAAAAGGCAGTATGGTTATTGCAAGAGAAAGCCATGTCACGCTGATCTGCTGGGGCTCTTCAAAGAGGTCAGTAAGCTTATGGACAGAGACGAACCAACGGGCATAATGTATTTAGATCTTCAATGTTTTTAACCTTTTTAATATCACATCTCTTCCAAGAGGCTTTCCCCTACTTCCCCTACACCATCTCCCTTCTGTGTTGCCCTCGCCCTTGGATTTCTACCTTTTATTCATCCCACCCTCAGCCCCAAAGCACTTATGTACATATACGTAATCTATTTTAATGTCTCTCCCTCGAGACTGTAAGCTTCTTATGGGCAGGGAACATGTCTACCAAATCTATTTTACTGCACTCTCCCAAGCGCATAGTACAGTGTACTTCTCACAGTAAGTGCTCGATAAATACAAAGGATCGACTGATTCATAAAGTAATAGCAAGGGTATTTATTGAGCATACACTATACTGCACTATACTAAAGACTTGGTAAAGTACAACAGAAAAACAAGACATGTTCCTTGCCCACAAGGAGCTTACACTTTAATAAAGTTCCCACACCAAAGCTTTCTACAAACCTGAACATTGTTATCATTCTCTTGGGAAATGATATCATGGCTAGAAAACTGACTAAAAGAGAGATAACAAAGAGTATGAATAAACAGCCACTTTAAAAGAGGGAGAAGTGAAAATTAGTGAAGTCCGATCAAGATCAGTGCTAAGACCAAATTTATTTGACATTTTCATAAATGATCTGGAAGAGGGTGTGTGTAGGAAAATCTCCAAGTGAGTGAATAACTGGAGATTCACATTTATTGAACACCTCCTGAATGCAAAGTGCTATACTAAGCACTGTTCAAAATGCAAAACAAGGATGATAATTAAGACCTTGGCCCTAGTTTCTCTGCAGGCCACAGACTAAGAGAAATAGGAGGATAGTATGGCGATGGGCAAACAAGGGAAAATTAAAATGATAAAAACAAAATGCTAAAAGGAAACAAGGATACAATAAAAGAAATTAAAGTAGGAGCAGTTTTCATGTTCATTATTTTCACCCAACATCCCAAGCAAGTCACAACCATCTGAACTTTCTAAATGTCTCCAAGTTAAGCTGTCTCTTGCTTCTTCCTGCACCAGGTGAAGAAACTGAGACACAGAAAATAATAATAATAATAATAATTGCAGTATTTGTTAAGCACTTACTATGTTCCAGGCACTGAATTGGGACTGGCTTCTAGAGGATTGTAGAAACTGGAACTGAAAAGCACTGAACTAAGCTGTTCAGTGCTTATTCAGTGAATGAGCAGATTGGACAAAATCTCTGTCCCACATGGGGCTCCGAGTCTAAGAGGGAGGGAGACAAGGTATTTTATTCCCATTTTACAGATGAGGTAACTGAGGAACAGAGAAATGAAGTGACTTGCCCAAGGTCACCCAGCTGGTACGTAGCAGAGCTAGGATTAGAACCCAGGTCCTTTGACTCCCAGGCCCATGCTCTTTCCATTAGGCTATGCTGCACACAAAATCAAAACAAAAGACCTAGTTTTGCCTTTATATATCAAACCTAAGATATGCCTATATCGTCAGTACTTAAGACAGTTTTCAGTGGTGCGTCTTAAGGAGGGCATGTAAAAGCTGGAGCACATAGTACAGTGTTCTGCACACTGTAAGCGTTCAATAAATAAGATTGACTGGTTCGAGAAGGAACAAGGAAGGTAAATCAAGAGGGTCAAGGAGTTAGAGCAGCTTCTGAGGAGGATGGAACTAGAAAATTCAGAGCTAGAAAAATGAAGGGTGAGCAAGGACTTGATTGAAGTGTGGAGGATGTGGCCAGAACAAGAACTGTTGTTCACCATAATTTTGCTTGGTTTGTTTTGAACCTACCACCTTCAACTTCAGAGGTACCCCCAACCTGTTCTTGCCACACCATTCTGGGAGCATTTTTGAATTTCCAGGGCAGGTTCAAAAGCAACAGAAGGGAACACTTCTGTGCCCAGTGGGAAGTACGTATGTGGATCTTTTTTTTTTTTCCCGCAGAAACTTGAAGAGGCAGAAAATATCCGTCGGTTCGAAAAGAGTTGGAATCATTTCAAAGATTAGGTGTGTAACCAACTAGGTCGATTCCTAGAAGGAAAAGCTGAGGATATTAATGGGAAAAAGTAAAAAAATTAAAAAGCTTAAGAGCTGTTTAGGTAGATTGGGGAATGCTAGCCTTATGATGTGTTATTAGAGGAAATAGAAGATAAATACCATTGACTGATTGATTGACAGCTGGAAAAAACAACCACTACTCTATTACTACTCTAGTACAGTGCTCTGCACACATTAAGCACTCAATAAATACGGCTGAATTAATTCCTCCTGTTGCCACTGTCATTGTCAAACTCCTGAGCTGGGTGGACTATTGATCTGACCCAGGATAGAATCAGTCACGATCTTGAATTCTAAATATCTCCTCTGTGTAAAGCTTTAATACGTAGATTTCCTCTTTCCCCAGCTCTTCTTTACCCTTCCCATCCCCTAATGCACTGCGCTCTAATTCCCATCAACCCTCCCTGATCCTTCTCTTTCCAACTTCCACTGCATGTCTCCCATTCTTCTCCGTGGTTTCCCTCTAACATAGAGGAATTGGGCATTTCATTCTCCAGGAAAAATTGGAATGTTGGGAGTTCTTAACTACTAATGTAAAATTTCACTCAGCTACTGTTTTAAATGAGATAATAATAATGATTGTGGTATTTGCTAAGCACTTACTCTGTGCCAAGTACTGTACTAAGTACTGGGGCAAATACAGTATATGGTAGATGGAATATATGCAGATTGAACCCTGTCCCCACTCTCACACAGAGCTCACAGTCTAAGTAAAAGGGGCAACAGAGATTTAATCTCCATTTTACAGATGAGAAAATTGAGCCACAGAGAATTTAAGTAACTTACCCAATGTCACACAGCAGACCAGTGGCAGAGCCGGGATTAGAAACCAGGTCCGTGCTCTTTCCACTAGGCCATGCTCCTTCTCTTTATTGATCAGAGATTAAACCAGATGTTTCAGAGTCATAGACCGGTGTTGAGAAAACAGCAACATATAAATGTCACAGGTCTCCTAAGTTCCCCTACAAAAAGAAGCATCGGCATACCATGCACACTAAAACGGAAAATTTTGAAGTACTGATGGTCTCCAAACATTTCTCTTCAACCCCCTCCCCTCCACCCCCACTCCCAAGCATTCGCCAGCACATCGGAGTGGCATCTTGACAGCCTCAGCACCAGAACATCTTGGAGAGAACACTGTGTGCGTATGTTGGCTGAAGGCCTAGAGCTGAGCAGTTCCTTGTTTTGTTTTGGTTGATTTCTGCTCCTGGCTAACTATTTGTTCAAATAAAGCAGTTACTGAGCTGCAAAGCCACGGCCTCTGAAAAAGTCCAGCCTAGAACACTGAGTGAGCAGAGGGACAGTGGAAGTCTCATTCAGGGCTCCCTCCTGGAGGAGGAATGAGTCCCTGGGTACCCAGACTGGTTTTGGCTCTTGGTTTTTGAATTTCCAGAATGGGCTAAATTAGTACAGTTATCTCCTGCAAAGATATTCCAGTATCTGCAGTTCCAGCTGCATCTGTCTTTATAGTTTTTCCTCTTCGTCTAGAATGACTTCATGTATGGATTTTGAATTTTAACTCCATGACTTCCCTGAAAGCCCTCCTAGTCTGGGGACTTGATTCAATCATATTTATTGAGTACTTACTGTGTGCAGAGCACTGTGTACTAAGTGCTTGGGAGAGTACCATATAACAATAAACAGACTCATTCCCTGCCCCACAACGAGCTTACAGCACTTGCAACTCTCCCTCAACTTGCTCTTCCCCCACGGTGTTCTCTGAGAAGCAGCGTGGCGGCTTAGTGGAAAGAGCAAGGGCCTGAGAGTCAGAGAATCTGAGTTCTAATCTGAATCCACCACTTCTCTGCTATGTGACATTGGGCAAGTTATTTAATGTCTCTGTACCTCAGTTCCCTCACCTGCAAAATGAGGATTTAATATCTGTTCTCCCTCCTACTTAGATTGTGAGTCCCATGTGGGATCCGATGACCTTATAAATACCCCGGCACTTAGTACAGTGCTTGGCACAAAGTGAGCACTGAACAAAGACTACTATTATTATTATTCTTGTAACTGGCTACTTGCCACCAACTAGTTTCCCCTTCAGAAACAAGACAGCAATGGCTAAAGGAGCCAACAGTTTGCCACCTGAAAGTGCCATTTTGAAGGCATTTCGGAGCTGCCAAGTAACGGTGCCTTCCTGGGCAGTGTGAACTGCTAGAGAGGGCAGGTCTCTGAAAATGGGGTTGGGATTATTCCAGATTATTTTTCCTCAGTTTAGATCCACATTCTATACAGACCCATATCAGCATGCTTACTGAAAGGAAAACACTGTGATTCTGGGAGCCAGAAATAAGTTAATTCTCGTTATCCCCACTTGAAGCCAGGGCTAGGTCATGCATGAATACCTCAAGATGAGCTTAGTTTTCCAAGATAATTCCCACCGGTACCCTTGGATAAGATGAGTTCAGTTGCCTCAGACTGCTAGCTCGGGCTAAAAAGGCAAAAATCACTGGATTTATGCAAATGAACTCCAACAAGGGGGACGTCTAAATCCCTGAGTCTCCAAATATCTACTGACTTCTAAGTCATACTAAGTGCGATTTGCTTCTCTTCCACAATGTTCAAGCCATGATGGCAATTTAAACAATCACAGCTGTAGTAGCTGGAGCTATTCTTAGGAGAAGTTGTACTTAACATCAAAAGATTCTCAATTTGGTTCCCAGATGAAACACCTCTTTTCGATACTCTGGGAAGGTGTTACTTTCCTTAGCAGTCTAATATAAATGGATGAGGAATTGCTGACTTACCTGAAAGTTTTTATTATATATTGAATTGTTCAATAGCAACTGCAACTATTTGCTATGAGTTTCCATGTCCTTTTTTTAATGGTATTTATTAAGCACTTACTTTGTACCAGGCACTGTACTAGCGCTGGAGTAGATACAAGGTAATTACGTTGGACACAGTCCCAATCCCACAAGGGGCTCACAGTCTCAATCCTCATTTGACAGATGAGGTAATTGAGGCACAGAGAAGTAAACTGACTTGTTCAAGGTCACACAACAGACAAGTGGAGGAGACAGGACTAGAATCCAAGTCCTCCAGACTCCCAGGCTTATGCTGTATCCACTAGGCCACACTGGTATTATGCCCACATGCAGTGTCTTCCAACTATATACCTTCTTGTAAAATAGTTCTCTGCCACACATGGGGGGGATCTACAAGCAGGAAGATTCTCCGTTCCAAAATCTGCACAGGCTGGTCCTCCTTAACCCTTAGAAGGCAGAGGAAATGCTATAGGATTTCAAACCTTGATCATATTAAATGAACAAGGAGAGATCTCATAGCAAAAACGAATGTGAGATCTCACTCCTCTAGCTAGAATCCTCCTGAACCAGCTCTTTAACCACGTATTCCTGGAATAAGCAATGTGGCTTCAGACCTTGGGAAAGCACCCGGACGTGATCTTTGGTGCCTGTCAGACATAGGAGAAATTCAGCCCTTGCCAAAGCTACCATACCATCAAGAGGCCTGGACTCCGGCATTTACTAAAAAGATTTGGCTTTATCAATCAATCGGTCAATCAATTGAGTTTATTGAGCACTTACTAGGTGCTTGGAAGAGTACAGTATAGTAGGTAGAAATAGTCCCTCTCCTCAAGGAGCTTACAATCTAGCAAGATCCTTAGATCACTTTCCCAAGCTCTTAGTACACTGCTCAGCATTCAGTAAGCACTCAGTAAATACCATTGATTGATTAATTACCTCATGGTGATAAGACCTGCTGTTTCAGGGAAGGAGGTGCCTGGTTAGCAAGTTCTCCATTACTAGCAGAGAAAACAGCAGGCCTGGGTTTAGTCTTGTTCAACTTATTCTGTGCAGCCAAGTTCGAGGATGCTCAAGGAAACTGCTCTCAGAACATTTTTCCAATCCCTGGGAAAGCATCATTGAAATTCCTTGAATCAATCATTCGGGAGCTCCTCTGTTTCGCTTACTGGGAGCACACGAACACGAACTCATGCAGTTGATTATGAACCGCTGCTCAAAATCAACAAAGCATTTTGGATCCACAATTAGCCGAAAGAGGATCATGGTTGCAACCTGCACTTGGTAAAGATTACGCACAGCTAGAGATCTTCATTAGCAATGCAGAGTTGAATGTATAGCAGACCGTCTTCTGTGCCAGATTGGCAGGTAAATCAAGGTAGAAAACCAAATCTAGAAGTCAACCAAACAGTATTTTTGAGTGCTTACTCTGCCCTAAACACTTGTTCCACAGAGCTAGTAAGCATGATCTCTGCTCTTAAGGAGTGTAGAATTTAGCAGGGGAGACATATGATTATATAAGTACAGGTAGGGGGAAGCCACAAGTTTAACAATAATAATAGTAATCATGGTATTTGTTAATAGCTATGTTACAAGTACTGTTCTGAGCGCTGGGCTAGATACAAGTTAATCAGGTTGGACATAGTCCCTGTCTCTTATCCCCATTTTACAGATGTGGTAACTGAAGCAAAGAGAAGTGAAGTAAGTGACTTGCCCAGCAGATGTGTGGTGGTGGATGGATTAGAACCCAGTTCCTTCCGACTCCCAGGCCCATCCACTAAGCCATGCTGCTTCTAAGGACCTGTAAAGATTTCTAAAGATTTTTTAAAGATTTATATATAAGTGCTCTAGGATGGGGTCGTAGATGAGGCACAGGAGAGAAGGGAGAAAATACCCAAGGGCTTAGGTGACATCAAACCGCTGAAGTGACAGTAGGGGGGAAAAGAGATTAGGGAGATAAGTTTAATCAAGGAAGGCCTCCTGGAGGAGGATGTCATTTCAAGAGTGTTTTGAAGATGAAGATGTGTGGTCTACCAGGAAGGAGGGAAGGAATGAGGAAGAGGTCACTGCTGAGAGAAGTGAAATGAGACACCGTCTATAGGTTGGCTTGAGTATAGTGTGAAAGCTGGGATGTTTATTCAATGGTCAGGAGTATGGGTCTGATGCGGAGAGGAATGGGGAGATGGGCATAAAACACTGCTTTAAAAAAATGGTCCAGGGAGCAGAGTGAAGCACGTACTGGAGAGGTGAGAGAATAGAAGCAGTGAGGTCTGCAAAGGACGTTGAGGAAGAAGCGGGTTCTGGGGATGGTGGAAGAAGGATCCACCAGGATTTGATGACTGATTGAACTTGGAGGTTGAAAAAGAGAAAGGAATCAAGGATCAAGCTCATGGTGGGCAGGGAATGTCACTGTTTACTCTTGTATTGTACTTTCCCAAGCGCTTAGTAAGTGCTCTGCACACAGTAAGCGCTTAATAAATACGATTGAATGAATGAATGAATAAGGCCAAAGTTACAGGGACCCTGGGGCGTGTTTGAAAGTGAGCGATTGAATTTGGCAGGGAGATTAGGAGAGTGAGTACAAATGTTTATATAAGATGTAAAAAGGGTTGGGGTCAGAGGTGCAGGGGGAGGAGAGATGGAAAAAAGCATTTGCCAGAATCAGACCACTGAAGAGCAGGTGTAATGTCTAGATTTCTTTATGGCTGTGCAACTTGGCTTTCCACAGACTCCACATCTAATTTCTAAAGCAGTTCCACCACCACCACTTATGCACCATACTCCACATCGCTAAAAGTCTGGGTCACAAACGATAAGGTCGTGGGATGCAGAGAGTCCATAGCCATCAAAACACTGTTCCTCACATGTTGGCTCCCACATTCTTTGGATGAGGCGTGTGAGGAGAATGGACAACTGTAAGGTCCCCAACTCTGATGTGCTAAAATCAGATGGGGAAGCAGCGTGGCTCAGTGGAAAGAGTCTGGGCTTTGGAGTCAGAGGTCATGGGTTCGACTCCCAGCTCTGCCACTTGTCAGCTGTGTGACTGTGGGCAAGTCACTTAACTTCTCTGTGCCTCAGTTACCGCATCTGTAAAATGGGGATTAACTGTGAGCCTCACGTGGAACAACCTGATTACCCTGTATCTACCCCAGCGCTTAGAACAAATACCAACATTATTATTATTATTATTATTATTATTAAAATGAACACATTGTAAAGAAGGGGAGAAGAATGTTTTTTTAAAAAAAGCCTCATTTGATGTGACTTGGCTTTGGATAGTTAGGATGAAGCAGGATAATAATAATAATGTTGATATTTGTTAAGCGCTTACTATGTGCAGAGCACTGTTCTAAGCGCTGGGGTAGATATAGGGTAATCAGGTTGTCCCACATGAGGTTCACAGTTAATCCCCATTTTACAGATGAGGTAACTGAGGCACAGAGAAGTTAAGTGACTTGCCCACAGTCACACAGCTGACAAGTGGCAGAGCCAGGATTTGAACCCATGACCTCTGACTCGCAAGCCCGGGCTCTTTCCACTGAGTCACGCTGCACAGCACTTAGAAATGGGGTGACTTTCCCAAAATGGAGACTTTGGGAAGAATACATAACATAGAGGGAGAAGTGAAAATCACATCAGTGTGGAAAAGGGGTTTCAGGCATAAATTGGGCTAATCGGCTACATTCACGCACATTGTGTGTGTTTGTGTGTATGTGTATGAAATTACTCTCTGTCTTGGCAACCCTCGGTGCCCAGGTGCTATGGCCATGTTGTATGATTTGGCAGTGAAGAAAGTGGCAATTGAGAACTGGAGCAAAATACCCAACAGTTCCTTGAAAGGAAGACCTGGGGCTAGTGGAAAGAGCACGGACCCGAGAGTCCTGGGGCCTGGGTTCTAATCCTAGCTCTGCCACATGTCTGCTGTGTGACCTTGGGCAAGTCATTTAATTTCTCTATGCCTCAGTTACCTCATCGGTAAAAATGGGGATTACATCCTACTCCCTCCTATTTAGATTATGAGCCCCATTTGGGACAGGGAGAGTGTTCAACCTGATTAACTTGTATCTACCCCAGCACTTAGAACACTGGTTGGTTCAAAGTAAGTGCTTAACAAGTACCATAATTATTGTTATTACTATTATTGTCTTTAGTCCCAGTGTAGTTCAGTTAACCGATCTCATTTGAAAGTGCTTAGTATGTCTCAGAGAGAAAAGTTTTGCTGCTGACAAAAGCCAGCTGCACTGATTGCTTTTGGAATAGTCAGACACACCCTGCCGCTATCACATGTGTTGCCACATCCCAAAATTTATCTCTGGAACTTCTGCAGGGTTTTTGATCACCTCAAAGCACTGTACTGGGAGCTAACTATGTGCAGAGCAATATATTAGCTAGGTTCTTGGGAGTATACAAAAAAGTTTGAAGTTTGGGCCCCTATCCTCGAGGAGTTTCCAATCTAATAAGGGAGGCAGGCAGACATGCATGTAGACAATAGAATGGGAGAGTGAGAAATGGGATAGCTATAACTAGCAACAGCAGGAATATGGGAAAAATGAAAAAGTGAATAAATTAATTTATAGTAAAATAGAGTATGTACACCCAGGCCCTTTACTGATTTTGCTGCTTTTCCAATAGGCATCCTGGAACTCACCCTAAGCTAGGAATCCTAAATCAAATCAGTATGGTCTAGTGGATAGAACACTGGCCTGGGAGTCAGGAGGACCATTTACCTGATGTGAGACCTTGGGCCAGTCACTTAACTTCTCTGTGTCTCAGTTAGCTCATCCATAAAATGGGGATAAAGACTCTAAGGCCCAAGCGGGAGCTGGACTGCGTCCAACTTGATTAGCTTGTATCTACTCCAGTGCTTCTTATTATCATTATTATTATTATTATTATTATTATTAATGGTACTTGTTAAGCACTATGTTTCAAGAACTGTTCTAAGTGCTGGGGTAGCTACAAGTTTATCAGGTTAGACACAGCCCCTGTCCCACGTGGGGGTCTCACTCTTAATCCCCCTTTTACAGATGAGGTAACTGAGGCAAAGAGAAGTTAAGTGGCTTGCCCAAGGTCACACAGCAGGCAAGGGGCCGAGCTAGGATTAGAACGCAAGTCCTTTTGAGTCCCAGGCTCATGCTCTATCCACTAAACCATGCTGCTTCTCTGTACTAAACACTGTCGTAATACAATGCTTGGCACATAAGTAAGTGCTTAACAAATACCATTTTAAAAAAAGCAGATGCCTCTGGTTGCCCTCCCAACTTGGAGCTAGGAAGGAGGTCAGGAAGCTCTGCAGATCATTCTATCTCCTCGAGGCGAAGGGACATTTTAATTGAAAACCTTCCCTCCTCAGGACAGAACACATAGCTGGATTGAGGTGTTTCCAAGGTGTTTCTGTCAGAGAAATCCACTTGGACCCTGCCACGAACATCTGTTTCTACGCCATACCCTGTTCTGCCTTCACAGAGGCCCAGCCGAACTTGTGAGGATTGAGTCTTCTGATGAATAGCTCCCAAAGTCCACTGTCCCTTCAAATATCCCCGCCTATTTGTTTTCATTCCAAAAACACATTGTTTGTTCATTGACCCGCCAAAGATAGTCAGAACATGTTGATTTGCTGACATGTATATAAGAATTGAAGATAAAAATGTTGCACATTTTTATAACTTTGGCTGCTAGATATTTACTGCTTTCCATATGTACCATAAGTAGAAAAATGAATAGAAGACATCTTTCTAAAACTTGCAGCTGTCAACAGTATTAAATTGTGCATTAAATTTGCATCCTAATTAAAGATGTTTGCAGGTTATTCTGCCAAAAACAATAAACCTTTTACGTGGAATTTCCCCATGATAGAAATGGCATGTGGGGGTTGGAAACTCTCTGAGATTGCATAATTTTTATATATTCAGTCTATCTGGCTACATATCCCTTTGGCCAATTTACCACAAGGAGGGCAAGCCCAACATATTTTATTTGCCACAGATGTAAAATGCATGGATGCTGTCCTTTAGAACAATCAATCAATCGCATTTATTGAGCCCTTCCTTTGTGCTGAGCACTGCGCTAAGCTCTTGGGTGAGTACAGTATAACAGAGTTGGTAGGCATGTTCCTGGGCCACAATGAGCTTACAGCCTAGAGATCATATACTTGGTGTTTTGTTGCTGTAGATAGGGGTATACATTTCACTAGCAGTCTCGTGTGATCTCTTGACATATTTTTATTTAAACTAAAGAAGAGAAGTTGGGCTTGGTGAAGTGCCTGTTGAAAAAGACAACATCCTCCCCTCAAGCTCACTGAGGGCAGGGAATGTGTCTGTTATCATATTGTACTCTCAGTGCTCTGCATACGGTAAGCGCTCCATAAATATGTTTGACTGACTGATTGACTCAAGTCGGTAATAGAGGCAATTGCTGCTTGAGTGAGTCCAAGTGCCGAGTTAGGCTCGCCCCAGCCTCTGCTCCGGCCCTGACCCTGACCTTGTCTGTTTATATTCAGAAAAGAAGGATCTCCCTGGAAAGAAATGATCATTTGTTAGCCTTGAACGGGTTGTTTATTATCATTAGTCTGACAAATCGTCCCATAAAGATAAAGGTAAAAGCAAAAGCGCTACAGTTTCAGTAGTGACAGCTACTTCCTAGGGATGAAAGTGATTGCTACTGGAAGCTGGAGAAAATTACCTATAAAATTCAGGCAGCAACACCATTGTCTGAACTGTACCCTATTTCTGTCTGATGGAGAAAGGAACTGTGTATCTGTCTGTGCACTGCAGGAAAAAAACACAATCCTTTCATGCCTGAATCCCTAACAGATGGAAATGAGAAGGATTCCCCAGAGGTGCAACCCAATCTTGGCTATTCCTCAACATATTGAGGCATTTTCACTGGTTTTGAAGGATTAACCTTGAGCATACCTAGACCAAAAATCGCTATTCATAAGAGAGAGGCTGGGGCTGGGGAGGCATTAATAATCCTTGCATCTTTTGAGCGGGGAGCTAGATGTAGAAAGAGGAGACTTTGGAAGCCAGATCCTCACAGGAAACCAATTGGGTTACCCGATGATGCCCATTTGATTACCTTAATACTACATTTCCAGGTTTTTGTGGCAAAGGCAGTGCTGCATTTGTGCCAGGGCTTGGCCCTGGCACCCAGTGGAATTACCAATTCACAGCTCCGGCATCCAGTGGAATTAGCCATTCATAGACCTGGCGCTTCTTCCTCTGTATAATGAACATGGGATAAAGATCTGTGTGAGTCTCCATATAGATTACCTCAGTGGGGAGAAGAGCCTTTGTTTTCACTGCAGTTTGGGGGGCTGGATGATAATGCTCTCCCTCTCTCTCTCTCTTTCTCTTTCTCTCTTTTTCACACACACACCACATCCCCAACAAGCCCACAACACCTTTGTATATATCTGTAATTTATTTATTCATTCATTTATTTATGTATATCAATATCTGTCTCCCCCTCTAGGCTGTGAGCTCGCTGTGGGCAGGGAATGGGTCTGTTGTTGGAGTGTACTCTCCCAAGCACTTAGTACAATGCTTTGCACACAGTAAGTGCTCCATAAATATGATTGGATGAATGAAATGAATTAATGAAGACTTCCAATTAGGGCTAAGAAAAACCCAAATTGGATTTTCCTAGCCCTTTTCTTTTTGGGACTCCCAAGACGTCTTGTGCCAGCTTCACCCCCTAAAGCCCCATCCTTTTGCTCTCTACCTCAAAATAAATTATTGGCCTCTTTGATGCACCCCATCTTGACTCCTTGTCACTATTGGGCTTTTTTTGTTACCTTTCGTTCTAGGCAGTGCCTTGATGGGATTCTTGCACATTGACCCAGAACTGTCCTATCATTTACAATCCACACTTTTCAAAGTTCCAGGCCACACCAATTCACTTTGCCAAAAGGGCAGACAGTGGCAAAGTGTCACTTCCCCACCCCCCACCCCCGAAAAAAAATGTGTATTTGTTCTTTTTCAGTAATGAAGTGGTTCTGTGTTTGACTGTCCCAGAACAGGTCTGTCCTCATAAATCCTTTGTGATTAAAGCTACTTTGGTGAAATCATTTAAATCATCTTATATTGAAAACATTGAAAAGCAAAGATAGTCCCCCAACTCCCCCAAGAATTTTCACGCATTTTTTTCTGAATGGTTCCATTTTGATAGGGAGGTTTGAAAAGGACTTTGATTTAATTCCCAAACCCAGAGTTCTGCCAGAACGGAATCATGGGAATACTCCGCATTCCATCAAATATTCTTATCAATTACCCATCTCATTTCAGAGTTGGTGACCTTCTGAGGAGGGAGGGGCCGGCGTTTTCCTCAGATTATCTAACAAGAAGAGAAAACAAACATTGAAACAGACTCTTCTGATAGATGTCTACAATGTTCTTTTCAGTTTCTCCCTTTAACGCAGGCTATATTTTTTAAATTAAAACATCGTTGCAGTTGATTGGATTATTTCAGTTGAAAAATGCGTGATTCTTTTGAAACAGAGAAATACTTTTTTACAAAATGTAAACCAAAGAACAAAGGAAAGTCAAGTGTGAGTTAGTTTATGCTGAAAGGTGAGTACTAAGAGCTGAACACGGTGTCACTGGTAGATTTGTATCCATGGAAACTGATGATATTTAAAATCCCTCATTAAGAAGTTTTTGTGTACCAGGAGAAGAGTTCATAATCCTTCCCTGGCTGCATAGTTGCTTATCAATATGTACGGTATAAAACGTAGCAGTCTCTTGCTTGGTCTAGACTTCCTCTAGACTGTACCCTCGTGGGCAGGAAAAGAATCTACCAACTCTGTTATATTATACTCTCTCATGTGCTTAGTACAGTGATCTGCACACAATAAGCACTAAATAAATACCGTCGATTGATTAATTAGTCATCACAAGTGCAATTGGCTGGAAGGACCAAGCCATGGGAAGGAGCAAGGATAGGGATATAATGGCAGACACATGGGTAGAGGCAAGCAGCATGGCTCAGTGGAAAGAGCACGGGCTTGGGAGTCAGAGGATGTGGGTTCTAATCCTGGCTCCGCCACTTGTTTGCTGTGTGACCGTGGGCAAGCCACCTAACTTCTCTGTGCCTCAGTTACCTCATCTGTAAAATTGAGATTAAGATTGTGAGCCCCACCTGATTACCTCATATTTACTCAGGCATTTAGAAGAGTGCTTGGCACATAATAAGTGCTTAACAGATACCATGATTATTATTATCATTATTATAATTAAGGTCAGGGACTAGGGTGCAGCGGCTAGGACAGAAATATCAGCAAGAACAGGGTCAAGGGCAGAGCTATGGGCAGGGACAGAGAGAGGGGCGGGGCAGAGACACGGGCAAGGGCAGAAATAGGGCCAGGGCAGAGAAATGGGCAAAGTACACAGACAGGGACCAGGGCAGGAGCAAGTATGAAGACAAGGATAATGAAGAGGAAGAGCAGGGAAGACGAGGAAAGACTCACTGAAGCAGATGCCTGCATCAGTCAGTCAACTCTATTTATTGAACACTTCCTGTGTGCAGAGCACTGTACTAAGCACTTAGGACATTACAATATAATGGAGTTGGTAGACACATTCCTTGACCTTTGAACATGTTGATTTATGGACATTGTTCAATAGAAGGAAGATAAAGTTTGGATGAGGAGAGATGCATTCGAAAGCAATAGCATATATTGAGCGACTGTGCTGTGCTAGGCATTGTTCTAAGTGCATGGAGATTGTAGAAGTAAAGTTGCAATCCCTGTCCTCAAGAAGCTGGCAACCTAACAGTAATAATAATATTTGTGATATTTGTTAAGCGCTTACTGTGTGCCAGGCACTGTACTAAGCACTGGGGTAGATACTAATGGGAAAGGAATTGAACTAAAAGTTAACTAACAGTTGAAAGTAAAATAGCAGATATAAATAATGATGACGGAGTTCTCTCATGGAGAATGACAAATGAGTCTCGGTCCTGACATCTCACAACCGAGCACCTACATGAAGGAATTGAAATGGAGCTAGTGGATTCTCCTTCCTCACTAGTTCTGTCCCCTTGGGGCATGGAGTGCAGTGAACAAGAAGACAGGCAGAGGGGCAACATACTGTGAAGTGCAGTAAATGTTTTTGTAAGTTCAGGATCCTTTTTTTATGTTATTTTTTAAGCACTTACTATGTGTCAAGCCCTGTCCCTCATGGGGCTCACAGTCTAAGCAGTTGGCAGAGCCAGGATAGAACCTAGGTCCTCTGATTCCCAGGATCGGCCTCTTTCCACTAGGCCATGCTGCTTCCCCCCTAGCATGATGTCACTGCCCTGCCACAGTGTCAGGATCTGGAAAGCAGTTGCCTTTTTAGTTGCTGCAGTCTTTCCTACCTATGCCAACCAACTAATTTTCAAATGCCTGCCAGGTCCATCCACTTCATGGAATACTTTAAGCCATTCTTTGGTCAGAAATCTTCACCGTTGATGGCAAAGCCCTAACAAGCAGAACAGGGACTAGAAGCCAGGTTTCCTGAGTTCTCTGAGCTGCGTTCTTTTCACTGGACCAAGTGCAAGGCACAAGTGAATAAATAATGGCAAATAATATAAGCAGATAAATACACGCGTGTTCGAGGTGGCTGGTGGTTTGAGAAGTGGGCTGGTTAATCACAGGATGCCTCCTGGAAGAGGTGACTTTTTAGGAGGACTAAATACTTTTTAAGTCACGTTAACCATTTTAGTACAGTATGCTTTTGCTCGTTTTTAGCTTGGACATGGCTTTTGAAAGGTCATTTAGAAATTGCTTTGTCCTGTTCAACTCTAAACGATAGTTCTAATATCCTGCAACTACTTAATACATTTAGCAAGTGTTATCAAATCATCTAAAGTATCCATCCGAGGAAAGGAGGAAGCAGTTGTAGATGAGTAAACTGAGTTGCAGTGAAAATCCTGAGAAAGGGGTTGACCCTATTTATTTTACGTGGTGGCTTTTATTCCCTGTTACCATTGATTTTATTTGGAATTTAAGAAAGAGACATCCCAGTCTCAATAAATGTGCTTGATCAGAAACTGCTTTTCCTGATGTTTAAAGGGGCATTTACCCCTGGCTTTAAAGTCCCCTGGTTTGTTTACTTTTCATGGTCAAGTTCAGACTCCTAAGACGATGTTGCCTTTCTGGAAGTTGTCTTTTTTTTCTGAATTGGTCAGTATTGCGTCCATTTCTAGCTTTTAATAAAGCAGATCCCATTCTGAGTTCACATGCCTTTGGACAATTTCTCTTTCAAGCCCCCCCACCTCCAAATGATTGTGTAATCAGAGCTGACATGGGGCCAATACTGAGAGGTAGCCACTCCGGGTTGTTAAGGGAAGAGTTGCTCTTTGCCTGAGCCCTCTGAAACAAAATTCTCAATAGCCACAGTCCATATGAACCTCTTTCTTTCAGTGAGCATTTTAGAGATATGTTACTCAAGGATACTAAGCTCAAGGAATTTTAAAGTGAGAAAAGGCCACCACATTAGGGTTGTGCTACTATATTAATAAGTGGCGGGACAGGGAGGGTTTGGAAGGACTTAGGTTCCAAATGGGAGAGAGGAGAGTAGATGACTTAGCCCCCTAGCAGTGAAATAATTTAGCACTTACATAGAGTGGGAATTCAGGTTCAAACCTTTGGGGAGAAATTAGGTTATTGAGCCAGGGAGAGAGAACCTGACTTTCCTCCCTTTCTCCTTCCTCCCCCACAAGTCTTCTGGTCATCTAACCTCCTTTATTCTCCTTTTCTGGCACATCTTTGAGGGAAACATCTTCTAGAGGATTCCAGGCCTTAATCACAAAGGGCTGGGAAGAAGGCTGGGATTTGAGCTATTTATTAAGGCAGAGCCAGCTAGCCAAAATTCAGTGGGGCATAGAGATTCCATCCCCAGGAAGGTAAGAGGGAAATCACATGGCCCTTTGCTGTAGATATTTTATCTCTTTGACTGTTAGCTACTCTGGAGACTTTTGCATTAAATTACCAGTGCTGCCTTTAGCTGTTGGCTATAGACTTTGGATAATGTGGTTAAATTAGTCATGATTCTGTGGTTAAATAATTTGTTCTCTCTTGCCTGTTAACTCTTCTAGATCCTGTGATCACTTTTTGGTGTCTTTCCCCTTTGATGAACTCTCTTTAGACTGTAACTGAGTCCAGAGCTTCTTAGGAAATGTGTTCTTAAATGTTTCTTGGGATACTGCAGTGAACATGGGATAATAGTGTTCTGTTAAGGAACCCTATAAAACTCCCTTGTGGAGAGATGGCAAATATTGCCATTCTACTGTAAGCTCACACACAATAGAGTATTTGTTGAAGGAAGAGGGCAGTACGTTTAATATGTGTTCATTTGGGGAGGAAACCCTCCTATTGTTTTCAGCACTGGTCAGCCCTTTTTTATGGTATTTGTTAAGTGTTTACTGTACCTCAAGCACTGTTCTAAGCATTTGGGTAGATACAGGTGAATTAGGTTGGACACAGTCCCTTTCCTTCATGGGGCTCACTGAGACGCAGAGAAGTTAAGTGATTTGCCCAAGCTCCCAAGCTGACTCCCAGATCGGTGGTCTTTCCCGGAGGCCATACTGCTTTTCTGGAATGTTGTGTCCCATTCTGTTCACCCAGCCTAGAAGGGAAATGAAAACCTTGAGAGGGGGTTTAGATGAGAGCTGTGAAAAGAGTAAAAGTGCTGGAGAAGCATTCCTGTGAAAAGCAGTGTGGTCCAGTGGATAGAGCATGGGGCCTGGGAGTCAGAATGACCTAGATTTTAATCCCAGCTTTCCCACTTGTCTGCTACGTGACCTTGGGCAAATCACTTAACTTCTCTGTGCCTCAATCCCCTCATCTGTAAAATGGTGATTAAGACTGTGAGTCTCACGTGGGACTGGGTCCAACCTAATTAGCTTGTATCTACTCCAGCGCTTAGTACAGTGCTTCACATATAGTAAGTGATTAACAAAAACCACAAAAAAAAAGTTTGGGTTAGAGGAACTGTGTTACACACTCTAGTAAAGAGAAGGAGGAAGAACGATTGAGCAGTGGTTTTCCAATGGCCCCACCGATAGTTCACAAAGAACAATGTCCGTGCTCCACTTTTCACCGAGGGTAGAACAAAGAACAATCATATTTCAACTGTGACATGCTAGGGGTCAATTAGCTGTGAGTTTCTGAGTAAGGGACACAAGGAACAAAATGATTCTTCTCTATCATGGAGGACTGTTGGAGCTACCACATTTCCTGGAGAGTCTCTGAGTCTATGAAAGGATTTTCTAACCTCTTAATTATCCAGTAGGTTATAGAATTCGAGTGCTGCCCTAAAAGGTCACATGTACCTGCTGGGTCACCTTGGGCACATCACTTCATTTCTCTGTGCCTCAATTTCCTCATCTGCAAAATGGGGACTCAGTACCTGTTTTCCCTCCTACTTAGACTGTAAGCCCCATGTGGGACCTGATTATCTTGTATCTACCCTGAGGCTTAGTACAGTGCTTGGCAAATACTACAATTATTGTTATTATTATTGTTATTATTGAAACATAAAGACTTCTGGCACTCAACACATAAAGGAATAATAATAATGGTATTCATTAAGCACTTACTATATCCCAGGGACTGTCCTGAGCAGTGGGGTAGATAACATAAAAGCAGATTGGACACAGCCCCTGTTTCACATGGAGCTCGCAGCCTAAGGGGGAAGGAGAACAAGTTTTTAATCCCCATTTTCTGGACATGGAAACTGAGACACAGAAAAGTTAAATGAGTTGCCCAACATCAGAGGTTGTAATATACTTCCTACAGCATCTTGAGCGATCCCCAGAGAATCCTGAGCGGGGCCAACAGAACAGCAGTTAACACGAGAGACTTCTAGAGTTTGGGTACAAGGGGCATTTGACTGCTGACAGAACCAAGCCACTTGCCTCTGGGCACCCGGGAGGGACAGGAGGATATGTGGATGGAGTTTGTGAGGATCCAGTTTCTGACAGCCGAGAGGGGCAAGGAACATTTCTCCCTAAGGGGAGGGGCTTGATTTTCAAAGAAAACAACCCCACCATCCCTCTCCCTTCCTTTAGACCCTGTGGTTGCTCAGGTCTGCTTTTCTTTGTGGTCTGCTCTCCCCATTTGCTTTTATTGGTGGGAAAGGACCCCAAGCATTTCCTCTTGCCCAGAGCTGTAGGGGATTGGGGGAAGCTTTGCTAAGCTTCATTTTCCTGGCTCCACCACATGCATGTCAAAGCAAGTCACTGAAACTCTTTATGCTTTAGGGTACTTCTTTATTTATAAAATGGAGATGGTAATCATGACCTTCTCACAGGAGTATTGTGAGGCGCTGTGAGGATATTAAGTGCAGATCTCCTGGTAAGACTCAGAATAAAGCTTCTCCAGCCCCACCAACATAAGCACCTTCGACATTGAGGGCTTAACGTGGGGCTTCCCACACGCTGTTCTGGGGAGTTCCTAGGCTCCTGGTCCTTTGCGGACATCCGTCTGGATGACTGATGCCTCCTGCGTGCAGCGGACTAGGGCTTGGGGGACGGACAGAGCAGTAAAGGATGCGATCCCTTCGCTCAAGGGGCTGGCTAGTTCAGGATCTGAGGCCCCTGTGATTTCAAAAGCCCCCTTCTCGGAGGGCTCAGCCATCCAGAGCCGATGTCCCTGTAGCTTCAGCTCACCCCCCCTCCCCCCAGACCTACATTTCAGGTGCCAAAATTGAATTAATCGATCAATAGTATTTATTGTGGGCAGACCACTGGAATAATAAGAATAATAACAACTGTGGTATTTATTAAGTACTTACTATGTGCCAGGCACTGTACTAAGTGCTGCGGTGATTACAAGCAAATCTGGTTGGACACAATCCCTGTCCCACGTGGGGCTCACAGTCCTAATTCCCATTTTACAGATGAGGTAACTGAGGTAAGAGAAGTGAAGTGATTTACCCAAGGTCAAACAGCAGACAAGTGGCAGAAGCAGGATTAGAACCCAGTTCCTTCTTACTCCCAGGCCCATGCTCTATCCACTAGGCCATGTTGCCATGCAAAGCGCTTGAGAAAGTACATTACAGTACAGTTGGTAAACACCGTCCCTGCCCACAAGAAGCTTACAGTATAAAGGAAGGTTCCAGCTGGGTCTTGAGAGGAGATAAGACCAAAGGGAAGGGATAGAAATAGCTTCTCATCTCATTACTTGGATGGAAAGTTTGAGACCCTGATTGGGAAATTGGTCAGAGTTGAAAATTACAGAGTGATCCCAAATATTACTCTGTTCCGCCGGGGAGCTGTAGCTCTGTGAAAGACAAAAAACAAGAAGCCAGTGTACCTCTCAAGAGACTTAAAAAGCATGGTAGGGAGCTGGCTTCGGTGTCACATCCAACAACAGCTCAAACAGCTCTCCTGGACATGCCGCATCACAAAGAAAGCCCTGGGTACCGGGTGGAAAAGATTGTGGAGATACACAAACCATCCGGTGAAATCTCGATCCTCACTGCTTCCTGAACATTAAAACGGTCTTGGTTCTGCCAATGGGACAGCCAGCTGGCAGCCAGCCTCCAGCACTGAGGGCTGATAGGAGTTGATATGTCAGCTGCTTTGATCTGAAACCATGGTGTCAGAGAGGCTGTGGATATAAAGAGAGGTCCAGCTCACCATTTAAGTCTCTTTAACTGATCTGATCGCATCAGGCCTTGGCCTGGAGGCAGAACGCTTGAGTGACATACCACCACCCTGGGTCCCCAATCCATCGGTCAATCTTATTTATTGAGCACTTACTGTGTGCAGCGCACTGTACTGAGCGCTAGGGAGAGTACAGCCCGACAATAGAACAGACACATTCCCTGCCCACAGTGAGCTTACAGTCTAGAAGCGGCTGAGCCACGATTAGGTTACCATCCCAGGACCGCAACCAACAGTGACTCTGTTTCACTGCCCAGGATGGTCCTGGGATGAATCTGAGCAGGGAAGTCACTGAGCTACAAGTCCCCGGCTGAACAGAGTAATATTTGGGCTCACTCTGTAATTTTCAACTCTGTCCAATTTCCCAATCAGGGTCTCCAACTTTCCATCCAAGAAATGAGAAAATAATACTTGTTCCTCAAAGGCATCTGAAAATCCCGGCTTCGCCGTTCGCCCGTGGTGTGACTTTGGTCAGATCACTTAACTTCACTTAACTGCTTCAGTTACCTCATTTATAAAATGGGGGGTGAATACCTATTCTCCATCCCCCTTAGACTGGCGAGCCCATTTGGAACAGGGACCGTGTCTGACCTCATGAGGTTGTATCTCCCCCAGCGCTTAGTATGGTGCCTGGCACATTGTAAGCACTTAACAAATGCCACCATTATTAAAATGAAGACATTATGTGCTTACAGGTATTTCTCTCACTCTTTCCCCAACGGCAATTTGCCTGAATCAGAAGGCGACTGAGTATATGAGTATGTGAGAGTATATCTGTGGCTGCTTTGAGCTCCATGGGAGAAAATACGACAAGACTGCAAAGTAGTAGTATAAAGGCATATTTCTCTCCTTGTAAAAAAAAGGAAATTATTTAAACACATTTCACTCGTTCTGCAATCACCGCATTGTTTTCCCGTTGAAACACCCTGTTGGTTTTAAAATCCCTTTAAACCTACAAGGCACCTGTATGGCCCAGGTCCAAGAAGTATTACAGAACCCTTTGCTTTTTTTTATATCTCTGCCTCGTAGGAGTTCAGGGGAGACAGCCCTGTTGATTGCCCTTGGTTCAACTGCAAATTTCAGAGCTTCTAGACGTTATCCTCCTCCGTTTGTGCCGGAAATATGCAAAGCTCAAACCTGTTTAAAAAAAAAAAAATCGAGGTAGAAGGCAGGTTTTTTTCTTTTAGTTTGATTCAGCTGAATAGCGTAGTGTCATGCCACAATTCTGAATTGTTTCCTTGTTGATTAGCTCTATGTAAAGAATATTCTGAAGCGTTGCCTGAAAGGGGGGGTAGGTAAGCAGCATGGGGTGTGTAATGAGAAAAGATTGTTACCCTGCCGGCATGTTATGCGAGAACTGAGGCTACGATGTTATAATAACTGCCCGACAAATTCATTATAACACAGCTTAATGTGCACTCCACCGGCACAAAAATAGGCTCGGGGTTTGTCTGAAGGAAAGTGACTCTCAAATATGGCCCAATTAAGCACTTTGATGTCAGAAAGCCTTAATGGGGGGAGAGAAGCAAAGAAGCGAGGCAAATCAAACCAACTGAAGGGACCTAAATTCAAGTGAGGGGAGAACTGTTTTCTAACTTTGGGTTTCCAATGTTGTTTTCTGTTCATTCCTTATTTTCCCGTGAAAGAAGAATAGAAGTGAAGAACAATGTGTGGTAAATTCTTCAACCAATTAGCGCAGTGACTTACTCCCGTCTGTAATGCACAGAATGTCACAGGCTGCTTCGCAGACGCCCCAAGTTGGTTTGTTAATAACAGGAAGCTAGCACTTCTCAGTACAGTGGATCAGCTACACGTGAAAATAAATGCAAAAAACCTGGAGGGGAATAGCAGCAGACTGAGATTAGCCTTTATTTAATTTAACATTCGGGGGTCCAACACACAAATGAGCATTTTAGTAGGCTTCATGGTGGAAGTTGCTGTCATTTGTAAAATATTCTGGCCAATTAGCTAATAGTGTGCTTGGATTTCTCCTGTTTTGATACAGTAATACTAAGTACATTGTGAAGCCCAATTATACAAATCATCCCCATATGCCATACCAGTCTTTCTTTATGAACTGTGTTTATAAATCCTGTGTGAGGAAATGTGTACTTCAGCAATTTAGACCATGTGTAAAAACATAGCCAATGGGATTGTCAAGAGCACAAGTTCCAGCTTAGGAAATACTTATGTAGCCCTCTGAAATAACATGAGTTTGTCGTGTTGTGCGGGTTTTCTGTTGAAATGCATGCCCCTTTATGAGCTGTAAACCTATCTAAGGGCTTCTGCCGCACTGGTGGCTTTTATTGTCTTCTTTTCTTTCAGGATCCAACTTTGGAGTTTTTGAGAAAATTTGGGATTGGACTCACCTCGGGCACAATAGCCTCAATCATTAACATCCCCTTCGACGTTGCCAAGAGTAGAATTCAAGGGCCGCAGCCTGTTCCTGGAGACATCAAGTACAGAACGTGTTTTCAAACAATGGCAACAGTCTATCAGGAGGAAGGGTAATGCATTCTCATACTAATAAATGTACTGGCCCCGGTTTTGCCAAGGCACCACTGAAACCATATTTTGCTTTCATTTTGATGCGGGTCATAAAGTCTTCCTCCCATGTACCTGGCTCTGAGGAACTCCTTGTAGCATGTGAGAAATAAAGCGGCAGAGAAACTCCAACAGGGATTTTCTGTGCCTTGTAAAATTATTTTTACACTGTCATAATCTGTGCTCCAAACCATATAGCTAATTAACATTTAGAACTCCTGCTAGCCTTAGGGCTTTAAGGATAACCTCCTACTTGACAAAGTACATAGTTTTCAGTGATACACTTATGGGGTAGAAAAGCTCATTATTTAAGATGTTGATTTGAGATTTGGGCGAAATGTTATCTACTGAGCTCCTGCTGCTGGGGTAAATGAATCTGGGGGAGTATTTCGGCAATTATTTTCCCAAAAGTCGTTCTCGTTTTCTGTGTCTCAAGACAACAAATAGCATTTGATTTCCCACTAAACCATGTTTTATTTCTTACGTGAGGTTTGAATTGTAGCTTTTTAAATTCAATTACAGAAGTCATTTTGTCCATGTAACACAGCTGCCTTGAAAGTAAGACCTGTCTTGAAAGTAAAAACCATCTCACTGATTAAAGTCATGTTTCTGATTGGATAGGCTCACAGCAGAGTTTTGGTAATGGAGCATTGATTAACTCTTTCTCCTCATCCAGCCGACAACCTAATGCTAATCCAGATACCGTCTGTTTTTGAATATGTGTAATTTCAAATAATTACTTGTAAATGCCGGGCCAGCATCTCAGCACAGCTGAGGTACAATCCCATTTTGTTCTTTCCTTTTTGATTTCAGGTTTTTTGCTTTGTACAAAGGATTGGTGCCCAAGATTATGAGACTTGGACCAGGTAATGATGACTTCATTATATTCTCCTTCACTGTTTTTCTAGTGCCTTTTTTTGGTGGTGGGTTTTTTTTATCAGCGGAACAATTAAAAATGAACGACATCAGGAAACAGGATAAAAGTCTGAGTCGTTAAGATCCTGATGGCTTCCATCGCAAAAGTTTTCAACCTATTCACCATCCTTCTCCTCCTTCCCCCATCTCCTCCCTCCCCAAACTACAATGGAAGGAATTGTCTTTGTCCTTGGCTTTGCTCAAGACTCGATATAGATCAAGTTCCAGCTATGTCAATAGTACCTCTCTTGAGAGACAGACCAAATAGGGAGCTTCATACCACCAACGGTAGACTTACGTAGGAGAGTGGGAGAACCATCAGCGGGGAAAAAGCTGGTATGGAAGGTGACTTTTCTTATCCGGAACCGGTCTATTAATTCTATTGTGTGCTGTACTCTCCCAAGCGCTTAGGACAGTGCTCTACACACAGTAAGCGCTCAATAAATATGATTGTTTGATTGACTACCTCCAGAACCCCTTCTTTCTTCCATCTCACCACCACCACCACCTCTACACTGCAATAATAATAATAATTATGGTATTTGCTAAGCACTTACTAATGTAGCAGGCCCTGTACTTAGCGCTGGGGTGGATATAAGCAAATGGGGTTGGACAGAGCCCCTGTCCCACATGGGACTCACAGTCTTAATCCCCATTTTACAGATGAGGTAACTGGGGCACAAAGAAGTGAAGTGACTTACCCAAGGTCACAGAGCCAGGATTAGAACGCCTGACCGTCTGACTCCGCCACTGTGGGCAGGGAATGTGTCTGTTTATTGTTATAGTGTACTCTCCCAAGGACGCAGTATAGTGGTCTGCACACAGTAAGCCCTCAGTAAGTACGGCGGAATGAATTTCAAGGCAAGAAGGGAAGAACAGGGGGCTAAAGGAGGGAGCAAAGGGAAATCACCCTACAGCCTGGCATCCCCGCTACCAAATTATCTCCCCAGTTCTTGGAAGAGGGGCAGACCTAGGAAGACGACGTGCCACCTTAGCCCATCTATCCCACATGTGTACGTCCTCGTCATCAGTATTTATTTAAGGTCTATCCCACATGTGTACGTCCTCGTCATCAGTATTTATTTAAGGTCTACTCTGTGCAGAGCACTGTTCTGAAGGTCTGTGTGCAGAGCACTGTCCTGATCGCCTACTGTGTGCAGAGCTCTAGACTTGGAAGCATATAGTAAAAGTGGGAGGTACAATCCATGCCCTCAAGGATCCATCTTCTTCGTTGATTTCTGTCTCCGTCAGGAATGATTACATGAGGGCCCTTGGCTCTGGGCCTGACCTCTAGATCAAGAACACAAAAAACAGCTGCTGTCACCCCTAGGGAAAGTGAGTTGCTGAGGTGTAAACAAGACTCGGGAATATTACAGCTACAGGCCCAAATAGCCTGTGGCAATTAGCCCTGTATTATATAAGCAGGCTTGTAAATAAGTACCAAAAAAAACCAACCTATTCCCGTAGGTAAATGTTTTTGCCTTCTCTAAGGAGGTGACCAGGTACAAAGATGAATTAAATTAGCATGCTTTTCCTCTCATGGTCTGTCATGCTACAATAACACTGATTTGGAACCCTGAGTCCACTGTTCAGAAATTTTAACCCTACCCAGCTGGGTGAAGTGGCCAGGCTGTCCTGAGAAAGAAATTCGGAGATCAGTGTGTGTGTGTTTGCATCTTCATTCATTCATTCAATCGTTTACCGAGCGCTTACTGGGTGCAGTGCACTGTACTCTCAGGGAACGTCCTCTACCTTCTACCCCCTCATCCATCATGCCTTCCAGACCCAGTTGGGGATTTTTTTAAATGGTGTTTGTTAATCGCTTCCTATGTGCCAGGCATTCTACTAAGCACCGGGGTAGATACAAGCTAATCAGGTTGGACACAGTCAATGTCCTTTTCACAGTCTTCATCCTCACTTTAGAGATGAGGTAACTGAGGCCCAGAGAAATGAAGTGACTTGCCCAAGGTCACAGACCAGACAACTGGCAGAACCGGGATTAGAAACAAGGTCCTCTGACTCCCAGGCCCATGCTTTTTCCACTAGGCCATGCTGCTTCTCAGCATATTAGAAGTATGAATCTTGTTTCAATCTTTTCATTCATTCAGTCAATCATATTTATTGTGCGCTTACTGTGTGCAGAGCACTGTACTAAGCACTTGGAAAGTACAATTCAGCAATAAAGAGAGACAGTCCCTACCCACACAGGGCTTAGAGCCTAGAGGGGGAAGACAGACATCAAAACAAGTAAACAGGCATCAATATAAATAAATAGAATTATAGATGTATGCATATATACATAAGTGCTGTGGGGCGGGGGGGAAGAGCAAAGGGAGCAAGTCAAGGTGACGCGGAAGGGAGGGGGAACTGAGGAAAAGGGGGACTTAGTCTGGGAAGGCCTCTTGGAAGAGGTGACCCTTCAGTAGGGCTTCGATTGGCGGATTTGAGGAGGGAGGGTGTTCCAGGCCAGAGGTAGGACGTGGGCCAGGCGAGATCAGGGCACAGTGAGAGGGTTAGCAACAGAGGAATGGAGTATGTGGGTTGGGATGTAGAAGGAGAGAAGGGAGGTGAGGTAAGAAGGAGCAAGGTGATGGAGAGCTCTGAAGCCAATAGTGAGGAGTTTTTGTTTTGAAACACAGCGGTCTTGCAGAGAATCCCCGGTCCATGGGCTAGACCAGTAGTAGTTAATGATCAGCCATTAGGAAAGCATTTTGCTTTATTTTAGCATCTGGGTCATTCATTCCCTGATACCTGGTGGGAGAGAGGACTCATGAGAAATCTGCCCAGCTGGTCAATTTTTTATACTTTACTGCAAGGCAGTCAAACTATGATGTTTTCCTTTTCCCAGGTCTGTTAGCCCAACTGTTACATCTAGAATTAGGGAAACACACAAGATTGAGCCCTTAACTACCTTTCCTATAAAGCAATGGGTCACAAGAGTGGGAATTTAAGTCTGATAAAGTCAGGACTGTTCAGTAACATCCCAGAACTCAAACAAAACCTTAGGTAATCTGCCTTAAGATTTGGTAAAATCTTGTAAACATTTGGTTGGATTCAAAACGTTTTACGTGAGGTAGATTGTTAACTCACCCACTAGATTATAAGCTCCTTGGGGGCAGGGATCATAGCTATCATCTGTCTTGCACTTTTCTGAGCACTAGCACAGTGCTCTGAGCATGATAAGTGCTCAATAAATACCAATGATTAATGAGATAGCCTTAATTTCAGTTTGGCATCCCCAGTGAGAGGAGCTGTTCTCAACTTAGAGAAGCAGCGTGGCGCAGTGGAAAGAGCACGGGCTTTGGAGTCAGGGCTCATGAGTTCGAATCCCAGCTCTGCCACTTGTCGGCTGTGTGACTGTGGGCAAGTCACTTAACTTCTCTGTGCCTCAGTTCCCTCATCTGTAAAATGGGGATTAAGACTGTGAGCCCCACGTGGGACAACCTGATTCCCCTGTGTCTACCCCAGCGCTTAGAACAGTGCTCTGCACATAGTAAGCGCTTAACAAATACCAACATTTATTATTATTATTATTAACTTCCTGTCCTGCTGGAGTTAAAATAAGGTCACTGGGTCCGTTGGACCCATCCAATGGATAGAAGATCCAGAAACTTCATAGGCAAATTAATGAGCAAAAGCTATGGAAGGTAAAGGGCTGAGAGAAGTGGAGGGAGAGCAGTAAGTAAGAAGACGACGACAGGTATTGGATGTTTTTCATTTCTGCTTCTAGACCATGTCTGAGAAACAGCATCCTAAATCATCCCCGACACTTCTCGGGTACTCGTTCCACCTCTTCTCCATCGTAGCACTTATGTAAAGGTACTTTAAACTCCATTGCTTCCCCTTGTAATAATAATAATAATTGTGGTACTTATTAAGTGCCTTATATGTGCTGGGCACTGTACTAAGTGCTGGAGTGGACACAAGTAAATCAGGTTGGCCGCAGTCCCTGTCCTGCATGAGGCTCACAGTCTTAATCCCTATTTTACAGATGAGGCAACTGAGGCACAGAGAAGTGAAGTGACTTGACCAAGGCCACGCAGCAGACAAGTGGCAGAGCTCGGATTAGAACCCATGACCTCCCCTGCTCTTTTCATTACGCCATGCTGCCCCTAATTCATTTTAGTGTCTGTCTCCCCTGCTATACTGTAAACTCCTTGAGGCCAGGGTTCATGTCCACTGCCTTTATTCTACTCTCCCCAGCTCTCCCTAGCTCTTAGCTGCACAGAGTAAGCACTCAGTAAATATTACTGATATATTGGCTGGGATGTTTTGGCCAGGAAGCAGCACAGCCTAGTGGAAAAAGCACAGGTCTGGAAGCTGGAGGACCGGATTCTAATCCCGTTCTGCCACTTGCCTCCTGTGTAATCATGGGTAAGTCACTTAACTTGCCTCATCAGTCCTCATCTGTAAAATGGGGATGAAATACCTATTCTCCCCCCTACCTAGACTGTGAGCCCCATGTGGGACCTGATTAACTCATATCTACCCCAACGCTTAGAACAGTGATTGACACATAGTGAGCATTTAACAAATACCATAATCATTATTATTATTACGTCATTCTTCACAACATCATGGCTATTAGCCTAGGTCTTTCCTCCCAGGATGCCCTCCCGTGCCCATGATGAAAGAGCATTTTGTTCCTGAAGTGTGGGGTTAACCAGACTGATAAACAACCTAATTTTGCTTGTTCCTTGCCTGCAATATTTACAAATGGAAAAGAGAAAGGGAGAGGGAGAAAGAATTACATTTTGCTAACCTTCTGAAGTGGATTGATTTGAATTTACAAAGGGTAGGAATTGACTGCTGCAGTTCCAGGGGCTCTGGTCAAAAAGTCTCTTTAGGGGTTAAAAATGAAAATTATGGGCAGATAATTATCTTAGGTTTATGGTTACACAAACATGTGCAGCCTCTAGCTTTTTAAAGATTTGTGGCAGTGTGTACAGAGAAACTGAGATCTGAATCTGATTCTCAGTTTTTTCCCCTCAAAAGTTAATGTTAGCCCTCTCTTGCCTAAACTGTGCTTAAACTTTAAATCCAAATTTTAATCGCCTGCCATTCTAGCATCATTCACTAAACGAAAGGAATACCGGTGAACTCCTGTGTATTCTATCACTGCATCAGAGGAAGCTCCTTAAAGGAATCCATCACTATTAAAATATAAATTTCCCTCTCAAGAGCCAAATGTTCAACCAGGCTTCAAACTCTTATCTGCTTGCATTTACAAGTCTTCTGTTGACATGTGGGCAAGCATGTTTACTCGAGTCACTCACCGAAGGAACTTATTGCAAGTACACAATCAATGACTAATCCCCTCCCCACCCCTCAATGCCCCCTCAGAAAAAAAAAAATAGTCTGAGCCCTCCCCAGTAGATTTCATGGCAGGCCATTAGTTTTGTGTTGTTTTTTAAACTCCTTTTCTCAATGCTGCAATGTAAATGTAGAGAATGTTCATTTATTTTCCACATTACACTCAAAGCCGGTATGATGTTCCCTTTGTTCTGTTTTCTAAAAATTAGAACAATCTTCTGTATTCTACTTGACTTCCAGGTAACAAAAAAGATCATTCTTTTTATGGCTTGAAAAAGATAAATTGCAAAGGGCTGCATTTGAGCAGCCTGAAGATGTTTGCCTAAAATCTGCATGTTCTCACACGATGAAACATGTCTATATTTACTTTTTCAAAATGAAGTGTTCCAAAATCGGAGGAGAAATTATTAAAACTATATAAGCCATAGGGGAAAGTGCATCTAAAGACTCAAGACAGTCTTGCTTTGCTTGAAGGATTTTTGTAAAAGAGCTTTTCCACCCCAAATATATTAGCGCTTGTGAATGGACCATTACGAAACCGTGAAGTCCCGATACAGGGGAGCAGTTGTCTGCCTGGACAGATGTGGTAATCAATTCTTGTCTCTTGTAGGTGGAGCAGTGATGTTTTTGGTGTATGAATATACCTATCTGTGGCTTCAGGAAAACTGGTGATTCAAGATATGGCCTATAAGATCATTTTCACCATGAAATAATGGCCATCTACAATGAGGCATGATTAAATGAAAAGAACAGAATAAAACAGTAGATTAGAAAGAAAAGCAGAAAACAGAAATGTTGTTCAATGTTTAGGTTGCACTGAAATAAATCTCTGAATGAATTCATACATTTTAAAGTTGTAATTTTGACAGTAGCGTAGGAACTGTGGGGACAAACAGAAATTTTCTAAAATTTTTCAATTGGGCTAAATACAAAAGCAATAATGTAGGAATCACTTGCATTTCATAAAGATGGCTTCAACAAATTCTATTCAGTGACTTGCTGACAGACATTGCACTTAATCTTCAATTTAGGAGAAGATCTTTCAATAAAAATCAGGTCACAGAAAATAATAAATCTAAAGCTGGACTTTAGAAAAATACCAAATTTTTTGTCCCATTTTAACAAAATATTCCCAGAAGGACTAGAGGAAAAGCATATTTTTAAAGCTTACTAATCTTTTAAATGCAGTAAACGTTTTAAAGCTGCATGAAAATAGCCATATTTCCTCCCGCCTTAATTTTTAAAATGCCACAGTGACAGTATTTTTCTAAGTGTCCATATATATTCCGACCTTGAGTTTTCTAAGTGGTCTTTATGTGGCACCATGCTGTAAAAACAAATTTATATGTGTTCAAATTCATAATCATATTTCACACACTAGATATTTTCTCCTGATTTCTGTAACACTTTGCTCCAAACCATTTTGTGAACCAATGATGTTTATGTGAAACCTACTGCCTAATATCAGAGGTCTTTCTTTTTCAATTGGAAAGTGCAAACTCTTCTTACAATAAATTACTTTCCATAATGCACCTATATTCAGATGTTTTTGTTGGCTATTTTCCCCACTAGATTACGAATGGGAACTATTTCTTGGACACACGGCTAGTTAGATTTACACCCAAACAGCTTTCATCAGTTTCTGCCCCTGTGACATTCTCATGAAGAATGTGAAGAGCAAAATTACATTTCCAGGTTATTAGTTTTAAATGACAGCTCAGGTGTGAAGCCCACTGTCTGCCGTGTTAAAATATGCATTATAAAGGGGAAGGGGGAGAACGATTTAAAATAGAAATGCATTCTTCGCATTTCAGAAGATTCCTGTGCTAACTTGTACACCAAAAATATCTCTGGTCTCGGTATAACCACATCAGCTTCTAGAACTACACACTGAAATGATGCTACTTCAGTAGCTAAAGTCAACATAAAGATCTGTTCCATTTTTTAACTACCTTTTTTTGGAAAAGTCCCATGCCCAAATGAGTCACTACAGGTGAAGGAGGTTGTTCAGCTAGTAACATTGTAAAAATGAGAATTGAAAGATAACATGGTCATTACTTTTTTTATTAATTTAGAGCATTCAAAATATAAAAATAAAAGGCCTTTTACATACTTGTATATTTACATACATAGCCTTATGACATACATCCTTTCCAACAAGACTTTCAGCCCAATCTTTCATGGAGAGAGTGATTCCAAAACAGAAAAGCTATCAACGCAGAGAGAAGTGAGAATGTACTGCTTGAGAAACCAACCTTACCCTTCCTACGCAGGTAATGCTTCCATTCACACGGGTGAAGATTCTGCCTGCAAAGAAGCTACAGAATTGGACCTTATAACTTCTCCATATAGACAATGTGAAAAAATATCCTCTCGAGAGCCTATTTACCAGTTTAAAAGCAACACTTTTACCCTCTGGGAATTTGAGAGGATGTGTCAACCACAAACAAAAAAATAGAGAGATCATCCTACTCCCCATCCTTTTATATTATAAAGTGACTTGATCTGGAAAGCAAGTTTCGGGAGTTCGTCTTCCAATTTATGATTTTCTGCGATAAAGAAAAGTTCTGGGGGAGGAAAAAAGCTGATGTAATATCAGCTTTTTAAAAAAATTACAAAATCCAGAACACTGTGAATGCAGGTGAAGGAAATACAATACTTGGTTATATTTCAATACCAAAATAATTTCTTTTAGACCAAGTGCTTTGTTGGAAATTGGGGGGAAAAAAAAGCATTTACAAGAAATAATTTTGTCCCCATGTCAGCTTTGCTGAAAAGTTGCAGGGATCCCTCTTTGGTATGATTTAAAGTGTCCACAAACCATGGGATGAGGACTTTTGTTCCTTAGTTTTATAGTCTACTTTCTCTCTAGGCTTGGAACCCAGATGTCAATGGGAGTTTACAAGATCAAAGGAAATCTCTGGCCCTGAGAGTTCATCCGCTTCTTCTGCTTATTCGTCCGCTGAAGTCATAATCCTCTGTTTGTGGCACTGAAACTGGACTGCTTTGGAAATAAAACGTGGTTCAAACCTCTCCATGAGCTATCGGCTCATTGAAAAAGTAGCTCCCTGGACATAATTTGTGCGTGGGAGTTTGCTTATTGTTTACGTGGTGGTGATTTGAAAATCATAGCCATCTTAGCCATCTGAGTTTTAAATGAAGTCATGAAACTGATGTAGCAGGAACTGGAGTGACATTTTAAACTGTGCATAGTACCAGCGGGAAGAATCAGATCATTTTATGAATGTAATCCTTAACGTCCATCTCTAGTGACATGCCCTTTATATTATTGCACAAGAATTAGTACACAAAAAAAAATATATTAACATTCTATTAAAGATCCAAAATGTGTTGTGCCAATTAAAAAAACAACAACAGCAACAGCAAATCCCCTTTCATGCTGTGTTTTCAAGCATGTAAAGAACTTTGCAAACAAGAGAAAAAAAGTGGAAGTCTGAGTGCCCAAGAAAAGTATATTTCCAAAAATTCACGCACACGAATGACACACATACACACAAACACACATCTTATTAATTCATATCAAATCAAAAAACAGATTGGGAACAATTGAATGTTTAAACTGCTTTCTATGAAATCCAAAAAGAATAAAGGGAATTTGTTAAAATTAAATAATATTTGTATTTATAGTACCACCACCAGTTTGTTAACCTACAAGTGAAACATGCTTCTGTACAACAATGTAAACTTCACAACAAGCTATTCTTACATTCATTAGAGCTGAACTTGGAAAGTTTTTAAATTACAACATAATTTGGGGCTGAAATTGCTGAACACGCAGGTAAGCCAACAATAACAGTACGGTTTTTGTTTCACAGTGGTTTTCTCAACTTAAGTTCATTTTTAAGCTTCACATTAAACTTAAGCTTATATGTCACTTCCCCTAGAGTTTTTTTTCTCAGGCCTTTCCCACCCGCTTGTCTGTATATGCTTGGCATGACTTGTCTTGTTTGCCTTGGAGTCCTCTGCTGTAGAAAAGAGAATGTCCTTCATAAGATGTTGAACCTTCACTGCAAACACAAAACCTGGGAAAAATTGTCCACACTCCAAGAGCCTGAGTTGCCCACCACCACACCAAGACAAAGAAATAGCCCCAAAGTCACCTTTGTTTCAAAAAAGAAAAAAGAAAAAGGGGGGGGAGGAAAATAGGGGAGCAGTTCTGTACTATTATGATATGAAAAAACAAATGCTCTCCAGAGCCTATTATATACAAACAGATAAAAAATACAATATGTGTCTTTGTAATGAGGTCGAAACACAAGTTGCCGAAAGTCAGATATCGCCTTGATTCTCCAAACAATCCCCTCCCCGCCCCCACCCCCAAAATAAGACATGTCTTAAAAATAAACAACAGATCACTCAAACTTGTTGGTATTGATTGGTTTCCCTAGATGCAGCATCGGATGATTTAAGGCTACTTGGTCACCTTGGTTGATTAGAGGGCATAGCGTATCATTTTCTAGGTTTATTTTCTTTTATTGATTTACACAGATCTCAACAACAAATTGCACATATTAAAAGTTCTGGTTGATTTAGAATAAATATACAGGGGTGGTTTTTACCAATGAATAGTCGAACAGCGAGTTCCTTGAGCCCTTTGAGGGATGTAGGTTTCTTCACTAAGTAAAAACAGTGCATTGGCAAAACCGACACGGTCTCTTCCTTACCATTGCTTCTGCTATTGAAATCCTATGGTTCAAATCAGTTTTTCGGCGGGAGAGACGTTATGGCAAGACCTATTTTTAAGTGTCATCGATACGAGGGATGAGTCTGGAAGCCAGCACTGTGGGTGGGGGCTGTTGGGAGTTGGTGGGAGGGTGGGCAGCTTAGGTGCAGAGGGATTGGGCGCTTGGGGTAAAGTTGCTCTCGTATCAGAGAGCGGAGGCCGTGACTGAGTGACTACCTTCTCTGGCCGCCGGCATGCCCTTGAAAGCCAACGACGCGGGGATGTCACAGTTGTGTGGGGAGAGCGGGGTGCTGCCCGCATGCTGCCAACCATGGCCGGCGACATAACCGGAAGGAGCGGCGCTGTATGTCATGTAAGGTGACACCTGGGCGGGGGTAGGGTAAGGAGCCATGCTGGATGCTGACACAAAACTGCTCACAGCTGGGAGACCATTTGGTGCCTGCAAGAGGTAGGGAAAGAAAATCATTATTGTACTTGAAAATGGAAAGTTGGTCCCCATAAAGAGCTGGTGGTCTCATGGGTGATGAGTTCGAATGCTTTAAAATTCGAAAACTACAGACAATAATAACTGTGGTATTGATGAAGGTTGTACTACGTGTCAAGCACCAGGGTTGTGCAGTCAGAGCCATCCCTCTGCCCCCTCCTTTCCCCTCCCCTCAGCACTGTGCTCATCTGTATATATTTTATTACCCTATTTATTTTGTCAATGAGGTGTACATCCCCTTGATTCTATTTATCGTGATTAAGTTGTCTTGTTCTGATCTGTCCTCCCCGATTGGACTGTAAGGGATTGTCTCTATCTGATGCCGAATTGTACATTCCAAGCGCTTAGTACAGTGCTCTGCACATAGTAAGTGCTCAATAAATACTATTGAATGAATCCCTGCTACACAGGGCTCACAGTCGAACGGGGAGGGAGAACAGGTATTTAAATTCCCATTTTACAGATGAGGGAACTGAAGTACCGAGTAGTTAAGTGACTTGTCCGAGGTCCCACAGCAGACGAACGGTAGACCTGGGATTAGAGCTCAGGTCTTCTGACTCCTCATTCTGTGCTCTTTTTACTAGGCCACTCTGGCTTCCCAAAACCTAACCACAGCACCAGCCTGGAACACGTCACCATGCCCTTACTGTGCCTCGGTTTCCTAAATTATTGAAAAAGGGCTGCACCACCTTATTTGTCAAGGCAAAAAAAGTTTTTAAAAATCAATGACCGGCGGCTTGTTTAAATCAGCAGATACTGAGTAAATGCTGAAGAGGTGCAGTGCTCTGCACACGGTAAGTGGTCAACAAATTCCATTGATTGATTGTAGAGCACTGATTGTTATTTCCTCAAATTTTATATCTGGTAGAGAGTAGGGAAAAAAGAAGGAGTAATAAAGGTGAGTCCCTGGTGAATCTGGTGAGCTCTCCAAATTGTCTGTCAGCCTCCTTAAATACTCTGGTTTTGTTTGGCTCTTTCCTTGAGGTGTTTGTGTAGGCTCGCAGGGAAGGTTCCATTTCAAATAAAGAAGGGAGCGGTCTTCAGGCTGTCACAGTAGGGCATCACAAAGAGCACCACCTTCTTTAAATAAAACATGGTCCACGGTTTAAACCACATACTGTAAATGCCTCCTTGACAAAGCACAGGCAAAGCAAGAGAGTTTGTCTTGTTCAGGTTTTTGACACAGGTGGGGGCATTTTCCTTCAGGACTGTTTTCACAGGAAGGAAGCCTTCTGTTCAAATATAAAAGAACTTCATGTCCCATTTTCTGGTCTATTTCAATTATTTAGACAATTAACTAAAAGCGCTTGGGCTCCGTTTCTTTGTCTACGCCATTCAGGTAACCTGTTGAAATATTTTTCATTTTCACGAAATGTATTAACTCCGACGGGCACGGCTCCTGAGGGAGCAGAAATCTTTCATGTTCGATAGATCTTTTTATCGTTACTATTAATATAGTTATAATTGCGGCTTTTAAAAGCCACCAGAAACCCCCTGAGTTTTAATCCTGATTTAAGCACGAATTCCCTTGCTGCACTTGATCTAGCCATTTAAGTGTTCTGCCCCCAGATCTCCACTATTTAAAGGCAAATAAATAATCCCCTCTTCTCAGGGGTCACAAGAATGAGTAACTGTCCAACCCACTTTCAGAGTGAAAAGCATTTGATAATTAAGAGGATCTTTATTAAGATGCATTAAAGAAGTAGCTGGCTAAAATACATTTGGTCAAAAATTAACAGGCAACTCTACAGTCAACTGGAAATGTGTAAGATCTTTTCTAGTTGAATTTTTCCTCACTTTTAATCTACCCCTGAACAATGGCATTCTGGGGCTCCCACAACTATTTTCTCTCTATAGAGAAAGGTAAAACAGCTTGCAGAATGAATACATGTGTGTGTTATCCCTGTCTGTCAACAAAGATCTACATTGTTCATGAATTCCTGACTGAAGAAGATTAAAAACAGGGACTGAAAACTTCACTTCTTTGGTCGACATGCACCCACACCTTGTGTTTTCCTGGTTGGCAGATCAGTATGTCAATTGCTCGACTTTTGATTCTTCCTAGGGAAGGGGCTTTTGGTATATTTTCCTAAATCACAGGAGGATTAGAAATTTACTAAATTGTAAAAAAAAAAAATGGGGCAAAACAGTGTTTGCTGAGCTTCGTACAAGTGAAAAATATTTACATTTACTTTGGAGCTCTTGAACTAAAGCCGCTGGTATATTTTTATTTATTTTTATTTTATTTTTATTGTGATCCTCACAATATTGTTGTTAAGTAGCAGGAAGCTATTGTTTTTTCTTCGTAGACAGAAAAACATCCATAGAGGGTTCAAGCAGCAAGTCCAAGGCAGAGTAGGAAAAAGAATTTTTGTCTACTTTTCCTGGTCCTGTGCTCTAATTTCATATTTTCTCTTGGGTTATCAAATGGGCAGGGATCTCCAACTGGGCCCTGCTCCGATCCTTTTACGTCACTGATTTCAAATAAATGAAATCACACCCTCCTTCTTAGCTCCTCATTTTATTTCTTAATCCCCAATAATCCATTTTCTTTTCCTGCAAGCCCATGACTCTGTTGGGTCAGAGAATTAATTTACTTCTGTTCCCACGTATGGGAGGAGGGGATAGGATGGGTGGTGGAATGAAGAGTCCCAAACTGCCAGACTGATGAAATGAGTTCTGCCTTGAGGAAGGACTGACAAGTCAGAAATGAGTTGGCAGAACTCAAACAAGTTCCAGATCTAACAAGCAGCTGCCCGTATCATAATGGGCCATGAGCCTCTTCGAGGACCACCTCTAGGGAAAAGGAATGGGTTCGATTTTTCTCTCAGTCTTCGGCTGCCCGGTAAAAGATAGAACGGGTATTTTGTCCGAGAGATGGTGCCCCCATATATGCCTCCTAACTGGCTCTGGGGTTCAGCCAATTGCCAGCTGCTGCCCAGGGGTGCTGATGGCTTTGCACTGCCCCTTCCGCTCCACCCCCGAGAAGCACTGTGGGGAGAGAGAGCAGGAAAAGCCCCAACTATTAGACTGATAACAACTACCAGATTCGAAATAGCAAGATGCCTGGGGGAGGGTGATGAAAAGTCTGAAGGGGATTTTTGATATACGGCTCTGATATTCTAGTCCTGCCTACATAGCACAGTTTTCACTAATGTTACTTTGGTGCCAAAAATTAGGTTTTCCCCAGCCGACTTAGGCAAAAAAAAATATATATATATTCCACCCAAATATATTCTTTACCTTAGGGCAGAGTGTGCTGCTCTTGGTACCCTGTGTTCTGGGGATAAATAGGAAACCCTCACGCCCAGGGTGGGTTGGCAAAACATCTAACATCACGCTCAACGTGCACTGAAAAAGTGCTCCTTTTTAAAAATAGAGGTAGGTGGTATAGTGTTTTTCTCATAACAATAGCAGCACAAAATATCTACTTTAACCTGCGGGGCTGATGCTTACAACTGAGTTTATTCTAAAATGCACAGTTGTTTGGAAAAGGAAAAAACAAAAACCCTATACTGATTTCAAGGCTCCTCACTTTGCATCTAGAAGGGAGGCTGTTCTGGTAAACACCTCCTTTTTCACCATCTCTTCCCATTCTTTTGCTTCCTATTTTTCTTTTTTACATTATTTCAATAGTAAGGATGTCATAACTGAAATCTTCAAACTCAGCTCCCCTTATTTGAATCCCCTTTTTCCTACTTTCTGAATGGGCACTACTCTTGCTGTGCCCTGGTAGCTCTCTGCATCTATATCAGTATGTCTTCCAACATTCCCTTTTTCCTTCCTTCAGAGGTTATTTCTTCCAATACCTACTTCTCACTATCTTACCAAGTTACTTTCTTGCACAGGACCTGAAAGTCCCCTCTCTGGGAAATAATGCTAAATCAGATTATCATCCTAGTTGGTATTCTGGGAATGGAGCATTCTAGAATCAGACCTATCCTGCTTTCAGGGACTTTAATCTATTACTAGGTTTGACACTCATACACTTTTCTTCTGTATCAGTTTTGCTTCACCCCCTTCAGGACTCCTACTTTTATTTGCCTTGATTCTCAATATCCATAGACCTACTGTGGTACTTTTAAATTTTCAAAATGATTTATACTAGTCATTCTTCCCAACAGCCCCACATAGACAATGATTCCTCTCCTCCTCTGACAAGGATTGATTCTCCCACAGACACAGCATCCTCTAGACTAGTACAGGAAATCCTCATGCTGAATGGAATCATGCTAACCCTTCATTTTTCCTCTGAGTAAAGAACACCATCTCTGAAAAATTACATTTTCCAACTCAGAAACTAAAAAATGGTTTTAAAGCTAAGTATAAAATGGACCTAATTCTTGACATCTTCTCTCTCCACAAACCACATCTATTTTCTCCCCATTAATTTTGAAATACGCTGCTGTGGCAAAATGTAAATCTCATAAGGCAACATGAATTCATATTCTTGAAGTAATCACTGAAGTCAAATTTTCCATAGCAAACGAAAGCTATGACAGGTAGCCCTACAGTTTGTTTTTTCTTTCTACCAAAGCTATACATAACCTAGACTTCCCAAATGGGTTTAAATGCTTTCAGTGACAGGCATATAACTAATCTGAAAAACTACAGAGAGGCTGACTAGAAACTTTCTAATGTACAGCATAAATATAATGAAAGCAAACAGGCTAAATTACTCCCTTTAATTGGATGGTAAATACGATTTATAAATCATACCAACACATAGAATCCCCAGGGAAGGGTAAACAAATTTTCCAAATAAAACCTCGGCAATGAGTTTGTAATGGAAATCTCATTTTTGAAAACAGCTTTACCTAAAGCTGCCATAAATAGGTTTAATCAATCAGCCCTCCCTCAGATGTGAATCTCTGACTAAAGTCAACCAATATTCTTCCAGGGGAAAGGGTATATAAAGGCTCTCCCAAAATAGACCCCTCTTCTATCTAACTGTAAAAACGAGATTGACTAATATAAGCCACAATAAGCTAACTAGCATCAAAAGGACATAGGTTTGGCAAATTTGTGCAGGCTTCAGGCAAAGGTGGTTGGTTGTTTTCAACAGCAGATGGGCTAACTTTGTTACAGTAAAAAATTATATAAAATACATTGGGCAACTGATTAATCTACTTCAAGGTTCCCGTTTTAAAAAAAGCAGAAAGTAACCAAGTTTTGGTTACAGTATACTCGATCCAAAAATACAAGAGTAAGATACAGAGAAAGAGTTTCCAGATTATAGCAAATAAGTCCCCGTGGATAGAAAGCCACTTTATCAATCTGATTGACTTTGGAGAAACATGACCCTCCCTTTTAAAAATTCAGGCGTTTTATATTTTTAAAAAAGTGCCAATTTGAATAACAGAAAATACACACTATTCAAATAGAGAAGGTAAAATTCCTAATGTCACTAATTGATTTTTTTTGTTCTTCCCTTTTTCCCCCTCCCTCAAAGAAAATGATTGTCTTAGTCTCTACACAATTCTGACCACAAAAGAAACAGGTATGACAACTGTAAGGCAGTTAAAAGTAGTAGACTGTTCTTTGAATTCTAGGAATTGTCAACTCAATATTTTTTCTCAAAAGAAAAGGGAAAGGAAACGGTGCCAATTCCTTTACCTCCTACCTTTTATTCGCTCAGAAACTCCTAATGGCTAGGCCTACCCAGCAAGGATCCCTTATGGTAAAAAAAAAGAGTACTGGATAGTGTTGCTTGCATTTTTATCAAGCACAGAGGATCAAAAATCCACATATCTAAAATGCACAAACAACCAAAATCCATTGCCCAGCACAGAGTCAGAACTCTATTTGTATGTTTACATTCAGGACAACTTTCACCAACTTGAATAGTAACAGGCATATGCATATTCACATCTATTACACACAGGTTACATTTAGTGCCTGCAAGAGTTATAAGAAACACTCTGTTAAGTTAATGGTATGTTTGGGCCACAATCTTTTGCCCATTTATGTAAAATCTTCAAAAGAGAAAAATCCCCACTTTGGTGCCAAGAGCTGTGGATTTTTGATCTCCCGCTGTAGATTGGCTATAAACAGAAATGTGTACTCTCTGGAATTCCAATCTGGTAGGCGAGAAAATGATTGTCTATCTATCTATTAACTTAGTTCCCTATATTTTTAGGTATTTTTTGATACTGTTTTCCCTTCTTTTGTTCAGTATTCACTAGGCTGACAAAAAAAAATCTGATAAAAAGACAGCAGTAATCATGATTTCAACATTCATCAAAAAGTATCTTAATTATGCTTAGTTATCGAGTTGCAGATCTAAATTTCTTCGGGGGATGGAAAGCTGCAGTTTATGATACAATCTCTCTTTTTAATTTCCTAACAAAAACCAGCTACTAAAGTGTACTGCATTGTAAATTAACCTCACCTATCACTTAAAAAGCCTGAATGGAGTTACGGGATAGAATATGATTGTATATTCTGAAATATGTTTAAGAAATCAATGTTTTTCTTTTCAATGCTGTTGGTTCATAAGTCTGCCAGACCAAAGAACATTTTCAAAGGAAAATATTTGCCCTATAATCATAATAAAAATCCGGAATTTCAAACTTGAAAACTGCTCTCAGGCAAACACTTACTTTTCAACTGCAGGAAAATTAGAAATCTGAATAGTGTGATTCAAAGTATTTGTTATGTGAGGCATTTACAAAGTTGAATGCATTGTTCACACTTTCCATAAAGCCATTCTCTCCTCATATGAGGGTCAAATCTCAAACAACAATTTGAAAATGGCATTCAAAATTTCATTTTATTTCACTTTCATTTCAAAGGAACATATGGTTTTCTATTTAGTTCAGATCCACAAGAGTTTCAAATTAATTTGGTTCTCTTAATCAAGTATTTATACAACTTTACCCATAATTCACTTTTATTTCAATTTGATAGAATTCTTTTTCTATTCTTTTTCTGTCAGCTACCCCAGTACATACCTAGCACTATCTTAGTTTGGTTGTTTTAGCTAGTCTTTGCAATCTCTATCCTGAAATGACAGACTATATTTATGACCTAAACTGGCAAATCCATTTTACCCTTCAATTTTCCCTTAGTTTGGCTTAAAGAAAACCAGTGGCATTTTTTGCTAGGCAACATTAGCCAAGTGAGTGTACAAAATATGCAGAGTAGAAACATAATGCATTGCTTGCAAATAAAACTAAAATTTGGGAAAGCAATTCATTAAAAAAATGTATGAGGGAATAAGTAGCCCGGAACCCAATGATTCCTATGGAACTTTTGGTTCTGAGATTGTGACTGAGGCGAATCCTTCACGAGAGGCGGGGAGGGATCAGAAAAAAGGCTGTTTTTTTAAAAAATCTTAATAATAAATTCGGTCTCTAGGTTTTAGACGAGAATAACACCAATACATTTTATGAACAATCATCCCTGAATTGCAGGGAGGTGTTGAGAGAAATGGACTGTAGAATGCAATCCCTAATACCAACCATTCAAGTTGACACTATTGTTAATGGCACAATTAAACACACAATGATCATTTTCCTTAGATGAAGCTGAATCTGGTGTGAGTGGCTGAACAGTACATAAGGCTCTAATTACTGGGAATTAAGCATTCTTTGGTACTAAACCTAAAGTCAAAACACAGAGACTACAATGAAGTACACTGTAGTCACTTTAAATCTTTTCATAATTTTGAGGATTTTTAGGGGAAGTATTAGTTTTGGGACTTTGACCTAAACAGCAGGAGTTTGGGCCCTCACTTCGATTCCGATTCCACCTGTGACCTTAGGCAATGAGTCAACAGCTAGAGATCTAAGTTTCCTTACATATAAAAGAGGGCAAGGTACATGTAATACTGGCTTGTGTCACAGAGCATAAGGGAGGTTAATTAATGGTTATTACAGGGAATATATGTGGATTTTCAAAGTATCAAGGGTGTGTATATTGTGTGGATTGTTACTCTTCTTCCATGGGGACTAAAAATGACTTTGCTGCCCATTTGAAGAAACAGGTTAACGATCTGAAATTGCAGGCGGGCAATACCACTGAGAATTTTTTAAGTTTTTTTAAGTATCCTTTTTTGAATAATGCAAAGGAAAATTTTCATCCCAAGGGAATCCCTATCCAGATCCAAAATCCCTTAAAATCTTATAAACTCTGCAAGCTGTCTGGATTCTGTAGAGCCATCTGTGGTGTTCACATGCTTATTTTTACTGTTTGAAAGAATAACGTTCTGTTAGGGCGACTTTTATGATGAGATTAGGGCATTACTTAAACAACTACTTCTTTTATGAAAATCACTAGTCAGTATTTCAATTGGCATCTATGAAGCCCATAGTTAAAATACAAATTATACCTTTACATGCATCGATTACTCTGATTTACACCATCCCCTCTTTGGGGAAAAAAAAAAGCTAACTTTTAAAACTTACTTTTCATAAGCATGTGCCTCCCTAATTATGTTGGCCCCCTGTTTCCTTTAACTGCATGTGTCTATAAACTCATGTTTGTAGATGTTTATATTTAATTCATCAGGGTAAAGGTACCATATACCAATAACCCATGGTTTGCTCAATATTTCTCAGAGCAAATCACTCCCACTTGCTGAAATGTTCTAAAAGATTAGCTTTAAGGCCTTGGTGTATCAAAGAAAAATTCTGAAAAAATAATTCTAGAATTCCATAAATGTAACCGAAGGAAAATGAAAATCCCTTGGGGTTTTAAGAATACTTTACATTGCAATAAATGGTTGCATCTGTAAAATGAGACCAGAGAATAATTCAGTGCTGCACTTGCTACCTAAGTCACAATGACAATATGAGGATCGGCGAGATAATCTCAGATCGTTTAGCACGGTGTTCCGCACGGAGTAAGCGCTCCATGAATACCACTGAGGATGATCTCTGGATCACTCAGAGCAAAACTGAGGATCTAGAGAAAGGAAGCTATATTCTTGGGGTTTTCTTCTTTTGGGGCTCTGAACCTTCGAGCTTTCTATTCTGCTATTTCAAGCTTTTTAAACCAGACGCATGAAGGGGATAACTACTGCCACAAAACCCATCTTTGGAAGAGGAACCTGATCTTGTCTGTCACTGGGTTTTCTTTATCGCTTTCCCATTAAGGCCCAAGCACATTCTCCTGAGGTGAGAGGGGAAGAGACACTGTGCAGAGTGGTGTCGGGGTGAAATAAAAACTGTGTTATCTGGCTATGTACAAGTACTCCGCTAAGCTCTGGGACGGATACAATACAAGCAGATCATACACTCTGCTACTAGGACCCGAAATCCGTGTATCGTAAAGCGCCGTGGGTAGAGGAGTGTGAATGGATTACTACTCTTTTTTGAGTTAGGTGAAGGTGTGAGGGCCACCGAGCGGGCCGCCAGCAGCTCCAGTATCGGCGCCGACCCAGAGTTTGGCCGGTCCCTTTGACGGTCACGCCAATAGGCCGCTTTATGTGGCAGCTCGACTCCCTACTGAGAACGAGAAACAGTACGGCCAACCGGATGGAGCCCGGGACTGGGTATCGAAAAGACCTGGGTCCCCATTCCGACTCTGCCACGTCTTTTGCGTGACCTCGGGCGAGTCCCTTCACTGGGCCTCGGTTACCTCAACTATAAAATGGCGGTCAAGGCTGTGAGCCCTGCGAGGGACGGGGCCTGCGTCCAACCTGATCAACTTGTAAGCACCCCAGGGCTTGGTGCAGTGTTTGGCATATTGTGATCGTTTAACAAGTACCACTTTTTTAAAAAAAAACACAAAAATTGAGGGTCCGGCCCGAGTTTCTGAAGGCCTGTTGGCCGTCTGTGGGGGAGAGTGGGGAAAACACAGTATAGCACCCCCCTCCCCCCCCTCCCGCGCGCGCGCGCGCGCGCGCGCCTCGGCTTTTCCCGCCGCTTTGGCGGAGGGCGCGCGCCGGGGCCAAAAGGGCGCACGCGCGGCGCGGCAGGCGCCCCCTGAGGCAACGGGTCGGGCCGAACCGCTTTTCCCGGCAGCCTCCGCGGCAGGTTGGCCTCCCTTGGCCCCCGGGCCTGGCCAAGGAGCGAGGGAGGGGAAGGATGGCCTAATGGAGGACCCCGTTTGACCTCCCCCCCTCGCCACGTTCACCCCAGACTAGGACCCCCGAGTCCCTCTGGGGAATCCCGGGCTCTTCCCTCCCCCGACCTGTTGACATGACGGGCCAAGGCTCTGCTCGTGGGGGGCTTTATCCCCGACAACGCCCTCGTCGGGGTCCAGGCAAGGACCGCCGCCCCCTCCCCCTTACCTGACTGAACTTGGCCTCCTGCTCCAAGGAGCCTTTCTCCAACCCGTTGACCGCGTGCGAAGCGGCGGCGGGGAAGTTGGCGCGGCCCAGGCTGCTCCATTCTTCCACCTTGGGGCTGTGGTAGGGGGAACTGTCGCCCACTGCGGGGAAGCAAGGACAAGCCGGTCAATCGGGCCTCGGGCCTTCCCTCCCTCCCTGGTCCAGAGATGCTCCCCCGAGGGCTGCACGACTCAACTGCCCCTCTGCTACCGCCCCGGGGTCGATCAATCAATCAATCCTATTTACTGAGCGCTTACTGTGTGCGGGGCACCTTACTGAGCGTTTAAGGGAGTGCAATATAGGAGAGGTGGTAGATATGATCCCTGCCCGCAACCAGCTTACAGTCTAGAGGGGGAGGCGGACATGAATATAAATAAATTACCGATCAGGATGTAAGTGCTGTGGGGCCGAGGGAGGGGTGGATAAAGGGTGCAAATCTAAGTGTAATGGGAGAAGGGGGGGGTCCAGTGCGTTGCTTCTCGCCTCTCCTTTCCCCTCCCCGGAAAGTGGTTGTTAGTTGTTTATTTGGGTTTTCGTCTCTCCCAGGGAAAGAAATGGAAATATCGGAGTGCAGCTGGCAACTTCTCTCCGAAGGGAACGTGAAAGTCACTTTTACCCCTCACCCTCTCCCCAAACCGACGCGGTTTTCGGGGACCTCGGAACCAGTTTGGGGGAGGAGAAAAAGGTGGAGGGAGCAGCGGGCAGAGAAGGCAGACGAGCCCGGTTTTGATCTCACACTGTGTGTGTGTGTGTGCAGATACATAGATAAGTTTGGAGATATCCTTGTATATTTGGCATACGTTCTGTCTATAGACATAACAAAAATAGAGTACTTAAAAGCACTTTATAAACAAAGTAAATAACCCGCATGGTAAGCATACAGAATATAGCCACGTGTTTACATTTTTATAAACGGGTACACCAGGCCTTGATGCTTTCTATTTAGCGATTGACTGCAGTTGTGCGGGGTTGAATGCGACAAGGTGTAAAATCGCAAAAATCATCACCACTGCGGTTTTTGTTTCTGATACCTACACCTCACCCAAACCCACCGAGCTGATCTTGCCCCGCAAAATATGGTAGACTCGGGCTCGTGTCGACGTACGTAATAAATAGAGGTTATTTATGAGAAGACTGGAGACAGGATAAGATTGAATGGGAGTCAGGGGGAAAAAGAGAAAGGAGGTTAGGAAATGAAAACAAGAAAACGGATCAAGGGTTCGGCCTTTTAAGGAAAGGAGAGAAGCCATCACTTATCCCTTCTGTTTCTTAATCGAGACACAAAGAAAATTATACGGTTTAAAGTGATTACTAGCAAACCAAGAGTCGTGCATATTAACTCATCAGCACCTTCGCCTGACAACGTGTAATTTACGGGAGAAAAGTGCGCATCATTTTCTCTTTGACAGATGGGGTAGGGACCGGGAAAGGAAATAACAGCCTAAAGTAATTTTTCCCTCGCAAAAATCCAAACACTTTTTTTCGATAACCGAGAAACCGATTTTCCTAAATCATCATTTTTCACAAACCATAAATGCGGTGTATTATATTTATTAAAAGGAAGAAATCATTAAAGATATCTACTCGGTTTTGTTTCTACGCAGTAGACATTTAATTAGGAAACACGTGAAAATTAAGAATTTCCTTTTCATTGGCCACAACAACTCCTAAAATGTCATTTGTTCTCACTGTGAGTGTCAGGGGGAAAAGTCTTCTTTTTCATTGTCAATCCTCTTGCATTTATATATAAACGTAAATGTGTATACATATGCATGCGTGTATATACATATATACACGCTATATATATACATAGAGAGAGAGAGAGTTTGGAAATGTTCCTGTTTGGTTCTATAAATATGTGCTTCGGTGGAGAGCTGCCTGTCTCGCCTCGCTTTCCAAAGGAAAATACATTCGGGGACCACAAGCTTGAAGTTGTCTTAAGAAATTGAGCTCCCTTAGTGAGTCCTCATTTCTGCTGATCTCACACTTTCCCATGAATAGACGCTTCCTTTAAATGTCACCGAGGTCAGTTTCTCCTATAAATCAGGGGCAAAGAGCCCTCAGAGTGCAGCTTCTGCTATTCAGTTCGCCCCAACCCGACTCCGGGTCGGACGAGAATTTGTGCTTTAGAGAAACTTGTAAATTCCGAAGCCAGACAGCGAGGAAAGGGGAAAAGCGAGGGGCTCGATTACTTAAAGAGGCAATTGCGCCAATGTGGTGTTAATAAAGGAGGAAATCATTAAAGGTATCTACTCTCCCCATTCCTAATTGAATTTTCCCCCTTTGCCCATTACAAACGCCCAAACGGCGACCCTGCGCTATTTGAGATCGGCAGAAGTGGCCTTTGGCTCTGGGCTCTGTCTTCTGGGGAGTTAATATCGGGCTGTAACCGCGAAGCGAAAGAAAGCCTATTTTCCTCCGTGGCACAATCCCGATTTGCTCCGGCATTTGGGGGGTGGCTGCTCAGAGACGGCCCAAGAGACGCTCCCCTTAACCTTACCTAGCAACAGGGGGGAGGGACGTGGGAGAAGATAACTTCCTGAGTTTTCCCAAATGTTTCCGCTCGGCCAATCTCAATTCAATGTCATTTGGCAAGGATTGGAATACAGGAACGAAGAAAATGAAAAGGCGATGGCGGTAGGAAAGGGGGGAAAGGGGGGGGGGAGGAAGGAAGAAATCGCCCATCTGAGTTCTTGATAGGATCACCTAAATATGCCTATGAAAATTAATTTCCTAAACCACACATCGGGAAGACTTTTTTTTAAAAGGTAAAATGAGGAAGACACATCGGGTCGGAGCGAGAGAGCACAGGGAAAAAAATGGGGGGGGGGGGGCTGTCTGGACTGAGATATATCTAGGGTCACTAGCAGTTTTCTTTCCTGGACCGGCCTGGTTAAGGAAAACAAAGTGGAGTATAAGAATGAAACCAATTAGGTGACATTTGAACTTCCTGTTTGAGTCTATTTGGTCTGATTGCGAAGACGAGAGGAGGCGAACGCTACAAATTCCACTAGTGTGCACAGGCCCGGAGCACGGGAGGGTCTTGCGAGGCGAGTTGCCTGTGGGTGCGTGTCTCGGGCCGCCTTCCTGCCCTGGTGGCTCTTTAACCTGCCATTCCCCCCGCCTCAGGCCGGAGGGCTGCAAATTTGTACCAAACGCTGAGGATCGAATGCCCTGCACCCTCTCCTACGTGTCTGCAAAACGGCTGGGGGCTGCAGCTGAAAACGGTTAAAACGGGCCGGGGCAAGACCAGTCGTGACCGTAAGCTCCTGGAGGGCCGGGGTCCCACCTTCCGACTCAATTGTGTTGAGTTCTCCCAAGCGCTTCGTACAGTGGTCCGCACCCAGTGCTCAATAAATATCATCGATGGATGAAATGGAGGGGCCTGGGAAGGGAGGACGGGGGCGGGGGACGTATACGTGTCCGTGTGGGAGATGCCACACACACACACACACACATTCATCCATTCAATCGTATTTGCCAAGCGTTTCCTGTGTGCAGAGCACCGTACTAAGCGCTTGGGAAAGCACACTACAACGATAAACAGCGACATTCCCTGCACACGAACACTCAGGCACACGGATCCGGGGCGAGCAGTCGAGCTCGGGCGAGAAGTCCACCGGCAGGACAGACCTTTAAGGAGAGGGAAACGTCCCCAGGCCCTGCGGGCCTTGGGCGATCCCACGGTCGTCGGGACGCGCGGGTTTTGTTTCTTGCGGGTTAGTCTTGCGGAGGGAGGGTGGAAGGAGGTGAACCTGCGGCCTCTCCCCTCCCGAGGCCCCTTAATGCTAATAACAGTAACGATAACGGTGTTTGCGAAGCGCTCACTAGGGGCCGAGCACTGTCGTAAGCGCTGGGGTAGAAGGAAGGTTAGCAGGTGGTCCCGCGTGGGGCTCCCCGTCTTCATCCCCATTTTACAGAGGAGAAGACGGAGGCCCAGAGGAGTGAAGCGACTCGCCCCGAGTCACCCGGCCGACCTTACCTGGGTCGGTGATGGAGCGGATCCCCAAAATATCCGTGACCGAGTGGGAGGAGGGCCAGGTGCGGGGCATGGCCACGGTGCCCGGCAGGGCGGGCACCCCGGGCGGAGTGGGCACTTTGGCGGCGGCGATGGGGCTGGGGTAGGAGTAGATGGGGTTGTAGGGCAGGGCTGGCTGCGGCGGGGGCTGGTGCTGCTTGTAGGTGTCGTAGTGGCCCGGCTGGGCCAGGTTCCCGATCTTGTTGCGCAGGATCCTGCTGATGGAGCTGACGGAGGGCACGTTGTACTTGTCGCACACCCCGTCGGCCAGCAGCCGGTCCCGGATCTCCCAGGCGAAGATGCCGGGGTCCCTCTGTTTGTAGGTCCGGATGTGTTTGACCACGGTGGGGGTGGTGACGCGGGGCTTGCTGCCGCCGATGGCCCCCGGCAGGATGGAGCCCGTCTCGTTGTAGCGCGCCAGGATCTTGCTCACGCAGCCGTGGGACACCCGCAGCTGGCGGCTGATGTCGCAGGGCCGGATCCCGAGCTGGGCCAGCTCCACGATGCGGAGCCGGATGGCGTTGGGCAGCGGCCGGCCGTTGACGAACACGCCGCCCAGCTGGTTCACCTCCCCGAAGGCCGGCTCTGCAAGGCGAGCACACACCACACACGCACACACAATCACACACGCCACACACGCGCGCGTTATTGGGACAGCTGCGAACGCTCCCCAAGCAGTCCGACCCTCCCACGCCCCTCTGCCCCCCCTGTCCAAGCCCTGGCCTTGCCCGGCCCCTGCCCCTCTGGCAAGCGGCGTGGCTCAATGGAAAGACCACCGGCTCGGGAGGCAGAGGTCACGGGTTCTCATCCCGAATCCGCCACTTTGCGGGCAAGTCCCTTCACTTCTCTGCGCCTCAGTTCCCTCCTCTGTAAAATGGGGGTGAAGACCGTGAGCCCCGCGTGGGACAACCTGATGACCTCGTATCTGCCCCAGCGCTTAGAACGGGGCATGGCACTTAGCGATGAACAAATGCCATCGTTATTGTTACTATTATTATTATCCCCGCGGCCCGGGGCTTTCCAAGTGACTCCGGGGAGCCGGCAGGAGTAGCATCCTGTCGAACAAGCCCGGAGGCCCCTCAGGGGGAGAAAGGCAGAGCGAGGCGGCGGGGTATTGCCTAGGCAGACGGAGGCAATGAGATCGCCCTCGGTCCTACGGCTTGGGATTCCTTGTCTTCCTCCTTCTTTTCCTCCTCCTCCTCCTCCTTCTCGTCTTCTTCCTTCTCTTCTCCCCCGCCTCCTCTCCTCCTCCTTCCTCTCGCTTCCTAAGGGCCAATCTCCTCCTCCCGCTCTCTCCAGAGCAACCCCTTTTAGAAACGATTTAGGTTTTGCGCCCCTTTGGGGCGGGAAGCGCGGGGGAGAGAGCGGGGAGAGAGCAGAAAACCCACCGTGCCAGTGATCATTCGGGCGATCGCCTAGCATCTCTATTCCCCGCCGAGTGACCTTAAGGACAGCCGGACGATGGGCTGGCCTTCGCTACGGACCCTCAACGTGTCCCTAACAACTCGGAAGAACACGAACAAACTCAACCAGCCAGCTGCGCTGGCTCGCCCGACCCCTCTTTCCTCTCTGACAGCCCGCAAGAGGTGCCCCTGCCCCCCGCTCCCGGGCACCCACTCACCCATAGCTCCAGAGCACGGTCTCCGCGGAGCCCTCCTGGCTTGCAAAAAAAAGAAAAAAGAAACTTTCACCGGCGCCTCGGCGACAACCCCCCACCCCCCCGGTCTCCCGGGCCACCGGTCCCTCCTGCTTTCCCCGGAGGAGACTCTAGGACGTAAAGTGGGAAAGGAGAAAAAGGAAGTCCGTGTCCCGATGAAAGAGGTTTGAGTTCTGCATTTCAATCCAAGCAGCAACGTGGGCTGGGCCGGGCTGGGCCGGGCGACCCTGCCTATCAGTCACCAGGGCCGCGCCCCCAAAAAGGCGGGATCACGGAAAGGCGCCCTTGCGATTGGTGCAAAACTGGGACCGACAGCAAAATCCCGCAAGCTCCTTCCGTTCTCTCCGCAGGCATGCTCGGCACCTGGATGGCTAAATACAATGGAAATGAATATTTAACATCTGCCCCAGTGGTAAGTCCCACCGACGGTGAAAATCAAACCCGAAAATATGCTGAATAGGCCAATGAGATCATTTAATCCTATCTGTGGGCGGTTAGGGATGAGGGGAAAGAGATCGGGTTGAGATGAAAGGGCGCCGCCGTATTGCCAGGGCCCCGGCTCTTTGGGGAACACCGAGGAGGAATTGGAAAAGAAGATACGCGAGGGGGAGAGGGACGTTTAGATGAGACTGCTAACGAGGACGCGGGGACTGTTGTGTGAGGAGATTGTCTTTTCTTTTTCAGATGTCGTCAATAGCTCCTTTCCGTCCCATCCCAGCCATAGTAGAGGAGCCCGCAGGCTCTAGCTGGGTGCCCGAGAGACCGAGCCGACGAGCCCTTTCTTGGCCAAGTGTTGTAACGTTCGTGTCCTCGGGAATTCTGTTCGTCCCGCAGTACAGATATGGGCCGGCGTCACCCCGGATTTTGCCCTTTGTCTAACCTCGACCAGAACTGGCCAGTAAGACCGCCTCTACCCTGGAAAGGCAAAGGTGGTTGCGGGGAGGACTGGAGTTGAGATATTTAAAATGCTAATACTAAAACAGGTGATAACTCGCGTGTCCGAACCCTATATCCCACCACCAGGTCTCTACCCTTAACGCTTCGGTACGTTGCGGGGAACTGGACTCCTTCTGTGCTGAAATTAAAGGGTCCGGTCCAGCGCATCACTTTGCCCCAGACGGATTTGCTGGTGATGGTGACACCAGTTCAAACAGCGAAAATCCCTTTACTTTTCAATGTTCGAAGAGTGTTCCTTTTAGCTTGCAATAAAAGAGGGGGGAAGAAAGGTTTTGCCAATGTTGGTTAGAAAAGTATATGATTCTGGATATGGGTATGTGAAAATCCCCAGGGCTAGTGAGACAGTACCTGAATCTAGTGCCTTCTTATCCAGTGCTTAACTGTGTTTATTTCTGAAGTCAAACATCATCCATTTTTTAAAAATAATTCCAAAGGAGATGCAAAATGAAAACTAGGATTATTGTATTTGCATAAACGGAACTGTCGATGTGCTTTTACGGTTTGTAATGATCTGGAACTTGGAATTCAATTTCACCGAAGAAAAGTATTAGGAAAAGGTGCGGCGTTCAGACGTCGATAGGAGAAATGGATTTATTTGTAACTCAAAAATGAAAGCAACTTGACCACTTCCATATGCCAAGAAAATTAATCTGGAGCTATGCGGGGTGTTTGGGAGAAATTCGAGCAGTTTGCGAATAAATCAGAATCATTTACTGGGAGGATAGATTGGTGATGACGCGATGTTTTGAAGAAGGTCGGAACATTTTCGAGATTTGCGATCTCGTTTGATACTGCTCTCAGCATAATCTGGCCTCCAAATTCAACTTTCCAAACAGTCCATGCCCCCCAGAATTTAGAGGTGAGGGACAGGGGGCATGCCTTCATTCTCTTTCAATAATAATGATGGTATTTATTAAGCGCATACTTTGTGCCATCCATTGTTCTAAGCGGGTACTGGAGTGGCTGAAACGTCTGGCCCATCTTTTCCAGGTCTTCATCTTCCACCAAACCTGTTTATGGTCCTCCCGGACGGTGTCAAAACAAATTAGGCATCCCCCGACCACACACACGCATATACACACTCCCGCTCCATTTTTCCCACCATGAGATGGTTCATTTTCCTATGTCTGGCCATTCTAATTGCTTTCCCCCCCAGAGGACCGGATCCTCATCAGGAGCCGTCGGGAAACCTTCCACTCCCGTGGATCGGGAACGGGCCGGGCCATATGTATCGGCAGCGAACGGATTTGGGGAGAGAATTCTCATTTGGACTCCGGGGACGGGCGGGGGATTCGTGGCCCCTCAGTGTAGGATCAGTCCGAGACGGGAACAGAGGACAAAGGAGAGGAGGGAACCGGGCCGGGTCAGGTTTGGGGGGCTCGGAAAGAAGCAACAGCGTGACGATCCCGTTGTACCGCCTGGCTACTAAGGGAAATGATAACGTTGATAATGATATCACAGATTTCTTTCAGGGCCAAATGAGTAAATGGGGCTTATCAACCAGTTGGCCTGGAGGTCACGTTGGTAGCAGAAAACCCGGGTTGGGGAAGCGCGTTGCGTGGATCCGGGGAGCCGGCCCCGGCCAGCAAACAGATGGGCACCAGCCCGGGATTGCTTCTGTCTCAGTCCTCGGATTCAGCAACCGGGAGGCAGCAAGTGGAATGGAAGAATTTCGAGTCACCGAAATCGTAAAAACAAAAAAGAAAAAATCACCGAGGCCCCCCAGCCCACTAAAAACCAGAGGAGAAGCCAAGAAATCTTTCCTTGCGCCCTGGCACCCGGGCGGTCCGTCCTCTGGGTAAATATTTACTCTCCGGGAGGCTCGAAACTGGGAGGAGGGGGGTGGGGGAGGGAGGGAAAGGAGGGAACGGGGGAGAGAACAACCCGGCGCAGCTCAGCTGCATCTTCCCGCTCCAGCCGGGGGGGTACCGATCCCGAGGATTTTTTTTGTGGGGGAGTAGGGGGTGGAGGGAGAAGAGGGGCGGGCAGGACCGCTCCTGGAAGCTGTGGGGCGGGATGGGGCGGGGCGGTCACCCTTAGTGACCCTGCCGGCAGGCGCTAACGACCTGACCGCTCCAAGCCGGGGCATAATGGTCTTGTCCAGAACCCGAAGACTCGATACATGTCATCAGTCCCAGCCCCGGGGCCGGCTGACACTGTGATCTCCCTCCGGGCCCGCCCGTCTGGGGAAAAGCAACTCGACTGGGCAAGTGTAGGAAGATGAACTATTCCTCCCCTGTTCCCCTTCCCTTCCCCTCCCCTGTTTCTCCTTCCTGGGCGGTAGACGAGACGCGGCAGGCCCGCTTTCCTCGGGATGCTCCAACTTTTTGGTCCGGGAGCCGCGGAGGGAGACTGGCTGCGGGGGAGGGAGGGCGGTTTAGGGCCCCTGAAGAGTCCTAAACGTTGGTCCTAGAGGAGCGAAGTCCTCCCCCTGTTGCCCCCCTGCAGCCCGAAGTCGGGGCAAAGCTGGCCCCAAGTCCGACCTGCAGGCTGGACTGGAAAGGACAAACCACCGCTGGCTCCCGCTGACCGGTCCCTACCTCTAGGCCGGGTCCAGGATCCCGCAAAACCGGCGGCCGCCGAAGCTAGGCCGGCGAGGCTGTTGGGGTGACGGGAACACCCTGAGATCCAGCCTCGGGGGAACCCGAAGGTCCCATTTTCCCAAAAGTGGAAATGCCCAGGCGGGGGAAGCGGGGAGTCTCAGCCTCTGTGTGTATAGGGTGTGTGTGTGTATGTGTCCGTTTATGGGTCTATGACATGTAAGTGAGTCGTGGTGTGTGTACCCTGTCTGTGGGTATGGCAGATGTGTGAATCCGTTTACGTGTATCTCAGAAGTGTTTTCTGTAGGTGGAAGGCAGTGCGGGAATGTGCGGTGGAAGTAGGGAGATCACGGATGTGTGTGTCCGAGGATGGGTGACTGTGTGTAAATGGATTTTGTGTATGCGGGAGGGGGGTTCCTTGTGTAGCTGGAGATTGGCGGCGCGTGTGTGTGTGTGTGTGTGTGTGTGTGTGTGTGTTGGAGTGCGTGCGTCCCTGTGTACACTGCGAAGCGTGCGGACCGTAATGGCCTTTCGAAAACACGACTGGCTCCCCGTCCTTCCGGAACGAAACTCAGCCATCCGAGCCGGGAGGTTCGCCTATCTCCCCCGGGACTGTTGCGAGAGGAAGTGGGGGGAAGGACCGGAGCCTAACGGGGACCCCCCGCCCCCTGCTCCGAAGGGAGAGTCCCGGGTCTGGGATCCAGGAGCCCGGCTGCGGTAGGCCTGGCCTTGAGTGCGGGCGCGGGATGGGTCAGACCCTGGAGGGCCAGTGGGTCCTGGGGCATAAGAGAATCAGACACCGAACTGAGCCTATGGCAGCGTCCAGCGGGTATCCTGCCCCCGCGTCCATCGAGTTCGGGGGAGTTTTCTGATCGCCCAACGATTTCGGGGTTGTCCTGCCCCGCCGCCCCACGCCCGCCCCAGGTGGGGGAGCTTCTCGTCCCTCCACGCACGCAGCCCCCGGCTCCTCCCGCATGGAGACCCCCGAGCCAACCCGCAAGGGGGTCCTCGCCCTCCCCGTGGACAGGCCCCCTTCCTCCTCCCGCGCTTTGCCGCTGAACAGATCGGAGGTCGTGGCTCGGGGGAGGAAGGTCCATCGCATCGGAGAGACCGTCCAGCCGCGACATTCCAGTGATCGGGGCGACCGAGATGGACGGAGGGCAAACTGGGCCAGCGGAGACAACCTGGGAGGAATCAATCAGTCAATCGGTGGTATTTATTGAGCGTTTACTGTGTGCAGAGCACTGTACTAAGCGCTTGGGAAGTACAATTCGGCATCAGATAGAGGCAACAACGGGCTCACAGTCTAGAAGGGGGGAGACAGACAACAAAATAAAACAAGTAGATAGGCAGTCAGCCTACTAAGCGCTTGGGAGACTACCATACAACAGAGTTGGTAGACACGTTTCCTGCCCATGGCGAGTTTATAGCCTAGAGGGGGAATCAGACATTAATAGAAATAAATTAATTTCAGGTGTGTACATATCCGACTGGGCCGAGGAATGGACGGCCGTCCCCACGGGACTCTTGGTTTCGCAGAAGTCGGGAGCGGGACCCGCGATGTTCGACTTTATCTCAGGATTTGGGGGAGTCCACTTGCAGCGACACGCTTTCCTCGGTGTCTTTTCCACCCAGCCTGAGCCCAGCTCTCCGGTTTTCTTCTCCTTTCTCTCCTAACGGTTACTATAAAAAGTGCGTGCTTTTCGGTTTCGGAGCCTAGGCGCATTGGACGGTGGTAATCCTTGCCTGCCTCTCCCGTGAGTTTTCGAGCAGCGGGCCTTGAGCCTGGTCCGATCCTCTAGGGTCCCGGGCTGTCCCCACCCCATAAGAGCAAAAGTGAGCCCTGGACCTGTCAGCACTTTCCGAGATCAATTTAATCCGCTTTGAGGAATTTATCTCGGACCTGCTGTCAGAAGGACAGCTCAGCCAGGACCCGATTTAATGGGGCTACTGGTGATTTAATCAGCATCGAAAGAGAATATTTCCGGGGCAGGGGGAGAAGCAGAAGGAGAAACCTAGGATCCAACTAAGCTCATGGGACTCGGTGACAAGACACGGCTTCATCCTCCTGCTCCTCCTCCTCCTCCTCCTCGTCTTCTCCTTCTCCTTTTCCTCCTCCTCTTCTTTCTCCTCTTCCTCCTCGTCCCTTCCCTTCTCCTGTTGCCACGGTGGAGATTCCCTGAGATGTGTAACCTCCTGCCCAAGGTGGGAGAAGGGAACTTGGTCGGAAATTCGCACTTCCCTCTCAGTCTGGGCAACTGCTCGGAACCAACGAAGCACACTCGAACTGGAAACGATCTCTGGGAAATGGAATGCTCCATTTTGGAGAGCTTTGTCTGTCCCGAGGCGAAGGTCTCTCCAAAGAGCTCTGCCTTTTGGAAGACGCCGTCTGTCTCAGAGATCAGGACCCAGTACATCTAAAACTTCTACACACTGCTCCTGCTGAACCAAAATCACCCCAACCCTCAGGGTCGTTTCCATCCGACTTAGAAGTCCTTTCCCCCCGCCTCTAAAAAAAATGTAGAGGAAAGACTCTGAGGGATACGGATTCCATTCTTCTCCTCTCTCCCTCCTTGGTCAACCTTCGATGATTTTTTTTTTCTAAATTCTTCACCTGGATAAGCTCCTTTGGTGATTTGTCGCGAGGAAGGAGCAATGGGCCAAGGTTGATACGTCTACCGTGTGTGTGTGTGTGTGTGTGTGTGTGTTGGCAAGTGTGGATTCATGGTTATGGCATTTGTGCCCGCTGCAGCTTCCAATAAATCCTCGGGTATCCCAGCTCCTCTCTCGGGCCTAAGGCTTTCACTGGCCCTGCCACAGCATCATCCCTCCAGTTTGCCTGCTCCCTTAGTCCCCGCCAGGCTCACGAGGTCCGAATTCGGGATGCCCAGATCCCGGCGGGGGTTATTAATGGATTCGGGTTGTACCTGCGGCGCGACCGGGTATGAATGGGGGTGAGGAGAGCTGGAGAGGAGGATAAGTGAGCCTGGGGAGGGAAGGCGATTTTCTCCTCCGTCCCAAGCCAATGGGCTCCCCGCTGTCTGCGGGCTCTGGTCTCAGCGCCCCCTGCGGGGAAAGGGTCTCAGCTTCTTCCAAAACTTCTTTGTCAGCTAGAAGCATCTCTTTCTCTCTCTCTATCTACTTCTCTCTCTCCCTCTCTCTTCCCTTCCTACTGGGGACCTTTACTCCTCCTTCTGACATCCCACAGAGAACCCAGGCCGCCTCCGCCCCCTACACCTTGCCCTCCGTCTCCCGTCGGCCTAGACGAGAGCTCCGGAAGGAGGCAATGGGAAGGGGAAATGAAGAGATGGGAGGAGACCAGGGTGAGGAAGGGAGAGGGCGAGAGGACTGATCAGGTCACCCCTGATACCCCTCTGTCCACCGCCGGGAACTCCGACCACTCTATCCCTCGGAGACCCTGGGCGATTGGAGGGGGGGAGCCTCGGAGGGAAGAAAGGGGAGAGGGAGTGGGACAGAAAAGGGAAGGAGGAGAAGAGGGGATGTTAGGGACAAAAGAGGTCCACGTCCCCGAGTCCTGCTAGTGGGATTTGCTCAAACAACGGATCCGCGTCCAGCCGTTCCAAAAAGCTGTTTCTCGGATCTCCCTCGAGGCCAGCGTCGGGGACTTGGATTGGACTGGGCAGGGCGGGACAGGACTGAGCAATGGCAGGGTCAGAGGGGTGGACGGGTCCGACAGGGCAGGGACAGAACATGGCAGAGGCGCGATCTGATTCCATGCGCAACGAACCTCCTCTGCAGAGCAAGGTGATAGCAGAAGCGTGGGTCCCGGCCACGCTTAGCTTGGAGACCCCAGGCAGGGAGCAATTCTAATGAAGCCTTGCCCTGTCCTGGCACTCGTCCCGGGGCCTCCGGAATCCACCGGTGCCTCCGGGGGAGGGATGGGGAGCGGGAGAGGAGAATTGAAATCGACCTTGTCTTTTGTTCTTGAGGAGGAGTCTGCCTGAGGACTCCAGGCCCGAAAGAGGGAGGCCGAGCTGAGCCTCCGAGGAGGACCCCAGCCTCAGCTCCTCAATCGTTCCCCCTTTCCCCTTCTCCTCCATCCTCCCCCCACCAAGCTCTCTCAGCGATCTCACTGATCTCGAATTTGTAGTTTTCAACTGAATGGTAAAGGAAGGGGGACGGAGTCCATTTTGTCTCGTATAAAAGAATGGAGATTTTTCCACCTCCTGCTCTTCTCCATTCTTTGCCTTTCTTCTCTATCCCTTCTCCCCGTCTTCTTCCCTATTCCCTTCTTTTCTCTCTTCTCCATCCTCCTTCTTCCCGCCGCAGTCCTCCCTGCTTCTTCCCGAGCCCAGCGCTGGCCCAGGCCATTTCGGGAGTCCTCCAGCCCCGTTTGTGCCTGGCCGGGTCAGAAGTCCCGGTAGCCGGGGTAGCTTGGAAACCCGCCTGCCGGGCTGGGAACCCGAATCCCCAAAACTGAGAGCGAAAGAGGAAAGGAGCTGTCTGTGAGGGTAGAAAACCTGGGGACATTTCCCCTGGGGTAGGTACCCTCATTCATTCAATTGTTTTTTAAGTGCTTTATTAAGTGCTTACTGTGTGCAGAGCACTGTACTAAAGCGCTTGGAAAGAACAATTCGGCAACAGATAGAGACAATCCCTACCCAACAACGGGGTCGTAATGTCATCAGAGGGACCCACCTAACCTCAGCAGAACGAAAAGGGCTATTCGGGCCCAGGAGGTTACAGATTCTCTAAATTTGGGGGAAAGAGTTTCATTCGCCGGCATCGGGGTCGCCTTCAACCTGGGGTCCCAAACAGAGCGAGATCTGCTCCCCAAAGCCCCGCATCGAGCCAATTCGAGGGGGTCACGGTTTATTCTCTGAGGAAACGCAAGCAAATCTCATGATTTGGGGTAGGATATGATCGGAGGCTGCCGAAATAAATAGTTCTGCCTTGGTAGGAATGTGCAAATAGCCAAAAACTATCCCCACCCCCCAAACTTGTGATATTCATAGAAAGATGTCTGCTGCATTCTGCCTACTTCTTTCCTTCTTTGTTTTATCCTTCGTAACTCCGGTAAATAATTAATAAGCCAGCGAGGGACGGCACGGAGAAAAATGAGAAGGGATTTCTTGAGAGCCGAGAATAGAATCAACGGGGAAATCGAGGAAGTCCTTCCTCTAAACCCGAATTTCCCGAGTCAAAAACCAAAACGCTTTTGCTCTGTAGCAGTGAACTATTGAGACTTGGTCCAGTCTGATGACCTAGCTCAAAAGTTGTCTGCCAGATGTTTAATTGGCCGCAACCCTGGAAGCAAAACGGAACTAATGTTCATGACTCGCCTAGAACCCCCCAGCTTCCCTTCTCTCTTGATAGGAAGCAATTCGGGGCTCAATCCCATTCTGGTCGACCTGGAAGCTTCGGCCTCCCGGAGCCGGTCCACACTAAGCGGATGGCAGAGCTGAGGTTGCTGTGTCCAATAAGCTTTCGTTCGGGTCATCGCCGACGGGGCCCTTTCCGTTGGGGAAACCCCCTCCCTTGGGGCGAGGCCCCAAATAGACGTCAGAGCACACGGGGCGATTAAGAGTCACACGGGACTTTTTTTCTGAAGCCGGTGGAGGTGTTAGGGCCGAAGTCCTGGCCAATCGACAACATGGGGGTTGCCGACACAAATTCCCCGCAGCTTTTACTCGCATCCAATTTCTGCCGCAATCCGTCCGGCGCTGCGCCGCCCGCCAGCAGGAGATGCAGGCTCGTCCGAGGTGGGAGAAATAATTGCCCCGTTCCCCCAGTGCAAATCCCGACGGTGTTGCCAAATTCGGCCGCAAATTTAAAACACTGAAAGTCAGGCGATAGAAAAGCCAGATGCCTCCTTTTAATGGCGAAGGAGCAGCATCGCTCCGATTTGGGAAGAACCAGGACATTTACAAGCCCGACCCAATCTTCTCCTCATTGCAGCGTCAGCTCTGAGCGGGGCGGGGGCAAGCCCTCCCAAGGACCATGGTATTTTTGAGTGGGGCGAGTTTTCATGGCCAACCTCAGCATTTCCTGGAAAAGCGTCCCGCGCTTAATACCTGGTCAGTGGGACGAACCTAGGGTTACGGAAAACAAATTCACTTGAGTGCAAGAGGGAAAAAAATGAAATACAAACCAAGGTGCTATAGCCTAGGCAGTGTTTAAAGTTCCGATGCAAAACCAGGATGGCAGCGCCTCGAAGCCCTATCCAAATCCGACAGTAACCTGGATTCTCGGTCACCATCCTTTCCCCGGTCACCTGGAACCCCTCAGAGTACTTCTCATGAACGTGCTCAGAAACATATGTTCCTTCCCTTTAACCTGCTTCATTCCCCATTTTTGTTTTCCAACTAAGCAGATTTTTTTCCCAAAGGGCGGACTAGACTCTCGCAAAACCGCGGTCACTGACGCTTAAATTTGAAAGTTTGAGGAGAGAACTCGTTGAAAGTGCAAAAATTAAAAAAAAACAATTCCAACTAAAAATAGCTAAAACGCAAGTTTGCATCTTCTCAAAGACAAAGCCTCTGTAGGGGTCATAAAGATCCGCAGGTAAATTTTTTGTTTTCAACGAAAATACTAATGTCTTTGTTAAGGCTTCCTGCGCCAGGAGTGGAAGAATGGACCTCTGCACACCAAGCGGGAGGCCGGTAAATATTGCTGGTAATGTTGGCAAAACCATCATCGGGGAAAAAAATAACAACAAAAAAAATCGGTGCCTGGAGTTAACCCCAGTTTAGCTCCAGAAATGCACACGTGGGTATTTAGTACCTGTGATCAGGAAACCTGAGGATCTCTCAGGATGGAAAGGTATTGAGGTCATGCAAGAGCTGATCATTCCTATCAGAGGAATATTTTATCCCCTCTCCCCGAGGGTAGCTGGGGAGAGGGGGGAGGTGCACGCCATCCTGAGTGTGAGCGAGAGAATGAATAATCTGCAATCGGGCCGTGCTACATAATGCTGTAGCTTTCTTCGGGGTTTCTTGTGTCAATAGAAATGACGAAGGTAAAGCTTAGCAGTCTGTACATGTCCCTGGAACGCTGAGGCGTAGTTGTGGATTTCACAACCTTTACCACCCAAATGTTGAGAACGGTCTGGAAAATAATACAACCGTGTTTAAGACACATGGAGGATCTCTTTCTTATTGTGGGGCTAAGCTTGAATAAAGCACATCTTCCCTGAAAGCAAACACGCCTGCTAGCTGAACGAACATATCCTCTCTTAGACACTTGACAATGGCCCGCGCCTGCCTCCGAGCGAGAGCCGAATGCAAAGCCAAGTGTGGTTGGGACTGCACAGGGCGCCCCAGGTCAGACATCAGAATCCAGCGGAACTTCACTATGGCAGCCTCTGAGGAAGGTGGGGGCTCCCTGCCTGTTCCCCCTCAACAATGACCCATTGTCTCTCCCTCCAGGATCGTCACCGCATGGGGGAGAGATGCTAGAAGGTCTTGGGTTCCAATTCCGGCTCCTCCACTTGTCTGCTGTGTGACCTTGGACAAGTCACTTCACTCCTCTGTGCCTCAGTTACCTCATCTGTAAAGTGGGGATTAAGCGTGTGAGCCCCATATGGGACAGGGACTGTGTCCAACCTGATTAGCTTGTATCTACCCCAGTGGTTAGAACGGTGCCTGGCATTTAGTAAGTGCTTAACAAATACCATAAATTAGTTAGACAGGGATGTGTCTAACCCGATTTGCTTGGATCCACCCCAGCGCTTAGAACAGTGCCTGCACACGGTAAGCACTTAACAAATACCATAGTTATTAATTATTCTACCTAACCGAACTTTATGGCAGACCAAGTCGCTATCTTGGTCTGACTAAATGACGTAGTGAATAGAGAATGGGCTTGGAAGTCATAAGGTCATGGGTTCTAATCCCAGCTTTGCCATTTACCTGCTGTGTGTTCTTGGGTAAGTCACTTCGCTTCCCTGTGCCTCAGTTCCCTCATCTGTAAAATGGGGATTAAGACTCTGAGCCCCATGCCGGACAGGGACTGTGTCCTATCCGATTTGCTTGTATCCAACCCCAACTCTTGGTACAGTGCCTGGCACATACTAAGCGCTTAGCAAATACCACGGTTGTTATTATTATTATTATTATTGTCACTATTACTAAGCAGATTCGAAGATCGCAGATCCAGGACTACACGATCCAGGCAGCCGAAACCAGGTAAGGAGAACGAAACAGACAGTGTTACGAAAGGCAGGGTCAGGTGGAGCTTCGCTGAGATCAGAGAGAGAGAAGAGGGATCGGAAAAATGAAAAGAATGCTCTAAAATTCTCGGACAAGCCTTTCGTTACGCCGGATTGATTGGAGAGGGGAGATTTGGAAGCGGGAAGGCGGGCCAGGGCCGCATCTGAGAATCTGAGGGGGAAGGGTCGTGGTAGACCTCTTTTGCCGAGTAACTCGATCGCTTTCCTCGGGAGTTCACCCCGCGGTTTTACAAAGACACAAATGCATTAATGTCAGCTAAATGATGACGAGTCGCTCTGTCCCTGTTGTTCTCCTCGGCCCACCCAATCAATCAGTGGTATTTACTGAGCGCTTACTATGTGCAGAACACTGTACTAAGCTCTTGGGAGAGACAATTCAACAGAACGTTACTTAGCATACACCTTCCCTGCCCATAATGAGCTCATAGAGGAAATACAAACGTCAACAGCCACGCCTAACGCGTTTACTACTTACATATTTGTACCCCAAAGCAGCATAAATAGATAGCTTTAGATATACGATTTATTAAATTAGTAATCATTTCTTGAAGGCATATTCTTATTACTCTGTGGTTAATGCTTGTTCTTTTTCCACTCCCACTGTTCATAAATCATTTATATCTGTCTTCCCCCATGAAGTTGAAAAGCTCCCGAGAAGGGGGACCTCAAGCTTCTGTTTCTGGAGCTTACCACAGTTCTCTGCACACAGCAGTCGCTCGATAAATTCCGTTGATTGATTGATTGATTAATCTAGAGCGACAAGTTCAAGAGAGCTCTCTGACCCGCCACCGAAACCCCACCTGGCTGGGAAGGATAGCGATATCCTTAACAATTATATTTTTGGCTCTTTGCTGGAAGATAGAAGGAGTTCTTTCTGTTTCCTCAGGATTTTCTCAGGATCGATTCTCACTTTTACCTTCAAAGGGGATAACTAGGGAAAAGGGCCATTTTCAAATAGATTCCGATACAAGCAACTTTCTTGTTCAGATCCCGGAATTTTGGAGAGACAGGAGGCGTCTCAGGGAAACCACTTAGGGTCTCTCGAGGTCTTAATTCTGTTCCGGAGGGGGCGGGAAGGAAAGTGGAACACCTTGGGTACACTGTTCGGTTCCTAGGGCAGGAGCCTAGAGGAAGAGTTTCTATGTGAACCAAAAAGTTCCTTGTTTCTATGGGGGATGGAAGTCCAGAGGCCGCTGGGGAAAAGAGAGGCGCTGCCACAAAAGCCCTTCCAGCCCGTTGCCCAGTCATTTTTCTTTTTATGGTATTTGTTAAGTACTAGAAGGTAATGAGTTCTAATCCCTACTCCGCCACTTGTCTGCTATGTAACCTTGGGTAAATCATTTCACTTCTCTGGCCCTCAGTTACCTCATCTGTAAAATGGGGATTGACACTGTGAGCCCCACTTGGGACAAGGACTGTGTCCAACCCAATTTACTTGTATCCATCCCAGCGTTTAGAACAATACCTGTTACGTAGTAAGCGCTTAACAAATACAATAATAATAATAATGTGGGATTTGCTTTGTGTGCCACCCCAGAGCTTAGTACAGTGCCTGGCACATAGTAGGCTTTTAACAAAATTATGTGACAGCCACTTTTTTGAGGGCGTGCAAACCTCAGCTCTTGGGACCACCAGGCTAGCAGCCTCCATATCCGGGCAGGAAGAGCCGAAAGAGAAGGGCTGGGAGTTACTCTCCCTAGCGCTTAGTATAGTGCTCTGCACACAGTGTGTGCTCAATAAATACCATTGAAGATGATGATACTCTTTGGCGGCTTCGTTCCTCCGAAGGCCCAGGATCAAGGTCAGGGTCGAGGACAAGAACTTCGAAAGGTTAATTGGAAACCTTCTGACCTCTTCCCCTGCCCTGGGGCGGGGGGGGGGGGGGGGAGGGGGGGAAGGTGGGGGCTGCAATTTCGAAGGGACTCAGCAATCTGACCCGGTTCCCCTCCCTGGCTAGCGAAGGGTGCTGCAGTGAAGTTCCTATAACTATTCTTTAGCCCAAGGGACAGAACCTCACCCCAAACTAGCTCATTTTAGAGAGAAGCCCGGACTTGAATCGCACCGCCACTTGGGTCTGCCTGGTCTACACAGCTCATTTCTCTCTCTCTCTTGCAAAACCTCCTTCCCTGTTGGTTTGGCTTTTTCTGGGTAAAGTCAACTAGAGTCTTTCACCACGGTAAGTGTGAAACCGGGTCCACTCGAGTTCTGGCTTTCGGGCTCTAACCCCTAGCCCCTCTTCCTCCCCTACAGCCGCTGAGATCCTGGAACTTAGGGGACCACAAGATTGTAAACTCTTTTTTTTTGCAGTATTTGTTAAGCCTTTACTATGTGCCAGGCACTGTACTAAAGGTTGGGATAGATACAAGCCAATCAGGTTAGACAGAGTCCATGTCGGATATGGGGCTTACAGTCTTAATCCCTATTTTACAGACGAGGTAAATGGGTACAGAGAAGCTAAATGACTTGCTCAAGGTCTCACAGCAGATAAGTGGCGGAGCTGGAATTAGAACCCAGCTCTTTCTGACTCCCAGGCCCGTGCTCTATCCACTAGGCTATGCTGCTTCTCTAAAGGCAGGGCTCTAAGGTCTTTGAGGGCAGAGATGGTGTCTACCAACGCTATCGTACTCCCTCAAGCGCTTAGCACAGTGTTCTGCACTCAGTAAATGCTCTATACCACTGATTGGCTGGTAGTTTGATCCGATCTGTCGTTTGCTCAGCAATTTAGGGCTAACTTTCACAGACACCGCAGGACAGAGAGATGGGAGAGGGGTCCTCCACGGGGTCATGGGGTAGAGATGCAGCCGACGGCCCTCATGGGTCCAGGGAACGTCTTCCCCGTTCCCTCTCCCTCCGTCCAACGTGAGAGGGTGAAAACAATCGGGTTTGGAGAACTGTTTCTGCTGAAATGAGGGCAGGATACCTAATGACTGCGTGGAATTTTATGGCAAGTTTTATAACTCTGGAGCTGCCGTAACTCCCAAACGATCACCAGTAAAGTTTTATAGCCGAAGAGACGCCTTGGGCGCCCGCAGCCAAGCCGGCAGCCTCTTGGACTTCACGGTCCGTTCCTTCAGCCCGGTGCAACCCCGGGCAGCGTGTCTTCCAGGGGAGTAATAATAATAATAATAATAATGGTTTTGTTAAGCGCTTACTATGTGCCCAGCACTGTTCTAAGAGCTGGGGTAGATACAAGGTAATCGGGTTGTCCCACGTGGACCTCACAGTCTTGATCCCCATTTTACAGATGAGGGAACTGAGGCCCGGCGAGGTAAAGTGACTTGCCCAAGGTCACAGAGCAGACAAGTGGTGGAGCCGGAATTAAAACCCACGTCCTCTGAGTTCCAAGCCCGTGTTCTTGCCACTAGGCCACGGATCCGGCCCGGGGATCCTGCGGACCAAGCTTAGATGACGGAACAGTCCCCCCTGGGGTAGGGACCTTATCTTAATGGCTTTGGAGAAGCAGCACGAAGTAGCGGATAGAGCCCGTGTCCACCAGCTCAATAAATACTAGTGACTGATTCAACAGGCCACTGCTCTCCTCACCTTCAAGGCCCTCTGAAATCACACCTCCTCCAGGAAGCCTTCCCTAATTAATCTCTCATCTCGCCATCCTAACCTCCTGTCCGCTTTGTCATCAACGCACCTGAGTCCTCACTCCGTAAGAACTAGCGTACTCTCTCCTCCCCCTCTTTCATTCATTCAATCGTATTTATTGAGCGCTTACTGTGTGCGGAGCATTGTACTAAGCGCTTGGAATGTACGACTCAGCTAGAGACAATCCCTCTCCACACCGGGCTTACAGTCCAGAAGGGGGGAGACAGACATCAAATCCACTAGATTGTAAACACTTTCAGGGCAGGGATCATGCCTAGTTACTCTTTTGTATTCTCCCAAGCGCTTAGCATAGTGCTCTGCACTCAGTAAGCCTCAATAAATACCACTGATTGAGTGTCTGGTTTTTGTCTACCAGCAGTACCGTCGGGAGGGATCGAGGAAAAGTTGTCTGCTCCCGTCCTCAGCGTTCGTGCGGGGCCCCGAGTTTACATACACGCACACATGCACACACGTACACATGCACACACAAGCACGCGTGCACACACACACATACACACGAAATCACACCGGTGACTCCAGGCTGAGGGCGAAGGACGGAGCGCCAGCCCCGCGTCCTGCGAACCCAACCTCTCCTCCAGCAGATTAGAAAGCAATACAATTAGAAAGAAATTCGAAATTGGATTAGAAATAAAACTCGAGGCTTTATTAAAGGAACATCTCCAAGAGGCTTTCCCCGACTAGGCCCTCATTTCCTCTTCTCCCACTCCTTTCTGCGCTGCTCTCGCATTTGAATTTGCAGCCTTAATTCACCCTTCCCTTAACCTACAGCACCTATGTATATAACCATCATTTATTTATTTAATGTCTATCTCCCCCTCTAGACTGTAAACTCGTTGCGGTCACGGAACGTGTCTACCAACTCGGTTCTATCGCACTCTCCCAAGAGTTCAGTACAGTGCTCTGCACACAGTAAAGGCTCAATAAATACCATTGATTAGAAAATGTGAATGAGACCAACGCTGCCCTCCCGGGACAAGCTAGTAAGCAGGTAAGAAGCCCAGTTCTGTCACCCTGTCGCCGCAGCCAAGTCGGAACTCGAGGGCATCAGCTCGGTGGGGAGTGGGATGGGGGGTGGCTGGCACGGAAAGTAGTGATCGACGACGGAGAGCCTAGGGAAGGACCTGTCTGTCTCCCTGAGTACTTACCTGACTGTCTCTCGGTCTGCATACCGGTCTACCTGTCCGCTTTTCTATTTGTCTCTTTGCCTACCTCTCTGCTGTTTGCCTACCTGTGTTTATGTCTGTTCACCAGCCTCGCTGTCGGCCTTCTCTTAGGCGTGGAATTCGGGGAGACCACACACTCATACTGACAAGAGGGAAAAATGGGGAGATCCAGGGGAACTCGTGGGGGACCCACTCTCCACCTCCCACTATGAGGGTTGCCCCCCAGGAAAACATTTATCCCTTCGAAGAAGAAGAAGAAGAATTCTGGTATTTGTTAAGCACTTACTGTGTGCCAAGCACTGTACTAAACATTGGGGTGGATACAGGCAAATTAAACGCTTAAAAATGCCGTTATTGTTATTATTGCCATTACTGGGCAAAGGCCACGCGATTCGTAAACTCGTAGTGGGCACGGAATGTGTCTGTTATATTGTTATATTGTACTTTCCCCGGTGCTTGGCATGGCCTAATGGCAAGAAGGCGTCAACGAGCCAGGACTCAATACCAGGCTAAGGGGCGACTCCCATCCGCTGGCTCCCAGCGGATGGGGATAGGGGTGGGGCGAGACCCGGCTTTTTGAAAAGGAAGAGAAAAGACACAGCCTCGGAATCAGGGACTCCTGACCTACGACTCCTCACTTGCTAAATGTGCCTCGCTGTTGATTCTTCCACTTCTTAGCCCTCACTCACCGCCCTGGAAAGCCCAACTTCTTCCCCACCGCCCACGGTGACCACACTCTCCTCGTCTTCAAAGCCTTCCTAAAAATGCCGCCTCCTTCGGGAAGCCTTCCCCGATTAATCCACACCACCTCAGTTTCTTCAACCCGATTCCCATCTTTAACCTTTCTGCATTTTATCCCAGCCTCGGCACTTGCGTGTATGAATATATTCATTTGTGTATTAAATTATTCATTCGGCTATTTCATCCTGACTTATTTGCATTACCTTGTTCTTCTCTTGCTCCTTCTATTTGCAAATACTTTGTGTCTGTCTTCCCTTTCCTCCCTATGAGAGTGTGAATTACTTGAGCATAGCCCGCATGTCTCTTACTTCTGTTGTACTTTCCCAAGCGTTCAATACAGTGCTCCGCCCTCAGTAGGCGCTCAATAACTGACGGCCTGAAAGAGGGGTAGAAAGGGAAGAAATGCTGGGTGTGAGTGTGTGTGGGAGGGGGAGCACATCAATTCTGAGATGTGGCTCTGGGAACCTGGGGTTGGTGAGAGGGAGAGAGAGAGAGAGAGCCAGAGGGCTGTCAGAGACTCTGAGATATAGAGAGACAAATCGGTAACAATAATAATAGCAATAATAATGATAACAGGAAGAAGAAGAAGAACTGTGGCATTTGTTAAGGGCTTACAATATGTCACGCACTGTACTAAGCACTGGTGTAGATTCAAGATAATCAAGTCGGACACAGCTCCGTCCAATTTAGGACTCACAGTCTAAGTGGGAGGGTTAATTGGTATTTAATCCCCCCTTTAGGGATGAGGACATAGAGGTATAAATATTTGCCCAAGGTCATGCAGCCGTCCACAGAAGCACTCAGTTATTGACCAGAGAGACGGAAATCCAGAAATAAAAACGGAGATGAAGAGAAAAGGTAGGCGCTTTAGTTCGGTGTTCTCGGCACGGTAAGTGTTCAATAAATAGCCTTGATTGGTGACGGGGGATGAGGCAGAGAACCCTTCCATCCTCATTGCGGGAGCCAGGGATGGCGCTGAATCAGAGGGAGGGGAAGAGCTGAAGGAGCCCCTCGAAGACTGGGGGGTACATATAGATCAGGAGGGAGGATGAAGACTGTGAGCTCGTTGTCGGGTAGAGATTGTCTCTGTTGCTGAATTGTACTTTCCAAGCGTTTAGTACAGTGCTCTGCACACAGTAAGCGCTCAATAAATACGATTTGATGAATAAGGAGAAGGGATCTCTAACCCCTCGCGTCTCTTCATCTCGGGAGTCTTGGCCTCTTCGTTCATTCATTCATATTTATTGAGCGCTTACTGTATGCCGAGCACAGTTCTAAGCTCTAGGGTAGATTCAAGGTTATCAGGTTGTCCCACATGGGGCTCACAGTCTTCATCCCCATTTTACAGATGAGGTAACTGAGGCACCAAGAAGTGAAGTGACTTGCCCCAAGTCACAGAGCTGGCAAGTGGTGGAGCGGAATTAGAACCCACGACCTCTGACTCCCAAGCCCGTGCTCTTTCCACTAAGCCACGCTGCCCTCATCCCGCCTCTTCCCCCTCTTGTCCTTGCAGGGATCTCTGTCTCCCACCCAGGCCGGAGCGCCCAAGGAGCCAGTCCAGGTCCCCGCCGCAGGGTCCCCAGAGCGGCCCGTCATTCCCAGGACCATTGAGGCACTCCTGGGTCCTGGGTCCAGACTGCTGTGGTCTGCCAACCCAGCGCTCTGGCCTACCGTAGTGCAACCCGACCCTGGCACAGAAGCAAGATGCGTCCAGGAAGCCCGGAGGCACTTAATAGTATTTATTATTCTGGTATTTATTAAGAGCTTACTGCGTGCCAGGTACTGTACTAAACACTGGGGTGGATACAAGCAAATTAAGCGCTTAACAAATATCATTATTAGTATTTTATTAGGGCAGGGCCCACGCGACCAGTAATCTCGTCGCGGGCCCGAAATGTATTTGTTATATTGTTGTCTTACTTTCCCACATGCTTAGCATGGCCTAGTGGCAAGAGCACGGGCTTGGAAGTCCGAGGAAGTGGGTTCCAATCCTCGGTCCGCCACTTGTCTGCTGTGTGACCTCGGGCCAGTCACTTCACTTCTCTGGGCCTCCGTTCCCGCATCTGTAAAATGGGGATGAAGACTGTGAGGCCCACGTGGGACAACCTGATGACCTTGTATCTCCCCCAGGAGCTTCGAACAGTGCTTGGCACTTAGTGAGCGCTTAATAATTATCATTATTACTATTATTATTATTACAGTGCTTTGCACACAGCAAGCGCAGGGGCCGCCCAACTTCCCTCTGCCCGTAATCAGTGGCCTTTTCTTCGGCCGGTTGTCGGAGCGGCGGGCTGTGGCGCCACCTTCCGAGAAAATCTCCGAAAGAAACTTTCACAGCTCGTCTGTCGATGGGGAACGCCGATGTCTCGAAAAGAATATTCATCCGAAATTCCCATTTATCATATAGGATGTGCGGGGATGTCCCTCATCGATTATTGACTTGAACTTTATATCTGATAGTCGCCCCACTCCCAACCCCACAGCACTTAGGTACATATCTTTATATATTGTAAAGATGTTACATATTCGTATTAATGTCAGTCTGTCGTTATGGGCTGGGAACATGTCTGCTAATTCTGTTGTGTTACACTCTCCCAAGCGCTTGGTACAGTGCTGTGCACATAGTAAGGGCTCAATAGATATCATTGATTGATCATTGATTATAAAATGGAGGGTTTGATCAGTTCGCAGATCGGCGTGGGGATGGGAGCCTGGACTGGAGCGCAAGGAAACCCTGGTCCCTTCCCCACCAACGCCCGACAGTCTCCTACAGACCGGACCCCATCTCCAGGTCAGCTCACTCTTTAACCTCCGGTTCCACTGAGGAGCAGCTCAACCTAGTGGATAGGCCACGGGCCTGGGAGTCAGAAGGATCTGGGTTCTAACTCTGCCTTCACCACTTGTCTGCTGTGTGACCTTGGGCAAGTCACTTCACTTCTCTGGGTCTCAGCTCATCTGTAAAATGGGGATTAAGACTGAGCCCCACATGGGACATGGACTAGGTTCTTTCTGATTGCCCCAGTATTTATTCAGTAACTTGGCACATAGTAAGTGCTTAACAAATACCATTTTAAAAAAAGATCAGGAAACTTCACTATGTCTCTTCAGAGGGCCAGATGGGGCCCACCCCATTTCCTACAGCAGCATACAGAGGGCAAATACCTGGTCCATCTCTCCTTATCTCCCTCCACTCTGGAGAAGCGGGGCTATGGCAGGGGACCAGTGATGATGATCAGTAGCCATCCCACCCTTCTTCACTTCACTCTGGCTTTCCCCGTCTAGTATGATCCCCAGTTGAGCTGCCCCCTTCCCTCTGGATTCCAGCGTGGCCCCAATCGATCACCCTTGGCAATGGCAAAATGGGGAAAGATCCACCTTAAATTCAGGCCCTAGACCCTTATCCATGATTAAAATGATTTCAGCTCTCCCTACATCACCATCAGTTTTTCACCAGCACACGATGGCTTTGTCTCTTCAAGCTGCAGCACCTACAGGGAAATGGGCCTAATGTGTGCAAAGCTTTGGACCTAGGTTTGGGAAGCTGGAAGGGGAAAGAGGAGAAGAAGAAGGAGAGTGTAAGCTACTCAAGGGCAGAGACTTTCTTGTTTCTTTGCTTCTATTGTATATGTTCATACGTGGTCCTTTAACTTTACTAAGGTAAAATGATCTGCTTAATAAATACAGAAGAATGAATAAAAGGCATGGTTCCTGCCCTTGGGAGAGCATACACTTGTTTATGTATATGCATTTCTACCTCAGTACACACATACTGTAGAGAGAATTGTCTTTAAACCTCTAGGACTAACATACGTATTTATATGTATATACCCACCTTTTATACCCATCTTTGGCATTGTTTATCTATGAAGACTCAGTTGTACAATAAATTATTTATTTTGATTACCCTATATGTAATTTTGTATATTTTTATAACTGTCTCCACTAATAGAGTGTAAGCTCCTTCTGAATAGGAAATATGCCATAATAATTAAGGGTTTGAGCCCCATGTGGGACAGGTACAGTGTCCAACCTGATTAACTTGTATTTACCCCAGCATTTAGACCAGTGTTTGGCACATAGTAAGTGCTGAACAAGAACCATAATAATTATAATTATTTTATACATTCATCAATATGTACTGAGCATCACTTTTGTTCAGAGCACTGAACTCAGCACTTGGAAACATATACAACAGAAGAAAAACAGGTCCCTGCCCTCAAGGAGCTTACAATTTCCTTTTCCTGAGGTCCAGAGCTTTTACCAGTAGACCCCTCCCCCAGTGGGTGCTGATGATTGACTGGAAAAGGTGCCAGTGATCAAGGCTCCCCCACCCCTTCCAGGTTAAAGTAAACCTTTCAGTTACACCCAGATTATCACAGCCAAAGGAAAGCAAAGAGTTGAGTCATTATCATTAGCCTGACTTGTTCTTGAGTTATCTTGCTAATGGCTCCATTCCCCACTCCAGTGGTGAGGTCACACTACTTTTCTTACTATTCCCATCTGTAAGAGCTGTCTCCCAACAGCTGCTAATGAATGACCTCAGCCCCTCTTCAACAATCCACTTCCTGGTCTACCACCCCACAGCTGTGGAGAAACCCAGAAAAACAACTGTTGTGAAGCAGAGGGAAAAGGTAAGCCCCTACCGACTGCAGCATCCCGGTTATCACGCAAAGTATTACAAGTTTCAGTCGGGCTTAGCCGTGGTGGTTTGGGATCGAAAACCCTCCCGGGACAGGGGATTTGTGGTGCAGCATGGGCGTCAGTGTCTATCAGTCAGGAAACAAGCCCAAGAGCTATTTATTGCTCTGTGGGCACTAATGCCCAAAAGATCTCTTTACGTTAGGTCGGCTGAAGTGGGGCCCAGACCTCAGGAGTCTGGGCCTCCTGTGGGTGGTGGCAGATGGAGAGGTGAGGAATTTCATTCTGCTGCCAGGAAGTGGCCGCAGGCATGTGTTAAGCCCAGTCGGTCTCTGTGGCCATGCCCGGGGCCTTCCTTCCGGCCTTTCTCTGTTATCCTGCCCAGCCCACATGGATCCCCAACCCAGTCCTTCTTGGGAATTGGTTACTGTGCTGTAGTGCTCGGTTCTTCACAATAACCAATGCCATCCCCTTTTCCAGCCCTAGACAGTATTCCACAAGCCATCCGGTCAGTAAATGCTTTGCTATGACCTTCAAGGCAAGATTCCCAGAATGCAGAGAATGCAGCTCGGTGATCTGAAATCCAAATCCCTTCGTGGAGATCAACCTGAACCTTCCCCAGTCAGAAGAAGCACTGCTAAGCTATGGTTTTAATATGGCTGTTATGGCTATCAGGGGCAAGAGTCTCTTTCCTCTCTATGCTCCTCCCCAACCTTATTATAGCAAAGCTGGGGCCCTAGTCTGGATCCTGGGAGGAAGGGTTTGTGTGTGTGTGTGTGTTTGAAGGAACATGACTCCCATTTCTGATCTTGGGGTGAGGGGAGGTGACCCTAGGGTGATTATGTGTATGTCAGGGGAGGCTGTGTTTAAAGAATGATATTTCCAGAGCACACTGCATGTTATGTGGTGGTTTGCATGTGCCAAACCCCAGCTGCTCCATAGAATGATATCATCAGAATAGGGGAATAGATGAATGTCAAGGTGGCTCAGTGGAAAGACCACGGGCTTGGGAGTCAGAGTTTGCGGCTTGTAATCCCGGCTCTGCCACTTATCAGCTGTGTGACTTGGGCAAGCCACTGAACTTCTCTGTGCCTCAGTTACCTCATGTGGAAAAAGGGGATTAAGACTGTGAGCTCCACGTGGGACAACCTGATTACCTTGTATCTATCCAGCACTTAGTGCTTGGCACGCAGTAAGCACTTAACAAATAACAAAATTATTATCAAATTATTTTTATTAATGGTACTACCCGTTCAACTAAGGGGTGCGAGGAAGATTCATTTATATGACCTGTCAATCACTTAGGGAGAAGCCTGATCACCTGATGACATCAGCTGAAGCTCAGTTAATTTAAGAGAAGGGACCGACCACAGGGACGGATCAGAAGAAAGGGTTAAATAGAAAGGCAGGCAGGAAGTAAAGGTCGCTTCAATCAATCATATTTATTGAGTGCTTAGTACAGAGCACTGTACTAAGCACTTGGGAGAGTATAATGCAGCAGAGTTGGAAGACATGTTCCCTGCCCACAATCTTGGCTTTGCAATTGGAAGCACTAGGTTAAATCCCAGCTGTGTACAATTGGGGCAGGGACTGTGTGGGAGGTCTGACCACAAGGATCTGCTGAGGAGAATTTGGCAATACTTTTGGGGGGGAGATGGGGAACCCCAGATTAAGTTAATGGCCCGTCTGCAGAGTCTGTGGTTTTCATACAGGATTTTGATTTAATGATTCTGTTTGCCTAATTACCGTAGCTGCTTGGAACTTCTGTGCTTCATGGTAAGGGATATTTAAGATTATGTGTACACCTGTCAAATATATTTAGAGCTCTTTCTTCTGGGAAGAGGGGTGCCTGTGAATATTGTCAGTTGGAAAGACTCCTAATTTAGAGAGGCTTGTTACCATTTGGGGGTAAGGGAAAAACTAAAAGGAATTCCTTCTCCCTCAGTAGAAGCTAAGGGATGCAGGACCAGCTAGCCAAAATCCCAAAGTTTCTTGGATCTCTGTGGGGGGACTAAATCTAAAGAATCATGAGATAGTAGCAGCAATTACCTGGACATTCTCTGGGGTTCAGTAGCTGGCGTCATTTCTGAGGAGAAGGCAAAGCCGGGGAAATGCTAACTGCCCTCCTTTGATCTGTAATCATTTTGATCGCGGAAAGGGCTAGCAGGGCAAACAGTAACTTGTCTGACCCAAGGCAGGCAAAGTGATCTGGTGGGCTGGGAGTTAAATCCCCTTGCCTGTGTCCAGTTGGACCCTGTAGAGCAGGGAAGGAGCATCTTTGTCCCAGCTGAGCCCCTCTCTGGTGGCTTTTAAAATGCTGCCTGCATAGGGCCCTGGAGTCAGTCTGGCTGTGAGATGCTATATTTTGTCTGTGGAGCAGTTCCACCAAGACCACCTATGAGCAATACTTAGCTTCAAGGAACAGGAGAGAATCCCAGACAATGAACTCCAGACCTAATCAAGCCACAACCACTGAAGCAATGTTCATCACATTACAATAAAACTCCTTGATCTCTCAGCTGCTTTTGACACTGTGACCCATATCCTTCTCTTGGAAACATTCTCTAACCTTGTTTTTCTGACATAATTCACTTCTGGTTCTCCTCTTACCTCTCTAATTACCTCTCTAGCTTCTCTGACTTCTTCACTGGCTTTTCCTCTCCCACCCACCCCCTAAGTATGGAAGTCCTTTGTCTTATCAATTTACATTCATTCCCTTTGAGAATGTATCTGTTCCTAGGATTTCAATTACCTCGTATAGGCAGATGACTCCCAAATCTACTTCACTAGGTCTGATTTTTTTCTTTCTCTGTAATCCCACATTTTTTCCCGCCTCCAGGACATCGTTACATGGCTAGCCTGACCAGCATCTCTTGGTCAGTATGCACAAAACCAAACCCATCTTCTCTTCCAAATCTCTTCCACCTAACTTTCTGTCACCGACACAACCATTCTCTCAATCTCTTAACCTTGTAACCTTGGCACTAGCCTTGAATCCTCCCTCTTTTTCAAACCCCATATTTAGACTACCATCAAATGACCACCACACTGGTCCAGACACATAACACATTCCAGTGTGACCACTGCTTCAGCTTCTTAGCTGGTCTCCCTGCCTCCAAACTCTCCCCTCTCTAGCCAATACTTCACACTGCTGCCTGTGTCATTTTTTTTCTAAAATGTTGTTCTGCATATATCTCTCCACTCCTCAGAAATTTCCAATAGTTTCCCATTCTTCTCCACATCAAGCAGAAATTCCTGACGATTGATTTTTGTGGAATTCAATCAGCACTTTTTATCCTTCTTATCTACTCTATTCATTCCTCACAGTCCTTCCCGTCATGGATCCCTTACTCACACTCTCTATCCTATCAGGAACTCCCTCCCCCTTCACATACAACTCTCCCCATTTTATGAAGCCACCTCCTCCAGGAGGTCTTCCCAGATTAATTTCTAATCTCCTCACTTTAGATTTCCAAACTCCTACATCAGCAGTGACAAATCGCCTAAGCACTGAAGTACTAATCTACCCGTAACACTTCTGTACCTCTCTTACATGTCCCTACTCTAGTGAAAAAACAGCAAGGCCTAGTGGAAAGAGCATAACACAGGGAGTGGAGAACTGGATTCTAATCTTGACTCTGCCATTTACCTGCTGTGTGACTCTTGGAAAGTCATCTAACTTCTCTGTGTCTCAAATTGCCCCATTTGTAAAAATGGAGATTAAATACCTTTTCTTCCTTCCCCTTAGTCTAGGAGCCCCAAGTGGGACAGGGACTGGGCTTCATCTGGTTGTGTTGAATCTACTCAATGCTTGGCACATAGTGAGGACTTAAATATTATTATTATTACTCAATTTCTTCCTCCCCTCTACAATATATTTTAACATCTGTTTACCCAACTAGATCCCATGCTGCTTGAAGGCGAAGTTCATGTCCACTAATTCTAATATACTTTACCAAGCACCCAGTACTGTGTTTAGTACATAAAGGTGCTCAATAGTATCGAATGCTTGATGAATTTAATGTAGTCCTTAAATTCGGAGGACCTAACTCCTGAGTTTTGACAAATATGGTTGCTGATAGGGCTTTAGGGGGCAGCAAAGCCACTCGTCAGCCTCGAAAAATAGTTGTCCTTGTTCTCAAAGCTGACGCTATTAGCAGAGTAGCTCTCCCTCAATTTCGATCCTTTCGAAGTAAGGAGATCTCTGCAGTAGGTTGGAAACTCGAGGCTTCTCAATAAATTACAGACTTAATTAAATGTAAGTTCCTTCAGGGCAGGGATCGTTTCTACCAACTATATTGTATTTGTTTAGAACTTACTATGTGCCGGGCACTGTTCTAACGCTGGGGTAGACACAAGGTAGTCAGGGTGGACACAGTCCATATCCTAAATAGGGCTTCGATGAGGCAATTGAGGCCCAGAGACGTTAAGTGACTTACCCAAGGTCACGATGGAGACAAGTGAGGGTGTCAGAACTAGAACCCAGGTCCTTCTTACTCCCAGACCCGTATTCTGTCCACTGGGCCACAGTATTCTCCCTCAGTAACGGTTCGTACTGTGTTTTGAACACAGTAAGCGTCCCGATACCACTGATCACCGATCGATTGAGAACTTTCCTCCGAGCTTGGCTCTACTCCTTGAACACCATTGCACTTTGCCCTCCAGGTGGCGGTCTCCTCCCTACATTTCTCTGCCTGTCAAAGCAAAGTTAGACGACCGTGTTAAGAAGAATAGTTTTTTCAGGTTATTTTCCCTCACCAGTTTAATAGCCAGCAAAAAATAGAGTCACAGTTGGTCGACCTGGTCTCTCTGCTGAGCCTTGTGATGGAGAGTGGACCGTTGGTTAAAGCACGGGCCTGGGAATCAGAAGGACCTGGGCTCTAATCCCAGCTCTGCCCCTTTGTCTCCTGTGTGACCTTCGGCAAGTCACTTAACTTCTCTGCCTCAGTTCCCTCAGCTGTAAAATGGCGGATTAAGACTCTGAGCCCCATGCGGGACATGGACTGTATCCAACCTGACTGCCTTGTATCCTTGTATCTACCCCAGCGCTTAGAACAGCACGTGACAAAGAGTAAGCCCTTATTAAATACCATTTTTTTTTTAAAAAAAAGAAAGGCTGTGGGAGCATCTTTCTTCCATGCAAAACTCACTTTGGTCCCTGTCTAGTTAGCAGCCCTGAGCCCTCCCTGGCTGGATTGCCAACCCCTGAGGGCCCAGCTAGGTTGTGAGAACCCTCAGGTCTGACTTCCTCTAAGCCCCCTAACCCACAGAAACCTCTAGAGTCACACACCCCCATCCAATTGCAGTCAAAATGTTTGGTCCTATGCTTCTCTTGGTCTATAACATTTAATCAAAGGCTTTGACATTTAAAGGGTGAGGGCCTTAAATCATGCTGAGCGCCAGTCATTTTCCTGGGTCTTTTCTCTACAGCTCCTTACCCAACAGCACTGGGGTGGGGGTGGGGTTGGGGGCTCGTGGGCAGGAGAGTCCAAATGGCCAGCGCAACTTGAGAATCAAAATATTATCTTAGTTTTTGTATACTTTTTTTTCTAAAGCACTCTCACATTAGTTATCTCATTTTTTGCCCTCACAGCAATACTGTGATTTAGTTAAAGAGGTAGTAGAAGACCAAGAAAGAGGTACAGAGAGGTTAAGTGGCATGGCCAAACAATAGGCAGGCTGGCAGAGCTTGATCTCAAAACCAAGTAGTGTGGCCTCCAGACTGGGCCTTTCCACTATACTGCACTCCCTCCCCCAAGGGAAGGAACAGTCCTTAGCCGTATGGAGTTGCTTACAGCCATTTTCATGGGTCAGCCCTCAATGTGGTAACTGACATTTTGGTTGGGAAGAAAAGAAGCTGATTTGCCCAGAATCCCTGTTGCTACCAAGATTCAAACTCAGAGTTTATGGCTTGGTGCCCCGCCGTAGGCCAGACAAGGCCATGCTCAAGTGGGTGGAAGGGACTCTAACCGAATCACCTAAACTCCCCTCCCTGATTTCCACATGATTAACTGAGAGAGTCATTTCAGGACTGCTTCCTTTCAACGTGTGGGGGCTTCACTTTGAGAAGGAAGTTTGCAATCCGGTTCTTCACCTGAACAGGAGCTCTCAAGAAGTGAATCCCTGCCTGCACGGGAGGAGATGGAAATTTGGGCAAATGATTGACTGGAGAAGAGCTCCTGGCAATCAGTCCCACTCAAGCCCGCAACATCTCTGGCCGGTGACTGACAGCAACCTTCCTCAGGATCTACTCTTGTTTTTGCTGCATTTCCTTGGAGCCTCCCATTTGGAAAGACCTGGATCTGTTTAACAAAGTTTCAGCCTCAGCATTGAGATGCAGCTAAAGCCCATCAGCAGCCCCTTGGGTTGGGTCCCCATTTTATCACATTTTATTTTTTTATGGCATTTGTTAACGCTTGCTCCATGCCAGGCACTGTAGTAAGTGATGGGTGCAGGTTACTAATCATGTTGGGTGCAGTCCAAAATAATAATAATTGTGGCATCTGTTAAGTGTTTACTATGTGCCAAGCACTGTTCTAAGTGTTGGGGTTGATACGAGCCAATAGGATTAGACACAGTCCTCTCCCACATGGGACTCACAATCTTAATCCCCATTTTACAGATGAGGTAACCGAGGCCCAGAGAAGTTAAATGACTTGCCCAAGGCCACACAGCAGACAAGAGATGGAGTTGGGATTAGAATCCAGATCCAGATTCTGGCTTCCAGGCCTTGTGCTCTATCCACTAGGTCACGCTGCTTCACTTCTGGTTAGTAGGTGAAAGACCCTCCCCCTCCCAACCCCCTGCAAGGGCCATTCCTCTCAGGGAAGTGAAGAAATAAAACAATAAAAGGAGGAGGAGGGCAATTAATGCAAGTAATATTACTCTGAACTCTTCCTCTGGTGGCAGTGGATGGGGAGGAGGCACAGAAGAGAAAATGTAGGAGGGGTCAGAGCAGAATTCAGGGGGGAGAGTAGAGAGAGTAGAGGAGAAGAGGAGAGGAGGAGAGAGGGATCAAAGGGTCAAGGACAGGGGGGAGGCACTCAGCATGGAGGGAGATGGAGACAGGCATCGAGAGCGGAGCACTTACCTCTCCTCTCAGCTCCCTGCAACACGGCAGCTGGTCCAGGCCCACTTCTGAAGGCGGTGGAGCCGAGGTTGCAGCAGAAGGGGGTGGAGAGTGGCAGTGGCACAAGTTGGGCACCAGACCCTCCTGGGCAACCTGTGTCCCTGTCACATCACTGGTCGCTGGTGACAGAGCAGGAACCCAAGTGGCCATGCTTTCCTCTTTTATCCAGAGAGATAAAAGGCCCAAAGGATAAGGCCCAAATGTCCCTTTCAGTCCCACTTCCTCCTCTCCTGACCCTTTACCCTCAGAATCGCAGTAGGAAATCCTGAATAAATATTGGTGATAGGAGCACACAATTCCTCAGCTCACTCATATCCACTGGATCAATTTGACAAGCTGAGTAGGAGGGCAGACTCAGAAAAATATTTGCAGGCCTCAAGGTTTTTGACCCTGGTGACAAAGGAGAATCAAAGGGTAGTGAAATGCCAGCTGGTCTCAGGATGGCACAGTGCAGCAAGTTCTGCCCTCTAGGTGTTTCCTTCCCAAGGATGCTCTCCAGCTGCATGACAGGACAATTTCCTGCTATTCTAGGCCTGGGTGTGGTTGAATTCCAAGAGTGAGAAAACCTTCCAGTGAGGAACACAGAAAGATTCAGAGAATAGTCTCAGAAAGGTTTAGAAGAGGTTAGTAGAACACATGAGTCACTGAGTCAGACAGAAAGGCAGCAGTATGGTCTAGTGAGAAGAGCACAAAGCTGGTAGTCCGATGTCCTGGGTCCTCACCCTGGCTCTGCCACTTGCCTGTCAAGGAACCTAGGGCAATCAATCAATCAACCAACCATCCATATTTGAGTGATTATTTTGTGCAGAAAAGACATTTCATTTCCCTGTACCTCATTTCCCTTATCTGTAAATTTGAAATGAAATACCTGTTTCTCCCTCTCCTTCAGACTGTGAGCCCCATGTTGGGCTGGGGCTATACCTGATTTGATTTTCTTGTCTCTACCACAGTGCTTGGCACATGGTAAGTATTTAACAAAATACTACTACTATTATTATTATCATCATTATTATTCCCACTATGTGGAAAGCTCTGCCCTGGATGCTGGGAGTGCTTCAGACAGAGCAAGAGACTTTCCCCGTCCCCTTGCTCTAGATTGTTAACTCATTCTGGGCAGGGGACATGTCTGCAAACTCTGTTGTATCATCCTCTCCCAAGCCCTTTTTACAGTGTTCTGCACAGTAAGTGCTCAATAAATACCTTAGTCAATGATGGTGATGATGAGGTTCAGGCAGCGCACAGTCAAATGGGGGAAACAGAACAAAGGTCAGTAGTATTTAACAAGTGCTTTCTCTGTGCAGAGAACTGTATTAACTGCTTGGGAATTATATAATGTAACAGAGTTGATAGATGTTTCCTACCCACGAGGGGCTAACAGACTCTAACCAAGGGGAGGAGGACTTTAACATACATAAACAAATTATTGAATATGTACATAAGAGCTGTGAGGATGACGGTGGGGTGACAATCGTGTTTTAAAGGGCACAGATTCAATTGCACAGGCAACTCTGAAGGAAAAGGGAGTAGAAGAAAAGAGGGCTTAGCCGGGGAAGGTCTATGGGAGTAGATGTGATTTTAATAAGTCTTTGACAGTGAAGAGAGTGGTGGTCTGTCGTATGTGGGAGGGTGGTCTGTCGTATGTGTGTGGGGGGCAGAGTTCCAGGTCAGAGGAAGGACGTGGGCGTGAAGTCCACAGGAAGATAGACGAGATTGAAGTACAGTGAGTAGGTTGGCATCAGAGGAGTAAAGTGTGCCTGCTGGGTTGTAGTAGGAAATCAGCAAGGTGAGGTAGGAGGGGGCGAGCTGATTAAGTGCTCTAAAGCCAGTGTTGGTAAAGACTTTATGTTGGATGCAAGCAGGCCTGACAGAGGCACAAGGCATGCTATATGTCAAGCACTGAACTAAATGCTGGGGTTGATACAAGATAATCAGGTTACACATGGGCTCACGGTCTCAGTATGAGGGAGAACAGGTATTGAATTTCCATTATACAGATTAAGGAACTGAGGCTCAGAGAATTATAGTAAAGTGCCCAAGGTCACAGAACAGGTAAGTGGCAGGTCCTCTGACTCCCAGGTTCCTGTTCTTTCCACTAGGCCATGCACTGCTTCAATAGTGTGAGAGACAAGATCACTGCCCTCAAGGAGCTTATGGTCTAGTTAGGGGGAGAGGCTGCCCCTGCTCGGGCTGGGTGAACCAGGAGGAAAGGGGTCATAGTGCCTGACCTATCAAAGCTACCCAGAATGAAGTGGCTCCGTGAGGTAGGTGCTGGGGCCTCAACCCTACTTCACCTCATGAGACCATCATTAAATCAGTCAATCAGTGATATTTATTTTGTCACCAGCACAGCGGCTTCAAAGCAGGAGTCCCGGTCCAAGACACTATTTCAGTGTACCAAGCCCTGATGGACAACCCTGTGAGCTTGTTGCAGGCATGAACAGGAAAGAGAATGACTGAAACACTCTCTGTACATCAGAAACTATCATCTTACTGTGGAGAATATTGGAGGGCAGTGACGATGACGAGAAAGGGGAATGGGGTCTTCATGGACCATCTGGCTGCCAGAGTCAGTCAGTCAGTTGTATTTACTGAGTGCTAATATGTGCAGAGCACTGTACTAGGTGTTTGGGAGAGTATATTATAAACAATAAACAGAGAAAGGAGGCTTCTACACAAGTCCTGAGCAGCAGCAGTGCCAGGCTGGTGCTCCTTTGCAGATGGCATTGAGGATACTTCAGCTGATGGAGATCACAGACTCTGGCCAGGACCACGTTAGACTCCAGTAGCTAGATTTTCATTCAACTCAAAGAGTAGTGGAGGGGCCTAAGGAAGTTCATCGCTGCTCAGTGGTGGAAATTCCACCACTTCTTGACGTTTATGACTTGCAAGGCCAACACTGCGAGACCCATAAAATGCTAATGTAGGCCTTCCAGGCTGTGAGGGAGAGTACAATTAGAAACACAAAAGAGGTAGGACTTGGGTTTTCGGTTTCCTCCAGAGTCCCTGTCCCTCTGTCCTGAGAGTAACACTCCCCCAGCCCGGCCTTCCACCCTTATAACCCCACTGGTCTAGCAGGGGGAGGCACCCCTCAGACCCATTAATTCAGCAAAGACTCTTCCGCACATCGGAACTGAGCCAAAACCACTGGAAAGGAATTGGGCCTGACTGGAAGTTATGTGCCAGTGGCTGTGGAATTCCTTTCTTGAGGTCTGGAGTGACAGAAGCTCCAGCTGCCTGCAGAAGAGCCTCAGCTCCTTCCTCTCAGGGCAAGGCATCTTTGGATTCTGACCTTCCTGGCTCATAAGCTTAAGCAGGTTGGCACATATTTATCACTGAGGCAGGACCAGGTCTAGGAGTTCTGAGTCTACTTAACTCCCTTTCCTGTGGCCATATCCCAACGGCTTGCTTATGGCTATGATTTTTGGTAGATCCAAAGGCAAAGGGTGGTTCCTATATGATATCAAGATATAGAAGGTATATATGGTAATTTCAGGGCCCACTCTTGAAGATCGTGAGGTCAGACCCTGCCATTGACCCCATATTCATCTTTTAGAGCAATTCCACCTATCAGTAGTATTTATTTGAACAATTTTGAGTGCTTAGACACTGTACTAAACACTGGGGAGAGTGCAACCGTAGCAAGATACTGAAGCCTACTTACGCTCAATGCTTATTATTAAGTAGCAAGACAGCATCACAAAAAAACAAGGCCCTGGAATGCAATCAGATCACCAGCACTGAAGCAACGCTTGTCACGAAAGGAACATTGATGAGAGCAGGATATCCAAACAGCTGCTCTATGACCGGAGGAAATGGAGAAACTGCAGAAAGAAGAAACACTTTAAATGCCCATTGAAGCCACACCTCTGACGTTAGGGTGAACGGACAGTAGCAAGAGCAGATCTTTCAGGCTGGTGGGCAGCGGTCAGAGCTGAGGCAGTCGACTTGGGGCAGAGGTTTTGAGGAGATCGTGACATCTGAGAGGGAGAAGCCTCAAGCCCTGTGGGTCACAAGTGTAACAGTACAGCAAGGGGAAAACTCTAGAGCACAAGATGTGGAAGAGATTGTCAGTCACACATTAATCTTACCAACCACATCTGCAATCACCAGTCAGATCTCACCATTAGTAGCGTCACAGAGGACAAAATGGATCCGCATATTTAGTGTGCAATCAGGAAAACCAGCTTGCACTGGTTAGAATGAGAGAAAGCGTGATCTGGTGAATCTGAATTCTCTCCCATGCCCATGGTCCTATTCTGGGCATCTTGGGTAGGATGGTGATGCCTCAATTTCCCCACTTGAAAAAGGGAGCACCAGTGAAATATTGCCATAAATCACCAAGGAGCTCAGAACACCCTGGCACTGTCCAGTGGTGCTTTAGGGGGTTAGCAAATCTGGTTTGGGCTCAAAATGCTTTCTGCCAGGGACTCGGATGTCAGGCATAGAACCACCTACATATTGACCGGCAACACTGGGGTTAAGTATACTTTGTTTCCCTTGAAAATTAGGTTTTCTTCAAGGGAGAAACTCAACCACAACTCTAATCATGAGAAAGTTTGGATTGCTTCGTGTTTGCAGTCCTTATCAAGTAAATGATATTCAGAGATTAAATTATGTAAATAAGTATTTACATGCTAAACTGTAATCGTTCTCACACAGCTGTTCGTAATTGGTAACGAGGCACACTTTGTAATTGTCTGAATACAACTCACCCGCTTTACATATTAATACTTGAGCCTCCAAACTGCTCCGAATGGGGTGTTTCGGTTTCCAATCATTCGCCAGACATCCTTTGAATGATAAGAAAAGTGACTTTTCACTTGTCTTTAGGCAAGGGAACCTCAATTCCTTACACCCTCTCCTGACTTTACCAAACCAATATTTTGGAGGAAGGGGAGAGAAAGAAAGGTGAAGATGGAAGAAGGAAGGGGGAAAGAGAAAGGAGGAGGAAGAAGGGTGAAGATGGAAGGAGGAAAGGGGAAAGAGAAAGAAGCGAGGAGGAAAGGTTAAGACCTGTGGAGAAGAAGGATGGGGAATCAGGGAAGTGAAGGGAGAGAGGGGAAAGAGGAAAGGGGGATGACAAGGAGGGGGAAGGAGGAAGAAAGAGGAGTAAGGAGGAAGAGGGAGAAAGGAAAAGAGGAGGTGGGGAGGAGAAAAACGGAGTGGAGGGTGAAGGAAGTGGGATATGAACGTTTCGCAGTTACAGAGGGTAATAATATTTAATAATTGTGGTATTTGTTAAGGACTTAGCTGGGTGCCCGGTACTGTCCTGTGCGCTGGGGTGAATACACCCTTATCGGGTTGGACACAGTCCCTGTCCCACGTGGGGCTCACAGTCTCAATTCCCATTTTACAAATGAGGTAACTGAGGCCTAGAAAAGTGAAGTGACTTCACCAAAGTACCACAGTAGACAAGTGGCGGATCCGGGATTAGAACCCATGACCTTCTGACTCCCAGGTACTTCAACCCACCCCCACCCCCGGAATGCCGAGTAGCTGCTCTGTCCCATACCATTCGTCCCCATGGGTCTGGGAAAGAGGGAGTCAGGGGAGGCGGGGGGCGCAGGAGTCTGCCGGAATCGCTCCCGCAACGTTTGGAGTCAAGGAGACGGGGATTGATGTGGCCAGTCGGAGCTGGTTGTCGAGGAGGGGGACAGGGCTGGGAGGAGCAGCCCGCCCGCCCCCTCCCTCCGACGACCCCAACCTGCCCAAGGGACCCTCCAGGAAATATGTCCGCGAGCTGGATGGGGGTGGTCAAAGAACCCCAGCACCCGGGAGAGCTCACAAAAGAGAAACCGCCAAATCGGAAATCAAGAAGCAGCATGGCTTAGTGGAAAGAATACGGGGCTGGAGAGCTGGGTTCTAACCCCGGCTCTGGCACTTGCCTGCTGGGTGAACTTGGGCAAGTCACTTTAGTTCTCTGTGCCTCAGTTTCCTCATCTGTTAACTATGGATTAAATACCTGGACTCCCTCCCCCTTAGACTGTGAGCACCAGGTGGGTCAGGGTCTGTGTCTGATCTCTTTGAACTGATTCTACCACAGCGCTTAGCACAGGGCTATGCAAATAATAAACCGTAATAACCTCGTGCCGTAGTTAAATCAGTTCCGCAGCCCATTTCCCAATTTGTGCTCCCGTGCTGTATCTTCGGGTCGTTAATGCAGCATGGCGTAGTGGCTAGAGCACGGGCCTGGGATTCAGAGGTCATGGATTCTAATCCCGGCTCCGCCACTTGTCTGCTGTATGACCTTGGGTAAATCACTTCACTTCTCTGTGCCTCAATTCCCTCCTCTGTAAAATGGAGAGATTGAGTGCTCTCTCACTCAAGTCCGTCCCGTAGGACAGGGACTGTGTCCAAACCCAATTATCTTGTACCTACAGTGCCTGGCACATAGTAAGCGCTTAACAAATACTCTTATCATTATTATTACTATTAATATCGGGTTTTTCCCCCAGGTTTATTGTTAAGATCTCAGCCTCCCTCTCCCCAACCCCCACCTCTCCCTCCTGTCCAGCTGCAGCCCTTTCCCCGTTCTGGACCGGCCCAACTCCAGCTCCAGGGGCGGAATCCGTGCTCCTCCAGACCTGGAGAGCATCACTTGGGTGGTCCCTGCCTCGGCCATTGTGCGCGTGCGGCCTCTGCCCTGGGACATCGGAAAGCCGCGACCTCCCCTCCCCCTCATCCCCTCCTCTTGCTTTCAGCCTCAACTTCAGACCCCTTCCTTCTTCGGCATCCTTCGGGTCTCCCTCTCCTCCCCACATCCCCTTCCACCGGCCTCCCTCCGGTCCCCACCCCGCTACCCTGATAATAATAATAATAATATTCGGGCATTTTTAAGCCCTTATTATATGCCAGTTACTGAACTAAGCGCTGGGGTGGTTACAAGCAAATCGGGTTGGATCCCATGGAGTTCACAAACTCCATCCCCATGTTACAGATGAAGGAACTGAGGCCCAGAGAAGTGAAGTTACTTGTCCAAGGTCACACAGCAGACAAGTGGAATAGCCGGGATTAGAACTCATGACCCGCTGACAAATACCGCATCCCCCTCTTGTCCCTCATAATGAAGCAGAAAATAGCATCACTCGGTCTGAGTTTAGAACGGAGCCAATGACTAGCCAGAGCACAGGGGATCTGTCCTCTCACACTCTGTCCGATCGATTATCTTGTATCTGCCCCCAGCGTTGAGCAGAGTGCTTGGCTCACAGGAAGCGCCCAGTGCATGTTTATTATTGTGGTCTTCGTGGAAGCAGCGAAATGCCCAGGGGAGGGTTTGTCCCGTTGGGGAATTACGGCCGTTAGTTTTAGAACGACCGTGGTTGTCTCCAATATACAGGTGGGCGACCACACCCCAGCACCGCTCTGCTTAAGTGTCACCATTCAATCAGTGACATTTATTTATAACTTACTCTGGGTAGAGCACTGTACTAAACGCTTGGGAGAGTGCAATAATGCAAGAAGACTAAGACTATAAATGTCACTTACTAACAAATGTGAAGTTTACTAAGCTTTTATGGTGTTCCAAACAATGAACTAAGCGTTGGGGTGTAGATACAGTATCACCAAGTCGGACGTGCGGTCTAACTGGAGGGAAAACGGGTCTTTCATTCCCATTTTACAGATGACGAAACCGAGGCACAGAAAAGTGAAGTTACTTGCCCCAGGTCACACAGCAGACCTGAGGGAGATTCGGGATTAGAACCTAGGTCCACTGACTCCCGAGCCCGTGGTCTCTCCACTAGGCCACACTGTCAAACTCCTGGGAGTGGGAGCGGGAAGGGGACAATTCGAGATAAGCTTGAAAGCCGGGACTGTTCTGCCGCTTGTCTCGTCTGGTGTGAAGGAAAGGGCAGCGGAAAAGTGTGCAATCCAAAACGATTTCAACTAAGTGCCGGAAAGGTCCCCAGTCCACTTCAGGACCCAAATAGAGTTATAAAAGTTCAGCATAAGGACAGTGGAAAAGGTGAAGAGTGGGGCGCTCAATGAGTACTATCGCCTCTGTTGTGTTGTACTGGGAACACAGTAAGCGCTCAATAAACATTACTGATTCATTGATAGATCAACTGATTGAAAAAGGGACGACAGAATGACTCCGTACTTAAAACGGGTTCGATCTACAGGAATGAAGGTATGCTGTTTTTCAGTGGTTTTTGTTAAGCACTTACTATGTACCAAGCACTGTACTGGGGGCTGGGGTCGACGCAAGATGTCCCACGTGAAATCCCATTTTACAGATGAGTTAGATGAGGCCCAGAGAAGTGAAGTGACTTGCTCAAGGTCATACAGCAAACTAATAGTGGAACCGGGATTGGAACGCAGAGCCTTCCGTGCTACCCACTAGGCCACCCTGGCCCGTTGTTGGGCAGGGATTCTCTCTATTTGTTGCGGAATTGTACTTTCCAAGCGCTTGGTACGGTGCTCTGCATACAGTAAAAGCTCAAGAAATACGATTGAATGAATGAATGAACCCTGCTTCTCTTTCTTTCCTAAACCCTAGCTTTCGGAGACAGCTTCCTCCACACCCGAGTCTGTAGGTCCTGCCTCCCTCCCCGGATTTTAGCATCGTGTTTGGGAACTCCAATCCGGCGGGAAATCCCGGGTTAGTCCGGTTTAAAATGCAACGCAGCACCCTCGGGACAATGAATCTCTCTGGAACTTGCTTACGTCCTTCTGGCCTCCTACCTTGAGCTGAACCCTGAAGCGCTTTACTGCTCGGCTTGGCCCCTCCCGCCTGTCTGGGCCAGGGAGGGAAGGGTGGTCGCCCTTGTCACGTCCCGGCCCAAACCCGGAGGCCCAAATTCACCGATGCGGGGATTCCCCCCACCCCCTCAACTCTCCTCTTCATCCGACTAGTCCAGCGCTTAGAACAGTGGTCGGCACATAGTAAGCGTTTAACAAATGCCATCATTATCATTATGATGATGATGAAGCCTCCTTCCCCAAGATGCTATTACATGTTTCCTCCACGATCGTTGCCAGCAGCGGCGGCAGCAGCATTTCTTAAATTCATTCATTCGGGAGTATTTATTGAGCGCTTACTAGGTGCAGAGCACTGTACTAAGCGCTTGGAATATACAATTCGGCGACAGATAGAGACAATCCCTGCCCAGTGAAGGGCTCACAGCTTAAATCCCAGCTTGACCACATGCCTCCTGTGGGTCCCTAGGCAACTCCCGTAAGTGAGGCACAGATAAGTTTTCTCGTCTGTAAAATGATTTTTTCAGGAGAAAAAGGAGAAATACCTGTTCTCCTTTCCCCTTAGACTGTGAGCCCCAGCGGGGATAGGAACTATATTTGATCTGATTGTATTATACCTGTCACATACTAAACGCTCGTTATGATATCAATCAATGGTATCTATTGAGCCCTTACTGTGTGCTAAGCACTGTACTAAGCGCTTGGGAGTGTAAAATACAACCGAAATGGTAGACATGTTCCCTGCCCACAGATTCCTGTGGGCAGGGAGCTTAGTCCAGAGAGAGCATTATTATTATTACTGTTATCCAGAAGCAGCATGGCTTAATGGAAAAAGCAAGGGTTTGGGAGTCAGAGGATGTGGGTTCTAATCCTGTGTGACCTTGGGCAAGCCGCCCAACTTCTCTGTGCCTCAGTTACCTGATTTGTAAAATGGGTATTAAGACTGTGAGCCCCACGTGGGACAATCTCATTACCTTGTATATACTCCAGCTCTTAGAGCAATGCTTTGGCGTACGGGAAGCGCTTAACAAATACCATTATTATTATTATTATTATGGTATTTGTTAAACGTTTAAATTATTGCTCTGACTCCTGTCCTACACTGAACCCTTCTTGGGTGCAGACAACTGTCCTGAGCACTAACTGTGTGCAGAACTCTGTGCCTGGTACCTATATTAACAGAGTGCTGTACTGAACACTTTGGGACAAGAAACAGAAGCAAAAGACCCAGTCCCTCCCTTTAAAAGCTCTACAATCTAGTAAGACAAACTTTCCCAAATTACAATGGATAAGAGAGGAAGGTCGTAGATAGAAATCCTATGTTATGCTAGATAGAAATGCTAAGGAAGCAATTCGCAGACAAATAAATAGATCGCAAGCTTTCTGACAGCAAGAATCTTGTCTATTTACTCTAGTACTATCCCAAACACTTAGTAAACTTCTATGTACTAAGTGCCTAAGCAATCAATGGCATTTACTGAATTCTTATTAGACGCCAACGAGATTGCTGAATTTTAACCTGTCACTTACCTTTATCTCCCGTCGCTTTCCCGTTGCTTGGCCATCCCTCACCCTAAGGCAGACGATTGGCAGGGGTGCAGAAGCAAAGTGGCCTAGTGGGCAGAGCACGGTCCTGGGAGTCAGAAGGACGTGGGTTCTAATCCTGTCTCTGCAATTTGCTGTGTGACCTTGGGCAAGTCATTTCACTTTTCTGGGCCTCAGTTCCCTCATCTGTAAAATGGGAATTAAGTCTATGAGCCCCATAGGGCACAGGGACCGAGTCCAACCTGATTGCCTTGTACCTACCCCAGAGTTTACTACAGTGCCTGGCACATAGTAAGCATTTAACAAATACCATTATTATTACTATTATTATTATTATGTGGGGACAACGGATAGGGGAAAGCCTAAGCCAAGGCTAGAAAGTAACTTTTGCCGGATCGGCATCTCCCACTGCTTCCTTAGGACGGCCAACTGCCTGATGTGCCGAGGGCTTCAATGGAAATCCGATAAAGAGATCGGTTAATACTGCCTGCCCGCGAGGCCGGTTCCAGATCCCCATTAAATCTAAATTTCCAGAGGCATATTCTTTGCACACGCATGCACGTACGCCACCACAGACACGCTCCATCCATCTACACGCATAGATAAATTCCCTAGAAATTCCCTCAAAAAGCAGTGTGGGCTAGTGGATAGAGCACGGGCGTGGAAGTCAGAGGATGTGGATTCTAATCCCGACTAATCTAATCTAAACCTGTCTGCTGTGTGACCTGGGCAAGCCACTTAATTTCTCTGTGCCTCAGTTATCTCGTTTATAAAATGGGGATTAAGACTGTGAAACCCAAGTGGGACAACCTGATTACCTTGTATCTACCCCAGCGCTTAGAACAGCGCTTGGCAAATAGTAAGCGCTTAACAAATACCATAACTATTGTTATAGAAATAGGTATTCAGAGCCAAAACCATCTTCGAAGTCTGGCCGTCCACGGGAGGACAGAAAGAATTCCCAGACCTGCAAGGGAGAGGGATGTGGATGCAGACACGGAGACATCCCATTAGATCGCAAACTCACTGAGGGCAGGGAACGTGAGTCTTACTTTCATTATATTTTTCCAAGAATACACTCAGTGGGTGCTCAGTTACGACCAGTGATTGATTGATTGATTGATTGATTGAGCCCTCTACAACTCAGGAACCCGTTTTCGGGAGCAGAAGGGATGGGTTGCTCAAGATTCGGCTTGGTTCCCTGTCTAAAGGCAGCTTGAAGTCAGTTCCCTAGGACGCAGAGGGATTTTCGCGCTTCCGAGTTTGGTTTTGACTTTCATCAGAGCCCGGCGGAGAAACACGCCAGGACCCTGGGAGCCTCGAATGGGATGGAGGAATTTCCCGGGTTCCTCCACTGAGGGACCAGAGCTGGATGTGGAAGTCCGCCTCGGGACAACCTTGTGTGCCTTAATGCACTCTGAAAGGGTCACTGGAGAGGAAGAAGCCAGAAGGGTTGCTCAGGACTGAATTGCACTTTCCAAGCGTTTAGTACAGTGCTCTGCACACAGTAAGCGCTCAATAAATACGATTGAATGAATGAATCCCCGGGAGGGAAGCCAAGAAGGACTCTCCAGGAGGGATACTCAGGAGAGATTTTCAAGGAGGGATGTTTGGGAGGGATCCCCAGGAGGTCTCTACGGGAGGGGATATTCAGGAGGGATCCTTAGGAGAGATACTCAGGAGGGCTCCCTGGAAGGAATCCTAGGGATGGGGAATAGGGGACACAGCCATACAGGTAAATGATTCGACAAAGAGGAATCTAGTCTGACCCGTCAGAGTGGAGATAACTTAACGAAGCTCTAACTCCAAGAAAACTATACCTCAAACGAGAGAAACCTTACTGAGAGAACTTATCTGAACATGACCAGTTGGTTAAGGAAGAAAACTCAAATATTTCCAAGGGACTATCTCTTTGTCGGTGTCCGGGTTGCATTGGTGTAAACAGGCCCCTTCCGAAGTGCAGGGAGAAAGCGGGAACTGCCCGTGAGGTCCTTCTTTCGGGGGGGCCGTGGCAATCGACTCCCCTGCCTTCCTGACTCCTGAGCCAGGCCGGGCCAAACCCATTTACCGTTATTGTTAGTGTCAGTGTTAGTGTTTGCGTTGGCGTTAGTGTTATTGTTACTGCTACTGTCACTGTTGTCATTATTATATTTTTTGAAGCGCTTACTATATGTCAAGCACTGTACTAAGCGCTGGGGGAGATACAAATTAATCAAGTTGACCTCGATCTCTGTACCATATGGGGCTCGCAGCCTAAGTAATTAGTCTGGCTTCTTATATATTTATTTATGTATCCGTCTATCCTTCTATCATTTATCTAGTTACCTCTCTGATTATTTATCTTCTGTCGACTGTAAGCTCCTTGTGGACAGAAAACACGTTTACCGATTCCGTTGTATTGTACTTCTCCAAGCGCTTATTATAATACTCTCTTCACGGTAAATCCTCAAAATTTTTTATGATATTTATAAAGTGCTTACTAAGTGCCAAGCACTGTACTAAGCGCTGTGGTAGATACAAGCTAACAGGGTTGGACACAGTCCATTTCCCACATGGAGCTCACAGTCTTACTCTCCATGTTACAGACGAGGTAACTGAGGCACAGGGAAAGTAAATGACTTGTTCAAGGTCACACAGCGGACAGGTAGTGAAATCGAGATTAGAACCCAGGTCCTTCCGACTCCAAGGCTGGTGCTCTATCCGCTAGGCCACGCTGCTTCTCCAATACCATACCGGTGTATTCAATAAATACTACTCATTCAGGGGGTTCAGCTCGCTGACTACTCTCTAGCTATGAGCTTGGTGGGATTTGCCCTGGATCCAGAGCAGAGATATAAATCAAAATCCCAAGGAGGAATCCTTAGGGAATTCTTGGAGACTGAAGGAGGGCAAGAATTGAACTCAGCGCTGCCTGGAGGCAGAGACGCAGAGCGGGAAATGAGGGGATGGGCACCTGGATGGGAAGTGGGGGCCCGGAGAGGGGCTTGATCCCGGAGAGCCGAGTCTTCTCCCAAAGAGAAAACCATCACCCGCCTGCTACTCTCCGCGTCCGGGAAGATTTGTGCACGGTGGGAGCCAACCCTAAGAGAAAGAGCAAACATTTGAGGCTGAAGAGCTCTTAAGTGCTGAAGAGCGTCATTTACTGGTGTCCACTCCCCAGCGTGGCTTAGGGTGTTAAATAGATTAAAAGGCTGAGAGGTCAGCCCGCCGTAGCGGCCCTGGCCTCCTTCCCCTTCCCCTCCACGGGATGACTTGTCGGAGGGCCCAGTACCGGCCGGGAGAGGAAAAACCGGGGGGTGAGGAGTGGGGGAACCCCACAGGGAAGCGTCTGCACCGGAGAGGGGGGAAGAAGGAGAAATAGGTCTTCCACTGTGGCCGGGGATTCAGGCCTTGCCATATCCATATTGTCACCCCGGGAACCGTTAGCAGTGTGTCCCTCCTCCTTAGAATGCGAGGCCCAAGTGGGATTAGAAACTATGTCTAATCTGTGGATAACGCTTAGCGCAGTGCTGGTAAATGCTTAACCAATATCACACTGCATTCGCATTCCCAAATGTTTCCAAATGTTCTGGGGCTGGCGGGGCGGGAGGGCCGTCGGACTGTGGGTACCCTGACTCCAGAACTTCTTTCCCTCTCTCCCACCGGCTATCCACCCATCCGATCGGCCGGCCGCGGGGCGACGAGCGAGCAAAAAGCCCAAACTGATAATACGTCTGGCCGAGGTCGGAGCGCAGCGGAGTCGATCGCGGTCCGAAGCCCATTGAGCCATTGAAAAAACCATGACAACACGGGACAGGCCCCGATGTATCCCGCCCGGGAAAGCGCATTGTGAAGAGGTGTCAATCACGCATTATTCCCAGTCTGAACAAATGCAAAATCTTCCCTGGAACAAATACTTCCAGCGGGTCCTGGGCGGCGGCTCAGCTCCCCTTTGTGCGCGCCGAGCGGTTGGCCTGGATCCTCCCGCCCGACCACCCAGCGAGTTTACGGAGCCGAGCCGAGTCGAGCCGGTGGGACCGGGCAGACCCCCTTGGGCCGGCCCGCGTCGGACACCGCCTCTATCCCCCGGCAGGCTCGGGAGTCCAGAGGGCGAGAGGGGAGGCGGAGACGGTCCGGGGGACAGTAAGCGGGGCAGCCTGGGGAGTGGGGCCAATACGCGAGGCAGTCCGGGGAGTGGGGCCAATACGCGGGGCAGTCCGGGGAGAGGGGTCAATATGACCTCATGGCACGAGTACGGTCTTGAGAGTCAGAGGACGTGAGTTCTAATCCCGGCTCCACCACTTGTCTGCTGCTGTGATCTTGGAGAAGTCACTTCACTTCTCCGGGCCTCAGTTACCTCATCTGGAAAATGGGGATTAAGGCGGTGAGTCCCATGTGGGACAACCTGATTACCTTGAATCTACCCCCGCGCTTAGAACAGTGCCTGGCAGGTAGCAAGCGCTTAACAAATGCCGTAATAATAATAATATTACGCGGGTCAGTCCGGGGAGTAGGAGCAATATGAGGAGTGGGACACAGTGCATAGGGCAATCCAGAGGAAGGGGGACAGTAGACAGGGCAGTCCAGAGGGCGGATTACAGTACACGGGGCAGTCTGGGGGGCAGGGGCAGTATATAGGGAAGTTTGGGGGGCCTGGGGAGAAAATGGGACAGTCCTGGGGCAGAGTACAGATCAGGGAGAGGAGGAGGCCCCCATAGTCGCCACCGAAAGTCTCCGTCTCAGACGGGCCGATTCCTAGCCAGAGGCAGGAGGGAGCTACCAAAAAGCTCCTTCGGCCTGCCTCATCCTTCTCCCCCGTCCCGTCAGAGAGAAAACTGATTTGGAAGCTCCCGGCTTCCCCCATCCCGACCCATCCCGTCCCACCCTGCCACATCCCACGGCACCTCATCCCCACCCAACTAGAGCCAGAGAATTGGAATATGTCCATTCCCAATCTAGGGCGTCTCCCGGGATTGCCTTGAATAAAGTCGTCGGGGACAAGGCAGAGCTGGAAATAGGAAAATCAAACGAATCGAAATGGAGCAGTCGTTCCTAGCACGCCTACCCCGGTTTAGCACTTAGGTATGTCCTTATATTCAATCAATCAATCCATCAATCGTACTTACTGAGTGTTTACTCTGTACAGAGCACCGTACTAAGCATTTAGGAGAGTACAATATAACTGAATTGGTAGACATGATCCCTGCCCACAAGGAGTTTACGGTCTAGAGGGGGAGATAGACATTAAAATAAAGTACGGATATGTACATTAAATTCGTGAGTCTCAGAGTGATGTAAATAAAGGGTACAGATTCAAGTGCAAGGGCGACGCAGAAGAGAGACTAGGGGGAGTGAGGATTAATGGGGGAAGACCCCTTGGGGGAGATGAGATTTTAAGAGGCTTTGAAAATGGGGAGAGTGGTGATGTGTCGGATATGAAGGGTGAAGGGGTCCCAGCCAGAGGCAGGACATGGACGAGGGGTCGACGGCGACCTGAGTGAGTAGGTTGGCATTAGAGGAGCGAAGTGAGCGTGCTGGGTTGCAGTAGGAAATCAGTGAACTAAGTTAGGAGAGGGCAAGGCGATTGAGTGCTCAGTGACAGTCAATTATTCTGATTTTGGGGGAGTTATTTCATTCGGGCATATTCATTCAATCGTATTTTTTGAGCGTTTACTATGTGCAGAACACTGTACTTAGCGCCTGGGAGAGTACAATAAGGACACACTCCCCAGTAACCTCTCTACTCTCTGCCTGAGCCTGCAGTTTCCACCATTTGTAAATAATTCGGTATTGTCCGTCTCCTCCTTAGACTGTAAACTCCCCGAGGGCAGGAAATGTTCATCGCACTTCGGTTATCTCTCCCAAGCTCTGGAAATCCACTGTACTCTATTTCCTTCTCTACTGCGTCACTCGTGCACTTGAAAATTTATACCTATCTCCATCTCCCACCCCTAAAGCATTTATGTACCTATCTTTAAACTCTACTGCTTCCCATACCTGTAATTTATTTTAGTGTCTGTCTGCCCCGTTAGATGGTAAACTCTTTCTTCTACTGTATTCTCCAAAGCAATGAGTACAGTGTTCTGTAGAGAATAAGTGCTCAATAAATACTTTGATTATTGATTACCACACCTAATTAATCGCACTGATTGACTAGAACGCGAGTCCTCTATTCTCCCTCGGAGAGGAATCTTGAATTCTCCCTGCACTTGGATTAACACTCTTTATTCACCCCTCCCTCACCCCCGCAGCACTTATGTCCATGTCAGTAATTTATATATTTCTATCAGTGTCTGTCTCCCCTGCTAGGCTGTAAACTCGTTGGGGGCAGGGAACGTGCCTACCGACTTTTTAATGTTGGACTTTTCCAAGCTCTTAGTACAGTGCGCTGCACATAGTGAACATTAAGATGGATTGATTGATTGATGGATTGATTCTGGGCAGAGGAGAGTTCTCCTGGAAGGAAGATGGGAAGGCTCTTGAGATATTCCCGGATTTGGACACTTGTGGTTGGGACATTTGCGGTTTTTGACCTTCCCTGTCCACCCCTCCAGATATTTCTCCAACTACTCTGAGTCCAGCAGTGACTCCTCTCCTCCCTGTTGCCACTTGACCCGCGAATAGGCCAGTGGGCGCTGCGGGGAGATTCCCACCAGGATCGTCCAGAAAGGGTTTTCGCCCAGTGGGTCGCCCTTCATCCAAAGAGGAGGTTAAGGGAAAGCGTCTGATCCAGCAGGTTACGTCTCTGGGCATCCTGAAACCCAAGAAATAACGGTCAGATCGAAGATCGTGGGCATACAGCTTAAATCTAAAATAAAAGAAGCCCCGGGGCTCCCGTGAATTGACAGTTTTACATTTTACTTTTGCAGGGCACTCAGTAGCCCCGCCATTCAATAGATCGATGGTATCTATTGAGCGCTTACTGTGGGCGGAGCACTGTATTTAGCGTTTGGGAGAGTACAGTATAAGAGTCGGTAGACACGTTCCTTGCCCACTATGAGCTTACTATCTACAAGGGAGCTGGAGAGAAGTATTCGAGACCTCTTTCTGAGGATCAGGGTGTTTCTGGACAAACCCCGATTCGGGAAGCAGTATAGCGCAGTGCCCGGGCCTGGGAGTCAGAGGTCATGGGTTCTAATCCCGGCTCTGCCATCTTGTCTGCTGTGTGACGTTGGGGAAGTCCCTTAACTTTTCTGTACCTCGGATACCTCATCTGTAAAATGAGGATTATTACTATGAGCCTCCTGTGAGACATGGACTGTGTCCAACCTGATTAGCTTCTATCTACCCCAGCGCTTAGAACAATGCTTGGCACATAGCAAGTGCTTAGCATTAAAAAAAAAAGGAATGTAAAAGGCTTTTGGAATAAAAGCGCTAGGGAAAAAAAAAACCCAAGGCGTTATTCTTATTACTGTAGTAATTTGGGCTAAATCTAGGCGCTCTACTTGAATTATCCTGATCATGTTCCAATCTTCCACTTGCCTGTGGCTGTAGGGTCCCGGGTCTACAAGGACCCCCCCCCCCTTCCCTTACCCCCTCCTCCCATCCTCCCGCTCTTTTCCTTCCAAGCAGACGGAAGGAATCATTCCCTTGGAGACTATGCGACGCAGGGAGTGGAGGTCGGGGTCCCAGCTCTGGCCATGGAAATGTGGAGAGGAGGGGTCAGGTGTTAAGAATCAGGATCTCTCTTCTAAATTCCCCCAAACCCCTCTCCAGCCCGGATCCTAGCATGCCCAGTCATGAGAGAGGTGAGACCAGCCACGATGAACACCTCTCCAAAGCCGGGGGAGTGGAGAAGAAGGAAACTCGTGCCTACTATTTATATCTGCTCTTCTCCCCAATTAGAGTGAGTGTAAGAGCCTCGAGGCAGAGACTGTCTTTTAATAATAATCATGGTGTTTGCTAAGCGTTTTCTATGTGCCAAGCAATGAATTCAGGAGATAAATATAAGCAGAGCAGGCACAATCACGGTCCCACGCGAGGCTCACTGCCTAAAAGGGAAGGAAAACTGGTATTTTATCCTTATTTCATAGGTGAGGAAAGTGAGGCTCAGAAAAGGAACTTGTACTAGATCGAATAGCAGGACAAGTGATGGGGCCACTTTTACTGTACTCTCCTAAGCATGTAGAACACTGTTCTGAAAGGAAGGGAAAACAGGTATTTTAACCTCATTTTACAGTTTGAGAAACTCTAGACTGTAAACTCGTTGAGGGCAGGGAATGTGTCTGTTATACTGTTATATTGTAGTCTCCCAAGCGCTTAGTACAGTGCTCTGCACACAGGGAGCGTTCAATAAATACAATTGACTTACTGAGGTACAGAAACGTTAAGTAACTTGTCCGAAGGCGCTCAGCAGGAAAGTGGAAGAGCCATTTTTCTTGTATTCTCCCAAGCATCAGCAATGCTCTCTGCACACAGTAGGCCTTCGGTTCAGCTCCCTTACACTCAACAGACGACCAATACGGCACCCTACAAATAGCAGCTAGATGCAGTGCGTTGTTCCCCTGCACGGTATTCTGCAAACATTAATCATTCAGTACACTCTTGTGCATTCAGAAGGGACCCAGTATCTTGCTCTGAAGCCCGTAGGCACTTAGTACAGGACTCCACCCATAGTAGGTGCCTAGTATAGTGCTCTGGCATCCAGCACGGAGCCCTGCCTATAACTGGAGCCGAGTCCGGAGCTTCACGAACAGAAAAGCGCTCAATACAGTTGCAGCGGTTGTCCAGTGACATCAGACTCCCAATGCACTGTTCTGTTCGAGGTAGCCTCTCCGTAAATACTACTTGACCGAACTGGGCCTAGCCCCCTTCCTGGCCAGGCGGTGGAGGGAGAGAAACAGAGACCCGGGGCAAGACAGAAAGGGACAGAGAGACTGAGGCACAGAGAGGGTCACAGAGAGAGAGAGAGCGAGAGCTGGTGCTTTGGAAAACCGTACCCGACGCCACCTGTAAATCACCGGTCAGCTAATTGCGGGCACGGAGAGACACCCCGGGCCTCTAGCACCGTGGAGAAAGCAAACACGGATAAATTCCTGGATCCTCGGAAACCGCCCTCTCCCCTCCCCGGACGCTTCGGTGAGGCCGGACTCGGGCGGAGGAGGAGGGAGTCGCTGGGGGCGGGGGGGCGCGCAGTGAGGGGGTCCGAGGGGCGGGGATGGGCGGGGGTGGGGGGTGGGGGGGAAGGGCGGGTGGTGGTCTCCTTTTGCCACCCAAGATGTTATTCACCAGGAACAATTCCTATTATCTGTCCCCACTTCGGGCTAATCAGACAGAATCACTAATGCTCAAGTCTGTTCCCCGGGAGGGGGGATGGGGCGGAGGCAGGGGAGGGGTCGGGAGGGGGGGTTGGGGGTGTGTGGTACCTTATTCCCCGAGGGGGCTCGGGCCCGGGGACCATTCAGGTACTTTGACTCTCCCCAGACAGGGGCGAGGCGGCTGGTCCCTGGGCGGGGGGCGGGAGGGGCGTTTATATAAACCGGACAGTCCACCCCGGGATCCTCCATCGCCCGGTGACTCGATTTCCCTGTCCTCCCCGCCCTCCCCCGGAGCCCCGTCTCCACCCCCGGGGAGGGGAGGGTTCGGAGACCCCCTGTCCACCTCCGCCTCCGATCTCTCGGCGTTCCCGGGTCCGTAAGGGCCATGGGAACCCCCGCCCGCATCAGCTTCACCGTGCGCGGTCTCCTGGACTTACCCGAGCCGGACGCCCCGCACCAGAGGGACCCCAACCTCCACCTGTGTGAGTGTAGGGGGGACGGGCGGGAGGGTCTCCCAAGTAGCCGGGGGGGGGGGCTCCGGGTCCGGACAAGCCGCGCCCCCATCCTCGCCCTCCCGGAGGCTCGGAGATCAGATCCTTGCGAGTCCAGCTCCGGGAGGGTCCCCCAAAAATCTAGGGGTCGTTCAGACTGTGAGCCCGCTTATTGGGCAGGGATTTTCTCTATCTGTTGCCGAATTGTCCATTCCAAGCGCTTAGTCCAGTGCTCTGCACATAGTAAGCGCTCGATAAATACGATTGAATGAATCCGGGCTGACGGACTCCACGTCCTTTGGCTTTCTTTTATCTCTCACTTTGGCCTCTCCTCGAATCCGGCAAGACCCCGACCCGGAGGCGAGGGGCTCGTCCCTTTTGTACCGACATTTCCATTAGGCTCCCGGGTCTCCTCGATGTGTGTGCCAGTGTGTCTGGGCGAGTGGTCAATGGGCGAGTGACTATCTCGGCGTGTACAGGGAGGGGTGAATATCCGTGGTTGTACACAGCTTCATGCAAATACCATTTAACATCTGGATGCGCACTGTGGGTGTGACTGCCAGTGAGGTAAATCTCGGTGTGTACATGGAGCGGTGAATATCTGTGGGTGTACCTATCTGTATGTACGCAGAAAGAGAAGCAGTGTGTTTTAGGGGCAAGAGCACGGGCTTGGGAATCAGAGGACGTGAGTTCTAATCCTGGCTCCGCCACTTTCATTCATTCAATCGTATTTATTGAGCGCTTACTATGCGCAGAGCACTGACTGCGTGACCTTGGGCCAGCCACTTAACGTCTCTGTGCCTCAGTTACCTCATCTGTAAAATGGGGATTAAGACTGTGAGCCCTACGTGGGACCTGATTACCTTGTATCTACCCCAGCGCTTAGAACAGTGCTTGGGACGTAGTAAGTGCTTAACGAATACCATTATCATCATCATCATCATCATCATCTTTATGCACCTGCCATTTAATATCTGAATGCGCACTGTGGGTGTGACTGCCAATGATGTAAATTTCAGTGTGTACACAGAGCGGTGAGTACCTGTGGGTGTGCATACCTTTATGTTAATGCGATGTAATATCTGGATGTACCCTGTGGGTGTGACTGCCAGGGATGTAAATCTCGGTGTGTACATGGATCGGTGAATATCCGTGGTGTACATACCTTAATGCAAATGTCATTTAATATCTGGATACGCACCTTGGGTGTGACTGCCGGTGATGTAATTGGATGAGTGTGAATATTCTCGTAACTACATGTGTGCGTGCGAGTGTCTGTAGAGATGTGGGCCGCTCTGTAGGTTAATTCATTCATCCAATCGAAATTACCGAGCGCTGGCTTGTGCGGAGCACTGTACTGAGCGCTCGAGAGAGTACAATACAGCAATAAACAGATACATAGCTGTGTCCGTGTGAGTCTGAGTGTCTGCAGATGTGTGTGTGTGTGTGAATGTGTCTGCAGGTGTGTGTGAGGGTGTCTCTAAAAGTGCTTGTCTGTGTCTGTAGATGTGAGTGTCTGAGTGTGTCGGTAAGATATGTGTATGTCGGTAGATATGTGTGCGTGTCTGTAGATTCATTCATTATTCAGTTGAACTTATTGAGCGCTGACTATGTGCAGAGCACCATACCGGGAGATCGGGAGAGTACAACACAACAATAAATAGACGCACAGATGCGTCCGCGTGCGTTTGAGTGTAGATGTGTGTGTCTGTCCGTAGATGTGTCTGAGAGTGTCTATAGGTGTGTGCGGATGTCTGTAGTCGTGTGTGTCTGTAGGTGTGTGTGTGTGTGTGTGTGTCTGTAGGTGCGTGTGTGTCTGTAGATGTGACCGTTGATATGTGTGCGTGTCTGTAGATGCGTGTGTGCCTGTAGATGTGTCCGTCGAGGTGTGTGTCTGTAGGTGTGCGTGTGTGTCTGTAGATGCGCGTGTGAGTGTAGATGTGTCGGTGTGTGTGTGTCTGTAGAGATGTCTGTGGGGGTGTGTCTGTGGATGCGGGCGTGTGCGCCCGAGTGTGCAAGAGCGGGCCGGCGGGGCAGGTCCGGGGCGGCGGCGGGCCCCCCGGGGGGCTTCCCCGACCTCACGGCGCCCCCTCCCATCTTTCTGCCATCCCCGTCAGCCTCCGACGAGAGCGAGCGGGAGACGAGACGGCGGGCGGCCCCTCCCCGGCCCCCGGCGGCGGCGGCGGCGGCGGCGGGGCCGGGGCCGGGGCCGGGGCCGGGCCGGAGGCCGAAGCGGCGGGTCCTCTTCTCCAAGGCGCAGACGCTGGAGCTGGAGCGGCGGTTCGGCCAGCAGCGCTACCTGACGGCGCCCGAGCGCGACCAGCTGGCCCGGCGCCTGCGGCTCACGCCCACCCAGGTCAAGATCTGGTTCCAGAACCACCGGTACAAGGCCAAGAGGGCCGGGGCCGGGGTGGAGCCGCCCCCCGGACCCCCCGGACCCCCCGGACCCCCCGGACCCCCCGGACCCCCCGCCCCGCCGGCCCGCCTGGCGCTGCCCGGCCCCTGGCCGGGCCCGGTGCCGGGCGCCAAGCCGTGCCAGGGCAAGGCCGGCCCGGGCCCCCTGCCCGTCCCCTGCGCCCTCCGGGGCTGCCCGGCCTCGGACCGGGGCGTCGGACTCTTGGCCGCCTACCATCGCCCGGCTCTGCTCTCCTGGGGCTGGTGAGGGCACGGCCGCACCCGGCTTTCGGGGCCAAGGGGAGACACTGTCCGGCCCGGTGAGGACGCGGAGCGGCCCGGCCGTCCGAAGGCCGGTGAGGACCCGGGCCGGGAAGGGAAGGCCGACCTCCGCCCGGAGCCCCCGACGGCCCGTCCACCGCAACCCCCGGGACCCCCGGCCCAGCGCGGGCCCCCGTTCCCGAAGGGGCCACCGGCCGGTCCTGCCGCTCGCCACACGCCACCCGCGGCCCTCTGCCCTCTGTCAGGTCGCGGGCGGACCCGAGAGTGGCCGGCACAGGTTCATCTCGACCTTTCCGAACTGCGGGACTCTGGGGGGGAAGCCTCATTTCTCACCGTCTGCTTTTAAACGGCCGCTTGTTCGGAATACAGTTTATTCGGGAAAAACTATTAGCGTTGTGCTCTGCGATGCTCCCTTCCCTCGACCGCGTGTCCGGGTGGGATCCGCCCGGCCTTTCTCCACCCGGGAGAGAGAGGATCCCGGGTAGCCACGACCCTCACCGAGGCCCTTGGGGAGCAGGAACGAGAATGATCGGTAGTAATAATAATGACGACGGTGGTGGTATCTGTTAAGCTCTTACCATGTGCCAATCCCCGTTCTAAGCGCTGGGGTAGGTACGAGATAATCAGATTGTCCCACGTGGGGCTCGCAGTCTTCATCCCCATTTTACAGCTGAGGTAGCCGAAACACAGAGAAGCGAAGTGACTTGCCCAGAGCCACACGGCTGACGGGTGGCGGATCCGGAATTAGAACCCACGACCTCGGACTCCCAAGCCCCTGCTCTTGCCACTAAGCCACGCTGCTTCTAACCCCATCCTTAGCCCCGGATTCGGGGCCGGCTCCGCCTCGGGACCGGAGCCGGGAGCTGGCGGTCAAGTCAGGGTCCAGACCCCTCTCACCCTCTTCAGCCCGAAAACCGACAACTGGCCCGTTTCGCCGATTTAGGGCATCCAGAATCCACGGGGTCTCCGGAGGAAGAGGGAAGGCCGGAGGGGCCGCGTGGGGAAGACGAGGTCGAGTGGGAGTGGATGGGGCTGCGTGGGGAAGACGAGGTGAGGCGGGAACGGGGGACCGCGTGGGGAAGACGAGGCCAGGTGGGAGTGGGTGAGGCCCTGTGGGGATGGAAGAGCCCGGTGGTGAGGGGTTGGGCTGCGTGGGGAAGTCGAGGCTGGGTGGCAGTGGATGGGTCTGCGTGGGGAAGACCAGACCGGGTGGGAATGGATGAGGCCGCGTGGGGAAGACGAGGCCTGCGGGGGAGACGGTGAGGCCCTGTGGGGATGGAAAGGCCCGGGGGGAGATGGGTGGGGCTGCGTGGGGAAGACGAGGCCCGGGTGGGAATAGGGGGGAGGGACCGGGTGGGGATGGGAGAGGACCTCGTGGGGACGGAAGGGGACGAGTGGGGCCGCATGGGAATGGGAAGGGTCGAGTGGAGACGGGCGAGGGCCCGTGGAGATGGGCGGGGAGAGGCGAGGATGCGGGGAGGTGGTTGGGACGGACGCTATGGACTTTTCTGGCACCGCGGCCTCGATGACCTCGAGGGCCACCCCTCCCCGAGGCTCTACCTGGCCGGCCCGAGGGGTCCGTTTCCATCCAGCCTTGGCCTTTGCGCTCGGGGGGAGAAGGATGAAGCCCGGGGAAGACACCCCCAGGCCAGGGCGGGCGCTTATCTCAGGACCTCTCGGGGGGCGTCGTTTCAATCGGAGCTTTTCGTTCATTCGATCGTATTTATTGAGCGCTCAATGTGTGCGCAGCAGTGTACTAAGGCTTGAAAAGTACAATTCAGCAACAGAGACAATCCCTACCCAACAACGGGCTCACAGTCTAGAAGGGGGGAGACAGACAATAAAACAAGTAAACGGGCATCAATATAAACAAATATATATATATATATATATACATCATTAATAAAATAAATAGAATAATAAATATGTACATATATAAACAAGTGCGGTGGGGATGGGAGGGGAGTAGAGCAGAGGAAGGAAGTCGGGGCGATGGGAAGGGGAGGAGGAGCAGAGGAAAAGGAGGGCTTAGTCTGGGAAGGCCTCCTGGAGGAGGTGAGCTTTCAGTAGGGCTTTTCCCACCCGGCCTCCAGCAACGCGAAGCAGCCTGCCCTCATGGAAAGATCCCTGTCTTGGGAGGCTGGAAACCTGGGTTCCAATCCACTCACCTGCTGCGTAGCCGTGGGCAAATCTCTTAATCAATCAATCAATCAATCAATCAATCGTACTTAATGAGCGCTTGCTGTGCGCAGAGCTCTGTCCTAACTCCGCTCCTCAGTTTCCTCTTCTGTAAAATAGGCTCTCCCTCCTCAGACTGCGAGCCTCGTGCGGGACGGGGACCGAACGCAACCTGATATTATCGCGTGTAAGCCGCAGCGCTTGGCGCAAGAGTAAGTGTTTTACCATAACGACGATAATGATGACTGTTATTATTGTTATTATTCTTATTAGCAGCTAGAGGCGGATCTTCGGAAGGAGCCAGCCCAGGAGCAGAGACGAGCAGCGGTTCAGGGGAGCTAGGGAGCGGCGAGGGTGGGCGGGAGGGGAGGGAGGAAGCGGTGGCCGGTGGGGGCCGGTTCCTGGGGCTGGGAGAGAAGATACCCCCACTCTGTCACCTGGGATATCTGAAAGGGGGAGAGGGAGATTTGGCTGTCAGCTGCCGGCCACCTTGTCTTCCATATGGACGGGGTTATCTTGGGAGATCCTCACTCCTTAAACCTCCTTTTGTCCCGGGATCTGAAAAGGCCATTGTCGGGGGGTGAAAAGGACCTAGACAAAATCGGCGCTGTTGCCATTCAGGACTGTTTCATCCGCCCCTGGGGACAATGGAACGGGTGTCAGCCGGACAATGGCATCTTAAAACCTTGTGGCCTTCAGGAACACAAAGCGCTTGAATTTTATGGGTTTACAACTTCAATTAGAACCCTGCCAGTGTGCATGGGAGATTATCAAATTTGTATCATAAAACCCCTTTCTAATCAATGATTGCTGGGGAGGGAGCGGGGACATTGTCGGACATATATTGGGGGCTGACCCGCTCGTTTTCCCGTTAACCCTGGGCCGGCAGATGGGACAGGAAGGAAACCACTGTCCTCTGAAGAAGGCCCGGCCCACCGTCGCCCTAGGAATCTCTCTGCTCTGCCGCCCTGCCTCTCGGCTCTGCTCCTCCCACTGGGACGGCTCGGGACTCCTTTTTTTTTTTTTTTAAATGGTATCCGTTAAACGCTTACTACGTGCCAGACCCTGTGCTAAGCGCTGGGATAGTGAGAAGCAGCGTGGCGCAGTGGAAAGAGCACGGGCTTCGGAGTCAGGGCTCATGAGTTCGAATCCCAGCTCTGCCACTTGTCAGCTGTGTGACTGTGGGCAAGTCACTTAACTTCTCTGTGCCTCAGTTCCCTCATCTGTAAAATGGGGATTAAGACTGTGAGCCCCACGTGGGACAACCTGATTCCCCTGTGTTTACCCCAGCGCTTAGAACAGTGATCTGCACATAGTAAGCGCTTAACAAATACCAACATTATTAGGTTGGACACAGTCCGTGTCCCGCGTGGGGCTCATGGTCTTAATCCCCATTTTACAGATGAGGGACCTGAGGTACAGAGAAGTTAAGTGACTTGCTCACGGTCGCACAGCAGACAAGTGGCAGAGGAGGGATTAGAACCCAGATCCTTCTATCCACTAAGCAGCACCACCGTCCCAGGAATATGGGGTCCCAGCTGACTCCTGCAGCTGCTGAAGAAACTCCCGGGGTTCCTGAGGAGATATAGGGGAGGAACTCAAACCAGGGGTCCCATCCCTACTTTTCCCTCGGAGTGGGCAGGGGAGAGACAGAAAGACTGAAGAAGCAGCCTGGCCTAGTGGATAGAGCACGGGCCTGGGAGACAGAAGGAACTGGGTTCTAATCCTGCCGCCACCACTTTGCCTGCTGTGTGACCCGGATCGAGCCACTTAACTTCTCTGTGCTTCAGTTGCTTCATCTGTAAAATGGGGATTAAGGTTGTGGGGCAGGGATTGGGTCCAACCTGATTAGCTTGTATCTAGCCCACAGTCGGTGCAGTGCCTGGCACATAGTGAGCACTTAACAAATACCATAAAAAAAAATGGGTTATCTGCAGAACCCAATTTAACCCATAAACTACCAGGAATCCCTGGCTAGACCCCAGAAAAGGTGTGAGGCGGTAACTGGCCTTATCTGACCCCTCCAGGATGGGCATCTGAAATGGAGCAGAGACACTCCAGAGAAATGGAGCAAAGACTCCAGGGAAGGCCCAGCCTTGGCTCCTGGAAATACACCAGGTCTAGCCCTAGGGAGAGGGAGCCCTCCACCCTCCCACTCTTATTTCCTATCCTTTGTTCCTCCCATTCTCTATCCCAGGCTCCTCCCGATTCCTATCCCCTGCTTCTTCCATTTTTTTCCTTCTCCCGGGTTAACATGATCATTTCATCCCACTTCAGTTTTTCCTGCAAGGGAATTCAATTTTCACTTCAATTTTCTATCTCCCTCTTCATTGTCCGGAGAAGCTTACACCTTAGCACATCTCTTGTCTGACCACTTCAGTACTTTAGGGCCTTAGGTAATATTTGATTGATGGGTGAGGAGGAAGTTGTTTGGCTTGAATAACCTACATCTCTGCCCTGGGAAATGACTCGTGACCGACGCTTGTATGTCTAGGAATTCAAGTGCCATAAGTGGTCTGGTGGATAGAGCAGGGGCCGGGGAGCCAGAAGGACCTGAGTTCTAATCCTGGCTCTGCCACTTGTCTACTCTGTGCCCTTGGCTAGGTCTTCTCACTTCTCTGTGCCTCAAGGATCTCATCTGTAAAATGGGGATTAAGGCTGTGAGTTCCATATGGAACAGCGACTGGGTTCAACCTGATAACCTTGTTTCTACCCCAGCACTTAGAACAGTGCTTGGCACATAGTGCTTAAGAAATACCATTATTACAAATGCCATCATCATCATTCTCACGATTAATTCCTTGCCTACTTCAGACCAGTTATTCATCTCGTCCCTTTGAAAATGTTGTTGGGTTTTAAACGAAAAAGTCCGATGAAGGTACTCAGCCGTATGCGTCTTACCCCTGTACAGTTAGTGTGGCGTGAGGTGTTTCAGTGAATCCACACTATCTCATAGCTCAGGATTTTTAGTCATTGAAATTCCTCCCTCACCTAGCAGTAATCCATCACATGTACCTGCCACCTGTTGGGTTCTGCCACTTCCCTTCTGGATGTCACTGGGCAAGTCACTTCACCTCTCTGTGCCCCAGTTACCTCGTTGGTAAAGTGGGGAATCCCCTCTCAGGGTCACACCTGGAGAGTTTCCAGTACTCTACCAGTCTCGACAGTAGGAGGGAGAGTCAAGCAGAGGCCTACCCATTCCATTTCTAGCTTGGGCAGTGGCTAGCGAGTGGAAGGCAATCTGCTACAAGTCAAAACTCACCTGTGCTGGGCAGCAGCAGCTTGGGAGAGAGTTGAGGGTGGAGACTCAAGTTTACTGTGCGGGAAAGGGACAACGGTAAACCACTTCCGTACTTTTACCAAGAAAACTCTGGATCCACTACCAGTACGACGGTGGGGGGAGGTGGGGCGTTCTGGGAGAGATGTGTCCATGGTACCTCTATTGGTCGGAGACGACTTGACAGCCAAAACAAGACAGAATGGGGACTAAATCCTCCTCCCTCTGATTTAGACCGAGTGCCCTGTCTCATCTGATTGCATTTACCCCAGGACTTAGCACAGTGCTTGAGCCATAGTCAGAATGTAACAATTTACACAATTTTTGGTATTAGTGAATACCTCCCAAAGCTTAATCCAGGGCTTTGCACACAATAGATGATCAATAAATATCATTCTTTGATTGATGGATAAGCACATGCATATACTGATATGCGCATACGTGTACACAGAGCACACACAAATAATAATAATAATATTAATAATGGAGTTTGTTAAGCACTTACTATATTCCAAGCCCCCAAGCACTATTCTAAGCACTGGGGTAGGTAAAGATAATCAAGTCCCACATGGTGCTCCTATTCTAAGAAGGAAAGTATACACATCCATAAATTCAAACACATTCTCAGCTTCCAGAAACTACAGAAAACTGAGTTTGGGATCTACCTCCTCAGGGAGGTAAATGGAGAGGAAGGCGAGGAAGGGAAACAACCTGGCAGGAAGGGAAGACTGACAAGATGGATGTCTGTGAGTGAAAACCTTAATAAAACCCTATCCAAACCTGGTTTAAAATGCAACATTTATGTCACCCTGTTGGGAGAGTTCGCTGGTTTTGAACAAAATACCTACTCTAATTGTATATTTTTTTCCCAGCTGATGGAGAGCTTACTAAGCATGTGCCCCAAGATCTAAGTGTCTTCTATGTATAAGTGGCACTGAGTGGAAATTTTGCTAGTTCAACCAGTTCCTTCAAGATCCCATAAAGTAGGCTGGCCACAGTTCTGTGCCATGAACAGTTGCCACAAGCAGCCTCACCTCCAAGGGATGGAATTGCAAGCCTCAGCATGCTGCAAGTGGGCAACTGGGAAACTCACCCACAAGTAGACAAAATCAAATGAGCATTTTCACTAGTGTTACTTGGTAGACAACTGAGGGAGGGGCCCTGTGGGAGAAAAGTGAAGCAGTAAAAGCAGTTCACAGGAACACCTCATTTCTGATGTCCATTAACATTTGCTCAGCGTCCAGTTCCCTCTGGGCAGATCTGGCAACTATTCTAACTGGCAAGGGAAGTGAGAACGGCTTTTCTGTCCCTTACTAATCAGTAGTATTTACTGAGTGCAGGACACTATACTAAGCACTTGGGAAAGTACAGTAGATTTAGTTGCCCTGATCCTTGCCCTTTAGGATCTTACCCAGATGAATACCTTGCTGTAGTCTCACTCAGAGCCAGAATCCCAGGCATCACTGCACCCCAGGAGTGCAGTGTGAGAGAGGGATTCTGTCCAACCTGATTATCCAGTAGCTACACCAGCACTTAGTACAGTGCTTTGCAAATAGTAAGTACTTTACAAATATCACAATAGTTCTTATTATTTCTGCTATGATGATGATGATTACAAGAGAAGTTGAATGATTTGCTCAAGGTCACCCAACGGGCAAGTGGCAGAGCCAGGTTTAGAAGCCAGGTCTTCTAGCTCCCAGTCCTTGTTCTTTCCACTAGGTCATGCTGATAGACATGATCCCTACCAGCAAGGAGTTTACAGCCTATTGAGAAAGCAGATAGTAAAATACATTATACAAAGGAGAATGTGATAGATTATGTAAAATGCCCACATAAGTGTTAAGCATGTGTGTATGGAAAGAGACAGAGAAGGAGGGAGAAAGAGAGAGAATGAGAATGAGAATGAGAGAGGAAAACAGAGCCCAACCCCTGAACACTGTTGAGACTGAAAGGCTTTCAAACTACAATTATTCATTCATTCAATAGTATTTATTGAGCGTTTACCATGTGTAGAGCACTGTACTAAGCGCTTGGAATGTATAAATCGGTAACAGATAGAGACAGTCCCTGCCCTTTGACGGGCTTACAGTCTAAAGGGGGGAGACAGACCAGAACAATGGCAATAAATAGAATCAAGGGGAAGAACATCTCATTAAAACAATTAAATTTGCCTTTGCTGACTCAGAAAACTTTTCTCTGCCTGTTTTCCCTGCAACCCATCCAACTGAGATCCTGGTTCTCCCACCCCTGCAGGGTCAAATTGGTTCAGGCAAAGATCCAGTTTCCTTTGAAGTCCCCGAGCAGCCAAGTTGCTCCCTGGCAGGTCAAAGTTCCGGACGGCGTATTCTCCCACCCCTAGAGGGCAGCATATCCTAAAAAGAAACATCTTTGACGCAACCAATTAGGGTTAATTTAAGAAAATTGGTCCCTTCGACCTGAATTGATTTTCAGCCTATTCTTTTGAAGACTCTCCAACTCTCATTAAAAGTCCCAGGATGCACACGTCCAGTTGTTCTAATGGACAGCTGTTTCTCTAAAGCACCAAAGGAACAGAATTGTAGGACAGAGGGAAGTTAGGCCCTATCTCACCCCAGGCTCAACCTACAGACCCTCCAAAGCTAGTTTCTCTCACGGGAGAAACACGGTAGACTGTAAGCTCCCTGTGGACAGGGATTGTGACTACCATCTCTATTGCACTGCTGTTGTATTGTACTTGTCCAAGTGTTTAGTACAGTGCTGTGGCACACAGTAAGAGCTCAATAAACACCATTGATTGACTGATTGAGAAATAATAACGGATAACAATTATGGTATTTGTTAAGTGCTGACTGTATGTCAGGCCCTGTACTAAGCACTGGGGTGGATACAAACATATCGGGATGGATAGTGTCCCCGAATCACATCGAGCTCACAGTTTCAATCCCCATTTTACAGATGAGGTAACTGAGGCACAGAGTAGTGAAGTGATGTATCCAAGGTCACACAGCAGACAAGTGGGAGAGCCGGGATTAGAACCCATGACCTGCTGACTCCCAGGCTAGTGCCCTGTCTACTAAGCCATGCTGTTTCTCAAATGCTCTGTGCATTGGAGATTTGACACCAGTGTGTGCAGCTATGCCTCCCTCATTGGTTCAAGAGGAGAGGGCTGACCCTTTCAAACAATCAATCGACCATATTTATTGAGCCCTTATTGTGTGCAGAGCACTTTGCTAAGCACTTGGGAGAATACAATGTAACAGTCTAACAGACATATTCCCTGCCCACAATGATATTACAGTCCAGAGGAGAGACCCTCCTAGGAGAGCAAGCTCCCCGTCTCCTTCTCCGTTTCTTTTACTGTCTCCCTCTTCCGTCTCTCATCCCCTAACTGTGGATGTCCTAGAAGGTTCTTTCCCAAGTTCCTTACTCTTCTTGCTCTTCACTTACTATCTCAGGGAGCTTATCCTCTCACATAGCCAGAGTATCCACCTCTACGCAGATGACTCTTAAATCTACCTTTCCAACCCTGATCTCATTCCTGCTGTCGAGTCTTATGATCCCTTTCACTTCCAGGACCTCTCCACTCAAAATGTCCAGAACTGAACTTGTCACCTTCCCTCCTAAACCATCATCTCCTCCCAACTTCCCCTCTCCATTGACAACACCATCATCTTCTCTATCCCTGTCACTGATGATTTTGGTGCCATCCTCGAATCCTCACTATCATCCAGCTCTCACATCAAACCTACTGCTAAAATCCTGTTGATTCTTCCTCCAAAACAGTTCCTGGATCCTTTCCTGTCTCTCCACTCAAATGGCCACCTTCTTGTTCAAGCACTCAGCATATTCTGGTTAGACTAGTGATCAGCCTCCTCACTGGTTTCCTGCCTCCTGACTCTCCCAGCTTCAGTCCAAACCCCAAGTTGCTGCCCAGATCAACTTCCTGAAATGTTGTTCAGTCCAAGAGTGTGAGCTCCATGTGGGACAGGGACTGTGTCCAACCTGATTAACTTGTCTCTACCCCAGTGCTTAAAGCAGTGCTTAAACACATAGTAAGCACTTAGCAAGTACCATAATTATTATTATTCTTATTCCTCAGACATCTCCAATGGCTGATCATCACCCTCCTCATTAAAAGCCATTCTTTCATGGTATTTGTTAAGTATTCGCTATATGCCGGGCACCGTGCTAAGCACTCGGGCTTATCAGGCTAATCATGTTGGACCTAGTCCATGTCCCACATGGGGATCACCGTCTTAATCTCCATTTTACAGATGAGGTAACTGAGGCACAGAGAAGTGAAGTGACGTGCCTAAGGTCACACAGCAGAGAAGTGGAGGAGTCGGGATCAGAACCCATGTTCTTCTGACTCCTAGGTGCGTGCTCTATCTGCTAGGTCGAGCTGTTTCTCAAACTTCTCAGATCTATCCCATTTTCATACTGACTTTACTCACCCGCTAATTCCCAGTGCATATTCTTCATTCCTCCCAAACTCACCTTTCAAGCTTCTGGTGGGAAATTTGTCTGATGCTTCTGTGGTGCTTTCCCAAGTGCTTAGTATAATTATGAGCAGGGGTGTATGTCTGCCAACTCTGTTGTTTTGTGCTCTCCCAAGCTCTTAGTAGTACAGTACAGTATAAAGTACAGTAGAGTACAGTGTTCTACTCACAGTTAGTGCTCAATAAATACCATTGATGATGCTGATGATGATACAGTATAGAATATGACACTCAGGAGAGACTCAATAAATACAATTATTACTATTACTACCACTATTTCTAAACTACTTCTAGTCTCCTACTCTCCCCTGCCCTTAACCTCTTCCATCCATCCCCTTTCTTTGCTTTTCTCTTCTGTTAACCTTGAAAGTGCCTTAAATTAGTAACATAATCTCGCCAATCTACCCTCTACCTTCACTTTATTTCCCTCCCTCGCTGATGATTCACATCAGACAAAGGTCTCCTCCCTAAACTGGGAGTCCCCTGTGGGGTCACCTGTGCACTGGAAAAACAAACTAACCTTGTTGACCCAAACTCCCTCGTTCCTCATTAACTTCCCTTTACCTCAAAGGTCCCAGTCCTCTCAAGCTTCCCCTCTCCGTCCAAGGATGCTCCACTCTTCATATGCCATCAAACTCAGCCCACAACATCCCCATTGTCTGGATTCTAATTTCAGATTCACTACTGATTGGCAGTATGATCTACAGCAAGACTTTTCTCTGCAAATCAGTCAATCAATCATATCTGTTGAACACTTACTGTGTGCAGAGCAATGTACTAAGGTCTTAGTAACAGGTCAATATAACAGATTTGGTAGACATGTTCCCTAAAATCCCTTGAGCACCTAAAGCTTTTTGGTACAAGGCATTGGAATTTACTTCCAGAGTTTTCAGAACAATTTGTTTTTGACTTTCAGACCCTTCAAAATGTTTCTTTAAACATCTCCTTCCCAAGGCATCTGGTTGTTGCTGATCGTTTTGAAGTAGAATGATGTCCCACAATAAGCAACTGAGTTTTTAAAAAATGGCACAGAAATATTTGTGGATTGAAACTCAACAGCCAGCAATGTTGCAGAATGCATAATTTTTCTAATTTTTTGGGGGGAAATTAGCAGGCCAAAGCCTGAATAATTTACCTGCAGGCATGATAGCTATCATGCTATTTTGCATTTCTTGGGCTGAGTCACAGATAACATAGCCTAGTTCATTAAAGTCTTTTTGTAACAGTCCTTAGAGTGGGTTCCACTCAGGACAAAACTGCCCAGAGATAATTTTAGATGATCGTTTGGACTAACATATGTAATCAAGAAGCTCTGAGAATGTATTAAAATTCAGGTTTTCATCATTAGCAAACCTGCTTCATTACCATATTAATAGATGATGTGTCTTCTAATTAGCTTGTATTTTCTTTGCATGGTTGTAGTTGAAATAATTCAGGTTTGAAGCAAAAGTTCATGTTTTTTTCAGCAGAGGAGCCAGGAGGAAGGTCAAAGTTCTCCATCATCTTCCATATTTCAGATGAAAAAGGCACACAGAGGGGATTTCCAAGGTAGAAGAAACATAATTATGGACAGTGTACAACACACACACACACACACACACACACACATACACACTCACACGCCTTGATGTTGGAAATCAGTAACAGTGAAATTCACCTATTGGTGATGGAATATCCCACTGTCTATGTACTTGTTCTTGAGTTGTTTTTCATTCATGGAGTTGGCTTGCACAGATTCATCCACACTCTCCGTGGGACCCAGAGAACCTCCAGACAACAGGAGAGAAGCCTCAGCTGCAATTGGGGAAAGGGTGCGAGGGAGAAGGGGAGACGGCTTGGGGTGACCACTGACAGTGCTCACAAAGAAACGTACATGATCTCACACGTGTCACCCCAGGAATGCAGTACCACATGATGACGCCACACCCGCCATTTTGCAGCAATAGGACAATGTCGCATGATCCTATAGGATTTCTCCGTGGGGACCCTCTACCCTCCCTAATTTCTCCAGAGGCACCGCAACCCCTCCCAGTCCGTAAGAACTCCAGTACCACAACCCAGGCATGGAATTCCACAGCAGGTGTTTCAGCAGACGTTGGCCCGGTGCCGAAACTTTTTTAAAGCTGACATAATATAGTCTTGTTCCTCATCGGTACCAGGCAGGGGATTCGCCAGCTGAAAACTGGACTGCCCAGTATAAATAGGATGGATGGCCACCCTAATGGTCAGTCACCAGGTTCCCTCCCTGCAGACCCACAGAACTTCCAGGCTGTGACTTGGCTCAGAGGTGCCAGCAGAGACACTGCTAGGGAGGTGTAGATGGCCCTGGAGGGACCCAGTGGTGGAAGCAGCATGGTGCAGTGGATAGAGCCGGGGTCTGGGATTCAGAAGGTCAAGAGGTCTAATCCCGACTTCGCCATTTGTCTGCTGTGTGACCTCGGGCAAGTCACTTCATTTCTCTGGGCCTCAGTTCCCTCATCTGTAAAATGGGGATTGAGACTGTGAACCTCACGTGGGACAGGGACTGTATCCAATCTGATTTGCTTGTATCCACCCCAGCGCTTAATACAGTGCTTGAGACATAGTAAGCGCTTAACAGATTCCGTAATTATTATTATTATTATAAAGAGGATGCTTATCAAGCTTCCTGTCCCTCTCTCCCCTCCCCAGGGTCCCCCGTGTCTAGGCATAACCCCAGAGCCAGATGCTTTGTGTAAAGTACGAGCTCAATACCACTGATTGATTGATTGATTGCTTGATAGAGAAGCAGCGAGGCTCAGTGGAAAGGGCTTGAGAGTCAGAGGTCATGGGTTCTAATCCTGCTGTGTGACCTTGGGCAAGTCTCTTCACTTCTCTGTGTCTCACCTACCTCATCTGTAAAATGGGGATGAAGGTGCTGAGCCCTACGTGGGACGACCTGATTACCTTGTATCTACCTTAGCGCTCGGAACAGTGCTTGGCACATCGTAAGCGCTTAACAAATACCAACATTATTATTATCGATCGATTGATTGGGAGCAGAGCATCAGCTGGGAGGTTCTGTGCTCCTACTGCTTCTTGGTGGTCAGGGATCGGGGCCCGGCCAGCCCACTGACCGCTACTGCCCAGCCCCGACCACAGGTGCTGGGGGGCAGTGCCCACTGACTGCTTCCTGCGCTCCATCTGGTGATTGAAACACAGCTGGCCACTCAGTTCGGTCGTCCGGGATGAGTTCCCGAGCAGGCCGGTCCCAGCTCCGGAAAGAAGCACGGACACATCCCCTGTGGCCTCCCGCATCGAGAATCCTCGCTGGAAAGTTGTGAGTTCCGGTTCCCGTCGAGTCAGGATATTGGAGAACAGGAGCAGGAGTGCAAAAGAACAGACTACAAAGGAGCCCAGTGAAACGTTGAATGATCCGGTCCCCTGCCTCCATCTGTATCCTTGTCCCTGTCCTGGGCCCGGCTCCTGTCTCTATCCCTGCCCTTTAATCAATCAATCAATCACTGGTATTGATTGAACCCTTACTGGTTGCATAGCACTGTACCGAGCACTTCGGAGAGAAACCGAGTCCCCAAGGGGAAAAAGCACGGGCCTGGAAGTCACAGGACCTGGGTTTTAAATCCGACTTCGCTATATATGGGTCACCTCGGGTAAGTCACTTAACTTCTCTGAGCCTCAGTTATCTCAACTATAAAATGGAGATTCGAAACCTCTTCTTCCTCCTACTTAGACTGTGAGACCCATGTGGGACAGGGGCTGTGTCCTACCCGATTAACCTTTTTTCTACTCTAGTGCTTAGAACAGTGCTTGGCACGTAGTACGTGTATAACAATAATAGTAAAAATAATGATAATAATACAGCAGAGTAGGTTGACACGATCCCTGACCGCAGGGAACTTATAGTTCATAGAGGGAGGCAGACATTAAAATAAATTACAGTTAGGTGAAATATAGAGTATAAGGATATGTACTTAAATGCCGTGGGCTTGGGGTGAGTGTCAAAGTGTTTAAGGGGCACACAGTCAAATGCATAGGTGACGTAGAGGGGAGGGTGGGGAGGGAAAAAGAGGGTTTAGTCTCTTGGAAGAGATGCGATTTTAGGAGGGATCTGAGGAAAGGCGGATCTCCCCCTCTAGGCCGTGAGCTCGTTGTGGGAAAGAATGTATCCGTTGTTATTTTGTACTCTCCTCAGCTCTTAGTACAGTGCTTTGCGCACAGTAAGAGCTCAATAAATACGATCGAATGAATAAGTGAATGAATTCTAGAGGAACAACCGACGGGATTGCGTGACAGACTGCATGTGTCGGTTCAGGGTGAGAAACGAGGGGAGAAAAATGCCAGAGTTCGTGAGCCAGAGAGGATGGTGGTGTGTCCCAGCTCCTGCCCCCTTCCTTGCCCTTGCCTATCGTCAACCCAGATCCGGGTGTAAGAGATGCGTAAGAGGAGTGAAAGGCGCGGCCTGTCCGGGTTAGAGCTCGATAAATACGATTGAATCAATCAGTGAATGAATTCTAGAGGAACAACCGACGGGATTGCGTGACAGACCGCATGTATCGGTTCAGGGCGAGAAACGAGGGCAGAATAATGCCAAAGTTGGTGAGCCAGAGAGGATGGTGGGGTGTCCCAGCTCCTGCCCCCTTCCTTGCCCTTGCCTATCGTTAACCCAGACCCGGGTGTAAGAGAAGCATAAGAGGAGTGAAAGGCGCGGCCCGTCCGGGTGACGCGGAGCCACTTATTTTTAATTTTGCGATTTTTTCACGATGCACCTTCTCCGGGGAATTCGGGCTCAGAGACAAGAAAGATGTCGGGGAGCCACCGCCCCCTGGTGGAGAGAGCGGCTCCCCACAGGCGTCCGAGCCCCGAGGCCCTGCCGTAATTACCCTTGAGGCGCAGCCCGGAGCACTCGCTTCCTAAAGGGAATCCCGGCCACCCGTCATTCAGTCAGTCGCATTTACCGAGCACTGTACTAGACGCTTGTTAGAGGAGCGGCCCGGCACAGTGGAAAGAGCACGGGCTTGGAGTCAGAAGTCATGGGTTCAAATCCCGGCTCCGCCACTGATTCATTCAATAGTATTTATTGAGCGCTTACTATGTGCAGAGCACTGTACTAAGCGCTTGGAACGTACAAATCGGTAACAGGTAGAGACAGTCCCTGCCCTTTGATGGGCTTACAATCTAATCGGGGAAGACGGACAGACAAAAACAATAGCAATAAACAGAATCAAAGGGATGAACATCTCATTAACAAAATAAATAGGGTAATGAAAATACGTACAGTTGATCAGCTGTGTACCTTGGGACAAGTCACTTAACTTCTCTGAGCCTCAGTTACCTCATCTTTAAAAGGGGGATTAAGACTGTGAGCCCCACCTGGGACAACCTGATCACCTTCCCGGCTCTGCCACTTGGCAGCTGTGTGACTGTGGACAAGTCACTTAACTTCTCTGTGCCTCGTTACCTCATCTGTAAAATGGGGCTTAACTGTGAGCCTCACGTGGGACAACCTCATTACCCTGTATCTACCCCAGAGCTTAGAACAGTGCTCTGCACATAGTAAGCGCTCAATAAATACCAGCATTATTATTATTATTATTATTAGAACAGTGCTTTGCACATAGTAAGCCCTTAGCAAATGCCATTATTATTATTATTGACTTCTCTGCGCCTCAGTTACCTCATCTGTAAAATGGGGATGAAGACTGTGAGCCCCACGTGGGACAACTTGCTTACCTTGTATCTACCCCAGGGCTTAGAACGGTGCTCGGCGCATAGTAAGCGCTTAACAAGTGCCCCTATCATTATTTTTTCGCCAGACTGCTTCTTTTATTTTGTTCTGTTCTGTTTTGTTGCCTGTCTCACTCGTTTAGACTATGAGCCCGTTGTTGGACGGGGATTGTCTCTGTCTGTGGCCGAATTGTACATTCCAAGCGCTTAGTACAATGCTCTACACATAGTAAGCGCTCAGTAAATACGATTGAATGAATGAATGAATGAAAGTACAACTCGGCAGCAGATGGAGACGATTCCCCACCCAACAACGGGGTTCAGTTGACAAAAGCGAAGTTTTCGGGGTCGTCACCTATATGTTTGGCTGGGCACCCCTTAAACACTTTGATACTAACCCCCAGCCCCACAGCACTTATGTGCAGATCCGTAATTTGTTTATTTACACGAATGCCTCTGTCCCCCTGTAAGCTCTGTAAGCTCGTTGTGGGCAGGGAATTTGTCTATTATAATAACAGTATTTGTTTAAGCGCTTACTCTGTGCAAAGCACTCTTCTAAGCGCTGGGGGGATACAAGGTGATCAGGTTGTCCCACGTGGGACTCACAATCTTAATCCCCATTCTACAGATGAGGGAAATGAGGCACAGAGAAGTAAAGTGACTTGCCCAAAGTCACACAGCTGACAAGTGGCAGAGCTGGGATTAGAACCCACAACCTCTGACTCCCAAGCCTGTGCCTTTTCCACCGAGCCACGCTGCTTCTCTATCAACTATCAACGCTGTTATATACTCTCCCAAGCGTTTAGTACATTGTTTTGCACACACTCAAAGTTCAACAAATGCCATTAATTGATCATATTCCCCCTCGACTGTAAGGTAGTTGTGGGCAGGGAACGTGTCTACCAATTCTGTTACGATAACGATAATAATATTTCTTAAGCGGCACTTACTATGTGCTAGGCAATGTACTAAGCGTTAGGATGGCTACAAGCAAGTAATGAAAAAAGATTTCATTATTTCTGGTGTGTATATATAAGGTTTTTAAAAATGAAAGCCAGAGATGTGATCAGACGTGGGCCTCACGGTCTCAATCCCATTTTACAGATGAGGTAACTAAGGCCCAGAGAAGTGAAGTGACTTGCCCAAGGTCACACAGCAGACAAGTGGTGGAGGTGGGATTAGAACCCACAACCTTCTGACGCCCAGGGCACGTCTATGCCATGCTGCTATGTATCCTTTTACTCGGTTGCTTCCCTTACCTGTAGTTCATTTCGGTGCTGTCTTCCTACTTGAGGAATGCGATACACATTCCCTGTCCACAAAAGAGTTCACAATCTAATGGTGAGATAGACATACAAATATTGACACAGAGAGTAACCGGAATGATTCAAAGTACACTTCTCTGTGTGTACACACATAGATGCTAGGCAGAGGTGTTCAGATGATAAGATAAAATTTCCAGGCTTTTAGCCTTCATGCTCATCCTCTCTAAGCTCACTGTGGGCAGGGACCAAGTCAACCGGCTCTGTTGTAGTATACTCTCCCAAGCGCCTATTACAGTGATCTGCACACCGTAAGTGCTTAGTAAATGAATGCCATTGATTGATTTCATTGGCCAGTTTCCCCCAAGGCTACTGCCATCTAGAAACATCCGATGAATCTACTCAATCTCTGGTAGATTGCTCCACCTTGGCCAAACTCCTTCAATATCCTCTTCCAAGACGCAGTTGGTCACTGAGCCTAACTCCTGCAGACCCCTCCTCGTCTAAAACGCTACTGGGATTGCTAATCTCCCCTGACAGGTCAGCCTGTCCCTTGGTCTCCCAGAATAGGAATGGAAGAATTGATATTTACTGAGCATCCACTGGTATAGTACATTGCACTAGGTGTGTGGAAAAATACAACAGAAGCATAAGACACGTTCCTTGTCCACGAGGAGCTTACATTCTAACTGGGAAGACAGACTTGAAAATATTTACAAATGCAGTAATCAGAATAAATAACTGAATACGCCATTGAGTGTGGCTTTATTAATCAATCAACCATATTTATCGAGCACTTACTGTGTGCACTTAGTGTACTGTACTAAGAGCTGGGGAGAGTACACTATGATAGAGTTGGTAGATGTGGGCGCTGCCCACAACAAACTATAGGTGCAAATACTGAGAATGAGTTTAAATAATTAGCCAAGTCCTCTAGATGGCTGTTGGATTGATGCAATTCAGTGTCTTGAGAATAAATCAGGGAAGGTTGCTTGGAAGCTGTGGGATTTGGGGAGGGCCCTGGGCATGGAGAGAGAAGTAGTAGGTCAGAATTGGGGGAAAAGAGTTCCAACCTTGGGGATCAGTGTGAGAAGGACAGAGGTAGTGGAGTCAAGAGTGAGTTACAGGCAGATTATCTTGAGAGAAATGAAGAGTTTGAGCTGGGGTGAAGAGAATGGATGAAAAGAACCTTTATAGAATATGGGGAGGGTTTGTGAGCTGAATCTTGAAGCTGACTGCCAGTACTTTTTGTTTGCAGTGAAGGTTTTTGAGAAGTGAAAAGATGAAGGCCAGGCAATTCTTTAAGAAATGATCAATCGATTAATCCATCAATTAATGATATTTATTGAGTTCCGATTGGGTGCAGATCCTTGTACTAAGCGCTTGGGAAAATAAAATATAGTAGAATTGGCAGGCGCAGTCCCTTCCCACAGAGAACTTACAGTCCACAGGGGGAACCAAACAATAAAATAAATTACACGGAGGGGAAATAGTAGAGTCTAATTGATCTGTGCCGAGGCATGTAGTGTGAATAGGAGAGGGTAGACTCTGGAGGCAGGGAGTCTAGTGAGGAAGCTGATGTAGTAGCCTTAGCCACATATGACAAGAGTTTGAACCAGGGTAATGGCTGTTGGAGTGGAGAGGAAGGGGGAGGTCCACGAGATGTTGTGTAGAACGAACCGCCAGGATTTAGTAGGAGGGGGAATGTGAGAAGCTCCTTCGGGTGTGAAGAGGCAGATGGAGGCTAAACTCCCCCCTCTCCTCCCACACACCATTTACAATGAGGAAACTGAGGTCCAGCAGCTGGAAGGACTTGGCCAAGTGGACGGAAAGGGCAAGTGGGCCCGCACTTAGCCCTGGGAGAAGCTTGACTTTAATGAATTGTTTTCCTGAAAAGTCTCTCAGGAAGCAAGCACCTTGCTGTGTCGTTCCTCTGGTCTCTGACATTTCCTTTCTCATTTATGTCCAAGTCGGCACGAGCGCACACGCTCAACCTCTTTCCTTTCTCGGTCAATGATTTTCGACAAGATTCACAAGAGGCTCCAACTCGAAGACATCTCTGCTCCCTGCTTCTCGATAGCCACTCCTTACGCCCGCTCCAGAAAGAGGACTTAGTCACCTCTTTAGTTACCGTGAGGAATCCCCTCGGAGAGTAGGCAGAGAGGCTAGGCCAAGCACCTTACAGACACAGCTGTCAGCCTGGGAACATGGTAACCCTCTCGGAAATATTGCTTGTGCTTTGTTCAGCCTAAATGAATGATCTTTGAACAAACATCGTTCATCCCTCCAGATTCCTTAGCATTTGTCCTCCAATCCCTCACCTTGGCTACAGGCTAACAGCTGCCCAGTTCTCTGCTTCCCGCAGCCCCGCAAATGCTCCCCCCAGGTCCACCCTGCACCCCTCACGATCCCACCCAGGAATGGTAATGAGGATGGGGAAGCCCAGCCTAGAAATCACTCCTCCTAGGAAATGATGTGGCCACTGAAGGGGCTGGGAGCTAAACAGGATTTTCCCAGCATCTTTCATTCCCACGCCACCTCCCAGCTCAGTTCCATCTCATCTGGAATATTCAACCCTTCTTAACCTTTCTCTGAGACCACAGCTATGTCTCTGCAATTGTTGCCTCATAGGTGAAGGTAGCTTGGCATAGTGGAAGGAGCACTGCACTGGGAATAGGGAGACCCAAGTTCTAGCCCAGCTCTGCTCCTGGTTTGCAGTGTGACCACTGGAAAGTCACTAAACCTCTCTGGGCCTTTGCTTTCTTATCTTTAATGGAGTCAAGAGGGATTGCGAACCTAGTTTGGGACAGAGTCTGAGTAGCTCTGGTAATCTTATAGCTATCCTAGCGCTTAGCCCATAGTAAGTGCTTAATAAATACCACTACAGAGTCATTCCCACACATTACTGATGTGTTCAGACTGGACATTACCTCATGCGTGTTTGCAGATGATGAGCCAGGATTCCTCACCATTCTTTACTGAAGCCCTGAGATCCCCCTCAGCGAAGGTTGGGAAGATGAAAATGTCCCCTAGCTCTTCTGCATGGACATCTCCTTTCCTTCCAATTCAGTGGATTCCCTCAGTCAAGTATGCAAGAGAGATTTAAATCACGCATTAGGAAGAACATCATGATGTTGTTAAATTCTGGTACAGAGGGGATCTGGATTAGCTATTGCTATCGAGATCAGGGTGACCAACCATCTCTTTTACATGGTTTAGGACCTCTGGTTCTTGAGCCATAGTGCCTTGGGTTATGTGGAAGCAAAGTGACTTGCCTTCCATTGTTATTTTTCCGTTTTGATTGTTTCGTGTTTTTTATGCGTCTGTTGCCATGCTTCCTCCACTCCCTTACTCTGAGATCATGAACCGTGAGAGGGCCAGGTCCTGTGCCTAATTGTCATCCATGTATTTTCCCAGTGCTCAATAAATACTATTGAATGAATGAATGAATGGATCGATGAATGAATAAATGAACGAATGAACGAATAAGTGAAATAATTTTTCAGGGCTGCCACGAAATGACTTCTGGATTCCTGAGCTATTCCCCAATATCACCAGCTTTGCTTCAGTCTTTGGGATCAAGCAAGGCTTCAGTCGAAGCTGGGTAGATTTGAAGATCCTATTGATAGTTTTTATAATAACTGTGGTATTTGTTAAGGACTTACTGTGTATGAAGCACTGTTCTAAGTGCTGCGGTAGACACAAGATAAACAGGTCAGACACGGTCCTTGTCCCGCACAAAGTAGAGGAAGAACAGGTATTTCATCCCCCATTTTACAGACTAGAGAATTGAGGTTCAGAGAAGTTCAGCGATTTGTTTAGAAAAAAAAAACTCCTCCCTCTCCTCCGATGCAATCCTCACCCCACTCGGCCGATTCTGTTTAGCAACTGACCCAGGGTCCCACGGCCCTGGCTCGTAGCCCCCGCGGCCTCTGACCGAAGCTGCGAGGCTGAGACTGATGCCACAGGGGAAAGAGACGCAGAGCCTGCACCCCTTGCTGCAGCACCCGACTCTCTGCAGCCTGGGGGTGGGGTTCTGGGAGCCACATGGGTCTAGGTTGGATGAGGAGAGTGCAGCGAATGGGGTAAAGGAGCTGTGCCAGGGCAGAAAATTCACCAGCAGGTCTGGATCCAGGAGAGAGTCGAGGCAGGGATGGGGACTGGGCAGGAAAGGGAACAAGGGCAAGGGCAGGATAAAGCAAAAAAAAAAAGGAGATAACCGAAAAACAGTCCACACACTCAGTGAATTTGTAAATTTGGTCATTACCGAAGGTGTTAAAAGGACCCCAAACTCTGTGGCAGGCAGATGAGAAGAATTGGATGGGATCAACTCAATCCCGCCACTTGTCTGCTGTGTGACCTTGAGCAAGTCACTTCACTTCTCTGGGCCTCAGTTCCCTTATCTGTAAAATGGGGATAGAGACTCTGAGCCCCACATGAGACAGGACACGATTTGCTTGTATCCACCCCAGCGCTTAGTATAGTGCCTGGTGCATAGTAAGCTCTTAACAAATATCATCATCATCATCATAGTGTTAGCCCTATCCACACGCACATGGGTCTGCACCCTATCCACCTCGACCCCGGACCCCAGACCTCGGCTCTCCAGCTGGTCTCTGGGGCAGCGGGTCGGTCTCAGAGGGATTACACACCCCTGGGGGATTGCAGGGGGAGAGAGGGGACCCTCTCCGCTCTCTGAGAGGCAGATCAGCCTCTCGCCCCCTCCCTCACCCGGACCCGTTAGACCGGCCTCGCCCCTTCCCCAGCCCGATTCGTTAGTCCCGCTCCTTCGACAGTGCGCTCTCCCAAGTGCCGCTGACCATTGAAGATGGAGCCGGGAAAAGGACTTTGGAGAGGAAAAAGGACCGACCAGGACGCAGTGGGGGGAGACGCGACGGTTGGAAAAGGTCCCCCGAAAAGTGGCCCAGTAGTGGGGATGGGGATGATTGGGGGCTGGCAAGAGGTTGAGGGAGGGGAGAGGCTGGGGGAGGGGCGAGGGATGACACGGTGTGTGGGGAGGGGGTGTGCTTGAGGAAGAGGCGGAGCCTAGGCGGTGCGGGGGGAAATTCTGGACCAGTGGCCCCTCTGGAGCACAGAGCAAGCCGGTCTTCTGGGGCGGTAGCAACGGAAAGAGGAAAGTTTGAACAGGGAGCCGGGGCCGGAGGGGCAGAAGGATGGGATGAGGAAACCCTGGGCTGGGCAGCTTGTCAGACGTCGGGATCTCCAAGCCTGGGTGGGCAGGTGGATCGAACCCCAAGACCCTCCTCTCGGGCTCGGACTACCAGTTCGCCCCCGCCCTTTCCCCCTCATCCTCCAGGCACCGAAGACTGGTCCTGGAGCGAGGGGAGGGTAGAGCTTCCCTCCAAATCCGGGAAGTCCCCATCCGGTCACTACTCCCTTCGCTCCGCCCTCCCACCCGAGTTTATTCCTCGAGCGAGCGAAGCGTGTGGGCGTCCTGAAGGCTGGTCCTGCGGCTTTGAAATCGAGCTGCAAGGATGGATGGCGGGGTAACGGGGGCCAGGCTCGGCCCCCTCCCGACCTCCCTGCCCTGTCCCACCACAACCCTCACCCCGTCCTGGCTCACCTCTTCCGTAGTGTCTGGTGAGGCGTCGCGGATACGGACCTAGATAATAGTAAGAATAATAATAGTGGTATTTGTTAAGCGCTTACTATGTGCCAAGCACTGTTCTAAGCACTGGGGTATATACGAGGTAATCAGGTTGTCCCACGTGGGGCTCACAGTCTTCATCCCCATTTTACAGATGAGGTCACTGAGTCACAGAGAAGCGAAGTGACTTGCCCCAAGTCACACAGCTAAGTAGCGGAGTCGGGATTAGAACCCACGACCCCTGACTCCCAAGCTCGTGCTCTCTTTCCACTAAGCCAGCTCGAGTCTCGGTTTTAGGATGGCTCTCTACAGCGAGGTTTCCGCGCTGTGCGACTCGGGGCGGACCCGGCCGATGCTGTCGCTGGAAAGGGAGACGGAGATGTGCATTTGTCCCGAGGTTTTCCTCCTGGGGAGGTCCGAGCCTTCTCCCGTGCGGGTCGGATCGAATCCAGGCGTCACCGCAGAGAAGGGGGTTGTCTATGAAATAGAAAAACGATTTTCGGTCCCCGCGTCTCAGTGATGCCCTTTCCGGTCTTTTACCAGGAAGGGGGAACACCCACTGGGAGGGACGGAGTCAAATCACTATTCAGTTCATTTTCCACCAGGGAAGCCCTGGGTCCTCACCCTCCGCCCTCAACCGGCCCCTTCTCCGACACGGCGGGCGAGTGGGTGCCCGCAGGCCTGGCTTAGGGCCGAGCCGGACCGGTCTGCCTTCTCGCCTTGGGGCCAGAGGGCCGGAGAGGGCCGGAGCCGGCCTGCCGGGGAAGAGAATGATAATGATGGTATTTGTTAAGCGCTTACTATGTGCCAAGCACTGTTCTATGCGCTGGGGTAGATAGGAGGTAATCAGGTTGTCCCACGTGGGGCTCACACTCTTCACTCCCATTTTACAGATGAGGTCACTGAGGCCCAGAGAAGCGAAGTGACCTGCCCCAGGTCACACAGCAGACAAGTGGCGGAGAACCCACGTCCTCTGACTCTCTTTCCACTAAGCAGGTACCGGGGGATGTGGCCTCCTCCGGCCGGACTGACCCTGGACCCCCGGGGCGCTAGGTGGTGGGGGGGGGGGTCATCCTGGGGGGAGGGGGAGGGGGCACCCCTTGCCCCCCACCCAACACCCCTGGAGGTTCTCCCTCTCAACGGCAAACCTGGTCTCCGTGGTCCCTGAGCGGAGGGTGCTTGCGGAGGAAGGAGGCGCCAATCGAAGCCAAATGATCCTGACATCCCAACATCCAGCGCCGTCACAGAAGCTACTGGCCATTGACGCGGCCACTTTAGACAGAGATATTTGGTTATTTCCGGCCAAGTAAGGACCCTTTCGTATCTGACAGCGCTGTGGGGCGGGAGGGCTCTCGGAGATTCAAGGCCGTCATTTCTGGGGCGGTGTCCACCCTAAAACACCTACACACAGACACGCGCGCACAGACACAGACAGACAGACAGATCCCCCGGTGAGGACGGCACAGAGCAGGAAGGGAGCTGGACGTCGCTCCTCTCGCCCTCTCCCTCCAACCCATCCCACCTAGCACCGGAGCCCCTTCCCACCCAGGTTCTGTCGGACCGGGCCCGGCCTTCGGCGAGCTGGCCCCCCTCCCCGGCCGGACTCTTTACCCGACCCCTTTGGCCCCCCAGAAATCCTCCCAGCTCCAGGTGCGGCCGGCCAGGGCCCTGCCCCCAGAAATGCCCCGGGCTTTTTAGGGTTGAGTCCTCCACCCGGTCCCCCCGTTCTCCACCCGCACAGTCGAACCCCAGTCAGGGGGAGGGATGAGAAAGGGGAGCTACCGGTGGTGGGGGATGGGGTTGTCCAGGGGTTCACTTGGGAAGGTGGGGACCCTAACTTCAGCTACGAGGCGGCCCTGGGGACCCTGCCTTCTGTAGCCCCCCGAAGTCCGGGCCGAAGCAGGAGGGGAAATCAACCGTTCCACTTTTTCACTGTGCCAGTTTGAAAAGCAACAGCTTCACCTTCCTCCTTCCCCCTTCCCCGGCCTCCCCCTCTCCCCCCTCCCCCGGCGCCCCTCCCCCCCGTCCTTCCCTCCTCCTCCTCCTCCTCCTCCTCCTCCTCCTCCTCCTCCTCCTCCTCCTCCTCCTCCCCTTGTCCCCTTCTCCCCACCCACCCCGCCGACCCCCCGGCAGAAAGCGGGGAGAGGGAGCGAGACGGGGGCTCAGGTGGGTTCGGGGCTCCCTCTCCCTTCGGAAAGACCCCCCGGATCCGGCCGAGCGCAACTTCAAGGTGTTTACCTTGTCGTCGGCCCGCCCGCTAATGATCCGGGCCAAGATGTAGCTCCTATTGTCTTGTCGCCCCGCGCCTACGCCCCGCCTCTGAGCCGCCCGGAGCCCCGGCGCCTGGCTAAAACCGGCGGAGGCTCCGGCGAGCCTCCACTCCACCCCATCAGGGCGGCTCGGGCCCTCGGCTCCGTGCGCAGCCCCCCGGGCCGGCGTCAGGGCGAGACCCCCGGGCACGGCTCGCAGCGGACAGCGCCCAGCCAGGGGAGCCGGCCGGTCCTGCCCCCCGCCCCGCCTCGGCCCCCCGCTTCCTCCCTCCCGCCGCCGCCGCCGAATCATGTCTATGAGCCCCAAGCACACGACCCCCTTCTCCGTGTCCGACATCCTCAGTCCGCTGGAGGAGAGCTACAAGAAGGTGGGCATGGAGGGCGCTCAGCTGGGCTCCCCCCTGGCCGCCTACCGCCAGGGCCAGGCGGCCCAACCGGCCATGCAGCAGCCCATGGCCCACGGCGGGACCGTGGCCGCCGCCGCCGCCGCCTACCACATGACGGCCGCCGGGACCCCCCAGCTCTCCCACCCCGCCATGGGCGGCTACTGCAACGGCAACCTCGGCAACATGGGCGAGCTGCCGCCCTACCAGGAGACCATGCGCAACGGCGCCGCCGCCCCCGGCTGGTACGGGGCCAACCCCGACCCCCGCTTCCCGGCCAGTAAGTAGCGGCCCCCCGGGAGCGGGGGGTCGGGGGCGCGTCGAGGGGGCGTCGAGGGCGGCCGGCCCGAAGGCCGGGAGTCCGGGCGCGGAGAATCGCCGAAATCGAGGGAGCGCTCGCCGGGTGCCAAGCACTGCTCTAAGCGCTGGAGAATGAAGGAGAAGTACGGGAGCCCGGCCGGGGCGCCGGAGGGGGCGGGGGGCCAGGCTTGGAGGGGGCCCAAGGCCGGATGGCGGGGTCGCCGAGGACCCCCGGGGGCGGCCGGGGCGGTGAGAATCATAATCGTTGTGGGGTTTCTCCAGCTCTTGCTGGCCGCCAAGCGCTGTTCTGAGCGCCGGATAACTGATAATTATTATGGTGGCCGGGCTGGGGTGGGGTACTGGGGAGGGGGGGAGGGGGGGTCCAGGTTTGGAGGGGACGGGGGGCTGGGTGGCGGGACGGGGGTCGTCGAGGGCCTGGGGGCGGCCGGCATGAGGGGCAGGAGACGGGGGAATCATCGCAATAACCGTGGTATTTGTGAAGCGCTGACTAGGCGCCAGGCACTGTTCTAAGCGCTGGATGATTAATAATCATTATGGTACCCGGGCCGGGGTGGGGTAGGGGACGTCCAGGACCGGGATGGAGCGGTGGGCGAGGGTCGGGGGAAATGCAACTGGGCAAGGGGGAGTAGCCGGGAGGGGGGGGAAATCGAAGGAATCGGGATGGAGAGCGAGGGGCATCCGCACTGGGGGAATAGCGGGGAGAGGGGAGTCGGGATGGGGGACCGGGAGTTTGGGAGAGCGGGAGTAGCCGGAAAGTGGGGCTCTATCCCGGATTCTGGGGGCACCGGGATAGAGGCGGGCTGGGGGCGGTGGGCCGGGGGAACGGGGGATGTTCTTTGGCCCGTCGGCTGGGCCCCACGCTCCTTCTGTCCAGCCGGGCCCTCCGCCTCCTGGGTCCCGGGGCCGGGCCGGGCTCTGGGGGTTAACCCAGCCAAGAAGGGCGCCACGGGAGAGGCGTGGGAACGGTCTCGGAGGGAGCTGGGAGGAGGTCAGGGAAGCCCCACGGGAACGGCCTCCACTTGGGCCGGAGGGCTGGGGACAAGGGCGACTCTTCCCCCAACCCAAGCCCAGCGGGGGTCCGGCCTGGCCCGGCGGGAGGGGAGGGGTCGAGCTTCGGGGAGGACAACTCTTCCCTTCGGCAATCCCGCAGGCCTGAACCCCAGCCCCGCGCTCTCTTAGGCCTCTCCCCGGGCGGTGGGCCGAGGAAGCGGGGGCCGGCCATTTCCCCTCCAAGCACCCCCAACTTTATTGGGCCCGGGGTGGCCGGAGGGGTCCTGGAAGCCCCCTCCCCTTGGAATGGCCAAGCTTCCGGCAGCGGATTTGAGCTCCCTCTTCTCGGGCCCCGGGTTCGGATTGATCTCGGGCTCCGTCGGGTCCCAGGACTCGGCCTGGCCTCTCGGTTCGGGCTGACCCTCCCGGGCTCGAGCTGGCCATTCCGGGATGGAGCTGGCCCCGCGGGCTCGGCCCGGGCCCCGTAAGGACCGGCTCCCTGGTTTCCTTCGTCCTCGGGCCCGGCCGGGCTCCCCGATCTGGGACGCGACCTCGAGGTCGGACTTTCCTTGGGGGCTCGGCCCGGCTCTCCCGGGTTCCGGAGCTTCCGAGGCGGGGAGGGGGCTGGCGGGCCCGGGGCGGGGGGCGAGTCCCACCCCCCCCCCCCCCCCCAGCCCGACCATGTGCTGTTGTCCCCTTTGCAGTCTCCCGCTTCATGGGTCCCACCGGCGGCATGAACATGAGCGGCATGAGCGCCCTGGGCTCGCTGGGCGACGTGAACAAGAGCCTGGCACCTCTGCAGAGCGCTCCTCGGAGGAAGCGCCGCGTCCTGTTCTCGCAGGCGCAGGTGTACGAGCTGGAGCGTCGCTTCAAGCAGCAGAAATACCTGTCGGCTCCCGAGCGGGAGCACCTGGCCAGCATGATCCACCTGACGCCCACGCAGGTGAAGATCTGGTTCCAGAACCACCGCTACAAGATGAAGCGCCAGGCCAAGGACAAGGCGGCGCAGCAGCAGCTGCAGCAGGACGGCGGGGCCTGCCAACAGCAGCAGCAGCAGCAGCAGCAGCAGCAGCAGCAGCAGTCTCCGCGCAGGGTGGCCGTGCCCGTGCTGGTCAAGGACGGCAAGCCGTGCCAGGCGGGCACCAACGCGCCCGGGGCCGCCGGCCTCCAGGGTCACCAGCAGCAGGGGGCCGCGGCCGCCGCCATCACCGTGCCCGGCAGCGGGCCCGGCCTCAGCCAGCATCCCAGCCACCAGGCCAGCAGCGCCGGCCAGTCCCCGGATCTGGCCCAGCACTCGGCCAGCCCCTCGTCTCTGCACAGTCAGGTGTCCAGCTTGTCTCACCTGAACTCTTCCAGCTCGGACTACGGCGCCGCCATGTCCTGCTCCACCTTGCTATACGGCAGGACCTGGTGAAAGGATTTCGTGCCCCACGGGCCCGCCCCGCCTCCCTCTCCCACGCCCACCTGAGCTCAGACCGAGGGGACCCGGGGGTTCCCACGGCCCGGGGCTCCGGCCTAGGCCCGTCCCGGGGTGACCAGCCGCAGGGCCGGGGGGCCAGAGTGCTAGCCCGCCCTCCAGCCTTCTCTCTCTCTCTCTCTTTCTCTCTCTAGTTCTTTTTCTCTCACTCTCTCTGGTTCTCTCTCTGTTTCTCTCCTCTCTCTATTTCTCTCTCTCTCTCTCTCTCTCTCTCTCTCTTTCTGTCTTTCTTCTTCTTCTTCTTCTCTCCCTCTCCCCGCCACCGCCTCTCCCATCGAGAGAAGAGAGAAAACCTTGAGCTGGGGTGGGTCCGAGGAGCCCCTCCACGTACACGGGACCGAAGCCCACAGACTCGAAAGCCTTTCCCTTAGTCGATCCAAACGGTGGAGGCTTCCGCGTGGGAGAGCCCACGGGACCCGGCTTGGATCCGCCCTACCCGGCCGGCCGGCAGCCCGGACTCGCTTGTAAATAGGATCGTTGCGGAAACGGGGCGCGGGGAGGGGGCGAAAGTCTTTTCCCCCCAGATCCCCGGCGCCCCTCCTCTCCTTCCCTCTCCACGCCCGCCACCCCCCACCCCTCCAAGGGCAAGGGGCACGGGGCCGCGGCGCTGGACCCTCGGCTTTTCTTACGTTTGATGTGAACCTGTAGCTGTACGATGCTGTCAAAGTTGGACTGAACACCTAGTTTTTAGTCACCTGTATATTTCGGTGTAAAAACCCCGCCCCCACCGCCCCCCGCCCTGTTCGGACATTGGCAGATCCGAGCTGCTGGGGCAGCCGGCGGGATGTGCCACGTCAGTCTCTTTCTGTTGTCACTTATGTAGATATTTGGCTTAAATAGAGTCCTGAGAAGCTTCTAATAAATTATACAAATTTAAAATATTTCCTAAAAATCCCCCTTCTTTTTTTTTTTTTTTTTTTTAGGGTCGGGGGATTTGGGGGCCGGGGTAGGGCCGTCCCGCTGCCCAGGAGCCGCTGCGGCGGGGGAGCGACTCTTGCTTAGCCGACCGGCGGTTCGAGCCAGCTGAGCGGGAGAGAGTGCAGAGCTAGCGAAGAACAGACGCTAAAACATTGCTTATTTTGGAGTAAACGCTGAGTCTTTAGAAACAAAACCAAGAGTCTTTCCCGTTGCTTTAAAAAAGGCCGGAGAGCATTTTAACTAGACCCACCTCGACCCGATTCCAACAACATTAACAACCTGTAAAGTACCGAAATGACGATGTCGAAAACGCATGAGTGTGTCAGTCTGTTTGGAGTTGGTGTCTGGGTAAATTCGGGATGTATGTGTATTCGGGGTGCGTGTGTGCGTGCCTGTGTGTTCAGGAAGTCCTTTCGCTCGCGTGTGTGTGTGTTTGGGGGGGGCGTGTTTTCATTCGGGGTTTTTTGGGGGGGGGGGGAGTGTAGGAGTGTATTTCGGATGTGTGTGTATTCGGGATTTGTGTGTGTCTGTGTTCGGGATTTGTTCCTGTGTGTGGTTTTAGGGTTTGTGTCCGTGCGTGTTCGGCGTTTGTGTGGATTCGGTATTTGTGTCTGTGGTCGTTGGGGTTTGGTGTCTGTGTGTGACTTCGGGGTGGGGGTGAGGGTTGGGATATGCGGGGAGAGGGTTCGAGGTGCTTGGGGAACCCAAGATGATTTGGTCCCTGGATTTTAACGCTCACCCAAAGATTTAGTTTCTAATATGTGTCCCCCGTCGTGCAGTCTGAAATAGAAGGATTCGGTTGGAAGGGAAGGAACGTAAAAGCCGGCTTAGGATTTGTTCCCGGAAAACCGGGTCCTGCAGGCGTCCGGGTCGCGGGGCGCTGCGGAGGGAGAGGCGGGACGGGGAGCGGGAATTGCGGGAGAAAGGCACGGTGGGCTTGGGCTTCGAATTGGTCCGGAGCGGAGAGCGCTATTCTGCGGGAAGGGGTGTGTGTGGAGGGGGGCGGCGGAGGTAGGGACTGTTGGAGGAAAATCAACTTCCCAAATCAAGCATAATGGTTCTCCTCTCCCCTCCGGTCCTTTTTCCATTCACTCTGGGTCCCCTAAACCGGAGCGGGGCAAGAACTGGGGACTTTTCCGAGCTCAGGCTTCCGCGGCGCGATTGGAAGCAGAGATACGGCATTATCTCCGTTACCGTGTTCCCGTTATTCTCGTTATTTCCCTGCCTGGGTTCCCGTGAGCTCCCCTTACTGTTTACCGTACCTCTGGGGCTTCCGAAGGAAAAGGAAAGTTACAGGCAGAGCAGGTGGATTTGGGGGCGACCTCGCTTTGATTCGTGTCTGGGCGGAGCGGGATGACTTTACTTTGGGAGGTACGAAACCCCTCTCCAAGGCCCGGGTGGCCGGAGGCAAGGCCGAGCTCTGATCCACATTTTAGGGTCGCGCACTGTAGACAAGCCCCCCTCCGGCTAAGCTGGACGCCTCTAGTCCGGGAGGGACGGGAGGCAGGGGGAAGGGGTGGAAAGTCTGTCCTGAGGCGGGGGGGGGGGGGGGGGGGGAGAAGGGGAAAGACCGACCAAGCTACAAACCCGTTAGCTGCAGAGAGATTGGGATTCGAGTTGCCGGGAGGGAGAGAAGAAGGGGATGGCTGGGCTCTCGGCCGGGTTTGTGTTCAATTCCAAGAAAGCCCCAACTTTCCCAACGCTCCTCCGAGGCGACTCTACCCCCTTTCCCGACCTTCCTGTCTGTGGCAAACCCCAGAGATCCCGGGCAGATTTGCTGTCTCCGGAGCCCTGCCTGGGAGGAAAGAAGGGCGGGGGGGCTGAGGGGAAAGAAGGGTGGTGGGAGGCGGGCAGCAGATTAGATACACGGATTTATCTCCCTCAGACTAGATTTAGTTTCGATTAAATAAACTCGTTTCCACTTTAGCTGATGTCGGCTTAGTTTAAAGTCTGTTTGCTTGTTCCCCAGAAAGGTGGATTCATCTCTTTCTGTGGCTCTGAATTCCGGGCAAACAACCACGCAGGCTACATTTCCATATCAATCACCAGAATGCAAACACGCTGCTCTTTAGCGCGTTTACGGAGAGTGGCGGCGGCTGTTCTTTCCAGAACCCCGTCTACAGGGCACTTTTCTCCAAGATGGCTTTGTGGGGAGAATCGGGAGAGGCAGATTTCTGGGAAGCCCCTCTCTTATCCAGAATGCGCGCGCTCTCCTCCCTCCCTTCCCCTCAGAATCCCACCCGCCCATCGGGAATCCTGGCGCTGCCGGAGCCGTTCCTGCCCTCGGGACTCCGGGCCGCCTGGCATCCAGACTGGATCCTTCCGCACATGGGGCACCAAGCGCCCACTCCAGGCTCCCCGTCCACCCGATTGCCTTCTGCGGTGGCGACCGGGGAAGGACCAGAATAACCCCCAGATCTCCCCCTCCTGCGGACCCCCCACCCCCACCCCCTCCTCATGCCCATCCTCGGCTCACCACCCTCCTTCCAGTCCTCCCACATCCCGGGGGTCTGAGACGCTTCCCTCCCTCCCTCCCACCGTCTCTCTCTGGTGTAAACACGAGTCTCCTCTCGAGAGCCCTGGAGTGCGGCTGGAGTGGTCCAAGGGCTGGGACCAGGGACGACTTCGCCATGTTTGATGTCTGGTATCAAGAGCCCCTCTCTCCCCCAACCCCACCGCCTTCTTCCCCAGAGCAGAGGAGGCTGAGGAAGCGAGAGGTTAAAACGACGGCCCACGGCCTAGAACCCTCTGACCCTGGCGCCAATGGGAGAGAGAGAGGGGGACAGAGATGGGAGAGGGACAGAGATACACAGAGTCACGCAGAGAGAGACAGAGAGACAGACAGAGCCCAAGCACTCGGCCAGGAATCGAGGCCGGAGGTCCTGAGGCCTGAAGGACCCCGAAGGGAACGGAGATGAGCCAGCGCTGTCCCTCGGCGCAACGCTGGGCGACGGGGAAGAGACCCAGGCCCGGATCTCGCAAGGGTACCAGCTCTTGTTCTAACTAGACTTAGGGCGGCGGCCTGGACAAAAGCCGGGCCTGGGCGGTAAACACCGCAGACTCCCGAAGCTTCTTAATCCTTTCATGGTTCTAGTCGGGAGCCTCTCCGGGGGCAGAGTCTGCGGATCTGGACTGGTGTGTGTGTGTGTGTTTGTGAATTTGTGTGTGTGCGTGTGTATGTGTGTGTGTGTTGGGTGGGCATCTCCTCCCTACGCTCGTTAGGGAGAGTCAGGTAGAGAACTCATCCTTACACGCACGCCTTCAGGTTCACACGCGTGTGTATGCGTGTGTATGCGTGTTTGTGTGTGTGTTCGTGTGTATGTGTGTATCACTTTTATCTCCAGGCGTGGGGGAGTGCCGAGGTGATCGAAGCGGTTCCGGGCAATGTGGTGATAAGGCGGCATGAGATCGGGGTATTTCGGGCTTCGCGAACTCTAGGGATCAGGTAAGGTCCGTACTTTCTATATTGTGTCTTTACCTACAACGCGGCGCAAAGGTGGGAATAGTCCAAGATCCGAATACGATTCTTCCTGGTCAAAATGGAAACTTTTCCGCCTTTCCCCTCACCCCACCCCCTTCCCCGAAAAGAAAGCGCGACGGTCGGAGTAGGTTCGAGACAGGTCCATCCCACCCGTGTCCGCGCCCTGCTCCTCCCTCAGTCGGTAAGCAGGATGGAGCCGTAGAAAACAGGTAGACGGCTAGGAGAACAGAGGGCTACGCTGGTTCTTTTGTCATAAAAGAAATAGCCTCTGTTGGGGCTGGGGAGTTGCTTGGCCGCTCCTCCCCAGTGGACGCCCTCTGCTCTGAGAGGCTTTGAGGGTCACCTTAGAGAAAACGGTTTTCGGGGACTTTTAGCCCAACGCTCCGCTTGCGTGCCGAGGTTTTGGTGTTTTGGAGATCCTCCCGAGAATTTTCCTGGGGCTCGTTTCGGATCCTTCCCCTTTGCTAGGCAGGAGTTCGGTTCGGGGGTACGATTGAGAGGGAGGGGAAATCAAATCCAATTTCCGCGGGCCCGTCACCGGTCTCAAAATCGTTTAAGGTTTGGATTTCGGGACTTTCCCGGGATGCTTCCAGAGTCCAAAGATTCGAAGGCTCAGGAACTAGGAGAAACTTGCTTTCCTCTTGGAGGGGTCGCTGAGGTGGCTAAGCTCGTTCCCTTCCGTTAGTGACCTAATGCTGAAACTTCAGAGAGCTCTGTCTCTCCCTCTCGCGCGCATTCTCTCTGTCTCCCTCTCCCCCTCTCCCTCCTTGTTTTGATTTTTACTGTTTGGCCTGTTTCTTGAACCGCTCTTTGCCTTTTATTTCTGTTTTGCAAAGAAACTTAGAATAACTGGACTTTGGTTCATTAGCCTCGGACCCAAGCAGGTTTCCCTTTCTAAATAGATTGTCGTTTTGTCGTTTTAGCCGTTATTGTGTCTCAAATAACTGTAATCAAAGCGGCTGGAGACATGCCCCATGAGCATAATCCGTCTCCCTGCATTAGAATCCCGGATCGGAAAGTTTCAAACGCAAATTATTTGCCTCTTCCAAGCCGTTCCGAATCTCCTGGGCCATTCAGAACCGTTGTGGGCATTTCAGAACCTCTTCAGGCCTTCTCGGATCGTTTTTTGGGAGTGGTGCTTTTCGAGGCTTTCCGAACTCCCCGAGTTACGCCGGTCCTTTTCGAACCTTTCCGAACCTCCCCGAGTTTCCCCGAATCTTCCCGAGCCTTTTTTGAACCTCACCGGGCCATGAAACGGAACATATGCCCCGCACATCGGTGTGCCCCTAGTTGGACTGGCTTCGGAACCGGGTTTTCTCCTTAAGAAACCGTGTCTTTCTCTGCTCCATATGGAGTTAGCGACTCTTGAGCGGGGTAGAACGCTTAGAGCAGTGCTTGTCATATAGTAAGCGCTTAACAAATACCATTAGTGGTAGTAATTGTCGAGAGGCTGAGGCGCATCTGCCTGATTTTCATAGGAGAAAGCTCTACTCAATGCTCCGCCTAGGATCCACGTAGAGAGCCTGGGCCAACCGGGCCGGCCGGGCCTAGTCGGGCCGAGCTCCCTCAGGAGATGGGCCCATGTGTCCACCAACAGAGACCAAACCTTGAGCGGCGGGAATCCCAGGGGTCCGTCTCCCCTCTCTCTACCCGGGCTGGCGGGACTTCAGCCGAGGAATTGAAATGTCTTTCTCCTGATCGACAGTGCGGAAATCGGAGAAATGAGTGGGAGGGATTGGAGCTCGGACAGAGGATGAAGGGGGGTGGAGGATGGCGGCAGCTGGACCGACTGCTGGGGCGTTTCCTTAGCCGAGATTATTGCTCAGGAATAGCGGCGTCGGTCTCCCGTTCGGCCTGGTCCACAGCCCCCGGCCTGGCCTGCCAGCAGTCAGACCAAGCCGGAATATTCATTCATTCATTCATTCATTCATTCAATCGTCTTTATTGAGCGCATACTGTGTGCAGAGCACTGTACCATGCTCTTAGAAATAGAACAATACAGCAATAAAGACAGACAATCCCTGCCCACATCGGGCTTACGGTCTAGAGAAAAAAGAGTGTATGTGTGGGTGTGTGTGGGGAGGCTAGTAAGGATCTGCCCAGGTCGGAGGAAGTCTCCCCAACTTCACCACTCGTCGGGTAAGGCCGTTCTCGAATTTGAGCCTGAGGGGATCAGTCGGTGGAGAGCCAGCGCTTCTGAAGGAGGGGAATGGGGAAGGCGGTGGTCGTGGTGGGGAGACAGAAGGGGGTTAATAGGAGTGGGGGGCTTCCGACCTCTTTGGATCCGGCTGTCCCTAACCTCACATAGGAGGAACGGATTCTCCTTAAATTGCTAGCCCCCTCCCCCAATATGCACACCCTGCCCACATCACGATTCACACCCACTCACACCCCACTCGAGCACTTCATTTTCACTCACGCACATTCTCATTCACACCGTCACGCGCTCGCTTTCACACATCTACATTAACTTTGAGTCGGCTCCTCGATCCCGGTTGAACTGCTCCCTGCTCCCACCCCCACATTTCGGGATTGGGACATTAAATGGTGCCCATCGACAAGCTTTCATTGCAATCAGAAGCGCCAATATCTCCTGACGTTGGCTCGTCTAGCGTTGGCCTGCACGATTTCTTAGAAAAGCAATTCTCCAGTTGTTACACCATCTAGAAGGAGTTGGAGTCGGTTATATCGGAGAGGCAGCAGGGCCTAGTGGCAAGAGCACGGGCTTGGGAGTCAGAAGACGTGGGTTCTAATCCCGCTCCGTCACTAGTCTGCTGTGTGACCTCGGGCAAGTCACTTAACTTCTCTGGGCCTCAGTTACCTCACTGTAAAATGGGGATTGAAACTGTGAGCCTCACGTGCGACAAAGTGATTACCTTGTTGATTACCCTAGCGTTTAGAACACATCGTAGGCTCTTAAAAATACCATAATTATTGGTGTGTGTGGGTGTGTGCTTATGTGTAGCAATGATGGCGCGTGGTAATGATAATAGTTTTGGGTCTGTTTCCTAATTATAGTGTGCGTGAGAGAGATTGCGGGAGTTTAGTAGAGTGCACGTGTATGTTGCGTTTCCAGGGACTAGGCGCAAGGCTTGTGTGATGCAGGTGCGGGGCCAATTGTGGGGCTGAGCTGGGCCGCACACGATGTTACCGCAAATGATCATCTGAAACACATGCAAATGACGACTCTTGCCCAAGCTCCCGTTATCCTCAAGAGGAGGCGGAGCCGGTTCCGAGGCCGCAGACGCGAACTTTTTAAAGGCCCCGGAAGCCGGGCATTCCGGTTCCGATTGTATAATGGTCTGGGCAGGCCCCGGTCCCCGGAGAAAGGGCCGAGGGCAGTGCCAGAGAAGGCCCGCACAGGTTGCAGGCTGCCACTAAATATTTTCTTCTCGGCTCGGCCGGCCCATTACGCTGTAATCACGGTATGGTTTAAATCTAATATTCCCTTAGAAACTATGACTTTAATTGCTGCAGAAAGAGGAACGTTGACCCACGGCGAGACTCCCTGGTGCAGAGAAGTGAAAGATCGGTGATTGGAACCGCGCTGATTGTCCTCATCCACCGGTTTAACAGTCCGTTAATCAGAAAACCGGGCCGGTGGTGATTGCGTGGGGAAAACGAACTCGCTTCGAAGGGACAGAGCGGTTCCGTGGCTTGTCCACTCCGGAGGCCGGGACACCACGTAACGGCCTGGAAGGGGGGAGGGAGAGGAGCTGGAAGAGGGAGGGGCAGGTGAGAGGAGGCGATGAGGGAGACGGTGGAAGGAGCAGGGGGAGATCCCTTAGAATGGCGGGCCTGAAGAGCGGAGAAACCCCACGCGAATAAGCCGCAGGCGGGCCTCCAGTTTGGGGACTTGAGTGTCCGCGTTGTCTTTGCCACCATCCGCTGCCCCCTGGTCTTTCCCGGCGGATTCACCACGGTCCCGCCGCTTCGGCTGGTCCGAGATCTCGGTCGTGGGATTTAGGAGGGGCATGGAGAGCCCAGGACTAGCAGGGGCAGCGAGGTGGACCATCCTTCCTGCCTCCTGGCCTCTCCCGGTCATGGCCTCAGGTCTCGGGTCCCCAGCCAGTTTTCCCACCTGTCTTGGAGGCCTGGATCAGCCCAGAGCTTCGGTCCGAGCTGGGCCAGGCGCAGCAGAGAACACTCATCATAAGAGCCGTTACAGGAAAGTGACCCTTGGGGAGTGGAAACTGTTCTTGCACCCACACATGCTCACCTGGCCTCAAGAACAGCCCGCACACACAACACAAACTCACCAGGGCACGTTTCCCCATAAGAGCACCCATATGAACCACTCGCACATAGGACTTAAATAAATGCTTACATGAATTCTATGCATCCCTTCACGTGCTCATTGTTGGGCAGGGATTGTCTCTATTTGTTGCTGAATTGTGCATGCCAAGAGCTTAATACTGTGCTATGCACACAATAAGCGCTCAATAAATACGATTGAATAAAGTGTAGATAGACACTTTCGCCTCTCGCCTATACACACATGTATGAACTCCCGCAGGTATGCAAACATACGGGCCCATATATACACAGGCCCACAAGCACAGACGCAGGAAGATACATACGTCCCCAAAGGCATGCTCATACCCACATATATCCATAGGCACGCATATATATACATAGACACACACACCTATGCTAGGCCGAGAGAGGGAGAAATGGACGGCAATAGTACCGAGCAGGAAGACCAGGCCTTGCCCTTTCCCTAACCCCTGTCACTCCCTTATTCATCCTCGTCTCCTATCCGGATGGGGTGTGAGGGAAAGAGGAGGAGCCTCGAGGGGTGTGGCAAGTATTATTATTGTTGTAATTATTGTTATGTTTGTTAAGCGCTTTCTATCAGTCAAAAACTGTTCTAAGCACTGGGTAGAGTCAAGTTAATCAGTTTGGACACAGTCCGTGTCCCGCTTGGGCCTCACGGTCTAAGTAGGAAGGAGAAGGATCGAATCTCCCTTTTACAGTGGAGGACACTGAGGCACAGAGAAGTTAAGCGACTTGCCCAAGGTCACAAAGCAAGAAATTTTGTGACCAGGTCCGTGCTCATTCCATTAAGCCACGGTGCTTCTCTCAACTCGTAGCCGGAGTGAGCGTGTGAGCTGTAGGGAGGTGGGACTCGTTTAGGCAAACCCGTTTAGTGGCGGGGTGCGGGGAGCGAACGAGAGGAAGGATTTCCAGTTCCCGTTATCTCTCCGGATAGAGAGAGGGGAACAGGTAGGCAGGGGCAGAGAGACAACACTATTCCCGACTCTCTCCAGCCCAGCTTGGGGTGAGAAATGTTTTCGCAGGGATGCTCTCCTCCATGCAGCAGGGGCCTGACCAGCATTGGGTCTGCTGGAGTCGAGGGCAGATCCAGGGCACCAAGCAGGTCTGTTCACCACCCCCCATCCCCAACCAGGAACCCCAGCCTCATTTAAGTATCCTCTTTCCTCCCTTCCCCGCCCCTTTTTTCCTTTCTCCTCTCCTCCCCCCAATACTTGTCCTTGACCTTTCTGACCCGCGGCCGGGCCCAGCCCGATCCCGTCTCCGGGGCCCGGGGCCCAGAACCGATTTCTTTTCTCTTCGGCTTTAGCCAACTCCGAGGAAGGCGGGCCGGGATAGGGATTTAGATTTGCATCTCTGAAGCTCCCTGGGTGGTCTTTGTGCCGAGCTTGTAACTGTTCAAATGATTGTCCGGGGAGCGTGTGGACCGGGCAGGGCAGGGCCTGGGCTAAGGGGATTGGGGCAAGGGTTGGAAATAGGAACAGGGGAAAAGGCTGAACAAGGGAACAGGGGCACAGGTGGAAGCAGAGGATAGGCCCTAACCCATAGCCAGGGAACAGAGGCAGGGGCAGAGGATTCGAACAGAGTCAGGAGGTAGGGCAAGGCTAGTTACCTAACTTGTCAGGGACAGAATAATAATAATAATAATAATAATGGCATTTGTTAAGCACTTACTGTGTGCTAGGCAGTGTACTAAGTGCTGGGGTGGATGCAAGCAAATCAGGTTGGACACACAGTCCCTGTCCCAGGTGGGGCTCACAGTCTCAAGCCCCATTTTACAGATGAGGTAACTGAGGCCCAGAGAAGTGAAGTGACTTGCCCATGGTCACACAGAAGACAAGTGATGGAGCCGGGATTAGAACCCATGACCTTCTGACTCCCAGGCTCGTGCTCTATCTACTAGGCCACACTGCTTCGAGAAAAACGATTTCTTCACACGTCTGAAATTGTGCCCCGTGGCTTTTTAATTTATTTATTTTTCTTGCTTGTCGACTCCCTGAATCCAAACCAAAGGAGAATCCCAGCAGGGCCTTTTCCCTAACTAGAGCTGAGGAATCCGCTCACTGAGGCCTCGGGGTCAGAGAGATGCAGTGAGGTTCAGGAATCCAGTGGGGTGAGGATATTCCATTCTTGAAGGAGGCGCCCCTAGTCCCCAGTGAGGTACAGGCCCCTCTCCCTCTCCCAGTGTCTCTACTGAACCCACTCCTCCCTCCTTCCCCCAACTTGGGCCCCTGCTTGCTGCTACTCTGTCCGATCTTGGGGTCAGGGTCAATTGGGCGACTCTACCAGCTCATTAGCATTAGCAAGTGCCACCCAGTGCCGCTTGTGGAGACACTTGAAACTTTAGAGTCTCAATCCCCGCAACCCAACCTTTCCTCTAGTTTCTCAGTGTTCCAAGTGGGGAGTTTCCATCAATCCCGAGTTTGACTTTCTGGATGAGGTGCTGTCCCGGGTTCAGAGACCCCACTGGTTCATGGTCCACCTTTGCCTGATAGCCATCTGCAATGAATCCAGGTACCTACAGTCTTGAGGTATCTATAATTGTCAGTGTCTGGGCAGTGGGAAATCAGCTACCCAACATGGTCATAGGATGGCTAAAGCTAGTGTGGTAATTGAACTCATCAAATTTGCAATGTGTCTGTTCATGATAGCCAAGCCCAGTTTTTTTTATTTGTTTGTTTTTTTATGGTATTTGATAAATGCTTACTACTTGCCAGGCACTGTACTAAGCACTGGGTAGATGCAAGCTAAGCAGGTTGGACATAGTTCCGGTCCCACAAGGGACTCACAGTCTTAATTCCCATTTTTCAGACGAGGTTACTGAGGCACAGAGAAGTGAAATGTTCTGTCCAAGGTCACACTAAAGACAAATGGTGGGGCTGGGAATAGAATCCAGTTCTTTTTGACTCCCAGGCCGGTGCTCTAACCACTAGACCACACCCTTCTAAACTGTGTTAACATCTGGATTTCCAGGGATTTGAGCCAGGCTTGGTCTCAGTGCTGCTTTTCACATATTCTCCCCCCTACTAAGACTGTGAGCCCCATGCCAGACAGGGGCTGTGTCAGATCTAAGTAACTTGTACCTTCCTTAGTGCTTGGAACAATGTTTGACACACAGGAAGTGCTGAACAAATACCATTTAAAAAAAATTAGTTTTCTGAGTCTGAAACTGGGCCGGCCCAGAATTTACCCTCAGAATTTACACCAGTGTGCAGGCAGAGCTCCTATCCAAGGGGTCAGCAGATCAGATGCCCCACTAAAGGGGCATTTTTCAGCTCCTGCTGGGCCACCTCTATAGCCATGGCCAATGGTTGCAGAACTATTCTGCAGCAAGAAGCCCAAGGGAGCATGGCTTATCTGCTATGTGACTTTAGGCGAGTCACTTAACTTCTCTTTGCCTCAGCTCCTTTATCGTAAAATGGGAATTAAAACTGTGAGCCCTATGTGGGACAGGGACTGTGTCCAACCCGATTACCTTATATCTAACCCAGTATTCAGTACAGAGCCTGGCACTCAAATACCATGAAAATCAAAACAAAGCAGATCTTTTATCCCATAATAAAAATCAGTAAATTGAGGCCCAGCGAGGTTAAGTAACTGGCCCAAGAGTTACACAGCAGGCAAATGGAGGAACCGGGATTAAAACCCTGATCTCCTTACTCTCCAGTCTCGTACTCATTCCACCAGACCACCCTGCTTTCCATGCTGCCTTCAGAGAAATCAGGAACAGGAATAGTGCCTCACAAGAAAACACATTAATCCAAAGGAGACTGGGGGCTGTCAGCATTGCAGGAGCAGAAAGATCCCACGCTTCTTCTCTTGGCCACAGTTATTCAGGGATTCTTAGGACTCTGGCTTGGCTTTCCAGAACAGACAATGAACACATCTCAGCACTGAAACTTTCTCAACCAGCAGGGTCTCTTTCTTGAGGAGGGTATGGAGGAATCATAGAGATGTGAATAAAGGAATCCTGTGGATGAATAAGGGGTTCTGGACCAGTTTCTGTGGATGGGCTTGGTTTATTATTACAGAACTACCCTACCTTTGTAGGTGGGTTTTAAGGCTTGAATGAACACGATGCCACACTCTCCCCTGGCAGAGAGCACTGAAAGTAGATTAACTCCTCCCTGAAAATTTCCCCTGATTCTCTCCGTGTGTGGAGGGCCCCAGCCCCTCTACAGAAGTAATAATTTTGCAATTTCACCATGGTGAGTGTCCAGAAGCCTGCCACCTCGGGAGATTTTTAGAAAGATACTAGACTTCCTTTCTAATCTGCTGGGAGTGGATTTTTAGATGGATATTAGACTTTCTTTCTAATCTGCTGGGAGGTATCTAGAAATGAGATTCTTTAAAAAACTAATTTAAAAATGTTCTAAATGACACTCTCAATCCATTGTCATAGTCATAAAGGAAGGAGAGAGACATTAGTCACCCACATTACCAAGGGGGGAAAAGCATTTAAAAATCAGGTGGCAGATTGGTGCCTTGTAATTTAAACAATGCTGAAGAGTAAACCATCCTCAGGATTCATTTACGCAGGAAGAGGCCAGGACCTCTATAACAGAGAACCATAAAGACCTTATTGAAAAAAAAATATGCAAAAAAGCTCCCATTTCATTAGCCTACAATGTACACCATTACTCCATCTAGGTACCGAGAATCAGCCCAGGAGGTTTTTAGCCCAGTGCCTGAGAAAATTAAAGCCAATGTGTTTTCAATCACCCACGAACTTGGAGAAGTTTCCTGTCCGCTGGGTTGGATGACTAAAGCTACTGCATCTGCCAGCGCCACTTCTCAGTCTTGAGCAGACGAATCTTAGAGCGGAAAAGAGTCTTCTTCTAGATAGTTATCTTCCAGGGACCACTAAGTGGAAAGAGGAGACCAGATTCTAGGAAATCTGTGGGTAATTTGACAACCACATTTCAGACCTTCAGGTGGATTCTGGGAACGAGGCCTAATCTATTTTACAAGCATGAGGGTCAATGGGGAGAATTCTATCTTTATATTTTCATCAAGTCTGAGGGGAAGTTGATCCCTTTTCATCCATTGGCTCCTCATTACTCAGAACATTTAGAGTCAGGGAGGAAGGCAGAAGGAGAGACAGGCAATGGATGGAAGGAAGCAGGAAAGTAGGAATAACTATATTCTTTGTGTGGGCAGAAAGTTCTCAGAACTTTCAGGGGTTGAGAGAAAGGATGAGGGAGGAGAAAGGAGGATGAGTTAGTTTTAAATGCCAGTCCTCCCTTTCCAGGGAAAATTGAAAGCACAATTCATTTAACACCCTTCATTTCCTCCATGCCCTTAAACATCCTGAAACAGTTCCTGTGCCCCTTAGTATTTAGGATTGTATAGGTCAAATTCAGACCCAATCCTTCCCAGGAGCTGGCCCCTTCTCCACTCATTCAGAGAGCTGCAGTCACCTTAGTGATCCTTTTTTTTCCTTAGGCTATTTGTTAAGCACTTACTATGTTTCAGGCACTGTACTAAACATTGAAGTAGATACAAGCTAATCAGGCTGGGCACAGTCCATGTCCCACATGAGGCTCACAGTCTTAATTCCCATTTACAAGTGCGGTAACTCTGGCACAAAGAAGTTAAGTCATTTGCCCAAGATCACGCACCTGAGACCTTTTCCTTAATGATGCTGGTGGCCACTCTTTATTTTATATCAAAATCTGGTTGGACACAATCCCTGTTCCACATTAGACTCCAAGTCTTAATCCCCCTTTTACAGATGAGGTAACTGAGGCACGGAGAAGTTCAATGACTAAATTCACACAGCAGACAAGTGGTGGAGCCGGAATAGAATCCAGGTCCTCTGACTCTCAAGCCCATGCTCTTTCTTCTAGGCCATATCAAGGATTTCTAAAGAGTCACTTCTTTATATTCATGGCATTTATTAAGCACTTACTATGTGCAAAGCACTGTTCTAAGCCCTGGGAGGGATACAAGGTGATCGGGTTGTCCAAAGTGGGGCTCACAGACTTAACTCCCATTTTACAGATGTGGTAACTGAGTCACCGAGAAGTTAAGTGACTTGCCCAAAGTCACACAGCTGCCAAGTGGCAGAGCCAGGATTAGAATCCATGACCTCTGACTCCCAAGCCCAGGCTCTTTCCACTGAACCACACTGCTTCACTTGTAGTAGGTTGTCAACTGTGGCAGGAATCTCCATTGAGAGTCCAATTCACTCCTCCTCTGCCTCAGTCTTAGGGACTTCTCAAAAGCCTTCTCAAGCATAGGTTCAGGATGCTGTTTTCCCTTCTAGACTATAAGCTCGCTGTGTACAGTAATGTATCTACCAATCCCGTTGTATAGTACTCTCCCAAGCTCTCAATACAGAGCTCTGCACACAGTATGTGCTCAACAAAGACGACTGACTGATTGATTCTGGTTTCCAAACTTGTCCTTTGCCATCACTGGGGTTGGCCCAAGGAATCAGACATACCTCAGCCTACCTATGCCTTGGGCTATGAGAGGATCAACAAGATTGACTGAGAGTCAAAGGATTGGGTAACCTTCAGGACTAGTTATCAAGGGACATCTGCAATTAACTATCAGAAACAAAGAAAATAGCCAGACAAACCAGGCTAGTTCTTACAGGGCTACTCAGTGACCCTACCCATGACCCACTCCCTGCCCATCCTCTGTCTGAGTAGCACAATTCCCAAGCCTTCTCCTTTTCCCCGGCACCACTCTATTGAGGGGTTGCAGGAAGCAAAGATGAAACAATGACAACATTCTGCCCCAATATTTGGCAGGGGTCATAAGGCTGAAGCTTTGACTTGGTGAATGTGGGAGCAGGACAGATTGGAAAAAATATTCCCCAAATCCCATTAACAGAAAACAATGAGGATGGGCAGCAAATTGCTGAAGAAGGTCACTTCTGGGCCCCACTGTATCTCAAGTCTGTTCTTTTAAGCTAAAAGTGTGTCACTTTGTCAATAGCCATGAAGAGAGGGAGTTGATGTCATTTCATGATTCCGCCTAGAAGTGTGCTCAGAACCTGAGTGGGCAGGGGGCAGGGAGGGAGGGGAAACACCAGAGTGGGAAATCCTCAATCAAACAATTGATCAATTAATGATATTTATAATTAATGAGAATTTGGCCTGAGAGTCAGAGGTCCTGGGTTCTAATCCTAGCTCTACCACATGACTGCTGTGGGGCTTTAGGCAAGTCATGTCACTTCTCTGGACCTCAGTTTCCTCATCTGTAAAATGGGAATTAAGACTGAGAGCCCCACTTGGGATATGGGTTGTGTCCAACCTGATTAGCTTGTACCTACCCCAGAGCTTAATACAATGTCTGGCACACAGTAAACGTTTAACAAACACCATAAAAACAAACAAAAAAAGTCCCAAAACAATATCGAGCACTTACTGTGTGCAGAGCACTATACTAAGCACCTGGGAAAGTACAATGCAATCAAGTTGGTAGACAAGAACCCTGCACTCAAGGAGCATTCAATCTAGGGGGCAGCTACAATCTATTTCTCTTCCAGGATCTGGAACTGTCCCCCCCACACCTATGAGTATATATATGTATATATATGTATTGCTTAAAGCAGTCAGGATTGAATTTTTTGCTAACCTATCCCCCCTTCCCTCCTTTTTTAAATTGGTATTTGTTTAGCATTTACTATGTGCCGGCCACTGTTCTAAGCACTGAGAGAGATATATCGAAATCTGGTTGGACACAATCCCTGTTCCACACTGGATTCCCAGTCTTAATCCCCATTTTACAGATGAGGTAACTGAAGCCCGGAGAAATTCAGTGACTAAATTCACACAGCAGACAAGTGGTGGAGCAGGAATAGAATCCAATTCCGGAGAACTATTCAACTCCTGTCTACCCCAGGTTCCAAGCTGGGGGAAAGGGATCAGAAAATTAAACCAGAGAGGAGATTAAATCACGACTCCTCCACTGCATCTGGTGGGAATTGAGTACACAAACGAGAGGGGGGAAAAAACCTAAGACAGCTAAGAAATAAACAAACAAACAAATGGGAGAATGATTAGTTCTCCTGACCTGTCGGTACTTGGAGTAAAACCAGAGCACAGTGAGCTATTCTTCCTCTTCTGCTTTGGCCAGGGGTATAGCAGAACCCTGTGGATAACAGTCGTAGAAAGAACTGACCTCTCTTGAAAATTTCTCCAGAAATGGAAACTAGGATTACTATCGGTAAGGTCTTTAAGTAGGTCGTGTCTGATCCTGATTGCACTGTATCTACCACAGCGCTTAGCACAGTGCTTGCTTGGCATGTAGTAAGCACTTAAATATTATTATTATTTATTGGGTCCAGAAGTGATCTCTGCTGGCTGAGCGGCAAAGAAAACCGGTGAATTAATTTCCTTCCCTGCGTACTTCCTGTGGATGGGAAGGATTGCTAAACGGTTAAGTTGTTTGCTTGAATGCAGTCAAGGAGTGCTTTGATGTCTGTTACCTTATTTAAGACTCGGAAGTCAACGGTTCTTCGGGATTTCTACGTCTCACAGCATTGATATAAGTCGTCACACTGCGAGGAAGGATTAGAAATAGTAGAAGGTGAGAATCAAAATTTGATATTAAGGGTCAAATGTGATATTAAGGATTCCTCCCTACAACACAGATCCGGGGAGAGTTGCACAAGACCATTGAGAAAGAGTGGCTTCTGGGTACACCTCCCTCTCCTTCCTCCCTCTCTCTTCTCTCCCTCCCTCCCCCCTACCACCCATTCACCCTCTGGACAGGCTTTGCAGGGGGAGGTCAGCGACTTTGCCCTCATTTTCCAGTTACCACCGCCCCCCCCCCCTTTACACACAACACACACATGGGCCAAGACGCAAAAGTGTAGGTGCGAAAGCCCTCTTGTTGCAAAGTCAGGCTGGGGGAAACGAAGCAGGTATAAGAGTCCTACCAACCCAACCCCCTTCCCCGTATTAGATTTAGCACTAGCTTGGGGAGAAAAAAAATCCTATTATTTAATGTTCTTTTTTTTTTTCACTTAAGGGCCTTGTTTACCTAAGTTCCACATGGCTTCCAGTTCCCGGGGAGTTCCTCTAGCTCGTACCTCCGGTACATTTCGGCAGTTACCGAGCTCAGAGACATGCCGCGGTCTCTGGGCAAATCAGAGCGCTCTTAATGGACGGCATGTGGGAAGTTGATGAAAATTCATGACTTCTCCCTGTCACTGCTGCTTGAGTTTAAATCGCCAGAGAAAGGTGAGTGCAATGAATTTGATTTAATACCTTTCATCCTCCCCCCCGCCCCTCGTCCCCGGCTGGCTGGGAAACATTTCTGTCTCACCCTTTGCTGGCGGCGGCAGAAGATGCCAAATGAACCGCGGAGGCGAAATTGCTTTTCTGAAATCCCACCTCCAAGCTCGTTTCGGTTTAAAACTTTAAAGCGGGGATTTCAGGGGGTTCGGGAAGGCGGTAGGGAGCAGACGGTACAAACTACTGGGGAAAGGCCACAAGGGGGCCGTGGATTACCCGATTGCAGAATTACTTTCTTGTCTGCCTAGAGGTTCAAATCTCTCCGTTCAAAATGGAAACGCGGCATTCCCAGGAAAACGTTTAGGGGGAGGAAAAAAAAAATGCCAGCGGGCTCCCGATCTTGAGATCAGCTGTTTTTAAGTTAGTCTATTCACTGCGCAGTGAAAGGCTTTTTGTGGGGAAGCCGGTTTCGATTGGGAGCACAACTGTTCCTTCCTAAATCAGGTCGATCAAACCGGGATGCTCTGCCCCGATTTACGCACCAGAGCGCCATCTGATACTCTTAGAATCCATTTCCCTCAGTCTTGATACAGGACTGAGCTGGAAATACACATTTGAACCACTGCAAACAAGGCGACTTCCAATTACTCTCTCCAATAAACTGTTTTTCATTCACTGATGTGCAAAGAAGGTCTTGAAAGGCGTCAGCGAGGCGGTCGATTTAGTTCCTCTCATGGTATTTTCCTACTTTGATAGTTTCCACCTGAGTTTTGCGACGAGAAAACACTTTGTTGTCTCTATATAATACATAAATAATATGTACAATATATGTAATCTTTAATTTAGTTTATTGAAATATTTAGGTACCAGTATTGTATATTGCAGAAGATAGCTGTCTTTCTGGACTGCCAAATCATTATATTGTAAAAAGCTCCATTTAATGCATTACAAATAATGAAGTGCTACATTACAATAATTGTGTTCATATTAGCTGAATCCTGGGCCGTTACCCACACTAAAACCCTTACCATGCCTAATGCGTTTTAAAGAATAAGCAACATTTCATTCTCCTCTCTTTCTACAGTGCTCTGATCCAGGCAAAATACTGTCGTATGCGTTTCAGGTCATGTGTTTTGTAGGGAGAAATCCTGCAGTGTAACTAGGATTTCTTGGTGAAGCTGATGATTGGAGTTTGTCAGCAGGTATTTGCTCTTCTCCGAACCCCGTTTTTCAGCACCCACTTTGTTACATTGTTTCTCATATTTAAAGTAGAATGTTTTTCCCACTGCCGCACCGGGGAGATTGAGCGGCTTCAAAAGCTCCGTGAGAGGATTGGTTGTGCAAAAATATATTTAATTCGGAGACCAGAAATAGAAATCTCGCCAGCCGCTGGTCAAAATGAGAATAAATGAAAAGCATATTCGGCCGTGCAGTTGGCAATGCCTTTTAGAGGGAGGAGGGTCTGTATTACTTTGGCGTTTCTGGTCAAGTGTGTAGCGTGGAAGTGTCTCCTCCGCGTTGTGCAGGGCGGAGGAGAGAGAGAGAGAACACAAGGCGAAATTTACAGAACGCCCAGCCGAACAGCTGGGCTCCTGCTTTACTCGGGTGAACTCCCATCTTTTCGGGAAGTTTTCTGCGGCCTAAAATGGCCGAGTGAGGTTTCTTTTCTGCTCAGTCCTGACTGCCTCACAGTGCCACAGCCAGGGAACCCCGAACCCCGTCTCCGTTTCTCCGCGCCTCGCTCTCCCAGAACGCGCTAGGGACTCTCCTTCCCCAAGTTTGCAGGAGGCAGCTCTAAATCGGGACTGGGTGGCAAATGGTCCTCTTAGTCTAGAACCCCCACCCCTCGACCCAGTTGGAAACAAGCAGCCCGCCAAGGTCTCTGAATCCGTTTCCTTTTCTAAAAAGCGGGGAAAGCTAGGAAGTCATCGTTGTGGAATCTAAATTTGATGGACAGGGGCATCTCTGTCCGGGCTAGTGGTTCTGGTGTCTGACTCCTAGCTTGGCTTTCCATCCTGCCTGTGGCCGTGGCTTCGGGTCACGGCACATTCTGAACGCGAATAACTTAAAAGAAGTCTCTGGATCAAAATATTTGATCTGGAGGATCTAGACCCATCGCTTCTGCCGGCTAGCAATTCCTATAAATGGTCCGGGGACCGTCAATAAGTGCAATATTCGTTCGCCAATGGACCAACAACAAACGCATATCGCTCTAAACCGGTGGTGTTGATGGACTAGGGAAAGACACAGGTAGAGGCGGTTATCGGCTTCCACCTTCAGCTGAGCCCTGTCTATTTCTCTGTCTCAAACATTTTTGGGGGTGACAGGAAAGATTGCTCGGTTTCAGGACATAGACGCCTTCTGTAGCGCTGGAAAAGTTGAGAGAAAATCAGTGAAGTAGCTCGTAAGTAGAACACCGTTCAAAGTATGTATTTTGGTGAAGATTTTTTCCCTAGATTTTTGGAAATTGTAGAAAAAAAAGTACAGATTAAATATGGACCTAGTCCTCGATGGAGAAAGTTTTGTGGCCTCGCGGGGGGAAAAATGTTGAAATGAAACGCCAAGTAATTTAACTTTTCCCTTCAGTCGCGGGGCTCGTCCTAAAAGGCACTTGGGGGTTGGGTTGAAAGAGTTAGTTAAATGGCTTTACGGTGCGCCCGTGGAATAGTTTCGGGCAAGAATCCTCGGGTACGATTTAAGAGCGACAGTCACACAGCTGCAATTCAAGGGCTTTGTGTTTCGTTTCAACCAGTCCAAACCGCGTAAAACCGAAATCGCCAAAGCTGAAGAGCCCAGCAACGGAGGCTCAGGGCCTGACTCCTTTCCCCGGCCCGTGATCCAGTGATGCAGGTTCGCCAATGCTCAGGGAGAACCGGGCGGGTTCTCGTTTTTCTCCTTTTTTGATGTGCATTTCGTTTCGCAGTTTTCACAGACCACCAGGGCAGTACGGTGGGCGGAATATTGTACGATAAATCATTTAAGTGAAGTTGGTCGGATTTCGGAACTCGGTATATTTACGCCTTTTTTGTTGTTGTTGTTACAGGATGCAATAAAGCTGTAAAGCTCACTATGACGTCTCTATTATGCTCCCTGATACAAAATGTTATTAAAATGTTCTGCTGTTTGAAATAGTTTGCCTCCCTAACTAAAGTCCTTTTTCCATTGCAAACGTTTATCCCTCCTCCCCAGCTTTGCCCCTCAGTTCAATTATATTGGGTAGCCGTTTGAGGAATTCGTTTACTAAGATCTGTTAACCAAATCCAAAGGAATACATGGTATTTTTAAACGTTTAACGAACCGATGAATTCACTGTTCGTTCCGCTTCAGCCCATCTTCTCGGGGGTTCTGGAACTGGACAGAACCAGGGGGAAGCCCAGAAGATGGGGTGGAAAAGCCCCAAAGGAAGTGTTACGGAAGATGATATTTGCCATCATTGGATCGGCATGCATACATTAGCCGTATAAAAGGCAGCAGGGAGAGAAACAAAGCTGGTGCAGCGGATCCTGAAAGTCTGAATGAACTAAATGGGGAAAAAAAATAAAATCATTCTGCTTAAACTCGTTCCCGAATAAAAGGAGAAACGCTTTTGTTAAATATGCTGAATGTGATTATCAAGCGAAAATGTTTCTCCCAGACAAGCTATGAATAAAACATGCGTTTGAGCATTAGGTAAACAAACAATAAATGAATGAGTTCAGTTGCAACATAATAATATTTTATTTGGAAAACATATATAATCATATTTGTTTTGGCCATCCAAAACTGAATGGCTGACTTCTTTTGAGAAAATCAGAACGATTCACTGAACTCTCCTTGCGGATAAGGGTGGCTTTTGCTTTAAACATTTTTTCTCCTTTCTGAAAGAAACCGCTTTCTTTTGATCCCTGCTGCATCAAGCTCCTGAGCTAAACCAACAAGTACAGTTTCTTGAGAAAATAAATGTTGAAGAAACATTGAAAAAGACACCTGCCCAAGCCCATTTTTCTTTTGGATCGTTTATATTTACAGGTCCCAGTTTTTGTAAAACAAACGCCCTGCGGGGGTTGCGGGTGACTACTGGCAAAATATGAGAGGAGTTGGGCAAAATAAGATGGGAGAGGGATAAGATATGTATAATTAGCAGAACTACGAGAATCAGATTAAGTTCCTTTCATTAGCTCGGCATCTTTCCCCATAAAATATGACTGAGAAGCCATTTACAATAGGAAAAGAAAACAACAGAATGAATTTCCGCTGTTGGTGTTTAAGACAGTTAAACGGAAAATGGAGGGAAGAACTCTCTTTAGATGATATCACTTAATTAAGTAAAGCACCCTAATCAGAGTCTCCTCCAATTGTAATGACTGTAGGGAGTCAAGTACAATTCTGTCTATATTAGCGAATCTGACTGCAATGATTTATTGATATTTATTTTAGAATTACGACACAAAAGCAATAAACCAGGAGAAGCGGTAAAATGCCATCCCTTGCTTTGCAAGCCACCACGACTGTATACCAAACGAATCCCTTGCTTTTCCCGGGCCGAACTCGTGACAGACTCGCCGATTGACGCTTCCACTGAAGACACCCCACATTTCTACCTATGTAGTGCAACTTTCTTCTCCGCTCGAGCGAGAGTTTGTTCAATCGCTGGCTCACTTTCCCCCGAGCGAGTCCCCGCGGCTCCGAGCCCGAGAACCTGCTGCTCTCAGAAATGACCCTAGGCGGGGTTCGACGTCCCCCTCCCCACCAACTCCCCTTAAAAACCCCGTCTCCTCGAATGGGAGAGGTGTTTGGAGAAGAAATGTAAACACGCCTTGTAGCCTACAGACGCTGGCTGCACGCCAAGGTGAGCACAGCAGAAACCAGTTTATCTGAAACCTCTCTGATGACTCCAAACCCTCTGCATAATCCAGGGGAGAGACTGGCTAAGAGGGTCCCACAATAGGCCTACCCGACGGGGTTCTACGTGGGGAAACTGGCATCTATCATTCAATAAATGATATTTACTGAGCGCTCACTATCTGCAGAGCACTGTACTACGCGCTTGGAGAGTACGACAGAATTAACCCGTCTGCTAATTAGTAGACACGTTTCCCTGCCCATGACGTGTTTACAGTCTGGAATAGTGAAGCTCTCTGAGGGCCGGGAATGTGTCTACCAACTCTGTTATATTGTTATACTGTACTCTCCCAAGTACTTAGTACAGTGCTATGCATACAGTAAGCACTAAATAAATACGATTGATTGACTGATTAGTTGTTCCAACGTGAAGAGGGTGGGCATGGAGGGGGCACAGACTTGGGGAGAGGATTAAAAAAAACACCATGTCTTGGTAGTTCATCTACATCTGGTCTGCCCAGGAAACTTCACTTAGACTTTGGGAGATCATGTGTCTAAGAGAGAGGGGGTTGCTGTCTTCAAACAATGACTAAAATCCTGCACTGGTACAGAATTAGGAGAGCAGGCCCTGAGCTTTTAATATCCAAAAGCATAACCATCTTTTGTCCTAGTTCTAACTTGGAAAAAGCCCATTTCATTCTATGTGGCTGTCGGAAGTGCTCAACTCCATGAGGCCAGGCTTTTGGAATACAAGGAACCCAAGGCCAGTTGGAAAACAAGTCCAGGCAGAACAGATGGCAAACACATCGGGACCACAAAGGACCGTCCTGAAGGGCCCAGTTTTAGTTGGCATGTCAGTGGCATACAGTCTTTAGGGCACACCACACACTGAGAATTCAGTACTTCTTTTCCCAAGTTGAGGGACAGCACCAGCAACATGGCTTGGTAGAAAGAGCACAGGCCTGGGAGGCAGAAGACCTGGGTTCAAATCCTGACTCTGCCACTTGTTTGCTGGGTGATCTTGAGCATGTCATTTCACTTGTTTATGCTTCAATTTTACAAATGAGGATTGAATCTGTCAGCCCATGTGAGACATGGACTGTGTCCAATTTGGTTATCTTGTATCTATCCCCAGTGTTTAGTTCAGTGCCTGGCACATAGTAAGCTCTTAACAAATACCATAAAAAATGTTCCCTCCGTAATAGAATGCTCTTGGAAACATAAGCTAAGTAAGCTAATGAGAAACAGCATAGCCTAATGGAAAGAGCACAGGCTTGGGAGTCAGAGGACCTGAGTTCTAATTCTGCTCTGTCAAATGCTTGCTGTGTGACTTTGGACAAGTCACTTAACTTCTCTGTGCCTCAGTTACCTTATCTGTACAAAGAAAATTCAATACCTGTTCTCACTCCTACTTAGACTGTTAGCCCCATGTGGGACAGGGACTGTGTCCTACCTGATAAACTTGTATCTACCCCAGTGCTTGAGAGTGCTTGACACATAGTAAGCACAAAACAATGACATAAAAAAGTAAAGCGTTCCCTCATTTCTAGTACAGAAGTAGTAATGGTATTCATTGAGCTTTCTCTAGGTACAATGCACTGTGCTAAGCACTTGGGAAAGTGTAACAAAAGCACAATGCACGTTCCCTGCCACAAGTTGCTTAGGCTCTGCACAGCCAGTTGTCCTGCAGAGCCAATTGGTTTGAATGATTTTTCCTCATTTCTGGTACTGAATGTCACCCAGTCGGTGGAGTGTAGCCTGCTTCAGGTCTGGGAGTTGGAGGACCTGAACTCTAGTTCCTAGCTCTTCCACTTGCCTGCTGTGTGAGTTTGGGCCAGCCACTTGATCTCTTCACGCCTCAGTCACTCCATCTGCAAAATGGGGATACAGCATCTGTTCTTCCACACTTCAACAGGGTTGTCATGAGGACAAAAATGATTTTATTGCCATTGTTCTTGTCTGTCCGTCTCCCCCGATTAGACTGTAAGCCCGTCAAATGGCAGGGACTGTCTCTGTTGCCAACTTGTTCATCCCAAGCGCTTAGTACAGTGCTCTGCACATAGTAAGCGCTCAATAAATACTATTGAATGAATGACTGAATAAAGTATTTGGGAATGAAACCACTGTATATAATCAGGGTATTTTTATCTGTTCAAATACTAAGGGGGTAAAGTTATGGAATAGGAGACTTTGGGTTTTCCAATTCATTCTTCAGATATTAGTACAGTGCTGTGCATACAGTAAGCACTGAAGAAACACAGTCAAATGGATGAATAATCCCATTTTCTGACCTTTCATGGGACCTGCACCCCAGCCGAGGGAAGTCAGAGCTAACTTCCGTCCCTGTTGTTTCTGCATCTGTCACCTAGCTTCCCCCACCACTGAGAAGCCCAGGCTCCTTGTCCAGAAGACTTCAATCATCAGAGAGGAAAACAGGGTGGACTCTGGAAGCACACACAGCCTTCACCTGGAACACAAACCCAGTCAACCTTGCATGGTGCAAACTCAAGCTAAGATTGGGCTTGCTAGTTGGACCCTAGTCAGTCTCCTTTGGTGTTGCGCAGAGGCACTTCCCATCACACTTTACCTGGCAGTGAGGGTGATTCTCGAGCTTCTGCATGTCTTCTGGTTACTTCTGCCATGGCCCAGTGGAGCCCTGGGCACGGGAGACATTCAGCCCCTAAAGGCTTTACCCTCCCTGAGCAGACTCCTCACTGATTTACCTTGTGGCCTGAGTTGAAATTTTGGCCCGGTGCCCCCTGCAGCCTACATACCTGCTCATCACTTACCCACTAGAATGTAAGTCCATGTAGGCAGGGATAATGTCTACCCACTCTATTGTACTCTCCCGAGTGTCTAGTACAGTGCTCTGTACAGTGTAAGTGCTCAATGAATATCATTGAATGATTTTGCCTCCAAATATTTCAGGAATAACAAGACCCAAATCTGAGAAAGACCACATGGAAGGGAGTGATACAGGCTGGAAATTCAAGTTCAGACTTGGGCATAACCCCCCATTGGGCCAAGTCTTCTCATAGACACAAGGGACTCATATGTTATCTCTGGAGAAGAAGTTCACCATCACTCTATCTTTGGAGAGGAAAATCACTGTCTCTCTGAGTCCCTGGAGATGAAGATCTCTCTCCAGATACAGGGGTCTGTATCACTGGAGAGAAAGAAGGCCAATTTTCTATGTCTCTGCTTAAGAAAATTGCTTTCTATCTCTGCCTTTAGAGAGGAAGAGCTCCATCTTTGCTTGGAGAGATAGATTGCTTGTGGTATCTTCCACAAGCTCCATAGATTTAAGCAGCATCTTGTATCCAGTATCTAGTAGGAAGCCTACCAAGGCCATTGTCAAAGATGCCCAAAATGGATGATGGATGGGATGGATGGGATGGGTGGGAGATCATGGTGGGTGAAGAGAAGTGGGGTTAGGGAATCCTGCATTGTGAGACACAGCTGATAACTTTCAAAGCAAGAGCTTGTCCACCAATCAGCTCATTTCTGGAACTAAAAGTTGTTCTCTTGATTTTTGCTATAATCTCTGGACTCTGGGATGCTGCCAGTGAGGTTCCCAAAGCTGGTAATGTAAGGCCTGGGTGCAGCATTCTGGGTCAGTGGAGGGGGATCTCTGAAAGACAGTCATTTTCTGCCTCTTTTTTTTAGTTAGGTTCAAATGATATTAGACCATCCTCTTCTGAGCACCTATTGTAATGTAGGGTTTAACTCTGAAGGCAGAGAGAGAACCTCCATTTCAGAAATGTATTTCTTTCACTCCCCAAAGCAGGGACCTTGAGGTAGAAACCATGTGGGCTTGTGTTCAGCATTAATTTGTGTTGTGAAGGTAATATATCTAGTACAGTGATTTTAATAATAATAATTTTGGTGTTAAGTATTTACTATGTCCCAAGCAGTGAAGTAGACACCACATAGCCAATTGGACACAGTCTCTGTCCCATATGGGGCTCAATCAATCAATCGTATTTATTCAGTGCTTACTGTGTGCAGATTAGTGTACAAAGCACTTGGGGGAGTACACTATAATAGAGTTGGTAGATACATTCACTGCCCACAATAAGTTTATAATCTAGAGGACAATCTTACAGTCTAGAGGTTTGTAAGGATTCATAGCCTAAGTGGAATGTATAACAGGCATTTCTACCATTTTGCAGATGAGGAAATTGAGGCACAGAGAAGTTAATTGTCTTGTTCATGGTCACACAGCAGGCAATTGACAGATCTAGGATTTGAACTCAGGCTTTCTGACTCTCAGGTCCACGTTCTTTCTATTTAGACCCTACTGCTTCCTTATAGGAAATCCTTAATAAGAACCATCATTATTAATGCAGTAAAAGTGGCAGCTGGCAGTAGAGGAATAGCCGCCACAGAAATAGCTGTCTAGGATAGGGAAGGGTTAACCTGCAGGCTGGAGCGAGGTTTGGGGATTTTCCTTGCTTGAATTTATGTACAGTATTTCCATCTCTTCTCCCCAGGATGGGAGACAATATCTCGGACCGATAACTTGTTGATCTTTAACTCTGGGTTTTGCTGAGTGCGGAGCCTTGGTGTGGGAGGGGTGAAGGGGAATCTCACCCCCCTGCTCTGGCAAAGCTGGAGGACTCAATCCCGGTCTAGCAAACACACAAGGGTCTGACCCAGTGTCGGTCTGTCAGAGAAGCTGCCAAGCACCCAGCCGTCTGGAAAAAGGCTCTTCCCCAAGTGTTTTCACTCAGCCTGAGAGCTTTTGAAATCGGAGAGGGAGAGGGGCCAGCTGCAGGGAACTTTCTCTGTGCCAATCCCAAGTCATGGTTCCAAAGTAGGATGCCACATCAGGCTCTCTTCTCCTGGGAGTCAAATTTGCCAGTTGGTTGTGGCCCTAGTCCAGGAGTGGATTTTAGCTTTCCTGAGAGTGTGTAGGTCCGTTTAAGGCATATGTGTGTATGTGAGCATATTTCTGGACGCTCCTATTTAAGGGCTGTGTGTGTGCTGGAGGGAAATCTATGTATGTGTGAATATGTTAGAAAAAATAGATGAGAAGCAGCTTGGCCTAGTGGATTAAGCACAGGCCTGGAAGTCAAAAGGACCTGGGTCTACTCCTGGATCCTTCACTTGTCTGCTGTGTGACCCTGGGCAAGTCACTTAACTTCTCTGCCCCTTGGTTCCCTCATCTGTAAAATGTGGATTAAGAATGTGAGCCTCATGTGGGACATGGACTGTGTCCAACCTGATTAGCTGCTACTTACCCCAGCATTCAGCACAGTGCCTGGCACATAGTAAGTGCTTAACAAATACTTTTAAGAAAAAAAGAAGAAGAAGGCTGGCATGTTTGGTGGGAGATGGACAGACTGGGTGAAGTTTCAATGGGGTATCACACTTCATCCCAACTGAACGTCACTGAAGCTGTTGTATTCACTCTTTGGTGTGCCTGGGAAACTTGGACCCAATACAAAAAATTCATTGGGATCCTTGAGCAGGTTGATGAGCATTAAAATCACTCCACTCTCCTGACTATCAGCACAACGTGGATGATTCCCAAATCTACCTGTAATTGCTACTTCTCCATTCCATAATTTCACATTTCCTCCTGCCTCCCCATTAAGACTGTAAGCTCCTTGTGGACAGGGAAGAACCTGTTTACCAATCCTGGATGGATGACAGGCTAACACCTTAATATTCACTCCCTCAGGGAACTCATCCTCTTCAGTGACTTTAACTGCCAACTGAATCAAATCTGTCTCTCCAGCCTCAGTCTCTCATATTCTCTCTGATCTTACAATTCCTTTAGTCTCCAGAACGTCTCTATATGAATGTCCTCCCAGCATCTTCATTGTCTAAATCTGTCTAAAATGTTTCTAAATGTGTCTAAATGTGTCTAAAACTGAATTTACCCTCATTCCCAAATCTACTCCTCCACCCACCTTCCCCATCAGAGTCAACAGCACTGTTATCTTCATTGTCCCTGATGCCAGCAATCTTGGTTTCATACTTGACACCTTGCTGTCTTTCAAATTTTACACGGCCTGTCACTAAATCCTGTTAATTATTCCTTCACTACATTCCCTGTAGCCACCACCCTAGTTTAGGAACTCCTCTTATCCCACCAGACTACTATAATTGCCTTCTCATTGGTCTTTAGCATTTTCTTCTTCCAGTTCATGCTTCAGTCTGTGGCCTGGATCATTTTTCTAAAGTGTTGTTTTGCATTCATCCCTTGGCTCCTCGAAAACCTCCATTGCTCTCTTTATCAAGCAGAAACTCCTGCCCAAAAGCTTTAAGATTATGAGCCCCATGTGGGATATAGACTGTGTCCAACCTGATTAGCTTGTACATGCCATAGTGCTTAGTACAGTGCTTGACACATAGTTGGAGCTTAACAAATACCATCATCATCATCATCATCATCATCATCATCATCAGGCTGTGCACCTTTGGGGGTAGCTGTGGTTCAGCACTGGAAGCAGACAAAAGAAACACCAGATTCTGGTCCCCAAATCAGGAAGGAAGTGTGAATCTCCCTCAGGGATTCCCTTTGGCCCTTTTCTTTGACTTGGAATGCTCTTGGATTTTAAAAATCCAGTCAGTTTCTTTGATTTCCATCTTCGCCTTACATTAATCACATGCAAAAACACATTGTGATGGGCTGGCTAGGACAGTTCCTCTGCTGCGTGACCTTGAGCAAATCACTTCCCTTCTCTGTGCCTGTTACCTCATTCGAACAATGGAGATTAAGACTGTGAGTCCTGTGTAGGACATGGCCTGTGTCCCACCTGATTAGCTTGTATATTCCACAGCACTGAGTGCAATGCCTGGCACAAAGTAAGTGCTTAACAGATACCATAAGGAAAAAAAAAAGCATAGGGGAAATTCCTGGAAACCTCGAGACAGTAAGTGCTTAATGTGTTCTGCAATCATTATTATTGTTATTATGGTTTATGTGCTGGGCCTTCCACACCTGTCTTGTGCTGGTACTACTTTGCTTTCCCCCTCTAGAGTGTAAGCTCCTTTGTGGGTGGGCAATGTGTCTACCAACTCTGTTACATTGTACATTATATTGTATATTAGTATGGCGCTCTGGACACAGTAAGCACTCAATAAATACCATTGACTGATTGACTTTCTTGATGTCCTGGTTGAACTCAGAGCCCCACGCTGGCACGCCCAATCTTTTTGGAGCCACTTTATCTTCTGCACTCATTCATTCATTCAATCATATTTATTGAGTGCTTACTGTGTGCAGAGCACTGTACTAAGCACTTGGGAAAGGACAACATAACAATAAACAGTGACATTCCCTGCCCACAAGGAACTTACAGTCTAGAGTCTACAGTCTGCACTCATTTAGGGGTCCACATGGGAATTAGGAGGTGGGGCTTGGGATAAAATGCAATCTAGTCTCATGACGTGGATTTTAGGGGGGCTGGGATGGAGGACTGAGGTGCTCATGATCTGCTAGGGAGAGTGGTGCCCTGGGGACTGTAATGGATGGTCTCTCCCTGAAGTATGTCCCCAAAGGTTTGCCAACAGCAAATGAGGTGAAATAAAGAGAATAGGCCTCAGAACATGCTGCAATCTTAGTGCTTAGTATAGTGCTCTGCGCAGAGTAAGTGCTCAGTGAATACGAATGATTAAACCTAAAGCCTAATATGTAGTTTCTTCCCAAAGAAACAGCAGCTTACACCCTTAGAAAGTTAACTGCCCATTCGCAATTTTTTACAGCAGTGAAACTATCAATTTACTTCTCTAATCATTACAACTCCCATTTTTTTCCCCTTTGCCTGCGCTTTTAGCTCACTTTTGCTCTGAGTTAAAATGCACCAGGGGACAAAGCTTTCTGTTTATGCCCCATTAAAAAAAGGGAATTACAAGTTTCCATTTGCCCTGTCTGTTTCCTTTCCTCTTTGCCTGGAAGATGTGTTTTGGAGCAGAGTTGAAGGGAGTTTTCTCCCTGAAAACACTACCAAAGTCCCTCTGTGTGAATGAAAATTAAAAGTGTGCTGTACTCATTTGCCCAAGAAAATCCAAGTCAGCCTGCCTCACCAGGACACTGAAGAAAATTGCAAGAGACACAAGTAGGGCATGTAATGAGAAATGCTCCAGCCAGTAAGCACCTCAGCATGGAAAATTTGGGAATGCCATTCTGCTGGGGATCACCTGCCAACAGGGATCCCAAATTGGAATTCATGTCCAGCCCACTATCTCCTTTCCATGCTGGGGTCAATCCCACACAATTCCCTGACTGATTCCAGGTTGGCCTCCTCTCACCATGGTCTCCATGGTCTCCCCCATCCAGGCAACACAGTCAAGTTCCCAACCATCGTACTTCAACTGCTTGGGCTGTTGCCCGTCAATGCTGCAGTTTCTCTTCTTGGGACCAAATGCAAGATTCTTCCAATTGCTCACTCCCAGCTGTCAGCAGACAACCCAGTGACTAGAAAACAGCACTTCAACTCTCATATGAATATTCATCTGAGCCCAGAAACTTGTCACTCAGGACACTCTGAACAACCCCATTTACAATTCCCTCAAGGTGGTTGAAAATGGAAGGATGAGCTTCCTGGGGTTGCAATCGGCAACGTGTGTGTGTGTGTGTGTGTGCACACGTATATGTATGTGTGTGTGACTGTGTGAGTTTTCTAGCTCCCCAGAGAACTTCCTTCGTCTCTGCCTTTTTTGCTTCTGCTCTTTTTCTCATACTGAACTTCTAATTAAATTTAACAATTTCGAGAGTTTAAACTGTATCCCTTTTTAATTGTGCCCTACTTTGTATTGGCGGATGCACAAGTCTGAAAATGGATATTACGGCTTTTTATGATATAATATCACCCTAATTGGTGCTTCATAGGCCGTGGCTGAATTCTTTTCAATTAAGCTCTAAAATACAGTAACTGTTTCTCTTCGTAAATGCTGGAAAGCCATTCACAAGAGAAGACTGGTACTGCACAATTCCAAAGTACCTTAATGTGTCAAAAATGTTTTGTGAAGAAAGCAACACTGTAAATGCAATCACCTACATTGGTGTTCCCATTGTTAACTGGTAGCGAAAGTATTGCTAATTGTCGTGCGTTTTAGCTGGGTTTTTAAAGCATTATGTAGTAAGTACACCGAAGGGTCAATTTGTGAAGTGAAATACTTAGCATGCAAAGCGTAATACAAGATGCTGTGTAATACTTGACCTCTCAGCATAATCAATGTAGCAGTGAAACGCTGTGCATTCAGTGTTCCCTGAATAGAGTCTTCGCCGTGGAACAAAACCAGAAAATGTTCTCTTCATTCCTTTTTTTTTCCACTAAGCGAAAATTATTCTTTATAATGGCCATTGCAGCAATTAGCTGGCATTTGGTAGAATAAATGTGCAGAAATAGCAATTTCTTATTTTAAATGAGATTTTGTATGCAGCCTGCAAATTACTAGAGGTATATGAATAATTGTGCCTTAGCTTTATGCTACAGAATAGGGTGTGGGTGGGTATAAAGATTTCCTATTTGCAGTTAAATGTTTAGACATTTTATTATTTTAATTTCACTCCCAGTCGGCTTAGATTGACCCTGCGAGCCCATTGATCATTTCATGGACGCCTGGAAACAAGTGTGCAGATTCTGGGAGACTCGCAATTAGAGCGCTGGGGTTTTTCTCAATGTGACATGTGAGTGGATTCAGGTTTTCTCTGGAGGTTGCTTCAACGCTTGGCATTTTGCCTCCCAAATCAATACAATTTAATAACCTGCTGCATCGAGCCACACCGATCAATATTCTTTGCAGACAAATACAATCGGAAACCTAATTAGATTTTGATCCAAAGTTTTTAACCATACTGAAACACATTCTTCCTGGCTTTTCCAATTCACCTAATTAGTCTGAAGGAGGTTTTGTTTTTTCTCTTTTCCCTCCCTCGCAAAGTGTGGCGGTTAACTGCATGCACATCTCTGTAATTACAAAGTGAATGAGTTTGGTGAAACTGCACTGAATTCTGCGGAGGGTTTATTTCATAAAGTGAGAAATAGGATTATAAAGTGGTCTACTCTTTTGTTGTCACGAAGTCGGAAGGATATTCAAGATAGGCGGCAAAGCCAAGGACAATGCAACATTACTTTTCAGTGCTTTCTCTCTGCTTTTCCACCCAGGGAATTACAAACTTTTCTCTTGTAAAAACATCAGGAGCATCAGAAGCAACAACCGCCAAATTAGAACGAGCAACCAGCAGATGCATTGTGAGTGACAGAGAAGCTTTCGAATCCTTTCTCTAGATTTTAACTTTCCATCTTTCCTTTCCTGCAGTTGCCATTTGGGGATTAAGCCAGACCTAGATCTTTGAAACATCTGCTTTCTCAGCCCCCGAGAGAAACGATGCAGCCATATCCTAGTTTTCTCCCAGACCTGTAAATAGTCTCAAACAAAGGATCCATTACCCAAATCCATTTTTTTCCCTTATGATGTCCTTCAAAGAATCCCCTCACTTTTAAGGTTACCATGTGGAGAAAGCTGCCCCCTTGATAGTTAAAAGCTTTCCTTTTCTCATCCACAGAGATCCCGGCTTCCTTGAAGTTGGAAATATTCCCAGATGATTGCCCCCAAATCAATCGGTATCAAGTGTTATCTCACGCCACCCCGGAAGCCGGGGGAAAAAATTGGACATCATCAATCGACGAGACCCACACAGCTGCCCTAGCAGCCCATGGCACTCATGTCCTCGGAAATCCTCTGGAGCACTAGCTCACTCTCTCTGCCTGATGGCTACCACCCGCGTGGCTAGCAAATTGTAGTTGCTAAACTAAATGTGCAGCTGAATATCAGCCAGCAACTCAAGCACTGCAAAGTTCTCTCTCTGACAGCACTCAGAGTGCTTTTTGTTCCATTCCAACTTCTGAGGCGATTTCCAATAAGCACAGATAGCTCGCGGCACTAGCAATTTTAGCTCCCACAATTATTTCCAGGTTGAACCCACGGTATTAGCTGTGCTTCCCCGTTTCTTCTTCCTCAGGTACTGACTCAGGGTTGTTGTTTTTGTCATGCCCGCATCTTGGTGGGTATGGGCAGGCAGATCCCCTCTAGATTGTAAACTCACTCTGGGCAGGAAACTTGTCTACAAGCTCTGTTGTAGTGTACTCTCTCCCAGGTGCATAGCGCAGGGCTCTGCACACAGTAAGGACTCAATAAATATCATCCTCACATCCAAGGTGGAGAAACCAAATCTTACACAGAGAGGATGTGGCTGGGTAGTAGTTCTAAGAGAGGAGCCAAAAGTGAAAACAGAAAAGCCACGTGGCCTAGTGGATAGAGCGTGGGCCTAGGAGTTAAAAGAACCTGGGTTCTAATCCAGGCTCTGCCACATGTCTGCTGTGTGACCTTGGGCAACTCGCTTCACTCCTCGGTGCCTGAGTTACCTCATCTGTAAAAGTGGGGAGCAAGACTGTGAGCTCCAGTGCTTAGTACAGTGCCTGGCATATAGTAAGCACTTAACAAATACAGTAAAAAAAACCCCAAGAAACAGCAGTCCTCCACCCCCAGACCAGCCACAGCAATGACAACAGTAATTGCAAGGAATTGCAGGTGGTTCAATTTAAGTTTTTACTACAGAATCCCTCATTTCTTCAGTAGGAGAAAGGGTCAAGTCCTGCCTGTATGACTTTGTTCTTGATAGCCTAAAATCTGTATCTTCTGAAAGAGATCCCCCAGGGAATCCATCCTACTGCCAACAATCTCCCTTCCAAAATCTCCCCCAGATACTACTTTTTTTCAAAGACCCATCAAGGGGCAAGCCCAGTTCTCTGCATCAGAGGATGTCAATATAAATATACACTGTTGGTTGACTGACTGAGCCACAGGAAATAGTTTCTGCTCACGGTGTTTTATCAGGGACAGCATTTTCTCTCTAAAGAACAACTTAAGATGAGAGTTCACTGGGCTAGAAAACCTCTGACCAGTGATTTCAATATTCTCTGTGCAAACAGCTAAGTGAAAAAAAGAAAAAAAGAAGAAGCAGCAGGCCTATCCCCCAAACAGAAATAATTCATCCAAATGTCCATGAAAGTCTTTTTTATCCTCAGCTGTGCAGGCAAGCCCCCAGGTAACAGGCAATGTCTGGATTCTGGGTTCCGGATTCTGGATTCTCTCTCTAAGGCAAACAGAAACGGGACAGGATGGAGCCAGATAGTAAACAGCTCAAGCCCAGGCACTTCTGCTGCCAGGGACCACTTTGTAAACCAGGTGAGTTTCCCCAGAGCAAGCTTTTAACAAACAAAAGTAATGTTCTTGGCAGTGCAGGTTTAGAGTCAGGTGAATTCATCATTTTGCTTTTCTGGCATTGTTTTGGCACTGTGAAGAAACCCTCAAGATTCAAGATGGTCTTGTCCCTGCCATCTTGCAACTGGCTGCACTTTGACAACCCGGTGAAGGAGGAAGTGATGTCTAGTGATGTCACAGAAAGGAACAGACTGGCATGTGCCTCAGTGAAGAAGCAGCATGGTCTAGTGGATAGAACACAGGCCTGGGAGCCAGAGGGCCTGGGTTCTATGCTTGCCTCTGCCACTTGTTTGTTGCTTCTTGGGCAAGTCACTGAACTTCTCTGTGACTCAGTTACCTCATTTGTAAAATGGGGATTAAGACTTTGAGCCCCATTTGGGACATGGCCTGTGTTCAACCTGATTAGCTTTTATCTACCCCACTGTTTAGTACAGTGCCCGGCACATAGTAAATGCTTAGCAAATACCATTCAAAACCTGAAGATTTCATTCAGAAATAAATATGAAACATGAGTGGGCAGCTCTAACCTCAAATGACTGTACTTACAAATGGCTTCTCTTGATGAAAGTCGTACACTTCGGTGAAACTGATGAAAGTTCTTTCAGGAAACTAGAACATTTTCTCTGAATAAATTGCTTGTGGAACAGTGTCAGTGGGACATAGCAGCTAACAAAAGCACCAACTCACAGAAGTGGGCAGGGACCCTTCCCCTTAGAGAACAACAGAACATCTTGTTTTGTTTTGTTCTGTTTTGCTTTGCTGTCTGTCTCCCCACTTTCACATAGACTGTGAACACGTTATTGGGCAGGGGTTGTCTCTATCCGTTGCCCAATTGTACATTCCAAACACTTAGTACAGTGCTCTGCACATAGTAAGAGCTCAATAAATACGATTGAATAAATGAATGAGGAACAACCTACCCAATTTTCCCTCCCTCTTCTTGTTGGAGAAGCAGTGTGGCTTAGTCGATAGAACGAGGGCCTGGGAATCAGAAAGTCATAGGTTCTAATCCTGACTCTGCCACTTGTCTCCTATGTGACTTTGGGCAAGTCACTTCACTTTTCTGGGCCTAAATGATCTCATCTGTAAAATGGGGATTTAGAGTTTGAGCCCTATTGTGGAACAGGAACAATGTCCAACCCAACTTGAATCTACTCCAGTGCTTAGAAGAGTGCTTGGCACACAGTATGAAATTAAAAAGTAGCACTTTTTAATAGTATTAAACTTTTATTATGTGCCAGTCACTCTACTAAGCACTAGGGTAGGTATAAGATAATTAGGCTTGGACACAGTCCATATCTCAGTGTGGCTTAGTGGGAAGAGCACAGGCTTAGGAGTCAGAAGTCGTGGGTTCTAATCCCTCCTCTGTCACTTGACAGCTGTGTGACTTTGGGCAAGTCACTTTACTTCTTTATGCCTCAGTTACCTCATCTGTAAAATGGGGATTAAGACTGTGAGCCCCACGTGGGACAACCTGATTACCTTGTATCTACCCCAGTGCTTAGAACAGTCTTGGCACATAATAAGCACTTAACATATACCATTATTATTATGTCTCGTATGAGGCTCACAGTCTTAATCCTCATTTTACAGATGAGTTAACTGAGACACAGAGACGTTAAGTGACTTGCCTGAGGTCACGCAGCGGACAGGCGGCAGAGCTGGGATTAGAACCCAGGTCCTTCTGACTCCCAGGCCTGTGCTCTTTCCACTAGATCACACTGGTTCTGATTCTGGTGTGAGTGATAGTGTTGGCTCCGAGAATGTTCTCCTGAGTCACAGGCCTTGACTGCATTTCCCTTGGAGGCTCCCCAGTAGATCAAAGAAATTCAACAATAACGTGGAACCATTTGCTGGAAATATGTTTGTTGGCTGTGTAGAGTAATATACCATTTTTAGGCGGGTCAACAGAGACTTTTTCCAGGAACGATGTGGTTTGAGGTTTGCTCAGAATGAAAATTCCTTCCCAAAGAGTTAAGGTTGTGAAGACAAGCACTTAGGCAGCAAGCGGCCGTGGGAGGGGCTTCACAAGAGCAAGTTCCTGTCCAGACAGGTAAGACAACCAACCAATCAATCAGTGGGATTTTTTAAATGACATTTGTTAAGTGCTTATTACGTACTAAGGTACTGTACTAACCACTGGGGTAGATACATACTAATCAAGTTGGACACAGTTCCTTTCCCATATAGGGCTCACAGTCTTAATCCCCATTTTACAGGTGAGGAAACTGAGTTGAAGAGAAGTTAAGTGATTTGCCCAAAGTCACATAAAGGCAGATCTGGGATTAGAACTCAGGTCCTTCTGACTCCCAGGCCCGTGCTCTATCCAATAGGCCACATTGCTTCCCTAATCTCCTCTCCATTTATTGAGTGTTTACTGTGTGCAGAGCACTGTCTAAGCACTTGGGAGAGTCCAATACAACAATAAACAGACACATTCCCTGCCCATAGTGAGCTCATAGTCAAGCAGGGGATGACATATATAAATAAATAAATTACAGGTATTTACATAAAGTGCTGTGGGGCTGGGAGTGGGGAATAAAAAAGGGAGCAAGTCAGGTCAACGCAGAAGGGAGTGGGAGAAGTGAAGTGAGGGGGCTTAGTCAGGGAAGACCTCTTGGAGGAGATGTGCCTTCAAAAACGCTTTGAAGCTGGGAAGAGTAATTGTCAGATTTGAAGAGGGAGGGCATTCCAGGTCAGAGGTGGGCTAGGGGTCGGTGGGAGACAGGCGACCCCTAAAGAAGGTTAGCATTAGAGGAGCCAAGTGTGCAGGTTGGATTGTAGTAGGAGAGAAGTGAGTTGAGGTAGGAGGGGAAAGGTGTTTGAGTTCTTTGAAGCCAGTGGTGAGGAGTTTTTGTTTGATGCGGAGGGATATGGCCAATCACTGGATTTTCTTGAGCAGTGGGGAGGCATGTCCTGAACATTTTGGTAGAAAAATGATCTGGGCAGCAGAGTAAAGTATGGACTCGAGTGGAGAGAGGCAGGAGGAGAGGCAGGAGGCTGGGAGGTCAGCAAGGAGGCTGATGCAGTAATCCAGGTGGGATAGGATGAGTGATTGTATTAACATGGTAGCAGTCTGGATGGAGAGGAAAGGGCAGAATTTAGCAATATCATGAAGGTGGGACCGACAGGTGGTAGTCACATTCCCTACCCACAAGGAGCTCACAGTCTAGAGGGAGAGACAGACATTCCTATGACTAAGTTACCTATAGATCTGGAAATAAGGGCTGTGGGACTGAGGGTGGGACGAATGCCAAATGACCAAAGGGCATGGATCCAAGAGCATAGTTGACAGAGGAGGTAGGGGACTGGGGTTGAGAAGAACACCTCAGATGCATTTCCCTGTCAGACAAGGACCCACCCAAGGAGAAGCTAACTCCATTTGGCCTGTCTGCTTCTTTGAATTTAAAGGAACTACGTGAAATGACAAAATTCATCCCAAGGGACGCAGAGATGGCAAATGGTCCATACAGTGCAGGGAGTAAAGAGCCCGTTATTCACCACGTGTCCCTGAAAGCCGGCATGGGACTCGTACAGTAAGAGGAAGAGGCTTTTCCTGTTCATTGAGTTGGAATTAAACATGCTAATTTGAGGTCTCCTTCAAGTATTTTATTGAACTACTTTGGCCTTTAATTCCTTTATCATGCATCGTTTAATGTAATGTTATTTAGATATATGAAGCATGTTATGCTTATTAACCAATGTGCAAAAATCTAAAGTACAGATTTTATGTAATGGGCTAATTACAGGACTTTTAAAGCCACCTACTGAGTTTTACTAAGCTTAACAACAGGTTCACTGAACTGGATAAATTTATTCAAACTTGTGGAAATGAACCCCATTCTATGTGCAACCATACTGGGAAAACACACAAATTACACCTCAATGCCAGTTTAATGGGTCAAACAGCGAACCTGAATACCAAACTTATCTCCATCTTGAAATAGCGGCGAGGCTAGAGGGTCTGTGGGAAGAAGAGGAAGTGCCTATTCAGAAGGTTTCCTTGTGTTTGTATATTATGATAGAAATAATCGGTGAGGCCACTAGCATACACTCCCCATTCTGAGGAACTGGAACTAAAAAGCTCATTTTATAGGCCATTTGAGAGGAAGATTATAGCATAGGGCGATCGGAGCAAGATCCACAGAAAACTTTTTAAATATATCACTCCAATCTGGTATTCACTGAGGCTACTATTATCTGAAAACCATGGGACGCATTTGTCATTAGTTCTTAAGTAGTTCCTCTCCTGCATCATCCTCAGCTGACTCAGAGTAGTGCTCTGCAAACGGTAGGTGCTCGATAAGCACCATTGATGGATGTATCAGTTGGTCGATAGGTTACCAAAATCTCATCTGAGGGGACAGCCGTAAAAACAAGCACTGGTCCCTTGCCTTTAGATCCGCCCCTCACTGATGGTCTGAGAAGGCCTCGCTGGTGGGCTTATTTAGTTCAAAATCAGAAGCCCTGCACACGCTGGGGACCCGAGTTTGGATAAATGTGCATGCGATGGTCATGGAGGGAGGAATAATAATATCTCTTTATTCCCTGATCTCTCCCCTGCAGATGATTTAGTATTGCAATTCTTTCATCGCAGGGGAAAGCGCAGGGCGGAGTTTACATGATGGTGTCATTCATAGAACACCAGATTAACTCTACCTAATCCACCCAGGGGCCAATTCTAGGCCTTGACAGCTTAATTCAAGACATGTCCTCTGTGAGACAATGCTGGCCGCAGCGGAGTGAGCAGAAGATGAGCTGTGGAGGGCGTGTCGCGTCAGCTCCTGAAATAGTCACCGAATTAAAAAAGAGTCCTTCAGGAAATGAACCTTGGCGGGGGCCAACACAACCAAGACTCTCGGACTGAGAAATAAAATTTCAACCCGAAATATTGAAACTTAATACACTTCTGAAACAAACCACTGAAAACATTTGAGGTAATTAATCAATGCTGTGTTTGTACATATCATTAAATATATTATACTCCGTTTAGATTTGATTTCTCTGCTCCTTTTATAAAGAGTTAAAGGAATATACATTTGAATTCACGCTGATACTGAAAACATGCTCCTAGCTTCTACTTTCTTGGATTTCAAATCATTTCCATTAACAAACAGCTATTTGCCCTCTAATAAAATATGTCATTACGCTTTATTCACATCACACAAAAGAATCACTGAAAAATCGCCCCAATGATGGCCAATAATTACACATTTTGCTCCTGCATGAGAAGTGAAGAAATCTGTTCATTGGAGAAAGCAGGTGCTGGGGCACCATGCTAATAGTCGATGTGTGCCATAGTAATTAGCCATCGCGATTGCTAAAATTAACAATTAGCTAACATGCAATTCTCTTTTTGCAGGCTGCAGTTTACTTTGTATAATCCTTGCATGTTCTTAGTAATTATTCTGACAGCTTATTATTTTTTATTTTTTCTGGTTTGAACACAGCTTTAACATTTGAATCAGTCGACCCAAATGTTCAACAGGCAGGGTGAAACAACGACCTGACTAGGCATTTTTCTGAGCGCGCATTTGGTTCGGAGCCTCAACTTGGCATTGTTCAGGGGATGTGATTTTTTTCATGACCTAAGAATGACTATGGCCCTCTAAATCACCATGGCAGCAGCCACGGCAGCATCTCTGGCGGGGCCCACGGCAGCCCAGTAGGGTCCACGGCAGCGGTAACCACGGCAGCAGGAGTCACAACAACACACTCGCAGCAGGATCCCACGGCAGCGGTAATCACAGCTATATTCAGAGTAATGTCCTTGGCAGCGGTACCCACGGCAGCACTCGCAGCAGTGTCTACGGCAACGGTGACCACGGCTACACTCGCGGCAGTGTCCACGGCAGCGGTAACCATGGCAGCACTCCCAACGGTGTCCCCAGCAGTAGTCACTGTAGCAGCAGTCACAGCAGTGTCCACGGCAGCTGTAACCTCAGAAGCACTGATGGCAGTGCCCATGGCAGCACTCAGAATGGTGACCATGACAGCGGCTCACAATAGCGCCCACATCAGCGCCCATTTCGATGAAGGGAAAGAGCTGTCCACTCAGTGGCGATGGCCAGACGGAGTCTGAGGACCACTTCGTCAGATGCTGTCAACAGGTCTCTGGTCAATCACACCACTGGAAGGGGACCTTGACAGCACCCTCAGACCAAAGGAGTAGACCCAGAGAGATAACAAAGGAACAAATCAGGTGGCTCTCTGGTTTTCCAAAGAGAATATCCTGCAGAAACCAAACTGCTAAGGACAGAGCTGAAGAGGAAGGGGAAACAACAAAAAGTCAACTCAGAAAGAACATGAAAGGAAGCCAAAGTGTTGAATGAATCATCCAGGGTCTGTAGTATGACCTCTTCCCTCTCCTCTTTTCTTTCCAAGCTGATTGGATTGCAGGCAGGGGCAGTAGGGACCAGTGTTCATGCTTATTTAAATGACTTTTTGGGTGATTAATTACAGTACTCGGGCAGGGCTCTAACCCAGCATTCTAGACCTTCTAAGCAGGATGGACACCTAACCTGGATGTGATACCTGTTGAAGTAGTAAGTGCCCCTTAACTCTGCCATGAGAAGAACTGAACAGTATAGAACCGGAAACCAAGGATCTGATTCTTCCCTGATCGTTTGCTCCAAGCTGGCCCTGCCTCCTGCTCCACCCTCTCTGACGTCTCAGGAGAAGAACTCCAGGACTGGCTAGAGACATTAGCCAGCCATGGAAGCTTTTTCACATTCCTAACTACCGCTTTTAGACCCCAAATTAATCATCTCCCCCTTTCTGTTTTACAGCTGGGGGTCGGTTACTTTAATGGCCAGCAGTGAGATGAAGCCCAGAGCTATAATCTAAAACCTAAGGACTGAAGGAAAGTGTCTGGACACTGACTGACTAATGAGCTTTTTAATGAGGAGGGGGAGAGATAGAGCCTGAAATCCAGAACACGATCAAGAGCCTCAGACAATAGTAGAGGAGAGCAATTTAGAAGTACTTACCAGTGCCTCTGCTGGGATGGCAGATGGTGAACTATTTCCTTTCATTTCAAAGCCCTACTTCCCATACCCAGAAGGAATTTCTCCATTGTCTTAGCTGGCATCACATACCCTGGCCTTACACTTTTTTCAACAGAGTTCAAAACACAGATAACTGATTGCTGCCCCTTGCGTGAGACTGGGAGAAAATGTGGAGTTGCAATCCTTGGGTAAGGGTCTAGGCCCCAGCCCCTTTGAACTCACTATGGACATAGTTTTCAGGGAGGGCCCGCGCAGGGGTCTTATTTATTTTATTTATTTATGGTATTTGTTAAATGCTCACTGCACGTCAAGTACTGTTCTAAGCCCTGGGGTAGATTTAATCAGATTGCACGCATTCCCTGTACCACATGAGGCTCACAGTCTAAATAGGGGGTAGAACTGGTTTTGAATCCCCATTTTACAGTTGAGAAAACTGAGGCACCGAGAAGTTAAGCAACTTGCCCAAGTTCACACAGCAAGCAACTGCCAGTGCTCTTCCTTTGAGAGGCTGAAGTGTTCTTAATAATCAGTATGGTACTTGTTAAGCACTGATTACGCACTAGGAATTGGACTAAATACTGGGGTCAGTACAATATAAGCAGATTGGGCACAGTCCCTGTCCTACACACAGCTCAGCCTACGGTGGAAGGACAGCAGGTATTGTATTCCCATTTTACAGATAAGGAAACTAAGACACAGTGAAATTAAATGACTTACCCAAGATCACACAACATTTATTCAATCATATTTATTGAGCACTTACTATATGCTCAGCAGGGGAGCACATAGGGGAGAAGAGGGGAAAACATAACAATGTATGTCAGCCTCAGTAACACTGGGTAATCAGTAAATACTATTACTACTACTGGGTGGTGCTTTCATAATGGCCTGGCCTCCCAACTCTTTGGAGAAAAAAATAGTCCCATGAGGTGGGAACAAATAGAGTTTGCCTTGCATCCAAAGTGTACTGGGTTTGGACCTGGCAGCATTTTAATTCTCTAAAGTCAGAAGAGGGGTATTTCAGAATAAGGGCTGGATCTAGAAAGAGAAGGGCAGAGAGAGAAAGAGAGGAAGTTGACAGGGGTGGGGGGGTGGAAAAAAGAATCCTTAACGTGAATCAATCTAAAATTTCTCAAGAAATGAATATCCAATTCTCAATTTTCCATAGTAATGGGGTGTGGAGGTGCAGTAGAGCACGGTTGTAGGTAGCCCTCAGTCAGCCAAGAAACTCGGCTATGGCTGAATATTGTGCAAACCAAAGCCAAGCCCTCTAACTCTTAAACAGGAGAAATCCTTAGGCTGGAGCGGTTGTTTTGCTGTATCTCCGCTGTCTCTGTCTCCTCTCCTGAGAAAATCTTCATCTTGGATTCTCTACCTGCAGACGCAAAACTGACCACATTCCTGCTAATGGACCTCGTCTGTATCCAGTCCATTTGCCTTGATCAGGAAGACAAATACTCCTGACCAGACTGTTTGCTCTCTTGCTCTGTTTTCCTACGGGTCACACAGATAATCCAAACGAGGGAGGAAACTACATCTCAGGGCAAATAGCAGTGCCTTGATTAAACCTGCCTGCTCCCCTGCTCCCCTTTCCGCCTCCCTCCTGACTGCTTTCATTCATGGGTATCTTGGTGGCCGATCTCTGCTGCATTCTCTACTCAATCTGACAAAGAGCAACGGGTTTCTTAAGACCTCCTATTTTCTCTCCAAACTGACTCTCCCCCAGGAGTTATCTAGGAAGAAGAGAAGTGGACGACAGTCTACGTATGTGCTGAGTAAAGGCAGATTCGTAGGGGAATCAAACGTGCTCGGTTCTATTTCACCGGGGAGTTCAAAATCATAAAATCCCACAGACGCTGCGGAAGGACATACATTGATCCACAGCTCTATGTGGGTAAAGCAGCTAGCCAACCTGATGCAAAACCCATCGTCGCATTGCAAGGCTAAGCAATATGGTGAAAGGGACACCATCGCCACCCAGGATAAGCCAACCCCATGCAGTTCCACTGAGGCATATCATGCCATTTTTGGATATGCCTTTCAGGTGCTGGTGCCAATCTGGCCACCAGGACAATGGTCGTGGCCCATGTCCATGCCCACCTGACATTTCAGCAAGGGCACAAGTTGGCACTGTGCAGGGAGCAAGGGGACAGATTCCTTGCATCAGGCTGAGATGGGGATGGGTAAACCATTTGACTGAGCACTTTAAGCAGCTCGTAGGAACCTCCATGGCAGAAATGGACTCCAACACCTCAAATACAGAGGGATGTCAGCCACCATTTGGGTTATTTTCTTACTGTCACCGAGTTCTGGCATGCCATGCCTCACCCCGTCCTGCAGAGCAAGACATAATCCTCCCATATTACATTCATCCTCCTTCAAGTTGGACTCAGGATGCAGTGAGCTAATCTGGAATGCCCTCTCTAGTTTGAGTTTTCTTCTGCAGACCTCTTTGATCTGATTACTTTCCCTCCAGGGTCCGCCTTCCTAAGCTGTCTCTACCATTACACCCCCTGCATTGCCTGAACAAGAAACCAAACATCTCTAAACAGATTTCTTTCCAGAATCCAGAGGAAACAGTTTCCCATACAGCATTTCCTTGGGTATCATATTGTTGGCCATCTCTTCACATGTCCCGCCCAACTTCAATTGCTTTAATACTGGTGAGTTTACTGCACTCCAGGGTCTCCTTGTTGGTAATCTTGTAATCTATTTTACGTTGAGTACCGTTTTTAGGTGGAGCTGGTGAAACTTTTCAAGCTAGATAAATCTTCTTTAGTAGCTGCAAGTTTCCCGGCTACTTAGAAGGCTTTCTTAAATCTTCAAATTGGTATGAAGCCTGTTGTTCCATTGTCACCAAACTCTGTCAATCTGATGGAAGCCAGTTGTCTTATCCTGTTTTTTACTTCTAGGTCATTGATAAGTGTTCTGCCCAAGTAGCAGAATTTGGTGAGAGCATTAAATTTTGTGTTGACAATTTTTTGTGTAGGGTTTCCTGAGTGCAAGCCAGAGCAAAGCTTTCAGTTTCTTCAGTGCTCTGTATAGAGCACTCTATTGAGCATCTACTAGGTTCTTGAGAACATCAGTAACATCAGTGTTCTTGGGACCATACCATAAAAGTAGAAGACCAGGTTCTTGTATTTGAGGAGCTTTCAATTTGATGAGGGAGACAGGCAGACCCAGATAGTATAATTACAATGGAAACAAGATTAAGACCATAGGTACAAATAGAAATAAAAGTATCCAAAAATGAATAAATTTATAGACTTGCTCAAATGAGTCCTAACTGATGGCTTATGGTAAAAACCTGACAAGGGGGATGGTGATTCATCAGGGAAGGCTTTTTAGGAGGACTTGAAGGTGTGGAGAGGTGTTGGACAAATTTGAGGGAGGAGGAAATTTCAGGTAAAGTGGAATAGTATGCTCGATGGTGGGAAGACAGGAGTTAAGAGCTGGGTCCATCTAGGAAGTTGGCTTGAGAGGAGCAAAAAAACGTAAGCTGTTGGGGTAAGCTGGTGGAGAGTCTTGAAATCTTTCATCAAGAATTTCTGCATGATTGAGAGAGGTGGATAGCCATTGGACTGTTTTGAGGAGAGGAGTGATGTGTTCCAAATAACATTTTGGGGAGGTGGTGATAAGACCCTGGGCAAGAATCCAGGAAGGCTGCATGGAAGCAGGAAATGGGAAGATGGAATTCTAATCAAGAAAAGTGGCTACTTGTTGGGTGAGGAGGTGTCAGGTCACAGAAGGATGGAGAGCGCCTTCAGGGGTGGGAGAAGACAGGTGAGTGACCATCATAGCCAAACAGCGCAGACTGCAGCCACATTGATCTGGTAACACCCTCACCGCAATAGGGGATGGGCCCTCTCTAGGTTACCTATTCCTGGCAGGTAGGAGCCCAGTCCTTGAGGAACAAAGGACCCAACGGGGGTAAGCTCTGAATCCTACAGGGTTGTGAGGGCAGTGGAAGCAGCATGGCCTAGTTGATAGAGCTCGGGCCTGGGAGTCAGAAGGACCTGGGATTCTAATCCCTTTTCATCCACTGTCTGCTGTGGGATCATGGGCAAGTTACTTCACTTCTCTGGTTCTCAGTTACCTCATCTGTAAAATGGGGATTTGGACTGTGAGCCCCATTTTTACAGGGACTGCATCCACCCCCATTACCGTGTATCTACCCCAGCACTTTGAACAGTGCCTGGTGCACAGTAAGGGCTTAACAAATGCTATATAAAAAAAAAATGGAATGACTTCAACCCTGAAAATGGCCTCTCCCTCCTACCGTGAGGTAGACACAAGAGCCATTCTGATGGCCATATCGACCCCTTGGCAATAAGTGCTTCCTGGCCCCAACAGAATGGCCCTTTCCAAAGGGTTAACGGACCAACAGGCCCCAACGTTCAATATCCTTTCTTCTGTTCTACTTACTGTGCACACCTATTACCCGAAACAATGGGCTCAGGCATATCCTGCCTCTAAATAATCAAATGATACAAGAACAAATCTACCACCAACTGCTTCATCCCATGCTACGCTTTGACTGTGAGGGGAAAGCCAAGTTTTGAGGCTGAGTCTAACCTGACGAAGGCCATAACTTGTGAGTCCTGCTATTCTAACCCTTTCTCTTGATCTGCTTTTCAGCCTGTCTTAGAGTACACAGCTCAAAGCAGCGGGGAAGTTTCTTAGCAAAGGGCCACCCACTTGCCTATTATTCCTTCCTTGCCTGTGACATGACACAAGAACAAAGTAGACATTAACCGCTACATTAAACCCAGAAGGAAAGTAATCAGTACCCTGTTATTCCCTTAATAAAGGGAAACACATGCAGTGTGAAATCCAGAAGACTAATCAATAGCCCCAGACAATGCAACGTGCCAAACAAATTGCAAATCAATTAGAATCCTTGTTTTCTTTGAAATGGTTCACTATATCTAAAGCAATTACTCCTTCATTAGACCTAATTTAACAGCATGACTGCCCTAGCAACAACTGGCAGCGTCTGGCTATCAAATGGAAGAATGGCAGCTTATTTCTGTCTGTCTGTGAGTCTAGCGCCAATCAAAAAAACATGGAATTCCTTTATATGGGACAAACTTTTAATGAATGGAGGAAATATTCCCTTTGAGCCTAGTATCATGCTAGGAACGAGAGGTTTTAAAAAAATTACACCATGAGAGAGAACGGCACTAATAAATCGTTCAATACAAAAATATGTCATTTGAAAAAGACATATTTTTCTCAGAAGCGCTGATAAAGCAAGCTAGTAGGGCCCGTAGAGTTTCTGAACCTTTCCCTCTAAAAGAAATCCCAGCGCACTTGAGGGACAATGTGCGGAACTTTTGAAATTCATTTTCTCATGTAAGGAAATGAGCACAAAGCAGTTGAACAGCCCACCCAGGTGCCTCAAGCTTCTTCCCCTCCCTACCCCGGGGAATCACGGCGGCGGGGGCGGCGTCCACCCTGGGACCAAGCCGGGCCGGCCGGAGAAGGAGCCATCCCCAGGGAAAGGACGGCCCGCCTCCCTCCCACACCTGGCTGAGAGGGGAAGAGCCATCCCGGGAAGCAGAGGGAGAGCAGCCAAACGAGCCCCAGCCTCCGTGCTTGAGTTCCCTCCTCTCTTGCCCTCCCTTCTTCCCGTCCCTGGGAATATGAGTCTCCAGGTTTTCCTTCTTTCTTCTTCTTCTCTCTCTCTCCCTCCTCTCTCTAAATCTGTCTCTATCGCTTTCTGTCTCTCTTTCCCTCTCCCTCTTTGTCTCTGTCTCTCTGAATCTCTCTCCCTTTCTGTGTCTTTGTCTTTCTCTTTGCCTCCCTCTCCCTTTTTCTCTTCTCTGTCTCCCTTTTTGTTTTTCTCCCCGTCTCCCTTTTTCTCCTCTCTGTCTCCCATTTCTCTTCTCTCTCCGTCTTTCTTTTCTCTCTCCTCTTGTCTGTCTTTCTCCCTCTCCTCTGAATACCTCTCTGTCTGATTCCACTCTATGTAGCTCCTCCTCTCTGAATCTCTCTCTCCCTTTCCGAGTCTCTCCCCACCGGGCCTTTCTCTCTCTCTCTCTCTCCCGCTCCCTCTTTGTCTCTCCCTCTGTCTGACTCTTTTTTCTCTTTCTTTTCAGTCTCTCCCTTCGACTGTGTTCCTCCCCCGGCCACCCCTAAATGGCTTCTCATTCTCAGAGTGTTTTTCCTCTTTCTTTTTTCTTTTGACTTCTGCCCAGAAAAGCCCTCCCTTTGCCCCCATCCGCGGTTTCTCTGTCAACTCCTTTCCCCGTTATTCCTCTTTCTTCTGGTCCTCTCCCTATCCACTCCAGGCTCCGAAAACCTGTAAGTCTCATAAATTTCCTCACTTAAGGTTGCCACTCACCCACACTGCCTCCTGCCACCCTTGCGGGTAACCCTCTGCCCTACCCACCCTCCGGGATTCCGTGGCTGGACCCTGGGTGAGCCCTGTCCTGGAGGACCCTCGGGGGGTAATAATAATAATTATTATTATTATTATTGGGGTATTTGTTAAGCGCTTACTATGTGCAGGCACTGTAAAGAAATCTGGGGTGGAGACAAACTAATCAGTTTGGACACAGTCTCTAGTCCCACATGGGGCTCACAGTCTCAATCCCCATTCTACAGATGAGGTAAGTGAGGCACGGAGAAGTGAAGTGACTTGCCCAAGGTCACACAGCAGACACGTGGCAGAGCTGGGATTAGAACCCATGGTCTTCTGACTCCCATCTCATGCTCTATCCCCTGTGCCATTAAGAATGTGAGCAGGCAAGTGGTTGAGGCGGGATTAGAACTCATGACCTTCTGCCTCCTAGGCCCGTGCTCTATCCACTACGCCATGTCTCGGGGTAGGCCCAGCGGCCGGGGATCTGGTCCGTTCCCCCTCCCCAAAGTGACCAAAGCTTGACACGCCCGCGGAGCTAGTGTAGACGTCGGTGCCTAGAATCTCTCACACTGGAGAAGCAGCTGGCTTATTGGAAAGAGCCCGGACGTGGGAGTCAGAGGTCATGGGTTCTAATCCCGTTCTGCGCTTATCAGCTGTGTGACCATGGGCATGTCACTTAACTTCTCTGTGTCTCAGTCACAGAAGCAGCGTGGCTCAGTGGAAAGAGCACGGGCTTTGGAGTCAGGGTTCATGAGTTCGAATCCCAGCTCTGCCACTTGTCGGCTGTGTGACTGTGGGCAAGTCACTTAACTTCTCTGTGCCTCAGTTCCCTCATTTAAGACTGTGAGCCCCACGTGGGACAACCTGATTCCCCTGTCTACCCCAGCGCTTAGAACAGTGCTCGGCACATAGTAAGCGCTTAACAAATACCAACATTATTATTATCAGTCACCCCATCTGTAAAATGGGGATTAGGACCGTGAGCCCCATGTGGGACAACCTGATTACCTTGTACGTATCACAGCTCTTAGAACAGTGGTTGGCACATAGTAAACAGAGGAACGGCCCACCCCAAATCTTCCTCCCTAACCCAGTCCGGTCCCGGGGGGGGGGGGGGGGGGCCCAATCCGTTTTCCCACGATTTCCCCCCGGGGATTAGCCGGTCACTAGTGGGCGGCGGGACGAGGGAAGGATAACCCCGCTGGAGAGGTTCGCCTGAAAATGTCCCGCGAACCAGCATAGCTGCGCAGTGTCTGAGCTTCGGCCTCCTCATCCTTTCCAGCCCGAGGCCCGGGCTTGATGATCAAAGCCGGCACTGAATGGAGCCTCACCGACGGTAGGTAAAAGAGGACCCCCTCCCCTTTGTTCGTCCTGCTTCTTTCGGACTGAATGGACGGCCCCCCCCCCCCCCCCCCTCCTCCACAGGTTCTTTCCTCCCGCGGCCTGGGAATAAGGCATTTCGATTATTGAAGGTTTCTCTTTACTCTCCGATTGGCAATTAATATGAAGATCTTACTCACCCCCAATGAATGCTTAACTAACCCGGCTCCTCATACAAATGCAAACTCCCTATTTACTGGCCTCCGGCGACCATGTGTCTAGCACCAGAGTGATATCCCTCAGCTCCAGTTGCTATAGCATTTTCAAGAACCTCTCGGTTCTTGTCATAAATTATCTTTAAGTGAAAAATGCTCAAAGGAGGTCTGCAGCAAACTGTATCAAATAATGAATTTGTAAGCGGTGGGAGAAAACACTTATCTTACTTAGGCTCTTCTACCATCGATTGTTTAGCGACCCTTCTTCGGGATCCAGATGAGCGTAACCCTGAAAAATGTTTGTGTTGTCTTTCTAACTGGCAGCCTGCTGGCTGCATGATCTAATAAATATTGGCAGGGCCAAATGAAATAATATAGAAGAGCTTCTCTTCTTTAAAGTCCATAGACCAAGAGACTCTTGTCACTTGTTAATATCTCCATCAAACCCTGAAGTGTTAACATATGTGATAGACCACGCAATCAAGTAAGGACCGATTTGTTGACTAATTAAACCAACACAACAAGCTCTTTAGCACCTACAAGTGACAAGTTTAGAGCAGGCAAGTGGAAACTCTCAATTGAGCCCCCTTTTATGAGACTATCATGCCAAATTCAATTCTGACTGAGTAGTATTTGAACGTACTTGACTCCCCTGTGTGGTGACACGCTTACAATAATTCATCATGGGTGACAATAGCCCAATATTAGAGATTTATGATATATACAAAACAGTTACAAATGAATTGTCGTCCTAACATGTGTCTGCTTTCCCTATCCACAGTCTATTGATATTATAATTAATGGTCAATTACTTAGGGGGGGAAGAGAATGGAAAATAATCATTACCAGTTTCCGTCATCATTGGTTTTTTGGCAAATTCTGGAGGTGGAGGAAACCATTTCCAGAGACTTGGTGGTTGCGGAAACTAAGGGGCAGTGGCAGGAGCTCGGCTGAAGATGTGTTTGGGGACTGACAGTGTACTCAGACTCAATGTTTTGAGAACCCCAGGATGTCGAATGGATGCAAGCACGTGATCTGGGAGGCGGCAAGAAGACAGCCCTGATAGGTGAATGGAAGCAGAGAGAAGCATCCTTAAATACAGGTTTCCCGGTTTGCACCACTCTACCTGCTGATTGATGCTAAATCAAATTTCGGGCATGTTTCTGAGCTGCAGCTGAAATTGCATTATGCTGAAACATGAGTGAGTGAGCTGGCTCTTTCTCCAAATGGTGGCAGCCCCGCTCTGGCCCCGGGTATCAATAGATTCCTCTAGGGAGAGCAGCTGGCCCTGTGCTCTAAAACTTCCTTACTCCCTCTCTCCCTACAGGAGGTGGTTTGGGGCTCCTCTAGCAGATTTATAAATTAATCTTATTTATTGAGCACTTACTGTGTGCCGGGCACTTGTACTAAATGCTTGGGAGAGTACAATATAATGATACAGCAGAGTTGGTAGACACGTTCCCTGCCCACAACGAGTTTACAGTTTAGAGGGGGCAAGAGAAATTAATATGAATAGATAAATTACGTTTAGGTACATAAGTACTGTGGGGTTGAGGGAGGGACAGATAAAGGGAGCAAATCCAAGTTCAAGGACGGAAGTCCCTTCTCCAACCAACCTTTCCCTTGGGGAGCTAATGAAAGGGAATTGCTTCAGGATGAAGGTAGGGAGTCTTAAAGAGCCAGTGGGAGAAGCTTGGGGGCCAGGTTTTGGGACTAGGGTGATCATCTCTCCTGTTCTATATCAGGAATTCCAGTTTTCAGTAGCGTGTTCCATGTCCACTTCTGTTATTAATGTCTGTCTTCCCCACTAGATTGTAAGCTCATTGTGGGCAGGGAATGTGTTGGTTATATTGATGAAGTGCACTCTCCCAAGCGCTTAGAACAATGCTCTGCCTACAGTAAGCACTCAATAAATACAATTGATTGACAGATTGATGTGGTAAAGATGTTCATCATCAAAACTTTCTCCACTTCACTCCTATCTCCGAATTCTGTGGCTTAGACCCCGGCATCGGATTTCCATCGAATGTGGATAGGGAATACTGGGGTTCTGGAGCAAGGGGGAGAAACAGGGGTCCCTCCAGAAATAGTCATACTTCTGCAAAATGGTGACTGTGATATTAAGTTACACCGACTACCCTGCATAATGTAATGTAACATAATTCATTCGATTGTATTTATTGAGCATTTACTGTATACAGAGCACTGTACTAAGTGCTTAGAAAGTACAACTCGGCAAAAGATAGAGTATCCCTAGATAACCAGATGACAGAAAACCAACCCAATTTCTCTCCCTCAATCTTCCCTTCTCTCCGCGGATACGGTGGCGGGTAGAGGGCCCTGGCTGCTCCCAAAGCTTTATTAAAAGTCCATCTCCTCCAAGAGGCCTTCCCCAATTTAGCCCTCATTCAATCATATTTATTGAGCACCTACTTACTGTGTGCAGAGCACTGTAAGAGCACTGTAAGAGCTCTGTACTCTCACTTGGGAGAGTAGCTGTCTCAAATTTCTCTCCTCCAATTCTCTCCTTGACTTCCTCCAATCTGGCTTCCATCCCCTTCACTCCACAGAAACCTCTCTCTCAGAGGTCACTGATAATCTCCTTCTTGCCAAATCTAACGGCCTCTACAATACCCTTATTCCTCCTCAACTTCTCAGCTGCCTTCAACACGACCACCCCCTTCCCTTGGAAACATTATCTTCACTGACTCTGTCCTCTCCTGGTCCTCCTCTTATCTCTGTTCTGGGTCCCCTTCTATTCTCCATCTACACCCACTCCCTTGGAGAATACATTCGCTCCCATGCCTTCAACTACCACCTCTAACCAAATACCCAAATACTACCTCTACCCAAATACCCAAATCTACATCTCTGGCCCTGATCTCTCTCCCTCTCTCCAGTCTCGCATCTCCTCCTGCCTTCAAGACATCTCTACTTGGATGTCCTCCCATCATCTCAAAATTAACATGTCCAAAACAGAGCTCCCTATCTTCCCACCCAAACCATGTCCTCCCCCTGACTTTTCCATCATTGTAGATGGCACCACCATGTTTCCTGTCTCACAAGCTTGTAACTTGGGCTTTATCCTTGACTCCTCTCTGTCATGCAACTCACATATTCAATCCATCACTAAATCCTGTCTCCTCCACCCTTCTAGACTGTAAACTCGTTGTGGGCAGGGAATGTGACTTTTATTATTGTATTGTACTCTCCTGAGAACTTAGTACCATGCTCTGCACAGAGTAAGCGCTCAATAAATATGATTGAATAAATATGATTCAATGAATGTACAATACAACAATAAAGAGTCACATTCTGTGCCCACAGCGAGCTCACATCTACTTTCTCTTATCCCACTCCTTTTCATGTTGCCCTAGCACTTGGATTTGCATCCTTTATTCCCCCCTCCCTCATCCTCACAACACTTATGTATGTATCCCTAATTAATTTATATTAATGTCTGAATTTCCCATTAGACTGTAAACTCATCATAGGTAGAGAGCATATCTGCCAACTCTATCATACTGTACTCTCCCAAGTGCAGAGAACAGTGCGCTGCACAAAGTAAGGACTCAATAAATATGATTGATCAATTGGTATTTCCGGAGGACCATCTCAGGCCACTTTATTTTAGACTGCAATTGCTCCTCCTTGGCAGATGGGCCCCAGGAGTTATGCTTATGCACTTAGATCTGTACTCTTAGAGAACTTGATATTCACCCCACCCTCAGTCTCACAGCACTTATGCATATACCCATAATTCATTTATTTATATTAATACCTTTCTCCCTCTCTAGACTGGATACATTTTGCGGGCAGGAAACGTGTCTGATCAGACATATTTATTGAGCACTTACTGTGTGCAGAGCACTGTACTAAGAGCTTGGGAGCATACACAGCAAGAGTCGGTAGGCATGTTCCCGGCCCACAATGAGCCTATAGTCTAAAGGGAGAGACAGACATTAATATAAATAAATTACAGATATGTACAGAAATGCTGCGGGGCTCAGGGAGGATGAATAAAGGGTGCGAGCATGAGCTTGAGAGTTAAGAAGACGTGCGTTCTAATCCCGGCTCCACCACTTGTCTGTTGTGTGACCTTGGCCAAGTCATTTTACTTCGCTGGGCCTCAGTTCCCTCATCTGAAAAATGGAGATGAAGACTGTGAGGCCCATGTGGGACAACCTGTTGACCTTGTATCCACCCCAACTGCTTAGAACAGTGCTTGGCACATAGAAAGACCTTAACAAATACCATTATTATGATTATGATTATGATTAAATCCAAGTGCAAGGATGACACAGAAGACAGTGGGAAAAGAGGAAATGATGCACTGTTAACAAGGTTTTGAAGGTGGGAAGAGTAATTTGTCAGATATGAAGAGAGTCAGTCAGTCAATCGTATTTACTGAGCACTCACTCTGTGCGGAGCACTACTCTAAGTGCTTGGGAGAGGACAATATAACAGACACATTCCCTGCCCACAGTGAGAGAGGGCATTCCAGGCTTGAGACAGAACATGTCTACCAACTCTCTGTACTCTCCCAAACTCTAAGTAGACCGCTCTGCATATACTAAGCGCTCAATAAATGCCATGGATAGATGGATTGATTAATTGATTACCTGCACCTAGATCGAGGACCCTTTGGAAAGTCCCATGTTTGAGGCTGTCACGTGGGTTGTTGCTTGGCTCTGCTCGGAGATTGCAGGGTGGGGAGGATGGACGGAGGTGGTCAGAGAGTTAGCGCCTCTGTTCATTTTTAGATATAAAACGGGGCAGCTCCAGGGGCGTGGAGCATCTATAGAAACAATAGAAACCAAGACCAGGGTTGCAGAGAGGATGCACTTCCTGCCTCTGGCCTGGAGTGCCCTCCCTCCTCAAATCCACCAGACAATTATGCTCCCTTTCTTCAAAGCATTATAGAAGGCACATCTCCTCCCAAAAGGCCTTCCCAGACTAAGGCCCACTTTTCCTCATCTCCCACTCTCTCCTGCATTGCCTTGACTTGCTCCCTTTGCTCTTCCCCGCCTCCCAGCCCTGTAGCACTTAGGTATGTATCTGTGATTTTATTTATTTGTATTGATGTCTGTCTCCCCCCGGCCCCCTAGACTATGAGTTAGTTGTGAGCAGGGATCGTCACTCTTCCTTGTACTGTACTTTCTTAAGCGCTTCATACAGGGCTCTGCACACAGTAAGTGCTCAATAAATATGATTGAATGCACTTGTGACAGGACTTGGAAAGGCTCTGGCTGCTGCGTGCTGGAAGGGTGCCCAAGGGGTGCTGTCGACCTCTGGTCTTCATGGGACCTCAAATTATTTCCGAGGTAATTAAGCTTCAGGCTTGAAAGCACGGGCATTCAGATGTCTTTCCTACTAAATTCCAGACTCTGCAGAACCCATTAGCTCCTCCGAGCCAAATATGAAGAATGAGATCTTCTGTGGATACATATATCCCCACCCAAACCTCTCCTCAATTTCAGCTTTTAGAGGCAAACTATTAAAAAAAATTAAAATCGTGTCACACAGGAAAAAAAAACTGAGGGGCTGAATCAAAATTCATTAATTTTAGTTTCCTTCAAGATCCAGAAGCTCCTAAAAAGCAGCTTCTGTTGAGATCAGTTAGTCTCCAAAGAAATCAATCCAATTTCAATAGAAGAGCTATGCTGTTTGGGGATTTTCCATACAATTGGTGTTTAAATGAAATCAGGGCTATTTTGATTTAAATGAAGAAACACAGTAAACTCCAGGTCCCCATGCTTTAGGCCAGCTGACTGAAAACTCTTCCCAGAAGAGAAAGAATCCATTCTTCCCCACAAGGAAAATCAACATTAATGAAATAACCTTCGGTGCTGCCACAGCAGTGCCGTCCTTCGCTGATCTCCACGCAGCCCCCACGCAGCAGGTTATAGCTGGCAAGGTCTAGCGAACTGGCCAGACCCAAGCTGGCTGGAGTTGACTCCCCTGCTCCTCACCGTGAGAGCAGGGGGTTGATATGCTCCTTGCTGGAGCCCAGACCTGACTTCAGAAGCTGTTCAAGGTAAGCAACCCCTTGGGCTGCAGTGGTGCTTAGAGCGGGGTGAGGTGGATGCACAGGCTGTTACAGTAGGGTAGGAGCCTGAGCTTCACAGCAGTCAATCAATGCGGAAGCATCGTGGCCTAGTGGATAGAGCCTGAGAGTCAGAAAGACCTGGCTTCTAATCCCGGCTCTGCCACTTGTCTGCTGTGTTACCTTGGACAAGTTACTAACTCTTCGTGGGCAGTGAATGTGTCCACTTATTTTTACACTGTACTCTCCCAATCGCTTAGTTCATTGTTCTGCACACAGTAAGTGCTCAATAAATACGACTGAATGAATGAGTGAACTTCTCTGGGCCTCAGTGCCCTCATCTGTAAAAGGGGAATTAAGACTGTGAGTCCTCTGTTGGACAGGGACTGTTTCTAACCTGTTAATCTTGTATCTACCCCAGCACTTGGAACAGTACCTGGCATGCAGTAAGTGCTTAACCAATACTGTAATAATAACAATAATAATATCGGCATTTATTGAGTGCTTACTATGTGCAGAGCACGGTACTAAAAACTTGGGAGAGTACAACAAAATTTAGCAGACACGTTTCCTGCCTGTGACGAGTTTACAGTTTAGGCAGCAGTTACCAATTCGAAAATGTCCAGCCCAAGTAGAAGACATTGCCTGGGAGAGGCATGCTACTTTAGAGGACCTGGAAGAGGACCACAATGGTTCTGGAGCTTTGTAGGGAGGCACAGTGTCTCAAACTCAGACCCTGACTGTGCACTCTTTTTTTTTTTATGGTATTTGCTAAGCCCTTACTATGTGCCGGGCACTGTACTAAGGACTGGGGTAGGTACAAGCTAATCAAATTGGATACAGTCTATGTCCCACATGGGGCTCACAGTCTTAATCCCCATTTTACAGATGTGGTAACTGAGGCCCAGAAAAGTGAAGTGTCTTGCCTACCAAGATCACACAGCAGACAAGTGGCAGAGTCAGGATTAGAATTCAGGTCCTTCTGACTCCCAGGCCCGTGCTCTATCCACTATGCTATGTTTGAGGTCAGGGATTGTATCTACCTCAGTGCTTAGCATGACTTTTTTTTCTATTTTCATTCCTATTTCTTTGTATATCTCTTGGTAGTAGCATCCAGTGACAACAAGTAAGCACTGGGGTGAAAATGATTATCTTTCGCTGGGGTGCAGTCCTCATATTACATTGGCAATATTAAGGTTCACTATTAGTTCAAAGCTGTTTATCATTACCTACATGTGTTCTTCTCTAAATGCCTGCCTGACACAGTTGTCAGCACACAGTAGTTTCTGGGTGGCTGTCTTCAGAGTTTCTTCTTGCTCAGTTGGAAGAGTTTTCTGGTGAATGAGAAGAGTATTCTGATTCCAACGAGCAGGGCTCTTTTTGTGTCATTGAAGTGGCGTAGAATAATTACACTGATCATAGCTGGACCTGTTTCACTCTGAGGGTTTTGGGGAAAAGGTCAGGTAGGGATATCTTCCATTTTGACTCATCTGGCCACACCATATGCACAATATCTTAGGATCTTGGAGAATTTCTCAGGGCAAGGAGATTTGCGAAGGGGATGCCAGAGCCCTGGTCTGATGATGTTAGTTTAGAAAATCTAGAAATGCAATGCAGAGGTCTTACTGATGCTCTCTGAACTTATCTGGAACCTGTATTGTTACAAATCATAGCATTTGTGTGTGTTGTTGGTTATAGGGAGACTGGGTGAGAGAGTGTGGATTACTCAGTCCAGACCATCTTCCCTAATGAAAAATAATTCAAATGCAAGTCCTTCTGACAGTGAGATAACTCATATCTGCACTTAGAAAGTACTTCATGAGTAAGTGGTCCCTTCATTAATCAATCAATCAGACAAGTGGCAGAACTGGGATTAGAACCCGGGACCTTATGCCTCCCAGGCCCGTGCTCTATCCACTAGGCCATGCTGCTTCCACATGCTGTTTTAATAATAATAATAATGTTGGTATTTGTTAAGCGCTTACTATGTGCAGAGCACTGTTCTAAGTGCTGGGGTAGACACAGGGGAATCAGGTTGTCCCACATGGGGCTCACAGTCTTAATCCCCATTTTACAGTTGAGGGAACTGAGACACAGAGAAGTTAAGTGACTTGCCCACAGTCACACAGCTGACAAGTAGCAGAGCTGGGATTCGAACTCAAAGGTCCCCACCCTGATTTCTTGTGGCCAAATCTGGTGGCCAAATCATTCTCCCTCTTCCTTTTCTGGGTGTGTGTGTCTCTCCACAGGCAGCTGCTATATGGTGAGTTAAAGAGGAGAGGGGAAGAAGAAGTGTTTTAAAGACACAGTGACATTAAACCTCAGATGATGTGGGTAAGTGGTGGGCTGCTGGGAGAGAGATCAGGATTGGGAGTGAAAGGGTGTTTTTTTTAAAAGCAGAGGCTTTGGGAGGATCATGATAGCAAGAGGTGTGATCAAAACCAGGAGGCATAACAAACAATAACATATAAATGTAAGAAATGTCATTCCTGGGTCAGATCCATGGTCCCTCCAGCCCAGAATGCTGTCTCTGACAATGGGAGCAGGATAATTGGAGGAGCCATGTGATGAAGATCGTCCTTGACATTTAAATAGCAGTACAGCAACCATGCAAAGGACTGTCTACACGTGTGCCAATTATGTGGGGGACTGTGGATCACATATTGACCTTTCCAGCCTCATCTGAACATATGGATAAAATAGTGTCATTCTTGACTATCAAGGACAGCTGCATTTGTGTGTGTGCTTATACACAGATGTGCATACCTATAAGCATCCACATATATGTTAGGAGGCAATTGCAGAGGCCAGAGTGACATAAAACCAAAGGTGAAGAATAACACACATAGTTTTGGGAAGAAATCAAAAAGTCACAGGCAGCATGCATTTTGCAATTTAGAGAACAGCTAGTCCAGGCAGACATAGACTTGCTGGACCATGCATATAGAGCCACAGTGCAACAAGGAAACCAGGACCCTGGGAAGTTCATTCAGCTAGAGGTGGCCGTGCTAGACAATACACCAATAGAGCATTGCAACGTGGAAAACCAGCATGCTGGAATGTCCAGATAGAGCTGGACTTGCTAGGCAGAGAAGGGCAAAGTAAGAGGAGAATTAAAGTGACCTATAATGACTCTGAAGTATAATGCATGGGTGCACAGTACTTGGCAGAGAATAAGCTCTCAGTCAATACTATTGATTGCTTGATTGATGTGCAGAAGAGGTTAGTTGGGGCCCATAATGACAAGGTGAAATTAGTTTTTTTATGGTATGTGTTTCAGCCCTTCCCATGTGCCAAGCACTGTTCTAAGCACTGGGGTAGATACAAGTTGGGGATTGTAGCATCTTCTATACAACAGGGTAAGGGGGGAGACTAGGAGGGGATATCTATGGAGATGCTAAGTGTAATATGGACTGAATGTAGTGTAGTGAGAGTCCCAGGTCTCTGACAAGATCTGAGAGGTTCCAGTCACGGTGGAAAAGACCAAAATGGTGGATGTCTGTAATATTAGTTCTTTGAAGTCTTTCCCCCTCAGTCTTTATTATCCCCATTAAAATCCCTGACCATTTTGGACGCCCTTACTCAAAGTGAAAAATGGGCACTTCTTATCTCTCTCTCTCTCGGTAAATATATAATAGAATAATCAGTCATATATAAGTTTTTAATAGACACCATTGATTGATTATATATATAAATCTCACCTCTTTTTGATCAACGTTTGGGGTGGGGGTGGGGGGAGGAGAAGGAACAGAGAAGAGCAAATGAAGAAATGGCAGCCTTAAAGGAAATATTCTAAAATTCTCATGTGAAAGTTGTAGAAGAACAGCCTGCCCAGGCCATGAGGACATATCCAAGTGACATGCAGTTATAGACACCAGCCCTGGGTGTTTGCTTTTTGGGGTCCCCTAATGGGAACCCTGAAGCACTAGAGCCTACCATTGTGGTGATATTCCTTTCATCTGGGAAGAATAAGAACACTTCTCCTTAAAAAAGAGGAACATAATAATCAATCACCTCTCCCTAAGAGGCCTGGAATCACTATAATGGAGGGAGGAGGTCAGACTTCTGTCACTCACAGAAGAGTGCATGGAAGCTCCCTCATCTATTTCTGTGGCCAAATGGGACTCTAGGCACGTGCTTGCAACCCTGCCCATCATCCCCAAAGCCCTCACCTCTCCGCTGAGCTGAGAGATTTCTCCAATGTACATCAATTCCCTATGTGATGTACCTGCTCTAGATGAAACTTGGGTTGAATCAATCATTCAATGGAATTTATCTAGTGCTTACTATGTGCAGAGCACTGTAGTGTCAGAATAACCCTCGCCTTAGAAGAGAAGTGCAGGGGCGGGGGGCAGAAAGAACTGTAGTTTCCATGAAAAAAAATCACCGTGTTTAACCAAGGTTTTGGGAACAAGTTGAAATGAGAATATCCATGTCTATTGCAGGGCAAGCCCAAGATGATGGAACAAAATCGATGTGCCTCGGCAATGCTTGTGACATATTTTTCATCTGGAAAATGATCCTAGACCCACTTTTTGCTATTTTGAAGCCCAGCCCAAGCACTTGGAGAAGATGCCCTTTCCCAGATTACATTTTCTATAGAAGGCCTTAGAGGTGAGTGTTCAATCCTTACCTAAAGGGAAAATGAAGGAGAAAAGCAAAAACGGAAGTTTCAGCAGTTGAACTGAGAAAAAGGGAGAAAGGGAGAGCCAGGGAGCCTGGTTCACAGTCAAACCGAAATGTCAATTTGTGGAGGGTTGAGAAAGACATCTGAGCCATCCCAGAGTGACTTGGGCAAGAGAGAGAGAGAGAAAACTTATTTGGACCATGTGACCAGAACTCCTTGGCTTCCTACAGTTGCTCCACTGGAGAAAAGATCGTTGATTTTCCCAAAAGGTTAGAGGTTCCTTTAAAAGAAAAAATGAATAACGTTTCTGCTTGATATTATTTTAGTATTTACCGCTCTGCATTGTCTTCGGCATCGTCTTGGCAAAGGGCTCCTAGCCAACTGCCACTTTCAGCGTTGCTGCCAAAAGGCCCCTTTCACAATAAAGCATGCTGTGCTTTGGCAGGAAATCAATAAAGTGAAAATCTGTTCTCATCATCCATACATTTACCATCACAATCAACAATCAAAGGCAAGACCTGGGTTCTTTATCCACAGCTCCAGCCTCCCAATTTTCTGCTATGAAAGGCAGCATAAATTAGAACCCTTGGTTCCTGATAGCTGGGCTTAATGGGTATGATTTATGAACCATTAAATGAGGTTATGTAAATTGATCCTTAGCAGAATGCTAGCACACAGGTGACAGGTGCAGAGGGTGAGAACGAGGAGACCATCAGGGTTCTGCACAAATCAGATTTCAGTGACATTCAGTTTGAGGAAAGAGAAATAGTTGTCAACAAGGAAGTGATTTAAATAGTGCCCTGGGCTTGTCAGCAATTACGCCTTTCTTCTTAATTGCTGCAAACCATGTACATTCTAATAGGAAATAAATTAGTGATTTACCAGTTAATGACAAGGGGGAGAGAAGAGGAGGGCTGCGATATTGTAAAAGCCATATGGCTAGTGAGGCCACGCACTTGGGTGATTCCATTTGTGCTGTTAAAGTTGGCAGATGCTTCGAGCACCTAGTAGAAACTTCGACACACGACTGCCATAATGGAAGAATTCCAGCACGGTCGGTCATTCAGTGAGTGGAAATGGAGGAGGCAGATGAGGTGTGCTATTTTCAGAGTAGGGGCCGACGACAATGCTTACCTCCTTCCAATTCTGAGGAGCAAAGCCCATTCCAGCCAATGAAGATCATTTGATTTTGCTTGTAGTTTGTGGAATTGACCCAGGTGGCAAGCTTGGGTTCCCTGATGCCCATATTAAACTGGAAAAGTCATGGATGGTGTGGTTCTCTCACAAACCTAGAGCACTTTGGATGCCCCAAACCAGCTATAGTGACATTAGCTATACTTCACAATGGCAATATTTTCGGCTCTAATGGAAATGGAGTGTTTTTGGTAGCGTATTTTATTTGACTTCCCAAGTTTGTGTCCCTGAGAAACCTGTTGGAAGCTACTCCGTTGCAATCTAGACATTCATAATAATAATAATAATTATAGTACTTGTTAAGCAGTTACTATGTCTGTACTGTACTAAGCACAGGGATGGATACAAGCAAATCAGGGAGGAAGTATGTGGGGCTCACAGCCTCAATCTCCATTTCACAGATAAAGTAACTGTGGCACAGAGAAGTGAAGTGACAAGCCCAAGGTCACACAGCAGACAAGTGACAGAGCCGGAATTAGCCTAGAACACGGGTCTGGGAGCCAGAAGTTTATGTGTTCTAATCTCGGCTCCGCCACTTGTCTGCTGTGTGACTGTGGACAAGTCATGTAATTTCTGTGTATCTCAGTTACCTCATCTGTGAAATGGGGATTGAGACTGTGAGCCCCACCTGGGACAGGGGCTGTGTCCAACCCAATTGGCTTGTACCCACCCAGCACTTAGTACAGTGCTTGGCACATAGTAAGCGGTCAACAAATACCATAATCATTATATAAGACAATCGGATACGACACACTCCCTGTCCTGGATGGGGCTCATAGTCCAAGGGGGAGGGTAGAACAGGTATTGAATCCCATTTTTCAGCTGAGGAAATGGAATCTCAGAGAAGTGAAGTGACTTGTCTAGGATTGCACAGCAGGCAAGTGGCCTGTTGTGTGAGAAAAGCAGTAGGACCTAGTGGATAGAGCAAGGGCATAGGATTAGAAGGTCCTGGGTTCTAATCCTGACTCTGCCACTTGTCTGCTGTGTGACCTTGGGCAAGTCACTTTGCTTCTCTGTACTTTGGTTACCTCATCTGTAAAATGGGGATTTAGACTGTGAGCCCCATGTGGGGCATGGACTGTATTCAACTTGATTAGCTTGTACCTACCTCAGCACTTATTACAGTGCCTGACATATAATAAGCAGTAATAAATACCATAAAAAATAGTGGTGGTTTCAGGATTAGAACCCAGGTTCTTCTGACTGCCAGACTTTCTCTTTCCATTAGGCTGTGCTGCTTCTCAGAAAAATAGAAAGCTAGCAAGTGCAACATTCTGAATTCTCCTCAGAATCAGTGAAAGGTTATTGTTCTTGTGTCCTTATGTTGTTCTATTTTTATCTTTCCATCACCAACTTCTTGGGTCTTGCCACTTTTCAACTGCAAGCCCCCTGAGAGCCAGGGACCACAGCTCTATATCTTTCATTGCTTTGCACATTCCTGCGCACTGGCACTGAATAAATACCATTAAACAAACTCCGTCTGATCTCTGCAGAATCGAGCGGCTGAGTAGCGGGTCAGCTATTCCCTCTTTCCCTTGAGGGAGTGCCCGTCACTTCTGGAACCTGTGCCAGCTGCCCACAACACGGAAATCCACGCTAATAGTAATGATCGGGATTCAGACCAAAGGGAAGGAGCGCAGTGCAATTGAAGTGTCCAAATTTCTTCTTGGCTGGAAGACTTGGATCTACCGCATGTGTGACGATGGGCTTCTAGAGAGGTTCCACTTACACGCAACACCTAACATCAGGTGGCAAGACAGATCACTGACGATGCTGTCCTAGAAAACAAGGATAAAACAAGATCAGATTCGTCTTAAACTGTGGAACTCATGAGGCACAGGAACTGTGTCTGATCCGAATATCTTCCATCCATCCCATTGCTTAGCACAGTACTAAACAAAGTCAGGAAACAGTGTCCGCCTCATTTGTCAAGTCAACAACTGTTAGTCTTGTCCCCTTCTTATGGTTACTCTCCACTGAGATTAAATATTGTGAGCTCATTATGGGCTGGGAACATATTTGCTAATTCTGTTGTATTATAGACTCCCAAGTGCTTGGAGCAGTGCTCTGCACCTAACAAGTGCTCAATAAATACCACTGATTATTTTCAGTGGAGGAAACTATCAGGCTTTGCCTTTTTTTTTAAAGGGTGCCTACAATGCATTCTGATTTCCAAAAGGTGTGGGGCTGCTGGGACCTTCAGATGAATGGACTTTTTGCTGCCTCATTTGTTTTGTTTTGTAGTGCTTACTGGGTGCCAGTCACTGCACTAAATTCTGGGATAGAGAGAAGCTAATCAGGTTGGACACAGTCCATATCCCATTTAGGGCTCACAGTCTTAATCCTCATTTTACAGACAATGTAACTGAGGTGCAGAAAAGCAAAGTGACTTGCCCAAGGTCCCACAACAGACAAGTGGCAGTACAGGGATCAGAATCCAGGTCTTTTTTTACTCCTGGGCCTGTGCTCTGTCCACTAGGCTATGCTGCTTGCTCTCTAAATGTTGCTAGTTTTGCCTCCCAGCCTTTGAACATGGCAAACACCTTCCACACCAGCCAACCAGTCTTGAAAATACAGATCCCCAACAAAAGAGACCCTTTCCACTCTTAAGTCATAGATGCCCCCACCCCCTACACACACACGCACACACTGCAGACCTCTCCATCAGCACTGGGCCAGGGATGTACTTCTTTCAGAACGAGGCAAGCATAAAACCTCTAATTATCAGCTGCAGAGAGAGGACAGCTGCTCGTGGGACATACAGAAATCAGAAACATGGCAGAATCAGGAGCCAGAATGGTCCCTTTGGTTTAGCCTCATGAGACTCCCCCTTCAAAAGTCTTCTGAATGTCTTTCTGGCTGCAATTCAGCCTCCAGGTGCTGCTCCCTGGACAGGTGATATTGAGGTCAGAAAATTATCAACCCCCAGCAATCACCTCTGGCTTAGAAAGCATCCAGTTGTCAATCAGTCAATTAATCTATCATATTTATTGAGGGCTTATTGTGTGCAGAGCACTGTACTAAGTGCTTGGGAGAGGACAGAATAACAGAGCTGGTAGACCTATTCCCTGCCCACAATGAGCTTACAGTCTAGAGTGGGGAAAGTCAATCAGTCAATCGTATTTATTGAGCGCTTACTGTGTGCAGCGCATGCTGTCAGAGCTTCAATCAATCAATCGTATTTATTATGTGCTTACAATTTCACCTCAGTCAATCCTCCAGTCAAACAAAGGTTCTTTATTTTGTTCTTTATATTGTTTTTACAGTACTATATTTAGTGTTTGGGAGAGTACAATATAACTATATAACTGACACATTCCCTGCCCACAATGACCTTACCGTCTAGAGGGGAAGGCAGACATTAATATAAATAAATTAAGGATAAGTACATAAGTGCTGTAGGACTGGGAGGGAGGGTGAATAAAGGGAGCAAGTCAGGGCGAGACAGGATGGAGTGGAAGAAAAGGAAAAAAGGGTTTAGTCAGAGAAGACCTCTTGGAGGAGATGTGCCTTCTACAGGGCTTTGAACTGGGAAGAGAGCAATTGTCTGTCTGAGATGAAGAGGGAGGGCGTTCCAGGCCAGAGGCAGGACATGGGCAGGCCGTTGGTGATGACATAAGCAAGATCGAGGTACAGAGAGTAGGTTGGTACTAAGGAGTGAAATGTGCAGAATGGGTTGTAATAGGAGAGTAGTGAGGTGAAATAGGAGGGGCAAGGTGATTGACTGCTTTAAAGCCAACGGTAAGGAGTTTCTATTTCTAAAGGTGGCTGGGCAACCAATGGAGGTTCATGAGAAGTGGGAAAACATGGACTGGATGTTTTTGTAGAAATACGATCTGGGCAGCAGTGTGAAGTGAAGAAGGACAGGAAGCAGGGAGACCAGTAAGGAGGTTGATATAGTAATCAAGGCAGGAAAGGATAAGTGCTTGGATTAAAGTGGTAGCAGTTCAGAGGGAGCGGAAAGGATGGATTTTAGTGATGGTGTGGAGGTTGAACCAACTGGATTTAGTGACAGATTGAATATGCGGATTGAGTGAGAAAGAGGAATCCAGGATAATGTCAAGGCATGTGAGACAGGAAGAAGGTGGTGCTGTTTACAGTGATAGGAAAGTCAGGGGAAGGACAGGGTATGGGTGAGAAGATAAGTGGTTCTGTTTTGGACATGACTGGGACTTGAGATTTTGGAAGTTTGAGTTGACAGCAGGATATCCAAAGTAGAGATGTCTTGAAGGCAGGAGGAAATGTGAGACTGCAGAGAGTGAGAGAGATTAGGGCTAGAGATGTAGATTTGTGAATCACCTCCATGAAGGTGGTAGTTGAAGCCATGGGAGTGAATGAGTTCTCCAAGAGAGTGGGTAGAGATGGAGAATAGAAGGGGACTGAGAACAGAACTTTGAGGGTCACCCACAGTTAGGGAGTGGCAAGCAGAGGAGGAGCCCATGAAAAGATTGAGAATGAGCAGTCAGAGAGATAGGAGGAGAACCGGGAGATGACAGTGCCAGTGAAGCTGAGGCTGGATAATGTTTCCAGGAAAAGAGGTTGGTCAGCAGTGTTCAAGTCAGATGAGAGGTTGAGGAGGATTAGGATTGAGTCGAGGCAAGAAGGAGATCATTTCTGATCTGTGAGAGGGAGGTTTCTGTAGAGGTAAGGGGATGGAAGCTAGATTGGAAAGAGTCCAGGAGAGGAACTTGAAACAGTGGGTTTAGACAACTCCCTCAAGGAATTTGGAAATGAACTGTAGGAGGGAGATGGGTGATAACTGGAGGGAGCTGTGGAGTCAAGGGAGGGTTTTCTTTTTTTTTTTTTTAGCATAGGGGAGACACGGGCATGTCTGAAAGCAGTGGGGAAGAAGCCACTGAAGAGCAAACAGTTGAAGAAGGATGTTAGGGAGGGAAGAAAGTAAGCGGCAAATGTTTTGATAAGATGTGAAGGGATGGGGTCGGATGCTCAGGTAGAGGGGGTGGCTTTTGAGAGAAGGCAGGACATCTCCTCGAGGTACTTTTGGGAAGGATAGGAGAGTTGAAGGAGGGGCAGGAGGAGGATGGGATTGGGGAGAGGCAGGGGAGATTTTAGGGAGATCATGACTGATAATTTTGATTTTCTCAATAAAGCACGTTGCCAGGACATTAGGGGCAAGCGTTGGAGAAGGTGGTGGCAGGAGGTTTGAGAAGGGAGTTAAACACCTGGAGCAACTGGTGAGTTTGCTGGGCAGAGTTGAAGTATGCAAGGATAAACTTGAAGTAGATGAGGTCGATCAGATATTTAGATGTCTCCCAGCAGCACTCTGTGGCTCATGCACAAGAGCTAAGGAAGTGGAGGTGATCCAGGGCTGTGGGTTAGTAGTACCAGATTAATTAAGGGGTTGGGGAGTGAGTGGGTTGAGTTCAGTGAAGAGGGTGGTGTTAGAGGGGGTGGTGTTGAGATTGTCAATTTGGTCATCAAGGGAAGATAGTTTGAGTTTGGAAAGAGTACAGAATTTGAGCCTACTACCTGCCTCATTAAGGACAACTAGGATTTGATGGGACAGAAAAACAATTTTTCCACTTGAACTCTTTGTCGTTTCTGAAGTGAACTCTACCCGTGGCCCTCTGTCCTGCAGCTCAGCTCTAAGAGAGGGAATTGGGGAGATCCTTGGCGCTCTCCCCGATTTTGGGTGAGAAGTGACCTGCCATCAGACCTGAACCGATTGACTTCAGGTGCCGCTCAGGTCTCTTCTGAATGTCCAGGGCTAAAGGGCGATGCTTGCAGATTCTGTAGCGGAGGCTTTCATCTGCCTTTGGGGTCCCATGGGCTGCTCCACTGCAGGGACTGGGGGTCATTTTGTGCTCAGCTGGCCCTCAGCGCAGGAGCCCTGAATCCTATGGATACATTGAGGAGGGAAAACTAGATGGGCTTTGTTGCCAGACCTCCAGTAGTAGAAACCAGTTCAACCACCACAAAGGACAATTTTAGACCAAACTACTTCTTTCTTCCACACAAAGCACAGCGGATAGTGCCCTCTACAGTCTAGCATTAGTATTACACGACCACATGTTCATTCATTCATTTATTCAATCAAACGTATTTATTGAGCACTTGCTGTGTGCAAAGCACTGTACTAAACACTTGGGAGAGTACAATATAACAATAAACAGACACGTTCCCTGACCATACCGACCTTACAGTCAAGAGGGGGAGACAGAGATTAAGACATACGTGGGGCTTACAGTCTTAATCCCCATTTTATAGATGAGGTAACTGAGGCACAGAAAATTGCCTGGTTAAAGGAGAAATTCTGTCTGTGTTTGATGTCTCTGTTTCTACAGAGATTTCTCCTAGTTCAGCTGGGAAATTTCTGGCAGAGGGCAGCTTTTCCTGAGGTTAGGGGAATCGTACAGCGTTGTGCCCAGTTTGCCCGTGTATGGAGCTGTCTTTCACCACGTGGGCACTACATTCTGCCATGTCAACTGCCCTTATTGCCTATGGGGCTCATCTTTGAGCCGAAGGGGGTGCCTGGCTCAGGGTAAACCATCTGTGGCCCCAAGGAGATCAGACCCCCATACCAGATACATTCTGCCCATAATAATAATAATAATGATAATAATTGTGTTATTTGTTAAGCACTTACTATATGCCAGGCACTGTACTAAACTCTGGAGAGGGATACAAGTAAGTCAGGTTGGACACAGTCCCTGTCCCACATAGGGCTCAGGGTCTTAATCCCCATTTGACAGATGAGGTAATGGGGGCACAGAGATGCACAGCAGACAAGTGGAGGAGCTGGGATTAGAACTCAGGTCCTACTGACTACCAGGCCCCTGCTCTATACACTAGGCCATGATGCTTCTCTACATACTTCCAGGCTGGAATGGGGTGGGTGAGAGGAGAATTTCCTGCAAACCAGCTTGAAGGAGGAAGGGTATATGCAAGGATGGAACAGAGTGATGGACAGCAACATGACCTAGTGGAAAGATCATAGGGCTGGAAGCCAGGAGACCTGGGTCCTAATCCCAGCTCCTCCACTTGCCTGCTTTGGGACCCTGGGCAAGTTACTCAACTTTCCAGTGACTCAGTTCCCTCATGTGTAAAATGGAAATTAAATACTTGTTCTCTCTCCTCCTTTAACCTTGAGCCCCTAGGGGCTGTGTCTGAACTGAATGTATTGATTCTATCCCAGCATATAGCACAGTGCTTGGTATATATTAAGTACATGCTTGGTATATATTAAGTACTTTTTTAAAGGTGTTTGTTAAGTGCCTACTGTGTACCAGGCCCTGTACTAAATACTGGGGTAGAAATAAGCTAATCAGGTAAGACCTAGTCGATGTCCACATGGAGCTCACTGTCTTCATCCCTGTTTTACAGATGAGGTAACTGAGGCACAGAGGAAGAGAATGACTTGTTCAAGGTCATACAGAAGACAAATGGCGGAGCCGGGATTAGAACCCAGGTCCTTCTGACTCCCAGGCCTTAATATATAAATATGTACATAAATAAATAAATGCTGCTTCCGGGCTTCTGCTATCCTATGAAGAATCCTATGGTGGGTTACTGGGCTGTGATATCCTAGGGCCACAGGAGCTGTGGGACTCTAGAACTTATACTGCAAATCCAGGCCCCTAACAGCGCTCGGTCTCCTGGCTGGATTGTCAGTCAATAGTATTTATTGAGCATATATTTTCTCCCCCTCTAGACTGTAAGCTTGTTGTGGACAGGAATGTGTCTGCTATATTGTATTGTACTCTTCCAAGTACTTAGTACAGTGCTTTGCACAGAGTACACACTCAATAAATATGACTGATTGAATGAGTGAGCATTACTATGTGTAGAGCACTGTACTAAGCGCCTGGGAAAGTACATACTATCAGAGCTGGTGGACACGCTCGCTGCCCACACAGAGTTTAGAGCCTTGAGGGGGTCTAGGCCTAAGCTTGCTCTTTCAACAAGGCCCTGCTGCTTCTCCTGTATGTTCATAGACACAGAAAAAGTGTGCAAGACACACTTTGGGGTTCAGCCCCAACCTTGACAGTGTCATTTTCAAATCAAGGGATAACTCTACCACTAATGTGCTCAGAAAGTGTGAAGAGGGCAGATGACTATTGAACACAGCAAGTACAGGGGCCTTGAGGGGTTCAGAGAAAAGTGTTTTTTTCTTTCTGAAAAACTGCCAACTAGCACTCTCCTTCCTTCCCTCTCCCCCTCCAAATTTTGTCTTCCTAGAGTTTGGGTCTTCAGGGTTTATTTATTTATTTTTGAATTTATTTATATATATATTTAAATGGTACTTGCTATGCTTATTCTATTCACGAGGCCAGGTGCAAGTTGAGAACAGGTATTGAATCCCCATTTTACAGCTGAGGAATTTGAGGCATAGAAAAGTTAAGTGATTTGCCCAAGGACACACAGCAGGTGAGTGGTAAAGCAGAGATTAGAATCCAGGTTTTCTGGTTCTCAGGCTCATGCTTTAATTCAGTAGGCCACAGGGAAAGCGAAAGCAAACAGCAAATGAACAGCAGTGGGTTCTGTACACATGCATTGTTTGGTTCTCGGCTGTATCTCTGCTCGCCTCAGTGGTAAATAACTGTTGGTGGATTATCAGGGTCCTCTGAACCCTGAATTTAATTGAAAGCAAGGATCAGAATCAGGAGCAAAACACCTCCACCAACATATTTCCCTGAGCAAAACAGGGCTGAGAACCTTGGTGTGGATCCCTCTCCAGCCTGGATGTTTCTCTGCCCCAGGAGTGAGCTATCTCCCTACCCAATGGGAAGGGATAAGGTGTTGGTGGGAGGGTAGGGAGAGGGGTGAGGCTCCATTATTGCCCCATCGTGCCGATGGAGACCTCGTATTTAAAGGGATAAAATCTTATCTGGGCTGGGAACATGATTTTAGTGCTCTAGTTGGGTCCTCTGAGCTGGAAGCCCATTGGGCCCTCAGGACGGTGTTGGGAGGAAGCTTCTTGAGAGGAAAGATCGTACCTACCAAATCTATTTTGTGGCATTCTTCCAAGAACTTAGTACAGAGCTCTGCACACAGTAAGCACTCATTAAATGTCTTTATTGATTGATAAATGACTGAGGCAAGCTGATGCCCAAAACGAGCAGTTTCTTGTCTGCCACCTCTCTCTGTTTCTATCTCTCTCTCACACACACGTACACACACACATACACTCCCCATCCCCCCAACTTCTGGCCCAACTGAAACATTTCACAAGCTCTTCCCTGTTTGCTCTTTCTGGAATATATCCACCCTGCCCTCAGCCCAGTGACCACTGCTACTCTTGCCAAGTGTAGAGGAGAAGGGCCAAGGGAGCTCGGCAGGCTTCACAGTGGCTCTTAGGTCACATGGAGCACTTTGCTGAGGAAAATTCACTTCTCCATCTCATCACTGATCAGATTCAAGCACTTCATATTTACACTTTAAAAGCCCCAAATGGATTAGCTTCTCATAGCAGAGCTTCATGACACTATTGCGTGCGTTCATACCTAGTGGATTCGAGCTTTGGGCTCTGCTTTAAGTGCAGGAAGCTTTTATTTTTAAATTTCTGCCTACTCATTGCGATACATCAAACAATCAGTTTTAATATCTTTAGGGTTAAGTGCACTCTTGTAATTTAGAATTAAATGATTTTTATTAAGCACTTTTACAGGCTATCTCCGTGCTGTACAACTCCCCTGATTAAGAATCGCGGTGACGGGAAAACAGCAGCCCACACGAATTAGGGAAGCATTAGGAAAATGCATTTCTGTGCGTCTCCGGGAGCATACTCGTCCTCACGAAAACTCCGATGTCTCAGCGGAGTTGGAGAGAAGAAGGTTTAGTTCCACTCTGGCCAATTATACCCATCTTCATGACCCCTTCCCCTTGGGGCTGCATGATCTTGGTCTCGGCCTGCATCCTAATCCCAGAAATCACTGGACTCCGGTTCCTCTGCTTCTCCCTAGACCTGGTCGGACAAAACTGTGGTGGGTAGTGGTGCAGTAGGGGGAGAGAAACAGAGAGTGTAATAATAATAATAATAATTATGATAATGATTCAGCGTGGCCCAGTGGAAAAAGCAGGGGTTTAGGAGTCAGAGATCATGGGTTCTAATCCCAGCTCCTCCACCTGTCAGCTGCGTGACTTGGGCAAATCACTTAACTTCTCTGTGCTTCAGTTATCTCATCTGTAAAATGGGGATTAAGACGTGAACCTCAAGTGGGACAACCTGATTACCCTTAATCTACCCCAGTGCTTAGAACAGTGCTCGGCACATAGTAAGCACTTAAATACCGACATTATTATCATTTGTTAAGCCCTTACGATGGGCCAGGAGAGGTACTAAGCACTGGGGTGGAAACAAGCTCTGCTTCTCCCCCTCTCCCGTCCCATCCCCTCAGCACTGTAGTCGTCCGCTCAACTGTATATATCTTCATTACCCTATGTATTCTGTTAATGAGATGTACATCACCTTGATCCTATTTATTTGCTATTGTTTTAATGAGATGTTCTTCCCCTCGATTCTATTTATTGCCGTTGTTCTTGTCTGTCTGTCTCCCCCGATTAGACTGTAAGCCCGTCAAAGGGAAGGGACTGTCTCTATCTGTTACCGAGAAGCAGCGTGGCTGAGTGGGAAGAGCCTGGGCTTGGGAGTTAGAGGTCATGGGTTCGAATCCTGGCTCTGCCACTTGTCAGCTGTGTGACTGTGGGCAAGTCACTTCACTTCTCTGTGCCTCAGTTCCCCCATCTGTAAAATGAGGACTAAAACTGTGAGCCCCACCTGGGACAACCTGATCACCCTGTATCTACCCCATACAGTGCTCTGCACATAGTAAGCGCTTAACAGATACCAACATTATTATTATTTGTACATTCCAAGCGCTTGGTACAGTGCTCTGCACATAGTGAGCACTCAATAAATACTAATGAATGAATGAATGAATGAAAGGTTGGACAAAGTCCCTGTCCTACATGGGGCTCACAGTCTCAATCCCCATTCCCCATGACTCCCGAGGGGGATTTTCATTGCCGAAGAGGGTGAAAAAGGATTTTCTTTTTCTTTTTCTGGATAGTGGACCAAGCCCCGGCCTCCTGCCCTGCCCCATTCCACAGGACGGGGAGGCTGCAGTGGGAGAGGCTACCACTAGAGGGAGGCATGGAGCTGTTACTTTGCACATGCCCAGAGAGACTTGGTTTCACCATCCCACCAGCCTGAAATCTTCCTATTCCCCTCCTCCTAGTTCCTGGATCAAAAAGAATCAATCAACCAACCAACCAATCGTAGTTATTGAGTACTTATTGGGTGCAGAACACTGTACTGTAAGTCCCTGGGAAAGTACAGTATACCCAATTTGGTAGACATGTTTAGCACTTAGAACAGTGCTTGGCACATTCATTCATTCAAGCACATTTATTGAGCGCTTACTGTGTGCAGAGGAAAGTACGATATACCCAATTTGGTAGAAATGTTTAGCACTTAGAACAGTGCTTGGCACTTCATTCATTCATTCAAGCACATTTATTGAGCGCTTACTGTGTGCAGAGGAAAGTACGATATACCCAATTTGGTAGAAATGTTTAGCACTTAGAACAGTGCTTGGCACGTTCATTCATTCAATCACATTCATTGAGCGCTTGCTGTGTGCAGAGGAGAGTACAATATACCCAATTTGGTAGACAGGTTTAGCACTTAGAACAGTGCTTGGCACGTTCATTCATTCATTCAATCACATTTATTGAGCGCTTACTGTGTGCAGAGCACTGTATTAAGCACTTGGGAGAGTAAGCCCATCAATGGACGGGGATTGTCTCTATCTGTTGCCGAATTGTACATTCCAAGCGCTTAGTACAATATTCTGCACATAGTAAGTGCTCAATAAATACTACTGAATGAATGAATACGAGCTAACTATAAAAAGACACATTCCCTGCCCACAAAGAGTTTATTCATTCATTAATTCAGTAGTATTTATTGAGCGCTTACTATGTGCAGAGCACTGTACTAAGTTGCTTGTAATGTACAAATCGGCAACAGATAGAGACAGTCCCTGCCCATTGACGGGCTTACAGTCTAATCGGGGTAGACAGACAGACAGAAACAGTAGCAATAAATAGAATCAAGGGGATGTACATCTCATTAACAAAATAAATAGGGTAATAAAAGTATATACAAATGAGTTTACCATCTAGAAGGAGGAGTAAGCGCTTTAACTCCTTATGTTCCCTGCCCACATTCTCTTGGTGGGTTGGGTTGCAAACCAATGGAAACCAGGCAAAATCCTGTAAGCCCGTCAATGGGCAGGGATTGTCTCTATCTGTTGCCGAATTGTACATTCCAAGCGCTTAGTACAGTGCTCTGCATATAGTAAGCGCTCAATAAATACTATTGAATGAGTGAATGAATGAATCAGTTCTATACCTGCAGGTCACCTGTTACCGCCAAGTGAGGTTCTGTGCAGTCATCTGAATCTTAAGTTTTTTGGATACTGAGAATCAGTTTACCCAGCCAAAAGGTAGCATGTCTTTCTCAGTGATTTACTGACACTGTTTCAGCTGTGAAGCAGCTAGGCATAGTGGATAGAGCATGGGCCTCGGAGTCAGAAGATCATGGATTCTAATCTTGGCTCCTCCACTTGTCTGTTATGTGACCTTGGACAAGTCATTTCACTTCTCTGGGCCTCAGTTACTTCATCTGTAAAATGGGGATTGGGACTGTGAGCCCCACGAGGGACAGGTGCTGTGTCCAACCTGATCTGCTTCTTTGTGCTTAGTACAGTGCCTGGCACTTAGTAAGCACTTAACAAATACCATATTATAGAAGCAGCTTGGCCTAGTGGTAAGAGCATAGGCTCGGGAGTCAGAGAACATGGGTCCTAATCCAAGCTCTTCCACTTGCTGCTGTGTGACCTTGGGCAAGACACTTAACTTCTCTGTGCCTCAGTTCCCTCATCCGTAAAATGGGAATTAAGACTGAGCCTTGTAAAGTACCTTGTATCTACCCCAGCGCTTAGAACAGTGCTTGGCACATAGTAAGTACTTAATAAATACAATAATAATTATTATTATTATTATTATCTTCAGACGTCTGCATCTCACACCAAGTTCTTGAGATCCAGAAAGTCAAACCTACCTCTTTTTTTACTTTTATAGAAGAAATCCCCCCAAAAATCTATACTAAATTCCAGTATTTAAGTACACTTAATAGTAATAGTAATTGTAATTGGTAATCGGGTTGGCCACAGTCCCTGTCCCACATGTGGCTCACAGCCTTAATCCCCATTTTACAGATGAAGTAACTGAGACACAGAGAAGTGAAGAGATTTGCCCAAGGTCACACAGCAGACAAGTGGCAGAGCCGGGATTAGAACCCATGTCCTTCTGACTCCCAGACCCATGGTCTTTCTACTAGACCACACCACATCCATCTCTAGACACAACTGTTTTCAGAATTGAGGTTTCAGGTGGACAAGGACCCAGGTTTGCAGATAGACTCACATGTGGATAAAATCCCTCGGTGGATAGCGTTACCCTTGAACACAAGTGTGAACTGGGCTGAGGATTTAATGAACAGCAGAGTCTACCATGAGAGAGCCGTCTGGACCCTCTGGAACCACGGCAGATTTTTCGAACTAGGACACACCTATGAAAAACAGAACCATTAACCGTGTGCCATTTGAGTACAAATGGTTGTCTGTGCCTACATACAAGAAGAGGAGAAGCAGCATGACCTAGTGGAAAGAGCATGGGCGTGGGAGTCAGAGGAGCTGGGTTCTAGTCCCAGTTCTGCCATTAACTTGCTGTGTGACTTTGGGTGAGTCATTTATCTTCTCTGAGCCTCAGTTTCCTCATCAGCAAAATAGGGATTCAATACCTCTTCTCCCTCTTACTTAGTAAGCCCCATGTGGGACCTGATTACCTTGATTACCCCAGGCCTTAGTTCACTGCTTGGCACTTAGGAAGTGCTTAAAAAATATTATTGTAATTATTTCATGCATAATGAAAGCATCCAACCTGGGTGGGATCCAGATCCTAGTTTTCCATTCAGTCCCCGGTTAACAGAACAGACTTAATTTTTCTTTCATTAAATACACACCTCTTTTGCAGTCACTAGGATGACCTGTTTCCAGGTACGCTGTTTTGTTTAATCACCAACACACCCCAAAAATAAAGAAATGAGCACTATTATTCTAACTCATACCAAAGCTCATATCCCATTAGCTTCATGTCTTTCAGATCACCTGTAGCTTTAATGGAAATAACATGTTTTGTTGTTCGTTTCAATTGCTGGTTTTGTTCTGTGATGTAGAAGGCAATACTTCTCCAACAAAGAATATAATTCTCTCTAGTAAAGGTAATTAATGGTTATATGATCATATCAGAGCACGGAAATGATGTTTTGGCAACACAATAGGTTTCCTAATTGGTAGTCCCAAGGATGACCATGTTCATTTTCTGCCTTCTGAGATTTCCTACTGTGCAGTACATTATCTCTTAATACTGACTGAAGCAGCAGATGATCGTCATATCCAATAGGAAAATGAATTTACAATGCATCAACAGTCATTACAAAGGACCTAATAATGTTAATTTATGTTTAGGATGAGGCATCTAATTAGTTAATTGAAATAGGACCTTGCTGCCAGGACCATACTATTGAGCGTAACATTTGTAGGCGATAGTACTGAGCAATGCTGAGTGAATGCAGATTACTACAGATTAACCCCTTCAGAGCTCGTGGTGTTCGAACTCCTTAACAAATGTAATTAATATACATCAAAAAGGACACAATCCAAGGGCAAGAGAGATGCAGAAGGGAGAGGGGAGTAGAGGAAATGAAGGCTTCATCAGAGGAGGCCTCCTTTTTGAGAAGCACCAAGGCCTAGTGGATAGAGCACAAGTCTGGGAGTCAGAAGGACCTGGGTTTTAAACTCGGCTTTGCCACTCATCTGCTGTGTGACCTTGGACAAAGCACTTCACTTCTCTGTACCTCAGTTATTTCATCTGTAAAATGGGGAGTAAGACGGTGAGTGTGGGACAGGAACTGTGTCCAACCTGATTACCTTGTATCTGCTCCAGCGCTTAGTAGAGTGCCTGGCAAATAGTGTTTAACAAATAACGTAAAAATGTGACTTTTTAATAAAGCTGAGGACAATTGGAGCTATTGCCCCTCCCTCTAGGATGGTGCCTGCTTTTCATCATTTCATCAGCAAAAGTCAGTCAGTCAACTGTGTTTATTGAGTGTTTCTGTGTGCAGAGTACTGTATTAAGCACTTGGGAAAGTACAATATAACAGATGCATTCCCTGCCCACAATGAGCTTACACTCTAGAGGGGGAGATAGACAGTAATATAAACAAATATGTTACAGATAATGTACATAAGTGTTGTGGGACTCGGTGGGGAGGTGATAAATAAATGGAACAAGTCAGGACAACACAGAAGGGAGTTGAAGAAAAGGAAAAGAGGGCTTGGTCAGGGAATACCTTTGGGATGTGATATGCCTCAATAAGGCTTTGAAGCGGGGGAAAATAATTGTCAGTCTGATGTGACTGACGTTGCAGGCCAGGGGCAAGAGGCTGGAGATGAGATCGAGGTAAGTCTAGAACATGTCCAGAGACTGATCGGTCCAGAGACCTATACATTCAAGAAATGGACACCCCAGGCTTGAAAATACTCAGATGGCAAACCACGATAAGCAACGGAAATCATACAGCGTCGCTTAAGGTCAGTGTCAGGATCAGGATCGGTCAGGATCAGTATAAAATCAATAAGGAAAACTGTCGGAAAGAGTTGAGCAGTAGGGCCACAAATTCTAGCTGAGTCAGCAGACAGCACTCCGAGGTCACCTCATTCTTGCTGGAAAGTGGCCAACACAAAGTCAGTCTTTAAGGCAGGATCTGGGAACACTTCAGGAAATTACAGGCCATTTAGTTTTGATTCCATCCTGAGGGGGGGAAGACTTCGAAAGTATTTTAGGAGATTAAATGAGGAACACTGAGAAAAGCACAGCTTGATGACGGAGAGTCGGTGCCCTCTCAGGAATGAACAGTCATGCTTCACTGGCTCCGGACTCTCTGTAAGACTATAAATGCCGAGAAAGGCGAGGGCCGGCGGCGGACTGCCTGAGCCGGGCTGTGTTTCCCCTAGGTGTTCCACCAGCACCAGCTTCCCACAGACGTGTTTAAAGAAGCACAAAGTTGGCTCTTAAAAGTGAAGAACGGTGTCAGACAAAGAGTAACTCTAGTGTAGAAGCCCCCCCGCCCCGACCCCCACCCTCCTACTCCAGGGATTTAGCCCTCAGGTGGCTTGGTGGGTTTCCAGTGCTTGAGGGAATAAGCCCTAGTTATTATTATGGTTCACCCATTCACCAAGGATCCAGGGCAGGACATTCACAGTCCAGGCCTCGCAAGGCCTGGAACTGCTGTGGGTGTTTCCACAGCCCTGGTGCCCTCAACCAGGGAGTACCAGCTCTCCCTCCAAAGGGCATATTCCAGGGAGCAGTATCCTGGGCCAAAGAAGAGACGTGAACCTTTACCATGTTTAACATCCAAGATGGCAACAAGATTTGCTGTTTGCCAATTCTTCAGTGGTGGGGCAGCTTCAAAGGCTCTAAACACAAGCACGGAGACAGGGCTCTCAAGGTGGGGCGGGGGCTACTCACAAGATGGGCACAGGTTTGTCTTCATCTCTGCCACCAACAAACTGGCAAGACAAGCCCCTCCTACCCATATTGGAGGCACTGCTCTGTAGCGACAGAGCTCCTAGTTAAGGGCAGTGATTGTATCTACTTACAGTATTGGATTCCCCCAAGCCTTTAGTACAGTGCTCTGTTCACAGTAAGTGCTCAAAAAACGGCACTGATCGATCGATCAATAGACTGATTTCCAGTTGGAGAAAAATGTTTTCTCTCCTTTCAGTCTCTCCAAAGTGGCTGGCTGCCCTTCCCAAAGATCACATGCTGTCATGAAAAGGAATTTGATATGAAATGCACTATTTTTAGTGGGAAAACATTTTTAAAGCATGGACTTCTCCCAGCTTCCAGTAGGATTTCCACTGGGACAACCACAGAGTAGCATGAGCTTTTTGCACATCCACCGCCTTTGCACAGCTGGATTCCTTTTTCCATGCCTTTTCAAATTCCCACCTCATCAGGTCCCTGTCCCCTTGAGTCCCCTGGAGGTCTTTGCCATCCTCCCTCTCCAGGATCTTTGATTCAAGCAAAACCTGAACAAGGGAGTCATCAGATAGATCCGGAGTCACCCAGCAGAGAAGAAGTCCTTGGATGTCAGAAGCTAACATTGTCATTGCCCAGTTGATTGCTGTGGGAAGCACTTTAGAAACTTCAGCAGAGAGTGCGGTGTCAGATCGGAGCAGTCTGAGAACCAATTACTTTAAAAATGCCTTTGGGAGATCAGTCTGAATAGACCGTTGCTTTGATTTCCATGTTTATGAATTGGATCCAACATTGTTGTCACTCTGATCCAGAATGAGTCCAAAGGTATTTGGGTTGCTTCTCGTGGCTGAACCCCAGAAAACTACTTTTTAATAAAAATTTCTCACTTGCTATCTAATGTCCTAACCGATGTACTTCGTGGAGTGAACGACTGGGAGAGCAGTTGGAAAGAGATCATAGGTCCTTGAGGTTTGGAGATGAACAGACAATTTCACAATTCACAATTTCACAACTCACAAAATTTTTCCAATTTTCCAATTTGGAGTTTGTCAAGTTCTCGGGGAACCCCAAGGGCACTTGGATCTAGCCGTGTTCACTGAGAATGAAGGAAAATTTATTTTTATTTTTAAAAATTTTTTTTAAAAAAATTGCCTCCTCATTTTTCAGAGTGTTCCCTGAGGTGTCCACGTCTTTGGGCCTTCATTGACTCCCAGAATTGCTGCAGAATTGCCTCAGACAAGCTTAGGAAAAACCCCAAGACTGTAACGAGTGCTTCTCGAAGTCCGACGTTTTGTTCACCTAGTTTACTGCCTGACCAAGTGCCCTTCACTCCTAGAGGACTTCCAATAAAGTAGGAGCTGAAGTAAATGTGAATCTTCCACTGCTATCTATTTAGCTTTCATTAAGCGAGTCAGCACAGTCCTCCAAAGATTCGGGGCCCAAACCAGCCCGGAATCGTCTAAAAGTATTTACATAAGACTCTCTATGTTATATTCCAACCTCTGCTGCACCAGTATTAACTACTGACATCTGCCAAGTCTGACTGGTAAGTGCTTTACAGTATCAATTCATTCCAAGCAAAAAGCATTTCTGAGTGCTGCAGTGCTCTTGTTAATGCCAGAAAGAAATATCGGAGCTCATATGACACCTAGTAGAAATTAGTACCCACATTCAAAGAAAAGCTTTTGTTATTTCCCAGAGTATGACTGCATCTGACACCTGCTGGAATATAAAATGCAGCTGTAATTAGACAACTGATAGTGCAGTTTGGATCGAATCTCTTCGGTGGGAATTATGCTTTAAGATATTCCAAACTCCAAGTGGCTCTCATCACATTTAATTTTTACTTAGAATGAGGTGGTCTGGAAAGAAAATTTAGGGTTGTAATAGCCCCCTGCTGAATGCCACACAGCAACGCAAAAACCCATCGGTTTTCTTTTCCTCTAAATAAAAAAAAAATGGGAACAGCAGACTACACTACAGCCTCAATTGAAGTCTGGCTTTGCTTAATTGTACTTTTTGCACTCATCCGTCTCTCCTCTTCAGAGCAAGCTACAAAAATTGCCTGAATAGCCAAAGAAAAGTTTCCCACAGCCACTGGCCACAGAGGAACACTATTGTGCTTCCTCCCAGTTTGATGGACAACATTTCTGTAAATGGGTAGCCCGCCTGTCAATGGCACCGTGCTGAAAAGGGAAAAGAAGAGAACAGATTCTGCCAATATCTGACAAAGCATGTTAACAAATAATCAGGCATTCACTACTCAGGCAGCTGCCCCTGGGACCTTCCTAACACAGGTGCCTTTAAGCCATTTCCTATTCACAGAGAAAGGAAACAAGTGGGAGATACCTGGGAAAGGAGCAGTCTATTGTGGTAAGCCAAACGCCCAACTTCGAGGCTGCACAGACAAAAACTGGAAGGGAAAAAGGAAATTTGGTTTCAACTGGGAAATTTTTAAACGGCCAAGCACTCACAAAGCCTGTCATTTAAGTATGGTTTTTATTTCCTTTTTCCTGCCTTCTGGGGTTTGTTTTTTTTTTTTTTTTGGAGAGGGGAGGGGAGAGGGAAGAAGAAAAGGAGAAGGGAGTGAGGGGAGGGGCTGGGAATTGATAAGGAGGTGGCTTTCTCTTCCAGGGCTAATATGACCAAGGGTCAAAGCAATGACTGCAACATAAATTTACCTGGCCAAGGTCACTTTTTCAGGGCAAAATCTGGTCTCTTTTCCCACAGCTCTGCTCTGGCCAGTATTAAGAGGGTGAAGTTATCTAAGCCACAAACCAAAATGCCTAGTGTTTGCCTGGTTTAGGTACTTGTCTTCCCACATTTGTCTCTTGCTTTATCTCCTTCACCCCCACCCTCACCCCATAATCTCCCTCTGACATACAGACACAGAGACATAAACTCAGCCAGCTTCTCACACACATACTCACTTGTGTATAAATGACACACACATGCACAGAGTGACAGTCAGTAGGTTTCTCTTCCCATTATATTTGGCATTTGGTACCCATTTCTACCACTTCTGAGATTGAATGACCACGGGTATACCCAGTGTCCCAGTGCCCTTGGCTATTTACAGCCAATGAAGAGTGTTCACACTCATGCACTTCCACCAGTGATTATCAGATTGGGGTGGCAAAGGAAATATCCAGCTTTCAGGAGCCAGTCCTGCTCCCAGCAGGCTGGTGGCCGAGCCCGGGAGGGATGTAGTCAGTTAATAAGTCAGTTGTATTTATTGAGCACTTACTGGGTGCAGAGCACTGTACTGAGTGTTTGGAAGAATACAATATAACATTATAACAGACACATTCCCTGCCCACAATGAGCTTACAGTCTAGAGGGGGAGACAGACATGAATGTAAGTAAATAAATTACAGATATGTGCATAAGTGCTGTGGGGCTGGGAGGGGGGATGAATAAATGGAGCAGCAGAAAAGTAAAAGAGGGCTTAGTCAGGAAGACCTCTTGGAAGAGATGTGCCTTCACTTTGAAGCGGGGAGAGTAATTGTCTGCTGGTTATGAGGAAGGAGGGCAATCCAGGCCAGAGGCAGGACATGGGCGAGAGGTCAGTGTCCAATCTCTCTGCCATAATGACCACTTTGAGCCTGTGAGTTCTACCTATACCAAAAGCATAAGCCCATCCTTTGATTGTGAACAGGTAGCATATTTACTGTTAAAAGATTTTAAGAGAAACAGTATTTGGGCAACAAATCTTAAATCAAATCTTTAGCCTTTCTCTAATCTAGAATTTATTCCTCATTCAACCAAGGTGTAACCTTACCCCTGAAACCCTTTGCTAAACTTTCCTTAGTGGATCTTCCATCCATTCATTTACATCAGCTGGTTCAACAAGATCAATAATAATAACAATAATAACAATTTTGGTATTTGTTAAGTCCTTACTATGTGCCAAACAGTGAACTAAGATAGGGGGAAATACAACATAATCAGGTGAGACAGGCTCCACCCCACAAAGGGCTCATAGACTAAAGGGGAGGGAGAACAGGGATTGAATCCCCATTTTACAGATGGAAAAACTAAGGCACAGAAATATTAAGTGACTTGTCCCAGGTCATACAGCAGGCAAGAGACAGGGACAGAATTAGAACCCAGGTCCCCAACACCCTGGTCCATGCTCTTTCCACTAGGCCAAACTACTTCTCCACCATCCTAAAATCAAATCACAAAAGCAATAGGACTAAAAGCACAACAGTGAACATGTCAAAAGGACAAATAGTGAGCCAGAATGGAGACTATGGCTAGAATTAAAAACTCAATCATTTCAGAAAAAACCTGGGAAAACATCTTGGAATTAAAAAAAATCAGGAAAATTAATTAAGACTCCTACCTTGAGATTCTCTCCTTGCATTAAGTAATTTACAGCAAAGCTAAATCAATAGATAGAGGGATTCAAAATTAAATGCTTACTCACAAAATATGAAAAAGTTATAAAGAAAACTGAGAGAGAGAGAAGAGTAAATGTTTACTCACAAAATACGAAAAGGATATGAAGACCAAGAGAAAGAAAAATTGAAATCAGAACTTCCAGCATAAGCAACGAGAATTTTATTGTATTCCTACCCCATAGCGAAACTGGAGGTTCATTTGGTTGGTTCTTGATAGTTAGTTCTTTGCAGCAAATGGAGTACCATGATACATTTTCCCACTAGGGGAAGCATTACCAAAATCAGGGCAATTGTTCTAAATAAAGGAATATCTCAAGGAGACACACTTAGTTCAATGTGGTTTTGTTTGGGACTGATTCTGCTTAGCACCACACCAATAAACATAGAATAAGGACAAGAAGCAGGGTGGCTTAGTGTATGGAGCATGGGCCTGAGAGTCAGAAGGACCTGGGTTCTAATCCCAGCTCTGTCACGTCTGCTGTGTGACCTTGGACTAGTCATTTCACTTCTCCGTGCCTCAATTCTCTCATCTGTAAAATGGGGATTAAGACTTTGAAGCCCATGTGGGACAGGGACTGAATCCAAATTGACTGTATTAACGCCAGTGCTTGGTTCAGTGCCTGGCCCATTTAGGCTTGTTCAACACTTGTACTCCAATAAATCTTCTATCATAGCATTTTATCAGCTCAATTCTTCTTATTGTTATGGCCACCTGCGTGGTTTTTTTTTATGAATCTGATGCAAAAATTTTCCTTAATAGCAGATAGAATAAATAAGACTGAATCAACCCCCTATGAATACCTCCCCCTCTGCTTCATGACTTTTTCCCTTCACCTTCAGATCCTCCTCTTACTATTTCTCCTTCCACTATCTCCTGCTCCTACATTACCTGCTTCTCCCTCCGTTAACCCTCCCTTCCAGCAGTCCTCTGGGTCTCTCCTCTCACTCTGTCCTCTCATCCTTTCCCACAGTTATGGTCCACTACAATCTAAAGATGCTGTTTTAACATTAAACCACCCCAAACTCACATGCACTTGCAAACACTCACATACACACATCTATCCCTCTGTGGGGAATAATTAATGTACCTTTTGGTTATTTGTGAGCTAACACAGCTGTTTACCAGTTGAAGTGCCCATCAAATCCCTAGTAAGATGATCTAAGATGCTATTTTAGGAAAACATGCTGTTTTAGTGAGAGATTATAGCTGTGTGCAACCTCGCAAGGGAAGATATACAAGGGAATATTCAAGGGAAACCCTGCCAGACCAGGATGTTCAACCTTTTTCTGCAAAAATGTACATTTTACACTAAACTCGCTTATAAAATTGTAAATGCCCTAGTGTGACATTTCTAAAGTCACAGTCCTTTAGTTATAATGAGCACAGTTTTTGAACCTTTCTCAGGCAAATCAAATTAACATTCCCGGGTGACTCAGAAATGTGAAAAGTGAAATGTGAAATAGCTTCCCCTAGGGTTTGTATCTCAAAAATGCCATAATTATTATTATGGCACTTTCAAACATTTTATCATCACATGGAGCTATCAAAATATCCCAGTCTGTAACACCTAAGCATGGACTCACTAAGTGTCCTTCAGCCAAGTCTACTTCTGGGCCTGTGTCTTTCAGGTAGATAAACTTTTGCATGCAAGCAAGCACAGAACTATGTCAGCCTCAGTTTTCAAGAAAGGCGACTTAAGGCCACTGATTTAAGGCCACTGGGCTCTTGAATCTTTTGAAGACAAAAACGTAGCTGCTGAGAAGAACACACTGGAGGTTTCAGGGCCAAGCTTGCCCACTGTTTTCAAAGGAAGACTCCATTTTCATCATTAAAGCTTTGTTTGTTAAACTATATGAGGCACTGAGCTAACCCCCTGAGGAAAGGAACTAGGATATTGAATTTGGACCAGACTCTGGGCCTTTGGTGCTCACAGTCCAGAAAGGCCTAACTAACTGGAAAGAAAACAACGCATAAATGTAATTAAAAGGCAAGCCTCCACATGGCTAATGACTGTCCATAAATGCATTAACAATCATTAGCTCAAAAACACGCTAATAAAAATCATGTTATATTAGTTAAGTGTCTACTATGTATCAAACACTGTATTAATTGTTGGGGTAGAGATTGAATTGGTTGTGCTCATAAACATGCTTTAATGTCTTGCATAGGGATGGTGCCCACACCAGAGTAGAGGCCGGTGGAATTCCCTGTACATAGTTGCCGCCTCCACCACCGTCTCACGTAGATGTCGCTGAGACCCAGAGCCGGCCGGATGCTGTGTTCCCAACACCCCTGGGGTTGCCATATTAATATCTGTTAAGATCGTACTACGTGCCAAGGACTGTTCTAAGGGTTGGGCTAGGTACATGATCATCAGGTCAGACATAGTCACTGAACCATATGGGGCTCTTGGTCTAAATAGAAGGGAAAACAGGTATTTAATCCCCATTTTACAGGTGAGGAAACTGAGGCACCGAGAAGTTAAGTGATTTGCCCAAGGTCTTGCAGCAAGCAAGTGGAGTCCTCTGATTCCCAGGTCTGTGCTCTTTCCACTGGGCCATGTGAGGTGGTCATCCAGGCCAAGATATTTGTATTAATGCTCGTCTCCCCCTTGAGACTGTAAGCTCACTGTGGGCAGGGAATGGGTCTGTTTGTATTTGTGTTGTACTCTCCCAAGTGTGTGGTACAGTGCTTTGCATCCAGTAAGCGCTGTATAAATACTATTGACTGACTGACTGACTGACTGACTGACTGACTGAAAAGAAACACCTCAAAGTAAATGGCCCTGAACATCCTCCTTGCCACCTCTGTGCAAACCTTGCCCATCCTGGAGAGCAGATGTCAGGCTAAAGCCCTCAGTTCCAACCTTACCAGGGCCAGGCCTTAAAAATTCCCTGCCCTGGCCTCAGCTCCCTTTCCCCACCCAGCCCTGCCTGGTCCCTGAGCTTTGGGTCTCCCTCCCCTGCCATGACCTCAGATCACTTCCATCTCTCCTTGGCCAGGCCTCTACCCCCTATCTTTCTCCTTCCCCCGCCCTCAGCCTGGCCCTGGACTCTCCTATACTGACCTCAGAGACATCTATCCCAGGAGGCCTCACTCAACTTCTTGCAATCAGAGGACTAGATGTAGGTTTCTGTGATTGATAACTAATCAGAGGGGAAATTGTACATTTTACTACTAGTCTGCCTATAACCAGCCTAACATCTCTACCCTGAAAGTTTCCCCATATCAACACAAGAAAGAGCATCAATTCAAATGAAAAGACAGTGTTTAAAATAGAAAAAAAGGGAAGGCTTATTTTATGATGGGCAATCAAATGTTCACCAAATAAATGGTAAAAATGTAAAACTACCTAGAATAGAAAAACAGAAAATGAACAAAATCAAAAAAGAGAGTATTCACACCTTCAAATTGAATTTGGGTAAATGCCTTCCTTTGTGTTCTCTGTATATGGTGCCTCAGTGGTTGATTGACAGTTTTTTAAAAATTCATTTTTGGAATGAACCAAGTGCTGTGTCTCACATTCATGAGCAAATAATATTTAGTGATTCTTTATTTGATGAATGCTACGGCCACAGAGAAGCAGCACGATCCAGCGGAAAAAACACAGTCCTGGGAATCAAGAGACCTGGCTTCTAATCCTTATTCTGTCACCTCTGCTTTGTGACGTTTTGTGACAGATCATTTAACTTCTCTATTCCTCAGTTGTTATTACTGATAGAATAGGATGGCCAGATGTCCCTTTTCCCAGGAATTGTTTTTTTGTTTCTACCTCTTTTCTTTTTTTTCAACTTTTTGTAACATCTTCCCAGAAATCCTTTGGGAAACAGCAAGTGCAGAGACAGGACTAAGAGAAGGAACCATCTTTCTTGGAATGATTTAGTGTATATTCAGACAGGGAAGGCATTTCTAATACCCAACTCATGGAGGGCATCTTTTAATGGTATTTGTTAAGTGCTTACCATGTGCCAGGCACTGTACTACGAGCAAGGTGATCAGGTTGGACACACTCCCTGTCCCATAGTGGGCTCATAGTCTTAGTTCCCATTTTACAGATGAAGTAACTGAGGCCCAGAGAATTGAAGTGACTTGCCCAAGGTCACACAGCAGACAAGTGGTAGAGGCCAGATTAGAATCCAGATCCTTCTGACTCCCAGACATGTGCTCTATCCACTAGGTCATACTACTTCTGAATTATTATTATTCTAACTTCATCTAAGTGTACTTTTCACAGAGCTGCATAAGAAAGAAGATGTTAAATATCCCAAATTATCAGATGATAGCATTTTTAGATTTTTTTTTCTCAAAATTTCTCCTGGAGTAATCTTTTATGATTAGGGTGCCTAAACAAGGCTGTAAAAGAAGCACTGTTGCTTAGAGACTTCCTGCATTGTGAAGAGTGGCAAAAATAGGTTTTAAAAAGTATAGTATGTTCCTCTGTTGCTTCCAGTGCAGTGCAGTGTATCCAGATTAGTAAAGTGGGATGCCCCAGTCAGTTTTCATTTATAAATTCTTTTTCATAATCATTAAGGAATTATAGCTTCGACATGCTGTCATCATTGCAGGAAGAGGGCAGATTCTTTGCTAATAAACATTTTAAAACATAATTGGTCTTTTAGTAATATGGAATTATTTCTTTTGTTCTTTCCTGGCTTTGACATCTTTCATTTCACTTTCTCACACATCATTCTCTACCTAGAAATTTTGTAGCCACATCTTTTTCAGTTTCAGGACCTTATCCATTGGAGAATTCAGGACTAAAGAAAAAGCCAAAAAAGGTTGAAAATTAATATCAAGAAAGTGGATTTCACCAGGGTTTGGAGAGGAGTATAAAGGACCATCCCCCCAGAGAAGGAAGAATAAGAAAGAGCTGGTTAATTCTTAAGAAATCCATCAATAGTGTTTATTTAGCATCTACTATGAAGGGAGGTCTGTACTAAATGCTTGAGAGATTAGAATTAATGGACATGATCCCTACCTTCTTTGAGTTTTACAATCTAGTTGAGAGACAAACACTAAATTAATAAATAATTGGAGACAAAAGTGTAAGGATGGAATTTTAGGGGGTTTTTGTAGTTGTTTGTTTTTTGGGTGAAGTATAAGGCTGGTCAGTACTTTTTTTTACATTTTTTAAGTGCTTACTATGTGCCAGGCACTATTCTAAACCCTTTAGATACAAATAATCGAGTTAGACACAGACTTTGTCCCACATGAGGCTTGCAGTTTTAATCCCCATTTTACAGATGAGGTCACTGAGGCAGTGAGAACTTACGTGACTTCCCCCCAAGGTCACACAGCAGGCCAGTGACGGATCTGGGATTAGAACCCAGGTCCTCGGAGTACCAGGCCAGTGCTCTTTCCATTAGGCCATGTTGCTTCCAAAGTTAAAAATAAAATTTAAACTTTCCACATGTCTTAGAGAAGTAATCACCAACAAGCAGAATGAACTTGTTCCCTAACACTGTCCCCATCAAGCAAAAACTCCTAACCTTTGATCTCAAGGCCCTCCACTAGTGTTTTTCATTTTACATTTCGGTGCACGGGCGGTTACTAGCAGAGACCCACTCCTCCAGGAAACCCCATAAGATGGAGAACTCAGGGGTTCCCCCCTCAAAAGAGCCCGAAGCTAAACCAGCCACATTATGCCCCCCGGCAGAACCCCACGAATCTAAAACCCCGCAGAGCTAAAGCCCTAATGCCTCGCAGGAGCTTTCAAAGCTGATCAAAGGCCGGGGAAGCTGCTGTGCTTTGTAATCAAAGACTGTGCCTGGAGCAGTGGGGAGTGAGACGCGCTCCTCCCTCCAAGAACTATGTTTAGCTACTTTGTTTTACACCGTTATCTTGCATTGTTCATTTCATAATTCACCACTGTTTCGTTTTCTCTGATAATAGTTAAGGTGTCTTTTCAACCATTTAGGATTATGGACCCTAGCCCTTATGTCCATTTCAATCTACAGACTCTAGGTATTCACCTATCCATCCCTCCTTATTCTCTATGTTACCTGTAGTATTTTTTTTCCTCTTTCTCCTATTAATTGCCCCCCTCGGCCCCCCAAATGGATTTCTCTTTCCCCTTTAGATTCCAAAGTCCCTGAGAGCAGAGACCATGTCTTTTGTTTTCTCTCCCCATCTAGACTGTAAGATGTGCTGTGGGCAGGGCATACATCTACCAACTCCATTCATTCAATCAATTGTATTTATTGAGTGCTTACTCTGGGCAGAGCACTCTACTAAGTGCTTGGGAGAGTATAATACAACAGTAAACAGACACATTCCCTGTCCACAGCAAGCTTACAGTCTAGAGGGGGAGTCACATTAATATAAATAAATCAATTACAGACGTGTACTTAGGAAGAAGCATAGAAGCAGCATGGCGTACTGGATGGAGCACGGGCCTGGGAGTCAGAAGGTCATGGGTTCTAATCCCATCTCCACCATTTGTCTGCTGTGTGACCTGGAGCAGGTTACTTCACTTCTCTGTGCCTCAGTTCCCTCATCTGTAAAATGGGGATTGAGACTGTGAGCCCCATGTGTGTCAGGAACTGTATCCAACCCGATTTTCTTGCACCCACCCCCGCGTTTAGTAAAGTGCCTGGCACATAGTAAGCTCTCAACAAATACCATAATCATATTATTATTATGTTATAATTATTATTCATTGAGCCAGGACACTCTGGAAAACTTCCTTATCTACGACCCCTTCCCTTAGTCAGAAATGACCAAGCCCCAGCCCTTAGTGCTTGCTGTTCCAGAAAAGTGTCAGATCTCCCTAAGAGGGACATGAAAGGCAAATCCTGTAGAATTGGAATCATGGTGTACCCTTTCCTATTGCTCATCAGCTACCTGGTACCCCTGCAGCACCCAGCCTCCCATTTTGCTCATCTCCTTCTGAGGCAGTGGGGCTGAAGGAGTGTTTGTGAAAGTGTACATGAATACAACTGAGGGTAGATGTATCTGTGAGAAACTATTTGTCTAAAAGAGGGTATGTTGGCTTGGTAGACTTTGAGTACCTGGTTGCTGGGGTGTATGTGAGAATGGCTGACAGTGTGTTTGCATCTTCACATCTGTTTCCTTTGCATAGGTGTCTGTTCATATCACTGGCTCCCTTTACTACTTTCTTTTTCTCTCACCCCTTCCCACCCATTCCCATGTTTTCAAATAATTGATTGATGGTGTTTATTGTATTATTAAATACAATATTAAAGTATTGTTTTTACAATTTAATAATAATAATTGCCGTATTTGTTTGGTGCTATGTGCCAGGCACCATACTAAGCACTGGTGTGGATACAAGCAAATCGAGTTGCACACAATCCCTGGTCCACTTAGGGCTCAGTCTCGATCCCCATTTTACAAATGAGGTAACTGAGGCATAGAGAAGTTAAGTGACAGCAGACAAGTGGCAGAGCCGGTATTAGAACCCATGACCTTCCGACTCCCAGGCCCGTGCACTGTCCACTGTGCCATGCTGCTGCTTGTACATGCACATGTCTGTAATTTATTTATTTGTATTTATGTCTGTCTCCCCCACTATAAACTATAAGCTTGTTGTGGGCAGGGGATGTGTCTGTTTATTGTTGTAGTGTACTCTCCCAAATAAATAAAAAATAAATGGTGGTATTTGTTAAGCGCTTACTATGTGCAAAGCATATAGCTGATAAGTGGCAGAGGTGGGATTAGAACCCACCACCTCTGACTCCTAATATTCATTCATTCAATCGTATTTATTCATTCATTCATTATTCAATAGTATTTATTGAGCACCTATGTGTGAACAGCACTGAACTAAGCGCTTGGGATGTACGATAGTTACATATTTATTATTCTATCTATTTTATTCATGAGGTGTATATTGCTATAATTCCATTGATTTTGATGGTATTCTGTCTACTTGTTTTATTTTGTTTTATTGTCTCTCTCCCCCATTTTAGTCTGTGAGCCCGTTGTTGGGCAGCAGTTGTCTGTTTGTGGCCAAACTGTCCTTTCCGAGCGTTTAGTCCAGTGCTCCGCACACATTAAGAGCTCAATCAACATGAATGAATGAATGAATGAATGAATGAATGAATGAATGAATGAATGAATGAATGATCGACCCGTCCCCTTTAATCGCCCGGCGTCCTAAACGGGGCGATTAGCCCCGCCCCCCGGGAAGACCCGTGCTTTCATTGGCTCTTCCCCTGTCAGTCAAAGGGAGCGGCGGGGAGGGGGCCAATCAGGCGGCGCCGAGGCTCTGTCGTCATCGGGGCGCGACGCGAGGAGCTGAGGGAGGGAAGGAGGGGGCGCGTGGGCGGTTCGCCGACTGTCATGGCCGCGGTGGGGGAGGCCGAGGCCGAGGCTGAGGCGGCCGTTGCCGCGTGGGGTGGGGACCGGAGCCCGGCGCCGGAGCTCCTCCGCGGGGCCTTCCGCGCCCTCCGCACCCTGGAGGGTCAGGTGAGCCTCTTTTTCTCCCAGACCGCCCCTCCCTTCTCCTCTGAACCCCCTCCCCATCGCCCCGACTCCCTCCCCAACCCTTGGGGAAACGGCTACGTACCTATAATTCTGTTTATTTCTATTAATCACCTCTCTGTATCTGCCTCGCTACTTGATTTTTTATCTGTCTCCCCCCTTCTGGATTGGGAGCCCTTGGTTGGGCAGGGATGGTCCCTATCTGTTCCCTAATTGTCCTTTCCAAGCGCTTAGCCCAGTGCTCTGCAACCAGGAAGCGCTCAATAAATACGACTGAATGAAAATATCTATAATTCTGTTTATATCGATATTATTGTTGCCTGTCTACTTGTTTGTTTTTTTTTCAATCTGTCTCCCCCCTTCTAGACTGAGCGCATTTTGGGGCAAGGATTGTCTCTACCTGTTGACGAATTGACCTTTTCAAGCGCTTAGTCTAGTGCTCTGCACACAGGAAGCGCTCAATAAATACGACTGAATGAATATATTTATAATTCTATTTATATCGATATTATTGATGCCTGTCTACTTGTTTTTTTTTATCTGTCTCCCCCTTTCTGGACTGGGAGCCCGTGGTTGGGCAGGGATGGTCCCTCTCTGTTGCCTAATTGTCCTTTCCAAGCGCTTAGTCCAGTGCTCTGCACACAGTTAGCGCTCAATAAATACGACTGAACGAATATATCTATAATTCTGTTTATTTATATCGATACTATTGATGCCTCTCGGTTTTATCTGTCTCCCCCCTTCTGGACTGGGAACCCGTGGTTGGGCAGGGATGGTCCCTTATCTATTGCCTAATTGTCCTTTCCAAGCGCCTAGTCCAGTGTTCTGCACACAGTTAGCGCTCAATAAATACGACTGAATGAATATATCTATAATTTTATTTATATCGATACTATTGATGCCTTTCTATTTGTTTTGTTTTCTCTGTCTCCCCCCTTCTGGACTGGGAGCCCGTGGTTGGGCAGGGACGGTCCCTTATCTATTGCCTAATTGTCCTTTCCAAGCGCTTAGTCCAGTGCTCTGCGCACAGGAAGCGCTCAATAAATACGACTGAATGACTATGTCTATAATTCTGTTTATATCGATACCATTGATACCTATTTGTTTTATCTGTCTCCCACCTTCTAGATTGTGAGCCCGTTGGGCAGGGATTGCCTCGCTGTTGCCTAATTGTACTTTCTAAGCGTCTACTACAGTGCTCCGCACACAGGAAGCGCTCAATAAATACGATCGAATGAGTGAATTATATAATTCTCTTTATTTATATCGATACTATTGATGCCTACTTGTTTTTTTTTTAATCTATCTCCCCCCTTCTAGACTGTGAGCCCGTGGTTGGGCAGGGATGGTCCCTATCTGTTGCCTAATTGTCCTTTCCAAGCGCTTAGTCCAGTGCTCTGCACAAAGTAAGCGCTCAATAAATACGACTGAATGAGTATTTCTATAATTCTATTTATTATATCGATACTATTGATGCCTGTCTACTTGGTTTTTTTTTAATCTGTCTCCCACCTTAAAGACTGTGAGCCCATTGTTGGGCAGGGATTGTCTCTCTCTGTTGCCAAATTGTACTTTCTAAGCGCCTACTACAGTGCTCTGCACACAGGAAGCGCTCAATAAACACAATTGAATTAATATATCTGTCATTCTATTTATTTACATAGATACTGTTGATGCCTGTCTACTTTTTTTAAATCTGTCTCTCCCCGTTTTAGACTGAGTCCGTTGTTGGGGAGGCTCGTCTCTGTTGCCGAATTGTACTTTCCAAGCGCTTAGTACAGTGCTCAGCACTCAGTAAATGCTCAATAAATATGATTGAATGAATGGATATATCTATAATTCTATTCATTTATATCGATACTATTGATGCCTGTCTACTTGTTTTGATGTCTGTCCTCCCCCCACCCCCACAGACTGTGAGCCCATTGTTGGGCAGGAATTGTCTCTTATTTGTTCCTGAATTGGACTCCCCCAAGTGCTTAGTACAGTGCCCTGCACACAGTAAGCCCTCAACAAATATAATAATAATAATAATGTTGGTATTTGTTAAGCGCTTACTATGTGCAGAGCACTGTTCTAAGCGCTGGGGTAGATACAGGGTAATCAGGTTGTCCCACGTGAGGCTCACAGTTAATCCCCATTTGACAGATGAGGTAACTGAGGCACAGAGAAGTTAAGTGACTTGCCCACAGTCACACAGCTGACAAGTGGCAGAGCTGGGATTCGAACTCATGACCTCTGACTCCCAAGCCCGTGCTCTTTCCACTGAGCCACGCTGAATGAATGCACTGTACACAGTAAGCGCCCAGTAAAGACGATTGAGTAAATATGCCTGCCAACTCTATTGTACTGTCAACAAGCAGCAAGCTCGTTGGGGGCAGGGAATGTGTCTGTCTTAGTGTCCTCTCCCAAGCGCTTAGCACAGTGCACTGCACACAGCGCCCAGTAAATACGATTGAATGAAAGTGCCTGCCAACTCGGTTATATTGTCATCAAGTAGCAAGCTCACTATGGGCAGGGAACGTGTCTGTTGTTGTATTGTCCTCTCCCAAGCGCTTAGCACAGTGCTCTGCATACAGTAAAAGCCAAATAAATACGATTGAGTGAACGTGTCTGTCAACTCTGTTGTGTTCAAGCAGTGAGCTCGTTGTGGGCAGGGAATGTGTCTAAGCAACGTGGCTTAGTGGAAAGAGGCCGGGTTTGGCAGTCGGAGGTTGTGGGTTTTAATCCCAGCTCTGGTCACTTGTCAGCTGTGTGACCTTGGGCAAGTCATTTCACTTCTCTGGGCCTCCGTTACCTCATCTGTAAAATTGGGATGAAGACTGTGAGCCCCATGTGGGACAAATTGATTACATTTTGCTTAAAACAATGCTTGGCACATAGTAAGTACTTAACAAATACTATCATCATCATTATTATTATTGTCCTCTTCCAAATACTTTGCACAGTGCTCTGCACATAATAAGCGCCCAGTAAATACCAGTGAATGAATGTGTCTACCAGTGTTGAAATGTAATAAAGCGGTGAGCTCGTTGTGGGTGGGGAATGTGTTTATTATATTGTACTCTCCCTTGCACACACTGAGCGCTCAATAAATATGAATGAATGAAGCAGTTGTATTTATTGAGCATCTACCATGTGCAGAGAGCACTGTACTAAGCGCTTGGGAGAGCACAATACAGTAGAGTTTAGTGGACAGTGCGCGTAACAGAGACTGTACACTCCCAAGCACTTATTCCAATGCTCTACACACAGTAAGCACTCAATAAATGTCATTGATTGACCTAATATCCTGTCTTGCCTGTAAGCTCGTTGTGGGCAGAGAACATGACTACCAACTTTGTTATATTGCATTTTCTCAAGTTCTTACCACATTGATCTGCCACAATAAGCACTTAATTTTAAGCGCTCAGTAAATACAATTGAAAGAACGGGTAAATACCATTGATTGAGCCATTGATTGTCCCGGGCCCGGTGTGCACTGCAGGAACTTTAAACCAAAAGCCACACGCTCAGTACCGGTCCCATGGCATCGAGTGTGCCACGCACAGGAAAGGAGATAACTCTTCCCGAGCCGGTCCTATAAAGTTTTATTCGTGCACAAGCAAAAAGCCCAAATCTTTTCTTTCAAGATAATATATTACCTGGATTTCAGCAACTAATAGCAGGGCAAAATCTTCTAGACATAAAGGTCTGTAGATTCTGGGCCTGGAACAATTCAATCCTGCTATCTAATAAATAGGTTTTTGATGATGGCACCTACCTATGTCAAACGGCCTGTGATTTAAATTCGTCAGATGTGTTGGAAGGAAAAATTTTCCCAAGGGTCGAGTTCCTGTTGTGATTTGTAAATGTGTGTCTTGTACATGAGAGCATTACAGCAAAATATGGTATGCTTTTTTGAAGCTACTAGAGCTGTGCAATTCTTGAATACATTTCAAGCCGTTTATTGAAGTGTTTGCCAGGTTGTTTTTTGTGGTTTTTTTTGAAAGTATGTGAAAAGATTTGAAAGGAGTTTGTGCTTACTTTTTTAAAAGGTCAGATCTGTTATGTTCAAAGTTTACAAACCATTATTTTAGAGGAAATCAGTGGAAAACGACATACACAGACAACCCTGTTGTTATTTTAGCAATGGGAAGTGATCTTTTTGTTTTCCTTTCGGTGCACTACCTTTGTATACAGTACGTATTTTTCCAAGTAAAAAAGCTTTGGAATTTTTAGTTTTCCTATATATATATATATGATTCTTAAAGGCTCAGGTACACCTGTGAACTAACCTGTCATAATGCTTGACACTGGTCAATTCAGTTAACTCGGTGTGCTTTGGCTTGAATATTCCTAACACCTGCAGTGCCTGTTAAAGTGAATGTGTCAAAAAAGAATTTCTCTGGTGGGTGTGGGTGTAGCTCACTAATGTTTTGCTTGTCCCAAATTGCCATTTCTGTTTTTTTTGAAGTGATAAAAGATTGCCATTCCCACATTTTGGACCTCCTGTGTTTTGAGCATTAAAATCATGAGTTCGTTGAGTCTCCCCCACAAAGTTAGGGAATATTTACATTTCACACAGATGAGGGGGAAGGGAGTGATCAATATTACATTAAAAAAAAAATTAAGTTGAAAATTTTGCCAGATCTTTCTGTTAAAATAATTATTATACTTTTTATTAGGCTCGATCCAGGTGTGGGTAGATAATTTACTAATGTTCACATATGAATTGACCCCAGAGTTGCACCTAAAATGCAGAGGTGGTGTGTGATTCATCATTCCATAAGTGGAGTTAAAAAAACTCAATTTGATTGCAATTTTTCCCAGTTTAATTGAAATATGTAATTATGAACTTGGTGTTATGCCAATTCTATGTTTGATATTTTTGCTTTAAGTTGAGAATTTTTTCCGTAAACTGGGTACAGATATGAGCTGGAATCCTTTTGGGAGGAATGTTGTAGGCAACTAACATGATTACCAACTCTGTTAGATTGTACTCTCCTAAGTGCCTAATACAGTGTTCTGCACACAGTAAGCACTCAAAAATGATTGATGTGAAACCATAGTAATATACTGCTATGGTATAAAATAGAATTAATATTGAACATTAAAATGAGTTTACTAGAGCCAAAAAGTTGTGAGCTTCTGAATTTTCAATTTAGTCCTGAGGGTAAAAGGAGTATCACAGTTGTTGAAAGTCAATTATTTATCCAATCTAAATATCCTATTTTAATCAGTGTCAGCCCACAGATTTTCAATATTTAGCATTTTAAGTACTTTTTAAAAATTTGAAACACAAAGCTCTTCAATTTTTCTTTTGCCTTTATACAAAACTTCTCATGGGTTTGTTTGTTTGCTTTGCTTTCCAAAACCTAAGTAAAACCCAAGTTTATTTTGACCAGATTTCATTATAGCCTGTGCTTTTTCAACCCTCCCATATTTTGAGACAATGTTCCAAAAACAGGGTTCCTAGGAGAATATCCCATTGAAGTTTCACTTTAGTCCCTTTTTCAGGCTGTGGATTCCTGAAGTATGAATGTGTGGGATTTTTCAGGTTTTCTAGTGATATTTTCAATTTGTTGATAGTTTTTTGTAGAGAATTTCCAATTTGGATAGTCTAGGATGAAATTCAGTTTGTACGTCTGTGCACTAAAACTTGGGTTACCAGCGTATGTGAGGGCCTTTCACGTAATCTCTACCATGCACCTTCTTGTAGATCCATCATTAAATCCCTCGTTACTAGGAGTCCACCTCTCCAATTTGGACTGTATTTCCCTTTCCTAGGAAGAATGTTGATCGTAATCTCTCATTCCCACTAGTGCTTAGTTACATCACAGATTAATCCACCTGGCGTAGATCACCACTGATATGTTCTTTTTGATCCAGTCCCTTAGATTTCATACATGGATGAGTGTTCTTGATTTTGGGGTAGAGAAGGCAATCATATAAACGTGATTTAGGTATTAATGGATGACAAATAATAGGGATCAGAGATTTAGTTAACAAGGAATGTCTAAATTGGAACTTGGGTTCCCACTCGTATTCTGAAGTATTTAGCCTTCATTGCAGACAAAGTTGGAATTTGTGTTCTAAGGAGATTTAAAATACTAGCGATTTGGGGGCCGAGTAGACATTTGGATGCTGCTCTGGAGAAGTTGTAAATACTTGCGACAGCCCATATGTAGAGCATAATGGTGTGATTTTGTGATGATGCCCGTTTGCCCTTTTGAAGCTTAACCTCGGAGATGATGTGCTGAAAATTACAATCGATTGGAACAAGCTTCAGAGCCTCTCGGCACTCCAGCCTACATTGCTCTTCAGTGCACTTCAGCAACACGTTTTGTATTTACAGGTAAATATCCTTTTGGACACTAACTCAGCCGGGAGAATAGCAATTAAATACAGTTAAATAAGATGTAGTGTTTTCTCAATTGCTTTTTGCCCGTTGTCTCACTGATATGCGGTGAGATACCCATTTAACGGATATTTTGCGTAGTCAAGATTCCACCACACTTTTTGTGGATTTCAAAGCTGTCATTACTTTATATGTTGAGCAGGACAGATATGGGAACAGCTCACTAGGCTGATGTGGGGATGCAGATCGACTGAATGCAGCCCTATTCAGTTCTAGCCTTGCATTGTAAATTCAATACAGTTCCATCTATGGTGGGTTATAATTAAGCAATAAGACACGGCAGGTGTGTGTCATGCTATGATAATGATTCCATGCCTTGGGTGAGTTTGGCGGCTCATGTAGTGCTTTCAGTGGTTCGAGAAGTGGCATTATCCCAGCGTGATACATCCTGGAGTGTCTATTGCAATTAAACATATTTTCAGCATAGTTTTTTTTTTTAAAGTAATTTCTGTGACATTAATGTCTCATCCCACTAAGTAGCCAGTTCCCGTATTACCTCTCCATTTTCCATAACAGTGTGAAATGGTTCAACCCCTATATTGGAAGTAGCCACTAAACTAATTCAGCTATACGCCGTTATTGTTTTGTTTTTGAATGTTTCAGTTCAGTAACTGAACAATATTGTCACCAGGCTGCTTGAGCTGAACATCTGTGATCCTAATTCATGCAAATACTCATTTTACCTGGGGCAGATTCGACATGGGTAGTGTTAGAAGACGGGGATCTCTTTGGATTGGTCAGTTTCCTGGCATTAATATGATATTATTATAGGTTGCAGAAAAGCCTGTGCAATGGCAAACAAAGGGAGCACAATTGGAGCTGTAAAAAAAAAAAAAAGTAATTGTGATTTTTTGATAACTGTTAATGTTGTGTGTGTCGGGGGGAGGGATTTTTGTTACTGAGGCTGGAATAGACATTAATTTTCAGCCCTTCCTTTACTTTCGAGGACTTCGAGGCCAAAACCTAACTCTCGATTTCATGTTTAGAAGTAATATTAACCCCAGTTTTATAGGGCAGAAGCAACGAGATGTAGAACTGGAGTGAGACCTAATTGTGAGTGAGAAATGGGAGGTATAATTTACATTATACACCCGTTTTTTTTTTCCTCCAGAATGACAGTCACTTATTTTTCTACTGTGGATGGCAGTGGGCTTGCTTTTTTTTTTTTTTAATTTCACAACCTAAGGAGATAACCTGCCCTGTCAGGAAAAGCCTGAGTGTTCAGCATAACACCTATATATTTCATGTCAGTGTTCTCATACACTTTGGCCAACTGCAGTTTCAAGTGGAGAATCTCCAGTGATACAGTGATAATGCAAGGGCTTTGCTGAGTGAGAGCTCCCGCTCTCATGTTAAGGAGGAAAAATACTAAGCCTTAGTGTTCTGAGGAGGCATTTGAATGACATGTTAATTAAGTGGCATTGGTGCCAGAGGCTGAGGCTTTGATTTGGCACAAAATAACAGAGTATGACACAGAGATTCCCTGAAAGACGGTTTGAGATTTCTTCCGTTTTCTCACAAGCCTGAAACAAAATGATTATGGACGTGATACCGTAAAGCAACAAATCACATTAGAAATATTATCGAGAGGCTAATGTTTTAATTGGGTAGGTGAGGTTAAATCATTTAGAAATTTCTATACAATATCGATTAGTGCACTTAGAAGGGATCTTGCTCAGTTTGGGGAGTAGCAAATATATTTTTCTTGAAGCCTTTTTTAGAAAAACTCCAGCCTCTAATTAAAGAGGAAAATACAACTACTGTTGAAGATGCAGGCAATAGGAGTGACTCAAATCCAAAACTTTCTGAGGCTAACCCGCCACCAGAAGAAAAATATAAAGACTGTGATCCAGGAGATGTGAAAGAGACACAGAACAATTTTGATCCAGAAGTAGTCCAAATAAAGGCCGGAAAAGCGGAAGTAAGAGACTTTGCCTTGATCTGAAAAGTGGTTTTTTTAAAGGTTTGGCGCTTTTGGGACCAAATATGCACATCAACATGTTTATTGCTTGCAGATTGACAGGCGGATATCGGCGTTCATCGAACGAAAACAGGCTGAGATCAATGAAAACAATGTCAGGGAATTTTGTAATGTTATCGATTGTAATCAAGGTAACTACCCAGCAAGAAATTAATCTTCAAGTAGTTGTAAATGTGCTTTTTCCTTTGATGGTTGCTGTGTTCTGTATCCTTTCGTTGCTTTTAAAAAGAATTGTATTTAAGGACACACTTTTATTGCGCAAAAATAATGAGGCCAAGAAAAGTATATTTTTCAGATTTTTAAAAAATGGTTTTTAAGACCTACTCTTTGAGTCACTGAAAGCAAGAGTGCCAAGCCAATAGAGCAAGAAATTCTTCCTCTGTAGGAGAGGAAGACTACGAAACGTCATTTATTTTTATGGACACTTCCGCATGAGTCCCCTGCTAGTTAGTGAACATTACGGTCATTAAAACAGAACAGATTAAATTTAATTTACTGTCTTTTTGATTTTTTTTTTTTAAACCTCCCAAAGCACATCACCTTGGGGCACTTGTCCCTAACCAGCTCAAAGGGAGCGAATTGCATGAGCTATTCTTGGCTAGTCGGTTTTGGGGAAACTACCTCTTGCAGGATGCAGAGTGGCATAGGACTGTTTTTTTAATGGTTATTTAAGCGCTTACTATGTACCCGGCACTGTACTAAGCATTGGGGTAGATACAAATTAGGTTGGACACAGTCCATGTCCCATATGGGGCTCACAGTCTTCATCCCCTTTTTTCAGATGAGGTAACTGAGGCAAAGAGAAGTTGAGACTGGCCCAAGATCACACAGCAGAAAAGTGCTCCTGCAAAAAGGAGCAGTTTGTTCCTTCCTAACCAGCTGGAGCCATCGGCTTGGTCATAACGAAGCATTAGACTAACTCAAGCAAGGAACTCTAAGAAATATCGGAAGTATTTTTTCTTAGAAAACTGGGCATCCAGATTCCTTTCCCACCTTTTAGTAATTGTAAACGCGAAGCTGGCGGTGTCTGGAGGGTAATATTGCCACCCACTGCCCCAGTTTAGAAAATTTTCCCCCGATGGGAATGGTCCTGGTTCCCACCAAAGGCTGGACATTTTACACCAGCTCTTCAGACCCACAGGTGCAGCCGTGAAAAAGCCCCTCACATCCGAGCCTGCGGGATCCACCAATAAGGAACTCGAGCGACTAGGTTTGTTGAGGGAGAAGCCACACATGTGTCCCTAATGTTATTCCTCTGAACACCCTGCCGACTCTATTATTATAAACCACCAGGGGATAAAAACTGACAAGAATTGAAATGCTCAGCAGGTTCCCTCAGCCCGTTCAATCCCTTGCCGGCTCAAAACTGTGCTGGCGAGAGATTGCCGAGAAGGGCTCACACTAGCGCCTGCACTGGCTCCATAACCAGTCTGTCAGATTTCTTATTAATGGGTCACCCAGCCTGTATATTGGGATTTAACACTCTCTAAGCCTTTGGAGTGAATGATAGTTTCTCTCTTTGCTTCCCTCTCTCTTCCTCACCTCCGCACCCCTCCCCCCAATTTCCCCCCATCCCCTCCCCACCCACCACCCGCCAATCAGAGGTCCCAGGAGTCAGAATGTCATTTTGGGGATCCTTTCTCAGAAGACACTACAAAATAGCCACCTAGACCTATTTAGTACCCAGCTGAAGTTCTACTTAGATTTTATTTTGCATTAGTAGACTATGGCTTTGTCTGGGAAAGTATGACACACTAGCGTATGTCTTCTAATGCATCGCCACTTATCCTTTAGAGAAATATAAAACAATTCTTTGAAAATGACTAACCGAACGGAAGCCAATTCACTGGGGGGAAATAGAATTTTCTTTCAATGTCTGACCTTCAGTCCATTTTTGTAGGTTTCACTAGAACCTGGCTGCCGGGTCTATAATGTTCAGGAAATCATCCAGCATGCTCCCATTGTGTTTTACTGAATGTTACTTTATTATATTGTTTTAAAGCTTTTGATTGAGTCTTCTAGTAGCTTCCAGCCGCTTTGTCTCAATTTATAATTTGTTTTTGGCATGCTTAGGCTAGCCTAATTACTGAAAGTCTCTTACTAGGTTTCTGCTTATTAGCTTTTTAATAAACCAGGGCTGGATTGAATTCTCACAACGTATTTCTCTTGAAATCGCATCTCATGCTAGTTTTGAAAAAGAAGAGCACTCTGGTTAGGGTTTTTGAGGGGAGATTGTGTGTTTGTGTCATGGATCTTCACTGTGTAAAACTTCTGCAAGAGACGCAAATATAAAAAAGTTAGCCTTCTCATGCCTGTTCATTGTTAATGCAGTAGACAGTTTAAAATACGCTCGATTTGAATTTTTTTAAATTGATTTAATAAAAGAAAACCATTAGTCCCAGACCTTCAGTGGAGTAAAATGAGAAAAACATTTCCCCATTTGGACGTAACGTTCTCCCCTAATAAGAAGTAAATTGCCTTCTGCAGCGGCAATTTCTGGACTTTATTTCACTGTAGAATTGATCCCATTGAAAGGACGAAAGCCTAAACTCTTAGTGTTACTTTAAATGACCCAATATATGCCACTAGCTTTTGAGGCACATATTAATATTTAAAGCATCAGCTTTAGCATGTGAATGTTTTGGGATTCGAGGTAATTCTAGGGGGAAGGGCACTTTTCTCTCTGTTGAATAATATTTGTAATTTCCCAACATTCACATTCCCTTTTTTTCTTTCCTTAGAGAATAGTTGTGCAAGAACCGATGCAGTCTTCACTCCTTATCCAGGGTTTAAGAGTCATGTGAAGGGTATGTATTTCATTCAACTCATGATTGAGTTGATTGATATGAAAAATTTGAAACATTAAGAGATCAGAGTTTTAATCCCTATTTTTACAGGATGCCAGTCCCAAATACCATACCAGAAACCAGTAGCTAATGATATTTTTAATGACAGGTATTAAAATAAGGCCAGCATCACTTGGTTTATTATTGTATTTTGGGGTTGGATGGTCGGCTTAAAAAGAATATTTTTTTAAAAGGAACTAATTCTCATTTGAAAATCTGCATGTTGTAAGTGCTGCAAATCCTCATGGCAATTTATTTTTACCTTTAGTTTCTAGGGTCGTGAATACCTATGGCCCACAGACAAGAGCTGAAGGAGCACAAGGGTCTGGTCTTAAAGCTACCAACACTCTTCGTGACTGTGGGAACCAGGCCGTGGAGGAGAGACTACAAAATATCGAAGCTCACTTGCGATTACAAACGGGTAAGAGAGAGCAGGAGAGAGTGTGTGTGTATGTGTGCGTGAGTGATGGCTAATTCAGGTGTAGAAGAGTTGTATTGTTCTGTTTAGCAAATTGTGATTGAATTGGAATTACGGGCCGGACCCTCACACCTTTTCTGGTTGTTGTTTTTGTTAATGCGGTGTTGGGATTTGACAGAATCCCAGATAGATCCCAGAGGATCTTTCCATTCTTAATCCTTCCCTGCATTCACAGCTAAGGACTAGAGAAGACTCTTTTTCCCAACCAACATCTGCATAATTAGCTAGATGAGTGTCACTCTCCCTGCAGCAGGGCAAGAGTGCATTGCTCAGGCAACAAGAGACCAGGACTGGAGATAGATTTATTCTTCCTCCATGGACACTGAGAACACCCACTATCAAGCCACAGAGCAAGTTATGTTTTGAAGGATTTTTTTCTTATTTTGTTCTTTCTAGGAAAAAGTCCAACAATGAATTCAAACTGCTCAGAACTCCGAACAGGTGGAGCATTTAAAAGTTCCCGATTCAGAACTGTGCCCTTAATTTATGACATAAATTATTTGACTTGTGCTGGAGCAGAATAGCAGAGCACCTGGAAGAAACAGCTCTTGTTCCGACAAGAAACAAATTTCCGTAGTCTTTGAGTTGCTATCTTAAGCTTTAACATGATTCTTTCTCTAATTTTTTTCTAAGTACTTGCATAAATATGAACGTGAAATTTAAATGATTTAAAATTTCTCCATTCTCTCTGGAATTCAGGTCATCTAGAGCTATTTGGAGTGCTTTTTCAGATATCATGTTGAAATGTTTTCTAATTTTATTATTTATTTCAGGCACTTTTTAGTGCTTAGACTCGCATTTGAAAATTTGTTCAAGTATTGTTCCCAAAAATTGTTTTCTGGCTTTGATTTGTCTAGGAGGACCTGTGCCTAGAGATATTTATCAGAGAATTAAAAAACTTGAAGATAAAATCTTAGAATTGGAAGGACTGTCCCCTGAATATTTTCAGTCTGTAGTGAGTATATTCTTTTCATCTGTCATCTTCAGAATCACCAAAAATGTAATTTCTTTTGTTTTTTCCCCCTTTTTTAAAGCATCCTTTTTTGTTGGATTACAAAATATCCACAAACTGAAAACTGTCAATTCCATCATCAGGGAGTGTGCTTATGTGTAACATTTGGCTTTTCAAAGTTCTTTTAAGCATTGTCATATTAGAAGGAAAATTGCAACCAGCTACACTAAAATAATGAAAAGAAGAAGGTGAAGTTTTACTAGACTAATGCTATTGCAAAATATTTGATATTTTGAAAACTTTTGACTTATGTTAGTGTTATATTCAGTCATTAAATCACAGCAAAAATTTCTTTGAGCTCCTAATTACTGTAGAAGTAATAATTGGCCAAAGTTTTAGAGTACACTTTCAGAAAAAACTATTTGTATAGAGATGTTTTTCTACTAATCCCCAGCAGAATCTGAGCTGAGTCACTGTGTTAAAATGAGCTTCCGTACATTGAAGTGTTTAATATTCTTTTGGGGGCATAAAATACTAATATCAAAAATGGAGAATAAATTGGGGAAATTTTTTTCCATTGATTTTTTGTTTGGGCTAGAGGTTTATAAGAGTAACTCAAAATTATTTTTAATAGAATTTCTGATTTGAATCATTAGGCATTTCTGGTATTCGGAGAGACAGAGTTACTGACTGTAAATCATAACATATTCTCTATGCATATCCTGATCCAACAGTAATTCATAAAAAGGAAAACTGTTCTATATTATAGCTGTAAAATCACTTCCAAATTTAAATCAGGGCCCTTGCAGACCTAGGAAACTTGCATGAGGTGGTTTAAGGATTTTATTTGAAGTATTTGCACGAGTACCAAGAAATGGTTTTGAAGTATCAGTTGAAACGACAGCATTGTGAGCTCCTGTTGGAAATATTCTGGAACCGAAAGAGCTTATTGTATAGGGAGACTATTTTTGTAACCAAGTATTAATAACAAATCTAAGTTAATGTTTACCAGTCACATTAAGACCTTTTTTCATCAAAGAATTTTCAACAAGAGAGTGACTTGAAAAATTTACTATATTCTTTTTTCCTCCCTGTGCTAGTGTTTTCTCTTGGTACCTGACAGTGCTGCTCGGATGAAATTTTATTGATATGGAATCTCAGAGGAGGGCACCCAGGGTCATCGTAAAGGAATTTCTAATCAATTTGAAGCTTTTGAAGGGCTCCGCCTTCTAATGCACTACACAGAACAGAGATATCTAATTTTAACATCCCCTTTTAAAACCACAAAGTATGGTTCACGGTCTTTCATGGGCGGAGGACTTGATCTGTCTAAGCCAAAGTTGCTTAGCTGTATAAACTAAGAAGGAGATTTTCATTTGTTTAGTTAATACTTTCCAGCATCTATTCCAAATGGTAGTAAAATTTTAGTGTTATGGGCAATATGCACCAGATTAAATATTTTAGGGATTAAATTGATCATGGCAGGTGAAATTAGATTTATTCCTTTTCAATACCTTTCCCAAAATACATATTTTGAAGGCTTCTAAATCTTTAAGTAGAATTATATGGACCTTCTGTCAGTAGAGATTTCAGGTTTAGACAGTTATGAGCGTGTTTCATGTGAAAGATACGAGGTTGGTTTTATCAAGTTGGCAACATAAGAAGAGCATCTGTCAAGATTTCGACCTCTTAAAAAGTTAGCAAATGAAACTGTTTCAAAAGTTCCAGGAGAAGCTTGTGCTTCTTAGGGAAATAGTCGATATGAGATTTCTTAGAAAGTAAAGACGATGGGGATAAGGAATTGATAGTTTACGGATGGACCGTCCAACCCCTCTTCCTTTTCACCCTGCCCAATTAACCGAGAACCAGAAGGTGCCGAAAAATGAAGGTTCTAAAACTTCATGCTGTTTTCCAGAGACATAGTATGTATTTGATCAAAATGATTTGAAGCTAGAACACCTGGAAATAATAGTGCTAAGTGACATCCCTTATGCTCAGGGGTCTATAAAAACGTAATTTCCTCACCACCCCCACCATTGGGCAGCAGGCCGGGATTAGGCACTGTGCTGGACTATTTGTCCATCTTCAACTGTGGGATTACGGAACTGACCCGAAGGCATTGACCGTCTAAATCCATAATGGTATTTGCTGGTTCTCTAAGGGCAACTTCCATGCCCAATTACCACTTATGGATGCTTCTGGTAAATGTTTTTACCCGAGCATTGTTCCAAGTAGTTTAATAACCTGCCCTCCCTCCCCGGGGTGATGCGAGGAAGAGAGAACGCTCCTGTCGGAAAGCACTTGGAGCTCTTCCGAAAGAAGGCACTACAGAAAATTCACTTTAACGAACCTCAAGTGGCCCTAGATTTGTGTTTGTTAATCTCAAAATGTATTATCCTGAAACCACCTGTTAGTTTAGCACACCCACGCACTTTAAAAAAAATGTTCTTAAAAATGAAAAGTATGTTGTTGTGGTGTTTGTATTTGTACGCCGTCAGCTTTTAACAAAGTGCTATTGTTGAGCCCTGTTATTAAACCTGGAGCTCCCTGGGGTAGCACAGCACATCCTCAGGAGCTGCTGATGGAAAAGCAACCTCCCCCACCGTACTTATTCTCCATTTCAAGCAGAGTGGCCTAGTGGAAAGAGCATGGGCCTGGGAGTCAGGAGGACCTGGGTTCTAATCCCGGCTCCGCCACTTGTCTCCTCTGTGACCTTGGGCACGTCACTTAACCTCTCTGTGCCTCAGTTACCTCATCTGAAAAGTGGAGATTAAGACTGTGAGCCCCTTGGTCTGTTTGGACTGTGTCCAACCTGATTAGCTTTTAACTACCCCAAGCTTAATACGGTGCCTGGCACATAGTAAGCACTTAACAAATGCCATTGGAAAAAAAAAAGGGGCAGTCATTCCTCCAGCAGCAACACTCTGCAGAGCAACCTGATCTGTGCTTGTGCCTCTAAAGACCTGCTGAGGGAATGGTGGGAGAATGGCCATAGCCACTCTGGTAAGAGAATTGCCGGGACAACAGTGCAGTTTAAACGAGGTTCTCTGCTACAGGCTAGTAAAAGATTAGGGAAAAACAATTCAACCCAGTGGAACAGTGCCAAATGTAGACGATTCCACTAAGTGCCTCTCAAACTGCGAATATGCCCTTCAAAGGCAGTGCCGACGGCGTGAAGAGAAGGGAACAGATAAATCTGATTATCTACCAGTTGGCCCTGCTGGGTCCTCGCAGGACTTTGGGTCACCAAAAGCTAGAAGTGCAAAATTTCAAGAACTTAAACTAATATACTCAGTTCTCTTATATCACTAGGGTTACATTCTTGACGAACCCCTTGTTCAGGAAAACTTAGGCTCTAGCATGTATGCCTCAACCAGTGTTGCAAGCAAACACCCAACTGTTCTATCGCTCTTATCCAAAGAGCTGCATGTTGTTGGAAGAACACTCCCTAAAAGCCTTCTGTCCCAAACATGAAATGGGACAGAAGACTGTTAGGAATGTTCTTTCAGCAATGCCTAGATATCTGCATCATGGAAGAGGTGAGTCTGCTGGGGATTGGTGAGATGGAGCCCATCTGTCCCAAGGAAGAGAAGCGTGCAGATCAGTATATGAGGAAGAAACAGGCCCAAACGAACACTTTAAGCAGGGAAACTTATCCATCTAGGAAACTTCTGAGGGGTGTTTCCTTGGATTTGAGTTCTATTGTACCATTCCCTCCCTAGAAGAGAAAACCCTTTCTGATTACCTTGCCAGGTTTTGAGGGGCCCTGTTGGTGAAATTTTAATGGTTTATTACACAGCAAACTTGTACTTTTTGCAGAAAGCTATCTTCTGATGTTTACCTGAATGGAATTAAACCCACCTCAATCAAATCACTGTCCCTACCCAAAACTTAGAGATAGATTGAACTCGGGATCAGCCCTGCTAATCCCCCAAGACAGGCTGTTTTATGTAGACTATTCCCTTTTATGTAGACTGTGAACCCCAGTCCAACCTGATTATCTTGTATCTACCCCAGTGCTTAGGACAGTGCCTGGCATGTAGTAAGCGCTTATCAAATACCCTTAAAAAAAATCCATGCCCTCCACTTTGTTTAAAGTACTGTGACTAGATTGCAAGCTTATCGAGGACGGGGATCACGACTACTACTCTCCCAAGTGCTTAGTGCTGTGCTTTGCACACAAATAGGAGCTCAATAAAAACTGTTGATATACTAGCAAGTTGTAGTGTTGTGTCTGTTTCCACTTTGGTCCCATGTGGCTCAACATAGGAGTCCAGCTCCTCTGGGTAGAGAGAGGGAGCAAACCATGTTGTTCTAGGGCAGGAAGAATGTTGAGGGTGTCAGCCCCTCCTCGTCCCCCTCCCAGCAGTGATATTCAATTAGTTTTGTTTCCTTTATGATAAGTCCATCAGTGCTTACATCAGTGCTGTCCAAAGTCAAGAGAATGGAAGGTCTCCAAAATTGGATTGAGCACCTAGTCAGACCTTCAAATTGTGACTTTCTTTTTTGGCATTTGTTAGCACTTAGTGTGCCAGGCATTGTACTAATCACTGGGATAGATACAAGCTAATCAGGTTGGACACAGTCTGTGTCCCATGTGGGGCTCACAGTTTTTGTCTCCATTTTGCAGATGAGGGAACTGAGGCCCAGAGAAGTTAAGTGACTTGCTCAAGGTCCCACAGCAGATATGTGGCCTAGCCGGGATTAGGAGCCAGGTCCTCTGACTCCCAGTCCTGTGCTCTTTCCACTAGACCACTTCCCCAAGATGTTCACTATTCAGAGCTTCAAGAATGCCATCTAATCTGTCCATTCCCTCCTTGCCTGGTTCTGGACCCCAGAGCTCTGTAAAATGGGTCTTGTGGGAAGTCACAGCAACAAGAATATTTACAATTTACAGTATGCCAGCCAGTGCCTGGAAGCACATAATTGTCTCTATCACTTACCCATCTACATTCCCTAGGTGTCTTTAAATATTTTCCATCACAAGTAGTATATACATCCTAAAAAACTTTATTTCCCTGAGCATGTTTGGATGCCACTATCAGAGGAAGAGGGCTGGGCAGGATAGATCACTCGACTATCTACAGAAAGCATGTTTATGTTGTTAGAGGGGCATAGATCTAGGCTTCAGATATTAGGGATAGAGAAGCAACATTTGGGAAAGTGCAGGGTGGATGACTGGGCCAGGGTTGAGGGCTGCGATAAGAAGTGGTTTGGGTAGTTTTTCGAAAGAGGGGATGATTGAACCATTTTACCGAGAGAAATAGGAAAGCATCCCAGGAAAAAGAAGGGAATTGACTTGAAGACCACTGTGTCTGAAGGATGGGTCCTCGGGAGCTGGTTGCTGGGGTCTGTGGGAGGCCTTGTTGGAATCTCTTTTGGCCATCCCACAGGTAGCTAGTTCCTAATTTATAGCTTTCTTACAGAATCATAAGCTGATGGGCAGATTTTTGTATTTTTTGTTTTGTTTTTCACATCTTCCTATTCAGGCTTCAGGCTTCTACATTTTGAAATTTCTACATTTCTCTCATAAGTTGTCATTTTTAACCTTTCTTTTTTTAGAGTTTTTCGGGAAAAAGAAGGAAGATTCAGCCGCCCCAGGTAAGTTCTGTTATCTCAATCATCATTCTAAAGGCAGTGCATTGATGCATGGTGAGCCCAGCATACTAAATCTCCAACTGTAACTGCTCCAAAAAGTATCTTCAAATCTGTACGCTGTTAATCCTAGCTTCCTGACTTCCAGATAGATGTTTTAGGGTTTTGTTTTTTTTTTTTTTTTGAGGGAGGATTATTTTTTAAGTTAGCATGCACTTTGCGAGAGGATATATGCTTTTTGAGAGCTCTCTAAAAATGGTTGCATGTGAACACAGTAGTATTTTAGTTCTTTCCCGGAGTTCACTGAACTCAAATGCACTTAGAATCCTCAGTGGGGAAAAAAAAACACAATTTCTTCATTTTTGGTTGACACCTATCTCAAGCATTAGCCCCAAAAGATTCTTCACATTTGCCTCAAATAATTAAAATTAAAGCACTTATTTGACTCTAAAAGTACTCACTTTCATGATTACCAGTATCTGACCACCTCTTCTAGAATGATCCAAATGTTAGAGACGTAAAAAAGACTGTTTGACAGTAACATTCTTGAACATTTCGGCTTTCCCCTCTTTGAACTGAAAATTTCTTTCTTGCTGTCCCAAAATTCTTGGTATTTTAAATATTAACTGTAAATGGTAACACAAAATGTGTTGGCACCCTTGAAAGTGTAATTTGTTTAGCAACTCCTAGCTTTGCTCTTATTTTGTTTTCAGGAGAGCTATTCATTGGCTGAACTTGATGAGAAGATCAATGCCCTTAAGCAAGCACTGCTCAGAAAATCAAGTGAGGCAGAGTCCAGAGAGACTGATCCACTTCCATAATGAAATCACTTTGCTATTGTCATCCTTAGTACATATATAATGTACAAAACTGTCTAATTAGTCTATTTGTCTGTTTACGAAGGCAGACTTAATGAAAGTAAACTGTGTTCTCGTCTGGCTGGAAATGAGTCCAGTATTGTAACAAGAATTCCTAAAATCTATAGTAGTTAGTCTCTCTAGTCGTGTTTTTAAAAATGAGTGCTTTCAAAATAGCATCATTAGACTATTCCCTTCTGTTTTAAAGGAGGTAATTAAAATAGTTTCTTTCAGAAAATAACAAAATTAACCTGCCAAAACCTAATTCATCCAACTTTTTTTTGGTGAAGAGAAGGGAAAATCATAAGGAAGAAACAACTTATTTTGGATAATGTGATATTTAATTCCTCTATATTTGTAACATTGAGATGTGCCTGCCCTTAAATATGTAAACATGTAAAATCCAATCTCATACTGTCTTGATGTCTTTCAGGTCATTCATTTTTGTGTATGTAAATAAAGGATAATCAGGAATTGTGCTGTGTCTAGATTTTTGGGAAATCAATTATAAACACTTGTTTTGGTGCAGCTTTTACTATTACAACTGGGCACATTTTCATAAGACCTTCATATTGTAAATTGGGCCTGACTAGGCATACTTGCTCACTCTTTCAGAGTCGCTTTTGCTAAAGGAGTGCATTTTACACACCTCATTGAGTGTTCACAATACCCCCTGAGACAAGGGGCTCCACCAGGTAGGGTTCTTATTTTTTGCATGTGAAGCAGATATTAAGTCTTGGGCAGGAACTCAGGCCAGATTTAATTTGGGGCACTCACTGAGTTAATGCTGCTGCTGTGAAAAGTTCAATTGTTCTCTTTGTGGGAAAAAAATTATAGGACAGTGTTACCTCATTTGCATACCATGTTAGGTGATAAAATTACTAATTCACAATTTTTTTAATTTTTTTTATAAGAATTCATCTAAAACTGATTCATACATGTTTAGGTTTTGAGAAAATCTTTGAGGGAGATTTGGGAACAAATGTTCCCTGAAGCCAGTATGTAGGAATGCTGCTTTCTTCCACTTGCATGTGAACACTGAGACATCAAAATTGGGGTGAAGGTCAGAAAGGTGAGAAGAGGGATGGGTAAAACGGAGAACCCGAAGAACTCTAGCAAAGACTGTTTATGCCAGGGAGGAAAAGGTAAGAATTGAAATAACTGGAAAAAAGCTTTAACTATATAAACAAGTAGGTACACATTCACAACAATCCATTATTATAGGACATAACGCTCCAAAATGTTCTTTTACTCATCCCCGTCTCTAGCAGCTCTCGATGAGGACCGAACTTTCTGAGAAATTCAATTTATTATGAGAACTACTCTGTGGTCCTCTACATCTTTTCAGAATATCTGAATTCTTAAAATGATCTTTCTAGGAGTCCTATAGCACATCAGTCTAACTAGGAAAATTTCCCCAAATGGAAGAATAGAATCAAGATTCCTACAACTCTAGGTTTAACCACCATAGCCAGGCACTTAAAATTGATGTTTAGGGAAGTTACTAATTTGGGGACTCTATTTTCTGTAACTGGGTTGGAGTAGCCGATCATTTTATTTTGACATTTTTAAGATGTTTAGAAGAGAAGAGCTCATCCTCTTGGTTGTGTTCCTTTAATTTGGCCCTTCTGTGGAAATAAATCGGGCCAGGACATATAAGAATTGAACAAGAATGAAAATTCAGCCTGAAGCACTGGTTCAATCAGTGGTATTTATTGGGCACTTATTGTGTGCAGAGCACAGTGCTAAGCACTTGAGAGAATACAATACAATGGAGTTGATAGGTATCTGCTAAGATTTTTATGTTGGTTTCCCCTGGTATATTTTAGCTTCCTTTGCGTGCATCTGTTGTATATTCCCGTGTTTAATATAGTGCCCTTCACCCAGTGGGTGCTCAATAGGTAGGATTTCTATTACTGTACTACTGCTACGAGTTTTGGGTATTAATGGTGGCTGATATACATTTGTGTACTTAGTAGTTTGGACGATGTTTGATTATATACGGAACATAAACAAATGTTCCGCTATGCAACCGGTGATTATGGCTCACTGTTGAATAGTAAACAGTTTTGCTTTCTGAGGTGTTTGCAGAAAGAACTGTAAATCTAAAACTTGCTTACAAAAGACTATAAGGGGTAAATATCTTTTGGATCTCTTATTGTTTGCAGGGGGGAATGCCACCCCTTAACCTGTCTCTGACCAGTGTTTAATGGGAAAAAACAAAACCTGGATCTTTATGAGGAAGTAGCTCAAATCAAGGATATCACCACAAACAAAACAGCCTCGTTTTTATTTGAATGAAAGAGGATTTTCGATTCTTTTGCCGAAATTTCTGCAGACTGACCGAAAGCTTTCTAATTACCCCAGGAATCTGCTTGATGCTGCTGCCTTGGGTTGCTAATCATTTTTATCTACTAATATTCTGGTTCTTATCCGATCTTATTTGCTAATTCAGGAAACAACCAAAATGTTACTAAGCTGCCTAATTCTTTTTTCTTGAGAAACAGTTTCCCTGTTTTCCATTGGTAATTAAATTCTTTTTCCCACACCAGGAGAGTGTACCTTTAATAGACAAGAGATGGGCCTTCCGGGAATCTCACAGTGGAAAAGAACAAGGGAGACTAGTACTATATAAACAGATTATTGGTGGTTGTGTTTCCAGTACAAGGAGTAATTTGACTATAAGTGGAAGTAAAATATTTCCATCCCCAATCGGAAAGCACTGTGATAGTCAATGGAGGTAGGCTCTCTTCATATTAGTTTTGCACCCAGCTGCTCTCTTGGAAACACTGTTTCCCCAAGCATTATCAGTTTTCTTGGAACTTTCCAAAGAGGCTAGTGAAGTTTAACCAACAGGGCTGAGGGAGGCTAGAAAAGCCAAAATGTGGTTATCATTGATGCAAGAATGGTGACATTTAGGTGGCCAGGGATAGCTTGGAGACAAAACTGGTTAATGCTGGCTTCAGAAGAACTCAGGCCTGGGAGTCAGAGGACCTATTGTATAACCTTGGGCAAGTCACTTAACTTCTCTGCCTCAGTTTCCTCCACTGCAAAATAGGGATTCCATACTATTTTTTCCCTTCTACTTATGCTGTGAGCTGCATGTGGGACTGTATTCAACTTGATTAACTTGCACTTACCTCATCACTTAGAACAGTGCTTGACCCATAATAAGCACATAACCATATTATTATTGTTATTATTAATAATAATTCCTGCAGGTGTTTGTGTGGGACCAAATACTAAATTTGCAAACTCTGATCAAAAACATCTGTTTTCTCATAAAAAATCATATTTCTTGCTCAGAAAAGGTCAGCATCTGTTTTTTTGTTGGGGGATTGGTTTCTGCAGAACCAACACCAATTAGCAGAAATTTCTTCCCGGCTGAAACGACATTGCTAACACAAGTAAGGTAAATGGATTCTGCCCAGCATAGCAAACATGTTATTTCCCTCCCTGCCTGTCAAATTTATCCAGGTTCCAAAACAGCAGCACGGCAATAGCGTTAGCAAACCAATAGCAACCACAGAGCTGAAGAAAATTTTGCCAATTCAAAGGAGGCCTGGATCCATTGGGAATTGTGGTTATAAACTGGGCCATGTCCTCTTAGATATCATCTTGGGTGCGTCGAGGCTCCTGTTAGAATCATCTTAAATCTCAGCTATCCATCTTTCTGACGGGGGACATGGACTTAATCTTTAAGATGAGAGGAAGACTTAGGACCCTTTCTGTTGAACCTGCTCACTTACAGTCCACTGTAGTTTTTTTTTCATCCTCTGACTTAAATACTCAGAGAAACTCAGCTAACAGTGGACCCCCATAACTCATTCTTCGACTTAGGAAGTTACTGAATCATAGTTGAGCAGTTGTGAGCTTTACCAAAATAAAATTTTTACAGTGCAGAAGCATTAAGGAGCACTTTGATTTATTGTTTGGAGCAGGTTGACTATGGACTATGATTGTTTAGATTACCTGGATGTGAGAGTTGAACTCTCCTCAGTGACTTTAAAAAGAGAAAATGTGGGTGCCAACTCTCCACAGGAACAAATATAAACCCATTTTTCTTAGTCTTTTTCACTAGCGTAGTTCTAGCTCCAATCCTTGTAGATTAACAGATTGAGTTGTTGTAAAGAAGCAGCATGGCTTAATGGAAAAAGCACAAGGCCGGGAGTTCAGGACCTGGATTCTAATACCAGCTCTGCCACCTGCCTGTTGTGTGACCTTGGGTAAGTCACTTCTCTGTACCTCGGTTTCCTCATCTATAAAATAGGGATGAAACAATACCTGTTCTCCCTCAATTCTGTGTACCATAAGAGGCTTACATTTTGAGAAGGGAGGTTATTTTCATCCCCATTTACAGGTGAGGGAACTGAGGCGCAGAGAAATTAAGTGCCCACTCATCTAACCTGACTGGAACAAAACATTTTGCTTAGCATGTGCTTTGGGGGGTGGGGGCAATGTCTGTCTCCCCTTCTAGACTGTAAGTTCATTGTGGACAGGGAATATTACTCTCCCAAGCGCTTAGTACAATGCCCTGTACACAGTAAGTGCTCAATGAATACGAATGACTATGTCCTGTGCCATCCATACTCTTCCCCCAGGGGAAAATCAATGCAAAACTGGAAGCGGCTGGTCCAGCACTAAGGTCGAAGTTAAGGAGTTTCTCCAGATGAATTCATCAGTAGTATTTTTTGAGCACTTACTCCACACTGAGCACTTGGGAGACAGTAGAGTTAGAACCTGTGATTCATGCCCTCAAGGATTTTACTGTCTGGGGGAGCGGGGGGGGGACACAGGTATTCTTTCATTCATTCAATTATATTTATTGAGCACTTACTGTGTGCAGAGCACTGTACTAAGCACTTGGAAGAGTACAATACAGCAATAAACCATGGATTATTGTCCTGCCTATAACGATACTAAAATTTATTACAGGCGACAGGGAAAGTAACCAAGAACCATCAAGAACAGTACATTTTCCAGTTGAATTTCTATCAAGGGATAAAGTTGGTCCTATAGATTCTTGCGTTTCCTCAAGAGGCACCAAGGACGCGACAAGTCTTCAAGTGGCGGTTTGACAGGATGTCTTGGGGATGAAACGCTAACTGTTTTTTTCCTGACTGGGGTCAAGGACTCCCCGATCCGTCCAAGGAAGGTGAATGGCTCACTCGGGAGTGCTCAACTTTGAGAAGTTCCACTTTGAGGGAAAAGTGCTATCTGCCCTGGCCCCCATCCCTGTGCCAGGTGCAAAATTCATCTGATATCCATTCCAATGCTTCCAGAGTTGACTGTAAGCTCCTAGTGAGCAGGGAACGTATCTACCGACTTGTTCATCCCAAGCGCTTAGTACAGTGCTCTGCACATAGTAAGCACTCAATAAATACTATTGAATGAATGAATGAATGAATCTACCAACTCTGTTGTATTGTCATCTCCCAGATGCTTAGTACAGTGCTTTGCACACAGCACTCAATAAATACCATTGATTGTTTGAATAAATGGCCTTAGCTTACTCTGAAAGTGAGATCGTGTCAGCTTAGCGTTACCTATTCTCTCTCCCCCCTTAGACCATAAGCCCAGCACGGAACAGGGAGTATGTCTGAATCATTTCTAATGTATCTACTCCAGTACTTAGCACAGTGCTTGACACATAATAAGCATTAAATCGTATTTACTGAGCGCTTATTGTGTGCAGAGCACTGTACTAAGCACTTGGGAGAGTACAGCACTACAGAGTTGATAGGTTTGTTGCCCACAGAGATCTGGAAACTGGGAATCAGGAGACCTGGCTTCTGGTCTCTGCTATCTGGTCTGCAATCTGACCTAGAGAAGGTCATTTCATCTCTCTGGGCCTTAATTTCCGTATCTCTTAAAGACAATTGCCTCTCCTTACCTTTTAGGTCATAAGCCCCGCCTGGGACAGAGACCATGTTCAATCGGATTTCCTTGTATCTAACCCAGGGCTTAGCATAGTGCTTTAATAAGCATATTTAGTAAACGCTCACAATAAGTTTAGTGCTTAGTAAATACCAGTACTATTGTGGCCAAAAAAAGTCACATTCCTTCCAGCAATCCCGTTTTCAATACCCAAAGAGCTTCGAATTTGGAGTTCACCGAAGCCTCTCCCTGCGGGGTTGGGGACTCTCTCAGACTCTGGGAGCTTCTTCCCAAAACATCCCTCAGCCCTGTCACCTCACCCATTCGTTGGGGAACAAATCCCGTATATGAGCAGGATTTTCTCTGCTATGAAAAGGGATTTCTGCTTTGCAGTGTAGGAAGTGACTCACCTCTAGGAGGCTAATTTCTTAGAATTGAGTGCAGGATTTTAATAAACAAACCCCAAAGTGGAGTGGTGTTTTCAACAGCCCTCACAGCAGCAGGAGGAGTCAGTGAATTAGGATCCTTGCAAGCCGGTGCCCCACGTACCCATTCACTCGGAAAGATTATTTGGATCGGCGCTGGATAGATTTTAATAAACCGTAAGTGATTTCTTTGTTCCGTGGTAATTAAGATCTCCAATTTCCCCTGAAGAGCTTTTACCCCATATCGCCCACAGAATTGTCCTGGATCAAGCAACAGAGTAGAACCGGACGGGTGAATGGGGAAATCGAACGCAGACATCCAGGAAACGGGGACCATCAGCTGGCACCCCTTCCAGGATCCAGTGAGCCCCCTGGGCAGGGCCTCTCACTGCCCTGAGCTAAAATCAATCATTCCATCCATCAATCAACTGTATTTGTTGAGCACTTACTAGGTGCAAAGCACTGTACTAAGTCCTTATGAGAGTACAACGGAATTAATAAACACTTTCTCTGCCCATAATGCGCTTACAGTCTAGGAGAGTGTAAGATGGCCCTGTCTTTGTGAACAGCCTACTCACAGCCCTGGGAGAGGGATCCTGAGCTGAGAGAGGAAAGAGTTCTTTGTGGAAAAAAGGCTAAAAACTCCACAGGTCTGTGTAGTGCTTAATAATAATAATAATAATAATGTTGATATTTGTTAAGTGCTTACTATGTGGAGAGCACTGTTCTAAGCGCTGGGGTAGATACAGGGTAATCATGTTGTCCCACGTGAGGCTGACAGTTAATCCCCATTTTACAGATGAGGGAACTGAGGCACAGAGAAGTTAAGTGACTTGCCCACAGTCACACAGCTGACAAGTGGCAGAGCTGGGATTCGAACTCATGACCTCTGACTCCCAAGGCCAGGCTCTTTCCACTAAAATATCCATTCATTCATTCAGTTGTATTTATGGAGCACTTACTGTATGCAGAGCCCTGGACTAAGCTGTTGGGAAAGTACAATACACCAACAAACAGTGTCAGTCCCTGCCCATTATGAACTTATAGTTTAGAGGGGGTTAGACAGACATCAATACAAATAAAGTTACAGATATGAACGTTAGTGCTGTGGGGCTGAAAGTGGGAGAAGAGCCAAGGGAGCAAGTCAGGGTGATGCAGAAGGGAGTGGGAGATGAGGAAAAGTGGGGCTTACACTTAGTCTGAGAAGGCTTCTTGGAGGAGATGTGCCTTCAATAAGGCTTTGAAGTGGGGAAGAGTAATTGTCTGTCGGATCTGAGGAAGGAGGGCATGCCAGGCCAGAGGCAGGGTGTGGGCTAGGGGTTGGTGTTGAGACAGACAAGATGGAGGCACAGTGAGAAGGTTAGCAGGTTAAAAGTTTAATTAGGCAGACAGAGCACCTGACAATAATGGTGTTTGCTAAGCACTTACTAGGTGCCAAGCATCATGTTAAACACTGGGGTAGCTACATGATAATCGGGTCGGACAGAGTCGGTGCCTAACAAGACCTCGCAGTAGAAGATGTATTGAATTCCCATTTAGCAGCTGAGGAAAAGGAGGCACAGAGCAGTTAAGTGACTCGCCCAAGGTTACCCAGCAAACAAGTGGCAGAAGTGGGATTAGAAGCCAGGTTCTCTGACTCCCGGGGCTGTGTTCTTAATACTAGGCCATACTGCTTCTCGAGCAGCTTCCTAAAGTCCCTATTCTCGGGCTCGAGGTGGTGTTATGGGGGAGGCCTGGGCTACTGCTTTTAAAGTCACTTAACTTTTCTGTGTTTCAGTTCCTTCATCTGTAAAACGGGGATTTTTGTTATTAATAATAATAGTAATAATTGTGGTATTTGTTAAGCATGTACACTGTGGTAAATGCTGGGGTGAATACAAGCAAATCGATCCCTGTCCCACAAGGGGCTCACAGTCTCAATCCCCATTTTACAGATAAGGGAACTGAAGCCCAGAGATGTGAAGTGACTTTCCCAAGGTCACACAGCAGACAAGTGGCAGAGCTGGAATTAGAATTCATGGTCTTCTGACTCCCAGGCCCAAGCTCCATCCCTTATGCCATTGAGAATGTTAGCCCCATCTGGGAAAGGGACTATGTCCAACCTGATCAGCTGATTATTATTATTATAGTTCTTCTGGGTCCTGAGGTGCCCAGATAAACCATGCTGACATTTTCCCATAATAAGTCACCTGAGATCGAATTTTATGAAACCCAGGATCTGGGTTCTAATACCAACTCTGCCAATTGCCTCCTGTGTGACCTTTGGCAAGTCACTTCTATTCTCTCTGCCTTAGTGTCCTCACCTGTAAAATGGAAATTTAATACCTAACCTCCCTTCTACTTAGACTGTGAACCCCATGTGGGAGAGGGACTGTGTCCATTTGATGACTTGGATCTATCTCAGCTCTTAGAACAGTGCTTGACACATAGTAAGTCCTTAATAAATATAATTATTAATTATTATAATTAACAAGTATTCTATTCTTATCAATTGCATTTAATTAAATTATAATCATTAATTAGTATTAATAATGTTTTATGCAATTTTCTATCATTATTATGATTACGTTAGGAATTGTGCCTTGTAGTCCAAGAACAGGGTCAGATTCTTCCCATACACCTGAAACATATTCCAAAGGTAGGACAGGAAGAATGCCACATTTAAGGATTTTTAAATAATACAACTTTTAAAATTGTCTACCTACTTGAGAGCAAATTCTTAGCTAAATGTTTTCTCATTCCATTATAGCATTTGTACTGTACCATAGCAATGTGTTTGTTCCCGGGCTGAGAGTTCCTCACCCTGAATTATATTGTATATTGTTCTATTTATTTAAACCTCTGGTCACAATACCAGTTATCTTTATTAACTTACAAGCAGCCAACATTCAGAACCACATCTAATGCAATTATATTTTCAGACAAAATTTTTTCCTTAAAGTGCATAATTATGGGTGAAATAATAGTTTTCTTCCAAAGAAGGCTTTGTGAATGGTAGAGTCTATAATGGCCCATGGTTAACCTTAGATGGTGAAAAAGCTTGTCACCATGGCATGTAAGCCTGCAGCAGAAAAGAGAGAAATGTGGGGGGCTATAATTACTTACTTTTGGAGAAAATATAGGAAAAGAAACTTCTTCCTTTGTCAAACATACTTTTGTTAACCTAGACTTTGCCAGATTTGCAACATGTCAAAACTAGTACTTTCCTCGGCCATGTAAGTACCAAGAATGCGGCTGCATTGTTCTGGACTAGTTTCCGTTTGCGTGTGACAAAACAGCTAGCTGGCTAGCCAGCTCAGTCAGTGTCTATTTATGGCAAAATGTCAAAAAAGAATGTCCTGCCTTTGTGACTCAACAATAATGAACATGGTCAAATCGAACAAGGAACAAAAGAAAGTGAACAGCTTTTTCAATTCTGAAGAACATTAGATTCTGGTGTCCTTTTTGTTCCGATTGTTGTGGCTTAACACTCTGAAAAGACCACCTGTTGGGCAGCCATTTTGCGATTGTATTAAATGCAGTGAGTGCATAAAAGAACACTTTCCAAAATCACCCAGCATTATTATTCACTTATTTTATAGTAAATCTGCATTCAAAACCTACGGTAAAGCAGGAGGGTTTTTTTTTTTTATTTTTCTTAAGTGAAGTCTAAAGCTGTAAGTTCCCTGTAAATGCATCCTTACTGCAGATGCATGATTTTATGGTCAAAAGCATTATACTTCAAAACGAGTTCAAGTAAACCTTTGATGTAGCAACTGGGAGACGTGAAGAATAAAGCGCAACTGTGAAAAGTGAAGGACAGAAGATAGTGAATCGGAGAGGAAGTGACACAAAGCTGATAGCTTGTAATTACCAGGCTGACACACATGAAAATAACGGAGTTAAGGGAAAAATTATTGGTGCTTATTAAATGATTCTGAGAGTGTTCAGAGCCATTTGGAAGCATTTCTGCCAGTGTAACAACTGCGGAACTCTTGAGTCGAAAGACACCTTGTTCCAACAGTGAGATTAGAAGCAGCCTGCATCAAAAGCTGATGGCGACCTGGGCTAGTAGAAATGTTCCCCGGGAAGTCTAAGGGGCTCAATATTGCCCAACTATTTCCGGGATGAAAAATCCTCATCTTGGAGCTAAGCGAAGGAAACCCTAGAAGAATGATTTAAGGGGATGGAGTGAAGGACTCCAGGGGAAATATAAACAGCAGAAAAGGGCATGTCTTTCTTGGTAATGAATAAAAATGGGGATCTGGAATACTCATTTTCACTTCATGAGCTGAATTTTCAGAAGTCCCAGGTGTAGAATTGCAAGTTGGCTTCTTTCTGGTCTCTGATTCTTTAACCAACTCCGAACTTGGTTTGAGCTAGCATGTCAGCTCAAAGTGTTGTGCCTCAGGCCAGCCCAACAGGAGCTCTAACTGGGAAAGATCACAGAAAGATCCTTTCTCTCAATTTAAAGATAAGATAATCGTAAGTTTCTAAATAGACTCTTGGAGATTTTTTAAAACCCTGAGATCCTTTTCCTCATAGTCATTTTTGTGGGTTTTTTATATCTAAAAATTCAAGGTTTGATCATTAAAAGATGGCATTTTTTTCCTTAGAAAAGAGAAATGATTTTCTTAGCGTGGTAGATTTTTCACATGGTGACCTCGAAGGGGAGGAAATCAGTGTTGGCATCAATAGTTTTGCCTGTTTTAAAAGGCTTTATTCCTATTTTGTTTGCCGATGAAAATGGACTGAAGTCCTTGAGAATGAGCTAGCTCATTCATTTCTGCTCTTTGCAATCCCTGTTTTTATGAACTCTTTAGGTTAAAAATATATCATTTTTGGTTGCTTTATTGAACAAGAAGCTTCTCGGGGAAAAGACTGTGACTGGGGATGTGGAGGAAAGAGAGTGCAAGGGGGAAAGACGGAACTTTCTTTAAACCTCAGTTTCAAGTGGGGAAAGAAAGAAAGAGTGGGGCAAAAACTTGGCCCAAATGCTCCAGCATCAGTAAATTACTAGTGAAATTACTTGGTGAAGAAACAGAGCTGACGTGTTCGCCCGCTCAGAAAATGTTACAATTTGATCTGGCCGAACTTGGGGCATAAAATCTGCAGGTTTCTGCCTCTGAAAACAAGGAATTGAATCAAACAAAACAGACCCCTCCTTCGGGGTAGAAATGAACATGAAAGACTTCTTTGGGTATACAGTAAAAATATTTTTCTGAGCCTGGTTGCCATCGAGACTCTCAGAACCGTATTACATATCTTCCTGTTTCAGAACCTGCCTTGCTCTGGGTGGCTTTACTACAAAATAGTCCTCGGTCTTCAGCAGCTTAACAATGTTCCTATGAATGAATCACATGCCTCAGAGCCAAGGACAGAATTATGATTTCCAAACATGAGCCAGTGAAAGTAGATTTGGGGGGAGGCGGGCAGAGGTTAGGAGAAGAGATTCCCATTCACAGATATTCCCAATTTTCAGTAGAAGCTGAATGGGCACCTTATGCCATCACAGTTTGCAAACTCAAAATGTCAAGATTGCCTTCCAACCGTTTTCCCCTTCCTCTTGCAGAAGCGACTGTGCGTTTGCGCTGATAAAAATGGAAGACTCATGCTCCGTTCACTGGGATAACCCCTGAAGAAAAGGGTAAAAAAACCCGATTACTTCGTATTCAAATAGTGCAAACAAGCCTGGAGGAATCAACAATGTCATATCCACATGTAAATCTCTAGCTGAAGTTTTGATGCCCAGTGGAAATAGATGTAGTTATAAAGGAAAACACAGCTTCTTATCAGCCTAGAGATAAAAGCAAATGGAAATATCTCATTGTAAATTTATCCCAGAATTGGTTGGAAAGAAAACCCTTCCCACTCCAGGTGGACAGAATTACGGAAAGTGAGTACCTAAGGCAAAAATTACTTCTGTTGGACAAGATCTTTAAACTCCACAATGTATCTGGAACCCCGAGGGTTAAGGAGAGGTAAGCAGGTGAAGGGGAAGATGAGATGAAGGAAATAAAAGAAACAGAAGAGATGAAAGAAGTGATTTAATGGGCATTATTGTTGGTCACAGCTAGGTGTCAGAAACAAAACTAGAAAATGGGAACTGCTGTAGCATTGGAAGGAAAATAATAAAAAAATGAAAGTATACCCCATACTAAAAAGAAAAAGGAAATAAGAAATAATAAAAAAAGCTTTCAGACTTGCCACTGAGCATGCCTGGGTAAAATAAAGGCAGTAAGGAAGAAAGGAAATGGGGAAATTGGAATTTCTCCAAAGGTATCTCATGTAGAAGGCTTCTTTGTACTGTCCCTTTCACATCAAGAATTTAATTTTGCATTCCCTTTGTCTGGCGCCAGGCACACTCTGGGTTTGCTCCACGTTGAATCCTCTTCCTTTAAAGTAGCCTGTATTGGTTAAAGAGAAAAGAATAAAAGCAAGACCTTTCCTGGTCTCATTTTTGGCCTAAAATTTGAGCAGGAGCCGGGGCCACGCGGGGACTCTGGGAGATATGCGGGCCTGCCCGGACGGTTCCCACCCCCTTGTTGACGGCCTTGAGTGGCATCCTCGGGGTAGGTGCTGGGCAGCTCTGGAGAGCAACTTGCAGGGCAGTAGTGACTTTTGTAGATACTGTTGGAGTCTCCTCTTGGAGGGGCTGAATGAGCCATCCAATCTGGATCGGGCCAGCAGTCAATCAAATTTATTAATCATAATTATTTTGCTATTTGTTAAATGCTTACTATGTGCCAGGCACTGTACTAAGCACTAGGGTAATTGGGTTGGAAGGATGGACACGATCCCTGACCCACATATGGTTCACACTCTTAATCCCCATTTTCCAGATGAAGTAACTGCAGCTCCTATCCGCAATCTGCAAACCCGGTGGCCTTGTGCTGGACTCCCAGAGTTTAGCTTACTCTGGGGACAGTTCCAGACATTTGACCATGGACTGGGCTTGGCAATAGTAGGCCCAGCCTGGCCTCTGGGTCTCTCTTTTGCTGTCCCAAGGGGAGGGGGAGGAGGAGATGACCCTTCCCCTCCTCCCAGGATTGACTGGAGGCGGATAAGGCCCACGGCACTCCCTGCCTCACCAAGTTCTACCCAGAGCGCTGGCATCAAGTTGCCTTGGGGGATGTTCCTCTTGAAGAAAGAGTAAAACGGTCAGGGGCTTCATCACTCCGGCGTTAGGGTGATGTCCGCCCCACCCCGGCTCCTCTAGCGGTGTCCCTCAGCGCCAGCTTCTCTTTGGTGCCCAGAGCAACTCCATCTCGAATGGGGAAGTGGTGCTGCAGGCCAGAGCCCTGGCAGGATGAACTGTGCATGTCCGACGCTTGCCTGCCCATCCCCGTGCCTGGATGGATCTCAGAACTCCAGCCGGAAATACGAATCCGATCCATTCTCAAGTTTCATCAGTTCCGCTGGTACTTTCACAAGCAGCCTCCTCGCTTCGACCTCTCGTCTAAGGAAGGAAACTTTGTTTCTTTGCGGAGAAACCATTCCTCTGCTTTTAGGGCTATTTCTGAACCTCATTAGTGTCTGGGAGATCCTTTTTTTCCTCCATGTCCACATATCACTGAAAAAAGTAGCCTACCCAGTGTAGCCGGAAGGAGTGCTCTAAACAAATGCCCTTTATTTGTCTCCCCCATGTAACTTCTTATGCACTATGGGCTGGGGTAGATATAGGATAATCAGGTCAGACCTAGTCTCTATCCCACACGGGGCTTACAGTCTAAGCTGGAGGGAAAACAAGATCACCATTTTGCAGATGAGAACACTGAGGCACAGAGAAGCAGCGAGGCCTAGTGGAAAGAGCCTAGTCCTGGGAGTCAGAGGACCTGAGTTCTAATTTTTTTTCTGCCATATGTCTGCTGTATGACTTTGGGCAAGTCACTATACTTAATCTGTGCCTCAGTTCCCTCATCTACAGAATGGGGCTTCAATGAATGTTCTTCCTCCTACTTAGACTGTGAGTCCCTGCGGGTCCTGATTATCTTGAGCCTACCTCAGCACTTAGTACAGTGCTTGGAACCTAGTAAGTGCTTAAAAAACCCCAATATTGTTATTATTATCGTTAATAGCAATAATAATAAATGACTTGCCCAAGGTGACAAAGTAGGCAAATGTCAGAGCCAGAATTAGAACCCAGATCCTCTAACTCCCAGGTCTTTTCGCTCCACTAGGCCACACTGTTTCCCATACTTTCCCATGTATCCTGTGTGGGATGGAGGCTAGGTCTGACCTTATTATCTTATATCTGCCCCCAGACATTTCACTCAAATGTCTCTTGAATGATGGTTTGGCCCTACTTGAATGGTGTTCAACAAATATGCACTCGACTTGTAAGAATTTTAATTCTGCACCTCAGTTAGAGGAACGGTGAACTCGAAGCTGATTTTTTTTTGGTTTGGTGTGGTATTTGTTAAGCGCTTTCTATGTTTCAGGCACCGTACTAAGGGCTGAGGAAGATGTAAGGTAATTGGGTCAGACACTGTGCCTGTCCCACATGGAGATCATAGTCTTAATCCCCATTTTACAGAAGAGGGAATTGAGGCTCAGGAAGTTAAGTGACTTGCCCAAGGTCACTCAGCAAGCCAAGATTAGAAGCCAGGTCCTCTGATGCCCAGGCCCTTGCTCTTTCCACTAGGCCATGCTGCTTCTCAGCATGATTTGAAGGGTTAGTTTTCCATACTGCAAGTGGCAGCAGTTGCTTAAAGTCCTTTTCACCCCCAAAGCCCCCTCTCGGGCCCCTTTTCAGGTCATGCGTGTTTTTGCTTCCATTTATGGCCTTTATCCAAGCCCAGTCTGCTCCTGGACTCCTTGATTGTACTGTCTTGTACATGCTGGGACCATGCATGTGGTCCAGGAAACTCAGACCACGGAGTCTCAATGGGGGCAGCCCAGCACTTGGGAAATGGTGGCCCGTTCAGTACAACCCTATGTACATAATAAGGGCTGAACAGATGTCACAGTTATTAGATTATTATTATTTCCCTGTTAATCGGTGTGAAGATTTTGTGAACGAGAATCCCAGTTTGGCATCGCTTTTCTTCCCAAAGCCCTGTCTACTGCACTCATTCTCAGAACCTCTCCTTTAGAGGAGAGGACACTGAGGGATAAAAGATTGTCCAATCTCAACCCTCGAATGGGCTGTCTACCCCACCGAGCCACACCCTAATCAGCCTTTGCAGAAACCCCTTTCTGACTCAGGCTCTGCCCTCCCTAGCCCCCAGCCTCCTTCTGCAGAGTACTGACCCTTGCCTAGCCCCCAGCCCAAGGCTATCAATTCAATAACCCTCCTCCCCCTACCTATTCCCTTTTTGTACTTTCAACCAAACAGTTCCCTTCCCCCAACCCTTCCTTGGCCTTTTCTGGAAAGCTGGAAACAAAACTGCATTCCTTGACTAAGCATTGCCTCAGCCCCTCCCTCTGCCTGTTAAAGCAAGAGACTCAGGCCGAAACCCAAGAGTCCGGCCCAGACCGGCCTAATACTCATCGATCTATTAATCAGAGGTATTGATATGCGTGTCCCCCTAGTGTCCAGCAGCTCTAGCACATAGTAAGCGCTTAAGAAATACCATAATTATTATTACTAAGTACTCAGCCAGAAGCCAGACCCCAGCACCCTGCCCTCAAGGAGCTTATAGTCCAAAAGGGGACACAGGCAGCAATAAATTGTTTAGAAATAGTGAGAGCAGGAGGAGGGACTGGGATAAAGAGGGAGGAAATAGCTGAATTAACATTCCATTCTCCGCAGATGTCAATAAACATGGAGGATGGGAATAAAGACCAAACTGTCAGGGGCAGCCCAGACTGGCACAGACTGGTGTATCCCAGCTGCAGCCCCACGCGACCAGGAGTGGCGATCTCAATTTTTCCTCCCGCTTCCCCTCATAGCCCCCTGCCTGCACCTGGGCCACCAGTGCCCGGGTTTCCTTCCAGGGCCACCATGCCAGGATTGGGTCATCCCGGGCAGGGAGCGGAGCCACCTCAGGACCCCCTCCCGACCCCATCCTGGAGCACCCAAGATCCCGGGCACAAGGTGGCCTCCGTCTCTGACCCGCCCTCACTCGGGTCACTGAGACAGACCTGGGAATTTCTTTTTCCTTTCTTTCTGGTGTGCATTTTTTTTTTTCAGTCCCTTAATGGAGATCTTGAACTGCCAAGCAGCCGTGTCAGAACTCAGATGGTTAACATTCACTTCTTGCTGTTTTATTGCATATTACCGTGCGCGGCCGAGCAGCAGGAGCAGATTCAGGCAATTACAATCAAGTCAGGGCACACGCCGCCGCTGAGCAACACGACCATGATGAGGATACTGATGAGGCACTTATCGAAAACCCCACATCATCCACACTCATCAGCCACAACATGTCACCCCAAATGAGGCATCAGCTGCCTTCCCGGGGCTCATTGCACACTGTTTACTGCTTCCCTCGGACCCGCCGGGTGTTCTGTGGGTAGGGCTGGGTATGGATGGTGGCCGGGGACTGGGCTGGGCCCTGGGGATGGCAGACCCTGGGGTCCAGCGCTGGGCAGGGCTAGCGGGGACATGGAGGGCAACCAAGGGGGTTGGCTCGATGCTTCTCAGATAGGGGGGACTGTCTGGAGTGGTTCTGATTCCCCTCAGCGGGGGCTGAGGTTAAAATCGATCAGGATAGGGGAAGCAGCCGAAGCAGCAGAATTACCCAATAACGGCCCCTTCTTCCCCCTCCTCATTCTTTCTCCTCCTTCCCCTCTTCCATCCCCTTCTCCCTCCTTTTTTTTTTACTTCCTTCTTCTTTCTCCCCATTCCTCCTCCTCCTCCTGTCTCCCCCTCCTCCCTTCTTCTTTCTTCTAGGATTATTTGTGGCATTTGTTAAGTGCTTCCTAGGTGCATTATAAGCAGATTGGACGTAGTCCCTCTCCTACTTGGGGCTAGAAATCTAAAGGGGAGACAGAACAGGTGCTTTAATCCACATTTTACAGAAGAGGAAACTGAGGCACAGAGAAGTAACTTGCTTGAAGTCACACCACAGGCAAATAGTGGAGCTGTTATTAGAACACAGATCTCCCGACTCTCAGGCCCATCTTTCCACTAGGCCACCCTGCTTCTCTTCCTCCCTCCTCCCTTCTCCTCCTCCCTCCTCCTGTTTCTTTACTTCCTTCTTTCATCCTCCTTCTTTTCCTCCTCCTTCTCTTCCTCCTCCTCCTCCTCCTTCTTTCTCCTCCTCCTTCTTTCTCCTCCTCCTTCTTTCTCCTTGTCTTCCTCTTATTCTCCCCCTCCCTCATCCCTTTTTCCTTTCCCTTCCCTTTACTCTTCCTCTTCTCCTTCTCCTTTCCCTTCTCCTTCTTTTCCCTTTCCTTCTCCTTCTCCTCCTCCTTCTTCCTCCACGGGATTTCTGTCATGCTGCGTCAGTGGCAGAGGAGAGATGAGGCAGGGTGGGAGAGCCAGGACCTGTCCCCAGCACTACCTGGAGGCAGAGAGCAGGGAAGGGGCCACTCTTGGCCCTGGGTTCCAGGAGGGCCGAGCCAGTGGTGGACAGCGGGCCACACTTAAGTGGCCCTAGTTCTTGGTCCCTCTACTGCCGCCTCACACTCCCCCAGGTCTCCCAGGGTCATCGCTGCTGAGAAAATCATCTGTGGTACCTGCCACTTTTCCTCCCACCACCGAGAACCCCTGCTCCCAGCCTGCTCCATGTGTGTCAGACAGGGATAAAAACTGCTCCCATGTACTCTTAGATTTTTCCACATCTGCTGAAAAAATCATCCTCCATAACTGTGTCTTCCCTCCCACTACCCAAGTCCCTGCTTCTGACTGAGGATAAAAGCTATTCCCACCACACCTGCTCCACGAAGCCTCCACAAAGCCTCTGGAAGACGGCTACCAGTATGCCCTGAACTCTGAGCCCCGAGGAGCTTGAAATTCTGCTCCTCTAGCCACAGCTCTCTACTGATTTTGGTTTTTTTATTTTCTGTATTTGTCTGTGATGTATTTTCTTGTTTCCTGATGTGTCTACCTCCAGTCCAGTCCAGCCCACTTAAACTCTTAGAGCCCCCAAGGGACAGGGACCGTGTCTAATCCCTAATGTCCCATCTCTCCCAGTGCTTAGTAAGTGCTTAGCACACAGTAAAGGCACAACAGATGCTATTACTATTACTTCTCCTCCACCTCACCCCCATCCCTGCCATACACACACACACCCTTTCCCCTTTCCATCTTGGTCCTAAGGAGGGGTGAGGAATGGAGCAAAAAGGGAGAGAGCTCAGCTTCACCATCTCCCTTCGCTGCTTCCTCCCTCTCCTGGAGCAGCCACGGGTGGGGCTGAGAGCCTGGTACAAAGGACCAATGCCCAGGGACCCCTCTCTAGAGGTCCACAATTCCTCTGGTTCACTCCCTTAACTTCCCCGCCTGCCTTCTTCCCCTTCAAAACAGGAGAGCCGTGGAAGGTGAATGGCCCCACCCGAGTTGGTCAGAATGTTTGAACATTCTGAAGGGGATTTTTTAAGCAAACTGTTAGCGACACAAATGGCATGACAAACCTCTGAGTCTTGAGGCACTTATTTCTGGATACCAATCCAGTGAACATAGAAAGTCATTTCCCTCTGTTCATTAAAATTCGATTTGAAACCATTTTTGTCTCTCCCCTCCTCAAAAACTTTCCAAAATTACCTATTCATCTCTACGTATTATGAAAGCAGAGTTCATGTCTATCAACTCTACTGTAGTGTCTTCTCCCAAGCCGGAGTACAGTGCTTTGCCTACAGTAAATGCTCAAAAAATACCACTGATCAAGCAGAAACTCCTGCCCGTGCAGTGGGCTTTAAGGCACTCAATCAGCTTTCTCCCTCCTGCTTTCCCACTCTCTTCTCTTCAGGAGAACCAGCATGGCCTAGTGGCAAGAGCACGGGCTTGGGAGTCAGAAGACATGGGTTTTAATTCCTCCTCCACCACTCGTCTGCTGTGTGACCTTTGGCAAGTCACTTGACTTCTCTGTGCCTCAGTTACCTCATCTGTAAAATGGGGATTAAGAACTGTGAGACCCATGTGGGACAACCCGATTACCTTGTATGCACTCCAGCACTTAGAACAGTGCTTGGCACATAGAAAGCGCTTAATAAATACAGTTACTATCATTATTATTCTCTCACTACACCTGCTCTCATGCTTCCTTCTTCTCATTACCCTCCTCATTCTGCCTATTCTTGTCTCTCCCATCTATGACCTCTTGCTCTGTTGCTGATTCCCTTTCCCTTCCTGAAACCCCTCACCCTACACAGTTTCCCCCAAATTCAAACCTCTTCTGAAATCACAACTCCAGGAGGCCTTCCCCATTAATTTCTAATCTCCCTTGCATTTATCCCCCCTACTGCTTCTTCAACACTTCTGCACTACGTAAGTGCTCACAACCTTGCATAGCATTTTTGTGCATATCTTACATATCCTATTAAGCACATATCCTATTAAGCACTGGCTCAAGTGCATATCCTATCTTCCTTCTTCCTCCTATCAATCAATTAACCAGTGGCATCAATTAACCAGTGCCTCAGTGACCTCATCTGTAAAATGGGGATTAACTGTGAGCCTCACGTGGGACCACCTGATTACCCTGTATCTACCCCAGCGCTTAGAACAGTGCTCTGCACATAGTAAGCACTTAACAAATACCAACATTATTTATTGAGCATTTACTCTGTACTAACACTGAGCATTTTGGAGAGCACAGTACAACAGAATCAACATACACATTCCCTGTACATAAATGAGCTCCTATCTAATCTCTTTTAGTGTCTGTCTACCCTACTGGATTGTAAAATCCTTGAGGGCAGGATTCATGTCTGTTAATCCTTTTGTACCCTTTCAAGCCCTTATTGCAGTGTTCTGCGCACAGTAGTGGTCAATAAATCCTATTGATTGAATCTTTCTTTACTATTGATTTCTACTGACTGAACCATTCTTCATTCCTCCTTTCCTGATCCCTTTCTCTGTGGGGAGACCCTGAGGCCTTCTAGTTCCATCTTTAAATCTTCAAAGGACTTGAATTCCCTTCCTTGGAAGTTGACATAGCCATAATCACATATCCGTCATTTAATTATTTATACTAATGCCCGCCTCCCCCTCTAGACTGTAAACTCACCGTGGGCAGGGAATGTGTCTGTTATATTTTTGTGCTGTACTCTCCCAAGTGCTTAGTACATTGTCCTGCACCCAGTAAGGGGTCAATAAATATGTCTGATTGATTGATTGGCTGACCAGTAGATCCACTTTCCTTTTTCTTGGAGAAGTATCACTGTACATTTCTACCTAAATCCTTCTACAGCTTTTTGCAGTTTTTCTACTTTCTCTGTACCATAGGCAATGCACAGTAGTAATAGAAATAGTAATAATACTATTAATAGTATTTATCAAGTGCTTACTTTGTGCAGAGCACTGTACTAAGCACTGGGAGAGAATACACAGGTGGGACTTAGACATGGCCTAATTAGACAGAGTTTAAGTGACTGTAAACTCGCTGTAGGCAGGGAATGTTTCTATTTATTGTTACATTGTACTCTCCCAAGCATTCATTCAATTGTATTTATTGAGCACTTACTGTGTGCAGAGTAAGATGGGCAGAGTCTGCTTTCAGCAAGTCATTTCTTATTGTCCTTTTAACCTAGGATTTGCTGAGGGCAAGGGGTGAGCTGGCCCACTGAGGAGTCTCAGAAACATGGAGCAGCAGAAGCTGGAGTCGGAAAGATTGTTGACTTGCACCTCTATGAGAATGAACATCAGCACTGTTCTGATTAACTCTGTCATATTGTACTCTCCCAAGCGCTTAGTACAGTGCTCTGCACATAGTATGTGCTCAATAATTACCAATGATGATGCTCCCTCCAAATCCTGGGCTTCAAGTTCAAGTTTCAAAAGCTCCCTGCAGTTCCACAGATCAGTGGACAGAGGGGAGACTGTGAGCCCCATGTGGGACAGGGACAGTGCCCAACCTGATTATGTGGCACCTACCCCTACACTTAGTACAGTGCCTGACATATAGTGAGCTCTCAACAATAACCATAAAAAAATGGCATTTTCACATGACTGTAAGCTCCTTGAGTGCAAGGCTCATGTCCGCTGACTCTATTGCATTCTATCTCCTAAGTGCTTAGTACAATGCTCTATACACTGTAAGCACTCAACATTTATCACTTTGATTGATCTTCAATGTGTCCTCAGTTTCCTCACCTCTGATGGTGCTGGAGAGGTGATGTGGTGGGGGGAGAGAGGGAGAAGAGGGCAAGGAACCCAGTGTGAGAAAGTGAATTAGTGTGCAATTCCACAGTTTTGGCAACAGTCAGGCCCAAAAGGACATATAATTGTCCAATCAATCAATCAATCAATCAATCAATGGTATTTAGTGAGTGCTTACTGTGTGCCAAGGACTGAACCAAGTGCTTGGGAGAGGACAATAGAGTTAGGAGACATGATTCCTGTCCTCAGGAGCTTACTTGTAGAGAACCCAAAAGAAACCAGTGCTCCCACGGGAATCAATTAATTTGAATTAAGAAAATAAAATACAGAATTGTATTGTACTTTCCCAAGCACAGTGCTCTGCACACAGCAAGTGCTCAATAAATACCACTGAATGAATGAATCTTGGGCAGTCACCTCTGGGCATTCTAAGTGGAGCCCAGAAGAAGGAGAGTGAAGGTAAACCCCTAATTGCCTCCAAGTGGGGTGAAGTGAAGTTGGTATTTGTTAAGCGCTTACTATGTGCAGAGCACTGTTCTTAGAACTGGGGGTAGATACAGGGTAATCATTTAATAATAATAATAATGTTGGTACTTGTTATGCACTTACTATGTGCAGAACACTGTTCTAAGCTCTGGGGTAGATAAAGGGTAATCAGGTTATCCCACATGAGGCTCACAGTTAATCCCCATTTTACAGATGAAGTCACTGAGGCACAGAGAAGTGAAGTGACTTGCCCACAGTCACCCAGCTGACTAGTGGCAGAGCTGGGATTCAAACCCATGACCTCTGACTCCCAAGCCCAGGCTCTTGCCACTTAGCCACGCTGCTTCAATGGTGACAGGGTCAGAAAGCAATACCCCTTTATGGCCCCAGAGGCTGCTGGGCCCTTCCCTGCTCTATATAAGGCTCCTGAGGCCTGACTAGTCTAGTTGACCAGTGGAAAGGAGACAGATCATGGCCCACCTAGGGCTCTGGTGAGTAGGGGGCTCTGGCTACTCCAGCTACACTTCCCCCCCTCCTTTTTAGGGTGGGTCTGGGATTGGAGTTGCTGATACCTATTGTATTAATGATTTTGCTGATGATTGTGGTGTGGGGGGAGGGATGGAGGAGAGAGTAAAGACTGGCTGATGGGGGAGGGAGGTTAGAGGAGGTGTTGATTCCAAGGTTTCAGAAATTATTTTGACATACATGGGGCTGACGTGGTGGGGGAAGGTGGAAAATGAAAGCTGGGTGGGGAGCGAGGTAGAGATTTGGGGGTGCTTGATATTGATGGGTTGGGACACTGATAATGATGTGTATGTATTGTGCTGAGGATTGTGATTATGCTTCAGATATTTTGGCTAGTTTGGTGGTGGAGGCTGAGAACTGCCCTGGCTGGTTTGGGCTTGGGCTGGGGTTTTGGGCCGGGTGGTGGGCATACCCTGTTGGGGAGGGGCTCTGGAAAGGTTTTGGGATCAAATGGCCTCGGTCCTGGGGAAGGTCAGAACTGGCTTGATGGTGACTGTTGGACCTGGGGTCGAGGGTCTTGGCGGGCTGAGACAGATGACTCCTTACAGACAGATGCATAGTGCATGTGGGATGTGTATGAGATGGGGCATTCATTCATTCAACCTTATTTATTGAGCGCTCACTGTGTGCAGAGCACTGTACTAAGTGCTTGGAAAGTACAGTCTCACTGCCCGTCTGAACATCTCTGTGTGTCTGTGTGTCTGTCTGTTCCCTGCTCCCACTAGTTGGAGGATTGGGACACTGTCCTCTCCATCCATGAGAAGCAGCAGGGCCTAGTGGATGGAGCACAGGCCTTGGAATCAGAAGGGCTTGGGTTCTAATCCTGTCACTTATCTGCTGTGACCTCGGATAAGTCATTTCACTTCTCTGGGCTTCAATTCCCTTATTTGTAAAATGGGGATTATAACGGTCACCTTCATGTGGGACATGGGCTCTGTCCCACCTGATGACCTAGTATCTGCCCCAATGTTTAGTACAGTGCCCGGCACGTAGTAAGTACTTAACTACCATAAGAAAAAAGTGTGTGTGTGTTTGTGTGTGTGTGTGAGAGAGAGAGAGAGGAGAGATCTGTTTTGGGGTCATCAGTTAACTCTCTTTGTGATGCACATTCTAAATTAGGCAAAAGGAAGGCATCTTTCAAATGCAGATCATGTTTGCATTAGAAGAGTAACGAGGACACTTCTCACTTTGGGAACATTTATGTGCTAGAAGTACTGTTAGCAGAAGAGCAGTTTAGATAAATTCAAGACTTTTTTTCTTTCTTTTTTTTTTTTTTTGCTGATCACAAACATTAAGCTTCACACCTGAAGCCCTCAACCCCCCGCTGGGCTCTAATCCTAGCGCCATTCACCCTTAGAGACGCAGAGTGCTGTGCCTCTCTCGCTCTCCAACATTTGATTGCCCGTAGTTTGAATGCCACCACCTGCAAAAATGCCTTTTTATTCCCTTTGAGCCTCTTGAGTAGGAAGTAAAAATGATAATTCATGACAAACATTAATTAATTGTTTACAAGATGATCTTCTTTCTCTAACTTCTGCTCTGCAGAAGAGTCGAGCTGCAAGATTGATCCCGGAGTGTGCCAAAGAGGGTCGCCGATGTTGGGTGATGCCGAGGTGGAGGAGAGTCTTGCAAGGACCACGGATTTCTCGGCCACCGAGGCCTTGGTCCTGCTTGGAGAACGAAAAGGTGCGAAGTCTGGGTTCCCTAGGACAAAGAAACTCCTGTTCCGGGCAGCCTGAGGAATTTAGTCCTGAATGCAGAGTAAATAAATATTTCTTACCACCTCTTGCTCCGTGGGATTTTTAAAGGTCAAGAGCTGCCATTACAGTATTTTAAAAGCTTCAAATTAGGTTAAAAGAACATATCACTAAACTCCCCGAAATCCTACCAGAATTTAAGACCCCACTGTGATTGTTTTGGTCCTTGAATTGATCATCTCGGAAAGAGACCGTTTAAAAGGGTTGCGGACACCCTGTTGTGGCTGATGGCCGCCTGTCAGTCAAGTCATTTAGTAGTTTCCAAAATACGGGCAACTTCAACCTGTTTCAACGACAAAACCCACCTACTGCCCACGGCAGCGTCCAAAGCATCAGCTGTTGGCGAACGGTGGCGACAGCGAGGAAATGGAGTTTCTAAACAGTATTATTTCTCCAAAATGTGAAATATCCAGGGCTTGGATCACTATGAAATACCAAATCGCGTATTTCCGCACACTCATCTGTCACATGCATACACACACATCTACTACATGCACACACGTCCACCACGACCGCACGTATCCGTCACCTGCAGACACATCTTACCTGTCAGTTACACACCTCCAGCGCATACGGGCACACGTGTCCGTTGTACATATTTGTCTCATGAGTGATAGAGCTAATGCACGCACACACATCTACTGCAGGCACACGTATGTCTCTTACCCATATCCATCACATGGCCACGGGCACATGTGAATAAAAGCTCTGAGACAGTGTAGAGTAATAGGAATAAGATTTCCTCAGCAACTGAGATTTTCAGATTCCAAATTAGGAGCCCTTAGATCACGGCTGCTAGGCTAAAAATCAATTCTATATTTTCTGAGTTAATACTAAGGATTGCACTTAAAAGACACGGAGACTAATAAGGTATGCAGAGGGAGTAAAAGCAGCACACACACACACACACAAATTCAGGCCTTAGTCTTGGCCATGATCCAGCACAATGATGTTCAACCAGATTTGAAAAAAAAAATCAATAACATCTGTGGTATAATGGTTAATTAAAGAAGCTCTTCAGCAGAGCTCAAGATGAGAGGCTCGGCCTGAAATTCAGACAGCTGAAGCTTGATTATCAGGAAAGAATGCTTTTTTAGCTACGAGTGGATAGGCCAAAAGCTGCAATGTGCTGAAATGGGGAGAAAAATTGCTTTTATTTTAACTTTCTTTAAGTAATCAATACATGCTTTTCACCTGCATTAGGACACTGCTCAGCTCCAAAGCCCGTTTCTGCACTTCAGCATAAATTCTAGCCACTACCTTTTGAACCTGCAGGTTTGAAAAGGACTTAAAAGGAAAAGAAAAGGATCTGCAGAGAGGTGCCCGTTCTCTCGGTCAGTTACAGCCACGGCGGCCAGTGGTCCGAGCTTGGGGCAGAGGGAGAAGCAGAGGTGGTGGGTATTTGGGCATTGTATTACTCCATCTGTATGGGGAAACTACTAAACTTTTCTCCAGGGGTTGGCTTGAAAAGAAGGCCAACTCTCTCCCTTTCCCCCTTTGCGTTTTTGTCCCGATCCAGCTGTCGGCTGGCATCATTTTTTTTCTTTCTTGGTTTTAATGTGTAGAGGTCGAAGAATGGAGACCCAAATCTTTCGGCGTGACAGTGTACACAGAGAGGGCCTCTCTCCTGGGAAAATGTCATCGGCTCTCGAGAGACGAGGCTCTCTCGGCTTCCCTCTGCATCCGGAAGCTTCTGTTTCTGGAAAGAAGCAAGTTGCTCTGTTACACGCTCCTAAAGGCTTATTATAGTGCTTAGAATTCAGATGCTCAGTAGTAAATACCAGTGATATTTTGGGTCATCCTGGCTGGGTTTCAAGAAATGGGTCAAGACCACATCTAGACTTTGAGCTTGTCAAGGGCAGGGGTGTTATCTACCAACTCTGTTATAATGTCCTCTCCCCGATGCTTAGTACAGCGCTCTGCAGCCAATAAGTGTTCAATAAATTTGATTGATCACTTTGACAACTTTGGAGGGTGAGTGAAAGCAATGTGAAAGGTCTGTTCCCCATCCTTCCTATTGTAGTCCTTTGTTACAAGAGAAATGAGGGGCAGAACCCAGAACCCATTAGTGATTCTGTTATCAGCTTCTTGTTGAACAAGTATAATAACTGTGATATTGGTTAAGCGCCAGGCACTGTATTAAGTTATATGCCAGGCACTGTACTAAACAACTGGGGTAGATACAAGCAAATTGGGTTGGACAAAATCCCTGTGCCATACGGGGCTTCCAGTCTCGAAACCTTGCCTCCTAGAAAACCTAGAAAAAGTCTAAATCGGTGTATTCTGGTAACATCTCCTATTAGAATGATGGAGCTAGAAGCCCACTGTCTGAGACAGATCCACCCAAGATAGGGATGATAGTAGGTACTCTTTTCAAAACACAGGTGCTAGGATCTATAAAAGCCTCCCTTCCTCAGCTTTCTATCCTCCCGCCCCCAGATGGCAATTCAAGTTTCTGATGATAATTTCACTTCTTTAGACAGTGGGACAAACAAAGCATTCAGAAATCTTCATTCTCCTCAGTTGTCTTGTAACAGCTTTCCTTCCCTATCTCTTGAAGGATGAGAGGTTGCATTTCCTCTGGCCTTTCTCTTTCATCTTAATCAAGTGAAGAATGCTTTTCTGTTAATTTTTTTTGGTACTTTGCAAGCTGCATCTTCTTTCCTACTACAACCCAGCGCACACACTTCGGTTCTCTAATGCTAACCTCCTCACTGTGCCTTGATCTCGCCTATATCACGGCTGACCCCTCAACCACATCCTGCCTCTGGCGTGGAACTCCTTCCCTTCTCAAATGTGACAATTACTGTCCCTGCCTCAAAGCCTTATGGAAGGCAAATCTCCTCCAGGAGGCCTTCCTTAGCTAAACCATCCCTTTCTTCTTCTCCCACACTCTTCTGCATCACCCAGACTTACTCCCTGTGCTCTTCGCCCCTCCCAGCCCCACAGCACTTATGTACATATCAGTAATTTATTTGTATTACGGTGTCTCCCCTCTAGACAGTCTTACTCTAGACTGTAAGCTCATTGTGGGCATTGAGTGTGTCTGTTTACTGTTGTATTGTACTCTCCCAAGGGCTTAGTACAGTGCTCTGGAAACAGTAAACACTCAATAAATACAATTGATTGAATGATTCAGTCTAAATTCCTAGAAGGTGGGGTTGGCTGCTTTTTGTGCCCTGCATGAAATCTGATGTAGTTCTGGGTGCAATTTTCTCCTCCTTCTTCTTCTTATTAACAACAATAGTGTTTGTTAAGTGCTTACTATGTGTCAAGCATTGCTTTTTCTTATGGTAATTGTTAAATGCTTACTATGTACCAGGCACTATACTAAGCGCTAGAGTAGATATCAGCTAATCAGATTGGACACAGTACCTGTCCCACATGGAGTTCACAGAATTAATCCCCATTTTATAGATGAGGAAACTGAGACCCAAAGAAGGGAAGTGACTGACTCAAGATCATACAGCAGACAAGTGGTAGAGCTGGGATTAGAACCCAGGTCCTTCTGATTCCCAGGCCCGTCCTCTATCCACTAGGTCACAACAGCTTCTGAATTTAAGCACTGGGGTAGATATAATTTAATTACTGTCCCACTTGGGGTTCACAGTTTTGGGCTGACTACACTTTTTGATTATCCACGAAATGTATCGCTTAGCTGCAGTGCCTGGCACATAGTAAGACCTGAGCAAATACCATAATTACCTTCAGTAGCCCAATTTTAAGAATCCAGAAACTCCTCTGTGCATCAGCTCAGGGGCCTCCTCCTTCTAAAATCAGTATCCGCCAGGGGTCGAGCACTTAATCGCTTTTCCTCATCTGTAAAATGGGAATGTGGTTACAGAATGACCTGCCCCAGGGGATATTGTTTAGTGGTTAATGTCTGCCCAGGGCTTTGAAAAGGAGAAGTTCTAAGTATTGCTATTAGCGTTCATAATGGTGTACTCACTGTGCAATGGATAGACCACCAAGAAAGAATATTCAGCCTAAAAGGTTGAAATTCCCTGTAATAGTTGGCACTTAGCTGATGATGCTCCTGGATAAATGCTTATGAATCTATTTTTGTATTTGTCACAAGTGAGACTTTCGAGATAATACAAATTTAAATGAGTTTAGAATGTCAGGAGCCCAAAGAATCAGCTATGTAATTTAATTGGCCTCTAGGCTTTGGGTATTCAAAAGGCAGGGGTCTGTGCAGCTCAGAAAACAAGCTTTGCTTTAGCGGGCCATTGGTTATTTCTTTTTTATTCATTTGTGCTTTTATTTCTCTCCCCTCTCCCTTCCCTCTTGACACTCCCCAACCTCATGCTCTTGAGGCCTGTGGATGAAATGTTACAAATGAAGCAAAAGTGGAAATGGGGGAGGGGAATTATTATTATTATTTTTAATAAAATAAGACAAGCTTTGGACTACATGGGGTTGGCAGTGGTCTATTTTAACTCGGTGACTCGGTGCCAAACCCTATCTCAGGATGGTCAATGCTACCTTCCGCCAGCCAAACCAAAGGGGCACATTCTGATTGTACCCATGATACTGAATCACGGCATCTCACTGACTGTATCTTCGTGTGACAGAGGACTGTGAAGACGCACTTAGACAAGCTAATAAGATGCCGCCATTTACCTCAGGTAGCAGCCGCGAGTCATGCATGAAACAGAGGGCCAGACAGACCCATCCTCTAATAAATAGCCTTCCCTGAGTAAGCCTCGTTTCCCCTATTCGCCTACGCACGTGGATCCGTACCCCTTAAGCACTTGATATTCACCACTTGATATTTGCCCTACCCACAGCCCTTTTGTAGAAAGCCATTTCCCCTCTATGTAATTTAGTCGGTCAATCGTATTTATTGAACACTTACTATACGCAGAGCACTGTGCTAGGAGCTTGGGGGAGTACCACGTAACAATATAACGGACACTGTGTCTCCCCCTCTAGACTGTGAACTCCTCGTGGGCTGGGATCATGTGTACCAACTCTATTATAACGTACTCTCCCCAGCTGCTAGTACAGTGTGCAGCATATAGTAAGTGCTCATTAAATGCCATTGCTTGACTGATTGGTACTTAAGTGCTTATTATGTGCCTAGCACTGAGGGTAGATATAAGATAATCAGATCAGATACAGTTTCTGTCCCAAGAGGGGCTCAAAGCAAGGAGAACAGATATTTAGCCCTACTATTTAGCCCCACTTTACAGTTAAAGAAACTGAGGCACAGAGAAGCAGCATGGCCTAGTAGAAGGAGCATGGGCCTGGGAGTCAGAGATCCAGGGTTCGAATCCCGGTTCCACCACTTGTCTATTGTGTGACTTTGGGCAAGTCACTTAACGTCTCTAGCCCTCAGTTACCTCATCTGTAAAATGAGGGGATGTGGACTGTATCCAACCTAATTATCCTGTATCTACCCCAGTGCTTAGTACAGTGCCTGGCACATAATAAACACTTGACAGATACCATTAAAAAAAAGGTTGTGACTTGGTTGAATTTTCTACTTCCTTGTCTACTGTTGCAACATTAGCCAGTGTGCTATATTATGTCTACCCCAGCACTTACCACCGTGCTTAACACATAGTGTTGAACAAATCTAAACTGTTATTATTATTATTATTCCTATCATCATCATTTCACACAGAAGGCTCTGTCTTGCAAGGCTCTGTCTTGCAATGCCCTTTCCCAGATATGGAGAAAGGTTAGACAGAAGATGACATCCCTACAACATAAAATGCACGTGGAAACAGGTCACGTCCGCCTCTCCAGGTTTTATTTACGATGAGTCCCTGCTTTCCTGGTGCCATGCGTTCTCCTGGGCACTTGGGAAGCAACCCTCGGGCCCTCCTGGCTCCAGCATGCTGTAATCAATCTGGCTGCCCCTTGGAATACTAATCGTGTCTTTCCTAATTCTAATTAACACCTCACTAGTGGCTAAGCCAAGTAGCCATTTAGAGCTCTGCAAATGTAATTGCTCCACCATCTGGTCAGCTGAAATATTTGATTACCACAATAGGAAGGAAAAGGCTGTGTTTCCCTGCGGAAGGAGTCAGATTCCTCAGGGAATTGGTCCGGCTTGATGAAGGTGGTTTTCTGAAACCACTAATAAGAAGAATGTATTGGTTAAGCGCTTATTATGTGCTAAGCGATATAGTCGATAACTCTATAATCAGGTCAAACACAGTTCCTGTCCCACATGGGGCTCACAGTCTAAGTAGGAGGGAGAACAGATGCTGTGGAATCCCCATTTTACAGATCGAGGCCCGGAGAAGTTAAGTGACTTGCTCAAGAGGCAGAGCCAGGATTAGAACCCAGGTCCTCTGAATCCCAGACCTGTGTTCTTTCCACTGGGCCACTGATGCTTCCCACTAGTGACCTCCAGCGTCCCAGGGCTGATTGCTCGTGGAATCCTGCTGTTGGCCTGGTTTGCAAAATAATGGTTGCTGGGTGGGTAAGGGGTTCAGGGAAAGGGAAGGCAGGGGCAGTCGGCCCAAGTTGTCCCGCTCCTGGCTTTTCCTTGCCGGGGTTTCAACTATTTGACTAAATCCCAAGATTCCACTGGCTCCCAAACAAAGCCTGAGGTAAAGAGGCCAAATCTAAGTGGCAAATCCTTAGAGCCTCAGGGAAAAAAGGCAGCAAAGAGTGAGGGGTGGCGTGGGACTCCAACTGGGACCAGCCAAGGGCTCAAGTGTAGAGCACCTGCCGGTGGAATCCCAAACAGTTTCAACTGGATATTGCCAAACTGTGGCCAACAGCACCTATTGCCACATCCCTTTTTAGTTTGTTTAAATGTGGCTGCAAGCATTTTGTTGTTACGAAATGGTGGATTCTGCCCCCTTCCTTACATTCGCTTTGTCCCCAGCAAACTCGAACAGCGTTTCTCATGCAAGACTTTTCATTTAGAACCTCTGGTCGGGCTCTACCTAAAGGGTCCCTGACCACCGTTCGGAGACCCAAAGAGATGTTTCTAGAAGCATTCCAGGCAGGAATATTCAGTTCCAGTGATTTAAGGGGAATTGGAATACTTTGTGTAAAGTTATTGCTTTGCAGCTGGTCAGTAGTTCTGTCCATATTCCCCAGTTTCACGTGGTAAACTCCACTAGGGCTGTTGTTTCGGCTCCGACACGTGTAAGCCGGTTGTTTCCTGAACCTACCATGACATGGGCTCCACGGCCCTGCAAGAGCTGCAGACATCATGCCACCTCCCACATCTCACTGGCATTCTCCCTACCTTTTCTCTACCAGTCCAGTGGTAGCTGGGCAGGGCCAGAGTCAGGAGCATGGGTGGGAGCAGAGGTCAGAGCCAGGCTCGCTGCAGGCCCTGATCTTCACTGTACACGTAAGCAGCTCTGGAAGTGGGCGCTTCAGAGGAGCACAGGTTGGGGAGATGGCAAGGGACTACCCACCCTGGCTGCTAGGGCCCCGGCCTGCTGCTCTGGAGGATCGAAGGGTCAAACCCGCCATCTGAATATCACGTACAACATCCGTCCCTGTGTCAGCTCCGAGTCACCCTGGCATGAGAAACCGCCCCCCCCCCCCGCGCCTGCCACTGGCTGGGACGAAACATTCCAGTAGCCCGGGAAACAGGCACGCGGGGACAAATAGACCAACGCTGCCAGAGCCTGGGGGTGGGAGGTGGGTCCCGGTGCCAGAACCCCATCCTTGACATGAAGGGAGGGGACGGTCCCACCTGAAACCCTAGCAGAGGAACAAAAGGGCAGAGCCCAGGATGTTGTCTCTCTGAAGGAAAGATAAATATATATCCAGGGGCCCAAAACAATCCAGGAGCCATTTCTGTTTCTGAAAAAATGTTTAATCAAATGTTTGATCTCCCAGAGATCCCAGGTCCTGATAACCGGTCCCTCTTCCTGGCTGCTTTGCAATGGGGAGTTAATGATTGCTGGCTCCCTGGCATCCGGAAGAGAGAACACTTGTGCAGGGGAATTGCGGCTGGGTATTATTTATTTATTTATGATTTCCACTGGATTCTGTCATCAGAAAGGTTTCAGGCTGGTGACCCTGGAGGTAAGAGGTCACACCACTGGACCTGTCTTGGGGAGAGTGAAAGTGGATGGGTCCCAAGCTGGAACCGAATGACCGATCGAACCCCCAAAGCTATATGCCAATGATCCTGTCTCCTACCCTGGGACAGTTAATGATAATAATAATAATGATAATTGATCATTGTGGTATTAAGTGCCTACCATGAGCAACCATCACATGAGCTTCTTAGTGACAGAGTCCTGGGCCAGATGGACCGTGAAGCTGACCCACTCTTGCTTCTGTTATTCCTCAGGTGAGACACAGGCCAGAAAGCTGGGGCCTAAGCCAAGCCGAGCCCAAGGCCTGTGGGAATGAACCGGAACTAAGCCAGTGGCCAGAGCAGGCATATTTTAATGGGGTTCCATGAGCAGAACAGTTCCTGGTCACCCCGCTCCCTCTGTGCTATGTGCTCAGGGGACCGAAGCACCAATAAGCACCAAATATGGCCTATTGGATAGAGCACAGGCCTGGGAGTCAGAAGGACCTGGGTTCTAGTCCAGGCTCCGCCACTTGTCTGCTCTATGTCCTTGGGCAAGTCACTTTACTTCTCTGGGCCTCAGTTCCCTCACCTGCAACGTAAGGATTCATTATCTGTCCTTCTCCCTACTTGGATTGTGAGCCCTGTGTGGGACCTGATTCTCTTGTATCTATCCATAATTTACTTGTTTATGTTAATGTCTGTCTCCCCCTCTAGACCGTAAGCTCCTTGTGGGCAGGGAACATGTTTTCCAACTCTGTTGCATTCTCCCAAACTCCTAGTATGGTGCTCTGTATGCAGTAAGCACTCAATAAATACCAGTGATTGATCGATAGATTGTAGGTTCCATTAGAGCAGGAACCATTTCTAGTAACTCTGTTGTACTCTCCCCAGTGCTGGTGCAGTCAGTAGGTGCTCTGCCAACGCTACTGATTGATCGGAGCATGACGGAGGCCTGGCGGGCACGTCCAAGGGTTTGCTCAAGACTTAGCTCCCGCTGTCTGCTCCTAGTGAAAGGTCCTATGGATTCTTCTCTTTTCCATAGAAAAAGTCATCGCTAGCTCAGACCTTGGGGGAAGCCTGCTTACCTATGGGGGTGGGAGAAACATTTACGACTCCTTCCGATCGATTTCTGGGGCTCTTTGGCCGTTCAGATCTAGGGGTGAAATCGAGCAAGAAGCGGGTTTTCTGTGCCCATCTAGTCAGAGCCAGTTTCCCCCTCTTCCGTAGCCTAAAATCGAAGCTATTCCAAGTGTTCAATAAATACGATTAACTGACTGAGCGTGGCCCAGGCTTATCAGGCTGTCATTGTCGGCTTTGCACCAGACTGATTTGGCTGAATTCTCAAATGCTCAAAGAAACCTCAGAAACACTTCTGCTTCCCCTGTGTCTTTCCTTTAGACTGTAAGCTCCTTCTGGGCGGGGATTGTTTCTACTAACTCATATATTGTATTGATCAGTGGTTTTTAATGAAAGCTTACTGTGTGTAGAGCACTGTGCTAAGTGCTTGGAAAAATATAATAGAGTTGATGGACATGATCCTTGACCACAAGCAGCTTCAGTCCTAGAGAGAGAGAATGACATTAAAATAAATTACAGATAGGGGTAATAGTAGAGTATAAGGATATTTACATAAGTGCTGTAGGGCTTGGGTATCAAAGTGCTTAAAGGGGTACACAACCAAATGCCTAGTTGATGTTGATGGGAGGATGGATAGGAGAAATGAGTGTGATACTTTCACAAGTGCTTAGTACAGTGTTCTGCACACTGTAAGAACTCAGTAATTACCACTGATTGGATGATTGATTCGCTGAGAATTTATTGAGCAGAAACATGGCCTAGTGGAAGGAGCATGGGCCTGGGAGTCAGAGGACCTAGCTTCTAGTCCTGGCTCTGCCAGTTGTCTGCTGTGTGACCTCAGGCGAATCAATTGACTGGTCTGTGCCTCAGTTACCTCATCTACAAAATGGGGTATTCGATACCTGTTTTCCCTCCTACTTACACTGTGAGCCCCATGTGGGACACGGACTGTGTCCAACCGGATTATCTTGCATCTACCACAGTGCTTAGTACAGAGCCTGGCACATAGTAAACACTTACAAAATACCAGAAGAGGGAGGAAGCCGTACACTTTCCGCCTCTCCATTGTAAGGTTGTCAGCTCTTCTAACCCTCTAATCTTAACTCCAACCCTTAACCCTGGACTCTCTCTCTCTCCTCTCTGTGTTTCTCCCTGGAGCAGCCTGGTTCACCGGTACCGAATCTGCAGGACACTGGTGAACAGAACTGTCTACATTCACTTCCATTTCCTTTCGTTCGTTTCCAAACATTTTTATACCTGGTCGCTAGTTCTTTTGCACAGAATTTGCTGATGGTGGTTTTTTAAAGTGCGGCTAGAAATTTACAAGTCACCTCAAGGAGGCTAAGTGGCAGGTGGGATAATAATAGTAATAATAATGATAATGATAGTACTTGTTAAGCACTTACTATGTGCCAAGCACTTTTCTAAACATTGGGGTAGAAACAAGCTAATCAGGTTGGACACTGTCCCTGTCCCGTATGGGGCTCACACTCTTATCCCCATTTGATAGGTGAGGTAACTGAGGCACAGAGAAGTAAAGTGACTTGCCCGAGATCATACAGCAGACATGTAGCAGAGCCGGCAGTATGATCTCTTCCCTTAGAATATCCACCACACACAGCCACTGATCATCAGCACGAGTCTCCCTACTTCACGTTGTCAGTGCTCAGTACCACCTTATCTTCGATAACAGAGGGTGACTAATAGATATCCGTGTGAGCATGTATTTGTGTGCTTCTACATGTTGGTAGGAGTACCTATGTATATATGAGTGTGTTTGTGAGTGTTAAAGAAGTGCCCCTGTGCCTTTATGTGTATATGGTGGTATGTATGTGAGCATGAATATGTGTCAATGTGAATGTATGTACCTACATGCGTATGGGATCATTTGTATGTACAAGAGCACATGTGTATATGTGCTTATATGCCTCTGTGTGTGAATGGAGAGAGGTTGAGTGGGGCCTGAGTTCTAGAGAGTCCCAACACTCATCCTGTTTCCCAAGCCCTTCCCCGCATGCCTCTCCACCCCAGATTCCCTTCTTAACCCCATGAGGTGCCATCAAACCACCATTCTTTTTGGAAAATCCAAGAGGAAGCGTTTGCTCCCTTCACCCGACTTCCTCGTGCCTGATCCCTGAGGCACCCAAGGCCCCACAGGTCTAGCGGGGTGGTGGCCACGGTGGGTGGAAGTCGTGACCCCCACCTGCACTGCTAAAGCAGCCCGGACCTCTCCCCCGGCCTCTCTCCGGCCTCCAGGGACCACCACAAACGGCTCCGGCTCAGGGCACTCACAGATCCCGGGCAGCATCCCTGACCGGGAGCTGGATCAGAGGCCGCCTCACGCCCCCACCATGTGCTGGTTTATTTGTCCCTATATATTTGAAAAAAAAATCTAAGTTTACTTTTTTAAAACTAAGTAACACTGTCTTGTGGCACTTATATTGTATCTATTACACATTTCACTTCAAAACCTCATCTCTCCTAAACCCTCTTCAATGCGCTTGAAGTAGCCCGGCAAAAGGAAAGGAATTTTCTATTTAACTAGAGCACTGACATTCTGTTACACAATTCGATCTTGTCTATTTACCTGCTCTCAAAAACGCAAGACACTAAACAAAAATGCTGAATGCATCGAGTCTGCGGTGCCATAGGTGTCTGAATGCATCTGGTGCTTCCTCTCATTCATCACGGTAATTGTTGTCATGTTATTCCATTTTTTGATTAGTCCCTCCAGCTCAATGCTTTTTTCTGGCCAAATGTTCTTCTGCTGGTTGTCATGGTGACTGAATTGTTAGAGAGGAGAAAGGCTCTGTTGTCTGTCATTGTTCTGTTGCGGTTTAGGTAACGCAGGAGGCAACACAAGTGAAGTGGATGGACCTTTTTTGCTCTGCATCATTTCAGTGGATTGAAAAATCTCCCATAAAAAGGAGCAAATAGGGCCCGAGCAAAGGCATAACCAAGCTCTTTCTGAGAGAAAGGGCCCGGTATTCTGTGGAGGCGAGTGGTGCTACTGATGAACCGAGGATGTGCTAAAAAAACCCGCCGAATACAGTATTTATGACTAGAACAATTGTGTCAGCTTAAACATCACCATACGATACCTACCCTTGTGCAGGTTTTGCATGATAATTGCCTTACCTCGACCATTGTAGCCCCGAATCTTTCTGCCTCGCTTGATACTGGGCCTCTCCAACTCTAAAATGGCTCTAACAATGGTCTAGGGGCGTGCTGGGAGGGCAGAGGCAGGATGGGGATTGGGCGAGAGAGGTCTTCCCAAGGGGGCAGCTAGCAGAAGTCTCAGTGCTGGAATTTCCTCACTCTCGAGGGTTTCCTCATTAGGATGGATCGATCAGTGTTTTTTATGGTATTTGTTAAGCGCTTATGTATGCCAGACACTGTAGTAAGCACTGGAGTACTTATCAGGTTGTGCAGAATCTCTGTCCCATGTGAGGCTCACAGTCTTATTCCTCATTTTACAGGTGAGGTAACTGGGGCATAGAGAAGTCAAGTGACTTGCCCAAGGTCACCCAGCAGACAAGCGGCCGAGCCAGGAATAGAAGCAAGGTCCTTCTGACTCCCAAACCCATACTCTATCCACTAGGCCATGCTGCTTCTCTTTATTTATTTTGTGTTGTATATAGGAGTGCTTACTGTCTGCAGAGCACTGTACTAAGTGCTTGGGAGAGTACAATTCAATAAAGTTGGCAGACATGTTCTCAAATGGCGACTTTGGTGTTTCAGCTCCAAACTCAACTGATATCCTTTTAAAAGCAGATCAAAAAGCTCCACCTCTCCTCCAGCAGGCTGCCCACATTATCTGACTCAGCAGGTCTCAAAAAACTGCCACGATCCAGCCTAGAGAAAGTGGATCTTTCCTAACATTTTCCTAAATATTCCTTCCACAGCTTGTCCAACAATACCTGCCCTAACCTGAAATTACCCTCATTAGCAGTGGCCAAATTAAAAAAATGCCGTTGGGCCTAATCTGTGTTTAAATTGCAGGGAAATAGAGGCATTCATTTCATAGATGCACTGGATCCATTATGTCTGCCAAGCACTTCCGCCACCATTTACACTCAATCGTTCAATCGTTTTTACTGAGCGCTTATTGTGTTCAGTGCACTGAACTAAGTGATTGGGAAAACACAGTATATCAGACTTGGTAGTCACGTTCCCTGCCCTCAATGGGCTTCCAGTCTAGAGGGGGAGGAAGACATTAATAAAAATAAATTACGAATATGGACATAAGTGCTGTTTTACAAACCATGGGCTCTGGACTCTAGCTTTTGCCAATGCCCCCAAAGGGATTCTCGTCTTTGTGATCGAACCAGACAGTGGGTGTCACCACAGTTCTGTGCAAATACCACCACAGCCATGCTGAATTTTCCAATGAAGGGCTTTAAGAAGATGGCTAAAGGGTGATCACTCATATCCTAAAGACTGACGGTAGATTCTCTCTGGTGCCCTTACCTGGATCTGGCACTGAGGGTAATGTGATAGCAGCTGAGTCCCTAGAAAGGTGCTCTTCACCTTCCCCATGTGACCCCAAAGCTCAGCTGTCAGAACATTTGATGGAGCATCAGGAAACAGATATTATGATTTTCCTTCCAACTGTCTAATGGAATAACAGTCTTTTTGGAACTACAGAAACCATCATGCAGTCATAATAAATACATGCTAAGAAGGACCTGCTCCTTTTATTCATCCCCCTCTCCCACCCCCCACAGCATTTCTGTCCATATATGTAATTTATTTATAGTAATGTCTGTCTCCCTCGTCTTGACTGTAAGCTTGTTGTGGGCAGGGAATGTGTCTGTTTACCGTTATACTGTATTCTCCCAAGGGCTTAGTACAGTTCTCTGCACATAGAAAACACTCAATAAATATGATCGAATGAATGAGTGAAGGAGGCCCTGAACATTATACGTTCCCCTCCCCATTTCTGCATAATCATAATAATGATAATTGCAGTATTTGTTAAGTGCTTACTGTGTATCAAACACTGTGCTAAGCTCTGGGGTAGATACAAGATAATCAGCTCCCACATGGGGCTCACAGTCTGAGTAAGAGGGATAACTGGCACTGAATCCCCATTTTGCAGATGAGGGAACTGAGGCACAGAGGAGTGAAGTGTCTTGCCCCAGGTCACATAGAAGACAAGTGGCAGAGCTGGGATCAGAACCCACGTCCTCTGGCTCCCATGTCTGTGCTTTTTCCACTAGATCACACAGGTTGCCAATAGATTCCATTCATCTAATGAAATATTCACACGTCTTTTTTCTGTTCTGGTTTTAATAAAATAGAGCATTCCCACCTGAAGCTGATTTTTCCAACCAGGCTTTTGAGACTGGATACCTCCCACTCCCCCACCTCCTCCTTCCGCTCAAGCATTCCCACACTGGGAGAAGATTAACGCACTTGCAGCCGGAAGATGGCCTGACATCAGGCCCGCCTAATAATCAAAAGTAACGGGGAAAGAGCCGGCAGGGGGTGACCTCTCTCCTTTGGGTAAACGGGAAGAAGATAGAAAAGCCTTTACTTTTGCTTAGAAAGCACCCAAATCAGCTTTTGGAGGGAACCTCGGGCTTTCGATTGCTACTCTGTCTGAAACCCATTAGGAAAGGGAAGTGGCCCTGAAAGAGCTCCCCACAATTAACTCAGATTACACGACTATCGGGTTTCCCATTGCCATCGCGGGAGGGTTTTTCTGCGGGTGATGCCGCAACAGTGTTGTCCTTCTGAAGGCCTGGTCAGCCATCTTTCACTTGGCATTTTGGGGAAAGAAGTAGGCATCCAGCCTGGGTGTCCCCGCTGGGTTTAGGCTCTGCTCTGGGGAGAATAATACTAATAATGGTACTTGGTAAGCACTTGCTATTTGCCAAACACTGCTCTAAGCTCTGGGGTAGATACAAGCCAATCAGGACCGACACAGTCCCTGTCCTAAATAGGGTTCACACTCTTAATCTCCATTTTACAGATGAGGGAACTGAGGCCCCAGGTCACACAGTGGACATGTGGAGGAGCCAGGATTATCACCCAGGTCCTTCTGACTCCCAGGCCTACGCTCTATCCACTGCTTCAAGGGCAGGAGAGGGGAGGAGAGAAGAAGTGGCTAGCCCCAGCTGGGGACTCCAATCTGGCTGGATTCTATTTTCTTCCCCAAGACAAACATGAATACAAGCAGGTCAGTCAGTCAGTTAATTGTATTTATTGAGCACTTACTGTGTGTGGAGCACTGTACTAAGCGCCTGGGAAAGTTCATTACAACAATATAACACATTCCCTGCCCACAATGAGCTTACAGTCTAAAGGGGGAGACAGACATTAATATAATAAATAAATAAATTACAGATATGGAGATAAGTGCTGTAGGATTGGGACAGGGGATGAATAAAGGTAGCACATCAGGGTAATGCAGAAGGGATTTGAAGAACAGAAAAAGAGGGCTTAGTGAGGGAAGCCCTCTTGGAGGAGCTGCACCTTCAGTAAGGCTTGGAAGGCCGGGAGAGTCATTGTCTGTCGCCTATGAGGAGGGAGGGCGTTCCAGGCCTGAGACAGGATGCGGGAACCGCAGGGAACTCGTTTCAGCCGCTCCCTCGGCCTTGACATGAAGAGAGATTTCAGTAGGTGGTATGGATTGAGCTCCTGCCGTGTGCAGAGCGCTGTGCTTGGAAGAGTACAGACGGTACTAGAGACGGTAATAGAGACGGTAGACACAACCCCTTCCCTCAAGGTGTCTGCAAACTATCTGAGAAGACTGATGCTAAAATACATTACAGATAGGGGAGTCAAATCCTCTCTGGCCAGCTCTGCTGGCTGTGGTCCTAGAGATGGCTAGCCATGGGCAAGACCAACCAAAAGGCCTCAATGTTTAAAGCCCTCATCGTACGCCTTGAGAATACAAGATGGCACTGGAGGCAGTGACTTCGATTGAAGCGTCCCCTTAGAGAAAAGCGCCTGGAGTCCTTCCTCAAGCTACATTATGAATGACTCAGGATGACTCAGGCTGCATCACCCACAGAAAATCCCTCCTGCGATAGCAATGAGAAATCCGATAGTCGTGTAATCTGAGTTAATTGCGGGGAGCTCTTTCAGGGCCTCTTCCCTTTCCTAATGGGTCTCAGAGAGAAGAGGTCTCGGAAGCCCGAGGCTCCCTCCAATAGCTGATCTGGGTGCTTTCTAAGCAGAAGTAAAGTCTCTTCAATCTTCTTTCCATTTACCCAACGGAGATAGGTCACCCCCTGCCAACTCTTTCCCCGCCACTTCTGATTATTGGGCAGGGCTGATGTCGGGCCATCTTTCAGCTGCAAGTGCGTAAATCTTCTCCCAGTGTGGGAATTAGAGAGTTAGGGTTTCAAAATGGTTGCTCCTACACAGAAATCAGATTAGGGCCACTACCTATCTCAGTATGTCATTTGGGACTAAATGTCTCCCTTCTCCTCTTCCTCAAGGCCGTAATCCCTACCAGGGGCTGCCTGGGAACTCGCAAGTTCCCAGACCACCCCCTTGTGCAGGTGCCGTTTCAAGCATCGACTGTCCCCCTCTCCTTACGGACCTCTCCAACCTCAAAATGTTTCCTCTCAGGCTTTTCCAGTGGGCTCTCGTTGGGAGCACCATTGAACTTGGGCAAAAATAGAAGCCAGAGGAGCTCCGTCCCTAGTCTATTACACCTTCTGCAAAAACAATAAGACCGCTTCTATTTTATCTTCCCTCACCTCATCTCAAGAGCCCGTGCAGAGAACTGTGCCGGTGGGGTGATTTAATGGCCGTGCTTGGAAACTGAAGCCGCACCTGTGGGCAGAATGTAAATCCCAGTGCCGGGGATCTCAGTGCCTTTAGAGAGAGCATGAATGAGGGGGTAATTCAAAAACAAGCCACGCATCCCATTTAAAAAGATAAGAAGGAGCTGGATGTGTGTGTAAATGTTTGGATTAAATCTGACCAGGGGCTGTATGGTATTTAAATGGCTCAGCACTTTGGAAATGATGGCATCGGGCTGAAATGGTGCATACATCTACCTAATGGAACCCAATTTGCTGTTGAGGTCGGAGTGGGGAAGAAAGGCAGACAAGTGGGGGCTGAGGACTGTGTGAGATTGCATCCAAGGAATGACACATGCGGGGATTTAATGAGTGATCTTATCAGGAGGCTTTCTATTCCAGCGATGAGCGGGTGAATTATCCTGTTATTATAAGCGAGTGAATGATACTATTAAACTACACTAGACTTTCATGTTTTTATTTAACTTGAGACCTAGAAGAAAAGAATCAGAATCTGAGGCCAGGATTCTTTCTCTATGATGGTTTATTTCCCATCATGCCCAACGCTGTGGGATTGAATGGGGCTTAGAACTGCATGAGGTGCCCTTTTGCTTCCTTAAAATCTATTTCCTTCAAATTCTGAGGAACTAAAGGAGCAGCAGGGCCTAGTGGAAAGAGTTTGGATGTTTGGGAGTTCTAATCCTGGCTCTGCCCCTTGCCTGCTATGTGACCTGGGGCAAATTACTTCACTTCTCTGTGCCTCAGTCTCCTAATCTGTAAAATGGGGAACAGATACCTGTTCTTCCTCTTACTTAGATTCTGAGCTCCATGTGGAACTTGGTCTGCATCCAACCTGATAGTCTTGTATTTACCCCAGCACTCGGTATGGTATTTGACACGTAGCAAGCACTTAACAAATGCCCCAGTGATGATCGTAGAGGAGTTAGGGATCGAGTTCTTCTATATGATTTCTCCTTGGCCAACCCTTAGGAATCCTGACTTTGATAATAATAATAATAATTGGCATTTGTTAAAAGCTTACTATGGGTTAGGCACTGTGCTAAGCATGGGGACAGATACAGTCAGCCCTTAATGGTCCCGTTTCAAGCCATGGTAGATGATCCAGAATCAAATGTTCTCTGAATTGGTCCCCAACACAACTCTCCTTCTAAACAAAAATTAGGAAGTGAAGTGATGTCTGCTTTTGAAAGAGTGACGAAGCACCTACTTGACACTAGGAATGTTTCTCTGGAAAAAGCATTCTCAGGGCCAGAAAAGATTTCACTTGGAGGGTCAATATATCCACCCATAGAGAGAAATGGAGCTGTTTCAGACCGCCCAATCAAAGCGGCTGTCTTTGCTCTCCCTTCACTCTTTTCTTGGTTTTTGTTTCCACTGAGCATATTTCAGGAACTAATCAGGGTATGAAAGGTACCACTGTTAATCCACTGTTTGACTTGGTCTTCACTGCAGCTGCTTAAGAGATAGAGAGCAAACAAAGCCAGAATTAAGGTCATTCCATTTAAATGCTTCAGAGAGGAAGACAGGACTAAACTACTGGGGAAAATGACATGGGGGACAGACCCAGGATAACAACAACTCATTGTTTATTATTGGCCAGGCCTCACAGCAGCCTGGACATTTACACATTTGCCGAGAGATTACCTTAGCATCCTCACAGATCAATCGGTAGGGTAGAAAATTCCTGGAGTAGGTCAACATCGCTTTCCTTAACACTGGTTAGCGGGAACACCACCTGGAATGGGACGGAGGGAGCTTCACCATGAGTCTCTGCTGTCAAAACAGAGTCTTGGATATCGTCTGACAGATGAATCCAAGATTTTGGAAATGTGTCTCACCAGACCTAAGGGATTCTGAATCTCCAGAACATGTTCACTAATATCATTACCTAAAACCATCCCTACTTACAGTTAGCTCCCTTGTCTGGGTTCTGAATCTCGGGTTGGGGCTGCACTGAAGAAGGAAGTGATTTTAGGAAAGACATGAAGCTCTGAGAGTTCCCCAAACCTCCCAGGACAGAAGCTTTCAATCAGACTGTCCTCGGGGCTAATCAGGAAGCAGCCGGGAGGCTGCTGTTTCCCTGCCATCAAACTCCATATACACGAATGCCACATTGTGGGCAGGGAATGTGTCTGTTTATGGTTATACTGTACTCTTCCAAGAGTTCAGTACAGTTCTCTGCGCACAGTAAGAGCTCAATAAATAAGATTGAATGAATGAATGAAAGGACAAGCTTTTGGCTGATTTAAGTAAATCACCACAAGCTTGATATTTGTAAATCACCACAGACACTGTGATTCACGAGCCCTTGTCGGGGTTGGATGCTAGGTTATGCACCATGACAGCTGGGGTGGATGGGGTTTCTGCCTTGAACTCCAGAGTGGATTCCAGCACAACCCCTGCAGATACACCCAAATCTCTGATGAATTAAGAGGCCTCTTCTTCCACCGGTGGGGGCTGAAATACTTAATAGAAAATTCGGGAGCCTTTGGGCAGTAAAGAGGCGATGTGTTGCTCACCACAGTGGAAACCACCGAAGTACAATGTCCTGAACTCAGTAGGTTCTGAGCAAGTGCTCTGAGCACAGTAGGCATTCAGCACAATGCTCTGCACAAAGGAAGTGTCAAGTACAGTAAGTGCTATGCACTCAGGAGGTGTCCTGTCAATCCTGCTGTTACCGATACTGCGACCATAGGAGATCATAGCCCGAGAGCTGCCGCAGATGTCACAGGCAGCAGAACCAAGGTACAAGTTGGCTTTAGTGGGAAAGACTTGTAGTGAACTACCCACACTCTCTTACTTCTGCCCTAGTGGGGTAGAGGCTCTGTCTGCATATGTGTGTGAGCAGGTTTGTCCCTCTGGATGTGTGAGTAAGTCTAGGTATGAGCACTTTCCCCCTTCGCATCATGCCAAGGCCTTCTACCCCTCCCTCTGGTCTGCAGCCCCCCAGCCAGCTCCCTCAACAAATTAGGGACAAAGCTAAGAGGAGACATCCATCCAGCTTTAAGTCTTGACTGAAAGGGGAGGTCAGATCAACAGTTTCTTAAGAGACTGAATGAGCCCAATTCCCCTGAGCCCGGAGGCTGGAGATTGGAGAGCCAGGAGCAGGTGGGGAGAGGAGAGGTTGGAGCTGACCCAAACCCACCGTGAGACTCGGGCTACGTGGGCGGTGGCAGGAGATGATGCAGCTCCGACAGCCGGGCACTACCCTCGGGATCAAATTGGACTAATTCCAAACCCAACTTGGGCCAGTTCTGGGCGGCTTGCAATCCTCCCTCCCTCTCTCCTCCCTCTGCAACCCTCCATATTCCCCCCTTTAGATGGTTTCAGCCTTGAAGGCGGAAGCTGGGGAGGGCACTGGACAGATGTCCCTCTCACTTACAGTCCCTCTAGACTGAAGCTCCTTATGGGCAGGGAACTGGTTGCTCATTCTGTTGTATTGTGCTGTGCACATAGTAAGCTCAATAAATACGATTCATTGGTATGTAATCCTGTCACACAAATGGACTCCAGAACTGATAATTGGGCTCCATTGGGGCATATGGGGCAGCCAAAGCAGGGCTCTGGGGGGGGGGGGGGGGCCACTTAAAGGGGAGACCTGGGCCTATCAAGTTGAAGGGTGAACCGAGAGAGAACTAGTTAAAGAAAAATTAAGGAGTGACTGCAGGAGGAAGACCAGAGTCCTCAGAAACATACAAATCCACCCCCCCCACCTCCCGTCCTCTGGCTCCAAGCTCCAAAGGCTCCTGGGATACTGCCATGTTGCAACAGGAGCCCAGTATCGCCACAGATTCCTCTACACACCAATCTGGGAACACATTGGGTCATAGGTCTGGGGGCCTCTGTTTTGATCTGAGCCCGGTCAAGTACTGTATTTGACTTGAAAAGAAAATGAGGGAAGATGAAAGAAAATATGCAATATTTATGTACCCGATGAGAAGAGAAAAGAATTTCTAAAAAATACACCAAGCTCTTGAAAGGAAGTTTCCTACTTGCTCAATGTGGCATAAAGAAGGCATTATCATTGCATCATGCAAATATTGACTGACTGAGCTAATCAGTGGCTTGGGACAAACAGCCTTCATCCCCTGGAGTCTGCAGCAGACAGCTTTGTGTACTCGCAGGTCTCCTGTGCCTGAGCCAACGACTGATGGAGTATTAGATCAAAGCCCCGATAGAGCAATGCTGAGCAATTTATGTATGAACCAGGCGATAAGAGCACAAAAGCAGTCTCAAGGCACTTTCACCACAATCTGAACAGCAAATAGTTAATTATGTCCATCATAGTAGTCAACAGTTCATGAAATGCCCCAGTTCCAAGAGCAGGACTCTGATGGGGCAGCAAAATTAAACTATTTTGTTAAATAAATTTTTTAAAAAAAACCAAGGATAGAGACAATTGAATTTCATGTGATTTCATGGTAATGCAACATTTGCTTAAATACAGTTCAATTACTTCCTCCAGGTTTTTTTTTCTTCTCTTAAAAGAGGAAAAGATATCGTTTTTGCGTGCATAATTTAAATGAGATGCTTAATAGGAGATGAGGCAGGAAAGTGTGGCATGCAATGCAAATAATCAAGGCCTGAATTCATTAAGGGCTAGCCTGCCCACCCCAGATTTCCATTCTGGTTTTCTGGGATTTGTGTAATGGAATTATCATCATCATCATCATTATATTTGTTAAGCACTTACTATGTGTCAAGCACTGTTCTGAGTGCTGGTGTAGATAAAAGTTACTCAGCTTAGACACAGTCCTTGTCCCATATGGGGCTCCTAGTCTAAAAAGTGGATGTCACACATTCTTGGCCCAAGGGGCTTTTTGAGACCCTGCTAAGAGAAGCCAAAGTTAGTGTGCTAACGCCCGGGAAAATGTGAAGACCCAGAAAACAGGCCAGCGTGAATCCAAATAGCAGGTGGCACCCATTCTCTGGCCCTCCTTAATAGTAATAATAATAGTGGTATTTTTAAATACTTACTATGTGCCAAACACTGGTTAGAGAGACAACATAAATAGGTGAATCCTTGTTCACAGTTCAAATTATGACAGGGGAACAGGTATTTCACCCTCATTTTACAGATGATCCCGTTGTTGGGTAGGGATTGTCTCTATTTGTTGCCAAATTGCACTTTCCAAGTGCTTACTACAGTGCTCTGCACTCAGTAACCGTTCAATAAATACGAATGAAGAATGAATGGATAAATGAATGAGGAAACTAAGGCGGGGTTCACAGTCCAAATTAGAAGGGGAACAGCTATTTAATTCCCATTCTCAGATGACAAAATTGAAGTGCAGAGAAGTTAGGAGACTGGCCCAAGATAACCCAGGAGGCAAGGGGCAGACCCAGCATTAGCACCCTGGTCTTCTGAATCTCAAACCTGTGCTCTTTCTATTAGGCCACCCTGTTTCTCCAGATCCAAGATCATCTCTCTCTTTAGGCTCAGTTTTTCCTGTTAGGGGCTGCGACCAGCTGGGGAAGAGCAGCCTCTATCTCCCACTCTGAAGCATCAGTGGTGGTGAAGAATGAGGAACAGAGAGGAAGGGAGTCTGCCAGTGTAGAGGTTTGAGGTAATCCTAGCAAAGGCTTCAGAAACTGCAGCTTGCTGCTTCGTCACCTTGCAGCTCCTGAGACCCAGGCATCATGGCCTAATGGAAAGAATGGGTGCTTGGGAGTCAGAAATCCCTGTCTCCAATCTCAGCCCTGCCAATTGCCTGTTGTGTCTCCTTAGGCAAGTCACTTCCCTTCTCTGTGCCTCAGTTTCCTCATCTGTAAAATGGAGATTTAAATGCCTGTTCTCCCACTCCTTCGGACTGAGACCTCCACGTGGGACAGGGACTATTCATTCAATCGTGTTTATTGAGCACTTACTGTATGCAGAGCACTGTACTGAGCACTTGATGTCCGACCTGATTATCTGCCATCTACCACAGCACTTAGTATAGGGCTTGGCACATAGTAAGTGCTTAACAAATGCCACAGTTATCATTAGCAGGTACAGATTTCCCAGGCTGCAGTTTACTTCAACTGGCTCACCTATTGTAAATTTCAGTGTGTGCCTGCTTGCCTTCCCCATCAGACTATAAGCTCCTGGGCGTCAGGGTCCCTGTTTTTTAGTTCAGTTGTATGTTTCTTAATGCCTGGTACAGTAGGTCTCAATAAATATTGTCCACAACAATCTAGGTGGATAATCAATTACAGAGTAGGTATTACCCTCCCTCCTGGGAAACAAGAGGTTCCAACTTGGGCAACCCCCTTCAGCGGGGCAAAGGGGGAGGCTCCGCCTAGCCCCTAGATGGGTAGCTTTAGCCCTGGGATCTGAATCTTTGCATTCTGAATTTCTAGTCTTGGTCACGAAGATGCACAGAGACAGTTGTGGAGACAATAGCATGTCATGGCCGCTATCTGTGTATGGATAAAACTCCTGATTTCTAAGGAGGAAATGCAAGCTTGGAGAACACAATTGATCCCCTCTCAAATGGAATGAGTCCGTAGTTCAGGGCTGTGGCTATTCATTGTCAGTTGGGAGCATAACCCTTTTCTGTCAATGGTTGCCCAGTCTATACAGAAGCAGCCAATAATTTCTTCAACCTGCTCCCTCAGCCCTCTCTGCCAGACAGAAAGCAAAAGAGAATGCTTTTAAGTGAAACAACATGAAATCGCAAGTCAACTATCTGTTTCCTCATAATGAGGCAGTGTCCAAGGTGCATTGTAACCTGAAGCTTTTAAGCACACTCAGGAAGGTGAATAGACAACAGTGTTTAAAGAGATGGTGTCTATGAGGGGCTCCCTGCTCCCACCGAGGAATGGTCGCCTGGTGGTTAGGCTCAGGGACCACCGTTACAAACAAGGATCCCGGGATTGTTCAGCAAACCACTACCTGGGAGCTTTGCACTGTGAGAGTGGAGCCAAGGATGCAGATTTTTAAAATTCGTATTTGTTAAGCACTTACTACGTGCGAGGCACTGTTTTGAATGCTGCACTAAATACAAGTTAATCACGTTAGACGCAGTCTATGTCCCCACATGGGAATCACAGTCTTAATCCTCATTTTACAGATGCAGTAACTAAGAAAGAGAGTGGTTAAATGACTTGCTCAAGGTCACACAGCAGACAAGTGGAAGCGCCAGAATTAGAACCCTGGACCTTCTGACTTCCAGGCCCATGCTTTATCTACTGGTCATCCTGCTTCTCCATCTTGACCTGGATGGACTATAGGGTTAACCAAGGATGGTAATTATAATTATAACTTTGCGATTTGTTGAGCACTTAGTAGATAAAACTCAGTCAATCTTATTTATTGAGCACTTACTGTGTATACAGAACTGTTCTAAGTGCTTGGGAGAGTACAATATAAACAATTCAAGAAAATCAGGGCAAACACAGTCCCTGTCCCACACAGGGCTCATAATCTAAGGGGAAGAGAGAACACACATTGAATTCCCATTTTACAGATGAAGACACTCTTGACCTCAGGTTCTCGTGTGTCTCCTCAGAAAGCTCAGCCCGATTCCAGAGCTTCCTGAATATTTGACAAGGGGAAGAAAAGCCAGTCAATCAGTCAGTCATATTTATTGAACCCTTACAGTGTGCAGAGCACTATATTAAACGCTTGGGAGAGTATGATATAGCAATATAACAGACACATTCCCTGCCCACAACGAGCTTACGGTCTAGAGGGGGAGACAGACACTAATATAAATAAATAAGGGGAAAAGAGAGGAGGTTGTGGGTTCTACTAAATGGGCATTAGATGAGACACCTCCCACTCATCCAGCCTCATCTTCTCTCAGAGCTGGGTGGTCCCTGGAGCTCCCTGGATCTCAGTCGCTGCTCCCCACAGAGGGGGCCGGGGCCGCCTGGAGAGGTCTTTGGAACGGATAACTTTTGGCACCGTTAGAATACACATTGGACCTCACAGATTGGCCATGGATACTGCCAAGGAGTTGAGAAAGAAGCCCTCCAGATCATAGTGGTCACTTCCTCCCTGCCTCTTTCTGCTCCAGGCCCGTTAAAGAACTGTGGTTGAGTGGCCAGTATTACACTGAAAGGCACCGGACCCCAGAAAGGATTTGAAATGAACATTTTGAAAGTGGTGAATGTACTGGCTTCCTGGTTAGTGAGGGGGAGTTGTTTCTTCAGAGTGAGAGAGGGAGGGAAGGAGAGAGAAGTAGAGAGACATGATAGAGAAACAAAAAGAGTGATAATAATTAAGCTCTTACCATGTGTCAAGCACTGTCTAAGCCCTGTGGTAGATACAAGTTCATCAGGCCAGACACAGTGCCTGTCCTACGTGGGGCTCACAGTCTAAGTAGGAGGGACAACAGTTACTGAATCTCCATTTTACAGTTGAGGAAACTGAGGCACAGAGAATCAAAGTGGTTTACCCAAGGTCACACAGCAGGAAAGTGATGGAGCAGGGGTTAGAACCCAGGTCCTGGTTCCACTAGTCCACACTGCTTCTCTTTAAATTGCTCTCTAAGCTTAGAGAGAGAAAGAAAAGAACAGAAACAGGGAAAACCAGGCAGAGAAAAACAAGGAGAGGCAGAGAATGAGATACAAAGACAGAGATGGGTAAAAGAGACACAGAAAAACAGAGAGAGAGAGAGATAAAGGGGGGGGGGGGGGGAGAGCACAGCTTAACGGGTCTTTACCTGCTGGACCCAGTAAAAGGTGTTTGAGGATGACCTTCCTTCGATCAGTTTTCTTTGCAGAGAAAAGTGAACTGGGATTCGTAAATCCATAGAGCAGTGACAAATTTACTTTAATCTCTAGGCAGGGAGAGTAATTTTCTGCACAGATAAAAGCAGAGCTGAAAAGCAGCTATTGTATATGCACAGTAGCATAATTTTAAACCATATCCATTTAGCAAAAGGGGCATAAATATAAACTTTTCTTTAATGACCGAGGGCCACATTAAGCATTAGCAGGAGTTATGTAGCTCTATCAATGCATGCTGGGTGGGAACTTTTCTGCTAGGTGTGTGCCCAATTTAGCGGGCTCCTGTATTGCAGGGCAGCCTGCACAGTCTCTGGGGTACCTTTCAAAGTCTATAATTCTTTAATGGTTTTTCGACGTGGAAGTCTTTTCCTGTTCAGTGTTTCCTCGCCATTGTTCTTCAAATGTGCTCGCTTTAGGTTGGAAGCAAAGATCATTCCAGATGAAAATGTTGAATTCGTGGCCTGCAGCAGAGGCCGGTTGGGTGGCCACAGTCCTGAGCCCGGGGTAGAGGCTGGGGGTGGGTGTAGTGGGTGGTGGTGGGTGGGGAACAAACACGTCCACCCACCAACTCTGTTATTTTGTATTCTCCCAAAAGCTTAGTACAGTGCTTCACGAATGATAAGTGCTCAATAAATATGAATGTTTGATCCATCGGGCCAGGGCAGGAGGCTGAGAACTGAGTTGCTTCAATCCTGAGCAGAGCACGACAAGCCTGAAGATGAGTTGTCCTGGCCGGGTAGGGTGGAGAAAAGTTCCTAGGGGCAGGAAGTCCAACAGTCACAGCACTGGGGCTGTGGGATGAGAAGCAGCGTGGCTCTGCTACTTGTCTGCTGTGTGACCTTGGGCAAGTCACTTCACTTCTCTGGGCCTCATTAAGCTCATCTGTAAAACGGAGATTGAGACAATGAACCCTATGAGGGACAAGGACTGTGTCCAACATGATTTGTTTGTCCCCACCTCAGCGCTTAGTACAGTGCCTGGCGCGTAGTAAGTGCTTAACAAATAACATAATTATTATCCGTGGATAGATCACAGGCCTGGGAGTCAGAAGGACTTGGGTTCTAATTCCGGCTTGGCCATGTGTCTGCTGTGTGACCTTGGGCAAATCCTTTCATTTCTCTGGGTCTCGGGGACCTCATCTGTAAAATGCAGATTAAGAGTGTGAGTCCCATGTGGTCCAGGGACTGTGCCCCACATGATTAACTTGTACCTACCTCAGCACTTGGAACGGTGCTTGGCACATAGTAAGCACATTTGAAATACCATTATTATTATTATTATTATTAATGACCCTGGATCAGTACTAATAATAGCAAAAGTGGTATTTATTAAGCACTGACTACACGCAAAGCACTGTACTAAGCACTGAGAAAGATATTCATAGGAGGGCCACTACTGGTGTGCCCCGGGCCAGGGCAAGAGAGAGGGATGAGGGCTATAGTGGGAAATTTCTTCCCTCCCACCTGGCAAAGTTGGCAGCCAAGGGTAACATTTGTGAAGAGTTTACTATGTGCTGGGGTAGAGCCAAGATAATCAATCAATCAGTGGTATTTATTGAATTCTATGTCCAGAGCACTGTACTGAGTTCTTGAGAGAGTACAACAGAATTAGCAGATATGGGCTCTACCCATAACAAGCTCACAGTCTAGAGGCTAGAACTTACAGTATAATAAGATTGGACACAGTACCTGTTCCATTTGAGGCTCACAATCGAAGTAGGAGGGAGAACAGATATTGCATCCCGTTTTAAAGACGAGGAAACTAAGGCTCAGAGAAGTGAAGCGACCTGCCTCAGGTCACACATCAGGCAAGTGGTAGAATTGGCATTAAAACCCATTTCTGACTCCCAGACCCTAGCCCTTTCCACTAGGACATGCTGCTTTCCATGAAAATCAGTAATTTCAAGGTGGACTTGGACCTTGAAGGGGTCCAGATTTATGGACAAGCAATCCAGTCATGTTTGGTCACTAGAGGGAAATTAAGAAGTGTAGAGGGGAAAGCAAGGGGTGTTAGAAAGTAAGTGGTGTAAGAATGGAAATTAGGGGTGTTAGATGATCCAGCCCTAACCAAGATGAAAGTCAAGCTGGAAAGCCATCAAATGGTTCCACCAATCATTCTTCCAAGCCATGGCTTGAGACAGAATTCAGGATTGGACAGACAATTGGTTTGAACTGGTAATGGCATCATGTCTGTTCCTATTTTCTTATTTTTCCTTATATCACTACTAATTCGTGGCCAGAACATATCATCTTTCATCCTTCCTATTTCTTATTCTAATCACTATTTGATCTTGAATAAAGAGCTCCAAAGTTACAGCTCTGACTTATTGCTCAGCCTGGATAAATTTCAAAAGTTTCATTTTCTGGCTGCTATTTTACATTAAATTGAAATTACCCCTTTGCACATGAATCCTTGATAAGAGTACTTCTGAAATCTCTGGATTAGCAGTATATTCTTTTCAGTCTCTGGATTTAGTAAGCTAGTAAACAATGAGGCAGCTTCTGCTTCTGCTTAGGCTAGTGGAAAAAGCATGACTGTGAGACTTCAAGAACCTGGATTCTAATTCTGACTCTGCCACTAGCCTGCTCTGTGACCGTAACCAAGTCACTTCACTTCACCATGCTGCAGCTTCCTCATCTGTAAAATGGGAGGGGAACGGGGGGCGGGTTGGGGGTGGTTCAGTACCTGCTTTCCTTATTACTACTTAGGTTGCGAGCCCATCTGAGACAGTACCAGTGCTTGGCACACAGTAAAACTCTTAACAAATACTCTTCTTCTTATTATTATTATCAGTATTGGTTTCTTAATGGAGTGTGTCAGAGACCCAACTCCCCTGGGGTCCATGGTGGATTTCCATGTGTTGAGGTTGGATCTAAAGTCAGAGCTCTGCACCCTGACAACTCAATTTGGGTCCACCACCCCTCTTTGAGATTTCTAGCAAAAATCTCAGCAGGGTAATAAAAGTAGATCAGGAGATGGGGTCCCATAGTGTGCACACTTATTTGATGTGGGATGTCATCATTTTTACTTAGTGCCTCAGTCTCCCTGTCTGTAAAAACAGCAACGTCTTCTCTCCTCCTTCCTCCTCCCCACCCTTTCCCCACCTCTAGAGAGGATGTGAGATTGAGGAGGCTCTCCCTATGGAGGCTTGGAACTCCTGAAGGAAAGGGCCTGGATAAACCCAATATTGCTGTTATTATTCTTATTATTCCCATAACCCTTTCCTTTGGTTCAGGTGTGTGTGCCCCATGTACTATTATCACAGTTTAAGGTTAATCACAGCTTTACTCTGTTATTCAAGTTATCGCTCATAGCAACCACAGCAGTAACAATACAATATTTATGCAATTTCAATGTCATTACTGATGTTGACTATTCGGCTATTTCGGTCATAGGTTTCTAAGACTAAGTCGCACACAGAGAAATTTATGGAGAAATTCCCAAGCCATCAGGCAGCTAAATTAAACCTCAAACACAAAATTACCCTTAGACCTAGATTAAAGTCTTCATCGTTGTCTTTGACTGACCCAGCATTTATTTGATCTGAGCAAGTCAGTAGTCATCAAACACAAGGACAGTGGATAAGGGAATTTACCCAAAGCCATTTCGGCAAAATATGGTTGTTACTTACCTCTTCCCACCACTTCTTAGAGACGTATGGTTTCTAACTGCCCAAAGGAAGGCCGATTTTGATCTCAGATAAGAAGATTTGCTGGACACTGAGCTGAACAAAAGCCTTAGCCAATTGTAAATTCTTCCTGTCAACTAGACCAGTGGGGAACAGTGGCAGGTTGGACCTGGGGGAAAGGAGAAAAATCATTTTCTTTTTAAGAGGCAGAGAAAGAGAAAAGAGAAGCAGAGATGCTGAAGGTAAGACATACACATACACAAATACACGCAAACATACGTACAGCACAGGGACATTCAACACACAGACAAACCTGAACACAGAAACCCACACATTTCTAGCTCCCCAGGTAGACTTTAAATTTCTTAAGAGCATGAATCATGTCTAACTATCATAATCTCCCAAGCACTTAGTAAAATGCTCTGCACAAAGTACTCAATAAATACTGGTTTTTTGAGCACTTTGTGACTGATCGGGAACAGAAAATGCTAGCCATTGTGAAGATACATAGAAATTCTACATGTTTGAGTATGTTCTTAAATACTTGTCAAAATATATTTTTTTAATTAAGAAAAACCCGTGAGCTCAAGGACCTAATCCTTTAATCACCATTGCCTTTATAACTCATTTGGCGCTGCTTGATGTTGGACAGTGTTTTTCAAGGAAGGTTGTTAAAGCCTTAGCTGGAACGGTCACTGCGGCTACAGAAATGGCTTTTGGGCTCTGAGCCGCAAGGAGCCCAAAGCTCTGCTTCTCGAGCCGCAGCGCCTTTTTGTTTTTATCTTATTCATTTGTCCATGTCTTTTATGCTTTTAGTTTTTTTATTGTTTCATCTCTGTTTCATCATCAGTCCAATCTCACCCCTTATATTCTTCGACTGTGAGCCAGAGTTGGTGTCTTCTTCTCACCAGGGTATACTTTCTCAGTGTTTTGCACAGAGGAAGTTTTAGGTAAATTCTATTACTTCTACCTTTAAGGTGTGTAAAGCTTTACTTCACTAAAAGGGATGGGCTAAACTTTTCCTCTTGAATTTTCCTCTGGTCTGTATTTGAATCCTAGTTTAGGGGTCGTATTTTCTCATTTAAAATTTTTCCTTAAGTATTATCTAGGTACCTACTACTCCAGGCATCCCATCACTTCTGATCCCTTCATAAAGTTGCCCGGGTTCTGTTTTTCAAGCAGGATCTGATTCTAGAAGCAGCATGGTCTAGTGGATAGAGTACGGCTCTGGGTGTCAGAAGAACCTGGGTTCTACCCTCAGCTTTGCCACTTGCCTGCTATGTGACCTTGGACAAGTCACTTCACTTCTCTGTGCCTCAGTGCACGAGGGAGGGATTGACGGCGGGTGAAGCGAGAGTAGACAGTGAGTAGGCTGGAGATAGAGGAGTGCAGTGTGTGGTCTGGGTTGTACTGGGAGAAGAGCAAGAATAAAAGCGAGGCTCAAACTAGGCAATCCTGCCCAGTTTGTGCCCCTTGGGAGTGGCCGTCTGAGCAGAGCCTTCAGGAGGATCAAGAGACTGAGGGGGAAACGAGGAAACAAGTTTGTGTGGAGTAGTGTGGTAGAACTTGCCGATGGCTCTCAGTGATCTCAGCTATGTTTATGAAGTCTTCTAGCATCATTACCGTCTCTGACATCGAAGAATGGCTCAGTCTGTGGGTCTGTAGGCCCCACCTCAGCTCTCTTTGTATATCAGTGTTTGTTACAGTTCTGTTGGGCTAGGTCAGCAGGTGGGGCCTGGGGCAACTATGTGACATAATAACAACAATAATAATTTGTTCATCAATCAATCCAGGGGTAGACCTTCAGGAGTCAGAGCTCAGATGTCGGGGGAAGGAAATGGAGCACCATGTTGGGAGAGCAACATTGGTCACGAAATCACATAGCTGCACTTGTGACTGTCCAGAGAGTGAAAGTGGGAGGGGATGAGGAGAGGCCTCCGGAAAACCAGGGACATCAAGCAGATCTTGAGAACTGAGGGTGGGAGGAAGCTCTCCAGACATTTCCATAATTCTCTATAAATTTCCAGTGGCTCTAGTCATTGCCGAGTTATTTACATATTTTTACACTCGGGAAATTAAATGATCCTTTTTTTTATTTTCCTGTTAATTTAAGAAAAGAACTAATCAAAGATCATTAGAAATTTTTTGAGCTAGACACTACCATAAATTTTCAAATTCTAATTACTAAAGATCAGAATCAAAAAACCTTCTATATTTTTAGTCGATAGAGGAGATGAGCACAATAAATGGCTTATACATTTTCATGGGTTTTTATATTAAGTAAAAATATGAGCAAACTGCTACCCGGCCTTGGTGCTTTTAGTATTTACTCATCCAATCCAACCCCGAAACCCACTAACTCACGCACTCAGATTGCAATCCTGCGACAATGCAAACCAAGCACAAAAGCCTTCTAATGATCTTTGATTAGTTCTTTATTAAATTCATCAAGGGAGCAAAGGAAATTTAATAATCTCCACCATTTGTCATCTTTCTGATTAGAGTTTTGATTAGAACTTTCAGCTTTTTATTTCCCTCCTCCCCACCCTGGCTCAGGCTGGCCGGCTTCGACTTCCCTTGGGCTCAGAGAGCGGATGAGGCAGGAGAAAACCCCCAGCGATAGAAAACATCGGGCCTGTTTCTTCTTCCGACGACCGGCCCAGTCTGGTCTGGCAGGGGTTTAGATTAGGAGCAAGTCAGTTGCCCAATTCCACGGCCCAGTCAACCAACCTCCAAAGCCCAATCTCCTTGAGGTGGCCACTGACCTGTCCAGGAATGGTCATGGCTGCTCTTTGTCTTGGATGCTGCCATGGACTAGTGGATAGAACAAGGGCCTGGGAGTCAGAAGGACCTGGGTTCTAATTCCGGAACCGCCACTTGTCTGCTGTGTGGCTCAGTTATCTCGCCTGTAAAATGAGGATTAAGACGGTGAGCCCTTTGTGGGACATAGACTGAGTCCATCCTGATTACCTTGTATCTACCCCATTACTTAGTAGAGTGCTTTGCACAGTAAGTGCTTAATAAATAACATTAAAAATGTATTGCACACTGTGGAGCACCGCTCCTTTCCAAGGCTTTGCCTCTCTTTCTCTTCACCTACTGATCTGACAAGAAAGGGAAGAGAGGGGCCACAGAGGCAGAGCTTGACTACTGCAACAGGAAAGGGACTGCAGAAAACCCTCACTGCTTCAGGGTGCCGTGGAGCCAGGCTAAGTCTTCCAGGAAGGCCAAAACACACGCATCATGCACTATTTTCCAGATTGACAGGGCTAAAGAGTCAATGAACACCTCTTACATTGGTCTGATTCTGATTTGTTCTCTAGGAAAAAAAGAGTCCAGAGGGGATTCATTCATTTATTGTCATATTTATTGAGTACTTACTCTGTGCAAAGCACTGTACTAAGCACCAGGGAGAGTACAATATAACAGTAAACAGACACATGCCCTGCCCACATGGAGCTCACATGGAGAATTGTCCCTCCATGTAATAGCTCATTTCCTGAGCCTCTCTCTAACTTTCCCCCTGCCTGACTCTCTGAGGGGGTCCTGTGTGTAACTATGTATGTAGTGATTTTTATCATTTTTTAATTGAAATGCTTGTTTTTTGCTATTTCCCATGTATCTGTGCTTTTAATCAAATAATCAGGGGGTATTTATTGAGCACTTACTGTGTGCAGAGCACTATACTAAGTGCTTTTGTGAGTACAGTGCAGTTGATAGACATGATCCTTGCCCACAAGGACTTTATAATCCAGTGGCTGATAATTAGTAGTTGTTAAGCTCTTACCACATACCTAGCACTGTGCCAAGCACCGTAGTAATTAGGAAATAGTTTGGACCCAATTCTTGCCTTAAATGTGGCTCATAGTCGACGTAGGAGGGAGAAGAGATATTAAATCCCTACTTAACAGGGATTGTTTCCAATGAGGAAATGAGGTATAGAGAAGTTAAGTGACTTTCCCCTTTACTCTTGACTCACCTGCCTTCATACTTAGAAGGTAAGCTCCTTAAGGGCAGAAACTATATCTTTTATTTCTAGTTTATCACTCACTTTATCAATGATATTTATTGAGTACTTACTATGTGCAGAGCACTGGTCTAAGCGCTTGGGAGAGTACAATATAATAGTTTATGTTCCCAACTTCCCAATACATTACTATGTACACAACAGACCACCCAGTACAGGGCTCTGTAAAAAGTAGATGTCTGGGAAACTCTCACACACTGAGTGCTCAGTACAGAGTACACATAGTAGTCACTCAGTATAGCCCTCTGCACACAGCAGTCAATCAATCAGTGGTATTGATTGAGCACTTACTGTGTGCAGACCACTCCACTAAGCACTTAAGAGAGTACAACACAAGGGTTTATAGATACGTACCCTGCCCACAAGGAATTTACAGTCTAGAGAAGCAACATGGCTTAGTGGAAAGAGCACAGGCTTGGGAGTCAGAGATCATGGGTTCTAATCCTGGCTCTGCCACTAATAGGCTGTGTGACTGTGGGTAAGTCAGTTAACTTCTCTGTGCCTCAGTTCCCTCATCTGTAAAATGGGGATTAAGACTGTGAGCTCCACATGGGACAACCTGATTACCGTCTATCTACCCGAGTGCTTAAAACAGTGCTTGGCACATAGTAAGCGCTTAACAAATATCATCATTCTTATTAGAGGGGGAGGCAGGCATTAAAATACACAGGGACTCAGTACAGCTCTCTGTACACACACAGTAGATGGTCAGAACAGTGTCTGCCCGGAATAGTGCTCCGCACACAGTAGGTTTGGTCAGTAGGCAGAATGGCCAGGGGGAGAGGCTATGGGCTTGGGATTTAGGCGACCAGGGTACCAGGCCCAGCTGCGTATGTGGCCAACTGTTTGACCGGGGGAAAGTCACTTAGCCACTCTGGGCCTCAGTGTCCTCATCTGTATAATGGAAATAAGATAGACTGTGAGCCTTCTGCAGAACAGAGATTGTGTCCACTCTCTAAACCTTGATCTACCCCAGCACTAAGCACATAGTAAGCGTTTAACCAATGGCATAATTATTACAAATGTCAGTGATGATGATGTTAAATCCAGAGATCTATTGGCCCACAAGACTCTCTTGACTACAAGAGGCACTTGGGTATCAAAGCGACAGGTTTAGCTCAGAAGAAGGCAGCGCAGCGATCTGCGTCGCCGGGAACGACACCCGTCCCCTTCTCACAAGACTCTTCATCAAATCGCAGTCTGGGCCGAGCATCGATTCCTTTTTGAAACCTGGCTCTGTGGCGTTTAGTGACAAGACTCTACTTTATTTTAGGCATCTGCTGGAGTTAGAGTGAGCCCATCTATAACAGAACAAAATCAAAGAGCATTTGTTTGTAGTTGGAAGAAACGAAAATGAAATTTATGTGACACAGATGACATCGATTAAATGAAATAAATAGCTATGTCACAGAGCCCAATTTGAGCCAATCCTGGAACAAAAGAATGTACTTTAATATACTCTTCATCATTCAGATCATTATTAAACCCAGTATAATTGCCTTCCTTCTACACCTCTAGACTTACCGATTATAATGCTTTGTTGTGTTTAGATCCCTGTAAACAACAAATACAGAGAAGGAAAAATAATCCCCTCCCTCCTTCTCTCATACACATAGTACAACTCTCACAGGGACATGCACTCACATTCACTTAATAATAATTGTGGTATTCGTTAAGTGCTTACTCTGAGCCAAATACTGTACTAAGCACGGGGGCAGATTCAAGCATATTAAGTTGGACACAGAGTCCCCATCCCACATGGGATTCACAAGCTAAGTAGAAGGGAGAGCAAGCATTGAATCCCAATTTAATAGATGAGGAGACTGAGGCCTCGAGAAGTTAAATGACTTGCCCAAGGTCACACAGCAGGCAAGTGGGGGAGCCAGGATAAGAACCCCGGTCCACTGATTACTGGGCTCATGCTCTTTCCACTAGGCCATGCTGCTTCTCTCTCTCTCTTTCACACACACACACACACACACACACACACACACACACACGTGTCACTCTTCACTCAGTCCATTGCAGTTGCTGCAGGAGAAATGCACAACTGAACTCTCCTTTCTCCCACCTCTGCCCTCATCTTGGCCCCTTCCTCATGCTGGAAAAGTTGGCGTTACCGCTGGTGTCAATGCTAATGCCCCTGCTGCATACTGGTGCTGGACACTGATCCCCAGAGTCCTTCCTGGGGAATTATGGACAACTCCAGCTACAACAGCAGGAACAACAATCAATCAATCCATCCATCCATGGCATTACCTGAGCACTTTCTTTGTACAGAGCTCTGTACTAAGCGCTTGGGACAGTACAATACAGTAGCGTTGGTAAATACGTTCCCTGCCCACAAGGAGCTTACAGTTTAGACAGCAACATCTCCAACCCGGAGCAGGGGGTCTGGGAGGGGAAATTTCCGCTGCATATTGCTTTCCCTCTCACTGCCCTGCTGCCTGCCACACATATAGACTGTTACCTCCGAAGGAGAACCCTAGTTCCCAGCCCTCCTTGTCCTTGAATGCATCGACTCCTGGACGTTTGCTCTTGGGATCTCCTCTGCTCCTTGTGACTGCATCTACCTTCTCTAAACTGTGATGTAGAGAAGTAACTATTTTTCCCCTAGACTGTAAGCTCTTGGTGGACAGAAAACATGTCTACTAACTCTGTTCTATTGTTCCCTCGAAAGTGTTTAGTACAGCATTCATTCATTCAATCATATTTATTGAGCACTTACTGTGTGCAGAGCACTGTACTAAGCACCTGGAAAGTACAATTCAGCAAGTCCAGTGCTCTGCACACAGTAGGCATTCAATAAATGCCATTGATTGGCTATAAACTACCAGATAGCCAACTACACCGAGATCCTGAAGAGGGAGAAAAAAACAGGGATTAGGAAGCAGAGGCCTGTTTTCACACCGAGAGGGTTCTGGAATGGGGATTCTGACATAGCCGGGCACACTTAGTCGTTGCCCAGTCACACAATCCCCCCCTACAGTTCCACCTCCCCTTTAGACTGTAAGCTCCGTCAGGGCAGAACTCATGTCTGCCAACAATATTGTATTGTACTCCAAGCACCTAGTACATGCTCAGCACCCAGCCAGCACTTATCAAATACCATTAATTGATATCCTGTCACACCCAGATCCACAGGCTCTTTATGGGTCCATGACTCTTCTCCCTTTACACTCACTCTCTCAAAGGGCACATCTGCTCATGTGGTTTCAGTTACCAAGTCTGTGCAAATGACATCCACGTTTATGTCTCCAGCCCTGTGCCTTTACCTGCTTTTATAATCTCACATCTCTCTCGTCTCCATGACATCTCTATCCGGATGATCCACCAGCCCCTTTAACTCAAAAGGTCAAGAACTGAATTCAGCTTCCTTCCTAAACCTCCTCCTCCTCTTCCTCCTGCTGCTGACTTTCCCACCTCAATCGACAACACCATCACCCCGTCCACACCCAGAAGCTCGAAATCTTGGACTCATCTCTGTCCATCCCTTCGATCCACCTCTAAACCCTGTCTGTTCCTTCTCTGTATTTCCCAGATCCGCCCCTTCCTCCCCGCCCTTCTGGCCAACACCCTGGTTTAAACTCTCATCACCTCCCGGCTGGATTACTGAAACGGCCTCTTTACTGATTTTCCTGCCTCTCACATACAACTGCCCGTATCATCTTCCTAAAATGCCGATCAGAGCTCATCACTCCCCTCTTCAAAAATCTCCAGTAGTTCCCCACTGCCTCTCACATTAAACAAAAACTCTTGACCATTGGCTCCAAGGCTCTCCACCAGCTGTCTCCCTCTTACCTCTCTGCTCTCTTCTTCTGCTACTCCCTAGCTCCTGCTCTTCACTCCTCTGAAATGAACCTCTGAACTGTAACCGGCTCTCGACTCTTCCCCACTCTGACCCATTGGCCTTCCTCCTGCCTGGAACTCCCTCCCCGTCAGCTCCACCAAACGTCAGCCCTCCCTAACCATGTGAAACCGATGCTTCTGATTGTGAGATCCGCTCCTAAGAAGCCTGAGACCTGACTGGGGGGAAACACGGCCCGGTGATCTGGAGGTTTTTGTCGAGAAAGCTCGTCCCAGAATGACAGGCCATACAGGTCTGATGTATGTTTTATGAAACATTTAGCAGGACAAAATGGTTCCCATATTAGGAATCTGGCTCCGTACACTCAATTCTGCCATAACAATATTAAAAATTGTCATGTTTGTTAATTGTTTACTATGTGCCGAGCTCTGTACTAAACGCTCGGGTAGATACCAGATCGGACACGGTGCTTATCCCACATGGGGCTCACAGTCTAAGTAGGAGGGAGAACAGCTATTTAATCCCCATTTTATAGATGAGAAAACTGAGGCACAGAAAAATTAAGTTACCTGGCCAAAGTCAAGCAACAGGCAAGTAGCGGAGATGAGATTAGAACCCATTCCTCCAACTCCCAGGCCTGTGCTCTGTCTACTGGGCCATCTGCTCATCTGCTGCTGCTGAAACAATGGTTTTCACTATTAAACTGCTAGGGAATTAGGGAACGTTTCCCCTGAAAAAGCAACCAATTTAGATGCAGTGTGATATCTATGTTCCTATGAGCATGTGTGCAATGCTGGATATGGTGAGTGCAGCAAGGTGAGTTTTTCTTAATGCTGGGTTTTGGAAAAACACCACCCCCACGTTATAGGAGAACAATGTTTCCCTGCATGCTTAAAACTTTCCCAATACTCTTTAGTCCTGGGCAGACCCAGCCACCCCTAGTGAGGCCTGTAGAGGCATGAATTTTAATTGTATTTATTGAGCTCTTACTCTGCGCAGAGCACTGTACTAAGTGCTTGGGAGAGTACAGTATAATAGAGTTCATAGATACATTCCCTGCGCACAATGAGTTTACAGTCTAATGGAGCTTTAATACCTTCAATACTGGAAGAACACTTTAAATGCCTTAAAATAGATCCTTTATGTCATTGACATAAGCAGAGGATAAGGCCCATTCCAAACTCTATTATCTGTTTGGGTTTAGGGCATTCATTTATTCATTCCTTCAGTCATATTTATTGAGCACTTACTGCAAAACACTCTATTAAGGGCTTGGGAGAGTACAGTAGAACAACAAACAGTTGTAGCTGCCAGTCCTTTTGGGAATTGTGTCAGAATTTCTTGCAGTGACTTTTCCAGCCCCACCCCAGCCCCTTGTGTGCTGGAAAATATGCTATTAGCCTCTTTTCCCAGAGTCCTGAGCAGGTTCCATGCTGGCACGGGAAAACAGAGCTGTTCCCATCCCCCCTAATTGGGGAGCCAAATTCAGTCCAATCTCATACTTCACTACCATTACAGAGAGCAGGACAGGGAAAGTGTCCACAGGCTCTGTTTTATTGTGTTCTCCCAGGTGCTTGGTATTCATTCATTCATTCAATAGTATTTATTGAGCGCTTACTATGTGCAGAGCACTGTACTAAGCACTTGGGATGAACAAGTCGGCAACAGATAGAGACAGTCCCTGCCGTTTGACGGGCTTACAGTCTAATCGGGGGAGATGGACAGACAAGAACAATGGCAATCCCTGCACACAGTAAGCACTCAACAAATATCACTGATTGATAATAATAATAATAATAACTATGTTCAAGCTCTGTTCTAAGCGCTAGGGTAGATACAAGGTAATCGGGTTAGACATAGTACCTGTCCCACATGGGGCTCACAGTCTTAATCCCCATTTTACAGATGAGGAAAATGAAGCCACAGAAGTTGTTACTTGCCCAAGGACACACAGCAGACACATGACAGAGCCGGGATTAGAACCCACACCCTCTGACTCCCAGACTCTGCTCTTTCAACTAGGCCATGCTCATGGATTTATATCAATGTATGTCTCCTCCTCTAGACTATAAATTCATTGCGGGCAGAGAACATGCCTACAGAGTCTGTTGTATCACCCTCTCCCCAGCTCTTAGTACAGTGCTGTGCACACAGTAAGCACTCAAAAAATACTGTTGATTGATCGATTGTTTGATGTTTGATGATCCCGGGGGAGCTCAGAGCCCAGTGGAAGGGCCATCTGAGCCTGCCCAGTCAGAGCCTGAGTCTCCAGCCTGGGGAGGAGGATGTTCTGGGGTGCTGGCCAGGATCCCTGCTCCTAAACAGACTGAGTCAGTGCCTGGGTTGGCAGTGCTGTGTGGCTGGCAACGATGGCAAGTGATAATAAATAATAATTATGGTATTTGTTAAGAGCTTACTATGTGCCAAGCACTGTGCGCTGGGGTAGATATAAGGTAATCAGGTTGTCACAGTCTTAATCCCCATTTTCCAGATGAAGTAACTGAGGCACAGAGAAGTTAAGTGACTTGTCTGAGGTCACACAGCAGACAAGTAGCAGAATCAGAATTAGAACCCACGTCCTCTGACTCCCAAGACTGTGCTCTTGCCACTAAGCCACGCTGCTTCTCTGGGCTGCTCAGGGCTTGATTTGCAATGAAACTGGTGCCAAAGCTCAAACAGCCCCATCGTTTTATGTTTGAAAGTTCTAACAGCTTGGAATGAGTTCAGGATCACGGCCATTGTTATGGGTAATAATAATATCATTGTATATTCAGCCATAACAAGCATCTTCAAGAAGTACAGCCAACTGGTTCAGTGAGTGGGAAGGTTGATTATTTATACCACTTAATGATTGTGGGTTTAAGTATAACTATTATTTCTACTTTCACAACTAGAACAGCAAGCTCGCGAGAGATAGGCCAGTGGGCTGCCAAGCCAGAAGGACTGGCTTGAACTGTCAATTCCAGAGATGCCAAGGTAACAATAATAATAATAATAATAATGAATGTGGTATTTGTTCAATGTTTACTATGTGCCAGGCACTGTACTAAGTGCTGGGGTAGATACAAACAAATCTGGTTGGACACAGTCCCTGTCCCATGTGGGGCTCCCAGTCTCAATCCCCATTTTAAAGATGAGCTAACTGAGGCACAAAAAGTTAAGTGACTTGACCAAGGTCACACAGCAGACAAGTGGTGGAGCTGGGATTGAATGGTCAATTTCAGTGATGCCAGGGCTTTTGACTATCTATTCCAAATGTGCTAGAACTATTAACTGTTGATTACAGAGATGCCAGGGCTGTGAACTGGCAATTTCAGAGGTGCCAAGGCTATGAACTGGCAATTTCAGAGGTGCCAGAGCGACAAACTATTGATTCCAGCCATGCAGGGGTTATGAATTGTTCATTTCAGAGACGTCAGGTCTATGAGCTGTTGATTCTAGAGGTGCCAGGGGTATGAACTGTCAATTACAGAGGTGTCAAGACTGAGGCCTGGCATGTTCTGACCCAGATGAATCACTGAGAGTAGTGGGGAGTTAATTGGCTCATTTGGAAGAAAACCCAGTTCAGGCCGACAGTCCTGCAAGACAATCACAGGGCTTGCTATCCCAAAGCAGTCAAGGCGGGACTCTCTGCCGTCATCCAAAATCAAGAAAAGACATTAAGAATGTTCTGGGCTTCTTAGGTTATTTAACATACCAAACCTCCAGATGGTACTGGGAGCTGCTCCTTAGGACCAACAAGCCCTCGGCCTTCCAACCACAGGGAAAAAATGTGACCTCTGCCAAAGTCACTGTGGGGATGTAATGGGAATTTTAAGAGGCCTTTTTCTGGGGGAAACTGTGTAGAGGAGTGGTAGTTAAATGCTAAGGTCAGACCATGCTGTGCTGTAGCTCTACTGAAGGCTGAGAACTATATTTTTAAAATCTTAACGTTTAGAGTGCTTAAAATGAGAGCTTTTTCCCTTTTAATTGGAGCTTTGCTTCTCTCTGAGGCCTCCTAAGTGCTTTCCCGAAATCTCAGAATGAAAGAGATTTAATTGGCCCTTTCCCTCACTGGTTTGTTGGCAGGGATCATGTCTACCAACTCTGTAGTGTTCTTTCCCGATGTCTTAGAACAGTGTTCGGCATAAATGCTCAATAAATACTATTGTTTGATTGGTACATTCTCTTGTGTTGGGCGATGTCCCCTGGAGAGGAAGGGTTTGGTTACAGTCCTTAGACTGTGGGAGAGATTCAGGTCCTGGGGAAAGCATGGGCCTGACATTCAGAAGAACCTGGCTTCTAATCCTGGCTCTGCCCACTTGTTTGCTGTGTGACCTTGGGCGGTCACTTCATTTCTGTGTGCCTCAGTTACCTCATCTATAAAATGGGGATTAAGATTGTGGGCCCCATATGGGACAGGGACTGTGTTTGACCTAATTAGCTTGTATTTACCCCAGCGCTTAAGACCGTGCCTGGCAAATGCTTAACCAATACCATTAAAAAAAATTGGGACCCAAGTTCTAATCCTGACTCTGACACTTGCTTACTGTGAGACTTTGGATAGGTCACAACTCCAGTGCTTAGAACAGTGTTTGGCACATAGTAAGTGCTTAACAAATACCATTGTTATTATTCTCTATGCCTCAGTTCCTTCATTTGTAAAATGGGGATTAAAGCCTATTCTCTCCTACTTAGACTGTGAGCCCCATGTGCGACAGGGACTGTGTCCAACCTATCTTGCATATACCCCAGTGCTTAGTACAGTGGTTGGCACGTGATAAGCGCTCAACACCAGCATTACAATAGGATTCCAGGGCCAAGAGCATTACCTCCAGACACGAAGGACAACAACTAGACCGTCAATCTCCTTTTACTCTCTCATCTACTGCTATATTACAGAGCAGCACACTGTAGCCCATCTAAACTCCAGAGAGGATCCTGACGGAGGAGTGGGAGGTGACCAGCATGGATCAACGTCAGTAAATTCAGCAAGTCTTCGCTTTTTCCCATGCACTGGGTTTGTCAGCATATTGTCTGACCTCTAATGGTAGTAGAAGAGAATTACTAAATGATTCTATTAAGCATATGGTAACTTACAAAAATCAATAAATCTGCATTTTCAAAGACACCGGCACTGAGGTATCTACATTGTGAGCCATTCCCCAGAATAGTGATGGAAAGTTTCTTTATCATGGAGCCGATTTTTAAAATGGCCGTTTTTTACCCGGTTTCCCGCTTCTTTCTAAGAAAGGAACATGAAAATGTGCTAATTCAGATTCCATGGTTTTAAAATTGGGTACATTTTTTTTAATCCCTTAAATAAGGAAATACATACTCCAGGCTATCGCTTATCAACTGCTTTAATGAAGCCCCTCTACTTAAACAAGTGCTCTCACCTTAGTATTTTATAGCCCTTCTGTCATAACCCCTCAAGTAAAACGTCTATTTCCAGCAGCCATTTATGGAAAATACTGTAATTCAACTGAGCTGTCTCGTTCTAACTCTTATGGCCACTAAATCTTAGGAGCATAGGTGGAAATTGTCCAGGGTCAGTTGTTCCTGTCTATATACTTGCCTGCATGTCTCAGTATTCAATTAACCGGAGTTTAAATTAATCAGGACGTCCAGGAAATGAATGCTCGTAAGACTCAGAGTAACTGAAAATGTGATTGGGCTAGACGTGGAATTCAGCTATTCAGGGAAATTCTCCAATTGCGATAATTCCCCTGTCCTGATTACAATTATTCCATCCACGGAGCTCAGAGGCATTTGAATCTGCCCTGAACTGACTATTGTGCACACGAATTTAGCTTTGGGCTCCTAATAAACAGAGGTAGCAGTGTGGTCTAGTGGAAAGGGCGTGGACCTGGGAGTCAGATGACCTGGGTTCTGATTCTGCCTCCACCACTAGTCCGCTATGTGGCCTTGGGCAAGTCAATTAGCTTCTCTGTGCCTCAGTTTCCTCATCTCTAAAATGGAAATTGCATGTTACTTCTTCCTACTTAGAGTGTGAGCACCATGTAGGGCAGGGCCTATGTCCGAACTGATAATCTACTATAGTGCTTAGTACAGTGCTTGGCACAGACTAAGAGCTTAACATGGACCATAACTATTATTAATGAATAGAGATGCAACATGGGTCATGCTTGGACAGCTTAACGGGTTTCGTTCTTCAGAAGAAATAATTCCAGGGCTGAACTCGTGCTGGCTGTGGGCAAGGAAATGACAGGAAGGATTACATGGCTTAGCACTTGGAGGGTCAGTGTCTGGGCTCAATCAAACGATCAGTAGTATTTATTAAGAACTTACTGTGTGCAGAGCACTGGACTAAACACTTAGGAGAGTACAACAGAGTTGGTAGACAAGTTCCCTTCCCATGGTTCCAGCCCAGAGCAGTCTCAGCCTCAGCTTAAAAGTAAATAATTACAATATTGAGTAAGAGCCCACTGTATACCCAGCACTGTGCTAAACCCTGGAGTGGATAAAGGAGAATCAGATTCGACACAGTCCTTGTCCCACATGAGGCTTATAATTTAAACAAAAGGAAGAAGAAGAGGGAGGGAGGGAGGGATAGTGGTAGATACCTGTGCGACTGTGGGGAGCCTACTAGAACTTGCCAAGAAAAGAGGGATGTAGAGTCAGAAGGTCATGGGTTCTAATCCCGGCTCCGCCATTTGTCTGCTGTGTGACCTCGGGCAAGTCACTTCACTTCTCTGTGCCTTAGTTACCTCATCTGTAAAAGGGGAATCGAGACTGTGAGCCCCGCATGTGACAGGAACTGTGTCCAACCCTATTTGCTTGTATCCACCCCAGCACTTAGTTCAGTGCCTAGCACATAGTAAGCACTTAAATACCATTATTATTATTTCCTAACATAGGGACATGCTGTGGGTTTGTGGGATCACAAAGGAACTACTTAGATTTGGATGGTTTGAGAGAATTTTTCTCTTGAAGTTTTGGCCTCTTTCCATCTGTTTAAACTTTCCAACAGCCTCCAAGGCCACTGTCATATTCACACAAACGTCCAAGCCTAAAGGCCGTGTCTTGATCCTGGATGTATGACTGATTTGCTGAGGATTCTGAGAAGCTTCTGAGAGGTCAAATGTGCCCAGAAGAATGACTCACCACCCCAGAGTCACAGACCCAATTCTTTTGGGCCATCCAAGTCCCACCTCTAGGTTCCTCTAGGAGGGGCCATTATCATGATCCCACTAATTTAGTCTAGGTAATGGAGGTCGAATTTCTACTGGTGACAAGAGTGGGAGCAGAATCTTTGCTCTTCAGTTTTTTCTCTGGGAGACAAAAGGAGCCTTTGCCTATCCCTGGCCCCTGGTGATAGGGGCCCCCCACCATAACATAGGGGTAGAAATGGCTCTGGAATGGTGCCAGTGCTTGTGGGAGAGTACGAAATAACAGAGTTGGTAGACATGTTCCCTACCCACAACGAGCAGGGCCAGGAACTATGTCTAATTCTCACCTATGTATTCTGCCCCAGTGTCTACTACAGTGCTCTGCGCATAATAAGCATTTAATAATTACTATCACTACTAGGTGCCCAGCAAGCCTGCAGAGGTGGGATAGACCTCACTGATTTAAGAAATTCCCACTAGACTCTTAGCTCCTGGTGAGCAGGAAACATGTCTGCTACATTGTTTTCTCCCAAGCACTAAGTACAGTGCTCTGCACACAGTAAGCGCTCAGTAAATACAATTGATTGCTTGACCGAATTCAGCTGTAACCAGTGTTTTTGAAAGAATTCACAGTGAAGCTTTCCTTCCCTAGACTAATTCAAATCATTTCCTCCATGCTCTGCTTCCCCTTAGCAGTGGGGTTCTTTAGCCTTGTGTTGGCGCTCAAACTCTAATGGGAATAATAGGCCACTAATTGGTTAATTTATAGCAGTAAATTTAATAAGTAGGCCATTAATTATATTTCAATGGGAACACTGCTGACATGCTGAGAAATGCTGCTTAGTTCTGCCTGTATTCGCACTGTCCACTACAGAAGGCCCATTTCCTTCTGGCCTAGTTGAGCATTAAATTCAAGGACCCTCAGAGCAGCATGGTTTCATATGCAAAGCAAGAGAATCTCAGTCCCCTTCATTCGAGTTCCCCCTTCAGGATTCCAGTTGTGTTGGGAACTGTTGGTGCTTTCATCTCTTCACTGAGGGACTTTGGGCACTTGGAGAAAAGGTGGAGCAACAAACCTCGAAAAGTACTTGTAGGTCCTTGAGATGAAGAACTCTGTGTGTGTGTGTGTGTATGTATGCCTGTGTATCGGTGAGTGTGTGGCCATGCACGCATGTGTATGTGATTGTGTGTGTATGTGCATGCATGAGTGTGTATGCACATGTGCATGGTCAATCAATCAATACATTTACTGGGGGATTACTGTGTGCAGAGCAGTGTATGAAGGACTGGGCGAATACACTAGAAAAGAGTTAGCAGATGCGTTCCCTGCCCACATCGAGCTTACAGTCTAGAGGGGGAGGCAGACATTAATATGAATAAATTAATTAGGGATATGGACATAAGTACTGTGGGGCTGGGTAGGGGGTGAGTGAAAAGAGCAAATCCAAGTGATGCATAATGGAATGGGAGAAGAGGAAATGAGGGCTTAGTCGGGAAAGGCCTTTGGAGGAGACGTGCCTTAGTAAGGCTTTAAAGATGGGGAGTGTAACTGTCGGATATGAAGAGGGAGAGCATGAGTGTGTGCATGTGTGAGTGAGTGTGTGTGTGAGAGAGAGAGTCAGGGGTAGCAGATGGACTTTTGTGTCTGAAGACAATGAAGAGATGAGCATAGGGGAGTTTCATCCTGGTCAGCTAAGGGCAGGGAAATCCAACACAATATGCCCCCAACCCAGCACAAAGAAGCTCCAAGAAGATAGCTCTGGGTCACAGATCAGAGTGCCTGAAACCTCCAGAAGCAGGAGGAGTTTGGAAGTCATCAAGAAATTACTGACTCAATCATCTACAGGAGAGATTTCTGGAAGGTTGAGTGATGCTCTCAGGGTCCAGTCCCCAGAGGAAGCCCCAGGACTGTCCGCAATGGCCAGAGACATGACTTGTAAATGATGCCGGGGGGTGGAGGGGTCTGACCACTGGGGTCCAGCTGGGCAAGGCAAAGGACCCTGGACTAGCCACTGAGCATGATCCACGGCATGCTGGGGATTGTGGCCCCACAAGGGTGAGACTGCTGGAGCCTCGCCATCTCTGAAACCTACAGCTCTCCCAGCTAAGGCCCAAATGGAGAGAGAATCAATTTCCCTGCAATTCTTCCGGGACTATTGCCCCCCTGAACTCGTGAGTTTGGACTTTGAATCAGACTGCTCAGCTCAAACCTTATCAAATGCTCTCCATTTCCATTTGGGCAGCCTCCTCCTCATAATAATAACGAAATTATTTGTTAAGCACTTACTATGTGACCAGCCCTGGGGTAGACTTAAAATAAGTTAGTTCCAACCCAGCCTGAGTCTAAAAGGGAGGGAGAAAAAGGCATTTTATCTGCATTTCAGTTGAGGAAACTGAAGCACAGAGAAGTTAGGTGACTTGCCCGAGGTCACACAGCAGGCAAGCATCAGTCTGGATTAGAATCCAGGTCTCTTGCTTCTCAGGGTTGTGCTCCTTCTACTAGACCACCCTGCTTCAATTCTGCACTTGGTTGTGTGACCCATAATAATAATAACAACAGTTATTATGGCATTTGTTAAGCACTTACTATGTGCCAGGCACTGTACTAAGCGCCGGGGTGGACACAAGTAAATCGGGTTGGACATAGTCCCTGTCCCATGTGGAGCTCACAGTCTCAATCCCCATTTTACGGATGTGGGAACTGAGGCCCAGAGAAGTGAAGTGACTTGCCCAAAGTCACACAGCAAACAAGTGGCAGAGCGAGGATTAAAACACATGACCTTCTGATTCCCAGGCCTGTGCTCGGTCCGCTACGCCACACTATCTCCCAGATAATAGGGTTTAATAAGCACTTTGATACTCACCTCAGCCACAGAGTACTCATGAGTACTAAAAAAAGTTCTATTTTTTCCCTATCGGTCATTTATTTTAATGTCTCTCTCCCCCTATAGACTGCAAGCTCTTGTGGACAGAGATTGAGTCTACCAACTCTGCTGTATTGTACTTTCTCAAGTACTTAGCATAGTGTTCTGCAGCCCCACAACTCTCTTGTTCAGCTCTATAAATTATGTATTATGTATTATATATTTATAATAATGTCTGTCTCCCCTTCTAGACTTTAAACTCGCTGGGGACATGTAAGATGTCTATCGACTCTTTAGTACTGTACTCTCTGAAGTGCTTACTACGGTGCTCTGCACACAGCAAGTGCTTAATAAATACCACTGATAGACTGATTGATCAGAGCAGAGACCCAAGCAGAGACACTACCTACTGTATTACTGTAGAAATACTGCCCAGCCCGAAGGCTGATAAGGTAAGGCAGCTTCCTGTGAGAAGCCCCTGCCTCTGGGTCTCTAAGGGCCACCTCAATAGCACTGTCTTTACTGGGTAGATAAGGAAGGAATGACAGGTCTTGATTACTGTATCAGCCCCCTTGCAGACCTCCCTGCCTCCTGCCTCTCCTCACTCCAGTCCACCCTTCTCTGCTGCCTAGACTATTTTTCCACAAAAAAGTTCAGTGTTTCTCCACTCCTCAAGAACTTCCAATGGTTAGCCATTCACCTCCCCATCAAACAGAAACTCCTTACCATCGGCTTTAAAGCACTCAATCACCTTGCCCCCTCCTACCTCACCTAGATGTTCTACTACAATCCAGCGGGCACGCTTAGCTCCTCTAATGCCAACCTACTCACTGTACTATCTACTCAATCTCCTCTATCTCATCTCTGATCTCTTGTCTTTGTCCTGTCTCGGGTTTGGAACACTTTCCCTCTTCATATCTGGCATTTACTCTCCCTACCTGCAAAGCTTTCCTGAAGGCACATCTCCAAGAGGCCTTCTCTGACTAAGCTCATTTCCTTTTCTCCCACTTCTTTCTGCATCACCCTGATTTGTTCCCTTTATGCACCCCCCGGCTCAGTCCCCCAGCACTTCTGTACATAACCATAATTTATTTATATAAATTATCTGCCTCCCTTCTGGATTATAAACTCACTGGGAGTAGGGAATGTATCTGCTATAATGTACTCTCCCAAGGTATTAGTAAAGTGCCCTGCATGTAGCACTCAGTAAATACGATTGATTGACTGATTGATTGATTGATGAATTGATCTCTGCCAGGGGGAAGCCCTGAAGACTGGGGAAGGTGGGTGTGGCACCCTCATGACCCCACCCTATTTAAATCCTCTCCAACATCCTCAGGGCCTTGTCCAAGTCAGCTGGGAGTTAACTCATCTGCCGAGTTCTGTTCTACAATTTTGCATCAGCAAACTGTTGTTCGCTTCACTGTTCCTCCCGTATTGTTATTTTGGGAGGTCACAGCTCATTTTCTTAGCTAAGATCGTTTGGCTTCCAGTTCCTCAGACTACTTAGAATATATATTGAGTTCCGTGGAGCAGCTGGGCAGAGAAAGCATGTTTTTGGGCCGCGTATAATTTATTGTGCAGAAGTGCCATTATTCATCATTATGTTCATTAGAGTACAAAGGATTTATCTGCTTTTGACATCTTGCCCTTTAGAGCAACCCAATTTGTGACTGGATGTGGAAGGTTAAGGAGAAATGCAGCCCCATTTCAGTAATGACGGAGCTGTGGAAGCTAATGGCCACATCAGCCATTCGAGAAAACTAAGAATAACTTGAATGCCACTTTTTTTTATACTTTTAGGGAAAGTCTCTCGGGCCAGCAAAATGGAAACTTGCTCTCTGCCACAGGGGGTTCCAGCGCTTGCCTCTTCTGCTGTCCTGCTAGCCAAGCCAAAGGAAATTTGGCTTTCTCTCCTGGGTGGAAACCACCACAGCTTGGTTCACAACAAGTCTTTGCCTGCTCTAATAATAATAATCGTGGCATATGTTAAGCGCTTTCAATGTGCTAAACACTGGGGTAGGTACAAGATACAAGATAATCAGATCAGACACAATTCCTGTCCCTCTTGGGGCTCACAGTCTGAGGGGGAGAGGGAGTGTGTGGGTATTTAATCTATTTAATTTACAGATGAGGAAAACGACACACAGAGCAGTTAATTGACTTGCTTAAGGTCACACACACCAGACAAGTGAATGAGCTTTCCTTTGGCTTATGTGATTGGATGATGGCTGAAGATGTCAGTCAGCCAGTGGTATCTGTAGAGCATTTACTATGTGCAGAGCACTATATAAGTACTTGGGAGAGTTCAATACAACAGAGTCAGCAGACACATCCCCTGCCCACAACAAGTTTATAGTCTGTCCCACCCTCCCATATCCCACTTCAGGATTTGGGTGGCTGGATAGAGCCCCAAAGGCATGGCCCCAATGTCACTGTTTGATGATTGATTGATTGATTGATTAATCATACTCACACATGTGTCTCTAAGTGGGGCCAGGAAGAACTGCCCCTTTAAGCCCCCAGAGGTTTCTGGGCCCTTCCCTGCCCCATAAAAGGCTCCTGAGCCAAGATGGCCACAGTTTACAAGTGGAAAGGAGACAGAGCATAGCCCATCTAGGGCTGTGGTGAGTAGGGTGCTCTGGCTGCTTCAGCTATTCCCCTCTTTTTTTAGGGTGGGTCTGGGACTGAGGTTTCTGGAATTGTTGATGCCTATTGCCTTGGTGATGATGATGATGATGATGATGTGAGGGTGGGGAAATCAGGGTTATCAGTATTGGACTGGTTGGGTGGAGAGGGGGTTGGAGGAAGTGTTGATTCCATGGTTTCAGAAATGACTTAGATGTACATGTGTTGAACTGTGGTCACTGAGGCAGGTTGGGGGATGAAGGTTGAGAGGGCAAGGGAGAGGTGCTGGAGTGCTCGATAATGATGTGCTGTGACTACGATAATGGTGTGCATCTATTGTGTATACAATATATATTGTGTATAATGCCTGATTAGGGGACACTAGGGAAAGTGGGAAGGGGTCGGGGTGGTGATTGTGTTTCTGATATTGCTGCTGGGCTGGGGATTCGGGGAGGGTGTGTGGAAGGAGGGAGTGGAGGCTGAGAGCTGCCCTTGTTCAGGATGGGGGTGGAGGGCATATGCAAGTGAGGAAGGGGTCGGGGATAGGCTTTGAGATCAGATGGCCTTGGTCTTGGGAAAGGTCGGGTTTGGTTTGGGGGTGACTGCTGGACTTGGGGTTGAGGGTCCTGGAGGGCTGGGACATTTGACTCCTTAGTGACAATCCGTGGGACATATGGGGTGTATATGAGGTGCTGCGTGCTCCGTCTATCTGTCCGTCTCTGTGTCTCCTGCTTCTACCAGTTCAAGAGCCAGGATGGTGTTCTCTCCACCTCCCCACCCTCAGAGCTCAGTGCAGTGCTTAGTGCCCAGTGGATACTGGTCATCGTTGGGGAGGGGCTGGCCTCGCTGCTGCAGTCGTCAGCCCACTGTTCCTACTCAAAGCCACAAACTGCCTGCTACTCCTCTGCAGAGCAGCCAGGCTGGGAGTTAATTGGAAGCTGAGTGCAGCCAACGAGGCACTTCTCAAATGAAGAAGCAAATAAAACTTTCTTCTCCCCAGAACACTGCAGCTCATTGACACCTCTACAGTTTAGCTTCCTGCATTTACAAGCAGGTTCCTCCTCGCCCCCTCCCCCGGCCCCCCAAGGAATAATATTCATTAAAAACAAGTACCTTGTGCAGTGCCATCCACCCGGTGGGTGCTTAGTAAATATTGATTGGCAACGATGATGAAAACAACTTCCCAACACTTCCCCCTCAAGGGGGCAATCCAGTCTTCAGCAAAACGCACAGGCCGCCAAGGTTCTGTCACCGCAGGAGAGATGAATTTGACATGTTTCGGGGGGGAAGGGGAAGCAGAGTGGTCTAGTGGATAGACCACAGGCCTGGAAGTCAGAGAGACCTGGGTTCTAATCACGGCTCTGCCTCTTTTCTCCTGTGACCTTGGGCAAGTCACTTAACTTCTCTGAGCCTCAGTTCCTTCATCTGTAAAATGGGGATTAAGACTGTGAGCCAAGTGGGACACACAGTGCGTGTGAGTCAAATGTGTGCTCTGCACACAGTAAGCGCTCAATAAATACGAATGAGTGAATGAATGAATGACATGGACTGTGTCCCACCTAGCTATCTTGTTTCTACCCCAGCTTTTAGTCAGTGCCTGGCACACAGAAGATGCTTAACAAATACCCTAAAGAAATGGGTACAATGAAGGAAGCCAACAGAGTGAAAACTTGTAAGGATGAGTATATCGGTGAAGTTCCACGGGTCAAAGCATTTAAGCCCAGATCACACGTCTACCCACTGGTTTTGTGTCCAGTCTGATCTAGAGAGAAGAACAGCATAGATTTTAGAAACAAGCATTTAAAATGACAGGGACACTAACCTGTAAAATTTTCTTCACAAGACCCCTAATTAGACAGATGATTTATATTAATAATAGTTGTGGTATTTATTAGGTGCTCAGTTATAGTGCCTGGCACACTGTAAGCTCTTAAATACCATAAAAAGTGCTTACAATAAAAACAGATTAGACAAAAATCTCTGTCCCACATGGGACTCATAGTCTAAAGAGGGCAAGGGAGAATGGATAGTTTATTTCCATTTTACAAATGAGGAAACTGAGGCCCAGTGAAGTGATTTCCCCAAGGTCACATAGCCAGCAAATGGCGGAGCCAGAATCTGAAACACTAATACACTACCCACTAGGCGAGGCTGCGTGTTATGGCCTGTTCCTCGATTAGACTGTAAACCCGTCAAAGGGCAGGGACTGTCTCTATCTGTTACCGATTTGTACATTCCAAGCGCTTAGTATAGTGCTCTGCACATAGTAAGCGCTCAATAAATACTATTGAATAAACGATTTCACCCACCACCATCTCAGAAATTGAGTGGCTCTTTAGCAGTTTTCTAGGATTATAAATTCCTTGAGGGCAGGGACCACAATTGCTTGTTCTGTTGAAGTCTCCCAAGTGCTTAGTGATGATGTTGGAGTCTCCAGTCACGAAAAAAAGGTGAGGCCCAGTCCTGTGACGTCACAAGCAAGAAGCTGCCCAAAGGAATTGATTACAGGGATAGTCATTTGTGCAGGGCTCATGGTCTCTCATTCCTGCCAATCTTGTTCCAGCTGAGGCAGCAAGTGTTAAGAGCTAATAATAATAATGGTACTTGTTAAGTGTTTATTAAGTGCCAAGCTCTGTTCTAAGTGCTGGGGTAGGTACAAGTTAATCAGGTTGGACACAGTTCCTGTCCCACATGGGGTCAAACTATTAATCCCCATTTGATAGATGAGGTAATAGAGGCTCAGAGAAGTAAAGTGATTTACCCAAGGCCACAAAGCAGACATGTGGTGGAACTGGAATTAAAATCCAGGTCCTTCTGACTCCCAGGCCCATGCTCTATCGATTAAGTAATGCTGCTTCTCAAATAAACAGGCAGGTTTGCAGCACACCACAGAGTCTACCCAAATTATTTTTTTTTTATGGGTAGTAACTAACCTCAACCCTGTGCCGATACCTCACCGTAGTGCCCTGACCAACGGGCAGTTGCCTTGGTAGCCTCAACAGTCTTCACATCCCATATTAACCAGTCACTTTTCAGGATTCAGTCATTCAGTTGTATTTACCGAGTGCAGAGCACTGTTCTAAGTGCTTGGAGAGTACAATGTAATAGACACATTCCCTGCCCACAGTAAGTTTACAGTATAGAGGACTCCTTCTAGACCTGTCCACCTTGCAAAACCCTAAGTGGTTCTTTGGTCAGAAACTTTCACTGTGGATTAAATAACCCCATCAGGCATTCCTTTATTTGCAAAGCCAACCCCTTTCTACTGGACCACCAGCCTGGAAGTACAAGATTCTGTGCTCAGTAAGTGTCCAATAAATAAGACTTGGGTAATCTATTGATCACTGATCTACAAATTTCAATCGTCAGTAATAGAAGGGATTTTTGGAAGAGCCGACCCCCTTAGATAGGCATATAGGAATTTTGAAAAATCAGCTGGCTCAAATTTCATCCTGTCTCCCAAGTGCACCATTAATCTTGCTGTTGGAGTGAATTGTTCTCCACTTTGAACCTACCCCCGAACATATGCTCACACATACAACCTCAAGAGCTCAGTGCAGAAAGAAAGGCTGTCTCAACCAGGACAAACTACAGGCCACGCTTGATTATTGAGGATTTGATGGCCAATTTATTGATAAATCAAGCCTTCTCTTTCCCTTCCCCTTTTCTTGCATGGCCCACTGCTTGGGCTTTTTATTGCTGGTTTGCCCCCCTGCCAGAGACCAGGAGGAAAAAACATGGCCAAAGTCCAATCAGTTGAATGTTTTTTGGGGGAAGGATCTTGAAAAGGATGGCAGAAATGAGGTTTGGGGATTAGCTGAAGATTTTGCTATCAACAATCTCTCTTTCCCTCATTAGAGCTGTACTTTCAGAGTGATGTTCTTCCAACCTGTATCATTTCTCTTCAGCCAGGCCAAGAAAAAGGGCTACTCCTCCAGGATCCCTAGACTGTAAGCTCATTGTGGGCAGGGATATAACTCTGTTATATTTTACTCTCCCAAGCACTTAGTACAGTGCTCTGCACATAATAAGCACTCAATAAATGTGATTGATTGCATCATTACTGGCACCCCTCCATCCTCTTAGGAGGGTCCCAAGTTCCCCATCTTAGGTTTGCTACCCTGCGCTCCCAATGCCATGAAATGCTGAGCAGCCTAAAATCTCCAGGAAACCTGCCATAGAGACAATATTATTCTGCACAAGAGGGCCTAGGCTACTCAGCAGGTCCTTTCCGATCTTCAATTTCTCCCGTTCTCTTCTGCACACAGCAGGAAACCCATTTTCAAACAAGGCCATTTTCATTATATGTCTAGTGACTGTTCCTGCATTAAGATAAACAGCAATAATAAAAATGTTTGCTCATACGATAATAGCAACCTTCCTAAATTACAGGGATTGTGGTGCCCAATGGCACAATAGAAAATGGGGTTTTATCTCGGAAGATACAGGATTCAATATTTTTCTCCTGTCTGGGATTATAGAGCAATTGGAACCATGTTTCTGAAAGAACAATTCAGTACATTAGCTCTCAAATATAAAAAAATACATTTTCAGCATTGAAATGGCTCACTTAAAGTAGCACTTCAGCAAAACGTTGTCCACCCTGACCTGATAATTATGTCACATCTAGTGGAGACTAATTTCCATAGTGTATTGTTTTCTCATGTAATTGAGGCTATTAAGATGAATTCAGAGGCTGTAGTACACCTATGGCCTCTAACAGACTGTGGTTTATATTAAATCAATTAAATAAACATGCAGAGGAGTTATTGCTGGAGTTGAGGTCTGGTTTCACATCCCCAGGAGGCGGGGCTGCTCAAACAATGGGCCCTCCACTGATTCCTGTCATCCCAAACTCTCCCTCTTCAAATATTCTAGTGGGAAAACATCCCGGCTCCTGCCCTTTCCTCCCCACACCCTTATAGTCTCCCTTGATTTAAGGACTTTGATTAAGAGAAGCAGCATGATCTAGTGGAGAAAGCATTAGGACTGAGAGTTAGGAGACCCAGATTCCATAAGCTCGTTGCGGGCAGAGAATGTGACTGTTGTATTGTACTCTCCCAAGTGCTTAGTACAGTGCTCTGCACAGAGTAAGTGCTCAAATACAATTGAATGAAGTCAGCCATCCAGTTCCCAAACCTCAACTTCACATCTGGATTGTGACTTGCTGGAACATTCTCTGACACCACTGGACCAAGACCACGCTTTGCTCATGGCACTTCCAGAGGAGGATGTCGCCATCTCCCATTCCCTGCACACAGTGAGCTTACAGTCTAGAGGGGTAAACAGACACTAATACAAATAAATAAATTACAGATTTATTCGTAAGTGCTGTGGGGCTGGGAGGGGGTATGAATAAAGGGAGCAAGTCAGGGCAATGCAGAAGGGAGTTGAAGAAAAGGAAAAGAGGGCTTAGTCGGGGGAGACCTCTTGGAAGGGATGCACCTTCAGTAAGGCTTCGAAGGGAGGGAGAGTAATTGTCTGTCAGATATGAGGAGGGAGGGCGTTCCAGGTCAGATTCAGGATGTGGGCCAGAGGTCGGCGGTGAGATAGACAGGATCAAGGTACAGTGAGAAGGTTAGCATTAGAAGAGCCAAGTGTGAGGGCTGGGTTGTAATAGGGGAGGCCAGAGGCCCCAGATTGAGTCTCCCCATTCTTGGTTTTGGGCTGGGGCTTCTCTGTGGCACAGAGAACATCGGAAGGAAGGGAGAGACTGGGAAGGAAGAGCTGGGACAGGGCAGGAAGTTGTGGCTATTAGACAGCCCTGCTGCCTGCTGGGAGGGACGTTGAGAATGAGAGGATTTAGCCAGCAACTGAAGCAGATCCAAGCAAGGCAGAGCACAGCTGGATTTTTTTAAAAATGCTTAATTCAACGTTTTTGCAATTCTAGGTTTCTCTCTCAAAAATATCTGGTCTGGGACTATTACCCCCTTCAATGGCCTTTGTCAAGCTCCTTGACTGAAACAAGCCAGAAGGGAGTCCATAGTTGCTAAGCAGGGTAGGAAACAACCCTCAGTCTAGGGATTAAACTCCGAAACTCATTAATTTTCTTATGTCCCCTGGCCCATTGATCAATAAGATAATTGTAATAAACAGTAATAATAACAACAATAATACTATTGAGTATTTACTAAGTGCCAAACACTGTACTAGGTGCTGGAGTAGATTCAAGATAATTTAATCAGAGTCCCTGTCTCACATGAGGCTTATAGTCCAAGTTGGAGGGCCTTCAAGTACTGAATGCCCATTTTACAGAAGAGGAAACTGAGGCACAGAGATAACAGAAGTCAGGAGGTGGATTTCAGATCCTGTCTGTCTCAGAGAATTAAATATTAGTCATTCTTAAGTGAAAGGGGCCACTGTCAGGTTCAGCAGCTTCTAAATTTTTGGAATTCATTACAGTAATTATTAGGTTCTTATTTGCTAGGAATTGGAGAAATGCAAGATTATCAGAATGAACACCATCCCCCTGAGCCTGAGAATGTTCTTGCTGAAATCTACTTTCCAGAATGCAGAGGTGGATGAGTGAGACAAGACCCTGACATTACATGGAGAAAAGGATAGAGTATGGGCTCGGAAGTCAGAAGAGCTGGGATCTATTCCTGACTCCATCACTTGTCTGCTCTGTGGCCTTGGGCAAGTCACCTCTCTCTGCCTCAGGTACCCCATATGTAAAATGGATATTAATACTGTGAGCCCCATGTCATGGACTGTGTCCAACCTGATTATCTTGTAACTACCCCAGTGCTTAGTACAATGCCTGACATCTAGTAAGTACTTAAGAAATAACAAAACAAAAAAAAAGAACCTATCATACACTAGACATGGCCCAGTGTACAGTGTTACTCTATGTATGTTCCTGCAAAATAATTAGGAGATCAAGTACAAGGATATTCAGAACCCTTTAATGCACTTAAAATCACTGTCATGAAGCAAAGGATAGCAAATTTGCATGTGAAAGGACTGTGAACAGCATCTATAAAGAATTGTGAAATTACTCCAGTATTTATTATTATAACTTGGTGTCTTGCTAGTCTCATTTCAAAATGAACCATAAGAATAGATTAAATTAGTGCCATTTTCTTTTCTTGTTAACATCTTTGTCACAAGAGCAAGCTGTCAGAATTTTAGTATCTAAAATAGTCTGTGAATTAGACTGGCGATAATCGGCCATTTCCATATTCTGTGCTTTGATTGGCTAATCTCACCCAGTTCTCGCTTCCTGGCAACTAGGCAGGCAGGACCCAGAGAAATCATCATCTTTAGAGTTCCTAATCTGGATGTAAGTGCCCAGATAAGGGGAGGAAAAACTTCATAATATGGATTTTAATCGGGTGGGTCCTGTGTGTACATCATCAAGCAGTGATGTTGGAACACGAAATAATACCCACAAAGAAATGCTTTGTAACCCTGCAGAATAATATCCCTTTCTCACAGGGGTTAAATCGAGATTAGGCCATTCTCAGAGAAATAGTCTTCCCACATGGGTCTTTGGGATCACGATGGTATGTTCACTGGGTAGTCCTGGCAGAGATGGGTCCTTGAATGTCATCCAAGCTTACTGTAAAGAGCACAGGACTGGGTGTCAGGAGACCTGAAGGTGGATTTTTTTTTATAGCATTTATAAAAGATTTATGTGCCAGGCACTGTACTATGCACTGGGAGAGATACAAGATAATTAGATTGGACACAGTCCAGTCCCATGTGGGGTTCTCAGTCTTAATCCCTGTTTTACAGGTGAGAAGTTAAGTGACTTGCCCAAGGTGACAGAGCAGACAAATGGCAGAGTGGGGATTAGAACTCAGGTTCTCTCACTCCCAGGCCTGTGCTCTTTCCACTAGGCCTCGCTGCTTCTCAATCGTGTTCTCCAATTCAAACAGGAATTGAGTTCTAATCCCGATTCCACCACTTGCCTGCTGGGTGACCTTGGGCCATTCTTAATTTCTCTGGATCTGTTTCCTCATCTGTAAAATGAAGATTAAATACATGTTCTTCCTCCAACATAGACTATGAGTCCCATACAGGTCAGGGATTGTGTCCAATCTGATTGTGAAATGCTTGCTAGGTGCTAAGGATTATGGTAAATACAAATACCACAATCAGTATTACTATTATGCTCCAGTCAGTGGAACTGGAATTAGGGTTCTTACTTCCTTGTCCTGATTCCATTTTGCCCAGTATGCCTGGACCATGGGTGACTCAGTTTCCCCACCTGATTGTTGGTGCCACTAGGACTTGGTTCTTGAGGATCAGGGATAAGAGAGGGTTTCAAAGATTGTGCTAGCATTCAAACTCTGTACTGCTGAGGTAGGTCTTTAGCTGCGGGCAGAGTCTGCCCAGTGCCGGCAGGCCTTTTCAGGCTAATTGCCGATCTATTCTGAGAAGCAACTCATAATCAACATTGTGTATTTTCAGGAATGTATGCTCCCAGTAAATAGGCTTCGACACATAGAGCTTCTGAATGACTGAGTGAAGAACATGTAGTGATGTGCTCAGCTTTTTGAGTTGAAAGATATTTTTTAGTGGTATTTGTTAACTGCTATGTGCCAGGCACTGGAAAAAGCACTAGGGTAGATGCAAGATAGTCAGGTTGGACACAGTTCCTGTCTCACATGGGGCTCACACTCTTAATCACCATTTTAGAGGTAACTGAGGCCCAGAGAAGTGACATGACTCACACAAGTGATAAAGTCAGAAATAGAACTCAGGTCCTCCTGACTCCCAGGCCCATGTCTATTACTGGCCTCTAAAGCCACCTTGGGATCCTGATAGGCCATGGATAGCAATGTTCTTCAGTAATAAAAATAACAAGAATAATGACTTTTGTTAAGAGGTTATGTGCCAAACACCCTACTAAGTGTTGGGGTAAATATAGGCTCCTCAGGTCCTACGGTCTAAGAGGAAGAACAGTTTAGTGAATTGCCCAAGGTCACACAGCAGGCAAATGGCAGATCTGGATTTAGAACCCAGGTTCCCTGACTCCCAGACCTGTGATCTTTCCACCAGGCCATGCTGCTTCAATAGGTGGCCTAGGAGAGCTCTGGCTAGAATCTTGCTTTTCATGAAAAGTAGTGGGATTACATGAAAGTTCATTCATTCATTCAATAGTATTTATTGAGCGCTTACTATGTGCAGAGCACTGTACTAAGCGCTTGGGATGAACAAGTTGGCAACAGATAGAGACAGTCCCTGTCGTTTGATGGGCTTACTGTCTAATCGGGGGAGACGGATAGACAAGAACAATGGCACTAAACAGCGTCAAGGGGAAGAACATCTCGTAAAAACAATGGCAACTAAATAGAATCGAGGCGATGTACAATTCATTAACAAAATAAATAGGGTAACGAAAATATATACAGTTGAGCGGACGAGTACAGTGCTGTGGGGATGGGAAGGGAGAGGTGGAGGAGCAGAGGGAAAAGGGGAAAATGAGGCTTTAGCTGCGGAGAGGTAAAGGGGGGATGGCAGAGGGAGTAGAGGGGGAAGAGGAGCTCAGTCTGGGAACGCCTCTTGGAGGAGGTGATTTTTAAGTAAGGTTTTGAAGAGGGAAAGAGAATCAGTTTGGCGGAGGTGAGGAGGGAGGGCGTTCCAGGACCGTGGGAGGACGTGACCCAGGGGTCGACGGCGGGATAGGCGAGACCGAGGGACGGCGAGGAGGTGGGCGGCAGAGGAGCGGAGCGTGCGGGGTGGGCGGTAGAAAGAGAGAAGGGAGGAGAGGTAGGAAGGGGCAAGGTGATGGAGAGCCTCGAAGCCTAGAGTGAGGAGTTTTTGTTTGGAGCGGAGGTCGATAGGCAACCACTGGAGTTGTTTAAGAAGGGGAGTGACATGCCCAGATCGTTTCTGCAGGAAGATGAGCCGGGCAGCGGAGTGAAGAATAGACCGGAGCGGGGCGAGAGAGGAGGAAGGGAGGTCAGAGAGAAGGCTGACACAGTAGTCTAGCCGGGATATAACAAGAGCCCGTAATAGTAAGGTAGCCGTTTGGGTGGAGAGGAAAGGGCGGATCTTGGCGATATTGTAGAGGTGAAACCGGCAGGTCTTGGTAACGGATAGGATGTGTGGGGTGAACGAGAGGGACGAGTCAAGGATGACACCGAGATTGCGGGCCTGCGGGACGGGAAGGATGGTCGTGCCATCCACGGTGATGGAGAAGTCTGGGAGCGGACAGGGCTTGGGAGGGAATATGAGGAGCTCAGTCTTGCTCATGTTGAGTTTTAGGTGGCGGGCCGACATCCAGGTGGAGACGTCCCGGAGGCAGGAGGAGATGCGAGCCTGAAGGGAGGGGGAGAGGACAGGGGCGGAGATGTAGATCTGCGTGTCATCTGCGTAGAGATGGTAGTCAAAGCCGTGAGAGCGGATGAGTTCACCGAGGGAGTGAGTGTAAATGGAGAACAGAAGAGGGCCAAGAACTGACCCTTGAGGAACTCCAACAGTTAAAGGATGGGAGGGGGAGGAGGCTCCAGCGTAGGAGACCGAGAATGATCGGCCAGAGAGGTAAGAGGAGAACCGGGAGAGGACAAAGTCCGTGAAGCCAAGGTGAGATAAGGTATGGAGGAGGAGGGGATGGTCGACAGTGTCAAAGGCAGCAGAGAGGTCAAGGAGGATCAGAATGGAGTAGAAGCCATTGGATTTGGCAAGAAGGAGGTCATGGGTGACCTTAGAGAGAGCAGTCTCGGTAGAGTGGAGGGGACGGAAGCCAGATTGGAGGGGGTCTAGGAGAGAATGGGAGTTAAGGAATTCTAGGCATCGATTGTAGACGACTCGTTCTAAGATTTTGGAAAGGAAGGGTAGTAGGGAGATAGGACGATAACTGGAGGGGGAAGTGGGGTCGAGAGCGGGTTTTTTTAGGATGGGGGAGACGTGGGCATGTTTGAAGGCAGAGGGGAAGGAGCCCTTGGAGATTGAGTGGTTAAAAATAGAAGTTAAGGAAGGGAGGAGGGCAGGGGCGATGGTTTTAAGAAGGTGAGAGGGAATGGGGTCCGAGGCGCAGGTGGAGGGGGTGGCACTTGCAAGGAGGGAGGAGATCTCCTCTGAGGATACTGCAGGGAAGGATGGGAAAGTAGGGGAGGGGGTTGGTGGGGGGGAGGGGAGAGGCGGAGGGGTGACTTTGGGGAGCTCAGACCCGATCGTGTTGATTTTCGTGAGGAAATAGGTGGCCAGATCATTAGGGGTGAGAGATGGGGGAGGGGGAGGAACAGGGGGCCTAAGGAGAGAGTTAAAGGTCCGGAACAATCGGCGGGGGTGACGGGCTTTCAGCAGTTAGCTTTCAATCTTTCTTTACATGGTATTTACTGAGTTCCAACTGACTGCAGAGCCATGTGCTTGGGAAAATATAGCAAAAACAAGAGACACCATTCCTACTCTTGAGGATATTATTATCTGAAGAGATGTCGTCAGGCGGGCAGAAATTCTAAACACACAGTGGGAGCAGAGTGAAATACATAGATAAAATGGGTAATAGTAAGAGTGCAAATGAATAAATAAAAAGTGTATATAAATCATTTATACCACTAAATGCTAATAGTGGTCATTGGATTGGCATGACTACAGGTGGTAGAAATGAGTTGGGGAAATGAGCTGGAGGTTGCCTCCTGGAAGAGATGGGATTTTAGGATGGGAAAAGTTGTGATCTGCTGGAATATTTTTGTGAGGGAGAAAGAGTTCCAAGCAGGGGGAAGGGCATGTCCAGTGAGTCAGGGGCAGGAGAGTCAAGAGGGAGGCATGGGGAGAAAGTGATCTTGTGGGGTAAAAGAGTGCGAGTTGAAATGTAGTCCCAAAAGAGAGCAGATACTGAAGAAGAAAATTGATGGGGGAGAAGGTTGACGTCAGGGATCAGGAACTTCTGTTTGATTCAGTGGGAGAAGTGTGGACATTGGTTCTTAAAGATGGTGATCATGGTGGCATCTTTGAAATCCTGTGGCATTTCCTCAGTTGAAAAAGAGCCTGTCACAAGGCCCCCTTTCCTCAGGGAACTTAGTCTGAGGTAGCCACAACCAAAATTAAAATATACACATATAGTCTCTTGTGCCATTTATATGACATTAACATCTAGGTCTATAAATTATTTTTGTACAGCTTTTATTCATTTATTTCATTTGTCCATTTTTTACAGTATTCAAGTGCTTACTATATATGCCAGGCACCATATTAAGTGCTGGGATAGATAAAAGATGAAGAAACTATAGTTAGAGATGACAGAACATATATTTATTCACTTACATTTATTAATCAGTTTCTGTCTATTATCTCCCTCATTAGATTATAAGTTCCTTGAGAGCAGGGATAACGTGATTTCATTCTTTTGTACACTTCCAAAGCACCTAGTTATACTGCTCTGCAGACGTCAAACATCCAGTACAATATTTTGCAAACAGTGGTTGCCCAGTTCAATGTGCTGAGATGGGTGGCTCTGTTGACGTTTACTGATATTTACAGATATATCAGACAGAGCAAGGCTTGAATCAGATCACCGATCACCAAGAGTCTACGTCTCAGCTGGATTCAACAGAATCATTTCGCAGAGATGTCTGTTTAGGGTTTGCGGCATCTGACTAACATTGTTAGTCCCTACCTTAAAATGTAAACTCCAGTCAAGCAGGGTCTGAGCTTTTGTAAGTCAATCACTCCATCAGCAGCATTTATCGAGTGTGTTTTTCTGTGGCAAACACTGTACTAGGTGCTTGAGAGAGCACAATAGACAGGATCCCTGTCCTTGAGGAGCTTACAATCTAGCTGGGGAGACATGCTAAATTTCAGGTAGGGCGAAGCAACAGACTTTAAAGATGTGACTATAAAGGGGAATACCCAAGTGCTTAGGTAGCGATCAGTGCCTAGCTCAGCCCAAACTGAAGACAGGAGCTTAACAGACCCTAGTGATGATGATGAGACTCAGGGAAGGAAATCATTTGTAACAGAGGTCAAAATTCTTCTTCAAGTCCTTTTCCCCCCTCTCCTTTTTATCTGCTTCTATAAATTCAGGGCAAAAGAGATTCTTATGATTAATTTGTACCCTCAAATAGGTAACTATCAGCAGAGACTTCCGAAAGAGGAGCGCACACACACACACACACACACACACACACACACACAGTCTCTCTCTCTCTCTCTCTCTCTCTCTCTCTCTGTGTCTCTCTCTCTCCAAACAGTCATCCAGAGCCTATAATTCAAATGGCAAAGCCCAGTCCCTCTTGGAATTTCTACTGTAAACTGATCTGCCAATATAGGTTCATCGAGCCAGGCCTGGACCAAGCTCTACACCACCAAACCATTAATCAGAATTAATCAGACGAGCAAAGATAAAAGTATATTACCATCTCCTGGAGGGGGCTGTCAGCTCCATAATCAGAATGCATTAAAGGTCAGTCGGTGGCAAGTTTTCTTTTTTCTAAAGACAAAAAAAGGGCAAACGTCTTTTAGGGCCCAGAGACAATGCACTCTTCAAATGAACCCAACTTAATGCCACTCGCAAGGGCAGATCAAGGGTGAAGAAATGAGAATTGACCAAACACTAGAGCTAAATAAAAAGCAAGATATTCTTTTCTTTCCAGACAACAGAAAACGCAGAGAGAGGCAAGAAGGGTTGATCATTGATGCCGAAAATGTACTTTCCATTCTATGAGCTTTCTAAAGTCCCTTCTTTTATCCATTTTCTATTTTTCCTCATATTGCCATTCTCTGTTTTTGTCAATGACCTTTCTTCAATCCAACTCAGCTTCGTCTAATGGTCTGAAGAGGACTTCTTCACATGATGGAAAGCTTTAGATTTAGACCCCTCCTTCATTAGAGGAAAAAGGAACAGCCGCTATGTGCTGGGTGTTAATGAATGTGAAGAAAGATTTTTTTTTTGTATGTGTTTTACACATTATGTTCTTGACTCCTCGAGGGGCGACGGTGAATTGCCATGCTTCATTTACAAGGAGCGATAACAGAAGCAAAATGAGAATCTGGCAACAAATTACTTCTCGGTTCACCCTGGGTCAGCCTGTTGGGGCTAATGAGAAGAGGGGCTCTATTTTTAAACTCCGCCTCAGCCAAGCTATTCTTGCATTAATTTTCATGGGGAGGAGGAATTGTAAAGTCAAATGAAGGCGCCGTGTTGGAAATTAACCCGTGGATTTTCCTCGCCGGACTGGGGAGAGCGTATTTTGGCTCTGAAGGCCATGTTACCTATGCCTGAGTCACTGGTCCCTTTGAATGCCCCCCCCCCGAGGACCTCTCCTCTCCCACTCTTTCCCGTCCACCTGCGGCCTTAAACAGCCCATCATAAAAGCCCTCGGTTTTCGATAGTGATCCCGTTCAGCGGCGGCATGGAGGTTGGCACCCATCCCTCAGCTCCGGGGCTGGTAGGGCCTGTTTGACCAGATTGGTTACAGGGGCAGAACAATTCTGGCCAATGAGTCTTGTCAGATGTTTAATTAACTGGACGGGTAATAGGATGCTCTATTGGATAGAGCTCAGGCCTAGGAGTCAGAAGGACCTGTATTTTAATCCCTGCTCTGCCGCTTGTCTGCTGTGTGACCTTGGTCAAGTCATTTCACTTCCTTGTGACTTATTTCCCTCATCTGTATAATAGGATTAAGACTGTGAGCCCTATGTGGGACAGGGAATGGATCCAACCTGATTATCTTGTCTCTACCCCAACACTTAAAACTGTGTCTGGCACATAAGTGCCCAACAAATACCATTATTATTATTATTACTGTACTACGGGTCAGGCTCTAGGAATTCTTAGGCCCTTGCACCCACCACCATCCGTCACACTGGATGGTCAGAGCAGCAGATGAAAAGTGAATGTGGCACCTGTTGCTTCCCAAGTATCTTCCCAAGCCCAAGTATCTGCCTCTTTCCCAAATCAGGGAAACGGAAGGCAGGAGGAAGGGAACGGGCTTTGAAAGCAAGCCTCCCGGAACCCCTCCACAACCACTTGAACTCTGGTTTTTCAAAGGGCTTTGGAGCGTGCAGTCGGGAACCCAAGTTCCTCTTGTGTGCAACGTGTCTGTCCTGGTGCTTTCTTCCACGGAAGCGCTACATAAAGTACAAATTAACCACACTCCCCTAGTCTAATCATTGTAATCAGTTATGTTTTCATGTGTACATTACTGATCTATAAGGCTGTTGTAGTTCTTGTGTGTGGTTTAATTGCTTGTTTTTGCATATCTTGTGTGATTGATGATGTTCTAGAAATCTTTTCCCCTAAAGGAGACTTTGTAAATTACTTTGTTTAGATGCTAATGATTGTATTTCATTAGTGGCCCTCTCCTCTAGAATCAGCTTTAAATGAATGAATGTGCCGTAATTAAAAATCTGAATTATGAATTACTTTGAAAGGAGACAACATTGTCCCACTTCCCACAGCGACACAGTGTTATTTCAATTATGTAAATACGCTTCATCATCCCCCTTTTGTTTTTCTAATTATTTAATATTAATGTTGCTTTACCCCTTTATTGCTAGGAGAAGGGATATGGCATCTTAAATGAGAGTGCTAGACAAGTGATACACAGATGACGGGATTAACGCAGACGTTTATCAGAACGCAGAGCCCATTTTAAAAACAAACATGCCATTAACATTCCCACTAATATCGAGATGCTGCCTGTAATTGCACTTCAGCCTGTACCAATTCGGTGCTTTCACAATGGGCAACCTCTACTTACTGGGATTTTCTTATTTCAAAGTCAAAACCACCAAGGGAAGTCCAAAAGCTCTTGGGGTATTTGCCGGAAGCAAAAGCGAAGTTGGCGTTTCGTTCACCGAGAGCCTGTCAGCTGGGCCCTGTCACCCAACTACTTTCAAGCTCCTCGTCCTCTGAACTCACTTCCCTGAATCCTTTGGAGCACATTGGCCCCTTCTGTCTGGCAGTGCGTCCCATCTGGAAGCCACAGGACAGCATCCAGCGCATGAAGCCCTTGAGGGCTCCCTCTCTGTGATCTCAGCTCCACCTCCTCTTTGAGATCCACTTTCGATGTTAGATTTATTCCACAGATATCACTGTTTCTGTATGAATCTAGAAATGTCTGTATTAGTGAAGCAAGGCCAACCACAAGTACCTATACTTCTGCCAGTGGTCATTTAGTGCAATACCTGCCACGTAGGAAGAGCTTAACAAATACCACAGTCATTATTATTATTATTTAGGGGTTGAAAATGCTAGCTCTCACTAGCTCTTGAGACATAAGAGCCTTAATCCTGTCGGTAATAATAACGATTGCAGTATTTGTTAAGCACTTACTATGTACCAAGCATTGTACTAAGTGCTGGGGTAGATACAGGATAAACAGGTCATAGAGAAGCAGCATGGCCTAGCATATAGAGCACAGGTCTGGGAATCAGAAAGACCTGGATTCTATTCCCAGCTCTGCCACTTCTTTGCTGTGTGATTTTGGGTAAGTCATTTAACTTCACTGGGCAGTTACCTCATCTGTAAAATGGGGATTAAGACTGTGAACCCTATGTGGGACATGGGCTGTGTCCAACCTAATTATCTTGTATCTAGCCCTGTGCTTAGTACAGTGCCTGGCACATAGTAAGCGCTTAATAAATACCATAAAAAATTATCAGGTCAAAGTTGTTTTAACATGTTGTGCTTAAAGATGAGTGTTTGAAAATGAATACTGGAAAAACTCAGCAAAATTCCTAGTTTTTGGTGTCATCCCCATGCTGAAATAGTGCTGATCTGCTACCACGGTTTGATGATTGATGGTGGTTTCTTCCACATTTCCAAAAGGGGCTGCTTGGGATTGGGCCCAGTCTTTGCCTGTTTCTGGAAATCAAGGGGAAGAAGTTTTCAGAGTTTGTTGCCAGTCTGGCCCCTCCTGCCCCAAATCCTCAACTTCTCAAGGAATGAGCCTGAACCCTAAAAGGAAACTGTGACTACATAGACTGTAGTCTGTCATTTTCATAGTAAGTGCTTAACAAATACCATTAACTCTAACACTAAACTTAAATTCATTTGATGCTCTTAACTGAGTCATGAATTTTATGGACAGGCAGAAACACACACACACACACACACACTCACCCACCCACATATTTCTTAGCTGCCCTGTGTGTTCAAAGATGTTGCTACTGATGGGGAGATCTTATCCATGTGTGTTTGGAGCTGAGAAGACTAATGTGCGATGGATATTCCCTCTTGCACTGTGTGCACAGAGGTGTGATCGTTGCCGAGCAACACACACACCCCTGGTGGAGAGCGACCAGTTGAGTCCTTTTGGTGTGGTTTGGTATACGGAGGACAATTTGAAGAAGTATAATGGGCTGTCCCTCAAGGACTTACAGTCTAATGATGTCCAGCATATCGGTCAGTCATTTAATTGAATTTATCAAGTGCTTACCTTGTGCAGAGCACTGTACTAACAATATAACAGAGTTGGTAGACACGTTCACTGCCCACAAAGCATATAGAACTGGGAACCATCTGCACTGCAAGAGAATTCGTTCCCCAGCAATCAACATTTTGCTGGAGGTTCCACACAATGTCGCACTCATTCCCCAAGGCCCCTGGGACCCCAAAATATGGTCTGTCTTTCCAGATTCAACAGGGAAGAAGAGCCTTATGGCAAGAGCACGGGCCTCGGAGTCAGAGGAAGCGGGTTCTAATCCTGACTCTGCCAAATGCCAACTCTGATCTTGGGCAAGTCATTTATCTGCCACTTGTCTGCTGTGTGGCCTTGGGCAAGTCACTTAACTTCTCTGTGCCTCAGTTACCTCATCTGTAAAAATGAGGATTAAAAAATGTGAGCCCCACGTGGGACAATCTGATTACCCTATCTCTATCCCAGCGCAGTGCTCTGCACATAGTAAGCACTTTACAAATACCATAATTATTATTTTTCTCTGCACTTGTTTCTTCAACTGCAAAATGGGGATTCAATACTAGTTTTTCCTCCTACTTAGACTGGGAATCTCATGTGGGACAGGGATTGTGTCCAACCTGATTAGTTTGTCTCTCCACCGGAACTTAAAACAGTGTCTGGCACATAAGTGCTTAATAAATACTAGAATCATTATTGTCAGTGAAGATGGCCTCCCTTCCATGACACTTTTAATAAAAGCCTACTCCATGAAGTTTCCTCAGTACAAGCCCTCCTACTTCTAGTTAGTCCAAGTCCACTAGTATGCATCATCATCATCTTCATCATATCACCAGCATCGATTGGATATCTAGTATGTGCAGGACTCTCTACTGAGCATCTCAGTAGATGGGAACCTATTCTGTGCAGAGTACTGTACTGAATGTCTATTGTCAGCAGGAACCACTGGCAGCAGTGTTCTGCAGCCCCCCTTGGGACGTCTGAAACAAACAAATGACTCATTCCCAATCCACAAGGAGTTTACACTCTAACAGGAGAAGACAGATGACAAACATCTACAAAAAGTGCAGTCAAATGAATGATTGAATGTACAATTTAATACACATGTATATGAAAGTGCTGAGGACAGGTGAAATTAATTACCCAGGGTTTGTTAGAGGAGGTAAGTTTCGGGGGTTTGAAGGTGGGGAGAATTGTGGTCTGTCAGATTTGAGAAGGGACAGAGTGTTTAGCTGGGGGAACAGCATGAATGAGGAGATGAGAGGTGGTAGAGTTAAGAGCTGGGCACAGCTAGAAGGTTGGCTTGGGGGGAATGAAAAGAGAGCGATGAGGAAAAGCAAGCGAGGAGAGCTAAAAGGCAAGGTGGGGAGAGTTGGTGAAAAGCTCTGAACATCCATCATGAAGATGTGGATAAAGGAACGTTTCAGCCTTGTAATGCACGATGTAAAGAACTGCCTTTTGTTTCGGAAGGTGACACCTGCAGCTAAAGGAGTGTGTGTGTGTGCGCCTGCATGTGCCAGCAAAGACTGATCGGTGATAGATTCCCTTCCATATTGGCATCTGTAAATCCTGTCACTACTATGCTACTTCATTTACATATGCTGCTCGCAATGCTTCATGCTGTTTCCACTTCAGGCTTTTGCTACCAAGACATTCCCAAAGCCTCTGTTCTCAAAGAGCTATTCCTAAGAGAGATTAGACTGATGAGCTTGTAAATCCCCTGGGGTTCAGGCACTGTGTCCGATCTGTTCATCTTGTTGAAGCAGCATGGCATAATGGACAGAGCCTGGGTCTGGTAGTCAGAAGGATGTGGGTTCTAATCCTGGCTCCGCCTCAAGTCTGCTGAGTGATCTCAGACAAGTCATTTAACTTCTCTTTGCCTCGATTACCCCATCTGTAAAATGGGGATTAAATCCTACTCCCTCATACTTAGACTGAGAGACCCAGGAACTGTGTCCAACCTGATTAACTTGTATCTACCTCAGTGTTTGAAACAGTCCTTGGCACATAGTAAGCACTTATAATAATAATAATAGTAAAAAGTCTTTGCTTTTCCACTAGTGAATACCAATGGCCTCTAATGTGACTTTGGAGGAAGGGGAGATGAACTCGAGGATGGGGAAGGTGACTGGAAAAGAGGATATATGATTATTATTATATTACTATTCATTCATTCAATCGTATTGAGCACTTACTGTGTGCAGAGCACTGTACTAAGCGCTTGGGAAGTACAATTCAATAACAGAAACAATCCCCACCCACAATGGACTCACAGTCTATAAGGGGGGAGACAGACATCAAAAGAAGTAAATAGGCATCAGTAGCATCATTATAAATATATAGAATTATAGATATATATACCTCATTCATAATAAATAGAATTATAATTATAAAAATGTACATGTATACCCAAGTGGTGTGGGTTGAGGAGGGGGTAGAGCAAAGGGAGGGGAAAGAGAGCAGAGGAAAAGGGAGGCTTAGTCTGGGAAGGCTTCCTGGAGGAGGTGAGCTCTCAGTAGGGCTTTTAGAATGGGGAAAGTGTACTAGATTGGCAGATTTGAGGAGAGAGGGTGTTCCAGGCCAGAGGTAGGACATGGGCCAGGGGTCGAAGGCGGGACAGGCGAGAATGAGGCACAGTGAGAAGGTAATTATTATATTTGTTAAGCACTTATGTGTTCATCACAATGCTTAGTATAGTGCTTGATACAAGATAATCCGAAAGTAGGCGGTGAAAACCTGGGAAAGCTGGACACACTGGACCCTTCCTCAAAATAATCTTCTTAGTTGAGGATGTCAGGTTTGGGGGCTGGGCTCGAAGAATAACATCTCAAAATTGGCAGGGTTTCTACTCTTCAGAAGACCTTATTCCATTCTCATTTGAACCTCTTGGCCCTGAAAGGGAACAGGATACATGTGTTAAAGGACCTCTAACACTCAGCCACCTATTCACACTTCCTAAGAGACTAAGCACTTTTTAAAACAACCTCCCAGAATCTTTTTTCAAAGTGGGAAAAGGCCCCCACCCCACAACAGGCAAACAAGCCCATCAGGACAGGTAAGCCCTAACCCAAGAGCTTCCCGCTGGTGAAAAACCCAGAGAAGCCAGGTGTGCCGCCACCCCAGGCACGGAGCACGGGACCAGACGGGAACAAAACAAAGATGCCTCCTCAACTCAAGTTTCCAGTGTCCTTGGTAGGCCGGGTTTGATCCCGGCCTTCGCTACAGTTTGAGCGACGCTCTTGAAGAATGCATTTACTTGTTTTTATGAGAATGATTGAAAGATGTGGCAAACGCTTGAGGAAGCATTCGAAACATTGAGTGGTAGAACAGTCTCTCTCTTCTCCATCGAGTGGCTGGAGCAGTCTCTTCCATAAGGACCTAAAATACCTGTTTGGATCATTGAAATGCGACACCCGTCAAAACACTCCAACTTAACACTTCCTTTGAAGTCACCACAATCAGTTGTTTATTAGTATCATTATTTAGCATTTCTATAGCACTTTACATTTGCCAGGTGCTTTGCAATCATCCCCAGGATTAGTTAACCCCATGCCGGTGGCTGGCAACACATTTGCATGTAGAGTTTAGCGTACCTGGAAAACACACTTGGACTCTGACAGGACCAAAGCAGTTCCAAAATACAGGCTCCGGCCAGGAATTCGAGCACTTGCCCGTTGGCCCTGGCCAGTGGAACCGATCAATCAATTGATCGTATTTATTGAGCACTTAACTGTGTGCAGAGCACTGTACCAAGTGCTTAGGCGAGTACAATATAACAATATAACAGACACATTCCCTGCCCACTGTCTAGAGGGGAGGATAAATTATGGATATGTACATAGGTGCTGTGGGGCTGAGGGGACAGTGATTAAAGGCAGCAAATCAGGGTGATGCAAAAGGGAGTGGGAGAAGAGAAAAGGGAGACTTAGAGAAGGCCTCTTGGAGGAGATGAGCCTTCAGTAAAGCTTTAAAGGTGGGGAAAGTGGTTGTCTGTCGGATATGAAGAGGGAGGGCGGACCTACGAAGGCTGAAATTACTGCAATTGCCCAGTGTCGTTGGGGCTCCTTTATTGGGGACCCTCATGGTAGACCCCTCTCTCTCACCCTTCTGGTAGAGGCATGAGTGGGGGGTATTGAGGTCTGATGGAGCAGGGGAGTCCGAGGAGGGTGAAGGGCAGAAGGTGCAGGAATTAAAAAGAAATAGGGAGGAGACGATATGCAGCTTAAAATGGGCTGAGGGCATTTGGCCAAGGTCAGAAACACTTTGGATTGTGGTTGTGAGGGAAGTGGGTGTGTGAGAGTGTGTTTGTGTGTGTGAGACAGTGTGTATATATGCATAAATTTACACAGAGAGCGATATTCTTCATACCCAAGGAAAATGCTACTAATGGGTAGTTTACCTATGGAGGGTTGTGTGTGACTGTAAAAGCCAAGGCAGAACCCAAATCGCCAATCACATTTTGGACACACACACACACACACACACACACACACACACACATATATACACTGTCCTTTCTGCTGTAATGGTTTCTTTGTTCAGTGCCTAGTGCTCTTTTCATTTTTGTGTCTTTGTTTTGTGTTCCTAACAGAGATTCTGCTCAGGAAGACCTTCTTCTTTCTGGCTTTCAGTGTTTCCATCTTTTTTTCTCCCAGTTTTCAGCTGAGATACAACACTGTCTGAGTCTTTGTTTCTCTAGGCCCTTAAGACATTTCCTCTATTCCCCTACTTTTCAGTGGCTTAATTCCGGCTCACCAGAAGCAACTGTTTGGGGATCTGTATGGTTTCTATTTGCCTCACGTGTCCCAAAAAAGCTGTGTTGAAATAACCATTGTTTCAGTGCTATGAAACTGACTTCCTTCAAAGACTTTGTTGGTTGTAATCCTGCCTCACTACTCTTAGACACCAACTTCATCACCTCACCTCATAAGGAGGCAAGGCCATTAACTTTACCCCATACTTCAAGAGGCCTTCCCCAACTAAGCTCTCATCTCCTCTTCTCCCACTACCTCCTGGGTCACCCTTGCTCTTGAATTTGCACCCTTTATTCACCCCTCCCTCAGTCCCACAACACTTATATACATATCTGTAATTCATTTATTTATATTAACCATCCATCTCCTCCTATAGTAAGCTCATTGTGGGCAGGGAATGTGTCTGCTATATTGAACTCTCCCAAGCACTCAGGACAGTGCTCTGCATACAGTAAGTGCTCAGTGAATACAATTAGTTGATTGATATCTTTTTGGGCAAGGAGGGTAGCCATGGCTAAGAATAGGATAGGCAGAAGGAGAAATTTCAGCCACACTTACTGCACTGATGAAAGTGGTAAATGTTTTCCCTGGTGGATTAGAGTTGGCCCTGCTAGGGGCAGGAGGTTCTTGAAACTGGCTCTTCCAGCAATGATCAGCTCATGTTAGTTTCCCTTCTCTTCTTTCTTTGTTGTTGCTGATTTACCATTAGGCTGATATCACTTTAGCAGAAAATGGATCCTGCACTTGCAAGAACTCTATCTTTCTCAGTATATTGCATCCATGTCTGCCTCATTGCCCATTTCATTCTATGCCTCAGAGGGAAAACGATCAACAGGTTTGAGTGAGGGAGAGTGGTGTTTTACAAACTGCTATTAATCAATCAGACAATGGCATTTACTGAGTGCTTACTGTGTGCAGAGCGCTGTACTAAGTGCTTGTGGGAGTACAGTAGAGTTGGTTGAAATGATCCCTGCCCACAAGGAGCTTAGTCTAAAAGAAGCAGCCAATATCAAAATCAATGTACACAAGCTCTGTGGGGCTGGGAGTGGGGGTGATAGCAACTGCTTAAGAGATACAGATCTAAGTACATAAGCATTGCAGAAGAAAGAGTGAGTAGGGAAAATAAGGGTTTAGTTGGAAAAACCTCTTGGGCGAAATGTGATTTTTAGAAGGTCTTCGAAGGTAGGGAGTGTGGTCAATTCTGTTGAACTGTGAGCCTCTTGTGGCAAAAAAATAAGTTGGAATTTATCATCCTTTGCAACTTTCTCCAGGGTTTTTTGCAGTGCTCTGCTTACTAACTGTGAGCAAATGAAGAGAGGAATAATAATAATAATAATAGAGATATTTGTTAAGTGCTTATTATGTGTGAGGCACTGAACTAAGTGCTGGGGTGGATTTAAGCAAATTGGGTTGGACACAATCCCTGTCTCACATGCAGTACACAGTCTTTATCCCCATTTTACAGATGAGGTAACTGAGGCACGGAGAAGTGAAGTGTCTTGCCCAAGGAGATACAGCAGACAAGTGGAGGAGACGGGGTTAGAACCCATGACCTCCTGACTCCCAGACCCGTGCTCTATCCACTACACCAACCCAAACTGATGAATGGATGAATGAACATGTGCCTATTTCAAGGTTGTGTGTTGCAGTATTTTCTATGTCCCAGAACCCTCTTTTGGTGAAGAGACCCTCTCACCACACCTTCGTCTTTGTAATCAGTCCGGACATTTTTCTAATCTGACATTTGCATTTACATGAAAGGTTTTAAGCGGTTCCAATTAGCCTTCCTGCCTATTGCTGAACTCTCGTTGACCTTCTTAAAGCATCTCATCCTTCCCCATCTTCTTGTCCATTGATGAAGCCCCAATTTCTCGTGTTCTCGCCACACTCTGGAACCAGATGGGAGTCTCCGTTCGCGGTTGTACCAATTTTTCCCCGATCCTGTTTCTCTCTTCCCAGTTGACTGGGGCCACAAATGTTTCTCACACATTTTCCATTCCTCTCTCACACGATCCTGGTGCCAATTCCCTTGTAACAAACTGGTGAACGGCAACAAACTGTGAAATGAATTTCTAATCTTTCAGTTACAGTGGCCTATTGCATTATGTCCACTGTTTATTGTACTCGCCCACGTGCTTAGTACAGTGATCTGCACAGTAAGTGGTCAATAAATACTATTGATTGATTATTTGATATAAACACTGCCTGTTAAAATTCCTAGTTTCCTTTTTAAACTGCATCTTGTGGGATATGTACCTGAGGATCTTAGCTGAGCAAAAATTTCTCTTCTTGTTAGTGTTATCTTTATACTCCATATTTGTTTCTGTTCAGTTTTCTATTTGCTATTTCCTTGTCTCTTGTTACGAAGTCATTGTTATACTCTTTCTCATCAACTGTAAGTTACTCATATTGTCTGCTGTCATTTTTAGAAGGTGCTTTTCTTCATTTCTGAATCATCTCCTTTGGCAAACTAATGTAAAATGATTATATCTATTGCAAAACATCTTTGTGGGTGATGACTCCTGATACAATTTTTGCAATTTAATGCCTGTTTAGTATCTCTCCACTGTTAGATTTTCTTACTTGATCCAACAATCCCTCCCCCAAAAATAATTAGTTTATCCTCTGCTCTAGAAACTGGTCTATTGTTTCTCAACAATTATGTAATGACCTACTGTCAGCACCTGGATGTGTACCAATGGCTTTGTTTAAACCAATACCATCCATTTCCATAGTTTTACCCATATATCTATATTTCTGATTCTAATCAATCAGTGGTATTGATTGAGTGCTTATTATGTGCAGAGCACTGTACTAAGCCCTTGGGAGAGTACAGTATAACAAAATTAGCAGGCATGTTCCCTGCCTTTAATGAACTTATGGTCTAGAGAAGAGCTTATGTTTTAAACTCAATCGATTAATTCATTCATTCAATCATATTTACTGAGCACTTAGTGTGTGCAAAGCCCTGCATTAAGCGCTTGGGAAATACAATTCAGCAACAAATAGAGACAATCCCTGCCCCCAACAGAATCATATCTATTGAGCGCTTACTTGTGCAGGGAACTATACTATGTGCTTAGGAGAGTACTTATTTTGAGCATTTGTCCATATTTATATGTTGTCTAAATCTTTTGTTTCAACTTTCTATATCTGTCATCAGTCTCTCTCCTGTTTATATTTTTAGACTGTGAGTCTGCTAAGGGTCAAGAACCATGTCTATTCCCGTGTCTATTCCCACCTGTGTGTTTTTTCCCAGTGCTTAGTATAGGGCTCTGCACACAGAAAGCACTTAATAAATACTACTGAGAAGCAGCATAGCCTAGTGGAATGGCCCCAAGCCTGGGAGTCAGAAAACCTGGGTTCTAATTCTAACCCCGCCTCTTACCTGCCATGTGATCTTGGGCAAGTCACTTAACTTCTCTTTGCCTCAGTTCCCTCATCTGCAGAATGGAGTGCTCTCACTGGGAGTAGGGTAAAACATCCCTACTATCCACAGTACTTTCAGCAGAATATCACTTAATTGCCGCTGGGATATCTGTAATTTATATGTATACATATATATAGCTGTAATTTATTTATATATCTGTAATATATTTATGTCAATGTCTGTCTCCTGCTCTAGGCTGTAAGATCACTGTGGGCAAGGAATATCTCTGTTTATTGTTATATTGTACTCTCCCAAGTGCCTACTACAGTGCTCTGCACACAGTAAGCACTCGATAAATACAACTGAATGAATGAATGCCTGGTCGTCTTCCTATTTAGACTGTGAACCCCTTTTGGGTTTTTGTGGGATTATCTTGTATTTACTCCGGTGCTTAGTAGAGTGCTTGGCTCTTAACAAATACCATTATACCATTATAATAATAATGGTGGTATTTGTTAAGCACTTACTATGTGCAGAGCACTGTTCTAAGTGCTGGGGTAGATACAGGGTAATCAGGTTGTCCCACGTGAGGCTCACAGTTAATCCCCATTTGACAGATGAAGTCACTGAGGCACAGAGAAGTCAAGTGACTTGTCCAAGGTCACACAGCAGACAAGTGGAGGCGGCATGATTAGGACCCACACCCTCTGACTCCAAGCCCTTGTTCTTTCCACTGTCATGCTGCTTCTCATAACACTGATGGCAAAATTCACGATCCGTTCAACTGTACTTAAGTGCTTACTGCGTGCAAAGCACTGTACTAAGCACTTGAGCATGCGCTGAACATCAATGAGCCCCATCGAGCATGTGTGTGTCTGAAAAGGCTAACGCGGGACCCAAACCTGACCACATGGTGCACATGAAAAAGCTTCCTTACCACATGAGCCTCAACCGGTTATGGAAATGTCTCTGAAAAGACTATCCCTGCCATTTCCTAAGGAGGGGAACTGGGAGAAGGGATTCCAGATTGCCTTTCCAAGGTGTCCAAAAGAATTGGGAGGAAGAGATTAAAATTTATACTTATGGGAAGTGAAGTCCCTTAGCCTTCTCCAGGGGAAGAGCAGTAGACGAATAGAAGTGGTGATCTTGCAAAGTTGCTTGCAAATTTGCAATTTAGTGGAAGGCTGCGTCCATTGGTGTTATATCAGATGAGCAGCAGGAGGGGGCAGAATGTGAGACTGTGATAAGTGGAATATTGTGAAATTGTAGCCCCAAAGATCAGGGGGTGTCCTAAAAGGAAGAGAGGAGGTAGTGGGCTGGGGTTCTTTCGCAGGGGGGAATTTTGCAGCTGTGGTAAAATCCTTACTGGCCAACGGGGAGTGAGTCTCCTTTTAGATAGTTGCCACCCTGAGTTGATTCCAGTTGTGATATGTTACTGTTTTATGTGCCTAACTGAACTCTTCAAAATGAGGGAAAGCAATTAGTGAAGTGAGTCTTCTGTCTATATTATTGTTCTCTATAAACCTAGAAAAAGCATGGGCCTGGGAAGGCAGAAAATTTGGGTTTAGGTCTCGTCTTGCCACCAGCATCAATCAATCGTATCTAGTAAGCGCCTGTTGTGGCCGAGCACTGCACTAAGTGCTTGGAGAGTACAGTAGGGTATGTGGACATGACTCTGTGGGCTCAAGGAGTGGATGCAGCCTGGCTCAGTAGAAAGAGCACAGGCTGGGGAGTCAGAGGACATGGGTTCTAAACCCGGCTCTGCCACCCTTCAGCTGTGTGACTTTGGGCAAGTCTTTTATCTTCACGGTGCCTCAGTTACCTCATCTGTAAAATGGGGATTAAAACTGTAAGCCTCACGTGGGACAACCTGATTACCCTGTATCTACCCCAGTGCTTAGAACAGTGTTCGGCACATAGTAAGTGCTTAACAAATACCAACATTATTATTACTATTGGCAAGTCATGTATCCTCTCGCGATTTTATTTTCCTTTCTCAGGGGGTGGGGTGTGTGTGTGTGTGTGTGTGTGTGTTTGTTTGGAGATGACATTACTGATGGTGAGATTTTCATCTTCATTTTCATCTTCTTCATCTTCAAATGCCGTCGAGTCATTTCCGACCCATAGCGACTCCATGGACACACCCTCTCCAGAACATCCCATCTTCTGTCATAAAGTCGTTCTGGTATGTATATCCACAGAGTTTTTCTAGAGATTTTTCCAGAGATTTTGTAAGGGAATGCAAATGTGGAACCAATGCCAAGATTTTCTTTCTTCCACAGTTAATCTCCACCTGGTCATGTCAGCTCATCAGTTATATGTGGATCGCTTATGTCTATACACCTGTTCATTTCTTTATTTCATAATAATTGTGTTATTTATTAAGCACTTATTAGGTAGGTGCCAAGCATTGTGTTAAGAACTAGGATAGATACAACTTAGAGCTCACAAGCTAAGAGGAAGGGAGAACTGGAGTTTGATCCCCATTTTTTAGATGAGGAAACTAAGGCATTGAGAAGTTACTTGACTTGTGTAAGGTCACGTAGCAAACAAGTGGCAGAGCCAGAATTAGAATCCAAATTCCATGATTTTCAGTCCTCTGCTCTTTCCACCAAGAAAATAGCTTACTTTTACTTATTTATTATCATTATTTAGGAGAGATCTAGGGATCATGTGCCAGGCCCAAGGATATGTCTTTTCTCTCATCCTTCCCCTGATCATCACTCTAACACCTTCCCAGCTAGAGATGAACATTTTCATCACACTTCCTGGATCCTCCCTCATGCCATATTCACCCCAAATCCCTGTCCCTTTCCCCAGCTGCCGCTCTACCATAAGAAACTGATGGCTCAAATCACAGGCTGGAAGCTGAAGCCTTGTTCCCCAGTTCCTCAGGAATGCGCCTATCCACCTTATCCTCTTCCTCAATTCCTGTGGAGACCCATCCCTCCCCCCTTTCTTTTTAATACTATTTATTAAGTGCTTACTATATGCCAAGCACTGTTCTAAGCACTGAGGTAGATATAAGGTAATCAGGTAGGACACAGTCCATGTCCCACGTGGTGCTCACGATCTTAATCCCCATTTTACAGGTGAGATAACTGAGGTACACAGAACTGAAATGACTTGGTCAAGGTCACACAACAGACAAGTCTCGGAGCCAGGGTTAGAACCCAAGTCCTTCTGACTCCCCTTCTCATCATTGCAATGTGGACCCTTTTCAGGGGCTCCTGCCATAAGGAAGCACTCCCACAGTTTTCCTTTGTCAGAACCCTGAAGCACTACTTTGCCCTCCCCAAAAAAATTCTTGAAAAACTAACTTTCTAAGTTAAAACAGTGCTTCTGGCATCAAAACCAGAAATTGACACCAGTCAATCAATAATACTTATTAATAATTATGGTATTCATTGAATGCTCACTTTGCACCCGGCACTGTACTAAGCGCTGGGGTGGATACACCCAAATCGGGTTGGACACAGTCCCTGTCCCATGTGGGGCTCACAGTCTCAGTCCCCATTTTACAGATGAGGTCACTGAAGCACAGAGAAGCAAAGTGACTTGCCCAAGGTCCCAGAGCAGACAAGTGGTGGAGCTGGGACTAGAACCCATGACCTTCTGACTCTTAGGCCCATGCTTTATCCACTAGGCATGGCTCTGGAGAACTTACTGTGTGTAGAGCACTGTATTAAGCACTTGGGAGAGTACAGTACAGTCGAGTTGGTGGATATGATCCCTGTCTACAAGGAGCTTACAGTCCAGAGGGATAAACAGCCATTAGAATAAATTACGGATATGATACGCTCATGGAGAAACAAGGATGGAGCCAAGAAAGACTAGAGGAGGGAGCCATGAACCCTGGAGGCAAATTCGACTGGGGTCTTTCCTGTGGTAGCCAGCAAAGCTCCTATTTACTGGTTGTTCTGATGGAATTCTCATTCCATGAGACTACATGGCCTCTGTCAAAGGATGCCCCCTCATTCCGTCCAAGAGGGCTATAACATTCTGTCTAAGGGCCGCTACATTCCGTCACAGAGGGCCATAAAAAGAACCTTTGTAATTAGCTCCAAGAGCTCTGCAAGGGAGCATTAGCCGTAAGCAACTGCACCACCTCTCTCTTGGGAGAGCGACAGATTTAAACACACAGGAAGACGGAGAGATAATTATTCCTTTCTTGTCAGCCCACCGCGTTGCTGCCACCAAAATCACTGTGACAAGTTAGGAAATTCAAGTCACAATATTTTATTCAGCAACCTGACTGAGTGGTAGCTACAATCTTCGACACCCCGCGGCTTGGGTGCGGAACAAAATCTCTTATTTTCCACCCTTCCCAGGGACCCGAAACAATTTCACAGAGAAAGAAGAAAGCCCTTCCTTAAGGATCAAGTCCCCATTCCCACATCCACCCAGGCCTTTGAGCTTACAGGGGGCTCTCTCTAAGCTAGGTGGGCGGCCTTAGTAACTAGGCTGAGAACAGGAAAGATTTAGTAGCCCATTTTGTAAAGGCCACAATTTGGTCCCACTAAAATACTATCATCATTGTCATAATTCGCACTTACTATGTGCAAAACACTGTCCTAAGTGTTGGAGTAAATATAAGATATATAATATATATATTCCAGTCCTGCACTCCCTCACCTGCCAAGTTACTGAAGGATTTTTAATTTTTTTAAAATAGTTTTTGTTAAACACTTACAATGTACCAGGCACAGTACTAAGCACTGGAGTAGTTACAAGATAATCAGGTTGGAAACAGTCTCTGTCCCACATGAAGGTTACAGCTTTAATCTCCATTTTACAGATGTGGTAACTAAGGCCCAGAGAATTTAAGTGATTTGAACAAGGTCACTCAGCAGACAAGTGGTAGATTTGGAAGCAGGACCTGGGTTCTTTCCACTAGGCCAAGCTACTTCTCAAATGGGGTCCAGTGTGGTTTTACGAGAGTCACTGTGCTTGGTGGGGTGTGAGGGGACTTCCTTGCAGAGGGGAGTTTCTGAAAAGATAAGCCTCCTCTTTGACTAGCTGAAGTTTCACGGCATTATCTTTCTCGCTGTGACTGAAGCTTTCCTTTTCCATGATATTTTGATCCCTTACTCTGAGCCTCTTAGGGGCAGAGAGCTTCATCTTGCTTTCGAGCTCAGGTTCCAGTCTGCCATTTCTAATCCTCATTTTTATTCCTGCTCGTTAGGCATCTGATCTCTTTGATCCCCTGTAGCCGGCCTTGAACTCTGTGCTTTATTCAGATTAGAAACCCGACATCGAGAAGGGTTGTTTTTCTTAGCCTGTGGTTTTCCTTCCTTTCGCTTGTTTGTCTCTTTTCAGAAAATGCACTCCATGGCTCCATTTCTGTTTTCTACGGTTTCAGAGTCTTCTCCAGAATCGGACATTCTGTCTCCGGTGCTGACGTTAGTCCCCGGCTACTTCCAATCAATAGATCAGTGGCATGAACTGAGCTTTACTTGGGTGGATATTTTCACTCCACCCTCAGTCTCACAGCATTTTTGTACATATCTATAAATTATTGATTTATATTAATGTCCGACTCTCCCTCTTGACTGTAAGATCCTTGTGGGCAGGAAATGTTGTCTACTGATGTGAAGCAATATGACTTAATGGAAAGAGCATGGGCCTGGGAGTTGGAGGACCTGAATTCTAATCCCACAGGTGGCAGAGACAGGATTAGAACCTAGTTTCTCTGACTTCTGGACTTGTGCTCTATCCATTAGGCCACACTGCTTACGGTTCTGCCACTTGTCTGCTGTGTGACCTTGGGTAAGTCACTTAACTTCCAAGGGCCTTAGTTTCTTCATCTGTAAAATGGGGATTCAATACCTGTTCTCCCTCCTACTTTCTGTGAGCTCATGTGAGTCAGGGACTAGGCTGTGTCTGACCTGATTGGCTTGATTCTACCACAGTGCTTGGCACCTAGTAAGCACTGAACTAATATTATTAATATTATGGGCAGTATCTATTAGAGCGACCCCCTTCCCTCCACCCTGCTGTCATGCAACCCCTACATAAGGAGGGAGGCCTGAGGAGCAACAGGAGGGAAGCAGCATGGCGTAGTGGACAGAGCATGGGCCTGGGAGTCAGAAGGTCATGGGCTCCAATCCCGGCTCCGCCACTTGTCTGCTGGGTGACCTTGGGCAAGTCACTTCACTTCTCTGTGCCTCAGTTACCTCATCTGTAAAATGAGGATTAAGACTGTGAGCCCCTAATGGGACAGGGATTTTGTCCAACCTGATTACCTTGTATCCCAGCACTTAATAATGTTGGTATTTGTTAAGCGCTTACTATGTGCTGAGCACTGTTCTAAGCGCTGGGGTAGATACAGGGTAATCAGATCGTCCCACATGAGGCTCACAGTTAATCCTCATTTTACAGATGAGGTGACTGAGGCACAGAGAAGTTAGAACAGTGCTTGGCACATAGTAGTAAGCGTTTAACAAATATCATTATTATTAGTAGTATAACAGGAGCAAGAGGACTGGGGATGCTAGGTGTGGTGCATTGGGAAGCCTGACATCACAGAGCCACTGGCCACAGGTCCCACATGGCCGAACTCCAGGAAATGACCACCCCCTCACTCCAGACCAACTCCTAAAGCCTTTCCATCAACCCAGTCCATACTGCTGAGGCGGGGAGAGGGGTGCACCGGTGCTTGGCCCCAGGGAAAGGGTGCAGAGATCCAAGCTGGAGCAGCTCTTCTGGCCCTTTAACCCCATCTCTGCACCCTAGAGGCTGGTTGCCTTTGTGGGAGAAAGCATAAACAAAGCTCCGGGAAAAGGTACTACTCATTTCTGGAATGGAGAGGATTGAAGTCCTGGCCATTACAGACATTTGCAAATGGCCAGTTTCTTTAAGATGTGTCATTCGGACAGAAAACACCCAGACAAAAATTGAAATCTGGGGGGACAATTTTGGCCTAGATTTTTCCAGCCGCTAATCAATGAAGCCTGGGCGGGAGGAGAGGATTGGAAGGAGGCGAGGGGAAACACTGTCAATTGTGCAAGGCTGCCATCTTCTGGCCCGCAGGGGAACCCTCTGGCCTAGTGGGGAGGTCGAGGAAGGAGGGAGGCCCTTGCAAGCACCAAACTTGGGCCTGGATTCCTTTCAGAGCTTGAGGCCTTGCTGCGGTTGGAGTCCTTGACCAGGACGTTCCAGAGACCCCTTCGGAAAGAAGCCTGTCCCCCTAGAATGGGAACCAAATGGAGCAACGAACTGGTTTAGAGAAGCAGTGTGGCCCGGTGGATACAGCCCGGGCTGGGAGTCAGGAGGATCTGAGTTCTAGTCCCAGCTCCGCTACTTGTCTGCTCTTTGAACTCGGACAAATCACTTCCCTTCTCTGTGCCTCAGTTCCCTCATCTGTAAAATGAGGATTAAGACTGTAGCCCCACATGGGACAGGGACTGTGTCCAACTGGATTATCTTGTATCTACCCCAGCGCTTAGTACAGTGCCTGGCACATAGTAAGCACTTAACAAACACCACAGTTATTATTTAGACAGGTTGCGGCCAACAGCAGGAGGTCCCCAAAAGCATCAGCCTCAACGTGATCCAGGAGACAGTGGAGGCCTGTCAATACTCAAACCCCGAATCAGAGCCGAGCTCACCCCCTCCAAACTTGGGCCACAGGGGTCCTGGTAGCCACTGACTATTTGATCCGGAGGTAGCGGAGGTACAGGCTGCGGAGAAAAAGTGACCCAAAGGTTTGGCTGGTGGGGAGGTTTTTGTGGTTTGTTTTTTTTTGTGATATTTGTTAAGCATTTACAATATGCCAGGCACTTTACTAAATGCTGGGGTAGATACAAACTAATCGAGTTGGACACCGTCCGTGTCCCGTGTGGGGCTCACAGTCTTGATCCCATTTTACAGATGAGGTAACTGAGGCCCAGAGCAGTGAAGTGACTTGACCAAAGTTAAACAGCAGACAAGTGGCAGAGCCGGGATTAGAACCCAGGTCCCTCTGACTCCCAGGCCTGGATTCTATCCTTTAGGCCACACAGTGCTTCTCAAGTGTAACTATTTGTTGCCCTTGGGAAAGATGGAATGGCAGGGAGAGGAGAAGTTGGGGCAGCAGGGGAAGGGGGCTGTTTCAGACTCCCCCATGGAGTACTCTCCCAGGAACTTCTAGGAGAGCAGCCCAACTCAGGACTGGAGGGAGTGGGCTCAGCTCTGATTTGGGGTTTGAGTCTCAACAGCCCCCCACTGTCACCTGGGCTGCATTGATGCTAACGCTTTTGGGGACCTCCTGCAGCGGGCTGCAACCTGTCTAAATAATAATTGTGATATTTAAGTGCTTACTATGTGTCTCCCTGCTGCTCCAAATAAAGGAGCCTCATCGTCCCAATTTTTTTTATGGTACTTGTTAAGCACTTACTAAGTGCTGAGCACTGTTCTAAGCACTGGGGTAGATACAAGCTAATCAGACTGGACACAGTCCCTGTCCCACATGGGGCTCACAGTCTTAATCCCCATTTTACAGAAGAAGTGACTGAGGCACAGAGAAGTTAAAGTGACATCCCCTAGGTCACCCAGCAGACATGTGGCAGAGCCGGGATTAGAATCCAGGTCCTTCTGACTCCCAGGCCTGTGCTCTCTCCACACTATGGCAGTCTGTTGGGGCCTGGGCCACCAGAGTCCAAACATACAGCTCTCTGGCCCTGTTTCTCTGGGCTGCCTGGGAGGAGTCAATCAGTAGTTCTTGCTGCACTAAGAACAGTGCTTAGCACACAGCAAGCTCTCAGTAAATATGATTGAATGAATGCCCCAGGTCCATCCGCTGCATCATCCTCCCAATAGCCGGTATTAACTGAACGTTCACCCCCACCTGGGGGAAATTCATTTGGCCACTTGGAGTCCTTGTGACTGAGACCATATGCTGCCCATACTAGCCGGAAGTTCTGACCCAATCTGGTGAATGTAGGCAAGGATCAACTCTGTCTCTCTGCCTCAGTGCCAAGTTCTAAACCCGGCTCTGCCACTTGTCTGCTGTGTGACTTTGAGTAAGTCTCTTTGTGCCTCAGTTCCCTCATCTGTAAATTGAGGATTAAACCTGTGAATCCCATGTGGGACATGGATGGGGTACAACCTGACTGGCTTGCATCTACCCCAATTCTTAGTACAGTGCCTGGCACCTAGTAAGTTCTTAACAAATACCACAAAAAAATTCCCCTGAGCCTCCCCTCTAGGCCTCCTGCCTCCATGTTCTCCACCCTCCCTTTCCAAGTCCCAGACTCTGCCAGCTCTCCCTGCTTTATCCCATGCCAGGGCATGCCCAATCCCTGGCCCCAGCGGAAACCTGGGCAGACAAGTTTCCCAATGCCCGTCAAAGGGGAACACTGAAGGGAGTCCAAAAAACCACAAGGAAATAACGCTTCAAGAGTCTTGCCAACCTATTTCTGTTTGGAACGTGTGAAATTATTACAAGTACGTTCACCCTGAGGACTATTGATGGATGACTCACAATTTAGCTAAATTCAATGAACCACACACTGTGCCTGTCCCAGTAGGTGACTCATACATTTTTTATTTCGAGTGTCAAGTGTTTGCCAAAAACAGTATTTAAAAAAAGTCAGGAAAATCGTTCCCAAAGAGCTCGTGAATAGATGAGCCGCCTCGTTTGTGTTCCGACGACCACTTAGGTGGGATTGGGTGGGGCTGCTTCGACATCTAGGATAAAGGCTGGACTCTCGCCAGAGGGATGGGGCCTGCGATGAAGTGCTCCCCGGCTGGCCCGCAATCACATGTTCCCAGAGTGGTGGTCAGACTTTTAAGACCAGTCACCAAGAACGTCGGCGGTACCGGTGCCAGATGCGAGCAGCTCCCATGCTGAGCCTCTCACAGATTCTCTCTGAGAAGCAGTGTGGCTTAGTGGATAGCCCGTGGGCCTGGGAGTCAGAAGGACTTGAGTTCTAATCCCGGCTCCACCACATGTCTGTGTGACCTTGGGCAAGTCACTTCTCTTTGCTGGGCCTTAGTTCCCTCATGTGTAAAATGGGGATTAAGACTGTGAGCCCCGAGTGGGACAGAGACTGTCCAACCTGATTAACCTGTCTCTACCCCAGGTAGAGAGTACCTTGGAGTAGCTTAGAACAATGCTTGGCACATAGTAAGCACTTAACAAGTATAAGTATTATTATTACTATTATTATTATTCTTGCCTTTCTTCCAGGGTGGCAGGACGGGGGCAGAATGAGGGTCACAGGGCCTGGGCAAGGCAGGCCGAGCTGCTGACCTGGGCACACACTTCAGCTGTCCTGACTAGCTCTGCCTTGGCTCATTACGTGAATCACCACTGGACCCAATCAATCCATTAATTAATTGAAAGTTAGTGGACAGGGTATGTCCACTATAGTGTTAAATTGTACTCTATCATAAGCGATTAGTAGTAATAATAATAATAATGAAGGCCTCCACATTGGTTTATTTGCTAGGCATCCCATTGGAAGAGACAGTACGCCTGCAAGATCCAATCCTCATCAAGCATATTTGATTTAATACTCATTATCCAACCCGACAGTGACGCAAGGTTTGCATTCCCCTTTCAAATCAATGTTCTGTCCAGCAACAAAGACAAGAACTGACAGTCACTTGTAATTGAGAAGAATATGCCATTTCTGTTTCATTACCAGATATATTTGGCATAGAACTTTATTACAGGTGTTTTAAAGCCCGGGGAGTTATTTCACAAAGCAGAAAGGAGGATAGGGCTGTTGCAGAAATAGAGAAAAAGCTCGATTAGGCAGATCATTTAACCTATTAAAACAATTACGTAATTGCACAATTATGAAAAATATGATTATGTGTTCCTGATGCCATTAATTGTGTCAGCCCCATTAATTAACGTTACACTCTCCAAGGGAGAGGCATTAAGCTCAGAAGTTGAAGGCGGAACAAAGACCTTTAAGTTTCAAGGTCCCTGTAAAGATCTAACTTCCCAAGTCAGATAGCTTCTAATAAAGGTCCTATTGAATACTATAACTTAGAGGAGACATTTGAGCTGCAAAAAATAATGCCATACCCGCACACCCCCACCCCAGAAAAAGAGGGTGAAGGGTTTTATCTGACTCCCTGAAGTGTCACTGTCCTAGCCAGATGTGGGGGGTGGGGTCGGAGCCCTCTGGAATGATGGCATTTGTTAAGTACTTATTATATGCCAAACACTCTTCTAAGCACTGGAGCACATACAAGTTCAGCGGGTTGGACACAGCCCCTATCCCAAATGGGACTCAGTCTCAATAGGAGGAAGACGCAGTATTGAATCCCCATTTTACAATTGAGGGAACTGAGGCACAGAGAAGTGAAGTGACACTGCCAAGAACAATAGACAAGGGGCAGAAACTGAATCAGAACCTAGGTCCTCTGACTCCCAGGCCCAGCCTCTTCCCATTAGGCCACACTGCTTCCCAACCTGCCTGATGGGTGCAACAGGATTCTTGGAGGAGCAAATCCTTTTCTTTCCCTCTCACCCCTCTCTCTGACAGACAGCTCCCTTCCACTGCCTCAGACACTGGCCCCCGAAATGGTTTGGGCTTAGAGTTTCTATACCATTCTCTATAGACTGTAAGCTCCTTGTGGGCAGGGATCGTGTCTGGCCACTCTGTTGTGCTTTCCTAAGTGCTTAGTACAGCTCTCTGTCCATGATGAGTGCTCAGTAAATACCACTGACTGATTCACTGATTCCCTAGAAAATCTGTCAGGTAGCATGTTGGCTCTGCTGTCCTTAAAGCAATCAAAGATTCATTTTCTGGAGGGGAAGAAGGTACAGGTCAGCCCGGGATGGACTCTAACAGGACTGTGGGTCCTATGGGACTTCATATTGGAGCCGGTGGCAGTAAGGGGGAGGTTATGTGGCTGAGGCAGTGTTGTGCACATGGTACAGCATTCTGCACCTAGTACGTGCCCAGTCCAAAACTATGCACATGATACATGTCCAGTGCACGAATCTGATCATGGTACCCACAAATTGCAGCACTCCACACTCAGTACATGCCCAGGGACAGCACTCTGCACATGGTACAATCATCATCACTGGTACTTACTGAACCCCTACTAAGTGCAGAGCACTGTATTAAGCACTTGGGAGAGCACAGCAGAAGCAAGACATAATCACTGCCCTCCAGGAGCTCACGATCTAGTGGGGTGGACAGTCAGACAGAAATTATTTGCAGATCGTGGGAGTAGGAGGAAGAATGAGCAATTTTGATGTGATTATTTTGAATCTACTCTAGATAAAATCAAAATACTTGACACACATTAAGAGCTTAATAAGTTCCTTTAAAAAGAAGGATGGAACAGGAAGTAGTACAAATGTGCCGGTATGAAATAGCTGACTAAATAATCAAACATGCAAATAGGCGGTACAAAGAGTGATGTTGAGTTGACATTACTGGGGTAAGCTTTCCCTGGATGAAGTGGGCTTTTAGGAGGACTTTGAAAATGGGGAGAGCTGTGGCCTCATGAATTTTAGTAGGGATGGGTGAATCAGGTTCTGGGGAGCAGCAGGAGCAAGGGATCAGAGGCAGGATAATTGAAAATGAGGTAAAGTAAGAGGGTGAACTTGGGAGAAGCAGATGAACATATCTGATATGTAAGATGGAGACAGCTGGTGAAATGTCTCAAAGCTAATGATAAGGCATTTGTCCTTGATGCAGAGGGAGATAGCCTACTTTTTTTTTTTCTTTTTAGGATGGAGAGAATTGTGCTGAATAACACTCTAAGAAAATGGTCCGTATAATGGTGTGTGTTGTAGAATGAAGTGGGGAGAGGTTGGAAACAGGGAGACCAGTGAGGATGATGCTATGATATGAGAAGAACTTGGACCAGGGTGGTTGTCATTGGTTGGAAAGAATGGGGTTGATCTAGGAAATGTGGAAGGAAGTGACAGGATTTCCTTTCTGAATGAATGTGGAACTTACTTAACTCTGCTATCCAGATCATTTCTCCACCCTTTACATACCTTCAGTGGCTCCCCCACTTCTTCTCCATTATCAAGTAGAAACACCTATCCGCTGACTTTAAGGCACTACATCAGTTCTCTCCCTCTTACTTATCAACCTTCTTCTCCCACTATACCCCAGCTCACACTTTTCATTCCTCTAAACTATGCTGTCTCACTCTGCCTTGTTCTGAACTCTCCCACCTCTAGCCTTGCTCACGACCTTCCCCTTCCCTGCAACTTCATCGACCTTCAAATCCACCAGACCATAATTCTCTCCATCTTCAAAGCCCCTCTGAAACCTCACTTCTTTCAGGAGGCTTTTCCTAATTAATTTTCACCTCACATTCCAAGTACAACCAATAATTCTTCTGAGCATCACAACGTACGTACTCTATTATTTAAGCATTTCTTTATTCATCGATCTATCCATTACTTTCTTACTCCAACATATAAATTATTTTCTGTCTGTTTTCCCTACTTAGATTGTAAGCTTCTTGAGGGACAGGATCGTGTCTTTCACCTCTACCGAATTCTCCCAAGCACTTAGAATAGTTTTCTGCAATCAGTAGGCACTCAATATCGCTACTGACCGCTAGTAGTCTGACTACATGTGATCTTGTTTTGTTAGGTTTTGTGGGTAGGTGGTGATTGTGGAAGTAGTCTAGAACTCAATTATGGACTCTTCACTACTCCAGATGTCAAAACCATGAAGAAGACAGGGCCTTATATTGGTACTATCATGGTTCCATAGACCAGATGGCTTCTCGAAGTTCTGAACAACTGATTTCATGAATGAATTCATTCTATACTCATAGCTGGTGCACTTAGACAAATCTGGAGTAGCCAGGCACTGGGGAGAGAATGGGAATGGGAGTCAGAAGAACCTGAGTTCTAATTCTAGCTCCGTCACTTGTCTGCAGTGTGACTTTGGGTAAGTCACTTCACTTCTCTGTGCTTCAGTTACCTTATCTGTAAAATGGAGATTAAGACTGTGAGTCCCACAGGGGACAGGAATTATGTCCAATCCAATTTACTTGTGTCCACCCCAGCGCTTAATACAGTGCCTGACGTATAGTAAGTGCTTAACAAATACTGCAATTGCTGTTGCTACTATTATTATTATTCCATCAGGAGTACTTTAAAACCAAGGTACATTCAGAGCTCCATCTAGCACTAACAAACAAAATGAGTGTGACTCCTTCCAGAGAGGGAGGTAAGTACTCACAGTGCTGAACTGAGTGCAGTATTCTAAGCATTCACTGGGTGTCTACTATGGCATAGTACTGAGCACCTAGTGTATTCAGAGCACTCTACTGGATTCTCAATATAGTTCTCTGAACAAAATGAGTGCTCAGTATAGTATTGTAGTATAGTATATTTACCTGGGTGAAAAATATTTTACTAAGTACTAGGGGGAACACATCAGAAGTAATCAACATGATCGCAGAAGTAATCAACATGATCGCTGCCCTCAAGGAGGTTAAAATGTAATGGGAATCACAAATTCTTTGTCCTATCCCCAACTCTTCCTTTATAGATAAATTCTGCGGCCATTACCCCCACCCCACAACTCTGATTCCCCACGAACTGATAGTCCCTGATGTTCCCTAGGCCGGTGCTGTAATTTTGCAATTATCCAACTCCATCTTTGTCACATAGAAGCGTTTTATGTAATTGCCCTTTTTTAAAATGCCTTTGACTCTTCCGCATGTGAAAATTAAAGGAGCCCTCGAGCCCCTAATTGAAATGCGGCATGATCGCCTGAACCGCTCCCTCCTTGGAGATTCTCTAATGAAAATCAGGGCTGAGGTTCTGTGGTCACGGGCGCTGGGGAAACAATCTGCCAGCATGGATGGAAAGCTGTTGCCAACTAAAAATTACCAGGGTCCCTGGCACAGTCCCAGCAGGACCCACAGGCCATGGTTGGGGGCGGGGGGGCTTCTGCTGTGCTGGGTCACAAAGGAGAAACTGCACAAAGAGGTTGCCCCCGACTACTCGCCCACATCCTGCCTCTGGCCTGGAACACCCTCCCTCTTCATATCTGACAATTACTTTCCCCCACTTCAAAGTCTTATTGAGGGCACATCTCCTCCAAGAGGTCTTCCCTCATTTCCTCTTCTCCCACTCCCTTCTATGTCTCCCTGATTTGCTCCCTTTATTCACCCCTCCCTCAGCCACACACCATTTATGTTCATATCTATAATTTATTTCTGTCTAACTTCCCTTCTACTCTGTAAGCTCATTGTGGGCAGGGAATATGTCTATCAACTTTGTTATAATGTACTCTCCCAAGCGCTTAGTAGAGAGCTGTGCACACATTAAAGTGCTCAATAAAAAGGACTGAGTGAGTGGTTCCTGTGGCATCTGAGGTGTCAGTGGTTGTGTCACATCTGGAGCTCTGTGCCTGACCCAAGGTTCCTGGGGCTTAACCCAGGCTGCTTCTCATCCCAGGAAACACCACACATTTCTAACTCAGGACACAGATTTGAGATAGGAAACAGCCCTCATCCCTCCTCCCCTTGTCACCCAGTGCAGTTGCAAAGGTTCATTTGCTTGTTTGTTTTATGGAATGTATTAAGCACTTACTATTGTCAAACACTTCTCTAAGGACTGGGGTAGGTACAAGTTAGTCACTTACAGTCCCTGTCCCGCATGGGGCTCACAGTCCAAGTAGGAGGGAGAATAGGCATTGAATCCCCATTTTACAGTTGAGGAAACTGAGGCAAAGAGAAGTTAAGTGACTTGTCCAAGGTCACACAGCAAGCAGGTCCTATGAGTTCCAGGCCCATGTTGTGGACTGAAGTGCATCCTATACCCCGCAACCTAATAACATGGTCACTTTTGAGAACAAAAGTGGCCAGATTTTTTTTTAACCTTTTGTTTAGAAAACATGGTGCCAAGTCAGGCCTAATAAGCAGACAGCACTCTGGGGCATGCCCTTTTGTGTCTGATCACATTATGGTGATTTTGGTAGGAAGTGGGGAATTGGACCCTTGGTCAAGGGAAATCGCCTGGTCCCAAGATCCCTTTGTTCTAGCTTTAAATTGGACAAGAGCATCTGTGGCACAAAGACAAAATGTCATCGGATGAAGTGAGACTAAGATAGAGCCGTTTTGGGCCTCCCAAGTGTGAACTCATTGCTGAGACACTTCATCATGAAGCGTTGCTGCTCAGAGCTGCACCGAGATGCTTAGGACGTTTTAATGGCTTTGGAGAGGCCTTAGCCTCTCGATGACACATTGATCTGTGACAGCCAAGGAAATGCAGGTGTGAAGCCCTCAACGCCCCCCCAACCCAGACCCTTACGGCCCACTGCAGAGGAGCTCAGGGGATCGAAGTTCCCTTTATTTCAGAGGACTATTTCTCAGACATCCATGAAACCAGGCCCCTTTGTTACCTAACTGGAACAAAGCCAGTTCTCCCCCTCTGGACTGTAAGCTCGTTGTGGGCAAGGAATGTATCTGTTTATTGTTAAATTGTACTCTCCCAAAGTGCTTACTACAGTGCTCTGCATCCAGTAAGAGCTCTATAAATGATGGACAAGATGTATATATCCATAATTTAATTAATCAATCAGAGGTATTTATTGAGCACCTACTATGTGCTGAGCACTGTAGTAAGTGCTTGGGAGAGTATAGTACAACAGAATTAAGACACATGCCCTACCCATAATGACTTTACAGTCTAGAGATAAACTTTCAGTCTATTTACTTAATTAATGTCCGTCTCCCCCCTTTAGACTAGGCTTCTTATGGGCAGGAAACGTGTCTACAACTCTGTTGTATTTTTTTTAATGGTATTTAAGTGCTTACTTTGTGCCAGGCACTGTACTAAGCACTGGGGTAGGTACAAACTACTCAGGTTGGACACAATCTCAGCCCCACATAAGGCTCAAAGCCTTAATGCCCATTTTACAGATAAGGTAACTAAGTGATTTGCCCAGGGTGACACAGCAGACACGTAGCAGAGCTGGGATTAGAACCCAGGTCCTCCCACTCCCAGACCCATGTTCATTCCACTAGGCCGTACTGCTACATGCTGTTGTATTCTCCCTAGCACTTAGTGGAGTGCTCTGCACACAGTAAGTGCTCAATAAATGTCACTGATTAATTGAAATGATTGAAATGGCCATGACCCAGGTTGTTTGGTTTCCATCTTCTTTATCCTGTCATGCAGGGTCTGATTGAGGACCCAGAGAAGATTAGTGAGGTTTTCCATTTGAGTATGTTTTCCTTCCTCTAATCAGGAGTGCGCGGTCATCCTCAGAAAGAAGCTGAGCTTAATCCATAACTTTTCACAAGAGAAACCATTAAGTCACAGAATGTTCTGTTGTCTGATGGAACACAAAAAGCTAAAAAAAAAAAAAAAACCTGACACAAAACACACGATAAAGCAGCAGCTCATATGAAGGTTCATACAGTCTTTCAATTGAGTTTACTGAGTGCTTAACTGTGTGCAGAGCACTGTACTAAATGCTTGGGAGAGTACAATACAACCATAAACAGATAATTTCCCTGCGCACTACGAGCTCACAGTCTAGAGTCAGGGAGACAGGCATTAATATAAATAAATTAATTAAAGATATGTACATAAGAGCTATGGGGCTTGGCGGGGGGCGGAAGAACAAAGGGAACAAATCAGGGTGATATAGAAGAGAATGGGAGAAGAGGAAAAGGGGGCTTAGGGAAGGCCTCTTGGAGGAGATGTGCCTTCAGTGAGGCTTTGAAGGAGGGAAGAATATTTGTCTGTCAGATTTGAGGAGGAAGGATGTCAGATTTGAGGTTATTGAAACTTTTTAGCATTCATTTAGGTGTGGAACATAGTGCATAATGTAGCCTGCCTATTCTACCTGGCTCAGTCTTGACCCCCTCGTCCTTGGTTGCAGGTGGACCTCGAGGAGGTTGGTGACCTCTAATGTAAGAATAAGAATGATGAGTAAAGCTGCTACCTCCTCTAGGTATTTCTGCTTCTGTGTTCTTTGAGCTGCCAGAGTCCTACCTGCTCCTGCTGGTCCACAGTGAAAAGGAGGTCTCTTCTTAACTCGCTCCTGAAAATAATTGAAAATAAATCACTGAATAGGGTCTAAAAGCCCTGAACTTTCTATTTTTCACCAGAAACTCCTTGCATTGCAGGCATTACTTTGCAGATGATAGTTGCGCTCTACCCTGTTGAGTGGCAACTTTTCCTGGCTGGAAAAAAACCATAATCCAGGGTAAACTAGATCCAGTTGGGGTTATTAGCCAGCACTTCCCAAGTCGATTCTGGGGCCAACTACAGTGATTTTTTTCCACCACAGTTGAGTGGGTCAGATTTTGTCCCTAGAGATCACTGAGTTTTCAATGAGCTGGAGATTTGTCCCGCTGGCACGGTAGATTGTTAACCAGTAGATTGGCAGGCAAGGATGGTCGTTGCAACTCCCCAAACGTTGTGTGCAGTGTCCTGCAGGCTGTGGACCTGCATCCCAGTCAACGGCAGAATGGTAGATTGTTTGTCCTAATGTTCGCAATTCCATCTTGGCATGACTGCAGCAGGTTCTGGGAAAAGAGAAACAGCATGGTCTAATGGATAGAGCATGGGCCTGGGAGTCAGAAGGTCATGGGTTCTAATATGGGCTCTGCCACTTGTCTGCTGGATGACCTTGGGCAAATCACTTCACTTCTCTGAGCCTCAGTTACCTCAACTGTAAAATAGGGAGTAAGACTGTGAGCCCAATGTGGGACAGGGATTGTGTCCGACCTGATTTGCTTGCATTCCCCACCCCAAGCGCTTAGTATAGTGCCTGCCACATAGTAAGTGTTTAACAAATAGCAGAGTTATTATTATTAATTATTAGATCCAGTTGTCATTCCAGTCAAGACACCAGCGTGAAGGCCCAACAGTGGGCACAAACCGGAAGTGGAGCAGGCTGGGCACCTTGGTCTTTACAAACCATTTATTTCATTACACCTAATTGCTTCAATATTATAAACACTATTAGGTTCATATTTGTTTCATCTCAAACTAATTTAATTGATGGAATTCTGTGTCCTTGCCATTATACGATACAATTAGCTCTCATTAGTTCACATTTCACTCATTTTCCTCCTGACTGATTGCACTACATACTGCTACTTACTAATATCAATATGTAATGTAATCAGTCAGGAGGAAAATGTTGTTACAGTGTCTCTAAAACGATCATACTTATCATTCTGATTGTCTCCAAAGTACCAATATTCTTCCTATCATTTATGGCTTAATAATGTAGAATTTGGTATTAATAATGAATTTTTACTGCCACTTATTGACACGTGGCTTAAACAGCATTTAACTAATTACAAGCTACAGCATGACCTAGTGGATAGAATCCGAGCCTGGGAGTCAGAAGGACCTGGGTTCTCATCCCGGCTCCTCCACTTGTCTGTTATGTGACCTTGGGCAAGCCACTTCACTTCTCTGTGCCTCAGTTATCTCATCTAATGGAGATTAAGACTGTATGCCCCACGTGGGACATGGGCTGTGCCCAATTTGATTAGCTTAGAACAGTCCCTGGCACATAGTAAGTGCTTAACCAATACCATTAAAAAAAACACTAAATCCAGGACTACATTTGGTAATGCCTCAGCGAAATCTTCAACCACCAGAAAATGAAATACAAGATTGACTCTGAGACTTTTTGCTTTCCTTTTTCCCCTTTTCTTTGGTTTTTCTTTCTGAATTGGAAGCTTTTTTTTAATATCCCATGGTTACGGTCCTCCTGTGAACATATGGAGCGCTCAGGAAAGCAAGTCTGTGCAGCTGATGCTTTGCAAAGAGGTGAAGAGGTTACTAGAATTGTACTCCTGTTAATTTGCCCTTTGAGCATCACCCGCGGGGAGTCTATAATGAGAAGAAGCAAAGCCCGAAGATTTGTCTATCAGATTATTACGTCAGAAATGCTAGACTCAAAGGGAAGAAAAGGGCAAAAGCCTTTTTGTAACCAATTTGATATAATCCACCGAGCTCTCATTGGGCCCATTTGTAAATGCCGAGGCTAGTTTACTCAGATAAAGTATGGACCCAGCGACCAAGAGACATTTGTCTCCTTGAGTATTTTTGTGCTGTACTTGGGAATGTGATTCTGCCGGTTCATTTATAAATAAAACACTCGCCAGCGTTGTTTTCCCCATGAAGTAAAAAAAAAAAAAAACCAAAAAAACCCCTCTTGGGTTCTCTGAGAAGCTACTGATCATTCTGAGGGAAATAACAGTGCAACCGGCTCCGATATATAATCCTTTCACCCTGGCTCCTAGATTAATAAATGTATTTAACCATCTTTTCGGTTGGTCTCGTGCGAGATCATAAGGTTCGAAGAGAAACACGGAATGCTAGAAAATAGAAAGTGGTGGCAAATTGCTTTAACGGCTTTTGGTTTCTGAAAAGTTCAAAAAAAGCCTCATTTTTTATAAGTAAATAGGAGAACAAACCCACATTAGTTTTGCCAAGATAGATTTTCGCTCACATAATGGCAGAACATTGAAATACCAGAGTTGCTATAATAATCCCCATTTGAATCATGGCTTTCCTGAACTGGGTTAAGCCTTTAGGCAGAAACTAATTGCTACAAACACTAATTTCCAAGTCCCTTTTGTTTCCCTTTGCAGGCACCTCTGGACGCAGAAGGTACCCAATTAGTAGAATTCATGGTCCTGATTGTGTATTGTAGGGCTAGTGTGTGAGCTGTATAAACACAGTTGATTGCTATTCCTCTGCAATAGCTGATTTTTTGATTGCTTAATAAGGCCGTCTATTCTGCATCAAGGCCTGGCAGAACTGCTGGGGAAATCAGTTAGGTCACTTTTTTCCTGGTCAGGGTGGCAGGAGGAGTCTGTGATGGTAGTAGTTGACTAAAAACATAATTACAGGCTATTTAATCGCATCTGTTTCCCCACTTAACATTGTTTGTTCAAGTTAGACATAGTTAAGTAAATCAAAAGGACAATAATGGCAAAAGCACTGAAAAATTACTATTGCATGGTTAAAACTCTAGGGTTTGGAATAATTACAGAAAACAGAGCTTGCGGTGATTTCTTTCAAGGTGCTCGTTTTTCTGACTGAGCTCCTTTGCACACAGCTTAGCTGAGGGGTGGTAGCGGGCTTTGGGTTTGGGGTTGAGTCTGTGTAGTGTAAATACCGATTTGTCTGAGACGTTGGCTTGGAGCTGGCGTTTGTCCTCCCACGGGGCTGACGGATAATTCAGTGACTCTGTCCTGCTGGGCCCGTTCTCTCTCTGCTCATGGAAAATCCCTCCCTCATAGCAAGGGAGTCTGTCAACCTCATCTGCCATTATTATTATCATGCATCTATAGATGCGTGCATGTGGATTTGCTTGGAGAAGAGGGTGCATCCTGTGTCAGGCAAGAAGAGAAGTTAGACTGTTGATGACCTCTGAAGGTCTTGAAACTAGACACAAATACTCAGAAAAATCAATCATTTAATCAGTGGTATTTATTGAGGGCTTACTATATGCAGAGCACAGTACTAAGTGTTTGGGAGAATACAGTACCACAGAATTAGGAGGTGCATTCCCTGCCCATAATGAATTTACAGTCTAGAGGGTAATACAGACATTAAAATGAATAAGTAAATAGTGTATAATAATTTAAAGATATGTACACAATTTAAATTTAAAGAAAATACTCTCAACACCTGGAAAGCCCTTTCAAGGCCAGTCCAGAACCCTAGGAGGGGTCCAGAGAGCTCCAGGAGAGGTCATATAGGTTGTCCTCTTTAGGATGACAAGCACTGTGGCCTGGTGGAAAGAGCACAGGCCTGGGAGTCAGAGGACCTGGGTTCTAATTCTGGCACTGTTAATTGCTTGTTATGTGGTCCTGCTGCCTTGAGTCCTGCACTAGTTTAAAGATTGTGAGTCCTCCAGCTGGGGAACAGCCCCCTACCCTTCTCACAGGCCTCCCACCCTTCCTAGAAGACTCTTCAAGTGGCACCAGGAGGCCTCTGCCTGGGGAAAATCAGAGGCAGCATAGACACTCCATGCACAATTTTACAAGTCTCCAGGGACCAGGGAGGGGCAGGGAAAGTCACAGTGGCATCCTTAAGCTATGTAAGAGAATGAGATGCTGGTTGGAGCTGGATTTGCCAGTGTGTGTGTGTGGACAGGGGAGGGAGTTGCTGGGGGAATGTCCCTCCTTGGGGCTGGGCTTACAGGTAAAGAAAGTGGACCGCTGGTCCCTAAAACCTCCTGGGGCCCCTAAAGGAAATGTATACAGGAAGGGCACCAGCTATGTTTCCCTATAGCCAGAGGTTTGCCCACTTTCTACTGGATCGTGTTCTGTTTTTCCAGCAAATGGTTCATTATGACTCAGTCGTGAGCTATCTTTGTGCCAAGACCTGATGCCAAGAATATCCCTTCAAACTCTGGTAAAGGTAAGTAGAATTGAAGAAACAGGCTACACAGTAGATGATTCCTTTGAGCAGTCTGTCTTTTCCTCTCAAGGGAAAGGCAGTGTTAGGCAATGTCCTTCAACAGGCTTTCTCTCAGGAATCTAGGAAAACCATTACAGCTGAAATGCTCTAAGGGATATGATCTTGGGAGCTCAAGAGACTCCTAAGTAATTATATTCAGGCTGATAATTAGATGGAAACAGTTAATGTAGTGACTACAGTCCACTCACCTTTCACCACTGGATCTTGATTGGATCTCTCCTGGGAACTCTGGGTGAAAACACTTTATCTTGGCTCAATAAAGGCCAGCTCTCCCTTCAGTTCACGACGTCACTAGGACAAGAGCCTAGAGCTGAAGATGAGCCTTCTTGGCTGATTTTGTGTATGAAAACTTGCTGGGTTTTGAGAGCAATATAAACTGGCCAAGTGTTTGATCTTTTCCTCCACAGATGTGAGGTGAAATGGCTTGAATTTGTATTGTGTGCTTCCTCGAGTGCTGTCACAGCGATGATCTCATTTTATCCTTACCACGTCCCTGGGAGGTTGTGAAAGTTTATGAGGAGTTAAAATATACCTGCTCTCCTTCTTGAACTCCATGTAGAATGAGAACTGGGCTTGATGTGATTCTCTCATCAGATCGTAAACTCCCTGGGGGCAGAGACTGTGTCACACTGTTATTCTGAACTTCCCACTTAATACCGTACAGTGCACCAAGCAGATGCTCAGTCAAGGTTACTACTATTACTCTCCAAGTCTTAGCACCAAACCTGGTGCAAAGTAAGCACTTAATAAGCAACGTGAGTATATGAGACACAGGGATTATCATCTCCATTTTACTGATGAAAAAACTGAAGCCCAGAGAGATTATGTGACTTGCCTGAGGTCACCCAGCAGGCCAGTGGCAGAGCCGGGACTAGGACCCAGCTCTTCTCTCCTAGGATATGCTTCCTCCCTCAGGTTTCCCACAGGCAGTGTGTTTAAACCCACCACAATGCATCAAAGAGGGCTGGCTGGGTCCAAATGATAGTGACCCACCAGCCCCCACTCTGCATGAATGCATGGCTGTCTCCAAAACCATCTTCAAGAAAGCCTGGCACTCTCAGCTCTGAGCTGGGTTTGAACACCTGGAATCCAGAACCAAGAGTTCTATGCAGTCTTACCCCCAAAATCTATCGCAGTTTAAGCATAATGGTGGTCCTTGTTGAATACTCACTATGTGCCAAACACTGCACTAAGTGGTGGTGGGATAATTACAAGTTAATCAGGTCAGTCATAAACCCTGTCCCACATGGGACTCAACAGCTCTGCACACCCTAAGCGCTCAATAAATATGATTGAATGAATGAATAACTCTAAATAGGAGGGAGAATAGGGATTGAATCCCCATTTTACAGATGAGGAAAATGAGGCACAGAGAAGTGAAATGACTTGCCCAAAGTCATACAGCAGGCAAGTGGCAGACCCAGGAGTAGAACCCAGGTCCTCTAATTCCCAGGCCAGTGCCCTTTCCACTAGGATACGCAGCTTCTCAGGAAATTAAAAAAGAGCCAAAACTACTTCCCTTTTCCTTGACATTAAATCTCACTGGTTGGGGAGGCTAATAAGTGCTTTGTCCTTTGGTCATCCGTGTGCTTCTCTTCACTTCCCCGGCATCGGCCGTGATTCAGTCAGGCCCATAAGAGTCCTGGGCTCACGAGAAGCAGTACTGTCTAGTTGTTAGAGCACAGGCCAGGAAGTCAGAAGGAACTGAGTTCTAATCCTGGCTCTGCCACTTGTCTGCTGTGTGTCCTTGGGCAAGTCACTTCAGTTACCTCATCTGTAAAACGGGGATTAAGACTGTGGGCCCCAAATGGGACGTAGACTGTGACTAACCTCATTACCTTCCTACCCCAGCACTTAGCACAGTGCCTGGCATATATGCACTTAAAAAATACCATTTAAAAAAAAGGAGTCTGATCTCCCCCACTGTCATTACCAGCCACTTCCATTCTCGAAGGATCTCTGGAAAGCCCTGCAATCATTTTCCCCACCTGCAGAAATGAGACAAAGTGATTCTGCCCCAAGAGATTCAGTTTAGCGTTGGCAGAGTCCTTCAAACTCCTCTAAGGGACAAAATGGTGTTAAAGAGCAGTGAAACATTGCCCGCCAATCAGGAGATGACTGGTTTATTTGGGATTTCTAGGGTGGGACACCTTGGGGAGCTGTCCAAAAGTGAAAAGCTTCCAGCCCAGAGAACCATGCTAGCTCAAGGGAAGTGGGCAAAGGGATCCCTCACCAGTTTCCTGTTTCCCAAAATGCTCATCCAGGTTGAGCCACCTCAGGACAGTGGGAAAGTTTGGGTTGAGGGCTTAACAGTGGCCTCATGTTGTTCTGTTGAGTGTTGCTGAGAAAATTTCACTAGTCAGAGATTCATGATCTGCATCATGACTGGAGAACTGCTCTGGAGACAAACCCCAATGAAATAAACTTGCCAAGTAGCTAAGCCTCCGTCTCGCTTCAAGGTTTAAAGGCATCTGAGTTTTCCAGTTTGTGGATGAATTTATAAACTAGTGCAGACTGCTCTGCTGGGTCATTAAAAGCAAACTACGTGCAGGTGTTCTGGTGTGGCAGCGGTTACGTACTAGAAAGCACGAACTGAACTAACAGCGTATTGCAATCGTTTCTTTTTACATTTTTGGTTCACACTTGGAGTTTGTGAAAGGTGAGTCAGACTATAAAGCTAGCTCACATATTTTACATAATCTAAAAAGCAGAAGTGTCTGAAAAGATGAGCTTCTTGACTTTTAGAAAAATGAAAATTTGAAAAGAACTCTGAAATGAGGGCTGGGAAAAAATATAGTGTTTGGGTTTTTTTGTTCCACTTCATTGAGGCAAGGTAGGCAAGGGAAGCATCAGGGAATCTGGAAGATGTCGGTCGAATTGGATTACATTGCTCTGGGAAATTATTTCAACAAGCGCTTAGTACAGTGCATTGCTCTCAGTAGGCACTCAATAAATGTTATTACTACGATTACTAATGATCCTGGATCATTTCAGCTATTCAGGGCTCTAGCAGCAACACACGCAGAAGAAGGCACGGTGGATAATAACGGACCGGAGTTGGAAGAGTCATCCACTGGTAGAAATCGGTTTTCAATTGCTAGCCTAGGGTGGTGGGACCTCCTGTCAAGAATGTCCAAAAAGCCTCTGACCTGACACTGTCTCCTCATTTTACTCTGAAACTATGTGCATTTTTCTCCTGTTTTCTCAGCCTCTGGTGGAATTAAAACAGGTATCCTCTTGATAACACAACATGCCATGGGACTCAGCACCCCCTACATCAACTGAGAGAAGCAGCGTGGCTCAGTGGAAAGAGCCTGGGCTTTGGAGTCAGAGCTCATGAGTTCGAATCCCAGCTCTGCCACCTGTCAGCTGTGTGACCGTGGGCAAGTCACTTAACTTCTCTGTGCCTCAGTTACCTCATCTGTAAAATGAGGATGAAGACTGTGAGCCCCACGAGGGACAACCTGATTCCCCTGTGTCTACCCCAGCGCTTAGAACAGTGCTTTGCACATAGTAAGCGCTTAACAAATACCAACATTATTAACTGTCCATTCAAATTCACTTTCTCTAGAACAGTGGAATAAGATTCCTTATTGTTCAGCCCACTCCGAAGGCTGCAGGGCCTGAAATTGCAGAATTAGCTGTAAGAGGCATTTAACAGCCCTGAAGTTTGCTTTCGCACTATTCTCGACATCAAAGAACCCATTTTGCAACGCTGCCACTGTTCCCATTATGTACGTTTACGAATTGCTCAACATTTGTCACATCTACAGTTTTTCAATGTAACGCTTTCCATAAAGAAAAGGATTGGGTGATCCACAGAAAGTGGGGAGAGATCTGGGATCTAACTGCGGGGTAAGGCCATGGGCTTGGGTCTGTTCTCCATTTGGGGAGAACTTGTCTCTCACCTGTGGGTGACCTTGATGTTTGATTCTTTGCTCTGGATCAAAGCTTCCACCCCTTTGAAACACTAAGTGGTGGGGATGCAACTTAAAGAAACCCCATGTGGGACAACCAGATTACCCTGTATCTACTCCAATTCTTAGAACAGTGCTTAGCACTTAGTAATTATTATTAGATAAGCAAAGGACCAAGGGGAGACTTGATACCTGGCTATTCTGACTTTGAGATCCAAAGCTCACTGGACTGGTGTCTCTCTGTCTCTGTCTCTTTCTCCTCTGTTATTGGTGTAGGAGGTATAGGCCAGCTTGGTGAGAGGCCATTCTTAGTGTGGGGAAATCAAGGCACATTCAAGAATGGATAACCCAGACTTAAGCTTTTGGTTTCTTTTTTATGGTATCTGTTAAGCACTTACTATGTGCCAGGCAAGTTCTAGGGTAGATTTAGGGTGATCAGGGTTGGACACAGTCCGTGTCTCCCATGGGGCTCACAGTCTCAATCCCCATTTTATAGATGAGGGAACTGAAGCCCAGAGCAGTAAAGTGGCTTGTCCAAGGTCACACAGCAGATAAGTGGCAGAGCTGGGACTAGAAGCGGGTTTTTCTGACTCCAGGTCCATGCTCTAACCACTAAGACATGCTGCTTTTCAGGGTTGAGGGCTTGGAACCCAACCTGGATCTCTCTGTCCATTTAAGGGGATTCTGGGGAAACCCCATCCAAGGTAAGCATTGGAAGTTGTGGATAGGATAGGGTGGAAACAAAATCAGTTAGTCTGACTCCCGGACCCGTGCTCTATCCACTATGTCGAGTCTTTCTGAAGACCCCTCTTGGGGGTCTTTCTGAAGCTCCTCACCAGGAGTTCTTCCAGAGATCATGTCGGGGCAAGGGGGGCCTTCTGGAGACCCTGTGTGGAACTGGCTGGAAAAGATTCCAAGCCCATCTGTTTCAGCTCAAACCTCTGGGTGCTAGGATGGGGGATTAACCCATCACTGGGAGTTTTATTCAATCCTAAATAGGGACATTTTTCCAAGTGGCCTGAACCCGGGCTTTCTTTCCATGGGGAAGATTGAGCATCCATGGAGGAGGGTGAGATTAACGTCCTCCTTGGAGAGCAGGGTGAGCCTTGCCCCTTCCCAGTAGCTGTCTTTGACAGCCGGAGCAGGTTGACCAGTGGAACTGGGACCAGGTTTCCTGGCACATCTAATCCTGTCCACCCCAAAACAATGTCATTTAGATCACATCCTCACTTCACTGGTCCCCCAGAAAACCCCGGGGAGATGTTCCCTGGCCTGTATTTATCTGAGAAATGTCTTTCCCCATGGTCCCAGCCTCCCCCACCCCCATCTCGGGCATCTTCATATTTCTGTGGCAGAAAGACAAAACCACGAGCTGGTTACTGCGACAGGATCATTTATTTGTGTTCTTCAAGCAGCCTGCAACCCAGCCAGAAGATAATGGACACCTCATTTATTCAGGCTTTGAATGATCATATTTAATTCCCGGGGACAGCTGTCTTCACCGCATTAGCATTGCAAATAAGCTCTATTTTGTAATGGCCTTCTATTGAACATGATTCAATTATGTGTGGTCCGCAGCGAGGCAGGATACGGTCTTAGTATCTATAGCAATATTTCTGCAAGCTGCTGCTCTTTACACTGCTCACATTTAAGCTGGCTGTTTACCACAATGCTTTCCTTGAACTGCACTGAACTCCATACACTTTCAGATAAAATAAAGAGGAATGAATGTAATTTGAAAAAGCAGTTGCGTGCGTGTAGATATTACATACCTCCTGTCCTTTACGTGTGTGATCAACCTGGAGGCACTTTGGAAAAAATTGCCAATTGTCCCATTTTGCAACCTGGATCATAAAATCATTACAGCCAATTAAAACGATTAGGCAATGTTCAGTGTGTCTGGTTCGGCACTGCTTTTCCGTGTTTCTGATGGCCATGGGAGAGGCATTAAAGCATTGAGGCTGCGAGCGCTGTCGCTTTCGTGGAATGGAGGCGAGAGGCTGGGGTAGGGGCAGGGACAGAGGCTGGGACAGGGACAGGGTTAGAGGTGGGGGTGGGAAGAGAGGTAGGGCAAAAGGTTAGAGGGTCTTGATTCCCAGAGCCAGTGGGAAAACCTATTCTTGGCCAGATCAAGAAGTAGCTCCAACCTCCCACCTCGGCATCCCTGATCCCCTCATGCAACTCCTAATGTGGGCTCCACTCTTGGCAGGCAGACAGGCGAGGGGTGGGGGAGGTGGGAGCAGAAGCAAAGGTCTTTGGAGCCCCTTGGCCGGACACCCCCGCCCCACCCCCAGGTGTTGGCTGCCCGCTGGCTTGAGCCAATGAGCAGCAGCAAGTCGCTTGGCCACAGCCTCCGGTGTGGGGGTGAGAGCCAGCTTCCAGATAAACAGAGAGCTGCCTCTGAAGGGCCACGGTAACTCCCAGAGGGCAAGCAGTGCCCCTGTCAGCTGGACTCCTGTATTGAGGCCTGAAGGATGTGGGAAACAGAGGCCCAGAGATCGAGACACAGAGAGGCAGAGACAAGGACACAGAGAGGTAGGGGCAGGAAGCCAAATATGCAAAGACCGACACAGGTGCAGGTATTACAGGGGCATAAAGCCACAGAGTCAGGGACACAGGTATGCAGGGACAGACACAGAGGGGCAGAGAAAGGAACTCCAGAGATACTAATAACTGCTTCCCTCCCAGTTACCACCCCATCTTTCTCCTGCTGTTCCTCTCTAAACTCCTTGAGCTAGTCATCTATATCTGCTGCTTCCACTTCCTCTCCTCCGGTCCTCTCCTTGATCCCCTCCAATCTGGCTTCTGCCCCATTGACTCCATGGAGATTGCCCTCTCAAGGTCACCAATGATCTGCTTCATACCAAATCCAATGGCCTCTACTCCATCCTAATCCTGCTCAACCTCTCAGCTGTCTTCAACACTGCAGACCCCCCCCATCTGGAAACATTATCCATCCTTGGCTTTGCAAGCACTATCCTCTCCTGGTTCTCCTATCCCTCTGGGCACTCATTCTTGGTCTCTTTCATGGGTTCCTCCTCTGCCTCCACCCTCTAAATGTGCACATTCCTGAGTCCCCTTCTATTCTCCATCTACACCCACTCCCTTGGAGAACTCGTTCACTCACATGGTTTTAACTACCACGTCTATGAGAATGATTCCCAAATCCACATGTCCAGCCCTCTTCTTTCTCCTTCTCTGCAAAATCATATTTCCTCCTGCTTTGGTTGTCCCCCCAACACCTCAGACTTAACATGAACAAAACAGAACACCTCATCTTCCCACTCAAAACTTGCCCTCCTCTTGACTTTCCCATCACTTTAGACAGGAAAACCGACCTTCTTCACCCAGGCCTATAACCTTGGCATTATCCTCAACTCATCTCTTTCATTCGACCCATATATTTAATCTTTCACCAAATTCTTGCTGGTGCTACTTCACGACATCGCTAAAATCCATCCTTTTCTCTCCATCCAAACTACTACCACACTGATCCGACACTTCCTTTCCTTACCCTGGCCTCATTTTCCTACTCTCTCTCCCTTCTGCATTGAATTTGAATTTGTACCCTTTATTCACCCTCCCCCCTCAACTCACAGCACTTATGTACATAACCATAATTTACTGTAACATCTATCTCCCCATCTAGACTGTAAGCTCCTTGTAGGCAAGGTATATACACTCCAATTCTGTTGTACTCTCCCAAGCACTTAGTACAGTGCTCTGAACATGGTATGTGATCAATAAATTTGATTGATTACTGCTATTACTCCCTCCCCTTCCACTAGTACTGCACAATGTTAATGCCTAAAATACTGCATAATGCTAATGTCTAGGATGCAGGGTAATATCCTAAAACCAGGCAGCAGGAGGGAAGCAAGGAGTTTTAGTTACCTGGCTCTTTAAAAGCTCAACACAGTGCTCTGCACACAATAAGTGCTCAGTAAAAACCATTTATAGATTTTTGTTTGTTACTTGTATTTGACTTCCCTGTCCTTCCACTGGCTTAGCCCAAGAAGCTTGTGGGGAATCATTCGATTGATCAGTGGTGTTTACTGAGCCCTTACTATGTGGGGAAGCATGGATCCCCTGCCCTGTGCTTCCTGGCTAAAATGGAATAGAGTGTAACTCCACGATAGATGTGTGGCTTGCTAATCTCCTACATGGACAACCAAAGAAAGACTCCTGGGAAACCTTTGTTTGTTTAGATTCTTCCAGTTAAAACATCGGTTTACAATCTGGTTCTCCCACATCCTCCTCTGATTGGTTTCCCCACACAGGATCTGATTGGTGGGAAAATGAGCCCGTTGAGTTCTCACCTCATCTTCATTTTCTACGACTGGCATTTCTGTTACTGTCCCCTTCTAATTGCCAATAGTTTGTAAATTATCTATCTCATTGCTGACCTCTCCTCCACTTCCTGCCTCTGGTCTGGAACATCCTCCCTCTCAAAAAGTGATTCTGAAGTCACTATAATAATTAGGGTCTTGTTAACTTCCAGACCCGGACTCTTTCCAGTAGGCCATGCTGCTTTCCTCAGTGATCCTATCCCAGTCTTCCCCTGCAAGTGGCCTGAGGTGCCCCCATGTGCCCGAATTCCAGGCAAGTGATTTGTCTCTAGGAAGGGGGGGTGGGGAAGGGGTCGCATTTGGCAACCCACCAGGCAGCGAGCCATAATAGAGAACCCTATCGGGAGGGCCCTTCCTGTGTATCCGTAATGTTCCGCTAATTAAGCTTTAGAAGCATTTAAGATCCGTCTCCATTGTGTGTATCCACAGTGCAGCTTTTAAGAAAGAAAAACCCATTTCGTGAGTCATGCATCAACAATAGTGAACAAATGGATTTGAATTGTTAGAGTCCATAATGATATTAAATACAGTTTCTCTCTATGAAAAAGATCAGTGGTTCAGACATGCAGCTTATAGAGACCATGTTTTAGTGTTGGTAAAGTCCTTTTTTTTCCCCTCACAGTGTATCAAATAACTTAACATGCAAACCAGCTGCTTGGCTGTTGCTGTTGTAGGCTTTCGGGGCTAGTGGCAACACCGCAGCGAGGAAAATCAGCTTTGCTGCTTTCCGGTTGCTAGAAGAATAGCTGAAAGGAGGTTGTGTTTGTAACACATCGCAGCTGTGAACCCCCTAGGGAAAAAAAAACCAAAAAAAATTTTCCTACATACATTTCCAGTTCCCATGAGCCCTTGTGCCTCATCCCCTCTTCAATTCTTCCCTCCTCTTCTCCCGAAATGGCCCCCCTCCCTTCTCACTGCAGGGCCGCCCCCATTTTTTACCTGATACATCCTGGAAAAGATAATGGAAGAAATCAACCCTGAGGACAGAGTGGTGAGGAGGTGAGTTCATTCATTCATTCATTCATTCATTCAATTGTATTATTGAGCCCTTGCTGAGTGCATAGCAGTATGCACTTAATAAATACGATTGAGTGAATGAGAGTACAATATACAACAAAGACACATCCCCTGTCCATAAGGAGCTTGTGGTCTAGAGAATTCATTTGAAAGGTTCAGCCAAGAGACCCAAATGCTTCCAGTGCTAAAGACGGCCGGGTATCTATTCTTACATTTCCCCAGCCGATGCTGTCCTGAGCAGGAACTGTCACTCACACTGGTTAGTGTCAGGTGACTCGGAAGTATCTGTTCCATCCTGCCCAGGGACAAGGAACTTCATTTCCCTCTCAGTTCCACATTCCATAGAGGCAAAGTCAAGACCGGGACAATAATCGAACCTGCTCCTCATTTCCCACCAGGAGCAACAAAGCTTTAGGAAGTGTCCTGACTTCAGACATCAGGATATTTCACTCTGTCCTAATCCCTTCTTGACCCCTCAGCTGCCTTTGACAACTGTTGACCGTCCCTTCTCTTCGGAACCCTGCCGAAGCTTGATTTTCGCCCACCCGGGACTCATCTGTCTCCAACCTCACAGACCACCTCTTCTCAGTCTCATTTGCTGCCTCCTCTTGTCCCTCTCATCCCCTAACTGTAGGGGAACACAAGTCTCCATCCTGGGTCCTCTACTCTTCTCACTTTACCCTCACACCCTCAGGGAGCTCTTCTGCTCCCCTGGCCTCTGCTACCACCTTTATGCAAATGACTCAAATCTCTCTCTCCAGCCCAAACCTCTCTTCCACTACTCAACCTGGCATTTCATCTTACTTCCACAACATCTCCACTTGGATAGCCTGCCTGTACCTCAAACTCTTCATGTACAGAATTGGACTTCTCATCTTTCCTCCTAAAAATCTCTCCTCCAAAATTTCTTATCCCTGCCAATACACCATCAACCTCTCTATCCCAGAAACCTGCTACTTTGGCATCCTCCTCAAATCCTCACTGTCATCAGCTCTCACGTCCTATCAACTGCTCAGTCCCACAGATTCTTCCTCTGAAACACTTCCCAGATTCTCTTCTCCCTCTCCACCCAAATACCCTGTTACAAACTTTTGTTAAATCCTGGTTAGACTTTCTCATCAGCCTCCTCACAGGTCACCCTCCCTCCAGTCTCTCCCCGCTTCCGTCAACACACCACATTACTGCCCAGATTAGTTTCATCAAGTGTTATTTAGCACATTTTCTCCTCACTCCTCAAAAACCACCAAAAGCTGGCCGTCTCCCCTCTGCATCAAATAAGACCTTCATACCTCTAGACTGTAAACTCACTGTGGGCAGAGGATGTGCCTACCAACTCTGTTATATTGTACTTTCCCAAGAGTTTAGTATAGTGATTTGCACATAGTAATCACTTAATTACTGTTGATTGATTGATGGCATTAGTTTCAAGACTCTCCACCATCTTACTCTACATATCAGTTCTCTTCAATCATTCATTCAAATGTATTTATTGAGTGCATACTGTGTGCAAAGCACTTTACTAAGCACTTGTAAAGTACAATTTCAATCGCTTGCCCCCAGTTCTCACTCTTCTTTCCTTCCAAGTTCACTCTCGGCTCTCCTGCCTCTTTCACTTGTACATACTCTCCCAGCCTGAAACTACCCTTCTCTGCCCCCTTGCCTCCACATATGCAAGGCCTCAGCCTTCTCCATCTTCAAAACCCTCCCAAAAATCTCACCTCCTACAGAAAGCCTTCTCTGATTGGTTCCTGTTGTCCCACATTGTTTCAAGCTAATTGGTTAACCTCTCCTGGAATTTATTTATTTATATCCACTTTCAGTGCTTGTGCTAACATGTATGGCATGTATTACATATGGGAAGCAGCGTGGCCCAGTAGAAACAGCACAGGCTTGGGACTCAGAGGACCTGGATTCTAATCCTGCCTCCACCACTTGCCTGTCATATGAACTTGGGCAAGTCACTTCACTTCTCTGTGCCTCAGTCCCTTCATCTGCAAAATGGGGATTCAATGTCTGTTCTCCCTCCTTCTTAGACTGTGAGCCCATTGTGGGAACTGATCATCTTATATCTACCATGGGGTTTAGAACAGTGCTTGGCACATAGTAAGCACTTAACAAACACTACTACCATTATTATAATTATCATTATTATTTCTAATTATAGTAATAATCTTTTTTATGGTATATGTTAAGCCCTTACTATAAGCTAGGCACTGTACTAAGAGCTGGGGTAGATACAAGATAATTGGATTGGACACAATCCCTGTCCCCACAGGGCTCACAGTCTTAATCCCCATTTTACAGATGGGGGAACTGAGGCACAGAGAAGTGAAGTGACTTGTCTGAGGTCACCCAGAAGACAAGTGGCAGAGCCAGGATTGAAACCCGGGTTCTTCTGACTCCCAGGCCCGTGTTCTTTCCACTAGGCCATGCTGCTTCCTCAACTCTGTGCCCTGACTCTTTCATCATCATTTAATGTTATTTATTGAGTGCACACTGTGTACTTCAGAAGCCATACTGAAAGCTCTTCTAGGAGGAAACAGAATGAGGCTTCTATAGAAAGTATGTCTAGGAAATAACTAAATGACCCTCCGCAAAGTTCACCCAGATATTTAGCAAATGTTCTTTCTTTCTATCCATTAAAAAACACATCCAACTTGATTTTCAGTCTCTCCCATAGAGGTATGCAAGGATTTCTTCTCTCTGGTGACCTCAGCTTCATCCAGATTACAGCCTCTACCTAAGGAATTGAGGGTGAGGTAACAACTGCCTATCCTTTCACCTCTCCCTTAAAAGGGGCAGCAGAGTGCTGGACCCCTTCATTTTACCCTTTCCCAGGGGAGCTTCATTCTTTAGATGTAAAAGAAAAATTGTTTTTCAAAGAGCCAAATTTGAAAATATCTGCGTCGGTGGCAAATAGCTATCGGATCCGACCCAATAGATCACATGATTGAGAATGACAGATCGGAAACAAAGCCTTTGTTTCCATTTCTTTCCATTTTATTCTGTAGATTCCATGTGCTGCATAGGAAGTGGGTTGAGCACCCGTGGAACAAACCCTGTGTCGGGGATGAAGATTTTGCATCTTCATTTGAAACAAAATGAGCTTCTTCTTTCAAAGCCAAGCCACGTTAAGAAAGAAATTCCCAGTTTAAAAAAAAAAGAAAAAAACCAATTCTCGGAGATGTTGTTGACATCCGTGACCCCCTGGAAATTATTTCAATCTGTCGACTATTTGTTTCCGTTCCGCGTGTACGGCGTAGAAACTCTGCCGGCTCCTTGCCTCACAACCCCCTGGCTCTGCTTTCTCCTGTTCCAGCTTGCCAAGATAAAGAATAATTTAAATAAAATGACTAGACGTGGTCTTCAAACACCATAATAATTGCCCGAGTGAACTGACCACCGGCTGGAGGAGATTTTATTTGCCGTAGAGATGTGAGTTGTTTATACATGAGAACCGCCCCCACTCCTCACCCCACCCAACCTCCTCCCTACCATTTTTTTTTTTTTGCCAACAACTGCAGCTGATTAAGACAGAAAAGCTGGGAGCAATACACGAGCATGACAAAAGTCAAATTAGGTGGGTTGGGAGCAGAACAAAGAGCAGCAGATAGGGTACAATCTCCAACTCGCAGTTTGACAGCTCCCTCTTCATCCCTCTGCTCCTGGGGCCTCGTTACATGATGTAAGAAGGTCAGAGGTTAATAACCTTCAATTTGGTCTGCATATTGAACGGTATTTCTGAGCCATCCGCTCTGTTTCTAGAGGAGGAGAGCTAGTCGGTGCTGCAGGATGGCTGTTTGCAACAAAGGCTTTTGCTTGGGGGACCTCTTCTCCCCACCTCCAGAGTTCCCCCAGCCCCAGCCAGCTCTGAGGGATTTCCAGGGTCCCTCTACCCTCTTCTGGCTTCTGAGGTCACCTCAGGTGAAAGGGGAAAGAAGATGGGGTTAGAAGCCAGAGGTCAGGGGTCGGAGAGGAGAAGGAGAGAGAAACTTGGTCCCCTACAGGGAAGAGGAAACAGTTTCAGATTACAAATTAACCCTTGACTGTTCAGGGTCTGATTATCCACTTAGTGGTTTATCTAGACTTTTCTTCCTTTCCCACTGAAACCCTACTTTGGGCATTCCATTAGCCATACTGCCAGAGAGTAAGCTGAAGAAATGAAGAGCCCCAATTCAAAGCGCTGCATTTGTCTACGTGTTGGACAACAGATGGGAACTTGGTCATTGAGGACCTGGAACTTCAAACGATAAATCACCTGAGGAACCAAATTCTGGGCGACTTTCACAGAAGCCCATAGGACTGAGCCACCCAAGCAATTACCATATGCCTATCTGAATGAGTTTGGAATGAATCAGAGCAAAGATGAGGAAGAATTCAGTACCCAACTTTAGCCTACTTCTTCACTATCTTCTAATCACTCTTTCTTCACTCTCTCTCCCCTGGGCTACAGGGTTTCATTATCCTTTACTACGCTACCCCGTTTTCTATAGCCTTTCCCCTCTCTATCATCATCACCCACATTTACTGGGTGTCTGTGTGGACAGAGAGAACACTGTACACAATGCCTAATGATAATAATGGTATTAGTTAAGCGATTACTATGTGTCAGGCACTGTACTAAGTGCTGTGTATGGAAGCTGGTACCAAACACTATACTGGGCACCCTGGTACAGAGCCTATCATCATCATCATCATCAGTGATATTTATTGAAGGCTTACTGTGTGCAGAGCACTACACTAAACACTTGGGAAAGTACACTAGGACAGAGTTGATAGACGCAATCCCTGCACACAATGAGTTCACTGTGGGTAGAGCACTGCATTAACACTGCTGTGCTCACTGGCATGTACTAGATCCTTGGAAACACACGCCAGAGGTAAAGGCTGTGGCTTCTCCCTCCAGGAGTTTTAAGTTGTAAGATTTAGATGCACATAAACTGGAGAGATTCCTTGGACAGCTCTAGAATGTAGAGCTTTGTGCAGCCTCTTAGCCAAGTGATCTAGGCAGGAAGAGTCGGGTAAGAATGTGGTAAAGAGGTTAGGGGAAGAGGCAGAGCTGCAGAAAATGCTTGGGGGAGTTGGGAGATTTGACAAGTCAACAGGCCTGTATTTTCAGCTGTGCTATAAACTTGGAGCTGTGCTGTAATCTTAAATCCAAGAAGATACATGGGAGGGAGGCAGCCTGGAACTAGGCCAATGCTCAGGAACCTGGAACTGGACACCGCTCTGAAGGATGGAAGCCGAGGAGCTTGAGCCTGTGAGCCAATGGACTGGTTACCCAAGCTGAGTGTCCTGGAGCTGGGGCAGGATGGAGGTGGAGTCATTGAGATTTCCAAAGTCCTGGAGGAGGATTCCAAAGGGACTCCAGATTGGGTGGGAAATTTGTCCACCCAGCCACGGAATCATGGTGACCCATGATCACTGGTAGAATTTTCCTGATGGTAATCCCACGCTGTTTTTCTGGAGTCCTTGGCCTCCCTTTCCCAGGGAACTTGGCTCCTCCAAGAAGATTTCTCTGATTAACTCTCATTTTCCCACGCCTTGCTGTTACTTCAGTATTTCTTTGTCACCTAGGCACTAGGCTACTCACCTCCTAAAAACTTGGGTACTCTCTCCGGTAGCACTTATGGACATACCTTTAAACTCTGTTGCTTTCCCTACCTGAAATTTACTTCAAGATCTCCCTCCCCAACTAGATTGTAAACTCCTCAAGGACAGGAATTGGATCTACTAATGAATGTACTCTTCCAAACATATAGCACTCTATTCAGTACAGAGTGAAAGATCAATAAATATTACTGATTGATTGACTTACTGTAGACTTTAATATCCCTGAAGATTGTAAGCTTTTTGCTGTCAGGGGCCATGTCTACCAAGTCTGTTGTTTTTAAGTGCTTAATACAGTGGTCTGCATGCAGTAAGCACTCAATATCATTGGTTGATGGACTGATTGGGCTGGGCAGATCAGTTCACCTCCGAATCCAAGATTGACCAGAGAAGTGAAGTGATTTGCCCTATGTCACACAGCAGGCAAGTAGAGGGGCTGGGATTAGAACCCAGGGCCTCTGGCTCCCAGGCCACGCTACTGCCCTTATCAAACCTGAGGGTTCAGAAGGAGGCTGCCAAGGTAACACCAGTTGTCAGTTACTGGGAGAGAAGATGACAGCAATTTCCCAGGTAACTTTCTCTAGGAACTGCTCTGAAATTCTGCAATGCTGAGAGTGGGAGCAGTTGTAAGGGGATGAGGAGCAATAATGTGGTCTCTGTTGGCTTCTGACCTGGAGTTTGTCTACAATCACCTAGTTGAAATTTGAAGGTTAAAGAAACAATACATATTGTAAAAGAAGTATCATTTCCTTAAGGCCAAGCAGAGAAGTGAGACATCATCTTGTAGTAAGTGAGAGTCTGCTCTTATTTTCTTCCTGTAGGCTGTAAGCTCCCTGTGAGCAGGGAATATGTCTGCCAACTTGTTGCACTGTACCCTTTTCCCCACTTAGTAATTGTTTGGCACACAATGAGCGCTCAGTAAATATGATTGAGTGATTGAATGATTTCTTTTCACTGCTAAATGCAGTTCAGTAGAAGGAATCAGACCAGTGCTCTCACAGGGTCCTGAGAGAAACTCGAGGACTCGAGAGGCCCAGGCACGTGGGACAATTAGAAGAATAAAGTCCAAGCTCAAGTGTAACCGGTCAGCCTGCAGACTCACCTTCCTGCATCTGTATTCTCCTGTACAGTTCAGCCCTTCTGACCGGAGAGGGCTAAGGGGGTCATGAAGTCCAGGGCCCAGCAGCAGGAGGAGAAGAATGCTGAGCCAACAGGGGGTTGTCACTGGCCCAGAGCAGCTACCTGAGTAAGCAGCGGAAGCAGAATCAATCCATCAGTGGATTGATTAAGTGCTCACTGTGTGCAGAGCACTGAACTGAGTTCTTAGGAGAAATCAGGATTTGGGTTCTATGCTGAGGTTTATACATGAAACCCAAATGGGTGAAGAGTGAAATTCCACCTGTGCTCTTCTCCTCCTCTCAGGAGACCCTCGGATCAGTCAAAAGCCAAATGGGATAAAGCAAGAAGCTCAAACCCCGGGCATCACTGGGGCCACCCCAGATGAAGCTCCCTTTGTGTGTTTGTTAAGTGCTTAGTATGTGCCCAGGCACTGTACTAAGTGCTGGGGTAGAAAGAAGGTAATTGGGTTGGACACAGTCCCTGTCCCGTATCAGGCTCACAGTCTCAATCCCCATTTTCCAGATAAGGTGACCAAGGCCCAGAGAAGTGAAGTGACTTGCCCAAGGTCACACAACAGACATGAGGCAGAGGAGGGATTGGAACCCAGATCCCAGGCCCGAGGTCTATCCACTAAGCCATGTCTTTACTTCGAAAGCATGCATTTCCCTGTGAATCTAAAGGGCGGCAGAAGAAATTCATCCTTTTAGCAGGCTGGGCCCTTCCCTAGATTTTTATTTTGCATTTAACAAAATAACAGCAAATTTCAGGTATTAGAAGGATTGAAAAACCTCTTCTCTTCTGCTGTCCTTAGAACTCCATCTTTTATTCATGGCTTCGCCGATGGTGCCGGGAGGCAGAATCTGTTGCTATGGCAACACTCTGCATATCCTTGGGGAGAGCTTACAGTTTCACTTTTTTTGAACAACAAAGAGCCATTGATACTACGTGTTGCCAAAGGTTACAAAAGTTGAATTCTAAAATGAAAATATTTCTTCTATAGAAGTGACACACCATATGCGTGTAGCAAATTCAAAGGAATATGTAAGGGTGTGACCTTTCTGGGAAAACCAATGGATCTAGCACCACAATACTGTTTGGCTTCAATAGATTATTCACAGCAGAAGTAGTTGAAGTGTCCTCCTTGTTTCCAGGACTGTTCCATAGAGGGAGTTTTTCACCCCCAGAATTTGCTGGGGTCGGAGGTCAGGGGAAGATGAAACAAGGACTAAGCTAATGTTTCTTCTTCTCTAGCTGGCGTTGCTTTGCCATCACCTCCCAAAAGTGAACTGCCACATCAAAATCCAATTACACTCCGGCAGTCGATTCATTCTCAAGGAGTCCCCGTTCCTGGATCTTTGTCTCCCAGAGGGATGTCAAATGTCCAGGCTTCTCCAGACCTCAGCAAGTCTGCATTCTCATAACCCCTCTGACTCCTTTACCACCAAATTAATATTTTTCTCATAACCTCTCTGACTTTTTTACCACCAAACTAATATTCCACAACTCGATTTTCTTTAAAGCTGGAAAAACTGTTTCTTCCTATCTTGTACGGGAGTTACCAATGTGCCAGCCAGCTGGGAAAAACCAGAACTGGGATGGCTTCCGGGAGAAATGGCTCGAAGAGTCCAGAGAGGTCATAAGGTCAGGACTTTTCCTCAAGCAACAAGGTAGCAAGCCCAGGTTTGGAGCCTGGATCAGCCTTTATCACACATGCAGATACGTGCCTCAGTTTTCCCTGGATAGAAGTGGAATGTAATTTCTTCATCAGATTACTTCTGGAATCAGGAATTGAGGTACTCCATTTGATAAATACCGATTGCCCTAGGAAGTGGTGTCAGCAGCTTCCCAAGTCCAGAGGACCCAGAGATAGCCAGCTTGGCACATGCAGGGGTGCAGGGAATGGCTGTACCAGCTGAAACCTGGGGAGTGGTGGCCCGGGACCACCACTGGACATGGGGAAAGCAGCATGGCCTACAGAAGCAGTGTGGTCTTTCTAGTGCAAAGAGCACATGCCTGGGAGTCAAAGGACCTTCTTTCTAATTCCAACTCTGCCAATTGCCTACTGTGTGACCTTGGCCAGTCACTTAACTTCTCTGGGCCTCAGTTTCTTCTGTAAAAAGTGGATTAAATGTCTGTTCTCCCTTCTACCCAGATATTCCATCCCGTACCGTTGTAACCGTTGCCTCAATGCTGGTGATCTGACAGTTTTCCAGGACCTTGTTTTTGGATATTTTGACCCGCCATTTGATGTTGATATCTGTTGAAAGTTCCAGTGGCCTCTCTAATTCTGCTTTATGCATCTTTGCCCATGCATTTCGCAAATACTTAACTGTTCTGCCTTGGAAGCAGAATTTAGTGACCATATTAGGGTTTTTTTATGGTATTTGTTAAGCACTTACTATATGCCAAGCAAGGTTCTAAGTGCTGGGATAGGTACAAGCTAGTCAGTTGGACACAGTCCATGTGTCTAGTGGGACTCACAGTCTTAATCCCCATTTTACAGATGAGATAACTGAGGTCCAGATAAGTTAAGTGACTGGCCCAGGGTCATACAGCAGACAAATGGCAGAACTGGGATAAGAACCCAGGTCCTCTGACTCCCAGGCCCGTGCTCTATCCACTGAAGCATGCTGCTTTTCTTCTCTTTTCCCTGCGTGGGACTCCGTGTCAGTGCGAAGTCTTGAAAAGTCAAGTCCGTTTAAAATTCTTCAAGCCCTCCCTGCCGACGACTGCCCCCTCCGGGAAAGAAACTCTATTATTATATTGTACTTTCCCAGATGCTTAGCCCAATGCTCTGCTTGCAGTAAGAGCTCGATAAATACCATTGATTTATTGGTTGAGTGATTGATTGAGTGATTGAGGATCCCACTCCAGCCACTGATGGGCTCCGATCCCCAACCGGGCCGGCCGGCCCCTTCCCAGCCCAGCAATCAAACGGCAGGGCTGACCGTGCCTGGCTTTGTCCACTTTTGACCTACACAGTCCTGGGAGGAATATCTTTGTCTCACGTTCCTTTGGTCACTGAGTTCATGGCTCTCAATAGGCTGCGGCCCGCAGTCCATTAACGGGGATACGCTCTGCTCAGCCCCGGCCCACCCAGAAGGCCGCTGCGTGCTCTGGCTGAATGGCTTCCCTGGTGGCCTGTTCGCCCAGGCTGCCGGGGGTGGGGGAGGGCCTGAATGGGAGCCCTGGCTCCCGGGAAGTGACTGTCGGTCGGCACAGAGCCACCCCCGGGGTCCGGGGAAGCCGCGTTTCCAATGGTGCCCGGGCTAATGCGCCAATCAAGAAATCCACGGGTGGCAACATATAGCCACTTGAGTCCTGAAATTGCAGGGCCAAGTTTTCTGGGGATTCAGGTTGGGCTCCCGGCTCCCGCGACAGTCACTGTCTCGGGTGGGTTGGTGGCCCTCAATGTGGAAGCCCCCTGGGCCCTCAAGACTACTTCACGGTGGAAAGGAAAGAGGGTGTCTCAGGACGGTTTGCAGCTTTTTCTCAAGGAAGAGGCTCGTTGCGGCAGTGGTGATGGTGGTATTAGTAATAGCAGCAGCATTTATTGAGTATCCTTTTATGGAAGCAGCGAAGCCTTGTATTTAGAGCGTGGGCCTGGGACACAGAAGGACCTGGGCTCTAATCAGAACTCTGCCACTTGTGTACTGTGAGACCTTGGGTAAATCACTTAACTGAAGTCAGAAGGTCATGGGTTCTAATCCCGGCTCTACCACTTGTCTGCAGTGTGGCCTTGGGCAAGTCACAACTTCTCTGTGCCTCAGTTCCCTCATCTGTAAAATGAGAATTAAGACTATGAGCCCCATGTGGGACAGGGACTGTGTCCAACCCACTTAGCTTGTAAAAATAATAATAATAATTGTGGTATTTATTGATCTTATACTAGGCACTGTGCTAAACTCCGGAGTAGGTATGAGATAATCAGGTCCCACATGGGGCTCACAGTCCAAGTAGGGGGGAGAACAGGGAGAATGTCCATTTTATAGGTGAGGGAACTAAGGCATAGATAAGTTGTGACTTGCCCAAGGCCACACTGCAGACAAGTGATGGAGCCGGGATTAGAACCCATGACCTTCTGACTCTCAGGCTGGTGCTCTATCCATTAGGCCACATTGCTTCCCTAAGGCTGAGGGAAGTCTGAAGCTGCAGGACCTGCCTCATTCACTGGGGGAGGTGGTGCATGTCTTAGATCTCTGGGGTTGCATATGGGGCTCAGGAGAGACATTGGAGGCCCAAGCTCGAATGGGGACAAGGGAAAGGCATGTGGTTAGAGGCTGTAAACCCCCTACCCGCCTCTCCAGACCAGGGAAGATGGCAGATGTAAACTAACTGCAGGCTCAGTCAGAAACAGATCTGTCAGAGATAGAAAATCTCCAGGCAAAAAACAACCCTTCTCCAGGCACCACCAGAGTAATCCCCTTTGTGTCTTGTCTGGGTGGGCTGGGGAAGCAACATGACCTAATAGAAAGAGCACAGCCCTAGGCTTCAGAGGACCTGGGTTCTAATCCCAGCTCTGCTACTGTTGTTTGACCTTGGGCAAGTCACTTAACTTCTCTGTGCCTCAGTTACCTCATCTGTAACAGGGGGATTAAGACTGTGAACCCCACGTGGGACAACCTCATTACCTTGTATCTACCCCAGTGCTTAGAACAGTGCGGCACATAGTAAGCACCTAACAAATAACGTTATTATTATTATTATTGGTGTCCATCTAGTTCGGGGGTGCTAATTTGCAGGTTGGGTAACATTAGGAAACAGCGGAGAGAAGACCCCAGAGCCGACATGTCACACGACACCAGAGGGTCACGGCCAACTTAATGCAGCCAAAGAGCTTGGTAGCAAGGGACTAATTACTCTCCCTCACTTTCAAGCCTTATTGAAGGCACATCTCCTCCAAGAGGCCTTCCCTGGATAAGCCCTTCTTTCTTCTTCTCCCACTCCCTTCTGCGTCACCCTAACTTGCTCCCTTTATTTATGCTCCCTCCCAGTCCCACAGCACTTATTTACTTATCTGTAATTGATTTACTTATTCATTTTAATGTCTGTCTTTTCATCTAGACTGTGAGGTCACTGTGGGCAGGGACTGTGTCTGTTTATTGTTATACTGTACTCTTCCAAGCGCTTAGTGCAGTGCTTTGCAAGCAGCAGGTGCTCAGTAAATACAATTAACTGACTGACTGGCTGACTGGTTGACCAAAGGCCCTCAGAAGAGAATCGTTTACGTTTGCTCTCCTCCTGGCCCCTCAGGATCCCTCAGCCTGTTCTCAGTCCCCTTTGCCCCTTGAGGATGCTGAAGGTTTGCACTGCCATTCCTCCTTTCTACTCCCTTTATCAGTTGGGTGGGGCAATGAGAAACTAGTTATTTTGGTATTTGTTAAGGGCTTACTATGTATCAAGCACCATGCAGAACGCTGGGGAAGATACAAGCTAAGCAGGTCAGAACCTGTCCCTGACCCTATCCAATCGAAGTAGAGGGGGAAATAGACATTGAATCCCCATTTTTCAGATAAGGAAATTGAGGCACAGAGAAGTTAAGTGACTTGCCCAAGGTCACACAGTAGGCACGTGGCAGTCCCGGGTTTAGAACTCAGGTCCTTTGACTCCAAGGCCCTGGCTCTTTCCACTAGGCCATGCTGCTCCCCCTAATCTGCTCGTAATTATTCCTAAATCCATTGAAATTGCATTTGTGACATCCAAATGGGTTTTGAAAGCAGTATGCTGGCTTGGCAGGAAAGCAGCTGCACACAGTCATGAAGACAGAAATGACTACAAGCCCACAGCCCGAGAAAGACTATTGGTTTTGCACACCCGAAGCAAATTGGCTGGATTTAGAAGAGCACACTTTGATCTTTCCCAGACTAATTACTGCTCTGCGGCTTGACTGCTTTGTGCATTCGTTGCCCTTAATACAAAGCTGAAACGGCCAGGGAACACGACTATAATATAAATGAAAATTTGACATTCAGTCAACAGAGCGAGGCAAAGGTCGCGCTCTGAGCCCGGTAACTGCACGATACAATTTTAGACTTGTCTTTGCTTCACAAAAAAATGACACATTTAAGGCCATCTTGAGCTCAGAGTAGGCAGTCCAGGCTGGGGTGTAGGGTGGAGAAATTGCTCAAGGCATTGACAAATACAGATTGAAAACAATTTCCTCCAGCACAAAATTGCCCCAGAGAAACCCTGAGGAATTTCCAGATTTGCAGGATTTGTTAAATTCATCAATACTTTGGGGCAAGGCGGTCTCGCCCGCCCCTAAGGCTGCAGGAACATAATTGTGTAACACCTTAAAGTGGGAAGATGGGTGTTTGCTATCTCAGTTGTTCCCACTGGATCGCTTGCCCAAGCAGTTCATTCATTCAGTCGTATTTATTGTGTGCTTACTGTGTGCAGTGCACTGTACTAAGCACTTGGGAGAGGACAATACAACAATAAACAGATCCAATCCCTTGCCCACAGTGAGCTTAGTGATCTGAGTATCATTTCAATTTTTCACTTTATCTCAAAGGTAAAAAGGAACCCAGTGAAGTTTTGCTTCCACCCCAGTGAATAGATTAGAAGCACGTCATTATTATTACTACAGAATTTCCCACCGTTGATTTCTGGGACGGGCTTGAACTAAATTAATGTTGGGTTCCTGGGATCCTTTGAAAATGATGATTTTTTAAGTTAAAGGTTAGAAACCACTTGGCACCGACTATGAGTTTTTCCAGCCAAGCAACAAATGATCATTTAAACATCTAAATGAAGATTAGAGGGTTGAAAATGGGGTCATGGCCACATTTGGTAATGACTCACCTCCCCTGTAATTTAACTATTTCAGTTTTATATGTAGGGTGGCCTAGGGGAAAGCATGCAGGCCTAGGAGTCAGGAGACCTGGATTCTAATCTCAGCTCCACCACTCTTGTGTTTTGTGTTCTTAGGCAAGTTGTTTCATTTCTCTGGGCTTTGGTTTCCTTATTTGTAAAAGTGGGGATAAAATACCTGTTCATGAAAGACTCTTCCTTCATTAAAGACACTCAGGCAGAAGAAAAAAAATGTTTAGATGCAAAAAGATATGGAAGTCCACTTCTGGAAGTAGGAAGTCCACAAGAAGCAGTGTTGCCAACTGGTGAGGACACAGACCTGATTCTAATCTAGGCTCTGTCGTTTGCTAGATGTGTGATGTTGGGTAAGTCACTCACCTTCTCTGGGCCACATTTCCTCATCTGTAAAATGGGAACAAAATGCCTGTTCTCTCTCCTCCTGCATCTGTGAGTCCCAAGTGGGGCAAGGACTGTCTCTGAGGTGATGAGCTTGTATCTTTAGTAGTGCTTAGGACAGCATTTGGTACATAGTAAGCATCTAATACATTTTACAAACATTATTATTGTAATCATAATCATCATCATAATAATGATGGTATTTGTTTAGCGATTACTATATGCCAAGAACTATTCTAAGCTCTGGGGTAGATACACAGTAAGCCCACGTGGGGCTCACAGTCTTCATCTCCATTTTATAGATGAGGTCAAACATCTACCAAATAGCAGAACCTAGATTAGACCAGTTCTGGGCTCTTACCACTAGGCTTCATTGCTTCCTGTAGACTTACCCCTTCCAGAAGTGGACTTCTATTCCTTCTTGTCACTGTACATTCTTTCTCCTGGGTTTTTCTTTAATGAGGGAAATGTCTTTTGTGACCCATTTCCCTGAAACCAAATGAGGAAACTAAAACCCTCTACCCTCCTTCTCTGCCAAATACATAAACGTGAGGCGTCTCGGTGGCCTCTGTGTCCCTGGGAAACAGAGACCGGGTCTATGCTTAGCCTTCGGAGCTGTTTCCCATAAAGCCTTCTCAGCGAGCCTGTAAAAGGATGAACATTTCTTTCATGTTCTGGGCAATCCCTCAGAGCTGCGTGATTCAAAGGGTTTCAGGAACCCCAAACGGTTAATCTTCCCCGGCTGCCGTGTGTTGGGGGTCATTACCGCCCCGAGTCCTGCTTTCTATTAGATGGCTAATTGGCGGGAAGCCATTCACTGGGCCACAAACCCAGGGATAATGGGGCAACTCCCGTTTAGGGACCTTCTTTCCCATAAAGCTCCTTGCAACCTTTTCAGTCTCCAGGAAGTAACTGAACTTGGTCAATTAGCTCAATTGCAACCCACGTTTCATCACTCGCTATGCAAATTGGCCCACAGACACGGAGTAGGTTGATGCTGGATGTGAGAACGCTGCAGAGAGTTTCATCTGCCTCTTGGAGAAAGCAACTTTCACAGTGCAGGAAAGGTGTTGTCCCTGGCCTGAAGGAGTGCTTCTTTTTGGAAATCTGGGGTCTGGTTTACAACTGTTCTCACGGTTTACCATTTTTTCCTGGCAATGGGCTCAATTCCACCCCAAAGCCTGGACTGGGGGGGAATGGGAGAACTTTTAGGAAATCAGGTAAAGAAATTTCAGTCAACCAATAATGGTTCCTTGATCTGCATTTTTCAGCTTCTGAAGGCTGGAGAGGGCGGGATGGTGGCTCTCTAAAATCAGACCTAACTCTGAAAAAGCTTCAGGAAAGCTGGCTATCCCTCTAAACTGAAAAAAGACCCTCAGGCAAAGGAACCAATATGTGTAGGGACAAGAAGATGTAGAAGTCCATCTCTGGAAGTGAGTGGTCCACAGGAAGCAATGTTGCCTAGTGGTGAGAGCACAGATCTCGTTCTAATCTAGGCTCTGCCATTTGCTAGATGTATGAGAAAGTTCCGGGAAAGCTGGCTATCCCTCTAAACTGTAAGCTCCTTGAAGACAGGGATTGTGTCTATCAGCTCTATTGTACAGTACTCTCCCAAGTGCTTAATACAGTGTTCTGCACAGTGAGTGTTCAATAAACACCACTGATTGATTGGCCTCAGAGATTTCACACCATCACTTTTTATGTGATGTGTGCTCTCATAATTGCAGATACCCATTGAATAGTTTGGAGATTCCAACTTTAGGCAATAAAGAAAACGTGAGTCTTACTTTAAAATGTCAGGTTATGTCCCTGCCCTTAGAGATTCATTCATTCATTCATTCAATGGTATTTATTGAGCACTTACTTTATGCAGAGCACTGTACTAAGCACTTGGGAAGTACAATTCAGCAGCAAATAGAAACAGTCCCTGCCCACAAATGACAAGCAAAGGACTTGCAGGAAACAGCAGGACACATGAAACCAGGATTTGTGGGCTCTTGCCTAGGCTCTACCACTGACTTTTTTAAAAGAAAAATTAAATATTAGTTAAGTGCCTACTACGTGCCAGGCATGTAAGCTCTGGGGAAGATACAGGATAATCAGGTTGGACACAGTCCCTGTTCACAAAGGGCTCACAATCTTAATCTCCATTTTACAGATGAGGTAACTGAGGCCCGGAGAAGTGAAGTGACTTGCCCAAGGTCACATAGATAAATAGCAGAGCTGGAATTAGAACACAGGTCCTTCTAACTCCTAGGCACATGCTTTATCCACTAGGCCATGCTGCTTCTAATGAGATTCTAATGGTTAAGTGACTTATGTTCTCTGGGAGAAAGGTGCTGCTTTCATGATTTCCAGTCCTTCATTAAAGCAAAACTATCGCAGAGTCCTCAGTAATACCACCCCTCAGTGTGGTGGTATTAAGCATTGAGCTAAAGGTGGGGAAAAGTGAATTAAAAAGATACAGTTCCTGATGTCTGTAGCTTCCTCTCCATTGGCCTGCTCTTCCCCCAATTCTGGGTGACTTTATAGTGCTGTCTCTCCCGTTGCCCAGGATTGTACAGAAAAGACTCGTGGGTAAGGTCCCCCTCAACAGGCAACCCTGCTTTGCGACAAACACTTCTTTCCTAAAGGGAAAAGGAATGATTGCACTCTTGAAGTGGCAGGGAAGTGGTACAGTAATATAATGGAATGTACTGAGCAGCCAACATGGGTAATGAGGTGAATTAAGTGCATGGGAAAGTACAATAGAAGGAAGACAAGACAGGTTCCCTGCCTCCAGAGAGCTTACACTCCAGAGGGAGAGGCAGTCATCAAAATATAGTGAGCAGTAGCAGGAGGAAGCTGCCATTTTCCAACTATCCCTATGATGAGCACACCTAGTGCAGTGACGAAGCAGAATGAATACTGATGACTTTCTTTATAACATTCTGTCCATTGTGAAAATGGGGATGATGATTCTAGTCCCTATATATGCTGCAGAAGAACAATTTTCAACATTAATAGCAATACTTGATGTCTTACTACTTTATTACAATTGAGAATCGGTCATACCTTCCAACCGCCCTCCTGACCTATGCGTTAGCAGAGTCCATTAAACCTCAGAGTTCCGATTTTATAGATGGAATAGTGGAGGCTGCCAAGAGGTGAGGAAGAAGATAGTGAAGAGTTGTGGCATCTGCATTTTACTGTAAGGGTGGCTCCTTATAGACAGAGGAACTGTTATGTCCTAATGGGAAAGGTCATTCTAACCTCATGTTAACCGCAGGCAGCAACCCTCAGCTGTTTTATCATCCTTTAGTTCACTTTGGAAAAACTCAATGTACTTCAGCGTAGGATTGACAGTGACCAGCAGCAAGAAAAGATACCCAATCTGAATAGCAAGTCTGGGATCATTTAGCAAATCAGTTTTGATAAAGGTAAATTGCTCTGCAGCTCGAATATGTGTTCCCATCTAGTTTTACGGTAAATTTGTGGAAAGATTCAGGGCTGTGTTTGGGAGAAACTGGACCTAAACTTTGTGAACAATGATCCAAAAAAGTTTTTAGATTGCGCTTGCAAGAAATTGCATTATTTCATGCAAAATGGTATCCACTTCAACACCAAGGTAATTTCTTACCCACCAAGAAGTGAAATCTGTATTCTGCTCTTGCTTACGTATCTCTTTAAAACCTCCAACTAGACAAATGATTCTCTCTTCGGCCGATTTCTTTTTTTAATCTTTTCTCACTGTTCTGTTTCAATAAGGGACACTTGGTTGTAACTCGATCGCAATTGCATTTGAAAAGAATGGAACAGGTTTTCTAGAATGAGTTAGAGATTAGCCACTGAGACCATTTTCAGCAGTTACCTTTAAAGATGCTAGGATCAGTAAAAATGGCACATCTAGATTTAAACCCGCTAATATTTAGTTATTTAAGGTAGCAGCAATATAATTGTAGTGGAGGAAGAAAAGCTTTTGAAGGGTAGGCCTTTTTCATCTCTATTCCTTTGGTTAAGCACATTTTTCATTGCAAAGCTTTATTATATTAAAATCAATTCCGGACGCATTGTCGATTTTCTTATGCAAGTACCAGTGAGGCAGATATCTTCTAGCCATTAATTACGATGGTTAAAACCCAAACTCAGATGTACGTTGCGGCTTTGATTGTTAATAATAGCTGATGCAGTGATATTTCCCAAAGCGCTGCCGTCACGCACTTCAAAGCCCTCCCCCCACCCCCGCACCCCCAGTTACTTCAAGAGTTTCTCTCTGGCCCTGTCAGAGAGGAATCTGTTGAGACTCTGACATGCCTTCCAGTCACCCTCCTACCCTATGAATCAATGGAGTCCATTAAACATTAATAGCCCTATTTTACAGACTGAATAATTGAGGCCCCCCAAGAGGAGACCACCCTCACTCAAGGGGAAGACTAATAAATCATTATGATTATTCTTAATATTTATTATTCACAATAATAATAATAATGGTATTTGTTAAGCACTTACTCTGTGCCAGGCATTTTTCTAAGCACTGGGGTAGTTACAGGCTAATCCGATTGGGCACAGACCCTGTCCTAAATGAAGCTCAAAGTTTAAGTAGAAGGGAGAGCAGGTTTTGAATTCTGCACAATTCAGGTCCTCTCTTACAGTCAGGGGACTAAATCGGGGTGGTCCCATAACTTGGTTGCTTCTTCCCCCCACACTCCTGAGAGATGGATGTTCAATGAGTGTGAGAAGGTTTTGCATCAGAGCCGTTTTCCTAGTAATTGTGGTATTTGTTAAGCACTTATTATGCGCTAGGCACTGTACAAAGCACCGCGGTGGATACAAGCAAATCGGACAGGGACAGTCCCACACGGGCCTCACAGTCTCACAGATGAGGTAACTGAGATCCAGAGAAGTGAAGTGAATTGCCCAAGGTCACACAGCAGACAAGTGACAGAGCCGGGATTAGAACACATGACTTTCTGCCTTCTAGGCCCGTGCTTTATTGGCTATGCCTTGGGGCATAAGGGCTGGAGGGAAGGGAAGGTGGAACGTGGAGGGAAAGTCAGAGAAGGGGAGGGAACTGGGGACAGGCAGGATGCCTCCTCAGGGATAGAGCAACTGGCCGAGGAATGCTGAGGAAGGCATTCTGGCTCTACAGATTCTGACTCTCAGATTCATGCTGTGAAATGGGGAAAACTGCCACACTGAAACAGTATGTTGGCAACGAGCAAATAATCATTATGTCTATGCTATTTGCAAAGTATTTTACCATGTGACTCTAGACTGAGAGTCCCTTGTAGAAAAGGGACTCTCCTGTCTTGTCTTATGCTGTCGAGTCATCTCCGACCCATAGCGACACCATGGACACATCTCCCCCAGAATGCCCCACCTCCATCTGCAGTCATTCTGCTAGCATATCTATAGAGTTTCCTTGGTAAAAATATGGAATTGGTTTACCATTGCCTCCTTCTGTGCAATCAACTCCACCCTCGACTCTCTCCCATACCACTGCTGCCCAGCACAGGTGATTTTTTACTTGTAGCAGATGGCCTGCCACTTGCTAGCCACTGCCCAAGCTAGAACTGGAATGGGAATGCCTCTGCTTGACTCTCCCTCCTATAGCCGAGACTGGTAAAGTACTGGAAACTCTCCAGGTCCGATCCTGAGAGGGGAAAGGGACTGGGTCTGACCTGAATATCTTGTATCTTTCTTGGTGCTTAGTACAGTATATGGCAGATGATAAGCACTTACAGTTATCATTATTATTATTATTATGTGGCAAGCACCGTGATAAATCCAATATAATCAGATCAAACACAGTTCCTATCCCAGTCCCCATCTCATGCAGAGCTCACAATGAAGGCGGAGGGAGAACATGTGTTCATTCTCATGTTAAAGATGAGGTAAGTGAAGCACAGAGAAGTTAAGTGACATGCCCAAGGTCACACAGCAGAAATCCCAGGAATCCTCCTGACTCACAGTCCTGTGCTCCTTTCACTTGAGCCCACTACTCTTAAAGCAAAGCTAGGCAGAGAGTAACTTCCAACCCCTGAGCAAAGAAAAAATGCCAAGACTTGCCCAAGTGTGATTCTGCTGGTCAGAATGGTCATTTCAGTAACTGCTTTGCGTTTCCTCTCCTCTTAGTAATTTCCTGTTATAGTCGGAGGTTACCACTCCCCAACTCTATCGTAGACTGTAAGCTCATTGGGGGGGTGGGGGGGAATGTTCCTATTTATTGTTATTTTTACTCTCCTAAGAGCTTAATACTGTGCTCTCTGCTGACAGTAAGCACTCAATAAATATGACTGACTGAATGAATGAAAGAATTTTTTTTAAAAAATGTATCTACTTGGAAGCCATTTATAGACACTTTGGAAAAGAAAATAAGAATTCTATGGATGCAGAGGGCAGTGATGGGTGAGAGTAGAGACAGCAGGTATTTCAGGTAGTAGAAAGCTGAATTCAATTCTGGATTGAGGAGTAGAAGAGACTCAGTACTGCCGGCTGGACCTTCCTGGTCAAACTCTGGCTCAGGAGCCCTCCCCTTACTAGCCCCTCTGCGTCTCCCTCCACAACGGGCCCAAGCCCCACCTCCCAGACAGATGTGCACTTCCAGTTTCTGTGACATGCACAAGGCAGCCCCCCTGACTGCCCCTTCTAACAACCCATGGCACCCATGATATCCATCGGGGACACTAACTGGGCAGGATTCCCTATCAGAAAAAAAGGAGAGGAGGTTAATGTCTGTCCACTGACTTGGCTGTAGCTATTACTCAGTTCACCTTCCGGGGGCCTCCCCGACGCCGGCCTTCTTTAAACGCCACCAAGGGTGCAGCTACAGTGGTTAGGAGCTGCGTCAGCCACACGCCACTCGGCTGAAATTGGAGACAGTCGACTGTCGGGGAGGCAGACGGGCTGAATGAGAATGGTAACAAAATCTTCCGAAGGGTGGGGCCCACCGCTTCTAGGGCTGAAATGCCCTGGCTGGGCAATTGGAGGGAAAAAAGGTCAGGTGAGCGCCCTTTGCAAGCAACCTTTGCAAGGCCTACTTGCCCTCCTGGCTGGGCTTATTATCGTTATTGTTATTATTGTTGTCATCTTTTAATAATATTAGTACAACTACTACTCAGTTTCCTCATTTGTAATATGGAGATTCTACACTATATCCTCTAAGCTTCTTGAGGGCAGGGATCATGTCTACCAACTCAAATGCTTAGGTCAGTGCTTGACACACAGTAAGTGCTCAATAAATACCACTGAATGAACTCTACTGTATTATACTCTCCCGAGAGCTATCCCCAGTAACACTCAGTGAATACCACTGATTGATTGAAACCTTTTCTGCCTCCTCCCCCTAGGATGTGTGTCTCATGTGGGATATGGACTTAAGTGACTTGCCCAGGGTCATACGGCAGGCAAGTGGCAGAGCTGGGATTAAAACCCAAACCTCCTGACTCGCAGAGTTGTGTTCTTTCCACTAGGCCACAGTGCCTAGTGGGGCTGAGGGAAAACCTCCCCTACTGCTAAATCTTGCTCCCTGCTAGTGATTCGTTATTCACTATTGCTCATCGGGGCAGATAAGTGGTTCCTATCTCTCACTTGGGCTAGGATCACATGTTCCTGGGCCAATGTGAGCCCAATGTGAGCCAATGTGGTTTTAATGGGGATTTCAGTAGAGACAAATTTCTATTTCCTTTGCTGAAAGGTGTGTGTATGTGTGTATGTTTGGGTAGGGGTGGCGAGGAGAGAACTTCATGAGAATACCAGGGACCAAGCTCACCCCGGCATGGCTGCTCGTGTTCCTGTTTAAGATTCTGGAACACGCACGCTGTCTGCAGGTCTTGGAAAAAAAAAAAAAGAAGAGTCAGCAGATAATGAGCCAATTTCAGGTGTCTTCAGAGGCTGTCAGAGTAAACGCTGAAAAATGTTTATCACTATTATTTATATAACATGGAGGGGAAAAAAAGATTTAGAAATTTGTTATTGGTCTAGAACACTCTGCAAACACTCCACAGATAATAACTGAGAGATAATTGCATAGTAATACCACAGCTTTCCTGTCAAGGGGACGTATTGAGAAAGTGGTTACACGCCCTTTGAGCCCCCCAGACTAACAGTTTACATATAAAAATTAGCTCTAAAATCATAAATCCTGAGGTTTTCATCTCAATTACAGCCCATTGCTAGTTAAACAATGCTAAGTAATTACCTTAGCATCTTTACTGTCACATGTCATAAACATATTCCCCACTTATTCCCCACAAATGGCACTAATGCAAAAAGCAATTAAAAAACAATTTATGTCCTTTTCAGGGGACAAAAAGTAGCCGCCAAGGGGAGGAGGCTGCAAACAAAAAAAAAACATTGCAAATGAGATCCTTTCCAGCCCCGATGCTTGCCTGGGCAGGCTTTGCTGAACTGTAAACTCCCTGAAAGCAGGAATTGTGTCTCCTGATAATTGTGGCATTTGTAAAGGGCTTACTATGCACCAAGCACGGTACAAAACTCTAGGGTATATACACAAGATGATCAGGTCAGACACAGACCCTGTCCAACCCTGTTGTATTCTCCCGAGGGCTTAGTGCAGTTCTCTGCACACAGTAAATACCCAATAAATACTACTGATTGCCAGATTGAAAGCTCCCTGTGGGCAGGGAATGTGTCTACCAACTCTTCTGTACCATACTCTCCCAAGCACTTAGTATATTGCTCTGCACACAGTAAGCGCTCAATAAATGCTATTGACTGGCAGATTTAAAAGACCGAAAGTCCACTGTGGGCATGGAACGCGTCTACCAACTCTGTTGTATCGTACTCTTCCAAGTACTTAGTACTGTGGTCAGCACAGCATAAGCATTCACTAAATTCTGTTGACAGATTAAAGAAGGTGGCTTGGCACCAGAAGTCCTAGGCCTTGGCTGTCAAGGTTCACATGGTACAGCTGTGTCTGGCGAAGCAGCATAAGAAGGGAAATCACTCAAAGAAGCAAAGAAGCAAACATCTCTGGCCCTGCATAATAACTGCGGTATTTGTTAAGCACTTACTATTTGCCAAGCACTGTATTAAGCATTCGGATGGATATAAGCAAATCGGGTTGGACAGAGTCCCTGTCCCACGTGGGGCTCACAGTCCATTTGACAGATGAGGTAACTGAGGCACAGAGAAATGAAGAGACTTGTCCAGGGTCACACAGCAGACAAGTGACAGAGCCAGGATGAGAACTCAGGTCCTTCTGACTCCCAGGCCCTTGTTCTATCCACTAGGCGACACTGCGTACTCTGTGCTGGCCACGGTCTGGGGCAGGCTCGAGTCCTTGATCAGAATAAGGTCACTCAGAAACCCAAAGGCTCAGGAAGTGTCAACTCTGGCCACTACTGGCCTTGTCTAAGAGATGCTGGGGATGATGAATTCCCAAAGGGTGGATCGCTCCACTGCCTAGGGCCCTGGGCTAGAGCAACATTTTATCACTGGCGAGAGACAAGAGAGGGGGCAGAAAGTATTGAAAATGAAATGTTCTCATACTTTCAATAACTAGAGATGGGAGAGGAAGTAGAGCTCATTGAGCGATCACTGCCACACTGATGTGGAGCCTGATCAATCACTCATTCAATCAATTAATGGTATTAATTTTCTCTCCCCCTTTAAACCGAAGCTCCTTGTGGGCAGGGATTTTGTCGTGCTCTCCCAAGAGCTTAGAACAGCGTTCAGCACGCAGTAAGCACTCCATAAATATCATTGATTAGTTGATTGATTTACTGAGCACCGAGCACTGTACTAAGTGCATTGGTAGTCATGATTCCTGCCCTCAAGGATCTGAAACTCTTGTGGGTGAACTACGAGGGAAAATGGAGCTGTCACTGAATTATTGTCACTCTACAACATCATCGATTCCTCTGGTGGAATTTCCGGAAGATCCCAAGTTGGGCTGGAGGCATCACCTTAACAGGTAGTCTGTGCAACACAAAGATTTGGAGCATAAATATCAGTCTTAGAATGATTAAACTCCAGGGCAGCCATGAGCAATGCTCATGTGTTGAATCCCCATTTTACAGGTGATAAAACTGAGGCTCAGAGAAGTGAAGTGACTTGCCAAGGTCAAGGAACAGGAAAGTGGCAGATCTAAGATTAGAACCCAGGTCCTCCGACTCCCATGTCTGTGCTCTTTCCACTGGTCACGCTACTCCATGCCGGTTCCCAGGATGGGGAGATCCGGTGTTGTGTGCAGTGAGAGGTGCCACAACCCAGTCGAGTTCACAGGACTTCTGACCCCAAACATTAATTGATTGAATGTTCTCAAACTCCTAGTGCACTTCCTGAGAGTTCAGCCTGAAAAGCTTCCTGTGGGAATGGATTCCACAGGTTCATCCTCTGCCCGGTGAAGAAGCTTTTCCTTGGGCTGGCTTTGAACTTCTCACTCTCAGATTTCAACAAATCAGTCAGTCATTCAGTTAGTCAAGTCAGTCTCATTTATTGAGCGCTTACTGTGTGCAGAGCATTGTACTTAGCACTTGGAAGAATCCAATATAACAATAAATAGATGCAATCCAGACCCCGAGCAAGCTAACAGTCTAGAGGGGAGACAGTAATATAAAGTACAGATATGTACATAAGTGCTGTGGGGCTGGGAGGGGGGATGAAGGAAGAGAGCAAGTTAGGGCGATGCAGAAGGGAATGGGAGAAGAGGAAAGGAGGGCTAAGTCAGGGAAGGCCTCTTGGAAGCGATGTGCCTTCAATAAGGTTTTGAAGAGAGGGAAAGTCATTGTCTGTCAGATAAGAGGAAAGAAGGGTGTTCCAGGCCAGAGGCAGGGTGAGGGAGAGATGCCTCTTGACTTGGTGGGTTGGGATTTGGGGAATGGCAATTCAGTGATCCTCCATCCTACCTCTCTGGTGATTTTAGTAAACTTCAGTTACATCGCCTCTCAGCAAGAGAAGATCTTGTTGATTGCTTGCCTTCCTCCCTCCATCCCCGCTCCAGAGCCACCTTTTCACTCAGCCCCGTCTGCCCAGTGGAGGAATTAAGGATGTGACAAACTCCCCCTCCTGTCTGCACTTTCTGAAGCTCACCAGGGAGGGAGGGAGGGTCTTCCCACTTCCACTTGACCCTTGCCTCCAAGCCCCAGCCCCACCAGTCGATTTCAAAATTCACCAAAGGTAACACAAAAGCAATTTTAAAAATGAAGATGCTCACTCCTTCCTAGCAACAGTAGGAGAAGGGGGTAAACGACTCAATAGTCACATGAGTGTTTGCCTAATGACTTTTTAAATTCGCATCCCTTACTTAATAAAGGCACAGAAAGGCATTGCCAAAGCACAGAGAAAAATAAATTTTATCTAGAGAGAGCACCATAGTCAACAATTAGGTCATTCACATGCAGAATTGAAAAATAGAAGGTTCTTAGAACCGGTGAACTGAAGAGAGATTTCCATGTGCTCTTCACTGGATTAGGAACAAAAGCAACAAGGCTGAACCTAATCTAATCAAAATATGGCACAATACAATGAGACATGATACAATATGATACAATACAATGGGTATAATAATATAAATGTAATGCAATAGAATGGAACATAATGTAATGGACACAATACAATGTGACCACACAATGGGAACATATAGTAGGACACAACTCAACATCGTACAATGAGACACAACACAAAGGGACTCAATTCAATGTAATACAGTAAAATGCGACACAATATGCAGTGTGATACAGTACGAGACAAAGTAAAATATGATGCAGTACAATGAGATAAAATACAAAGGGACACAATACAATGTGTTACAATACAATAAGACGAAATAGGGTCTAGTGGAAACAGAATGCACCTGAGAGAGGATTTGGGTTCTAATCCCCTCACTGCCTCATGTCTGCTTTGTGACCTAGGCAAGTCACTTAACTTCTCTGTGCCTCAGTAACCTAATCTGTAAAATGGGGGTTAATCAGGCAATTGGTCAAATCAATGGTATTTATTAAGTGTTAAGCATGGTACTAAGCACTTGGGAGAGTACAATATAACAAAGTTGGTAGACAAATTCCCTGCCCACAATGAGCTTACAGTCTAGAGGGGGAGACAGACATTAATATAAATAAATAAATTATGGATATGTACATTAAGACTGTGGGCCTTGTGTGTGACAGGGACTGTGTCCATTCCAATCATCTGACTATGGCAAAGGGGTTGAATCTCGACTTACCTCCAAGGTCTCTAACACTAGCAATAATAGTGATAATAATAATAATAATAATGATGATGATACCTGTTAAGCATGTATTATGTTCCAAGAACTATACTACTAAGCACAGATGTAGATAGAAGATATTCAGGTTGGACACAGTCCCTGTCCCACAAGGGACTCATTGTCCAGAGGAGAGGGAGAACAGGGATTTGATCTCCATTTTACAGATGAAAAAACAGAAGCACAGAGAAGTTAGATGTCTTGCCCAAGCAGGTATGTGGCCAATCTGGGATTAAAACACGGGTTTTCCAACTGTCAAAAACTAGGAACACAAACACCAATGGCCAAAATTAACATCAACTGCCCCAGAGGAAAGTCATGCTTTTGCTAGACTCAACTTTCTCAAGGGCTTCCCGACCCTTAGTTATATAAAGGAAGCAGGGAGGCCTAGTGGAAAATAATAATAAAAATTACAGTATTTGTTTAGCACTTATTGCGTGCCAGGCACTGTACTAAGCACTGGGGTGGATACAGAGGTCCTGAGTTCTACTCCCGGCTCTAACACTAGCTTGCCACATGACTTGGGGCAACTTCTAGACTGTAAACCTGTCCTCTAAACTGTAACCACGTGTGGGCAGGGAATATGACTGTTTATTGTCATTTTGAACTCTTCCAAGCACCTAGTACAGTGCTCCGCACACAGTAAACACTCAATAAATACAATTGAATGAATGAATAAAAAAATCACTTAACTTCTCTGAGCCTCAGTTCCCTCAATTGTAAAATGGGGAATCAATCCATTGTTCTCTCCTTCTTAGACTGTGAGGCCCAAGTGGGACAGGTACTCTGTCTGACCTGATTAACTTAGAACAGCGCTTAAAACCATGCTGGACACACAATAAGCCCTTAACAAATATCATAATAATAAATTTATTGCAGCGGTGTTGAGGTCTTATGAGAGGCCCAGTCATTTGCTTCAGTAATTTTCCACTTGGGGAATCAACCAATCAGTAGTATTTATTGAGCACTTAGTGTGTACAGAGCACTGTACTAACTGCTTAGGGGAGTATGGTACATTGGAATTAGCATACACATCACCAGGCCATAGAGAGATCACACTCTACAGGGAACATAGTAAGTGCTTAATGTTTGCCAGTTCAGAATGGCTGAGCAAAATGTGAACAGGTATCTTACTCAGAGCAGTTTAAGCATTAGAGGATGATTAATTCCAGGCCAAACCTCATCTTTTGCTAAATTACCCAGATAATTCTGCCAAAAGTAGAGTTTTTCCCCGAATTATTTTTTTAAATGGTATTTATTCAGGCACTCTGCTAAGTGCTGAGGTAGATACAATCTAATCAAGTTGGACACACTCCCTGTCCCACATTTTATAGATGAGGTAACTGAGGCCCAGAGAAATGAAGTGACTTGTCCAAGATCATGAACCTTAAAATGTGACGAAAGGCTATTCTTCATAAATGAGCTGAATTTATTTGATAATGTAATTGCTTCTTCCATGCCTCACCTTCTTTTCTTACAAAACCTGTCCCTTTACCCCATGCTTGAAACTTGATGGTAACTAATCCTTTTTCTTCATACCAAGGAAACGTCTCCAGTATTGATGTATTTTGTCTAAAGCAAACACTGGTGTCTAATTTCTTCGATTTCCTGGAACTTTGAGCCTCTTTGCCTGTGCAGCCGAAGAGGAGCTCATTTCAAAGACGATTTCTGAAACCATCAGTTTTGTGGTTTATCCTCTTGGCTAGCATCATTCTACCCTCCGAGGTCCAGGTCCCCTCAGTTCCAGAGACCAGTGTCAATTTTTTTTTCAAATGGTATTTGTTAAGCACTTACTATGTACCAGGCTCTGCACTAAGCACTGGAATATATACAAGTTGATCAGGTTGGACACGGTCCCCTCCACATGGGGCTCACAGTCTTAATCTCTGTTTTACAGATGAGGTAACAGAGGCACAGGGAAGTGAAGTGACTTGCCCCAGGTCTCACACAGCAGACTAGTGGCAGAGCCAGGATTAGAACCCAGGACCTTCTGACTCCCAGGCCCGTGCTCAGTCCACTAGGCAACACTGCTTCTCTGACATTCCTGGAATTCATTTTTACGATTTTGGAAGCAAACTTCAGTTTGGCCACTTAATAATATTCTTGACATCCTGCCCACTAGTTTATAAATCCATCTGGGGAAAAAACAGTCTGCCCATTATTTTGCAAATCTATCTTGTGGGGGGGAAAAGCAGCTCTGTTAGAAGCCCAAAATTCATAGGCAGAATTTCAGGGAGGAAAATAAAGAGCGATTATTGGTTTAACATCCAAATAGAAACCACTCATTCTTCACCCAATCCCTTCACAGCACAGCACTTTTCATCTTTGTAACAGTTGCAGTGTTTCCTTTTGTTTAATTACATACTTTGTTTCTATAGTAACTCTAAAGCATATAATCAGTTTCAGTGTTCCTGAGTCTTTACACAGTGATTTCCTTTCAACATACAGTAGTAAAAAATATAATCCTCCTTTAGAACTCCGGACACTATCTATCCTTTCTGAATATCCCTTAATTAGTATGCAATGGGATTAAATCCAATTGTAGTTCCAGTGCAACTCCAAGAGCCTGAATAATAGGAAGAGAAAATACAAATCTAACACTCAGCAGCACCAAATTTAAAACTCTAACCAACTCCTGCAGGAATTTACTGCCACCTTCAGGCTTTTCTCCAAACACCTCCATATTTCTTCTGGAAAGAGTAATAATAATAATAATAATGTTGGTATTTGTTAAGCGCTTACTATGTGCCGAGCACTGTTCTAAGCGCTGGGGTAGACACAGGGGAATCAGGATGTCCCACGTGGAGCTCACAGTCTTAATCCCCATTTTACAGATGAGGTAACTGAGGCACAGAGAAGTTAAGTGACTTGCCCACAGTCACACAGCTGACAAGTGGCAGAGCTGGGATTCAAACTCATGACCTCTGACTCCAAAGCCCGTGCTCTTTCCACTGAGCCACGCTGCTTCTCTGAGTAGGAGAGGATGTCCTCGTCTGCCTTATTGAATAATAATTTATAGCTTCAGAAGCAGTGCCCAGACCAGGCTACCTTCATTGGCAGAGTGCTAGAAATCAGAAACACCTTGCGGGAATTCTTCCCCACCCCTCCTCTTCCCATTTTCTCAGTCTTCTCCATGAATGCCCGATGAGCAGCAGGAGAATAAAGGCAACAGCATCACCCTTCCAAGTTTCTTCCCTGCTAAACTGGAAAGCTCCTCGAGGGCAGTAATCATGTCTATCAACTGTACCGTGCCCGCTCAAAACATAGTACATTGCTCTGCACAAAGTAAACATTCAATTAATGCTATTGATTGATTCCCCGCTAGATTGTGAGCTTTTTTTTCCTTAAGTGGTATTTGTTAAGGGCTTACTATGTGCCAGGCACTGTATTAAGCGCTGGGATAGATGCAAGGTTGGACACAGTCCATGTCCCACATGGGGCTCACAGTCTAAGTAGGAGGGAGGCTAGGTATTGAATCCCCATTTTACAGATGAGGGAACTGAGGCAGAGAGAAGTTGTGACTTGCCCAAGACCACACAGTGGACATGTGGTGGAGCTGGGATTAGAACCCAGATCCTCTGACTTCCAGATCTGTGCTCTTTCCCCTAGGGCATGCTGATTCTCTCTGTTGGCAAGGAATGTATCAATCAACTCTATTGCAATGTACTCTCCCAAGTGCATAATATAATGCTCTGCAAATAGAAAGTTCTCAATAAATACTATTGATCAATTGATTCTGGTAAATCTCTGTGGACTCTAGCAAGTTTTGCTAAGGATTGAGTCCTACAGTGGGTTTATCTGTTCAGGGAAACGTCTAAAGGGTTTTAATCAGTCAATTAATCCACCAGTGGTATTTATTGGATGCTTACCATGTGCAGAACACTTTACTGGGCAAGTGGGAGAGTATGAGAGAGTATTTAGACACAATTCCTGCCCTCAAGGAACTTACAGGAAATCGGTATTCCAATCCTCTCTGAATGGTATGTGCAATTAACATTGATGAGAATATATAAATATATATATATATATACCCTCCAGATTCATTTTTTATTTTGCCAGCATTTTATCATTCTAATCAGTTACTCCTGCTCATTAAATATAATTTTACACTCATTAGGATTATCACATTGGGAAGTCTATTGAACAAACTAAACTGCTTCTCACCTTGCTGTGAATGTGTATGTAAATTTATAACCCAGTATCAATATTGTTCTGCTCACTTGTGATGGATGTCCTTCTCCGAGCTGTAGTAAAATGTGTTAACACACTGGAGTGTGTTCAGCTGCAAATCAAAAATAGACGTTGTCTTCAACAAATGACTGAATGATAGAAGTCTTTTGAAACCAATATTGGATTTCCTTAAGGGCTCTGGGTATTAACAAATTGCCGTTCTTAAATGAAAGCACTTTGAAATTACTATGGATTTGTCTTCAAAACAAACCCAAAGCAGTTTAATATCCTCACCGTAAATAATGCTTTTCCAAATGACATTTTCCTCCATTAATGAAGCAATGACATTCTGTGTCAACGATGGTTAAGAACAGACTCTTTGAAAGCCTAGTCTTTTGTTCTCTGTCTCAGGATCCAGTTCCCCCACCATTTGACATAACTCAATCTAAACCAATGGAGGTTTAGCGCCATTGTGAACCAATGTGAAAAGGCCTGTTTGTGGCACTTGACTAATTCCAGGAGGAGGCAGCTGTCCCTCGGTAATATCCTTCCGAGATCCTCTGTTGGAAAAAGCAGGATCCAGCTTGAGGAAGGAAAATGGAAAGAATAGTAAAACCCTTGCTTCTCCTGGAGGCAGAGAGGAGTGTAGTTTGGGCCTCTTTGAGTGGAGGGGAGAAGAGGTGGGAGAATGCTGGGGGAAGAGGTGAGCGATGGATTTGAGATAAAAGTGTTGTGTGTGAGGTAGATCCAGGAGATTTGCTTGGGAGGGTAAGAGAGTGCAAGCTGGGGTGTAGTGGGAAAGGAGGGTGGATATGTAAGAGGGGGACAGTTAGTGGAGAGCCTTGGAGCCAGAGGTCAAGGTTTTTGCTTTAAACAAACAAAAAATCATTTTCTAAGGATTTTGAGGAGTGGAATGATGTGTTTCGAGTGGTGTTTTGAGGGATATTTTGGAAAGATGAATCATGAAGCTGTACATAACAAAGACTGAAGTAGGGAGGAAGTGGCTTGAGATAAAAGACAAGTAAGTTGGCTATTAGGGCATTAACAGATATTCTGTTCCACTGATAAAGATCAAAATCCTAGCCTCAATTGTTTTACATTTTGTCTGATGACAACAGTGGAATCAGACTTATGTGGAAAAGTCAGTAACACACATCCATTGCCAGTGGGAAAATCTAGGCAAAATTTCTATGTGAGTAAGCCCAGGACATTGGTCACTGGCTTGTTAAAGAGACAGCAGTACTTTTCACTCAGTCAATTAATCAATCAACCAATGGTATTTTTTGAAGGCTTACTAGTTGGTGAGCACTTTACTAAGCTTTTGAGAGAGTACAGTCAAGTTGGTAGATATGATCCCTGCCTTTGAGGAGCTTATAGGTTGCTGGGGGAGAAAAATCATTAAAATAAATTAGATAGGGAAAAGGGCAGCATATAAGGCTAAGTACAAAAATGCTGTGGGGATGGGATGGAGTAAATTCAAAACTCTTAAGGGTGAAGTGGGTCTTGGGTGGGGAGAGATTCAAAGTGTTTAAGACCCAAGTATAGAAGTGACTCAGAAGGGAGGGTGAAAGGAGAAATGAGGGATTGGTCTGGGAAGGCCTTTTGAAGGAAGTGTGATTTTTATTAAGGTTATGAAGATGGGGAGAGCGGTGATCTGTTGGATATGAATAGGGAGGAAATTTCAGGCTAGGAGGAGGACATTAACAAGGGAACTTTGGCAAAACAGACAAGATCGAGGCAGTGAGTGGTGTCTTCGTCAAATACAAAGGACAGCTACACATATGACAGTGAGACCTGGATTTACCAGACATCTCCATACTTCATCTTCCACCACTGCCATACTTCAAAAATCAAATGTAATTCAGGAGCACCAGGATTGAAGTCCTGGAATACAATCATTTCTCTCAGGACCAAAGCAGTGCTTGATACATCATAACCTTCACTGGGCAGGATTTCCCCCAAAGTAATGAACCGAGATGGGAAACTGCAAATAAAGAGGTGAAAGAAACGCGTTTAAAAACACACTGATGGAAAACCTCCCATGATGTGAGGTGGCCATAGACAGTGAGGAGCCAGTCACAGAAGACATACCAGCCTGGTGTGCAGCAATCAGAAGTGGAGAGACTGTCTTGGATCAGAGGCACTGGGAAAATCGTGCACCATGGGTAACAAATACAATAGGGCAGCAAGGAGCAATTTTTACATAATGGGAAGGGAATGCCAGTTACTTATTTCCATCAGCTACTCTAGTACGCACTGATAATCTCACTGTCAGTGGCATCATTTTCTACTCCAGAAGACAAAGATATATGTGGAGAGAGAAAAAGAGAAATAGCAAGTTTGACCTTCTATTAGGCTCAGCGAGATCATTCATTTTCATTTTCCAATTATCGTTTACCCTTGAGCCTCTTCCATGTGTTGGAGCTTTATCCCTAAATTCCTCTGAGGACTTCACTGCTCAGTTTCCCTTCACTCCAAACATCCACCTGCCAAAAACCCATTTTTTTTGTGTTGTCATCCCACTGTCCCCACATTAAGGTGGGAATGGAAGTGTGTAGCCCCCCACATGTACTCAGTTAGTTTTAAGGTGAATGAAGCAGTATGGCCTAATGGAAAGAACTTGGGCCTGGGAGTGAGAGGACGTGGCTTCTAATCCCGGCTCCACTGCTTGTTTGCCGTGTGACCTTGGGCCAGCCACTTAACTTCTCTGTGCCTCAGTTACCTCATCTGTAAAATGGGGATTAAGACTGTGAGTTCCATCTGGGCTAGGAACTGCATCCAACCTGATAATCTTATTTCTACCTGTGTTTAGTACAGTGCCCAGCAAATAGTAAACACTTAACAAATACCATAAAAAGTGTGAAGGGGTGGGGAGAGAGGTAGATGCACAAAAGAGACTAAGGCAGAAAAAGACAAAAACAGAGCAAAATATTTCCCCACCAGAAATAGAAGCTGGCCTGGGATTTAGCATCAATCCTGTAAACTCCTGATAGTCTTCTCTTGTGGCATTCAGCAATACTATGCACCCGGCAGAGCTCAATCAATATTGTTGATATTGAATCAATGTTTTGCATGATTATATCAGTTTTTACAGTCAATCTTGTTACAGAATGGTTAAAAGAACATAAGTCTTACCATTCCTGGATCAGAGCCAGCTATCCAGTTATTTTTACGGCAATGGTAGCATATGGTGTGATTGGGGAAGCAGCATGGTTTAGTTGAAAGAGCCTGGGCTTGGGAGTCAGAAGGACAAGGGTTCTAATCTCGGCTCTGCCACTTGTCAGCTGTGTGATTTTGAGCAGTCACTTCACTTCTCTGTGCCTCAGTTACCTCATCTATAAAATTGGGATTAAGACTGTGAGCCCCACGTGGGGCAACCTGATAACCTTGTATCTACTCCAGTGCTTAGAACAGTGCTTGGCACATAGTAAGTACTTAACAAATGCCATCATTATTATTATTGGAGCAACTTAATAATGGTCATCATTTTGCCAACTTCCCTAACTTCTTAACTGTTCTCCCAATAACTTAAATTTCCACTCATTAAGGATTTCTCATCCATTCAAACCCCTTTTTTAATCTACTAGTATTCTTTTATGGTATTTATGGTATGGTAGTAAGTAAACACTTACTATTTACCAGGCATTGTACTAAGTGCTGGGGTAAGTACAGGCTAATGAGGTATGACAGTCCTGGTCTCACATAGAGCTCAAGGTCTTAATCTCAACTTTACAGGTGGGGAAGCACAAAGTGACAAAGTGACTTGCCCAAGGTCACAGCAGTGGTAGACATGATTAGAATCCAGGTCATCTGACTCCGAGGCCTGTGCTCTTCTCATTAGGACACGCTGTGTTTCATTTTTAGTCCGGACTACATCTCATCAAAACTTCAATTCGCTTAAGACCCACTGTGAGAAGGATTTCCTTTTGGGTGTTTTGAACCTACCATCTTCATGCTTCAGTGGGTGCCTCTCGTCCCGGAGGGAGTTGTTTTTTGGGGGAAGACGATTAGTATTCACCCTGTCCACCCCTTTCACGATTTTGCGAACATAATCTCACAGCGTGCATCTGTAGTTTTGGGTAGGCTTCCCCTGGGAACATTTCCTTTTAATTCGTCACTTTAACTCCTTTAATTCTTCACTCCAGCTCCACCCAGCAGGAATGGGGCAAGCAGGAATGTTAAATGTTTGGCATTTCTTCAACCCGCTGGGTGCAGTTTATTACATGAAGCACAAAGTGACACATCCCCTGCCCACGAGGGGCTTACTTAGAGGGGAAACCAAAATGCAAGCAGTATTTCATTTGAAGCTGTACCTTGGCTTTATAAAGGGGCCGAAACCACCAATCAATTAGAAACTACATCTGTTTTGGTTTGGATCTTGCAGTGTTGCTCCTGATTCCACTAGTCTTGTTGGCTGCTGCCACACTCTGAAAGGGCAGTTGAAAAGAACAGTCAACAATGACTCTAAGAACTCACCCCTAAATCATTACCGACAGCTCAGGGTACATCTTCGTGTAACTGTAGTTCGGATCACTCTTCCCTCTGGATGCATTATCTTACACTAATTCACTTTGAAGTTCATCTGCTGCTTAGTATGGTGCAAGCACTAAGTTCAATGATCTGCATACATTAAGTGTTCAGTAAATATTGTGGATTGATTGATTTGGGGCTCATTCACTCAGCTTTCTGAAACATTCTGGCAGTTTTATTTCCACCTGTGCAGCCTTTCACTATCTGGGAGAGTATGAGTCATCTACAAGCTTGGGAGATTTTACCACATATTCCTTCTTACTACTCGAGAAGCAGCATGGCCTAGTGGACATAGGTCTGGGAGTCAGAAAGTCATGGGTTCTAATCCCACCTCTGCCACCTATCTGCTGTATGACCTTAGGCAAGTCACTTCACTCTTCTGTGCCTCAGTTTCCTCATCTGTAAAATGGGGATTAAGACTGTGAGACTTGTATGGGACAGGGACTGATAAGCTTCTATCTACCCCAGGGTTTAGACAGTGCCTGGCACATAGTAAGCACTTAACAAATACCACAATTATTATTATCAATCATTTATAAGTGTTAAAAAGGTGCTAGCGCCAATAGGTAGGCAATAGTATTAACATTTCTCCATTCCCTCAAGTGGCTATTTATCAAAGCCCTTTTTTCCTGTCATTCACCAATTTGTTTTTGTCCCTAACGTTCCCTCCAGTCTGACTAATACTTTTTTTAAGAAAAGGCATTTGGGATGGAACTATGTCAGGGTCTTCTGGAAATCTGAATGCACATATGTCCCCCGGTTCCTCTCGGTCCACATGCTTACCGACCACCTCGGGAACTTCGGTGTATGAATGAGAGACGGGATTCCCTCTTTCAGAAATCATGGTCTCTGTAAGACGGAAAATATTTTCTGTTTTTAAAAGTTTTCCAAATTAGATTTACATTTTATTTCAAATTTTCAAAAGCAAGAGTTCTACTGACATGGAAGATTAGAGTGAACTGAGCTCCACTTGAGAAAGGTAAAAAGACTAAGAGACTAAAGTGCATTGACATCACTTCAGGGTGCAGCAACTATCTCCAGTTCTGCTGACCATTCTACCGACGTGCAGGGAAGAGACATGCCGAAAATGGTACTCTACCACAGACCATTTTTATTATATCCTAAGTTAAAAAATACAAATACTTGAACCTTATTACAAAAATGTTTATCAAACAGTTGTGTACATAATTAACTGTCAAAGACTGACCAACGGATCGTTACATTTTGTACATTTGGCTAGTGTTAATGAGACATACGGACTGACAAAAGCATTGCTGACGATGAACTGCAGAGGTCAAATATTTTAACATTTGGCAACCGTCTGTCAAGTAGCAATCTGCACAGAAAGACATTCTCAGAGGTAAAGAAGCGTTGCAAGGAACCACGCTGATCCCGATCTTGCCGTCAATGTCAACAGTCCGGTTTCGTCCCAGTCCCCTCAAGTATCAATAGTAACAGATAGTAAAGTGCACAGAACCACCAGGAATACTAATGCTTGCCTTCCCCCTCCTATACTGCAGACAGCAAATGTGTGTCAGCATATTAAGGGTTCCGACTCCGTTCACTCTTCCTGAGGCTTTGAAAGTATTTGAATAGGAAACCGGGAAGGGAAGCCAACACTATCGAAATTGCATGAAACAGCCGTAATGAAGACAGACACTGAAGGAAAAGAACGGTGAATAGGCAAGGATTGGATTTCAGCACGGAAGTTATGTCTTTTGGTTTTGTCCTGCGTGCCAAATTAGCATATAGATCTCTCTTCGCCTCTGGAAAGTGTCTGCTGAGAATCTGTTTTGAAAGGCTATAATTTGGGCAAATACAGCATGCACCACAATACTGTTGGTTATTGTTCACCAGTTACACGCTTGCAGCATAAATACCAAGCATTCATGCCCCCTGTCGGCCACAAACAATACAAGGAGAAGCAATGTGATTATTACATGACACTAATTTTTCTTAATTGATACGTGGTGTAGTTGGGGAAAAACTGAAGTCACCATCCACCACCCAAGCAGAAGGAGCACTGTTCATCTAGGAAAGTGCTCCCTCTAGGAATTCTGTGTTTTAAAATCAAAAGCTTAATTTCATTTCACATAGTATGCAGTCATGTAGCTGTCGGGGCCCCCGAAATACACATAAATATATATATATATAGAGAGAGAGCTTTTTTAAAAAAAACAAGACATTTCCAATTCCAATTTAAGAACACATATACCGTTACAAACCAACTAAAAGCAACATATTTCATCAGGCTTATTTACAAATACATGAGTTAGTGGGACATTAAAACAAGTGAGTTGTGGATAAAAGCAGCAGTTGCACAACTACACACTGTTCAGTGAAGATAAGCCACTTTGCATAATTAACCAAATAAAATGGATTTGTTAGAAAACCTCTGCTATTTTTTGGAAGGTCATTCTTCATGTACTAGGCACTGACTCAACTTCGAGGTAAAATGTCTTGGTCAACATGATTTAAGTTTCTATCACCATTTTCAGAAAAAGACATCAATATGAAGTCTACATACAGTACTATCTACAATACACTTATTCTCATGATGCAAATAGAATAGAAAAAGACATCATTTGGAAATCTACACACAGTACTAACTACGGTATAACATTCTCAAAATGCAATGAGAACAAAAAAGTTAAATACAGTTTTAATCCCATGGCACCTTACACATGGTAATACTAGACCAGGTAGAATGAGTTTACATTTGATTATGAATGTTTTATTGAATATTTTCCTTTTTGCAGCTGGGAAATGTAAAGTTTAGACTTGCTTCCATCAGGTCTCTTAAACCAAACTTCATCGTGGTTAATTGTTGTAATTATGGCACTAAAAAAAAAAAGGGGGGTGGGGGGCAGAAAACAGGGAGGAAATGTATTAAGATAAACACCAGGACATGAACTACCATTTTTGCACAGTATCTGAAGGAAATATTCTAAATTTCAATCAGTCAATCACATGTGAGTGCTTACAGTGTGCAGAGCACTGTACTAAACACGTGGGAGAGTATAACAGAGTTGGTAGACACATTCCCTGCCCACAACGAGCTTCTTCCTTCTTTATGATGCTGATCAAATATGTTCCTTAATAATCTAAATATCTAAGCCTGGAATATATTATACCCAACATTGCTTACCTTCCTTTTTTCATGGTAGTTATTAAGCGCTATATGCCAGGCAGAGTAATAATAATAATGTTGGTATTTGTTAAGCACTTACTTAGTGTAGAGCACTGTTTAAGCACTGGGGTAGATACAGGGTCATCAGGTTGTCCCACATGAGGCTCACAGTTAATCCCCATTTTACAGATGAGGTAACTGAGGCATAGAGAAGTTAAGTGACTTGCCCACAAGTCACACGGCTGACAAGTGGCAGAGCTGGGATTCAAACTCATGACCTCTGACTCCCAAGCCCAGGCTCTTTCCACTAAACCATGCTGCTTCTCTATACTAAGCACTGGGGTAGATACAAGCCAATCAGGTTGGATCCAGTCCATGTCCCACCCGGGGCCTCACAGTCTTAGTCCTCATTTTACAGATAAGGTAACTGAGGAACAAAGAAGATAAGTGACTTGCCCATGGTCACGTTAAATGAGCAATCTATAAACCACTAACACAGTATCTCTTAGCAGGATAATAAATCAAAATACTCAAAAAAGTCCATTTTTATTTGCAATTAACATACTATATAATACAAGCAATCATTTCTGTTAAATGCTGTCAGTTATTCCTCCACAATATTTCCAGGATATGCCCATTCCTCTCCATCCAAACCACACAATAATAATAATAATGTTGGTATTTGTTAAGCGCTTACTGTGTGCAGAGCACTATTCTAAGTGCTGGGATAGATACAGGGTAATCAGGTTGTCCCACGTGAGGCTCACAGTCTTTATCCCCATTTTACAGATGAGGTAACTGAGGCACAGAGAAGTGAAGTGACTTGCCCACAGTCACACAGCTGACAAGTGGCAGAGCCAGGATTCAAACCCATGACCTCTGACTCCCAAGCCCGGGCTCCTTCCACTGAGTCACGCTGCTTCTCAACCTGGTTCAGCTATGACAACATGTCATTGCCCAGCTCAATGACTATATTTGTGTCCTCACTAGTCTCCCTACTTCCTGTCTCTCCCCTCTCCAGATCACACATCCCTCTGCTGCCTGGATCACTTTGCTAAAACATCACTTAGCACAGGTCTCCCCACTCCTCCAGTGGTTGCCAATTCCTCTCTGCTTTGAGCAGAAACTTCAGACCATTGGTTTTAAGGGACTCCATTAATAATAACAATAATAATAATAATAATAATGGTATTTGTTAAATGCTTACTATGTGCCAAGCACCGTTCTAAGCACTGGAGTAGATACAAGGTAATCAGGTTGTCTCACATGGAACTAACAGTCTTCACCCCCATTTTACAGATGAGGTAACTGAGGCACAGAGAAGCGAAGCCACTTGCCCAAAGTCACCCAGCTGACAAGTGGCAGAGTTGGGATTAAAACCCATGACCTCTGACTCCCAAATCCGTGCTCTTTCCACTAAGTCATGCTCCTTTATCTCTCTCCATCCTTATCTATCCTTGCTCCTCTCACGCTACTCCCAGCTTGCACCCATGGTGCCTCTCAAGCCCACCTACTCACACTATGTCCCTCCCTTCTCCCTCTTCAGCATTTCTGACTCACTTTACACACTCAAGTACTTAAAACACGGCACTCTCATAATAATAATAATAATTATAACAACAACAAAACAACAATAAGCATCCATTGTTAAGCATTTACTACATGCTAAACACTGTACCAAGAATCGGGGCTGATACAGGATAATCTCTGTCCTGCATGAGGCTCACAGTCTAAGTGGGAAGGGGAAAAGATTTTCAATACCCATTTTATAGATGGAGTAACTGAGGCACAGAGCAGTTAAGTGACTTCCCCAAGGTCACTCAGCAGGCAAGTGGTAGAGCCTGGATTAGGACTTCCAGACCCATCTGTCTACCTCATCCACCCACTGGGTTGGACACTAGTAGGACAAGACCATACCCAAGCTCTTCATTAATCCCATGGCAGCTCACGGGGTTGTGCTCTTTGAGAGTGTGAGTAAAATGTGTCCTTCACTGATGACGCTTACATTGTACACAAGACACACGATGCTTAGGTCTTCTTCCGCTCAGTTATGTTATTGGAAAACTCCTTACCTTGTAGGGCATTCATCTTTCTTATCAATGCAGATTGTTTGGCCACGTAAGTACCATTCACCATCGTAATACAATCTTCCTTCTTCCGACCTAGCACTGTGCAAATGCTTTTCCAATTTCACGGGGGCTAAAGGGATCAGTTGAAAAACTGATATATTAATGAAACATTGTCAGCAGAATAAGAACATCAGAACAATCAGAATTAATTCCTAAATTCTACCCACAATGTTTCATGCACAAAATGGAAAACCAATCTACTCGTTAACTGCGGAGCAATGCTCAAACGCTGGAGGAAAAACAGAGCCCCCTCCCCCTTCCTCCTTCTCCAACTCACCCACCCCCCACTGACTCCAAGAAGAATAAAATAACCACTTTTTAACTTCTTTTTAACCACTGATATTAACCATCACCATGTTGGAAGCTCTTACTGGGGAGTTGCTAAAGAAAACCCAAGGCCCAGAAGCCAGTGCTCCGAAAGCTGTTGGCATAGGAAGGGATCACTTTGAAATGGAATCAGGCCCTTTACAATACACCTGTCATGCACACTGGAAGATATATTCCTTTCCTAGGAGACCAAGGAGCAGAATGAGGCACTTTTCCAAAAGCACCTGTTTCACCCTCTCTAACCTATCCCTTTTCCTGCATGGCGGGAAATGGAGTGAGGCCTAATGCTATGGCGACGCAGTTGGGCACTCTCATTCAATTGTATTTATTGAACACTTACTGTGTATGGAGCACTGTACTAAGTGCTTGGGAGAGTACAATCTAACAGTAAACAGACTCTGATCACCAGTCAGGGTTTGGAAGGCCAGCCTTCTCCCAGCCGTGTTTAAATTCCACTTTCTACACGCCCCTGCAATGGGCCTTGAGTGGGGTACGGATTGGGTCGGGGGGTGACTTTGGATCCTTCTACCTGAACCACTGACATCAAAATGTGAAACTGTTCAAATCCCAAGTGAGTAATCAAATTCAATTTTCGGAAATTCCTGGAAAGCTTTCTAGAGTGATCAGAGATCCAATATGCATCCGGCCCTCACCCTGAGAGATAATTATTTGCATGTGTAAGCATCTCTGAGAGGGTGGGTGGTAGACACTTACATACTGACCTGAACTGTATTGTACTTTTCCAAGTGCTTAGTACAATGCTCTGCTCACAGTAAGTGCTCAAAGATTTGCTGACTGAAGTGTTGGAGTAAGTATTAATATCCAAAATATCCAAAAGTCACCTGACTTCCAGACCTGGACTCTTTCCAGAGGGCCACACTACTTCTTTAACACTCCTGCAAAACTCACTGGGGTAGAAACTGTCCATGGGAATTAAAGCTGGTTATCCCACTGAGGATTTCCCAATTGGAGCCCCGATTCAACAAACTTGCTTAGAGGGATTTTCTAAACACCCCTCAAACAGCCCCAGGTACAAAAACACGTACACCTCCCCAAAACTCACAGTGGAATACAGAATAACAATTTTCATGACTTACGTTCTGTTTTGACTCTGTGTGGACCCAGTGTTGCCATTGCCTTCAAGAGAAAGAGCAATAAGGACACAATTCACTTTTTTTTTTAACCAAGTTATTTTTTAAAACTCAAGTATTTAAAAACCAAATAAGATTTGTGGGAGAGTTCATTAATGCATTCTATTTGTGCTTTCAAGGACTGAAAATATATGCTGATAGATGTTTTATAGTACTAAATGCTCAAAACCACTGGTAAGCCCTACACAATAAAATGGCATGAAATACATCTATCAGCTTCTTTAATGGACTTTAAATTTCCAAACCAGAATGCTTTAACATGAAGAAAAAAAAAGCATGATCTGAATTATGTACTTCTCCCTTCAGGCTGCTATCCAAACCTAAAATTAATGAGTCACTCAACTCAACTAAGAGCTCTCCAAATATATTAAAAAGGGAAGAAAAAAACATTTTTTAAATGTACAGAAAGAAGCTTCTCCATTTTCGGATAACTGATTTAGCTCTATCGGTTCTTGCTTTTTTTGCTCCATTAGAGATCTTATCCCTAAGAGAATTCAAAAATTCACTTGGGATTTGGCAACCTACTGTGTTAATGCTGCTCGGGGAACTCTGAAAAATGAGGGCCACTGTGATTTGCTCTCTGAGGGTATTTCCTAAAATGTTTTTCCACTTCAAGGATTGCTATAAAACAATGATGTCAGACAGCAGGGTTCCAAAATCGAGGGCAAGTAGTTTTCAGGATTCACATTCGGTTACATCAGTGTCACTGGGTCTCAGTGAAAGAAATCCATCAATGGAGAGGCTTGGGAGAGCATTATTTTCTGCTGAGCCGCATCTTGAGACACTTCCTCGGACATCCCCTCCGCTCAGGATGACATACCACCAGGTGGTTCCCAAAGACAAGATGAAGGACGAAGGGAAAATAATGATATCTATTAAGTGCTTTACACATAGCAAGCACTGATACTATGCACTGTTCAAACACGGTCCCTGTTCCACAATCTAGTATCCCCAATTTACAGATGAGGAAACTGAGGCCCAGAGGGATTAAGTGACCTCCCAAGGTCACAGCCTGCCAGAGGCACAGCTAGGACTAAGTGCCTATTAGAGATGAAATAATCCTATTAGATACAACCTCTGTCCTGCACACGGATCAAAGTATCCAGGAGAGCAGGCCACCTGGCAGGGAAGGAACCACCTGTGGGTATGGTGAGCACTGTGTGCAGAGGGAAGAGATCCCCAACAAGTCCTGAGTGTGTTTGTTGGAGAGGAAGGGAAGCTTGTTGTGGGCAGGGATCATCTTTGCTAACTCTGTTGTACTCTCCCAAGTGTTTAGTACAGTGCTCTGCACATAGTAAGCACTCAATAAATACACTGATTGACTGTGAGGAAGGATGGGGTACCACCTAGAAACCTAGGGGATGGCAGGAGGAAATGCTCTCAGAGCAGATGGCTAATCTAGAGTGCACTGTATTATTTAACAAGTGGCTTAAGACAAAAATAAACAACCTGTTGCCATCACTCAAATAGGCTATTCTACCCATTGAATCTTACCTTCCTGATTGTGGTCCAGTCTTCAAGTATATCGAGATCTTGTAACATATAAACTATATATGGGCGTTGAAAAGTCAAGGAAAATTCTGCTGGAAATTTTCAGTTCCACATTTATGTAGTTGATCAGAGGTCTGCACAACCTCCCAGGATGCTGAACTTTATCTGATGCACCCACATCTTTCACAAGTAATAGTGCAGTTAATCAAATTCCCTTTGATGTTAGCTTCATCACTGGCAAACTGAACTCCACTGAATTAACTAACGTCTGCCTCATTAAATTTTTGGCTTTGGAGTCCATATTCAATTTGCAAATAGTTTATCCCTCTGGGCAGAAAAGTCAAGATAAAAAAGATACCCAACTGGGTCCATATTTAACAACTGCTACACTTAAATATGCATTGAAAACTGGTAAAAATTATATTAATCTTGTAAAATGATTACCATTTATTCTTGCAAAACAGCAAGAGGATTTTTTTGTGGCTGAGAAATATATCTGGGATTTTCACCATAATTTGTTTATATGTAGACTATTTGTATGTGGTGATTAAAACTGAGGAGGATGGTTATTGTGTTCTTTCTTTCATTGTTTCTCTGAAGTGATTCCCAGTAAAATTGTCCACTCCAGCACCGCAAGCTCTTATCTATTTCTCATAGATTTCATTCCAAAACTCTTAGGTGCCAATAACAAGTGGTGACACAAGTTCTAGGCCCAGGCTTTGGCATTTTTTGTTTAATTACACATTTCTGTTTTTCTGTGTTTTGCCCTGAGCTCCAAATTAAAGTGTAAATTCTTCAAAGACAAGGATGATGTCTTTGTCTCTTTTTCATAAATTCCCCACAGCCCCAGTACAGTGTTCTCACACAGCAGGTTCTCAGGAAACTCTGTTGATGACCCTGCCGATACCAATGAAAAAAAAAATCATGGAGAGGAACACTAACCGCTCCCCGGTTATTTGTTTTGGGTTTGGGAACACTAACCACTCCCCGGTTATTCCTTATCTCAGTTTTATCAAATTAAAATTAAATTAAAAGGTGGAACATTTCCCCGGTTCTTGAAAGAACGGATCAATTCACTTAAGTGACCAAGTGACTAAATACCACTAAGAATCTTTTGTGAGATCTGAGTTTTACCCTTTCTGCCCACCCCGCCAAAAAACCCAACTATCCTGACCTCTCTCTGAGCGAAAGACTAGAATGATTTTTGGCTCAGAGCACATTGGCATGTGCTAAGCAGTACTGTGGTAACAGGGAACCCGGGAGGAGGACACAATAGTTCTGGAGTAAGTGAGGTACAAGAGGGTGGGAGGGAAGCAAGAGTGGCTGGGAATTCTTCTGGAGAAACGCTCTAGGTTTGGGTTGGCTCAGACAGACAGCCACAGAATGGAGTGTACGACACCACTACACAATGCTGTAAAATGAAAAGTCATGCAAAGCCGGGGGGAGGTAAATTTTTCCCCTGCCTCAGGCAACCAAATGTCTGAAGCCAGCTCTGTTATTGACCACTGTGATCGGGGCCACAGACTGAGATTTTGCAATTGAAGTTTCTGCTAAGACCTACAAATATTGAGAATACCGACTGCTCCTTGCAAGGTAGAAATTAAAGCATTAGGACTCACTGTGTGCTTAAGAAAGTTATCCAGTTAAAAAGAACACACTACATAAATGCAGAACCCAGAAAACAAGAAAGGATATCTGATACAACAACTGGCTTCTTTTTATCTGGACTAAATGGATCCTTCCTTTTTTTCCTTGACTGAAGCTCATCATTCCATAGCTCTGGAAAAAAAATTGCAAAATGAATACATGGTTTATTCTTTAAAATTTAAATAAAATACAGAAGAAAATAGTATGAACTGTTAAATTTAATGAATGCTTTAAGAAGTATACAGACCAACATTAACTTTGTAACAAAATTTTCCATTTGATCTGGCAGGATCCAATGGCCACTAACCAATGATATTTGTTTAAGTGCTTATCAGGTGCCAGGCACTATACTAGGCGCTGGGATACGAGAGAATCAGGTTGGACACAGTCCATGTCGTGCATGGGGATCGCAATCTTAATCCCCATTTTACAGATGAGGTAATTGAGGCACAGAGAAGTTAAGTGACTTGCCCAAAGTCACAGAGCGGACAAGTGGCAGAGCCAGGATTAGAACCCCAGTCTTTCTGACACCCAGGCTCGGGCCCTATCCACTAAGCCATGCTGCTTCTCTAAATTTCAATCTACCAATCAGTAATCTGAGAGTGAAGACTAAAATATCGCAAGATACTTCATCACCTCCAAAGTCCAGTGCTGGGTGAGATAGACTGCCCTGAGTAGAATCCATTAGGTGGGAGGGGAAGGACGGTGCCTCTAAGGAAGGGACTGGATGTCTCAAAAGTTTCCTTTACCTGAGGTAATGTCAATGCTGTGTCGATCCTCTTCAAGTCGTCTGATCTTCTCCTCTAGCTCACTCTGTACAGTATCATATAACAAGAGCTTTTCACTCTGAAAGAGAAACAGTAGGCAATGATAAGGAAAAAAGTGTGACATGGATTTTTAAGAAATTTGTCTTAAACCAGAGCACTAAGCACTCACTACATAGGGAAAGGAACCGTAGCGAGGTATTCTCACTCTTCTAGAGGTCACAGTGAGATCAGCCGAATCCCACCTGCTTTGTTTCCATTCCAAAAGGCAGTTTCCTTACAGGAATTTATTTACATTTTTAAAAATACAAAGAGTCAAGGAAACACGTTTACTCTGAAGTCTGACTGGCTTTAAAGTAGAACTTCAGATACAGCCAGGGCTACGTATTAGATGTTTGACGAACAATCTGAGAGTGAAGTAGAAGTAGGGTTTCTTTCTACAGGCAACAGGAGCAGGCAAAAATGAACCAGCCAATTTCTTTAATAGCGGCAGCAGCTAACAAGCATCACTTCAGGAGGAGGAAACAGGACTAGAACTCTCAGGCTTTCAGATAGTTGGTGTCATTAACTCAAGAGAATTTTAAAAATACCTTGAAATAAATGTTCCTTCCTGCAACTATGAAAATACTCCATGAAGTATACTGAAAGTAAAATCTATCCCATAAGCTAAATTTAAATATATTAAAAACTAAATGACCCCTTTCCTTATGAGTAATGAATTAGGGGTTTTCTTCAGCATTTTGTGCACTGCAAAAAAAAACCCCAAAAACCATGCCAAACCTCCTAGGTCTGGGCAATTCCAAGAATTACACTAAAACTGGACTAAAACCCCTGGTGTAGGACAATCCAATGAGTGTCATGAAAAGTTTACAAGAGGAAAAGCATATGTGGAGTAAAGAAACATTGTACGGGAATCTGGAGACAACTTGAATTTTCTAGGGTCTCCCTTCCAAGAAGTTTTCTCTGAGTACTTCATATAACTCATTCATCCTTGCTCACTAACAACCCTCTACAGAAAGAAAATGGCAGTCACCGCACTCTTGTTTAGGTGGCATGTGAGCTTCTGCCATTGAGGTTATCTAAATATGGCATACCATACCTAAATACGTAGTTTCTCCTGGTAACTCTGATTCTGCTGTGCTTTTGCCTCTATCTGCTTATCCGCAGAATAAAGTCCCCACCACAGCATCTGATAACCCGTTATCCTGTTGTTTAGCTTAATCACCCCAAATCTATGTCACAACCCACCTCAAATCTAGACTGTAATGGGGGTAGTTGGCAAGACTGGTGAGAGATGGGGATCAGAAAGAGATCAGAACCATAGCTCCTTCAGATCCTCGGTGGAGACCTGGGAGTCCTGCAGTCCTGAAATCCCTAATCCCAGCAACAAGTGTCACAGACAAGATTTTACTAGAGCACTGCCTAAGCCCTAGGGTCAGTGTCCTGCTGGTCCACAGACCCCTTTCGAGCCAGACAAGAGGCTATAATCTCTGCCACTTGTCTGCTGTGTAACCTAGGGCAAATCACTTAACTTCTCTGAGCCTCAGTTACCACATCTGAAGAACAGGGATTAAGACCGTGAGCCTCACGTGGAATGTGGATTGGGTCCAACCTGATTAATCTGTATCTATTCCAGCGCTGAGAACAGTGACTGGCACAGAAAAAGCGCTTAACAGATGCCATAAAAAAAACCTGTAGCATCATCGAGGAAGAATACAGGACTACAATGTATGCCTATAAATGCAGCAAGAGAGATACAGATCTTGAGAAGGAGACATAGATTTAAAAACAGGCAGTCTTTAATTTTGACCGTGGTCCAGTTCACTTGAAACTCCTGCTAATAAACTGACCATGTCTCCATGTTAAAGTGGAGAAAGTAATACTTGCAGCAATGCTGGATGATTTTATAATTGCAGAGTGCTTTTAAAAACATGACTATTGAAATGCTAAAAATTTTTGACACCTCACTTATTTCCACAATCCTTATTTGCTGAAATGAATAGAACACCCTCCTGTGCAGCTTAATTATAAAATCATTGTTAAGAAAAATCTTTGGAAGAATTACAAAATTTAACTTCATTCAACTTAGAGATCCTTCAATTGATGGACATGCAGAGAACACTGGACAAAATTAGCTGCAGAAAACAAATTTACAGTACCTCACAGTGCTGGCGAGAAGCTTGAATTTCACATTCATATTTGTTCTTTACAGATTCTAAACAGAGCTCTCTATAGATTCCTGTAACCAACAAAGTTACTTTGTTATTTTGAGTAACCGAGAATTTAACGTTTAATTCCCCTACAAGATTTATCTTTTTTGTGTAGTGGAAAAATTACAAAAGTTTGGAGGCTGATTTGGAAAAAATATATATATAAATGTGAGAATACAATATACCAGATACCAAAATAAGGAATTGGAGAATAAGACAGCTGAAAGAGGCTGTCCAGACTATTTCATCCCTTGCCTAACTTCAGGACTGTATCTAAAAATTTTTGGTGGAATTCTTTTCAATGAGAAAGGAAACAGGAAAAAGCCATCATTGCTCTCGGTCTCTTCCACTGCTTCCCAGGGCAATCTTTAATCCCTGGGTGTTCCGGGATTTAGAACCAGACAAAAAAATGGATTGTGATTACTTGTGTTATTGTTTAACGTTATCATTAGCATTGCACTAAGAGGTATTTGAGGTGTTAGATGCGAAACAAGTAAACTGAAGCTGAGTGTGTGTGTGGGGAGAAGTGTTTAAATCTTTGTGCAAAAATGTCAACTATACACAGCAATTGATGGTGCATAACCCTGCAGTAAGTGCTTCACTAAATTTAGTAACTCCAGAGAAGGCAAGGTCCCTGAACTCTTGGAGGTTCTAATTTAGGAAGTAGGGGCCAAAACAATATGTAGCAAAAACAACACACGGAGATATCCACATACAAGGCTGAGATGAGTGTTCATCTGGATTATGAAATTAAAATTAAAAATAGGATTCAGTATTCACTACTACCACAAAAGCCATACTTTACTGCTGCCACAGATCTACCAGTGGAGGAAACTCAATTCAACTCGCCATTTGTCTAAATCAGCGCTTTAAGCGATGAATTGTTGTACACTGCTACACTGTCTTGTGCCCCGTAAAAGTTAGTGTTGTGAACAAAGTCAACATATTTTTCTTTTTCAAAAGATAAAACTTCACTGGACAAGACACTTCAAGAATCTTTTAAAATTACTGAATATATTTTTAGATGTATATTAGAAACAGAGTTTTCACGTTCCTACCTGCTACCTTTGTTCGGATTTGCATGTTTTCTTGTAAGGTTGCCAGTGGTTCCAAATATTCTGGCGCTTTCCCAGCTATGACCTCCTGTAGCTTTGCATCCACTTGACTTAAGCGTTCTTTGTAAAGTCTTAACATAGCAAAAATGTAAGGGTATTACTAGAATCCCAAGATCAGAGCAGTAAAGAACAATTTCCCTCTAGAAAGTCTTTCCCCAATCACATACCTTTTCTAGTAAGAACCCACCAAATGGATTCCTTCCCTTAATCCCAAACGTAATCCTTGATTACCTTGCTTGCATTTATGATCATATTAAGGAATGAGCTCTATTTTTCTTCAAACACAGCTAGGTTTATATTTTGGGTTGTGGGTTGAATTACACAGGTAAGGATGGATAAAATAAATGTCTCTCCAGCTAATGATTTGACCCCAGTGGCTCTCTTTGTTGGATGCAAGCAAGGCATTTACAGATGAAATGGTCCCACACACTTAGTCTGAATGCCGAATGTGGTCAGAGTCACTTCTTCCAGTTTCTCTGCCCACGATCCCCACAGCTCTACTTCTCTAAATTGCCACTGAAGTCCAGGCAGTTTAGAGATTAAAGATGGAGAAGGCAGGACTGAGCCATGTTCATTACTAGCTGTAGCCCTTCTGCCCAGCTACTACTCATGATGTCAATGGCATACAGCTAATAAGCAGAGCGCTTCATGCTTCAGGACTTTCAATACTGTCACGAGTAGTAATTTTTTCCCTCTGAAAGAACAAAGTAATAAAATTACAACTATCTACAGGGTTGGCTCCTGTTCTTTTTTTTTTCATTAAAACTGCAAGTAGAAACAGCAACTTAAGGGAAGACAAAAAACAAACACCAGAAGAAACAGTATAGTTTTATACACTAAGTCCTGAAAGTGAATGCTTTTGTGGAATTAGTTTGTATAAGAGAGTCTAAATTGGGATATTTCTGTTAATATCTGAAAATCGGAGCTTTATCACAGTCAGTTTGATAAAACTGATTCACTTTGACTTAGTCTTGCAGAGCATGGAAACTTGAAAAAACTAAACAATTGAGAAAAGGTAAGAAATGATGGCACGGTATGTCATGTTCTTGTGAAAGGGGGAAGTTAGGTGAAATTGATGCAAATAATTTAAGATGGTGTCAAGTACTTTAAGCTGCCAAATTCCTTATAGAAAGGATGACTGCCAAGTACACATTTTACAGATCAGAAGCAAAAAATAAAACCCAAGCAAAGTAGTGTGTGGTTATTTTCAAGGTATCTAAAATGGAAGCACCATTAATCAAGTCAGTTCATTGGGCAGCTGATGGTATAAATTCCAGAGAACGCCTACACTAAGGACAAATATTAGTTTTCTGGAATGTGAACTTCTGGATTTTCAACTTCTCAGGAAATATGTATAAAGCATGACAGGTTACCTTATTGTGGATTTTTGCTATAATCAAAACATAAAGCTACAGAAATTCAGCATAACTAATTCTCAAAAATCAGTGCTAACCAGTATCAATCTTTTTAAAATCCTCGCTTTCACCCAATCAAGGCTTTTTAAGCCCTCCTTTCCTCTTCTCCCACTTTCTCCTGCGTCACCCTGACTTGCTCTCTTTATTCATGCCCCACAGCACTCATGTACATAAGTGTAATTTATTTATTGATTTTAATGTCTGTCTCCCCCTCTAGACTGTAAGCTCACTGTGGGCAGGGAATGTGTCTGTTATACTGTTATATTGTACTCTCCCAAGTGCTTAGTACAGTGCTCTGCACACAGTAAGAGCTCAACAAATATGACTGACTGACGACTGACACTGGAGCTTATTGCATCTACACTGTGAGCATGTTATGGCCAGGGAAGGTGTCCGCTAATTCCGTTGTACTGTACTCTCCCAAGCGCTCTGTATAGTGCTCTGCACAAAGTAAGTGCTTGATAAATACCATTGTTTGATAGTAAATCCAAGCTCCTCTTCTTGCCCTTGCCCAGCCCTCTGGTGGAAAGTTTGACCGGAAGGCAAAGAACAGGAGGGATTAAAGACAAGAGGCCAAGTGCCGGAGAACAAAGAGTGGCCAGGCCTGAGCTTCGCCTGCAGTTTCCTCAAACTGAAGGGAACAACTTTAACCAAGTCCAACCAGGCCGCCTGCCCACTGATATTTTCTTTATTATTTGCTTTCAGTAATGAAGAGAATTTAAACCACTTAATTTCTCTCTGGCTGCCCAAGAACAAGCCGACACTACGGGGTGCTGTTGGAGCCTCCCATACAGAGAGAGCCCTATGTGGGACAGGGACTTGGTCCAACCTGATTAACTTGTATCTACCCCAGTGTTTAAAACACTGTTTGACACATAATAAGCATTTAACAAATACCATTTTAAAAAAGCACAAAACAGTCCATCTCATGATAAAAGCTCAGGGTCTGGGCAGAGACCAGAACCCCAAAGTGGCCAAGTCCATTGAGCTGGGGCTGGAATGGTTGGGCCCTGATATAGCTCTCCTGGAAGGCCAACAACAGGAACACCAGTTCCTCAATAACAGTAATAATAATGATGATGGTATTTGTTAAGGGCTTACTGTGCCAAGCACTGTTCTAAGCACAGGGGAAGATACAAGGTAATCAAATTGGACACAGTCCCTGTCCTACACGGGGCTCACAGTCTCAATGCCCATTTTACAGATGAGGAAACTGAGGCACAGAGAAGTTAAGTGACTTGCCCCAAGGTCTACCAGCAGGCAAGTGGCGGAGCTGGGATTAGAACCCACGACCTCTGACTCCCAAGCCTGTGCTCTTGCCACTTGGCCATGCTGCTTCTCAATCAGCTCCAGCTCCATTAAACTGTAAGCTCCTTGAGGAGACGGATCATCTACCAACTCTATAATACTGTACTCTCCCAAGCGCTTAGTCCATTGCTCTGCATAAGAGAAGTGTTCAATAAATATCATTGATTGATTGACTAGGTTGTTGTTGTTTCTTTTTTAACTCTTTTCCCTGGTCAAACTGGACTATTCTGAAAAGATCAAAGATTTAATTTCCACTCCCCAATCTCCTTCTGTCTTCTGCACGGATCAGACACACATTACTGCAGTGCAGTTCTATAATAAACTGTAAGCTTGTTAGGGGCAGGTAACATGTCTACCAACTCAGTTATATTGTATTTTCCCAAGCGCCTAATACAGTGCTTTGCACACAATATGTACCGTTGCAGCGTGGCTCAGTGGAAAGAGCCCGGGCTTTGGAGTCAGAGGTCATGAGTTCAAATCCCGGCTCTGCCACTTGCCAGCTGTGTGACTGTGGGCAAGTCGCTTCACTTCTCTGTGCCTCAGTTACCTCATCTGTAAAATGGGGATGAAGTCTGTGAGCCCCACGTGGGACAACCTGATTCCCCTGTGTCTACCCCAGCACTTAGAACAGTGCTCTGCACATAGTAAGCGCTTAACAAATACCATCATTATTATTACTCTTAGGGTAGGTATGCAATTTTCTCTCCCAATACTCTTTTTAGGTATGCAATTTTTCGGAAAGCTCAATCAACTTCCAGCCCAAATTCCCAAAATGTCTCATTTAACGGGTCAAAACACAGCCTATTTTGAAAGCAGAAGGGCGGGGGCTGGGGGTGAAACAGGTCACAGTCCTAAATGACTTTGTCTCAATTCTGCCTCTCTGCTGTATTTTACCTTTCGGGGAGGGATCGGGTGACGGCAACCCAAGGGAAACATTTTAATCGGCAACATCCTTGTGAAAATCCCGTTCATGCCCCAGAAACACACGCGACCCACAGTCCCCCCTCCTCAAAAACCTCAATTTAGCTATTGAGGTCTTCAACGGGCACACAATAGTAGCCGTCTCTTCCAGAGCAGAGAATCAGTCCTGTAACATGCAAAAGGAAAGACTGTTCAGACGGAATTGTAATGACTCTTTCGCTAGCATACAGTGCAATGGCAACACTGAGACTGGGTGGAAATGACCTTCTGGAAAGAGTTGCTACTTACTGATCTTTGAGATCTGTAAACTGTTTTTCAAGATTAGACATCTCGTCTAAGCATTCCATTCTCCTTCTCTCGCAGTCTTCGTCATCCATTTCTGTTTAATAAGAGGAGTCACAAAATCTGTTACCTGCTCCCTTCCAATCAAATTCACAATTGCAATCATGCCCGAACTTGATATAAGTAGCGGATAAAAAGCTTCGGAAAATGAGTGTATTGCTGATGTTTTGAACTCTTAATGGTCTAAAAGGAAATGAGCTATCTGAAATAGGCACTACACATTTTAACCTAGCATAAAGATGAGACATTAAACACAAGACGGCAAAAAATCTTAAGGGTAATAAATTGTTTTAGAGCTTCCCGTACCAATAGCAAGGGGTAGAAACTTTGCAAAGAGCCCTTGAAAACGGCTTTAAGGTGTCAGTTCAATTACTACATCAAATGATCAGCCGCAGGGAAAATTTGTAACAAATCTGCTGTTGGTGGATTCTAATGAGCTGAGGGCTTTATCTCTTAGGAATAGCACAGAAAAGGAAAGACCAGATTTGAGGAGGTACACAATTAACATTCCAATGAACCCAATGATCTTAGCATCCCTACGCGTCTGACAATAATAATAATAATGATGGTATTTGTTAAGCGCTTACTATGTGCAAAGCACTATTCTAAGGGCTGTGGGGGGGATATAAGGTGATCAGGTTGTCCCAGTGGGGCTCACAGTTTAGTCCCCATTTTACAGATGAGGTAACTGAGGCACAGAGAAGTGAACTCACTTGCCCAAAGTCACACAGCTGACAAGTGGCGGAGGCAGGATTAGAACTCATGATCTCTGACTTCCAAGCCCGTGCTCTTTCCACTGAGCCAGGCTGCTTCTCGGACAAAGATTTGAAAGGACAAAGATGATGACTGTACAATAGAAGTAGACTGTAAGCTCCTTTTATGGACAGGGAACCTATCTACCAACCTTGTTGACTGTACTCTCCCCAGCACTTAGTACAGTAAACGCTCAATAAATACCACTGATTGATATATATCCGTTCTTGGGGTCAGGGCCTAGCAGAAGTCAGGCCAGCCCAGGGCTGATAAAAATGTCATAATAGTAATATTAACAATGGTGTTTGTTAAGCGCTTACTCTGTGCCTGGCACTGAACTAAGCGCTGGGTGGATACAAGCTAATCAGGTTGGACACAGTCCCTGAACTGCAGGGGGCTCACAGTCTTAATCCCCATTTTACAGATGAGGTAACTGAGACCCACAGCAGTTAAGTGACTTGTCCAAGGTCACACAGCAGATAAGTGGCAGAGCCAGGTTTAGAACCCAGTTCCTTCTGACTCCCAGGCCCGTGCTCTATCCAGTAGGCCACACTGTTTCTCTAAATTTCACAATAGTAATAATCATTGTGATGTTTGTTAAGGTTTCCTCTGCGCCAGACACTGTACTAAGCGCTGGGTAGATACAAGCAGATGGGGTTGGGCGCATAACCTGTCCCACATGGGGCTCCCAGTCTCAAACCCCATTTTACAGATGAGGGAACTGATGCACAAAAGCAAAGTGACTTGCCCAAAAAACACGCAGAACATAAGTGGCGGAGCCAGGAGTAGAACCCATGACCTTCCGATTCCCAGGCCTGTGCTCATGGCCCGGGTGCGACGGCAGCATTCTGCTGGACCGGGAGATCCATCAATCCCATCCCATCGCGGTGCTTTCCCGGCTGTGCCAGGATCCGGCTGGAATCCAACTGTAACGATGCCCGGAAGTCTAAAGCTCTGCTGCCACTTCTGGTTCGTTCATTCATTCAATCCTATTTACTGAGTGCTTACTGTGTATAGAGCACTGTACTAAGCCCTTGGAAGAGTATAATATAATAATAAAGACACATTCCCTGCCCACAATGAGCTCAAGGCGGCTGGTCCGTTTCTGCCAACGGCTGAAGAACAAAGATCCCGGGCCAGACTGCCAATGAGGGCCTGTATTTAAAGCTGTGGCAACCTGGAGGTTTCTCCATTGCCAGAGGAAGAAGAGCAAGTGATTAGAGTTTCTCTCTCCCTCTCCTCTCCCTGCCCATCCCAATGATCGTTTTCATCAATCGATCGATAAGCGGTATTTATTGAGCGCTGTGTTTGCAGAGCACTGTTCTAGTTCAATAGTATTTATTGAGCGCTTACTATGTGCAGAGCACTGTACTAAGCGCTTGGGATGAACAAGTCGGCAACAAATAGAGACAGTCCCTGCCGTTTGACGGGCTTACAGTCTAAACGGGGGAGACGGATAGACAAGAACAATGGTTCTAAGCGCTTGCGAGACGACAATGCAACAACATTAGTAGATATGTTCCCCAGCCCATAATGAACTTGCCTAGTTTGAAAAAACTGAAAGTTCACTTCATTTCCGCCTGACCACTCTTAAGACTTTTAATAAAGTTCAGAGGTGCGCCCTGAGGGAAAAAAACCTGTGAGACTACTGATTTGGAGAAAAGGCTGTTGGCCAGTTTAAGGCCAAACAAATAAGGTAAGCTCGTTGTGGGCAGGAATATGTCTGTTGGTGGTTGTGTTGAACTCACACCCAAGCGCTTAGTACAGTGCTTTGCACGCAGTAAGTTAGCTCAAGAAATATGATTGAATGAATGAGCGAAATATGAAATACATTAAGAAAGGAACCCTCTGTATTAAGTTAGTAAGGTAAAAAGCAACACGTCACAGTCAACCATATACTAGCATCTCTGAAAGTTACAATTCCAATTTTGTTGGAATAATGTAAACAAAACACTGTACACCTAGCAAGTGAATTTTGTTTCTCGGTTTACCTTGCAAAATATTCAGGTTCTATATCCACCACCAAGCCTGAAAAAATGTTCAGCTTTTATAGATGCATAAAACATTCTTGCAAATATTCCTTTATATCTGGGTAGCCGGTAGCAAAGTTTGGGAATTCTCCTTCAGCTTTTCAGGGACGTTTGCCATCTGGGTCCAATTGTGTTGTTACCAGACAAGCAAAAGTGCTTTTTCAATGACCCCAAAACAGCAAGGAATTGAATCTCCATTTTACAGGTGCGTACCTGAGATACAGATGTGAAGTGCCTTGCTCAAGGTCACCCAGCAGGCAAGTGACCTAGTGGATAGAACCCGGGGCCAGGAATCAGAAGGACCTGGGTTCTAATCCCTTGGCTGTATGACTTTGGGCAAGTTACCTAACTTCTCTATGCCTCAGTTAACGCATCTGTAAAATGGGGATTAAGACTGTCAGTCCCACGTGGGACATGGACAGTGCCTAACCTGATAAACTCCAGCGTCTAGTACCGTCAGTCAGTCAACTGTATTTATCAAGTGCTTATGGTGTGCAGAGCACTGTGCTAAGCACTTGAGTGAGTACAATATAACAACATAACTGACATATTCCCTGGCCACAACGAGCTTATGGTCTACAGTGCCTGGCACATGGTAAGCATTTAGTACCATTTAAAAGAAAAGTGGCAGAACCGGGGTTAGAACCCGGGTCCTCTGACTCCCAGGACCATGCTCTTTCCACAGAGTAAGTGCTCAGTAAAAACAAATAACTGACAGGCCTCTCATTTATTGCAGGGTTTCTATGTCCTGGGAGAAGGGTAGACAGACAGAAAGTTACCCACCCTGCCATCCTCCCGCCAGACCAGAGTGGCACTGACCAGAGCCAAGGCTGGAGGAGCCAGGCGATAGGGGCTTATTTATTCCTATTAATGTCTATCTCCCCCTCTAGACTGTAAGCTCGTTAGGGGCAGGGAACGTGTCTGCTAATTCTGTTGTATTGTACTCTCCCGATCGCTTAGTACAGTGCTCTGCGCAGAGTAAGCACTCAATGAAAATGATTGATTGATTACTTGAGAGGAAGAAGGGAGGACAAAAGGGGGTAGGAGCAGAACAGCCTTGGCAGACCAGTGCACGATCTTGGCCAAAAGTTTGACGGAAGCCGCCGGTGGCCATTTTTTCATTCAACATCGTGTGGGCTGACCCGACCCAAATCTGGACACTAATTAACTCACTCATATTTATTGACCGCTTACTGTGGGCAAAGCACTGCACTAAGCACTGGGGATAGCACAATACGTCAGTAAAAAGACACGTTTCCTGCCCACAGTGAGCTCACAGTCTAGAGAGGGAAACAGATATTAACATGAATAAATAAATGACAGATATGTACATACATACACTAATTATCTAACCCGACCGATCATTCGTTGCAGGTAATGTGAGGATCGGGGTTGATCAAGGGAGAGTGTGCAGGTCTCTGGAGTAACCTCTGCCACCCCCTCAACCCCAGGCCAGACTCTGCCTTCCCGGTCAACCCCAGACCAGACCCATGGAGGCTGAACATGCCACAGAAGTTGCCACTGAACCGCAGCCCCTAACTTGATTTACAAAGCCAATGTGCAAAAGAATACGGCACACTGGTGTTCTTCACAAAATAAGAAGTATTAACGGGGAAGGGTTTACAGGGAAGGACTGTCCATTTGGGTCTCAATGTTCCTGACGTTTCTCTCATATCTGACGGGCAGCAAAGATTTTGCCCTCGGTGCCCCACGGGGTCTGAAGCGGCAACGCTTTGCTGAATCTCAGATAAAGGAAAGGGAAGGGAACATCGAGATCTCTACATTGTGTTCTTGGATCTTTTGTACGCACTCGACCCCATGAAAAATACCTGGGCTTCGATCCTGTCCTTGTCACCACAGGGTAAAGGAGGCGTGTATACGAGGTCAGGCTTGGCTCAACTTATTTTATGCAACCACACTCAAGGATGCAACAAAGAATCTGGAAAATGGGGTCAGATTATGAATCTAGAGAGGCAATGTGACCTAGTGGATAAAGCATTGGCCTGGGAGGCAGGAGGACCTGGGTTCTAATCCCGGTTCGGCCACTTGTCTGTTGTGTTTCTTTGTGCAAGTCACTTCAGTTCTCTGGGCTTCAGTTACCTCACCTGGAAAATGGGACTTAAGACTGAGAGCCCCATGTGGTACAGGGACTGTGTCCAACCTGATTAGTTTGTATCTACCCCAGCACTTAGTACAATGTTTGGCACAAAGTAAGTGCTTAACAAATACCGTTTAAAAAAAAAAACTCCCTGGAAACTTTCAACTCATCGGGTCAACAACACAGAATAGAAAACACCACCAAGCACTCTGGGGCAAAAAAAAAAATGCAAGAGCGGAGTAATGCAAATGCAAATACGGAGCAATCTTTATGCCCCTCCAGACTGTAGGCTTCTTGTGGACAGTCATGTGACCCCACTCCATTGTAATGTACTCTCCTAAGTGCTTAGTACAGTGCTCTGCCAAGAGCAATACCATTTATTTCTCCCTCTTTTCTCAAGCGCTTACTATGGGTCAAACACTGGTCTAAGCGCTGGGGTAACTACAAGTCCATCAAGTTGGACACAGTCCCTTTCTGTCAGTGGCACGTATACTCTTGCTGTCAGTAGTGTTACCAACAGATATACTATATTTAAAGGAACAACAGTGAGTAGGGGGAAAACCCTTACCAAATAGACATATTTGTGAGGTAGAACCATTCTAGCTTTTAAGAATCGTGTGCCTTAGGGTAAAACTTGAGTCCTTTTATGAGTCCTCTTCCTTGCTAACCTCTACAAGAATGCATTTAGCAATTTAAGGAGATCTGCTGAGAGAACTGAAGGGGTAGTGAGAAGACAATCCGGAGACGACTGTCATCCCCCAGTTTCCCTTTCCAAAGCTTCACAATGTCAGAGCCCCACCTTTAATCAATCAATGGTATTTACTGGGTACTTTCTGTGTGCAGAGCACTGTACTAAACGCTTAGGAGTGTGTGCAATACAACAGCATTGGTGGATACATTCCCTGCCTGCAGTGGCTTACAGTCGATTGTCTCCACGCCCTGGAGCTACCAAAATTTCCACATCCTTCCCATTTCATCCCTGTCATTCGGCTGCTACAATGTAGAAAAGTTGCTTCGATATTATCCGCGTGGCCTTTTCCCTCTCATTTTCCATGGATCTGTGGAAAACCTGTGGGAGCCCCCAAGCGTGGATCAGCATTCTGGTGTCTCTCCGCTGCCCTCGTGACAGACGAACAGGTGGACAGATGGACAAACTGGGAGGGGAGGTGGTCATGGGCAGTTGGGAGGAGGGGAGCGGGGCAGGCGAAGAGGCAGGGGGTGAATGGGGACCGAGGACAAGAGGGGAGCCTCAGGGGTCCCAAGGGGCACGAGGGGAGAAATTGGGGGTCCCAGGGACAAGAGGGAAATGATTGGGGGGTCCCAGGGGGGCTAAGGGAGGGTCGGGATTCACTGAGAAGCAGCGTGGTTTAGCGGAAAGACCCCGGGCCTGGGAGTCAGAGGTCTTGGGTTCTAATCCCACTCCTCCACTTGTCAGTTGTGTGAATCTGGGCAAGTCACTTCACTTCTCTGTGCCTCAGTTACCTCATCTGGAAAGTTGGGATTAAGACTGTAAACCCCACCTGGGACAATCTGATTACCTTGCACCTCCTCCAGTGCTTAGAACAGTGCTTAGCAAAGAGTAAGCGCTTAACAAATATCATCATTATTATTAATATCGGGGTCCCAGAGGGCATGAGAGGAGAGATCAGGGGGCCCAGGGGGCACTAAGTGAGAGATCGGGGGGGTCCCAGAGGGCAGGATGGGAGAGATCGGGGGTCTCTGGGGGCAGAAGGGGAGAGATCAGGGGTCTCAGGGGAGAGATCAGGGGTCAACAAGGGTAAGATTGGGGGACTCAAGGGCCAGGAGGGGAGGGATCAGGGATCTCAGGGGGCAAGAGGGAAAAGACCCGGGGGTCCCAGGGGGCAGGAGGGGAGGAATCAGGGGGACCCAAGGGGGTAGGAGAGGAGAGATCAGGGGGCCCCAAGGGACAGGAGGGGAGAGATCAGGGGATCCCAGGGGGCAGAAGGGGAATGATCTGGGGGGGGTCCCAGGGGGCAGGAGGGAGGGATCAGAGGGTCCCGGGGCCAGGAGCGGAAGGATCTGGGGGGTCCCAGGGGTCAGGATGGGAGAGATCAGGGGGTCCCAGGGGGCAGGAGGGGTTAGGGGGTCCCAGGGGGCAGGAGGGGAGGGATCAGGGGGTCCCAGGAGGGAGGAGGGGAGGGATCAGGGGGTCCCAGGGGGGAGGAGGGGAGGGATCAAGGGGTCCCAGGGGGCAGGAGGGGAGGGATCAGGGGGACCCAGGGAGTAGGAGGGGAATGATCAGGGGTCCCAGGGGCCAGCAGAAAGGGAAGGATCGGGGGGTCCCGAGGGGCAGGAGGGGAGAGATCAGGGGGACCCAGGGAGCAGGAGGGAAGGGATCGGGGGTCCCAGGGGCAACAGAAAGGGAAGGATCAGGGGAGTCCCAGGGAGCAGGAGGGGAGGGTCACGGCGGGGGGGCGGATGAGGTGGGAGAAAGAGACCGAGTCGGGGAGGGATCCCCAAGGGGGGTTGGGGGTGCGGAGGAGGGCGGGCCCCGCGGTCCGGCCTGGGGGGGCCGGTCCCTACCCGAGCTGTCCCCATCTTCGGAGACCGAAGAGCTCTCCGTGTCCTCCTCGTCCGAGCTGCTCCCCTCGTTCTCCGCGTAGTCCACTTCCATCTCATCGTGGTGGTTGGTCTCTTTCTTGTCCCCGCGGGAATGGACCGGCATCTTGGGGCGGCGGCGGCGGCGGCAGCGGCCCCCTGCCCCTCCCCGGCCCCGGCCCCCGGCCCAGGCCGCCGCTCCCTCCGCCCACCCGGCCCCGCTCGCAACCTACCCCGCCGGGCCCGCGCTCCCCGCTCCGCGCTCCCCCATTGGCCGCCACGCCCGGGAGGCGGGACTTAGCCGCCATTGGCCCACGTTCGGTTGCACGGCGACGGGAGGGGCGCAAGGCCTCTCGGGAGTTGTAGTCCCCGCGGGGGAGGCCGACGGGCCTCACCCCGCTCCTTCCCCCCCGGCGGACTCCAACTCCCACAAGGCTGCGCGACGGACAGGCTCCATCTCCGTTTATAAACCGAAGCGCGGGGACGGGCCTCTTGTAATTCCATATTTCATTCATTCCGTCGGATCGATTCAGCGCTCCCTTCAGTAGTATTTATTGAGCACTTACAATGTGCAGAGCACTGTACTAAGCGCTTGGAATGGACAAATCGGTAACAGATACAGTCCTGGGTGCAGAGCACTGGACTAATAATAATGTTGCTATTTGTTATGCGCTTACTATGTGCACAGCACTGTTCTAAGCCCTGGGGTAGATACAGGGTAATCAGGTTGTCCCACGTGAGGCTCACAGTCTTCGTCCCCATTTTACAGATGAGGTCGCTGAGGCCCCGAGAAGTGAAATGACTTGCCCAAAGTCACACAGCTAAGTGGCAGAGGGGGAATTCGAACCCATAACCTCTGACTCCCAAGCCCGGGCTCTTTCCACTGAGCCACGCTGCTTCCCAAATATTTCTAAAATTTTCTAAAATATTGTTCTGAATACATCACTTGATGATATGGTGGAACCTTTCATTGAGAACAATGATTGGAGGGTTGGTTTGTACCGAAACTTCAGGATCTAGAACCTACATGATGAAATTGACGAGAGTACTAATAGTTTGTTCAGCACCACTTAGACTCCCTTTCTTGCCTGTCACATTCCCCCTGGAGCCTAGGTTGCAAAGAGTCAGAGGGCCGGAAGGGTGAAGGATTTTTTACACGCAGGATCCATTTATGCTCAGTCCCTGGCTTGAAGTGACCTCATTTCCCTCATCTGCAAAATGGGGATTCAGACTGTGAGCCCTATGTAGGACCGGGGCCCTATGTGGGACTGTGACTATGTCCAATCCAATTTACTTGTATCCACCCCAGCGCTTAGTACAGTGCCTGGCACATAGTAGGCACCTAAAAAATACTATCATTATTATTATGGGGATTAAGACTGGGAGTCCTATGTGGGCCAGGAACTATGTCCAACCAGTTTTGCTTGCCTCCACCCCTGTGCTTAGTACAGTGCCTGGCACTATTCATTCAATAGTATTTATTGAGCACTTACTATGTGCAGAGCACTGTACTAAGCGCTTGGGATGAGTAAGCAGCTTAATAAATACCATTATTATTATTATTATTCTCTACCTCGGATTTTTGTGAGTCAGGGAGCAGTAGAGCCAGGCCCATTTGAAAATAGACTGAATCTGCACCTCCCAGCTGCCCTACATGCCTGAAGTGGAAGTTGGCTCTTCGTTGCCGCTAGGAGAGTGGATGGAAACAGCTTTTGGGATTCATTCATTCAATCGTATTTATTGGGCACTGACTGTGTGCTGAGCACTTGGGAAAGGACAACACAACAATATTAAAGTACCATACGACATCCCTGCCCCACAGAACTTATGTATATATGTATATAATTCTATTTATATAGGCCTGTTTACTTGTTTTAATGCATATATAACTAATTCTAATTTATATTGATGCCTGTTTACTTGTTTTGATATGTCTATATATCTGTAATTCTATTTATATTGATGCCTGTTTACTTGTTTTGACATCTATCTCTCCCCCTCTAGACTGTAAGCCCTGTGTGGCCAGGGATCTTCTCTCTTTATTGCCGAATTGTTCTTTGCAAGTGCTGAGTACAGTGCTGCAAACTGGGAGCCCGTTGTTGGGTCGGGATTGTCTCTATTGCTAAATGCTACTTTCCAAGCGCTTAGTACAGTGCTCTGCACACAGTAAGTGGTCGATAAATATGATGGAATGAATGAATGCCCTGCACACAGTAAGCACTCGATTCATTCATTCATTCCATCGTATTTATCGATCAGACTGTAAGCCCGTCAAAGGGCAGGGACTGTCTCCATCTGTTACCGATTTGTACATTCCAAGCGCTTAGTACAGTGCTCTACACATAGTAAGCACTCGATAAATACTAGTGAATTGAATTTATCGAGCGCTTACAGTGTGCAGAGCCTGTACTAAGCGCTTGGAATGTACAATTCGGCAACATATAGAGACAATCCCTACCCAACAACGGGCTCCCAGTCTAAAAGAGGGAGACAGACAACAAAACAAAGTAGGCATCAATACCATCAAGATAAATAGAATCATAGATATATACCCATCATTAATAAAATAGAGTAATAAATAACATATACAAATATGCACAAGTGCTGTGGGGAGGGGAAGAGGATAGAGCAGAGGGAGGGAGTAGGGGGAATGGGGTGGGGAGGATGGGTAGAGGGCTCAGTCTGGGAAGGCCTCCTGGAGGAGGTGAGCTCTCAGGAGGGCTTGGAAGAGGGGAATAAATACGAATGAATGAAGAGTGAATGAATGAACAATGATTGAGGAATGAATAGTGAGTGAATGAATAAAGAATGAATGAATGAAGAGTGAATAATGAAGAGTGAGTGAATGAAGAGTGAATGAATTAATGAAAAGTGAGTGAATAAAGAATGAATGAAGAGTGAGTGGTTGATGAATGAATGAGGAGTGAGTGAATGAAGAGCAAATGAATGAAGAGTGAATGAATGAAGAGCGAATGAATGAGGAGTGAATGAAGAGCGAATGAATGATGAATGAATGAAGAGCAAATGAATGAAGAGTGAATGATTGAATAATGAATGAATGAAGAGTGAATGAATGAAGAGTGAATAATTGAATGAAGAGTGAATCAATGATGAATGAATGAATGAAGAGTGAATGAATGAAGAGTGAATGATTGAATGAAGAGTGAATCAATGACGAATGAATGAATGAAGAGTGAATGAGTGAATGAAGAGTGAATGAATGAGTGAATGAATGAATGAATGAATGAATGAATGAATGAATGAATGAATGAATGAGTGTGCTTTGGGCTCCCGCCCTCGCCGAGGGACAGCGGGAGTGGGGCGGAGCTCGGGCCGCCGTGACGTCAGGGCGCCGTGACGCCTGCGGGCCGTTGCCGTGGGAACCGCCCGCCACCGACGGCAGCGTCGTGAAAGGTCCTGCTCCCCCTCCCTCCCCGTCGGGCTTGAGGTTCGGGGGGCTCCGGCGGCGCTCGAGCCCGAGCCCCCCCCCACCCCCGGCCCCGCGCGCTCGCGCGCAGGCGCAGAAGGAGGCGCGGACGGCGCCGCCATATTGGAGCGGGAGCTGAGGAGAAGGCGCCGCGGCGGCCGCTCCTCGTCGTCCTCGTCAGGCGGGGCCCCCGCGTCCGCCTCCCCTCCCCGCCGAGGGATGTTCTCCAAGAAGCCGCACGGGGACGTGAGGAAGTCCACGCAGAAGGTGCTGGACACTAAGAAGGACGCGCTGACCCGCCTCAAGCACCTGCGCGTCGTCATCGGTGAGGGGACCGGGGGGGGGGGGGGCGGGGCGGGGCGACCCCTTCCAACCGTGGCCACCTTGGGAAGCAAGATCAAGATATTTGCGAAGCTCTGACTCTGTGCCAAGCGCTGTGCGTTCACTCCGTCCTTTGCCCTGAGCGCTTCCTCTGTGCAGAGCGATGGACGGGGAAGCAGAGTGGCTCAGTTCATTCCATTGTATTTATTGAGCGCTTTTACTCTGTGCAGAGCGCTGGACGGGGATGCAGCGTGGCTGCGTTCATTCCATCGTATTTATTGAGCGCTTACTCTCTGCAGAGCACTGGTCTGGGATCCCCATGGCTTGCTTCATCCCAACGCATTTATTGGGCACTTACTCTCTGCAGAGCACTGGACTGGGAAGCAGCGTGGCTCAGTTCATTCCATCGTATTTATTGAGCGCTTACTGTCTGCAGAGCACTGGTCTGGGAAGCACCATGACTTGCTTCATTCCATCGTATTTATTGAGCACTTACTCTCTGCAGAGCACTGGACTGGGAAGCAGCGTGGCTGTGTTCAATCCTATTTATTGAGCGCTTACTCTGTGCAGAGCACTGGTCTGGAAAGAAGCGTTGCTCAGTTCATTCCATCGCATTTATTGAGCGCTTACTCTCTGCAGAGCACTGGACTGGGAAGCACTGTAGCTGGCTTCATTCCATCCTATTTATTGAGCGCTTACTCTGTGCAGAGCACTGGACTGGAAAGAAGCGTGGCTCAGTTCATTCCATCGCATTTATTGAGCACTTACTCTCTGCAGAGCACTGGACTGGGAAGCAGCGTGGCTCAGTTCATTCCATCGTATTTATTGAGCGCTTACTCTCTGCAGAGCACTGGTCTGGGAAGCAGCGTGGCTCAGTTCATTCCATCCTATTTATTGAGTGCTTACTCTGTGCAGAGCACTGGACTGGAATCACCATGGCTTTCTTCATTCCATCATATTTCTTGAGCGCTTACTCTGTGCAGAGCACTGGACTGGGAAGCAGCGTGGCTCAGTTCATTCTATCGTATTTATTGAGCGCTTACTCTCTGCAGAGCACTGGACTGCGAAGCACTGTAGCTGGCTTCATTCCATCATATTTATTGAGCGCTCACCCTGTGCAGAACACCGGACTAGGAAGCACTGTGGCTTGCTTCATTCATTCCATCATATTTATTGAGCGCTCACTCTGTGCAGAACACTGGACTGGGAAGAGCGTGGCTTGATTCAGTCATTCCATCGTATTTATTGAGCTCTTACGCTGTGCAGAACACTGGGCTGGGAAGCTGCGTGGCTTGGTTCATTCATTCATTAAGTCGTATTTATTGAGTGCTTACTCTGTGCAGAGCACTTGACTGAGCGCTTGGAATGTACAATTGGGCCACAGATAGAGACAATCCTGGCCCAACAATGGGCTCATAGTCTCAGCGGAGGAGACAGGCAGCAAAAGAAAGCAAAATAATAATAATGTTGGTATTTGTTAAGCGCTTACTATGTGCAGAGCACTGTTCTAAGCGCTGGGGTAGACACAGGGGAATCAGGTTGTCTCACGTGGGGCTCACAGTCTTAATCCCCATTTTTTACAGATGAGGGAACTGAGGCACAGAGAAGTAAAGTGACTTGCCCACAGTCACACAGCTGACAAGTGGCAGAGCTGTCTTGGACTTGGGAGTCAGAGGTCTTGGGTTCCAGTCCCCGCTCCGCCACTTGTCTGCTGTGCGACCTTGGGGTAGTCACTTCACTTCTCTGGGCCTCAGTTACTTCATCTGTAAAGTGGGGATTGAGAGCATGAGCCCCATGTGGGACAAGCTGATTACCTTGTAGCCACCCCAGCGTTTAGAACAGTGCTTGGCACATGGTAAGCACTTAACAAATACCATCATCATTATTATTATACAACCAAATTTTGTTGGGTACAGTCCCTGGCCCACATGGGGCTCACGGTCTTAATTCCCATTTGACAGATGAGGGAACTGAGGCACAGAGAAGCAAGATGACGTGCCCAAGGGCACACAGCAGACAGGTGTCCTTCTGACTCCCAGGCCCATGCTCTGTCCATTAAGCCACACATTAAAATCCCATGATAGAGAGTTCTCAGATGTCAGGGGGGCTAAACTGGTATTGGTTTTGAGAGCACTTTAGGGGACGTTTGTGAGCAGGGAATGTCTACCATCTCCGTTGTGTGCTCTCCCAAATCTGTCAGTCAGTCCTATTTATTGAGGGCTTATTATGTGCAGAGCACTGAACTAAGCCCTTGGGGGAGTTCAAAAGAGCAATATAACAGACACATTCCCTGCCCACATCAAATTTACAGTGTAGTATAGTGCTCGGCCCACAATAAGCCCTCAATCGATGGCATTCATTGAACGCTTACAATGTGGCACAGTACTAAGCGATTGGGTGAATACAATACAGCAGAATAAGCAGACGTATTCTCTGCCCTTAGTGAGCTTACAAGTCTAGAGGGAGGAGACAGACATTACTATGAATAAATAAGAAATTATATCAAGGTGGGCTCTCTTTAGAGTGGGGAACTGAAGTAACATGTCCCCAAATAGTTACTTTTTATCAAAAGTTTTGGGGAGTAGTATTTTAGCTTGTACTATGTGCCAGGCATTGTACGAAGCGCTAGGATAGAGGCACCAGATTGGACATAGACCATGCCCCGCATAAGATTCTCCATTTTACAGATGAGGTAACTGAGGCAGAGAGAAGTTGTGACTTGCTCAGGGTCCCACAGCAGATAAGTGGCAGAGCCAGAATTAGGACCCAGTCCTTCTGACTCCTAGGCCTCTGCTCTATCCACTAGATCGTGCCGCTTCTCAAGTTTACCGTAAGTTCACTTAAACTAAACAATATCATGACATGAAAGATGGAAAAAATCAGTGCTTCTCCAAACAGAGAATAAAAAATGGCTAAATTTAGGAAATGAACTAACTTAATAGTAACTTCCAGTAACTTTCAGCCTGAGAACCCTTCCATCAATCTGGGCAAATGCAACTTAGATCTATTTTCTCTCTCTCTGCTTTCCGAACTGTAGTAGCCTATATAACCCTTGTAGGCAAGGAATGTGTTCACCAACTCTGTATTGTACTCTCCCAAGTTTTTAGTACTGTGGTCTGCACACAGTAAGTGTTCAATAAATTCCACTGATTGATTGAAAAGTGGGGTGCCCTCCAGGCATCTCCTTAATTGCAGGGCTTTCCCTTTGTGGTTTGACTGGAGCAGTGAGTTAAGCAAGAACAAAATGGTATGTAGGTTGCTGAGATTTGCAGGCCAGTAGTAGTAATTATAGTATTTATTAAGCACGTACTAAGTGCCGGGAGAACATACACAGGTGGGAATTAAACCCGCTGCCTATCCCTCAGGGGGTGTGCATGGGGACTTCTCTGTCCGATTTGAACCTGGCACCATAGCTGCCACATTTGATGGAGGGCAGTGCGGGTCTAGCCTGAAATGCCCCTGAAATGGGAGAATCAGTCCTTCTTAACTCTCTTTTCTGGGTCCGTTCCAAGCATGTAGCTCAAAGATTAGGCAAGGTTGCATGAAGATCTCTCCAGTCTGATAAATGGCAAGAGCCTGATATTGAATGGATATAATGGAAAAGAGAATTCAATCTTGCCTGCTCTTGAGAGCCCAGGACTCTCCAGCTGTAATAAGGAGAGCTATGGAGACCTGGCCAATTACTTAGACTCCAGAAATAGGCAGGAATATGTCCATTTTGTTGTTGTTGTTATATTAGTACAGTGCTTTGCACACAGTAAGCACTCAATAAATTTGCTTGTAATCAAGTCATATTGGAGTTGGCAAGGAGAAATCATACTGATCTTTCACTTTGCTGGGGGATGATTGTTTTGTAAAAGAGGTGCATAAGTAAACTGTGAAAGGCTATTCCAGTCAATTGTGTGTGTGTGTGTATATATAAAATAAAAGGATAAAAGGGATTAGGTTCTGGGACAGTAAATGAGCCCCTCCCTCTCCTTTCCTCAGTAAAACTATTCACACCCCTATCCACCACTCTGCCAGTCCCCACTTCTCCCAGTTGCCTTGCCACTCCTATTGGTTTTTATTGCATCTATTAACCACTTAATTTGGGCAAACAATAGACTAGGGAAAAGAATTATGGATAGTTCAGATAGTGCTGTGGCATACAGGGGGCTCACAGTCTAAGACCAGAGGTTGGGAGGGTGAGAAGATAGATGCGTTGGGGTTAAAATGGGAAAATTCAGGGTGGGGGAAAAAAGTCATAGCAAGAAACTACAGTGAAAAACGATGAATAGCCCAATAAAGTAACAGCAAGAAATGCAGCAGTGCCAAGGGGTTAACCCATTTAGCTGCCATCTAGTAGTCTTATCCTCCCCCTCCATACACTTCTCCTACTTCCCATCCCACTCACCTTATTGCATGAGGACCTGCTGCTGCCATTGTGGCAGGCCAAAGACAATTTGTGTACACCCACCAGAATGTGGTGAAACAAGGGATAGTCACCTGGAGCAAAGCCTTCCAGATCATGGAGGTAAGAGAGTAACAGGTCCAGAGACTCCCCCTAGTTTGTGGTGAGGAAGCCGATCCGTATCTACAAATCTGGAATCTGCGGGTTCACCCCGCTGCACCACAGACATCTTGTTTAAACGGGCATTTTGGAGGAAATCATTTTACCCATTTAACCCTCTGGTGGGGACATTTGCAGAGACACCAGAGGTTTTCTTTAACTCTGAGCCACTGTGACTATTTCCTCAAGAATTTGTAAATCTGCTCTTCCATAATCACTACCGTTAAGCCCCATGGCCTTTCAAAAGTTATAATTTTTTTTGATGGAGCACAGGTTGGAGGAAAAAATACGAAACCATCGTTTAGTACAGTACTTTGTGCTCAGTTAGTATCCCCAGATGAAAACGCTACAGTATTTTTTGTGGTTAATGGAGGGCGATGTCTTCTGCTTTTTCATCCCATGGTATGGGGGAAACACAGCTAACCTCAGTCATTTTTGGTGAAAACCATGGTTCAAAACTAGTCCTGAAAGTATTTTCAGTTGCCCAGTACTAACACTGCATTGTCAGATGTCTATGAATATTATTTGCAGCAGTTCTTAAAGGTGTTCTCCAGCTGCAGAGATTTAACAGTTTCTGAAAATGATGCTGCACTTACAGACGTTACTAATTAGATAGGTTAGCTAGATCTTGTACGTCAAGCTCTAAAACCTTTCGGTAAGTTTTGCGACTGAGAAAAACCTTGCTCTTTTCTGCAGCCTCTAAATTGTCATTAGTATGTGTATCCTCCACCTATTTGGGTCAGTGTATAGCTTTGGCCTGGATTGGCTTCAGGTTGTTAAATGAAACCTATTCTCCCCTTTCGTAAATGGCTGACTGTGAGTTAGAACTACACTGAAACCTCTTTTAGCAATTTGCCAAAAACTATGGAAAACAGAATGAGCTACAAAAAAAAAATTCTCATTTTGTCCTATATTTACATATGATCACAAATTTTGCCCTCATCCGAGCCTCTTATAAAGACATTTAAATGATATTGGTATACAACTTAATTTGTGTTCAACTATGGTAAGGAAATGTTCATGGAGGAATTTTCTAGCTCTAAATTTGTGAGATCAGTCACAGCAGACGCACGTCAGTGTAACTTTTTCCTGTGGGAAAAATCCAACCTTCTGGACTTGCTCCCAGTTTGGCTCTGGGGGCAGTTTCTTAGTTTGGGAGCTATTTGTGGTTACTCAGAGGATCGCAACTTGGAGTCAAACTGGAAAAGTTATTTTAGGCACAAAAAATGACTTGGTTTCTATATTCATGTGTTATGTCTGGTGCCATTTTATATCTAAGGTCTGTTAACTTTCCTTAAAGCTTTCTTTGGTTAAAAAAAAATCTCGTTCTCCTGAAAACAAAGATGACTTTGAGCATGTCTGATTTATTGTTCATGAACTAGAGGAATCATAGCACAACTTTAATGTGTTCCTAAAAGACATGTGGAGTTTTAAATAATGATGTCACTCCTGGGGAGAATTTGTTTCTAAAGAAAGTTAGGTTAGAATTGCATTATTCATATTCGGTTATATTTGTCCTCTCTAGTTACCGTAGAAGAGGAGCTTATCCTGTTTAATGTGGTTTAAACCCATAAAAGAGGTACTGATTACATAGCAATTGTATAGTTGTCAATATTATGGGAAAACATTTGACCTGTAACAGTAGTTTTGTTTTTGCTAGCTGCAGTTTTGCAGATATATGTGATTGCGTAATTTACTATTTATAAAATAAGTTCTGTTAAATTGGACTGGCAAACTTTTGGCTATTCAGACAGTTCTACTAATAGAGATTGTTTTGACTGCATAGAAAAGTACTGACTCCCACCTCATTTTGGTTGATAATTGTTTTCCTAAAAGGATGTGTTATCCATTATTGTTTTGAAGTCTACTGGAAGTCCCTTTCAGTTTTAGAATATTACATCTTTCTCTTATTCCATTCAATTTAACTGTACGAACATGATATAAGTTTTGGTGAATGAATATTGTCAGTAGCCCTCATCACTCTGGTGGACATATTTTCTTGGTAAATGGATTGTTTTCTGTTGTGGTGGTCCAACTTTTTAGTGAAATCCATTCACCCTCTTTCCAAGGGTATATGTGTAACATCTCCAAATAATCAATCTGCTATGAAAGGAGCAGAATAATAATTACCATGTATTTAGTGCTTTTTCTTCCAAGGAACTCAGAGTTCCTTGCAGATAGCATCTTATTACTTATTACAAGTAATCCTCTCATTACTTGTCTCGCGTTTTAGGGACAGGTATTATTATCAAAGGTGTGAAACTCAGGCTGACAAAGAGGTGAAGGGAATCTCCCAAGGACAAACAGTGAATCTTAGACCCAAGAATAGGAGAAAGGTCGGGAACCTCTGTAGAGGGTGTTTGGTTATGACACATGTAATGAATCTGGACAAAAACAAGTACTGCTTATAATGTACAAAAGTTAGGAGAAGCAAGGAGTACCCAAACAAATTAATGAAAAAATGCATCTTTGATGTTTCTTTCAAATAAATGCGAGGAAATTCCTTGCAATTCCTTGAATTGTACTATTTAGGTGTCTTTTGCCTCCCACCCAAGCCCGGAATGTCCCATTCTGGTGTTAACTCTCACAAAAGTTGGCTCTGTTCCATAATGTCTTTGTTCTAATTCCTTAGTAATAATAAAGTCTTGGGGTTTTCTGCCTGGAGACTGAATGGTTGTTAGTTGTTTATAGTATTGTGTCTACTCCAGACCTGGTAACTAAGACCTACGGTGTTTTGGGGCAGCTTAATGGAACGAATAATCCCTTAGGGAGGTCCGCTTCACTAGTGCCTCAGTCAAGCCTGCCTCAAGAACCGTGACCTCCAGCCATCCTGATCGACAGAATGCATTTGGTTTCTTTCATTCATTCAGTCGTATTTATCTAGCGCTTACTGTGTGCAGAGCACTGTACTGAGAACTTGGAAAGAACAATTCAGCAATAGAGACAATCTCTGCCCACACTAGGCTTACAGTCTAGAGCAGGAAGGCAGATATCAAAACAAGAAAACAGGCATCAATTTAAATAAACAGAATTATAGCTATCTACACATCAAAACAAGTAAACAGGTATCAATATAAATAATTCGAATTATAGCTATCTACACATCAAAACAAGTAAACAGGCATTAATATAAATAGAATTATAGATATGTACATATATACAAAAGTGCCGTGGGGCGACGAGGGCGGGTAGAGCAAAGGGAGTGAGTCTGGACGATGCGGAGGGGAGGGGGAACTGAGGAAAAGGGGCTTAGTTGGGGAAGCCCTCTTGGAGGAGGTGAGCCTTCAGTACAGCTCTGAAGGGAGGAAGTGTGATTGTTTGGATTTGAGGAGGGAGGGCGTTCCAGGCCAGAGGTAGGATGTGGGCCAGGGGTCGATGGCGGGACAGGCGAGAATGAGGCACAGTGAGGAGGTTAGCAGCAGAGGAGTGGAGTGTGTGGGCTGGGCTGTAGAAGGAGAGAAAGGAGGTGAGGTGAGAGGGGGTCAGGTGATGGAGGGCTCTGAAGACAATTGGTTGATAGGCAACCACTGGAGATTTTTGAGGAGAGGGGGTGACATGCCCTGAACGTTTGTATAGAAAGATAATCCGGGCAGCAGAGTGACGTATGTACTAAAGTGGGCAGAGGCAGGAGGTTGGGAGGTCAGAAAGGAGACTGATGCAGTAGCAGTCGGAGGATGAGTGACCTCTGTGCCACCCTAGTAGATGGCCTCTAAGCACTCCACGGGATCCAAGTAGGATGATGATAGTAATAATAATTGTGGTATTTAAGTATTTACTATGTGCCAGGCACTAAACTAAGCGCGGGCATAGATACAAGCAAATCAAGTTGGACACAGTCCCTGTCCCACATGGGGCTCACAGTCTTAATCCCCATTTTACAGATGAGGTAACCGAGGCCCAGAGAAGTGAAGTGACTTGCCCAAGGTCACACACCGGACAAGTGGAGCTGGGATTAGAACCCAGGTCCCTCTGACTCCCAGGCCAGTGCTCCTTCCCCTGAGCCACACTCCTTCCAGCAGTGCCGGGAGAGGGCAGGCTGCCAACACCCCAGGACAGGAGCTGTCCATCACACATTTTTCCTGGCTGCCAGGAAGCACGCACAGAAAGCTGGGTCACTGACCTGCCCTTCCTGGACAGGCCCAACCTCACATCTCAAGGTGAGCCGTGCTGAACCCGGCCAAAAAGCTCTAATTGCGAGTCAGCCTATTGTTGGGGTGAACCAAACCTGGAACTGCAAGCCCATGAACATAAAGAGATACCGTCTCTGAGTCCTTGTTTTTTATTTTACTTTTTGCGGCTCTGTGGCCTTGTGGTATAGTTTTTGCACTGCAGATGAATAAAAACGAGTAATCATGTTATTCAGCACAATTGTCTGGGACCATTAAAATGAGCAAGTGGGTAATTTAATTTGAAGAGGAGTACTTTAAAATTTTGTAGATTCTCAGCATCTAAATGGATACCAGTGATCACAGAAGTAGAATTAGGAAAGTGTAATTCTTTTGTATTTGAAGGCTTTTTGTAAACTGTAAGCTTATTTCCAGTCCTGGTCCCTGTGAGCTGAAATACTATATTGGGAACCCAGAAAGTCTATCCCAGCTGATTCAGCCTTCAGTTTCCCCCCTTTCTGTGTATTTTTAAAGGTCACATCTTTCCTAAGAGTTAGGAAAACATTGTGAAGCATCTAAGATTTTTGAAAATGTAAATGGCTGTAATCCAAACCATTGAAACGATCATGGTTAGGGGAAACCAGGCCTACAACTGTCTGAACATTTACTCTGCTCTTGGGCTTCAAGCTCTGCCCATCTGCTCTTTTCTGGATCCACTCCCCTTCAAACATGCTCTTGGGCCTTCTTGCAGTGAGGGGAAGGGAGGACCTTAAGTAATAGGATTGTAGAACTTGGATTAGTGCAGTTTTGCCGTCTCTTGGATAAAGTAAGGAGACCTACTGCAGGCTTTCACATGTACTAGCATCACTAGGACCATATTAATAATTATGGTATTTATTAAGTGCTTAGTGCTAAGCGCTGGGATAGGTATCAGCTGGTCACATGAGATCAGACAGACTTCCTGTTCCAACTGGGACTCACGATCTGAGATAGAGAGCAGTCAGAGATACTTATCGAGCCTTTACAGTGTGCAGAGCAATGAACTAAGCACTTGGGAGAGTCCAATGCAAGAGAATTGGTCGACACTATCCCTGTAGGGGAGGAATAGGAAATCTTATCAACAAATCTAGATGATGTGGGCTTATGGGAGATAGTGGGAAGAGCCAGAAGGGACAGGCTTAGTGCCCGAGCAACAAAATGAAAACTTCAGCCTAAGTTAAAATTATAGTTCTGGTACTAACTTACTGGAAACACACTCAGTGGTGCAGTTTCTTTCCTGAAAAGATTAGTAAGAAACATACAGTAAAGTACCTAGGTGTATAAACATTCAGTTGCTTGGACCATGCTCCCTACAACTCGGAAACAGTCAGTCAGTCAGTAACCCCCTTCATTCTACCCATCGGGACCTAACTCCCATCCCTCAACCTCAAGGTCAGCCTACCCAAAATACATGTAAACTCACAAAATTTTTCTGACCTGTCCAGCAAATGTTTTCCATAAAGTTCTGCTGTGTATCAGCATAATAAGAAGTGGTACATTGGGTTATAACGAGCATCATTTACCTGGAGCAATGCTGAAAATAATAATTGTGGCATTTGTTAAGCACACACTATGTGCCAGATACTGTACTAAGTGCTGGGGTAGATACAAAATAATCGGGTTGGACATAGTCCCTGTCCCACGTGAGGCTCACAGTCTTAATCCCCATTTTACAGATGAGGAAACTGAGGCCCCAAGGTCACACACATAAGTGGTGGAGCTGGGTTTAGAACCCAGGTCCTCTGTCTCCTGGGCCCATGCTCTTTCCACTAGACCTTGCTGCTGCTATTCTATTTTCCAAATGATCAAAATCTTTTCTTCCCACATCCTAAATTTTCATGTAATAGGGTCTCATCTGGTGCTATGATTAATTCGCATGACTGTAATGCATTGTGAGCACCCAGCATTTATCCCACTTTTTAAGGGATAAAGTATATCCCTTAATGTGTGACATTTAAGTTCTTTCTAGGTGTCAAACACTGTGCAAAGCCCAGGGATAGATAAAATATAAGCAGATTAGTCCCACCTGTAATTTATTTCAATGTCTCGTTCCCCCTTCTAGATTGTAAATTTCTTGAGGGCAGGGATTGTGTCCATCTATTCTGTTGTACTTTCCCAAGGGTTTAGTGCAGTGCTCAGTGTCAATTTGAAGGGATTGAGTGGTTGATAGCTGGGTTTTAGTAGCGCCTGTTGAAAGGCTGCTATGAACCTTCCTAGCAGAAGTGCTGCAAAGATATTTTCTTCCTTTTCTTTTTAAGTTTAAGAAGACACGCTTACTGAGAGATTCATTGCCTGGGTAAAGATAACCTAGACTCTGTCCCCCAGAGGAAGTTAACTTAGAGGGTGATGTCCTTTGTTTTTGTATAGAGAGTTTTTGTGTTTCGGAAAGAAAATTTTCTTGAATGTTTTTCCCCAGGAACAGTTTCCCCAGGTAAGATCCTGATGAAAATCCCAAAGAAATACTTTTCACTTTATTTTAAAAAGAAAGGGGAAAAAATGGTTTGACACATTATTTCCTTTAATATTTTCTCTTTTATCAATGTTAGTGACCAAGCTGCAGTAGAGAAGCAGCGCAGCTCAGTGGAAAGAGCACGGGCTTGGGAGTCAGAGGTAATAGGTTCTAACCCCGGCTCCGCCACTTGTCAGCTGTGTGACGTTGGGCAAGTCACTTCACTTCTCTGGGCCCCAGTTCCCTCATCTGTAAAATGGGGATGAAGACTGTGAGCCTCACGTGGGACAACCTGATTACTTTGTATCTACCCCAGCGCTTAGAACAGTGCTTGGCACATAGCGCTTAACAAATACCAACATTAATCACAATCATTATTTTTTCTATTCTTTAAGGTGGACACTGTGTATTGGCCCGTGTCCAATCTCAGGTCATCTGCATTTACTCTAAAACTATAAGAGCTAGTCTTCTTTCAGACTATGCATCCTGCCCCCTGCCAATAACACAGTAAGATGAAATGCCCTTTTTCTGACTTCTAGCCTACTGTTTATTTGATGCTGCCCCAAGACTCATCGGTATTAGGCTATATATCACAGTAGGCTCAGAAATACCATTCTCTATCACAGATCAGCTTTGATCCTAATGCTTTTTCTGAATCAATTTCAGTCCCCAAAACAGAACTTGGATGAGACATAGGAAGAAAGCAACCCATCTAATCTTCAGCAGTTGCATCTTGGGTCTTTTGATAAAGTGTCTTCTGTTTTACTTTTCATTTCATTCTTTCTCTCTTCAGTAGCATTTCATGGGGCTTTCATTTGTGTGTACTCAACTCTATGCAGCAATGCCTGTAGAACATCCTGTATGGAAGGTTTCACTTTAGTGGTTGAGCTGGAACTTCCTTCCCTTTTTGTGTTCTGGAGAATATCTTTCTCTTGCGATTGCAAACCTTTATAATACTGTCTCCAGATATCCTACATGACCATTCTATATTTTAAGTAAAACAAATAATGTCCAGAAGCAGCTGATTTCTTTACTGTTCTGGAGGGGAATAGATGTTACGAGCCGCTGCGTGTCTTTGAGCCTATTGACTTAGGCACTTTTACATTTGAACTCCCTGTGCAGGTGACATGTAATTTTTTTCTCCTGTTCTTTTTAGCAAAACACTAATGATCGTTGGTCTGACTCGAAGGATTTTTGTAGTTTTCTGCCCTTAAGTGCAGTGTGTGGCCCAACGTATGTGCTCAACAAGTGCAATAAATAAAATGAAAAGCAGCCTTTTCAGGATTTTTGTTGTACATTCTGAAAGTACCAAATTTAAAACTAGTGGATTTATGATTTTGGAAGTGCCTGGAACGTCTGTTGTCCTTCAGTTTAACACATCGCTTCCATTAAATGTTTCAAAGAACTTCTTTTTTCCTAAGGAAATTGTGGTAACTATAGAAACTAACCATGTGGCAAACTGCTCTCCTGAAGTTATTTAGAAACATCCGAGTATCACTTAATCAGTTATTCACTGAGCCTATTAACAATCCTTTATCTTGAATATTTGAATGTAGCTGTCCCTAACGCTGGGCTTTCCAGAAAAGTTTGGGTTAGATTATCCATTCCCAAAAATGAAAGCTAGAAAGCTAAATCCAAATGTCCAAACTGAAATGATTGCCTGTTCTTGGATTATTTTGTTAAAACATAGAGCATGAGCCTGGGAGTCAGAAGACCCCTTCAAGCCCCAGATCTGCTTCTGGCCAGCTGCGAGTGACCTTGGGCAAGTCACCAAGAAAGAATAATAATAAAAGTGGTGTGTGTTAAGCGCTTACTGTGTGTCAAGCATTGTACTAAGCACCTAGGTAAATACAAAATTAGCAGATTGGACGCGGACCCCGCCTCACATGGGGTCCACAGTCAAAGGGGGAGGGAGAACAGATATTTCATCCCATTTTATGGATGAGGAAATTGAGGCACAGAATAGTTAAATCACTTGCCCAAGATCAGACAGCACTCAGGTGGCAGAGTCAGGATTAGAACCCAGGTCCTCTGTCTCGCCACTAGGTTGCATTTCTTCTCATGCTGCTAAGCTTCCCTGGGCCTTAGTTTCCTCAAGTGTAAAATGGGGATAAAATAGATTGTGAAGTATGAGTGGGACAGGAACTGTGTCAGTCTCGTAACCTTGAAACCACCCCAGATCTTAGTGCACCATAAATGCTTAGTAAATGCCATAAGTATGCAGAGCTTGTTAAAATGTGGAGAGTTGGCTGTTTTAAACTGGAATGATCACAATGTATTTTTTTAGGGACTTCATACAGTCCACTTTGAGGGGAAGTTTTTAAGTGAATAAAATTGCTTTTGGGACACTCGGGTTGGAAAAGTATTATCTTTGTTAAAACTATCCCTTTCAACTTTTTCAGAAGTTCTCCTCACCCTAGAGGCATGAGTCAAAATTATGGGGCCCAACCCGAATCTGCTGAATGTTGTTCTGGTCTCAGAGGGATGATTTTGATGGGGCCTACTTTGCTCCTGGCCTGACTTCCTGGAGCTACAAGGCCTTGTGGAATTGCCCCTCTGGATCCCTTTCTCTGGCCCAACATGACTCACTGGATGTAGTCAGTTGTATTTACTGAGCGCTTACTATGTGCAGAGCACTGTACTAAGTGCTTGGTAGAGTACAGTATAAAAATAATTGGACATATTCCCTGCCCACAACCAGTTTACAACCCTAGAAGAACATTACAGATTTGTACATAAGTGCTGTAAAGGTGGGATGAATAAAGGGAGTAAATCAAGGCGACATAGAATGGAGTGGGAGAAGACGAAACGAGGGCTTAGTCAGGGAAGGCCTCTTGGAGGAGATCTGCCTTCAATAAAGCCTTGAAGTGGGGGAGAGTAATTGTCGGATATGAGGAGGGAGGGCATTCCGGGTCAGGGGCAGGAAGTGGGCTAGAGGTCCGCACCCAGATAAAGGTAATAGATGAGATGGAGGTAATCAGCCTGCCTGAGCCATGCCGACTCCAACCCATCCTTGGCCCACCTTTCCGCTGCTGGCTCTCAGGCTGGACCAGGGCCCACTGACCAAGCTCTGGCCTGTGCTGAACTGCAGAGAGGCTGTCATTGTCTCGTTTGAAGTCTTGACCAACACACTACTTCCTGCGGGTTTGGAAAAAAAAACTTTTGCCCTTCCTTTAAGTGTGCTGGAACCGAACGTGTTCTAAACAGCTGAATATCTAGTTCTCTCGCATGTGTTCAAAGATACGTTTCTCAGCTCTCCCCCTCAGCTCCCTCCCTCTTCCCCCAACTCCCGTGCTCCTGACTGTCCACTTCTTTCCACCCATCTACCCTCAGCTTCTTGAAGTCCACATGTACAATGGATCAGTGTGGGGTGAAATCAAGGGAGGGACGATCTGAGCTGAGCAATCAATCAACCAGTTGCATTTATCGAGTGCTTACTGGAAAGAAATACCATAAAGGAAAGCTTGGACATCTTTGGTATTGGGTCATCAAGAGTATGAGTTCTGGGGTTGGTTAACCTTCTGTTTGGGAGGAAATTGGGATAAAGAGGTCTTGGTTCCTGAAATAAGTTATAGAAGGTTAGGTGGATTTTATGTTGGTTATTTTGTTTGCTTTCCTTTGTTATTCTCATTTCCTTGAAACATTATTTTCTGGAAATTCAAGGCATTGGTTGGCAATTATCACAACCTAAATTCATTAAGTATTCATGCCATTTCTACTTAATATCTGATTGTTCCCTTAAAGCACCCTATAAGAGAGAGCGCATTAGTTTTTTGTGGCAACTTTTCCTTCCATTTCTGTTACCTCAGCCATCTTCTTTCTATATTGTTTGAAAACAATATATGTTTGAAAATAAATTCAATTAATTTGACAGATGTCAATTCATTACTTTAACACATGATTCTGATCCCATGTCAAATAAAGGCATACTTTTATACTATTTTGTGAAACTAACCTCTTTCGCTGAAACAGATAACAAAGTACCCTGTTTTAAAAGGAAATTGGTCTCTTCCCTGTTGATATGTATTTGATTTAAAAAAAAACTGTCCCCACATAAAGGTAATTCTGCCTTTGAGCCACCCACATGAAGGGAGATGATTCACAAAAAGCAGAACTATGAGAGAGATAGTATGAAAAAATAGTGCTATGAAAGGGTGAGGGGGAGGGAGTTACTTTGCCAAGGTTGAAGTGAGAAAGCATTATTTTGAAGACTATTTGCCACACCCTGATAATATTTTTTAAAAATCTATTTTTCCAAGGTGCGTTTCCATTTTTTACGATAATGATCTGAAATGGTTAGCAGACTTTAGGACAGTTTTTATAGGGGAAATCTGGAGGTTTTTTATGCTTATAATATGTACAAGTAGTTTAATTTGAAAGATGCCTGCCCTCTTTTCCCCCACCCAACCCCTTTCCAAGTGAAAGGTTCTGCTCCTTCAGAACCCTGTATTAAGTACTTCTCTATTCTTATCCCAGAAAAACCTCATAAATATTCCAGGGCTACATAAATGATCACTTGTCACTTTTGGAGAAAGTGTGTTAGTGACGAATATGCATTCTAGCTCAAGGTGTGCCAGAAAATTATGTATTCAATTCTCCTAAATGCTGAAAGGCATTTAGCCCTGTGGGATTATTTATATCAGATGAATGTTCTGTAAACGTATGTGAATACCCAGACTCAGCTCTCTCTTGACACTCTATGCTGCCCATCCCCAGAACTGATCTTTCCAGGTCTGAGAAAATTGGGCATGGGGGAGAAAATTGGCATGAAGAACGAGGGGGAGAGGAGTTCTGTTATTCCATACACAGCAACATTTTGAAGGTGAGAGTGAGTGTAAGAAAGAGTTTTACATTCCCAAGTCATAAAGTCTTATAAAGCACACCACATGAGTAGGCAACTGGTGATTGAGCCCTTAATTGTGGTTTACCTTTGACTTGGGTTTTGGGGTTCTGTTTTGGGAAATCCTAGCTCACTTTTTAAAACCTTTTTGACATCTGAATTCTGGTTGACATTCCTATGTGGTTTAGGAATTCAGCGAGTTGAGAGCGAACCCTAGTCAGGTAACTTTCTGCTGGGTCTGTGATCCTAAACCTTTACTAAAACATTATGGCAGAAAAGCTTTTCTCCCTTGCCTTTGCTGCCATGTGGAACTGTAGCATCTATAAGGAGGGAATATGGAAAGAGTATGTACCTGGGAGTCAGAGGTACTGGATTCGAGCTCCAATTCTGCCACTGACCTACTTCCTGGGTGACCGCGGGCCAGTCGCTTCACGCCTTTCTGGACCTCAGTTTCCTCATCTGTAAAGCAGGGATAAAATACATTCTGAGTCTCATGTGGGTCAGGGATTGTGTCCAGTCTCATGACCTGCTTCTACTCCAGTTCTTTTAACATTGTGAGTGGTTAATAAATGCCATAATTATTTCTATTAGGGGGCATTGATCTCCCCAATAAAGAGCTGGCTGTGGGACTTCCTGCTTCCAGCCTATTCAGACTGGATTCTGTCTCCCTCACATCAGCTGCAGTGGTAAGGAAGGAGCACCTCAAGATTGGGGGCGGGGGCTGAGTGCCAGTTGTGGGTAGGGACTTGCCTTTTCCTGGTCACCGCTAGTCCTCATGCCTGGGACAGGGCTGGCAGCAGATAAATAGCAATAATAATATGGTACTTGTTAAGCACTTACTATGTGCCAAGCACTAAGGCAGATACAGGTTAATCAGGTTGGACACAGTACTTGCCCCACTTGAGGCTCACACTCTTAATCCCCATTTTACAGATGAGGAAACTGAGGCCCATAGAAGGGAAGCAACTTGCCCAAGGTCACACAGCAGACATGTAGCAGAACTGGGATTAGAACCCATGACCTTCCGACTCCCAGCCTCATTCTCTATCCACTAAGCCCCGCTGCATTTCATAAGCCATGCTGCTGCTTGGCAGGATCCTCCCACCCCTGCTGGCAGCCTCTCCCTGCTCTACCCCTGATTAAGTTTTAATTATTGGATTTATTAAGCATTCTTGACGTCCTAAGCACTGGGGTGGATATGTTTAGCAGATTGGGAAAAGTCCCTCTCCCACCTAGGGCTAACTTTATCCCCATTTTTCAGTTGAGGTGACTGAGAGGCAGGTCGGGCTCTGTCGGAGTTTTCCCGGCAGGCCAGTGGCAGAGCTGGGAATAGAGCCTGTGTCTCTTCACCCCCAATCACTTGCTCTTTCTTATAGGCCCATGCTGCTTCCCCTGGTTCTTTACTAGTATGGGAGGGAGAGACAGCACATCCTCCTCCCCTCTTCTCTCTCATGGCCACTGAGAGTGGAGCTGGCCATTACCCCCACCTCCTCCTCTTGTCAACCAGTGATATCCGAATTGTACATTCCAAGCGCTTAATACAGTGCTCTGCACATAGTAAGCCCTCAATAAATACTACTGAATGAATTTATTGAGCTCATACTGTGTACTATACTAAGCGCTTAACCGGTCACCTCCATCTTCGCCTCATTATCGTCACCTTCCACTGAATGCCAGCCATGTGCAGAACACTTTACTAGGCACCTGGGAATGTTCAAAAGTAGAACAGCATACTTCTTGCGTACGAGGAATTTAGTCAGCAAATGGCATTTATTGAGCACTGTAGTCCATCAATTGTATTTATGAAATGCCTGCTGTGTGCATAGCACTGTACTAAGCACTTGGGAGAATACACTATAACAGATACATTTCCTGCCCATGACAAGCTTACGGCCTTGAGGGGGAGGTGAACATTAATATAAATAAAATTACATGTATGAACCTAAGTGTTGTGGAGCTGGAAGGGGAGATATAAAGGGAGCAAATCAAGGTGACAAAGCAGCACTGCCCTCAAGGACCTTACTGTCTAGCTGGGGAGAGTCATGAAAATCATTTCCCGACAGGAGGAAAGTGGATAAGTACGTGAGTGTGTATGTGCTTAAATAAAATATGTAAGATATTTACAAAAGTGCTGCTAATGGGTTGTAGTTCTCGTCCGTGGTCCAGGCATTATCAGTCCCCAGAGAGTAGTTGCACAGAAAGATAAAATCCACTGAAAATTGTGAAGTTCATTCGGAAGCTGGCAAGAAAGAAGTACATGCAGTATTTACTTTAAAGCCTAATGAACAGGATGGCATAATAGGAATATGTTTAGGTTCCTGTGCCCACGCAACTAGTTATCTTCAGAAACACTCTTTATCCTTCTGCTGAATGGAAAAACTGGAATTATGGAGAGAGAAATTGCAATTACACCTTTTTTCTTTTGCAGAGAATGCCGAGTCCATTGACCTTAAGCAGTTTTTTGACCAACATTTTTCACACATATATTATGTTTTCTTTGAAAATTTCGTGACCATTGAAGTTAGCCTCAAACAGAAAGGTAAGAAACTAAAATATTTCCAGGTTTTTTCAAGTAAACTTTAGGTATCACAAGCCTAAACAATAAAAGTGACCTCGGACACTGAAATCTGAGAGCCCCCTTGTATGAGCATGTCACTGGATGTTTATCAGGGAGCCACGTTTGCTCTTTTTAGGGCCTCAGTTAATGCCATGGGTGGAACGGGGGCCTTCTCCTTTCTGACTCTTCCTCTGAAAGTTTGGACTTGAGGTGGGGCTAGTCCCAAAATACTACGTCAGATAAGAGTGTTCCATCGGAACAGTGAGTTCCTCCTGTACTCACCTGAGCAGCGTCCCCAACCGGAACTAACACCGTTCTGGATGGCAAACTCCATTTCAGGACCTGGCTCAGTGTGGCTTACCAAGGCTGGTGTGACTCTGGAGAGAGTGAGCCAGGCCAGACAATTGCCCTGAGTCCCAGGTGTTTAAGATGCCCCAATTACCCCAAAGTTGCTCTGCCCCTGGAAGTCGGGGGACTTCAGGGCTGCTACTTCCCAAAGTGGCTTTTGAAATCAAGGATTTCTAGGTTTGGAGAGTTAGTTCCCGGGGGGTGGGCTCTATGCCCCAGACTTCAAATGCCAGGAGAGCTGGCATCATGCGCACAGTCCCCTGGAAGGAGATGCCCAAGCTAAAAGTCTTCCTCGGGGTCTGGTTTTCATCCTGCAGCAGTGTGGGTGACGTTCTCTGTGGGTTCCCAGCGCTGGCCCTGGCCTAAAAGCAACATCGAGAGGGCTGGGCACTGCCTTGTGGGCAGTTGGGTGCGTGAGCTTGGGGCAGTTGGGAGCTAGGAGGTTTCCTTTTACCCTAATGTCATTAGTCAGCTTGGGCCGTATTTGGCCTTGGGAGATTGTTCAGAATTCGTATTTGAATGGGGTCGTGTATGTGGAAAAAAGACTATGCTCTGAACATTCTGTTTGAATTGCATTTTAGGTCACAAGTCCCAGAGGGAAGAATTAGATGCTATTCTTTTTATTTTTGAGGTAAGCTCTTATTGTTCCTTTAACTGAGAATAAATATGGCCAATTGCCTTTTCTTAGGTAAGGTAACCAACTTCTGATCGTCATTCAAGTTCATCAGCTCCTATTAGTGGCACAAGATAAGGGGCAGAAAATCTCCAGTGACTCCATTGGCAGTCCTGCAGACCAACAGACTAGTGTTTCCTCCCACTACTGCCCATGTATAGGGGCTTTGGAGCAGTGCTGGCTCCAGCAGAAATCTGAGGCTGGAGTCTGCAAATGGCAGTGGTGTCATAGAGCTGGAAGCATTACCTGCCCGACCTGGATTATTTGCTCACTGTGGGTCAGGGAGTGTGCCCACCGACTCTGTTATCTTGGTATATTGTCCTCGCCCAAGTGCTTGGACAGTGCTTTGCATGCAGTGAGTGCTCAATAAATGTTTGGTTGATAAACTTCCTCCGGTCCAGAGGGGGACAATGGGGGGATATCATGTGTCTCACCATTTTCAGCTGCTCCTTGGGCTTCCCCCTTTTTCTTAAAAGCCTTAAGTGTAGACTAGATAGATAACAGCTCCAGGGCATCCTGCGTGCAGGAGTGAAATAGATGTATGCCATCAGTAATTCCAAAAGCATGTATTGCCCCTCTGCTCATGGAAGCAGTTGTCTATTGGTTAGGGTCAGGGCAGCCACATTTACTGATCTGTTGGTGAAAGACAGATTTGTGAAAGCCACACAGGCAGAAATTGAACTGCAGCATTTCTGCCAAGTAAATGGATCCTTGTTATGCTGTCCAGAAAGTCTTGAGGTCCCCTTTATATTCGCTCTGTCAACTATGTAGTCTTAATATATATCTAAGAGTGTTTTAATGGTAGTTAAGTGCTCACTGTGTGCCAGACACTGTACTAAGCACTGGGGTAGATACAAGGTAATCTGGTTGGGCACAGTCCATGTCCCAGAGTCTTAATCCCCATTTTACAGATGAGGTAACTGAGATACAGTGAAGTTAAATGGCTTTCCCAAGGTCATACAGCAGACAGGTCGTGGAGGCAGAATTAGAACCCAGGTCCTCTGATTCCCAGAACTGTGCTTTTTCTACTAGGCCTTACTGCTTTTCTTTTTTTCTCTTTCTCTCTTTTATCTCTCTCTCTCTCTCTCTCTCACACTCTCTCTCTCTATGCACATATATGCACACACACATATATATGTATATAGATACATATAGTGCTTGGTGCATTATAGTCAGCAGCCCAAATATTGTAATGCATGGTTGTAAATGAAAGCTTCCCAACGGATTCATTGTAGCACCTTACTGGAAAAGAAAATGTCACAGGTATAGAGGGGTTAGTTGCAGGAACAAAAGCAGCAAGGAGCTGACTTGGAGGTTACTTTTACTTTGGATAATCGGGCTGGATTAAGAATGTCCAATTGCTGGAGTACCGCTGAATAGAAAGAAAAGAAAGCTTTGCTTGTACCGAAAGCGGAGAACCCCCTGCATGGTGATTATTGTGATGCTATTTCTTTAAGCAACAGTAGGCTACAACAGCCTTAAATTTGCTTTCTGGGTGGCAGGGCACAAATATTAAAGTTAGATTTAGTTAAATGCTGCTTATTATAGTTACCATTTTAAAGAATATTGGAACTTCTTGACCTGCTGGCAAGTTCTGTACTCTTTTATTCCCTATTCCTTTGGGGGTTAGTTAAAAGGGAAGTAAACTTGAAGTCTTGCCCTCTCAGGGCACAAGAAACGAGTTGGAAATTTCATTCTAACCCTAAATAAAAATAATTTCTTCTAATAGTAATATTTATTAAGTGCTTTCTTTGTGTAGGGCACTGAACTAAATGCTGGGAGAGAATACCCAGGTGGGAATTAGACATTGAGGGAAGTCGTTAGAACAGTACCCCTTGAAAGTATAAGACCCTCATTTCTCCAGCTCAAGATTTCTCTCTTGGTTAGTCTCAAATGGGTTTGGAGTTACTACGCTGATCATTAAGGAGAAATTTGTATATTCATCTTAATAGGTAAATCATAATAATTTTCTGGTTTAAGTGTACACTGTTATTTGGGAAGGATTTTCTAATGCCAACAAAAATCAGTGCTACGTAATCAGCCAGAATAAATATTACCATCTTGAAAGAGCTCAAAGGACCTCTAGGTCCATATTTGACATATTAGCTCTGCTTGAAACCCACTGCTTGATTAACCTTTCTTCTTCTCATATATTAGAAAATTTTACAGCTTCTTCCAGAAAGGATTCATCAGCGATGGCAGTTTCACAGTATTGGTAAGTTACCTTCTTAGCATTCCATCCATTATCATTTTTGAAGGACGTTTTATCTAACACCCCTAACTTTCCTCTAAAATGCTTTTTATGCACCTCTCAACAATTATTTATCCAATCCCCACTTTAAAATACTGAAATTTTCAGCTTGTATGGCTTTCTGCGGTAGCAATTTGCATAGGTATATGACCAGTTGCGTAAAGAAGTGTTTCCCTCCTCTTTTTGTGGTATTTGTTAAGCGCTTACTATGTGCCAGCCACTGTAACTAAACACTGGGGTCAAAATAGGCTGATAAGGTTAGACACAATCCATGTCTAACGTGAGGCACTCAGTCTTAATTCCTGTTTTACAGATGAAGTAACTGAAGCACAGAGAAGTTAAGGACCTTCCCAAATTCAGATAGTAGACAAGTGGCAGAGCCTGAATTAGAAACCAGGTCCTTGACTCCCAGGCTCATGCTCTATCCACTTGGCCATGCTGCTTTTCAACCAGAAAGTCCTTACCATTGGCTTTTAAGCACTCAGTCAGTTTGCCCCTTCCTATCTCACCTTACTGATCTCCTTCTACAACCTAGCACGCAAACTCCGCTTCTCCAACTCCACCTTACTCACCGTGCCCGATCTCATCTTACTTCACTGCCCACCCCTTTCCCACATCCTCCCCTTAGTCTGGAACTCCCTCTCCATTCATGTATGCCAGACCACCACTCTCTCCACCTTCAAAGCATTATTAATGTCACATCTCCAAGAGGCCTTCCCCGATTAAGCCCCCTCTTCCCTGGCTCACTCTCCCTTCTATATATCGCCTGTGCACTAGGATCTGTGATCTTGGGGCATTTGATATTTGCCCCACCCCTAACCCCACAGCACTTATGTACAGATCTTTAAATTATGTATTATAAATTACTTATTCATATTAATGTCTGTCTCTCCTTCTAGAATGTAACCCCATTATGGGCAGGGAACGTGTCTGCTAATTCTGTTGTACTGTGCTCTCCAAGCACTTAGTACAGTGCTCTGCTCTTAATAAGCGCTCAGTAAATACCATTGATTGCTTGAGGCTTTGAAGCTTCATCAGGTGCCCCTTGGTCCTGGCAGGGTGGGCTTTGATGGACAATGATTCCAAATGTACCCTTTCCACATGTCTTTTTGTAGACTTCAATTTTGGTCCCTCCCAGCCTTTATCTTTCCAGACAAAAGAGTGCAAACTCTTACAGTCTGTCCTGTTAACGTAATTTTCTCCAATTCCCTGATCATTTTGGTTGGTTTTTCTGCCCCGTCTCCAGTTTTCTGCTGTCTTTGCTAAGGCAGTGACCAGAATGGCACACAGTGTTTTAAGCGGGGGTTATATTAAGATCTTATGTTGAATTTCTGGAATTGTGATCAAGTCTTCAAGACGGTGATCTTCCTCATTCCTTTCTGGCACTTGAAACCATTGCCCAAAGGATCTCGAAGTCACCAAGAATAAGTTGGAGGTTGCCAAAGGCTTGTTTGAAAAGGTTTATCAAGCCCGACCGAGAACTCTGACATTTAGAACTACATGAAATGATAAGGATGTTTAACAACGTGTTTTCTTTTTAGGATTGATATTAAAGAAACTCCTTCACACAGGAAACTCCTTAAAGGTATAGCAAAAGCTTTTGGGATTTTGTAAATAGCTTTCTCTGCGTCATTAAACTTGCTCCAGATAGTTAAACCATATTTCTGCTCTTGTCCGCACTTTCTGCTTCTTTGGCTTTTCCCCATACTTTGGGAATGAGTCACTGTTGTCATTTCTTGAATTTGAAAGGTTGGTGTTAAAGCCAAGCTCTCAGTTTTTTTCCCCTTTTTTGGAAAAGGAAAAGATGTTGAATTGGTCCAGTTACACTGCTATTGCCCTTAAATATAAGTAACCATCAGCTACCCTGGGATTTTATTCTTGAGAGAAGCGCCAAGGGAATTAAAGTAAAATAAACCCAGTTGTATATTTTTAAAAGAGTGGGGAGGGATTTCCACTCCACATTGGGCACAGGTACATTATTTAGGTTTCCTTGGGCTCACTTGGATGGCCACTCGATGTAGGTGGACCGTTCCTGCTAACCAGGTGGTAGCAGCGTGGCTTAGCGGAAGGAGCATGGGCTTGGGAGTCAGGTTGTCAGGTTGTCCCACGTGGGGCTCCCAGTCTTAATCCTCATTTTGCAGATGAGGGAACTGAGGCCCAGAGAAGTGAAGTGGCTTTCCCACAGTCACACAGCTGACCAGTGGCGGAGCCAGGATTAGAACTCATGACCTCTGACTCCCAGGCCCGAGCTCTTTCCACTAAGCCACGCTGCTTGTCTGTTAGCCACCTCCCCGGCCTTTGCAGTCCCAAAATGAGCTAGGCGTGGAGGGTGGTCCCTGAGGAGATATCCCCAGCTGGTTTGAAGCCAGGGAGGAACTGCCACAGTTAGAAACAACCTCATTCTCTTGGCTTTAACCCTTCCTGGCTACTGCCTTTCTCTGGAGGTGTGCGGCCTGCAACAGCTTCCACAGTCTAATTGACCCTTAGTAAAAATAGTTGGTCACCCCCCGTTTCTACACTTTCCAAATTTAGTAGAGGAAGAGGAGGAAAGGAAATCTTTTCTATCTCAAGGACCTTTTACAAGCTTCCTTATTGAGAACCAGAATGGAACTGGATGTCACTGGAATCTGCATTGCCTACTGTTGACCCTGATCCTGTTGACTATATCGAGACTATCAGGGACTTTGTTCCTTTCTTCTTAATTCAGAGATCACATCTGGAAATCAGATGAGGTAGGCTTTGAAGATGTTTTCACGGTGTGGTGGAGTAAAGAGTTTTAAAAATTCAGCACCATGTGACTACCTCAGAGGCTGCACCTTTGGGAGAAGGTTACACCCCATTGAAAACTAATTAAAGCATTAATGCATTTTGGTCTTGGGCTTTTTTCCCTCTTTTTCTTACTCTGACTGTAACCAGAGTAGCTCCATCCTACTAGTGGTGCAGGTTCCCTTGCGGACAGAGGTGCCGATTTTATATTTTGAGCAGAAGGGCCTAAAGTGGGTAACAATTTTAGGGGAGATGAGGACTAGGAGGGGAGAGGCTTCAGATAGAGCTTGTAGACTAGGAAGCCATCCTTTTGATCCTGATGGGAAACTCTGATCTTGTTGAAAACCTGGGATGAGAGTCTGTGTGGCTATCTCGTAATTACTATTTAGCCAACTTTGCTGTCAAAGGGTGAGAGAAAGTTTTCTCTGTCTTCTGTTTCTGGATTCACATGCTTTACATTTTTGTGTTTTAGATCCGGCGAGAAGGTGTTCGCCTCTTCCTTTTATGGTTGCAAGCACTTCAAAATAACTGTAGTAAAGAACAGCTCTGGATGTTTTCATGTTTAATTCCTGGATTTTCAGCACCGCAATCTGAATATGGACCTCGGACTCTAGATAATCTGATTAACCCCCCACTTAACCTTCAAGAAAGTAAGACTGACTTAAGATGTTGTCTGCTTAACCAGCTCATATCACAGCACTGCCTTTCTCTTTTCTTTTGCCTTTTTAAGCCTATCACCATTGTTTAACTGTTGAAGAGTGGATGTTGGCAGTACCTTCTGGTTTTTTCTTCCTCTAATTTCCAATAATGCACGAGGATGATTCCAAGTAAAAATGAAAATGAGAAACAATGATGGGAAAGATTCTAGTTTAAGTCCGAATGATCAGTTCTCCTTCATTTAATTTAAAATCCTTCCTCAGATCCCTCTCTTGTCTTGTCAAAGTCATCGTGTGTGCTAACCAGGATCAGAACTCTCAGTCCTTGAATTCCCTTTTCTGGATGCCACAGCACCTCCCAGCCCCCATGCTATTTCCAGTTGTCCGAACTAATTTCTGCTTTGATGATATATCAATCTAAAATGGGACTGGGGGAGATGGCGATGCAGATGCGATCTGACCTTTCTGGATGGTCCCAAAGCCAAGGCAGCACTCAGATTCCGGCAAGGGTCTCCGGCCCAGCCTCGGACCGGTTCAGGCTTAGCCTGTCATTTTGAATCCCTGTAAATATTGAAGCAATGCTTTTCCAAAAAACATTCAGCAAATTATTCATCGCTGGCACACCAAAGCCGTCTAACCACCTGACACTCCCATCATTAAAATCAGCTTAATAGAAGTAGGGTAGCAGTGTGAGAAGAGGCTTATGTGACTTTCCGTTCAAGGCCCCTCTCTCCCCCCACAACCCCCAAATGTAGTTTTTCTGGTTTTGTAGACTAGCTGCTTGTTTATATTGCTTAGTCTCACTCTTTCAGTTAAAAGTATTTCAGAACTTTTGGTTAGTATATATATATATAAATTGCCTGTAAAAGCAAATGAGTTTCTATTGAAAACCTTCCCTAAGTTACTAACTCATGACTAATTGGGAGCTTGCTCAACAAATAACTCTGGCTCCATTGTAATTAGCTGTTTGTTCAGATGCTTGGTGACGGGCCCGATTTTAAAAAACGCTGCATCTTCAAAACCAAGGGTTGGTTGAGCTCTTAAGCAATGCTTGACTAATTGAAGGTGTGCTCACGGGAATGAGGGACCAGTTTCACAGCTTTTCATAATGTTGTGTTTCAGCATTGAGAGTGTTCTATTTCTAGTAATGACAAAACTATCTTCATTGTGCATATTATTTATTGTCAATAATTTTTTTTTCTTCTCCCAAATTTGTTACAAGTCACTACCTAGTATGTTTGGTACTTTGCATTGACCCAAGTTTTCTTTGGCAAGAAAGGTGATGAGTAGATACCCTGGGGGTATGGAGGGTAATTAATAAAAGAGTGATAGAATGAGGTCATGGAAAATATGGGAACCAAGTCTTTCTAAGCTCACTGAACGAATGGGATATGCTCTCTAAAGAAAATATTGCTTGAGGTGTCCATGTTAAAAAAAAAAAAAAAAGACATTGGGAATAGAGTAATACAGATCAAAATATTAAATTTAGCAACATTTGAGGGTACTTTGTTGAACTTTTTAATAGAAGAGTTAGGAGCAATGTCATTAAAAATTTTCCTTGCTTTAAAGCAGAACTGGCCTTGATACTGAGTCTAGTAGCAGCCCATTATTTTATAACTTGGAAACTAAAGAGTTATCCCTCGGTCATATGCCATTGGAGCCAGGGAGAAAAGCAAACTGTTTTTCAGGTACATTTAAAACCACTATCTCATCTCCTGGCGAAGGGGTCCCTTTAAAACACTTGCCTGATTAACTTACTCCGATTTAGCCATCTTGCCAACCTTAGTGGAGATGAAGCTGTTTATTTCTGTTCACTGGAGAGTGATAGGTGATTAAGTTCTGATACAAATTTAAAGCAATCCCAAGGAAATTGAATATAATGGGGGCAGGTGTACAGTTTTCTTCCACCTTCCCTCTCCTCCCCTCTTGCTTGGGAATGTGTTGATGCAGGCCACAGAGGTAGAGGGTGCCTGAAGAAAAGTACTGCTAACCTTAGGAGGAAAAGTTGCGTGAGAATTGGAGGTTTGAAATTATATGGGGAAAACATTACTCAAGTCATTGAAATGAACAGAGATTGTGGTTTATATAATGGTGGAAACATTTTAAAATGTCACAAATACACAGTGCAGTTTCCTAGGGAGAGAAAGAGAATTGAAGAATGGTAATAAGGTAATTGAAGCATTTTTCATGCAGAACTCTGAGTAAAGAACTCACCATCTAAGTACAGTCAGACATTCAGTAAGTGGGTTTTAAAAAATGAAAATATACTTCAAGCAACAGAGCCATAAGGAGACTTATTTGCATTATCAAAACCCTGATTAATTTTAAGCCACATTCTGGTTATGGGATTTTTTTTCCCTTATTAATTTAATAGTTGAATTGTTTGGGATTTCTTCACCTGACTTGCTCAAAATGTTCACTGTAATCTTGCTTTGCAATGAAGATTTATGTGATTGCAGTGTTGTGTGCTGTCTTTTAAAAGCAATTTGGTATCTGGACTAAAGCTTTATTTTATCTTTGAACAGCCCAAGTTACCCTAGAGGAAATCACTCCTCTTGTCCCTCCACAATCAGGAGATAAAGGACAAGAAGATCTTACAAGCTACTTTCTAGAAGCACTTTTGAAATACATAGTAATTCAGGTACGTTTTATGCTTTCCAACCTTTTTTATTGCTGTATTTAGAAGACCTATTCTTTCCTGTCTAAGTCATTCCTCTGTACCAGACAGCTGCCTATATTTCTTGAGTGGGGAAATAATTGACATCCCAGTGTTTCCACTGGAAAAACTTGGAGAAGGAAAATCTGTTATGCCGCGTCACTGCCCGCGATGTGCCCAGAATAGGGATTTAAGTAGCAGAACTACTGACCAATTGTCTAATGAAGTTTACCTAAAATGAGGCCGTAAAGGGCTAAAACTCAGCAGCTCTGAAAAAAAGAAGAACCATAGGTTGGTGCTGCTGGTTATGACGGTCGTAACAGGACAGCAGCAGTGTTTTTGGCCACCTTAGGGCGTTCCCCCTGGAGGCTCCATTGCTAGTTCTCCTTGTGTCCTCCCGTTCACAGCAGTCAGTGGCATAAAGTAGGCTCTGGGAGGGGTCAGCTTTGTACTGAATAGAGACAGGAGACCAGAGAGGGAACAAACAGTGGTTGGGGGATGTGGCCAGAGGCAACACTGTCAGTTCTAGGAGAGCAGGCCGCACTGCGCCTCCTTGGCTGCACCTCCTTGGCCCGACTCAATCCCTCCAGTCGGGCCGCTGAGCCCTCCCCGCCCCACCTCCCTATCTGCCCAAGTACCCATTGCCGCTCCCCCCGCCCCCAACAGGGACTCGGGAGTAAGGAGGTGAGGGTGGCCAGCTGGCTCTCCCCTCCCTCTGGAGTGCTCGTGGCCAGAGCCGGGGGGTGATCTCGAGTCCATGGAGGCACCAGCCTCCAGTGTTCCTTTGGAGTGGCGCTGGTGCCACTGTTGTCCAGCAGATTTGCAGATTTTAGATGCTGGGTGGGTACAAGAGAGTAGAGGGAGAAGAGATTGAAAAGTGACCGGAACTCACGGGTGATTCTTCTGAGTACACAGCAAGCAGCAGACTGTGGAGGAATTATTAACCCATCTGGGCCTAGATGTAGTTGCTTTCTTGGAGATTGTGGGCTCTTGCCAAAGGTCAGGGCCTCGCTGCTGAGACCAGTCAATCAGTCATATTTATTGAGTGCTTACCCTGTGCAGAGCACTGGACTAAGCACATGGGAGAGTACAGTATAGCAGACACATTTCCTGCCCACAGTGAGCTTTACAGTCTAGAGGGGGAGACAGACATTACTCTAAATAAATTACAGATATGTCCATAAGTGCTGTGGGGCTGAGCAGGGTGTGGATAAAGGGAGCAAATCAGGGAGACGCAGAAGGGAGTGGGAGGAAAAGAGGGATAAGTTGGGGAAGGCATCTTGGAGGAGATGTGGCTTCAATAAGGCTCTGAAGGTGAAGAGAGTGATTGTCTGATATGAAGAGGGAGGGCCCAGGCCAGAGAAGGACATTGGCGATAGAGACTAACAAGTTGCCTGTTGAAAAGAACAGAGGGACTGGGGAGAGGCAGAGAAGGCCTCCGTTAGAGATGCCTGCTCTTCATCGAGCCCTTCTGACAGGCAGTGGATATGAGCCACCACCACCCCCAACACACTTTTTAAGATGAAGGTGGTGTGGCTGAAAAGACCCGCTGGGCATATTGTCCAGGGTCTCGCCGATGCATTTGCTGTTGTAGCTCCTCCCATTGTTTTTGAGCCTTCAGACTATCAAGATATGGGCAGGTTATTTTTCCTTTGTAGATAAAATGCTGAAAAAATGTAATTACAGTTCCATATAAAAATGCAGGACATTGAAGTTCCTTTAGAAAATTCCTCATTCCTTGATTGAAGTGTCCATCTTCTGTGTGATAATTTTGTCTTACCCTTTTTAAGAGCATTTCATTTTTAAAATGCCCTATTTGCTGGTAAATGTTCCAGATAGACATTGCGTCCCAAGGTTAATACATATTATCTTCTTTCAGGTAAAAAGTTTGGAGTGGAAGAACAAAGAAAATCAAGAAAAGGGATTTTCATTCTTATTTTCACATTTTAAGAAATATTACTTGCCTTACATCTTTCCAAACATCTGCAAGGAATATAGCTTGTATCACCCTGTACTTGGTAGGTGTGAGTCATAATCTTCTTAAAATATTATATATCAGACACAAAACCTGTACAAAGATCTATCACTTGCAAATACCTAATATAGTCAACATTTACATTGTAAATTAGATTGTGAGCTCCCGAAGGGCAGCAGTTGTCTACACTGTTGTTCAATTGTCCTTTCCCAGCTACTCAGTAAATTGCTTTATACTTGGGCACTCGATAAATACCATTGATAATGATAGAGGTGATACCTGTCTTTGTACTAGAAATTAAGGATTCCATTGGAAGCAGAATTGGCCTAGTGGGTAGAGGACAGACCAGGGAGTCAAAAGGTCCTGAGTTCTAGTTCTACTCTGGCACTGTGGGCTCTGCACAGAGTATGTGCTCAGTAAATACAGTTGATAGATAGGATTGGCTGACCGAACTTGGGCCTATCACTTCACCGCTCTGTGCATGGGAGTCAGAAGGTCATGGGTTCTAATTCCAGATCCTCCGCTTGTCTCCTGTGTTCCCTTATCTGTAAAGTGGGGATTCAGACTGTGAGCCCCATGTGGGACAGAGACTGTGCCCAACCCGATTACCTCATATACCCCAGCACATACAATGGTGCGTGGCACATAGTAAGCTTTTAACAAATACCATCTAAAAATAGAAAAATATTAGCTAGAAAGAAGTCTTCATGGAGGAAGAGAGTCCTGAATGTAGCATGTTGGTGTACCCTTCAGTTTCAAAAGTTAACTCACCACAGGTATTATTATAAATACAATTGTAGTCCAGCATTGGTTTTATCCTAACTTATTTAGAGATTAAGATACTATGTAAATACTTTTTCACCCAAAACTGAGGAAGGGCCCAACTAATTGAAGGAAAGTTCTCCCAATTCTGTTGGGCAGCTACTCATGCCTAAGGAAACCCCACCCTCCTGGGCTACGTGAATCTTGAATTTGGAATCAATCAGTCAGTCATATTTATGGAGTGCTTACTGTGTGCAGAGCATTGTACTAAGCGCTTGAAGCAGCGTGGCTTAGCGGCAAGAGCGAAGGCTGGGGAATCAGAGGCCGTGGGTTGTAATCCCGGCTCTGCCTCTTTCCTGCTCTGTAACCTTGGGCAAGTCACTTCATTTCTCCATGCCTCAGTTTCCTCATCTGTAAAATGAGGATCAAGATGTGAGCCCCAGGTGAGACATCCCGATTACCTTATATCTACCCCAGCCCTTAGAACGGTGCTTGGTACGTAGTAAGCGCTTAACAGATACCATCATCACATTATAATGTAACAGTTGTAGACACTTTCCCTGCCTAGAGTGAGCTTACAGTCTAGAGGGATCTTCCAGCTGCCCAGAGAGGCCTCATGTTGGAAGCAGGTCGATGCCTCTCTTGTCTGACCTCCTTTTGGCGGACATCAGGAGAAGAGGTCCCTGGAGGTATATATTGAAGCCCCTTCCTCTTCCCTGTCCCACCCAGTAACCGGGCCGGAAAAGACCCTTTGCTTGAATCCTGATGAACCCTCTCCAAGTTGGAGATGTCTCAGAGTTCTTACAGCTTGGGCTTTCTCAACCTGGGCCCATTCATCCTGTTTCAACCACCTTTTTCTTGTGAATAGATATCCCCCAGACGAGACCAAAGCCTCATTATGTGATGATAAAGAAGGATGCTGAAACCAATGAAGCAATCTATTGCACAAAGGAGCCGTTCCTCAAGGCACGCGTTATTGTCATTCGCTGGTTGGTGTCATTTTGGCTTGAGCCAAAACCTCATGCGGGACCTCATATTCCTGGAATGGAAGGTGAAGTTGTGCCAAAGAATATTCAGGTAATGCCTATGTGTGTTTCAAACCAGTTTTTTGGGGTGTGGTTTTTCATTTTAGGATCATGAAAATGTGTTCATCGTTAGAAAAACACAACCTTTCCAGTGCCTAAACCGTATTTCTCGATACTAGGTTTGGGACAGAAAAAAACTTGAAGTCCCTCTAGTCTGTAAACTGGCTATGGGCAGAGAACATGCCTGCTAATTCTGTTGAACTCTCCCAATTGCTTAGTACAGTGTTCTGCACAGACTAGATGCTCAGTAAAGGTGATTGATTCACCTTTTAGAAATAGTAGTCACTTTCCTCTTCACTGCCACATTAAAGGATATTTGGATCACTCCATTTCATTAGTTTCCATTTTAGTGCATTTTAATGACCAGGTGCTTTTTTCTTGTGCTGGAGAACATTTCAGGACATTCTTCATTTTCCAAAAATGCCTTTAAAAGTATTTCAGTTAAACTTCTCTTTCTCAGACTGCCTCGGCCCTAGAAATAGGTTGCCATTCTCCTTATATCATTATCATCAATGATATTTATTAAGCACTTACTAAATGCAGGGCTCTGTACTAAGTGCCTGGGAGAGTATAATTCAGCAGTTGGCAGACTTATCTGCCCACAACGAGCTTCCATTCATTTAGGTGCAAAGAAGAGTTGTTTAGATGTATTAGGGATGCTTGCCAGCTGGTGAGGACCTTGATATGTGTCTCACTTGAAGACCAGGAGGAGGAAGAAACCATTGGTATACAATGCAGCTGGGGTAGCTGTCTTGTAGGAAAGCCTGGGATGATGGAGAGGGGTGAGTGGGATTCAGTTTGTGAGGGACAACAAGCAATCAGCGGTATATATTGAGCACTTACTGTGTCCAGAGCACTGTACTAAGCACATGGGAGAGTACAGTACAACAGAGTTGGTATCCGCATTCACAACGGAGAGAGTAATAACGTAAGAAGAGCTCTATGGACTCTTAGCTGATCTGCCACAACACAATCCATACACGTGGCTCCTCTAATGCCAACCTACTCTCTGTCCCTCAATTTCCTGCCAACCTCTTGCCCGTGTCCCCTCTCTGGCCTGGAATTCCCACCTCCTTCATATCCTACAGACCGCCACTCTCCCCACCTTCCAAACTCTTAAAATCACATCTTCTCCAAGAGAAACTTACTGGACTAAGTCCTCATTTCCCCTACCCTCTGCATCACCTGTGCACTTGGATGTGTACCCAGTAAGCACTTCGATACCCTAGCCCCACAGGACTTATGTACTTATACTCTACTATTTCACCTATATATAGTTTATTTTAATGTGTGTCACCCCTTGTAGACTGTGGTAGGCAGGGCTGCCAACACCATTGTATTATATTTTCCCAAGGGTCAGCACAGTGCTTGGCACACTGTGAGCACCGATACCATTAATTGATAGTAATATTAATATTTATTGAACACCCATTGGGTACAAGACATTGTACCAACTGCTCGAGAAGTACGAAACAAAGAGGTGACATGCTACGTAAGGAATAAGGCTTGGAGTGATGCTACTCACCAAGTCTAGGGGTCAAAACAACAGTGCCTATCAGAGGGTTTTGGTCTCACTTCCCTTTGTTTTTATTTTCTTTATATAAGGTTTCTCTCCAGGCCAGAACTGCAGTACAGTAGAGGCTTTGTAATTAAAAGCAATCATTTTCCTGCTTCCAACTCTCCAGGTGTTGAAGTTCAATCTCAGTTGCATTTGTTTATTTTTAGATCAGCATTTGAGAGAGAGTTTATTTTGTGGGTTTTAATGAACTAATCTAAGGGTTTTGGGTGTGTGTGGGAGGGGGGATTGGTGCAGTTATAATGAACTTTGGCACCCTTTTCCTGTTATTTTAAGATTTAAAAAGCAATATAAATGATTGAACTTTTAGTCAAAATTCGGATATTTGAGCTAGTAGCTGGTTTTTTAGAGTTTAGTCTCTTAATCCTCATTGTAATAGCATTTGAGTGCTTACTATGATCAGAGCAGTGAACTAAAGCACTTGTGAGAGTACAGTACAACAGAGTTGGTAGACAAGTCCCCTGCCCCCAATGAATTTAGAGTCTAGAGGGTGAGACTGACATTAAATAATGTATAATATCCTTCCCAGCATTTGGATTGGGATGAATCCTCTCAAACATAAAAAGCCACATATGTAGCTTAATAAGTTATTACTAACTCCAGAAACTGGTTATGTTTCTCCTTTCCCTCTAGACGGTGAGCGTGTAGTGGGCAGGGATTACCACTGTTTATTGTTGTGTTGTACTTTCCCAAGCACTCAGTACAGTGCTCTGCACTCAGTAAGCACTTAATAAATATGATCGAATGAATGACCTTTGCCCACACTTTGGCTTGATTTTCTCTGTGGTTTAACATGTCTGATGGTTCTAACCTGTTACAGTCAGATCTCAAGGGTTAGAGGGGCTGAGTCAGTTGGAGACTGCTGTGGGAACAGGGAAGGATTAGTCTCCAAGGACAGCATTTTGTGAAGCCAAGATTGTATTTCCATATGGATTTCAGAGAGCAGCTGCTAGCCTGGCTTCAAGGGAAGAAAATAAAAACGAGAGCGCCGACAGGACAGATAGAGCCGCAGAGCCGGAGCAGTGCCATTCCAACACCAGCACCCTCACCGAGCGGGAACCAAGTTCATCCAGCCTCTGCAGTATTGACGAGGAGCACCTCACAGACATCGAAATCGTGCGCAAAGTCTTTTCTTCCAAAAGGAGCAACGTTAACTTCCTCACGGAGATCTTTAGACAGGTAAAATACAACAACAAAAAAACGCTTTTGGGTATTTCTTCCCCCACCAGTAGTGACATATTGTATTTAAGAAAATCTTGGATGAGGTTTTTGTGAATCCTCAGGGACCCGGCTGTTTTATGATGAGGTGATTTCCTTTCTCCCAGCCCCTCCTAATTCATACTCATGCAGAGAATGTTTAAAAAGGAAAAGAGACACTGGATTGGTACTTCATCTTTCCATCTTTCTCTAAGCCTGAGTGAGTTTTATGGGTTTTTTTAAATAAAAGTTAAATTAGTATAGCCTTATTTGAGAGTAGCCACAGCTTTCATTGCTCTTTTAAACTCTTAGACCTCAGTACTGTCTGACTTAAGGATGTTTTTTAAATGTTTTCAGTTGTTTTCCTTAATGGTTGTGGTATTTGTTAAGCACTTACTATGTGCCAGGCACTGTACTAAGCACTGGGGTGGATATAAGCAAATCAGGTTGGACACAGTCTATGTCCCTTGCAGGGTTCACAGTCTCCTTCTCTAAGCAGCCACAAAGCAGGTCTCTGTAATGATAGAAAATTGTTCCACCAAACACATCACAAATAGTTATCTCTCTGGAGATGCTTCCCAACTTGAAAAGCTTCAGAGGCTGCTTTCTAAGAATCACAAGGTGTATCTCTACTGTGCTTGGAGCCTTCCCTGGCTCTCCTGATCTGCTCTTCCCTCCCCTGTTTCTTTCCTGCCAGTCATTCTGTGACGGAATAGCCACCTCACTATTCTAACAGCTTTCTGGGAAAAATTTCACTGGGCTTTCTCCTGTTCCTTGATGAAACTCATAACCTACCCTTGTTTGGCCTGTGGAAGAGCACTTTGGCCTCCACTGAATCCCCCAGGCTAAACCCAGTACAGTGCAGTGGAGCAGCCCAAAGGGGGCTTTTTTTTTTTTTTTTTAGTTCCTTCTGAGGAGTTTGGGGTCTAGCGTGGGAGAGCTGTAGTGCTAGAACCCTGTGGGGTGAGGACAGGGCCCACAACTTGGACTTCCTTCCAGGGAAATGTTGACTGGGCCCAGGTGAGCTGTGGAGCTAGAGTCCAACCCCAGAAAAATAGTTTTGTGATGAGCAGACAAGGCCAAAATTTCAGGTAACCTCCTACTTCCCTGAAAAGATAGTAGGTGCTTTTTAAGTAACATTATTTCCCAGGTATCAAACTGTTTTTCCTTTCTACTTCCAGTATCTGTGGATCTTAAAAAAATAGCCTGCTGAATAGCAAATTGAGTAAAGTAGTAGTTCAACTTTAGTTCCTGTGCTGCTTATTTCTCTCTCCCATTTTTTAAATTTTATTTTTAAAGCTTTCCTAAATTACATATCATTTCTACAGAGAAGCAGCATGGCTCAGTGGAAAGAGCCCGGGCTTGGAAGTCAGAGGTCATGGGTTCAAATCCCGGTTCTGCCGCTTGTCAGCTGTGTGACTTTGGGCAACTCACTTCACTTCTCTGTGCCTCAGTTACCGCATCTGTAAAATGCAGGTGAAGACTGTGAGCCCCACGTGGGACAACCTGATCACCTTGTATCCTCCCCAGCGCTTAGAGCAGTGCTTTGCACATAATAAGCGCTTAACAAATGCCATCATTATCATTATTATTACTTCAAAATGAAATACTGAGAAACTGAAATAGAATTTGGTATTTTGAGACCCTTTCATAACAATTCCACTAGAGGGCAGTGTATGACTAACATTTTTTACACTGTCCATTTTTCCCTTTTTTTGTACTCTGCGTTAACACTAATTGGGAGTTTGAGCCAGCTGACTTCATAATAGCATTTTCAGAAATGTTTATCATCTTCCTGATTGCAGATTATAGGAGAATACAAGCTATTGTTCCCCTGGAATTGAACTTTCTCTCTTTGGACAGGCGTTTTTATTGCCGATTTGTGAAGCAGCCGCCATGAGAAAAGTGGTAAAAGTATATCAGGAATGGATCCAGCAGGAGGAGAAACCGTTGTTCATGAAAGAACCCGAAGAATGTCTGATCATTTCTGCAAATCTAGCTTGCATTGAGAGTGATGCAGAACATACCATTCCTGCAGAGGAGGGAAAAGAAAGAGAGGAGGTAGGAATTATTTGAATAATTGATGGCTTTCCCCTTGGTTGCCCAAGTTGAGTTTTGTGCAATAGAAATTGGTGATTTGTGTAAATGAAGGGAGGATGGTACTGCTGTTGACAGGTTTGTAAAAGCTATGAGAAAGGGAAGGTGGTTTAGGAAGGAGGAAGAGGAGTTCAGTTTTTGACATATTGAGTTTAAGGAACTGTCGAGTCATTCTGGTTGATAAGGACTTTTGTTAGGAGAAGGTATAAGTTTAGGAAGCAGATGAGGGTACAGGGATGGAGGAGATGAAGGTTGAAGGTTGAGAAGAGGTAAGCCAGTAAAAGAGCAGTCAGGAAGAGAATATTTGCTAAATGCTTACTGTGTGCCAAGCACCATACTAAGCATAGGGTAGATACAAGATATTCAGGTCCCACATGGAGCTCACAGGTAGGAGGGAAAAGAGGTCCTGAGCCCGCATTATGCAGATGAAGGAACTGAGGTACCAAGAAGTTGAGTGATTTGCCCAAGTTCACACAGCAGAGAAGTGGCGATGCTGGGATTAGAACCCAAGTTCTCTGACTCCCAGGCCCATGCTCTTTCCCCTAGGCCATGCAGGACTGAGAGTATTGGGTGCCTAAAACCAAGACTGGATTTAGAAGGACAGAAAGAAACTAGGGAACTTGCTTCCGACAACGTATTTCTGCTAAGATACACGATTAAATGTCAGAAGAAACTGTTTGGAGTTGTGTATGGTATTGTCATGAGTACTATAATGCAAGTGTTTTATCATATGAAGTTTCAGCCAGCCCCCTGAGTAATGAATCAACTATGAAGTACTCTTTTTCAGATTCATTTCTTTGAGAAATCTTGCAATCATTCAGTATTTGTTGAGCATCCACTGTTTGCAGAGCACTGAACAAATCACTTGAGACAGTACAATAAAGGTAAAAGGCAGTCTCTGCCCTCAAGGAGTTTACCATCTGACTGCAAATAGAGTGGTTTGTCTTGCTAATGGAAAATCCTTTTATAGCCATATCTCATAAGGGCATCTTTTAAATGAAAAGACTTCTTCCAATTCGAAATGTTAAAATTTCTAAAAGCACTGTACATTGCCATGCTTCTTGAATGAATAAACTCCATCCCTCTTTGGGGTTAGATGATCTCCCGCTTCTAGATTGTGAGCCTGTTGCTGGGTAGGGATTGTTTCTGTTGCTGAGTTGTACCTTCCAAGCGCTTAGTTTGCTCTACACACAGTAAGTGCTCAATAAATACGATTGAGTGAATGAATGATCTTGGGAGCTTTTTAGAGTTGATCCTTGTGAATTGAATTATTGATTGTATAACTTCAGTCCCGAGTTCCAGTCAGGGGAGGAGGGTCCAGGACAGCCCAACAAATCCTGCACGCTCCCTTTCTCTCTCTCCCTCTCTGAGAACAACCAGCTCCTAACAAGGATATCTGCTGCAGTAGTGAGTGATGCACCCAGGAAGTGAGGCCTTGGAGCTTCTCTCCCAGTGGGCCTGGTGGTGGTGTCTTGCCCAGCAATCCCATCTTTTTTTGTATTGTCGTTTTTGTTTAAGAAAAGTGAAAACTACCATTTGCCGTTTCCTTGGCAGAAGACAATCTCTATTTACATTGATATGACTGTCTTGTTTCCTGGAGTATTTTTTAGATCCTCGTAATTTCATCGTTCTTTTTGGTCTTGTTGAACACTGTCCACCTCTTTCTAGCCCCACCCGCATTTAAGATTTCTTCCAGAGTGACTTTCTGAAACCAGAATAAAATAGAGAAAAATGTTTTTCAGTTGTTTTTAAGCCAAAGGGGTTGCATATGTTCTGTGTGGTAGGTATTATGTTAAACTAGAAGCCCAGATAATGGGCACATTCTGTCTGTATTTTTACTGATGCTTGTATCGAGGTTATTTTGTCTGAAGGATGGATACGAGGCCAAAGGTCCTAATTTCTCTGATGCTTCATATCGAGGAAAATTAACATTGATATGTTTCAGGAAAAACTGACCAAAACCTCCGGTCACACCCGAAATGCCAATAGAGCCAAAATGGGCTCTTATCAAGACCCTCTCTACGAAGCTCCTGAAGTTGATATCACAGAGCAAAATACTCGAGCTGGTGTCCAGGCGGTATTGCAGGTGGGCAGCCGGGTGGCTTAATCCCCTTCAAATGCCTTTCTCAGAATTTCCTTGCTTCGCAGACAGGGTTTCCGTGTAATAGTTTTATGAAGAAAGAGAACAAAATGTCAGAGAAATTTCCTGCAGTGACCAAAATGTTGAGGCAAAGCTGAGACGTTAATTTTAGAGCCCTCTTAATTTCTTTCTATGTCCGATTACTGATGTGGCTTTTTATCACTTTAGTGAAAGACTATTGATGCAGTTAACAGTGATTTTACCTCAGTGGGTAGTAGGTTTCTGGTTTTGAATTGATTTTGAAAAAAAACCTAGCTTTTGTTCAAGAAAGGAGAATGGAAAATATGGTTTTCGGGAAATTTTTCCTAAATTGAAAATGACCTTAATTTACTGATGAATTAAATTCTAAATCCAACAAACTTCGTGAGGGCTTTTAGAATTCCTTTGTGTCTTGGAAGTTGCTCTCTAAGCATTCTGATTCTCCTCATCTTTATCCTTTGGTTATAGACAAGTGATGCTATTCCTGTTTTACTACGAAATTTGAAATATAGTCATAGGACGAGAATGGCTTTTGTTAATTCCCAAGGTAGAGATAGAAGTGAGTTTAGAATTGTAGACTAGATTTCCCATCGTTTTCTTTACCCAGTGAACTGTTGTACTCCTCATGTAGTAGGATTTATTTCTATTTCACTGTTTTTCACATTTTGTCTTTCTGTCTAAAAGAAAATCGGGGAAGGAAGTTATCTTGCAGTGTTCTAAATTTAATTAGCACAAATTGTTTTTTCTAGGTTTTTATAGTAAATTCATCAAATATATTCCTTCTTGAACCTGCCAATGAAATTAAGAGCCTCTTGGATGAACATACTGATATGTGTAAACGTATTCTTAATATCTACCGATTCATGGTGGTACAAGTAACAATGGACAAGAAGACTTGGTAAAGGGTCTGATGTTTTTGGTATTAATTGTTCCCCTGACATGCTGAGATAAATATCTTAATATGGGTCCCTTAAACCTCTTATGATTTATATTTAGTTTCAGAATTTCCTTGGTGGCTTTAAAAACAAGTCTTACCATTCCACCATACTGGCTACTTCTGGTCCCCAGAGGGAAAAAAGGGTTGAACTGGGCAAGTAGAGCAAGGCTAGATTAGGCAGGAGGCTTTCTGGGCTCATTAGTGGCATAGGGAGCGCCAGATTGGCATTTTGGCAGTTTGTGTTGTTTTCCCACCCATATCTGGAAAATAATTCCATTTCCCTCTCTGACCTCTCTGTCTTTCTGAGAACTTGTACTGGTACTTATGAAGTGCTTACTATGTGCCAAGTACTATTCTAAGCATTAGAACAGAGACAAGTTAATCATGCTGGAAACATTCCCTGTCCCACCCGGGGCTCACAGTCTAAGTAATGATATAGGTCCTGGGTGACTATGGTGGTTTTGTGGGTTTGGGGTTTTTTTTTCCCCCATCACTAGCATTGTCAGATACATGTTGGGCCCATAGGTGAAATGATTAATGTAATTAAAATTCCAAACTACTTTTTAATGCCTGAAATTTGTCGAAATCAGAACCTTGGGTCAGAATAGGGGTTCCTTTTAGGAATTATTAAAGCCCGCTGCCTTCTAAAGATTAACAGGTAATTACCCTGAAATTGCAAACTTGTATAGGTTTATTCTCATTTGAAGAGTGCAGTAAAGAAGATAGCTATTTATAAGCAGAATAATTAGGCACTCATTTGGGCGGCTTAAGTATCAAAATAGTGATTCTTCTGGTACCTTGATCATCCCATTGCCAGGGGAGACCAGTTTATGCATCTGCCAGGGCATCAGGGGAATAGAGTTCTACTTAAGCTCAGGCCATTTAGGTCGGGGATGTCCAGGCCAAAAGAGGAAAACAGATTAGGTCACCCAAGCCTGTGATTCTAGCATGGAAATGTGCAACCTCATTCGACCCTAGGGTCCCCAGTAAGCAGGGATATTTTATTTCTAATCCCTCTTTGAAATTAAAGCAAATCATCAGGACCTCAGGACTTTGATAAAATCACAAGAACTGACCTAGTCCTGCCGTTAAGTATGTCCTTGTTGAAATCCTTTATAGTCTTCCAACTCTGTGGTATTGTGTTGTCCCAAGCGCTTAGTTCAGTGCTGTGCATTCAGTAAATGCTCAATAATCCTATTGATTGACAGTAAATATTCACGAGGATGGAAAGCTCATACTTTTTTCCATTGTCTCTTTGAAGGGAACAGATGCTGCTTGTGTTGCTCAGGGTGACCGAATCTGTCCTGAAGATCCCATCGCAAGCTTTTCTGCAATTTCAAGGAAGGAAGAATATGACCCTAGCAGGGCGACTTGCAGGACCCCTTTTCCAGGCAATTAACAAAAAATATTGTAGAAGTCTATTGTCAAGTTTTGGCTCTCCTGACCTTTACAACTGCAGTTCACTTGCAACTTGCAAAAGCAAGCCTGAGTGCTGAGGCAACTTGTTGAAGGGCCATTGGTGCCTAATCCTAACGGCAGTAATCTAAATCAGAAAAGTGGCCAATCTTGCCATCTGAACACCGCACGTTTAGTAGACTAGTGTTTACACGAAGGACCTCTTTCTTTAGGATAGTTGGAACTTAGTGGAGAACAAATAATCATCAAAAAGCTTGAATTGAACAAGCACTGATGACGGCTCACATTGGGCTCACACAGTCTGGCCAGAAAAACCATCCTGCCTCTGTGGTTTTTAATTTTTGATTGGCAGGGCGTGTTCCAACTGGGTACACCTCTCAGTGTTGTCATGTGATTAGCCTCTTTGGTGAAGAGGCAGAACCACCCTGCTTCAACCTTAAAGTGCGGTCTTGAGGGAGCAATAGGTTCTCAAATACTAGTGAAGCCCCAGGGTTAATATTTAAGTAGTCTATTGTGTTTCTTCTTTGTGAAAGGAGGGTTTCAGGGAGATAGTTCTTCCCTCTTTAATCTGGATTTACTTTTTGACTGTGCTTTTCTCCCCAAACTTCTTCTTTCTATAAAGCATGAATTCTCCTCTGAATAGGAAGGATAGATAGTAACTTTAGGCAGAGGGTGTTGGATTAATAGAACTGTGGTATTGAAATCAAATTCATCATAGCTGGAAATTAGTCGACCAAGATGGTTGCTTGAAAAGTGGGTGATTTTTTCAATCTAGAGAATTGGCACTATTAGAATTACAATTAATTAGCTTAAGCTTTCAACAGAAAATACAGTAAATGGTAAATGCTGAGTTTAATATTCCACTGTGCAACTGCACATTGCAGTGCACATTTTTATTAAAATTGTTTTCAAAGATTGCATGAAACGCCTATTGTCACCAAAGTAATCAGTGCTGAAAATGTCTTGTTTTTAGATGAATGTTTACTATTTGAATTCTTTAGAATCCGGTGCCTCAGAGCGTTAAAAAAGCAGACCATTGTTGATTTTCCCCATTTATTCTTGTAGACTCTTATAGTAGCCTGGATCAAAGCAAATCTAAATGTGTACATCTCCCGAGAGTTATGGGATGACTTGCTGTCGGTGATGTCTTCACTGACTTATTGGGAAGAGTTGGCTACAGAGTGGTCCCTGACTATGGAGACACTAACTAAAGTATTAGCTAGAAACTTATACAGCCTGGATCTCAGTGATTTACCATTGGATAAACTAAGTGAGCAGAAACAGAAAAAACACAAAGGCAAAGGTAAGTATTACAACCTTTCCCTCTAGTTCTTTCTCAGTTCATAATTCTTGGATTTTTTTAAACCTGGGATAATGTGGTAATGACAGAGACATAATACTGATGTGAAGTGCCGCAACATGGCCTAGTAGAACAAGCGTGGACCTGGCTCAGAAAATCAGGGTTTTAATCCTGACTCTGATTTGCCTACTGTGTGACCTTGGGCAAGTCACTTATGTTCTCTGTGCCTCAGTTACCTTACTTGTAAAACTGAGGATAAAATACCTGTTCTCCTTTCCTCTAAGACTGTGAGCCCCAGGATGGACAGGGACTGTGTCCAACCTGCTTATATTTTATCAATCCCAGTGCTTGCTTAGTACAGTGCTTTGTACATATGAAGAGCTTAATAAATGCCCCAATTATTATTGGATGTGTGACCAGTTCCCAGGCCATTTACCCTAAACAAATGCTGCAGCTATTATCATTATTATAGATTGGTTTTCAAAGCAGATGCATAGAAAGTTGTTTGCCTTATTGGCAAATTCCTAACATCAGTGTTGAAAGTGAATTGTTTTGCGACCATATTGGCTAACTCATCTGAAGTCTGTAGTAAAGTTTTGTCCAAAAAAAATCACTGAAATTTGTGCAGTTTAGTTGCCCTAAAAATAAACTTTTCCTTAAACTTTTGAGACTTCATCACTTCTAATATAGTCAAATCATAATAAATTGCTTTAAATATATCTAGAATATAAAGAATGAAAACAACTCATGGAATTTTTCAGTGCCAACTTCAATTTTTTGTGATTTGATTATTAGGTGGTCACATAGAAAACAATGGCATTGAGCACTTAATGTGTGCAGAGCACTGCACTTAGCCGTGGGGAGAGTTCAGTACAGCAGAGTTGGTAGACAAAATCCATGCTCATAAGGAGTGTATAGTCTAAAGGCCTGAATATGCAAGCATTAGAGGTGACAGATGAATATACTCCTGGTTTGGAGTTTAGTATCACTTTAAGCGACAGCTGATTTTTATTATATTTTTTTTTTAAAGATTTCATGGTTCATCAAGGCAAATGTAGAATTTCTGGCATTTTGCTTCCCAGACTGTCCCACACATCATGGTGAATTTGGGTTGGACTGCTAGACATAATTTAAACACAATATTTTGAAACACCGAAAACCTGTGTTTGTAGGAGTCGGGCCTGAGTTCCAGAAGGCATCTGTTGACAAGTCATTTTCCAGAGGATGGAGCCGTGATCAGCCCGGGCAGGCCCCAATGAGGCAGAGGAGTGCGACAACCACTGGGTCTCCAGGGACTGAAAAGGCAAGAAGCCTAGTGCGGCAGAAAACCGTCGGTATGTTCCCCTCATTGAAACTTGGGGGACTCAGGATGGGGGGTAAGGAAGGGTGACTTTCTATGACCCTGAATGATTTTGAGTTGTGGCCTTAGGACTCCTTAGCGGTCTTTCCTGCTGTTGTTGGGGACAAGTCAACAGTTTCTCCAATTCTTTTAATGTATTTAACAAGTCAAGTTCATGCATGTGAGTTCATAATGTTGCTTAGAGTAATTTATCCAATTGCTTCTGTACAGGTCATTTTAAGTTTATAAATTGATCACCTAAGTATGAAAGGAAGAAATAAGCTCGTATTGGAATAGGAAATAAATTCAGCCATAGTGTTTGTTATTAGAAAGCCCTTCAATCATATAACACTTTTCCCAAATTACTCTGAGTCCATAAATGAGCACGATCCTTTAAAATGAACATAAGGCACATGATATGTGTTACGGGCTTGAAACATAGGCTACACCTAAAGACTCCAGAAAGTAAGATAGCCTCAGTGGATTAAAGAGGATAGAATCCAACATGTTTGGATAGTTTTGCTTTTCCTCATGGAAAAAAAAGAAATGGCTGCATATGTGAATTGAGCACACCTTACAGGTTTTCATAGAAGTGAATAAAACACTTCCAACTTTGAAACTTACTATAGAAAACATCCGAAAGGGGCCAAAGTGGATTACGGTTCCTTACTAAAAGGAAAGTGAATGTCACATGAGGATGTTGCCTGTACATTAATCTGAAAACCTATGGTTGATTGTTCATTTGCTCTTAATCAAGAGCAGTAAATCCTCATCAATATGATCCCTGTGTATCCAAATGACTCTATTATTCAGATCTTGCAACAGCTAGTCCTCAGATAACTAGATGTCACAATGTTGGTTCAGAAATCTGTCGTATAATCCAGACCCGGTTCTTTCAAAATCCATTGTTCTGGTCCCTTATTCTTCAGTTTAGTGAGGTTTTACTACGTCTCTATGATGGGGTCCCTTGGCGTGCCCAGTGTGAGCAGGGAATGTGTCTGTTTATCGTTGAGCTCTTCCAAGCACTCAATACAATGGTCTGCACACACTGAGCACTCAGTAAATACGATTGAATGAATGAATCACCAGCTGCTTTTGCTCCAAGCAATTGTAATTATGGGTTTTTAAAAAACCACCTATAGAATGAGATGTGATAAGTCTGTTAACCAGGTAACATTTGGAGATTTGAAACTGGTACTTTGTTATAGTTTTGCTAAGTAGACTCAAAAGTATTGGCTAGTGCTGGTGCAGTTGGATATTTTCCTGAAAGACCGCATCCCCATGCATGCTGTGTGATTAACCCGAGAGTCTGCCTGTTAACTGCTGCCTGGTAAATGCTAGTGTCTTTGCACTTCTCTCTGCCACCAGCTTGACTGAATTTTCACACCTCCACGCAGCCCTCATAACTAGACTAGTCAGGTGATAGGAAGAAACAGAGAGGGGAAGCCCAAAATGTCATCCATCTCCCCTCCTCGTTGATCTCCGAGGTGGCTCTAAGCCCTGCTGTGCCCATCCTAGTGTTCAGGCAATATCAGGTGACTCAGTGGACCCACAGTCTCCCTGCTGGGTTGGTTTCCAACCCAGGTTGTTCCCAGATCAGGGTTGGAACCATTCTGGGGAGAGCTTGGTTTGAAGCTGCCCCAGAGTTTGGAGAATCAGGCTGGGGCCCTACTCCCTCAGCTCCAGGAGAACGCTACTGACCAATCAGTCGTATTTATTGAACACTTTGGGAGACTACAGTATAGCAATGAATAGACACATTCCTTGCCCACACTGAGCTTACAGTCTAGAGGACTGATTGGTCATTCACGCAGATGCCCTCTACAAGGTGGGTCTAAGTCATCAGCAATGCTTGCAGATCTATCCAGAATACTAGAATATCCCTTCCTTGACCAGTAAAAGCATTTGCACCCACCAGGTGCTCTCTTTCTTCCCCAAATGGTTCTAAGAATTCACTCTATGGTTGATTATTCATTTGTCTTAGTCAAGAGCAATAAATCCTGCAAAGTAGAGAAGCTTTAATTTTTTGGGGGGGATTGGGGGAAGAGTGGAGCAGACTTAAGTATTAAGCATTTGTAGGTTTGTTCTTTTCCAGTTTCATTTGTGTGTGCAAAATCTCAAAAGTACTGTTGTAGAATTCAGATCTGGCAAAGTTGGTTCCCACAAAAGAATATGACTAGTAAAATTATTTTTTAAATGAACTAGGCATTGTTTCAGTGAGAAAAGTTGGCAGTATGAGGAATATAACCTCTAACTTTCCGCATAGCGTCCAAAATTAATTCTACCACATACTTCTGCAAGAATGGATTTTTAGTGTATGGAGTCTATTTAAAATACAGAATTACATTACAAAACAATATTGCAAGCTAATTTGAGTATAGATGATGGGTGGAGAGCACTGCCTGTGACTGTTGAGGATACCAGTAGAGTTGGTCTCCAGACTTTATAATTTTCTAGCACCATCATGGGATTTAGTGCCATCCCGCTCTTTAGGGCTGCTTTCTAGGATTTCCTTGTTCGGAACATCAGAAGATTAGTTCTGTTCTGATATTTTCTTCAGTTCAAGGTCAAGATATTTTTGCCTTCATCCGTTAAGCACAGCAGAATCCCTTTTTAATCCAGCTCTGCAGGCTGGGTTTAAGGAAAGGGAAATATGCTCTGCCATATTTTAACCTTTTGATGTTAATGTGAAACTTGGAATATGCTTCATTTACATATTTGTTAGGAGAGATTACCTAAGATCTTACTCATGCAAATTTCCCCTTGAAATGTTAGAGAAAATTGCTACTATTGAAGGTTTCTTTTCTGAATTTGGTCATGAAAAAAGCGTAAATTTAGATGGTGTATAACCTTGGTGTCGAGTCATGTATTGATGTTGTAGTGCCTGATCGCCTGTGTTTGGGTTCTATTGTTAGATCTGAATTTAGGCCCTTTAAAGATAGATCCGTAAGTGGTTTCAAAACTGGTTTTTCACATTTCCTTTTGATAAATTATATAATCTACTAGTTGTAGATTTTCACATTTTTCACATTTCTTTTTGATAAATAATGTAATCTATTAGTTATATATTTGAGTATATTTTATGGCAATAAATTATATGGTAAGAAATGGGATTTCCATTTTATGGGATTTCCTTTCTCCATATGTTTTGTGTACATCTATGTGCCTCTGTTGAGACATTTCCATGCCAGCATGCATCAGTTGCACACCAAGTTTCTTGTGTACTTGTGAGACTCTATAAAGTTCCCAGCTTCTGATATGCAATACAGATTTGTTAGTCTGACCTGAACGTCCATCAGGTATTCTTTTGGGAAAGCATTTTTTAACTATTTTATGCACATGGGTTGAAAAATCTTTGGATTTAAAAAAAATATTTCATTTTTTATCCTCAACTTCTATTTCTAGTAAGCAAAAAAAGTCTAGCGATATGTATTAACTCCAGCATGTGTCCTAATTTAGCATGGGGTCAAAAGATTTAATAAATATGGATACTTAAGTACAAGTTTAGATAAAGCAGCCCTGAACTATAGAAATGAAGTTTCATTTCACTGATTTGCAGCTAGAGAAGGTAAGAAAGCGTGGCTCAGAGGAAAGAGCCTGGGCTTCGGAGTCAGAGGTCATGAGTTCGACTCCCGGCTCTTCCGCTTGTCAGCTGTGTGACTGTGGACAAGTCACTTAACTTCTCTGTGCCTCAGTTACCTCATCTGTAAAATGGGGATTAACTATGAGCCTCACGTGGGACAACCTGATTACCCTGTATCTACCCCAGCGCTTAGAACAGTGCTCTGCACATAGTAAGCGCTTAACAAATACCAACATTATTAAAGATTTTTTTTAAAGTTAGATATTTACAATTAAATGTATTTAAGGGAATTTTAGTAAGAGAGGCTAATACGTGCTGCAGAAATCCTCAAACTATTTCTTTCAAAAGACATTATTTAACTTGAAATGCAGAGGATACCATAAAGGATACTTTTTGTCTGAGTTTTTCTCACTTACAATTTTTTTTTAATTTGCAATTTTATCATCATTTGGAATTTGGTTTTGTATTGTAGCTCATTTTCACAAAGTGGGAAAGGTAGACTAGACGAAGTCTTTGATCAGATTCTGGTAGATGATGCTTTGAGTGTATGTCTTTCTGTATAAGCAGATTGTTTTGTTATGCAACTTTGGGCTCCAGAACATTATTACTTTGGGTATGCAAAGGGGAATGGGTTGGGATCCTCAAGGTGGAGAGTCCACCAATTCAAGAATTTTGATAGATGACAGGAGTGGGAGACAGGCAGAGTGAGTTGTGGGGAGGGGAGGGAAGGAGAGATAGGCAGAAGGACAGAGAAAAAATGAGGTCCTTGAGCACATCATTCATTAGATGTAATTTTGCCATTAGTATACCAGTGGCAAAGGCTGTCCTTAATTATTCCTTCTTTTGGTTAAATTCATGATATACACTTTAAATTTTTCCCCCCTCACACCCTCTTTAAAATGTATTGTTTTTAAATGTTGCCACAACAACAAGAACTCCAGAAATTGTCAGTCATTGGTTGATGTAAAGCGTTTAATGTAAGTTTGATGAAGTGGGAAAAAGAACCAGAACTTTTTCTTAGTCTCCCTGGTGAATGCTAACAGAAACCAGAATCATTCTCAAAATCCCTCCATTGACTGTCAACCTCACAGTGTTCATTTCCCACATTTGTGGAAACTCAAACCCTATTAATTTCATCAAGTTCCCATCTCGATTTTTATCCATGGCTCTCTCCTCTTTGTGGTGCTGATGTTCTGTGGGCTGCTCCAGACCCCAGCCACTGCAGATGAGTCCAGAAGTAACCAAGAGGACACCCTTGGTAATTCAAAAGACATCTAAACATTTTAGAGGTACCCACCATTTTTATGATGTTTAAACAATGCAAAATACTCTATATGATTTTCATTAGAGAAAAACCCCTTCAAGCCCCTTTACCCTTAGGATTCATCCCATTGATTATTTAATCGCCTATATAAGCAATAATCCCTCTATGAAAAGAGACTCAGGGAATGCTTGGGAATTGTTAAGTAGAACTAAAAATTTTGGCTCATCTCAACAACTCAAAGGATATGGCTATATAACTTGAAAAATGAATCCCAGTTTCTACTGTTTGAATTTGATATTGGTCAAAAATTCAAGAACAAAAATAAAGGATAGTCTTTTTAAATGTTTAGTTCTTGTTAGCTATTATGTTTTAGGGATCACAGACTTCTTTGAAAGTATCCTTCCTTAGTAGAACCAGATTTTCTCTTTCATTCTGTTGCAATGTTATATATTAGGGAATACTGTCCTACAAGAAGAGCTGTTAGAGATGTTAGGCATGAATATACTTTGATTCTGGAATCTAAGACTTTTTGGATTTTAGATACTTTTATTATCATAGTGTCTCTGAAATCAGTTGGTAATTCCTGGCAAATTCTGGTCCGTGATGGAAAACTGGGGCTGTTGTCTATTAAAGAGCCCAAGTATGTTACTAATAAGTTGTTCCCATCTGAATTGAGCATGTTGTGTGCTTTGTAAAACTCCCTTTCAGAGTTTCCTGATTTTTCAACCCTTGTTGCGGTGAAATTAGTGTTCATCAAATGGTTCCAATCTTTTGAATGCAACTCCATTGTAATTGTGGTAATAAAAAGCATTACTTCTGCTTTACAAAAAAAAAAATTCAGAATGTCTGATGTGTCCACTGATTTTTTTTTTCTTACAGCTCTGCCAGTATCCGCCGTGCTGAAATGTTTTAATTTAAAATTTTCTTCCTTTGTATCTTTTAGTTTTCTCTGTTGCTGCTTTTTCTGTGACACAAGCCTTTCATTATAGTCACTCTTCTTTTTTCCTTCCCCACTTCTTTCTTTTCCTTTTTTAAAGCCATGAGAAGCCGATCCATTGGTGAATGTGCTCTGCCATCGGCCTATATACGCAGTGCTAAAAGTGCTCCTGTTCTGATCCATACTTCCAAACCCTTCTTGCCTGATATTGTTCTCACTCCCCTTTCTGATGAGCTTTCAGGTAGTGCCACCTCTGCTAATTTCTGCACCTCCTTCTGCTTTCAAATTCTGCTAAATCAATAAGCTCTTCCATGGGGAATTTTTGGGGGGCGGGGGGTGGGGAAGGGGAGGTGAATGGGCAGAGTGTTTTAAGATTCAACATTTTGAGTTATTTGAATTATCATGCTATGTTTGCAACCCATTCTAGAAGTGTTAAGTTAGCGCTGTGCCAATGCCCAATCTTTTGTAAAACTGACAAAGTTTTTCTGGGTGGTTGTTTTTTTTCCCAGTTGTTTAACATTTTGGTTTAGTGTGTTTTAGTCCATGATATTATGGATACTTATTCGAAGGTAGAGTTTAAAAAAAGAAAAAGCTCATTGGTGAATAGACTTTAATTTCTGATTTGCACCAACAAATTATTTCAGAGTAAATAGATTTGAACATTACCCAAGGATTTCTGATGTGCTCCACAATGGGATCAGCTGTGTCCATAATAATAAATTATTTTTAAAGGAATCTCTTCCTTGGGTATTTGAAAAACTATTTAGAAAGTCTAAGAAAATGCCTCATATATATTTGGGGTTTTTTAAGACGTGGTAAATGAGGACACTGTAACAGTTGTCCCATAACCACAGAGACTATTTTTGACATAATCCATGCTAAGATAAACTTGCATTTTTCATACCCACGTCTTGTTTGTGCATACAGCCATTTCTTCTGATATCATGTTACATTCTAATCACATAGGTGCATATTATCAGAAGAACATTCCTTAATTAACATTCTGTTCAAAATAAAAAGAAAACAGATCTTACAGAAGAACTGGGTAGGGTGGTTTTCTTAAGTGTTGAAAACTGTACTCTGTGAGACAGTAGAACATAACAGAAAAGTGTTTACAAGATTTCAAGCAAGCGCTTTTGGTAGAATAATGGTTCCAGGGCCAATGTATGAAAGAAACTGCCTCAGGATATGGTCTTGGAGTATTGCCAAAGACTATTCAAAGTAAAATTTTTGCACCAAAATGCTGAAATAGGTGAATTAAGTAGTAATAGTTTCCAAGGGTGAATATTTAAGAAAACACCACACTTTCTAAAACTAAAACATGTCATGCTTAGAAATGTAGATTTTTCTTTCATTGAGCAGAAATTAAAATAGTGTCAGGCACACTGAACATGTTGCATCAAAGTAAAGGACAATCTATATGTACTCTGTGTGGTTAGGATTGTCCATTGCACTTTAATCTAAACAGTCATTTAGCGACAAAGTCTCACTAGCAATTTCAGCAGGTAGGTGTTGCAGAGAGAGAGAGAGAGAGCTATATATATAGTATATTTTTCAAGGAACATTATGAACCAGTGATTCGTTTTAGATAAACTGACATCTATCAATAGCTTCATGAAGATGAAATCATGCCAGGCCTCTTTAATTTCCTTCTATTAAAAATATGTTCCCTGGCCAGTGGGAGAGTGAGGGCAAGGGGGGAAAGCAACAGATTTAATCTATCTAGACTTCAATAAAGCTTTTGATTCTGTTCTCTAGGGCATTCATATCGACAAGCCAGAAACATGTGACAGTAACCATACTGTCAGAAACATGAACAGCTGGTTTGAATCCTATCGAAATGATAGTCAACAACGGTTCTGGGTCAGACTGGAGGCACATTTTGAGGGTTATCCCATCAGTATTGACCCAGGGCCTGTTCATGTTTACATCTTTATTGATCACCTTGTTGAAAAAATTAAGAGATATTCCATCAAATTTCTAGGTGGTATCAATTGAACAGGATAACTAATACTACGGAATCCAGGAGTAACATTCAAAATGACCCTGATGAGTTTGGGGAAATGAACCTGAATCTGAGTTGTACTTTCCAAGCACCTAGTACAGTACTCTGCGTTACAGTAAGCACTCAATAAATATGATTGAATGAACCTCCTAAATTTAGGGATGAAACCCCAAGGGCATAATCCTGGATGGCTGAATACCATGTAATAGTCATGAATATAACAGAAAATGACCTGAGGCTCATAATTAGCTAAATTGAAAATTAATCAGCCATTTAAAAAGCCAACTTGGAAGAAACTGCATGGTCTAATGGAAAGAGAATGGACCTGGGAGGGGACTTAGATTCTAATCCCAGCTCCATCATTTGGGTGCTCTGTGAATTTGGGCAAGGCACAACTTCTCTGTGCCTGTTTCCTCATTTGTAAAATGAGGATTAAATTCATGTATTCCCTCCTACTTAGACTTGTGAGTCCCATTAGAACAGTGCTCCAATGCTTAGAACAGTGCTTGGCACATAGTAAGTGCTTAACAAATACTATCATCATCATCATCATCATATGGGACAGGGACTATGTCCAACCAGATTATTTTGTACCCCCGCCCCCCCCCCAGAGCCTAGTAAAGTGCTTGGTACATAGTAAACCCATAACTAAAACCACTTATAATAATTATTTTTGATGATGATAACAATGATAATGGTATCAGGAGGGTGCTGTGGAAGAACTGGGAAATCATTTTGTTATGCTCAGCATTAATCAGATCTTCCTTAGAGAACTGAGTTCTATTCTTGTTAAAGATGACAATCTGGAGTGGACTCGAGAGATTCAAAGTGATTAAAGTGGTCTGTTGGGGGAAGGTTAAGGAATTGGGGTATGCTCTAAAAACTTCTGAGTGTATATGAAGATATTTTGTGAGAAAGAGACTGGCCAGCTGTTCCTCATCCACAAGAAAAACTGGGAATAAAATTAAACAAATTCATAAAAACAAAGCAAGAGAGATTTTTGACTGAGCACACAAAGCTAAGTGAAGCTTGCTGGGCCTGGTTTAATGTTCTCTGTAAAAAGAGCCTGGTTAGGTCTGGCTTCCACTTGAATTATTGAAGACAAACCTGGATTTCTGAATCCAGGGCTAGCTTTCTGATGGTGGAAATTGAATAATTTAACAACTGGTGGCAGTATTTCACAGGGTCCAAATAGTTTTTCCTCTCTGTGATCCCTTGAAGCAGGGTGTGGTCCAACCCCTGGACCTCTAAGGACCCCTTGAATATCTGCTAGGAGGGTGAGGACTACCCCTTCTCTTCCAAATGACCTGTGGGATCACCCTGAAGACTTTCAACCACTGTAATCTCAGGCCACCACCGAAGTTTAGTTTCCCAGCCACTCCCAACCATATACATTCAGGCTGCTTAAAAGCATCTTTAGCCTCTTCACTACTACTGAAAATCACTTGAGCAAGATCTCAAAATTATGTCAAGTGTATCACTTGGGTTTTTCATGCTCTAGTGTTTGCTTCTTGACCAGAGACATTTTGCTGGAGATTCATTTTTATTTGTTAAATACTTCATTGTTCCTGGTTTAATGTAAAATATTTTGTCAGAATCATTTTGGAATGCATCTTACTTTACTTCATTTTAAGTTCCCACAGTTCGTTTTCATTTGGATCGACCCATTGTATATTTTATCATCACTGATGGTTAACTCAGGAACTCGTGTTCTCTCAAGTGCTTGTTCTTAGAGATCATAATCATGAATGAAGCTATTGTTTTGAAAATTTCACAAGACTTTCAGGAGGCTTTGAGTTCTTAATGGGTGAATTTATTTTTTCCAATTTAGTTAATTACCTCCAAAGAGTTCTTGTACAATATTAAATAGTCTTAATTTAAGAATCTTTACATTTAAATGCAGTTATTGGATATTCACTGTAAATAAAATTGGTGTGGTTTGTAATAATATTCCTAAGTAGAGAATTCAAATTTTACATTCATATTCCTGGGAATGATCATTTATGTTCTCTATCAGGGAGAGATTAACTTAATTAGTTCTGTACAGTTCTTTAATGTGTTGGAAATATTCTTGAACAACATTTTGAAATTTCCTTTTTTTTCTTTCTCCATTCTCCAACTGGTTGTTAAATTGACATTTAGTATTTAAATAACTTAACTCACAGTGTATTTCCTGATGCTTGCAAGATTTTTAGTTAAGGAGTTGGTTGCTGCCGAAAACTCATGACCTAGCCTTGTACAGCATTCTGCAACTCTACCATATATATTTATTATAGTTCTGACACCTTCCAACATATTGAGAGAATGAGTTTACTGAATGTTTTCAGAATGGAAGTTCTGAAAACAACTCCTTCTTGAACATAAGAATGCCATGATCAGTGATCACTGACCAGATTAGTGATAGAGAAGGGCAACAAAGAATGCTTAGAGAAACATGAATAGGTTCTGAGCACTTTAGAGGATATCAGATCCAGGTTTCACACCATTCAATTGCAGTTATATTTTGTGTGTCACTTTAGCGACAGCAGGCTCACTAAACTAAATGTTGGGGGAACTGGATTAAAATTCATGTTTGCTTCGGTTATATCTTTCAAACCACCATAGAAGTGTTTGACAAATAAATTGTTGTAATTCAAAGGAAGAGGAAAATTGTGGGGAGTAGAGACAAAATTAAAATACTTAGTCTTTCCTAATTATTCAAGCTTCAATGATCCAGGAAGAAATTAATAGCCAACTTCCTTTTTTCATTAATTTAATCAATCACTAGTATTTACTGAGCACTGTACTAAATGCTTGGGAAAGTACAATGCAGTAGAGTTGTTAGATGTAATTTTTGCCCACATGAGTTTACGGTCTATAAAGGGAGACAGACATTAAAATAAATAGCAGATGGGGAAAGTAGTAGAGTATAAGGATATGTACCCAAGTGCTGTGGGGCTGGGGTGAGTATCAAAGTCCTGGTCTCATTTCTTCCTGAAGGTTTGGTTTCTGAGGGGATTCTGGGAAAAGTCCTTGTAGTTCTTGGGAAGTGTAGTTTTTAGGAGGAGAGGGAATGTATTTCATATTCCTCTTTTAGGTGCCCCCTCTGATTACAGTCCCGCCTCCAAAAGCAACCTGAATATTAGGAAGCAGTAACCCAATGTGATGGTTGTCTACCTGACACACACATTCATGGTTAGAGAGGTACTGTCTAAGGTACCTAAATTTTCCCTGTAATAATCAATTATGTATCTGTCAACCATGCAAAAACATTCTTGAATCCCCAACATCTCTAAGTTCATTTTCTGACAGTCCGCTATGGACCCCTAATGCGTAAATGTTTCCAAATCCTTCTTGACCGTATTGATAGTCTCTGCCTTTTCATCTTTCTTAGGTAACAAAGTCCATGTGTTTTACTACCTACTGTGTGAAAAAGTTTTTACTCTTGTTCATTTTGAACCTAACACTTGGGTTCAGTAGGTGCCTTTTCCAGATGTTGTAGCATTTGGAGAATATTCAGTTCAGTGTCCTCTGTCTGAATTTTTCTCGCCCGAAGAGGACTTAATCTTTCAGTGTGTCCTCATGTGGAAGCTGCTCCAACACCCCCCTCAGTTTGTTTCCCCTTTTCTGCCCAAAGTATTCCAGTTACAGGTATATTGTGGTTTTCTGCCATTTCCCATACCTTTGCTGGTGGACCCACACTTAATTCTTAAATTGTTACCTTTCCTAAAAGTTAAAATTGTAATGCTATATACAAGTGAGGAAGTAGACTAAAATTAGTATTTAAGTTTGTTTACACAAGTTATTTGCTAATCTGTTGGAGATACTGTTGGCTTGTAAGATGGAGTGGAGATGGTCTGGTAACTTGCCGATTAGTCAACCACACCTATTGAGTGGTACTTTCTGCTTAGCAAAACCCTGGACGTTCTGGGAGTCAACAGAGTCAGGTTGAACAGAGTCAACCCTTCAACAGCTTACCACCTAATGGGGAGAGAGTACAAAAACAAATGTATATAAACCTGAGGCTGAAATAAGAAAATATCATTACTTGTACAGAGATAAACAAAGCTCCCAGTTACAAAAGCTAGTCCAGCAGAATTGCTCTGATCTTGTGACTGATGATAACAGGCCAAACTTGCCTCTGAAGGAAAGGCCAGAAAGGAAGACTTTTGCTCTTGTTCCCCTGGAAAATAGTAGCGCAGGGACCTGAAACAGAGTGAACAGGGATCTGGACATTATAATAATAATAATAATGTTGGTATTTGTTAAGCGCTTACTATGTGCAGAGCACTGTTCTAAGCGCTGGGGTAGACACAGGGAAATCAGGTTGTCCCACGTGGGCTCACAGTCTTAATCCCCATTTTACAGATGAGGTAACTGAGGCACAGAGAAGTTAAGTGACTTGCCCACAATCACACAGCTGACAAGTGGCAGAGCCGGGATTCGAACCCATGACCTCTGACTCCAAAGCCCTTGCTCTGTCCACTGAGCCACTCTGCTTCTCCAAAAGTTAGTTATGCACTCTCACTGTCCCCCTTTTCTTTTTCCTTTCCCTCCCCCAACCATTTTGTTCTTGCTTCAAGCAGACCTGTTCTGCTGATCAGATCTCTCCCTCTCTCCCTCTCTCTCCCTCTCTCCCTCTCTCTCTGTCTCCTCCCTCTCTCCCTCTCTCTCTCTCTCTCCCTCTCTCCCTCTCCCTCTCCCTCTCTCTCTCTCTCTCTCTCTCTCTCTCTCCTCCCCTACTGATACAAATACAGGGAAGCCCAGATCCACTCAAATACTCAAAAACAGTTACACTCCCTAACAGGGACAAAGATGCAAACACATGTATGCCAACCTGATTATCTTGTATCTACCCCAATGCTCAGTTCAGTTCTTGTCACAGAGTAAGTTTAAATGCTTAACAAATACCACATTCTTCTTATTGTCATGTAAGCAAGCAAAACTCATATGGGATGCAGAGCCAAACATGGACAGAGACAGGCACTGGAACTCACATGGGTTCAGAAAGAAAGTGAAATTCAGTTTCAAAGGGAACTCAAACGCAGCATAGGAGCTCAGGGACAGAGTGGAAAGAGGATGTATGCAGGGAGGGATCAGAGAGGGAAGATGGGAATAATTGGGAAGAGGAGGAGAAGCGACTGAGGTTTCCACAAAAATCTGTTGTGTTTCCAGTCCGTTCTGAGTTAGGAAAACTAAAGTTTTGTGGCTGGGATTGGAAGAGCTTGTGAGTGGAAAGCAGCGCTGGTTTAGATAGTTTCAAATGATAAATGTCATCCCCGTAAACTCTAGGATCAAAACTAAACCAAGCAAATCAAGCCTGATAGAAAGAATAAAGAGGAAATATTTTATTCTAACCAAAATTAAGATTTATATGTTGACTCAGAAGGTGGTCTTGATGGGTTAATTGCTCAGCCCTCTGTACTGCAGTTTGCCTTTTGCCACTGATTCCTGTAGAGATCCTCAGGGATTAGGTGAAACATGGAATGCATCTGAATTAACCCATTGAAAGCCTCTGACTTGGTATGCCATATTGGGAAATATTTCTTCACTCTCCCTTGGGAATTGTGTTAGACAAGGCCAAAATGTTTAATGGCCCAGATGAGAAATGGTTCCTTTATACTTCCTAATGGAAAGTTCTCAATGGCTATCACTGACCTGGAGACCGGCTGGGAAGTAGGAGATCATGAGTTCAGGTTCTGCCCCTTATCTGTGGCTATTGTTTCAATTTCCCTCTTCAGCAGCGGAAATATCCCTTCCAGCGACATGACCATCAAGGACCATTGCTACTGGGCAAAGACTCGTTACTTTTGATTACTTTGAAAGGGTTGCCAATATTGCTAAATTGTTGCCCCAGAAACTACTGCCATTCAAAAGTACTCTTGTTGATGGAGATGGAGAGGATTGGCATAACTTCATGTCTACCTCAGGCATCTGTATGAATAATGAAAGCCCTGGCCCTCAGTACCTCTCAGTGGCCATGTGCTTTGAACAAAGTAGAGACAGTGTGTGTTATTGGAGCAACAGAACAATAATAGTAATAATAATGCATTGAATTTGCATAGTGCTTTCACTTTTTAAAGCACTTTTTCACTAATTGTCGTATTTTTTCCTCCCAATGTCCCTATGAAGTAGGGGAAACAAGACATGATTCCTCTTATTTTAAGAAGCAGCAAGGCCTAGTGGATGGAGCACGGGCCTGCAGAAGGACCTGGGTTCTAATCTTGCCTCTACCACTTGTCTGCTGTGTGACCTTGGGCAGGTCACTTAACTTCTGTGCCTCAGGTCCCTCATCTGTAAAATGGGGATTAAGACATGAACCCCATGTGGGGCGGGGACTGTGTCCAACCTGTCCAGCTTGTATCTACCCCAGCACTTAGAACAGTGCTTGACACATAGTAAACACTTAACAAATGCCATCATTATTATTATCCTTATTATTGTTATTATAGATGAGGAAATTGAGGTATAGAGAAGGTAAGCGACTTGCCCAAGGCCACATAATAATAATAATGGAATCTGTTAAGCTCTTACTATGTGCAAAGCACTGTTCTAAGCGCTGGGGGATGCAAGATGATCAGGTTGTCCCAAGTGGGGCTCACAGTCTTAATCCCCATTTTACAGATGAGGTAACTGAGGCACAGAGAAGTTAAGTGACTTGCCCAAAGTCACACAGCTGACAAGTGGCGGAGCCGGGATTAGAACCCATGACCACTGACTCCCAAGCCCGGGCTCTTTCCATTGAGCCACGCTTCTTATCAGCTCAAGGAAAGAGCTAGGTTTTACTAGATCTCTCTAATTCCAGACGCATGCCCTTTCTACTCAGTCTGCTTCTGAGAAGATGACTCCAATATTTTCATGCCCTCGTGGCTCCTGTCTGGCTGTTTCAGGCCAGACCTCGAAGTCCCGGCAGAGAAGGACAATGATGCCAGAACCCATAATATCAGCCAACAATTTTGAGTATTTCTGCATCAGTTGAATTGCAGCAAAAACCCTAGTTGCCCATTGACCTTTTGCTGAGTCAAAATAGGCCTGGGAACATTTGTGTTGTGAAGCAAATGGTAATATTTTCTCATTTTTCATTTCTTCTCAAACCGCAATGCAGTTTTGCGGTTGCAGACGCAATAGAACGGGGCAGAGATTTTGGAAAGCATCTGTTTTAGGAACTAGGGATTTACAGGTCTCCACTTAGGCTGAACTGCTTGTCGTTAATCTAATTATATTTATAGTCCATTTGCCCTGCATCTCTCATAATCACATAATTTGCTTTAAAAAATATCCGTGGGGAACTACTGCAATGTAAATCCAAACCGTGAGATAAAACGAACCTCATTTGAATTTTCAAACTCTCGAATCGAAGGTAGAAGTAAAAGATGAGCCTGAGGCCATCTTGGTGGTTCAGTGTTTAGAAATGTGAAAAGGAGAAGCAGTGAACAGTAGGAATAGAGTCTCTCTGCAGTGGAGTAAGATGGAATTTGTGTCACACCGATGCCACCTTCCCTCTGATTTTAACCGTGTGATGTCGGTTTTACTTAAGGAGGATTTTAAGACCTCTTAAAATAAAGTCTGAGTGTGTTTTTAGGAGGTTTGAAGGAGCGGTAGTTTTCAGCCCTTTAAAAAATGTGCTAGGTAAGCTCAGAGAAACCTTATCTTGACTCATCCTCGCTGTCAACTGACCGTGGAAGCTGATGATAAATAGCCGACGCGGCAGAGTTGAAATGCTTGATCCGTTGGCACAGCTCTATCTTTAACTGCACTTCTAAACGATCCATGGTTTCGCTGTCGATTTCCATGCATGTTAACATTTTCAAGTCTGTTCTGATGGCTTTCTAACTCATCGATATCCCATTCGGGACTGTACCCATGGTTGTTTTTGTTTTGTTTGGTTTTTCTAAATGGCATTTGAGTATTTGATAGATCACTGTTCATTGTCCTTAAGAAAATGGGGTTCAGAAATATTCCCTCTAAAGGCAACGCTTAGGATGTCTAGCCTAGAGAGGAATCATTGTGCTGCCTTGCCGATTTACCCATTGCCCCCTCTGTATCATTTTTCTCTCTTGCAGACATCGATGATGCGCAGATACTTCCCCGCACAACTAGAGTCAGACATTTCTCCCAAAGCGAAGAGCCCGGAAATGAAGTGTTCGGGGCCCTGAGCGAGGAGCAGCCTCTGCCGCGAAGTAGCAGCACGTCTGATATCCTGGAGCCATTCACAGTGGAACGAGCCAAAGGTGCAGTTCCTGTCATTGACTCTCCACCCCGCCAGGCACCAAGCCTGCAGAGCTCCACAGAGGCCTCTTCAATAACTAGATCCACTGAGAGCCACATGACCAACCCTAATAGCAGGGAGTCCTCTCTGGAAGTTGGTGATAGCATTTACGATCATCTCTGTCATTTAATAGGTCCGGTAGAACTCGCAGACACAGCCACTGAACACATCCAGTACATTGACCTTGAAGGAGATGACGATCTTCTTTCCTCTCTGAAAGAGTATCTTAAGGAAAACCAGGAACATCACAGTAACTCTGAGCCAGGTAGACAGACAGTCGCTCAGGAAGAGATGGCCTCAGTAAATAGGGATGAGAAGTTACCCGTGGATAAACTAGACTATGTAGATGAGGCAGCGCCTTCTGAGAGTCACCCCCCTGTCGGAACCGCTGCCGAGAAGGCAGACCTTCAACTAGCCCAGAACCTAAGCCACATCGCCCCCGGTCAGTCAGACGGGCGGGCGAGAACTCGGGCTTCCGATCCGTCCAAGCCGTCCGACACTGATAAGCAATCATCTGACCCCGGAGCAAGTAGCCCTCATGACAACGAAAGAAAGCGCTATCTGTACCGCCAGACGGCCACAGACATAGATGTAGGCGTGGAAGTCGCGTTAGCCGAAAATCTTAAAGGTGAAAAACTCAGTGGCCCGAGTGGTTTGCATGGAAAGAAAGCCCTGCCCAGAGCATCAGTTAGCCACGAAATGCCTCCCACCGCAGGCAGCGGCAAACTCTCGCCAACCAAAAGGAGTTTGTCGGAAACGGTAACGCACAGAGCCAAAATCATGAAAATCGCCACTAAGAAACGAAATAGCGTCCACGTGACGTTTAGGCCTTCTACCGAATGCGTTCAGTTTTACAATCCTCTAGAGAACAAAGAGGCCCCGTGGAAGGCAAGACTGCGTAAGCTAGGTGGCTTCAGTGGTGGTAGCGGCGGTAACGCCCCCACCGGCGCCGGCGCGGAGGTAGTCAGGCCTGGAGCGTACAGACCGCTCGATGCGATCGGTGCAGCGGCGGTAAATAGTAAAGCCGCTAAGGAATCGACCGAGGCTCCGGCGGGCTCGTGGCACAAAGCCGGTGGTGCAGGAAATCAGCTGAATAGCCGTAGCGCGCTGAGGTCGTCCAGTCACGAGTCAGGACTGCAGCAGGGCTCCCTGGGTGGCGTTTATAAAACTGTTGTACATGCTCTTTCGAAGCCGAAGGCAAATGTTTCCCCACAGAGGCAGAACAGAGTGCCACCAGAGGCTCCACTGAGGGATCTGTACAGTCATGTAATGGGCTATTTTGGAAGGAAAGCTGCAGGTGAGCACGGAGAGTGTGCAGAGCGTAAAAGGAGAAAGACAGCACCAGTTTGGCTTAATGCGACTGAAGCGAGCTCTAAGCAATCAAAAGGCTTTGGGATGATCACTGCTTTCCCTCTTTTTGGTTATGCATGCGCCTTTAGCCAGCTGAATTTTTTCCCAGCATAAAATTGTTTTATCTATTTTCAAGCACTAATTTCCCTTGTAAGATACTGAGTTAAACCTCTTTGCTGCTGAACGACATTAGTGGAAGAGGAAGAGACAGGAGATTATGAATGAACCGCCCAAGGATTTGATCCCTGAGTCCATTTCCAAGTATTCTTATATCACAGCCTTCCACGGGGACCTCAGATCCGAGCCCGTCGCATGGCTGGGGAATGTTTTATTCCACCGTGGTTGGTTTTGCCAAAGGACCCAGCTGCACTGCTTTCACCTCCTCCGTATCCTCCCCCTTTCTCCTGAGGGGGAAATACTTGGATGTCGTATGACGTGATCAGAAAACCCGGCTCATATAACCAACACGAAGCATTTATGGGAAACAGGAAATGTACGCTAAAATGATCGAATCTTAAAGGATCTCAGCCTGGATGTAGTCACTTTTCATTTAAAACCATTTCCAAACATGCTTTAGGCTTTTCTGTTTGGCATTCCCTGTCAAGAATGCGAGTTACACCCTAGCAACATTTATCATTGCTTTCTTTTTCTTGATATCTTGGATGTGCATAAAGGTCTCATGGTGGTCATTCATGGGCTAAATATGGAACCTCTATGGACTGATCAGAGAGATCCACATTGTGGTAACTGATTTCTGCCAACTCAGTTCAAAGCTAAAATAACTGTACAGACATAAAATTAACATTCAGCAGTAAGGTTGGTTTTGTTTTTTGTTTGTTTTAACCCGGTTGTGTTAGCATGATTAACAGTGCGCTCTATAATGCATCCTGCCTTGAGACATTAATGCCACCTGAGGGCAGTCTTTGAAAGCATAGTAGCAATTTGCCCCATTATTGAGAATGTTTTACGATGGGCTTTGGTTCATTTTGCTCTTTTCACGTGATTCTTGGCCCAGTCCTTCAGTCATTTAAGCAGGGTGATACTCTGAGACTATAGATTATTTTTGAAAAGCACATCTTAACTGAATAAGATAGTATAGCTCTCCTTTTTTTTCTTGAGACTTAAAACCGAATCACAGGGTAATGTAAAAATACCAAGTCCAGAAAGAAGAAACTCGTTTTAATTGGCACAGTTCAAGGCGATTTAGAAAAATCAGTCCAAAAAAAATTTTTTTTCTTTTTTCCACCCCAGTCCAAACATTTTTAAGGGAGATATCTTTAGAGTTGAGATTCTATTTTGTACATCTAGGTTATAGAATTTTTTTGGTCCAAGTCAGACACATCACCATGCAGGTTTAACAAGAGAAATTAAAAATACATTTCCTATTTAGTTACTTGAAATGGAAAAATACCAACTCATAGTACTATACTTAGGGCATATAGGTAGGGAGAAAGAGGGATGGTGTCCTTTTAAAGCAAATATTAACCCAACTTCATCTAGTGCTTACCTGTAAGCTTTCTTGCTGTTTGAGGTTTTATTGGAGATTGACTAACATCTGCGTAGTTAGAGAGTAAATATAAGATTTACTAATTCTTAAAATTAAATCTATTTATGAGGAGGGAAATAATCCTTAAATGCATGTTTGGCGAGTAATTTTGGCATAAGTTTCTTTATTATTTTTGTTCATTTTGTTTTAGTCTTTTAAATGTGCAAAATCTCGCTCACTATATTTAGTCATATGTTTGCTTTTAGCCAATAAAGAGGACATGAGTCAAAAGCTACACCCTCTTAATAGTGATATTGGCAGTAGCAGCACAAATGTTCCTGACTTGATGGATGAATTTATAGCTGAGAGACTCCGCAGTGGTAGTGCATTGGTAAGCTTCATTTTTACTTTGTATATCTAGATTGGGGGCCAGAAAAGCAGAGAAACAACTTAAGAAACTGTTGTGTTTTTTTTTGTTCAAAGCCACATATTTGTGAATCCTTCACATTTTAAAGCATTCTGTTTTAAGAAACTCTATTTTGGCTAAAGTCAGAGGTAGACGTGTTCTCCTGGCCCAGGGCCGAGGCATGATGGTGACAGGATTCTGTCTTCCCTTCTCACCATGGACCTGGCATTTATGCTTTAGCATCTTTCAAGACCCTGGAATTAAGATGATCATCAGTGGTATTTATTGAGTGCTTACTCTGTGCAGAGCACCATGCTAATTGCTTGGGAGAATACAGTATAACAGAGTTGGTAGACATGTTCCCTGCCCACAGCAAGCTTACAGCCTGGGGAGGCCATCCGACACTTCTCCCGGTGCAAACCTCCAGTCCCTGTACCAGTTGTTGGTTCGGGATGGCAGATTTGATTGGCAGTTAGGATTTTCACTATCCAGTCTGCCTAATTGCAGCATGGCTCAGTGGAAAGAGCACGGGCTTTGGAGTCAGAGGTCATGGGTTCAAATCCCGGCTCTGCCGCTTGTCAGCTGTGTGACTGTGGGCAAGTCACTTAACTTCTCTGTGCCTCAGTTCCCTCATCTGTAAAATGGGGATTAAGACTGTGAGCCCCATGTGGGACAACCTGATTCCCCTGTGTCTACCCCAGCACTTAGAACAGTGCTCTGCACATAGTAAGCGCTTAACAAATACAAACATTATTATTATTAATTGGTGTGACTACTTAAAATGCTTCCTGCTTTACTTCTTCACTCTGTCATTGTGGTTCATTTTGAAATAGTCATCCCTTGATACACAGAACCAATATGTTCCTGTCAAGACATCTGTAAAGCAATCTTCTTTATATCAAATCCTAATTTCTCACTTACTCCTATTAGGTAATTGGAGATGCATTCCAAGGGAGAGATTTGGCCATGCTTCTGAATCCAAAATGTGACCGCTTCTCTTTGCCTTTACTGTTTTATATCCTGCTTTCTTTGATTAGGAGGATTAAAAACGAAAGATATAGTAGTAACAATAATAATAATTATGATATTAGGTACTTGGGAAGTGCTAACCATTATGCTAAGCACTGGAGTAGATGCGAGGTAGTGATAGGACACAATCCCTCTCCCACACTGAGTGAAGGAGAATGCGTATTTCATCCCTGTTTTACAGATGAGGAAACTGGGATACAGAGAAACTTAAGTGTCTTGCTTAAAATCACACAGCTAGCAAGGGGACTGCTAGGATCAGAATTTAGGTCTCTTGATTCCTAGAATTGTGGACTTTTTTTAAATGGTATTTATTAAGCACTTACTATGTGCCAAGCACTGCTGTAAGTGCTGAAGTAGATACAGGGTAATCAGGTTGGACACAGTCCCTGTCCTACATGGGGCTCACAGTCTTAATCTACATTTTACAAAAGAGGGAACTGAAACACAGAGAAGTTTGACTTACCCAAGGTCATACAGCAGATGTGTGGTGGAGCCAGGATTAGAACCCAAGTCCTTGACTCCCAAGCCCACGCTCTTGCCAGTAGTCCATGCTGCTTCTCATGCTGATCTCCACCTGGCCAAAGTAAACACAGTCATACATGCGAGCACATATACATTATCTCAGTGGAAATGGGCTGAATGAGCTTTGGAGAAGAGGCTCTGTCTCCTTCTGTCCTCCCCACATACCCTCTACCCCCACTTTTAAAATATCTAACATCAAGGGGATTTAATGAGCACTTACTTTGAGAAGATACAATTCTGGGCACTGAAGGGAGTCACAAAAGGAGTAAAAAAACAAGTTCCCTGCCCTCAAGAAGCTTATTGCAGTGGGGAGTCGATATATCCATTTAGATATATTGTGCCGCCTAAAGACAGACTCCTGTGAGAAGTTACAGGGGTGCACATAAGTGCTGAGTTACTGACCTGTGGGATCAGGGTCACAGTGATGTTGATCCAAGAAGCTTTCTGGAAGAGGAGGGTCTTGGTAAAGTTTTGATGGTGGAGAAGAATGTGGTTTGGCAAAGTAGAAAGGGGAGTATTTCCCCAACCCTACTGTAGACTAAGCTCCTTATGGGCAGAGATCGCAGGTTCCAGCTCCATTGTATTGTTCTTTCCTGGATGCATAGTGCAGTAAATGCTCAACAAATACCACCGAGTGATTGATTGATTGGAAGCAGTGAGTTGGAGGCTAGAGAATCATAGGTGGAGGATGCTGAGGAAGTGGGCTTGGGCAGAGTGGAGAGTGTGAATAGAAGTGTACCCTGAGAAAAGAGAGGAGGGGACCAGTGAGAAGGAACTGGGAAACCATTTGGGATGAAAAGCCTCGAAGCAGTGGTTAAGGGCTTACAGCTTAATGTGAGAACTACTGTAGGCTTTAAAAGGAGGGTAATGATGAGAGTCATTGGGTGTTTCAGAATGATAATTCATTCTGTCTCATGTACAGTAAACTGAACTGGGAAGAGAAAGAAGGTGGGGAGACCAGCATTAAAGCTGTATATCCTTCCACTGTGTTTGGTTCTGAACTGGGTTTATGACTGAAAGAGTGAGGAGGAAGGAGTACATCCATGAAGTATTATTGATTACTCATTTGTACTTCCTGAGTGCTTAGTGTGTGCAGAGCACTGAACTAAGCGCTTGGGAGAATGCAGTATAACAATCATTCACTGCCTACAACGAGTTTACAGTCTAGAGGAGAAGACAGGCATTTGTATAAACAAATAAATTACCCATATGTACATAAACGTTATGGGGCTGGGAAGGGTGATGAATAAAGGGAGCAAGTCAGGGTGACACAGAAGGAAGTAGAATAAAAGGAATATAGAAGGCCAGTCAGGGAAGACCTCTTGGAGTTGTGTCTTCAGTAAGGCTTTGAAGGCAGGGAGAGTAAAGGCATTCTTAATGTCAAGAGTGACTAATAATTGGGGTATTTGTTAATTGCTTACTGTGTCCCAGGCAACATATTAAGACTGAAATAGGTACAGGATGATCAGGTTAAACACAGTCCCTGTCCCACATGGGTCTCACTGATGACCGCTAGGTTGTAAGCACGTGGGGCAAGTGGTGCTTTCATCAGTGATAGGAATGTTAGAAAGGGAAATTGAAGTGTGCAGTTTGGGACATTGATTTTGAAGAGGCAGCAGGATTTCCAGGTGGCACTGTCAAGGAGTCAGGAGAAAATATGAGCCTACTTGTTTATCTCTCTTGGATTAGACTGGAAATCTGATTAAACACAATCCCAGAATACTTTCCCGCTTCCTAGCCTCGTAAGGTCACTAGGAAAAAAAAGCAAACCACATACAGAGTTTGGATCCAAGGAGACTTTGGCAGGGACCCAAACTGGAGCTGAGTTCTCCATCCCACTCTTAGAATCTTCCCTTCGCGTTGCCTGAGTCCCTTCCCTACCACTCACCTGGAAAGCCACAAATAATTTCAGAATATCAGTGTCTTTGTCTCCCACTAGATTGTAAACCCCTTGGAGATGTGGATCATGTCTCTTCTATTATACTTTCCCAAGCAGACGGTGCTCTGCACCCTTTAGACAATCAATACCATTGATTGAAAACACAAATTTATGATTCCCTAATTTATGTGCTCTGATGCAGTGAAATTCTGCATATGGAGAGCCTTATAACAAAGAACACCCATATTGTAAATTGAAATAAGCTAAAAAAAGGTTGTAGTAAACTAAAGCACTGTCTGAGGACATCAGAAATGGAGACAAAAGTGAGTAACTTTGAAGTGTTTGCATCTCACTGGGATCTCTTTAATGAGGATTATCTCCAAAGGAGGTGAATATCTGTCGCATGATTGTAAAGAACGGACAGTATCTGCCCCGTGTGAAGTTTATTTTCGTTTTCCCATTTTCAGAACGTGACAAGAAGAGGGAGCAGCCCAGGGAGCCTGGAAGTGCCCAATGACCTCCCTGATGTCCTGAACAAGCAGCATCCAATGCGGCCTATCGACGACCCAGGAGTGCCCTCTGAGTGGACCTCTCCTGCCAGCGCGGGGAGCAGCGACCTGATCAGCTCCGATAGCCATTCAGACTCCTTCGGTGCCTTCCAATATGATGGCCGAAAATTTGACAGCAAGTATCTTTTTTTATTTGCAGTAGACTGTGATTTTTCTGGTCCACTAGCCTGTCGTTGATTATTTTTGGAGCGTCAATATCCTGTTCCTGATTTCTACCTTTCAGCTGCTGTTCTCTCTCCTATGCATTCTGGGTAAAGGGTGACACGAAGCCATGGAAAGTGAACTTGCTAGTAATAGTAATAATAATTACGGTATTTGTTAAGCATTTCTATGTGCCAGGCAGGACTGTTCAGTTTTCTTTTACCTCTGGCCTTTCCCCCAGATGACAACAGCTTGAACATCAAAATGGAAAGGTAGTTGAGTAGTTACTGGGATTGCAGACCAGCCTGAGGTCCTGTTCCCTCCACCAAGGATGCTGGAGTCATTTAGAAAAATGAAAAATTCAAACCTGGGATAGGGTGGAACTGGATCAGGTCTTTGGGAGTAGGACAAAGAAGGAGAGGGAGGAAAAGGGGAGTGGAAGGGAAGCAGAAAGAGAATGGAGGAGGGAAAAGGGGAATAGAAAGAAAAAGGAGATGAGGAGGTGGCTTAGGGCGAAGACATGAGGGAGGATTTGTGTTTGACTACCAGGCCTTCCCATCACCTCATTATCTGCCATTGCAAATCAAGTGTCATCAGCTCTAGTACTGGCCCAGGGAAGCCGGAGGTACAGGTGGTGAAGCCACTAAGTAATGAAAAAAATTCAAGTTTGTTGACCTAGAAGAAAGTATTGAAATAATTTAGAATGAGCATAGGAGTAGTCTTGGGGTCGTAGGTATAAATATCAGAAGTCACTGTACTGGAAATTGACGGGGTTCTTTTGTAATTCTGTTCTGTGGGAGAAGTTTACCTTGAAATCCTCTTCTGCAGATTTTGGTTTTGGAACTGAGGCCGGGACACCAGCTTCCACCGAGACAGATGCGGATTTGGCCCGCCTGCAGAGTGTGGATGAACAGGAGGTGGCTAGTTTAACAACACTCCACATTGATTCGGAAACGAGCAGTCTCAACCAACAGCCCCTCTCTGCCGAAGTTGCAACAATCACTGGTAAAGTAACTATAGAGAATTTGCTTTCCCAAGAATGTTGAAGGGTTTGGGTTAGAATTGGGGGGGACATTTTTTTAAATATTACCAGGCAGTAGCAATTTTCCACCATAAACATTCACTTGCAGGCTGTAAATATTTTAGGTACTTTTTTTTTTTTTTTACAATAACTGTAGTACAGGAAATTAAAAGGCATATTGACCAGAAGAGGGGGATAGTTGAACAGGCCTTTGGAAGAGCTCATCTTCCGGTTTTGTTTCTTTTCAAATCTTTATAAAAGAAAACTCAAGATGTAAAAATTGACATTAAGCACTTTTGGTTCCATAGGATTATAAACTTAAAAAGATAAGAGTTTTTCAGCCTCAGAAGGAAACAGTCTATAAACCAAAATTCTTTTCCCCAGTCGCTGATTCCCTGCCAGTGAATAATGATGACAGTACTTATATATAGTATTTGTTCTCCCTATATCATAATGTTTTCTACTTGATAGTCAAGAATCCCTTTAGTTCCATATTCATTTGTACTGGCTCCATTGTCAATGAGAAGGAGACCCTAAGAAAGCAGCATTTTAGTCTGTACATGGTTTTAATATTACTTTCTAGATTTCACCGGGGGCTGCTTCTAATGCAAAATTTTCCATATTATCTCCCTCTAATCCTTCTATTATAATTTTATTAATTGATCATCCACTGATTAGATACTTGAGAGTTAGAAAGAAAGACATTAGATTTGACACCTACTCTTAAGGGACAGGTGACAGGACAGAGAAAATTCAGAATATTATATTTAAAAACAGAAAGATTTAAGCCATTAAGGAGCGATATAGAAAAATATTATTTTCTGTAATGGTATTCACACAGATACCTGCCAATATGAGCCTGTTTGTGTCTTTTCAAATTCTTCAATCACCAATTTTCTTTTTTCTTAGGTCTTGCCCATAAAGGGATTAAAATGTGACTTTCTAAAATTCCCTTTACAGGATCTGAAAGCGCATCGCCAATCCATTCTGCCCTGGGATCCCGATCACAAACACCCTCTCCTGCGACCCTGAACATAGATCAGATTGAACAGAAAGACCTACAACTGGATGAGAAACTCCACCACTCTGTATTGCAGACACCGGATGATCTAGGCAATATTTGGAAATTACATTTTTCTTTTTTTCTTTCACTGCAAGAGACCTAGAAAGTCTTCAGCAAAATAAGGTTCCTATAGTTCAAGGCCATATCAGCCATGATTATTCTAATCTTAAAATTATTTGGAGATGTATATACTTCTGGAACATTTTCTGGCTTTTCAAAAGTTCTAATTAGATCAGTTATTCCCCTATTTTGTATATCTGTAGAGATTATCATTGGCTCCCACCTTTCAAATTAGTGGCTTTGTTCCTTTCACATTTCTCATTGCCTCCCACTGATGTGGTGCTATTCCCAACACAAGAAAGACTAATGTAGCATCATTATTCCTAATGACTCTATGTAGTCAATCTAGTTTCTTTTTAATAACCAAATTAGATGAAATTAGTTGTAAGGCCCATTAAGTAACCATGTATTTTAAGGAAAGGTTCAGAGAATATCCCTCTGTTTATTTTGATCACTACTACTGCATTTTACAGAAAAGCCCCAAACCAAGTTTGTGTTCTTAGACACATTTTCTTGCCTTAAAAGTCCCCATTGGCAGGAATAAGATAGATGGTCCTCAGAATGAGACATAAAATCACCAGCAACGCTATACTGACAATGACTCCAGTTTATTCGGCCACAGGTGAATCAGACTGAGTATTCACTGCAAGTGGCATAGACCTCTAACAGCTAGGCTTTATTAGGAATGGAATGTTTGCTAATCTATTGGGGGAAAAATAAAACGAAGCTTACTACTCTTGAAAATCCCCTGCTTATGGCAGTAATTATTTTTTTTCTTTGCTGTTAGGTTAATTTATAGTTTTTAAGCGTCATTATTGTAGTTGTGGAATATCTTTGCCAATTTTCTTCTCTGCCAGCTCATTTTACTGTGTGTTGGTTCTTCTGCCAGAAATAAGAAATTCAAATTACTCTATTTTTACTACGTAGCAAATTTCATAAAAGTTGGGAGGGGAGAAGTAAGTCAACAAAAGAAATTTCGAGGGCATTATCCTAAAGGACCAGTTTATGACTTTTTTGCTTTGTTTTTTAAATTTAATTCTGGCACTCTTCCCAGGTACTTTGGTTAGTCGGGCAGCTTGAATTATGACGTGTTTTTAACAAGGATTCAGTTCTGGTGAGGAAAGTCCCTTTTACTGGCCCCATTATCAAGGACTCCTGAAGTTCTTGAGTCCTTGGCCTTTTTTGAAAGGTAAAGTGTGATTTGGGGATTGGTCTAAAGCATTTGATACTACCCTGCTTGTGACCTCATTACTCCTATTTGGCTTTTGCAACTGATGCCTTTCAGCTAAGCCTTGCAATCTGGAGCCTGCTGCAAACCGATGACTAGTTAACTGGGGAAATGGAAGAAGGTGGAAAACTCACACTCAGTCAATCAACAGTATTTATTGAGCACTTACTATGTGCGAAGAGGTGTATTACATGCTTGGGGAAGTACAGCAGAATAGGTAGACATGTTCCCTGCCCACGAAGAACTTACAGTCTCAGGGAGGCAGATATTAAAATGAATTATCGACAAGCCTATAAGTACTGAGTGGCTGCGATCAAGTGCTTAAAGGGTACAGATCCAGGTGCATAAGTGCCACAGAAGGGACAGAAGTAAGGGAGATGGGGACTTTATCAGGAAGGCATCTTGGAGGAGACAGTGTGATTTTAGTAAGGGTGTGAAGGCGGGGAGAGTAGTGATCTCTCATATATGAAAAGAGAGGGAGGATGTAGCAAGGGGTTGGCACCGAGATGGACAAGATCAATATACACTGATCCCACCTTGCTTGGAAAATGGATTTTTTAAGCAGCAAGACTTGCTCATATTTAAGTGACTTGGGAGTAATCAGTGTTGGAGTAAACACAGTGACTAAACTTGAAGATATATCCACATTTTTGTTTTTTAAAAAAAGGGTAAAGGGATTCAATCAGCATACCCATATAGACTTCACAGTGGCCCCCAACCCAAAGAGGCCACACAGTGGAAGCCCCCTTTGATATTTCACATAGTTAAATGGAGAAACCAGAAGGCCTTCTAAGTGTTTCTGTAGGAACTACCACCTAACACTAGATTCTAATTTGGAGAGAGGCCAGAGGAGAGCAACAAAAATTATTATCAAAGGGGATCCATTAGGGGAAAATGAATTACAATTATTTCAATAGGACACTAAATGACTGCCTTCAAATAGTTGGAGAGTTTTATATAAACTCTGCTGAATAGTTGTTCTCACCCCCAGAGCAAATGGAGCAAGATAAATGTGCACTTAGAGTGTGCAGAGCTCTGATCTAGGTAGAGAGTACAATGGGGTAGGAGATGCTAGTTCCACACAATCAATCAGCCTTTTAGATAGTTTTTAAAGTTCCTTTGAGCCCACAAAAAAAAGCTTCAGTTGAAAAAAAAACTCAAAAAAATGTTTCCTGAACCACCTTTTTCCAACTGTACCCATCCCGTCTCTTCCCTCCACCCCCCACACTCTTATAATGGTAATACATTTGAGGTAAATGAGCTGCTGGAGCATAAAAATACACTGTGCCAGAGTTGGGAACCACATTTGTTTTAAATGGTAATTTTCCATATCCACATTGTTTCTGTTTACCTTGTCCTGGTTCTTAGCCCTGTGGGACCTCCTGGTTGACATGGCTGTAGTTGAAGTCCATCTATCTGCCCAGGGTGGCTTCATTGAAGTCCTGCTTACAGACAAATAAACTACATGACTCTCTAGGTCCCTTCCAGCTGTTTGCTTAGCCTAAAATTAGTTTCAGTGGCACTGTTGAAGAAGTGAAGCAGGAATTAAGTGAAGAAGCCTATGTTTCTTGGGGATTTCATTGATCCACTTTCTCCCTTCCCTTCGTAGCAGAGTGGTCATGTGGGCGAATGTTTCCACTGCTAAGAAGATTAGTTTCTTAAAGGATGCTTTCAATAGGGAGCAGATGCATCATCGAATAGTAGCCCCTTATGTTCTACCTAAAGAAATATAATTAGGGTGCACGAGGGATTGAATGGGTTGGGATTTATCATTTTACCCTGTGTGCTCAGACTTATTCTGACTTGATTGGGATTCTGAGGTAGTTATTTTATGTTGGCTCTGACGATTATTTTTCTGTCGAATTTCAAAAAATTCTACTTCTGTATGTTTTCACTCTTCCTACAGAAACCAGTGAATTTCCATCTGAATGTTGCAGTGTGATGGCAGGGGGGACCCTTACAGGATGGCATGCAGATGTTGCTACTGTAATGTGGCGAAGGATGCTGGGAATTTTGGGTGATGTCAACACTATTATGGATCCTGAGATCCACGCTCAAGTTTTTGATTACCTGTGTGAACTTTGGCAGAATCTGGCCAAGGTAAAAGGAGCGTGTCCCCTCAAAGGAATGCCTTTTCTTCCCCCTTCCTGTCTCTCCTACACCTCTCAATCAGAGGGTTGAAGGTGACAAAAGCAATGCCAAACTACATCTCTCATGTGGATTGCCTTTTCTTTTCAAATCATTTCAGATTCGAGATAACCTTGGCATTTCAACTGATAACCTGACCTCTCCATCTCCCCCTATTCTGATTCCTCCATTGCGGATTCTAACTCCTTGGCTTTTCAAGGCAAGTACATAAAGTAGAGAGCTAAAAGCAATCAAAACCAACATCTGCCTACCACTTCTAAGAAAACCAGTATACAATTATAAAGTCATAAATCACCTGTCTTTATTTTGTATTTTTGTCAGTTTAGTTATTCTTCACTACACTCAGCCCAGGCAGGTGATAAATCAAAAACCAAATCTCAGCCATTGGCAAATCAGTTATCTAAAATTCAGTTGTAGATAACCTTATTGTCTAAAAATCCAACCAACAATATATGTCACCTTCCTAACTTTTGTCTGAGGCATAGTCCTGGTGGAGTTTTTCAACAATGGAGGTCAACAGGCTGAATTTGATTTTTGGTTGTAACTGGAATTTGCTGGCATTTGAACTTGAGACCTTTGTTTCAGCCATTGTATCATTACCACCTAAGGCCAAACCAAAACCTTAGAAAATAATCGAGGCTAGGTATTCACTCAAGATGTTAAAGAGTAAATACTAAGCAGCAGAACTAATGAAAATGCCCTGTTAACTTTTAGTAGGTAACTGTTTTGAGACTTCTTCATTGTCTTTTCAATGTTTAGAATCAGTTTTTCTTTTCAATTGCAGGCAACCATGTTGACTGATAAATATAAGCAAGGAAAGCTGCATGCTTATAAACTTATTTGCAACACAATGAAAAGAAGACAAGATGTTTCTCCGAACAAAGATTTTTTGACACACTTCTACAATATCATGCATTGTGGACTTCTTCATGTCGACCAGGTAAATTTGTACTCAGTATTTTTAGATCAAGACTTTATCATCAGCATATCTTTCAGCCTTGAGACTAAAAATAATGTGCAGATTTCTGAAAAAATGTTCATTTAGATTTCAAGATCAGAGTATTTAGTGTAGTTCTGGGTCATGTACTCATGCAACCTTAATAAATATCAAGCGATGTTTCTCAAGATTATGAGATGAACTTCCTCCTTTAGAAGAAAGAAACCTAAATTGTTAAAATATTGTCTTCTATTAACTAACGAAAAGCAGTTGTCTCAGTGCTGTAGGAGTGGGTGCTCACAGATTTGTTTCTGGTGAGTGTCAGATAAACAGAATTAATCAAGATAAGTCCACTTGCTACATTTTAACTTCGAAACTTGGTGAAAGTGAGTTCTTTCAACAGAATATCACAAGGGAATTGTACAAAGACACCTGATGTTCTGCCCTTCAGTTCCTGACTCTCCAAGGTGAATGTTATAGGGAGAGAGAATGAAGTTGAGTCTCTTATAGCTTCAGACCTTGAATTTGTCCCCTAGAGGGGGTAGGCAGAGAAGAGACACAGATACTTATGGGCTTACACCCCTACGGCAGGCAAACTGATCCTTGTGTGCCAGCCAAAGACCTCCACATCCTCTTCGTTTTTGCTTCCATTTGAGCTCCTAACATCAGGCTCAGCTCACCCAGCTCATTGGAAACAGGTAAAATTAGCTAGTCTAGGGAGTCACCTGAGGATCTTAGTTCAGCAGACTGAGGTTTTCATTATTTCACATCATCTATTAAACTTCAGTGCGCGACTGATATGAAAGATTCCATGTGAAACATCCCCTCCCTTATTTTTTCTCCTTCCTTTTAAGGATATTGTCAATACAATCATCAAACACTGCTCGCCTCAATTCTTTTCACTTGGCTTACCTGGGGCCACCATGCTTATTATGGATTTCATCGTAGCAGCTGGTAGAGTGGCTTCTTCCGCTTTCCTCAATGTAAGTGCTGTGTTTCTTTGTGTTCACAATAGTGTGTCAGTGGAAGTAGTTTAAATAATTTGTCGTACTTTCCTTCGGTTGCTTCTCTTACATAAGTATTCTTGACAGTGTCAAAGTCTTCGAGCAGGCTGATTCAGTGTGTCCTCTAAGAAGTGATCATGTTCTGCAATTGATACATCTCAGCAATACAGAGCAAAATACTTTCTTTGTTCCACTTTGTCATTTGTCTTTGGAACTTCACAATGATGTGGAAGCTGTTTGTAGGGGGCAGTCAATCGCAGAAACGACCATTTCTTGTCCTACAGGTGTCCCTTTCATAGAGTTTAGAACAACATTAAAAAGTGCAGTTATTTTACAATAGAGATGAAGGAAATATTTTTGTGTGTTACATCTTAAGTGGGTTTTTAAAAGGCCTTACTAGGAACCGTTAGAGGATGTTGCCTCAATCAAACACTTGGGCAAGGTCAATAGCTCACATCAGAAGCTGGTCCAGTGAATGCAGGTATGATATAGTGGACAGTCCAGGGATCGAGAAGGGAGAGGTGCCAAGACAGCCAGCTAGGGCACAGCTTCTTCATTGCCTAAAGAATGGTCCAAAGCCCACTAGATTGGGAGGATGGTCAGTGCCATAAGCTCCATTTGCAGTCTCCACCTCCTACATCCAATCTTGGCACAAGTACTTCTTGTCATATTAATCTGGTAGGCAGCACCAAGAGCCATGATTGGTTTGCACCCGGAATGAGGCCCTTACTCTGCATGGTAGGACCTCCTATTGCCAAGTGAAACTGCTGGCCGAGATGGTGAGCAACCCACGCTACTCAACGAGCCGTGGCCCAGATCGCACACTGACCAGGAGGCTTTCTCTTCTTAAAGGTGTTCGTAGGAACCAGATCCATGCCGAGCCATGGATACTGTTGAAAGCTCTTAAGAAGATGTATATGAAACATTTTAATCCTTAGCATCAAACATCATTCATTTCCAGTTTGCTGCTTTCTAGCTCCTCAGTACAAGCAGTAGTTGGTTTCCCATGGGTGTGTTTTGTTAACAAAAATGAAAGGTTTGCAGAATCCTGATGATAATCATGGAGTTAAACACTAATTAAAATGGTGGATATTTGGGTTGCGCATATGTATTATTTTAATAAGCTAACCGGTCATCATCTGGTCAGCCCAGTTTGGTGTGGGGTGAGAATTTTAGAGCCCTTTTTCTAGTCTCCATTTGGAGGGACTAGTTGGTTCATACACAGGGCTATTTAGACATCCAGAAGGCTACCAAATAGTGTTACTGTTTCTTCAGTGACCAAATGTCCAATGTCCTGACCACCCTCCGGCTTGAGTAGGACTTTGATTAAGCAATCAGTCACTGGTATGTTTTGAGCTTTTACTCTGTACAAAACATGATAGCATTGGGATGGTACAGTGGAGTAAGTAGACCTAATCCCTGCTTTCAAGGAACTTTCGGTCTAGCTGGGGAAACAGACGCTAAGGTCACTTATCGGGAAGGAAAGCAACCTAGTATAAGGATGTGTACCTAAGTGCTCTTGGGGTGGGATGAGTACCTGAATGCTTAGGGGGTGGGTCTAAGTGTATAACTCACAGCAGGATGTGTTCTAAACATGGTGATAAATTGCCCTGAGCCACTGTACTCTCCCCCGTGGTCCTCCCTTGATTGACAGCATGCATTGAGGTCCAGGATAAGAGTGTGATCTGTGGCCATAGAATAGACTGCGCCTAGGCTTTCTCCTCAGCATCAAGTGACAGTTGTGACCATTTCCATTTGTACCCTCTTGGTAAGGCAGTAACTCATTTGGTGGAGGGTTCTTCATTGACACCCTAGGAGCTGGGAACCAGTCAGGGTCTGAGGAGGCCCCTTGTCATAAGCGAATTGTCTGCTTGAGAAGAGTTATTGCTTTGCTCTTTTGCACCCTTAGAGCTTTGTTTTCAAGTTTCTTCTAATAGAAGAAACTCTATATTACATACTGGATAAACTCATTTTCTGTACAAGCTGATGGCATGGAATGAACTTTCATGTTTTGTATTTTTCCCTAAATTAGGCACCAAGAGTTGAAGCACAGGTTCTCCTGGGATCTCTGGTCTGCTTTCCCAACTTGTATTATGAGCTGCCAGCTCTTCACCCCAACACGCCTGATATTGCTCTGTCTCAGTTCACAGATGTTAAGGTGAGCTGTCAAATGCTACATTTTAATGTTGGAATAGTTTTTTGGCTATTATGGTATGTGTGTGTCTCTCTCCACCTTCTGGGCTCCCTTCAGGCATCCCTCCCTGGGAGGTCAATTTGAGGAGCAGTGATTCCTATCGGGCTCCATCGTTGTGTGTCCATGAAAGACATGGTCCTCTGGCTCAACTGGCTTTAAGGCTACTGGTCATGATTGAAAAGAAGGAGCACAGACCCCAGTGATGTTCTCAGCTAGTATAAGAGAGGACATGTTCTGTGTGTAAGAGTCTGGATCAGTAGATGTCTTCCGGGCCTCAGAGTGAGGAAATAAGAGTGAGGATCTGAAAGGAGAGATAACATCACCCCCAAAACTCAGTGATGTGACTATCCATTCAACTTATAAAGCTGAGTGGTGCCTTCTATCCAAAAGGAGTTTTAAAGATTCAGTTCAGCTTCTGGATGTGGCAGTTTGAGTTCTTAGGGGATTTGTATGTGATGTTAGAGGTGTATGGCTTATCTATTTCCCCGTTTTGCCCAAGTTTTAGTTTTCAGTACCTAACCCATCATCATCCAGTTGTGCTGTATGTTGTCCCAACCTCTTTTCTAGGATCTCAAAAGTACAAATTTTATTCACACCAGAAACTACCATAAATAAATTTCCAATTTGATAGTTATAGGTGTGAAGCATATTCAGGAAGTCATTCAGAGCCACTGAACTTGTTAACGCTGGTTTTTGAATTCGCCTTGAAACATTGGGTTTCCAAACCCTTTTTTTAACTGCCCCTACTAATGAAAAGTGAGTGAGATAGTTATATTTTGTTGATGCATCCACTCTGAGTATATTCATTCATTATGTGTATACAGCACTTTCTGGCTGAAGGATTTCTGCAAATATATATAAATAAAAACATAAATAGTTAATGCACCTCTGAAAAGGAGGAAACATTCTCCTTCTGCCAGTGGGCTCAACAAGAAACTGGAGTTTATTTTGAGGAACCATACTCATGAAATCTGGGGCACAGGAGAGATCTGACTAAATACCACTGATAATCGATTGATTAGACATTTTCACTGAACTCTTCCTCAACCTCTTTGCTTTCATATAGGAACTTATAATTAAAACGGTGTTAAGTTCTGCAAAAGATGAACCCTCTGGTCCTGCAAGGTAAGTCCAAGATCTTGGCTTGAAAAATGCTCTGGTGTTTTGGTATTTGTCTAGTGTGCTCCAGTTTAAAAGGTAACATATGATAGGAAGTGAGTTATGGTGGTAGGTTGTCCTGTAGTGCAGTAGCAAATAGGGATAAGATTCCCTGAAGGTTCATTTCAGAACTGGACTTTTATTCACATTTTAAACACTACTATTCTTTTGCTGTTGACTCAGAATCTAACTCCTCTCTACTAAAATTATTTTTTTAAAGGAGGTTTAGAACCTGACTCTCTACCTAAACACCAAGCTTTGAACTTTTCCCATTTTCAAGGTTGTATATTCCCAGACTGATCTTTCCCATTAGGGAGGGTGGGCAGGGAGGAGGAAGTGTTACTGGCCGTCTCCATTTCCTCTCCGCTTCTCTCCTTGATCCTCTCTAATTTGCCTTCCACCCCATTCAAGGTGACCACCTTCTAGCCAAATCTGATGGACTTTATCCTAATTCTCCTAAACCTCGGTTGCTTTGGACACTGGAGGTCACCCCCTTCTTCTTGCGACTTTAACCTTGGATTCATTGACACTTTCCTCTCTTGGTTCTCTGATCTCTCTGACCGCTCTTTCTCAGTCTCTTTCGCAGGCACCTCCTCTGGCTCCCACCCTCTCACAGTGGGGGTCCCTCAGGCTTCAGTTCTAGATCCCCTTTTATTTTCTGTGTGCACCCACTCCCTTGGAGAACTCATTTGCTCCCATGACTTCAACTACCATCTCTACGCAGATGATTCCCAATTCTGTGTCTCCAGCCCTGTCCTCTCCTCCTCCTCCTCTGCAATATTGCATTTCCTCCTGCCTTCAAGACATCTCTCCCCAGATGCCCCGCTGACATGTCAAAACTGAACTGCTTAACTTCCCACCCATTGTCCTCCCCATGTTCTTCCCATCACTGTAGACCATACCACTGATCTCTCTACTTCACATCCCACTGATGTCGTCCTTGACTCATCTCTCTCATTCCACTCTCATATTCACTGTCACCAAATCTTGTTGGTTCTGTCTTCATAACGTTGCTAAAATTCACCCTTTACTCTACATCCAAACTGCTACCACATTGATTCAAGCACTTATGCTACCCCACCTTGACTACTGCATTTGCCTTCTTGCTGACCTCCCTGCCTCCATTCTTTCCCCTCTCCAGTCCATAGTTCACTCTGCTGCACAAGTCATTTTTCTTAAAAAAAAATTCAGTCCATGTCTCCCCACTCCACAAGAACTTCCATTGGATGTTTATCCACCTCAGCATCAGTCATTCAGCTCGCCCCTTCCTACTTCACCTCACTGATCTACTACAGCTCAGCCCTCACCCTTGGTTCCTCTAATGCCACCTTACTCACCTGTGCCCCAATCTCATCTATCTTGCCGCTGACCCCTTCCCATGTCCTCACCGTCCATATACCCTAGACCACCTCCTTCCGCACCTTCAAAGAATTAAGGTCACATCTCTTTCATGAAGTTTTCCCTGATAACTTTTCCCTGGCTCCCTCTCCTTTCTGAGCCCATCCGTTCACTTGGATCTGTGACCTTTGAGCATTTAATATTCACTTCACCCTCAACCCCGCAGCACTTATGTACTTATCTTTTAATTGTAGATATAAACTATTTACTTATTTTGGTGTCTGTTTTCCCCTCTAGACTGTAGGCTCATGGTGGGCAGGGAACATGTCTGCCAACTCCGTTGCATTGTACTCTCCTAATTGCATAGTAGCGTGCTTTGCACATAGTAAGCAGGAGTGCTAAGAGTAGAGTGTAGGACAAAGAGGAGGTGAAAATTGTTCATTGTAAGTCAACTAATGTGAACTAAGTCAACAACTAGGAAATATGAAATTGTTTTGAATGATGATAGAACTTACTGAGTTCAGGAGAAATGTGAATTGAACTTAATGTAAACTCACAGATCTAATATTAACTCACAGAGTTTTTCAATTTTATGTTGTTAAACTCCTCACGCTTCCTCCTCACAATTCCACAATTCCAGCCTATCCCTGCCCTCTGTCCTTAATCCCCTTTCTGTGGTCCTGCTCTACAGACTTCACCCATTTATAGCTCCAGGGGACAGGAAGTCCATTTCTTAATAATAATAATAATAGTGTTGGTATTTGTTAAGCGCTTACTATGTGCCGAGCACTGTTCTAAGCGCTGGGGTAGACATAGGGGAATCAGGTTGTCCCACGTGGGGCTCACAGTCTTAATCCCCATTTTACAGATGAGAGAACTGAGGCACAGAGAAGTTAAGCGACTTGCCCACAGTCACACAGCCGACAAGTGGCAGAGCTGGGATTCGAACTCATGAGCCCTGACTCCAAAGCCTGTGCTCTTTCCACTGAGCCACGCTGCTTCTCTACTAGACCCAGGCTAGCCCTTTTCCACAGCTCCAGGGGACTTTAAACTTGCCTGGCTGCAGCCTCACCAGCTGGTAGGTGGCCAAGGCTATTTTTGTCCTGCTGACCTTGGGGCCGGGGCAAACCTGAAGAAGGTGGAACCCACTTTGCCCAAAGTTCCCATCCAGCTCACAGGGCAGTATTTATTGTTCAGAGGGGATCATGGGATCTTTGCACCACCAGGGAGCAGCAGTATGCTGTTCCTTTGCACATGTTCAAAGTGATGATATAAACGTGTTGACTTGAACGACACGCTGCCTAATGATTCTGATGAGTAACGGAATAAGAGATAAAGCCATTTATGCCATAGTTCCAAATAACCCATCTTTGTGAGGCATAGAAATGGGAGCTTCCAAAACCTTCCCTGCCCTGCATCACATTTTAAAATGGGAAATGTTCTATCTGCATGCAATTACGTTTGACGTAGCCTATCCGCTCCCTTTTGTGCCTTAAATTTGTCCTGGTGATGTCAATCAGTGCAATTATAAACCTATTCCCTTAATAATGAGGTTGCTATTTGTTTATTGCATAGCAGCCACCACTGAGTAAAAATGAGTTTGTGGACATATCTTTTGTGTTACCCCAGTTTGGGATCTTAGTAAAAAAAAAAAATAGGCCATAAAACAACATTTTTATCCTTAATATATTATCCTCTCTGACAACTATATATTATCTGACAACTTTTTATGGGTTTCTTTTTTATTTTAATTCAGTGACTACAACCAATTTATAACTAAAATTGCAATTTATCACCATGTTTAAAATGTAAACAGTTTCTGGAAAGGAAGAAAGTCTAAATTATATTTAGCATATTCTCCACTAGTGTCTTGTAGAGTTGATAGATACAATTATATTTCAAAGCTTACATTTTTATTGGATGTCAATTTTGGTGTCTGCTTGCTTTGCAGATGTGTTGCTCTTTGCAGCCTAGGTATTTGGGTTTGTGAAGAACTAGTGCATGAATCCCATCATCCTCAGATTAAGGAAGCATTGAATGTAATTTGTGTCTCATTAAAGGTAGGACACTAATTTTTAAGTTTTTTTAAAAATTTTTTTGGATCATCATCAAGCAGTGTTGGGTACTGGGCTTGGGCAGTTAAATATTCCCAATTTCCCTGGTCCAGAGTAAAAGTTTTTCAATGTTTCTGAGCCCTCTTCATAAATTTCTCATACAATTATCACCTAATCTCCTGACTTCTCTAACTAGGCTCTTTATATACCTCCTCAAATTCCCACTTTATCAACTACTGAGACCCAGTGCCTGTCAGCTGGACTCCACCTAAAAACCTGTCCCTGCCTCTGCTCCCTCCCTTGCCCTACACCTTTGGAAATGGAAAGAAAGTTTGACCAGTGGCGACTACATTGGACTGTAATATTCTTTCGCCTTGCCCTTACCCATACCTCCTCCTCCTCCTCCTTTCTTTGTTTCTCTTTGGGCCTTCCCTTTTCCTCTAGCCATTAATATCAAGATCAGTGATGTGATGTGCTTCATCCATCACTGCTCAAAAGGTAGTAGCAGACATCAGTCACAGCTTCTAATGCAGGTCTCCCTTGTCAACCATGAGGATCCAGGCTTTTGAGTGAAACAGAGCTTTGGGAATGAAAGGGAGTGAAATTCGAGGTCTGTGGAAAAGAAATAAACGGGCATTCCATGCCTGTTTTCTTGTTTGTTTTATAATGGTATTTGTTAAGCACTAACTGTATGCCAGGCAAGGTACTGAGCTGGGGTAGAGACAAACTGACCAGGTTGGACAAAGCCCTGTCCCATGTGACACAAGCAACATCGTGTAGTGGATAGGGCAAGGGCCTAGGAGTCATAAGGTCAAGGGTTCTAATCCCAGTTCCACCACTTGTCTGCTATGTTCTCAGGCAAATCACTTCACTTCTCTGGGCCTCAGTTACCTCATCTGTAAAATGGGGATTGAGACTGTAAGCCCCACATGGGACAGGGACTGTGTCCAACCCAAATTGCTTATATTCCCCCCCGCATTGCTTGATACAGGCCTGGCACAGAGCACTTAACATATACAGTTGTTGTTATTATGGGGCTCACAATCTTAATCCTCTTTTTACAGAGAGGCCCAGAAAAGTTATGACTTGCCCAAGGTGATAGAGCAGACAAGTGGCGGAATCAGGATTCGAACCCCGGTCCTCTGACTCCTGCATTTGTAGCATTGCACAGGGAACTTGATTTTAACAGTTCAAAGTTCACTGTTTAAGTTTACTGGCAATAGTCAATTTTAAACAGTTACAGTTAGTTCTCTCTGTATTATAAATGTTCTATTGATATAGTGCCAGGGAAGAATAACGCATCCTAGACTCTGCTTCGGCAGGCTTGAAATGACAGGGAGTGTTAATCTCCGCCAAGGAGAACTGTGGTTATTCAAAACAGTGGTGAGAAAACCGTGGTTGGCAAGAGGAACTTGTATAAAGTAGTTGTAGAATCATTGCCAGAGAGAATGGCTGAGGTTGTCAGTTCACGTTTCATTATGTTTTAAAGCAAAATGGTTCTTCTTGATTACATAAACCATAATTTAAAATCTTTCATTATTGTTTTTCTTCAGTTTCCAAATAAAACGGTGGCCCATGTGGCTTGCAACATGCTGCATATGCTGATCCATTATGTAGAAAGACTTCAGACTTACCAGCCTGATTCCCCCTTAAAAATTATTCAAGTAAGTAATTTCTCATTTATTACTCCTCTTATATTTTAATGTAGATTAGGCAATTTAAAAGCAGTGTGGAGGAGCAGCGTGGCTCAGTGGAAAGAGCACGGGCTTTGGAGTCAGTGGTCATGGGTTTGAATCCCCGCTCTGCCACTTGTCAGCTGTGTGACTGTGGGCAAGTAACTTAACTTCTCTGGGCCTCAATTACCTCATCTGTAAAATGGGGATTGAGACTGTGAGCCCCACGTGGGACAACCTGATTCCCCGTGTCTACCCCAGCGCTTAGAACAGTGCTCGGCACATAGTAAGCGCTTAACAAATACCAACATTATTATTATTATTAAAATTGTCTGCTCCCTGGGTTTGTTTTTTGTTTTTTTTTTATTTGGCACTGGATTGTATGACCTTGAACAAATAATTTAACCAAGCAGTGCACACACATTCTCAATCTTCAAGACACCCCTTCCTTGCCTCAGGTGCATGCGTGCATACCCACACCCACCCCCAACACACACCCCACCATCACCCATCATCACCCTCATGCCCCTGCCCCACTCCCTCAATACCCAGAGATGCTCATTGGAGTCCAGCTGATGTTCCACTAAAATGAAGGTGCAGGTAAGAAAAAACACCAGTTCCTGTTGCTACATGCTCCAACTTTCAGGTATGGCAGACAAGATGGTGGCAGAAGTAGGGAATGGTTTCTTCTGTTACCTGCTTTTACTGTCTCGGACACCTGCTGAGCCACATCTCTGAGGAAGTAAGCAGCAGGAGGAAGGATTGAGGCTGATTTGTATTCATCTTTGCTCCAGCTACAGCTACACCAATTCTTGCTTCCCCAAGGGAGCTTTCTCCTCAGTTGGGAGACCAGCAAGAAGCAGATAAGAGGAGAAGGCACTGCCATAATGGCCACCACACTCAGAGTTGCATTTCCAAGGCATTGAAGGGAGCACATAGTTGCCTCTGTGAATTTCCCTTTAATGCAGAAATCCTTTAAAATGGAATTGTTTAAAGTGACTTGCTTTTGCCTAGAAATGCATTCGTTTGAATTAATAAGCTTTTATCTATTTGCTGCCTTATATTTTTTTCCTCTATTTTCAATATCATTTACCTGTTGTTTATTCATTAGGGACCTGGGACTAGAGAATTAGGTTTTCAGTGATTGGTATTAAACAAGTAATCTTTAATAATCCCTAATCATTCATATAATTCCAGGTGACTAAGCTCCCAGCTAGTTGTAAATCAGATGTTTTTTGAGCTATTTTTGGCCTCCCCTGCTATTATGATACCACTTGGAGCATCGCAGCAGCAATCTTTTTCAAGGAACATTGGTGGCTTGAAAGGTTTAGCTCACCTCCAGTGTTGCCTGACTCATATGCAGCCAAATTGTGTCTGTGAACTGACGGACCTGATCCGGGGTGTTCTAATAGAGATGACATGATTCGAGGGGTGGTGGCAGAGGATGGAGTGGGAATGCTTGTAGTCAAATCATTGCTAGGTCCAGGGTTTCGATTATGTTAATACATTGTGAATGAATTTGGAAGATTTTTTGCATTACAGTTAATCTGTTTTAACCATGCAGTTTTGAAATCTTGTAATGATTAATGATCAAATATTGCGATCTCTTTGTCTGTAAATGGGTTTGTTTGTAAAATTTTTGTACTTCACAGTGTACCTCACATTGCGCTGCCCTCCTTACCCACCTACTTGCTTATTACTCCTACTGCCCCAGTGGGAATCTGACAAGCAAGGGTGAAAAAGTGTGAGAGGCACCAAGCAAACCACTACCACAGAATTCAATATCTCCATGCAATTTCCTTGGTTTTGAAATTTCCGTGACTATGGCTCGTTTGTTATTTATGATAGGAGACTTTAGCTTCAGTGATCACATTTGAATTCTTGGAGAAAGCGTGTTACTTGTATATTTTATGGTCATTTTTTAAGGGTTCTTTCAACTAACTAAGTACTGAATAATTTGATCATTTTCTAAAAACTATGATATCTAATTGTAGTTTTAAGGCATTTTCATGTGTAACATTTTAAAAAATAAATTTTAATTTGTATTGCTTGCAGATCCTGATAGCGACTATTACTTACCTTTTACCTAGTACTGAAGCCTCACCTTATGAAATGGACAAGAGGGTAATTAAACACTTCACTTTTAGTGTTCTGTATAACCTCATTTAATCATTATTAGAAAATGTTAACATATCCAAACAATGTATTATTATTTCAAAATTTTACCTATATTTGGATGTGAACTTGAAGCAAATGTAGTTTTAAACAGTACATTTTCATGTGCTCTACCAAAATTTAAATGTAAATCATCCATTTTAATTGCAATAAACAATTCTCAAGTATTTTAGTAGCAAACAAGATTTGTTTAATGTTCTGTCATCTTGATTGTTTAAAAGAGCTTATAATTATAGTTCAGTCTAACTGCTTCTGGATTTGTTTGGTGTGTTTTTTGCAATTGAATTAAATGTTTGGCTTGAATGTTTTATTCAATTTTGAGATTTACCCACAACAGCTTTAAAATTCTTATAACATATACTGACTTTTAAGATAAGCTTACATAGTCTAGTTAAAAGAGCTCATGGCTGGAATTTCAAGAGTCTTGAATTGTAGTGGAATTCTGCCACTGACCTTCTGTATGTGCATAGGTCATTCAACCTCTGTGCCTCAGTTTCCTCGACTGTAAAAAAAAATACTTGCCCCTCCAAAACTCTGAGTTGTGAGGCCAAAAGGGATTATTGATCTGATAATGCTTTAGATAAATCCAAGTGCTATAGAAATTCAAGATAGTGACACTAAATTTGTTTCCAGAAACTCTAAGTTAGATAAAACACGTTTGGCTTTGAGCACTGATTCAGAAGAACCCAAACCACTAATCATGATTGGGAGAAGTTGACAGCAGTAATAATGTTATTTATTGAGCACCTTCTCAGTGGAATGCACTGTACTAAGTGCTTGGAAAGTACAGCAGAAGCACAAGACATGTTCCTTGCTTCCCCCACTCAAAACAGGGAGGCAGGCGAAGAAATATTAACAAGCAGTGGAATCAGAATAAATAAAATTCAGTGTTCCACTGATACAATGATTTCATTCATGGCAACTTTTCCATATTTTAGTTCTAGCAACCATGGGTCCAAGCATTCCATGGAAGACTTCGGTCAGCTTGTCTGGTCAAAGAAAGAGTAATTTTTGGAAGCATATCTCCTTTCTACTGGGCGATATTATTCAAACTAATAAAACTCAATCTGATGGAGTGGGAGTAATAAAAGTGTGATCGAAAATGTCTTTTGTAAAATTGATGTTCTTTAAGCTCTCCCTTCCATTCCTACAAGGTAAAAAGATAGGCAATTCCTGCCTGCTTCATTCTGTAACCTGTTAAAAACCTAATTTTTCAAAACACTTTAAAATGTCTTTATATGGCACAGATTCCTTGAGATTTGCCCCCAGTTTCCTCTGTGTAACATTCTGCGGGTGAATTATTTAACTCAGTCCCTGTACGTTGAGAAATGCATGAGACATTCATGAATAGAAACATATTTATCAAGGTTGATCATCCATGTGATGAAATTGGGAATAAAGGAATTGTCAGAAATAAGCCTGTTAAATTTTAAGAGACTGTTATTTAAAATGCTGTGAAACTCAAAAATAAATCTCTTTCTCCACAGTTGGTAGTATCCTTGCTTCTGTGCCTGTTGGATTGGATCATGGCCTTGCCTCTCAAGACACTGCTTCAGCCAGTTCATATGACTGTTGTAGAGAATAATAAAACTGAAAAGTCTGTCCTCAACTGCATTTACAAGGTACTGTAATTGAAACTGTTCCCTGCCATAGACTGCAATGGGAAGTAGCATTTTTCTGTTGGCTTAGAGTTATATATAAGTAATCAGTTTGGTGCATATTTTGGGTAATTAACCAGAAAGAATGGAACTTGTTTCTTTTCATATGGACTGTTGTTTGTCTAAAATTCTCAACATATCTACTCTGGGCATTCATTTAAATATGTCCATAGAGGGCATATTATTCTAGATTTTACTAATTGGAGGGAATTTTAATATTTGCAGCTGGGTTTAAGGTATTTCTTTTTTTCTTTTTCCTGTTGCCAAGTTTGTGCTGACCATCTCTTTTGTGCTAAAAGTTTACATGTACTACTTTTTATTGGCCTGTACTTTCATTTCAAAAGAATGGTAAATTTTTAAATAGTCCCATTACAATTTTTGGTGTTTCTAGGTGCTTCACGGTTGTGTCTATGGTGCTCAGTGTTTCAGCAATCCAAAGTATTTTCCTCTAAGCCTCTCTGATTTGGCGTCTGGTGATTATGATCCTTTCATGCATCTGGAAAGCCTGAAAGAACCCGAGCCTCTGCACTCACCTGATTCAGAGCGATCTTCTAAACTCCAGCCTGTCACAGAAGGTAAGTCAGGGTCAGGACAATTCTATTCCCTACAGAAGGCATTGCTTGCATTCTCTCTTCACGTGAGGAGTGAGAGATGCAATGACTGGGGATGACGTGAGGGGTGAGGATGGTGAAGAGAAGGAGAATATTTAACACTTTAAGAAGTTGCCCAACTGGGCATATAATCATGTGGAAATTGATTTTTGATTTGGGGAATCAAGTTTAAAGAGGTAGTAACATCGCATTTGAGATGAATTGTATTTTAAGTGCCTTCACATGTGTCTTTTATCTGGTTCTCCTCTTTTTTATGTGCTTTATTTTTATAAAAAAAAGAGAAGCAGCGAGGTCTAGTGGAAAGAGCATGGACTTGGGAATCAGAGGACCTGGGTTCTAATCCCGTTCTGCCACTTGTCTGTTGTGTGACCTTGGGCAAGTCACATGTAAAATGGGAGTTAAGGCTGTGAACCCCATGTGGGACAGGGACTGTGTCCAACCTGATTACCCTGTATCTACCCCAGTGTTTAGTACAATGCCTGGCACTTAGGCACTTAACAAATATAATTATTATTATTGATGCTGTTGTTACCATTAATAATAGTAATAATAAAATCTCCCAAAAGCTAATGTGCTCATAGTATTATTACAAGTAATTGGTTTTAAGCAACACCGATATCTATTATGGGCAATTTTTTGCATTTTAGCACTTTACTGTGACCTGTTGCTCACTAAAACTGGAGTTAATGTTGACTGCTCACTACATTTAAAATAGTATAGTTTTCATGGTGAAAAAGTGATGCTTTTTCCGCATTCTAAACTGAAGTATGAAGTGGGTCGTGTTCAGTGTTTAGTTCAAAATGTAATGAAAGTTTACCAAATTAAGTACATCTCTTTTTCCAAAAAACAAAATATAGTTACCCAAGGGACAGAGTCTTAACATATTTCTAACAAAATGTATTGACCCAATATTAAACAGCCTCAGTCCAAAGAAAGAAGAAACAATTGAAATAGATGAGCTTAATATTGATACAGAATACTCTGTGTAGTGCTATTCTCCATCCATATTAAGTTGTTCCCTTCAGGCTTCTTGAAAGGTATTAAGGACTAGATAAATGCAGAACCTTTTTGTAACAGCTGTGTGCTAACAGCAGGTGATTTTGTGGTCTGTAGTGACTACGTGCTGTTTTTTTTATGGAGAGAAAATGGCTAATCATTGTGCTCTCGTCTAAGGCATGCTTCATCGTCCTCAAGTACTTTTTTGGCCCAAGAATTCTAAACATAGAGCTGTCCCCTAATAAGCTCAGTATTGGATTGAACAAGTCTGATTTAGAACTATTGGCAGGAGTAGCTGTAATTATTAAATTTACTGAAGAATGAAGCAAGGTACTGTAGTTGGCTTTTTGTCAAATGGCGGTCTTCTTATTAGCTAAAAGTCATCATCTGCAGGGTCAGAATGAAAGAGGCTCCTAAGGCTTCATTCTGTCCTAATTATAGTTTCCCCTATACATATTATGCAAAGCTAATATTTAAAGCATTTGCCAAAATTAACTTCCTCTGCATGTTCTATTACAGAGCAGTGAATTGCAGCCTCTCTTTATGCCTTGGTGCTTTTGTGTGCCCTAATAATCTGTAATTATAGGTTTGCAGCAAATGCTGTGGGGTTTGTTTAATCTGACAATCTGAAAAGACAACCCTGAATAGACTTTATTAAATGAATGCCAGTTACACAAAGCCATAGTGGCAGCAATATCTTCATTCTACGTTTCCTTACAAGGTTGGTTCTTTTAGAATTTCTTTTTGAATTTTGGAATCAGAGTATTTCCTGTGCCTATATGTTTCTCAATAGATTCCCCACCCCCCCCCAAAAGACATAAACTCTTTTATTTAAAATTCATGGCCGTGATAGATAGCTAACAGGTTAGATTCACAATTAGCAACCTGAGATAATGGGCTCTATACATATATCACTCTATCGAATTAATACTTCTTATTGAAATTAGCAATTTTTCCAGTAAGCGTTAAGTTCATTAAAATGGAAGTTCACGAAAAAGGCATGATATCTAAGAAGATATTGGACATTTTGAGAAGCACATTTGAGTTTTAGGACTCCCTTGCCAAGAACTACTGGCTTGATTTACCTGGGGTGAGTTAACAATTGATGCTGGGCAAGTGGCAACAGTTCTATTTTATCTATTTTGCCACCTGTGTGCCTCCCAGGAAGTGAGCAGGCTGGTAATTGAGGCTTTTTTTAGTGGGGGAGTTTGGGGGGGTCCTTACTGAATTAAACAGGAACTGGAAAGTAACCTGTTGAATATAGGAAAAGTAACTCTTAGTTTATATGCTCCATGCTTGTTACAGAAAGCAGTTTCTTAAATACCTTTATGCAAAGAAAATACAGCTTCTTTTTCCAGTATCCACCTGGTGATTTTTACTGGAGAAATTTGAAGATCTTGTTAAGCTTTGTTTTTATTGAACAGATCGATGCAATGTTTGTTTTTTCTTTGCCCTTATCTAACCTTGCTTATTACAGACTTCAAATCAGTTTACAAATAACTGTGTTGTATTTCCCCTTCACGTTTACAATTGAGATATAGATAGTTTCTGTGATTTGCCCTTCGTCACCTAAGTCAGGGGCAAAGCAAAAACTCTATTTCTAATAACAATTCCTTTTACCTCCACTCCTTTCTTTAGAAGGGCAATTCTGTACCTTTTATTCACCCCTCTCTCAGCCCCATGGCACTAATGTAAATGTCCATAATTTATTTATATTATTGTCTGTATATCCCTCTAGATTTTAAGATTATTGTGGGCAGAGAACATATCTGTCAACTCTGTTTTGTATTGTATTCTCCCAAGAGCTTAGTTGAGTGCATTGCACACAAAGTGCTCAATAAATACAATGGATTGATCAAACTTCTGTGATTGACTTAAGGCCATTGGGCTAAGAAGAAATTCAAAAGTTAATGGGAACCTTTTAATTTCCGTTCATAGTTATATTCTAAGCAAGAATGTTTGTATTCTCTTTGGTACTAAGAAGTGAATGTGTTTTTTCCACCCACTCCTTCATCCTTTTCATATTTCCTTGGTCATTGACTTTTCAACATTTTAGCAGCCCAAAATTTTGGAGGTTTTTTGTTTGAAGAGAACAGTACTTCTTGAAGTACTTGGTGCTTGCATTGCATCATAAACCTGGATAGCCTACATGGATTATGATTGTAGGCAAAAAGCCTTCTTTTAAGAAAGAGAACAGATTTAGAGAGCAGACATTCATTCAGAAACTGTGCTTTTTTCTCACTGTCTGGAATTGAGATCCAGAAAAGTATTTTTCTTCATTTGAGAGTGGCTACAATATTCCGAGCAGCTGAGCGTATTCTTCTTATATTGCAGCCACTGAAGAAAGGAAAAATTTGTTTTGTTGTTAGTTTTTTTGTTTTTTCATAAAGAACAGAAAATACCCATAAAATAAACATGGGAGAATAGATATGGGGGCACATTGTTTCAATTTTGTAACTAATGGGGATAGGGAAATACTATATAGTCAACTCACCATTGGTTAGTTCTCCACAGTAGGAGTTTGGGTTTATGAAAGTTGCTCGCTGTTTGTTCTTTTTCCTACCCTTTTAGGCATCCTGGTTGTGTCACTCCGGTTCATTAACACCTCTGTCAGAGGCTGGACTAAGGAAGGGAGAGATATTGAAACTCAGGCTGTCCCAAATGAGCTTACTGTACAAGTTTGCAACCCCTGTAAAGGTTTGGTGAAGGCTGAAAGTGAAAGATAGGAGACTCATGGGCTTCAATTATCCTTATACTCTCTTTTTCTGGTATTCGTTAGGCGCTTGCTATGTATCCAGAATTGTTCTAAGCATTTGGGTAGGTAGAAGTTAATGAGGTTGGACACAGTCCCTTGTCTCTCAAGGGGCTCATAGTTTAGGTAGGAGGGAGAACAGGAGAATTGAGTCACAGAGAAGTTATGTGCCTTGCCCAGAGTCACACAGCAAGCCTTTAGCAGCACCGGGGTTAGAACCCAGGTCCTCTGACTCTCGGCCCCAAACTCTCTCTTTCCCTCATTAACCTCGAGCAGTTGAAATCTGGTTGTACTGTAAGTCTCTCCTTCTGAAAGGGAAATTATCCAAACTTACTCATCAGGGAAACTGAAGGACTCACTGGTAGCAGCAATAAGACTTGAGAAAGGAAGCCTTGATTTTGCTGGGCAAATGCCTGTTAAAATCATCTCTCATCAATATAAGAGAGAAAATGTGCTAGTTCATACTTTAAAAGAGTGGAAGGTGATCAGAAATGGAACCTGCAGAAATAATCTTGATGGTGAACTTAAACTTATTCTCTTTTTAAGCCTAAAAGTTATCTCTCCCAGTAGCTTTCAGGCTAGGGAGGTTTTTTTAGGGATATTTTGGGGTGTTTTATTTGAATAATTGTGGAATTCATTAAGCTCTTATTCTGTGCTAGGGACTGTCTTCCATGAGGCTCTGAGTCTTAATCCCCATTTTACAGATGAGGTAGCTGAGTTGCAGAGAAGTGAATTGACTTGCCCAAGGCCACAAAGCACACAAATGACAGAGTCGGGATTGGAACCCAGGTTTGGCTCCCAGGCCCATGCTCTAGCCACTAGGCAACACTACTTCTCTTGAAGAATTTAGCAAAAGGAAAGAAAATCTATTTCAGTTGAATTCCCATTAACCTTGTATGTGGCTTTGCTTTTGAGTGTTTTGAGTCTCAACCATCCAAGCCTGGTGAACTGGCTGCCCCTGGTGGGGAGAGACTTGGACCCCTCTCAGTCATCGTTTTCAAAACTAGGAGGGAGGAATGGAGATGGCCAGAATTGGGCTGAGGGGTCACAGTACCCACTTAACCCCAAAGCTAGCTGCTGTGACTCCATTTTGACTCCTTCTGGAGCCTCATCACACATAGGTAAGAAGATAAAAATGGGAGTGAGGAGACCTGACTTGCAGAGTGCTCTTTAGGAGGATTCCAGGAAGGACTTTTTAGGATCAGGCCTTCTTGAGCATCTACCCCTCACTTCCCAAATACCACATCAAGGACGTGCCACTCTAGGGCCCATTCATTCACTCGTATTTATTGAGCGCTTACTGTGCAAAGCACTATACTAAGCGCTTGGAAGACAGCAGTTCCACATTCCCTCTAATAAATTTTATTTTCCAGTGTTATGCCTAGACAATTCAGTTTCCCTCTATGTTAGAATACAGGTCCTGTATACAAGGGGAAAGACTATAGACTATAAGCTCGCTGTGGGCAGGGAAGGTGTCTTATTATTATTGTATTACACTCTCCAAGCCCTTAGTATAATGCTCTGCATACAGTAAGCGCTCCATAAATACGATTGGCTGAAAGTAACTTCTCAGTAGAACGTTCATTTCTATCCCACATGATATTCTCAGCAGTATACTACTGTTTTATCCCTAGGTGTGTGCAGACTGGCATGGGAGGAGTACGAGAAGGGTGGGTGAAAGAGTGCACCTATTGAATGGTGTAGTACTGAAAGCAATCCTTGGGGCAGTTTTATTCACTCCCTTTGTTGATAGTGGAATTAAGAGTATTCAGATCACATTTTAGGAGAGATTAAGCTTTGGAATACTTCCCCATTCCCTTCTGTGTTGCCTTTACACAACTATAAAGTCTACAAAATCATGAAACGTGTGGGCAAGCAAGTAAAATTCTTGTTCAGAGCTCACAGTGCTAGGTTTGGAAGGCCTCCCAATGAATTTTGAACCGAATAGATTTGAAGCGAGTAGAAGGAAGTACTTTTTCATAAATCAGGTAAGCATTTGGAATCACTACCATAAACCGAAAGTGTCAGTAAGTTTTAGATAGGTTTGGAAAATTCATAGAAGATCATTGCATGTGATATTGTTAGAGGTAATGTTAGAAGACCATGTCTAGATTAGAGAAAAAAATTAGGTTTTTGACCCAAAACTTGTCAGGGGGCAACGGCAACGTGGTTCTTCCAAGCATCTACAATAGGAGACAGAATAGTGGACTGGATGGACAAATATCCTGAATCACTGTAGTGGGGTTTTTTTATGTTCTGTGTAAGCCAATTCTGGTTTTCTCTTCAAGAGGTGTAAAACTGAGCAGTTGAGGTTTTTTTTTTCAAATATTTACCATTAGCAAATGCTATGGGGAAATTTAATTGATTTCCAAAACGTTTTTGGCTATCTTTGCAACCATATTATTATGCTGTATTTCACTGTTTTTGAAAGAATGCTCTTCAGCTTGGAGATTTTAATGTCTCCTAATTGTGAGAAGCCCCCTTTCCCTTTTGGCTATTCTGAATAAAATAAAGTCCTTCCATCTTTATTATATCCTAGACAGCACATTGTTGTAAGCCTCGATGTTCTACCTTCCTGGCCCACGTCCTCCCACTGTCCTGGAATGCCCTCCCTCCTCACCTCTGCCAAACTACCTCTCTTCCCCTCTTCAAAGCCCTACTGAGAGCTCACCTCCTCCAAGAGGCCTTCCCAGACTAAGCTTCCTCTTTTCCCTCTGCTGCCTCTCTGTCCCCCTCTTTACCTTCCCTCAGCTAAGCCCCCTTCCCCCCGCCCTTTCCCTCTGCTCCTCCCCCACTCCCTTCCCCTCCCCACAGCACTGTGCTCGTCTGCTCATTTGTATATATTTTTATTATCCTATTTATTTTGTTAATGAGATGTATATCCCCTTGATTCTATTTATTGCTATTGTTTTTGTCTATCTGTCTCCCCCAATTAGATTGTAAGCCTGTCGATGGGCAGGGATTGTCTCTATCTGTTGCCGAATTGTACATTCCAAGCAATTAGTACAGTGCTCTGCACATAGTAAGCACTCAATATATTCATTGAATGAATGAATATATGCATTTGGATCTGTGCCTGCTATGCAATCTCAACCCACAACACTTGGGTATCTACCTTTAAATTATCTATTCATATTAATATCTGTTTCCCCTCCAGACTATAAGCTTGTGGTGGGCAGAGAATATGTCTACCAACTCCAGGTGCTTAGAACAGTGCTCTGCATGTGGTAAGCTCCAGTTGATTGTTCTTTCCCCCCACTTGTGTTTTGCAGTTAAAACTCACATGCAGCAAGGATTAATCTCCGTTGCAGCAAGGACGGTCATAACCCATCTGGTGAACCACTTGGGCCACTATCCGATGAGCGGCGGCCCCGCCATGCTAACGAGTCACGTTTGTGAAAATCAGGACAATCCGTACACTGAAAGTTCGGAACTGTCCCCTGAGCTTTTTGAGAGCCCAAACCTCCAGTTCTTCGTGTTAAACTCCACCACCTTAGTGTCCTGCATCCAGATCAGAGCAGAGGAAAATACGCCTGGAGGAGGATTATCTGCCGGGCTCGCATCGGCAAATTCCAGCGTCCGAATTATAGTTCGAGATCTGTCTGGGAAATACTCTTGGGACTCTGCAGTCCTGTATGGGCCGCCCCCTGCAAGCTCCCTATCAGAACCGACGTCTCTGGTGCTGGCAGCGGCTCACCGAGAGAAGCCAGAAGATACCCCTACTTATAACGAATGTTTAGAGGATGCAACTGCAAGAGATGGAGTCAGCCTCCAGGATAAAAGGAGGTTTAGAGAAACTGTGCCAACTTGGGATACAATAAGAGATGAAGAAGATGCTCTAGATGAACTCTTGCAGTATTTAGGTGTCACAAGTCCTGAATGCCTGCAGAGGACAGGAGTGTCGCTTAACATTCCCGCTCCTCAACCTAATTGCATCTCTGAAAAACAGGAAAACGATGTCATCAATGCCATCTTGAAGCAGCACACAGAGGAAAGAGAATTTGTCGAGAAGCATTTTGGTGACCTGAATATGAAAGCTGTGGAGCAGGATGAACCATTACCCCAGAAGCCTCAGTCGGCTTTTTACTATTGCCGATTGCTTCTCAGTATATTGGGAATGAATTCCTGGGACAAGAGGTAAGAATAAAGAGAACATAAGAGAAACAGGGTACTCACTTATTTTTAAGGAAGTGTTTGACAAGAATCATTTAGCCACTCTTAATTGCTTCTTTGTTTTTTCCCTCCCCCCAGAAGTGGATTTTCAGAGACCATCAGCAGTACTAGATGACCTGGCAGGAAAAAGTTCGGGGATGAGAGGTCTCTTTTTGTTTTTAGGAAAGAGGACAAGCTAGGTTTCTTGTTATGGAATTAAGTAAAGATGCATTCACACTTAATATATTTGTTTATTACCTCCCCCGATTTGTCATCTAAATATAAAGCCAGCATGTTCATCATCATATATGGGAACTTCAAAAAGCCCATGGCATTAAGACTAACCTTTTTGTCGGGGGCAAAAAATGGTGGCTTTAGGAGTCAAGAGCTACTCGAAGATTTGATTTTATTCAGATTTGGGTTGAAGAAGCATGTTTGTTTTGGAAGAAGTCAAAATCCTTTTCAGATAGGAAATGCATAACACCCAGGCATATGTTTAGGACTAAATATTTTTTGCTCTAAAGTCTCCAGTGAGTGAAAAAGAGGAAAATAGCATTTTTCAGTGCCTTGTTCGAATGCTGAGGGAGAGATTTAATAAGTCTAGATATCTGGGTGGGCAAAATCACATTGGCCAAAGACAACCATCCTAATAAATGCATGTGAAATATCGAGAGAATTACTGTTAACTTTTCTGGCTGGGCTCTGGTTTGGCTCTGGTTCGGCTGGTCCATCGAGCATGTCTGGTGCACTGGGCCTCAGGAGACTTTCTAGATTGTAACCTGGCAGCTGGTGATAGTTTGCATATGGTGACAGTGTAGCCATGGGGAGCACTAGTCCTCTCTCCTTTGTTCCTGGGTGACAGGGAACTAGACCTTACCTGGAGGTAGGGAGGATAAAGTTTTCTGTTGGGTTTTCGTAAATTGAAAGTTGCTCCTTGGGGAGTCTCTCCACAGGGTACTCTTAGTTATGATGACTCCCAAGTAAGGCATTTAAAATTTAACTAAAACAAATAAAACCACATTTCCTCCCCAGCCCCCTAGTTCCTCTCCCCAAGAGTGACAAAATGTGGGTCACTGTTCCCTTGATACTACTCGACCATGACTCCTGTTGTATTTATCCAACACCCACTGTGAACACAGGAAAGTGTGAAATGTGAATGATGCCTTAGAAGCAGCTGTATGAGAAGCGTGACCTAGTGGAAAGAGCACACCTGGGTTCTAACCTCAGCTCTGCTACGTGTCTGCTGTGACCTTGGGCAAGTCACTTAAGTATAGATGGTATAAATAGGGATTAAGACTGAGCCTAAGTGGGATGGACTGTGTCCAACCTGATTACCTTGTTTCTACCCCAACACATAGAAAAATGGCTGACAGGTAGTAAGTGCTTAACAGATGCCTTTTTTTTAATATAAAAAAGGCAGGAGGCCTGATTCAACCTCTATTTTTGTTGCTCTCCAAGTGTCCTATCTCCAAGTGATAGGAATGATAACCTGAAAAGGGGAAACGGAAGTGAATCATAGATGGGATTTGGGATTCTTAAGAATCTTATTGGGGGTTGTAGTGTGCCCTGGGAACATATAATGAAGGGTATTCATTGTGGGGTTTTATTTTAGGGTCTATTCATTTGTGTGTGAAGATATTAAAAGGCAAGCAAAGTATAAAGTTGCATGAGTAGAGTGGGCTTTGTTACAGAACTGTCATTCTTTCAGTGGTGGTGAAAATGTTTATAAATCTCTTCTCTAGGAGGAGCTTTCATCTATTGAAGAAAAATGAAAAGCTTCTTCGAGAGCTGAGGAACCTTGATTCCAGACAGTGGTAAGTTCTTTATGAAAATGAATACAAAAGTTTTTCCAACATCTGTAGCCAATACTTTTATGGTGGAAAGTTAGTTTTTGTGAAGTGTAATTCAAGAGAATTCTAGTTGATAGCAACCAGATTGAAAAATTTGATTAAGGCAACTGTCAATATAGGATGTATTGAGAAAAGAATCTGATTGAATTCAAATTTTAGAAGGCTTATTCTTTACAAAAATGCTTAGTACTTGGTTGTATTTTGGCATGATTTTTTGGTTTTCCAGCCGGGAGACTCATAAGATTGCAGTATTTTATGTTGCTGAAGGTCAAGAAGACAAACACTCGATCCTCACAAATACTGGAGGAAGCCAAGCATACGAGGATTTTGTGGCAGGTCTTGGATGGGAGGTAACTAATTTTTACTAACGCATGCCAGACTCTAGATTCTGATTCATTCTGTTCCATAAAGGAAAGGGAGGTGGTTTTTCCTCCCTTGTATTTTTATTTATAATAGTATAAACCATGTGATTGTCCTTCCAGTTGGCTATTGTTGTGAACACTAGCTCAGCAGCCCTAAAAGCAGTAGCCTGGGCTCGCTCTTCATCATCATCATCATCATCAACAATTTATTGATGAATACAGATTTCATCATTTATTGAGTATTTTTTGCAGAGCACTGTAGTAAGCATTTGGGAAAGTATAGTAGTACAATAGAGTTGGTAGCCACTTTCCCTGCCCAGCTTCCTCCCCAATCTTAGTGATTTGCCATTAACACCTTTTGGGCCAGTAGACGTTGCCTCCACACAACCGTTGATTGCTTTCCTAATTACCCCCTGTTAATTATGGGTCTCAGGCACTTCAGGAAAAACTGACAGAGTGAATGGGTTACCTCTGACAACTGTATGTGCTGCAAAACTGATTTGGTTCTGCAGGCTGAATATGGATTGGTTGGGTCCTGGGATCTGATTTTTTTATTTGCTTTTTGAACTAATATATGACTTTGCTCCTAGGTAAATCTGACAAACCACTGTGGCTTTATGGGAGGATTACAGAAAAACAAGAGCACTGGGCTGACTACTCCATATTTCGCTACCTCTACAGTGGAAGTAATGTTTCACGTATCAACAAGAATGCCTTCCGACTCTGATGATTCTTTAACAAAAAAAGTAAGTGTTCCAATGCAAGTGTTTTGCAAATGAGTACAAGGAAGACTGATGAATCAGGTCTTAGAAAATGCAGCAGCACAGCCAAAGACTAAATATAGTTGTCCAGTCTAGTAGAAACTTTCAATCTATTTCATTTTTTTCAGCTATGTGGATAGAAATTCATCCAGAGTAGCATCATCCCTGCAAAAATATTGAAGCACGAAGAAGGATATCATACTGTTTCTCCATTCTGTCTTTCTCTCTGTGTTCTTTTTCTTCTCTCTCGCCATATATTTCTATCTTTATCACTTTCCTTTTCTCCCCAGGCACTGCCTTCCTCTCCTGTTTTTGTGAACTCTTCTGTTAAGATCTCTGGCTGTTTCTTTTTCTCTCCATTCACCTGCTTTTTGCCCCTCTACTCTCTCTATCCCTCTTCGTTTCCGCCTCTTGCCACTCATTTCTCATTCTCCTTTCAGTCTGCCATTCAACTTCCTCTCTGTCAACTACTTTGAAACCATCACATGTGATCTCGTCCATTTTCTCCTACCTCTACAACAACTCTCATCCTTGCCAGCCACCTGCTTTCAAATTCTACTCTTTATCTGTGCTGCTGATTCCATCCCCTTTCATCTGATAAAAACACATGCTCCTACGTTTCTTCCCTCCCTGTTATCTTCAACCACTTATTCTCTGAAGAAGATTCCTTCCCTCTGCCTTCAGATATGCTCACATCATCCCTATATTAAAAAAAAAAAATTGGATCCCACTTGGACCCTCCGCTTTCTTCCCATCTACCTCTCCAAATTCCTCAAACTTCCTGTCTTTCATGTCCTTTCTTCCAAATCTCTTGACCGCTGCAGACTGGTTTCTGCCCTGAGAATGCATTCTCCAAGTTCACCAATCTTCGCCAGATCCAATTGGCTATACTGTACCCTAATCCTTCTGACGTCTCAGCCTTGAAACTAGTGACCATCCTCTTTTCCTAGAAACACTGTCTGTTCTGTACTGGTTCTCCACCTACTTCTTTGCTTCTCCTCAATCAATCAATGGTATTTGATTGCTTAATATGTGCAGAGACTCTTCTTCCGTCTCTTACCCGTAACTATGAGTGTCCCTCATCAGGGCCCATTGAACTCTTGAGGAGCAGCATGGCTTAGTGGCAAGAGCACGGGCTTGGGAGTCAGAGATCATGGGTTCTAATCCCGGTTTCACCACTGGTCTGCTGTGTGACCTTGGGCAAGTCATTTAACTTCTCTCTGCCTCAGTTACCTCATCTGTAAAATGGGGATGAAGACTGTGAGCCCTACATGAAACAACCTGATTACCTTGGATCTACCCCAGCAACTAGAATAGTGCTTGGCACATAGTAAGCACTTAACAAATATCAACATTATTATTATTTAATTATGGATTTATCTTGATGGGCCTTTCTGCCCCTTCTCCCCCCACCTCTTAGTCTGTGGTCCTGAGCTACAACGTTGAAACTCATATTAATCCATCCCAATACCTCAAGGCTGTTCTGGATCCCCAGGCAGTCAATTCATCAATGTTATGTGCCGAACGTTGTGCCAAATGCTTGGAAGAATGCAATCTAGTGGGAAAGACAGATGAGATATGTATTCGAGGTACTGCTTAAAAAGTAGGACATGATTCTTTTGAACATATCAAATGTGCTGTGAGCAGTTGTGGGCATTCACAAGGTGCCAAAGTGTTGGAGAAAGCAGTAGGAGGGATATAAGCAAGAGAAATTGGAAATTCATCAGGAAAGGCATCTTGGAGGAGGTGTGATTTCAGAAAGGTTGTGAAAATGGGGAGAACTGAATTTTTGGGGAAATGAGTTCCAAGCCGAGTGGAAGATGTGAGAAAAGAGTCAGCGAAAGGAGAAAAGCGACCAAGGTATAGTGAGTAGGTAAGCTTGAAAAGAAAGAAAAGTGTGAGTTGGATTGGAGGGAGACAACAGAGTGGATAAGAAAAGAGGAAAGATAGTTAAAGCAGCTCTCTACTTGCTTTCCCAAGACCCCAGATGAGGGAGCCAAAGTAATAGGGGAACTGCAAAATGTACCCTAATTCCCCTTCCACCTTCTAGTTCCCCTCCATCACTCCATAGAGAGTTGTGAGGGCAATTCTGTAGCCTTAAACAGGCTGGGAGATTTATCCCTAGCCCATGAATTAAAGGAAGTGTCCTCCCCACTAATTTAAGGGCTCACAAAAGATGGGGGGCTATGCCCTCAGAAACACCTGGGTGGCAACTTCTGCCTTGACAGACACAATCTCTCCTCTGCTTCTTCTCCTCTTCCCTCCTCCTTCTCCCCTGTCTCCCAATTAATTTTGCTTTTGTACAACTCTGACTTCCACAAGCCCTTGATATTCTAGTGCAGAAATCTTTCCCAGGGGTTTGGGATCCTATTTGGGGGAAAGGTTTATAGACCATTTCCATTGCTTCGAGGAAGGGTGGGGAAGCTCATATCCTAAACTGGAGCAGACTGTCTTGCAGTTTGATCCCGTAAACTAAAAAAAGAAAAAAACAACAGACAGTCTCTGTATTGGTATTTATTTCTCCAGAATTAAATAAATTCCACATTAGCGATAATAAGTTGAAGCCTCGAACATGTGTCCTATTACGAATGAACAATTGGCTATCATTAGGCTGCTCCCTCTCTCCTTTGTCCATACATCTTCAGATGTGTTAATCCATTCAGCAGACACATTAATGAGCACTGTTGAAGTGTAATATTGGAGGAAGTGAGGCTTGTTGACCTCAGCATGGAGTTTAATACTTCTAATGAAATTAGATTGTCGTCAGTCAGGATAGAGAAATAGCCGTGCCTCTGGCCAGCTCAAATTATTGATGACTTTCTTGTTCCTTGTGTTAAAGTTGGGAAAAATTCATTTATACCCACTTTATTGAAACCAACATAGGATCTGACTGTTCATTTGAAGGGTCATCTTGCAACTTTTATACAATTGTTTTCAAGATCGTATATATTTGTGAGGGCGGCAACTCAGTCTTATCCTTTAGCTTTTTAAAATTCACTTGACTTTTTTAAAGCAAAAAGCTTTTCTCCTTCCCCTGCCTCAGGTTGCAGTTAAATATTGTGGGCTTGATCACAAATAATGGTCAGAGGTTTTTGAGGGGGGCCTTTTTTCTGGTTGTACCTTTCCTGGGGGTGGGCAGGGGGGTAGTTGGTGAGGTGGTGCAATGTCCTTTTCCCCTTCAGTTTCCCCCTTCAGTACCCCTGGCCTCTTTGCTGTTTAAACTGCTCCCTTATCTCCAGGACCACTTTTCTGGAATCCTTCCTCATCCTCTAGGCTATAACTTTGTCGTGGGCAGGGAATATGTAGAGAAGCAGCGTGGCATAGTGGATAGAGCACGAGCCTGGAGCCAGAAGGTCATGGGTTCTAATTCCAGCTCGGCCACATGTCTGCTGGGTGACCTTGAGCAAGTCACTTCACTTCTCTGTGCCTGTTACCTCATCTGTAAAATTGGGATTGAGACTGTGAGCCCCGCTTAAGATAGAAATGGTGTCCAACTCAGTTTGCTTGTATCCACCCCAGTGCTTGGTCTCTGCCTGGCACATAGTAAGCATAAATACCATCATGTTATTAATGTGTCTGTTATGTTGTTGTGTTGTACTCTCCCAAGCGCTTAGTACAGTGCTTTGCACACAGTAAGCACTTAATAAAAATGATTAATTGATTAATCCTGTTCTAGGTATGCTTTGGATGTCCCTTGTCTCCAGAATAGAACCAGGCTGGGAGTCTGGGGCAGCAGCCAGGATCCAGGGGCAATGAGCTGGGGAGACTAGGTTGCTGTGGGACCCCAGAGCCTGGGAGCAGGAGGGCCCTTAGAACCAGCTAGAGGCCGGTCCCTGGTCCAGACAGTTTGACCTGGCCAAGCTACTCTCAGACCTTTCTAAGGCCAAACTGTCTGGACCACCTACCGGCCTTGATCAGCAAACTGCTGGCTGCCAGACCTTTCGGCAGAGTCTGCCTATATCTACTTTCAGGCAGCTTGCAACCTACTCTGCTGGCCTTGTAGTCATGCAATATTTCTTCAGTTGGTACCTGCACCATCATTTGGAAGGGGCCTAGGCCAAACAAAGCAGATGAGGTTCCAGTTTCTATCTACTCCACTCCATCGCTCATTTTCCAAACAGTAGCAGCTCTACCCCTCACCGATTTGTGTTTGGGCCCATTTGCATGTGGTGTGGGAAATCCTTTGAGATTTCTTGGCTAATAGCAAAACTACTGAGTGTAGGCAGCAAGCCTGTCTAACCAGATAAGGTTCTTTGCCTCTGGGCTTCACTGTCCTCAGAGGATCTAGATAATAGGTATCTGGATGCAAATCCACATGAAAATCCCTATCTCATTTTGATATGGTTGCTGCTCAAAAATGCACGTAAAAGGAAATACGGGTTGGGTGGCAGGAATGTCACCACATTGTCATAATTGCCAAACAAGCCTGATGATATTGCAACTTTGGGAAAGAAGAAGGGGTTTTCAATAATTGAATGTACTGTTAATACAAAGCAAAATATTTTAGGGGGAAATGACTAAGTTCTGAATCCATAATGATTATGGGAGATTTTGCTAACTCTGTTCACCATTCAAAATTCATTCTCGTAATTCGTGCCTGAAAATTCTCAATAGAATCCTTGCCTCAGATGCACAAACATTTGGTTCCTCTTTAATGTCCCCCAGGGAGCTAAAAGGTGTCGAAATAGAAAAACATTTTACACCACAATTTGCCTTAATATAACGACCTTTTCAAAACTTGCCAAAATAGGTTACACTCTGTTTAATGAAGCCATTCTCTAAAAATATTTGAACAATCTTCAAATGGCTTAGCCTTATGCGTGGGACTGTATACCACATCTCCATTAGAGAAATACTATAGCTACTTTTCAAAGATCATTTTTCCCTTAAACTTTCTAAAGCAAAATTTTCCAATGTTGTGAGGCGAGACAGAATTTGAGAAAGAGTTTGTCCTAAGTGAAGAGTACAGTTGCCTGATTTCCTCATTTCTTTAGATAAGTGGGCACTAGAAATTGTACTTAATTTTGGCAAGAGTTCAAGGGTTAATGCAGCAGATAAATAAAAGGAATTTTCTGTAAATTGAGCCCTGCATTATTTCACTTGTCTTGTCTTTCCAAACCTAACTCATTTAATTTTTAAAAGTAAATACTTAAATTCTTCCTGACAGTGTGCTCAGCTTTTACTATCGTTTATTACTTCAATTATACTTGGTATCACTTAGAACAATCTGCCATTTGGAAATCTCAGTATAGCCTGCAGCTTAGTATTAGGTCTGGCCGGTATTGTAACATGTACAGCATATGACATTAATGTATCAAAATTAGATTGGATCATCCCTCCCGGTTAAATTTATTTCACATTTCTTTTGTATTCGGTTAACATAAACCTATTACGAAAGCTGACACATGGTGATGGCTATATAGTAAGGATATTTTAAAGTATTTTGATTGAAAAATGAAATTTCAGAGAACATGGCCTTTCTGGGTTGGGTAGTGTCTCCTTTGCTTTTTAAAACTATCACATGGGAGGCTGAGATCCAGGTTTATTGTACTGAAGCAACACATGTATTTATTTCTCAAATTGGTATGAGCATTTTCCCTTCGGCTAAAACCGGCAATTTTCATTTTTGAATCCCATCTCACATCTTCTTTTCAATAAAAATATTTATGGTTCAAACGAACTTCATCATCCAGTTTAGACTAAAATGATCTTCTTGAAGGTAACGTCTTTTTGATGTGTTTAGAAAATTTCAGCATTCCCTTTAAAAATCCAGGAGTAAATCCATTGGATCAGATGTTAATGAAAGGGCTATAGTCTGGTTTGTAAATTTTCCAAGACTTTTGTTTCATTGCTCCATGGTATTTGCATCAGCTAATGGGCAGAAAGGAAAGTGTAACAGCTGAAATTTAAGAGTTTACTGTTGGTTAATTAACAGGACTTCAAAAAGGTTTGATAGCCAAAGTAATTGAAACTGTGGGCTAATGAATGAGACTTAGGGATACTGTATTGTTTACCCCCATTATCCCTATCCCCTGTTACTGAGGTTAACTGAAAATTGACTATAGTTAGCAATGGAACCTCCTGCTCGTTACATCCATTAAAGAGGATTTTTTTTTCCAGCAGTCTAATAGATTGTTCTGTACAATAAGAGCGAGTTCAAAGCTCACAACGATTTTCCTGGAAATAGGTCATTTCTAGAGTATACTTTTCCTTCTTGAAAACATATAGCAAAAATAACATTTCAATGTTCCATATTTCGAGCACTTCAAAAAAGTTAGTGTGGAGAAATTAAGGGGTATATTAGAGTTGCTACAGACTAAGATATTAGGTGAATTATAGATGTTGCTGGTTTCTTCTCAGGGTACTTCTGTACAGAACCTAGAAACAAAACAGCCTCCAGTCTTATTTACACCATTTTGAGTCCAGTAAATATTTTCTATTTCTGCATACACTCCTTCACGCAGAGAAAAAGCTTGTGGTTTTGAGTGAATTGATAGGTAGTAAGTTATTTGAGGAAAAGGTAGAAGGAGCATCCCTAATCAAAAACTTTGCTGTGTGACCTTGGGCAAGTCACTTAATTCCCCGTCCCTCAGTTACCTCATTTGTAAAATGGGGATTAGGACTGTGAGCCTCTTGTAGGACAGGGACTGTGTCCAACTTGATTAGCTTGTATCTACCCCAGTGCTTAGAACAGTACTTGACACATACTAATTGTTTTTAACAAATACTGTCATTTTAAGCAGCACAACAAGAATTCTTTCTCTCCAAGCTTCCTTTGGTATCCCCTTTTGAGAGGCTACATTGCCTAGTGCTGTATTCAGAGACAAGGCAGTCAACAGGGAGAGCCCATCCTTATGAGCGAGGGGGCAGAAATCGCCGACCACAATTCCATTCCACCCAGTGCACGGGCATAGCCAGTCCAAAGTTGTGCCGAGGTATCTCCTTCTCGCTCCACCTGTCGCTGTTTGAGAGCTGTGCCTCTTGACTTCCCAGCCTGCCCAAAGTGTCCGTTGAATGAGAGCAGACCCCTCCAGTGACTGCCGCATACCAGGCTGTGTGTCGGCAGCCCCCATTAGCAATTTGTGGAAGGCCACCCCAATCTAATGAGCAGAAAATCCAGTTTAAAGAAAAGGTAAATCTATTGCTTTAACAAGGAAAAAAATTGCCCATTAATGCAACACAGATTGGGGTCAAGCTGAGCTCAGCTGTGCAGGCTGCATCTCAGGGGGCGAGCTGTCGTTCATCTCGGGAGGGCTGCCCTCCGCCCGCTATTTGATGGGGAAGAGGGGTGGGCTATCTCCTCCCCAGCTAGCCAGCAGCCATACACAGCCATGTAAATTCTAGTGCAGGGCCTGACTGCACAGCTATTCAGAGCAGATGCACCTGGGTGTGTGTGGTAGCCATTTACCCCTGATGCTTCTGCCACAAGTCCCGGTGTCATACCCTTGCCCTCTCAGAATCCCTCCTGTATGCCCTTCAGAGAGCCACGTATGGGCAGAGTTGGTGCCAGGTCTTCTTTTATACCTCCCATTTAGTGATCCTGCTCTGGAAGTCGACATGAGCCTTAGGGCAAACTGTGCTGGGGGCTCGGTAATTGCCCCCACTGAGGCCTCAGGTCAGAATTCAGTCAAATGGGAAGCCGCTGAATTCATACAGATTCAAAGAATGAACTCATTCCATCCCCCTTTTATTGGTTTAGGGAATCTTTTTATTTTTTGCGTTACCTCCTTCAACTCTGTGCCCCGTGTTATAGAGCCTTGTAAGTATTCCGAGGGCTCATTTGTGCATCTCGACTAATGTGTCCTAAACAACACTTCAAAACTAATACTGATTCCTTGGTTTCTAGTTGAGACATTTAGGAAACGATGAAGTGCACATCGTTTGGTCGGAGCATACTCGAGACTACAGAAGAGGAATTATCCCCACCGAATTTGGTGACGTCCTCATTGTTATATATCCAATGAAGAACCACATGTTCAGTATCCAGATCATGAAAAAGCCCGAGGTGAGGATTTTTCTTCTGCAGTTCTCCATGTTTGTTGCTATGGTGTGTTTTTTTAAATATATTTTATACAAAATGCTCAGGGCACCAGAGGCCTTTAAAAAATGATGCCCCTGAATATTAGAACAGTAAAATTAGAGGAAGAGGGAGAGAAGCCAATCAGTAGTATTTACTGTGCACTTAGTGTAGGCAGAGCAATGTACTGGAGTGGTCGGGGAAGTAGAGTTAGTAGATGGTGGTCACTGCCCTCAAGGATCTTCTAATACAGCAGCTAGGAGTAGTAACAAATGCTGGCAAGGAGGAGGAGGAGACTGACTTGGAGACCCTGTAGGTGATAGGAACTGACAGAAGCCATAGAGAAGAGACAGCCTTCCTCTCCCACTCGAGCAGTGAACTTTCCCTTGGCTTCTCCTTGCCCTTCCGGGGCTGCATAGGCCAAATTAGGGGCAGAATCCAGGAGTGCCTTCCTATAATTCTGCACAGCCTGCCCCAACATCTCAGTGCCAAACAGCCCAGGCCTACCTAAGCCCTTTCATCAAGTGACATCAAGAGAGGGGAACTTGCACCCTCTTGGCTTACACCAGTCTCTATTAGTTCAAATCGTGGCTGATATTGTTAGCTGTCTCAAGACCACTAGAGGAGAACTAAATGCACCTGCTTCCCAAGTTGAATTTTTGCCTTATGTGAACCTCTTCCTTCCCTCCTCCATAAAAAGTCACAAAAATAGTAAGGTAAGTGAACTGTGTAATTAATTACATGAACTGAAACGTATAACATATGACTGCTTACAAGGGTATCGTCGATTTTTGTTGTTGTTGTCTTTTAAAAGGCAAACTTGAATTACCAGGGAACATTTCCGATTACTCTAAAGAGAGGCTAAAAGGAAAGAGGAGCACTTTGTCAACAGTGGGGTGATTGCTTCTGTTTACTGATCCTTATGGTTCAGTTTGCCTTAGGGAAATAATCTTCTTTTTTCTGATTCAGGTTCCATTCTTTGGCCCGCTTTTTGATGGTGCTATTGTGAATGGAAAAATCCTTCCCATATTGGTTCGGGCCACAGCAATCAATGCAAGCCGGGCGCTGAAATCGTTGATCCCATTATACCAAAACTTGTATCCTTTTCAAAAATTCACTTTTTGCCCTTAGATTTAAGTGCGCACGGGTGTGTGTGTGGGCGGGTGTTTGTGTGTAATACATTATAAAACTGTTAAGTGCTTAATCGTGCATCAGTGATACTGCTTAATCTTTTGAATGTGTGCAAAAGACCATCAATCCAAAAACAACATTCAAATTTAATATGAGGGAATTTTTGTAGGGGCCAAGGAGATTTGCTGTTATAAGGTTTCTGAATTTTTATAATGGCAGAACAAACCTGGTAAATTCAGATTTTTTAACTCAGAAAAAATTGGCAGCACTGAAACATTAAAATGTTTACAAGTCAAAATTAGAATTTTTCAAATTTTAAAATCAGGTTTGACAATCACCTTTTTCATTTTTAGGTCCATGATCCTTAGTCACAGGCAAGCCGAAGAACATTGGAAAGATAAATCTGGACTTCGAGTAAGTTTTCAAATGCACCATACTAATTAGGCTAATTGGGGGATGGCAGTTAAAGAGAACAGTTAGGTTAGGTGAGGGGAGTTGGCAAAGAGCCTTAATGCCAATTGTCAATTTTGTTTTTTTTAATGTAGAAGGACAGGGGAAGCCAGTGGAAGATTTTGAGGTGAGGCATGATATAGGAGCTGATCCTTACTGTGGATAGTATAGATTGGAGTGGAGAGAGGCGGGAAGCAGAGAGGGCATTGAGGAGGCAATAATCTAGTCTTGATCTGACCAGAACTTGTGCCAAGATGGGAGCTATTTAGGTAGAGAGCGAGGGGCCAAGAGATGCTGTGTAGAAATACAGCAGACTCAAGTAGACTTTGAGCATTATCAGAGGTCCTAGAGACAGCCAATTCAAAAATTGCCCTAAGTAAATGACTCGACCCTAGTGAAGCACACCCAAGGAATGTGAATACAGGAGCTACATTGGACTCCTTGAGGAGTTTCACCATCACACGCTTTACTGAACAAACAACAAAGTCCTGGAATAAAAATCTGAATTCTCTTATTAAAGCTGCGCTCAGCTCAACCCAGCTGCACTGGGTGAAACATATGAAGAGAATAGGTGGATCTAGCAAAGTGAATGGTGAAATGAGATTTGGAAATCAAGCAAGGAGGACAGGGGAAATGCTTTAAAGAACAAAGCCTCAGCGCTGCATCCCAGTTGTAAAGTAGGCATCAATTGCCACAGAGAGGCCCTAAAATTGAGAAAAGAGTGGTTCTTCGAGTTGGAATTTTGAAAGGATTGTAAGACGAGTAGGCAAAAGTGGGAAGAACACCCAGTGCTGCAAACAACAAATAGGACAGCACAGCATGAGATTCTTTGTGGTGCGAGGCAGCCAGATAACCTTACACCAGCCTTTGCAGTTGTTCCCAAATTTTGATCAAGTGCACCTAGAGAAGCAGCGTAGCCCAGTGGATAGAGCATGGCCTGGGATCTAATCCCAGCTGCATCGCTTGTCAGCTGTGTGACCTTGGGCTAGTCACTTAACTTCTCTGGACCTCAGTTGCCTCATCTGGAAAATGGGAATTAAGACTGTGAGCCCCATGTGGGACATGGACTGTGTCCAACCTGATTAGCTTATATCTAATCTAGCTCTTGGAACAGTGCCTGGCCCAAAGGAAGCACTTACCAAATACCATAAAAAAAGGAAATATTTCTTCAGTGTTCCAGTTTCAAAGGTGAGCTGGGATACTCTTCCAAGTGCTCAGTATAGGGCTCTGCACACAGTAATCCCACAGTAAATACCACTGATTGATAAGAAAACTCAGCATAAAAATATCTGCCCAGTCATTTTGAATTCTCTTTCCTCCTGCCTCATCTTTCTGTTTTACTTCCTGCCATCTCTTGACACTTGGAGTCTTCACCCTTTCCTCTCAGTAGTTGTCTTTATTTCACAGCTTTATTTCAGAATGGAGGAAAAATAAAAACCCACAGTGATTCTAAAATCTAAGCTTTTAGGTTGAAGGGTTGGTTTGATTTTATTTGATTTGCTGTTTTATATGGAGCTGCCCAGGAGAGACTATGCTGGGAAATGGCACTAATGTTTGTTGTGCTTTTTGAAGTAACATCTGCTCTTGTTTAATTTTTCCATCTTCTTCTTATCCCAGAACTATGAATAATGTCTCTAACTATTCAATAATCTAGCATGTTCTGAGAACACTTTATAATTCATGTGCCAGTGAAAGGGGGCAGATCTCTTATTTAATTAAGAAAAGTCAGACTCTCTCTCGTGGATGCAGCCAGTGGAACCAATGAGAGACATTATTAAAAAAAAAAAAAAATGAACCATAGCAATTCCAAGAGGGATTCTTCATTAATTATTAGCGCATGCCAGGTATCAAATGTTCTTATTAGATAGGCAGGGCAGTGAGGCAGTATTTACTATTGGTGGCACTTTAGAGTGTTTGGTTTTTGCTTTTTCTTCCTCCTTGTCTAGACAATGTATTACACGCATCAAATCAAAATGTGAAAATGTTCCCTACGCTAGGAATTCAAGCAACATAATTGGGACTGGTGAGGAAGCAGAAATGGGACACTGTCCGGACCAAGTGTGGAGGTGGTGAGATTGAGTGAGAACCCAAGGGCCTGAGCCTTTTTCATCCTAGATCCTCCACTGTTCTGTTTAACTCGTGGAAGATCTTCTTGCTATCAGTTAGTTGTTTTTTTTGAATGCTTACCATGTGCAGAGCACCGTACTGAGCACTCAGGAAAGTACAGTACAACAGAATTAGTGGAAATGTTCCCTAACCCTAATGAGCTTACTTGCTCCATTTTTGTTAATTCGTTTATTTAGGACTTATTAGGTGCCAAACTCTCTGCTTGGGTGAAACACTGGGGTAGATATCAAATTTAAAACAGAAGTAAAAAAAGGGGGGCTTTTTGCAAATACATGGGAAGCAGTGATTTCCCTAGTAGAGGAAGATTCACTTTCCTCACCACAATTTCTCTCTTGTCCCGGCAGCCCCAGACCCAAAGAATCACAACCTTCAACCTCCTTCCTTTGCATGTCCTATTCCGGTGTAGCTGCTCGCATCATTAACCAGTGGTATTCACTGAGCAATTATTGCATGTGGAGCACTGTACTAAGTGTCTTACCCGCACAGCCAGATGGTGGGCAGTGTGGGTTATTTAGCTGTCGTCAAGAAGATCATTCTTTCATCTCTGGGCCTTGCCATCACTTTTGCCGTCGCCCTCCCACCATCCACATCACCAGCATGTATCAAGCCGTCACAAGGGCCAGTGCACCATGTCGGGCTCAGTGACAGTGTCAGCCACAGTGCTTGTTGAGCACCTACTGTGTGCAGAGCATTAGACTTCCATCCCTGAGGAAGGGAGGAATACGTGAGAGACAGGAGAGTTGGAGAAAGATAAAACAGTCAGTTGAGAAGAGCAAATAGTAAGGGCTGGGGAATAGAAAATGGAGACGAGCTCGGACTGTAAGCTCATTATAGGCAGGGAATTTGCTTACGAACTCTTCCACGTTGTCCTCCAAGCGCTCAGTTCAGTGCTTTGCACATAGTAAACTCTCAATACCACTGATTGATATAGTAAGGAGCGAGCTAGTGAGACCCTTTGAGCCAATGGTGAGGAGCTTAAGTTGGATGCAGACAGAAATAGGCGTCGGAAGAGTCGAGGGGTAGGACTGATGTATTCTGGGTGTTGTTTTAAGATGACCCCAAGCAGGGGATTGTAGAATTAATTTTGGGGGTAGTCTGAGCCTTGGAGAAATTTAGGGGGACCATGTTGTTAAATATAGAATTGCCTCCTTGTTGCATATTAATAATTTATAATGTGTACTTTAGGAAAAAATGCGAGTTTTTTTAGCAATTTGAGTATCTTAATGTTTTAAGATAAAAATACCTGGGGGAAATAAGGCTTTTAATGAAAACCCTAAAATAAAATCATTTATTCTTTAAATGGCATGTAGAAACTTATTGACTTTGAAGAATAGCAAAAAATGCATGTAGTAGCCCAACTCAAAACTGCCTATTTATAAAAAAAAAAAACCCTCATAAGGAAGTCAGGGAAAATTGTGTTAATAGGGAATCAGGTCTTCTAGATCCAAGAATTCATTTTTGCACAAATTACATAAAAAATTGAGGCAGTAGTAGATTTTTCCAAACTATAACCTGAGAGCTTTTGATTTTTTTAACACATTTTTTAAAATAGGGCTGTGTAGTAAACTCCCTTTTATGTGAATAATTACACTGCTGCATCAGCCTTTTAAGGCCAAATGAAAATATCGCCTAAGATTCCACAGCATAAATGGTGCTATTTATGTTCATTAAATGCAGTTTGAATTTTATCCCTGAGACATCTTCCCTAACGATGTAGCTAATGTTGTTCCCTAAATGAGGAGAGTATTGATTGGCATACGCTGCTCAGATCGATCATCTTGACAGCCAGAATTACAGTAATCTGTCAGTATTGATGACTGTCTTTCAAGATTTCATGCCGCTCCCTCGCTTGTCTTGTCTCGCCTCACTTGGACTAGAAATGCATTTTCTTGCAGCCTCTCGTTTTGTCAGGGAGGGAACTTGGGAGTGCTTTATTGTCCCTTGAGCCCAATTTATCGGTTTGGTCACGCAGCTAGAGTTGAAGTGTAGCACTAGAGAACGAGAGACAGGATTCAGCATAACGATTGGACCTTGAGTCAGGGGAGGGAGGGTAAAGACTGCAGCCTTGATCTCCACCGCCATTTATTAGTTACCTGTTGAAAGAATGGGGATTTGGGGGACAGTGAGTAATTCCAATGCATCACTCTAAAATGCCTTTGATTTGAAACCCTAGAGATCACTGACTGAACCAATCTTTTTAACATTTTGTTTTTAAAATCTTTTTCAGTATTTGTCGTAAACACTTCAGCAGTTGTTTCTTGAAGCTATACTTAGCTGGAAATGTCAGTATGGAACCACCTTTTGTGGGGCCTTTTTTATATTTATACCATTTACCCTAGTCTTGTGCTTCACCTGTGCCCCCTGACTTGTGCACTTATTCATGTTTGGCACGTTGATGTAATTATACAAAGGGAATGAGGATTGGGAGAAGATAGAGCTCTTCTGTCGTTCTCACCAAATGGTTAAGATTTCACCATCAGTAGCTTCATCGTCAGACTCAAAGGACACCCCGATACACATATTTACTTCTAGATGATTCTAAAGCTGAAAAGTACTCTTTTAAGTCTAGTGGGGGAGTTTTCCATAGCCAGTGTGTTGATTTATTCTAATGTACTTTGCTTTGACTTTTTTCTCATGCGAGAATTGAGTTTCCTTTTGTCAGACAAGTTTCCAGAAGTCAGTGAAAACTTCTTAAATTAATCACACAGCTTGTCATCCCTGCAGTGTATTGGTTCCTCACAGGTTGCCACTCAGTGTTACCACTGCATTCTAATTCCTTCTTAGGGCGACCTGTCAAATGTTGCCACCATTTCATGTTAGAAGAAAATAACTATACTTCAGAGACCACCTACCTTTATGAAAGAGTTCTGTTTTGTAGTTTATTTCCCGGAAACTTCCAAACAATCAATGAGTGGTATTTATTGAGTGCTTACTATGTGCAGAGCACTGTACCAGGTGCTTGAACACTCTACTGACAATAAGCACTCAGTCAATCAGTTGTGCTTATTAAAGAAGACATGGCTTCCACCCTGTGACCCGGGGTAGTGTATGTCATTACAGGCTTTGTCTCCACTCGGGTTCACTCAGCACTCCATCTTTGCAACCTGGGGCCTCCACTGGGCATCTAGCCTGGGCTCGGGCTGCCCCTTCTTCCAGGGAGATCTGCTGTGTCCAGGCCACAGTCCACCTGGTGAATGGAGCAGGAGCCTGAGAGTCAGGAGGACCTGAGTTCAAGTCTTGCCTCTGCCACTTGCCTGCCATATGACCTTGGGCAAATCACCTAGCTTCTCTGAACCTCAGTTACCTTACCTGTAAAATGTGGATTAAGACCTTGAATCCCATGAGGGACATGGACTGTTTCCAACCTGATTGTTTTGTAACTGACCCAGTGCTTAAAATAGTGCCTAGCACATAGTAAGCATTTAACAAATACCATTTTAAAAAAAAAAAGCTTCCCAGCTTCCTCTCCAAGTTAGCCCCTCCTCAGGAGCCATAGGCCAGGCTCATTCTTCCCTGCCCTGGCCCAGGACTGAATGGCCACACGTGCATCACTGTGTGTCCGTTGTTCACAGACCAAAGTTGTGTGTGCATTTTCTGTAACTGACAAGAACAAGAGATACTCAGTTCTGCCATAACATTTGTCTTCGGTTTGCGTTTTGACTAGAACGTGATTAGGGGATTAAGGAACCTTTTCCCTTACAGCGGGAACCTGTTGAGATTCGGAGGGTCGTGTTATCAAAAAAGCTGCTTGGGTATAGCACGTGGGGCCAGAACGGAAAAGTACTACAGCGCCGGTTTTCCTCAGTGTGAGGTTTTGCAAGAACAAAATCTCCCCCACATTCTAGGTGAACTGATTGAATTTATAGTCAGTTCTCACAAAAATGCTCTGTGAATAGCCAGAGTTTCTAGGTACAAGTGTTACATAGAGTTACTTTTCCTCACAATACACTCAGTTCTACAGTAACACAGGAGTTTCACTCCTAACAAACCCCACATCAAGGAAAACTTGTTATAATACAGGTGCCTCAACCGGCCCCCGTGGCCGTGGGCACGACCATTTCTTCCAACTTTGCAGTAATAGTCTCTCCAGAGAGGTGCACATTGTCAAAAGAACATTCCCTGAATTCCCCAACAGTATCCTGCCCAAACCTTGTAGGAAAGCACGTGTTATGGAAGAACCAGATGTACTTTTCTGACCCAGGATTACAAAATACTGTCTAGCACAAGAACAGAGAGAGTAGGAACCTCAGAGGAGAGTCCTCTCCAGTGTGTCACCTTCTGTGTCAGGGTAGTTCCACCAATGCCAGTGTGGGCAGTTGCCGGAGTAGATATCTCCGTGTATCAGCAGGGAGATGGAGAACTGTTCAAGCCTGAAAACCTCTCCTAGCCCCAAAGAAAGCAAATCAGTGGTATTTATTGAGCACCTGTGTGTGAAGCACTGTACTACGCACTTGGGAGAGTCCAATACAACAGAATTACCAAACAGGTTCATATCTGAGAGCCTCTGCTTCCACCATAAGAGTTCTGTTAATTTGCCTCCTCTCAACTGCGTTGTAAAGCCATCATTAAAGAAAAACGAAATACCTATTTATGTTGCAGTAAAATAAAATTTTAAAAGCCCGTCCCATCTATTATTTTCCTGATTGAAATGGATTAGGATGGCAGATAAATTTGCACAATATTACTCCAAGACCCTCTTATTCACCGGACCTATTTTCCCGACTTTGCTACTTGAATTAAGGGGCTCTCGGGATTGCATTTTTAATTGATGAATAATGGAATTAGAATTGTTATGGGTCACAAAATCTACCCATTTCCTTCTGAATGCATTTCCTCCCAAACACTAGAATACAGGCTATTAAAATCTTAACTTCTGCCTGCCAAGCCACTGTTAACATCCATCTGTTCCTGCCAATTGTGAAAAAGGTTCAGTTTTCAGCAAAGCCTTGCATTTCACAGAAGGTATGTGAAGTGAAATTTCACAGGGGACACGATGGATCCTGATTCTTCGCGATAAACCTTTGGGGCCATCGGGGTTGGCATATGGTCCAGGATGATAGGAAGGCTTGGGTTCTTGGCTTGGCTGCTTTGGCGTGGAGCTGATCAAACCTGGCTCTTGAGTATTATTTCACTGGACACCAATCACGGGCAGCAGGAACTGCCCATTTAACTCTCTGTGGGAAGGAAGGCCAGACAGCCTTCACAATAGCACCATTGTAGTGTTGCAAACTGCTCAGAACAGCTTGACAGCACTCAGGAGGGAGGGGGAGGGGATTGCTTTGCTAATTGGCATTCAGAGTAAAGAAGGGGCAAAAATAGCTTCTGGAACTGATGTTTCTGCCTTTTGCTTATTTTGCTTGATAAGAGTTTTGACTTTCCCTTAATACCCAGCACCCAAAAAAACGAAGATATTTTGGCTCATCTGCAATGAGCTAATAGCAGCACGTTAAGTTGGAGCTGGCTAAAGAGAGGTTCAGTTAGTTTATGGGTGTTAAGGTTTCCAGATAAGATAAATGTATCTTTTTTTCCCTTTGAGATATGAAAAGCCATTAATATAGCCAGGCAATGTTTGTTTTTTTCCATCGGATAGACAAGGGTGAAAGTAGGCATTGAAAAATAAACATGTAGATCTGATTGTGCAAATATTCAATCCAAATGTTTAGATCCAGGGAGATGCTCCAGGTAGGACTCTCGCAGATTGGATTTTGTCCGTTGAAGATAGCTTGCAAAGGTTTTCCATTCCTGACACAACACATGCCTGCAATGTTTGTATAAACACTATTCCTAGCCTTTCAATTTCTCCCTGGTCAATTTAATCAGCAAGTAATTGTAGATGGGAGTATTGGGATTTCTGATACAAAGAGCTAGTGCTCTAGTGCCTTTTTTTTTTTTTAAGTAGTGGCTTAATCTCTGTATTCAGATAACCTGACCCTGCAGTCATAGATATTTCCGTGGATGATTTTTCTGAGTTGAGCTGAGTAGTTGATAAATGTGTATTACGGGATTGTAACTTGTTGTGATTGTTTGTTTTCCCCTGGAACAGGGAAAAAAAAATATTTTCAAGGAAACCATCTGTTTCATAAATCCCATGAGTGGTATCTCCTAAAATGGGGGTGGGGGGAAATGTCTGTTTTGTTAAATTGAGGACGCTCTAAACTTCTACTAGTCCACTCTCCACTTAAATGATTTAGCAAACATCCCCTGTGCTATATTTCAAAAACGGTAATTCATTGAATGGCCATTCTTCCTCTTACTGCAGAGTAGATTATATTTAAGTCAAGATTAATGGATAGATTTTGATGTTAAAGTCCAGTCGCTAAGCCTGTCATTCCCTGGAGGCATATAGTGCATTAGTTTAAACGAATATGCTGCTTATCGTAGATACTGTGACACTGTCTGAAATGACAGTTCGCTGTACTTTGTTACTGCTTACTCTGGTAATAAAATCACTCTTTGTATTCCTGATAATTACAGTATTAAAACAGACTCTTAATCAAATTAGTGCACATTTAGGTAGAGATAGCTCTTAAGTAATTGTCCACTGTAAAATTTCAGATATTTGGTTATTTTCTTCCTTTTTTGTTATCTGTCTGGATCCCAAGTTTAACATTAAATATGTGTATTTACTTTGGCGACTCCTACCCAGTTTAGCTGAATCCCTCGGTCCTTAAAAGTCCAAACCGGTAATATAATTACTTTTTTCTCAGAGCAAGGATTTTTATCTTTCAAATATTTTCACAAACATTTGCCAGTAAATATTTAAAGATAATTTTGAGTATTACCATCTTTTTTCTCAGTACGATGCTGATATGGGAAAAAAGTATATTTCAATTTTTAAAAGGGCATTCTTTCAGTACTGCGAACTTGGTTGCTATTAGGTGTATCAAAATAGAGGTGTGTCATTTTGACTTTTCATTAATGACAATTGGTCCAGTCTTCTCTTGGTTTTGCTTGATTCTGTTATGTTTCTGTGCAACTTTTATAGTGTATAACTGTGTTTTAATAAGGATTTTTAAAAACATTTATCTAACAGCAAGGGTGCCCAGGTTCTGAAGACGTAAATTTTCAATCCTACATATTTCAGGTCAGTCTTTAGAAATGAACTTGTACAAACTTTGACAGAAGAGGTAGCACTTAATGGTTATTTACATAAATTTTTTGTTTAGTAGTTGAGTGATTTATTAGCGGTTAGGTATGGTCCAAATTTTATCCAACTCTTCAGTCACACTGCCTTAGCACCTGTTATGGATTTTGAGTCATCTGGCAGCCCATGGGACTTAGATAAAGAAGTACCAGGTGTCCTGCCTGTCTCTTAATTGAGACGCAGTGTAAACAATATAGACTTGGCAATATGGTTAAAGGGATGGATTAAAGCCCAGCTTTGTCTACTCTGACAAATCACAGCTTTCTCCTTCCTGGTAGATACTGTCAACCCCTGAAGAATTTCATTAATTCAAGATGTTTGAAAACCATAGAAAAAGGAATAATTTATCATATAACCTGTTGCAGGTCTTCAGTAGCAGAGTAGCATTATTAGCATTCTCTGAAGCATACCATATTAATGATGGGCAGAGAATTCGTGCTCCTGTTTATGTAGCAAATTTGCTGGCTTGTCATTTGAGCAAGAGCACGCTTATTCCTGGTCCTGCTTATCAAAGTAGCTTCTAGAAAATGCAAGTTATCTCTTCCTGTTCTGCTGGTGGTGAGGTGGAAAATGCTCTTGCTTTCATGATATAAATGAACAAGACTTTTTAATGCAGTTGGTATTTAATAACTGTGCACGTCAGAAAAATCATTGGTTTTGACTCAGCTCAATTTTGCTGATATTGGAACTACCTTTTTTTAAAAAAAAAAAATCCTATCATTCTTATTTTTCTTTTTTTTTTGGCATCCTGCTTGATGCTTTAAGGCCTTATGATAAAATGGAATAAATCTAACCAAAGTGTACAGTGGGCATTTGGCTACGAACACTCAAAGGCCTTTCTAGGTTTAGAGTCAAAGAAGAAAGCTTTACTGATAGGAGTCAAAAATAGTTATTAAAGAGGTACTTTTAAATTGAAATGCCAACTTTTTAGAATTATTTTTATGTAAATATCAATACCCTTAAATGCTCTCAAATTCCCAAAGAGACAAAAGGCAAGTCTGTTGTAACTGGGCCTTGGCTAGAATTAGTTTTCCAGTAGCAGTATATCTGTAAAAAGCAGTAATGTTTTCTTCATAGAATAAGGTGAGGTAGATTTTTCTGAGAAACCAGCACCTTTCAGGTGCTAAAGAATTGGTTTGATTTTTTTTAAGGTCCTTGTTAAGCATTTACAATGTGCCAGGCACTGTCCTAAGTGCTAGGGTAGATTCAAGCTAAGTAGATTGGACATAACCCTTTTCCCCACTTTACAGATAAGGTCACTGAGTCACAGAGAAGTGAAGTGATTTACACAAGGTCACATAGCAGACAAGTGACAGTCCTGCGATTAGAATCCAGGTCCTTCGGAGTCCCAGGCCCATGCTCTATCCACTAGACCACACTGCTTCTCTAAGAAGCGTTCCCAGACTGAGCTCCTCTTCCCCCTCTACTCCCTCTGCCATCCCCCCTTTACCTCTCCGCAGCTAAAGCCTCATTTTCCCCTTTTCCCTCTGCTCCTCCACCTCTCCCTTCCCATCCCCACAGCACTGTACTCGTCCGCTCAACTGTATATATTTTCGTTACCCTATTTATTTTGTTAATGAATTGTACATCGCCTTGATTCTATTTAGTTGCCATTGTTTTTACGAGATGTTCTTCCCCTTGACGCTGTTTAGTGCCATTGTTCTTGTCTGTCCGTCTCCCCCGATTAGACTGTAAGCCCGTCAAACGGCAGGGACCGTCTCTATCTGTTGCCGACTTGTTCATCCCAAGCGCTTAGTACAGTGCTCTGCACATAGTAAGCGCTCAATAAATACTATTGAATGAATGAATGAATGAATAAGCAGTTTGTCACAAAACTCCTTCTCCTTCCTTCCTTCTCCTCCCTCCCCTCCTGGCCGACCCTGTAGTCGTCTGAAAAGACTTGAGTCTCTCAAAGGTGAGAGAGGTCTTATTAGCTCATCAACTAGATGGGTTCCTAGGTAGGTTCTTTGCCTCCAGATTCTTTTAATTCTGGCAATCCCTATTTCAGGATGCCAGAACAACTATACTCTAGTAAAGGACTTTTTAGGAAAGAATTCATTGGATTTTAAATCTTATAAGACTACACTATTTGCCAGTTTTACTAACCATGTTTAACTGGTTTCTTTCAATGTAACTTCTGGCTGTTAGATTGCCTGACTAAGGTACCGACAGCATGGAACCATGACATAATTATACAAATTACTGTTTCCCAGGGTTATGATTAGCACCTGGCATTTTCATTGGTTGCTGTCCTAAAAATTAAAATCTCTGCATCTCTTCATTTTTTGATGGTATTTAAGGGCTTACTATGCACTAGGCACTGTACTAACCACTGGAGTAGATACAAGCTAATCAAGTTGGACACAGTCCATGTCCCACATGGGGATTTCAGTCGTAATCCCCATTTTACAGATGAGATGCCTGAGGCACAGAGAAGTGAAGGCACCTTCCCGTAGTCACAAAGCAGACAGACAAGTGGCAGAGCTGGGATTAGAACCCCAGGTCCTTCTGACTCCCAGGACCTTGTTCTATCCACTAGGCCATGCTGCTTTCTTGAGACTCATTGAAATACCTAAAGAGTCAACTTTCTTGCCTTCCGGCCCACATAAAACAATCAGTTCATCAAATTCCCATTAATATCAGTCTCTGTTCCCAGCTCTAGATCTACTATAAATCAAATGCCAGGTTAATGCAGCATTTAGAGCTGGAGATTTGACCCCCAAAAGTGGAAACTAAGAAGTCAAGCGGAAGTTCCCCGGCACCAATGATCCGAGTTCATTATCTTAAATCTAGTTTTACTTATATTCTGTGCCAACTCTCAAAATGGCTAACTAACTCTCACATGTGTGGTCACATCAGAAATTACCCAATGACATGCATTCACAGGCATTGGTCTTGGCCCTTTGACATGCAGTTAGGCATAGTCCCAGAAAGTGTCCCAGCTTGTCATCTGTATGGGACAACGTAATGCTCAGTGCCTAACATTGGGAGTGATTGAGCTGCACAGACAAACGCACAGTTGGGGCCTGGAGTCTACCAGTATCGCCTTCAAGTCTTTGGGACCCTGAAATCCCTCAGCTTGCCTGACTGACAGAAAGCCTGTTGGGCTTACCCCTTCCCCTCCCCTAGTTTTGTTCCCTCATCCTACTGCCGGCGTCAGGGCAGGCTGAAACTCTTGGCAGGGAGAGCGGGAAGAATTTACCCAGCAAATTAATCATTTAATAATAATTTACATAAATCATCAATGGCATTTGTTGAGCACCTACTGGGCACAGAGAACACGGAACTAGGCACTTCGGAACATATAGTACACATAAAATACCCTGTCCCTGCCTTCAAGGAGAAGACAGTGAAGGTGCCTGTAAACAACAGGTAAAGGAGTATGAACATAAATACAGAAGGGAGCAATTAATGTTGAGCGCTTACCATGTGCACCGCACTGTACTAAGTGCTTGGGAGGGTACAATGCAATTGAATTGGTAGACACAGTGAGCTTACAATCTAAAGGGAGAGACGGACAACATAAAAAGAAACCCGCACACTGGTAATTAATCAGAAAATAGTTCTTGGAGAAAGTGGCATCTGAAGGTGGAGAGGGATGTGGCTTGATGGTGCCTTGCTGGTGGGAGTGGGGGAAGCTTTCCATGCAGGGAGAAAAACTTAAGGAATGGTCAGTGACGGGAGAGTCATTGTACATTCCAGGCGCTTAGTTCAGTGCTCTGCACATAGTAAGCACTCAGTAATACTATTGAATGAATGAGTGAATGAATGAGCTGAGTACAGTTAGAAGTTTGCTTGAGAGGAGTTATGAATCAAGCTGGAAAGGACTGGTGGAAGGCCCCCAATCCACTGGTCAAGAGTTGAGCTGATAGAAAGCCCCAGGGCAATAGTCAAGAGTTTGTATACGAGAGTCCTAGGTTAGGCCATAGCTGAGCCATGCTTTCTGAATGGCCCCTGAAGATAACCCAACCATATGTTGAATAGAATGAAGAAAGAGTGATCTGAGGTGGGAAGCCCTGAGCCAGAGACTGTTGCAGGAGTTAATTCTGATGTCACAGATCATCACACTCCTCAGGCAAGAAACAATTTTTGAGTGTACAGTACCACTCCAGACACTGTAGGGATGAAGAACAAGCGCAGGGCAGTTTGTACCTTCAGAGTCTTGCAGTCTAATGGGAAGAAGGCATCAAAAACACAAATATCCATTAAAAGCTAACCGATAAAGCAGCAACATGAGATGGTTCTGCCTGCGAATCTATTAATGGAAAAATACATCCGTGCTGATGGTCACCAAGGTGACTGAAGTGATCACTTTGAGTGGTTCCTCTTGTCAGAACTATTGTTGATGCCAGGAGAGTAAGTAGGGAGTTTCTCTGGAAGTGGATGGGACTTCATCAGTGGAAGTCTCAGTGGAGCACTTATGTGCTAAGTCCCATTTTTTTAAATCTCAAAAGGCCCTTGGGTTCATTGGGCAAGTCCCCCGATGGCAAAATTATGTATTTATCTTAATGAAAAGAACCAAGATCATACCTTGTAGCTCAAAAAAAGTTTAACTCCAAGAAATAGTTACAAGTAAGTAATTAGGTGTTGTGGGTGTGCAAGTTTTAATTTTGTTATTAAATTGAAAATTCAGTTTATATTGACCAAAACAGTTTATTTTGGTCACGCCTTCTCTCCTCAAAGCCCTAAGCACCTTCACAAATAACATTTACTTTCTGTACAACACATCTATTTTGAAAACAATGGCAAATAATAATCCCATTTTACAGAAAGGAAAAAGTGAGGCCCAGGAAGGTCACATAGCTAAGGAATAAACTGGGATAAAACCCTTCTCTTCTTCTCTCCCAAGCATGTGCTCTTTACACTGCTCCCTTAAACATTCTACACACGCAAATGTAAGGTTAGAAACTGGCTTCGGGAAATGGGTTCGGCATTCAAGAGAATATGTTTTTTCTTGAAGTACAAGTCAGGTTTTAATGTATGTAGTTTTCCTTTCCTGTAGAAATTGCCCTTTTCTCCCTTTTATTGATTATTTTTAGAATAGTAATACTCCCTTTAGAAGAAAGTAGACCTGAGGTGGATTAGTGGATAATTGCATTGCAGTTATTGTAGCACCTGTGTGTTATTTCATTTGATTGGTTAGTTCTCTATTAGAATTCCTACCAGCTGAAAGTCTTTCCTTATCAATTACTGCATCTTATCTGCTTTTGACATGTGTTGCTTCTACTTTAAAGCTAAATGGTACTCAGAACTCCCGGTTTATAACTTGGGCCTGTACTTTCTCATCGTGCCCTCCATTTCTCCAGTATCAGTTGTTCTTTCCCTTCTTCCTCTCCACCTGCCTCTCTCGGTTCCTTTCATTCCCAGTGCCAGTGGCGACACCCACTCCCCGTAGGAGTTCGGCTTGCGTTGCCCGGTTGTAACTAGCCATTGAGTTTGTGAATGCCGCTCAATTTATAGGTACTAATACTCCTTCCCTAGAGAGCAGCCTTTTTAAGGAATAAGTGTCCAGTTTATTACCCGGAGATGTAGGAATTAACCGCACTGGATTAAGGTTACAATTGCAGATGCTAACAACCCCATTTGGAATGTTATCGTCGCAACCACAAAAAGCAGTGTGGATGTTTGGCAGGGGGAGGAGAGGTTGGGGATTGTGGTTTAAGAAAATGCAGTGCTCAGCTGTATCTCTGCATCACACACATTGGGTATTAAGGAGGGGAAGAAGGCGAGATGCAAATACAGTGGGTTGGGTTTTTGCATTACGGTCAGCCTTAAGAAGACTTAAAAAGTGATTTAGCTTTAGTTTCTTAAACGCTCAGTGGTCACTAAGCAATTTCCCAAAAGGTGTAATGAACCCTATTCCTTTTTTTTTCCCGCTCCCAATTTTAGACATCTTGCAACTTCTCATGATTACCTTGTTGTGAACTTTGGCATAAAATGATAGATTTCAGCCAGGGAGGACCTGTCAGCCAGTTATCTCATGGAACTACTGGGTGGGCAAATAATGTTATCTGCAGACTAAGGTGTTTGTGCTAAGTAGCTTTGGTTAGGTTTCTTCATTCAGGTGGGTCTGCTTCCTTTGAGCATCACAGTTGGTCTGGACTGCCTTCCCAAATGGGTGGGGTTTGGGGAGTGGGAGTGGAGTGAGAGTGGGAGGTTTGGGGAGCAGGGGGTGTTGCAAGTATTGCAGGTTGCGAGTATCTGCTCTCTCATTTTGATAGGTTTTTGACTTCTTGAGATTTTGAAGGTACAGGGTTGAACTTTTTCATCCTTTCTCGGCCTAATTTGTGTATAAGTTTTAGAGATAATAAAGATAAAGCCAAAAGGTTTCATTTCTAGGCTTCTAAAAGTGGAGCACTTTAAAAGCAGGTAGGTGTCTCCACCCTACTTTTCATGAAGCATTTTCCCCATTCAAGCAGACTTTTAAAAACAGCTTGTTTTGATAGCAGTCTGTTCTCCTGTGGGCCTTCAGCCTTTGCTTCCTGGCAGCACCTTTGGTGCGAAAAGAGAGTGATCAATTGGGAGACTATCAGTGCCAGCATGCATAGAGTGATAAGTTAACACACCACTGGGAATTTCTAGGGCCCACCAAGATACTTCACTTCTAATGTGCTAACAAGCTCATTTTTCTACCTCTTGCCTCTTCAGTTATTTTTTTTTCTCAGAAGAGCTTAGAAGTTGAGTGCATCAGGCATAATGAAAAGCTCTGTAGGAGGGAGAAGCAATAACCCCATTTTTCCCTTTTCAGCCAAATAGAAAATTAGTTTCTGGTAATACACAAAGGCCAGTATTTTTTGTACAAGGGGCACTGCTGTGAATCAAAGGACTCTATTAACTGCAGAAAATTCAGCAGCTGTGAATCTCCCCCAATGAAAAAAGTACTTTCCAACAAGTTGTGAGATATGTGGTATTATTTAGACTGAACCATCAGTTTCATCCTCTTCCATTTATAACCATGTAGACTCTTTAAAACCAGGCTATATTACTTTTCTGTGTGAAGACTCAATGCCACCTATATATCATCCAACCCTAGAACTCTTGGAGGGGAGCATTCTTTTATTATTGCATCTTGCCCTAGTTCCTCTATAACCAGCCATTCAGCAGTTAGAATCCTTTTAAAGCTCAACTATCGCAGTCGTTAGAGAGAATTTAAAATAATGGCTCCCAGAGAATTGCGATTCCAGCTATTTCAATATTTGATGTGTGCGACAAAGTGGAGGGTCGGGAAAGTCCTCTTGGGGGGCAAACGGAACAGCAGAGAGAACCGCGTAAGATCAAATACCCGGTGAATATGCACCATCTTGGGTTTTGATTTTGCCCTTCTGTTCGGGCACCGTTTAGCAAATGGAAATGGTTTGCTGGGCCTTCCACGTGGCCTTCCCATTTCAGATTCATCAGAAGTGCAAACTCAGTTTCTTCCCCTTGCCTTTCCTGGAAGTAATTGGATCGCAAATTAAAAAGCTATAAGGTTGATAAGGGGATCAGGAAGTTGAAGAAGGGAAATTATTAAAAAAAAAAAAATTCACACATCTGAGAGGGAGAAATAGTGTGAAAGGAGACCTCTGTAGGAGAATTTTTCATATCCTTTTTACTTATTTAAATGTCTTACCTAAGACCTGCCTCATGCAACACACTGAGTCCAGCAGGACAACTTTTAAAAGTTGGGGAAGAAAGGTTAACTGATTTCGCAGTTCAGGAACTATACGACCTGAAGTCAGCGTGCTAGTTTTTCCTGATAATTGTATGTTGCTGCCTGCTGCTCTGCATTTTGACAGCCATTTCCATAGTTGCTTTTGCGAACAACAGAAATATTCGCTCTCTTTCTCGCTCTCTCTGTGCTAACAGCACAATCAAGCCTGCTCAAACAGAAAGCCTGGAGTGGGTTGTTCAAAAGCAACCACACTTCAAGATACCGCTCTTTTGTCAATAATATCAGAGAGAGTGTCTGGTAAAAGGGGAGTACTGGATTTTTTGGTCAGTGTCACTGCCCGCTTTATATACTTGGTTAGCCACTGTAGGGGTTCTGGGTGCTCTTTGCTGCTATTCCTTCTTGTTTCAGTGTTATAATTGACTGTTTTTTTGTTTTTTTCCTGCCATACAAATTTTACTGTGCATTTATCTTGACCATATGTATTTATTTGGGGATTGGAGCTGCAGTGACTTTCATTCAAAATTTGAGCAATTATAGGGTAAAGGTGAGGGTGTTAAATACGACAGTATGCAGGAATTTTTCACCATATATCTGACAAATGAAAGCAATTTTTCAATTGACAAATGAAAGCAAGAGTTTTTGACGCACCATTTTAAGCAGCGTAACCCCTTATTTTGCTACGTGGGAGAGTCGACGGCAATCTGAAACAGATTAAAGGATGGGAGCGAAGGAAAGTTGGTCCGAAATCATCTGAACCCTTTGTATAGTTGTGCCCGTGCCTTTCCTGCTTCCAGCTGTCTAATAGCACTGTAATTATTGTATAATGTGGATCTCCCTTTTAAGCTATCGTTTTTATTGGCTTGCTGTTGAGTCATCTTGTGCTAAGCGTTTTCACTTTATTTTCAATCCACAAAGGTTATGCTTTCAGTGTCTCTCGGGGACGATCGGAACAATATCAAACTCAGTCCAATCCAAGAACGAACGAGCAGGGGTCTTAAAAGAAAGCACGGCACCCGACCTGTTCGATAAGAATGTGATCTGCATTTGACTTTATCCTTAACCCTGCCCACCCCCAGCTATGAGGAAAGAGCACGCTATCTGCAGACGATTGTCCAGCACCATCTAGAACCAACAACTTTCGAGGACTTTGCGGCGCAGGTTTTCTGTCCGGCTCCCTACCACCACTTACCATCCGATGCCGGTAAGAAGAGAAGTGACTACTCTTTTCTAGAGTTTACTGGTGTTTGAAATTTAATGCCCTCTCTTAGATAAATGCTCCGACTGTCTTACGTTGGCCTGGAGTACTGGGATGACTGAATTTGGCATAGGTGAATTTTGGACTGTTGCAGGATCCTTTTTGCCTTGGATTAGGCTTGCAAGCCCGAGTGATGATTTTTCAAACCTGAGACAAAGGGCAGGAGGGTTAGAGAACCTGGGACCTACTGTCTACCAGCAGCAGTTTGATGGTTAGCACGGATCTGACAAAGGATCTTTGTTCCATCAACAAATTTCCAGGGGGGTTTGGGGGGGGGGGTTGTTGGGGTTTTGGTTTTTTGTTTTGTTTTTTTTTTTTTTAACCCTGTGGGTCTCATTTGAGCATTTGGCCAGGCTTGGTAAACTATCCAGTTAGTGCATCCCAGCTGAGCTGGCGGTTGGCGGGTGAATGGTGATTCTTAAGTGATTGTCACTGGGGTTTCTCTGAAAGGAAGGCTAAGTTAGCAACACAGTCCTCCTGCAGTGCTGATGGCCAAATCCGATAGCCCAGGAAGGCGCTCGTCATCACTAAAAACCATCTCTAAGCCCAAACCCTGATCCAACCTCTGCAGGATTTCACCTCCCACAAATTCCTTCCTTCTCCACATGAGTGTTATAAGGGGGGACTGTTTTTATAACTAATTTTGAAGGAATCAATAGGAAAATAAAATAACTCAAGGCCTTCCTGTTCTGATAATACCTTGTAGTCCTTATGATTGTTTCATTTATTTTATTTCCCCTCTTTAGATCATTAAATATCAGTTCTGTTTATCTGAAGGTAAGACAAAGTGTCCCAAAAAATCCTCTGTTCTTTTACTCTTTTTTTTTTTTTAACTAGAGCACTAAGCTTGTAACCCAGACATATGCAGATTTTCTCTATTACCCTGGTTCACACTAAATTCAGACACTGTCACTAAATTTCCCTCAAAATTAATCTCTTACTAACACTAGATCTGCATGAACCACTAACACCGTAATTCTGGGGTGAAGATAACTAATAGAGACAGCTGTGGAAATTAATAGCACCTTACAATGTTAACCTTTGTTTCTCAGCATGAATAAGTAGTACTGGGTGGCTATGGTGTGATTTGTACCCTGATCTTTCTTGCAGCAGTGTTAGTAGGCAGCCTGCAGCATCTCGAAGATGAAGAGAAGAATTCAAAGCACTTGAAATTCTCTAGAAATGCATCGTGTCATCTTAGTCTTAAGTAGTTTTACAAGGCACACTATCTTATAATTTGCACCCATGCTGCTTAATCACGGGGAGTGTTTGGGTGGGGCGTGGGACGGAAAAACAGAAGCGGTTTGCTTTCAGCAGCAGAACCTCAGATGGAAATTTGGGGGTTGCTTGTGGTAAATAGGATTGAAACTTCCTTCTTAGTTTGTGTAAAAATTGAAAACACGCAGGGAAAACAAGTCAAAGAAAAGTTAAAGTGGAGTTGTTTGCAGCCAGGGGGACAACCAAAGACCAGATTGATTTTACTGGGATGCCTGGAGCAGTAGTAGAATTAGTTTCTATTAAGGCTGTAGAAATTCATTCTGCTTAAAAGAGTGAGGAGGAAAAGGGAAGGTGATCCGAGGCCATCTGGAGTCCCAGGTGCCCTGTTTTTCAGTGCAAGAGGACGTTGATGCCATGTCATTTCATTTGAATTAGTCGACTATCTTGTGCTGACTAGAAGTAAGGAGGGAGAAATTGAGATTGGGTCCGATTTTTAAGACCAATGAAAATAATATTTGTTTCTCTTTACACTTCTAAGATGAAGAGTTCCTTCCCCGGGGCAGGATTGTTCGTGCTGTAGACTCTGAGTTGCTCATCTGACGGTGTCCTTCCAGAATTCCCTTCTTCAGGCTACTATTATTGCACAGTTGGCAAGTTTTATAGTTTGGTTATGGATTGTCTTTCTCTGAAAGTGGAGTGGAGTGATGAAGTAGCTAAGCCAATGATATGTAGCTCCTTTTCCCTAAGCAGCCTCCCTACTTGATATTCTTGAAGTTCTGGAAGAGAAAAGTGTAAAAATCAACCGTTTGAGGTAAAACTTTTATGTACAGAATTATCTTAATAGATGAGTTTGAAAGGAAACCTAAAATTTAGAGTCTGAATGCTCACAGATGTTTTCCAATCAGCTTTGCTTTTTGAGAGACAGCAGCTATTTAATACTTGGCTCTTCTTTTTATAAGTAAGAGTTTTTGTAAATAGGTAATACTAATGTTTACTAGATCTTGTTTTAATCTGACTACTTTGTACATTTTGGCCCGTTAGGCTATTTTGGAAGGCAGAATGATTTACTGAGATTTTTCTGGGTCCATTCAAATCCTTGTCATTTTCCTGACTTGTCTTTCCCTCTATCTTCCCACTCCTCCAATGTGCCAGGAGCTCCATGGGAAAGAAACTCTGGTACAATAGTTGAATTCAGCCATAACAGGAATGCAGGTTACCCAAGGCCTATCAAAAGCCTGGATGGGAGCTCTGTTTTGTTTTTGTTTTTTTAAAGGAGTGTCCGTTCCTAAAAAGGTTGTCAGATGTGGGAAATGGTTCACAATCGGCTTCCTATTAAATAATACCAATCACAACTTCATATTAACATGTATTGACATCTTTGCCGGGTCTGAGATAAATCAGCTCCCACAGGTCTGTTTTATTCTTTTTAGTCCCAGCCCCAGGATATAATTTAAAGTTGTTCCAGTTTTATGATGCAGTATTTTTCATCTGAATTAGCCTCAGCCCACTTCCTGCCTAAAAATAGTACAATACCTTTTCTGTACTTACCAAAGTGGTTTTAAATTGAAATCTGAATTTTTGACCATCGTTCTCAAAGTAGGGCTCCGTCTGTGGCGTTGAGTGATAAAGTCAATTATTTTTTTTAATCCAAAGTCACTGAGAACATACTGTGATGTCACACTTTGCTTGTCTTCCAGTAACTGGCCTAAGCCATTCGTATTAAATTTCTTCTCATCCTTTATTTTAAAAAATTACATGGGGGGAAAAAAAGGCTTTCTTTGTCAGGTGGCATGGAAAAGATAAATTTATTTAATCATTTATTGAGCAATTACTATGTGCAGAGCACTGTACTAAGCGCTTGGGAGAGTACATGACAACAGAGTTAGCAGACCCATTCCCTGCCCATAACAAGCTTTATTCTAGAGGGGGAGAAAGACATTAATATGAATGAAACATAATGTGAATTTAGCATTTTTTAAAAGTTTTACATTTTCGCTTCCTCTGTAAAATTCTAGGCATGTGACTATGAACTAAGGCTTTTTAAAGAATTCCAAACCGTGTGAGGTATTTCATGTCATATGGGCAATCAATAAAGCAGTTTCCATTTAAAACACTTTCAGTTTGGGTAAAAAGTGAAACCCAACTAGGGCAGAGCACAAAATTCAGTGTTGATGTAAAATTTCTAGTCCAATTTTCTTCCTGGGTTGTTTTTTTTTATTTGGTTTTTGTTTTGGTTTTTATTTTTTTAAAGGTATTTAAGTGCTTCTGTGTCAAGGACTATTCTTGTCACTGCCAGCCACCAGGGGTGAGCAGATTATCCCAGTGAGATTTTTCAAGTTGGAAAATCCCTTATAACATGTTTCTCTTTCTTTAAAGAAACTTCTGGGCCCCCAATTTGCCAATCTTACCTCGGAGATCTTGATCAGAAGCTATTTATTGTTGCTGCAAAAGACACTAGAATTTTTTACAACACCATTTTCACCTTTTCAAGAAAAGACCAAAAGAAATTCCTAAGACTGTAAAATGATTTATGTAATGTGGAATCTGAATTCTTCCTCCACCTGGTCAGGTTTGGTTGGTAAGTTTTGCAAGCTACTGCCAAATGATCATGCTTGCAGTCATTTGACAGTTTTAGTCATTTGAGGGAATTGAAGCTCAAGGTTTGCAGTTTCATAAAATTTGCATTTTTAAATTCCTGGTTTCCTGAAATGACTAAGCTGCTAGACCCAGAATTAATGTGCAGTTCTTCTCAAATATGCCCAAATATACAGAAACAATTGATATAATTCATGAATTCATCATCATAGCTCTCAAATTCCCAGATACAGTAACAATGGGCTAATCATTTCTGTGAAACTGACAAAGCATCTCAGAACCCCATATAACCCCCAAAACACAACCCTCAGTGGCATGACTGTAGACACCAATTCTCTCCAATTAGAGGGATCATTCCACCTTCTGGAGCCACCATAACACAGAAGGGGGCAGCTCAAGATTTCTTTTCCAAAGCTTAGCACAATGAATAATTTGCAGTTGTGGGAGCTGAAGGAGAGAGGAGAATTCCTCTGAAAACATTCTTGAATGTGAAAATGGAGGTAGAATGGATTTCTTACTCATTCTGATTCCCACCTGTGTATTCTTTCCCAGGGCTCGGTTCAGTGCTCTGCACACAGTAAACACTTAATAAATATCATTACTAATGCTACTATTAATACTATTGCTATGCCCTCCAATATGAGAAAGGGGGTGGACAGGGTAATCTGGGGATTTGTTCCCCAAACCCTTGGCAGCAGGGTCAGAACCCCCACTGGGGCTTGAGGGTGGTTGGTTCACCCCAGGCAGAAGAAACACTTCATCACCCAGTAGCGGGTGAGCACCTGGACCTGGTTCCACAATCAGGTGTTAGCTTGTTAGCTTTTCGCTTGGAGGCAGAGGGAAAAGCTGAGGCCGGACTTTGAGAAATGGCCTCCAACTGGGGCACCAGAAGCCTCCAGCTAGACCCAGAATCTACTGGGGGAAGTAGGGGTGAGAAACCCCTCATCTGGTCCAAAGCCTGGTCCAGGTCTAGGCAAAGCCCAGCTAACACCAGAGCCCAGGGAGAGAGAAAGGGGAGTGGATAGACATCCTCTGCTGTCCTGCCCTCTCTCACATCTGCTGATGCCACTAGGTCAGACAGTTTGGGCACCCAGGACTGCCCCAACTGTTTCCATGATTGGCTTCCCGGGCCACCTGCCAGGCTGTCTGGGAGCCCCAGAGGGGTGACAGGGCCGTACCTCGCCACAGCTGGGCTCCAGATCAGGGCAGTGGTGAGAGGAGCTTCCACTCTAGCCCAGAGCCCCACCAGAGAGAAACCCCACCAGATTCCTGGCCGGGCTCTGGAGGAGTAGGAGGGAAATATGGAACCACCATCTTGACACCACTTCCGGCTCCCGCCAGCTCCAAGGAACAGGCTAGCCAATGCTTTCTCCCCCTCCCCTTTCCTTCCCTCCCCCCACCAACAGCATCAGTCTCTTGGAAGCTGTGTTCCATACCCCCCGACCAAAAGAAGTAAGGCAGAGAACATCAATAGATTCAAATGGGGTTTGGGTAGATTCAGGTGTGACTGGTCAATTCTGGGTCACTGGAAGGAAGGTTAGAGTTACAGAGGGCGAAAATGGGATGGCCCCACCCCCACCCACCCATAAGAGTAATGATCTCATACCCTCATGACCATCACAAGGCTCCTTCAAGCGTCCTGGTGTTCATGTCTGAGGCAGTGTCAATGGCGTCTAATGCAATAATAGCAATTTTTATATCCTGATGTTCTTATGCCCTTAAGAACTTTGGGAATTTCTTAGAAAATGGTGGCCCTCGGCAAAAAATTCAAGCGGTTTCCTGTTTTCCTCTTAAAAAACCATTACTTTGCTCAAGAATCATTATCCAAAGTATATTTAATGTGCTGAAGTTCTGCATCTCAATTTCTAGGCTCTGTACTCCTGTCTCAGAAATGGTATAGCACCATCTACAATGGGTTCTCAATGACAGTTCACTGATGGGGATGATGTGATCTACCAGTATTTTGACTGCTTGAAAGATGTTCAGCCTGAAATTCCATTTCCCTGGTTCATCTATATTTTTTCTTTTTAACCCCATTAAGTCCATTTTCCATCATTCTGTCCAGTTCATCAACAGTGAGCTTCCAATTTGCACCTATCCACAGTTGCCCAAGCTAATATGTATGATGATTTTTCCTTCCCTTTCTACCGATAGCTGAATTTGGTTTACTCGGATACCTTGGTGCTGCCAAAATGACCTCTGCTTATTAGCTGAATTGCCTATCCTGCAGAGAGTTTGGTCAGTCCTCTCGGCACCCCCGTGACCTCGTGGTTTTCTGAAAACACCCTTGACAGTGAAGTTGCAAGTTCTATAGAATCGAGTGGCTGCGACTGATAAAACTGATTTATTCAGATATAATAAGTGGATAGGGTTCTGGAGCAAGAGGTACAAACCAGTGTTCAAATGTGCCTGTTCTCTGTCTCAGTTTCTTTGCTAAGTCTAGTAGAAGAGCCTCCAGCCCTGCCTCCCCCGTGAGGAAAAAGGAGCTGCTTTGTACCCCTCAATAACAATAGAGTTTGTAGACATCTGAAGGGGTTGGTTTCTCTGAGAAATGGGGTGTCACAAAAGAGACCCAAACATGAGGGAGGGAGGGAGGCCAGAGAAGATCAGAACTTTGGAGAAAAGCTTGATGGTATTCATTTACCCCTAACCAGGCAGCATGGGACTGTAGGCAGCCTAATAGTTCTCTACGTTCTATGTGGTAAACTTGCTAATTTAGCAGGGAGTGTCGACCAGAGGCAGAGAATGTGAACTTGGGAAACCGGCAGGTGTTCTGCCCCCGAGGTGATGGCCAAGGACATCAGGTTACCCACATGAGTGAGTTGGACTTTAAGGAGGAAATGTGGCTTTTGTCTCCCAGCTCCCTTTGAATATTTCTAGAACTTATAACGTGACTAAGGGTCATCAAGCTCTGTGTCAGTCTGCCACCTGAAAACATTCATTTTTCGCCTCTGGGTGGGAAGGAATTACCGGCCACTGGACGAGACACTGCCCCGCTCTGAGGGGCCAAGTAGTTCCCCACCCTTTCCCCAGCTCGGCCCACCGGCCAGACCTGATAGCCTGGACGGTGTTCCCGGGTAGGCTGGGAAGGAAGCCATTTGTCCGTTGGTTCCTCGCCTCTCTGTATACTCACCCTTTCTGTATTTTAAAAATAATAATAATGATGGTATTTGCTAAGCGCTTACTATGTTTACTAATTAATACTAATTATTATTATAACTATTATCGTGGCAATCTTCAGAAGTAACTCTGGAGAACGCAGGGAAGGCTGCCCCCATTGACCCAAAAGGATTTCGTGGCTTGCAACTTCCCTAAGAAGGCAAATCTCGAGTCTGTGGATTTGTTAAATTAAAAGCCACTTGCCTTTCAGCCAGTTGTCACTTTTCAGATTATGCTGTGTTGGGTATCTTCAGAACTTCTGTTCTCTCGAGACTTCCCGGGTGCCTGGCACCTTGTGCTCCAAGTGGAGAGCTTCACACACCAAAAAATGGAATGAATGAAACAGTGCCCCCCGTTACTTGCCCTGTATTAAGTTGAATGCAGTCTTTAACCCATCCCTCCCGGGATATTTTACATCCCTTTGAAAGTGGAAAATTTCCTTTGGAAATTGTCCTTCTTTCAATCTGGGCTCAGTACCGTTCCCCCATTTGCTTGCCAGGGTAGGCAGTGTCCTGAGTCCCTGCCCGTAGTTCCTTATTTGTGTTGGTGACTTGGGCCCGGAAAATCTTGGGGAGAGGCATTTTCCTTTCCAGCAGATATTCCTTGGAGCAGATTGATTAGGGGAAAATGTCACCAGGGCTGTGGACGGCACGGATGTCAGCTAGACATCTTTTTTTTTCCCTTTCTTTTTTCCTGTGTACTCTTAAATTAGTTGGTAAGTAAAATACTTTCCTTCAAGAGTTTACTTCTTCTCCTTGAGCCATTGCTGCCTTTACCCATTTGCACACCAGTCATGGAAATGAATGAAGATGAATCGCTCTCTTCTCTGCTCCTCAGTTAATGCCCTTCAGACTCTATGGTGCGTTGTCATATCTCACACCTGTTGTCTCTTATCTTCTCTCCATCTCCTCCTTTCTGGCCACCCCTCCATCATTTCTTCATTCACCACAAAGAAAGAAATGCAGTGATAGTTCTCTTCCTTCCAAAACCTCCGCTAGAAAGCATTGGCCATCTCAAGGTAAAGGGCCAGGGGAGGCCTTTCCCAGGCTGGGAATGCTGTCCTCCCCTGGAAAAGCACGGGGTCCTACCCAACCTCTACCTCTCACTCATTCACAGTGCTTCCATTCCTTGTAATCTGGAACAAGAAGGAACTTCTAAAATGGGACCGAGGTTGGTGGCCACAGCGTAGACTTTCTAAGCCAGGGCAGGCGGCTGGGGGCCGAGCCGGTCTCCGGTGTCGGGGACCAGTGACTCTTCCCTCCCCATCTCTCGAGTTGGAGAGAGGAACAGAAGCAGCATGGCCCAGTAGATAGAGCACGGGCCTGGGAGCCAGGACGACCTGGGTTCTAATCCCGGCTCCGCCAGTCGTCTGCTGTGTGACTTTGAGCGAGTCACTTGGCTTCTCTGTGCCTCAGTTACTTCATCTGTAATATGGGGGTTGAGACTGAGCCCCACTTGGTACCTGGACCGTATCCAACCTAATTACTTGCATCTACCCCAGTGCTTAATACAGTGCCTAGCACATAGTAAGCACCTAACAAATACCATAAATGCGGAATGGACTTTGAATGACTGAAGACTGGCTCAGGGATCTCTTTGATATATTTGGGACTGTTTGGCCTTAAGAAGCTTCATGTCACACTAACCCCTTTGACACCCAGAGCAGAAACCTATTCTCAACTCTCCCTAGTACCTCCTCCAGGCCAGGAATCTCCGGCCCATTTCTGCCTCTGAATATCTGTCCCTTCCGTTTGGAACGATGCACCCTTATTGGGGGAAAGAGCAAGAACTGCTATAATTTGCCTTTATGGAGGAAACGGTAGGAGAAAACCACTCTTTCACGTAGGCCAGACCCAAGTAATCAGAGGCTTATAAAGACCTGGAATTGGTGCCTCGGTAGGGTTTGGTGATTTGGGGGCACCTTTTTCCTTGGGAATCGCCTCGGGTAGTTGGGAACCACCGTAGTTTGGGTGGGAGCGGGATTCAGATGAGGGGGAACTGACCAGTGTCGTTAATGAGTTCTTGAAGTGGAGGATGCTGGCTGAACAGTCGAGTTCTATTTTCCTTTTCGTCACTTCAAACGTACCGTTTCCACCGGTTACTTTGTCGTTTCTCGGAAAGTGCAGTGCAATGGAAAAACCTGGGTACCAGGGACGGTATTTTGAAGCCACCCTGAACTAATGTATTTTCCATTTTCCTTTACCTCTGGTTTTCTGACCCAAAGAATTGGTCTTGTTCCCTTTTACAAAGGAAATGAAACATTTAGCGCTTCCGATGACATTGGTGCGGCCCTTTTGAACAGCCAGTCTGAGCTGGGACTGTCCTAAGCTGAGGCAGATTCTGAGCCCTCTGGAAGAATCTCCCCTCCCCACTTCCCCATCCCCCTGCTTCTCCAGCCTCCTCTGCATGTCTCTGGGGCCCATTGCTTCTCCTGCAAGACCACACCCCCCCTTTGGCTCTTGCTGAGACGATGCTTGGGGCTGCCCTTCCCCCTGTGAGAGCCTGGGCTGCCCCAGGGGACCGGTGCCCGGGTTGGATGTGTGCCACGTCGGATTGACGGCTCCAGCGAGCCAAGTTCGCAGATTTCTTTGAGACCATCCCCCCGGCCCAGCCTCCCCTCCCCCAGCCACCACCAGGAACCTCCGCAGCAAACGACCCGATTCAAGGGTGCGGCTTCCCGGCTCAGGCCACGGCGGAAGGGCCGGAAGTAGCCCGCCCCCGCTAAGGCAACGCTAACGGATTTGCCTCTTGCTGTCTCCTTCAGGCTCCCACCCAGAGGCTCTGCCCGGCGAAACTCCAGCCGCAGCGCAGATGGACGGGACCGACTTAGCCTCTCCGATGTCCCCGCGCACGAGCAAGAGCCGCATGTCCATGAAGCTGCGCCGCTCCTCGGGCTCCGCCAATAAGTCCTAGATGGGCGGTCGGGCGGCTGGCCACACGGCTCCCCCGAGCCGGTGACCGCAGCGGCCCCTCAGCTCCGAATCGGCGTTCCCCCTTCCCGCATGGCGGCCCGCTGCGCCACCGCCATCCCACGCACGCCCCCCTCCGCGCCTTCATTTTAAAAAAACGACACTGGAATTTTATCTGTAACGGAACGTTTTAGCCCTCTGGTTGGTTTGGAGTGCTTTTATCACGCTCCCAGGCCGCCGTGGGTTTTCGGTGCAGTTTCTCTTCTGCACTTTTTACCTTCCCCGCTGATTGTGTCCCAGTAGCCACTTTTAACTCCCCGGTTTACATGGGGCCATGATGGGGTTTGAAGAAAGGGTTCTCACTACATTATTTATTATGCCTATCTTTGTGTCTCTCTTGGCGAGATAAATATGTACGACTTCTTTTTTTTAAATGTATTATTTTAAATTCAAAGCATTTGTTAAAGGCTCAGCAACTAGCCCGAACTGGTTGGTGCCGGGACGTGTACAGATTATTTATGTTACAAAAGTGAGATGCTAAGGGATCCGTTTCTCTGAGTGTTTCCGATTCCCCCCGAAATCGTTTAAAAGTTCACCTTTTCTTTCCAGACACAGTGCTCGTTTCCCAAGTGTGCAGGTGATGCCCATGATAGATGAGAAAACCAGAAACGTGACTGTGTTGCACTCTGCTACCGGTCTGGCTTCCAGACTCTCATCTCGCGCTGGGGTGTCGGAGGGCGGCCCCCGGCCGCTGCCTTTCAGTTTTGAGATTGGGCCCCCGTCACCGGCCTACCCGATAGATGTCGTCGTGTTTTTATTCTCTCTCACATACCAAAAAGAGCACTTTTCCGATGTAAAATGCATTGCTCCCCTTACCCGTGTACCATTAAGGGAGAGGGAAGATCGTCCGGGGGTCCGGCCCGAGTCCACTCTTGTCCATCCTGAGGTCGCGGGTGCAGTTCAGTACACATTCCACCCCTCCCAGAGTATTTTCCTGTAGGAGATGAACTCCTCCCCTTTGGAGAGGGTTCCTCTCCTAAGGAAATGCAGCATGGCATTGGTACAAACTGCATGTGTAAATACATCCCCCCGCTGCATAGGACTATCAGTTATGTATTTGTCTTTCATGTAGTATCGACAGGTTTGTAATGGTTAAGACATATTTAATAATACAATAAAATTATTCTTACCACCTCCGGTTCCAGAGTCTTCCTCCTGCCCTAGGCTCGCTCGACTTCCCAGAGAGGGATCCGGCTCTCCATTTAATTAAGAAACGTAGTCGACGTACGGTTACGGGAGCCAGAAGAATAGTGCTTTGCACAGCTTCCAGCCAAATTAGAGAACGAATCTGAATTTTCTTTCGGGGACTGGGGACGCTTCCACCCGCGAATCGACCTCCAAGCCTAGCTCCTCCCCAGCAGCTGCCTAGCCGGGGCTGGGGCCCGGTTCTGATGGCATCGGTCATTTCGGCCCAGCCGACGGTACCCTCTCTGCCACTTCGTCTTAGCACTTGTTAAGCTGTTCCTGCAGTCCACCGTGACGCGGGGGGGGGGGGGGGGGGCGGGGGGATTAGGACCTGCTGGGTCCATCTGATTAAAGCAGAGGTCTGTGGAGGTTTGGCTTATTAAAAAAAAAAAAATAACCCTCCAAAGCTGGCGCTGCCGGCTGTCAAAGGATCGAACCGGCTCAGTTTCTCAGTAGACCGGAATTTTTTTTTGGAAAAAATGAGTGCCAGGAAGCCCTCTGTTTCCCGCCCAGAGTGCGTTTTTCATCAGCAGGTTAGCTTAATGCAATTAACATCTGGAACTCGGAGTGAGTTTCTGAAGTCAAGAGCCACCTTGACTTCCCCATCCGGCTGCAACGTTACAGGAAAGCTGAAGAACTGACTTTATTCCCTCACTAAATGTTATCTTTTCTCATCTTTACCACACCTTGTTTGAAAATAGAAATTGGATACAGGCAGCTAGAAGGATGCAGGGAGAGGCAGCTTAAGTCAATAACTAATTGCTCTGACCGAACTGTATTGGATTGGTTTATTTTAGGGAGAAGGGATTAGAACAGGTAGTCAAAATGATGGCCACATCTTTTCGTCTATTCCATTTGCTCCTGGGAGAAAAATATCAGCGAGGGTAAAATCCATTTCCCAATGCAAATACTTACCCAGAAGCCAGGAAACAGTCTGTCTCCCCCAACTCGGTGTCCATACCCGTCGCAAGGCAACTTGCCAAAAGGACCGTTTACCCTTCTCTTTCTACCCCGCTCCACTTCTTTTTCCCCTCCCCGCCGCCCAGAAAATCGCTTTTCCCCGCTTCACCCTTAAGGAGTGCTTTTCTGGGTGTGAAGTCTTGAACCAGATGCTGGGGCTCCTACCCCAGAAACCCTCACCCCTCTTAAGTCTAATAGAAGGGAGCCAAACCCTCGGTTCTGTCGGGCAGCGGGTCCAAACAAAGCGCTCACTTTCGCTCAACCTTGCTACTTTCCTGCCACCGCAGCTGGACGCGCCCTGCGGCTTTATAGACGCGGGACGTTTCACCACCCGAGTCTGCGGGGAAAAAAAAAAAGTGAGTCTCCGGGGACCAGGAGGGCAGGGTCGGGGGAGGCGAACCAAAGCCGGTGGGCTCTTGGGGTGAAATTATGTTGATTTATTTGGTGGTGGGCGGAGGGAGCCCACCCCTCCCAGAGATTTTTTTCCCTTTTTCGCACTGTTAGAGCAGGGCCCGGTGGATGGAGGGGGGACAGGCGGGTCGGGTCGCCGAATGCAACTGAAAGCAAATAGCCAGAGAGAGGGAAGGGTGAGCCCCGAACGGTTTCCCTCCCCGGGATTTGGCCGGGTCTTCTCTAGCTCATAATAATCACGGTATCTGTTGAGCGCTTACGACGTGCCCGGCCCTGCTCTAAGCGCTGGGGTAATACAAGGTCATCAGGTGGTCCCACGTGGGGCTCCCAGTCTTCATCCCCCTTCGACACGGGCCCGTCGGCAATCGCGACTGACGGCAGAGCCCGGGCACCGCGCAGTAGAGAGTCGAAAGAGCGTTAGGGGAGCTGAGGAAGCCAACCTCCTCCGGGGAAGGGGGCCTAATAATGTTGGTATTAAGCGCTTCCTATGTACAGAGCACCGTTCTCAGCGCTGGGGGAGATAGATACAGGGTGATCAGGTTGTCCCACGTGGGGCTCACAGTTTTCATCCCCATTTTCCAGGTGAGGTCACTGAGGCCCAGAGAAGTGAAAGCGACTTGCCCACAGTCGGCTGACAAGTGGCGGGGGCGGGATTCGAACCCCGAGTCGCCTCTCTCGGAGGAGTGGAAGCCCCCCATTTTCTCCCCCGCCCCCCTCCCCACTTTTTTTTTTTTTTTTTTGCAGGCGGTGGAGACCGAGACCTCTGCTCTTTGTGGGAAGGGAGCGAGAAGAAGGGCCCAAAGGTGGTGGGTGGAGGAGGAAGAGGAGGCGGCGGCGGATGCCGGCGGCGACCCTTGCCGGGACCTGCCGCCGGAATGGGATTGGCCGCAGGAGGAGGAGGAGGAGGAGAAGAAGGGGAGAGTCTTAGGGGCCCGCCAAGCCTTAGGAGTAGTTGGGACCCCTCCTCCGGGCCGGGGGAGGGGCCTAGCGGTGGTCGAGGCGGGCCTCGGGGCCTCCTCGGCCCCCGGGCCGCATCGGCACCTGGAGCAGCAGGAGCCGGCGGCCGTCGGAAGGGTGGCACTTGTCGACGTGCCGGGCGAGGCCCGGGGAGCCGAAGAAGGTGGCCGGACAGTGCTTGCAGGGGAAGATGTGCTGCGGGCCCGGGCCGGGCAGCAGCAGCAGCTCGTCCCGGACGGCGGGCCACAGGCCCCGCCGCTCCCCCGGCTCGGCCGCCGGCGGGCCCGGGAGGGCGAGGCCCAGGGCGGCGGGGGGCATCGGCGCCCGGACGCTGCCCTCCTCGTGGGTGCCCAGGTGCTTGCGCAGGTAGGCCGGCCGGCGGAACCGTCTGTGGCAGAAGGGGCAGGGCGCGGCGGCGGGGTCGGGGAGGCGGGCGGCGGCGCTGCTGTCCCGGTGCTGATCCGGCCGGGAGCTGTCCTCGCCCGCCGGGTGCTGGCCGCCGCCGTTCTCCTTGCCCTCCGAGCCCCGCGGCGGCGGCGGCGGCGGCGGCGGCGGCGGCGGCGGCGACGACGACGACGGGGAGGCCGGGGCGGGGAGGCCCGGGACCGGCCGGTCCTGGGGGGCCCCGGCGGGCCGCGGCTTGTGCCAGCGCCGGTGCGAGGCCAGGTTGGCGGGGCAGCTGAAGACCTTGGCGCACTCGGGGCAGCGGTACTCGACCCGCACGATGCGGGAGCAGCGGTGCTGGGCCAGGGCGAAGGGGTCGGCGTAGCGCTCCTTGCACAGCTGGCAGATGAACTCGCCCAGCGGCGGGCGGCCCCCGCGGGCGGCCCCCGCCGGGGCCCCGGGCTCCTCCGCCTTGATCTTCAGCCCCAGCACGGGGGACGTCGTCACCTCGTCGGCGAAGCTCGGCTTCCGCGGGGCTTTGGCTCTCTTGGCCCCCCGCTTGGCGGCCTGCAGGGAGGCTCCCCGGGGGCCCGGCCCGGCGGCCCCGGACGAGGACGGGAAGGCGGGGAAGGACTCGGCCGAGGCGGGCGAGCTGAGGCACCGCTCCGGGAAGGCCCGCCGCACCTCGGCGCCCGCCGGCCGGGCCGGCCCGGGCCCGGGACCCCCGAGCGGCCCGGACCCCCGCAGGGGCGAGGGGCACCAAGGAGGGCCCGCCGCCCTCTCCCCGCCCCCGGCCTCGTCCCGCCCGGCGGGCCCCGGCGGGAGCCCGGCCGGTCCCGGGACGGGCCCCTCGGGGAAGGCCGGCGGCCACGGGGCTGCCCCGGCCGGGAGGACCCCCCGCTCGGCGGGACGAGCCCGGTAGGAGCCCCCCGGACGCTTGCTGCGTTTCACCAGGAAGCCCCTCGGCATGGCGGGCGGGCGGACGGGCGGACGGGAGGACGGAAGGACGGGAGGACGGGCGGACGGGGACAGGGGACCGGCACCGGCCACGGCGGAGCCGGCGTCGCCGCGCCGCTCGTGGCCCCGCCGCTTTTATAGCTGCGACCCCCCCGCCGCCGGCCAATCAGGAGGGCCGCCGGCCGCCGGGGGGGCGGGGCCGGCGTCGCCACAGCCCATTGGTCCTTCGGGACCGGGGGGCGGGGCCTCGACAGGCTCCGCCCCCTCCCTCCGCCATCGCGGCCCGGGGGAGGGCGGCGCGGGGCCGCCGAGGCGCCGCCATCCTGCGGGGACCCAGGTAGGGAGCCGCCCCCGATAATAAGAACTGTGACGGTGGGGTTTCAGCGCTTACGATGTGCCGAGCGCTGTTCTAAGCGCCGCGGGGGGATACAAGGTCATGAGGCCACGTGGGCGCACGGGCAGCCTCCCCCTTTTCCAGAGGAGGGAACCGAGGCGCAGTGAAGTGACTTGCCCAGAGTCACCCCGCTGACTAATGGGGGAGCCGGATTAGAACCCGTGACCTCTGACTGCTTTCCACTGAGCCACGTTGCTCTCGACCTCCCTGCAGGCCCCCAAATTATGGTGGAGGACGGCCACAAGCAGAGGAGGCCGGAGGCCACAGCCTCCGGCGCAAAGGCGTCTTGGACATCCTAGTCCATAGCCGTCGCCCTCTGTCCTGCTCCCCCGAGCGCTTAGGGCAGTGCTCTGCGCACGCCGAGGGCCCTTGGACAAGTCCCTTCGTAATAACGATAATAATGTTGGTGTTTCTTTAGCGCTTACTGTGTGCCAAGCACTGCTCTAAGCGCCGGGTAGATACAAGCCAATCAGGTTGTCCCACGTTGGGCTCATGGTTTTAATCCCCATTTTCCAGATGAGGTAACAGAGGCCCGGAGAGTCAAGTGTCCTGCCCCTCTCTGGGCCTCAGTTCCCTCGGCCTAGGTTCATTTGGGCCTCGCGGAAGCCTCGGAGGAAATTCCCCCGACCTGTGGTTGATGGATGGGTCTGTGCGAGGGCGGTCACATCTGGCTTGGAGGGTTTGGATGGCATGGATGGGATGGAATGGAATTGGGGGATTTATAGGATGAGGAACTGTGCAATCGGGAAAGGCCTCCTGGAGGAGACGGGGTTTCAGAAGGGTTTGGAAGGTGGGGGAGCAGTGTCAGGTGGCTCCTCCAGAGAAGCAGCGTGGCTCAGTGGAAAGAGCCCAGGCTAGGAAGTCAGAGGTCGTGGGTTCTAATCCCGGATCCGCCATTTGTCAGCTGTGTGACTTTGGGCGAGTCATTTAACATCTCTGCGCCTCAGTTGCCTCATCTGTAAAATGGAGATCAAGACTGTGAGACCCCCATGGGGCAACCTGATTACCTTGTATCTACCCCAGCGCTTGCAACAGTACTTGACAAGTAGTAAAGGCTTAACGAATGCCATAATTAAAGAAGTGACATGGAGATTATGGCCCTGTGAGGTGCATGTGCCCCAACAGCTGTGGAACTGCAAGCCATCCCCAACCCCCAACCCCCCCACCCCCCGCAGTGGATCCTCCAAGCTGCTTGCGTAGACTAGCAGGATGGCATGACAGCTTGTCCTCACTGGGCTCCAGGGCCAATGAGGAAGGAAGTCTCTAGCCTGGCCCTGGAACTCGGAGAGGACAAGAAATAGTGGCAGCGCTAGCAGCAACTGAGTGGCGCCTTCTTTCCCTTTCCTCCTGCTCCTCTCCTCTGGATCCTCCCCTTTCTCTTCCTTTCACCCTTCCCTCTCCCCCCCTTTCCCTTTTCTTCCCTTACTTTTTCTACTTTCTCCCTCATTCTCCCTCCTTTTCCTGCCTCTTTAACTCTTTTTCTCCCTTTTCCTCTCTCTCCCCTCCTCTTTCCCACCCACCTCCCCAACCTGCTGCTCATAGTCAAAATGAAAATTGGCACCCCTGACTGGACTCGAGATTTTTCGGTACCTTGGAGCAGGCTTGGGTGGATACAACCCTCAAGATAGAGCCGCTGCAAGAGCCCTACCTCCACAATGTTTCCCAAGTTTCTCCAAGGATCTGCCACTGGTTCCTGAAGGAAGCAGCCCCTTCAAACCTCGTTTGAACACACGCCAGTGCTGCCTGTTACTTTTATGCATGCTGTGTTCCTTTGCAGAAGCCGCTGATATGTCCTAAAATGAAAGTATGATTGGGCGGTACTTGGGGCATTTAATAACAAACGCTAAAAGAGATTTGCTTTAGACTGTGACTCTGAGCCAGAAGGTGTCAGCCTTTCATTTGGAACTGGCTGCGTTGTCTTCTGCTAACTCTTGTGGCCAGGGTTTGGGTGGCGAGGTGAGGGTGGGGAGGGGCAGGGAGAGACGTGACTCCAACAGCCCTTTAGAATTCTACTTTTGTCTTCTATTTCTATTTCTGTCAGCTTAAATGATTTTGCAGATCCATCTCCCTTATCATAAAAAAGTAGTAAGTATCTAAATGTGACGGGCCAGGTTCTGGCTCTGGTAGGTCCAGGATCGAGGAAGCTTGGGGGGACCCCCCTCCCCTCTTCTGAAAGGACACATACGTTTCTGCCTCGCTAGTAAACTGCCCTTCCCACACTGCTGGGACTATTCTGGTTTTAGTCCCACAACAGCAGCCACAGTGAAGGGAAGGTAATGGGGTAGAAGAGGAGGTTGAAATGAAATAGTGGTATCCAAATGACTGTGTAGGCAGTAGTGGTCATCATCATAAGCATTTACTATGTGCAGAACCCTGTACCAAGCGCTGGGAAAGAATACACAAGTGGAAATACAGAAGTGGAACAGGTATCGAATCTTCACTTGATAGATGAGGAAACGGAGGCATGGGGAAGTTTAGTGACTTGTCCAAGGACCCACAGCAGACGAGTGGTAGAGCCAGGAGTAACACCCAGATCCTCTGACTCCGAAGTCTGAGCTCTTTCCACAGGGCCCCGAGATTCCTGAACCAAGATTGGCTACCCCATTTTTAACCAAGCATCCCCTGAAATTGTGTACTCTGTCACTTATCGGTGAATAATACGTACAGCCGCATTACAGTATTTTGAGCCCGAGAGGTTCCGTGAAAAAGAACTTCCGTTGGAAGTAAAAAGGACGTGTCGACCCTCTCCGGCGACTCCGCCTGCCTATTGGGTAACCAACCCTATCTGTTCCTTTCTGCTCTCCGCCTATTTTAAACTCTAAGAACATTGTAGTTGCCATTCACTGGAGCCGTAGCTTGAAACATCTTAAGTCAAGGACTGGCCGAATATTGCCCCTCTTGGTGGCACAGGGAAGCTGTCCCAGAGAGGCTGACTCCAGGGCAGATGCCCAATTTGTCTCTTGTTTAAAAGCAGCTCTTCACAAGTCATTGTCCTCTAAAAGGCACAAAGCAAATAAAGACCCCGGTATCTACGGGCATACAATTTGAACAGATACTCTCCAGACATAAGAACCTGTTGGACAATTATTAAACACATGCATGTCAGAGACATCAGCTGTGTGTGTTCAAGCTTTAGAGGATTTTTTTTTTCTGGTGGGAGATTGATGAATGAAGTGGTACACTCCAAAACGGTGGGAGAATTTGGCACTTATGCATCATTAGGCGGAGGTGAGATTTCAGGAGTCCTCTGTCTGAACATTTGAAGGAAGAGAAGGAATTGGCAGTACTAGGGGACAGAGGGCTCTGTAGTCCTTTGTAGAATGCATTACATTCTGTCTGTGTCACCCTCTCCTATTCCACCCTCTCCCGGTTCAAATTCCTGGTTTATTTAGCCTCCCTGCCACAGGCAGGGATCATGTCTACCTGCTCTTTTATATTGTTCTCTCCTAGGTGCTACAGAGCAGTGCTCTGCACAGAGTAAGTGCTCAATAAATGCCACAGAGTAAGCACCCAGTAAAAAAAAAATTGATTACAAGACAGAACCTCTGCCCTCCAAGTTCGTTTAGGGTTTATTCATGGCTATGCTATATTGAAGGGGCCAAAAATTGTGAATTTTTTTTTTACTAAGGATTTACCATTTCCCTGGCTTGTCAAGGTATTATTCTCATGTATTCCAGAACAGGGATTTTTTTTTTTATTATCGTGTACTCTTTTTTTATCCAGTATCCTCTCAGCCAACAGCAGAAGGAACAGAAACTGCATTTATTGAACACTTTTGGGGGGAATCGCTGTCCTAGGCTCTTAAGAACATGCAATTTGAGGAGAAGAAGAGCTCCCTGCTTTCCAGGAACTTCAATTTAATGCGGGAGGAAATAGGCAGACACGTTGCAACCATAAACAAGAAAAATCAATAGTATCTACTGAACGAAGTACTTTACTACAGCATTTATTCATTCAACCATATTTATTGAGCGCTTACTGTGTGCAGAGCATTGTACTAAGCTCTTTGGAGAGTACAATACAACAATAAACAGTCACATTCCCTGCTCACAAAGAGTTTACAGTCTAAAAGAAGGGGAGACAGACATCAGTACAAATAAATAAAATTACAGATATGTACATAATTGCTGTGGAGCTAGAAGGGTGGGAAGAGCAAAAGGAGCAAGACAGGATGACGCCGGAGTGGGAGATGAGGAAAAGTGGGGTTTAGTCAGGGGAGGCCTCTTAGAGGAGATGTGCCTTCAATAAGGCTTTGAAGGAGGGGAGAGTAATTGTCTGTTGGATTTGAGGAGGGAGGGCATTCCAGGCCAGAGGCAGGATGTGGGCTAGGGGTTGGTGGCGAGATGGGCAAGATCGAGGCACGGTGAGAATCTTAGCTCTAGGGGAGTGAAGTGTGCGAGCTGGGCTATTGAAGGAGAGAATTGAGGTGAGGTGGGGGTGCAGGGTGGACTGCTTTAAAATCAGTGGTGAGGAGGTTTTTGTTCGATGTGGAAGTGGATGGGCAACCACTGGAGTGTTTTGAGGAGCACGGTGACATGTCCTGAGTGTTTTTGTAGAAAAATGATCCGGGCAGCAGAGTGAGGTATGGACTGGAGTGAGGAGAGACAGGAGGATGGGAGGTCAGCAAGGAGGCCAATGCTGTAATCCAGGCAGGATAGGATAAGTGACTGTAGTAACATGGTAGCAGTTTGGATGGACAGGAAAGGGAGGGTTCTAGTTGTGTTGCGAAGGTGGGACCGACAGGACTTAGGGATGGATTGAATAGGTGGGTTGAGTGACAGAGAGAAGTCATGGGTAACACCAAAGTTTTGGGCTTGTGAGTCAGGAAAAATGGTGATGCCGTCTACCATGATGGGAAAGTCAGGGGGAGGACAGGATTTGGGTAGGAAGATAAGGAGCTCTGTTTTGAATGTGTCAAGTTTGAGGTGATGGGAGAATATCCAATTAGACCTGTCTTGAAGGCAGAAAGAGATGAAAGACTGGAGAGAGAGAGAGAGAGATCAGGGCTGGAGATGAGCGCAATTGAGTAAGAGACATGGACCCGTACCTCCAACGGGCATACCTTTTATCTGCCCCAACACTTAATTCAGTTCCTTAAACATAGTAAGTACTTAAATGCCATTTTAAAAAAGGAAAAGACTAGGATGACAGCCTGAAAGATGATTAGCCAGGGACTGTTTCCTAGAGGAGGTGGTTTTTAAGGAGAGTTTGAAGATGGAAAGAGATGTTGTCTGGCGTATTTGAGAAGGCAGGGAGTTCAATTGGATTGCTGATTTGTACTTTCCAAACACTTTGTATGGTGCTCTGCACACAGTAAGCCCTCAATAAATATGATTGAACGAATGGGAAAGTTTTATGTGAAGTACAGCTGTACAAGTACAACTTGGGAGATGCTGCTGTTTTTCTCTATTCCCAGTTCCCATGATATGTTTCTTGATGTTGTCCTGCCTGCCTTACAGAACCGACAAAGCTAACTCAGATTTGCGTCATTAATTCAAGGTGTTTCATCTTTGGAATTTTGGTTTTCTTTGACTTTTACCTTTTCAGTCCATCATTTCCAAATTTAGCAACTAATTTGAGATCCGGGAACTCTGGAACCTTGCAAAAAGTCAGGATGAATCGTTTATGCCAGATAAATAGTAAAAACTTCTGAATTCATTTACTTTATTTCAGAGGGATGGCAAATGCCTGTAGTCATTAGCAAGGCTGATATAGAAAATTTCCAAATACTATTCTGTCCCTCTTAGAGTCTTCTGCCTGAAACCACATCTGGTTTTTATGTTGTACTATTTATGGTTACTCTGTTTTCAATCCATTAACTATTTTAGCAGCCGTAGTACTTTATTGTTATCCTGACAATATCTTTTCAGCTTTTCAATTATCTGAATCTCACGCAGACCCACATCAATGACTTTTACAAATATCTATATCTGCCGTCTGCCCACTGTATTTCCCTTATCCACAAACTTGTCGAGTAATTTTATCAGACCAAAGAAATCAGATTTGTCTGTAATGATCCATCTTCATAAACAAATGCTGTCCGCTGCCCATCACATCGTTATCTAAATGCTTTCAGATCAATTTGCCTCATTCCCCGATGGGTGATTGTTTTCTGCCGGCCTCCTTTTGTTTTCTGCCTCTTGATTCACTTAGAGATTTTATTCTCCTCTTCTTTAGCTAATGAAGAATTCCATGAAGCCCATATCCTTTTTTTTCCAATCAATTAATGGTATTTATTGAGCACTTCTTGTGGTGGGCGGGGAATGTGTCTATTTCTTCTTGTATTCTACTCTCCCATGCACTTAGTACAGTGCTTTGCACTCAGTAAGCGCTCAATATGGATATAATTGAATGAATGCAGAGCACTGTCCTGCAGCTTCCTATCCTGAAGATAGGTGCCTGACTGATTTGTAAACTGAACTCTGTGTGTCAAGTCAGGTGTCAGAGCCCAGACTAGCTCCAACAGCCTGGCCCAGTGGATAGAGCACAGATCTGGGAATCAGAAGGACCTGTGTTGTAATCTCGGCTCCACCACTTGTCTGCTGTGTGTGACCTTGGGTAAGTCATTTCACTTACCTGTGCCTCAGTTACCTCATCTGAACATGGGGATTCAGACTGTGAGCCCCGTGTTGGACAGGTACAGAGTCCAACCCATTTGGCATATAACCACTCCAGCGCTTAGTCCAATGTCTGGTAAGTGCTTAAGTACCAAGGTTATTATTATTATTACAAAAAGAATGTTATATACCCAGTAAGTTGGGAGTTCAAAAGAGCTCACACTGTCCTTCCCATGTGAAATTAGCACTTAGAACAGTGCTCAGTGCTGAGAACATTGCTTGATACTTAGTAAGCGCTTAACAGATACCATTAAAAAAACAACCCCAAACCTTGCTGGTATAGAATTTGCTAGTGAGCACTCAGGTCTGGACTTTCTGGCTCATTCAGATTTGATTGAGATAAGCCTATAAGATCAAAGGTTAAGGAGACTACATACTCAGCATTATCCTGCCCCTTCTTTGAAGAGGAAGCCATGGAGTTAACTGAATTGGTTGGATTGTCCCACTTTTTATATATCATCATTCCTTCCTCCATAAAAGGATATCCATGCTGTTGTTTTCACAACTAAACCATTTCCTGTATACCACCAAAAATTCTTCACACACCAAGGGGCATGAGCATGAAACCAAGACTCGCCATCATCTTCAGTGGATGTATTGAGCACTTGCTATGTGCACGGCACAGTACTAAGTGATTGGGAGAGTACAATGCAACAGAGTTGGCAGACAACGAGCTTACAGTCTAGAAGGGAGACAAGTACTAAGAGAGCTGTCCTTCAGTTCCAAGAGAACAGTGGCCGACATCTTTGAGAGACAATCTCTATACTTGCACACTTTGCTCATGAAAATATTGTAATGCACCTTCTCTGGTCCCTTGTCATGTAAATAGTTAAGTACTACCCAAAAATTCTTGATGTGGTGGAGCGGGGGAAAAAGAAATAACATTAGTTTCTGCTCACTTTTCTAAAGCATATTTCTCCCCAGGAAATATCTACTGACTCTTAGAGCCATTGATAGGTTACATTTCATCTCTGGTTATTCTATGTTAGTAAAGGTTTCTTGAGCTCTGTGGTTGGGCTGGTAGGGAAATCCTCTCTCCTTCATCAGTTGCAATCAAACAATTTTCAGTCTTAATATTTTCTCTCCCTCTTCCTGCCAATCAGAGGGAAGGGACGGAGATGGCGGTGAGGCTGGGCACTGTGAACACCAAGATACCTTCTCCCGCCGGGCTGGTTTTATGAGATTTGATCCTCCTGATTAACAAAAGGAAGAGGAGTGCATTGGCAGAAGGAGCCAAGAAGGAAGGGGAGGGGGAGAGCATTGGAAAAGCCCAACCAGATGTAGATGCCGTCGTCGTGCTAAATTCTACCTGCTGAGCTGCTCGGTGGTGACACTGCCTCGCAGTGTGGAATGAATGGAGACCGAGGTCCAGGGAGAGTTGGTCGGGCACAGCTGCTTTCAGATCCCAATCCAGGGACCTCCTTTCACATACATTTTCCAGAGGACTCTACTGTGCATTATGTATGGAGGGACTAGGGAGTTGGATGGAAGGGTTGGGATGTATCCCCTTATTTCCCATTGAAATAATAATTGGCGAAAGCCAATCTTGGTAATAGCCATCTCTCTTAAGAATCATCTGTCAGCTTTGGAGAGGATATTACTGTACTTGGGAGATTTGGATCGACTTCAAACTCATTTGGCTTCTTAAGCCATTCCATCAGCATTACTTAAATGTCACACAGTCTCAAATAGCAAGACAGGATTGCAAGTAACGAAGTTCTGAAAGCAGGCAGTCTACCAGTTTTGAATAACAATAATAATAATAATTTGTGGTGTTTGTTTTGCACTTACTATGTGCCAGACACTGGACTAAGTACTGGAGTGGATACAAACCAATTGGGTTGGACACAGCCCCGGTCCCGAGCTTACAGATGAGTTAACTGAGGCACAGATAAGTGAAGCGACTTGCCCAAGATCACACACAGCAGACAAGTGGCAGAGCCAGGATTAAACCCAGGTCCTTCCCAGGCCACACTGCTTCGATACGTATATGTGTAGATACATGTCCATTTTGCCAATATCTGCTTCCCCAACATTTACCACAAAGCACTTTTTCTGGGTGGACCACGTCAATCAATAGAATGGATGAAGATTGGATGGATATCAGACGCAGGGCCATTTTCAGGTAGTATGGGTAGTAAGCAACTGCCTCAGGGCACAGGCCAAAGGGGCCGATAGGGAGGCAGCCCTTCATTAAGATGGAGAAGGAAAGGGCCCTGGCTCCCTTTTCCTCAGTCTGAGATGTGTTATTGTGTGCTCGCACAGAATAGAAGCAATCCATCCAGGGGTAGAAACCAGGAACATGGAGCCTGCGGTCTCGATGGTCAGGCGATGGCAGCGGCAAGGCGATAAAGGAGAAACGCTCTTCACGCGTGCTTCCGCAAATTTTTACGTCTGTCATTGGGTGGTGAATCTTTTCTCTTCCTCGGGGGCCAAGGGGAGAAGTATTTTGAAGACATATTGAAGCGCCACTCAAATAATACAGATTAGAATTAGATTATTTGAACATAATGAGACACATCAGTCAAACCTGGTCTACCGCAATCAGGAAAGGAGAGGCTCTTTATGTGTGTAGGTTTTGGGAAGACTGTGGTACAGAGAGGCACAATCTTGAATCACACCAGGAACTGCAAAGAACAAATATAGGAGGACAGTCAATCAGTCAATCGTATTTATTGAGCGCTTGCTGTGTGCAAAGCAGTCTTTGCACAGGAATTGTTTCAAAGAGGCTGTGGGTCAGGTATTAGTATTTTTAGCGTGGCTTAAGTGGATGATGATGCATTCTAGTGAGAAATAAACAAATGCATTTCATAAGGTTATTTAACACTTAATATAATGCCATGCATACAGAGGGCACTTAATCAATATTTGTCAGAGGTGATGATTAAAAGCTCTGGCCTCTCCAGCAGAATTTCCTTTCAAGTCAGTGGAAATTGCATGCAAAGGAATGCTACAGCCATTCTTCTTTCCCAAGCACTTAGTATGGGGAGTTGTACTCAGTAGCTGCTCAATAAATACTATTACTTTTACGGGGTGAAGAGTTGGATGAGACTATCAGAAATATGCCACCATCCCCTTCAGCAGAGTCACTGGGGCATTCTGTGATCTATCAGAACAAATGGTATTCTGTTGTTTTTGTGGCTATTATTATTGTAATGAGGCAGATTCTCTAAAGGAGAAGCAGATTTAAAGAGAATAGGTCCTTCTTGTGGAAGCCGCATTAACTATTTCAGGCCACAAGCTGTTTGGAATCCAGAAGACAATCTAGGGAATGCCTTACTCACTGGAACAGTCTAGCTCAGGATTCAGTATCTAGCATTAGTTCCTGTCCGCAAAGTCATTTTGATCAGCATTTGGAGAAGAATGTTAGCTAAGGCTTGGTGACTTTATGCTACCTGACAGTGGATTCTCTTTTTCCACCTCAAATATTTTCATTTCAGGCCTTGAAGACCTGAGGTAGAAGAATAAAAGCAGAAGGTTGTTTGCCTGAAGCAAACTTCTCCTTTTTTACCTTGGATAATCTTGAATCACTCTCAGTTAAAAGGCCTTGAAGGCTTGAAGTGGACTAATGCACGGGAGATGTGTCTGCATGAAGCAAATATTTCCTTTTCCGACTTCGTATATTTCTGTTCAGGCCTTGAAGACCTTGGACAATACATTAGAAGAGTGTTTACATGAAACCACTATCTCATTTTCTAACCCCATCTATGCTCATTTCAGGCCTTGAAGACCTTAGGTAGGAAAATGGTCAAGCCAGTTTTTGAATGAAGCAGATGTCTTCTTTTTCAATCTCATACATTGTTTTTTCATGCCTTGAAGACCTTAGGTAGACAAATTCAAGCCGGAGATTGTTCACATGAAGTATTTTTCTCCTTTTCCACCTTGTATATGTTCTATAAATTCTCTATAAAAGACATTGAAGGCCTAAGGTGGAGCCACAGACAGTAACGTTTTGTGCATGAAGCAAAACTTCTCCTTTCCCAGCTCATAAGTATTGTCTTTCCAGGCCTCGAACACTATAGGTGGAAAAATAAGTGGGATATATTTTCTTTTCATGAAGCAAATTATGACTCTTGCAATACAAATATTCTCTATTCATTTTCAATTAAAAGGCCTTAAAATAGAGAGGTGACATAACAAAAAGGAATTTTGTCCAAATCAAGAAAGTTTATCTTTTTCAACCCAAGTATTCTCTTTTCTGGCCTTGAATACCTTAGGGTAATGAAATAATAGCAGGAGAGAGTTTACCTGAAGCAAACTTTCCTTTTCAAATCGAATATTCGCTATTCATTTGCTAAGAAAAGGCCTTGAAGACCTAAAGAGTACTAATGCACAGAAGATGTTTCCACATGAAGCAAATGTCTCCTTTTCCAGTTCATATATTTTCTCTTCGGGCCTTGAACACCTGAGACAGAACATTAGAAGAGTGTTTGCATGAAGCCATTTTCTCCTTTTTTCACCTCAAATATTCTCTATTAAGAGCCTTGAAGATCTCAAATGGACTAATGAATAGGAGATATGCCTACATCTCCTTTTCTTCTCCTTTCTCACCTCAAATATTGTTTCAGGCCTTGAAGACCTTAGGTAGAGAAATGAAAGCAGTTGTTTTGGTATGAAGCAGATTCCTCCTTTTCACCACCAATATTCTGTATTCATTGTCTTTCAAAAGGCCTTGAAGGCCTGAAGTGAACTAATGCAAAGGAGATGTTTCTGCATGAACCAAACTTTTCCTTTTCCAGCTCATACATTTTCTCTTCAGGTCTTGAAGACCTTGAGTAGCAAAATAATGAGTTGAGGTTTGTATGAACCAAATATTTCCTTTTTTAACCCTGTATATTATCTTATCTGGCCCTTAGATAGAAATACAAAAGCAGGAGATTGTTTGCATGATGAAAACTTGTCCATTTTCGAAACAAATATTCTCTTTTTAGGTCTTGAAGACCTTAGGTAGAGAAATGAAAGTAGGAGATTATTTGCATCAAGCAAACTTGTCCTTTTAAACCTCAAATATTCTCTCTTCAGTTCTTGAAGACATTAGGTAGAGAAATGAAAGTGGATGATTTTGTATGAAGCCAATTTCTCCATTTCCCCCTCAAATATTCTCTTTTGAGGCTTCGAAGACCTTAAGTAGTAGAGAAATAAAAGTAGGAGATTGTGTGAAGCAAATTTCTCCTTCTTAACCTCAAATATTGTCTTTTCAGGTCTTGATAACTTTAAGTAGCAAATGACAGAAAGGAGATGATTTTCATGAACCACATTTCTTCTTTTAAGCCTCAAATGTTCTCTTTTGAGGCCCTGAAAACCTTCAGTAGAGAAATTAAAGCTGGAGATTGTTTGCCTGAAGCAAATTTCTCCTTTTGCACCTCAAAAAGTCTGTATTCATTCTCAATTAAAAGGCCTTGATGGCCTGATGTGGAGTAATGCATGGGAAGTGTATCTGCACGAAGCAATTTATTTTTTAACTTAAAATAGTCTCTTTTAAGGCCGTGAAGACCTTAGGTAGAAAAATAAAACCTGGAGATGGTTTGCGTGAAGCAACTTTCTCCTTTAGCACCTTAAATGTTCTCTGTTCATTCTCAGTTAAAAAGCCTCTAAGGCCTGAAGTGGAGTAATGAACAGGAGATATTTCTACCACATGAAGCAAATTTCTCCCTTTTCACCGAAACCACTCTCTTGAAAGACCTTGATGATCTTACAGAAATAAGAGCTGGAGACTGTTTGCATGAAGTAAATTGATCATTTTTCACCTCATATATTGTCTTTGAAGGCCTAAGGTGGACAAATGAGCAGGCCAGTTTTTTTCATTAAGCGAACTCCTCCTTTAACAGCTATATATATATTTTTCCCATGCCTTGAAGATCTTATTTAGAAAAATGAATGCAGGGAATTGTTTGCATAAAGGAAATTTCTCCTTTTTCACTTGAAATTTTCTCCTTTGAGATCTTGAAGACCTTAGAGAAATACAAACTGGAGATTGTATGTGTGAAACTTTCTCCTTTTCACCTCAGTTAGGCTCTTGAGGTCTTGATGACCTTAGCTGGAAAAAGAAAAGATGGAGATGGTTTACATGAAGCAATTTTCTCTTTTTTCACCTCAAATATTCTCTTTTTTGACCTTGAAGACCTTAGGTAGAGAAACACAAACTGGAGATTTTTGTACAAAACAAATTTCTCCTTTTACACCACAAGTACTCTCTTATCTACCTCAGGTCTTCAAGGCCTGAAAAGAAAATGTTTCAGGTGACAAAAGAGGAATTTGCTTTTCGCAAAATCTCTCCTGTCAGTGTGTCCACCTCAGATCTTCAAGACCTGATGAGGAAAATATGTGAACTGGAAAAGGAGAGATTTTCTTCATACAGAGTTGTTTCCTGAAAAGAACTGCACCTGCAGCCTTCAAGGCCTTATAATTGAGAATGAATGAATAAGGAATTTATTTATACTGATGCTATTAATACCTGTCTACTTGGTTTGTTTTGTTTTGTTGTCTGTCTCCCCTTTCTAGACTGTGAGCCCTTTGTTGGGTGGGAGTTGTCTCTATTTGTTGTCGAATTGTACTTTCCAAGCACTTAGTACAGTGCTCTGCACACAGTTAAGCGCTCAGTAAATACAATTGAATGAATGAATTCATCTACAGTGCAGAAGACATTAGAAGATCCTGATGGCAATAGTTTAGTACAAGATTATCCATCATTGTCCTCTTCTTAACTTTCTCATGACTGTTGACAAGACCACTCTCCTTCCTGCACAGGAACCTTGAGGTTCTGTTTGATTCTTTTAGGTAGTTTATTTCCCTCGTTGTTTTTAAATTCTGCTCATTTTTCCTCTATTATTTCATGGATCTGACCCATCTTCTCTGCCCTTACTCCTACAACACCTTAGTTCAAATCCTTACCACCCTCTGTTAGTTTAGGTTAATGTCTATTTCACTAGTCTCTCTCCCTCAAGTCTCTACCCTCTTGAGTCTGTTCTGCACGTAGCTGCTTGTATTATCTTTTTTTAAAACACCATTGGAACAACCATCTCATCCTTAAAAACCCTCTAATAGCCGCCCACTTTTTCTGGATAAAGCAAAAATTTTTTATCCATTAGTTTCAAGAGTTTCCATCAGCTGTCTCCCACTAACCTATCCACTGTCATTCTCCACTTCACTCCAAGTTAACCTTGTAACTTTACCTCTCCTGCGATTCTCCTATTTTTTCCCTCTGTAGGAAGTTATCACCTCACCTTAAATTCTCCCAGCCACATCCCCTCCATCTCAGACCGTTTCTAGAAAGTCTCCTCTTTCAAAGGATATTTCCTGATTAAGCCCCATCTTTCTTCACCCCTTACATCCTTCACTTCTTCTGTTTATTATCATTTTTACTTATGTTCTAACTTACCTTTTGTATGTTTTGCATGTATGAGTGCCTACTTCATTAGATTGTAAACTCCCAGAGGGCAGTTCTTTGCATATTCCCAAGTGCTTAGTTTAGTTCTCTATACTTGGCTGTTGCTCAGTAAAACTGTTGATGATGATGATGATGTTAGTTTTACTTCAGGGCACAATATTTCCTAGGATCAATTTTAACAACATCAGCTTTCATTTTCTTATTGCTTAAATACTGATGTCAACAATGCTCATTTAGTAGAGGTCAATAAGTGCTTTCTTCAAGAAAGCTGATATTTTTTTAATGTGCCAATTGTAAACTCATTAGGGGACGTGGTTGGGGAGGGAGGAACTCATTAGGGGACGTGGTTGGGGAGGGAGGATATTTTATTTAATAAAGCAATTGGCAACCAATTGTGAGTTTAGTTTTGGCTTTCCCAGACCTCTGCCTTCCAGCCTCATCTCTGAATAAGATGGGAAAAAGGGGAGAAAAGTTGTCTTCCCAAGAGCAAGACCCTCAAAAACAGTGGGAAATTTTTTCTGTGAGAGAGCGCATGTCCTCAGACTGGGCTCCTGCTTGACCACAAAGTCCGCTCTGTCGAAAACTACTGTCTTACCGAAAGCTCTTGTCAATCTTGGCTGTCTTTCCGATTCACTTGGGTGAGCTAGCTGATGTTTAAAAGATGACTTTTTACTGAATTAATCAATCACTCAATGTTATTTATTGAGCACTTACCTTGTGCAAGCACTGTACTAAGCACTTGGGAGAGTACAATACCAAAAAAAGTAGGTTTGAGTGATCCCTGCCTTCAAGGACCATACAGGCTAGAGGGGGAGACAGACGTTAAAATTAATAGCAGACTATGTACGTAAGTGCTGTGGGGCTGGAAGAGGAGGTGAAAAAAGTACTTAAGATTACCTCTCTAACAACCTCTTCCACTTTATCAGTCAATCACACAAAATTTCTCACGAATCAACATTTTTCTCTTCTATGGCACACATTTCCCAAGTCTCTAATATAACTTCTTGTAGATCATTTGTTCTTGAAGTTGTTCCCTTCGAGTTTTTTCCTAATTACGGTTGTAATTTTATTGTAGTTACCTTTTCTAAAACTTAAGGTCCTTGTGTTGGTTTTATTGGTCCTCTCTTCCCCAGCAGGAGTAGTAATTTTAATCTTGCTGTAATCATAGGTGCTGAGGACTTTTCTCACATATACCTCCTATGCCAGGTTATGTTTAAGTCTCCAAATTAAGTCCAGAAAATTATTTTTCTTATAAGTTTTAGGGTCAGTTGTTCCTTTTCCCCTCTAATTCTTAACCTCACTGTTTGTCCTGAGAAATTATTCAGCCAATCTATTTAAGGATAACTGCAATCTTCCATTATTACTATCAATCCTGACTTTCCTGTTACTCAGCCTCACCTTAGTCAGTTGCTCTCTTGAGCAGTCCCACCACAAGAATTTTGTCTTTCAAGTTCATCATTTCTACCCCAAAGGATTCCGGGTCTGGTCCTCTTCTCTAGTCAGATTTTGGATTGTTACTGAGTTACCCCACGTATACAGTAAATGAATGTTTTTCTGACATGCTGTCAGGCAGTCATCAAGACTGTGGTTTTGGCAAAGAGTCACCTCAACCTTGCCCGCAAGTGTTCTACCCAGAATCCTTTTGGCAGGCTATTGAAGTAATAGTCAACCCTACACTACCTGAATTATTATGTTCCTTCAAGTTTAATCACAGTTCAGCAAATAGGATTTTTTCTGTAGTGAGTCCTAGTTGATTTTACCTCCACCAGCTCTTGGGGATATCGACTAGATGCAGACGCTCACTAGTTTCCCGACATTCAACCATTTAATCTTTTTAGGTTTCCGGAATTAGGGAGGGAGCATCTGTACACTTTGACTTTGCCCTTAATATAGATTTCCATATTGATCACTTCTATCTGAATAACTGTCACACATTTTAATAATAGCTCCTAGAGTGTAGAGTCCTTGTTTTGCTTAGTCTGTTATCTAATGCACTGCTACCATGTCCACAAAGGTGCTTTATTAATTATCATCTATGGATGAGGAATCGTGAGTTCACCCACATAAAAGTAGAACTACTTGACTGGAACGAGTAGTTTCCAAATAGGAGGAACTCGTTTGAGAAGGTCCTTGTAATTTTCAACTTCTGGTTTGGACGCAACATTCCGCCCCCAGTAGAGGTTGAAAAATGAGGTTAAATAAAATAGAAGGTAAACAAGCAAATCACTTAACTCTCTAACCATATAGGGTCACAAGAGTTGCCAGTAGAAGTACAGTTTAAACCAGTGCCTGGGTGCGGAGACCTCTGGATGGTATCCCCCCTCAATCAGTTACTAGTTAACTAGTCACTGAAATTCAGCACCTCAAGCCCCTTATGTGTAAACTGTAGATAAAATGAAAATATTTGCTACTTATGAGAGCTAAAGAGTTAGCTTCTTTAGAAAGGAGGCCTGGGTAAGCTTATGGTTTTGTGGGAAGCACATCCTAAATAGGAACTATCATTCGTATTCTTATTGATCCTTCTTATCCTCCTTTCCCAGGATGAACCTTTAACTGAAAAGTATGTTCCAAAGTGAGAGAGAGCCCAGCGGAGTTTCATATATGGAAAAAAAAACCCACATCTGTGAACCAATTTCACAGCTGAGCCAGATAGATCAGATAACTCTTGGTGTGTTTCCAGGCTCTAGAAATATTCTCTCCATTTGTAAAATTGGGCCAGAGAGTTTGTGTAAGGTATATTGTATGGGTAAAAGAGAGACCCTATGGGAACATATATACAGTGCACATACACACATACTTTGGTGGGCAATTATGTGTGAAATCATTATGGTGGCCAGTTCTCACTGAACAATTTCTCTATAAGTAAGGGATTTTCGGTCCCTGAAATTGCTATTTGCACAATGTGATACATGGCACCAATTCAGGGCTTTCATTCCACTTCACTGGAAATGAAGATTTACTCTAGTAACTTCCTCCAGACACTTATGTGGTGTGAAATTATTCCTGTGCATTACAAATTCCTCCAGCCAAGATGAAACGGAGCATTCCCTTCCCTCTCCCTTCTCCCTTTCTCTTCATTTTTCCCCTACTTTTCTAGTTTCAGCTTTTTCTTTTCCAAATCCTTTTTAAAGCATTTAGCCTCTCCTGTAATAATGAATCTTATCTCTGGACCTTCTTGTCCCGGTTTATGGAGATAACTCTTGCCTATTTCCAAGAGATGTTGTAAGTAAAAACATGTTGTAAAAGCACTTTAAGATTCTTGGATTTGAGAAGTAATAGAAGATAAGTCTTGTTGTTATTTGTTCTTCCTAGTCCTTCTCAAGTTGAGGTGACTTCTTTGTATAGCCGTCTAAAAGAAAACCTCTTTTTGTTGAATGTTGAAGCGTAGCTATGTTCCTCCACCAACCCAGACTTTCTTCCCCTCCAGTTTCCATTTGCCAGTCCCTACCCAGGCCTTGCAAGCCTGGTACCCCAAAGCCATGCAGCGATACACCTTCCCCAGTCAATCAATGGTAATTATTGAGCATTTACTGTGTGCAGAGCACTGTACTAAGCATTTGGGAGAGTACAGTATAACAGAGTTGGTAGACACGTTCCCTGCCCACAATGAGCTTACAGTCTAGAGGAAACTCGACTGTGTTTCTTGTTACAGTCACGTAACCAGTTAAGTCGTCCCTCCCCGCTACCTTGCTTCTGTCTCTTGCTGCCCCACAATTTTGGGGGACTGGTTGGGAAGGACTGAGAAGGGAGCAGCTCTCAGGGACAGAAGTGGGGAGGGCAGGTTCAGGGTTTGGGGGAGGGTCTCTGGGATTGGAGTGGATGAGATCTCCTCAGAGCCATGGAGATTGGGACAGAAGTTTAAAGGGAGGTAAGGTAAACTTAGTGCTTAACAAATCCTATTGATTGATTGACTTGGGATCATGGGGATGAGGGACAGAAGGGAAAGGTGAAAGGCAAGGCTAGTAAAGGAAAAGAATGCAATGACTTAGGTGGGCACTTGACAATGTCAGAGAAATTCCCAGTGCGCTGGACACTTCAGTCAGTACATCTGATATGTAAGCTACTAATTGTCTAGCCAGAGGTTTTCCCATCTCTAACCTATCATTTACATAATAATAATAATAATAATAATGTTGGTATTTGTTCAGCGCTTACTGTGTGCAGAGCACTGTTCTAAGCACTGGGGTAGATACGGGGTAGTCAGGTTGTCCCACGTGAGCCTCACAGTTAATCCCCATTTTACAGATGAGGTAACTGAGGCACGGAGAAGTTAAGTGACTTGCCCACAGTCACACAGCTGACAAATGGCAGAGCCAGGAGTCGAACCCATGACCTCTGACTCCGAAGCCCAGGCTCTTTCCACTGAGCCATGCTGCTTCCCCATCTTTCTCCATCTTTGCATCTTTCTCCCGATTCTCCTACCCCCTTAAACTGTGAGCTCCACGTGAGACAAGGACTTGGTCGGATCTGTTTACAGTGTATCTACCCCAGCACTTAGTACCATCTAAGCGGAGGTAGACAGAAAGAATTGCAATGAATTATTTTAAAAAATCACAAGAAAGCAATGTTAATAAACTCATAATAATAATTGTGGTATTTGTAAGGTGCTTACTATTTGTCAGGCCCTGTATTAAGCGCTGGTATGGATACAAGGTAATCAGATTGGACATAGTCCCTGTACCCCATGGAGCTCACAGTCTTACTCCCCATTTTTCCAGTGAGGTACCTGAGTTACATGGAAGAGAAGTGACTTGGCCAAAGTCACCTTAAGACAAGTGATGGAGCCAAGATGAGAAACCAGGTCCTTCTGACTCCCAGGCCCATGCCCTATCCACTAGGCCACACTGATTCTCAGTATAATAAAACCAAACAGTTCTTGGAAGGAGGACTCTTCAGAGTCCTCAAGGCCATAGGCAAACCGTTTTGACTTCCCCAGTGTTCTAAAGGTAGGTTTCTGGCCCACCGGAGGCTGGTTGTGGGAGGAGGCTGACTGGAACAACAGGCAAGTGCTGAACCCCAGAGCTCTCAGTTTTAAAGGGGAAGCCCACAAAAAGACCCCAAGAACCACAGACACAAATGTATGTAACCCAAAACACACAAGTACATGAGGATCAGAGGGAGCACACAAGGGCAGAGGAGGATGGTAGGAGAAAAATTAACAGAAAGAAAATACATAAAAAGAAAGAATGGAAAATTCACTTTCTAGCTAATGCAGACACATATTTTGGTTGATGTTAAAAGCCGTATTATAGCTCTCCCGCCTGCTCTAGTCAGTCAGTCATATTTATTGGGAGCTTACTGTGTGCAGAGCACTGTACTAAGTGCTTGGGAGAGTACAATAGAATAATAAACCAACACATTCCCTGCCCACAATGCACTTAGACTCTACAGCACTACAGTACTAAATATTCTTAAAGAGGGAGAAGTAAATTCACTAGGCACAGACAACCTCAAACCAATGCGTAGAGTAAAGCAGGAATGCAAATCCTGAAACTGGACCAAGAGTCCTAGAAAAGTGGTCAGAATGAACATGCAAACAAGCATGAAAAATGCTGAACTCAGACCCAAAACCGAATGGGGTGTGCCTGAGCAGATAGAGGAGTTAAAGCCCAAGATTCTTGGTTCCTTCCAAATTTTTTGTGGATTTCAGCTAGTGTATACTCATGTTTTTAAAACTACAGGAGAAGGTGATTCTCTTCTATAACCTGTTTTTGTCAACCCACCCCAGTGTTCAATAATCCTCACTTCCTTTTAGCTAACCTAATAACTCGTGTTACAACTCAAGTCCTTGCATAGAAAGCAGTAACTTTATCTTGTAATTGAGGTAGTTATGAAACAAACCAAGAATTGTGTTAATAATGATATTTACAAAGTGCTTACAATGTGCTAAGAAATAGTCCCTGGTCTCCACCGATATCACAGTCTCAGAAATAGGAAGAACAGGTGTCAATCAGTCAATTAATTAATGGCATTTATCGAGGGCTTACTCTGTACAGATTAATATACTTGGAGAGTAAAATGGAGGAAGTGGATAAGATCCCTTCCCTCACAGAGTTTACAATCTAGGGAATTGAAGATATTTTAGTTCCAGTTTACATAGGAGAAAACCGGAGGCTCTCAGAGGTTAAGTGGCTTGCCCAAGGTCACACATCAACCCATTAGAACTGGAACCAGAACCTCTATCTCCTTGCTCCTAGCTCCATACTCTCTCCATTTTTAGACCATGTGGCCTCCTGCAGTGAGCTAAATTGTCAAAAAATAGAAGTCGTTTGACAGCTGGTATCATTTCTCGGGGCCGCAACGAACACTGCCCTTTTAAAATGACAAAGTCACCTTCAAATCTGATCTCTTTTTGAAAGAGACACCTCTTCCCCCAAGAACTATCGGTGTTCCTCAAGGCAACTGAAACCACAGACTTCGAGCCATTCAGAGATCCAGGGACTGAAAGCAGGCTTCTCCCACTATGTCTCTCTTACTGTTTTTCCAATGTCTGATTAAAGTTTTATTCATAGATTAATTATTGTTTTGAGAATAGGCCCTAAATTTCACCAAGATCACCAGCTCTAGACTCCTACAAATATGTTTTGCTATAAATTACTGGCACTGTTTCTGTTGATATTCAGTATAATCAAACATTTGTAAGCATGCTGTCTTTTCAATCTGTTCAGCTGATGCACTTTACCTGATCTTTCATTAAAGTAATCAAAACACTTGCTGTGCCGCATCTAATGAATGTTGCATGTATGATTAAGTGCTTTCATTCATATTGCAAGTTTGATTTAATGTAATCTGCCTTTCAGACAGCCATTAGCCTAGCTCCTGCGTGAATTCGATTAATTGGCTGAATTCTTCCAGATGTCCATTAAGTATTACAGGAATTTCTATGTAGAAACAGCAGGGACTGTCTAGCACAGAACCAAACAATGATATGTTATATTGCTGCCATGACTTACAAAAAGCTGGATTCATTTTCATTAATAAAACATCTGTACTCCTGCACAGCTATGCATCGAGATGCATTTATTTTATATGTTTATTTCTCATATGACTATAAATAGATAGTAAAACAGAAGCGCATTTACTGGTATTATGTGGACCCAGAGCTTAGCAGCTGTTGACTGACAAAAGAGTTCAATTTTTCAAAGTTTACAGTGGGGTTTGAAGAGAAAAGACACCCAAAGGTACCTGTTTGAAATGGAATTGGGAAATAGCGGCAATAAAATAAAGGTGTTTCAAATGTCTTTAAATGGTTATTTTGGAAATGAATAGCGTGTCCTGGGTGCTGGGCTGGTCTCAGACAATGGGCAAGTCGAGATATTTGCCTCAGGGTCCCTGGCCAGGGAGGGGTAGCTGGGAGGTGGGGGTAAAAATTTGGAAGTACCCACCTGAATGAGCATAGCAATAGTAATAATTGTGGTATTTGCTAAGCCCTTACTATGTGTCAAGCACTGTTGTAAGCACTGAGGTAGATAGAAGTTAATCAGGTTGGACACAGCCCCTGCCCTCCGTGGGGCTCACAGTCTTAATCCTCATTTTATAGAGGAGGTAACTGCGGCTTAGAGAGGTTAAATGATTTGCCCAAGGTCACACAGCAGATAAGTGACAGACTCCCAGGCCCTTGCTCCATCCACTAGATTATACTGCCTCTTATCCTTGCCTTGCCCTTGGGGGCCACAATTACCCCCTCTTTTCCTGTCAATCCAAAGTACCAATGGCTTCCAGTTTCCCTCTGCACCAAGCCAAAAGTCCTTCCAATTGGTTTCCAGGCTCTTCAAATCTTACATATCGACTTCCTCTCTTTAATCAATTAATCAGTGGTATTTATTGAGTACTTACTATGTGCAGAGCACTGTACTAAGCACTTGGAAGAATACAGTATAACTGATTCAGCAGATACTTCCCCTCTCCATAACGAGCTTACAGTCTTTACTTACTACTCCCCAACTCACACTCTTCATCCCGCTCAACTCCCAATTTTTCCATGTCCATCCCTTCCCTCAGGCTGTTCCTCTGGCCTGGAACTCCCTCCCCTCCCCCAATCCACCAAGCCTCAGCTTTTTCCCATTTTCAAAGCTCTTAAAATCTCACCTTCTTCAATAAGTCTTCATACTTAGTTTCCAACACTGAGTCATATCAACCCAACACCCACCTCTAAATCCTACAAACTTATTTATACCCCCCTCCTCAGCACCTGTTTGTATATTTTCAGTTGTCCAGTCAACCATTTATTATGAGTCCACTCTATAAAAATGTCTACCCCATTAGAGGGTAAGTTTTTCCTAAATTCTTAGAGTGCATTACACTCAGTCAGTGCTCAATAATTGCCATTAACAACCACTACTGCTACCAACAATTTCTTCTTGCAGTAGCAAGCTAAAGGGCAGAGAAGGCTCTTATTTGTTCTAATACCTTCCCTTGGGGAGGTTACAGCAAAAAGTTAGAGGAGAGTTCAATCTCAAATCTAGCCTCGGTGTCTATTTTCCACCTTTCTGCTAAGGACAGTTCAGGGGAATGGAGTTATGAAATGAGGATATTATTTTGCTGTGGATTTTACTCTGACCAATTAATAGTATTTATCGAGCTCCCGACTTTGTGCAGAGCATGTACTAAGCCCTTAGGTGAGTGTAATAAAGGTATGAATAAATCCCTGACCCCAAGAAATTTATAATCTGAGGGAGACAGATTCAGAGTAAATTAGTAATGGGAGGAAAAAGGGACTGGAAAAACAGAATCAATAAGTACCAAACTGCTGTGGGTAGCTGGAAGGGTATAACCTGGGGAGAAGAAAAAATTAATCAGGGAATGCCTCCAGGAGGAGGAGGATTCCAGACAGGAGAAAGAGAATGAAGAAGGGGTCAAAAATGAGAAAGTCAAGAGCACAGTACAGAGGGACACATCTAGGACTCCATTCAATAGTATTTATTGAGCGCTTACTATGTGCAGAGCACTGTACTAAGCACTTGGAATGAACAAGTCAGCAACAGATAGAGAGAGTCCCTGCTGTTTGACGGGCTTACGGTCTAATCGGAGGAGACGGACAGACAAGAACAATGGCAATAAATAGAGTCAAGGGGAAGAACATCTCATAAAAACAATGGCAACTAAATAGAATCGAGGCGATGTACATTTCATTAACAAAATAAATAGGGTAATGAAAATATATACAGTTGAGCAGACGAGTACAGTGCTGAGGGGATGGGAAGGGAGGGGGGGAGGAGCAAAGGGAAATGGGGGGAAAAGAGGGTTAAGCTGCGGAGAGGTGAAGGGGGGTGGTAGAGGGAGTAGAGGGAGAAGGGGAGCTCAGTCTGGGAAGGCTTCTTGGAGGAGGTGAGTTTTAAGTAGGGTTTTGAAGAGGGGAAGAGAATCAGTTTGGCGGAGGTGAGGAGGGAGGGCATTCCAGGACCGCGGGAGGACGTGACCCAGGGGTCAACGGCGGGATAAGCGAGACCCAGGGACGGTGAGGAGGTGGGAGGCAGAGGAGCGGAGCGTGGGGGGTGGGCGGTAGAAAGAGAGAAGGGAGGAGAGGTAGGAAGGGGCAAGGTGATGTAGAGCCTTGAAGCCTAGAGTGAGAAGTTTTTGTTTGGAGCGGAGGTTGATAGGCAACCACTGGAGGTGTTTAAGAAGGGGAGTGACATGCCCAGATCGTTTCTGCAGGAAGATGAGCCGGGCAGCGGAGTGGAGAATAGACTGGAGCGGGGCGAGAGAGGAGGAAGGGAGATCAGAGAGAAGGCTGACACAGTAGTCTAGCCGGGATATAACGAGAGCCCGTAGCAGTAAGGAAGCGGAAAGGCTCTCCACTGAAGAGCCTTTCTATTCAGGCATAGCTTGACATAGATTTGAACTAACTCATTTAAGGTAAAGATTCCATAACTTGTTTCCAGTTCCTCAGACTAATGAATGAATGAATCAATCAAATTTACTACTTACTGTGTGCAGAGCACTGTACTGAGCACTAGGGAGAGCACACTAACAGAAGCAGTATGGCCTAGTGGATAGAGCATGGGCCCAGAAGTCAGAAGGATCTAGGTTCTAATTCTGGCTCTGCCCCTTGTCTGCTGCATGACCTTGAACAGGTCACTTAACTTCTCAATGCCTCAGTTACCTCCTCTGTAGAATGGGGACTAAGTCTGTGAGCCCCATGTGGGATATGGACTATGTCTAACTGGATTAGCTTGTAGGATCTACCCCAGCTCTTAGAACAGTGTGTGGCAAATAGTAAGTGCTTCACAAATATCACACACACACACACACACACACACACAAAAAGCAGAGTTGGTAGACACATTCCCTGCCCACAATAATCTTACAGTCTTGAGGGGGAACTCTAAATTATAAATCTATGTTGCCTAACCCTTCTGACCTCTCCTCAAAAATCTGGAAATGAGGAGGAGCTCAAGGTCTGCCACAAAGGGTCTGAACCAAGTTTCTCCCATCTATCTCAATTCTGGTCTTCCCCTCCTTCTTTACACACCCCTATTCTGCTCCACTCATCTGAACTTGCTTTCATTCAATAGTATTTATTGAGCACTTACTATGTGCAGAGCACTGTACTAAGCACTTGGAATGAATAAGTGGGCAACAGAGACAGTCCCTGCCGTTTGACGGGCTTACAGTCTTGCTTGACATGCTCCTTTTACAGGTAGTTTTCATTCATGTCTCTTCCCATCATGGACATTCCCCTGTGCTCAGCAAACAGCTTCTCTCTTTCTCCTGGATCTCCTTAAAATTCCACTGCCTCCCTAACACTTTCCTAGATGAGTGAAAGTGAATGATGATTTAGCCCTCCCCCCCTACAACACCCCCGCCCCCCCCCACACTTTGATGTGGTGATATACCCCTGGCATTGAATCAGAAACACTAATTGTTATACCTAATGTATTTGTTTATTTGTGGACTTGGCTCTTGCTAATGCATCCTCTCTGTTTTTTGCACTTCTCATTCATTCTTTCTTTCTTTTAACCAGTATTACTGGCTGAGTATTTACTGTGTGCAGAATACTGTTCTAGGTTTGGGGCAAAGATAAAAGGGTGATCATCCAGACACCATCCCTGGCCCCCAGGAGGCTCACTGTCTAGTAGTAAGGGGGGAGGGTGGCACTGGGGATGGACACCCAAGGAGAGATTGAAGTGAAAACTACAGCGTAAAATAAGAGAACAAGGATAACAGTATGAACAACCAGAGCAGTTTAGCTGTAACAGGTGTTTCCCTTATCCAACTTGACATGATCGAAGTAATAATAATAATATGGTATGTGTTAAATGCTTACTATGTGCCAAGCATTCATTCATTCAGTAATATTTATTGAGCACTGTTCTAAGCACTGGGATAGATACAAGGTTTTTAGATTGTCCCACGTGGAGCTAACAGTCTTAATCCCCATTTAACAGATGAGGTAACTGAGGCATAGAGAAGTGACGTCACTTGCCCAAATCACACAGCCGACAAGTGGCGGAACTGGGATTAGAACCTATGACCTCTGACTCCCAAGCCTGTGCTCTTTCCACTAAGCCACACTGCTTCTCTACATTCTTACCACAGTCAGTGTGTGATTTGAGCATAACACAAACTACAAGTTAGTGCAAGTAGACTGAGGAAAGGAGGAAACACTTACACATGTACTTAGGTTGGGCAAGATATGATGCCACTGTACTTCCCAGCCCCTACCTTAACTTTCTGGTACTGCTCCGGAGAGTAGTTCGTGTTTCTTCTTGTTTTTGCAACTTCACAGTATTTAGTATGGTAAAAGAGCAGTGAGTGGGAAAATACTCTACTAGACGTGAACACATAACAATATGGGAATTTGCGTCAAAACATCAGTCATAATGGCATCTTCAAACCATCTACTCCCTAGTCCATTGAATTCCCGTTGACTCAGTGGCTACCATAATGTAATTTTTCTATAACCCAAGGTTCTTAAAGACCGCAACAACCGCTAATAGGATAACTTCCTGTACATTATGACCGGAGGAGTGGTTTTCTGGCTTTTCACCGCCCCAGGAGACTAATCAGAGTCAAACAGTCACAAGCTTTCAAACGTTCTAAGTGTGTGGGAGGTGAGCTTCCTCCTTTCCGACTGGCAGGACCCCCCTTGTAGATAGAGCTGGTGTGTGTTGGGGGGGATGGGGGGGCAGGGGGCCACAGGGACAGGACTCTCCAATTCTCAGCGGGCTTTGGCACTTCATTGGTAGAGGAGCAGCTGAGGCCCATTTAATCTGCTGGACTCCGCAGCTTCTCTGATTGACAGGATCCCCCAGCTGTCCAAATGCTTATCTCCTCCTACGCCTGTATGGGCATCAAAATTGATTGGTTTAGAGAGTTAATGCTTAGATGAAAGAACTTTGTTTTTTCCTCTTGTTTTTGCACAGCACGCTGGAGAATGCCAAATACAGTGTGATACTGATTATTCAGTCAGTCATATTTATTCAGTATTTACTGTATGCAGAGCACTGTACTAAGCGCTTGGGAGAGTACATACAACAGTAAACAGACACATTCCCTGCCCACAAGAAGCTTAAAGTTTAAAGGAAGGCCAACCAACTTTTCACAAAATGGGAGTCAGGGTAAAGTATCTTGGAGCATGTGGAGGGGCAGGGAAAGGCAAGGCGCATTATCATTTATAGCAAAGTTTCTCCTGGACCCAAAATATTCTTTTCTAAATTGAGACTGAAGAGAAAATCTAGGACTGCAATCAACAGGACCTCGGGATATATATAGTTCAGGCTCTAAGGATGTGTGGGTGTTTCCATCCCATTAAAAATGAAAACCGGCACCTGAAATTCACAAGTTTCTGAAACCATCACCTTGGCGGAGAGGATTTTCTTTGTTGGATTTTAGGAAAAAAGAACTGTAGTTTCCTTTCTGTTCAAAGTTCAAGAAAGAGCTCCTTGACCTGAGTTATTTAAACTTGGTGGAGAGAGGAATTTTGTCATAGTTAAATATTTTTGAAAAGCATAATCGACAAATAGCCAAATTGGTCCTCTTTAGTCTTGGCTTGAAAACAATTCTAAAGGAATCATTTTCACTTAAATTAGCATTTGCAAATGAAGCTAGTTGTTCACATTTGCGTATTCCATGCTGAAGATGAGCTGTAAAACTTACACTTGCCTACAGGGTAGTTAGGTTAGGATTAGATCACTGAACAGGGGCTTCTTGCTAAAAAATCGCACAGATCATTTGTTTCAAAGACGAATCCTCTAAGATAAAGCTTTGAGTACAGACAGAATGTCTGCTCAGAGACTGATAGACTGGTAGGTGGAGTGCAGATTTTTCAGAAAAAACATTTAGAAATAGAAAAGAATGGACAGACTTACACCAGTTCCCTGTGCAAGGTGGTAGGGTTGGCCTGATCTCTCCAGTGAATTAAAGGAATGAATCTGCCGCTTTGCGTGCATCGGGCCAAGTTTGTGCAGTAATTCATTGAAACAGCCTCCCTCAAGCAAATGCTGAAGGAAAAAAAACCTTTGTTAAAATGCACTTTCTGTGTTCTGAGGCTTTGCCTTTTGAGGTGTCTGAATTTTGAATTTTACACTGATCTTTAATGAGGAGTGTGGCAGTGAAGTGGGGAGTGAAGAAGGGGAGGTTGGCACAGAGTTAGGTTTCTGTATGAAAACTGCTACTTACCTCAGAGAATAAAAAGGATAAAGAATGAGGATGATTTTGCTCTGCCGATGGTAATTCTCCATGATTGCAACCTGCAGCTTACGTCCAAGGTGTATTTGTGGGGGGCCACCAGGTACCCTGAGCATTGAATCCTTCACTAGTCGAGCTTTCAAGCCATGAGATGAAATCTCCAACTAATTAAAAATGAAATTCAGCCAGCCAAGCTCCAGCTCTTTCCAATTTACAATATCTTCACTTCCCAGGCAAATGTGAGCGAGTCACAACTTCTTTTGATGCCTCAGGGATTAAAAAAATGAAATCAGCAGGATCGGCTATTGATGTTTTCCTAGCAAATGTTTTGAAAGCTCTCTCTTTCATCCATCTTTCAAGGAAATAGGACCGTGTGATGAGCCAATGTAGATATTAATTCCTTTAATAAATCCTTAATTTTCAGACTGAAATCTTCCCCGGGCTAGGTCTTGGTAGCCATCCCGAAATCGGGGTAAATGTTGCCCTCCAGCAGCCTCCGTCTTTCTGAAAATCACTGTTATCTATCTTCGGATTGACCGACACTGTCACAGAAAAACACCCACTTTCTGTCCAGCCCTTCTGACGCTCCTCACCGCTCTTCTTTATAAAACATGATTTAGGGCTCTGGCTACTAATTAAAGTCCCTCAGGGCAGGGACTGTTTCACCATTTCGTATTTCTCCTGTCGTTAATAATGGGAGAACCAGAAGAGATTAAGGGCAGCGTGATTCTTAGGAAACAGTGTGAATGTCTGGGAGGAAAGAAACCAATCAGGACAGGATCCAGTCCCGGGAAGATAAGAAAATGCTCAGAGTTCCAGAAATAAGTTTACTTGCTAGCACTGGTCTAATGCAGTGCCATGTCTGAAAGAATGGAAGAGGGCAGACTTACATACCTAGCTCTCTCTTCTAACTATTGGGCTTTGGAGGGGTTGTTTTTGTAGTTCATTTCTTTTTAATTATATTTAAGTGCTTACTTTTGCCAGGCGGTGCACTAAGCACTGAGGTAAGATACAAAATAGTCAGGTTGCACAGTCTTTTTCCCACATGGGGCTCATAGTCTTAATCCCCATTTTACAAGTGAGGTAAATGAGGCACAGAGAAGCTAAGTGACTCATCCAAAGTCACACCTAGAAGTGGCGGACCAGGATTAGAACCCTGGTCCTTTGACTCCTGGGTCTGGGATCTGTTCTCTAGGCCACAGTGCTTCTCTAAGGTTGACTCTAGTTCTCTGTCTTCTTTATTTCTATGACATTTCTTACCAGTAGTTCTTGAACAAAGAGAATGGAAATGAAAAAGCAGCTTCAAAACAATCAAAATGACCCATTTGAGAACTGGATTGTTTTATGGGGATTCTGTTTTAGGGAGATGTTTGAAACATTGATTTAAAATTGCTTCTAGAAATCTTTATGGAAAGAAATAGAAAGATCAAGTTTTCCCCAAGCCTCTTTTTGTAACCACAGGATAAAGAGCCTGTTGGGGAGAAAGGAAGGTAGAATGTAAAGGGCTGTAATCAATTCCCTTTTCCCTGCAGAGGAAGCCCAGAAAAGGAAAATTACTACAAAATGAAAGGGGTGCAGGTACACCTGGGGAGAAGAGGTAAAGAAAACTTGTATGGAGGTCTGGATGGCCAAACCTCATAAACAGAGCAGCCAGAAAGCCAAAACAGTATTTCTTGGAGCAGTAGTGAGGAACAGGAGACAGCTGGGGGAGGGCTGGAGCAGCACGTTGTAGGCTGCTGCTATTGCTGATAAACTGAGAAGCTGCAAAGCCTAGTAGAAAGAGCATGGTCTTGAGAGGCAGAGGACCTGGGTTCTAATCCCACCTTCTCCACTTGTCTGTGGAAATGACCTGGAGAGCATTTGGTTAATTCAGATTTTTCCAACTTGGTAGGAAGGATTAACCAGAATTTCAAAAGACAGCAGAGTATATAAATATAAATGGTCATGATCTGGGGAGAACAACCAAAAGGAAGCATCGCGCAGTGCAGAGCATGGAGATGTTAATCCATGTTCCCTTGTTCCCATTACAGTCCATATGTAACACTGCCTCACTTGCCTCGAGTCAAGAGATGCACCATGCATCTCAAATTTTCCCTTTGCATGTGTCTCTAATTGCTACCTCTTCCTACCTCAACTCCTCCCCAATTTTGTTTCATTTTATTTTACAGTCTCAGTATCATCTACTTTGTCCCTTTGGTGACATTCTCCATCACTATGCGTGCTCCAAACAAACCCAGCCACACAGAATTGATCTCCTTATCTACATATGCGTAACAAACCTCAGGGTCTATTCCAGGTCACTTGAATCCTCCCTCCGCTCAATCAGGCAATTCCACTGACCTAGTTCTCATACTGTACTATGAATGAAATAGTGTAGGGAAGCAGCATGGCCTAGTGGCTAAAGCGCAGGCCCGGGGGTCAGAAGGACTTCGGTTGTAATCCTGGCTCTGCCACTTGTCTGCCGTGTGACCTTGGGCGGGTCACTTCACTTCTCTCTGCCTCAGTTACCTACATCTGTAACAGGGGGATTAAGACTGTGAGTCCCATGTGGGACATGGACTGTGTCCAACCAGATTACCTTGACTCTCCCCCAGCACTTCGAACAGTGCTTGACACTTAGTAAGCGCTGAACAAATACCATCATTATCATTATCATTATTATTATTATAACATCTTGTATGGCTATTCTATTCTGGGTTCCTGCTCTAGGTTGCCATGCCGGTGTGGTTTGGAGCTCTTTGGATACATCCATAATAGGGTACTGTTCTAGGCCTCTCTGGTTTTGGCCCCCTTGGCTTTTCAATTATTTTCCAACAGAGAACACATCTGCCATTAAATGTAAACGACAGAAAATCCTGAGCAGGGTTTTTTGCCTCCGCACACTATTCCAGCCCCTAGAAACTGTTGGGAAGTAACTTGAGCAATATAAATCTCAGTCAATCAAGCAGTTATATTTATTGAGCACTTGCTCTTTGCAGAGTACTGTATTAAGCACTTGGGAGAGTAAACCATGACAGAGTTGGTAAACATATTCCCTGTCCAAAATGAGCTCGCAGTCTAGAGGGGGAGACAGACATTAATATAGATAAATTGTACGGATATGTACAGAAATGCTGTGGCCCTTAGGGAGGGGTGAATAAAAGGAGCAAATAACACACTAAGGACATCAGTCACCCCCAGAATCTGGAAGCATTGTGGCACTGGTCCCCAAATAAAAAGGTTTTGTCTCTTCTAAGGTTCTGGGGATGAAAAACCAAGGCTAGTTAGTTTGAAATCTGAAAGCATTCTTACATGAAACTTGAGATGAAAACAGGTTTCATTTCCAGGTGGTATTTCATGGTGACAGTCATGATCATTAACTCTTGTATTTATGTAGCACCTACCTCCCGAGAGGTCAAAACATATTAAGAAGTCACAAGTTATAACATTCATGCCGGGGTTCTGCTGAAACTTGAATCTACTCACATTAGTTAGTCCGAGAACCCACCCAGAATCACTTCAGTTGATGCTAGATTTCTTCTAGCATTCACCAGGGAAACGTACCCTCAGGACCTACCTGCTCTATGGTTTTAGGTCCCATGTTTAATCCCAAGAAGCTGTAACTAACATGTGGAGGAGGGAACTCAGAATACGCCCCTCCAAGCTTGTCCCAACCTTGCTCCCTACCCCCATAAAGCTACACATAGCCCAACCACCTCCACACCAAACAGAAACTCCTCACCATCAGCTTTAAAGCATTCAATCACCTTGCCCCCTCCTACTTCACTTCACTACTCCCCTACTACAACTCAGCCCATACACTTCGCTCCTCTAATGCTAACTGTATCTCGATCTTGTCTATCTCGCTGCTGACCTCTCGCCCACGTCCTGGCTCTGGCGTGAAATGCCCTCCCTCTTCGTATCCAAGAGACCATTACTCTCCCTGCTCCCTTCAAAGACTTATTGAAGGCACATCTCTTCCAAGAGGCCTCCCCTGGCCAAGTTCTCTTTTCCTTTTCTGCCACTTCCTTGTGCATCATCCTAACTTGCTCCATCCCCCCTCCCAACCCCACAGCACTTACACCATATCGGTAATTTATTGATTTCCACTAATGTCTGTCTCCCTCTCTAGACTGTGAGCCTTTGTGGGCAGGAAATGTGTCTGTTATATTGTACTCTCCCAAGCATTTAGTACAGTGCTCTGTAAACATTAAGCACTCAAGAAATACGATCGACTGACTTGTGGGCTGGATGAGACCTGAAAGCAGAACAAGTCTGAGGTCAGGGACTCAAGCTGACACTAGACCTTTGAGGGGCCCCAAGCAGCTCAGTAAGACTCATGGCCATGCTTCTAGCTTCAGACTGTGTTTATTTCCAATGGGATGGGGCTATTTCTGAGAAGAACCTCTTACCAGTGCACAAGTTTGGCTTCTAAACCGCACCCCAAGACAGAGCTAGTGATCGTTTTCGTCTAAGAATCTTGCATTGACTTTTCCCCCACACTACCACCCTCTTTGTCTACCCCTAAAACTAGCTCCGATCAAGGCCATCATCACTCATTACTCTTTAAAGAATCCTGTGATCCAGGTAGGAGAAGATACCTTATTATCTTACAGAGAAGGAACAGACAACTTCTGAGGCTTAATGTTTCTCAGGATCCCATTAACAGTCGAGTTGGGAAGAGAATCCCGCTCTCCCTGGGACAGTGGCCCTCCAAAGGTATTCTGTAGTCCCAGATGGCTTTGTAGAGTAGTCAGGCTGGGTTGTTATGAAAGGGCATTTGCATGATGATTGAAGCTCCTGGGAAGCGAAGTTGTGAGAAATAACCATCGTTAATACTTCGTTCCATGGTTGGGAAAAGAAACAAGAGACGGTGCGGTCTGCACCATGACATGAGAGTGAAGCCCTGCCTCTTTCCCTTTCCAGCCTTGTGCTCTATTCCCAGCAGCTTGTTAATTGTATTAATGGGAGTTGCAGCCGCAGGGGGTGGAGCGTGGAATTGAATGCTAAGCACTTCGATAACCTGGGAATGTGGGAGAGGGCATAAGGAGGGCCAGCCTTTGGGAAAGTGATTGTCAGTCATTCAGAAATGAGGCAGCTGGGGAAGGGAGGGGAGAAGGTGGGGTGGTGGGGATGGTCTTATCTCTCAAGACACGCAAGCCGTCAAGATAATCTCAGGTCTGTGACCATTGCTGTTTACAGCTGAGTTCATGTGGAGCTGACAGATAGGTTGTGTGGAAGCTGTTTGTGGAAAGGAGGAGGGAAAATCCCAGTGTAAGCACAGGAGAAATGAGTGTTACATGGCCAAGGACTGATTATGTTGCTGGACATTGTGCATTTAGTCCCAACTAAGGGCAATCCTGCACACACGGGCACCCACCACTCCCAAAACACAGACACACACACGCGCGCACACACATTTCTTTTTCCCAGCCCCAGAGAATGAAATTTTATTAACATAGAATCCAACTGTTCACCAGGGTTTCGAACCAAGAGACTCCTTTGGAGAAAAGAATACCATTAATGCCAAAACAAATGCCATTTAAGTAAAAAGAAAGAAAAATTTTCCCCATTTCTCTTAGATCTGGATCACACTGCCTGGTGACAGCCTACTGATTGTTTTAACCATGGGTGGCAGAAGGACCACTGGTGAACACTGCAGTGATCTGGCCTCTCAGTCAATCAAAGGTATTTTCTGAGCACTTCCTGGGTGCAGAGCACTATACCAGGTGCCTTGGGGAGTACAATATAAAAATGTTGGTAGGTATGATTCCTGCCCACAAGGAGCTCACAGTCCAGCAACTTCAGTCTAGCTGTAGGAGCATTTCTCTGCCTTGGTGTAAAGACCAACAGTCCATTTGGAAAGAATACCTTGGGGGGCCAGAGTTTGTTGAAGACATATGGCTGAAATCAGGAATCGGCGTGAAAATTGGATATGGGCAGAGAAACATGAGAAAGAGAAAGATGTATTTCCTACCTGATAGGACAAAATATGCTCCATTTTTCGTCACCATCTCACTGTAGGCAAGGCCTTTTTCAAGAGTTTTGGAGCAGAAACAGTTTGGGGTACAGAGAAGGAATTGAGCTTTTCTTCAAGTCATGGAGAGGCAGGAATGATTATGAAAAAGCCAGTCTTAAAAATAGAATTGATCAATAAATTGAAGCAAAATACTTGACGTGGTAGTAGGGGAAATCGGTTTGAAATGTTTTATTCTTAACCCTAGTTAAGCAACTATGTGCAAAGTGCAATCGCTGCACTTGTTGATTTCTGCTATAAAAATCAATAAAAGTGCCCATAACCTTTAGCTCTCCGGTTTACCTCTCAGTAGTAGATCAGAAGGGAGTAATTAGATTTCTGCCTGACTAGCAGGGGGAGAAAACTGTTTCATTTTGGATCAAAACCTTCCCAGTGGATTACACTTTTTTTCCTTTGCCTATCAACACTTAGCAATTGCTTCTGTGTTTTATTTGGTTCAAACTACCAGAATGTTTCTCTCTAATTTTCAGTGCTTCAGCTGCCAGGGTTTGAAACTTGGTTCTGATTCCAGAGTAAGCATTCTTTTTCCCCACTTCTAGTGTTCATTTTTTCTGGGGTGTCTGCTGGTTAACATTCATCATACTGAAATAATAGTTTGGAGGGTTTTTTGTTTTTGTTTTTGTTTTGTTTTGTGTGTGTGTGTGTGTTTCAAACTGAATGTAGGCTCCAGCAAGCCAAAACTTAATCTATTATTAATGGGGCTGCTTTTGGACTCTGAGTTTAGTGTCAGGCAAGCCCTTGGAGTTGTCACTGTGTTCTGTATTCAAATGAGGCTGACAGTGTTGCCTATATTTTCATCTGATGACATTTTAATATTGCCAGATGCTGTTGTCTGCCCAAGAGATAACTTTCTTTCATGCAATTCTTACTCATTCTCTGACCAAACCGAATGCCTAGCACAGACCTTTGAAAGGCAGGTGATATTTGATCCAAACGGACTGTACAGATTTCAATGATATTATGTGGGAAGCGCATCCTTCATGTTGACAGAGAGGGAGAGGAGGGCCCTGTCCCAAGGTCATAGTTTCTTTAAGGCTATTGTCTACCTTTAGCCCAGCGGACCCCTAAGCAAAATGCAAACATAAAATAGAAAATCCCGGGCACAGCGTCATTGACTGGTTGGAGATTAATCAGCTGGGGACAAAATGCTGGTTTCAGTTTTTATACAGTGTTCTAAACAACACTGATGAACTGATGGCTTTCACATGGACTGCCAGCAGAATTAGAAAAGAGAAAAATAATGTTCTGAAAAAAAATCAAGACAGATGTTAATCTACTCAGTAAGTCCCTTTTATGGAGGAGTGGATTCATTGTACTTAGAGATGAAATTGGGCAACTCTAGAAGGATAGTGCAACTAATTATTTGGGTTGAATTGGTCTGCCCAGTCCTTATACGGGAAAGTTTCCAGGCAGAGGTTCATCAATGTATAATGAAGTGCCAGCAATCAGTCAATCATTCATTGGTATTTATTGAGCACTTGCCATGTGCTGAGCACTGTACTAACTGCTTGGGAGAGTATAATAGAACAGAGTGGGTAGGCCTGTTCCCTGGCCACCAGCTTACAGGCCACAGAACTAATAAAGTTAGTATCTTCCCCACTTTTGTACCATGTTCTTCGCTGGCCACCCTTGTATCCCTGATCAGTCAAAGCCCATCAGCAGTGTTGGCTGACACTGATTCCAGAAAGCCACAGGCAAGGTTAGTGAGACTAAACATGTATCTCGGAACTAGTGTGAGCAGTATGGCCATTATTAGAAGAAGCGTGGTCTACTGGGTAGAGCACGGACCTCGGAGTCACAAGAACCTTGTTTCTAATCCTGGCTCCGCTGCACATCTTCTGGGTGACCTTGGGCAAGTCACTTCACTTCTCTGTCTCAGTTACCTCATCTGTAAAACGGGGATTAAGACTGGGAGCCCCAAGTGGGAGAGGGACTGTGTCCAACCCGATTTGCTTGTATTCCCCCTTCAGCAGTTAGTACGGTGCCTGGCGCATAGCAAGTGCATAACAAACACCATTTATAAAGCCCATTTTGCCATTTGTTGAGCCTGCATTCCATTGTGTAGATACCACAGAGATTTTTTAAAACTATGGAAAAAAGATAACTTGGTTAAATAACATGATATTGTTCTCTTATTCAGACTAGGTCTTCGTGTGAACACTTTTCTGTCATTTTTTTTCATTCAATTTTCACTTAATGTATAGTTTATTTCATGTATATTTCTGGAGAGAAAAATGTTAGGGCAGTTTGCTTTTTGCCAGGTATGGGTTCTGTTCAATACTCAATTCAATTTGAAGGCTACCTTTGCACTCCCTTCTCACAACAGCACTGATGTGCTTGAGCAAAGAGAGAAGGTGAGAAATATGCTTAGAAATGCCTTCCTTCTCCTTTCTCCATTATAGAACCCAAAATGTTGAGAAGAGGGACAGAGAACAACCTGACATGAGGCTATTAGGGTTCTTGCACTCTTGAATGTTTGAATGGATTGCTTAGATGGAATCAATATATAAAGTCATATCTTTGAGAAGATACACTAGTAAATACATTGTGAAATCCCATTCTGGTCTTTTGTATCTCTGAACAGCCCAATTTTCAACCCTCTCCAACTACTCATCCCATTTCCTGAAGAAACAGCCCCATTCTCAACCCTCTCCAACTACTCATCCCATTTCCTGAAGAAACACCCCCATTCTCAACCCTCTCCAACTACTCATCCCATTTCCTGAAGAAATAAAGCTGTATGTCGATATATTTCTTACTTCTTCATGATATCTTAATAGCTGATAGGGACATAGCAACTTTACAGAAAAAGTCTGATGCTTTTCTGAGTATCTGTACACAAGCGGATGCTTATTTCACTTGGTTGGGTATAATCAATAGACTACCAGTAATCACTATTCCCAAATTCTTTGTTTTGGAAGATACTACGTATTGAGCAATGGATCATTCAACTCTCATCTGGGGGAAAAACTGATTATTCATTTCATCCAAGGCTCAAAAAGTTAGCCCTGGCAAGGAGATTTCCTGGCTTGGCTAAGAAAACAAATGGAGGTCATTCTGACCAGGTTTCTGCTTATGTGTTTAAATTAATGTCCGTCTCCCCCTCTAGACTAGAAGCCTGTTGTGAACAGGGACCGTGTCTAACAACTCTGTTGCACTGTACTCTCCCATGCTCTTCGTACAGTACTCTGCACACAGTAAGCACTCCAGAAATACCACTGATGATGATACAATAAAGAAAAGCGGTAGAGACACCTCTGTGTCATGAAGGGTCACCGTAAAGCCGTCGTACTCTGCTTTTCCATCGCACACTCTCTTTTGAGAGGTCAGTCAGTCAATCGTATTTAATAAACGCTTACAGTGTGCAGAACACCGTCCTAAGCACTTGGGAGAATACAATAAAGCAATAAAAACAGACACATTCCCTGCCTACAAAGTCTGCCTGAGAGGGAACTTGTTTTTCCACTCCTTTAGTTAGTAATAATAACAGTTATAATATATAATATAATAATAATAGACACTGTTCTAAGTGTTGGGGTAGACACAAACTAATCGAGCTGGATGCACTCCCTGTCCCACATAGGGTTCAGAGTCTTAATCCCTGTTTTACAAATGAGGGAACTGAGGCCCAGAGAAGTTAAGTGACTTGCCCAAGGTCACGCAGCAGACAAGTGGCAGGGTCAGGATTAGAACCCAGGTACTTCTTACTCCCAGGCCCGTTTTCTATCCACCAGGCCACACTGCTCTCTTCCCCTGGAGCAGTCCTAACCCTGCTCATCGCAACTTTCTAAAGCCAAGCTTAGGCCTGCAGATCCAGTAAGAGGATGGGCTGATGGTGAAGAACCGCAAAGCAGTGTGACCCAGTGGAAAGAGCACGGGCCTGGAAGTCAGATGATGTAGACTCTAATCCTAGCTCTGCCATTTGTCTGCTGTGGGACCTTGGGTGAGTCACTTCACATTTTTGTGCCTCAGTTATCTCATCTGCAAAATGGAGATTAAAACCTCCTCCCTCCGACTTAAACTGTGAGCCCCATGTTGGACTGTGTCCCAACCCAATTTCCTTGTGTCTACCCCAGCACTTAGAACAGTGCTCGACACATAGTAAAACACTTAACAAATACCATAAGAAAACCCCTGCCCCTGGACCAAGGATGGTAGAATGCTGGGGTTCTCTTTGCAGTTCTTTGCAGCACTCCATTTCTGACTTCCTTGGCCATACTTCTAATTACTAATAATAATTGTGGTATTTATTAAGTACTTACTATAGGCCAAGCACTGAAGTAACCACCCAGGGTAGTTGCAGGGCAATCAGGTTGGACACCATACCTGTCCCACATTCAGCTCACAGTCTAAGTAGGAGGGAATACTATTTAATCCCCATTTTACAGATGAGGAAACTGAGGCCCAGAGGAGTTAAGTGACTTGCCCAAAGCAGAGCGGGCAAGTGGCAGATCTGGGATTAGAAGCCAGTTCCTCTGCCTCCCAGGCCTGTGCTCTTTCCACTAGGCAAAGTTGCTTCTCTCTGCTTTCCAAGAGCCCTCACTTACAGATTCTATCTCAGTTATTGAATTTGTTTTTTATTTGCTTTTCATTCAATTATGTGGTTGTCTAACCCTTTTTCAAACTCAGCAATTTACGTTTTAAATCCTATTCTGGGTCCAAGGTATTTCACAAGTATAGCCTGATTAAAATTTAATGCAATTAAGTGGGTGAGAAAATCCTAACTTATCCAGGTAGCACATGGGATGGCTACCTAATACTATTTTTAATGCAAAATATGCATTTAGGAGTTGCCCTCCCCTCTCCCCTAGGTTGGGGGTCGAAGTCAATCAATCGATCAATCAAAGGTATTTATTGAGCACAAACCAAGTGCAGAGCACTGAATTGTTTGGATAATTTCAATACAGAAGAACTGGTAGACATGATCTCTGGCAACAAGGAGCCTAAAATCTACAGTGGGAGACAGATATGAAAATAAATTACATATAGGAAAAATAAGAGTACAAGGATATGTTCATAAGTGCTATGGAGCTGGGGTGAGAAGCAAAGTCCTTAAGGTGTACACAGCCAAGTGCCTAGATGATAGAGAAGGGAGGGCAGGTAGGGGAAATGGGGGTTTAGTCAGGAAAGGCCTCTTAGGGGAGATATGATTTTAGGAGGGTTTTGAAGGGTGGGAGAGTGCTGGACTGTCAGATATGAAGGTGGGGGGAGTTCCAGACCAGATGAAGGACACGGGAAAAAGATCAGAGGCAGGTGAGATGGGATGAATTCAGAGAGTAGGTCAGCATTAGAGGGGTCAAAAGTCTCTCAGTCTCTTACTCCCTTAAATTCCTTTTGGGCAGGGAGCATGTCTACCAACTCTGGTGTATTGTACTCTAGTAAACACTTTGTTCAGTTTGTGGCACACATTAAGTACTCAATAGATTGATTGATTTAAGGGCACCAGATTTCTGTTACAATGATTTGGGATCTCAGCTGCGGTTTGGCTTCAACCTCCACTCTGGGCCCGATTGTGTCAGGAAAAATATAAGCAGAAGTTTCCGCCTGTCTCCTTCTTGCCTAAACACATCGTCCTCCAGTCTGATCCCACTCCCAGTAGGTAAGTAGCATCCGCACTCTTAAGGGTAAGGCTTATGGGTTGTCAGAAACTTCCTTCCACTCCTAGCATTATCCCTGAGCAGAGCCTATCATTATTACACTTTCCGGTTCCTTCATGTTATACCGGTGTTAGCATTAAAGGGAGGCAGGAGTGTACTCTGTAGAATGACTTGTGATAGGAAGTCATTAGGGAGCATATTTCCAGCTCAGCATGTGGGGAACTAGAGGAGTTTGGCCCAGCACTTGATCTGAAAATAATCACCCACGATACAGAATCCTGTGGAGAGTAGAAACTTGATACAGGGTACAATGTCTCCCTACCTATTACAAAAGCTATATAATGTGCAGGCCCTCTAAATGCATCCCTTTGTCATTATGGATGATTATTCTATCCGCTTCACCCTTTCCTAAGAACATAAGAAATGTCATTACTGGGTCAGACCCCACCTTGTCCATTCTACCTCCAGCAGCTGCACTGAAGATAATTGTAGTATCAGTGGGGTTATTATTATTATTATTAGCAGTAGAAGTAGTGTGATGATTTATTTCCTGGCTGAACTACTTTAGCAGCCTTCTTGCAAGTCTCCCTGCCTCTAGCCTCACCCACTTCTGTCTTTCATCCAGAAGCATATATCTTTCAAAAATGCCATTGGAGCAAATCATTTCTCTCCTCAGAAAAATCTCAAATTGTTACCTAGTGCCTCCCTCGAAGTCCTTGTAAAAAGACATTTCCCCATCCAGCTAATTCATCAGCCATGTTTTTATCCATTTATTCATTTGTTAATGATTAATTGATTCACTTGTGTCTATTATTTGTAACTCCTTTCAATCTTGATTATGGCATTATTGTCAATCTGGATCTATTATCTCCTTCACTAAAGTCTAAACTCCTTGACTTTCACTTCTTTTGCAGTTCCAGTTCCTGGCTTAGTGCTCTGCACAAAGTAGCACGCAGTACATCCTGTTGATACTGACAGATATGCCAACCTTATAATATTGATACTCAGAGTTAGGAGTGTACTGTCTACCATTCCTAATTTTCACCTCTCTTAACCCACTGTGAACCTATTAACCCCAAATTTATCCCAAGCCTTCTCGAATCTACTAATATTTTTGTCATGCACAAATTTTGCAAAAGCAGGGTAGCCTAGTAGTAAAGCACGGGCTTGGGAGTCAGAGGAACTGGATTTTAAATCCTTGATCTGCTAATTGCCTGTTATGGGATCTTGGGCAAGTCACTTAACTTCTCTGTGCCTCAGTTACCTCATCTATAAAAAGGGGATAAAATACCTTCTTCTGAGCCCCATGTGGGACAGGGACTGTATCCAGATATACTCTACCCCCGCCCCCCGGCACTTAATGCTGTGCTTTGCACATAGTATGCATTTAAATAACACAATTATTAATAAATTCCTTGTGCTTACAATCTTTTGTATGAAGTGTTACCTATTTATTTTTGTAATCTACCTTCAACCTTCAATTGAGGGGGTTTGGTGAATAATTCCTTATTTGGACTCTCCACTTCCTATATTTTTTTTTCTATCTCTTAATATGGATTCATCTCCCTGAGTTTATTATTTCCTAGGAACTCAATGTAGGAAATTTGAATATTTTTATTAGTGTCTTAGAAACGATGCCTTGCCTAGAATATGCGTGGTCCTTACTACGGGGATCTTGGTTTATAACTGAATCCTTCTTACTGTTTAATCTTGTTGTCTATAGCATTGCTGAGAATTGTCTGTGGACTAATCTACCCTCTCCAAATCCAATTGAGATCAATTAGTTGCTTCCAGTATCTTCCCCAAGACTTGTCTACTTCCAAGTTATTAACATTGAGCCTTCCCTTTCCTCTTGGAGAGACTCATGATTTGATTCAGGTGTATGTATTTCCACCATGATCTTGGGGACCAGATTTGGTTTCAAATAAATTTGGAATAAAGATTGATTCAGAAAGCAGTGGGGTTCAGATAAATTGGGACTGGAGAGTGAGTGATATCGGCTTCTTTAAATTCCAATTCCCTCCTTGTAAAATAAGGAGCACCCTACTGTGCATTTATTAGCTGTGTTTGCAGTTCAGTTAGTGGAGACTTAGAAATGTTGAGAGATACTAAAATGATAGAATTCCTGGGCTCGTAGGGAACTGCAGAGGTCATCTCATGTATCTACCTTCCTCAAAGCAGGAATACCCATAAACCATTAAGGACAGTTGGATTTCTATCGTAGTGAGCAAGATTTATAGATTTGCAGTGCTAATTCCACTAGTTTTGTATTTGGGAGCATAAGCAGGAAACCAGGCTTTTTTTCTTTAATGTCCACAATGTACTATCCAAGCCCAGTCATCAATTAGCATCTGGTTTAATGAGCCTAACTTGGTAGAACCAGAGAAACTTAGCATTAGGCTATTCTGCAGGCTCCCTGGGGTTTTTTTTGTTTTGTTTTGCTTTGTTTTTGTTTTTTTTTACTTTCACAGGGAGTTTTGTTTGCCTTTCTCATTTCTGAACAAGAAGACTCTCTCCCTTTTAGAAAGCCCATGGTCAAGGAGCCCTGGGATGGAGCTAACCCAAGTCAGACTTTCAGCATTAGTGGCCACTTCGGAGTTGTTTCATCGTTCTTCTTTCTTTTTTCTTCTTTGTTCCAGTTGAGGTGCGATTAAAAGATACATACCGTCCTCACATGCTTTCTATCTTTCTCTTCTCAGGCATAGGAATTACATTCAGGCGATTTCCAGACAGGCAGTGTGTTCTCCTAGACCTTTCTCTGTAGATGCCAATTAGAAGATTAGTGTCTTTTCTCTCTCCCTCTTTGCTATTAAATAGTCGCACAAAAGCTGAGCTGACAAATTGCTCTCTCCATGGTGTTCGACAAAGACAGACAATAGATCATCATCATTTACTATACTCAAATCCTATTAATCACAGATTAATGAGAACATGTCTAGTGGGGAAGAAATTACTAGAATGTGGGCCTATTGGCTTGTTACTCATGTAACATCTGCTCTAGCTTTACCTTTAGTGTCATGTCATCTTTTATCACATTGAAATAATGTTTGCTCCAGAAACATAATTAAGATAATGGAGCAGATACAGAGCCCTTCCTTTAATAATTACAGAGCTGAGGTTATATTTCTTAGCCCGGTAGCTTTTAAAAAAAGTAATTTTCCACTTTTTCTGGACGAGTTCTCTTTTTTCTTTCACTCATGATATATTACAAAATCATATTTTTCTTCCCTGTAAACTACGTGATTAATCCTTATGGCCCTAAACTAGGGCAAAGGAAGCGATAGAGTTTTTGCAACTTCAAAATATTCTGCTTCTAAAGGTAACACTGGCCAGAGAGATTTAAACTCTGTGCATCTTGAAGTACGTATTTTGTATCTGATGGATTAAAAAATTTAAATCCATTTTGCTTAATCCATAAATGGCTCTATTTTGCTTAACTGGGTTCGTCCCCAGTAAAGCAGTCTGTCGTCATTTAAATCGCTCAAATGCTTTCCTTTTTTTTGAAAATGAGCAAAATCAATTATTTCAGTCATCTTCTAGTTCATTTCCATGTTTACCTTTAAGACCTAAAACTTGCAGTTTTGGTTGAAGTAATTAGTATTCTCCTGGGGTCCTCCTTCTGCCCTTTTTTTGGCCCAATATGGAAGAGGCAAGGAGGATTGACCGGGCAAAGGAAAATAGTAAAAACAATTGCAGCTGTAATCTGTCAATATAAAGAGGGCGGAATCACAATGTATACATCTGATCACAGACCTGAAAAAAGTAATTGGCCCTGTTCTTAATGTCCCAAATCCATACTTGTCGCTGTTGGAGGGCAGCAGTGATTATTGCTCAAGGCAGGATTAGCCGTGATCTAGGGCTTGGTGATTAAGCTGCAATCCAGCACCACAGGGATGAGAACAGCTCCGGCAACTGAGAGCTGGCAAAGCACGGGGTGAGGAGGGAGGGGGCAGGGATTGTGGAAAGCTCCTTAATTAAATTTTAATTATTGCTAATTAGAATTACTATTTTTTTAACATCACCAACAAAGAAGACAAAAGCTTTTCCTGCCTTTTTTTTTAATCATCCTGTTAATTAGTTTCCTAAGCGGAGGTTTGAAAGGGCAGCTACGCCTTGGCAGTGCCCAACTTGTTAACTGAACTCAGACCTGCAGGTGGACCCTATCCTGAAAGTTGGGGTTTGCTATCGCAGGTTAGTTTGGGGTTTTTTTTTCCTTTGTTTGCTTGTTTTCTTAAACTCAGTCATCCCCAGTAAGGGGATTGTTCTCTGCTCCAATTTGAGGAAATGTATGGGCTGGCCCCTGCTGCCGTGGAACCTCTCTCCTGCCTACATATCAAGGCATAATGAATTTGCCTAGGATTAAAATAGATGACAAAGCCCAATAAGAGCATTAATGCATAAAGCGCTCATTTAAGTTCCATATCATTCTGTGCATTCTGAAATATCAGGGCAGATCTCTGCCAGATTAAAATGAGTAACCATATGTATAGTCTTTATGTAGCTCCATCGGGATACTTAGTGCTCTAAGACCACTAGGTCTCGGAAAGAAAGGCAGGTCCCTGCCCTGAAGGGCTCATGATTTCTATTAAATGCCATTTAAGATGAAATGCTCCAGGTAAACTGTGTTTAGAATTCACAGAGCAGAAACCCCGATTGTAGTACCGAAGGGCAGAATCCCAGAAGGTTCTCAAGACCCATTAGCATTACAGCCCTCGTGCAGAAAGTGAATCCTATTTTTTAAGTGCGTACAGTTCATAATTCTCCCAGGATAATAAAGTTAAGAGTTTGTCGTTGGTACAAATTCCTGTGTTAATTACAGTAAAATCCATCAAGTGAAATTACATTTCTGGAATCAACAACAGTTGGCAAAACACATACACACACACACTTTGACAACAGTTGGAGTTCCATTACTCTGCTTCTGAATACAATATTATTTTACAATATTCTGCTTCTAAAGGTAACACTGGCCAGAGAGATTGATTCATTATATCTTTAAATTCTATGGTATAATTTATTTATTCCTTTTAATGTCTGTCTCCCCCTCCTGACCAAAAGCGCATTTTGGGCAGAGAAGGTGTCTAATTCTGGTGTAGGTTACTCTCCCAAGCACTTAGTACAGCTCTCCACACATAGTAAGCGCTCAGTAAATACCACTGATTATAGCTATCAGATCAGTCTAGAGTGTGGCTATAGTTCCAGGGCAGCTGCCCAAATTGCTGAAAAAGGCAGAAAATGTTCAGCCCATCTCTCTTCCTAGGCTTGGCCAGGCCAAGGACAGAGCTGCCAAAGGCCTATTCTTTGGCCTGACCTACTCAGCGGGGCCATGGGGTTGAGTCTAAAGCAGTTTGTTATTTGAAAATCAATGGGAAGGCAATAAAAACCTGGCAGCCCTGTGACCACCTCACCCACAAGCTGTCCAAATTTCCCCATCCTTGCATGTTTCTTACCGGTTATGGTGGCTTTGCCAGCATTGCCCCCTCCTTGGTTTGTTTCCAACTCCCCTGGCAAACTCCCATTCCGCCAACTTCCCTTCTCCAGAGGTTCAAAGGGCTTCACTGATTTCTCATAGTATCAGATCAGCCAGCCCTGTGGTCCCTGCACCCGTTTCTAAGAAAGCAGCTGCTTTGGGGATGCAGACACTTGTAAGCAGAGCTGCGGGTTGGGTTTCATTGTGAGGAATTCCAATCACTCATCCTCTCCCTCCGTGATTACTGCACCAACTTTGCTGACCTTCCTGCCTCCTGTTTCCCCCCTCTCCAGTCCATACTCCACTCTCCTGTCCAGATCATTTTTCTACAAATATGTTCAGTCTATGATTCCCTACTCCTCAAGAACCGTTTCTCATCCATCTCTACATCAAGCAGAAACTCCTTACCATTGCCTTTAAAGCCCTCAATCAGCTCTCCCCCTTCCTACCTCACCTTGCCACTGTCCTACTACAACACAGCCCACATACTCCTCTTCTCTAATGCCAACCTATTCACTCTACCTTGATCTTGTCTATCTCACCTCTGACCTCTCACCCACCTCCTATCTCTGGCCTGGAATGCCTCCCTCTTCATGTCCATCAGACAATTACTCTCCCATCTTCAAAGCCTTATTGAAGACACATCTCCATTAAGAGGCCTTCCCTGATTAAGCCCTCATTTCCTTTTCTCCCACTCCCTTCTGTGTCACCCTGATTTGCTCCCTTTATTCACCCCCACCCTGTCCCCACAGCACTTATGAACGTATCCATAATTTATTGATTTATATTAATATCTGTCTCCCCCTCTAGACTGTAAGCTCGTTGTGGGCAGGGAACGAGTCTACCAACTCTAGCATATTGTATTGTCCTCACCTGAGTGTGTAGTACAGTGCTCTGCACACAGTTTGTGCTCAATAAATATGATTGACAGGGAACTTGGGAAGGCTGCTGGTAAATCTTCCATTCTGGAATTTAACCAGCCAGATGGCCAGGCAGACTCACTGAAACTTTAAACAGAGAAATAATGACTGATTCAACTCTGCTTGGAAAATTCAGTTCCCAATAGAAGAACCCCAAACCTTTCAGGATAGATAGTTGCTGCAGAAAATTCAGTATATGTCTCAAGAACTGCCTTGGTCTTGAGGTCAAAGACATTACATAAATGGGACAGCCCTGGTGTCAGGGTCCCTCAGAATAAATGTAGAGTAGAGTAATAATGGAAAGGATTTCTCAGGTACAGTTGACCAATAACTTTTTTTATAGTACTTGTTACGTTAATCGGGTCAGATGCAGACCCTGTCCTATATGGGGCTCACAGTCTAAGTAGGAGGGAGAATATTAAATCCCCATTTTGCAGTGGAAGAAACTGAGGCACAGAGGAAGTGAAATGACTTGCCCAAGGTCACATAGCCAGCAAGTGGTGGAGTCAGGATTAGAACCCAAGTCCTCTGACTCCCAGCCTTGTGCTTTTTATCCACTAAGCCATGAAGAACTTGCTGCGGAATTCACATGCCCTCACAAAGGTACAGCTGGAAAGTAGCAATGCCTAATAAAATGAAAAATATACCCTCAAAGTGCATTAAACTGGGAGAAATACAAGCACTTAATGTGCATAAACAAGAGGATGGTTGCTTTGAAGGAAATGGGAACAAGATATTATCATCCTTTTCATGATGTGCAGTAACCCACCCTCTTCTGGAGAAAAAGTTTAATTAACTAAAAACTCCGGAAGCTCGTGATGCAGATGCATCAGATAATCATCCTAATATTTAGACCATAAAGGAAAAAGAAAATAATTCCTTTTCACCACCCTTTCAGGATTTCTTTAACACATCAAACCCATGAGATCAGCTCCTGAGTTCATAGGGCTCTTGTCCAGTGGACAAAGCTCAGGGAAGAAAAATTTAAAATTTTAAAAAAGCCTAATTTAATCCTCCATATAGAATGAGGTATTGTCCAGAAATCAGCAAGTTCATCCTGTGAAATTCTGAAAGCAGTGTCAACTGCAATTAAAAACATCAGGGAGTGGCTTGATCACCTTACATCTGGATCACTATTTCATTTCAAAAAGAAATGAACCCCAGAATCCAGAAGTAGACATGTTCCACATCTGCTCATATTTATAGAATGGGGCCTAGAGTCATTTAGGGACAAAATAGTTAAAAGTCAGAGAAATAACTGTGTCAGAGACAAAGCTTGTCTCTAGTATAGAAGCAGTGTGGTCTAGTGGATAGAGCATGGGCCTGGGAGTCAGAAGGACCTGGGTTCTAATCCCAGCTCTGCCACTTGTCTGCTGTGTGATCTCGGGCAAGTCACCTCACTTCTCTGTGCCTCGCTTACCTCATCTGTAAAATGGGGTTAAAACTGTGAGCCTCAAGTGGGACATGGACTGTGTTCAGCATGATTAGCTCTTATCTCCCCCAGAGTACAGTGCATAGAACATAGTAAACACATAATACTGTAAAAAAAAATAGTTAAGAGAAGTGTTTATGAGTAAACGTTAGCATTCCATGTGTATTGTAGAGAGCCTGATCACACTGAGAACCAGCGGTGCCTAACGGAAACAATATGAGCCTTGGAGTTGGAAGACCTGGGTTCTAATCCCAGCTCCATCACTTGTCTGCTGAGCAAGTCAGTTAACTTCTCTGTGCCTCAGTTCATCTGTAAAATGAGGATTAAGACTCCGAGCTCCATGTAGAAAGGACTGTGTCCAACCTGATTAGTTGGTATCTACCCCGCACTTAGTACAGTGCCTGGGACATAGAAAGCACTTAAATACAATTACAATTACTATTATCTAGAACACACTCTGAGGTCCCATTTAAGAAATTGGTCTTCATTTTGCAGGATCTTATAACAGGCTGGCCTAGTTCTCCTAAGAAATGTGCTATTTCCCACTTTTCCCCAAACCCCGCCCTCAAGTTCTGCTCAGCCCGATGAAATGGGATGGTAGGAAAAGTTACGAGTCAATTCTGGGCCTACAGACACTTTGGAGACTGTGAAAGAAAAATGACCAGACATTAAGGCAGGTATATGAGGGGAAGAGAAATCTTTCTAAGGAAAGCTTCGAGCCCTTTAGGAAATGGAGGGAGATGCGTTTATTTAAGGGAAATCTTTCAAATCCCCACTTGTATTAGGGAATCATTTTTAGTCATTGCTGCCCTCTTGTGGTTCGGTTGATAAGCAAAAGTTAATGGAACCAGGAGGATGTCTGACCCATCTCCAGGAGAAACTTACATTCCCCCACCCCGCTGCAGTCATTCGTATTTACTGAGCGCTTACTGCATACAGAGCACTGTTCTCAGCGCTTGGCAGAGCACAGTAGAACAGAGTCGGTAGACACGTTCGCTGCCCCCAACGAGCTTACAATCTAGAGAGAGAGAGAAATGGCACTCTTCGTTTATTTTACTTTTTGTAAGGCAAGAATAGAAAAGCTTTATTCAAGTTCAGGTGAGAAAGCTGAAGTGAACACTCTCCCAACCTCTCTTCCAGAGTACTAGTTGCAATTCCACATCCAAACAATGTCCTGGAGATCAATCTTTTTTCAATAAAAACAAGGGAGAATGCTCAACTTTTGAATTACCTAAATGTCCCACCATTAACTGTTTGAATGACTAAATGAACTGCATTGATTGGTTCAGCAAATGCTAATTAAAACCTAATAACCTCTGGGCTCATTTGACACAAGATGCAACATCCAGATCTCTTGGTATTGTATTGTCCCTCAGCATCTAGGCTGTAGGGAGCAAGGAAGAAGGAGATGCACTACTCATCAAGGAGCAGCTTGCTGGAGCAGCAGTGTGGCTTGGCGGATAGAGCAGGGGCCTGTGAGGCAGAAGGACCTGGGTTCTAATTCCAGATCCACCATCTGTCTGCTTTGTGACCTTGGGCAAGTCACTTCACCCTGGCTCTGCCACTTAGCTGTGTGACAGTGGGCAAGTCACTTAACTTCTCTGTGCCTCAGTTCCCTCATCTGTAAAATGGGGATTAACTGTGAGCCTCATGTGGGACAACCGGATTACCCTGAATCTGCCCCAGCGCTTAGAACAGTGCTCTGCACATAGTAAACGCTTAACAAATACCAACATTATTATTATTACTTCACTTCTCTGTGCCTCAGTTACCTCAACTGAAAAATGGAGATTAAGACTGTGAGCCCCATGTGGGACAGGAACCGTGATCGACCGGATTTGCTAGTATCTACCCCACTGCTTCATACGGTGCTGTACAGTACTATGTGACGCATACTAAGTGCTTAACAAATACTATTATTATTATTAGTAGTAGTAGTAGTAGTAGTAGCAGTATGAATATTCACTCTGGAGAAACCAGGGGAGGGACTATTTGTCATGAGAACAGGGACCTCTGCAAATTAGTTTCTTCACCCAGCATGGAAAGTGACCAGATCATTTTCAAATTTAGAAATACGTCAACATGCCGGTAAAGTATAATTCTTCTCCTCTGCCTGCCTTCTCCCCTTTCTGCACTCCTGCCCCATCTGCCTCCCTGCATCTAACCCCTATTCATTCATTCAATCGTGTTTATTGAGCGCTTACTGTGTGTAGAGCAATGTACTAAGTGCTTGGAAATCTAGTGGCACGTCCCCCTAGCCATAGGTGACCCCTCCACAGGGGTGACAGGGCAATTGTCCCCACTGCTTTGTTGAGATGGACTCCAAGCCCCATTAACACCAGGTCTTTGACAAGACCTGAGAAGGCTGAGAAGATTCGAAATGGTGGCTTTCTGATTTATTTTCTTTAAAATCTGCTCTCTCCGTCATCCTTCTAAAATCCCTTCTCCCCCACCCCAAACACATGCACACTCAAAGTGAAAAATTAGCACCCATGCACCCCAATTCCTTGGTAGTCCTGAGTTTCCCCTCACTCTGCAGTGATGGGAAAGTCTCGGGGAAGACAGGGTTTGAGTGGGAAGATGAGGTCTTCTGTTTTGCACAAGTCTTCTACTACTTGAAGAAACTCGTCTAGTTGGGAGAGGAGGTAGGGTCCTCTTAGCAGAAGACCACGGAAGAATGTTTCTCTTAGCAAGAGGAGAAAGGTAAACAAGTTTTTTAAGATCTCCAGTACTAAACAGGTGGGATACCCCACCTTCTCTGGCAGGAGCTTTAGAGGAGAAAGAGTTTTTCTACTTTCTTCCAGTTCTTTTCTGTCCTTCCCCAGGATGGAGGACAAGAAGCTTGGGAAAATATATGGGTAAACTTGTTACAGCTCTTCTCAGCACAGAATATAGGGGCTATAGCAGCATCAGGGCAAGACCAGTTTGGGTGTACTGGGGATCCGGAACTACAGTTTCTGATGCAAGAGAAACAACATAATATGAGCAGTTACAGTAGGTTCGAACTGTGGAAAAAGTCTTCTGTCTTCCTGCTTACACTTTCCATCAGCATGTACTAATAGTTTCCTCTGTGTCTAATCTCAGTACGTGACACCACAAACTCTGACTTGAATGGCTACCCATTAAGCACTTTGATTTTTCACCCTGCCCCCAAAGCTCTCATGTACCTATCCACTGTAGTTTATTTAATATCTGTCTCTAGTCTGTAAGGGCCTTGTGAGCAGGATTTGTGTCTATTTTTTTGTATTCTCCCAAGAGTTTAGTACAGTGCTCTGCACACAGTGAGTACTCAAAAAATAAATACCACTGATTGATTACTTGATAAGGGGATAAACCCTACTCTCTTCCTTAAGTAGGGAAAGTTAGAGCCCTTATTTCATGCACCGTGCTTTTCTCTGTCCTGAGAAGCAGCGTGGCCTAGAGGAAAGAACATGGGCCTGGGAGTCAGAGGAACTGGGTTCTAATTCCAGCTCTGCTACTTGCCTGCTTTGTGACTTTGGATGAGTCACTTAACTTAGTGCCTCAGTTTCCTCATCTGTAAAATGGACATTCAGTGCCTGTTCTCCTTCCTTCTTAGACTGTGAGCCCCTTGTTGGATAGGGACTATGGCCACTTGATTAACTTGTATCTACCCCAGTGCTTAGTACGTCCAGATGGCACATAATAAGTGCTTAACTAATCTATAGTCACTGTTTTTATCTGTGATTCAGCTTCCTCATCTGGGGATCACATACTTGTTCACCCTCCAATTTAGACTGTAAGCCTCATGTGGGACAGGGACTGTGTCCGACATATATCAATCCCAGCTTTTAGTACAGTGCTGTAAAATGGGGATTATGCCTGTGAGCCCCAAGTGGGACAACCGATTATCTTGTATCTGCCCCAGTGCTTAGAACAGTGCTTGGCACATACTAAGTGCTTAACAACTACCATCATTATTTTTATTATTGTTATCGAGTCTGGGGATTAGCCGGGGGAGTCTGCGCGGGGCCATACAGAGCTGGGATCCTTGAGTCTCGTCCTGCTGAGCGTTCAGCCGTCCCCTCTCCAGGCCTGCGGCTGGCAATTACACACTCTCGGAGTCTTCGAAGGGTCGAAATCAGAGAGAATGGGAGAATTTGGTGGCAGAAAGCTGCTGCTATTTGCCCACCTGCGGGGGGAAAGGAGCTTTTCTCTGGTATTCCAGGATAGGGCCACTAGATGGCATTGACATTTGGAAGAAACTTTTTGCCTCTCCTGTCTCTGTCCCTTCCAGAGGAAAGGCAGTCCGTGGTTAGAGAAAAGAAGGCCCAGGCGCTGGCCTTTAAAGGTTAGGAGTCGTTCTCCTGTGACCCGAAGGGATCCCACGGTAATCCAACAATATGAGAACCCGATTCTGATACCTAATCATGGGGATGTTAGCTTTATTAGATTTCAATTAGCATTCTCTCCCAAATTGGATTATGAGGCCCTAACCATTCTGATGGTTAATAGGGAGACATTTAGATAATTGCAGCTGTCTGGGACTATTCAATTGGCAATTAGTTGCACTGAGTGATTCTTGTAATGACTGAGGAAAAACTTGTTAGCAGGGGGGTAGGGATATGAAAAGACTCAGGGGGAGGGCATTAGGTGTTTGCTGGGATTTAAGGCGATAGGTGTGAAAGTAGGGTATAGGCCTTCCGTGCTGTAGGACCAAGAGTGGTTTGGGGGAGAGGGGAAGACAGTTGTGAGGGTGATATGTGCACACACACTGTTGGAATTGTTTTTAGAAGGCCAGGAGGGGCCCAGCAGGGCAACACTGAAATCTACTGCTAAGTATGGATGATTCCCAAATCTACATCTCCAGCCCTGATCTCTCCCTCTCTGCGGTCTCGCATTTCCTCCTGTCTTCAAGACATCTCTACTTGGATGCCTTGCCGTCATCTCAAACTTAGCGTGTCCAAAACAGAACCCCTTATCTTCCCACCCAAACCCTATCCTCCCCGTGACTTTCTCATCCCTTTAGACCGTATCATCCTCCTTTTTGTCTCACAAGCCCATAGCCTTGGTGTTTTACTTGACTCGTCTCTCTCATTCCACCCACGTAGTTAATCTATCACTAAATCCTGTCAGTTCAACCTTCACATCATTAAAATCCACCCTTCCTTCTCCATCCAAACTGCTACCATGATAATCCAAGCACTTATCCATCCCATCTTGATTACTGTATCAGCCTCCTTGCTGGCCTCCCTGCCTCCTGTCTCTCCCTGCCCCAGTCCATACTTCATTCTGCTGCCAGATCATTTTTCTAAAGAAATATTCAGTTCGTGTTTCCCCACTTCTCAGGAACCTCCAGTGGTTGCCCGGCCACCTCCACATCAAACAGAAACTCCTTGCCATTGGCTTCAAAGCACTCAATCCCCTTTCCACCTCCCATCTCACCTCGCTGTTCTCCTACTACAACCCAGTCCGCACACTTCGCTCTTCTGATGCCAACTACTAAAATGTCTCACCGTGGTCCTCTCACCCACATCCTGCTTCTGGACTAGAATGCCCTCCCTCTTCACATCCAATAGACAGTTACTCTCCCCACCTTCAAAGTCTGATTGAAGACACATCTCTTCCAAGAGACCTTCCCTGATTAAGTCCTCATTTTCTTTTTTCCCACTCCCTTCAGTTGCCCCGATTTGATCCCTTTATTCACACCCCCACCCCTCAACCCCACAGCACCTATTTACATATCCTTAATTCATTTGTATGTCTCCCTATCTACACTGTAACCTCGTTGTGGGAGAACGTGTCTGTTATATTTTACTCTCTCAACTGCTTACTCCAGTAATCTCTACAAAGTAAGCACTCTGTAAATACGATTGATTGATTAAATGGGTAAACATCTCGAGAAGGAGCACTTCCTGTTAATGGTGTTAATAGCTTTGCTCAGTCTTTGCATAAGGATGGGGAGAGGACTGGGTGAGAAGAATAGGGTGGCAGGGAGAAAAGATGCAATAAATTTGGAGTGAACAGAATCTATGCGAGGGACAGAGGAAAAGGAAGTGGGGAGAAGAGAAAAGAGAGAGAATGTAAGAGAAGAAGGAAATTGACTAAGATACTGGAAGGTGAGTTGAGGGTTGATAAGAAGAGAGGTGGGGCATTAAAAGGGAAAGAGAAAGAGCAGAACAAAGGACAAAAGGCTATTCAACAGAAGACCTTTAAGAAGGAAAGACAAAGAACATAACAAAAACCCATGTGTAACAGAAAACGCAAGAAATAAATGTATATAGTCTGCATCCAAGTCAGATGGATGGAGAACTATTCTTCCTTTCTTTCTGTCCCTTTTCCTTTCCCTCTCTCCCTCCCTTTCACTTTCCCTCTATTCTCCCCTTTTTATGCCTTCTCATTTCCCCTTCTCAGTCTCCCTTTCCTCCACCATTTGATGTTCATCTGTTTTTCCTATCCTTCATCAGTGAAAGGGGCCAGGTGGCAAGCTTTTCTGTAAGTTTACACTTTAGTTTCATGGTGATTTTAATGTGAGGATTAAGACTGTGAGTCCCATGTGAAACAGGGACTGCGTCCAACTGGATTACCTTGTTTCTACCCCAGCGCTTAGAATAGAGCCTCGCACATTGGTAAGCACTTAACAATTACCATATATTGTAATATTATTATTAAGGCGCTTTCAAAGCAGGGCATTTAAGTGTTTTTAAAACATCTCCGAATGGTCTGGCTAGTGAATGCTCTGTGGCCAGATGGTGGATGGAGGGCCAAGGGCAGCAGGTGTTCTTCAGAGAAGAGGCAGGTTCCCATGTCTTCTACCCCTTCCTCTCCTTCCCCATTCTGAATTTCACCCACTGACATCCCTCTGATTTCTTCTCTTGGATCCACTTGAATTTGCTCAAGAACAATCCTCCAGTATATAAATTAAAGGGGACTTTTATCCCTATTTTGACCTAAATTGGGTACTTTTTATTTTTCATCTACAGGAGCATGCTGCTGATACCCAGGACAGGCAGAGGAAATAGAAACACCCAGGAGGCCACCATTCCTGACCCTGCTAGAAGGTGGGATCCAGAGCAAATATACAGTAAACTTCTGAATGTGAATCAAGTAGGAAGGGATTGGGGAAAAATGCATATATTACGGGACTGACCGTTGATGAGTATGATAGAATTAGTAGACACAACACTTTTTTATGGTATTTGTTAAGGTCTTACTATGTGCCAGGCACTATAATAGGGGTAGAGCCAAGCTAATAATAATCATAATAATTGTAATATTTGTTAAGCGCTTACTATGTGCCAAGAACTGTTCTAAGCACTGGGGCAGATACAAGGCAATCAGATTGTCCCATGTGGGGTTCACAGTCTTAATCCCCATTTTACAGATGAAGTAACTGAGGCACAGAGAAGTTAAGTAACTAGCCCAAAGTCACACAGCTGACAAGTGGCGAAGCCAGCATTAGAACCCATGACCTCTGACTCCTAAAAAGCCTATGCTCCTTCCACTGAGCAACACTGCTTCTCCATCAGGTGGGACACAGTCCCTGTCCCACAGGGGCTCACAGTCTTAATCCCCATTTTACAGATGAGGTCACTGAGGCCCAGAGAAGTGAAGTGACCTGCCCAAGGTCACACAGCAGACAAGGGGCAGAGCCGGTATTAGAACCCATGTCCTCTGTGTGACTCCCAGGCCCATGCTCTATCCACTAGGCCACGCTGCTTCTCAGGGTGTTTACACCCTAGCTGGGTAGACAAACACTAAATTAAGTTTCAGGTAGGGGGAAGCAACAAAATTTTAAAGTTGTGCAACTAAACTACCAGGGGGGAGTCCCCAAGCATTTAGGAAATGAGTACCCTAGTGCGTAGGTGATGCAGAAGTGCTGAAGTGACAGAATGGGGGTGGAGAAATGAGTTAGCCCCTTGGAGGAGCTGCAGTTTGAGAAGGGTTTCACTCAGGGGATCGAAATGTGCAATATTTAATTTTCAGAGGGTGAAGCATGAAGCTTGAAGTCAGGCACCTCCTTATCTTGTTTTCTCACCTGGCACATTCCCCTCCTCCCCCAGGAGCTAGGCCACCATCGCATCTGACCTTGGCATTAGGTAGAATCGAAAGCAGTGCAACCAAGTCAGGACTCCTTGCCCAGACTGGGAGTAGAGGGATTCGTCCCTCCGGCCCCTGACCGCCATAGACTTTTCTCACTTCCCCGTTCTTTCTGTGATTCATAATGATGATGGCCTTGTCTGTCAAAAATGATGGTTGAGCCTTGATCCCATCACTTTGGATGTTTTGCCCACAAATCAGTCAATTAATCAATCATTCATTCATTCAATAGTATTTATTAAGCACTTACTATGTGCAGAGCACTGTACTAAGCACTTGGAATGTACAATTCGGCAACAGAGAAGCAGCATGACCTAGTGATTACAGCACAGGTCCGGGAGTCAGACGGACCTGGGTTCTTATCCCAGCTGTGACCTTGGATGAATTATTTATCGTCTCTTGTGTCTCAGTTACCTTATCTGTAAAATGGGGATGAAGATTCTGAGCCCCATGTGGGACAAGGACTGTGTCCAAGCCAATTTGCTTCTATTCACCCCAGTGCTTAGTACAGTGACTGGCACCTAGTAAGTGCTTAACCGATACCATTATCATTATTATTATCATCATTATTAATCATTCAAATGTATTTATTAAGCACTTACTATAGGCAGAGCCAGGCACCAGCTCTGTTGATAGAGCTAAATTGCCTGGGGCTAAACACCAGATTGTGATGAAAACTTTTCAATCTCCTCAGTAATTCATGCTGGACATTCTCAACATTCTAATGCCCTCGAAAACACGGCATATCAGAGAACGTGCCTACTGACTCAGTCGTATTGTACTCTCCCAAGCGCTTAGTACAGTGCTCTGCACACAGTAAGCACCAAATAAATACCATTGATGGATTGAGTTGTCAGGGTCCCCGAGGAGCGTACTATACTCCAGTTGGAGAGAAGCACTGTAGAACAGAGAATGCAGCTCCTCAGTGAGGTACCCAGAAGAGGCATTCCAGGTCCCCCAATTATCCCCAGTCCTGTGGTTCCAGACAATTCTGGAAATGCCAGTCACTGGCCTCCGGGGCAGTTTTGCTGATGCCAAGCAGAGCAGTGCCTGCTTGCTGATAAGGGCACCTCTAGGCAGTCTGTTCTCCAGCCCCAGATAATTAACCTGTTTTTCAGTGTGGGCAGGGAATGTGTCTACCAACTCTCTTATACTGTACTCTCCCAAGCTCTTAGTACAGTGCTCTGCACACATTAAGTGCATAATACATTCCACTGATTGATTGACTGAAGACCCTAATGACTCGTACAGTAGAAGCAAATGCCTCACTTCACCGGCAGTGCTGATATTTATTAAGCACTATGGGCCAAGAACCGTGCTAAACTCTGGGGTAGATAATAATAATAATAATAATAATGGTACTTGCCAAGTGCTTACTGTCTACCAAGCATTATTCCAAGCGCTGGGATACTTGCAAGTTAATCAAGTTGGACATAGTCACACTCTTAAGCCCCATTTTACAGCCAAGGCACAGAGAAGTTCAGGGACTTGCTCGAGGTCACGCAGCAGATGTACGATGGAGGCGGCATTAGAACCCAGATCCTTCAGACTCCCAAGCCCCCTGAGGAGGGCACAATCTGAACGGGGAGTGATAGAGGCGAGGTCTACTTCAGGGGCTCTAGGTTCCCAGTAAAGGTGTTCCTCAATGCAGGCGGCACCAGCTGCAGCCGCCGGAGCCTGGCCAAGGTCTCTGGGCCCAAAGGCCAAGCCACCAGACTGGGCCTGTGAACCTGGGCCTGGCCCACCCAGAGCAATTAGTCACTTGCAGCTTCCAGATGCCCAGATCCATGTGACACCCCGCCCATCACCCCCCCACCCTGCCAAATAACAAAATGACACCATTAGGAACAAAACCGACCCATCGTATTTATCGAGCACTCACTGTGTTCAGAGTACTGTATGAACACGTGAGAGAGGACAATATCAACAGAGTTGGTAGACCCATTCCCCGCCCAAAGCGAATCACTTGTTAGCTGTGTGACTTTGGGCAAGTCACTTAACTTCTCGGTGCCTCAGTTACCTCATCTGTAAAATGAGGATTAAGACTGTGAGCCCCACGTGGGACAACCTGATTCCCTTGAGTCTACCCCAGTGCTTAGAACAGTGCTCGGCACATAGTAAGCGCTTAACAAATACCAACATTATTATTATTATTATCATTTACCCTCTAGAGGGGGAGGCAGACATTAATATAATTAAATAATAATGAGGGTATGTGTTAAGCGCTTACTGTGGGCCAAGCACTGTTCTGAGGGCGGGGGGAGATATAAGGTAATCAGGTTGTCCCACGTGGGGCTCACAGTGGCTTGCCCAAGGTCACACAGCAGACAAGCAGCAGAGCCGGGATTGGCACCCATGTCCTCTGACTCCCAAGTCCGTACTCTTTCCACTAAGCCACGCTGCTTCTCAATTAAATAAATATAAATTATACATGAATTATATAAATTAAATGTTATATATTATAAATTATAATTTATGTTTAATTTTAAATAAATTATGGAAATATTAAATAAAATAAATAAGTGTTGCCAAGCTGGGAGAGGGGGCATGAAGAAAGGGAGCAAATCAGGGTGATGCAGAAGGGAGTGGGAGAAGAGGAAATGAGGACTTAGGGAAAGCCTTTTGGAAGAGATGGGATGTCAGTAAGGCATTGAAGGTGGGGAGAGTCATTATCTGTTTGGTATGGGCAGGGCATGTCACTGTTTATTGTTGTGTTGTACATTTCCAAGAGCTTAGTACAGTGCTCTGCACACAGTAAGTGCTCAATAAATACAACTGAATGAATGAGTTTTGTAGATGTCCACCCGGACCTGAGGCATTTCTCCAACAGAACCCCTCTTGTCTTCCATCTCAGTTATAATGTATTCTCCCAAGTGCTTAGTACAGTATTCTGCACAGACTAGGCATTCGGTACGATTTTGTTCCGAATGGCGTCAGTCCACTGCTCTGCAAATGCGCTCAATAAATATGATTGATTGATTGCCCTCCACCCCAGTGGTCATGTTCCCCTCTCAAGGCCCTCTGAACCGGCTTTCAAATCTTAAAACTCAGTGACAGGAGCTGAGGCACTTAAAATGAAGGAGTCCGATGCCCTATCAGACCCAGGACGGGGAACAGACCAACCGAAAAAGAGACAGTTTGGTACCAAACGAGGCGAAAGACTCTCGTAGGCCCTACAGCGAGTCAAATCTAGTTGGGTCTGGGTGAGCTCCCTCCTGTTCACTGCCCTCTGTTCCACCAAGCAGCCAGGGAAGGTGGCAAGGGTGGCATTTATATCCAAAAAAAGTCTTCTTTATTACTGTTTCATCTCCCCAAGATAAAGCAAGGCTAAAACACCAAATTTAAATCTGTTCTACCTTTCCCACTGTGGGTGCAACCGCTGGAACCCAGAGCAGACTGACTTAAAGTTGAAGGGTCTTTTCCACATTCTTACAAAACCAAGGGGAAAGCAATCCTCGTTATTACTAGCCAGCCGCTTCTGGCAGATGCAGGTAGGAACGAGGAGACAGTGTTCCACCCTTCCTAACTTTGTCCCCCTTGCACCGACCTGACTGAGCAGTCTAGCGGTAGCCCTTCGCACCTGCTTTGGTTTGGACATGGGTGTTTAGGTTTTTTAGGTGTTTTAGGTGTTGATTTTTTTTTCCCCAAATGTGTATGCTTTTGAATGCCTACCGTCTTCTGTAAGTTTCAATGTCCACTCTCTCTAGGTTCTTCCCTGCCAGGTGGGTGTGGATTTTCCAGATGGCAGCTGTCCAAGGGGTGGGTGGTGGGGGTGGGAGGGGCAGAGGAAGGCGGGTGAAATTATCCTTGCCATGCCCTAGTTTCTGGCGCCTTTGGCAAGAGGCATCAGTGCATCCTGCCACTTGGGATGTTTGCAGTTGGAGCAGCACGGCCTAGTGGAATGAGCATGGGCCTGGGAGTCAGAAGGTCATGTGTTCTAATTCCAGCTCCGCCACTTGTCTGCTGTGTGACCTTGGGCAAGTTGTTTAACTGCCTCAGTTACCTCATCTGTAAAATGGGGATTGAAACTGTGAGCCCCACCTGGAACGGGGACTGGGTCCAACCCGTTCTGCTTGTATCCACCCCAGTGTATAGTACAGTGTCTGGCACATAGTAAGTGTTTAACAAATACCATTATCATCATTATTATTATTACCATAATTGGAGAGGAAAGCCTACCAGAGCTAAGCATTGGTAATGGATCCTAGATCTTATGAGAGCCTACCCATTTTAAGCCTCATCTCTGCACATGGTCAAGGTTTCCTGAGTTGCAAGGGCCAAATTCTACTCCAGAAGGGCTTCAAACCCAAGGTTCGGGGAGCTGCCTTAGTGATTAGCCAAAGGGCTAAGAATAGGATGGTGTTCAGGCCTCTCCCTGGCCAATTTAGAGCAGATCTTGCAACAGCTCTGTGCTCCTGTTTACCCACTTGAAAAGTGAGAAACAACTCTGGCCCAACCTAAAGACAAGAATCTTAGAGATTCAGAGTATGACAAATTACACCTGCCTCAGAGAAGCCCTGTGTGGTAGCCCTAATTAAAATGCTTTGAGGTCCTCTGATAGGTAGCATGACTATGCCCCAAATCATTGTTTTATAATTACAAAATAACCATTATTATTATCAGACCAAAAACTACTAAAGGATTTTTAATGACCTTTTTTTCCGTGACTGTTTCATGGACATGAAATACCCTAACGTTGTTATTGTTTTTAACACAAAGAAACAGAGATTCTGGCTCATGCAGAGAAGAGTAGAGGCCACATCGAGGTTGGACTGAGTCAGTCGGCTGTGGCTTGGCTAGGCCAGCATGTGGCAACGAACCCGCTTGATCTAGAGTCCAGTCAAAGAGGTGAAGTCCCTACTGGGTTCCATCACTTCTGTTGAGCTCTAAGATAGAAGGAAGGGCTGAGTCACCTGGTTGACCACAGCACCTAAAAAAATCTCCTTTTGCTTAGCACGTTTCTCCTGGCATGTGGCAGTGAATTTGTCCTCCAAAGACTGACTCACCAAAAGACAGATCTGACCCCAGGCAGGTCCCTCCTTACACAGTTTCCTAAGCTATAATCTCATTGTGGGCAAGGAATGCATCTGTTATACTGTACTCTCCCCAGTGCTTAGTACAGTGCTCTGCACCCAGAAAGCACTCAATAAATATGACTGACTGAGCTCTAATATCAGTGGAATTTTGAGGTTGGTCCTCAATTCGTCTTCTCACCTTTTCCTTCCGTGAGGGAGCTGAGACCCAGAGAAGTGAAGTGATTTGCCCAGGGACACCTAGCAGACAAGTATGGTGGAGCCGGGATTAGAACCCATATAATAGAGTTGGTAGACACATCTCCTGCCTGCAGGGAGCTTATGGTCAGTTCAGCTGTTGCAAAACATTCAGTGAGCAATTGTATGGCTCTTCCAGGGTTGGCCATTATTGCAAAATAACCAGCAGACGGTAGTCACAGATGAGAGTCTTTGCTACCCTTGTCTTTGTAGGAAGACACTGCAGGATCCAGGAGCCCACCCACTAGGCAATTCTTCATGTAGGTCCTGCGTTCCATGCCTCTGAACACATTAGTCAGCAAGGCTGTGAGTATTACAGTGAAAAATATCAAGGTGAGATTTGATTTTGTAAAAAAATTTTAATGGTATTTGTTAAATGCTTACTCTATGTCAAACACTGTTCTAAATGCTGGGGTACATAGATGATAATTAGGTTAGACACGGTCTCTGTCCTGCATGGGGCTAACAGTTTAAGGAAGAGGGAGAACAGGAGAACTAAAGCACAGTGAAGTTAAGTGACTTGCCTGAGGTCACACAGCAAGCAATCGGCAGAGCCAGGATTAGAACCCAGGTCCTCTGATGTCCATTGTGATAGCCAAGGGGGACAAAAAGAAGTCTTGATCCAGCACTCTGGCATTCCAATCAATCACTCAGTCAGTGAGTAGTTATTATGGAGCATTTACTGTGTGTAGAACACTGTACTAACCACTTGGGAGAGTACAATACAACAGAGTTGGTAGACACGTTTCCAGCCCACAACAAGCTGACAGTCTAGAGGAGGAGACAAACAATATAAATAAATAATTTTTGTATATGTACCTAAGTGTTGTAGGGCTGAGGGTGGGGTGAATACCAAATGCCCAGAGGATACAGGGTACATTCCAAAGCGAAGCAACCTCGTGAAAAATAAGTTAATCACTGGCCTCTATAGAGCTCTTACTGTGTGCAAGGCATTGTAGTAAGCACTTGGGAGAGTACAGTACAGTTGGTAGATGTGATACCTTCTCACTAGGAGCTTACAGTCTAGCGGGGGAGGCAGATAAAATATATTACAAACAGGGGAAGCAACAGAGAGTAAAGGTTATATACATAAGTGCCGTGGAGGTGGAGTGAATATCCGAGTGCTAGGGGGCATGAATGCAAGGGCAGAGTCGACGCAGAAGGGAAAAAAGGGAGGAGAGATGAACGATCAGTCAGGGAAGGCTTCATGGAGGAGATATGATTTTAGTAGGGCTTTGACGACGGGGAGAGTGGTGGTTTGTCTTACATGAAGGAGGCAGGAGTTCCAGGCAGGAAGGAAGGTGTTAGCAAGGAGTCAGCAACAAGAGAGACGTGATTAAGGAACAGTAAGTAGTGTTAGAGGAGCCAGGGAACGTGTCTAACAATTCTGTTATATTTTACTCTCCCAAGTGCTTAGTACAGTGCACTGCAAATAGTAAATGCTCAATAAATATGACTGAGTGAAGAGTTTGGGCTAGGTTCCAGCGGGAGGTGAGTGAGGATCTGTAGGAGGGAGAGAGATGTAATAGTTTTCCAGACAGCTAAACTTGCAAAAAATGGCCCCCAGGCCTTGGAGATCTGTTTTCCCCGCAGTTGTCTAGCAGCAAAGAACATGTCAGTCGGGCCTGACCTAGATCGAAAACCACACTGGCTTTCAGGAAGCAATTTTTCTGCCAAGTGGTCAGTTGGGTGGTTCAACGTGTCCACTGATTCTGTTGCACTCTACTCTCCCAAGCACTTTGTACACCACTCCATAAATACCACTGAGTTCCAGCAGTGTCCAGGAGAGAGATGGTGCGACGATTATTCCAAGAGGTACAATCACCCTTTCTCTTAAACAGATATACAACATGCAAGGCTTTGAACACCTGGGGCATCTCTTCCCCATCCCAGAATCTGTACCACAGATCAGTAAGTGCTCTGCGACCATGTGCCCTCTGTGCTCATTCCCTTCCCCACGAATGCCATCTTGCCCAGCAACCTTTCCAACTGAAACCTGATTTATTGCCTTGAGATCTTCTGATTAGGTTGGCAGAAATGTGAGATGTGAGTTTCCTACTAATTGTAACCGTAGACTAATACTGACTGTTGGAAACTCTTCTGGGTCACTTAAGAGCGGTATCCAGGACCATTAAAGGGCAACCGAGAACTTTGTTGCACTTTGTTGACAGCCCACCTGTCCAGGATTGCAGTGTGACCGGTCAGCAGTTGTGACCCTTGGGCATTTAGGTTGGGATTAGCACCCCTGGACACTGGTTCATTGACTGCACAGAGCCCTATGGAAACGCTTTTGGCTGCCGTGTCCTGTCAGCTGCTACCTGCAGCTCCTCAGCTTCTGTCCTCCTCCTCTTCTCCCTCATCTGGCACGGTCGGACGTCTCTCGGCTGCCTGGTGCACTGGGAGCCGGTTTTTTTAGCAGCGGAGTTTCTGTCATTAACCCTTGCTCAATGTTGAATACACATCGTCTCCAGCAGCCGCCTGGCTTCCCCCTCATTTTCATCAGAGTAGTCTCGATGCTTCCTCTTGGCAAACCCAAAAAGTCTGCAGAGGCATTGTAAGTGAAATCAGTTGGTGGATATTGAGTGCCCATGGACTAGTGACTCAACAGTATTTATTGAGCTCCTACTCTGTACAGAACACCCTACTAAGTGTGTGGGAGAATACAGCGGATTTAGCAGCCATGACCCCTGCCCTCCAGGAGCTTGCGGCCTAGCAGTGGAGACAGACAAATTGTGACTCCACAATAAATTATGGCGTGCAAAGCATAGTACTAAGCACTCGGGAAAGTATAAGAGAAGCAAAGTGCATGACCCCTGCCCACCAACAGCTTACAGTCAAATGGGGGAGAGAGACGTGCAGAGTTATAAACGAATAGTGGGAGCAGAAGGAAGAACAATAAATAGCACAGCATAGTGGGTTGAGCACAGGCCTGGGAGTCAGAAGGTCATCGGTTCTAATCCTGGCTCCACCACTTGTCTGTTGTGTGACTTTAGGCAAGTCACTTCACTTCTCTGTGGTTCAATTACCTCATCTGTATAATGGGGATTAAGACTGTGAGACCCACTTGAGACTGTGACTGATCCGATTTGCTTGTATCCACCCCAGCGCTTAGTACAGTGCCTGGCACATAGTAAGCACTTAACAAATACCGTAATTATTATTGTTGCTGTTAGTATTGTTGTTGTTATTATTAATAATGATAGTAAAATAGGTGATAGAGCAAATATGCCAGCTTGGAATACCAGAAGCATTCAGAATAAACAAATGCACTATTTAATATATGGCTATCCATGACTGCTGTGGGGGGGTATAAATCCTTAAGTATCGAGGTTGACGAGTGGTTTAGTGAGACTCAGAGTGTTGGAAGCTAATCAGGGAAGGTTTGTTGTTTCGATCCCGATATTTAGCAGTGTTTGGCACATTTACTGATAATGGTTCAACAAATGCCATTGTTATTGAGAAGGGGCTTTTTAAGGTGGGGAAGGCCGTGTGGTTTGGCCAAATGGGCAGCTAGAGAGTTCCAGCCCAGGGCAACTGCATGAACAGAGGGTTGGAGGCCAGAGACGAGAGCCAGGAGACAGTGAGAAGGTGAGTCTGAGAGGAGTGAAGAGTTTGAGCTGCAACGGGGCTAAAGAGAGCCGATCCATAGTGTAGAGAAAGCTGATGGAGACTCTTGAAGTCAGGAGCGCAGAGGTTTGGTTTGCCGTAGAAGAGATGGGTCTCCTTTGGCAGTTTCCGAGGAGTGGAGAGACGCCTGTGGAGCGATGTTTCAAGAAGATGATCTGGACAGCCGAGTGGATTGCGGACTGACAGGGGAAGAGTCTGTGGGCTGGGAGGCCAATGAGAAGGCCAATACAGGAGTCTAGGTGTTATGTGGCAAGAACGTGATCCAGGATGGCGATCATCTGGGTACAGCGGGAGGGCGGATTTGGGAGATGTTTGTGGGGAAGATGGACAGTATTTTCCTCCCAAGTTCTCTCCTCCACCCAGCTTTGTCAACACAGTTGACGCCATCACCATCCTCCCCATCTCTGAAATAACAATAATAATAATAGTAACCGTAATTGTGGTATTCAAGTGCTTACTATGTGCACTGTACTAAGCACTGGGGTAAATTCAAGGTAATTCGATCTCACATGGGCACACAATCTAAGGGGAAGGGAGAACAAGTATTGAATCCGCATTTTACAGATGAGGAACCTAAGGCACCAAGAAGTTAAGTGACATGATGTGCCCAAGGTCACATAGCAGGTATGAGGCAGAGTTGGGATTAGCTCAATTCTCCGTCTGCTGGACGCAAGGTGATGGTCAAACAGCATGGCTTTTACCAATTCTGTTATATTGTACTCTCCCGAGTGCTTAGTACAGTACTCTGTATACAGTAAGCGCTCCATAAGTACCATGGATTAATTGATTGCAACTGACTGTGGCTGACCAACAAGCTCAGAAGACCGAGTCCTGCTGGGCCACCCCAGCTGTGTAACTGGGGAACATGTCCCTGTATTCCCTAGAGGAAAGAGCCTGGGCCTGGGAGTCAGAGGACCTGGGTTCTAATTCCAGCACCTCCACTTGTCTGCTGCGTGACCTTGAGCAAGTCAGTTCACTTCTCTGGGCCTCCATTTCCTCATCCGTAAAGCGATCCTTCCTACCTTGACTCTGAGCCCCATGTGAGACGGGGGCTGTGTCTGACCTGATTAGCTGACCACCGACTACCGGTATGGCCCTTCTTCCTGCAGAGAGACTGGGGTTTGTTTTTCCTACGGTATTTGTTAAGCGCTTACTGTGTGTCAAACTCTAAGTCCTGGGGCAGGTAGGTACATGTTAATTAGGTCAGACACAGCCCCTGTGCTGCGTGGGATTCACAGTCTACATAGGAGGAGGACAGGTATTTTAACCTCGATTTTACAGTTGAGGGAACTGAGGCACAGAGAAGGTAAGTGACTTCCCAAAGTCACACAGCAAACAATTGGTAGAGCTGAGGATTAGAAACCAGGTCCTCCGACTCGCAGCCCCATGCTCTTTCTACTAGGCCATGCTTTTTCCCCTGCTGGGTTATCCGGGAACTATATTACTTCTTCTGGATTTATCACTTGAGGACTGCTACTATGGAATTGAGTTGCACACCCTGGCAACTCCAATAATACACAAACATGCCATAGCTTATGTTTGTTTAGAAGTGGGCTTGTCCAAAGAGGATTCCCAGCCACGTTTGGGAGGCCTTCTGGGCGGAATGGTTCCTCCCTTCCTGCCAGCGCTGGGCTGACAGTAATAATCACAATCCCTGGGGTCACCGAAAATCCTTCCCGGCCAGTGGTGATCCGCCAGAGGAGAATGACCCCATGGGCACCTGGCTAGATGGACCCAGAAGCCCTGGGCACGGGAGGCGGGGGGTGGGGTAGGGGTTGTGTATACCTTGCCTTCTCTTTCCCTTCTGGATCTAGACTGGCATTTCGGGTTCCACCCACACCCTTCTCCTTGCACAAAATGGGGTGGTAGAGGCAGCTAGGAACTCCCCTGCCCCGCCCCCCCTAAAAAAACCTCGTGATAGGGTGAATCTCTAGCCTGGACAGAACTTGCCGAGTTTTGTTTGGGTCTTTTTGTGCATTCGTTAAGTGCTCACTATATGCCCGACACTGTACCAAGTGCTGGTGTAGTTTCAAGAAAGGTTGGACACACAGTACATGTCCCACATGGGACTCACCACTTTAATCCCCATTTTACAGATGAGGAAATAGAGGCCCAGAGACGTTAGATGACATACCCGAGGTCACACAGCAGACAAGTGGCCGAGGCAGAGTTAGAACCCGGGTCACCCAGGTCCTCCGACTCCCAGGCCCGTGTTCTTTTTACTAGGCCACGTTATGGCCTATTTTCCCCAGAGAGGTGGTATATGCTCAGCTAGAGAAAGGCTTTGGAGGAGGAGTCATATTGGGCAGGCAGGCATCATTTTCCTGACAGACAGACAGCACTTATTGTATGTCCCTGTTGGTAATTTATTTACTTTAATGTCTGTCTCCCTCTCTAGACTGTAAGCTCCTTGTGGACAGAAAACACATCTGCTGCCTCAGTTGTTCTCTCCCAAGTGCTCAGTTCAGTGCTCTGCACAATAAATACCATCAATTGATTGATTCCCTTCCTCCGGTGTTAAATGAAAAACCGAGCTACTGCACCCGGGAAGATTTTGCTTCTTTTAAAAGGTCACTGACTGCAGGAGTTGAAGGAGATGTTGGCTGGGAGAAGTCAGAGAGTTCTCATTCATTAGTTCTTGCAGGGAACAAAAAAGAATCTGTGAAGGTCAGGTGTAGCCTGGAAATGGGATTCCTCTGCTGAAGGGCCTAGGCCTTTCCTAGCCCTACCTGGTAGTTAACTGCTTCTTCGCCCTGCTTTTCTGATTTGCAAACCAAATGCTTCACCTGCAGTCGAAGTTCCTATTAGACACGGGGGGGGGGGGGGGGGGGGACCCAACAAAAGAACCTGCCCAACAACATTACTCAGCTGGTCTCCCAGGGCTGCCGGAAAACAAAGAAACCTCCCTGGGAATCCCCCAGCTCTAGGGACAACTCATCAAGGCGCCGGCCTTGGTGGCTCCCTAAATTCCAGATGTTGGTCACTAAAGCCCAGGAAGTCGGCAGTGCCCTGGGAATTTTCAGGGCCTTTTTCGTTCTTTTGCCACCAGGTGGCGCCGCAGCCAATCATTGGAATTGAACGCTAGGGATCAAGGGGAACGTGCAGGAAAAATGATGATTAGAAAGGGGAATTCGGATAGGAAACTACTAATTAGAGTAGGGCAAAGTGTTCATCTTTGAACATCAGAAGAGTGCGAAATCACGCTGCTGGGGAAGTCTCAATTGTCCTGTTACAGTGGAAAGCAGAAAAAAAAGGAATACTTCCAGCTATACTGAACAAGTATTTTTTTTAACCACAATTAACAATTGATGAGACCCTACCGCTCTGAAAGATTTTAAGCCCATTATTGTGCTCCGAAGAATAGCCAAGGGATTCAAGAGCACTGGGCTAGCTTCCACTGCTTGCTCCAGGGATGATTCCAAACTCTCAGGCCTCTGCTTCAACTGGAGAGAAATGCAGGTCATGCCCAAATCAAGGTACTAGGAGGCAGTGCCCTCTGAGGTCTCCCCGACACTGCACGTGTGAGTCAAAAGGGAGGAAAGAAAGTGAGATCCATATGTCCTTATGTCCCTCAAGTATTTCTGGAACTTGGAACTTTCTGGGGAAAAAAGGTGAGAGGAGATGGACAATAAGGATGAGCTGTGGGTTGTGAGGATTAATGAAGCTATATAAAGGCCCCTTACTCCTTTAGATCCTGGTTGGTGTTATATTCCAGGAACCAAGGCTTACACCTGGTTTAGCCTTCCTGAATTATCCAATTTCCCAGATTTATATTATCTGCTTGCCCATATTCTGCAGGACAGGGCAGTGATAGTGGTAACTCTGGGCATCGTTGGGTTCTCTTGGGTGGCAGCAGCAACTGCACTAAACACTATTTACATCTTCCTTCTGTGGCTGCTCTGTTCTGTGCTAAGCATATCTGCCCACATGCTATTATGTACTTGCTTGTCTAACATCCCTGCAGAAACAGGAGAAAAACTCCCCAAACCCACAGAGTACAAGTACAAAGGCAGAGTAGGAAAAGTACAGAATGCAACTCCTGCCCCACCCAAGTGAAGTGCTAGTCTGGGAACTAATACCAGGGGGACCCAGTTCAAAAACAGCAGCTCTTTGGTTCCTCTGGATTTTTGAACAGCTGATGAGGTCCAGCACCGATGTTGTTATTCAGAGCTGCTTGCTTCCCCTACAATTTTCCCAAGTCATATCAAGGCCACAGACTGCACATTTGCAAGAACAGTAACATGCTTACAAGGCTAGGCGAATTTGTAATTATTTCTGCTGGGTACTCTGTGGTTCTGATTCCCCCACAGAAGAGAAATGTGCCTCAGGGTCAGCAAGAGCGAGAAGGGTCAGTGAGGGCCACTGGAAATCCTTGCCAGATGACCAATGGCCCTTGGGTCACAGTTTCTTCCATTAGTTCGGCCCATGTTGTCAGGCCGCCTGCCGCAAGCTCTGCACCGTTTCAGTTAGCTTATTCCAGCCGGCCAATCCTGGCATGATGGAGATCCGGTTCAAGCGGGTTCAGGACTGCAGCCCCCGGCCTTCAGGCAGCACCACCACACCGAGAAATCAAAACTCTTGGTTGGTTGCACACTGAACTTATTTAGACCGCAAAATCCCTCTCTCATTCACCGATCAGCCTTCTGCTCTGCTGATCAATGGAGGATCAATGGCGCCTTACGTAGCACAGGGTGGAAGAATACTAATAGTATCTGGTACGGTAGTAGGGGCTGGGGCTGAGGCCTGAACTCCGCATGGCTTAGTGGATAGAACACGGGCCTGGGAGTCAGAAGGTCATGGGTTCTAATGCCAGCTCTGCCACTTGTCTGCTGTGTGACTTTGGGCAAGTCACTTCACTTCTGGGCCTCGGTGACCTCATCTGCAAAATGGGGATGGAGACTGTGAGCCCCACATGGGACAGGGACTGTGTCCAGCCTGATTTGCTTGTATCCACCCCAGTGCTTAGTACAATGCCTGGCACCTACTAAGCGCTTAACAAATACCAAAATTATTATTGTTAGTGCACAAATCCACTCTGACGAAAAGCAAGTTTTTCTTGGTTTGTGGGTTTTTTTAACATCCCTGGCACTAGTTGTGGTGTGAGGCCAATTCTACTTAAAAAGCACTTTCCAGCAAAACTTTGCATTTAGGAACAGCTTCCTTCTGGGGATCTCAAAGCCCACTCATGACCCCCACGTAATTCCTTGCTGCAAAACGGAGCTCCATCGTAAGCTCCCTTTGGGACAGGGCACGTGTCTACCAACTCTTTTGGAGGGTACTCTCCCATGGGCCCAGTACAGTGCTCTGCACACAGTAAGCACCCAATTAATACTATTGACTGATGGATTGATTGAAGAGGGGAGGAGTGGTGGGGGAGGGTGGCCTAGGGAGGGCCCCAGGAATCCGGTTATCCCTGGGTCTCTGACCCCTAGTCTGCACCCCAGGCCCTTCTGCGGGGGGCTCGAGGGGCCAAAATGCTGCTCCGATGGGGCTTCTGCATCTGTGCATTTCGGGGCAGAAACAGCCCACCCGGGAATCAAAACTGGAAAAGAAAAAAAAAAAACACCTAGAAGAGAGGGATTGTGCGAGCCTCGGGGCTTGGAGGAGGGTCAGGGAAGCCCCTGGAGGAGGGGGCGAGGGAGGATTTTCCAACCGCCCGGGCGTTGAGCAGAAAGTTCCCTGGGGCTCACTCATCGCTGGGAGTTTCTCAGCCGAACCCCGACCCCGAGTCTGCAGGACCTTTTTTTAAAAAAATTTGATTATTCGATTTTTTTTTTTTCTTCTTCTTCTTTCCCCCCTCCCCTCCGGCCTGTTCCCCGAGGCAGGACCAGACTAGTTCTCGTTTCTGCTCTGACTGGCTCGGAAATTCCCGAGTCCGGCCCCGCCCCCCACGGGCCCGAGAAATCCCCGGCTCGCCTTTATAGGGCGGCGCCAAGCCCGCCGCCGCCCCACTCCGACCCCGGACCCGGACCCGGCAGCACCGACCGCCGCACCGACTCCCCGTACCGACCCCCCGCACCTCCCTTCTGCCAGCACCTCCTGCCAGCCCCACCGCCACGGCCGGGAGCCAGCAGGCCGTCCACCCATCGGGACCTGTAGGGTTGTGACCTAAAGCCAAACTCCACCATGTTCGCCGCCGCCGCCGCCGCCGCCGGGCAGGGGCAGCGCCCCCGGGATGGGGGTCCCGACGGGCCCAAGAAGGACAGGGCCCTGGGCGAGGACCGCCACGACAGCGGCCTGGACTCCATGAAGGACGAGGACTACGAGCTGATGGTGCAGGAGCTGAGCGCCATCCGCCTCCAGCCCCAGGCCCAGGCCCGGTCTAGGCCGCAGGAAGCCATGGCGCCGCCCCCGCCCGCCGAGCCCTGGAGGCACCAAGTCACCGAGGACGGAGACTCGTAAGTCCCCGGGGACTGGGGGGTCGGGGGGTTTGGGGGATCCGCCTTTTGCAGGCCCGAGGGCGCCCCGGCACGGCCTCCCTGCGATCCCCGCAAGGCCCCGGTCGGTGGGGTGGGGGGACAAGGGGGGACGGACCGGTGTCCCGTGGGCATCATTTGGGTAGGGGGGGCTCCCCCTAACCTCTTCTGCCCCCCCCCTTCGGGGCCGGGGGCGGGTCCCGGGCCAGCGCGGCGCCGGGCGGGGCGGGGCAAGGGGCGGGGGCGGGGGGCGGAAAGTCCCTGGGCCGCTGCCAGGAACACTCAGCTCACAATAACCTCGCGGAAAACACCGCCGCGGCCTCCCGAAAGCCCGGCCTTGCGCAACGCCCGACCCGGCCCGGCCCGCTCACGCCCCGCGGGGTTTTCCTCTTCCTCCTCCTCCTCCAGGTTCCTGCACTTGGCCGTCATCCACGAGGAGAAGGCCCTGGCCCTGGAGGTCATCCGCCGGGTCAAGGGCGACCTCGCCTTCCTGGACCTCCAGAACAGCCTGCAGCAGGTGGGCGCCCCCGGACACTATCCCCCTCCCAGCCCGCCGGCCGCGACTTTTGTGCATTTTTTAAAATTCAACTGGCCAGTCGACCCCCAAGACCCCCTCTTCCCGTTTTCCGGGGAAAGCCTCGGTCCACCTTGCACCAGGCCAGTCCTTGGATGTTTTCAAAGCGCACACGCACCCCCACCCCCTTTCCAGACTTTTGGCCGGATTGACCCCTCTGGGCAGGATGGGTCTCAGCCCCCTCCAAACCACCGTTTGAAATGAGCAAAACCCGGGGATCCGGGAGGTTTTTCCGGTGGAGGAACCCCAGAGCGGACTCTGTGACTCACCGCCCCGGTTTCCTTCCGATCGGTTTGCAGACTCCGCTTCACTTGGCCGTGATCACCAGCCAGCCCGAGATCGCAGAGACCCTCCTGAAAGCCGGCTGCGACCCCGAGCTGCGGGACTTCCGGGGGAACACGGCCCTGCACCTGGCCTGTGAGCAGGGCTGCCTGGCTGCGGTGGGGGTCCTCACCCAGTACTGCCAGACGCAGCATCTCCACGCCGTCCTGCAGGCCAGCAACTACAACGGTACGCGCTCTGCCCTGCCTTGCCCCGTCTCACCCTCCCGAGCTGCAAAAGGGGCTGGGGTTTATGGAAAGACCGTGGGCAGACCAGACCACACACTTCCTTTCCCCGCTCGTTACAACGAGGGAAGGCAAAAAGTGGGTCCCAGAGTCAGAAAAAGGAAAGGTGCAAGCAGGCGGTCCTCGTGTCTAAAGAATCAAGGGGCCTCAACTCCTCGGGGTTCTCCAGAGCTTCCACTCTGCAAACCTCTCTCCCCCTTCGGGCAGCCTCAGTGGATAGGACACAGGCCTGGGGGGTAAGGACCTGGGTTCTAATTCTGGCCCCTGCCACGTGTCTGCTGGGTGACCTTGGGCAAGTCACTTGGCTTCTCTGTGCCTTAACCTCATCTATAAAATGGAGATTAAGACCTTGGGCTCCTTGTGGGACATGGACGGTGTCCAACCTGATTAGCTTGTATCTACCCCCAGTGCTTGGTAGAGTTCCAGGCTTGGGCTGCTGCAGGTCACGTGCCTTTTTCTATGGCTCCTGAGAAGTGCAGGGGGAGGCCCCGACCATCCGCCCTCAGGCTTGTGCTGACCTTTTTCTCTCTGTTGCTCTTTCAGGTCACACGTGTCTCCACTTGGCCTCCATTCACGGCTACCTGGCAATCGTAGAGCGCTTGGTGTCCTTGGGAGCTGACGTCAATGCCCAGGTGATTTGACTTCCACACTTTTCGATCCCAGCATGGAGGGTACGGGCCCTGGAGCCCGGCTCCCGAGCCGGCCCGGTTTTTCCGACCGCTCGAGCGGTCTGGCTTTTCCCGGCTCGTCCCTAACGGCCGGCTTGCTCTTGGTCCTAGGAGCCCTGTAACGGCCGGACGGCACTGCACCTCGCAGTCGACCTGCAGAATCCCGACTTGGTGTCACTCCTGCTCAAGTGCGGGGCCGATGTCAACCGAGTCACCTACCAGGGCTACTCGCCGTACCAGCTCACCTGGGGCAGAGAGAGCACCAGCATCCAGCAGCAGCTGGGCCAGCTGACCATGTCCAATCTGCAGCTGCTGCCGGAGAGCGAGGATGAGGAGAGCTGCGACACCGAGTCGGAATTCACAGAGGACGAAGTACGTGCCTCTCACAGGCCTCCCTATTTGCCCCCCGGTGGGCCTCTGACCCATCCCTGGGAGAAACTTGGGCCCCGCTTTTTCCAAGCTCAAGTTGGGCTCTGGGGTGTGAGGACCCTCGAGGTCTGAGAGTGGTTCCCCGGGACCACCCTCCATTCTATGTCCCACTCTTGTCAGTGCCCCAGAACTGAGCGCACAGCTCATCTCACCAGGGAAGGGGCAACCAAGTGAGCCTGCCTCCCTTCCTAAGGGGGCACAAGGCTGGCATTGATCCTCACAGGGAGAACGAGTCCTTCTAACCTTCCAAGTCCGCTTGATGTTATGTAGTAGCTTCAGCCCCCGGCATCACTATGAAGTACACACAATTAACATGCTGCTCTTTTCCTTTTTTTCCTCTAGCTGCTCTATGACGACTGTGTAATTGGAGGCCAGCGCCTGGCGTTGTGAACTGAGCACGTTGGAGACAATGTGGCCATGTATATTTGTACAGAGACATATTTTATTTTTCTTATTAAAAAAAGAAAAGGAAAAAAAAGCTACACAGCCAGTCAGCCTCAGGCGCCGCAGGGCCTGGACCACGTCATCGTTGCTTAGTTGGTGTCGGGAACCTGAGGAGCTTGGGAAATCCAAGGAAAATCTGTCTCGTGCCACGGATTAGTGACTGGGCTCGGGGGGAGCCCTGTCCTCCCCACCCCCATCCAAAGAGATGTCTTCCTCGTGGATTCCTCCTTCTCTGCTGGCTGTCCCCTGCCTGACCCCGTGGGAGCTGGGTGCTCACCCCAGTACTGTCTGTGCAGTGTAGCAGCCAGATGGTCCTCCCTCCCCTGTATATGGTGTACATGATGTGTATTTTGTTTGTAATTATTTTGGTACTGTGAGATGTATATTTATTAAACAGATTTTTACAAATGGAACAAACTCTGGCTGTCTCTCCCTTCCCATTCCCCTTCCTCCCTACTACCTCCTGCTCTGGAAAGGTGGTGGGAGGGTGGGTGTTGACTGAATTGAGGGCTGGGCATCCTGGATTTGGCTTTCTTGTAAACTGGGATTTATTCTCTTTTCCTGGCCCCTTCATCCAGCTCGGATGGATGGATGTGCGGGGCCTCCTGCCCATTCTTTCCTGGATCAAGGGGAGTGGGAACCTTGGCCCCCAGTTTGTGACTATGGCTGGGGCTAGCTTGCTTTCTCACCAAGTCACCGGGGACTCCCCACGGTACTCTAATTCAGCCCTGTTTGGGAGAGTGGAGGGATTGAAGCAGCGTGGCCCAGTGACTGAAGCACGAATCTGGGAGCCAGAGGACCTGGGTTCTAATCCCAGCTTCACCACTTGAGTCTGTTTCCGCGACTGCAAAAAGAGATTCAATACCCTCCTTCCTACTTAGACTGTGAGCCCCATGTGGGACCGTGATTGTATTTGGCTTCATTAACATGTATCTAGAACAGTGCTTGAAACATAGTAAATGTTTAACAAGTACCAATAAAAAGGGTCACAAGTTTGGATGGGGCGGTAGTGGTGGGTGGTGGCTAAATTTGGATTGGTGTTGATAGTTGTGTTTGAGTGCTAACTGTGCAGAGCACTGTACTAAGTGCTTGGGAGAGTACAATATGACACATTCCCTGCCCACAACGTGCCTAGAGCCTAGAGGGCCTGTCCGAACCTTTCTGCACTTTGACCCACTTCCAAAACTTGTGTTATCTTGGGACTGTGAGATGATTAAGTTGGCTCCTGCCTGGAGTAAAATCACTGGGGAAAATTTTGCAGCCTGACTAGTTGGAATGCAATCTTTTGTAGCCTGACCAGTTAGAATGCAACTACTGGATTCTTGAGAGGAATTTGGAAAAGGGATCTTGGGCAATATGGAAGAATGCAGGGAAGGAGACAGAACTTGGCTTCCTCCGGGGATATGTTAACATGAAGCAACAAATGAGTTTTAGGACAGCTATCTTGTTTTCACAGTGGTCATGAAGTGAACCAACCTATCAATGGAACGTAAACATTATCAGCAAAGCCTCACTGGGTAGGAAAGCAGTCTGGATGGCTAATGAGCCCTGTACTGGGCATCTGCTTTATGCAGGGCTCTGTCCTGGGCATCTGCTGTGTGTGGATCACTTTCCTGGGTGGGGTATAGTACTATACTTTGCTCATAGTGCTTGATAAAATAGAGTTGATTGATTCCTGGTCAAAGACATGGTCTCTGCCTCAGAGAACTTCCAAACTAATGGAGGCAAGTAGCCAAAAATAGATAATCCCAAGGAGTGAGATACTAAAAACAATAGACCCAAGTGAATATATCAGTTAGCTAAGTGTATACCGATTTGTACATTCCAAGTGCTTAGTATAGTGCTCTGCACATAGTAAGCACTCAATAAATACTATTGAATGAATGAATGAGTGCTGAGGTTGCTGAAGGAGAGGCATGACCAGGGAGGTGAGGCAATCCTCTTGGAGGTAGTTTAGGAAGGAGGAGAGGGACATGGGTTGGTGAAGTTAAAGGGGAGATAAAAACCAAGATAAGACAGACACTGAAGAGCAATGGGTGATTGGGGTCAGGAAATGTGCTGGGATGGAGAAAGATGACGAGCTTCCCCACAGTACTTTATATACATATCTTTATACTCCCTACCTGCAATTTATTTTAGTGTGTGTCTCCTTTGCTAGAATGAAAACCCTTTGAGGGCAGGGATTACCCCTACTTATTCTATTGTGGTCTTCCAAGTGATAAGTATGGTGTTCTGCCCAGACCTCAGAAAAATATCATCGATCAGTATTTTATTTGAAAAGCACCATGGAAGGATTGGAGATTTTTAATCAATCGTATTTTTTGAGTGAATACTGTGTGCAGAGCACTGTATTAAGTGCTTGGGTGAGTATATTATTAAAGAGTCGGCAGACACATTCCCTGCCCACAGTGAGCTTGCAGGCTGGGGCAAGAGATGTGCTGTGAGCAGCTGAATGTAGGATGGGCTGGAGGCAAGATATTGAGGAGGAAACTATCACCATAGTCCAGCTGCAGGAGATAAGAATTTTTACTAGGGTGGAGGTTAAAAGAGTCAGAGGGAGGGGTGGATCCAGGAAATTTTAAAGAGGAAGAGTCAGCAGGATTTGCAGAAGGCACTGGAATATTAGTATTCAGCATGTCTAGGGCAAGAATGTCAGAACATTGAAACACTTCATTTCTGAGGAGACGCCTCAAAACACCAGAAGAGTCACATGCCAGTGCTGTCCAGGCTGCCTGGGCACAGTGAAGAACACAGGCTGCATCTCTCAGATTCGCATGGTCGCCGCTATCCTTTAGGGTTGCTCAACACATGGAGAGCCTTTGTTTTTTGCCAATGGTATTTGTTAAACGCTTACTATGTGCCAGGCATTGTTCTAAGCAATGGGGTAGATACAAACTAATCAGATTGGACACAATCCCACATGGGGCATACAGTCTTAATCCTCATTTTACAGATGAAGGAACTGAGGCACAGAGAATAATAATAATAATAATGTTGGTATTTGTTAAGCGCTTACTATGTGCTGAGCACTGTTCTAAGCGCTGGGGTAGACATAGGGGAATCAGGTTGTCCCACGTGGGGCTCACAGTCTTCATCCCCATTTTTACAGATGAGGGAACTGAGGCACAGAGAAGTTAAGTGACTTGCCCACAGTCACACAGCCGACAAGTGGCAGAGCTTGGATTCGAACTCATGAGCCCTGACTCCAAAGCCCATGCTCTTTCCACTGAGCCACGCTGTGAAGTGACTTGCCCAAAGTCACAAAGCAGACAAGTGGCGGAGCTGGGATTAGAACCCAGGTCCTTATGAGTCGCAGACCCGTGCTCTATCCACTAGGCCTTGCTGCTTCTCACCATTTCCACCCGTCTAATTCTATCCATAAGGGTTCGTCCCGTTTCTCCCGTAGAAGATCTGGCAGGCTCCAGGGTGCATCCTCTTGGGAGCATCTCCACCTCTGGAAAAGTGGAACAATCTGGCTCTCTCCCTGGTGGCCCAAAGTTGGAGGAGCAGTGTGGCTTAATGGAAGGGACACAGGCCTGGGAGTCAAGACCTGGGTTCTAGTCCCGGCTCAGCCACGGGCCTGTTGTGGGACTTCAGGCCTCATTTACCTCAGCAGCAAAATGAGGATTCAATGCCTGTTCTCCCTCCTACTTAGATTATGAGCCCCGTGTGGGACAGAGAGTACATCTGACCTGATTAGCTTGTATCTATCTTCCCCAGTTCTTAGGAGAGTGCCTGTCACATAGTAAGCACTTGACAAATACCGCAATTATTATTATTATTACTCGAGGTCTGCTGGTGAGGGGGATATGGTTATATTGTAATCCCCAAGCGCTTAGTACAGTACTCTGCACTGAGCAGAAGCTGGATCCTCAATGGTAGGAAGGGGGAGGGAGAGGTGGTTGTCAGGAGCAGGGAGGTGCCCTGAGGTTGCTGTGAAATGCGCAGTGGATGACATTTTCCTTGGATGTCTCTCCCTGCCCTGCCAACACTGCCCTCCCACTGAGGCCGTGAGGACCAGGGTGAGTCACGAGCTGTGTGTTCTCCCCAGCTGTGCACGCACAAGCCGTACACGTTCACATGCTATACGTGAGTGTCATTGATGGGAAGGTTTTACTCAGGGGGTGGGGTCCCCTGAGCACGGTGTAGAAACTAAGAACAGAAAAGACGCCAGGAGGGCTGCAGTGATTCCATTATTCCTCCCAAGAGTTCAGTACAATGTTCTGTCCACAGTGGGTGCTCAATAAATGCCACCGATTGATGGATTGATCGATTGACTAGTTACAGAGGCAGATGAAGGTTTTTCTCTGCTTCTGGCCTGCCTCTCCTCCCTTTCTTGCTGTCTCATTCCTGTCCCCTCTCCTTCACCCACTTTCTGCTCTTCCTTGGCTACAATTCCCCCTCCAACACATCCAGTCCCAGGTATTAGGTCTTAATCCAAGAGTTGTGCTGGGACCATTTCTGGGCAGGGAGAAGCGGCAACCTAATGGCTAGAGTCCGGGCCTGGGAGTCAGAAGGACCTGGGTTCTAATCCCAGCTCTCCCACTTTTCTGCTGTGTGACCTTGGTCAAGTCACTTTGCTTCTCTGTGCTGAGCTCAAGTACCTCATCTCTAAAATGGGGATTAAGACTGTGAGCCCCATGCGAGACCTGATGAGCTTGTGAGCTACCAGCTAGCTAGCTTGTGAGCTAGCTTGATGAGCTACCAGGGCGCTTAGTACAGTGACTGGCACCTGGTAAGCGCTTAACAAATACCCTTCCTCGTCTGAAAAAGAAAAGGGAGCAGCAGTCAGTAAACCCCTTAAACCAATCCCTCCAGCCAGCCAGGAGTTGCAGGCATTTCAGGGAGGCGGCTCACCCTCCAGCTTCTTCCTCTCTGCCTCCTCCTCCTCCCGCTTCAGCTTGGCCCTAAAGGGGAGTGAAGCAACACTGCCCTGACTCTTCTTTCCTGGGGCAAATTTTCCAGTCATCCTCCCTAGACCTTTCTTCCCCCACCAAGTCCTCATTCCCTCCCTTCTATGATTCCCAAGCACCTTATAGTCAACTCACACCAGCCCCACAGCACTTCTGAACATAGTCTTTTACCCCGCCATTTCCCCCATCTGCAATTTATTTAAATTCTGTCTCCCCCTCTAGACTGCAATCTCTTTGTCTGCAGGGATCATGTCTACCAACTCTATTGTACTGTACTCTCCCAAGTGTACCGTCTATTACTTAGTATTGTGCTCTGCACACAATAAGTGTTCAATAGACGCTTCGTAGCGTAGCTTAATGGATAGAGCCCAGGCCTGGGAGTCAGAATGACCTGGGTTCTAATTCTGACTTTACCACATGCCTGCTGTGTAACCTTGGGCACATCACTTAACTTTTCCGTACCTCAGTTCCTTCATCTGTAAAATGGTAACTAAAGGCTGTGAGCCCCAGGTGGGACATGGACTGTGTCTAAACTTGTATCTACTCCAGGGCTTAGTACAGTGCCTGACAAATAGTAACTGCATCACAAATAAGATAAAAAACACACACCAATGACTGATTGATTGATAATTGATTCCCCCTGCCCTCCAGGGCCAGACACTCACCAGAGTTTCTCAGGAGTTGGAGCTCGTGCTAGGTGGTTTGCCCATTTTACGGATTAGCAAACTGAAGGCCAGGATTTGCAGCCTCCCTCAGTTAGCTTTATGAGAAGCATTGGGGCTCAGTGAAAAGAGCACATGCTTGAGAGTCAGAGGGCATGGGTTCTAATCCTGGATCTGCCACTTGTCAGCCGTGTGACCTTGGTCAAGCCACTTCACTTTTCTGTGCCTCTGTTACCTCATCTGAAAAATGGGGATTAAAACAAAAAAATGTGAGCCTCATGTGGGGACAACCTGATGACCCTGTATCTACCCCAGCGCTTAGAAGAGTCTTTGGCACATAGTAAGTGCTTAACAAATACCAACATTATCATTATTATTATTGTTGTTACATTGTTATAATTATTTTAAAGTGGCTCTTCTAAGAGAAGCAGCATGGCTCAGTGGAAAGAGCATGGGCTTGGGAGTCAGAGGTCACAAATTCGAATCCTGCCAGTGCCACTGAGTCACACACTCAGCCGTGTGCCTGTGGGCAAGTCACTTCACTTCTCCGGGCCTCAGTTCCCTCATCTGTCAAATGGGGATTAACTGTGAGCCTCACGTGGGACAACCTGATGACCCTGTATCTACCCCAGCGCTTAGAACAGTGCATGGCACGTAGTAAGCGCTAAACAAATACCAACATTATTATTCTCCAGGCCTCAATTCCCTCATCCGTAAAATGGGGATTAACTGTGAGCCTCACGTGGGACAACCTGATGACCCTGTATCTCCCCCAGCGCTTAGAACAGCGCTCGGCAAATAGTAAGCGCTTAACAAATACCAACATGACATGAGTTCGAATCCCCGCTCTGCCACTTGTCTGCTGTGTGACCTTGGGCAAGTCACTTCCCTTCTCTGTGCCTCGGTTCCCTCATCTGTAAAATGGGGATGAAGACTGTGAGCCCCACGGGGGACCACCTGATTCCCCTGTGTCTCCCCCAGCGCTTAGAACAGTGCTCTGCGCGTAGTAAGCGCTTAACAAATACCAACATGATGATTATTATTTGGATGGGGGGGGGGGCTACCAGCCGAAGGGTCACGTGGGCCGTGGCTGTGCTGGCCGGGAGCCAATCAGAGGCCGCGGTTGGGCGCGTGCCGGAGGGACGTTGGGGGAGGGGCGGGGCGCGAGGTCTCCTCCTTGCCGGCCGGGAGAAACCATTTCCCTCGGGCAGCGCGGGGGGGGACGGACGGCCCGGGAGGCCCCGCGGCCCGCTTCTCCTGGAGCCCCAGTCACGTGCTTGGGACGCGGACAAGTGGGGCCGGAGGGGGGGGGGGGAGAACCACCAGGGAGTCACGTGGGTCGAGGGCGTCTGTGAAGGCCTTTGGTTGCCCTCGGGCCTCATGGCCCGAAGGAAGGGCTTCCCTTTAGGGGTGACCCCCCCCCCCCCGGCCCTCGGGTTTCTCCTCAGGGATGCCCTCTGCCTTTGGACTTCTCCTCCTGGATGCCCCTGGCTGCTGGGCTTCTCCTCATGGTTGCCTCTGGCCGCTGGCCTTCTCCTCCTGGTTGCCCCAGGCTGTGGGGCTTCTCTTTAGGAATTCCCCCGCCGCCGGGCTTCTCCTCAGGGATGCCCCCTCTGCCCTTGGACTTCTCCTCATGGATGCCCCGGCCCCCCTCTGCCCTTGGACTTCTCATGGATGCCCCCGGCCTTCTCCACATGGCTGCCCCTGGCCGCTGGGCTTTTCCTCATGGATGCCCCCGGCCGCTGGGCCTCTCCTCATGGTTGCCCCTGGCTGTGGGGCTGCTTTTCAGGAACTCCCCTGGCCGCCGGGCTTCTCCTCAGGGATGTCCCACGGCCCTCAGGCTTCTTGTCAGGGATATCCCCGGCCCCCGGCCTTCTCCTCACAGACACCCTCAGCCACCGGCCTTCTCCTCGTAGATGCCCCCCGGCCTTCTCCTCATAGTTTCCTCAGGCCTTCTCTTCATGGATGCCCCCGGCTGCGGGGCTTCTCCTCATAGACGCCCTCAGCCACGGGCCTTCTCCTCCTAGTTTCCTCTGGCCTCCTCATGGATGCCCCCCGGCCTTCTCCTCATAGATGCCCTCAGCCACCGGCCTTCTCCTCATAGATGCCCCCGGCCTTCTCCTCATAGTTTCCTCTGGCCTTCTCCTCATGGACGCCCCCCAGTCCTCAGGCTTCTCCTCAGGGATGCCCCTTGCCCTGGGGCTTCTCCTCATGGATGCCCCCGGCCTTCTCCTCATGGCTGCCCCTGGCCGCTGGGCTTCTCATGGCTGCCCCCTGGCCCTCGGGCTTCTCCTTAGGGATGCCCCTTGCCCTTGGGCTTCTCCTCAGGGCTGTCCCCGGATGCTGGACTTCTCCTCAGGGATGCCCCCCGCCCTAGAGTTTTTCCTCATGGATGTCCCTGGCCCCGGGCTTCTCATAGTTGCCCCTGGGCTTCCCCTCATAGTTGCCCCCAGCCTTCTCATAGATAATAATGTTGGTATTTGTTAAGCGCTTACTACGTGCAAGGCACTCTTCTAAGCGCTGGGGCGGTTACAAGGTGATCGTGTGGTCCCACGTGGGGCTCCCAGTCTTAATCCCCATTTTACAGATGAGGTAACTGAGGCCCAGAGAATTGAAGTGACTTGCCCAAAGTCACACAGCTGGCAAGTGGCAGATCCGGGATTAGAACCCATGACCTCTGACTCCCAAGCCCGGGCTCTTTCCGCTGAGCCATGCTCTTTCTCTAGATGCCCCTGGCCTTCTCATTCATTCATTCAATAGTATCTATTGAGCGCTTACTACGTGCAGAGCACTGTACTAAGCGCTTGGAATGTACAAATCGGTAACAGAGACAGTCCCTGCCCTTTGACGGGTTTACAATCTACGGCCACCGGGCTTCTTTTCAGAGAGACAGGCGAGGCAGCTCCCCTTCCCGGCCCCGGCCCGGTCCTGCCCCACCCGGGATCGGTCGTCGTTGGAGAGGAGCTCAGGCTCCCGTAAACCCCAGCCGGGGCGGGAAGGATTGAGGGGAAGAAGTCAGGGGGCACTGAGTCAGGATGACAGATATTTTTTTTTTCCTTTCTGCCCCATTTCTCACAAGGGTGCGCAGCTGACACTTCCTTCTGGGAGAGGCGACCGCTGAGGCGTCAGATGACTGGGTGAGAAAGCGGCCCAGACCCGCAGGAAAATGGCCTCCCGCCCCCAGGCCCCAGGAGGGGATCCTGTGGCAGCAATTCACGGCTAAAGCTCTGGAGCCTGGCTGTGCCCTCGTTTGCCTCCGAAGAGGCTGGCGGGGAGTGGAGAAAGACAAAGAGCAAAGTCAACCCAGGACTGGCGGGCACCGCCGACCGGGAAAAGGCCCGAAATGAACAAGAATCGAAGGCTTTGTGCTGCTGCCTCAGCTGCTCCGGTGGCCATTCCCGGGCCCTGATCCAAGCACCCGCTCCCAGGGCCCCATCCAAGACCCCGATCCAGTGTCGTGGAACCGAGCAGACCAAGGCTCTCTTCTCCAAGGGGAGGGAGAGGGATCTGGCCCAAAACGAACATGGTGAAAACATGGTGTGTGGCCCTCTGTCCCTTCTGCCTTTTTTTTTAATGCTATTTGTTATGCGCTTGCTATGTGTCAGGCATTGCACTAAACGCTGGGGTGGATACGAGCTAATCAGGGTGGACACCGTCTCTGTTCCACGTGGGGCCCATAGTCTTAATCCCCGTTTTACAGGTGAGGGAACTGAGGCCCAGAGAAGTTAAGTGACTTGTCCAAGGTCACCCAGCCAGCCAATGGTGGAGTCAGGATTCCAAAAGAGGCTGGGACTTTTCCACTTGCATAGATATGGGCTGAGAGAGGATATGAAAAAAGTCTACCAAATTGTGAAGCGCTGGGACCCGGCTGGGGGAACCCACTGAAGCTTGAAGGGGATAAAGAAAGGGAGGCCCTTCTTCACACAGTAGGAGGTGAGCACATGGACTGTATCTGCCAGGAAGCAGGTGGGCAGAGTCATTGCAATAGATTGTTATTATTATTATCATTATGATTATGAATGGTATTTGTTAAGCCCTTACTATGCACCAGGCACTTTACTAAATGCTGGAATAGATACGAGCTAATCAGGGTACACACAGCCCATGTCCCACATGGGGCTCACAGTCTTAATTTCCATTTTACAGATGGGATACCTGAGGCCCAGAGAAGTGACTTGCCCAAGGTCACACAGCAGAGAAGTGGCAGAGCCGGTATTAGAAACGAGGTCTGTCTGATTTCCAAGCCCGGGATCTATCCACTAAGCCATACAGGTTGTGGCAGGAGGAGCAGGTATTAATGTGCCAGTGGGGGAAGGAGGTGGATGGCTCGACCCTGAACACGGGGATGGGGGCGTCTAAGAAGGGCCTGCTGTCTGAGACAGAGTTCTGGGTTGAGGGCGGAGGATCAGACCTGCTAATGGCATCGGTGTGAGCGGTCTAAATTTCTGGGCTAGAGTCACCGAAAGCAGTCTAAATTTCTGGGTTAAAATCACGTGAAAGCCAAAGAGACTTCCCCTGCAGAGGGAGGGTCCCCTCATTTCAGTCTGACCCTGCTTGCCACCACGGCAAGGAACCGTGCAGTGACTTTGGTGCAGGGCACTGTACAAGGTGCTGCTGATGTCTGAGCCCCTACACGGTGACGAGAACGCGACTCCAGGAAGCTTCAGGGAACACAAATCCCTCTAGAGCTCAGATGAGCAGAGCTGGCCTAGCTCTGAGTTGGGCCTTAACCTGTACTCGGTGAAACCAGTGAGTTTGGATTAGTTGTCATCTGTACCGGTGGCTGACCAAAGAACCCGGACTGAGTTGTGACGTTGAAAAGACATTTTTTTTTCCGGGAGGCTCATGGCTCTGGACTTGGCGCTGCAGTCCTGAGAGGGATAGTGGGGAGAGAAAGAACACAAGGTGGACCTTTGCTCCAAGGGGGCTGGCCCCCAGGGAAGCCGAGTCAGTCAGTCAACCATATTTATTCATTCAATAGTATTTATTGAATGAATAAAAATTCATTCAATAAATGCTCCCCTCAGCTCTGTGCTCATTTGTATATATTATTTATTACCCTATCTATTTTGTTAATGAGGTATACATTCCCTTGATTCTATTTATCTTGATGATGTTGTCTTGTTTTTTGTTTTGACCTGTTTTGGTTTGCTGTCTGTCTCACCCATTTAGACTGTGAGCCCATCATTGGGCAGGGATTGTCTCTCTTGCTAAATTGTACATTCCAAGCGCTTAGTACAGTGCTCTGCACATAGCAAGCACTCAATAAATACTCTTGAATGAATGAATTAATGAATGAATATTGAGCACTTACTATGTGCAGAGCATTGTGCTAAGTTAAGTGCTCACTAAGGCAAACTGCGGGTGTGGTATTATAGAGGGTTGGAGGGCAGGTGGCTCGATATCAGTGGCTGTGGTATGTCACTCCTGAGGCGTTGTTGGGACCGAGTTTGGGGAGTTCATCAGTTGGAGTTTTGGAGGGGACTGAACCGTGGACAGCAAGCCCCGAGAAGCCTGCTTTGTGCATCAAGAGTTTTGGTGTCTGGGACCCACTCTTGGGGGTTCAGGGGCTCTGGGCTTAATCTTCAGGGTCCAGGACCGAGGCAGGGGCAGAGTGGGCGGGGCCCAGGCGGCCCACCCCTTTCACCTTCTTCCATTTGTTCCTTGCTCCTGAGGACATTTCCTTTCTGCTCCCGAAAATCCTCCCGAGGTGTCTTCTGGTCCTGCCGCTAGGCCTGAGCCCCTAGTAGGGCTACGTAGAAAGAAATCTCGGAAGCTGTTCCAGAGAAGAAATGCTGGATCCCTGCTTCTCTGGTCAGGACTGGGCAATGCGCCATGGGCAGCAGGACATGTTTCAGGCCTTGGGGAAACTCCACCCCCACCCCGGCCAAGTGGAGTGTTTCCTGTTTGGCCACTGCTTACGCACGGCCAGGCCCTCCGTTCGGGTCAGCATCAGAGAAAACAGCAATGGGGAAGGGTTTGATCCATTTCCCACCAGGCCCCTCCCGCCCTCCTTGCTAGCTGCCCATCCTCCTGCCCGTCCTGGGGAGGGTCTCTGTTGCCCGGCACAGGTGAATCATGCTGGCCTGGTGGACGGGCCAGGACTGGTGTCCGGTCACCACTCTCAAGGTTTTCCTCCTTTCGGAACCAAGACCTACCCACCTTGCTTGCCCCAAAACTGATGAGGTGTGAACATCTTGGTCCCTCAGGGCCCCAGTCTCTATGGCCTTGAGATCCTGGTTGTTCTAGGGTGCTGGAGTTGGGCTGTGCCCCTGGCCCAGCCTTCGGCCCTGCCGTTGGGGCTCTGGACCAGTCCTGGCATGGAATGACTCACCCTCGGAGAGCAGAGCTGACGCGGATGGAGGGGCAGGGAGGGAAGGGGCTTTCCGTGTGACGTCCAGTCTGGCTCCTGCTCCTCCTCCTCTTCACCTAGGGGGCAGCTGGATGGCCCGGGCCCCAGCCCGATCCAGACAGCAGGCTTCTGGCCAGATTTCTGCCCCGCCTCGACTCCGCCCCGGCCCCCCCCGGGGTGGGGAAAAGCCCCTGGCAGAAGACTCATCTCTTCCCCCTCAAGGCGCAGCTGCCTGGAAGACTGGGCCTTTGCTGTCTTCCTGCTTGACCCCTGTGCCCAGGGCCAGAGGAATGAGGAATTACCCTTCCCCGGACCCCCGGCGCCCGCCGGCTGAAGGCCCAGCCCGGCAGTCTCCGGGTCCTAGCCGAAGGGAGAACCTGGGCTGGCGGCCCCCAATCCGCGGCCGCGGCGGGCGGCCAAGCCACGCGGCAGGCCAGGGAAAGGGGAACCGCGGGGGCTGTCCCGGCCGGGCGGGCGGCCAGCGGCTTCTGTCCACCCTCCCGGCTCCGCCCCGGGTCCGCCTGCGCGTCTGGGATTGGGCCCTGAGGCTGGCGCGGTGGGCCGGGCCCCAAGAGGCTGTCCGGTGGCCTCCAGGCCAGACGGTACCTAGACTGGAACCGTGCGGAATCCCTGGCAGAGAGGGCGCTGGACCAGGCCACAGGAAACCACGGGATCCTCTGTGCAGGCCGAAGCCAGACGGAGGGCATCGGGGGCCCCTGGGCCGGGCTGGAGAGTTGGGTGCACAGGAAGGGGAAGGGGCTGAGAAGCGGAGGATCCTTTGCTTTAGACTGCCTCCCTCCTTCCTGGTCGCAAGCCTGAGCCACAAGATCTTGCGGCACCCTTGTGGTAGGATGCCCTGGCCTTGGGGCGAAAGCCCAAGGCCTTTGGGGTGCTCAGCCTGGTCGGAGGGCCACAGCGGAGCCACCGAGAGAGGTGGGGCTGGTGCAGGGCCCCGCTGCCACCGGTTAATCCGTCTCTGCCCTTACCCAAGCTTTACCCCGAGCCCCTACCTTCCCGGTCCTGCCATCCCTTTGGCCACCTCACCCCACAAGGAAGGATTCCTTGGCCTGGCGGCTGGGCTTCCTGATTGTCGCCCCAATCCCTCCCTCTCTCCCTTCCATCCCTTGGCTAGTCTTTCCTCACTGGCCCAGGCCAGCCTGATGGATCCAGGACTAACTCGGAGCAGCAGATGGGAAGCAAAGGATATCCAGCTCCCCAACTCTTCCCACCTTCCCTGGAGCACTCACATCGGGATTTCTCAGGTAATGCTACCGGCGTCAGACCTGCCCTGCTCCCTCATTAAGCTGAGAGCTCCTCGAGGGCGGGGAATGGGACTTTTCACCCTCTCCCTGCCTCCACCATGAGCCTCGCCCAGGTCCTGCAGGTCTCGGCCCTCAGGCTGTGCTGGGATTGTACCGGGATCATGCCACGAGCCCTGGGAGGTCACTTAGAGCCCCGGTTTGGGCCAAGTGAGCCAGGCCACGGGATTCAGTTGGTCCCTGACCGGCCTCTGCCTGGCTGGATTAAAGTTCTCATCTCCGCCAGGCCAGGTTTGGGGACGAGAGATGGAAAGGTCCTGGTTGCTGCAGTCAAGGCTATACTATTTGTAGGTTGGGGCCTGCCCTATAGGGAAGGGAAGCAGAGCGGTCTAGTGGAAAGCGCATGAGCCTGGGAGTCAGAAGGACCTGGGTTCTAATCCCAGCTCTGCCCTTGCCTGCTGGGTGACTGTGGGCAAGTCACTTCACTGGGCCTCAGTTAGCTTGTCTGTAAACTAGGGATTAAGAATGTGAGCCCCATGTGGGACGTGTCTGTGTCCAACCTGATTAGCTTGTATCTACCCCTGTGCTGCATACATTGCCTGACATAATAAGCGCTTAACAAATACCATAAGAAAAGGGATAGGGAGCATGGGATTGGTTAACTTTTTGGTCTGGCCTCTCCCACCACTCGGCACCAAAACAGGTCAGCTCCCAGTCCACAGGAGAGCTGGTCAAGTCTTCCCCTGAGTGACCGGAACGCCCACCTGGCCCCATACCTCGTCACCCCCTGTCCCCCTGACACAGAAGCCCAGGCCCACTCTTGGGTTAATTGGCAGTTTCCTTTGTCTGCCCCAACCCTCAGAGCCGGACAGACTTTGGCCCGTTCCAAGTGTTGAACCGAGGTCAGCCATGATATTGATCCCGTGATCCAACCTGTGACACCAGATGAAAAACAAGAGGGTCAGGGAGATCAGGGACAGCTCTAACTCCTCCACAAAGCAAATTGGACACATGATCACCTCTTCCTGTAGGCACTGCCCATCTAGGGCGAAGATACTCTGATTGCATAAGCTCCAAAGTTTTAAAACGTCTTTGTGGCTCAAGAAACAAACAAGTGTGGAAACTCAAGTGGAAATTCCAGGTCTGAAAGGTAATGGGAGAAACTGCTTAGAAATGGGGTGGATTGACGCCATCTAGGACCATCTGTTTGTTCCAACTTTGTGCTGCTTTACCTTTCAAAATTGTACAGACTTCACGTGGGGCTCCTGATTGCTGTTTTCCTGACTCCTCCAGGGCAGGGATCATGTCTACTAACTCTGTTTTACTCTCCCAAGCGCTTAGTATTGTGCTCTGCACAAAGTAAGTGGTTAAATACTAGTGATTGATTTTAAAACTTTTTTCTTAATAATACTACAAGTTGTGGTATTCATTAAACACTTGCTATGTGTCAAGCACTGAACTAAGCCCCGGGGTAGATGCAAGATGGTCAGGTTGGACACAGTCCCTGTGGCACATGGAGCTCACAGTTTCAGGGTGAGGGAGAACAGGTATTTAACCTCCATTTTGCAGATGAGGAAACTGAGGCGCAGAGAGGTTAAGTGACTTGCTTACGGTCCGCAACGGGCAAATGGGTGAGCCGTGATTAGAACACAGGTGTATTATGGTCTGTGGGGCCTTGGGTTTCTACTGTCATGTTAATGAGACAAAATCTTCTCATAAAATAGCCTCACTCAATATTGTCCACCATCTTTTGTAATGGGAATGAAAACAAAGAATGTGTATTCTGCTCTTGTATTCCCCTCATTCAATCAGTTGTATTTATTGAGCACTTACTGTGTGCAGAGCACATCTCTTTCAAGAGGCCTTCCCCAAATAAACCCTTATTTCCTCTTTTCCCTCTCTCTTCTGGGTTGCCCTTGCATTTGAATTTGCATCCTTTAATCACCCCTCCCTCAACCCCACAGCACTTAAGTACATATCCATATTTTATGTATTTATATTAATCCCTGTCTCTCCCTCGAAACTCTAAGCTCTCTGTGGGCAGAGACCATGTCAACCAACTCTGTTACATTGTATTTTCCCAAGCATTCAGTTCAGTGCTCTGCACACTCAATAAATATGATTGATTGCTTGATTACAGTACAACAGAGTTGGTAGACATGTTCCCTGCCCACAAAGAGCTCGTAGTGTAGAGGGGGAGGCAGACCTTAAAGTAAAAATACACGAGTGCTGTGGGCTGAGGATGGAGTGAATAAAGAGTACAAATCCAAGTGCTAAGGTGACATGGGAAGGGAGAAGGAGTAGGGGAGATGGGGGCTTTCAAGTAGGGATTGCAAACAGTCCTTTGAAACTCGATCGTCGTCATCACAGAGGCCGGAGAAATATGACTTCTCTCTACCTTTTAAGGAGGAAACACTGAAGTTCAGAGAGGTGAGGCGACTGCTCTCACAACAAACGGCAAGAGACTCCATCCCAGGACTCCCGAATCCTCTTCTATTACAAGAACCCACTCCCAGTCCATGGAGTTGGAGAGCCGTATTGTCTCCCGGCAAGCAGAGAAAGCATCCGGCAAACAGGTGAGAACATATGGGAGCGAGCTGGTAACACAGTAGCATCGATTTAGAGCCTACTTAGCATTCACTATGTACAGGAGCATTCTATTGGGTGCCTATTAAGTTTAGAGCACTGTCCTAGATGCCCCCTGTGTGCTAGGTGCTTGGGGACATACAGTAGCATAGCAGGCTCTGTCCCCTTCGCACAGGGAAAATTTTTTTAAGCATCGTGGTTTTACCCGGGGCGGAAATCTTCCCTTAAGGTGGGGCCTGTAGGTCAGACTGGTTGCTTGCCCTCTGCTTTTCTGAAGGCCAGGCCCCAGGCCGAAGGTCCAGCTGTACCTGCCCATCTCCTCTCTATTTCTACTTCCCATTTTTTCTGCTGCCCTCTGACCATGGGGTGAAGGTTCTGGCTGAGGAAACTGGGGAGGAGACCCCAGGTGAAGGGCTCAATTACCCTCTGCAACAGATTTATGTGGTGTGTCTGGAGGTGGGCACACAAATCCCCCTCTTACCAAAACTGATACCATGAGCTTGAAATTAAAGTTGCTCCCTTGGGTGGGGGCCTGTGGGAGGCTGGCAGGGGCCTGTGGGAGGCTGGCATGGAAAAACCATCCACTGCCCATGCCAGTCTGGCTTCTGGTAGAACCCACTGTTTGGGTTGGCAGTGCCATGACAAATGTAGCCCACTCCCGAAATTCTGGAATCGGTGCAAGGGAGAGTGGCAAGCAGTCCCCTTGTCCCTGGGTGCCCCAGGTGAATTGCCATAATAATAATAATGATGGTATGTGTTAAGCATTTACTATGTGCAAAGCACTGTACTTGATGGTCATGTGCTGAGCCGGGGGCAAGGCAGGGGCTGGGAAGGTCTGAGTTGTGGCCCTTTAGGAGAGCTGCCCCAATCCCACTGGGGATTTGCTCTGGGGAGCTGCCCCGTGGGGCTGGGACAACTGGGCCTTGCTCTGGCAGCCAGGTGGGTGAATTGCCCCACTCAGCCTTTGTGGTCTGGCCGGGTTTTTCCTCTCTCTCCGTTCTGCCCAGGGATGCCAGCTCCAGCTGGGAAGCAGCCCCCAGTCCTCCTCTGGGCCCCTGGTATCACTGGCATCCTTGTTCAGGTGGAGAAGCAGGATGGCAGCGACTTGAGTGCTCTCCACCAGGGAGATGTGGCCCACATGCCAGCCAGTGTTGCAGCCCAACTGTTTTGGGGGAAGGTGCTTTTTCATCAGTAATCTGGGAGGCAGAGGTGAAGTCCTCAATTCTCTTACACTTTTAACAAATATGTGAGGCAAAGGTTTCAGCCTGTGCTATCTAGCCAGACCACTACTTTCCCCACCTTTAAAGCCCTACTAAAAATCACACCTCCTCCAGAAGGCCTTCCAGATTACCCTCTCTCCACCCTATTTCCTCCCGTATGGGTCACCCGTGCATGCATCTTCACCCCCTAACCAATCCCTCAGGGCCATTCATCCCCTCTCCCAACCCCAAAGCACTTTTGTACATACCTGTAACCAACTTATATTAATGTCAGTCTCCCCCCACCTCTAAGCTTTAAGCTTGTTGTGGGCAGGGAATTCATTCATTCAATCGTATTTGTTGAGTGCTTACTGTGTGAAGAGCACTGTACTAAGCGCTTAATGCACTTAGTATATTAAGCATATGTAATCAAACAGAATTAAAGACAGACACAGTAAACTGAATGTGTCAGCTTATTGTTATATTGTACTCTCCCAAGCGCTTAGTATGGTGCTCTGCACACAGTAAATGCTCAATAAATACGATCGACTGGCATATATTGGACGTTTACCATGTGCACCGTACTTAGCACTCGGGAAAGTACAGTTCAAAAGTCGGTAGACAGAATCACCCCCTCCCAGCACTTGAGTACAGATCTTTAAAGCTTTGTTCCTTTTCCTCCCTGTAATTCAGTTTAATGTCTGCCTCCCTCACTAGATTAACACCTGGAGAGCCGGGAAGACGTAGATTTACTCTACTGGGCCCTCTCAAGCGCTTAGAGCAGTGCCCTGTACACAGTAAGTAGTCAAGGGATATTGTTGGATTGATTACATGATTGGTTGCAGGAGAGGAAAGGCTCGAATCAGGTAACCCGCCCCGTTGCTCATTCCTCTTTCTTCTACGGTCGCCATTGTCCCTCCAGTCTTGTCTTTCCTGCCGTCTGGACGGGCGGCCGTCTTTGAGCCCTCCTGGACAGGAGAGGAAGGGCCAATTCGACCCCCGAGGGGCCCAAGTTGACCACCGGATTAGTTAGCATTCATTCACGGTATTGCTTAATAAATGCCAGTCAGTCAATCGCATTGATTTAACACTTACTGTGTGCAATGCACTGTTCTAAGGCTCCCTTTTCCTCTGCTCCCCCTCCCCATCGCCCCGACTCGCTCCCTTTGCTCTATCCCCTCTCTGCCCCACAGCCCTTGTGTATATGTAATAATGATGGTATTTGTTAAGCGCTTACTATATGCCTATCAAACCCTGTTTTAAGGGTTGGGGTAGATAGAGGGTAATCAGCTTGTCCCACGTGGGGCTCACTGTATATGCACACATTTATAATCCTATTTATTTTTATTAATGATGTGTATATATATCTGTAATTCTACTTATTTATTTTGATACTATTGATGCGTATTTACTTGTTTTGCTGTCTGTCTCTGTCCTTCTGGACCGTGAGCCCGTTGTGGGCAGGAATTGTCTCCATTTGTTGCTGAATTGTACTTTTCAAGCGCTTAGTACAGTGCCCTGCACACAGTAAGCGCTCAATAAATGCGACCGAATGAATAGTAAGAGCTTGGGAGAGTGCAATATAACAACAGACGCATTTTAGCCCACAACGAGCTCACGGAGGGACCAGTTAGCATTCTAATTGTCCTTTAGCATTCCTCTTTACCGTAGGCCATTTTCCTCCCTCCAGTTTTCATTGTTCTCTCCTCCTTGGGCGGGGGTCAGTTCTGCAATTGAGGAACGAGCTCTCTCTCTTTCTCCAACCCTGCAGCTAAAACCATTAGCGGGCTCTTTCTTTCCTTCTGGGCTTTTCCCCCTATTAATCTCCTCCTGGGTTTTCTGCATTCACGCCTGGATCTTTTTGTTGTTTTGTTTTTTGGTGTTTTATTTTTTGCAGAATCGCGGTGTCGCAGCCAAGTAAAGGTGAATTTCCGGTCGGTATTTCTTCTTCAACCTGGGCCTGTATTCCCTGCCCCCTACGCAGGCGGGGGGGGCGGGGGGAGGTCTTGGGTAAGGAGCCCGTGGGCCGGGAAGAGAACGATCACACGTGGCTCCAATCGGAGTTTGGTTGGCGTTGAGAGCAGAACCGGGTTCTCTTCCCTCTCTCCGTTCAGGGGGTGAGTCCGGGGGGGATTGGGACCCCCTAATCCTCCTGTAAACGCCACTCCAGGCCCGGCCAGGAGCCCGTAGGGGCCAGGACTTTGGGAGGTAAGCGCCTCCGTCGTCCCTGGGGGGTTGTCGTCTCCCCCTCTCCTCACCCCTCGGGTCAGGTTGGTCCCTGGCCCACCCGGGTCTCACACTTTTACCCCCGTTTTACAAATGAGGTAACTGAGGCACAGAGGAGCATTGTGGCTTAGTGGAAAGAGCCCAAACTTGGGGGTCAGAGGTCGTGGGTTCTAATCTCGGCCCTGCCACTGCTCAGCTGGATGACTCCAGTCACTTCACTTCTCTGTGGCTCGGTTACCTCGTGTAAAATACGGATTAAGACTGTGAGCCCCACATGGGGCAATCTGATAATCTTATATCTACTCCAGCGCTTAGAACAGTGCTTGACACAGAGTAAGCACTTAACAAATAACATCATTATATCACAGAGAAGGGAAGCGACTTGCCCGAGGTCACACAGCAGACACGTGGTGGAGCCCAGATTAGAACCCACGTCCTTCTAACCCCCGGGCTCTATGCATTAAACCACCGTGTGTCAACTTCGGTCTGACCAGTGGGTCCTGCCAGATGGCCAGGGGCAGAGAGCAGAAATGGATAGGAGGGGGTGGCATTTGGGGCGGGGACAGGGGCAGGTAGGAGGTGTGGGGCCTGGTCAGGGGTGAGGGCGAGATGTTCATTTGACTCCTCTGCAGAGAGGCACGAGGAACAGCTTCACTGCACAGATTCCACCTCCGCCCCCTCCCTCCCCGTGCTGGTAGGGGAAGTCCCAGCCGTGGCCTCCGTTTCTCTTGGCACCTGGCTGTGTTTACATGAGTTGCTGCCTCTGTTGAATCGGGCAACCGAGAGTTCTGCTCTCTAGGCCCTGCAACGTGGTCGGAGGTGGAGATGCCAGCACCCGACAGTGGCACGAGGGCCCCAGTGCTACTGGTAGGTGCTTGCTGGGGCGTCATTCCAGCCTTAGGGAATCAGACCCGAGCTCGAGCTCGGTCCTTGCATTTTGAAAGCACTGCAGGGAGGATGGGCACTAATTTTTTTTGTTGTTTTGTCGGTATGTGTTAAGGGCTTGTGTGTGCCAGGCACTGTTCTAAGCACTGGATTAGATAAGCAGCGTGGCTCAGTGGAAAGAGCACGGGCTTTGGAGTCAGAGATCATGGGTTCGAATCCCGGCTCCGCCACTTGTCAGCTGTGTGACTCTGGGCAAGTCACTTAATTTCTCTGTGCCTCAATTACCTCATCTGTAAAATGGGGATTAAGACTGTGAGCCCCACGTGGGACCACCTGATTCCCTTGTGTGTACCGCAGCGCTTAGAACAGTGCTCTGCACATAGTAAGCACTTAACAAATACCAACATTATTATTATTAAATTGGGGATTAAGACTGTGAGCCCCACGTGGGACAACCTGATTCCCTTGTGTCTACCCCAGCGCTTAGAACAGTGCTCTGCACATAGTAAGCGCTTAACAAATACCAACATTATTATTATTGTAAATGAATGAGGTTGCCATAGTCCCTATCCCACATGGGGCGCAAAGTCTTAATACCTATTTTACAGATGAGGTAACTGAGGCACAGTGAAGTGTCTTGGCCAAGATCACTCAGCAGATTTATATTGATGCCGGTTTACTTGTTTTTGATACCTTTCCTCTACCCTTTTAAACTGTGAGCATGTTTGGGCAGGGATTGTCTCTCTTTGTTCCTGAATTGTACTTTCCAAGTGCTCAGTACAGTGATCTGCACACAGTAAGTGCTCAGTAAATACGAATGAATGAATGACTAGTGGTGGAGCCAGGATTAGACTCCAGGTCCTTCTGACTCCCAGGCCCATGCTCTATCCACTAGGCCATACTGCTTCTCACCACGTGTGCTTTGCCACCTGCCTGCACTGGGCAGGGCTGCCAAAGACAAGGCCTGGTGCAAGTGTTGCCAGAAGGCCCCCCCAGGGAGGACTGGGGCAGAGGCCCGGTATGCAGGGTGGCAAGCCCCCCAGCTGCCTCTGCCTGCGGGAGTAGCCTCTGTCCATTTGGTTCTTGGGGCCAAGACTGTCCATCCTTTTCCACCTCCTCTCTCTGCCTCTTCTATTCCTTCTCTTCTGTTGGTTCCCAGACTCTTTTCTCCTGCCTGGGACGGCTCTCAGTAATAATAGTAACATTGGTATCCGTTAAGCACTTACTTTGTGCCAGGCCCTTTACTAAGCTCTGGGATGGGTACAAGCAAATTGGTTTGGATACAGTCCCTGTCCCCCATGGGGCTCGCAGTCTCAATCCCCATTTTGCAGGTAAGGTAACCGAGGCGCAGAGAATGGAAGTGGCTTGCCTAAGCAGACAAATGGTGGACCTGGGATTAGAACCCAGGACCTTCTAACCTCTCAGGTCCAGGCTCTATCCACCATGCCATGCTGCTTCTCTTCTCTGCTCTCCTAATCCTACCTTTCATTGATTAGCCCCTTCTCATTCTCCTGAGGGTGTTTGGGGTCGGGGGCCGGACCCAAGTCCCCAGGAGCAGCCCCTACCCCAGCCTGGGTTTTCTCTGGCTCCAACTCTCCCTCTCCTCGAATGGACATCCTGCCCTGGAGGTTGGGGACCTGGATTTAATTCCCAGTCTAGAGCCTGTTCCTGCCTGGGAGGCTGGCCATTGGTCCAGTGAAAAGAGCAGTGCTCTGAGTCAGGAGTCCTGGCGTCTTGGCCCAGCTCCCTGCTGGGACTATAATAATAGTAATACTTGTTAAGCACTTATTATGTGCTGGGTATGGGTACAAGCAAATCGGGTTGGACACAGTCCCTGTCCCATGTGGGGCTCACAGTCTCAATCTCCATTTTACAGATGAGGTAACTGAGGCACTGAGAAGGGAAATGATTTGCCCAGGGTCACCCAGCAGACAAGTTGGCGAAGCCGGGATTAGAACCTTTGACCTTCTGACTCCCAGGCCTGTGCTGTATTCACTACGCCGTGCTGAATGTGTAGCATGAGTGGTGGAGGTGTCTGACCCAGTAATGTTGTTACTGATGTTTCATGTAGGGGACCGGCCCAGCTAGAAGCTTGGAGAAGAATTTGGCTTGTGTGGGCGGTTAGGATCGCAGTGGCTGGATACCAGGGTCAGGGTGCCATGGCCCAGCATCAGCACTAGACTGGGATCACATCAGCCATCTCTGAATCCTGCCCATAAAGAACCTACGCGGGCACTTGGCATTATGCTGTACCCCCTGCCCGCCTCCTCACTCATGACTTCCTGGTCCCCGGCAGGAGCAGGACTGGCAGGGATCAGGTCGTGGGAATGGCGCTGGGCAGACCCCTCACTCACTCCCCAATTCCTTCATGCAGGTTCTCCACCGCAGGACTGAGGATCGTCCGACGTTCTCGAGGGCGGAGACTGCATGGCGTTCAGGGGACGCTTTGGGAGCACCGGTCACGCGGGGCCTGGCAGGGCCTGGGCCGGGAATCAGCGCAAGCAGCCCGGGGCCTTCCCAGCCACCACTGCCCGCCAGCCTGCCTTGTTCTTTTCCCAAAACAACTTCCTTCCCGTTACAACCCTTGGGGAAGGAAGCTTGGGGCTTTCCCTGCTTCTTAGCCTCTTGGGGACATTCCTTTAGGTCTATAGGGTCAGAATTGCTGTTGCTGCTGCTGCTGCCTCCTCACCTTCCTCTCATTTCCGCTGGGCTCCGTCATTAATGCCCAAGCGAGGGCCTGACTAACAAGGGGAAAATTGTGTAGAGCAGTTTTGAGGTGGCTTTTCCTGCCTTGAGTTCCCACGCTGGCCCCAGACAACCGGCTTGCCGTTCCAGGCCACGGAAGTCGTCTTTCCTGGCTACCGTCGTGGCCACTCAGCAAAGCAGCGTGGGCCACAAGACCCAGCACCTGGAAAAGCAGGCCGATCTTGAGAAAAATCCAGCTGGAGGTAAGAATTTTTGTAAAAATGGGAAATCTATCCTACATTCCCGAAATAATTCCCTGAAACCGTTGAACACTTTTGATTTCCACATCACTCCTCTTGTTTTGTCCTCCTATGTGCTCACCTTCTTCCCAGCCAGACGTTCAGTCAGATAAGCTCAGTGTTCCTCATTAGATCAGGCTGTGTTGGCTCAAGGAAAAACTACCTAAGTTTGGGGCGGGGAGAAGCGGGGGGTGGAATAAGACGGCCTACAACTTTTGCTGAGAGTCCATAAGAAACCAGGATAATTTTGGGCCTCAACCCGCAAAATTTCCCCCCGTTTTCCAGAGCAATAGCAATGCCATGAGCAGGCAGAGGCCACAGAAATCCCCCACTCTGCCAGTGACTGCTGGGTGACCTCAAGTGATCACCCTCTCTGGGCCTCAGGTCCCCTCTCTAAAGCAGAGAAACCATGTACCCTTTCCTACCCTGGGGCGTTGAGGGGAACAAAATGAAGAAAGTGATGTGGCCAGGCTCCTCTTGGACGGGACGGCCCTGAGATTACTGATCCCTGGGAGCCCGGGGGGCTCAGTTCTGTTCGTGACTCCCTCTCCGGTACCCAAACCTTTCAAAGGGGCAGCTCTGGCTGCAGAGGGAGGCCCTTTATTTAGACTCTTAGTATTACTACTGTTGGCTGTTTGGGAGAATCCCAGCTGGGACCCAGGTCCACCGGCTCTGCCTTCCCTAACACCGGTGCCCGCGGGGGGAGGGAAATGCATATTCTGGGTAGGAAGAGATGCCTGGAATGGTGACCAGGTGGTTGCTCAGAGAGTTCATAGGAAGCCTTACTCTGTCAAACTCCCTCTCCCCTTCTGCTGTCCAAGCCAGAGAGGAAGGAAGTCTTGTAAGATAGGGTTTCCCCAGCTAGCTGCCGTGCTCGTTGCCGGGCTCCGCCATCTGTCAAGAACACCCTGAGATACTTATCCCCCAGTTGTATACATGTCACAACACTCGGCCACAGCCGGCGGGTTGCAACATCGCTTCTAAGCAATGAGGCTTCAGGACATTGCTGCCGTCGTGACCTCCCCCTCTCGGGCCCTGGCAGTTGTATCCTCTGACCACACATTCACCTTCCCCTGGACACAGCAGTGGACTTACATGGCCTTGTTTGAACCACCCAGGGGGTCATTTCAGGGGTGCCAGGCTGATCCCGGCAACGCCCCTCGTGTCGTGCCTCATGGTCTTGCAGGAGAGCTCTGCCTTGGGAGCTGGCGGGAACCCCGAGGTTTGAGGTGCTCAGGAGGCCTTGCCCCTGGAGCTCACGGAATGGATTCCCTTCACCCTTTCAGCTCTGCTTTTTCTTTTCCAATAGGGTGCCACCCCACCTGTGGAATCCCCCTGGATTAAGTAGGGAAGGGCCCCCCCACAAAGAGCACCCCAGCTTCACAAAGGTGCGATTCCTCTCTGATTGAAAAGAGACAAAGAACGTTGCCTGAATCGACCAGGCCGTTGCCATAATGTCCTTCCGTGACCCTTCGTCCGGTCTGAGGCCTGCTGCGTGAAGCCCCTCCCCTGGCAGGAGAAGGGAACGAGTCCCAGCGGTTCTCAGCCCGACGGTCACGTGGTTCAGAACCAGAAAGGGAACCGGCCCCTGCCTGCCTTTTCCCACACACTTAACCCCAGAACGGGCTCCCAGGGCCTCCCGGGACACCCCGGGGAAGAGCTGAACGAAGAGTTTTGTGATTTAGTTTGCCTAAACGTTTCCCATCGGCAGAATACTAGCAACTAGCAGCCTGAATCCCACCGGCACCTCTTCCGGTGCCAGTCTGGGTGGCAGCAGTGGGCAGGGCCCTGGAGCGGACACTTAAGGGATAGACAAAAGAAGTCAGGCAGGTTCCCCGCCTCGCTTGACCGTCTTCATTTTCAGGGCTTTTGGAGTACGTGATTTTTGTAGGTATGCAGGGGCTCCCAGCCCTAGTGACTTCCCCTATTCCACTGGTCCTGGCCACGCCAGCTAAGTCGGGGCCAAAGGGAAGAGATAAACGGGCCCTTGGCTGCCTCACTGTTCTTGTCACTGGGAAGTCCCATCAGCTACCTCTTGCTACATGCAGCTGGGGTTTCCCCCCAAAGCCACCCTACACCCCACCAGTGGGCCCCGCCTCTTCCTGTTCTGCTTCTTCCTTCTCCGGCTCATTCTCGTCCCTCCGTTCCCCCCAAGCGAAGCCTATTAAGATATGTGTTCCCCTCTTGTCTGGTAAATTCTGGGGACACGTTATAGGGTTCTTATGAAAGGAAATCGTGGACTAAGCCATGGTTTTTGAGTTCTTGGTAACCCATATTTAAATGCCCACATCCCACGAAGGTAACCAAAGCGCTCCCCAGAAAATAACAGTGAAGTGCTTCAAGCTGAGAGTTCTGAGTTGATGGTATGTAAAAACAGTATGCTGCAGACATATTTTTTCTGCAAGGGGGAGGAGGTATAGACTGCTGAACCCAAGACTTTTCTGTTCCAGGTTGCTGTTCGTCAGTGCTTTCTGACCAAGTGAGTTAGGGGCCTCGGCTGACGTTGGAGACCAGGCCGAACTCTGCTTATCGGCCCCGGGAGCTGTCTCACCCTAGGGTATTATACAGCATCCTTCCACCTGGCGTCTCGCCGTGCGTTTTGTTAAATGATAGCCCCACTGCCAATGCATCCAAAGCCAATTTCCAAAACTCTTGGAATTCACCATGCGGCAGAAGCTTGGGGTCGGCCCTCACCATTCAGATACTTGCCCTTTTGGAACCCCTTGGACGTCGGGGTTGGGAGAGCTGGGAAAAGTCTTAAGGAAAGGAGGCAGATAGGGTAGCTTTTCTCATTCAGCTCTGGAATGAGTGAGGATGTGTGTTTTTAAGAATCCTGTCTTCACAAGAAATGTTGCACTGGTTTCTGGCTTCTAGTTGGAAAAGCTCAAGCTGGAGCTAGTCCAGTTGGCATGCCTTGCACCCCCAGCCCAGCCTAGATTGTCTGTGAATGGCACAGTTCTGGAAACGTAAAACTTTCCACCGACTACATACCCTCCTCTCAGACCATTGCAGCATTTCATGATTACTTTCTGCTGAGCGCCTCGGTTGCCCTCGTGGGTTGTGGACATTTAAATACAGGTTACTGAGAACTCAAAACCATGGCTTTGTCCACGATTTCATTTCACGGGAACCCTGAAGCAGGCATCCGCAACCCACCTCTTGCTTTCCTGCAGGCTACCGGTAAGTCAAGACTAGACACAAATCCGTAGTAAGCAGTGCGAGCTTTGGGCCAGGCCTCTGCCTGGATGAGGAATACCAGAGAAGCTGGCAGCTTCAGTTGGATGAAGCCGTTGTGAGCTGAGGTCAGCCCGTTTGTCGAGTTTTCGGGCCACCCCCGCCAACCCTCTTTCATTGGGGTAGGAGAATCTTCATGCCAGAAAAGCGGATGCCCGGCAAACACCAATAGAATAATAATGTTGGAATTTGTTAAGCGCTTACTATGTGCTGAGCACTGTTCTAAGCGCTGGGGTAGTTACAGGATGATCAGGTTGTCCCACGTGGGGCTCACAGTCTTAATCCCCATTTTACAGAAGAGGGAACTGAAACACAGAGAAGTGAAGTGACTTGCCCAAAGTCACAGAGCTGACAAGTGGCGGAGCTGGGATTAGAACCCGCGACCTCTGACTCCCGAGCCCGGGCTTTTCCCACTAAGCCACGCTGCTTCTCTAGAAGAGATGTAAAAAGCAACACAAGCTAGAGCCATTAAGGGTAACCTGAGATCCCTCCAGCCTGGCTGAGAAATGGGGTTGGGAATACCCTGACACAGGGGTGAGGCTTTTAGAGTCTGGGTAACTGGTGTACTGACACTGTGTTAGCGATGTTGTCTTGAGTCGTCGGTTGCCTTAAGTCTGTTCTTTAGAAGCTTCTTATTTGAAACGGAGGATTCTCCGTAGCCCTTCCTCCTTCCATCGATAGGATGCATTGAAAATCCTTTTCTGATTCTCGTGCACGGACATAGTATTTATCCTAGAACCATTTTATTTTAGAGTCATAACTGTCCTTGAAATTAGGCCGAAATCTTTCTGTAATGGTTGTAACGGTATCATTAATGGGGCCATATCATTTTTGTATAAGATTCATATTTATTGAGCACTTACTGTGGACAGAGCACTGTACTAAGCGCTTGGAAAGTACAGTTCAGCAACCAATAGAGACAATCCCTGCCCAACAACAGGCTCACAGTCTAGGTATTCATTCAATAGTATTTATTGAGCACTTACTATGTGCCGAGCACCGTACTAAGCGCTTTATCTAGTGAGAGTTCAGTAAGAAGTGAATATTAATGTCTGTCTCCCTCCCCGTCCCCCAGACTTGAAGCTCACTCTGGGCAGGGAATTTCTGTTTATTGTTCCATTGTTCTCTGTACAGTACCCTGCTCACAGTAAGCACTCAATAATGCAATTGAACAAATAAATGAATGTCTACAGGAGATAGAAACTTCTCTTATAAATTTCATGCAGGCTGCTCATTCCGGAAGAGGTCGGGGGCGGCGGGGAGGAGAAGGGACATGTTTTTTTTTGGGGGGGTGGTGGATTTTAATCAGATCTAATTTCCCTGTTTGCTGGCATCCAACAGGAGCGGAGGAAATGGGCCACCACAGGCTGTGCCCCTCTTTGAACCTGGAACCAGCCTCGCAGCCAAGATGAAATCCTGGCCCCGTGGCCGGACAGGAAGAGCAGTGGCAGCAGGGGAACGGAGCCCTCCCCAAGCCAGTCAGCCGTCCCGCCCAGCCATGCCAGCTCCAAGGCCAAGCCGTGGGAGGGAGACGAGGGCAGGGTGCGTCTCGGGCCTGGCTTGCCGTTTCAGTTGACAGGTAAACACAAAATCTATTTTGGATTTGTAATGGCACTAAATGTCGTCAACCTCCACCACTCATACGCCGCTGCCCTCGCAGGCTGCTTTGGAAGGAACTAGTCACGCTAGCCTGTGGCAGTGGCAACCGCATTGCCGGAGCCGATGGAAGCGACCCCTCCGCACTCGAAGCCGCCTCGGAGCGAGAAGGTAAGCCTGCCGGCCGGCTCGGGACCCGGCCCCTCTCCCGCCACGGTCCGAGCGCCGGCCGCGGCCTGGAGAGCCGGTCCGTTGGCCCTCTCGGGCTTCGGTGGGATCCCTGGCACCCAGCGTGGCTGGCAGGGTGGCCTTCTGCGTCTTCATGCCCCCTAGGGCAGCCTGGGGTTGTGGTTCCCCCCACTTCTTTAAGAGACACTTGCCTGCTTGAATTTGAGCCTGGCAAATTGAAATTGAGCAAATTGTAGACCCTTGGCTGCTATGGTAGTGAACAATAGCTCTGATAGGTAAATGCCCGAATGAAGTCTGGCTTCCTGTCCTCTGTGGGCTTGGGGATGTAGCTATTGTTGGAACTTTAGAGTAGGCACGATTCTCACTAGGGCTGACGGGTGCGTGTGATAAATACACACTTGAAAAAGGTGGAATGTGCCTAAGGGTATAAGTGCAGTCCTGGTTGCACTGTGCACACACGTCAGTCCAAGTGGTGTGGCGTACACAGGCTCCGTGATCTAAAAATGCAGAGTGGGTAACCTGTAGGAGCTGTAGGCTTCCCAAGGGCAGGGACTTTGTCTCCTCTCTAGAGGACCGTATCTGTATCCCCAGTGAGGCACTAGGGATTGGGCAAGAGGACAGATGCCTTTTTTTTAAGTGTATCCTTATAATGGCTGTTAAATATTAAGGTGGTTAATCCAGGCACATTTGTTTTCTGTTAATGTTGTTCTTTTTCCTTTATGCACCCCCTCCACAACTTTTTTAATCCACTGTCTGTTTCTTGTTTCCAGTGGGCCACAGGAAATGCTTTAATCTAGTTTGTGCTTTCCTATTACCCTCCGGCTCAACCACGCAAGGGTTTTCATTGTCTCAAAGACAGGGCAGAACATTATTATTTTTTTCACCTTTTTTTTTTTTCAGAGCTCCCTGGAGGCTATAGTTCAAGGGGAGGAACGTCCTGTTTGGAAAGATGCTTCCATTCGTAGCCCCAAACAAGCAATGTCGGTAGCAGCTTTTTGTAGACTTCACTGTCACTTGGTCCTAGGTAGATTAGGGGTTACAAAAAGACTCCTTCCCCAGAGTCAGGGCAGGGGATCCTACTGGGGCTCATTTGTGCTTTTAAGTGAAGGACTCACTATTTAGTTCTAAATAATGCAAAGGAGGACACCTTTTTCCAAAATCTGTTTTATTTTCCAAGTAAATATCCCATGCAGGGGCCTTCCTTTCTACCACGGACTTCCTGGCGGGTGGCCCAAGCCAAAGGCCAGGCAACTTCACTCTGGAGCTAGTCTCTCTCCGCTAGTGCTACAAGGTGAGTGTCAATTTCTGATTCTGTCAGGATCCTAGAACAGAAAAAAAAAAAAGAATTTATGGGACATTAGATACATTCATCCAATTGCAGAATTCAGTAGTAGGGTTAGTTCAACTCCACCCTCCTGCCTTCCAGATGCTTTCGACACCGCCTCAGGAGAGGGTGATTTGTAGGTTCAGCTTCCTTCAGTCTGGAAGCGCAGTAGAATCAAGGATCATTGAGGCCTTTAGTGGTCTGGGTGATGAAACAGCATGGGAGAAGGCAGCTAAGACACTAAAATAAACTACAGCTAGGAGGAGGACAACTCTGTGTACGAGAAGAGCTACTAGGGAGCAGTATGTCGTTGTGGAAAGAGCACAGGACTGGAAGGTAGAAGACCTGAGTCTTAATTCTGTCTCTGCCAACTGCCTGCATTTCCTCTCTGTAAAGTGGGGATCAGGTAAGTACCTGTCTTCCCTCCTGTGTAGACCATGTCCAACCTGATTAACTTGTAGATCTACCCCAGTGCTTGGCCACAGGGTAAGTGCTTAAATACCACAGTTGTTATTGTGGGGTGGGGGTGGGGGGAGAGTTATGATTAACCCAAGTGACCAGGACCTTAGGAGAGGAAATCCATTCATCAAGGTGCCCAGAACCCCCTAAAACCCAAGGTAACTTAGAGAAAAGGGATCAAACCAAAGAGCATCTGCTTCTTTGGGTAATCCTGGGTCACAGGATTCTGCAGTGCAGGGTGCCAAATTGCCCTGCCACCTAGTTGGAAACAGTTGGAAGAGAGAATCCAGCCCTCTAATAACAAACGGCAATAACTGTGGTATTAGACACTTCCTGTGTACTAAGCACTGGGGTAGAGCTAAGATAGTTCAGACCCAATCCCTGGGGTTCTCTCCTTTGAAATAAAAGGGGTTCCACCTCTCCCAGGAAGACAGCACCTGTGTCCTCTCACAACTGTAACTCACCTGAATTTAGGGTTTTCAACTGTAACTACTCCAACTTCTAGTTCTGAAGGTTTGAAATCAATGGACAGGACAGTCGACAGGCATGTTATTGCAGTCTGGAAGGCAAAAGGGAAACGATCAAACACAAACCCAGCCCCGGAGAGAACCACCCCCAGCCCCCCCAACTACTTTAGGCCTCCGACACTCCCGAGCATCCAATCTCATCCCTGAATGACCCATACTGCTAAAACCATTTCACCGTGGCTTAACAGCCGCAACATCCTTGAGCAGTCTTCAGGAAGCAGGAATTAGGGCACGCTTTCGTCCCGCTTAACAAGGGCCAGGCACAAAGACCAGCCAGATCTCTCATGGCAAAACAGGTTCTTTTTGCATGAGAGAGTCTTAAATTAACACTTGAGCAAACAAATGCACACCTGAGGCCCCAAAGCCAGCTCAGTATTTCAGAAAGTTGTTTCTGCAAGGGGCAGCTTAACCATTTATTTTTACAGGCTAAATAAGCTCGTTGTGGGCAGGAACTGTGCCTATTATATTCTACTCTCCCAAGTGCTTAGTACAGTGCTCTGCACACAGTAAGTGCTCAGTAAAAACAATTGATTACATCTTCCTGGGAGTCCTGTTCGTGGAGGTGGCAGTTAGAGTGGCTCTACGTTGTCTGAGAATAAAACTCAGAGAAACTTGAAGCTAATTTTTCTCCTGAGCAATGTACCTTATGGCCCAATTCCCAACCCCTTTCTCACAAGGAAAAGTAAAGAAAACCCAATAATGGAAAAAAAAAAAAATTCCAGAAAGCTAACAGCAAAATCTTTGTTCTTTCCAAATGCTCCCTCAATATGCGCATGTGTGAATATTTGAGCATTTATTTCCCAGTTTGGAGAAATGTAATAATTTGGACATTTGCCTCATTTGCACATAGAGTACTGGGAATAAAGAACAGGCTTTTATCTTTCTTTTTTTGAAAGTGATTGAAGGAATTTGCAAGTCCACCATTACAGACGCTCCATGGGCCTGCCAAAGCTAAAGGGCTGCTCACCTTTGTTCCCGTGGGGCCCGAGGCCAGCCACTCAACTTACAGCAGCTCCTGCAGTGGTGTCATCGCATGATCTCAATCCCTCCTTTAAGCTGCCAAACTTGAATCTCCTACACCAGTCACACCCCTGGACCCGACTTCAGGATCTGCCCGACTCTTCTACCTGCTCCCCCATTAACTTTGCTCGGTGAGCGCCGACGCTGACTTACCTCTACTGTCTGTTCAAATGTCCAGTCAAACTTCTTCTTCACTTTCTTTTCCAGAAAGCTGGTGGACTCCGTCTGCTTCACTCCTGCGGCGGTGGCCTTGAAGCCACAGTAGTAGCCGGCCGGGTCACACTTGTACACCTGCGGCCCGTGCTCTTCGTCCACCCCAATCAAAATCATACCTACGGAGGTAAAGGCGGTTTCGAGTCTTCCCGAGTTTTGACCCAATAACGGTTCCTGGAACCTTAGAATTGGCAAGCTCCACGACCACCTCGGGCTGCCCCTCCATTCGCATCCCCTAAGTCTCTCCCTTCTTAACTTCAGCCTGGGCTTATCCCAGACCCTGCCAAACGGCTTTTTGGGCCCTTCAATGCTTGCTCATTTCACTTCTGCAGTTACATTCCTAGCAGGGGAAATGGAAATAATGTCTGTTGCTGTCTTTTCGCATCCCTCACCCATTCCCCATCATTTTCTCCTTTCCCCACCAAATCGCCACTGGCTTCCCTCGTCCACTCAGATCCTCCTAGCTGCTCCCCCTGCCAGCCTCTTGGGGTGCAGGCAGCGGCTCCTGGCAGATGGTAGTTAGAGGCCGCCGTGGAGGACAAAAGAGCCTCCTCCCTGCAGAAGTCACTGCGCAGTGCCAGGTTACAAATGCCAGCGGCCTACAGGAACGAGTCTACGGACACAGGTAGGCATGCAGTCCCCGTCCCCACCATTTGGTTTGCCAAGAACCAATCGTCACCTGCCACGGTAAAGGCCCCAACTCAGGAGCTAAGAAATCCTCCAACAGGGACCAACAATGGACAAAACCTGGCCAGAGCTGAATTGTTTTGAGCTTACTCCCATGGCCTGATCGACTAAAAGAACTGCCTGGGTTTCACTCAGAGTTAAAAGGGCAGAGGCATTCACAGGGCATCTTACCCACATGGGGAGACAAGTGGGGGTGGCAGAGGCAGCAGTTTTGGTTTTCACTGGTGCCTCAACTCTATTTTTTTGTAGGCTCACCAGAAAGCGAGAACTTCAAGGGGCCAGCAGAAACCAGGAGCATAAGGAGCAGGTGAGGAAAGCACCTTTTCTGTCCTATCCCTCTCCTTCCAACACAGCATCCCTGAGATAGGTGTGGATCCAGTGCCTAGGGCTCAGGGCCCACCGACCCAAATCTTTTCAGCTCATAGATGATCATCTAACAGCTCAAGAGAGCGGTGGCTCTTTCTGGGCAGAAGTTCCACGACCAAAGCAAAAATAGCGCCAGGCACTGCAGTCTGCGGGTACTGCACTGGCCTCAGCCACACATACATCCCCCAGGTAAACTTCACCATGAGCAGTGTCATTGTCTAGCCAGAGGACTACTCCTCTCTCCCTAAATACACACACAAATCTTTACATATACACACTGTAGAGACGTTATCTAACATTAAGTATATCAAATGTCTGACTCATTATTCCATATACTGCAGAACTACCATTCTGAAACAAATTCCCCCTGCATCCATACAAGTTATTTTATTTTAAATGAATCAAAAATAAAGGTTGTATTTAAAGCACAGCCAGCATCTGTCCCAATTTAGGTTCTGAATGCCAGACCGGTTCTTTCGAAAATGCGTTTAATAAAATGTCAGGATTGCTTCGATTTCGCTCCCTGCGTTTCATTTCACAAAACTAATCATTCAGGACTCACAGTGAAGTGCGACCTAAATGACATTTAAAATAGCTAAATTCCTGTAGCCGGTCAGGCAGATTCATACTTACAGCAACCGAGGGGCCTCATTTCAGCGTTCTGTGTGTAGACCTGAGAAATATCCGCAATCCTTTTGCACAGCATGTCCACCGGGATCTCGTAGCCGTACTTGTATTTCCAATTTGCAGCCTCATAGCGCGCTCTCTGCACCTGTGACTTGCTGTCAGCTGATAACAATAATAATAACGTTGGTATTTAAGCTCTTACTATGTGCCAAGCACTGTTCTAAGCACTGGGGTAGATAAAAGATAATCTCGTTGACCCACGTAGGGCTCACAGTCTTCACCCCCATTTTACAGATGAGGTAACTGAGGCACAGAAGTTAAGGGACTTTGCCCAAGGGCATAAGCTGACAAGCAGCGGAGCCAGGATTAGAACCCATGACCTCTGACTCCCAAGCCCGTGCTCTTTCCACTGAGCCACACTGCTTCTCATACACTGCCTCTGATACCGAGATAAATAAAAGGTTCCAATCCAAAGCTAGATAAAATGCACCACCACCACAGAGAAGAATTATTTTATTTGTGATTTATTAATAAATCAATAGATTAATAAATAATTTATTAATAAATAGATTACAAATAAAATAAATGCCTTATTTTATACAAGACCTCAGCTAGGCTGCAGAAAGAAGATGGCAATACTGTATTTGGGAGGGCGGGGTGGAAGAAGAGTATAAACCACAGCTAATCTTGCTAACCACTACCCACCCCAAAGAGTGAGGGCGAAGAAGGACAGCTCGCCTTACCCTGATTGGACTCAGCCACAAAGCTGTCAAAATTGTTTCAAAAAGTGGCCGCTCAGATGACAGCAGCCAAGTCCCTTTCTCTAGGTACAAGGCCAAAGGCCACATCGCTCTTTGATTTTCACTGTAATAGCACAACATCTGATAATGAAAATAATTTAGAAGACAGCTCAATGAGGAAGGGAGGGGATCTGAATGACCAACTACTCAACAGTTAAACCGACATAGTTCAGAAGACAGTTTAAAAGGGGAGACACATAGTCAATGGGCTGAGCGTCAGAATATTAGGGGAGATGCAGGCGAGAGAAGCAGAACTAACTCCACGGTGGTGGTAATGCGACAGGTCCATGAAGGCGGAGGATTACTCGGGGAAGGCCTAGTGGGAGGGAAATTTTAGGGAGCTTTTGAGGTGAGGATGGATGTGGTTTGCCAGATAAGGGTGGAGGGAATTCCACCGAAGGAGAAAGATCTAAACTACTTGAAAAAGACCTGCAGGAACCATGTCTTTTACATCTATTAAATGTTCCCCAGCACTTAGTACAGTACTCTGCACACAGCAGGCATTGAATAAATGGTGTTGGAGACTATGAACTTCATAGTTTACATTTTCCAGAGACCCGTGGGGCTCTGGGAAACCCTCATAATGCTGGAATATAACAAAGCTTCCTGACCACCTCAGAATCAGGTTCTAAGGTGAAGTTGTGAGTAACATTAAACATTAACGTAACATGAAACCCTATACCAACCCCTTGAGAACATTAGAGGCTTTCACAACTGAAAACGAGAAGCAGGGCGGCTTAGTGGATAAAGGGTGGGCCCCATGAGGGGGATAGACTGTGTCCAACCTGATTACCTTGTATCAGTCCCAGCACTTGAACACAGTACCTAGCACATAGTAATAGCTTAACCAATACCCAAACCTCCCCATCCCTGACTCCACCCCCACCCCGATAAGACCAAACCAAAAACTGGGTAGAAACCGAGCTAATTACCTGTCATTCCTGTCATTACACAGCCAATGTTTTCGGTTATTCGGAATAAATGAGTGACTGTGCTGGAATCCAGTAACTTATCCTAATGGACAAAACAAAGAGTAACAGAGAAATCACTGCCTTTTGGACATGAGCAGGTTAAACGTCGCCAGAGTGCTTTGAAGAACTGTATTCCATTCCCATCACCCCTATAACTGGGTGGAGGGCTCACAATCTTGCCCTCCAGGACCAGATAAAGATGGGAGACCCCCAAGGCAAATGTGTGTTCGAAGGCAGCACACCGAGCCCTGTGGAGTGGGCTAAGGATGTCTAGTAATGATACAACCCATTTGGGGGGCTTGGGGGTGAGAGTGTGTGTGTGTGTGTGTGTTGGGGGTGGGGGCACCTCATGAACAGCCTCACCGGTGGTGCCGGAGGCTGGAGGGCAGGTGGTAGCAGCGGCCACCCCCAATCTGTGACGGCTCCCGGGAAGCCAGTCCGCACCCTGCCCTTCCCTTCTCCCTGCCAAGCCGGGACGGGACGGGCACGGCACGCCGCTGTGCGCGCCGGCTCCGGACCGGCTCCCTTCACTGCTGGACGGAGGGAAGAGCGGTGGCAGTGCAAATGTTTCAAGGCTCTAGGCCGGGCAAGGTGTTCAGCCAGCCACGGCAGGCCGGGCCCACTGCGGGGGCGAGGAGTCCGAGCGAGCACGACTGACCCTCCCTCCGTGCACCAGCGAGACAGAAGGCTACTTACGGGGACTTTCTTCTGTGTGACAATGACCGCGCAGTCTTTCCCACGGACGGCTACCGACGTAAGGCCGCCCTGGTTAATGGCCTTAAAAGCATACTCTGCGAAACACAAAATGGGACTCGTTAGACAACGTGGCATTGTGCTACCTCCCTACAGACTGTACTGCAAGGCAACGCTTTCCTCAAGGTGGCTGTCAACGGGGGCTTTTTCTTGCTTTCTGTCTTCAAAATTTACTCAGGCCTTTTCTAAGGAACAGCTCAACTCTATCTAGGTTGTAAACTCACTGTGGGGAGGGAACGTGTCTACCAACTCTGTTTTACTGTACTTTCCCAAGTGCTTAGAGCAGTACTCTGCACACGGTAAGCTCTCGGTAAATAAAACTTATTGACTGAACCAGCCAAGAGAATCTTCCTGGACCCCAGACAGCGACAATCCAACAACAGTATTTACTATGTACCTACTGCGTGCAGAGTCCTGTGCTAAGATCTGAGGAGAGTACAATACTTAGTAGAGATGATCCTTGCTCTCCAGGAACTTTCAATCTAGCAGGGAGACAGACATTAAAATACCCTACAGGTAGGCAGGACTAGAGTAAAAATACATAAGTGCTACTGAGGGATGATAGCAGACGCTTGCCCTGTCTAAAAAATCAAAAAATGATTTAGGGAAAATGGGCCAAGAGATACCGGTTCCTCGTAAAAATCAATATTCCCACACATCTTAGATGACAGAAATTAGATCATGGGCACTAAGAGAAAGGGTTAAAAGCGTGGGCTGAACCAGAAGCAGGAAAGCACCCATGTCTGACATATTTTAAGGCCCAGAGCTCCTTGTGGGGAGGGACCATATCTACCAATTTTTACCGTACTACATACACCCTTCCGAGCACTTGGCAGAGTGCTCTGCACACAGTAAGCACCTCTGATCGACTGGCTGAAAAGGGATCGGTCTAGGCAGAGAACTTTGAGCAATTTTCTCTGCTTGGAGCTGGATCCAATCTCCCCTCAGGGCAGCCTCCTGGCAATCGGAAGTCAGGAAAAGGGAGACCTTCTCAAATTCCTCTAGCTCAAATGGCCTCTGCTCAAATGGCCTAGCGGGTTGAATATCTGGTGGAAACATCAGTAGATGCTGTTCTAAGCACAATGACACCACATCTTTCAGGCAGAATGAGCTCATTTTAAGGGTTAAAAACAATTGGATTCTTATCATGCCATTTCCTGAAAATTCAAATGATGGCAACAGAAATAGTTTGACTTTCACTTTCTTCACAGCTTCTACAAATGTCCTAATATACTACGTCGGCCAGTGGATGGTTTTAAACCAAATAATTCTGGAAACGATGCAGGGTCCATACACCTTGCATTTGTTTTTGAGTTGCTCGATCCCCTAGATGAAGGCTATGAAATTTCAACTCTGCTCCAATCAAGGACTGTTGGATAGAAAAAATTTGCTTTTATGCTAAGTGTCTAGGTACTGGATGTCTAAGAAGTTGACACTTCTACTGTGGCGCCTCCTTTGCTGCAAGGAGTAGGTCCAAATTCTGGATTCACGGTCCAGAACTCCCAAAAGTCACTCAAGGTTCAGGAGCAACTCCTGACCCTCTGGGAGCCAAATCAAGTCCCCTCCCCTCCCTTTCCCCTGGAGCAGAGGGTGAACAAAAGCTTGGGATCATGGAGGCTGAAGGGTTGTCTGATGTTTCCCTCTCCTCCTCTGCAGTGGGTATGCAGAAGTTGGCCTTCCTCATTTTAAAATTTGGAGGGAAAGTGGAGGCAGTTTCTGGCCAAGAAATATTTGCCTGGCACTCTGAAGAGACCGAAGAGTGCCCTCTCAAATACTCTTGTTATATTTTTCACTGTTATTTAACTTAATATGCTTTTATTGTATTTGCGTTTCATCACATGCATCCTTGCACTAGGATTTGTACACTTTATCCACCTCACTCTCAGGCCCACAGAACTTATATGTACATATTCGTAATTTTAATGTCAGCCTCCCCCTCTGGACTGAAAACTCCTTGTAGGTAAGGAACATGTCTACATGTTATATCGTACTCTATCAAGTTCTTAGTATGGTGTTCTGCACACACTCAATATAACCGACTGATTGGTAAGATGTCTTTTATTCTTTCTATCTACCAGCCCACCACTTAGACTTTGAGCCCTTGGTGGGCCAGGATCATATCTGAAATGACAATTATTTATCCCAAGTGTTCAGTATCATGCTTTGTACATTATAAGCACTTAATAAACATCAGCACCAATAAAAAGAAACTCCATGACACCACTGAGAAATCCCAAAGATGCACTAGGAACCGAGTCTGAATGAACACTTTTTGCAGGTAAGGGGTTGCCTCCTCTATGACTGGGTGAAATATTTGATTACAAAGCTAAAAGAAAAGAAATTTTAAGTCAGCAGAGGCCTATGGGTTAGGCCATCTGATAGTAGGCATCCCAAGCCACAGTGGGGAATTCCGTATAGGCTGCATACTGCTTATTACAGCAGAAGTAACAACATGTAATTCTATTTTACCCACATCCCCAAACTATTTTAACTGAATTCCTAACATTAATAAATGAAGAGAACGTAAACTAGAAATCGTCCAAAAGCTTTACGCTCCCCAACCTGAGAAGCTGGACGTACCACAGAAAAGGAAGCTCAATAGGGTCTTCAAGTCCCAAATCTCATCGGGACACACAGAGGTTAATAATGTTGGTATTTGTTAAGCGCTTACTATGTGCAGAGCACTAAGCGCTGGGGTAGACACAGGGGCATCAGATTGTCCCACGTGGGGCTCACAGTCTTATTCTCCATTTTACAGATGAGGTAACTGAGGCACAGAGAAGTTAAGTGACTTGCCCACAGTCACACAGCTGACAAGTGGCGGAGCTGGGATTTGAACTCATGACCTCTGACTCCAAGGCCCGTGGTTTTTCCACTGAGCCACGCTGTTGTTTGGCTTTTAAAAATGGGATCCTAAATTTCAGTCCTACCACTCTAAGAGACGTGGCGTGTGATTAACAGGAGTAGCAGGGAACGGTTACTTCTGCACAAATACACGTGCTCTTAGAACATCTCGAGGTCACCCTTCCTCAACTACAGCATTTTCTATAAAGGAGTGGGGTGGGACGAGCGCAGGGAAGGTGGAAAATCCCTCTACTCGGTCAGTTCCTATTTACTGAGCGCTTACTACGCACAGAACTCTGTACTAAGCACTTGGGGGAGTACTGCCGGGGTTGGGCTGCCTGGGGCTAGGAACCTTTTCCACAGCCAGGCACTGCGTGCTAGTTTGTAGGCAGGGAAGGTGTTGTGGTGTATTCTTCCAACCAGCTAGCACAGTGCTCCACACACAGTAAGAGCTCACTAAATACCACTGATTAGTGCCATAAAATGTGGGACTGAGCAGGTGCAACCTCCTGGACCAAGGCGGGCAAACCCCTCTCTCCTGGGGTCCGCGGAAGGGGGGAGAGACCTGGTCACCCCCTCGCCGGGGCATAATAACGATGGTATTTGTTAAGCGCTTACTATGTGCCAAGCACTCTTCTAAACGCTGGGGTAGATACAAGGTAATCAGCTTGTCCCACGTGGGGCTCACAGTCTTTACCCCTATTTTACAGATGAGGTAACTAAGGAACAGAGAAGTTAAGGTGCTTACCCAAGGTCACACGGCAACAAGTGGCGGATACTCTGCCAGTGGTCGTAGGCACACTGTGGGCAGGGAATGTGACTTTATTGTTGTTACTCTCCTGAGGGCTTAGCACAGTGCTCTGCACTAAGTGCTCGATAAATACGATGGGATGGCTAAGAGTAGGAGCCCCATGTGAGCAAGCCACTGGGTCCGACCTGATTAACTTGTGTCTATCCTGGTGCTCAGAATAATAATAATAACGTTGGTATCTGTTAGGTGCTTACTATGTGCCAAGCACTACTGTAAGCGCTGGGGTAGCTACAAGGTACAGGGGTTGTCCCACGTGGGACTCACAGTGTTTGGCACATAGGAAGCGCTAAAAGGGTACCGTTATGATCACTATGATAACGATAATAAAGCAGCAACGTGGTGAAGTAGGTAGAGGCCAGGCCTGGGAGTCAGAGGTCATGGGTTCTAATCCTGCCTCCACCATTGGCAAGTCACTTCACTTCTCTTGGCCTCAGTGACCTCATCTGTACAATGGACATGAAGATTGTGAGCCCCACACGAGACAATCCCATTACCTTGTACCTACCCCAGCACTTAAAACAGTGCTTGGCACATAGTAAACCCTTAACTAATATTATTATTATTACTATTCTTTGTGCTTCAGTTTTCTCCTCTGTAAAATGGGGGTGAAGACTCTGAGGTCCACATGGGACAACCTGACCACCTTGTATCTCCCCCAGTGCTTAGAACAGTGCTTGGCATATAGTAAACACTTAACAAATACCATTATTATTCTTTGTGCCTCAGTCCCCTCCTCTGTAAAATGGGGATGAAGATTGTGAGCCCCACGTGGGACCACCTGATGACCTTGTATCTCCCCCCTCCCAGCGCTTAGAACAGTGCTTGGCACATAGTAAACACTTAACAAATACCATTATTATTATCCTTTGTGCCTCAGTTCCCTCCTCTGTAAAATGGGGATCAAGACTGCGAGCCCCACGTGGGACCACCTGATGACCTTGTACCCCCCCCCCCAGCGCTTAGCACAGTGCTTGGCACATAGTTGACACTTAACAAATACCATTATTCTTTGTGCCTCAGTTCCCGCCTCTGTAAAATGGGGATGAAGACTGTGAGCCCCACGTGGGTCCACCTGATGACCTTGTATCTCCCCCCCCAGCGCTTAGTACACGGTAAACACTTAACAGATACCATTATTCTTCTTCTTTGTGCCTCAGTTCCCGCCTCTGCAAAAACGGGGTTGAAAAACTGCGAGCCCCACGGGGGACAATCTGATCCCCCTTTATCTCCCCCAGCGCTTAGAACAGGGCTCTGAACAGAGCAAGCGCTTAATAATGTTGGTATTTGTTAAGCGCCTACTATGTAGCTACATAGTACTTACTATTCTTTGTGCTTCAGTTTCCTCCTCTGTAAAATGGGGGTGAAGACTCTGAGGTCCACATGGGACAACCTGAGCACTGTCCTAAGCGCTGGGGGAGATCCGGGGTCATTGGGGGGGGGGGTGTCCCACGTGGGGTTCCCAGTCTTCATCCCCACTTTGCAGATGAGGTCACTGAGGCCCAGAGAAGTGACTTGCCCGCAGTCACACGGCTGACAAGCGGCGGAGCCGGGATTCGAACCCATGACCGCGGACTGCCCAGGCCGGGGTCTTTCCGCCGCGCCGCTTCTCTGCGGCCTCGTCGTTCTCACGATTTCCCGGGCCTCCCGGCTCGCTCTGCCTCCGCCCCGGCGCTTATCGGAGTGCTCGGCACCCGGGGGAAGCGCCTCCCGCCAAGGCCGCTGGGTCTGTGACGCCTCTCCGGGGGCCGGGGCCTAGGCCGCGCCGCCCGCCATGACGGGGCAATTACGTGTCCCCGTCGGCCCGGCCCGGCCCGGACACTGACCTACTTGGTAGAGGCGGCCCTCGGGGGAGAAGATGGTGATGTGTCGGTCGAAGCCGGCGCTGGAGCCGCGGGACATCTTCGACGGTCTGCCGGCCTCCGGCGCCGCCCCGACCAGCCCGTCGGCAGGGTGGCGGCCGCCTCAGCCCACGCGACCCCGGAACCGGAAGCCGCCACAACTCCTTCCGGGGGCCACCCGGAGCCCGGCTGGAAGCGCCAGGGCGCACGCGCGCCGGGGGACCCCCTTCCCCCCCGTCGCTCCTCCGCGCATGTGTTGACTCCTCCAGGCCCTGTGCGCATGCACGCCGGAGCAACAACCCCCTCAGTGCCGACTGCTCCCGTCCCTGTGCGCATGCGCAACGGAGCAATTTTTTTTTTTCCCCCGTGCCGACTGCTCCCGGCCCTGTGCGCATGCGCGCCGGAGCAACACCCCCCCCACGACTGCTCCCGTCCCTGTGCGCATGCGCGCCGGAGCAATTTTTCTCCCCCCCCCCCGTGCCGACTGCTCCCGGCCCTGTGCGCATGCGCGCCGGAATCCCCCCCTTCCTCCCCTTCCAGTCGCTCCTCCGCCCATGTGCCAACTGCTCCTGGCCCTGTAGGGTTTGGTGGTGGCAGTTCGTTTTCATGGTATTTGGTAATAATAGTAATCCATTCATTCAATAGTATTTATTGAGCGCTTACTACCCATTCAATAGCATTTACTGAGGGCTTACTATGTGCAGAGCACTGGACTAAGCGCTTGGAATGGATAATTTGGCAACAGATAGAGACCATCCCTGCCCACTGACGGGTTTACAGTCTAATCGGGGGAGACAGACAGACAAAAACAATAGCAATAAATAGAATCAAGGGGATGTACCTCTCATTAACAAAATAAATAGGGTAATAAAAATGTATACAAATGAGCAATAATAATGTTGGTATTTGTTAAGCCCTTACTATGTGCCAAGCTCTGTTCTAAGCGCTGGGGAGATACAAGCTCATCAGGTTGTCCCAAATAGGGCTCAGTCTTCATCCCCATTTTCATAATAATAATACTGGTATTTGTTAAGCCTTTACTATGTGCCAAGCTCTGTTCTAAGCATTGGGGGAGATACGAGCTCATCAGGTTGTCCCAAGTAGGGCTTACAGTCTTCATCCCCTAATAATAATAATGTTGGTATTTGTTAAGCCCTTACTATGTGACAAGCTCCGCTCTAAGCACTGGGGGAGATACGAGCTCATCAGCTTGTCCCAAGTAGGGCTCACAGTCTTCATCCCCATTTTACAGATGAGGTCACTGAGGCGCAGAGAATGTAGTGACTTGCCCATGGTCACAAAGCTGACAAGGGGCAGAGCCAGATTAGAACCCATGACCTCTGATTCCCAAGCCCGGGCTTTTCCCACTAAGCCATGCTGACTTGCTCAGGTCACTTAGCTGACAAGCACTTACTGTGTGCCAGGCACTGTACTAAGTGCTGGGGTGCACACCGGATCATCAGGTCGGACACAGTCCCTGCCCCATGGGGGGCTCAGTTTGGTGATGGGCTCTTAGGGACACGTCCTTATTACCCTCCATTGCCACCCAGTTTCTTTGTCTCCATTTATTATTTCAGCGCCACGTATGCCCACCTTAGAATTTCAGCACGGAAGCCGCTGCTCCTGGTGTATAAGGGAGAATAATAAAATAATAATAGAGAAGGAGCGTCGCTCAGTGAAAGGAGCACAGGCTGGGGAGTCAGAGGTTGTGGGTTCTAATGTCGACTCCGCCGCTTGTCAGCTGGGTGACTTTGGGCAGGTCACTTAACTTATCCAGGGCTCAGTTACCTCCTCTATAAAATGAGCATTAAGACTGTGAGCCCCCAACCTGATCACCTTGTATCCTCCCCTCTGCTTAGAACAGTGCTTTGCAAATAGTAAGCACTTTACAAATGCCATCATTATTATTATAAGGGGCTTGGGAGGAGAAGCAGCGAGGCCTCGTGGAAGGAGGGCAGGACTAGGAGGCAGGAGACCTTATTCATTCATTCAGTTGTATTTATTGAATACTTACTGTGTGTAAATCATTGTGCCAAGCACTTGCGAGCATAGAATGTTAACAACAGACACGTTCATTCAGTTGTATTTATTGAGTGCTTACTGTGTGCAAAGCATGGTACCAAGCGCTTGGGAGCGTACAATGTAACAACAAACAGACACACTCATTCAACTGTATTTATTGAGTGCTTGCTGTGTGCAAAGCATTGTACTGCTACTACTACTAATAATGATATTTGTTAAGTACTTACTATGTGCCAGGCACTGTTCTAAATGCTGGGGTAGATACAAGGTAATCAGGTTGTCCCATGTGGAGCTCACAGTCTTAATCCCCATTTTACAGATGAGGTCACTGAGGCCCAGGGAAGTGAAGTGACTTGCTCAAAGTCACACAGCTAACAAGTGGCAGAGCAGGGATTAGAACCCATGACCTCTGGGACTCTGACTGTGAGCCCCACGTGGGACAGAGACTGTGTCCAACCCAATATGCTTGCATCCACCCTAGCGTTCAGTACAGTGTCTGGCACCAAGTAAGCACTTAACAAATACCATCATTATTATTATTATTATTATTTTTACTACTAATAATAAGAGGCAAGTGGAAAAATCCATCAGCTGAGTTGGGTAGCCATTTTTGGCCATGGCCGGGGCAGGAATGAGCCTGATGTCCCCAACCCCAATCTCCCGTTCCGGACACTCGCATGTCTTTCGGTCCAAGTGTCAGGCTCCCTGGCCAGGCCTGGGGGTGAAAAAGCTCCCCTGGTTCCAGTGGTCTGAGAGGGGTGACCCAGCCTGGTGGCTCCCATCTAATGGTTTTGTGTTTGTTAAATCCTTACTAATGTGTCAAGCCCTGTTCTAAGCACTGAGGTAATTATATACGATAATCAGGTCAGAGAGGCAGTGTGGACTAGTGAAAAGAGCACAGGCCTGGGATTCAGAAAACCCAGATTGTATCCCAGTTCCACCACTTGCCTCCTGTGACCTTAGGCAAGTCACTTAACTTCTTTGGGCCTGTTATCTCATCTGTAAAATGAGGATTAAGACTGTGAGCCCCACGTGGGACATACCTTCCTCAGTGCTGAGTACAGTGCCTGGCACATGGTAAACACTTAACCAATACCATCCCCTGCCCCCCGCCCCAAAAAAGGTCAGACTCAGTCCCTGTCTCAAATGGAGCTCACAGTCTTAAGAGGAGGAGAACAGATATCGAATCCCCATTTTACAGATGAGGAAACTGAGACACAGAGAATTTAAGTGACCTGCCCAAGGTCACCCAGCAGGTAAGTGGCAGAGCCACGATTAGAATTTATTCTTCTGGCTCCCAGGCCCATGCACTTTCCACTAGACCATGCTGTTCCTATGGCCCGATGACTCCCCTCATCTCTAAAAAGCAAGCACCTTATTTTGGGCTCCATGATGCACATCTGTTTAAATGCCTACTTCTGATTCTATCACTTGTATTTCTCCTTATTCTTGCCTATTGTAAATTCAAACATTTAATAAAGTGCTCTGAAATATGATCGATCGATCGATTGATTGTGATTTGTTTCCACATGCCACATGCGTGTGGTGGAGGAAAGGGGAAAGAAAAGACTAGCTTGGGATTGGCAGGCTCTATCGGCCCTATTTCCCTTTCCTATTCCCCTAGAAAAGGAGAAGAGGGCAGGAGGAATGGGTGTGAGTGGGAAGTGTGAGGCTGGAGAAGGTTAGGGTGGGAAGAATGAGAGGGGAAGTGATGGTCGGGCTGGTGGGTGATGGTTAGATTAGATTGCGACAAGAGGACTGATGCAGATGGCAGGTTTGGAGAGGCTGAATTGGTTGAATTCATTCATTCAGTCGTATTTATTGGGCGCTTACTGTGTGCTTCAGGCAGCAGCAGGATAAACTGGGTACCAGTGGCAGTCATGGTATCTGTCATACACTCGAGAGAGGCTGAATTTAGGGGTCATTTGACCACCCAATCCACCAATTAATGGTATCAAGTGCCTAATGAATCCTGGGGACTTGGGAGAGGAAAACAAAGGAAGACAAAGGCCCCCTGCCCTTGAGATCCTTATAATTTAACGGGAGAGTCAAGCAAAAATGATTTTTAGAAAGCAGGAGGAAGAATCAATCAACCAACCCATCGATCATATTTACTGAATGCTTACTGTGTGCAGGGCAATGTACTGAGCACTTGGGAAAGTACAAAACAATAAAAGACACACTCTCTGCCCACAACAAGCTTATAGTCTAACGGAGAGGACAGAACAAAGATAAAGGAGAGGATGGTACAAAACAGCAGAACTAATGATGAAAGTGTATGTATAACTGTACAAAATATACATATATACAAGAGTTTTGAGGAGAGTTATAAAACAGCCAAGCATTAAGAATGTTGGCTGATGTTATTGGGATGTTATGAATTAATCAGCAGTTCAGCAGAGATCCGAGCCTGACTTGAGGGATTTAAGAGCAGAGGAAAATGATGGGAGGATCTTTCAGTGGTAGCATGAGCTGGTAAAGTGTGCAGTCCCAGAAACACGCACCTGGAGTCTAAACCAGGATTCTGGAAGTAAAATTTCAGAACCATTTATTTTAACCAATCATGCCGCAGTGCTCCATTCATGAAAATCGATAAATGGTATTTACTGAATGCCTATTATGTGTAGGACTCTATACTAAGTGCTTGGGAGAGTGCAATAGGATTTACAGGCACACTTCCTGCCCTCAAACAGCTTACATTCTAGTGGGGAAGACCGACACTAAAATAAATTACAGCTAGAACGAAAAAGGAAAAGGGAATATGTACATGAGTCAGTGTTTAAAAAATGAGATGTAAATTGTATTTAAGAGCTTCAGCGACATGGGTGCAAAGTGGCATTAGGGGGGTTGTAAACTGGGGAGAGGAGAATTTAATCAGGGAAGGCCTCCTACAAGAGAATGCAATAGGGCTTTGAAGAAGGGAAAAGCTGGGAACTGTTTGATGTTGAAGGGGCGGGGAAGTGGGGAGGAGATGTAGAAACTGCTCTGCCTCTGCTAGTCACCTCAAGTCTTCCCGCCTCCACTCAGGGAGCACCTGCCGAGGACAGGTACCTATTGCCTTTTCAGTAGTCAGCGGCTCCCTAGAACAGTTCGATTTCTGGGCAGAGGTGTCAACTCCATAGGGGCAAGGATGCCACGGGCTTGGCACCAAAGGGGCAAAGCCATTAGCTTCATCTCCCCAGCTTTTCTGGGCAGGATTGATAGCCCCCTTAGTTTATTTGCCTGACAAATTGACTGACCCCTTAGGATTCAGAAAAGGACCAACAGTGGAATCACACTGACGGCTTTTCTTCTTGGCCTCTCCCTGCAGGGCATGACAACAGAGTGTGAAAATTCATTCACTCACTCAAATGAGTCAGTCATATTTGTTGAGCACTTACTATGTGCCACACAGTGTTCTAAGCGCTGGGGTACGTGCAAGGTAATCAGGTTGGATACAGTCCCTGTCCTACGTGGTACTCATAGTCTTAATCCTCATTTTACAGATGAGGTAACTGAGGCCCAGAGAAGTGAAGTGCCTTGCCCAAGGTCACACAGCAGACAAGTGGCGGGAGCCGGAATTAGAACCCACATCCTCTGACTCCCAAGCCTATGATATTGCTACTAGGCCATGCTGCTTCTCTGCCTCCACCATCACACCCTCAGCCTGAGGCCTGGGTGGCACCCACAGCTCGGGACTGAAATGATCAGCTAGCCCAACTGGGAGAGAAGAGAGTATTTTACATAATGATTTACTTGTACATTTGTAGCATTTGTGATGGATTGGCCTTGGGTACATGCCTAAACAAGGAAAAGGTGCAAAGCCTTGCAATACGTGCTGCCAGTGGTTTCTGCACCGGGAGTGGTCAGATGTCCCAGGATTTCAATCACTTTCACTCTTCAATTCCAGTTACAAGTTTAAGTTTATTTTGGCCTTTGGTCAAAGCCCACTTCCCACTAAAAAAAAAAAAGAAAAAAAAGGAAGAAAAGGTAGTCCCAGGATAGGGAAACTCCCATTTCCATTCAGTGCTTCTACTTAAGATCCTGTCTAGTTTATTTGCCTGACAAAGTAAGAACCAAGCCTGAAATGTGCCGAGAAAAAAAATGAAACAGAAGTTGCTATGGAAACACCATGTCCCAAGCAGACCTGGGGCTTTCCGTTTCTTTGGCTGAGGTCCAATCAAAGTCATGGGTATCAGCTGCCCCCTGCCTTTCTGAGGGGCGGCACTCCCACTCCCACCTGCACAACTGTAGTTCTCACCCCACAGAAGAGTAGAGTCAGTGACCCCTTCCCACTGATCAGCTTCCCCGCTGGGCCTTAGAAGAAGAGCGGTCCTCTAGACTGTAAGCTCCTTGGGGGCAGGGCACCTTGTGTCTACCAACCCTCTTGTATTGTACTCTCCCAAGCGCTTAGTACCATTCTCTGCACACAATAAGCACTCACCAGACACTTTTATTGTATTTGTTAAGCGCTTCCTTCCACTGTACTAAGTTCTGGGAAGATACAGCTAATCAGGCTGATCACAGTCCCTGTACTGCACAGGGTTCAGAGTCATAAACCCCATTTTACAGATGAGGTAACTGAGACCCAGAGAAGTGAAGTGACTTGCCTAAGGTCACAGAGCTTATAAGTGGCAAAGCCGGCATTAGAACCCAGGTCCTTCTGACTCCCAGGCCCGTGTTCTATCTACTAAGACGTGCTGCTTCTCTCTGATTGATGAATTCACTCTTATCAGAATGACAGGCCTAAACCACACCACACCCACAAATGCCTTCTTGCCTTCTTGGGGGTTGAGGGGTGGGCAGAGGGTGGTGATGTTTTCCAAGTCTTTTGAAAAGCACTCGTGAGGGCTCAGTATGCAGTGGGTGAAAATAACTGCCATCATTTCTCTTTCTTGACCATTGAACTGATCCATGCTAATAAAATGTATTTCACTGCTTAAGAAAGCTGTCTCTGAAGAAATGAACTCAGTGTCTGGTGCAAAGATAACTGGGGCAAGAAAGGAAAGGACAAAAATCATTTTCTCTTAATAGTAGAAGATTTGGGGGAATCTGAACCTATTGAAAATGTGAAAAAAATTGAGATTATCTTTTTTGTACAGTAGTTTTTGAAGCTTCCCCAGAGCAAGCCTTGGAGAGAGAGAGAGATTCCCATGTCATGATATGACACCAGCACGGAGGGAAATCCCCACCCAGAAAAAGCTTTATATCCAGGCGCCGCAGGGCACAGGACTGTTAGAGAGCAAGTTGTCATGTGGATTTCCCCCTGTGTCGGGGAGCTTTTGCCTTGGTGGGCGAATCATTTTGAGAACTGGGAAGTCTGTTCCAATACCCTATACCTTTGCAACAGAAGTCGGCAGTGGGCTTGTTGCAGTGGATGGAAATTTTGATCTACAGCTCTTTGTTGGGTACTGAGTTTGTCTGCCTTTGGAAATGACTTTCTGGGCTTTTGAAAACCAGCAGAGATGACTAGTTGACTCGTGAGGTCTGGAAAGTTTTCTGGGGATTGGGGGTTAGGCTGGGCTTTGGGTTCGCCAGCGGTGGGGGTGGAGCTACCTGCTTTACAGAGGCAGAACGCTGAGCTGACACTGCCCAGTGGAGCTAATTTAGGCTCATTCGCTCAGTCGTATTTATTGAGTGTTTAGGAGAGTACAATATGACAACAAACACACTCAGATGGATCCGCCCCCTGGGCCCCAGGAGACTTATTCCTAATCTCCCAGGTTGAGTACTGGATCCTCAGTCAACAGTATTTATTTATTGAGTACTTATGGTGTGCAGAGTACTGTACTAAGCGCTTGGGAGAGTACCATACAACAATAAACAGACACATATCCTGCCTACGATGAGCTTATAGTCCAGAGTGGTGGTGTATGGGACCATCACCACCATCATCATCGATACTTATTGAGCGCTTACTGTGTGCAGAGGACTGTACTAACCAGTTGGGAGAGAACGATACAACCGAGTTTATACATATGCTCCCCCCCCCACACACTGTGTTTACTTTTGGGTATCTTATTTTCTCTTCTGCTTGCACTGTGTAAATAATTACTGTCTGTCTGTCACTTTCATTCCACTGCAAGCTCTTTGAGGGAAGGGACTACCTTTTAACTTCTATTGTTTTGCCTAAGTACCTGGTACAGGGGTCAGCAACTCCTCAGGTGTTCAATAAATACTAATAACACACACCCACACCTTCAAAGCCCTGCTTCCTCCCGAGTCTAAAGAGCCAATTCTTGATCTCTGGTAAGATTCTGTGGCAGTTCTTGGAGTCACCGTTGAGACTGCCTTGACTGAGCATCTTTTATTAATGGTCTCTTCGTTCTGGATCAGCCCAAAGACTTGAGAACTCAATTAAAACCCAACCCAGAAATTAAACTGATGGGGGAGGCATTTTCTGTCATCTTAACGTAAAGCTTATTTTTGGGTATCTACATTTTCCCTCCTGCTTGCACTGTGATCAGTCCATTCCTATTGGCCGGGCTTCTCCATCTCCCCCTGAATGGTGGGGTTGTTCTTTGGTGGGAGTGGAGGATTATAGGAAACTCTGGGGCCCATGTGCGCCTTCATGGCTGAGGAGGGGGTGGTGGTGAGGTCCCTGAGCGGAGGCAGCAGAGCAAGCCCTGCCATCCACCCAGCTGGCCCACTCTTAACCGTTAGTGGTTTCAACTCACAGCTTCCCCTGGGCATTGCAGACACAGGAAGCCCTTCGCATCTGAGCAACTACTCCAGAAGAGAGTAGCAACGCAGGTGGGATGATCACCGAAAGCGGGTATGGAGCCTCCAAGTGTGGGCAGACTTTCTCTTTCGACAGCTAAACTCGAGCTGGAGAGCCAGAAGTTCCAGGCTCTGATCTCACGTGGCCCCAGATTTGAGCTCCAGCCATGGCCACTTGTCAGCGTTTCTCTGTTGCAGCCTGGTGACTCCAGGAGCTCTTCCTCTCCCAGAGCCCAAGAGATGCCACCCTTCCTTTGCCCCAGCCCAGAGCCAAGTCCTGCCTCACTCTGGCAAAACAGGCAGGAGAAACTGCAGCACACAGTAAGAAGAAGAAGGAGGAGGAGGAGAAGAATGGAGTATTTGTTAGGCACTTCCTTTTGTCAAGCATTGTGCTAAATGCTGGAGTAGACCCAAGATAATCAGTCATACAGTCTCTGTCCCACATGGGGCTCATTGTCTAGGGAGGAGGGAGACCAGGTATCGAATCCTCATCTTACAGTTGAGTCATCTGAGATACAGGGAAGTGAAGTGACTTGCCCAAGGCCTTACAGCAGGCAAATGGCAGAGTTGGAATTAAAACACAGATCCTCTGACTCCCAGGCCCGGGCTCTTTCCATTAGGCCATATCGCACACCTATAACAACCTACTAATTTACTCAGTGCCCTGTTCCCAGTGCCCCCTGCCCTCACCTCTCTCACCTCTGAACTCTTGCTCACACGATTCCACAATCTGGAACTCTCTCCCTCACTTAAATCTGACAGACCTAAGCTCCCCATTTCAAAGTCCTCCTCCTCCAGGAGGTTTTCCCCAATTGATTTCTAATCTCTTCACCTTACATCCTCCTTACTGCCATCTCAGCACTTCCCCTCTCGCCTTATGCATATATACATAGACTTATTCTCTCTGCGTTGTCCTATCTGTTAATTTATTTTAGTGTCTGTCTTCCCCACTAGATAGTAAACTCCTCCAGGGCTCCCAAGCTCTAGCACGGTATTCTGTACACAGTAGCTTGCTACTATCCACTCAACATATCCAAGTTTTTTTTCCCTCTCCCACTATTTGTTAGTAAATTGATTGCTGATCTCTGTCATTAGGGCATAAACTCCTTGAGGGCAGGGACCACACCTTTCTAATTCTGGCTTCACCACTTGTCTGGTGTGTGACCTTGGACAAGTCACTTCATTTCTCTGTGCCTCAGTTACCTCACCTGTAAAATGGGGATTGAGACGGTGAGACCCACATGTCCAACTTGATTTGCTTGTATCCACCCCAGTGCTTAGTACAGTGCCTGGAACATAGTAAGTGCTTAACAAATACTATCATGATTACTATCATTATACTGCCAGTATACAGGCTGGTACAGTGCCCTCATTCAGTAGACACTCGAGTTGAGGAGATACACAAAATGCTGAGAATAGGTTTCTATCACATTTCACTTATCACATTTCTCTGGTTGGGCTCATGCACAGGATCAGTTGTACACTTCCCATCCTCAAATTGTTGCTCTTGTCTGCAGCGTCCTCAGGAAGCAATGTGGCCTAAGTGGAAAGAGCAAGGGTCTGGGAGTCCTGCTTAGAACTGGGTTCTAATTCCCGCTCCACCTTGTGCCTGCTGGGTAGCCTTAGGCAAGTCACTTAACTTTTAGGTTCCTCAGTTTCCTCCTCCATAAAATGGGGCTTTAATACCTGTTCTCCCTCCCTCTTAGACAGTGGGAGAGGGACTGTGTCTGATCTGCTTATATTGTATGCAACCCGGGGTTTTGCACATAGTAAGCACTTAAGAAATGCCACCATTATTATGTAAGCTGGTTATGGGCAGGAAATGTGGCCGCTAATTCAGTTGTATTGCCCTCTCCCAAGCTCTTAGTAGAGTGTTACACACAGAATACATGCTCAATAAACACCACTGATTGATCGATTAGGGGCTGAAAACAGATTTTCTGAATGCAAAGATCTCCCTGGAGGACACACTTCCCCCACCCCATTCCAGCAGGGCAGGAGCAGGAACCCAGGCTCCTTTCCCTCTTGCCTGGACATCTTCATCCCTCCATACTTCCTCTTCTTGTGGTTCCCTAATTGGTTTCCCACCACAAAATAAAGTCATCGTTGGGTTTTACCCAGAGCCAGATTCTTCTCCAGAATAACTCAGTGGCAGTGAGAGAGGAAGGTGAATCTGGTCCCTAATTATTTTTTAACCAGATGACATTAGTTTCTGCTTTGTCACACACTAACCCAAGCACAAACAGGAACTAATCCTTGCTTCCCCCCACTCCCCATGAACCCACAGAAGTGGTAATTTAGAGGCAAATCACCAGCTGACTTCCAAACATGGTGGAAATTGCGAGGTTCCTGAGTATCTTTCATCTCCCCACTCGATTGTGCCTCCCTGCTGTGGGGCTTATGCATTACCATCCACATCCCCTAAGCACTTTGATAGTCACTCTCTCCCATCCCCAGGGCACTTTTGCATATATCCTTATATCCTGTTGCTTCCCCTATGTAATTCATTTTATTGTCTATCACCTCCCCTACACCTAGACTGTAAAGCTCCTTGTGGGCAGGGATCAGGCTCTACCAATTCTATTGTGCTGCATTCTCCCAAGAACTTAGTATCGTGCTCTGCACCCAATAAGCACTCAGTGAATACAACCAATTGATTGCTTACTTGATTGAAATTATATATCCTGCAGGTGGAAGGGAATTCATGAAATCACCTGGTCCAGCCCCCTGCCTCCAAGCAGGTGAACATTAAGCCGGCCTAGGGTGGGCAATTAGCTGCTCTCTCGCCTTGAAGAGCTCCAAAGATAGAGGCTTCTCCACAGCCCTTCTTAGTAGCCCATCTCAGTGTCTTGTCATCCCCAGCACCTCTGTTCACTGAGTTCCTCTTGGGTGATGACTGGAAGGCCCAAGGGGAAGCCCATATAGAAAAAAAACTGGAGACAGCTGGCCTATTTTCCTTCCCAGAAGCACATTTTTTCCAAGAACTTCAAGGAGCTCAAGATGGTGAAGAACCTCAAGGAGCTCAAGGGGGTGAAGAACCTCAAAGAGTTCAAGAGAGCAAAGAACCTCAAAGAGTTCAAGAGAGTGAATAACCTCAAGGAGCTGAAGAGGGTGAAGTGAAGCCCTGAGAATATCAGTGATGTCTGAGGAGGTACATATGCCTGTCTTGGGGACTTACCAGCTCTGCAGACCCAGACAAAATACAACTAAGAGAAAGGAGGGGAATTCACTTAAAGGAGAAGTAGGACGATAGGGAGAAGCCAGAGAACTGCTCTTGGGCTGACAACTTCCCCCCAAATCCCATTCACAACTTCTGGGTCCCTGTTCTTAAACCACTATGGTACTAAGTCTCTAACCCAACCTTTGTCGTGTGCAGGGTAAATTTTTGCAATGAGGGCAGCATTAATCTTGTTTATCAGAGTTCCAGGGAGCAGCAAGCTTCTACTCCAGGAGAGTCCTGTTAAGCGTTTCCAGATATTTCGGCCTAGCTCCAGGCTTTGAAGAGCAGAAAAACCCGATGAGGGCTGTCTGTTTGGCTTCAATCCCATCCTGCTGGAGTTCCTGACTGTTCTAGGCCTGGCGGCAGGAAAAGACAGTTGGTCCACATTGGAAGGTTAAGGTCTCCACTTTAAACAGAACCTCCACCTATTTTATTCTACACCAGAATACTGGAGTGACTGCTGAGCTCTTAAGCTTCTGACATAGGAAGCAGCATGGCCTAGAAGAAGGAGCACGGGTCTGGGGTCAGAGGACCTGGGTTTTAATCCTGGCCTTGCCACATACCTGCTGTGTGATCTTGGGCACATCACTTCTCTGGGCCTCAGTTTCCTCATCTGTAAAATGGGGATTAGGACTGTGAGCCCCATGTGGGACAGGGGCTGGGTCCAGCCAGATTAGCTTGTATCTACCCCAGTGCTTAGTACATGCCTGGCACATAGTCAGTGCTTACCAAATACCATAAAAAGTGAAAACAAACAAAATAACGTAACTGATTTAAGACAAACCTAGGACACAGACAGGAGAATACTGCAATTTTTCAGCAAGGGGGATTGTGGGTTGGGTGCAGAGGTCATGGTGCAGCTAGTTTTTAGTTTCAAATTCTCATGGCTTCTGTTTTGGGGCCCCACATGGCTGGCATGGAACCACTTCAAGAGGAGGCAGGAATGGGTTAATGAGAATAGCACGAGGGGGTGGGGACTCCATCTTGCCAGCCCTAAGCTGGATAACCGTTGGGGTGGATACAGCTGGGCCTGTAGGAGCTGCCCTGGTGGGACTTGAGCCTGTGCTGGAAAGTCCACCTACAGGAAGTCCCTAGTCTTGCCCCCGTGGGTGGAGAACAACCTTAATAGTATTTTCCATTTATGACTTCTGGGACTCAGTAATGGGTTTTCAGAATGACAAGTTGCCTTTGATAACTCTGTCCAGCAAGAGGACAGCAGATTCTATGTTGAATCGTCCAGGTTTCATTGTTGACAGCTTACCGGGGTCTTTAGAGGGAATGTACATACCCTTTATGACATGTTCTACTTAGAAATAGAACACCCTTGAGTTAGACAGGGAAAGTGTCCAAACAAGTCCCTCTATAGTATCTGTTTCCTCATTCAAACTTTTTTATGAATCAACAGTAGAAAGGGTGAGAAGCAGTGTGGTCTACTGGATAGAGCACAGGTCCGGGAGTTGAAAGGAGCTGGGTTCTAATCCCGGCTCTGACATTTGTCTGCTGAGTGACGCTGGGCAAATCACTTCACTTCTCTATGCCTTATTTCACTCAATTGTAAAATGGGGATTAAGAATGTGAGCTTCTTGTGATACATGGACTGGATCCAACTTGATTAGCTTGTATCATTTTCAGCACTCAGTACAGTGCCTAGCACATAGTAAGTGCTTAACAAATACCATAGGGGGAAAAAAGCGACCACGTGATCTGGTTTGAAAAGGATCTCTTTCGCTGTGAAAAGGATATTTCACCTAAAACCCCCAACTTGGACAGAACCCATTTCTTTAGGAACTGTTATTATATTTGTTAAGCACTTACTATGTACCACGTACTGTTCTAAGATCTGAAGTAGATACAAGATCATCAAGTTAGATACGGTCCTTGTCCCACATGGGGCTCACAGTCTAAGTTAGAGGGAGACTCAGTATTGAATTCCCATTTTATAGATGAGGGACCTGAAGCACAGAGAAATTAAGTGATTTGTCCAAGGTCGCACAGCAGGCAACTGGCAGAGCCAGGATTAGCACCCAGGTTGTCAGACTCTCAGGCCCTAGATCTCTCCACTAGGCCATGCTTCTTCTTGATGGCTATAAAAGCCATCTCTCTTAGTGAAATCCCAATTTAGCAGAAACTCCACTACTTTGGCCAGGTAGAATAAAGTGCCTTGAACGAGTATACTGCACTTAATTGGTGTCCTTAGCTTCTCAGAACCTACATTTCTATTTGAAGGCCTATACAGAGAGTTAACTCGGCTCTCAAATGACCACTGGCCCCTCATTTATAAACTCCCAGGTTTCCTCAGGTTTTGCAAGTTAAAGAACACTGAGGCTAGAAACCAAAGATATACTGCTCCCAAATTCAAGTATGGTCATCCCCATGAAGATCCATGTATTCAGGAATCTGTGCCCCTGGATTACCTTGGTTACTTCCCTTGTTTCTTTTTCAGGTTGACTCTAGTAGGGGCGATGTCCTTGGACATGAAGATGGCACTGCTAAAGGGGCAACTGTGCCCATGAGTGGGAGAGCCTAGCTCTTCTGATCCGGCCCCTTGCCAGTCCTGAAGGACGGGAAACCAGGTGAATGGGACCAAGGGATTAATGAATCCCACAGGATTCATTCATTCACTGATCAGATATGGGAAATGAAAAGGGCAGCTGAAGGGTTACAAGAGGACTGTGGAACCCAGCAGCCAAGCATAAATCACTTCTCTCCCAGAGTGGAAGATTCTGGACTTTTGTGCTGAAAAGAGGAAGACAAGGTAAGGGAACAAACTGCTCAATGACTAATGTTCAAACTGAATCCCAACCTCTGGGACCTGGATGTTCACCTTCAAGAATGATCAGTTTCAATGTCTGAAGGGTAACTAAATGATAATAATAATAATAATAATAAATAATAACACCTGAAAAGGCTTATTATGTTCCAAACACTGTACTAAGCACTGGGGTAGATACAAGTTAAAATCCATTAAAACTATGATATCTTCAAGTGATGACCAGCCCCTTGTGACTTATTGTGCTTTTCCCAGCCCTTAACTGTACCAACTGTTTGCTGAGGAAGGAATGAATATATGTCAATTGACATACATTACTATTTAAACCCTGACATCCAATTTTTCCATTCTCCTCTTCTATTTGCCAGTTATTTGGTGACTGTCTCCCCTGTAAGTGCCTTGAGAATAGGCATTATGTCTTCTACCACTATTGCGCTCTCCGAAGAGCTTAGTAAAATGCTCTGCAAATAGTAGGTGCCCATGAAATACTATTGATTGAATAATGAATGAGGAACATCAGAAGGATATTAAACAGCAGGGAAATCATCTTAATGGTATGGAGACTCGGGGAATCACCTAGTTTGTTCAGTTCTGTCGAAAGACAGCCCTTTATTGGGCAGGAGAAAAATGGAAGCCTGACTGGGGTACATCCAGCTTGGAGAGCGCTTATTTTCTCAACTATTACTCTAAGTACAGGTTTAAAGAATATACAGCAACTGCATTCCCAATCTCACAACCTAGGGCACAGGAAGAGGTACAAGAAACCCATGTGCTGGCTCCCTAGGGAATTCCGTGGCTTTCCTTCAATTCCAGTATACAAAGGACAGTTGATGCTACTGTTTTTTTTATGGTATTTGTTAAGAGCTTACTACATGCCAGGCACTGAACTAAGGTTGTTGGGTTGGACGCTCCTGTCCTGCATGGAGCTCACAGTCTTAATCCCCATTTTACAGATAAAGGAAGTGAGGCACAGACAATTTAGGTGACTTGCCCAAGGTCACACAGCAGACAAGTGGCAGAGCCGGGATTAGAACTGAGGTCTCCTGACTCCCAGGCCCATGGTCTGTCCACTAAGCCATGCTGCTTCTGCAATATCACTGTACTGCATTCTCCTGAGTGCTTAGTATAGTGTCCTCTAGATTGTAAGCTTGTTTTGGGCAGGGAATGTGTCTGTTTATTGTTATATTGCTCTCTCTCAAGTGCTTAATATAGTGCTCCGCACCCAGTAAGTGCTCAATAAATAGAACTGACTGACCACTCTGCACAGATTAAGCTCAGTAAATATCACTGATTGATTGAATGCCTGAATGTGAGTTGGTACCAAACATTCCCAAGTCCCTTTGTTCCTAATTGTTGGACCCTAACAAAAGCTCCCCCTTTGAGAGAAGTCAAAGGTACAGACAGCAGGGAGAAGTTAAAAGAAGTTCTCAGGCTTGGGCAAGTCAGATTTCATCGCCTCCCTTTGCCAGGAAGCCACTCTGAGTAAGGCACTTGTTGGCCTCCTGGTTCTTAACACAGAGGAATTCTTTGTGCTTCTCCAGGGCAGTCCTCATTTTTCCTCTCTACCTCGCTCCCCAAATCCCGGGGAAGAGAACTGTCCTCTAAACAGATGCCTTGAACTCAATCTTCTCGGTATTCCTTAAGCTTCCCCAAAGAGTGTCTCTAATCCAATCTTTTCCACAGCAGACCACCAGAATGGGATTTGCTCCAGCAAGTGTTCTTTTTTCTTTCCTTTTTTTTTTTAAAAAAAAAGATATCCATTAAGTGCACACTATGTGCTAAGAGCTGGGGCACATGACAATCAGATGGGATGCAGTCACTATTCCATATATGGAGCTGACACTTGAAGACGTGGGGAGAGGATGTGTCTTATCCCCATTTCACAGATGAGAAAACTGAGGCCCACAGATATGACTTGCTCAGCATCCCACACAACAGGCCAGTGGTTGATTCTCAGTCCCCTGCTCTTTCCATGAGACCAGACTGCTTCCTCCACAGAATCTGGAAGGCTACCTGACTCAAAGTGCTTCCCTTCTTTTAACAGGTCTGTAAGGGTCTCACAGGCTTTGCCTGAACCTTACTCAGGACAGGACATAAAGCTTAAAGACGGATGACTCCAAATCGAAGGAAATACTTCTTTGCTCTCTGGGTGATGAGTAGATGGAATTTACTCCCACAGGAAGTTGTGCAGGCCAAAAATAACAGACATTTCAAGAGGGGTTGGGGTAAGTTTAGGGATAAAGGACAAAGGACAGGGAATGATGGATTTTGAGTGAGAAAAGTTAGCAAAGTCAGAGGATCCAAGAAAGGTTTTGATAGATCTCGTGGACAGAAGGTCCACTAGTAGAACAAATAGGAGGTTAGATGATCTCCTAGCACATTGTAAGCGCTTAACAAACACCATAAAAAAAAAGTTCCATCTCTAACCATGTGGTTACAACACACAGCTCCTCTAGGTATCCTTCGGTTCATTCATTCATTCATTCAATAGTATTTATTGAGCGCTTACTATGTGCAGAGCACTGTACTAAGCGCTTGGGATGAACAAGTCGGCAACAGATAGAGACAGTCCCTGCTGTTTGACGGGCTTACAGTCTAATCAGGGGAGACGGACAGACAAGAACAATGGCAATAAATAGAGTCAAGGGGAAGAACATCTCGTAAAAACAATGGCAACTAGAATCAAGGCGATGTACAATTCATTAACAAAATAAATAGGGTAACGAAAACATATACAGTTGAGCGGAGGAGTACAGTGCTGTGGGGATGGGAAGGGAGAGGTGGAGGAGCAGAGGGAAAAGGGGAAAAAGAGGGTTTAGCTGCGGAGAGGTAAAGGGGGGATGGCAGAGGGAGTAGAGGGAGAAGAGTGTGCCACTAACACATGGACAGAACACTAAGCTGGGAGGACCAATGGTTGGATCCAGCACAGTACTGCTTGTGTTCTTAAAGACAATCTTTATGTGTGCAGTGTGGATGAGACTGTTGATCATGTTTCAATCTTTTCAGCCACGCCTATGCTCACAGATAACGTTCACCATCAATAATTTAATCTACATATCTATATCTATCTCTTTCTATATATAGATATAAATATCTCTCTGTTTATGTACATAAATAAATAAAGAGGTATATATATGTACTCCCTTTCACTGAGCCTGTCCAACCACATCCTTCCAGAGATCTCTTGGACTCACATCCTAACTCTGTCTTCTCTGCCCTAAATTCCTGAAGGATAAAATGGGAGTCTCACAGGATTCATTTTAACTGGATCTGATTACCCATAGATTCCCCCAAAACCAAATCCTGGGGCAGACCTATTGGGTTTAAAAGGAGTTCAGCTAACAAGAGACAGGAGAAAGAAAAGATATGAGAATATGATAGGGACAGCTCTCTTTCCCAGCCCCTGGGTCTTTGGACCGTTGCTGACTAATTGGTTTTTTCTCCACTGCCAGTCTGGGGAAAATGAACTCCCTGCATTGGGTATAAATGATTAGTTTAGGGGGGTGAACTGATGTGTGGGTGGGTTTCAGTGGCCTTTTAGTTAAGGTTGCCGTTCTGCCTTTGACAAGTCTCTAATTCAGTGGGTGTACTTGACAATCTGGATTTTCGAAGAGGATGTGTCATCCCTCTTTTAACATGGGTGCCTCTGATTGCTAAGAGCTGGGTCTTTGGTTCTCATTGCTGCAAGCAAAACTCAGGGAATCTCAAGTTGTGGGCAGGGAACATGTCTACCAACTCTGATATATTGTATTCCCCTAAACACTTAGTTCAGTACTCCACACACAGTAAATGCTCAATAAATACCACTGATTGATTGACTGACGCTTAGTTATAGCAAGAAAACTAAACCTCTTGCAACTGAAATTTCTGTAATTGCAGACTAAGGAGATTCAAAAATTAAAGTATATATAAGTGGGGGGAACTTCTGGTTTCTCTCTGCCCAGTGCATCTCCCAAACAAAAGATAAAATCGATCCTCCGGAGGCCCAGGGTTGGTGTGGGGAGGGGAGAGATGGGAAGTCAGGAGAGAAATCAGAGGAAGTGAAGAGGGGTGGCCTCAGAGCAGTATGGGTAGTCAAGGGCTGGGCTGCCATCTTGCTTTCCACCTTTGGGATGGCCCAAACTCTTGGGAGGCAAGGTTACAAGAGCCTCTGAGTGCCAGTAGCATGCCCCAAATCCTCACCAAAATAACAGTTGGCTCAATTCTTTGAAAATGATGGCTGAGCAGGGCCGGCGCAGACTAACAAGAAGCTGCACTCTGGTCCAAGTTCTCAATATCAAACACCAAAAACCATTTCCTGAAGCATGAGCACAGCAGGAGTTGGGGGTGGGGAAAAGGGGGCAGGAGGGAGGGGTGAGGGTGGAGATAAAGAAAATCAACTGAAAATGAAAATACAGCGGTCTGATTTATTCCTAAATCCACTCGCTGACACAGAACACCGCTACCCCAACTTTAGGACACGGACATCAGTTTGACAGCACAGTCAACAACACGGGCAATTAAAGAGGATAAGGTTGCCCTACCGCCTTCTGTCTTCATGCTCTCGGCAAAGGCAAAGCCACTTGGTTGGCACTTCGTAGGAATATCTTTCAACTAGGTTTTCATCGTATGGTATGTGCCACGAATCCCCTGTAGTTTGCACCAAAGTGTCGTAGGAAAGAACGGGCTGTTGAAACACAAACGAGGATGTGAGATTTAGAGTAGCATAACGCATTACTGGATCACTTTCCTTCTTTCCCGGTGAGCCCTCAGTTTAGCTTGCCCACAGTTCAGTGAGCCTCTTTCCCGAGTGAACAGTTTAAGATGACACTGGGAGTGTCCTGTCAGAAATGATGGCTGGGCCACAGCCCAGTCACCGAGGCTTCGGGACAGAGAACCAGCACAAAAGGATTAATTTTAAAGTGCCTGCGGGCTGCCCAGCTCCACTTATGCTCTCTCACCCCTGCCAGTGACGTTCTTGCCGGGGCATGGGATGCCACAAGTGAAAAGGTAGGCAGCGGTGCAGCGCACTGTGAAATGCATGCAAACATCTTACATGCAAAACCCAGCTGTGGCCAAAGCGACCGCAGCAGAGGGCCGGCTGTTTCTACCTCGTCCTAGTTCTTCCCACGCCTGGCTGAAGGCATGTGAAGGGCGGAAAACTTACCTGAAAGACGATTCTGTTTCCCGCGGAATAGCTGGAAAACCCAAGCTGATGTCCCCGTTGCCACCTGAAGAACAGGCGCCGCGTCAGGGCATCAGGGAGGCAGGCTTTGTGGTCTCGGAGGAGGTCCTGAGTGACAAACTTGCAGTGGTTTCCCGAATGGAGGGTGGCATACAGCAGGAAAGGATCATCTTCCGAGCTGGGCCGTGCCCAAGAGAGAAAGGGCAGAGTCAAACTGAAGCCTTGGAGGGTAAGAGCAAATGCTTCTCACAGAGTGGTCACCCTCTTCCCTCCATTTCTCGGGGGGCTCAGACACACATCCCCCATCCAGGACCTTAGTAATTCCCATGAACTCCAGGTGAGGGGCAAGATAAGTGGATAGTGCACCGGTCTGGGAGTCAGAAGGACCTGAGTGCTAATTCTGGCTCCGCCACTCGTCAGTTGTGTGACCTTGGGCAAGTCACTTAATTTCTCTGGGCTTCAGTTACCTTATCTGTAAAATGGGGATTAAGACTGTGAGCCCCATGTGGGAAAGGGACTGTGTCCAACCCGATTGGCTTGTATCTACCCCAACACTCAGAACAGTGCTCTGCACATAGTAAGCACGTAAAAAGTATCATTGTTTATTATTATTATTATTGTTATTCCCACTGAACAAGAGGAGACAGGAGACATGGGATCTGCCCAAGCCCACGTGATAAAGAAGGTGGAGGAGATGGGACCAGAATCAGGTTTCCCAAATCCCATTTCAGGACTGGATCTAATCACCAAAAAGTTAATGATAGCCAAAGGACCTGGGTTAGCCAGGTACCCGAGAAAGAGAGCCAACAGCACCCATTAGCTGGAGAAAGTCATTTATCTTCCTGCCAACACACAATATCAATCTCTCCTGCTTTTCTTCCTTCAGCAAACAGAGGAGCCACCTCAAATTGACAATCTGGGCCCAGAAAAAGGAACTACTGGGCAGTCACCCAGATACAGAATTAGATAATTAAGGGGTATCATCATCATATTATGTGCAGAGTACTGTGCTGAGCACTTGGTAGAGTATGATACAGCAGAGTGGGCAGACTCGTTTCCTGCCCACCACGGCTTACAGTCTCTGTCAAGTCTCCTGTTTGAAGTAGAACTCAGCGTCCTGGAGCTCCCTCTGCTCTGGGGGGAGGCTGGCTTTTGGACTCCAGCCCCATCCTGGCAGTCTCCTCGCTGCTCCTGTCACCAGCCAGATGAAAAAACTCAAAGCCACCAAAAAGGCAGGGGCTTAAAGAAGGGCATTTATGTTGTCTGCCTCCCGACTCTAGACTGTAAACTAGTTGTGGGCAGGGAATGTGTGTTTTTTTTAATATAGTATTTGTTAAACGCTTACTATGTGCCAGGCACTGTATGGTTGCTGGGGTAGATACAAGCTAATCAGGTTAGACACAGTCCATGTCTTACATGGGGCTCACAGTCTTAATCCCCATTATACAGATAGGTAACTGAGGCCCAGAGAAGTGAAGTGACTTGCCCAATGTCACCCAGCAGACAAGTGGCGGAGCCGGAATTAGAACCCAGGTCCTTCTGACTCCCAGGGCCGGGCTAATGTGTCTACCAATTCTGTAGACATTAACCCAAGCGCTTAATATAGTGCTCAGCACATATTAAGTGTTCAACAAATACCGATCATGATGATGATGATTAAGGTAGTAGAAAAGAGCCGGCTCTCCCTGGGAAATCAGACTCCAGGGGAAACCACGCTTACAATTAATGATGAAGACCTGCCTTATATCTGGATGTGGGCAACAGACGGCCCACTGAGGGCCAGATTCGTTTGATGCCACGAGGACCCATTTTAAAATTGACCACTCTGTATTTGGAGGAGGTCTTTCACTCCTAATACCTCTAGGCTTTTTCCTGATGGACATACTGAAGCATAAAAAAACAAAGCTCCTTAGAACTACAACCCAGGAGTGAGGCCTCCCTGTTTAGTACTCAAGGAAGCAGACCAGGTGGTTCCTTTAAGCCTGGGTGATGATATAATTTTAATAATATTATGGTATTTGTTAAGCTCTTAGTATGTGCCAATCACTGTACTAAGTAATGGGTAGGGATAAAATGCTTTTGCAATTTGAGTGCCCGTCCTACATGGGGTTCCCAATCTAAGGCAAAGAGCAAACAGGTATTGAATCCCCATTTTAGAGAAGTTAAGCGACCTGCCCAAGGTCACCCAGCAGGCAATTGGAGGGACTGGGATTAGAACCCAGGTCTCCTAACTCCCAGGCTCGCACTCTTTCCATTAGGCCACCCCGCTTCTCTGGTGAACGTTTTGGGGACCCGGGGAATGTTACTGAAATCTGGAGCTACAAAACAAAGAATATCCATTCCAATTTTCGCTGCTTATGGGAAATTAGGAAAGGACCGCCCCCTTTTCTCTGCAGGTACGAACTGGCTGGTTGGCTGCATGCTAAAGATCTCTGAGCTCTAGGACATCCAGGACCAGCTCCCACGGATCAGCAGAGCGGGACGAGGAGGGCTCATTTCCCTCGATTCTTACGTGTTCTCCGTAAAGAAGCAGGCGGCGTTCTTCTGCACCGCCTCCATCTCATGCTTTCTCCAGTTGGCTGTCCCGTACAGCATGTGCTTCCGGCCCAGCACAAGAAGCCTCAGGTTCTTCTGGGCCAACTGGGTCACCATGTTAAGGAGCTGAAAGACACAAAGCCATCGCACAGATCAGAGGAGGACAAACTGGAGCTCGCGCACAGTGAAAAACTAGGGGACAAAAGTTTCACCATCTAGCATTTCACTGCCACTGCTGCCAATCACGGTTTCTTGTTACTCCAGACCTTAATATTTGTATTAATTAGGATAATAATAATAATAATATTTGTTCAGCTTTTACTCAGTGCCAAGCACTGTACTAAGCACCGGAGCACACCCCAGATTACTCCCTATCCCACCTGGGAGGGGGCGGGGAGGATGTCACTGTCTCAGGCAGAGGGTGAACAGGTATGAAATCCCCACTTTACAGATGAGGAAACTGAGGACAAGGGTTCTAATCCCAGGTCTGCTACTTATCTGCTATGTGACCTTGCGCAAGTCACTGAACTTCTCTAGGCCTCGGTTACCTCATCTGTAAAATGGGGATTAAGACTGTGAGCCTGATGCAGAACAGGGATTGTGTCCAAACTGATTTTTTTGTATCTACCCCAGCACTTAGTCCAGTGCCTGGCACACTAGTAAGCGCTTAACAAACACCACTACAAAAAAGATCTCTTTTAATGAAGCTATATTGAGAAGTCTATAAACAATCAGAGCATCCCATTTATTCCTGCCCCTGCCTCCCTGACGTTGCAGTGATTTCGCAAGTGTCCTTGCCAAAGGAAATCATACTACAGTTGGAAAACGGGAAAGAAAAACCCAAGTGATGGTATGCCTGAAATGCTTATCCTTTCTATTTAACCGAAAACGTGTGCCCTCCTAGGAAACTCGGCACAGGTGCAGTGAATTCAGCCAATGTCTTCTTTGCGGCCAGGAGGGAAGTCTGAGGAGTCAAGAGGTGCAGAGGGGAGGGTGGGAGCCCAAGGTAATCAGGGAAAGTGAGAGTTCAGAACAAAGGGGGAACCTGAAAACCCACTCTCACTAGCCTCCGCGTGTGAGTCACTTCCTCCGGGAGGAGAAAGTCCCTTTGGGGGAAATTCTGGGGTTGGAGTGAGTAGGCTGGAGAGAGTCCCTGGCGCACTCAACATTATTTACCCAGAAAGAAGGACCCATTTGACAGGGAGCACAGCTGGGCCTTCTGGGGTTAGGGAGCAGACCCGATGCCTGATGAGGTAGCTGAGTCCACGGCGGACAGCACTCCAGAAACCGGTCCAGTTCTGCCACAGGCAGGGAGGGATGTGGGGGGATTTCTCAAGCCTGTGATCAGAGTCTGACCTGAGCCTCTAAACCTAGGTTAGACCCTAGGGTGGGGAGTGGAGGGGGAGAGAAGCAGCGTGGCTCACCGGAAAGAGCACGGGCTTTGGAGTCAGAGGTCATGGGTTCGAACCCCAGCTCTGCCACTTGCGAGCTGTGTGACTTTGGGCAAGTCACTTAACTTCTCGGTGCCTCAGTTCCCTCATCTGTAAAATGGGGATTAAGACTGTGAGCCCCACATGGGACAACCTGATTCCCCTGTGTCTACCCCAGCGCTTAGAACAGTGCTCGGCACATAGTAAGCGCTTAACAAATACCAACATTATTATTATTAGATTCTGGAGGTGTCCAAATAATTTGGGTCCTCTCGGAACCACCGGGCCCAAGGCTCCTGCTCAAGAGATAGATTTTCCCCAGGTTCACCTAGAACAGAGCATAACTGAAGCTTGGGCCAAAGCTCTGTCCTGGGCTCCACATCAGGCTCTGACCAAGCAAAGCCAAGGCTGCACTAAACTGAAGCCAAATTCACCCAAGTGAAGATGAATGCCTGGGTTAGCCCCAAAATGCATCTTGGCGTGAGCAGGGGAAGGTTGCCAGGGCAAGTTGCCTCAACATGGGGCTTCCAGATTCCCTTTCCCGGAACTCAGGATCTTTACTCACCCCACCTTCAGCCCCACGGCACTTATGTACTTATCCATAATTTATTTCTGTCATTGTCTGTCTCCCCCTCTAGATTGTAAGCTCCATGTGGACAGGGAATGTGTTTATCAAGCCTGTTGTTTTGAACTCTCCTGAACATATAGTACAGTGCATTATGCACAGTAAGCAGTCAAATAAATTCCACTGATTGTCTTGGCTTTTCTGCTCACCAACACCAAACCTCCCCCCTCTGCCCTACTCAAACATATTTATCAATCAGTCATATTTACTGAGTGTTTACTCACACACTCCCACCACCTTCTTCACCTGCTCATCCCTTTTTCAGAACATTTCTTCCTTTTTTGTGCCCATTCCATTGCTTTGGGAGGTGATTGGCTCCCTACTTTCATTCTTAATGCAGGGGGCCAGATGATTTCTAGAGGGTATTCCATTTCAAGCTGGGTGAGGGAACTGGGAGGGAAAAAGGATAGCAGGAAAGAAACCCTCCCCTACTGTCCCACAAAAGACTTCTCCCTTTTGGAGAAAGAAACAAACAAGAAAAATTGTTCTTAGTTTCCATCCTCACCAACCCACAGGGCAGGTGAGAGTTTTGTTTTCCTTCCTGAAAGGTGCCCATTTTTTTTAGGCTGAACCTGCTGGGGTGGCAGGGCTAGCAGGGTTAGGGACAGAGAGAATCTAGACTGAGATGAAAACGAATATGTGTGTGTGTGTGTGTGTGTGTGTGTGTGAGAGAGAGAGAGAGAGAGAGAGAGAGAGAGAGAGAGAGAGATTTTCTGAGTAATCCTAGATAGCAAATGTGATTTCCTCTCTCTTGTCTAACTTTTCACCTCCCCTCCCCTGTCTCTGAAACTTCCTCAGTCTGTGGATTTCCCTCAAGAAGACTCAGAACGACTGAGCTGTGCAGGGGGGACCAGATGTATTGAATTATAATAACACTAATTCAAACGAGGTAACTAGAGAGGGCCCTTCAGGAAAGGGCTCTGCAAACGCCAGACAGCGGGGGTGGGGGTCAGCCTTGTGGCCAAGGGTGTGGCACACACCCCTCCCCCGCCCTACTTCCTCTCCTTCTCCTGCCCCACAACTCCAAAGAAGGGCACTGTAACTCCAAGCGCTTGGGTTTATTCTCCGGTTCCCTTGGTGGTGAGCCCTCGACAGAGGTGCCAATGGAGCAGAAGAGGAAGAGGAAGTGGGAGAGGGGTGCAAGATCTCCCCCCAACTTCTTAGCCCAACCCTGGGCCAACACACACTGGCACCGGCACGTCTTCGAACACCATGTAAGCCCTGGGGGTTGTAAGCTTTACTTCACAAAGAGCTACTACAGGCACAGGTTTCTGGCTTGAAGTAGTGGGTTAATCCCTCCACAAAGACATACTGGTGGCTCTGGAGATCCAAATCCCTCTGCTCAGTCTTCACGTGGCCTAGAGGTCCACAGGCCCAAGCCTGGGTGGGTGCTCGCTCAAAGGTGACTGGTTCCTGAACCCTGCTTTTCTATTGCATGTCCCTAGCCACTGATGAAAACCGGCCCAGTCGTGAGGTGTCAAAACCACCCGATGAAATGGAGGGGAGGGTGAGGGAAGACGGGGCTGCACTGTAAAAGGGGTGTCAGTTGCACTGAGTCTCTGTAAGGGGATGAAGCCAGAAGAAAGGTCACTGGATGAGCACCTCTTCGAATGGAAAAAAAAAGTCCCCGCTGCAGAGTGAGGCAGGGGCCGCAGAGTCTCAGACTCAAACCAGGAAATACACCCCCGCTCCTCCTCTTGGCTGTTTAATTTTAGGCTCGCACTGGGGTGGTCTCTCCTGCCTCGGGTTGGGGATTTCCTACGCAGACCAAAAAAGCAGCTGCTCTTCCGCCCGGCTGGTTCTCGGGGAAAAAGGAAAGCATCGAGATGCAGCCAGGCGTCCGTCGCTTACAGAGGGGACAGCAGACCCGAACACAAAAAGTCATTTAGAAACGGCTGGGCTATAAAAAGGCAGAGCATGTCAATCAATCATATTTACTGAGTGCTTACTTTCTGCAGAGCACCATACTAGATGCTTGGGAGTGTACAATATAACAGAGACAGTCCCTGCCCACAACAAGCTTATGGTCTAAAGGGGGAGACAGACTTTAAATAAATAAATGACGGATAAGGATGTAAGTGTTGTAGGGCTGGGAGGGGCGACGAATAATGGGAGCAAGTCGGGGCGATGCAGAGGGCAGAAGGGAGCAGAAGGAAAGGAAAAGAGGGCTTAGGGAAGACCCCTTGGAAGAGATGTGCCGTCAATAAGGCTTTGAAGCGGGGGAGAGTAACTGTCTGTTGGATATGAAGAGGAAGGGTATTCCAGGCCAGAGGCAGGACGTGGGCGAGAGGTAGGTGGCGAGATAGACAAGATCGAGGTACAGTGAGTAGGTTGGCATTAGAGAAGCCAAGTGGGTGGGCTGAGCTGTAGTAGGAGAGTAGCGAGATGAGGTTTCATCTGCTTGTAATATCCATCGTTTGTTACAAGAAATAACACATGGGGCTCCTCTATTTGGAGGGATAGAATACGCAAACACTTCAAAGGCAGGGGAACACATCACTATGGTCTCTTGGGGCATAGGAGTTCTCTGGCTAGCAGCGGGCAGGGAGGAAATTGCACACCCGGGCCGAACAAGGAGAGTCCTGGCCTGTACCCAGCACATTCAGGCTTTTGAGCCCCGCGTAGCCACCCCATCTCTGCCCCACAGACCCAAGTGTGTCCAGCAAACTGTGCCCTCTGGCAGGCTGACCTCTCCTGAAGTCCTTCTGTGACCTCATTAATCAATCGATCAATGGTATTTGAGGGCTTACTGTGTGCAGAGCACTGTACTAAGCGCTTAGGTGAGGACGAGAGAGTAAACAGGCACAATCCTTGCCCTCGCAAATAAGCTTGGTGGGCTATCTATTCTCTGATCCCACCTGCTTCCCCCACCCCGGACAGCAGATAGGTGTCACCACTTTGCTTGATGAAACAATTTGAGGAAGGGAAGAGCAATGGCCTTCCTGCCCTGGGCATACCATCGTCTCGTGAAGGGTGGATGCATTCCTTTTGAACACCCGTCTTCCTTTGCTAGCACAATTATAGAGAACATTAACGCTCAACCGATGACCTCGCCTGTTGAGAAGCAGGGTGGCCTAGGGGACAGAGAATGGGGCTAGGAATCAGAAGGACTTGAGTTCTACTCCCGGCTTCACCATGTAGATGCTGTGTGACCTCAGGCGAGTCAATTCACTTCTCTGTGCCTCCGTTACCTCATCTTTAAAATGGGGATTAAGATCACAGGACAGGAACTGTGTCCCACCCAATTTGCCTGTATCCACAACAGTGCTTAGTTCAGTGCCTGGCATATAGTAAGCACTTAAATACCACAATTGTTATCATTATTATTATTATTATTGTCATCTTCCTCAGGGACAAAGGCTAAGGAGGGAGATGACAGACACAAGACACAGTTCCTGCTTGCTCAGCCTTTAGGGTGGGAGAGACAAGCTCCGCCGAGGCAAGAGCCCGTGATGGCAGGCCCAGCACCCTGGGGAGGGTGTTGTTCTCTGGGTTGTGACCACAGGCCGGGTTAGAGTCAGGCCAGAGGAACCGCTGCTCTGCACCGCCCTCTGGAAAGGGCAAAAGGTCCGGCTGACTCCACAGCCGCCGGACGTAGCCCAGGTGTCCTCTGAACTCTGAACCTGGACACTTAGGAGGGCCAGGCGAGTCAGGTGCACAAGCAGGCCCTCTGATCTCCCCGGAGGAAGGGGGCCGCAAGCTTTTTAGAATTTTGTGGCTTAAAAAAGGGCAGCTTTATTTAGCACAACAATTCAGCCTTCTTTTTTTTTTCTTAAACCTCCAAACCTGTCCCATCTACCTACTTTAGTTTCTCCCCAACAGGATCAGCAGTCCAGAAACTGGGAGGGTGTCCAGACGGCGATGCCCTGGCAGGGGTGCCCTGAAGCAGCCTGCAGCTGGCACTGGGTTCCGACAGCTATGCCCCACAGCTAAGGTTTAGTAGCTACAAACCATGATGTGTGGCCTGTTGCTCAAAATATGATGAGGTGTGAATAAAATAATCCAAATGGGCAGAAGGCAACAAATCCCATTCTGTCTTTCCACATCTCTCCCACGTCATCATCAGCCCAGAGACTTTGCTTCTAGTCCCTTGTGCCTAATCTATGCACACATCTATGCACACTTTGGGGGACACTATGCAGTCCAGTCATCCTCTTCCTCACATATAGCTTAGTGGCAAGAGCATGGGCTTGGGAGTCAGAGGTCGTGGGTTCTAATCCCGGCTCTGCCACTTGCCAGCTGTGTGACTCTGGGCAACTCACTCAACTTCTCTGTGCCTCAGTTACCTCATCTGTAAAATGGGGATTTAAGACTGTGAGCCCCACATGGGACAACCTGATTACCTTGTATCTACCCCAGTGCTTAGAACAGTGCGTGGCACATAGTAAGCGCTTAACAAATACCATTATCATCATCATCATCACTGGTATTTATCATGAGTTTACTGTGTGCAGAGTGCTGTACTATGGGCTTGGGAGAGTACAATACTAGAGAGTTGGTAGACTCATTCACTGCCCACAACTAGTTTACAGTACAAAATCGCTTATGCCGTCCTTCAAACTAGAACTGAACAGAATTCCCAGGAGCCCTAAGATCCCCCAAGGAGACATGAATGGGTCTCCCCTGCTCAAGTTTCTGAAAGGAAATGTGCCTACACAATGGAGTCCAAGTGGGAATTCCCAAGGTACTTTTGCTTGACAGCTCAGTGCGGAATGACTAAGAAGCCCGGGACACCTACTATCCGCAAGGCAACGCTTAGTTGGAGGAAATAAGTCCCAGTATTGAGAGGTTTGCCTCCTGGTTAATTATTCACACATGGTTGTTTTAGAATACTTCCAGCGGATCTTCCCCATTGGACCATAAACCACAGAGGAACCAGAAGGCGCAGGGTTCCAGCTCTGATCAGAGGTCGGAGAAAAATGAATGCACGACAGCTCAGTCAGGTAAAAAGCAACAAGTGATTATCTGCTCCATTTGAGAGTGAACAAAATGGAGAGCAGGCAGGAAAAAATTGGAATCATCTGCTTTTCCATTTGAACTGAATACCCTGTGTGAAAACACAAGGGTCAAATTATTTTCCACTGAGTTTGTTCTGCTAAAGTAAGTCTTGTTACATGATTTAGAAAGAGCCAGGAAGTTACTGGGGAGAACTGGGGAATTACGGAATGTTCTTCCCATGAACTGAGACTGTTCTGGTTTTAACACGATCCACTTTAGCCTAAATAGAGTCAGGGTAGGAGAAACAGGTTGTGCACATGTGCACGGTGCCAATAAAGGTGGGGATACAAGACAACCTTTTCATAATGGAAGGTCCTTGAAGAACACAATTAACCATGTCATGGCGGTAATGAATTAGGGATCGTCTTTTCCACTTCAGAGGCCAAATTGGAAAGCCAAAGCCAAAATGACTATGTCAGCCCCGGGTTTTTGGAATCCTTCACAACCATGGAATTCACAGTGGATTGTTCTACGTCTTGTTCATCCTGCTCAATACTCCTTCTTCAACCCAGTTCTGAGTAGTCCCAAAGCGGCATGCATTCTCGATGCAGCCTTTAAATTACTAACCTGGGACAATTTGTGCCAAGCTAATGCAAAAGAAAGTGGATTACCTCTTGTTATTACTGCCACAGAGCAGAGGATATGAGAGGGGAGGAGGGACGCTAGCATAAACTGTGTGCAAACCGGGAAATTGTGTACTGATCTGTCAAAGCAGTGTACAAAGCAATTTTGAGGAGGACCACTGGAGTCAAGAACCTACTAGGGTCAATTCCTGGAGTACTCTTTGATTGCTTAGGTTTATGCAGGATTCCAACCTCAGACGAATAATGAGGTCAGCCCCCTCCTCTTCTCTAACTCCCTTTGTCATTCCCAGGAAGGCTGGATCATTTCCTGTTCTTACACAAAACCACGAGGCGAGGCTCCGGGAGATTCCTCCCTGCATGGACGGCCTCTTCCACTCACTCAGGAGAAAGCTCTGAGAGTTCTCCCAATGAGCTGGATTTTCAATCAGCTTGCTGCTTCTGGCCCTGGCACATGCCATAAGTCCCCCTTAGGAGAAGCAGAATGGCATAGTGGATAGAGCACGGGCCTGGGAGTCAGGTCATGGGCTCTAATCCCGGCTCCACCACGTCTGCTGTGTGACCTCGGGCAAGTCACTTCACTTCTCTGTGCCTCTGTTAACTCAGCTGTAAAATGGAGATCCAGACTGTGAACCCCACATGGGACAGGGACTGTGTCCAACCCAATTTCCTTGGATCCGCGCCAGCACTAAGTACAGGCTTGACACACAGTAAGCGCTTAACAAACACCACAATTATTATTGTTGGTGTAACAGCTTCTGGGATTACTGTCTTTCCGCCGAGAAAGCAGGGATGTACTGAGAAGTACCTGGAGGGTTTATAACTTTGGGGCCATCCTTCCCATCATCCTTCAAAAACAACTCCCCCTACACCACCAAACAGCCGGCTCGCCAGCTCTTTAAGTGTTTGATCTAAATGCTTCAGACCAAGAATGCCAGCTTCTCGTTTTGGACCCGAGGGTGAAATCGGATCAAGGTCCCAGGGTGGGTGAAGCTGCGGGGAAAGATGAGAGTGACGAAGGGCTGGAGAGGATGGCACGCAGACATTCTCAGAGCCGGGAGGACATGAAAAGAAAATGGTCAGTGTTTGGTGGGGATGCATTTGTCACCCATGGTTGGGGACAGGAGAGAGATGTGGCCAGAGCCCCACTGTGGTTCCAGCTTCCGGCTGATTCCTGCCATACTGCGATGACACGGAGGGCAGCCACAACACTCGGGGGGGGGGGGGGGGGGGGAGGAGCCAGACTAATGGCTTTGCCGCCAGCTCCAAATCTACAGGGGCGACGGATGCCCTTGGCCTCTCACCCCCGAGACACTGGTGCTGTTTTGCTGGTAACCACCCCCCAAGGCCGCCTTCTCGTCATCCACCCACCCTGGGTTACTTCTCATCCAGGAGGAGACCGCAGGAGGGAATAACGCGTCAAAGAGAAGAGCCCAGGATCGGGCTTAAAGTCTGTGAGGTACGGCTTTTAAAAAGAAAGAGTAACAAAGAAAAGAGACGCGTGCTGAAGCAGAATGGCTCTGAAACAGATTTCTTTCCAGGAAGTGGTAGAAACCACCCAGGTAGGGGTAGAGGTCAGGGTTCGCAGAGGAGGGGGCACCGATGGAGCTCCAGGTTTTCTGAAAGTAAGGTGGGAACCAAAGTTGGGATCGTGGGGGTGAGTTTACTCGCCTGGGGCCAAGCCAAGGGGCTTTCACTTCAAAAATGGTTCTAACAATTCTTGGTATTATCTCTCTCTGAGGGTCAGGAAAACCCACAGGAGTCTGTGGCATTCAGAGGGCTGGCGATAGCGTGGAATGTTCTCTTTCTACCCCAAGTAAATCTGTCACATCACCCCACGCTGGAGAGTGGGTCAGCCCACCTTCACCCTGCTCTCTCCCCATGTTCTCTCCCACCCACTGTCTGACCCCTGCTCTTTAAAACTCCCCCCGCCCCAGCCCCACTGTGGCTTTTAAACATTTTACCTTAGCACAGATTAAGCATTTAATAAATTCCATCATTACTATCGTTATTATTTTTCCTATATCCCTTAACTCCAGTGTGGGCTCCCAGCCCAGTGCCCCTGAATCTGATCCTCAGCGCCACCCTGTGGCACCCTCTTCTCCTCCCTCCTGCCCTGTGCCACCTTTAAAAAAAAATAAACTTGTTTTGTAGCCTTGGTTGGCCCCTTCCCCAGCTGGCAGCCCCCACCTTCAGGGCTGCAGGGGACCAATCCTGGCTGAACGGGGTGGTGGGGGGTGCTCCTCCTAATCCTTCCAGGGCCCGTAGCTGTGGAAGTTCCGGAAATGGGGGTTGCAAGCTGTGGAGAGGTTCGGCTGAGATGGAAAAACAAGTTAAAAAACACTGGGCTTGGGGAGTCCGGGGACGTAGGGGGATGTGGGGGGAAGTTGTGGGAGGACCTGGGAGGTGGGGGTAAGGGAGGAGACTCAATGGTGTGTGTGTATGTGTGGGGGCGGGCTTACTCACGCGGGACCCGTGGGGAACTTCAAAGCCGCTTGGCAGGAAGAGCTTCAAAGATCAGTGGGAAGGAGGGGTGGAGAGTGGGGGTGACTTGACCCCGGCTACCCCTGGGGATGCCACGGTGAATGTCCCGACAAATTTACTTTGAATAAAAGTCCAAGTGGCCAAGCTGTTAGGCACCGGTTCGGCAGGGGAGACGCATGGTTTTCCCTCCCATTAGGCAAGGAGAGGGCAGATCACGGGAGTGCGGAACTTGTCCCGGCGAGACGTGCCGGTCTGATGCTGGTGTGACCACACCCATCCAGGTATGTAAGGCTTGGCGCAGCAACGAAACCACGCAACACTTACCACGCGTGGCCAAGAGTAGGTGTCTGTCCGGTTTAGAGAGGTCGCCCTGAGGGAAGCGGAGGCGGATGGGACCCAGGGTCCTTCCACTGGGATGACCGCACGTCGCTGATTTCCTACTAACCCCCTCCTGCACACTTCATTCCTCGAAGACCATCCTGCTCACTGCGCTCCGATCTCATCTATCTCGCTGGTTGTGGTATGTGTCTGATAGACTGTTGTGTTGGACTCCCCCAAGTCCTGCACACAGTAAGTGCTCAATAAATACGATTGTTTGATTGATTGACTGATTGGTCCTCATTCTGGAAACAAATGATTTTTTTCCCCCTAAAATTAAAGCCGAGCTTGATTGCCCCTGAATGTGGAAAGTGTCAGGGAATGAATGTGTACGAAACATTCTGCAACTGCACAATTTCTAATACTCTTTGAGCATTTCCCTAGAGTAAACAACAAGATGACAATCACCATCTTCCCAGCCCTGCTGCAGACCAGGCTTTTGGGTCCCGTGGTTTTCATCCAACTGATTGGTGAAGCTTCATTCTCACAAGACGGGGCACTTGCCTCTGTGAGGAGGCCAGCATGTTTCCTAATGGGAAGGGACAAGTGGTGATCAACCCCATTCTCAAACAGATGTGGAAGCTGAGGGACCCAGCCATGAAGTACCTGAATCAGGGACACAAACGACGCCGTGGCGGACCTGGCTAAAAAGGCTACCGTTCTGCTCTCCAGCACTGTGGTCTTTCGCTCTCTTTCACATTCTTTTCCTGACCAGATTATTGAACCCCCTCAGCTGTCTTTGACTTCTTATCCAACAGGGAGAAGAGTCCTGGTAGCAGGGCAGGGAATTAGCTGAAAATGCATTTGCATCTCCACTGCCCCACGGGCCAAAAAGCCCAAGAAAATGACTTCATTCCAGAGCCCATTGCCTGCCTTCTCTGGATCTCCTGGGAGCAAGAAAAAGGAAGACAAAACAGGTGCAGGCTGGGGGCTTTTGAGGGCCAACGGAAAGGACGTTCAGAGGGCTCACACCTCTGGGCCCTGGGTGTGCCCTCCTGACCAGAAGGACATTTTTCCAGAACAAAGCCTCGTCTGGAACAGATTGAACTGTCTGCCCAGAACTGCCCAGAACGTCCTGTTGCAATTGCACGGGCAGGGACCGTGTCTTCACCCCTTCCTCTTCCCTCATTCCTGGGCACACAACGTCCCCAACAGGACCTGCTTTTTATGAGTGCCTACTTTACTTCCCTCCTCAATCCTTCACAGGCACACCAACTTTCCCTGAGTTTGGGGACTGCCAGTCTTACAGCTGATGACACAATTAGGCTCCCCTACTCAACCGGTCAATCCATCGATGGCATATATTGAGCCCTTGTTGTGTGCAGAACACTGTACTAAGCGTTTGGGAGAGGACAATACAAGAGAGTTGGTAGACACTTTCCCTACTCACAACGAGCTTGCGGTATGGAGGGGGAGACAGACATTAGTAGAAATAATTTATAATATATAATTTATAGATACGTACGTGACTGCCATAGGGTCGAGAGTGGAGTGAATACCAAATGCCCAAAAGTCACATATTCATTCAGTGGTGTTTACTGAGTGCTTAATGTGTGCAGAGCACTGTACTAAGTGCATAGATGACGCACTCTTAGCTCGACCCTCTCCGCAGCTCCAACACATCACAAAAATTTCAGACACAGATTAGACTGTGAGCCCCATGTGGGACAGGGACTGTTTCCAATCTGATTATCTCATACCTACCCCAGTGCTTAGTTCAATGCTTGGCACAGAGTAAATGCTTAAAAAAATACATTATTATTATTCTTGTTACAAATATGCCAGCCCACAGGAAAAGCTGAATAAGGGGCATCATTGGAACAAGAGCTTTGAAGAAAGTATGTCTTTGCCCATTTTGTCTACCTGGGTCGTAATCACAATGAATAACTGTGGTATTTGTTAAGCACTTACTCCACCCCAAGCACTGTTCTAAGCACGGGAGTAGACAGGAGATATATATTTCTTGCTCCTTTCCCCAGATAGAACACTCCCAACTCAACGCCACCTGATTATATCTAGATTCACTTGATACAATATGGGAAAAAGCAGACACTGGCCGAGTTCCACTAGAACAGAGACAAGGAAACATGAATGGAAACAAGCAGTGTCTCTTTATCACTACTGATGCCTCTGCAGAGAGCAGGCGCAGGACTCCAAACAGCCACCGAACCCACGGCTCAAGAGCTGGTACATACTCTCCTAAGGACAGAGCAGTGGCAGTCCGAAGCACCTAGACGCTAAGAACCGATCACAGGCACGGACTAACTCATGAGGAAGCAGAGAGACGACATTCCCATGAATCCACTCCCTGTAGTGCAAGGTGTCCTGGAAGATGGTGCAACCCAGCAGGGCAAGGGGAAGCGGAGCCCCTGAGACCTACAACTTGGGAAGGGCACAGGGTGATGAAGGTTGGGCACTGCTCCTGTTATTTCTAGGAAGGTCGCTCCTACGGTGTGGGGTTAAATGCCAACTAGCCTGAACTTTGGGCACTTTTGTCTGTCTAAAGTCCCCCTTCATTTACAGTGGTACCCCTCCCTCCCCACAGAATTCTTCAGCCGAACTCAGATGGAGACAGAGCATCTCAGAATTACAGTGCTGGAAAGAGGCTGGAGATATCAATTAATCCATTCCCCTGATTTCAGCACCTTAATTATGGAATTTTGATCAGTCAGTCAAGCAATCAATGACATTTGAGTGCTTATTGTGTGCAGAGCACTGTACTAAGCACATGGGAGAGTCCAGTGTTCCAGATTTAACAGAAAAATTCCGACTACAATGAAATGGAGTTGATTTTTCTTTTTTTGGAGCTCCAGAAGAGATTCTTCTAAAATCTCCCTCGGTATTCTGGCAGCCATTAGGGCAATGTAGGAGAGATGGGTGGCAGGACTGGGGAGGAAATGAGGGTGGGGTTGTTGGGAGACGGTGGGGAGGAGGCAGGATCACCAACAGACACTGGAATAGGGACACTAGGCCTAGTTACAACTGCATGAAATCCCTTGGCCTGCAGCTTAAGCCTATTTCTCCTTGTTCTCTCCTTGGTGGAGAAGAAAGCAGTGGAGCAGGAGTCTTTGAATTAGAAGGCAACATATTTTGGAAGGCTCCCTCAGCTGACTCTCAACCTTTTCCTTTCCAAGGACTACAATCCTCATTTCTTTACCCTTTCCTCAGAAATAAGATTTTCTAACCCTTTAGTACCTTTCATAGACGTAAAGAGTACTAGAAATGTAAATGGCTAAACTTCCAGGGCAGAGGGTCACCTTTAAGTCTCCCATTGTGCTGTTCCAGGTCTGTGTCACCTGATTGCCAAGTTCTGCCTTATGTCCAACTGAATTCTCTCTTGCCAAACCATTTCCTCTTGTTCAGCCCTCACTGGATAATGGGAACTGTGCCCTGTTCATAATAATATACCTGAAGAATTATTAATTCAACAGTTTTTTTCTCTTCCAGGTTAAAAAAAAAACACTACCCAATTCCTTAAACCCTACATATATTCCTTCCCTTCCATCATTTTTGTCCCTTGGCCATTCAACATTCAGTTTTTCACCCCCACGGCCCCCAGCCCCACAGCAATATCTGTAATTTACTTATATTAATTTCTGCCTTCCCCTCTTGACCACAAGCTCACTGTGGTCAAGGAATGTGTCTGTTGTATTGTTGTGTTTTACTCTCCCAAGCACTTAATACAGCACCCTGCATACAGTAAGCGCTCAATAAATATGATCGATTGTTTTTTCATCTGCTTTTAAAACTGTGATGCCCAAATGAACCCAAAACACCAGTGTCTGATCATCATCACAAAGCGTAGTGGAAGAATTACAACCCAGCTCCGAAACCCACACTCCTGTTAAATCAGCCCAGTGTTAAAATACATTCAAAATTAACGGCACTTTCCTGCTGATTTATATTAAGCTTGTGGTCAACTCTGACCCCCAGCTCTTTCACGATAGCTTAGTGAAGCCATCCTTTTCTGTTGTTGTTGGGTTTTGGTTCCCAAATGCACTCCTTTGCCTTTTTTTCTATTGAATTTATACGTATCAAGAACTCTTTGAATTTTATTCCTATCCCAATGCATCAGCAACCCCATTCTAATTTAGTGTTACCTGCAAACTGATGAACACATTAGAGAAGCAGCGTGGCTCAGTGGAAAGAGCCCGGGCTTGGGAGTCAGAGGTCATGGGTTCTACTCTCGGCTCCGCCACTTGCCAGCTGAGTGACTTTGGGCAAGTCACTTAACTCCTCTGTGCCTCAGTTACCTCATCTGTAAAATGGGGATTAAAACTGTGAGCCCTACGTGGGACAACCTGATCACCTTGTATGCCCCAGCACTTAGAACAGTGCTTGGCACATAGTAAGCGCTTATCAAATACCACAATTTATTTATTTATTTTATTCTCAATATCTTCAGCTAGACACTAGTTAGAGTCAAATAATGAGAGGCAGTGTGGCCTGGTGGATAGATCAGGGGCTTGGGAGTCAGAAGGATGAGGGTTCTAATCCTGGCTCCGCCACATGTCTTGCTATGTGACCTTGGTCAATCACTTCACTTCTCTTTACCTCAGTTACCTCATCTGTAAAATGGGGATTAAGACTGTGAGCCCCACATGGGACAACCTGATTACCTTGTATCTAAACCAGTGCTTAGAACAGTGCTCGGAACATAGTAAGCACTTAAATACCGTGATTATTATTCATCTCGAAAATGGGGATTAAGACTGTGAGCCCCCTGGGGGAATGGGGACTGTATCCAACCTGACTTACCTGTATCTAGCCCAGTGCTTAGAACAGTGACTGGTACATAGTAAGCGCTTAAAAAATACCACTATGGAGGGATTCCCCCTGGCCAGTTTCTGGCTCTCCTCTAAACCCTCCTGAAGGTCTCCACCTGTTCAGGGAGAAAGGAAATCACTCAGAGGGAATTAGAAAGCTTGTCAAAATTCTAAAGCCGAATGAAAATTCAAAGTTGAGCAAGCTTCATGGTGTATCTACCAGCAGAGCTACCGGGCCTTCCCTTATGTTATGCCACTTCTCTTCCACCAGTCCTGGTCACTTCCTCCCAGCTTTCTTGCCTGACTTCCTTTCCTGATTCCTCAAAATTATGCAGCCTCTCCCTTCCCAACACACACACACACACACACACACACACACACACACACACACACCTATCTATCTATACCTGGTGTGGGAGGTAAAGGAAAAGCTGTGACAACTTCTCAGTGTGCAGACAGGTCGGGAGAAAGCTGAGTTTCTCTTCCGCTCAAAACCCCAGGAGTCACTTAACAGCTCGGTTGGCTAGGAGAACTGTACTATGTTTGGAGAGCATAACTGATTCCAGGATTCAGAGTGTCTCTATCTCTCTCATACACACTCTTTCTCTCAACTCTTTTGTATAGATAAAAGACTATAAGTGGTCAGCTTGAATTCTGAATCATTCTGATGTCCAAAACAGAACTCATCTTCCCACCCAAACCCTGTCCTCCCCCTGACTTTCCCATCACTGTAGATAGCACCACCATCCTCCTTGTCTCACAAGTCCCATAATCTTGGCATTATTATTATTATGGTACTTGTTAAGTGCTTCTATGTGCCTGGCATTGTCCTCAATTCATCTAATTCAACCCACATATTCAATCTGTCACCAAATCCTGTCGGTTTTACCTTCACAACATTGCTAAAGTCCTCCCATTCAAACTGCTACCTCACTGATCCAACATTTATCTTATCCTGCCTCGACTACTGCATCGCCTCCTTGCTGACCTCCCCATCTCCTGTCTCTTCCTCACTCCGGCCCATATTTCACTCTGCTGCCCAGATCATTTCTCTAAAAAAGAGTTCAATCCATGTTTCCCCACTCCTCAAAACCTCCAGTGGTTGCCCATCCACCTCTGCATAAAACAGAAACTCCTTACCATTGGCTTTAAAGGACTCAATCATCTTGCCCCCTCCTTTCTTACCTCAGTGATTTTCTACTACAACCCAGCACGTTCACTTTGCTCCTCTAACACCAACCAACTCACTGTACCTCGATCTCGTCTATCTCCCCGCCAACCCCTTGCCCACGTCTTGCCTCTGGCCTGGAACTCCCTCCTTCTTCATATCCAACAGACCATCCCTCTCTCCACTTTCAAAATCTTATGAAAATCCCATCGCCTCCAAGAAGCCTTCCCCGATTAAACCCTCATTTCCCCCTACTCCCTCTCCCTCCTGTATCACCCTTGCACTTAGAGTTGTTCCCTTTATTCACCCCATCCTAAGTTCCATAGCACCTAGGTACATATCTGCAATTTATTTTTATACCTGTCTTCCCCTCTAGATTGCAAGTAGGGAATGTGTCTAGCAACTCTAGTTTATCAGACTCTCCCAAGCGATCAGTATGGTGCTCTGCACCTAGTAAGCACTCAATAAATACAACTGATTGACCCATGGGAATTTGAAATCAGAGGGTATTAAACCCATGAGTAATGCTCTCTAGTGGCTTAATACGCAGACTTACGTGTGAATTCCACAGGCGTCCCCAAAACACCTTGAGCTAGACTTCCACCCTTGCTCAACCCAAGTCTCTGACAAGAACTGAGAGTTTCCAGTCAGAGAAAGACCAGAGTGGTGGCTTTCTGGCTGGCTCACTCTCTGAAGCCTGTCCCCTTTTCCCCCTAAAATCTCTACCTCCTAATTTGGCACCCAGAGATGCTGACACATAAGATGGACCCGCACTCCTAAATGTGATCAACAGCAGAGACATCTAGTTTCCAGTGATTATAAACTGAGGAGGGGATGATTGGGCAGCATGTGACTTCTGAGCAAAGGCAAGAGGGAAGGAAGCAGAACGGAAACATCAGATGAGCAAAAAAGAAAGTTCACGTAAGGTACAAAAAACCCAAGGTACAAGAAGATTGACAAGGAAACAGCATTTCGATTGCCCCATACTCATCAAATTTACCCTTCTTATTCCCATAACTAACACCCCCAGCTCCCCTGCATATGAATCTTACTTTTCCATACAAGTATTGTCATCTAGAGTTCATGTAGGAATCTGAAAATACGAAGTGCATGGGTAATGACTGGCAGGTGAGATAAGGCACATCATTTGTTATCTTTCACACTTTCTCCACATTTGTGCTCTTCTTTGCTTCCTTGCCTAGTGGGTGAAAAGTACTTTTTCTTCTTGTTACGGAGGAAGGCGGTCCTGCCTGCTTATAACATGCTGAAGCTGAGGCCCATATTAGGAGAGTGTTCTTCTTCCATTTTAGTTCAATGCTCGGCATGCAGCAGGCACTCAACAAATACCACCGGTGGACTCCATTTCATGCTTTAGCCTGCTAACTCCAGTAGCCAAAGTGCTGGGGATCAAGAGCATCTTAGCTGTTCCAATATAGGAGTCGCTCCCTACTGGGCCCCGTCATTCTGGCCAGAGGTGGGGCCTTCAAAGACCTTCTCGGGCAGCTTCCAGAACAACATTCCAGGGGAAGAGCCTTTTTCATTGTATTTGTTAAGCGCTTATTATGTGCCAGGCCCTGTACTAAGTGCTGGGGTAGATATACAGCCCACATGGGGCTCACAATCTTTAGTCCCCTCTTTTAAAGATGAAATAGAGGCAGAGAGACGTTAGGTGACTTGTCTAAGGTCACACAGCAGACAAGTGGCAGACCCAGGATTAGAACCCAGGTCCTTCTGACTCTCAGGCCCGTGCTCTATCCACTAGGCCAATCTGCTTCCCATTGTGTATCCGTTTCCATTGGAGCCAGGGACACCCTTCAGTCATTTATTGACTGGTAACTGTGTGCAGGGCACTGTATTGAGTGCTTGGGAGAGTTGGCAGACTCAATCCCTGCCCTCAAGGAATTTATAGTCCACAAGCCCTTGGTTCTTGTGGATGGCAGATATTGTGGGCAGAGAACACGTCTACCAACTTTGTTGTAGTGTACTCTCTCAAGTGCTTAGTACAGTGCTCTGCACACAATAGGTGCTTGATATATACCACTGATGAAGACAATGATGATACATGGTTGAGAAGATCCTGTGCATCCTCGGAGATCCTCAGAGCTTGTGCTTTTGCATTTGCTGCTGAATTATTCACTGACTAATTTCCCTTTTCTACCAGTCATAAAAGCCCTAGAGGCTGTTAGTTCCTAATGGGCAGTCTGCTAATTCTGTTGACCTGCACTTTTCCAAATGCTTAGTACTGTGCTCTGCACATACTAAGAGCTCAATAAATACAACTGATCCATAATGGTGCTCAAATATCGGCAGCAAAAGGCAGATCTTTGTCCTTATCTTGCTGTTCGATTCCTAGAAGGCTAAGTGTAAGCCCAAGGCCACTCACATTTCCATTTTTAGCTATCTCAAAGGAACTGAGAGCATTCTTTCAAACGCCTCCAACACCTTTACAGAGATCGGGTCCCTTAGCACTTACCACTGTCACAGGTGATATATATCAATGGCAAAAGGGGCAGCAATTCTGAACATCTGTATTTTTTTTTTGGATATACTTGTTTATTCAGCTATTACATCCCAATATCCCTACACTACTTCCTGGTATAGCCATGTTCTTTCCGCTCCCACTACAAATATTGCCTCTCTCCTTCCCCCCATTAGCTCATGCACTCCTTGAGGGCAGGGAATAGGTGTCTTGTTCCTTTTGTATTGGTTCAAGCACCGAGTAAAGTACTCTGCACTTGGTAAATACCACAGAGTGAGTGATTGATCAACAGAAGGAACGGCTGAGTCATTTATGAACCATAATGCAGGGATATAATTGAAAACTGGAAACTTTGAAACAAAAATCTCCTGTCCTTTGGCCTATGGGGGATTTGACTGCAGCATGAGTATGTGTTCTCTAGAACTGTGTTTGTGATCTTAAGATGCAGGTCCATTAACTTGGATGGTCCCAACCTCTGCTCAGAGAATAGAATGATTTCAATTCTCCCTTCCAACTCCATATCCTAGCCAACGTACATGTAACATGGCATGGGGCTTAGGAATTTGGAAGCAAATTTTACGCCTAGTATTTTGAGTGGGAAAGAGTATTTGTAGTTTAATCACAGAATGTGTGGATTTGTTTTCTTAAACCACTGGGTTATTTTAAACTTCTGATTGCTATACTTTAGCTTAAAAAATTATTTAAAAAAAGAGAAAAAAAAAAGCTCCTGGGCTCCAAGCTAGAATCCTTTTTGGGTAAGTGGAGGAGGCAGGATTAGAACCATGGTCCTTATGACTGCCAAGCCCTTGCTCTATCCACTAGGCCATGCTGCTTCTCTTAGTGTCACAAGCATAGCCCAAGGATACATTTCAGAGCTTCACTCATTCTCCAGACCAGACATCTGAGGCTCCAGCTGCATTTGCAGGGCCAGTCATTTTAGATCTCCTGTATAGAATTCTTATTTTCCACTCCCCAAACCTGGCAAGCTCTGTTGGCGAATTCTGTTTTCATTGAATTGAAAAAAAAAATTAGATTTTGAGTACTCTAAATAAAATCAATTTTAGGTTTCTGAACAGCACCTGGGCTTGATATCTCAATCCAAGCATCCGGAACATAAGTGAGCTGGAAAATCAGGCAAATAAACTGACTAGTGATGGGATATTTCTGTTAATAGCTCTCCCATTAAAAGTCAGTCCTCCTCTTAACCGCATCCTCCAGAATAAAATGAGTCAAAAAATGGATGTCTGACCAGAGATATATTTTTACCACAAAATGGGTGCTGTTGCCCTACCAACTAGCTGTGATTGACGACACAGTTGTTAATTAGTTGGAATTAGTGGAATTCATGTGGAATTCACTAATTCTCAATTAGTTGGAAGTGCTTATCTGCTCTTAGATCTGTGGCCAAAGAGATACTAAGGTAGCCCAGGAAATGGTCTTAGGAGACATCAGTAGCTCAATTTCCATCACACTTGTATCCACTCATTCATTCATACTTATTGAGTGCTTACTGGGTGCAGAGCACTGCACTAAGCACTTGGGAGAGTACAATACAACAATAAGCAGGACCATTCCCTGCCCACAATGAGCATAGGAAGCAGTGTGGCTCAGTAGAAAGAGCACGGGCTTGGGAGTCAGAGGACATAGCTCACCATATCGGTGAGCTAAGAGTGTATAATCGCGTTTTGGGTAGGGAACGTATCTGTTTATTGTTGTAGTGTACTCTCCCGAGCGCTTAGTACGGTGCTCTGCACACAGTGAGCGCTCAGTAAATCCGATTGACTGAACAAATTTTCTCTACGTAAAAATATTTCTGTCTGTCTCTCCCTTTACAGTCTAAGTTCCTTGTGGGCAGGGATGTAACTTGGGCAGTTAAACTGTTGTGTCATACTCTCCCGAGCGCTTAGTACAGTGCCCGGCAGAGAGTAAACGCTCAGTAAATGATCGATCGATGGATTGCGCACCTCTTCTTAGTGCGTGGCTCAGTGTATTGATTCCACCTGCAGCCTGGAAGGTCCCTGTGGAAAGGGATCGTGTCTGCCAACTCTGAGGCGTTGGACTCTCCCAAGAGCGCTTAGTACAGGTGCTCTGTAGCCCTCAAATACCACTGATTGATTGCGCCTATTGGGTGCTCATTAAATACCAGGATTATTTCTTTCTGAAGGTGACAAGCACTCCCCCGATTAGACTGTAAACCCGTCAAAGGGCAGGGACTGTCTCTATGTTACCGATTTGTCCATTCCAAGCGCTTAGTACAGTGCTCTGCACATAGTAAGCGCTCAATAAATGCTGTCGAATGAAAGGACATGGATTCTAATCCCTGCTCTGCCACTTGGCCGCTGTGTAACCTTGGGCAAGCTGCTTAACTCTCTGTGCCTCAGTTACCTAATCTGTAAAATGGGGATTAAGACTGTGAGCCCCATGTGGGACAATCTGACTACTTTGCATCTACCCCAGTGCTTAGAACAGTGTTTGGCACATAGTAAGCACTTAACAAATACCATTATTTCTTTTTCTTACTGTAATATTGTACTCCACCGTATCAGACCTGACTCTCCCATCCCCAAAGCACAGTTTCAGGGTGGGCATATAGCCCTCAGCCCCATCTATAGGATGGGAGCCGAGAGGAAGGCGGTATTAGTGTTTTCAATTACCATTATTATTACTATTATTATTGTTATTATTATTGTTATTACGTATCTGGCTAGGCAGTAGATACAGAAAGGGCATGGTCCTGTTATTTCAGATTTGTTTCAGGAAGACATGCTTACATATCAGTAGGCTGGGGTTTATTTAATAATAATAATAATAATATTTGTTAAGTGCTTACTATATGCCAGGCACAGTACTAAGGACTGGGGTGGATACAAGCCTGTCAGGTAGGAAACAGTCCCTGTCCCACATGAGGCTCCCAGTCTCAATCCCCAATCCCCATTTTCAGATGAAGTAACTGAGACCCAGATAAGTGAAGTGACTTGCCCAAGGTCACACAGCAGATAAGTGGCACAGCTGGGCACAGAACCTTCTGACTTCCAGGCCTATGCTCTTTCCACTATGCCATGCTGCTCCTCGATATGGTATTTCCAAGATGGTACCAGGCCCCCACACATATGCCACAATGTGTACATCATCTCTTGCAGAAAATTTCCAACCGGAGCTTTGGGCTTATTCCCTGAATGGTTTAGGAATGCTGAGTCTGATGATGAGATAAAGACAGTAAGCTCTTTACGGGCAGGCAATGTGCCTATTTATTGTTGTAGTCTACTCTCCCAAGTGCTTAGTACAGTGATCTACATACAGTGAGTGCTCAATAAACACGACTGACTGACCTGCCCCATCCTCCACCCCCATAGTCTGGCTCCCTTGTCCAAGATTTGCCCAGGGGATTGACCGAGGAGATCTAGAAAGGCTGAAAGTCTGACATAGGTCTGGAAATAGAAACAGTGAGAATAAGTCAGGGGCTCTCAATGGTTTCCACCAAACCACATGATACATTCCTATTCCCCCAAAGAAGAGCTCCTAGTTGGTTCTCCCCTTTGGTGTGGCCCCTCCCCCCAAACTTTTTTTTTAAACACAATTTTTTTGGCAGTTTAACATTTTGCAGGTGGTCTTCCCTCACTTCACTGAGGTAAGTGAGACACCTCAACCCAAAACAAGCTGCCCATAGGCTTGGGGCTACAATTCACGACTTTGTAGTTTCAGTGTGGTGCTCAACACTGCCAGCCTGGATCTCCTTGCTGCTTCAGACAAAGTGGGCTCTTGTCGACTTAAGTTCTTTCCCTAAATCATCAAGGCAGTTTTCCAATCTCCTAAGCCTCAGGCTGGACACATGCTAAAAACCTCACCTGCTTGATTCAGCTGTATACTTTCTGCATATTCAATATGTGTACACCATGAGAGGATACAATTCTGGGGAACATTGAAACCTCCAGAACTGCCATGTTCTGTTGAAAAGTCTTGTACTAACAACAGTGAAGGTGTCTACTACACTTACAATATGCTAAGCGCTGTGCGGAGCACTAAGCTGGATACAAGATAACCAAACAAGACACTGTCCCTGTCCTTGTGGAGGCTCTCCACTTATGAGGTAGGTAGAGCGGGTATCTTGTCACCATTTAGAGGTGAAGAAACCATGGCACAGCGAGGTTAAATGACTTACCCAAGGCTATTCAGCTGTGGCATACCTGGGATTAGAACCTGGGTCTCCTGCCTCTCAATCCCATTCTCTTTCCACTAGCTGCCTTCTTATTCATTTGCCACTCAGTTGTCAGTTGTCCTGCTTTCTGCTCATCAAACTGCACCTCGCGTGTCTCAGAGAGGAAAAGTGGACTCCATGTATCTAGGTCATGACATTATACATTTTTACTTTCCACTTCTAGTCAGGTTACAACATTTTTAGAACACTTACAATGTTCAGAACATTGTATCGTACTGGGCAGTTTGAGGGGTTCCCAGACCCTACCTTCAAAGAGCTGACCATCTACTTAGGAAGCAGCATGTCTTAATGGAGAGAGCAGTGGAGAGAGCAGAAGTCTTGTCTGCTGTGTGACCTGGGGCAAATCACTTCGCTTCTCTGTGACTCAGTTCCCTCAGCTGTAAAATGGGGATTTAGACCGTGAACCCCATGGTGCATAGACTCCGTACAATCTGGTTAACTTGTATCTACCCCAGTCCTTAGTAGAGTGCCTGACAAACAGTAAGCGCTCAACAAATACCATAAAACAAAAAGAAGTCAGAGAAAAAGTTCTCGACATAAAACAAGTGACTGAAACAAATAAACACAGAGAGAGTACATTCATTCTAAGTATGCATGGGAACTGGAAGGGTTGAAGAACTGGAGATTACTTTCCCCTCCCACATTCAGTTTGCCTCTAAATCCTGCTGGATCTTCTTCCACAGTTATTTCCTGGATCTGTCCCTTCGTCTCCACCCTTAAGACCCTCACCTCCGTTCAAGCCCTCATCATCCCCGAGTGGATTAATTGCATCAGCCTCCTTACTGATCTCTCTGTCTTCAGCCTCAAACAGCTGCTTGGATTATTTTCTTAAAACGCCACTCAGGGCGCATCGCTTCCTTCCTCAAAAAAAGTCCAATGGCTACCCGTTTCTGCAGCAGTAATGACATTTATTGAGCACCTCCTGAGTGCAGGGCATCGGATTGAGTGTTTGGGAGATTACGGAAAGCTAAGCCTTGTTCCCTTCCCAGAGGGTCTTACACTCTAACAGGGAAAGACATGGAAAAAGCCAGTATGCATACAAGTACCAAGGATGGCCCTTCATGAAAACATATATAGGTGGGAGGGGCTCAGGGTACTGATAATTAGTCTGAGAAGGATTTCTGGAGGAGGAGGAGGGATTTTAGGAGGGCTTTGGAGGCCAGGAGGGCTGAAGTCTCTCTGCATTATACCAAAACTTCTATTGCATCCAAGGCTCTCCACCAGTTCTCATCTTCTTACATTTTGCTCTCTTCTCTGGGTTGCTCGCTAGCTTAAACTCTTTGCTTCTCCTAAGCAAACCTTCTAACAGAACCCAAATCCTAACACTTCTGTCTCTGACCCATTGCCCACTTTTTTTTTCTACTGGGAAAGGAATCCATCAATTGTATCTATTGACCACTTACTGTGTGCAGAGCACTGTAATCCCCCCTTCAAATCTGTCAAACCACATCCTTCCCCCAATTCAAAGCCCTCCTAAAAATCCATCTCCTTCAGAAAACCTTTTCTGAGTAATTCCTACCTTTTTTTTTTAACACGCTTACTGTGCTCCAGGCACTAAGTGCTGGGGTAAATACAAGATAATCAGGTTGTGCACAGTCCATGCCTCACATGGGGCTCATAGCCTTAATCTCCATTTTACAGATGAGATAACAAGCAAAGAGAAGTGACATGACTTGTCCAAAGTCACATAACAGACAAGTGGCAGAGCTAGGATTAGAACCCACGTTCTTCTGCCTCTCATGTCCGTGCTCTATCCACTAGGTCCCGCTGCTTCCTTGGTCAGGAAATCCTAAAAGCCACTGTTAATGCTCAGGTGTACGAGTGATATTTATTTCACTCTTGGCTTCAAAGCTCTCCATCACCTTGCCCCCTCCTACCTCACCTCCCTTTTCTCTTTCTATTGCCCACCCTGTACATTCTGCTCCTCTGCCGCTCACCTCCTCACGGTCCCCCGTTCCCGCCTATACCGGCTGTGCATCCAAACCCCTCCCCGCCACCTAACCACTTTGGCCAGCTTGCTTGATTCATTTCACAAATCCAAATGGCTCTGACAAGGAGGTGAGGTTGAGTAACGCAGAAATGATTAAAGACCAAACGCCGGTGTGATGGAAAAAACACGGACTGCCCCCTCCGCCCCCAGCAATCTTATTACTGACAAACGCCCATGTGGGCGGCCAGCCCACACAGAAGCCTGGTGGTCCCCTCATCTGCACTCTGGCCTGAGAGCAGGAGTGCGGGCTAAAAATATGCCGACCGCAACCTAAGATGTCGGGGAAACCAAAGTCGCTCGGTCCAAAGTTTAGAGGCTTCTGTTCAAAGGTTTGCACATCTTCTTGAAAACCCAAATGGCACCTTTGAGTCCGTGGCCCCAACGGGGCTGCCTATGGTTTTGTTGACGAGGTGTTGGCTGGTCAACAGAGAAAAACTACGTGTTACTACTTATGAGGGGGGAAGTCAGAGGGAGAGGAATATCCTCTGAGGTTACCAGAGCACACACAAGGCTTTCTACATCAAAAGCAACACCAAGAATTGTGTCGGGGGGTGGGAAGAATAGCACAGGTGAGATCTTGGTGTCACAACTCTTCGCGGGGCTGAGACCTCAAGCAAAGGAGACACTTTATGGGGAGTGGCATCTTCAGCCCTGCTCCAAAGACCTAATCGCTCCTACTGTTGTATCCCTGTCGAGACTGTAAGGTCGTTGGGGGCAGGAAACATCCTCTACCCACTCTGTGGTATTGTAGTATCCCCAGCGCTTAGTACAGTGCTCTCCACACAGTAAGCACTCAATAGATTCCACTGATGATGACACTCTTCTTTCAGAGAGTGATTTCTCGGGAAAAATCATCAGACCTTAAAACCTGGGTTCTGATACCAGCTCCGCCACTTGCCTGCTTTGTGACCTTGAAGTGACAACTTCTCGGTGCCTGTTTCCTCAACTGCAAAATGGGGATTCGATACCTCCTACTCAGACCGTGAACCCCATGTGGGACAGGGACTGTATCCAGTCTGATTAACTTGTACTTACCCCAGCGCTTAGAACAGTGCTTGACACCTGGTAAGCATGTAGTACCATTACAAAAAAACCAGGGCTGTGCTGGTGTGAACTCAAACAAATCACATGGCTAAAAGTGGAATGTATGAACATCGTAAGCTCCTTGAGAGCAGATATCATAACGGAAAGGCTTAAAGACCGCCTCTGCCCCTCCATCCTGCTGCCATCTAGGAGAAGACACCTGCACCGCCCCCGCTCCCCAGCCCCAGGGAGCATGATGAACAGCTGGTTTTCATACCACACAAAATGATGGTGAAACATTTGAAAACTCCGAGAAGCCCAGGGCTGGCACAGATCTTCTGTTCAGCCTAGAAATGCTGCTTGGCCTGTTTGGAAGTGTCCTTGCTTGTCGTTGTTATGTTCTTGTGGATTTCTCCCCCGGTGCTTTTGGAAAGTTGGTTTTCATGCTGTTACTCATTAAATGAAAGCTCCTTTTAGGAGCTAAATTGGGCATGGAGTGACTGCTTGACCCGAATGTGCAGGAGGCAAAGCTAAGCCCCAGAACAAAACTAACACTTGGGGAGAGAGCCCACCATTCCTCAGAGAGTAATAATAAAAATAATAATTACAGCGCTTGTTAGGTGCTTACTCTGTGCTAAGCACTATTCTACGCACTGGAGTAGATGCAAGTCAATCAGGTTGGACATCGTCCCTGTCCCACATGGGGCTCACACTCTTAATTCCCATTTTACAGATGAGGGAACTGAGGCATAGAGAAGTGAAGTAATTTGCCCAAGGTCAAACAGCAGACATGTGGCGCAGCTGGGAGTAGAACCCACATCCTTCTGACTCCCAGGCCTGTGCATTGTCCACTAAGCCATGCTGCTTCCAATTTGTGTACCATTTGTGAGTCCCAACCCAGCAAGCCTGAAATCAACTTGTCTGACTTTTATGCGCCGCCCCCCGTTTTTTCCTCCCCCACAATCTTTGCTGAGCCATATCCCCCCCTCAACCCACTGCTGGCCCAAGGAACCTCCTGGCAATCCCTAAAAGCCGAGAAGCTTGGCAGCAGGATCAGAAGAACTCCTCGACCTCTTCGGAACCCCTAGTAACTCTTGGGCAGTAGCTATCGATCACGCACGCTCACAACCACTCAGGAGACAGCACAAGCATACAAACGCAGAACCCCAAATCCTTGTTTGCAAAGAAAGGGCTCCGGTGGCTGTTGGCCAATCCAGAAAAATCTCGACCAAAATAACTAGCTGCCGACACAGGTCGGCTGAGCGGAAAACACAGCTGCTTCCATTGGTGCCGTTAGGAAACCCGTGGGTTTGCATGAGTTTTTTCAAACTAGTGTTAGTTTTGCCGCAGGCAGAGACAGCCTCCCTGGTCCTTTTCCGAAGCGATAACATCTCTCGATAATACATTCCGATCTTACAATTGTTGTTGTTTTCCCCCATGAAGAGATTCTCTTTTTTTTTTTCAAGCTTTATGACTATGATGACAGTGGTTAGGACGAAGCATTCAAGACTTCAGCATTATGCATTAAACCTTTCATTCTGAGGTCTCGCTGACCCATTTCTTTTTCTGCAGAATGAATTCATTTCCCTTACCTTTTTCAACCAACTCACTTTCCAGTAACAGGCCCACGTGACCCAAGAGTGTCCCCTTTTGGGTGGAAAAAAAAAAGAATACAAAAGGGGAGAAGGGCAGGCAAGCAAAACATTATCTAAAAATACAAACTTCTCCTTGACAGGAAGTTGTGGCTGCCAGATTATGGGAGATAATGCTAGCGGCAATCTGTGAAATATGATTGCAAAGCTCACAGAGTTATGTACACTCCAGTTCGTGGACAAAGTGAACCCATTAAATAGATAAGCAGTTCAGAAACTCCTTGCTTTACTTCCAAAGCAGATTGTTTGGCTGAAAATAAAGGAATTCACCGGCCAGTTTAGAACAGGAAAGACGCTCATGCCTTCAAATCTATAAAGGCGGGTAGGGAGGGAACAAAACCAGGGAGGTAAGATTTAAAGCTCCATTTATTACCACACTAGCAAACGGACCTTTAGAAATATTGAATAACCAGGAAGGCAAAGCAACGTGTTGGACACACTTGGACCAGATGTTGCGGAGGAGGTGAAAGACGACTCTGATGGTTGCTTCTCCATCACTGACCCCCCCGCCCCCTCACCGACGGGGGAGAAAGAGAGAGGAAGAAAGAAAAGGCCCCAGCCTCAGTCTCCGATTACTCCAGACCCATCTCCTCAGAGGCCTTTGGAAACTTTACTGGGGTCAGGAGTGGACGGTGGAGCATGGGCCAGGTGGCTGACAGCCTCCTCCAAAAGCTGTGGGGGTGTTTGGTCTCTGTGCTAGTCCCATGGAGGCTATGCCCCCCTTCCCCTCACCCCCAGGAAGTTAGTGCCCCCTGCCCTGCAGATTGCTAGACATGAGGGTGACTCTCACTTTAAGCTCCTCCTCTGGAACATAAACTCCTTGTGGGTTCTAATCCCGGCTCTGGCCTGGGGATTCGATATCTCTTCTCCCTCTTACTTAGACTGCAAGCCCCACGTGGGACAGGGACTATAACTTTTATCTTCCCCAGTGCTTAGAACAGTAATCGACACACAGTAGGTGCTTAACAAATGCCATAATTATTATATCATTGTTATTATTATTATTTCTCGAAGTCCTCACACACTGAGCTACAAAGGCGTGATGACGACACTGTGGCCTGGCCGAGATTTCTTGTTGCCACCCGTAGAGACCTACGCAGCCGCAGTAACTGCAGCCAAGCTGAGGGTTGGGTAATTCATGCTTCAATGTGGGTAAGGGGTGGGTGTAGGCGCAGAGTGGGCAGAGAACACTTGCTATCTCACAGATGGCAAACACCAAACCTCTTCCACTCAATAAAACCAAAAGGAACACAGAAAAGAGCTGATTTAGGGAAGCAGCCTGGCGTAGTGGATAGAGGACGGGCCTGGGAGTCAGGTTATGGGTTCTAATCCCGGCTCTGCCACTTGTCTGCTGTGTGACTTTGGGCAAGTCACTTCACTTCTCTACACCTCAATTACCTCATTTGAAATGGGGAATAGGACTTGAGCCCTATATGGGAAAGGGACCTTGTCCAAACCGATTTGCTTGAAACCACCCCAGTGCTTAATACAGTGCCTGGCACATAGAAAGCGCTTAACAAATACCCTGTGTCAGGTTAGACACAGTCCCTGTCCCGCGTGGGGCTCGGAGTCTTAATCCCACAGTTTTTAACCAGCTCTATGTTTGCAAACACAAATTTAGCACTCCTTCAGGCTAACGAGTATTAACAGTAGTTTAGCAGCACAGAAATCAAGCGATGGAGATGATCACTCAAGAAGGAACAATGTCTACTTGGGTATAGTATATTCCCTTACCCGGAACACTCTGATTTCACACTCGCAAACATTAACGCAGAGTCTGATCGAAAAGTCACGCCTGGAGGGTTAATCTGCCCGCTCCAAAAATAAGTGAGAAAGCACTGAAGCAAAATGGCTCTCATTCTCATCACCCGGGATGTGGGGGACAGACAATTGGCTGAACTGGTCCTTTGGGGAAGAGGAGTTCATATCAATCACCCGGAACACCTGGGTTCTAATCCCAGCTCTACTGCTTGCTTGCTGTGTGATCTCGGCCAAGTCACTTAACATCTCTGTGCCTCAGGTTCCTCAACTGTAAAATGTGGACTCGACACCCATTATCCTCCCTCCTACTTAGACTGTGAGCCCCATGTGGGATAGGGGCTCTGTCCAACCCTATTAATCTGTATATACCCAAGTGTTCAGAACAGTGTTGCACACATTGTAAGTGCTGAACAAATACCATACTTATTTATCAGTGGTATTTATTAAGCAACGACTGTGTGCAGAACACTGTACCAAGCGTTTGGGTGAGTACAATGCTCTAGAGGAGGCCCACAAAGAGTTTATGTTCCAGAGGAGGAGCTTAAAGTGAGAGTTGCCCTCATGTCTAGCAATCCGCAGGGCAGGGGGGTACTAACAGGGGGTGAGGGGAAGGGGGCATAGCCCCCATGGGATTAGCACAGAGACTAACACCCCCCACAGCTTTTGGAGGGGGCTGTCGGCCACCCGGTGTTTCACAGCTGAAAAGAGGCTCTAATGGGAGTCCCCAGCCCAGCCCCTGCAGGCTTTGGCAAGGCCGAGCTACGGCCCCCGACCCCATGAGGGTGATGTGCCCACCTCACTCTCAGCTCCCTTGGCAGCCTGGTGATGTTCCAGAGTCACCCGGGTGGGAGTGGGAGCCCCGGGGCTCTGCCCAACCCCGGTGGCACTCCCCAGCCCGGAGCCAACGGCTGCACCTGCTGTTGTTACAGCAGGAAGAGCAGCTCTGGTTCCGCTGGCCTGGCCTCGGGCAGCAGCAGGGGTGGTAGAGGAAGACAAGGAGAAAATGGGGCAGAGAAGAGAGTCGATTTCCTTCCTTTCCTCTCCCCCACCATCGCTCAACCCCTCAAAGCCTCCCCACCCCAAATTCAACCCCATGAGAAATCGGCACACCGGCAACCTTCCTGAAGGCAAGAAAGAAAGGCAGCAGTGAAGAGAAAACGGTGATAAGACTCCCCAGCCAGGACTTTCTGGAGGAGAGGAACTTCCTTCCGGGAGGAGAGCACTATCTTGGGCCTTGGGAAATTCCCCACAGAACAGGGACTCCTCGTCCTTGCACACAAACCACAGGATCCATTTCAAGAGACACCACAGCTGTCTTGTGAGTCTATCCTAAGCCTTTTCATCAAAGGCACCAGCCCTCTCTGATCAAATGTTTGCTGCAAAGGTGAAAGGTTATCCTCAGAATACAATTCGCTGGAATGACATGACATTGTTCTCTCACTGACTGACTACATAGATTCCACTGCTTTATTTATGCTGAATTCCCTGCAGATGGAAAAACTGCCCATCACGTTGTCGCTGACTAAGAATACCAGAATGCTGATCACGCTGTCCCTGCCTTATGGTAGACAGGCAGTCCTGCTTCAATAGTAGTTGCTTTCAAGACGCTGCACTCCTGCTCATCTGCAGATCATCAAAAAAATCATGCTGGATCAACCAGTGTTTCAAAAGGAAACAAGGGGTTAAAAGGAAGCTGGTTAGACACCTCCAAAATCAAAGTTGGTTTCTGAACTACTGCATGAAATTCAAGAAGGTTGGGGAAAACATGAAAGCTTATTTCAGGCAGTCTGTGTTGTCTGACACTTTGCCAGCCTTGCACAGATAGCCAGTCGTACCAATCTGCAACTGCTTAAAGTTCAGTTTCCAGTAAACAGAGAACAGTTGCAAATTGATTCCCAATACACTGCAAAGGAATTTCTGATACATCATTGCTATATAATCCTGTCACCTTGATAGAAACAAGCTTCATAGCCAAGACTGAGTTATGACCCGGCTTAGAAGAGCAGTTGGACAATGTCCCTCTTCCATTCTCCTACTCCACCCACACTTCATAATCACCAGGGGCATGAATCTTTCTTTGGAAATTATTTCAAACTCTCATCTGCCTTCTCTAGGCTTCCTTAAATATCACATTTTTGTCCAAGTATTGCTGATGTCTTGCAAATGCTAAAGTTGCTGCTTGTCCTTCAAAATGTGCTTAAATAACTGCACACCTAGTTCTCCTGTATCACAGGGACAGGGTCCAGCAAACCCTTGCATTAAGGAGAGCTCGGACAACAATACTCACTTGGTCCAAAGCCACACACATTTGCACTGCATCCACAACAGGGCCAAGTGAAACTCAGTTGCAATGCATCCACAAGAGGCCTATGTTGTCAGGAGAAGTTCCCCAATTCCTTCATAGTATTCCAGCCCAAATGCAGCATTCAAACACTCATAGCAGAAGAGACTGAAATATCCAGCTACTCCTTAAGATTTCTGCATCTGAGAGCTCACCGTATTCCCAGAGACTTCCTCATTCAGTCCCTAGACTGTAAGCTCATTGTGGGCAGGGAATATGTCTACCAACTGTTTTACTGTACTCTCCCAAGTGCTTAGTACAGTGCTCTGCACACAGTAAGCGCTTGATAAATACCACTGATTCATTCAATAAGAACAAGAACCTGGGCTACTGAGGAATCAGAGCAACCAGGACACACTCCCCTTTCCAGCCTTGGTCCTAGATATTTTAAAAACTGCCCTCTTCCCCTGGCTGATGCATCCTCAGAATAGGTACAGTTTCAGCCACTCAAATGCAATGATTTCATGTTCCCAGAAGGACAGGGAATTTGTCTGGCAGAAAGCCCCTCTCAGGAATCGCCCTCCTCCAACCAGGCAGTTAGTGTAGGAAGTGAAGAATTCCCGGAGAAAAGTCCCAATAGCGTGTTGTCAGAGGTTGAGGTGACTACCACAGAAGCCCTTACGGCAAAAAAGAGGCTCATTTATGGGATAAGATGGTCTGCTTATGTAAATTTAAACAACAATAAAGTCATTCACGCTGAAGTATTTCTACTGTTAACATACATTACTGGCTTGACCCCCAAAGTCATGGGTAAATAACCCTGAATCCTGTATGCTGTCATGGCTCCAATTTAGAAACAATATTTGCTTGTCAAAAAGGAATGTGAATCGGACTGTCTTTGTTCCCAGTTTGTGTCCAGTTTCCATGACTGAGCCCTTGTTTGGCCCACATTGCTTCTTTGGAATTTGATTCTCCCACTGGATTAAATTTTAATAATAATACTGGTATCTTTTAAATGCTTACTACACGCTAAGCACTGGAGTAGGTACAAGATGATCAGATTGGACACAATTTTTGTCCCACTGCAACTCACAGTCTTAAGAGGAGAGGAGAATTGGTATTTCATTCCCATTTTTACAGGTGAAGAAACTGAGGTACAGAAAGGCTAAGGTCACACATGGCAGGCAAGTGGCAGAGCCGAGACTAGGGCCCAGGTTTCCCAACTCCTAGTCTTGGGTTCTTTCCACACGGTTTCCAAATCTGCCATCCTTCCAGCTTCAATTTTTGAGCTAGGTTCACTAATCCCAATTGATTTACTTATTCCTACCTCATCATAAGCCAGAAGGTGTTAGCAGAATTCTAAGTCACCAACCAACAATAATGATATATATCCCTGGGTTTGGGTAAGGTTCTGGATAGTTGATTCAATTGCCAATAGAAAGTTTGGATATTTGGAATACTTTTGCCATCAACACTGAACTGGGCAGTGAGGACAAAATTGAACAGGTCAAGATTCTCAAAATAATGCATCGGGGATTGGAGCCCCTTCTATAGGACCATAGAACTAAAGGTAACTTGAGACGCAATCTAGAATTTCCCTGGAAAACTTACCTCTTTGAAATCTGTAGCTGGAATGGTTTTAACACTGCTAATAAAAAAATAATCATTGTGGTATTTACTAAGTGCTTGTTCTACACCAAGCATTGTACCAAAAACTGGGGTTTGATAACCAGGTCACACACAGTCCCTGACCCTTGTGGAGCTATCTAAGTACCAGGGAATCCCCATTTTAAAGGTAAGGAAACTGAGGCCATAAAGTTGCCCTGGAAGCAGCTGTGATTCTGCTAAATCTGACTAGGTAATTACAAGCCACTGAAGTTATCTGAGCCTTAAGCTTAAAGTGACCTCTGCCTTAAAGCCAGGTGGAGGAAGCTGCGATCAGTTCCCCTAGAATCTCTGTTCAGACAAAAGCAGGAGTCATTAACACAACTCTTGCTGATTAAACCAAATATGAAAAAATGTTTCCCTTTTCTACATTTCCACCCTGTGGGGTGGGGGTAGGGAGGGCCCAAGTCAAGGCAGGATTTGGGGACACCATCCCCATGGGTTTGGCATTGGAGGGTCAATCAAAGTTTTTCATTTGGGGGCAGGCGTCAGTAACAGCACCATATCTAACTTGGGGGATGGGAGTGGAGCCATGTTTTTGATTCTTCATCTCTCTCCCCTCACCCACTTCCAGCAGGCCTTGTCTTTCCAGGCAGGGCCCGGATCCTACAGGATTCCTGTTTGTCTTCCCCGGGTTCTAGGGTCCGAGGCTGTTTTCCCACCAGGAGGATGAGCTGCATGCCCATCTCACTTCCGCCCCTTCAGACAGACTGGGGGCGGGGAGGCAGCATCCTGGAGCCACAGTGGTTTTGTGAATCTTGCAGGGCTGGTTTTTACGGCCACTGAGCTGCTTCCCAGCCTGGAGCTGCTCCAGTTACCTGAGCGATGGCAGCTCTGGTTTGGCTGGTCCGTGTTAGGATGGCACCATTCCCATTGCCACGTGGCTGGTGGGAGTGGTAGCGGAGTTGGGGGGAACACAACAGCTGGCAAAGGCGGTAAATATCCACCTACCTTCCTCTCTTTGGTTCTCATTTGGGGGGATTCAAACCCAGAGTACAGGGCTATTTCTGACACCTAACCTGTATTTGAATGGCTATAAATTAATTCAATCGTATTTATTGAGCACAGTACTATACTAAGTACTTGGAAAGTACAATTCAGCAAAAAATAGAGACAATCTATACCCAACAATGGGCTCTCAGTTGTGGTGTTTGGCACATAGTAAGCATTTCAAAAATACCATAATAATAATAATAATAATAAAAGGTGCCCCCTCAATCAAATCATCCTGGTTTTCAATTCCCTGACTAGCGGATGGCCTGCAGATCAATGAACGAAGAGGGATCGCTGCAGATCACTGAAAGAAGAGAGGTCGACTGGGAGTGATAAAGAACTGGATGCCTCTCCTGCTTCACACGGGAATGCAGTGAAGTTACTGTCCTTTTCCCAGGTTAATGTGATGTGGCTGAAACCCTACTAATGTTCCTGGATCACTCGACTCACTTCTCCAATCTTATACCTAAGTGGTGGCTGGATGACTCAAAATAAAAGTGCTGGAAGAAATGATGGTCCAACCCAATAAGTAACTAAGACAAATGGAATTCCAATCTGGCTATTCTAGAGGGTCATAAGGAATTCGAATCATTTCAACGTCGCAGAAGCCAAGCTTCCGAATTTGGGTTATTTCAACGTTGCAAAAGGCGAGTTTCTGTTCTGATCTGGGCTTTACATCTGTTTTCACCTCTTCAATTTGTAGTTGGTCAGAACTGCCAATTCTGAATGGGATATTTGAAGGTTCTTTACTTTGGGGAGGAAGACAGAGTGATTTTCCTGAGGAATGGAATAGCCCTTCCTTGCTTCACCGGATTCAGTAAAGTCTCCTCCATCTCCCTATTTAATTTTAAACCACCTCGGGCCAGGTTGGAAAAGCAATTCTTGGGGCCTTACTAGCCATCTGGGGAATTGAAAGACCTTTCCTTAGCAGTGGAACGTGTAAAGCTAATGGAAAAATGGAAAACTTCAGTTGGGCTCCACTACATAACCCTTGTGGGGACAAGTTGCTGGCTTCCTGGCATCGTTAGCTTGGACTCAAGATCATACAGAGTTCGATAAGGAAAAAGTGCCCTCTACTGATGAAATGCAATGTCATCAGGTTGAGCTGGCAGAGCGCCCTTGTTTCCAGGTTAAAGGAAAGAAACTCTGTGTTCTTAAGCTAACATTCTTGAGGGCGGGGTTTGATTCCTTTTTCAACCCTTCTCAGGTGCCAAGAAGTACAATGCTATATTCTCTGTGGAAACTCAATTAACTAATCAGTCAATCAGTGGTATTTATTGAGAGCTTACTATGTGCAGGGCACTGCAGTAAGCACTTGGGAGAGTACAATGCAACAGAATTAGCAGACACGGTCTCTGCCCATTACAAGCTTACAGTGTAGGGGGGAGACGGACGTTAACATGAATAAATAATTTATAGTATATAATTTAAAGATATATACATAAGTGCTGTGGGGTCAGGGGTGAATATCAAATGTCCAAAAGTCACAGATCCAACTGCAACTAATTAATATTAGTTGACTAAATTCAAACCAGGCATTGTTCTCCCGTTAAAGCTGACCACCATCTCATAAATGTCCAAAAAATAAATCACGGATAATTGTTTTTCACTCAAAAATCAAACATGGAATTCTACTTTTCACTGCTTTCCATTAGTAAGGGCCACAAAAATCACAAGGCTAGGCAGCTTCAAAGGCTAACACTATTCAGACATTTTGGTCCTGACCTACTATTAAGATTAAATTTTAAGTGCAGTATCTTACCACCAATGGCAAAGTCCATGCCCCTTCTTCAGTAAGTCTGCCTGGTTGATTCCTGGAACAAATTCCAAAGGAGGTCCCCTCTTCAATTTCACACCATGATACCGTGCTGTTAACCCGAGCTCAATTTTAAGTTCTTTGCAGGCAGGGATCATGTCTACTGATTCTACTCTTCTCTCCCAAACACTTAGGAGAGGGCTCTGCATGAAGTGTTCAAAAAATACGATTGGTTGACTGATTGACTAAAATGAAGACTGTCTGTTCCGGAGGGTTTCTCTCAAGTTTGTAGGATATGGACCAAATCCATGATTTCCACATCCTACCTCTGGGCTCTGGCCAATACTAGCCACTGGGTATGGCGAAACATTGTGTCGGGAAGCCAAACCTCAGGTAAAGAAATGTTCTCCCAGGAGGGGCTACAACCATTCCCAGGTGATTCAGAAAGACTTGTTTCCTATTCCAAAGGCAAGGAAAAGAGAAACCAACGAAACGGGTGAACAAGAATCCTGAAGCGTGACTCAGATAAATGTTAATATTTGATACTTCCTTTTACTTTATTAGGGTTAGGAAGGACATCCTCACAGTAGCCTAGCCCCACAGCAGCTGGGTGTATACAATAATGATTCACACAAGCAAGTCCTCCCGTTCCAATAAGCAGGACTATCAGCAACAGAGGGTGTACATTTTACACAGGAAATTTCGACGGGGGGGAAAAAAACAGGCCTGGGCCTCCTGCAGTTCTTATAGCTTTACTGAAAGCTGCAATTTAACTATTATCATGATGCTGGCACTCATTAAGCTCTTGCTATGCCCCCAGTGGATAGGGGGATACAAGATAGAGACACCATCTCTATCCCACAAGTGGCTCACAGGCTAAGTGGGAGGGAGAAAAGGTCTTTTATCCCCGTTTTACCGCTGGGGAAACAGAAGCATAGAGAAGTCAAGGGACTTGCTCAAGATCACCCAGCAAGAAAGTGGCAGAGCTGGGTCTAAAACCCAGGTCTCCTGACTTCCCGTGCCACGCACTTTCCAGAATTTCATTTGTACCGGTGTGGAAAGGTTTGATTTCTACCATGTAACCTAATGCTGTCTGTTCTTTAGATATACTTTTTTTTTCAAATGGTATTTATTAAGTGCTTACTATGTGCCAGGCACTGTACTAAAGTGCTGGTGTAGATACAAGTTAATCAGGGTGTATACAGTCCATGTTGCAAATGGGGCTCAGAGTCTTAATCCCCATTTTACAGATGAGGAAAATGAGGCACAGAGAGGTTAAAGTGACTTGTCCAAGATCATACAGCAGACAAGAGGCAGAGCCAGGATTAGAACCCAGCTCCTTCTGACTTCCAGGCCTGTGCTCTATCCACTAGGCCATGCTGCTTCTCACACACCCAGTTTTATTGGAGCTGCTGGAGTCTGGCTCACTCCCTTGGACAGAAAACACCTTGATCCAGTCACCCCTTAAGGACCTGAGAGTTGCAACTGCCAACCCCAACTCTGAAACAGATTTTCCAAAGAGAATCTGGGAGTGGGGAAAGGGCAAAGGCCTAGAAGAAGTCACCAAACCCTCTTGGCAAGCCTCCTGAGTGTGGCAAGAGGTAGAAAGTAGGTAAAAGGCCATGAGAGGAAAAAAAAAAACTCTAGGAAGGTCAACTGTCAGCTCCCTGCTTCCCTCTGTGAGTTCTTGGACTCCTTCCTGTAAAGATGATGCATTTGCCTCCTACGCAGGGAAGATTGGACTTAGAACAAACACGTAGATAAGTCCCAACGAGGAAATCACCCTCAAACCTATTGCCTCACCAAACTTTTTTGCTAGACTAAAAGTTGTTCACCAGATCCACTTATGCCCACCATTGACACGGGAACCAGGGTAGCCTAGTGGAAACCTACCAGCACTGGCCTGAGTGTCAGAGGATCTGGGTTCTGAGCCCCGCTCCGCCAGGCACCTACTGTGAGACTCTGGGCAAGTCACTTCACTGTACCTCTGTTCCCTCATCTGCAAAATGGGGATTCAATACCTGTTCTCCCACCTACTTAGACTGTGAGCCCTACTTGGGACAGGGGCTGAGTGACCTGGTTAGCTTGTCTCGACTCGAGCACTAAGAACTGTGTTTGACACATAGTAAGTGCTTAACGAATGTCATAACAGTAACAATAGCAATAATAATAAGGGACCTGATTATCTTGTATCTACCCCAGCGCTTAGTACAGTGCTGGACATATAGTAAGGACTGGAGTGGGGAAAGACAGGAGGCAGGGAGGTTACAAGGACCTGATGGGATAAGGGCTTGCATGAATATGGTAGCAATTGGCAAAGCAGACCTTCAGGACTTGATAATGATCAATCAAATGTATCTATTGAGCGTGCACTATGTGCAGAGCACTCTACTAAGCTCTTGGGAGAGTACAATACAACAGAATTAGCAGACATATTCCCTGTCCATAACAAGCTTTCAGCCTAAAGGGGGAAACAGGCATTACAGGGAATGTGTCCATTCACTGTACTCTCCTAAGCAGTTAGTGCAGTGCTCTGCACAGACTAAGCACTCAATGCAATTCAATCAATGAACATTAATACAAATGAATAATTTTTAATATATAATTTCAAGATATGTACATAAGTGTTGTGGGTAGGGGTTGGAGTGAATATCAAATGCACAAAGATTACAGAACCAAGTGCATAGACAGTGCAGAAGTGCACAGGTGATGTACAGTAAGATGGATCCTTGTGAGTGTAGTTGATGAAACTAATGACCGCACGACCCTCAATTCCTTCTACAGCCCAGAAAGTAAAGAGTGCCTCTTCCTGAAGAGTTGCATTTCCTCCCTGCAGCGCCCGACACTGTTTTCAATTCTTCCTCTTAGTATTATGTTTTTCTTGATGCCTCTGGTCTAAGAGTTGTCTCTTTTCTCATTTTTGCCCCCTGGGGTGTCCTTTCTTCTGCCGTTGTCTCCTAGAGTTCACAATTATGCTACGCCATCTGAGGTTGTGCTTTATCAAGATCCTAAACAGCCATTAGCCACTTATAGCCTAATTTTAAGGGTTGCCCTCCTTTTTTTTTTTTTTTATAAAAGTCAATGCACAAAATCATTTCAAGAATCGGCGATATGGTCATTCAAGCGCTCAGTACAGTGCTCTGCATACAATAAGCACTCAACAAATACAGCTGATTGATCATTTATAGTAACTACATGGGGGATTAATCCCCCCCCCCACAGCACCTTCAGCACCCAGAGGGCCATATCTCTTACTGAAAGTTGTCTCGCGTGATTCTTGCTGTCGGACCTAAACGACTGTGGCTCTCTCCTAAGTCTGGTCCTACTTATAATTCTCTTTGGCTCAGGGTTGTCTCTCAATTTTTACTACCTGTTCTGACTTCTGCTTGCAGATGACCCTAGTTTCCTGCTGCCCACTCCCGTTCCCTGACCTCCTCTTGGGGGACCAGAGGTTCTCCCCGTGGCCTGCCTGAACCTCTGCCCACATCAGCCCAGCCTGATTCCAGGATTCTGCACAAGCTAGTCTTACTCATATAGATGGCAAGAAACAGACAGCCCCCTTTTAAATGCTACACAGTGGGCACGGGCTGTGCCAATTTCATGGCAAACTCCCCTATAAAAGAATCCTTCCAGGACCTGCAGCCTTTTGTTCTCCATGGCATAAATAAGTTAGCTAATGGGGCTCTAACAAGCTGTTCCAGGCTGAGAACTTTGCTTCCTGGCAGGCTGAAATTCTGTTCCTTTTCATCAGTGCCTTGAAACATCAGCAGGAAATTCAATCAAGCAACGTAATTCTCCACTGCAGATTTCCACAGGTCTCCGACTAGGTCAGAAAGGATACACTATGCAAATATTGACTGGGTTTGAGGGCAATAAGGGCAGAAACAATTGCCTTCAAATCCATGAGGCAGCTTCTTAGACTGTATACTCTTTTCTGCTCACTCTAATCAGGGCTGTATTTATTTTATGGGCACTGATGGTTTAAGAGATTAAAGGAAGAGATAAGGAAAAAAGTTGGCTCACTTCAGACTCCCTGGGATAACCTTTTTAAATTCCAAATGCCCATTTAGAGGAAGTGGACAGTAAAGTAAACCATGCATTTGGACCATTGCTCTTTGATTTCAATGACACTGTGGAGTGGGGCCCCTCCCCCAGTTTTTTTTTCCTTTAAAGCTTTAAACAAGAGTTAAGTTATAGTCAGCATACAAATAAAAAAATAAAATGGAAAAAAAGACTAAATTAAAAAAAGATCTGGGGAGGACAACTAATCTATCTGTACCATTTCATCAGTAAACCAATAGTTTGTAATGTATACCTACTGTACATAAAGGTCTGTACTACACGCTTGGAAGAGAACAACTGAATAAGAGACCTGGTCCCCATCCTCGCGGAGTTTACAGTCTAAAGGGGGAGACTGACAGACACAAATAGTTGGAAGAGGAGAGAGAAACAACCCTTCAGCTGTGGCTAGTAGAAGCTTGGAAGGTTAAGTGGGTAAATAAATACATGCAGAAAATATGCAGAGTGCTAAAGGCAACTACTGGATAGATGTGTTTTAGAAAGGTAATAATTTTGTACTTGTTAATAATAATAATAATAATAATAATGTTAGTATTTGTTAAGCGCTTACTATGTGCAGAGCACTGTTCTAAGCGCTGGGGTAAACACAGGGGAATCAGGTTGTCCCACGTGGGGCTCACAGTCTTAATCCCCATTTTACAGATGAGGGAACTGAGGCACAGAGAAGTTAAGTGACTTGCCCACAGTCACACAGCCGACAAGTGGCAGAGCTGGGATTTGAACTCATGAGCCCTGACTCCAAAGCCCGTGCTCTTTCCACTGCGCCACGCTGCTCCACTATGTTAAATGCTTATTATGTGTCAAATACGCTTCTACGTGCCGGAGTGAATACCGGATAATCAAGTTGGACACAGTCCCTGTCGCACATGGGGCTCACAGTCTAAGTAGGAGGGAGTAGGGTTTAATCTCCATTTTTTTTTTTTTTTTACAGATAAGGAAATTAAGGTGCAGACAAGGTAGGTGACTTGCTCAAGGTCACACTGCAGACCAGTAATGAAGCCAGGATTAGAACCCAGGTCCTTTGACTCCTAGGCCTGTGCCCTTTTGAGTAATGTCTCCAGTTGAGGTGGATTTTTAGCTGGGCAGAGCTACGGTCTGGAGGATATGAAGGGGGAGGGAGTTCCCAACAGCGGAAAGGGTGTGAACAGGGGGTCAGGGGCGGAAGAGTCTAGAAAGAGGTACAGCGAGAACTGGAAAGTAGTGGGAGAAGAGACCTGAAAAGGGAAAGAGAAAAGGAGCTGATTGGGGTGATAATGCCAATGGTCAGGAGTGTCTGTTTGCGAATGGGTAACCACTGGAAGTTGGAATGATGTTTGCTGTACCCATTCTTCATACTGTCCTGGAAGGGAGAGTGGCTAAAAGTCAGGGAGACAGTGAGTATTCTAGCCAGGGTACAATAAGTGGCAGAACCAGGGTAGCGGCCACCCTGGGAGGCTAAATGTGACCGTGAGTCTGTTGTTCATGCAGATTTTGAGGCCATCTAGCTATTCGTGTGACACTTTTCGAAACTATGACATTGACAAGTCCGATCTTTTCAAAACAAAGAAGTGATTCGAAGTGACTCCCTAAACCCAAAGTCACTCAATCTCTTTCCACAAGAAGGAATTGGGGAGGAGTGCAGGACGTAGACCCATAGACGTCCCTGCGTAGAAGCATTTTCCAGCCAGGGTTCAGGGAGAGACACACTTAGGTATTGTACTAGCCCGTACCTGTCCCAAACATGCAAGACAACAGCAACAACAACAACAAACAAACCCATCTCACTTACCCAGGGCCACCCACAACTTCCGTGTAAACCAGGCATGCTATAGGTATTGGAGGTCACCACAGCATGGTGGTCACTTAGGTACCTAGAGAAGGGTACGTAAGTGGACTTCCTGCCCATTTCACCCCCAGGGCTGAGTTGTGCAGACAGAAGCAGAAAGGAGTAGGAGGGAAAAGGGCAGTATTTACCTCAGATGTGTTGATGGCTGTTAGTCATTCATTCATTCATTTATTCAGTGAAGCACCAGCCTACCTTACCTGTATCCTGACACTAGTTATCCAACCTGAGCCATCTGCGTGGGTACCCAAGGCTCGTGTGGAGTGCAAAACGGGCATACGTGTCTCAAGCCTGGGGCGATCCACCAGGGAATGCAGTGTCACTTCCATTTTGGAATAGAGACAAGCACTTAAACCTATCTACCTCCTAAATAAGGCCAACTTTGCTGGGAAAATAAGTGTCTCTTACCACAAACCCTCAGCCTAAAGCAGTTGCCTGAGTCTTTGGGTTGCCCTGGTGATACAACATAAGAGGGAGGTACAAAAGCCAGAGCCTGTGGAGGAAAAAAATCTCTCCCATACTGCATTTACTACATCAGTAAATCAATGGTATTTATTGAGTACTTACCGTGTGCAGAGCTTAGTGCTTAGAAAAGTAGGATACAACAGAGTTCCCTTCCCACAAGGAGCTTACAGTCTACATGGTGTTTTCTCTCAGCTAAAGAGTAAACAGTTCCCAGAAGACTCACCTTTTGGAAAATCTGAAATGAAGTCATCAGTTGTTTGGGTTGTGAATAAAAGTCACAAAAATTCCACATTTCCTCTCTCCAATTTCATAGTTCTAGTTCAGAACTTTCCACAAAAATTCACCTCTGGACTATGATCAAACAAAGACATTTCTGTTTGGAGGGGAATTTTTCAGGTTGGGGAAAAAGGCGTAGGGGGTGCTGGGATAGAGGAATGATGCTAAAGCCAGCATTAGTAACAGTCCACAACAAAAAAAGAGCAGAATTAGCTAGGTCATTTGCAAATTCAAAGGTCATTTGTAAATGTTTGGGTGAGAACACCTAAACATTACATCTACTCTATGGCAATTTAAAAATTCTCATATTTCATTCTCATTCCAGCACAGAATTTAACAAGCGACTATTGAATGAATTATGGGCTGTGTGTGTGCAAGGGTGTCGTGTATGAATGCACACACATTCCCTAACATTGTCGCATTAAATCATATCCTGGAGATTGTATTCAGTTGTGCTACTTTATCTTTTACAAGGGGAATTATATAATTAACAATACTCTAATTTTTGACACCCAATCCCCTTACCTCTAGGATAGGGATTTAGTGCCGGTATCAACCCACATATGTTTTCTGAAATTCTACTGAGTTTACATTCTGCTGTTCTCTATTCCAGCCAGCTCTCAATCAATCAATCATATTTACTGAGTGCCAATCACTGGTATTTACTGAGCACTTACATGTTCAGAGCACTGTACTAAGTGCTTGGAAGAGTACAATTAACAGAGTTGGTAGGTATGTTCCCTTCCCACACAGTGAGCTTTACAGTCTCACTTGTTCATGGGGATGGAGGATGGGGTAGCATAGATAACTGAAATCCAGATTCAGTGCCCAGTTCTCTCTCGGTCTTCCCTTTGACTGCTCCTCCCTCCAAACCTCTTTAAAACCAAAGCTGTTTTAAAAAGTAGCAAAATGAACAGACTGAGTTGTTTCACCCCCGCCCCTTCCCTGGAAGTGTCCTTGAACAGTGAAAGTCAAAATGTATGGATTTGCGAGGAAGGGGAAGAGAAAAAGGAGAAACAAGGGGCCGAGATCATTAAAAACTGATTCACCAGACCTTCGAATGGTCGAAATGTTGGAGCTATGAGCATTTTTTCCTCCACGTTTTTCTTCCCTCACTCAGGGCAATCCGAAGTATTTTGGAGACTCTCTCTGGGCAGTTCACGGGCAAAGGATTCCTTACATTAAAGGGTGTGAGGCTAAAGTGCAAATCACTTACTTGGAGGAGTCCCTCCCTTCCCTTAAAGGTGGTTACAGATGGCAAGTGATGAGGCATCTGTTGCCTTAGCAACTGACCTACAACAACAACTCACAGCTCAATCTACGGAAGAACAGCAGGGAGCTGATGTGAACCAACATGCATGAAAAGATGCTTGTTTAGGGGGAGAGTCAGCTCACTTCCTCCTTCTGGGCTGGAATCTGATTTCCTGCTGCAACCCAAATACGATGGGTAAAACTGTGAGTCCCATGAGGGACAGGGACTACATCCGACCTGACAACCTTGGATCTACCCAAGCACTTAGTATAGTGCATAATAATGATATTTGTTAAGCGCTTACTATGTGCCAAGCACTGTTCTAAGCACTGGGGGTGGGGGTGGGGGAGAGATACAAGGTAATCAGGTTGTCCCACATGGGGCTCACAGTCTAAATCCCCATTTTGCAGATAAGGTAACTGAGGCCCGGAAAAGTGAAGTGACTTGCCCAAGGTCACACAGCTGACAAGAGGCAGGGCCGGGATTAGAACCCATGACCACTGACTCCCAAGCCCTGGCTCTTTCCACTGAGCCACGATGCTTCTCACAATGCTACTCACAACGCTACTATGTTAAGCACATAGTAAGCGCTTAACAAGTGCCATTTTTTCAAAAAGGGCACGATCAAGCCACCACCCGTCCCGTTTTTGCTTTTTCTTTCTGGCAAAATTTGAATCATCTCTTTTTCAGGCAGGTTGTTCCTTAAATCACAACTGCTTTCTTCAAAGGGAATTTGAGAGAACCCATTGTCTTTAAAATACAAGTGGTGATTTGGTAATGGGGTAAAGTGTTTAAGTTGATTTAAAGCAAAAACCAACCATTTATGAGTAAATACTGAAACATTTCTTAGCTCCTGCAAAAACTATAGACACAATAAACTAATCATAAAAGCAATTTAACTACAGATGTTTGCTATTTGGGATTGACAACTATTCATTGGTCCCTCCAGGGTGATGTACTTGGATTATCCCACAAAAGCCTCCGAACACATCCAACAACATATTGAATCCATACCCTCCACTCTAGGACTTCAGGAAAACTGTAAAATATTCCCATCTTGGATCAGATTTGGGCAAGGAGATGCTTTTTAAAGGACTTGCATTCTTTTTCTAATAGCCCTCGGAGGAAATGGGCACTTGTCCCCTTAGGAAAAATTTTTGCCTTTCATCACATGATAGGGAAGCCTGTAATTGTTTACAGAACAAACCCCAGTGACCCCAAATCACTAACCCTTAAAATGCTGGTGGAGTCAGGGATGGGGGCTGGGCTCCTGGATAAGGGTTGGCTGTGGGAGATGACACCACCTGGGGTTATTTTCACTTTATTCCCCTTTTCCAAAACAACACCCCATTTGGGGAAGAGAAAGTGATATACTCTTTCCTCTGGCCCCCACCTTCTGCACAGAAACTACTCCCTCCCCTCGCATTCCAAGCAATGGTCACCCTCAAATGTAGGAACCACTAATAATATCAAGCAACAGAAATGGTGCCCACATACTGCCGATTTCTGGTTTAGATGACAATCAACTTCGGCTCAGATGGCCGCGCAAGCTAATGCTTCAGTTCTTGGCAATGACACCAATAACAAAATCCAGGAAAATCCATGGGATAACCTTGCAAATGTTTCAACAGACATGAACACAGTTCACTCTCAAAAAACAGCTAAAGGCCACATGCCGCAATTTTCTTTGGCCAGTGCTCTTTATTCTCCCTGCAAAGTACCCATGACCGCAAACTCAAATTACTCCTTGGGACCCAACCAAAAGCCCTGCTTTAGAAGAAATGTCCCAAAAGCCAATTGGATGGTTTGGGGAAGATTTTCTCAACTTCTCTACTACTACTGTGGTCAGAAAAGGATCAGTTGTAGGGAGGAAGCTCAGTGGAATTTCCATTTCTACTGTGACTCACATTTGGGGCAGGGACTGTGTCTGATCTGATTATCTTGCATCCACACCAATGCTTAGCACGGTGCTTGGCACAAAGCAAGTGCTTAATGAACACCATCATCATCAGTAAGAAATGGCACTGTCAAGAAAAGGGAAGCAATTCACTGCTTGATGAATGAGATGAGCATATGTCGTACTTTCATTCTGAGGGCTGAAAAGCATCCCCCAACATTCACCCTTGATAATCCACCCATGGTAATAAATTCAGGTTTCTATGATGCTTATCAGGAAGGGGCTCAAAGCCCTTTAGAGAATTATTTCATTTCTCTTACCAAATCTGTAAGTCGGGAGAAGTGGGGGGGAAGATTGCACAATCCTGACATTTCAGAAGGTTAAAGATATTAGTGAGGGACCCAAGGTAAGCAGATACCTGGTCTTCCGGGCCACTGTTTTATCTCCTCTCTCCTCTTTCTCTCTCCCCTCAACCACCGCCCCCGCCTTTCTCCCCATGTACAGCATTCAATATGTTGCCCTTGCTGTTCCCCGGAAGATGAGGGCAGTATCCCTCTTTAAAGAATGGAGAAACTGAGGTACAGAGGTACAAAGTGTTTGGTCAGGGGCTCAAAAATTGGTCAGTTGTGGAGCCTGGCAGAGGACATAGGGAGCCTCCCATTTCCCAGAGCAACCCGGAAGATTGCTCTGATTCGTACAAGAAGATCAGGCCCCACTACCCAAATCTGACTAGCAGACAGCCTCCATTCTCCTATACTTTGACCTCTTTATGGCAGTTTACTTGAAGAATTTTTCCAACACATCTAATGTCTGCAGCCAGCCCAGGGGAGCAAGAACCACAAATATTTGGTCCTCAAAATAATCATTTTCTTTTTGGAAGCACTTGATCAATGGACGGTATGTATTGAGCACTTACTATGAGCAGAGCACTATATTAAGCGCTATGGAGAGTACTTTACAACAGAATTAGACTGCCTCACAATCCTAACCCTCATTTTACAGATGAGGTAACTGTGGCCCAGAGAAGTTAAGTGACTTACTCAAGGTCACATGGCCGGCAGGTGGCAGAACCGGGATTAGAACCCAGGTCCTCTGACTCCCAGGCCTTTGCTCTATTCACTAGGCCACACTGCTTCTCACTGTCGAACTTCTGTACACAGTGATTTACATATTCAAATATTCTTTTCATTCTCCATTTTCCCACCCACTTTTCTCTATGGGACCATGTGCTTTTCGCCTACTGTCCTCTTCTAAGTGCTTAGTTTCATCAGTCTGCATATAGAAAGTGCTCAATATTATTGATTGATTGAAATGTCCCTCCAAATTGCCCCAGGGACAGAATGATGGTTCTACATACAGGAAGTGATGAGAGAGAAAAAAAAACTTACAGTTAGAGATTGACGCACTTTAGATTTCATGTTGGCAACATTGAGCCCATCGATTACAATATCAAAGGGAGGATGTCTTTTCACAAAGTTCTTATATTTCTCAAGTTCCTAAAAAAAAAAAGAATGAAACAATGGGTGGGTTAGCAAAGCCTAGTTGAGGTTTTCATAAATAAATATATATATATATACATATTCTGAAATTTAGCATCATTGGGATTTTGCCTCAGTATCTCATCTTCAAAAATATCCTCACTCAGGTATGAACATGGATTCGTGTACCTCTGCCAGCCAGGAGGTGAGCTTGGCCCTCCCTTCAGGTTTGGTTGATTTGCTGTGTCAGGTCAAGGTAGCTGCAACTCCAGAACTCAGCTGGAGGTGGCCAGAAGGGAAAATCTGGTCCAGTGCCATCCAAACCTATAGCCAGTTTGCCCTCCGTTGTCAGGCTGGGACCCACAACCTGGCACCCAAATTGGAGGCAGGCCAATTTAGCCTCAAGTACCTCGCCCCTGGATGAGAGAACAAAGTGAAGTGATTTTCCCAAGGTCACGCAGCAGGCAAGTGACAGAGTCAGGATTAGAACCCAGGACCTTCTGACTCCCAGGCCTATACTCTATCCACTAGGCCACGCTGCTTCTGTTTGCTCCACTGCCAAGGTGGATGGTATTACACTCTCCTCAAATTCACCATTTAGTCCCTTTCTGGCTATCTTGAGAGTGGGCTTTTTTCTTGGGGGGCCACAAACCAGCTGGTCACTTCGGCTAGGCTGGGGCAAGAGTGGAGAGTGACGTAGGGTGGGGAGAGGGATGGGGAATGGAGACAAGAGACTATACATGCAGTAACTGATGCATCTTTCTGGTCTGGTGAACCATTTGGGTGGACGACCATCACTTGTGTAACTAAAGTCTCTTGAATTATTATGTAGATCAGACACTAAACTCTCAAAAGGTGCCTCCAAATTGGACAGTTATCTTGCTCCTTATCTCGTGTCTTACCAAAGGCCATTAGGAAATAAACCTCCCTAACTTCCATGTAAGAAAATATCAGCCCCTCCCATCCTTTACATATTTGATAGTCACTCGAGCTGAAGAGGATTTATGAAATGGGACTATTTAAACTTGGTCAGAGATTACACTGGGAAATCCCTTGCGCTCTTGCTTCATTGACTGGGCCAGATGATATGCTTTAGGGTGCGTCTCAAACACCAGTACAATCCACACACGTGAGTAATGAAATCCTTACCTCAGAATTACCCTCCAATCCTGAATCTTCTAATATAAAGAATTCAGGAAACCAAAATAGATTGTGCTTCTTATTTCCTACTAAATGGCCCATTGTAAGCATGCGACCATGCAGTATTTCTGTTGCATTACCCATACGACACTGAGTTTTAAGGCCCCTGTCCTCAAAAGCTGCTTGAAGGGAGTGAGGGCAGGGATCCTGTCTATTAACTCTACTGTAGTCTCCCAGATGCTCAGCGTATAGTAAATGCTCGAGAAATACCCCGGATTGACTGACTGACCAAGACAGACTGGAAAAGAGCAATGAAAAGCCCATCAGCACAGAGGACAACTTTTAACCGCCCGCTGTGTAGAAGAGCCCCTCCCCCCCAGCCCATTGGTGTTTTATTAAGAATAATAAGTATAGTAACAGTAATAATGATGGTATTTACTAAGCACTTACTATATTATATGCCAGGCACCGTACTAAGCACCGGGGTGGATACAAACAAGTTATGTTGGACTCCGTCCCTGTCCCATGTGGGGCTCACAGTCTCGATCCCCGTTTTATAGATGAGGTAACTGAGGCACAGAGAAGTGAAGTGACTTGCCCAATGTCACACAGCAGACAAGTGGTGGTGCTGGGATTAAAACCCATGACCTTCTGAAGCCCAGGCCCGTGCTCGATCCACTAAGCTATGCTGCTTCAGCCACGTTCAGTGTTCAACTATGTCTGCCCACATAGGATCTCACCATCAGTAGGAGTCTGTGAATTCTCCAGGTAGCTCTACATTCCGCCTGTTTTGACAGGTTGGGTAACAGCAATTAAATAACTGACTTATCTAAATCTGTCTCCACAAGGTAAAGGTGAAATCAGGAAGAAATCCCAGAGGCCTGCCTAACCTGTTTACTTGTGGGAGCTCTAGACTTTACCTCTTCCCTTTCTGAAGCACTTTTCATGACTATTACTAAAACTACGTAATCCCCTGCTACTTTTTCTATAGCCTGGGACTTCCCTCTTGGAAACTGCAGATGAACTGCAAAATTCCCATTTTCCCACTTGTTTTATGAGGAATTTTGCTCAGGACGACATTCTGCTCATCATCAGTCATCGTAACTGGTGGCCCTCCTCACTGCTCCCCGTGAGTCACCACCATCAAATCATCAGCACTTGGGTCTGGTCACCCTCCAGGTCAGGTTCAGAACCCACTGTCGACAGAGTCGGCCCAGGGCAGGGTGGGAGTCCATTTCCAGTGCTTTTCCAACGAGGAAAAAAGGCCTAGATGGCGCAAGGGGCAGACACCCAACTGAATGCCAAATCTCACACCCAGGATGGGCGGTTACTTGGGCCTAGGCCAGCCACTGGATTTTTTTTTTTTAAGTAGCTGAGAGCTCTCCAGTTGTAAACTCCTTAAGGACACGGACCACAGCTTTTACTAATTCAACAGGCTGCACACACGAGGCATCCTACACAGAGCGAGCATCCAGGACAGTGCGAATGAGGTGGAGGACAGGCAGGGTGGGGCTGGTTTGAACTTTAGACTTCCGCCCACAATGGCGCCTTCCAGACTCGGCTGTGGATGCAGTTATTAACCCCCACAAGCTGCTTAATATGGGGTCACGGTGGGTTTGCCCACCGTGACCCCATATTCATGTTTTGCCCACTTGTCTTATGCGTCTGTATACATTCTTTCATTCATTCATTTGGTCACTTTTATTGAGCACTTACTGTGTGCAAAGCACTGTACTAAGAGCTCGGGAGAGTCCGATATAACAATAAACAGACACATTCCCTGCTCACAACAAGCTCCAGACCATCTCATCTGTGAATGGGGTAGGATACAGAGATTAGATGTACACACATTAGACACGTTATGATGAGTGGATATTCCCATCCAAAAAGGCACCTTATGAGAGATACAAGCATGAAGGAAAGGATACGCTACTATATTGAAGATACTTTAGGCAGATAATCCAGTCATCCTCTTCTCAAGTTTAAAAGGGAAAATAAAGGAACTGAACAACATCTGGCTTTATTCATGGCAGATTGGGAAAGATAGGGGAATACCAGCTATTTGGAGTCAAAGAATGTTCTGCTCATTGAAAGAAAAGACCCTGCAACTCCACATTTGATGACCAAATGATGCAATTTGTCTCACCAAAAACTTCAAGAATCAACTAACCCCTAAATAAGCAGCCCTCTGGCACCAGGGTGGAGAATGCAGATGGAGGAATTGAAGTCACATGCCTGGCAGCCACACCACACAGCTGGGGGGGCTTCTGTGCAGGCTTTTAAGCATTCCCGTCCCCTCATTTGCAAACCAGCAAATGGGGAGGACAGCTAACTTTAACTCACTTTGAGGCTTTGGGTTTTTGGTGGGTTTTTTTTACAGGGTTCCAGTTCTCAGGAAACAAGCACTCTTATGCAGACAAGGTCCTTGATCTGGCAGCAAGAAAGCTTACTTTCTCCTAATTAGGCATCTCCCCTGACAAGTCTCTCCCCAGATCCAACGATTCTACCCCTAAGGGGAGCCCAAGAATCTTTTCCAGCCTCCCAGTCTTAGGGCCCTACTTGACTTCTCCCTCTTTCTCCCTGGCCTCTATTAGAACAGTGGCTGTTTTACATCCCCCTATAACTTCACTACTTTTCCACAAACCTGGAATAACCTGCCACTCTGGATTAGGGTGCTGTATCCACTAGGCCACGAACAACTTTCTCAGGGGCCGTGATGCTGCCTGCCATAACAATAATAATTATGGTATTTGTTAAGCGCTTACTAATGTGCCAGGCACTGTATTAAGCATCAGGGTGGAATACAAGCAGATTGGGTTGGACACAGTCCCTGTCCCACATGGGGCTCACAGTCTTAATCCCTGTTTTACAGGTGAGGGAACTGAGGCCCAGAAAAGTGAAGTGACTTGCTCAAGGTCCAACAGCAGACAAGTGGCGGAGCCAACATTAGAACCCAGGTCCTTCTGACTCCCAGGCCCGTGCTCTATCCACTAGGCCATGCTGCTTCTCTCTCTGCCATCTGCTGCAGACCGTGACTGCATTGAGGGCTATTGCTCCATCCCTCTGGGCTAGGGAAAATCCCCGATGGTCAGTCCTAGCGCTCACGTTTCCTGTTCTGGAATTCCCTCGTTCACCTTCCTCAGGGCTGGCCCTACTTCCTTGCAACTGGCCCTCCTGCCTGGGCAAGAGAAAAAGGCACCCAGAAAAAGATGCCAAGGGAAGGTGATGGCTTTGCCAGTTTTAGAGCTGAACTGCTAAACTCTAAAGTCACCTGCCCTGTGCAGGAGGAATTTGGAATGGTTAAAAAAACAATCCACATCTAACAAAGAGGTCTTATAAAGAGAGTGTGGGGTCAGGGTTGTGGGGGGAAACAAAAGGTTTGGTGGAGAAGGGGTGAGAGACAGAGATGGTAAACTCATTGTGGGCAGGGAATTGTTTATTGTTGCAATGTACTCTCCCAAGCACTTAGTACAGTGCTCTGCACACAGTGAGTGCTCAATAAATACAACTGAATGAATGAATATTTTAGAAAATCCAGAAGGATGATTTATCTGATCTGAGGCCCTTTCTCCTGGAGGTGAAAGGGTTTCACTGAAATATTTTAAATATCTATATACCCTGTAGAGGAAAGGAAAACCCAATTGGGAATATAGCTATATGTAAATCATTTCAAAATCCTAAAACAGAGTCCAGGCTTACTAAACGGAGAGGAAAATTACCAAATTTACCCTCTTGTCTGAAGAGAAGAATGGAGGCAGATGACCACAGTCACAAAACCCAGAAAATTTCCACCTGCCAACTCGTACTGCCAGGATCACATGGCAAAAGTCCATAATGACTTGGGCTTCAGCCTAGTCCTCTAACAAGTTTCTTCACCCATATACTGGTCTGCACAATCACAACGTGAACACTCTTCAGCTTCTCAAAAGAGCTGAAGAATTCTGAATATGCATCATGTCAACACCTCAGAACTAGAAGCTTGTGTGTTTTTTGGGTTTTTTTTTTTCTGTTTTGCCTCAGCATGACCTATTGGAAAGAGCTCAAGCCTGTGAGTCAGAGGACCTGGGTTCTAATCCCAGTTCCACGGTGTGACCTCGGGCAATCTCTCCACTTCTTTGGGCCTCAGTTTCCTCAACTGCAAAATGAGGTTTCAACACTCATTCTTCCACTTAGACTGTGAGCTCCATGTGAGACTGGGACTGGGTCCAACTTGATTACTTTGTATCCACCCCAGTGCTCAGAACAGCACTGGACAAATAATAAGTGCTTAACAAATACCATAAAAAAAAGTTCTGAAGCACATCTATCTAGGACAGAAGGATCATTTACGAACACAGCTTCTAGATGGAGCCAAAGCTCTGCCCCTACTCACCACTCGCCACAATCTAGCATGAGCACATTTCTAACTTAGCTTGCAGTGTCTGCTAATGGTGGGTGATAAACTCCTTGTGGGCAGGTAGTAGGCCAGCCTCCTTTGGACCTGCAAGATTCCGTGTCCCACTCAGGCATTAAAGCAGAGCAGGTCAAGGAAGGCAAAGGAGCATGTGTGCTGAGGAGCCCGAAAGACTGATTGAAGCATTCTAACTAGACTGTTGTTATTCCTGTTTCTAAACAGTTCAGGGAGTTCAGTTGGGTTTGCACAGCCTGGAAATCCCCTTCATTTCACTACTAACCAGGAAGCTTCATCTGTGTATCAATGTATCACTGGGGCTCTAGCCTGATTTCTCCTCCCTGTCTTGGAAGCCCAGAAACTTAAGTGCCTTAAGTGCCTAAACTGGGTGCTCCCAGATCTGAGGTAGAAATTTTTTTGAAATGTATATTGGCTTTTCAGAGATGGAAAGTGAAAGGCATTTGGGGGTGGCCTTTAGTTTTCCTTTTTTTTTTTCTTTCCCTAACTGATTTTTTCTTTTTTCCCAGAAATGAAGGCCTCCAGGGAGAGGTGGGAATCTTGAAGGGTGGGTGTGCAGGAATGGCTCAAGGAACTGCGTAAGTAGGGGGGGAAATCCCAGACCTATGAGCAACCCTTCATGTTGCTGACTAATTTTTTTAAAATAGTATTTAAGTGCTTACTATGTGTCAAGCACTGTTCTAAGTGCTGGGGTACATAAAGGTTTATCAGGTCGCATGCAGTCCCTGTCCCACATGGGACTTGCAGTCTAAGTTGGAGGAAGGATGATTTTATCCCCTTTTTACAGATGAGGTGACCGAGGCCCAGAGAAGTTAAGTGACTTGCCCAAGGTCACACAGAAGACAAGTGGCCAGTGTTAGGATTCGAACCCAGGTTCTCTGTCTCTCAGGCCCAAGCTCTTTCCATGCTGCTTGGCCATGCTGCTTTTCGTTCCACTCAGTATCGTAACTCGGAAGTAAACCCGAAGCTGCCATGATATGGCCCTCTTGCCCCCACCCCCACCACTCTTCTCAACCGGGTCACAGCTCCGATGGAAGGGGAGGTGAATCTTTTCACCCAAACCATGTCCTCCCTGACTTTTTTTATTACTGAAGACAGCACCACCATTTGCTCTGTCTCAGAAGCCTTGGCATTATCCTCCTTCATCTTTCTCATTCAAACCACACACTCGATGTACCACAAAATCCTCTTGATCCTATCTTCACAGGATCGCTAAAATCCACCTGTTCCTCTCCATCCAAACTGCTACCACACTGATCCAAGCACTCACCATTTCCCGCCTCGATTATCGCATCACCCTCCTCTCAAGCCTCCCCGTATCTTACCTCTCCTTTTTCTAGTCCATACTTCACTATACTACCCGGATCATTTTTCTGAAAAAAATGTTCAGCTCATGCTTCCCCACTCCTCAAGAACCTCCAGTGGTGGTCCATTCACCTCCGCATCAAAGAAAAACTCCTAACCGTTGCCCCTTTCTAGCTTACCTCGTTCAATTTCCTGCTACATTCCAGCCCACACAACTCTCTCCTTTAACACCAATCTACTCTTTATCTCGATCTCATCTATCCCAGCCCAGACTCCTTGTCCACATTCCCCCTTGGGCCTGGAACTCCCTCCCCCTTTCCTATCCGACAGTCCACCTTCAAATTCCTCCTACAATCTCATCTCCTCCAAGAGGCTTTCCCAGATTAAGCCCTTCATTTTTGTTATCTTCCCTCCGCTCTCTATGAACTCACCTCACTTTGATACTCACCTTGGCCCTACAAGACTTATGTAAGTATTCTTCTAGTCTACTTCCCCTATCCCTAATCTATTTTAATATCTGTCTTTCCCCCTAGACTGTATGCTTCTCATGGGCAGAGATTGCATCTATCAAGTTTCCTGTACTTTCCCAAGCATTTGGTACAATGCTTGTCTAGACTGTAAATTCATTAAGGGCAGGGAATGTGCTCATTAATTCTGTTGTATCGTACTCTCTCAAACACTTAGTATAATGCTCTGCTCATATTAAATAATCAATAAATACTAAGGATTGACTAATTGAATGGCATCCAATAAGTGCTCAGTAAATACCATTAATTGATTGATTAACTGGGTGCTCCCAGATCTGAGGTAGGAATGTACTTTGCTAGAAATTTTTCTGATATGTAACCAGCAGGGGGAAGGGAAGGTGATACAAGCAAAATGCCGGCAATGCTGAAATAGTATTCATTCATTCAACTGTATTTATTGAGCACTTACTGTGTGCTGGGCACTGTACTAAGTGCTTGGGAGAGTACAATATAACTATTAACAGACACATTCCCTGCCCGCAAGGAGCTTACAGCCTAGAGACGAGCTTACATAGTCATACAGGTCTCTATCATATACATCAAAAGTCCGTGTTTATTGCTCAACCGAATTTACTGTTGAAATGTTCATTGTTGAATTGTTGACAGTGGAAATAAGATGGCTTTATTGCTTAAAATAAAGGTGCACAGATTTTTTTTATTTTCTAACTAATGTGAATCTACGTTAAACCTTTCCCTTGTAGAAGCCAGAGGATCGGACGTGTTCAAGAACAATGCTTGGGGTGATGTTGCCATGTTGATGTGCTACAAAAAATTTATTCCAAAGGTCTGGGATGTACTTATCGGACTTTCCTGAAAATTCCCAGAAGAATTATTTCTCCGGAGGAAAAAGGTCTAAGGTGAAGGAACTGCTGATTTGCATTTCATATAATTGTAGAAGAATTTTGACCTTCATTAGACTGTAGACTTCCTAGGGCAGGGATCACACCTAATCAATCAATCATACTGATTATTCAGTGCTTACTGTGTGCAGAGCCTGGTACTAAGTGCTTGGGAGAGTACAATATAACATAATATTCTCCCCGCTCCCACCGCCCCAGAGTGTAAGCTCACTGTGAACACAGAATGTGCCTGCTTATTGTTGAATTGTGCTCTCCCAAGCACTTAGTACAGTGCTCGGCACACAGTAAGCGCTCAAGAAATACGATCGAATGAACACAGTTGGTAGACACATTTCCTGCCCCCAACGACCCACTCCGTGGAATTTATTATACTTTCCCAAGTGCCTAGTGCAGTGCAAGGCACACAGTAAGCCCTGATCGTTTGTTTGATTTGGTCATCAGTTCAGTGGCCAAGTGGAGAGCAGTCCCCAGACTCTCCATCTATGGCCCCACAAACAGAACCAGATGCCTGTTTTCTGAAAGCGGATGCACCATCCGATAGGATACTAGTGAGTTAAGATGTTTCCTCACAGGGATGGCTTGTACTTAAGGAGTGGACAAGACTCCCTTTTTTCTTTCATTCAAATTGGGATAAAAATGGGAGAAGAGATGACCTCTGGAGTTTTTACAGCTAAAGAGGCCCTGGGTGGAGGCTGTGGGGAGAAAATCAATCAATCAATCTACGTATTTAGTGTGCGCTTACTCTGGGTAGAGCACTGTACTATGGTTTGGGAGAGTACAATACAACAAAAATGAGCAGACTGAATGGAACTGGGGAGGAAAGTACTCAGCTAGCATGGGGAGAGGCAATGGTGCGTGTTGGGAAAGAAATCCTGGGGATGCCCAGGGAATCATTTTGGTTGTCAACTGCAACAGCTGACAAGTCTCGTATGTAACTGTGTCCATGCCTCGGCCTCTCCCGAATACAATTTATTCACGCCCCACAATTCAAGTAGGAGCCATTTGGTCCTTCCTCATCAGACCTCAGGCAATTTTCCACTTCTCTGGGACACCATGCCTCAAATCTTCCTCTAATGATGGATCAGTGGTATTTACTGAGTGTTTACTATGTGCACCACACTGTACTAAGTGCTTGGGAAAGTATAATGCCATAGAGTATCAAGTCTAATGATGGTCAGAATTCTTTATGCAAAGAACAGCACCTTGTGAATTGCTTGTTACCTTTTTGTTTTTGGTATTTGTTTAGCACTTACTATGTGCAAGGTACAGTCCTGAGAGCTGAGGAAGAAACAAGCTAATCAGGTCGGACGCAGTCCATGTCCCACATGGGGCTCACAGTTAAGCCTCTGTCCCAAAGCATGATCATTGCTGACTTTTTTTTTTAATGGTATTTAAGCACTTACTATATGCCAGGCACCTTATTAAGCACTGGGGCAAACACAAGATCAGTGGGTTGGACACAGTCCCTGTCCCACACCGCGCTCACAGACTGAATCCCCATTTTACAGATGAGGGAACTGAAGCACAGAGAAGTGAAGTGCCCTGACCAAGGTCATGCAGTGGACAAGTGATGGAGTTGGGACTAGAACCCAAGTTCTCTAACTCCCAGGCTGGGCTCTTCCCACTAGGCCATGCGGCTTCTCTCAATCAATTCAGCATCCAATCAATCAATGGTATTTACTGAGCTCTTACTGTGTGCAGACCACTGTACTGAGCACTTGGGAGAGTCCAATACAACAATGTAAGAAAGTTGGTAGACACGTTCGCTGCCCAGTATGAGTTTCCAGTCTACAATCCTCTGCTTTTCAGATATCGCCTGCCTAGAGTGAGGCCTTCATGGTTACTGGAGTGGATCATCTATTTCCTCCACATGCTCAGTTTATTTGCAACTCACCGCTCAGTGATCTTCCCTTCTGCAACCCCCTCACTTCCCTTCCCACTTCCTCTCCTCTCTTTCTGACTTGGCCGGGGAAACTCTTTGACGGTTAATGAGGAAGAATGCCTTCCGGCATTTCGGAGGATTCTGCAGGCCTGGGAGCACTTCCCTCCACTAGGTAAGAGTCTACCCTATAATCAATCAACGGTATTTATGGAGTGCTTAGTGTAGGCACAGTACTAAACTCTTGGGAGAGGGCAATACCTGATAATATGAGATTTGAATACTTTTTAACTACCCAATTGCTTTGTAAAGTGCTTAGCACAGAGCAAATGCTTAAATATCACAATTACTTTTACAATATAAATCCTATTAATCTGCTAGAAAGTCCTCTTTTCTAGCCTCTCCCATGCTGCCTGCAGAGGAATACACTAGAAAGGCGAAATATCCACAAGGTTTCTCTGTCCATTTGGATTTAATCAAAAGAATGCACTCAAGTGAATTTAAGATGGATAGGATATAGGGAAGCAGCACTGTTTAGTGGGACGAGCCCGGAACTGGGAGTGAGAGGACCTAGGTTCTAATCCAGGCCCCACCACTTGCCTGCTCCTTGAGTAAGTCACTTCACTTCTCTGGGCCTCAGTTCCCTTATATACAAAATCGGGATTAAATCCTTCTTCCTCCTACTTTGACCGTGAGCCCCGTGTGGAACAGGGACTGTGTCCAACTTGATTATCTTGCATGAACACCAAGGCTCAGGACACTGCTTGGCACAGAGTAAGCACTTTGCAAATCCCATTAAAAAACAAAAAAACCCTTGACTTTAATCACCCCACCCCACTGATTCCAAGAGATGAATAAGAGTCCCAAGCTGCAGAAAACACCGTGCAGTCGAAGCTTTACATACGTGATAAAAAGCAGGGCTTAACACGCGCTTTCTTTTGCAGCCCCAGTTTTTGAAAGGAAACGTTTCCCTGCAGCTGTTCCACAGCTGAGGTACAACATGAAAGCGAAGAGGAAATGCGCCTGGACATCTTGTTAATGAAAGAATGGAAATCCCCCTCGCTCCTGCCCACTTCTCCCAGTGAATGCCGCCAAGGTCACAAGCTCCGTTGGCTCAAGTTTCTCAGCAAGGAGGGTCTGGCGGCACCAGAGTTCAATCGGGGCGGTCACCTGCCTTGCTCAATCCCGCAGCTGGCTACAGGGTCCTGCTGAGGCCGATGGGACGGCACCACATGCATTTTGAGATTCTAAGTCCCAACGGGACAGGGACCATATCTAATTCCCACCTGTGTATTCTTTATGAGCACTTAGTACAGCGTTCTGCATGTAGTAAACCCTTAATAAATACTACTATGATGGAGGTCTGCTCGGTGAAGGCGATTCGAGCAAGTCTTCGTCCAAGCAGCAGCATAGAATAATAATTATGGTATTTGTTAAGTGCTTACTATGTGTCAGGCACTGTACTGCGTGCTGGGACACTGTACTAAACGCTGGTGGATTGTGGAAGCAGTGTGTCCTAGTGGATCGAGCATGGGACTGGGAGCCGGAAGGAGCTGGGTTCTAATCCTGGCTCTGCCACTTGTCCACTGTGTGACCTTGGGCAAGTGACTTTACTTCTCTGGGCCTCAGTGACCTCTTCTATAAATGGGGATTAAGATCGGGAGCCTCGGGAGCCCCGTGTGGGACAGGGACTGTGTCCAACCTGTTTAGTTTGTACCTACCCCAGCACTTCCTACAATGTCTGGCACAAAGTAAGTGCTTAATAAATACTATTAAAATGAAACAAAAGCTACCACCAGTGACACGGCCCCTTGCCAAGCCCAAGGGAATGGAGGGATTAAAGGCGTGCACTGAGCTCTTTTGGAGAAAGAGGCTTCATAACTGCAGCATTAGTCCTGGGAGGCTTTTCCAGAACCCCAATCTCTACTTGGAGGGCAGAATTCCCATTTTTTAAAAAATATCTGTCAAGCTCTTACTAAGTGTCAAACACTGTTCTAAGCGCTTGGGTGGATACGAGTTGATTAGGACGGACACAGTTCTTGTCCCGCACGGGGCTCACAATCTAAGTACTCTGTACTACTAAGTGCTCTGCACACAGTAAGAGCTCAATAAATATGACGGAATGAATGAGTAGGAGGGAGAAGAGGAAAACAGGCTCAGAGGAGTTATGTGACCTGCCCAACGTCACACAGCAAGCAATTGGCAGAGCTGGGATTAGAACACAGGTACTCTGACTCCCAAGTCTGTGCTCTTTCCCCTAAACCACACTGCTTCTCAAGTCACTCATCAGACATATCTTCTATCAACAATAAAAGTTACTGATTGGTTTCTCCCACTGGATACGAGAGTGCAGTTTTCCCCACCTTCAAAGCCCTTCTAAAACCTTAGCCCCTAATAAACTCCCCAAATCCAAGTCACATAAACCCATCAGTCATCTCTAGAACCTACAGATTGATTTATTTCCTCCCTGGCACTTGGGTACCCCTGCATAATTGATGGTTGCTATAGTCAAAGTACTTATTCTGATTTCCCAATTTGTCTACCCTGCTACATGTAGGCTCCTTGTGGGCAGAGAATGTGTCTTGTGCTTCTTCTTACACTTTCTCGAGTACTTACTCCATTGTGTTGCTTAGTACAGGGCTCTGCACACAGTAAGCGCTCAGTAAATACAACTGAATGACTACACTGCATTCGGTGGGCAGCAATACTTTTATTCATCAGTGGTATTTACTGAGCATTTATTGTATGCAGACCACTATTTATGGAGCACTCATTATGTGCAGAGCATTGTATTAAGCGCTTGGGAAGGTCCTGTGCAACAGACTCGGGAGGTGGGATGCCTGCCCACAAGGAGTTTACAGTTTTCAGGGGGAAAGATACATTAAAATACATTACACATAGGGGAATTAGTAGAAATGTAAGGATATGTATCTAAATTTATTCCATCTTATTTACTGAGCGCATACTGTGAGCAGAGCACTGGACTATGGGCTTGGGAGAGTAAATGTCGTGGGGCTAGGGTACATAAACAAGTGTATAGTCAACCCAAAGGGGAAGACGGATAGGGGAAATGACGGGTTGGTCAGGGAAGGCCTCTTGGAGGATATGTGATTTTTCAAGAGGGTTTGGAAGGTGGGGAGAGTGGACTTTACCAAAGAACCAGTTCCGCTCTCTCACGGCCCCGGAAAACTGGGGCCCAGTCCTCTGGCTGAGTCTTTGAAAAAGCACCGGCAAACAGAGGGGTGTCTATTAACTGGACCAGATGGACGGGAAAATTCGATCCTAGACCAGACCCTGCAGACCAAAGGCAGGGCCTTTTCTGGGACCCGGAATCCTACGGATTAAGCAGGTAGTAACTGTAGGCCAGGGCCGGGAGGAGCTTCCCCAACTGCATGTGGTCAGGGCTCCTGGCTGCACTTCCCCTTGGCCTCTCTGTGGCGAGGCCCCGGCGAGCAGGCACTTCCCCGACCACTCTGTTTTTAACTACAAAAACTGTTGAGCTGTTTGGCTCTGGACCTGGACCTCGGAAAGAAATCCTGCCTTTTCTTCCGAGGTTCAGAGAGTCGCTGCTCTTTTTCTTCTTCTTTCCGATCGGCCCCTAGTTTGTTGGTGGATGCCTCCTGCAGAAATTTCAGGGCTCTCCTCTTCATCGTTCACACTCAAACTCTGGAAAATCCTCAAATCTCAGTCAAGCCGAGTCGGACTCGGGGAGGTGCCATCTGCTTTGCCCAGGATTCTGAAGCTACCCCTGGTTGGATAACTGAGTTCCAAGTTTCTCTGTTTGTTTTTTGTTTATGGTATTTGTCGGGTGCTTAGTATTTGTCGGGTGCTTACTGCGTGCCAGGCTCTGCGCTAAGCGCTGGGGTAGGAACAAGCTGATCAGCTTGGACACAGTACCTGACTGACCCTGAGTTCACAGTCTTCATCCCCATTTTACAGATGAGGGAACTGAAGCACAGAAAAACTAAGTGACTCACCCAAGGTCACACAGAAGATAAGTGGCGGAGCTGGGATTAGAACCCAGATCTTTCTGTCTCCCAGGCCCGGGCTCTAGCCATTAGTCCACACTACTTCTTTATTGCTCCTTTCCACCACGAGGGAGTCATTCCTGCAGTCTCCTCACAACAGCCTCACATCCAGCCTCATGGAACTTCTGAGGGAGAAGAACTTCAGGCAGAGCAAGTGGGCGGCGGCAGGAGAAGGAAAGGAAAACTTCAGCCGGAAGCAGCGGCCACCTCTTTTACATCCATCTCCTTTGGGTCCCTCTTGGGGAAACCCAGGAAACCAGTGGCATTGGCAGTCAGCTGTAGTTTCGCTTACCTTTTCCTACGGCTGCTTTGTTCTACACCGAGGATATCTGTTTTAGAAAGCACGTGAGGTTCCCCGCCTATGTACAGGAGAGAGTGAATGTGCGTTTGTGTGTCTGATCGGGACAGTGAATAGATGAGAAAGTATGTGTGTGTACGTTTCCCTCCCCCTCCGACTCCCTCCAACCTTCCATTTTCTCACACCCACGCATAGCCTGGTCTTTCTGCTAGTTCCCCTTTTAGCCCTCCAGGCTCCTGAACTGGAAGCAGCCATCTGATCAGTCCAAGTTTCTTCACTTGCACGCACCCAGTCGGCGACAGCTTCGACCACCGCGCCGGCCACTCCTCGAAATTCCTCTTCTAGGAACACCCTCTTCCTTCTCTCCATGGAAGCTATATTTTGCACTCTCCCCAAAGTTTAGTATAATGAATACCATTGACTGACTGAAGCTGTACCTTTGTTTCCAGGGTCCCGTGGAACAGTTGTTTGGGGAAGCAATAAAACCCTGCCCCTTAGCTCAACCTTCATTTCTAAAATGAGGGAATGGATCAGAAACTTGAATCAGGATTATCCAAGAGAGAAGACCCAGAGGTTATAAAGATTGCTATAGCACCACATGAAATTCATACAACCAATGTTTTGGGGACATCAAGATCTTACTTTTGGTGCTAGAACATCCGTCTCGGTTGACAGAACTTGGTAACCTTTACCTGAAATTATTATTTTTTTAAAAACCCTACAAAAGCACCGCACCTAAAGAGTTCCATTCCAAAGACAAGTTTTCATATATAGAAGGAAGATTCCTACTGCACGTTCTGTTTTCAACAGCTGCAAATCTGGATTGGAGTCTCTCCGCAATATGAACAATTTAGCGACTATAACAAAGCCATCATAATGAAGAACAGAGGTGTGAAAAGATCGGTGGCCTTGTCGACTTCTGATCCAGTATCAAAATCAAAATGCCACATAACTCCTGGAGAAAACCTTTCATTCCTCTTCCTCTTCTCATGAGTATCACTAATTCAATCATTCAGTTGTGTTTACTGAGCGCTTACTGTGTGCAAAGCACTGTACTAAATGCTTGGGAGAAAACAAAATAACAACAGACATATTCCCGGCCCTGTTCTAAGTCTATTGGCAAATCTTTCTTACCCGGCGCACGACAGACAGCTTCTTCCCCACTTCTCATTATCCCCCAAGGGCAGGGATTATGCCTTCTTTCTTTATTTTATTTTCCCAACTGCTTAGTCCAGTGCTCTGCACGGAAAAAACAATAAATACTACTGGCGGTCTCAGAGGGGACACAATTTCTGAATGTAATGTTATTGCCATCTACTGGCCATACGTTTCAATAGAAGTAATTGCAATACTGACTTGGATGCAATGTAGAAATATGCTGATGATACACAACCTTTCATTCATTCGACCGTATTTATTGAGTACTTAATGTGCGCAAAGCACTTTACTAAGCACTTAACTTTCCACGGTCCCAGATTAAAGAGCACAAACAATGGTACTACAGAATTAGAACCTTGGTCCATCCAGCCCAGGATTCTGCCTCCGATAGAAACATCAGGATGTCTAGAGTAGCTAAGTGCTAGTTGACCTTCTGGACATCCATCCTAATGTTTAGATGATGGAGTTCTACGTGAGGCTCACAGTCCAAGTAGGAGGAAGGTATTGAATCCCCATTTTGCAGATGAGGGAAGAGAGGAACAGAAATTAAGTGACTTACCCAAGATCACACTGCAGCTATGTGGTGAAGCCAGGATTAGAACCCAAATCCTCTGACTCCCAGGCTCACGCTCCGTCCACTGGGCCACATTGCTTCTTTCCCTCTAATAACCCATTAAGGACTTGCTAATCCATGAATTCATCCTAACCCTTTGTGAACCTGCTGGCATTTCCAAAAGCAAAATTCCTTGTGGTCACAAATTTCATGTAGTCACCCCTTCCTGGGTGAAGAACTGTTCCTTTTTATTTTCTTTCTAATCTGCCACCTTGCAACTGCAAAAGATGAGTGACAGACATTCTCATCTCGATGGCATCCTACCTCCTCCCTCGTTTCGCTCCCTCTGTTTTTCTTCTACCTGTCAATTCTACTGTTGTGTCCCTTTTCCTGCTTCCCTGCTTTGAAACAGTCCCCAAATTTCCAATAATATATCAGGCACACTTCAGAAGCTTTAATCCCAAACTTGCACCTTCTAATCTTTAATTATGTATTGTGATCATTATTTTTAATTAGTTCAGTGCCATTTAGTCATTCATTCAATTGTATTTATTGAGTACGTACTGTGCACCAAGCACTGTACTAAGTGCTTGGGAGAGTACGATATAAGAGTAAACGCACACATTCCCTGCCTACCATGACTTTACAGTCTAGGGGACTGCACTAAGCACTGGGGTAGATATAATAAAATCAAGTCAGACACAGTCCCTTGTCTCATATGAGGCTCACGATCTTATTAGATTTAATCCCCATTCTACAGATGAAGAAACTGAGGCACAGAGATGTAAAGTGACTTGCCCAAGGTCATACAGCAGGCACGTGGCAGAGCCAGAATTAGGACTCCTGTTCCCCGACTCCCAGGCCCATTCTTTATCCACTGGCCATGCCATCTTTAATTATTTATGACACTGGCTCTGAGAGTTGTGTGAAAGTCAGGCAGAGTTTCTCTTACTCTTGCCTCTCACTGGAGACTGAAGGGTATGGTGTAATAAACAGGAAGGTTGGGGGCTTACAGGCGGCTGGAGAGAGGAAAGGAGAGGAGAGAGTTTCCAAAGTTCACTTGACACTGCCATTTCTGAGGCTTGGCCGCCCGCCCGCCCCCTCCTCACTCAGCCACGGAGATTCTGATCTTCTCACTACTGCCCATTCCAGAAGTAGAAAGAGTTATCACTAAAGGCCCCTCTGAACTTCTTTCCCTCCCTCCCATTCCTTCAACCACCTGCCCTGAGCACGGACCTCACCTGAGCCCCTAAACAACTGCCACACATGCATGGATATTCAGAAGTTGAGAAGAAGCGACAAGGGAGACAGCAAAGCGAGAAGAAAATATGGGCGAGTGTCTGAGGGCGAGGAGGAGGATGACTGATGATGCAGCTGAACAATATCTGAAACCGCCCCCCTTCCATGTCAGCTTGACTCGCTCCCTTTGCTCTCCCCCTGCCTCCCTGCCCCATAGCACTTATGTATACATCTATATTTCTATTTATTTATATTTGATGCCTGTTTACTTGTTCTGATGTCTGTCTCCCCCTTTCTAGATTGTAAGCCCGTTGCTGGCAGGGACTGTGTCTCTGTTGCTGTATTGTATTTTCCAAGAGTTTAGTACAGTGCTCTGCACATAGTAAGTGCTCAATAAATACGATTGAATGGATGAATGAATTTGATACCATGGGTTGGATTTACTGTTCTTGGTAAACAAGGGAGCAGAATAGACTAATGTACTCAAGGAAAAGTCCATCCATTTATTTTTTATAGAGAGATGTATTTCACTAAATACATCTAGGGGCCACCAAGCATTTAGTGGAGGAGGCTGGAACCCAAGCTCCCATTGCCCATTGGAACAATAATTTACTAATGCCAATTTTACTAATGACAAGCTCCCTTAAGAATGTATCTGTGAGAGTTTGAAAGGGATGACTAGAGTGTGAAAAGGGACCCTGATTTTCCAGGGTAGAATACGTATGACACTGAAATGCCCTGTTCATCTCCATTTCGAGATTCTTCAAAGAAAGCTAGTCAGCGATCTTTCTGGAGTAGCTTCCGATGGTAAAGAGAGCTAGCTAACGTTCAGGCACCATTTCCTCCACAAAATCCGATGGAATATTATCTTAATCTCTCTGGTCAACAGTCCGCTAGCGCAATAAAATCCAAGCACAACGTTTCAAGCTCACCTCGGGGCTGGTTTTCCTGAATTGGTCAGAACCCTCTATCACATCCTTCATGATCTTTTCCTTGAGAAAGTCATATTCTTCAGGGCTCAGGTGAAGAGACTCCAGATTTTTGCCACAGGCTGAACACTGCCCACTGTAACAGCAATTGATGTTGTTAGCTATTGTATGAGATGGGTTTCCTTGCAAGCAGCCGGGAGGCCAGGTGAAAAAACCACAGCGGGTGGAAAAAGGGAAAGGTAACAAGATCATGCCTCGGATCTTTCTGCTGACCAACAGATTGTAAATTATATCATTTCACACAAGCCACTGTGGCCAGCAAGGAGAAGTGCTGTCATTTGTGCCTTGAGAAAGGTACATGTATGGGAATTCTACTCGAGGCCTGGGACAGGCTAAGCGTAAGTGGAGTGGGGAGAGGAAGAGTTGGTAACACATCAAGACTGCAATAATAAAACAGCCAAAGAACCTAAGAAGACAAGGGCACCAAAAGAACAACACTATGGCTAAAGGAGCAGTTTTTTGGCTCTTTACCAGGGTCTGAGGGTAATAATAATAATAATAATAATACTAGTATTTGTTAAGCGCTTACTATGTGTCAGGGACAGAACTAAGTACAGAGGTGGATTCAAGCAAATCAGGTTGGACACAGTCCCTGTCCCAAATGGGACTTCCAGTCTTAATCTTCACTTTACAGATGAGGTATCTGAGGCACAGAGAAGTTAAGTGACTTGCCCAAGGTCGCAGAGCAGACATGTGGTAGAGCCAGGATTAGAATGCAGGTCCTTCTGACTCCCAGGCCTGTGCTCTATCCACTAGGTCATGCTGCTTCCTAATTACCCAGTGCTTAGAACACTGCTTGGCACATAGTAAGCACTTAACAAATACCATCATTATTATAACATCCTTCCGAATACTCTTATTGCTTGGAGGATGTATACTGTGGATTGAAAGCTCGTGTGGGCAGGGAGCGCATCAACCAATCTGTTATAGAGTACTTTCCCCGATGCTTAGTTCAGTGTTCTGCCCACAGTAAGCGCTCAGTAAATACCACTGATTGATGATGTGCAGCTGCTCCTGCTTCTTCTTGCCCTCTCAGACTGTGAGCTCCTTGAGGGCAGGTTTCATGTCTAATTGCTCGTGCTGAAGTGCTCAGCATAGCCTTCTGCACAAAGTAAGTGCTCAACAAATACCACTGACTGACTGAGTCAACACCACATGAGCCACACTTTACAAAAATAAAAAAAAAAATGCCCCGCAAATCCATTTTACCTCTTTTGAACTGTGGTGAATTGGCCTTTCCACCTCTCTCCAGGAATGCTACAAAACAAATGGAAAAAAAAGTCATTAGTGGATTCAGTCAAGACTGCTAGGCTGTAAATTCCTTGAGGGCAGAGATTGTGTCTACCACCTGTACTGTACTCTCCCAAGTGCTTAGTACAGTGCTTTGCATCAGCAAGTGCTCAATAAATAGCATTAATTGATTAACTGGAATTTCACCATAAAATAATGCTATTTCAAATCTTTTCCAAACTGTAAAATGGGGATTAATTACCTGTTCCCCTTCTCCCTTAGACCGTGAGCCCCATGTCCGGCCTGATTATACTGAAGCGCTTAGCGGATAGTAGGTGCTTAACAAAGATACTTATTATTATTATTATTAGGGCAGCTAAGGAGCTACCTTCCTAAACATCCTGATTGTCTTGTACCTACCCCAGCGATTAGAACAGTGCTTGACACATAGTAAGTGCTTTACAGATCATATATACGTAAACATATATATTAATATTAGATACATCAGTACAGTGCCTGCCACATAATAAGCGCTTAACAAATACCATTATTATTATTATTACCACCATTAGATGCCCCCCGAATGATCATTAAGTTGTAAACCAGGTAGAATAGACCCTATGAATGAGCATGGCAAAAGGTGTTCCTTGTTTTATGTCTTTTTGGGAAAAAAGATCCAGAAATATCAGTTTACCTCTCAAACCACGCCTTTACACTCTGCACAAAGGATTCCTCGGGATACATCTGATGATCTCTTAAATACAAAAGGATGTCCAAAAGTTTGTTTTTAAGCTGGTCGTCGTTCACGCCTTTAGCAGTATCAAAAAAAAGCTGAAAAGTGTTCCAGGTTGGAGTCAGGGCATAACCCAGCATTTCTTGATAGAGATCCCAAGCGAGATCCATCTCTTGATGAAGGAGGGCTCCTTGGATACAGTCCCCATAATTTGTTTTTGAGGGAGTTATGATCTTTTTGACCTTCTCTAATAGCAGTAAGCTCTCTCTCCAGTGATCTGAGTGGGATAAACCCCGGATCAGAAGGGTATAAGCCCCCGATTCCAGACACCTGTATTTGGCTTTCAAGATTTTGTAGAGGTCGATAATCTCTGCTGTTTGCTTCTGGTAGACACATAGTGTCAAGTAGTTAATAAGCAAATTATACCCCAAATCGCTGCTATTCCTTTTGGCTACCCAGGCCAGCAGAGACTTAGCCACATCTAGGGGGCTATTATTCTTGACCATCTTCTTCATGATCCAACTTTCGAAATTCTTCCGGGTTTTCCATTTGTCCTTCATATTATCCCACTCCTCTGAATTCAAAGGCTTGGTTGGGAGCAGAACAGAGTCATCCGGGTAAATGGAAGCCTGTCCTTTATCCTGGCCCAACTTTCTTGATCTGTTCTTAGCCGCTCCAGCTGAAAATAAGGGATGAGAAACAGAGGGGTTGTGCTTACCTCTGCCCTTACCTTCTCCTATCTTTCTAGAATTGGCCTTGGAAGGCAGCAGGCTGACTCTTTCGCTATTATCTGGAGAAGACGTGGTAGGAGAGAAAGCTCTATGGACTTCCTTATAGCAATGGAAACGGGAGAAGAGAGGCGGCAGAGGCCGGCACCTTGGAGCCAGAGCGCAGTGCCAGCTGTGAGTCCACAAAACCCGCAAACCTTGCCAATATGGATGGGGGAAGAAAGTCATAATGTAGCAGACTGAACGACAGGGGTGAGAGCAACCAATCCCCAGGCAAGTATCAGGGCCAAGTTTCTCTAAGGAAGTTTCGGGGCCGGGAAGACGGGGAGAAATAGGCACTCAGAGGAGACTTTCAAAAATAAGGGAAAACTAGCTGTGTCACATCTGTGGGCAAAGAGGAGATAACTAGGGTCCAGCTGTGATCGACGGCAAGAGGCCGATTATTCCATCCTGTCTCCTTGACAGGCCTCCGCTTCCGGGCTACAGTACCAGGCAGCTCTGGTGAACTGGGGAAATCTTCTGCTTCAGGTCAGAGGAGCTGCAAGGCAACACCAAAGGAGAACGTGTATTACTTTCCAGAACCAGGGAGTTCAACGGAGTCAGTCAATCGCATTCATTAAGCGCTTATTTGTGTGCAGGGCACTGTACTAAGCACTTGGAAGAGTATAATATAACAGTATAACAGACCCATCCCCTGACCACAATGAGCTGTGAGCGGGACCATTGTCCGAGACCCCACTGGATGCAAATGATTAATGGCCCAAGGCCAAGAGTGCCACTGCTGGGGGGAGTCAGAAGTCGTGGGTTCTAATCCCAGCTCTGCCACTTATCATCTGTGTGACTTTGGGCCAGTCACTTAACTTCTCTGTGCCTCAGTTACCTCATCTGTAAAATGAGGATTAAGACTGTGAGCCCCAGGCAGGACAACCTGTTCACCTTATATCCCCCCAGCACTTAGAACCGTGCTTGGCACATAGTAAGCGCTTAACAAACACCATAATTATTAATATTAACCAGTGGACTTGAAGAGGGAGAGCGTTCCAGGCCTGAGGCAGGGCGTGGCCAGGGGTTGGCATCAAGATCGAATACCACAATTATTATTATTATCATTAATAATAATATTAATAATGTTGGTATTTGTTAGGCGCTTACAATGTGCAGAGCACTCTTCTAAGCCCTGGGGTAGATATAGGATAATCAGGTTGTCCCACGTGGGCTCACAGTCTTAATCCCCATTTTCCAGATGAGGTCACTGAGGCACTGAGAAGTGACTGGCCCAAAGTCACTCAGCTGATAAATGACAGAGCCGGCACTAGAACCCATGACCTCTGACTCTTAAACCGGTGCTCTTTCCATTGAGCCACGCTGCTTCTCTAGGTTAATATTATTAGTTGAGTATTATTCATTAGTATTCCCTTATTATTACTCTTTCAGACCGTGAGCCCGTTCTTTTAGACTGTGGCCCCGTAGTTGGGCAGGGATCGTCTGTGGTTGAACTGGACATTCCAAAGGCAGAGTACAGTGCTCTGCACACAGTAAACGCTCAATGAGCAAAGGTAGCGTGGCTCAGTGGCAAGAGCCCGGGCTTGGGCGTCAGAGGTCATGCGTTCAAATCCCGGCTCTGCCATTTGTCAGCTGTGTGAATGTGGGCGAGTCACTTCTCTGGGCCTCAGTTCCCTCATCTGTAAAATGGGGATGAGCCCACTGTTGGGTAGGGACTGTCTCTATTTGTTGCTGAATTGGACTTTCCAAGCACTTAGCACACACCGTAAGTGCTCAGTAAATATGATCGAATGAATGAATGAATTCTCCCCCATTATAAGCTCAGGACCTTCGGGATGATCAACAAACCTGCCTGTGTTGGTTACCGAGCTCAAACCTTGAGTAACAAAGCTCTAATGTTCTCTGGAGCACAAACAAGTGATGATAATCATAATAATGGCATTTGTTAACCACTTACTATGAGCCAAGCGCTGTTCTAAACTCTGATAATAATAATAACAATAGTAATAATAAGAATGTTGGTATTTGTTAAGCGCTTACTATGTGCAGAGCACTGTTTTAAGCGCTGGGGTAGATACAGGGTCATCAGCTTGTCCCACGTGAGGCTCAGAGTTAATCCCCATTTTACAGATGAGGTCACTGAGGCCCAGAGAAGTGAAGTGACTTGTCCACAGTCACATGGCTGACAAGTGGGAGAGCAGGATTCGAACCCATCACCTCTGCCTCCCAAGCCCAGGCTCTTTCCACTGAGCCATGCTGCTTCTCCTCCCCCCTTTAGACTGTAAGCCCGTCATTGGGCAGGGACTGTCTCTATCTGTTGCTGATTTGTCCATTCCAAGAGCTTAGTCCAGTGCTCTGCACATAGTAAGCGCTCAATAAATACTACTGAATGAATGAATTTTCCATACCAATAATAGTATTTTATGAGTGCCATTATTAATACATTAATAATGCCATTATTCTTGACAATAAGATTGAATAGCCCTTTAATGGGCAGGGACTGTATCTGTTGCTGATTTGCTCATTCCAAGAGCTTAGTCCAGTGCTCTGCACACAGTAAGCGCTCAATAAATACTACTGAAAGAATTCTCCACACTAATAATAGTATTTGATAAGAGTGCCATTATTAATACATTAATAATGCCATTATTCTTGACAATAAGATTGAATAGCCCGTCAATGGGCAGGGACTGTATCTGTTGCTGATCTGTCCATTCCAAGCGCTTAGTCCAGTGCTGTGCACATGGGAAGCGCTCAATAAATACTACTGAATGAATTCTCCATACTAATAACAGTATTTGATAAGAGTGCCATTATTAATACATTAATAACACCATTATTCTTGACAATAAGATTGAATAGCCCGTTAATGGGCAGGGACTGTATCTGGTGCTGATGTGTCCATTCCAAGCGCTTAGTCCAGTGCTGTGCACATGGGAAGCGCTCAATAAATACTACTGAATGAATTCTCCATACTAATAATAGTACTTGATAAGAGTGCCATTATTAATACATTAATAACACCATTATTCTTGACAGTAAGATTGAATAGCCCGTTAATGGGCAGGGACTGTATCTGGTGCTGATGTGTCCATTCCAAGCGCTTAGTCCGGTGCTCTGCACATAGTAAGCGCTCAATAAATACTCTTGAATGAATGACTGAATGAGTTCAAACCCCTAACAGGCCCCGCGACCCTCGCCCCAGGGCGGGCGGGGAAAGACTACAAGTCCCATGATGCCCCGCGGGCCCCGCGGCCCCGCGCGCCGGGCGGGCCGGAGGGGGCCGCGGCGGGGCCGGGCGGCCCGGGGGTGGGAGCGTCCCCCCCGCAGCCGACCAGCGGCGGCCCCCTTGTCCGAGGACCGAGCCCCGCGACCCTCCGGGCCGGAGAGAGGGCGGTCGATCGACCCGCGTCTGCCCCCATTACTGACCAGAGCGAGATGGACGCCGCAAGGCCGGGCGCCGGCGGGGAGGCGGGGCCGGAAGTGACGTCGGCGGAGCCGACCACGTGACCCGAAGGTCGGCCCTCCCTCCGGCGACTTCCGGTGTGAGGCCCGGCCAGGCCCCTGGGCCGGCGGCCGCCATGAACTGGCGGGAGGCGCTGAGGCGGCGGGTGGCGCCCGCCGGCATCGCCCCGGAGCGTGAGTGGGCAAGGGGGGAAGGAAGGGGGGAATCTCACACTCTTCGTCCCCACTTTGCAGATGAGGTCACTGAGGCCCGGAGAAGTGACTCGCCCAAAGTCACCCAGCTGAAGGGGGGCGGGATTCGAACCCGTGACCTCTGACCCCAAGCCCGCGCACTCAGCTTCTCTCCGGTGGTATTTGTTAAGCGCTTCCTGTGTGCAAAGCACTGTTCTAAGCGCGGGGGGGCGGGGATCCAAGGTTGTCCCGATAGTAATGCTGGTATTTGTCTTAAATTAATATTCATTCAGTAGTATTTATTGAGCGCTTACTATGTTTAGAGCACTGTATTAAGCGCTTGGAATGGACAAATCGGTAACAGATAGAGACAGTCCCTGCCCTTTGACGGGCTTACAGTCTAATCGGGGGGAGACAGGCAGACAAAAACAATAGCAATAAATGGAATCAAGGGGATGAACATCTCATCAAAACAATGGCAAATAAGTAAAATATCACCTTCCTTATAATAATAATGATGGCATTTGTTAAGGGCTTACTATGTGCGAAGCACTGTTCTAAGAGCTGGGGGGATAATAATGCTGGTATTTGTCTTAAATTAATATCATCACCTTCTTTCTATTAATAATGATGACGATGGTATTTGTTAAGGATTTACTGTGTGCGAAGCACTGGGGGATAATAATCTGATGGAGGGATTGAAGCCAGTAGATGGGAGTGTCTGCGTGAGGCAGACAGGAATGGGTTAACCATTGAAGGTTTTAACATCTTGAAGTCAGCATGCCTAACCATCTCCCTCCAATCCATTTAAGTTGTGGTTCTTCCCAAATTAAACATCTTGTGGTGCCTTATTTTCCCTACTTGTAAGCCAAACAGGAACATTTCTCTCCTGCTTATATCATGGTGGTTGAGTCCGTTGATAAGAGAATGTTTGTAGATCACAGACTGAAAGCTCTTTGAGGGCAGGAGCCATGTCTCATACTTGCATTATTCCCTCCCAACAGCCTGGTATAATGGTCTGCACGCAATATTAATCAATGGTATTTGAGTCCTTACAGAGTACTGTACTGAGCTCTTGGGAGAGTACAGTACAACTGAGTTGGAAGACTCATTTCCTGCTCACAAGACTAGAGGGGGGAGACAGATATTAAAATAAATCATGGATAGATATGTAAGTGCCGTGGGTCTGAGAGTGGGGAATAAATACTGAATAAATGGATGTAATCTTGAAGATGTTAGCAGAAATATTGCTTGAAGTGACGTGTTTTCACATAACTCAAAATTCATTAGGAGTTCTAAACTGTAAGCTCATTGTGGGCAGGGAATGTATCTGCCAACTCTGTTAAATTGTACTCTCCCAAGTGCTGAGCACAGTGCTCTGGACACAGTAAGGGCTCAATAAATATGATTAATTGATTGTTCTTTTGATGCGGCTAGTAGCAGAGGTGAACTTTGGATGGAAGCTCAGGTATCTTTGTGAGAGAACCTCTTACATACTTGTGCTTTTTCTCCACGTAAACCTTCCTTTTCTGACCTTTTGTCAGTCAGGTGAACATTGCCCAGACACCTCTGGTAGTTTCAAAGGTCTTTTTAACATAACAGTAGTGATTTGTTAAAGTCTGAAAAACCACACGTGCCACTCAGCTTAATTCAGACAAGTTGTACTAGCTGAATTCATTATTCTTGACCCGTAACTGTTACTAAAATTAGAATTATCTGATTTTTGTTTTTTAACCAGCCAAGAAAAGTGAACAGGAACGAAAAGATGAAGAAATGGATTTGTTCACCATGTATTTCACAGAGTGGAAAGGAGGTAGAAAGAATATGAATGCATTCTACAAGGTTATTCCCCGTTTTTACTATAGGGTAAGTGTTCCCTTTAAGCAAATTTTGAAACTTCCTTAGAAATGCAAGTCAGCTGTTGGCATTGTTGTTGGCATCTGAGTCACCTGGCCCTGAACTCCAAAACAGGAGACTCTGTCAGAGCAGCTACCATCCAAAACGTGCCCAATAACTCCGTTCCCTTGGGACAGACCTCTTCCAGGCTGAACGAGCGAGCTGGCCAGATGTATTCACAGCCCCTACTTTTTGGTTTTTAATGGTATTTGTTAAGCGCCTACTATATGTTAGGTGCTGTGCTGAGCACCCTGTCCCACATAGGACTCCCACTCAATCCCCATTTTACAATTGAGGTAACTGAGGCACAGAGAAGTGAGGTGACTTGCCCAGGGTCACACAGCAGACAAGTGGCAGAACTGGGATTAGAACCTAGGTCTTCTGAGTCCCAGGCCCATCTTCTCTAAATTACAAGTAGCAGCACAGCCTGAGCCATTTGCCTTTAGCTCTCTTTCCTCAAGCTCCCTCTGCCTTTGCACAGGTGAGAAGGTAAATTTCTATGGGCTTGGGGTGTGGGGGATGTGTGTGGGTGGGTGTGAGTGAGAGAGTGAGTGAATGGGTGAGTGTGTCTCTCTGTGTGAGGAATGAGTAGGTGGGTAGGTGTACCTGAGTGAATGAGTGCCTGGGTGTGTCTTTGTGACTGGGTGTGCAGTTGGTCATGCCTGAGTGTAGAAAAGGAATGAAAAATAAGAAAAAATAAAACGTGTGTAAAACTCACCTTTAAACTATTTGAAGAGCAGGTAATTCCAGTAGTGTCTAGATGGGAAGTACCTGGTAATTAGAATCTTTTCATTAAACCTAAATAATGTAAGTTTATTTGATGAACTCTACATTTTTCCTTTTGCCACTATATCTCAACAAACCATAGGATGGTCCTGAAGAGCTAGTATGGTCCATGTGGTGGGTATTAAGTGCTAGGGTAAATACACATCAATCAGGTTGGATACAGTCCCTGTCCCACATGGGGCTCCCAGTCTAAGGAGGTGCTCAATCAAGTATTGCCTCTCCATGTTACAGATGAGAAATCTGAGGCACAGGGAGGTTAAGTGACTCGCCGAAGGTCACACAGCAGGCACATAGCGGAGCTGGGATTACAACCCAGGTCCTCTTGACTTCCAGGCCTGTGCTCTTTCCTTCATAATATTAATCTGAATTCTCAGGACATAAAGGGGTGGCAAAATTTTCACTTGCTCCTCAGTTGAGCGTTGTTGGAGAAGTATTGAAGATGGTGCACGGATGGGAGATTAATGAGGGGAAAGCCCTGTGGGAGCTATGTGATTTCAGGAGGGCCTTGAAAATAGAGCAGTGGTCTGCCAGAGGAGACGGGGCGAGTTCTGGGCAGAAAGAAGGGTGTGAGCAAAAAGTCAGGGATGAGGGAGACAAGAATGAGGCACGGTGAGTAAAGTAGCTGGAGGAAAATACCTTCAATATGGCATTTACTAAGCACATAGTATGTGCTAACCACTTGGATATAAGGTTATGAAATTGGCCATAGGCCTCACCCCACCCCACCTAGTTTATCCCCCTCTTATGGGTGAGGAGACGGAGAGGTTAAGTGATCTACCTGAAGTTTCCTGGTAGGTCAGTCCCATGCTTTTCCCACTAGGTCGTGCTGCTGTTAAAAGGTGAATTGAGCGCTATGAAGCTTCTGTGAGACTTGTCCCAGCAGCCTTGCCCAGTCTGTTCCAATTTAAGTAGGCCAAATGTGGGACCCCACTTCCTTATCAAGGAAACACCAAACAGTCGGTTCAGAGCAAGGCTGAGCTTGATCCACTTGATTCGTCCTGCATCGGTCTGAGTCTTCAGCAGCAGCTTGTCACCTTCAAAACTACAAAGAGAAATGGGTGAAGTAATCCATCAATGAGCAGAGCACTGTACTAAGCACTTGGGCTAGTACAGTACAACCAAGTTGGTAGATACCTCCACTGCCCACAGTGAGCTTACAGTCTAGAGGAGTTTACAGGCAATTAAAGTTGAGGTATGTGAGATATAAACCAGAAGGACATTTGAGAGGGTGGAATATCGACTCTGAGACGGTGTTGTTCCTTTACCTGTTGTGCCCACATTTAATGTGCCATGTTTGATCACAAGCCGTTATATTTTTAGTTGCCGGCCGAGGATGAAATCCTGTTGCAAAAATTAAGAGAAGAATCTAGAGCTGTCTTTCTGCAAAGGAAAAGCAGAGAACTGCTGGATAATGAAGAATTACAGGTAAGAGCACAGAGGAAAATTCATTCAAGTCAGGGACCCCAGCTCTCAGGGAATGAGGAGGGCCCATGTCCTGTTGGAATGTTTTCCAGCCCATTAGAGGTCTGGTTGGGCTGCAGGGCCAGGCCTAGCTCGAGGTCTGGTGGAGATTTGGGGACGTGGGGTGTGTCCAGAACCCACCTCACACCTGGTCCAGTCCCGAAGCCAGACAAGAGCTCCACATGTGAGCCGGGAATTCTTCTCAGCCCTGCTGGGGACAAGCCAGCCCCAAAGCTCTTCTCGTCCACCCTGTGCCCCTTGCTGAGTTCTGGTGCAGCTGTGGTATTTTTGGAGCTTCCACCAGCCATTGAGGTCGGCTCTGGCGCTTTTCGTTCCCTCGCTGGTGTCTGGGAGAAGCGGGAGGAGGGAATTTCTGTCCCTTGGCAGGCCCTGGGACACAGCCTATCAAGGCTTTTCCTCACCCCCTTAACCTCGGCCCATCCTGCGAAATGAAAAATGGGCACCTGCTCTTTGGTTCTTATAATCAGCCGTGGCATCAGGTTAGCCCCAGAACTGGGACCTTTTTGTGATGGAAGCAGGAAGGAAGAAGTAGGAAAAGACTCATTGTGCTGTGCTGTCGTGCAAGTAGGACCACGGCTGTGGTAATAATTTATTATGATACTTATCCAACCCCTTTATTGTCATTTTTGAAGAACTTATGGTTTCTGCTGGACAAACATCAAACACCCCCTATGATTGGGGAGGAAGCGATGATCAATTATGAAAACTTCCTGAAGGTTGGTGAGAAAGCCGGACCCAAGTGCAGGTAGGATCCATTGAGTTACAGAGTACGATACTGCTTGAGTTTTACATTGAGTGTTTTGTTCTCTTCAGGGGATAGACAATCAGAGGAAATGCAAAACTAATCAGAGTGGCTTAAATTTGGATAGTTGACTTATTTTTGGCGTGGCCTAGAGGATAGAGCACAGGCCTGGGAGTCAGAAGGACCTGGGTTCTAATCCCACTCCGCCTCTTGTTTGCTGTGTGACCTTGGGCAAGTCAGTTAACTTCTCTCTGCCTCAGTTACCTCATCTGTAAGATGGAGATTGAGATGGAGGACTAAATAACCAGGAAATAGACTTAAAGCAAGAAAGCTCAGGTTGCATATTGGAGTGATGAAACTGGAATGAGGTACCAAGGAATTTATATAATATAAATCACTGATTTATATTAATGTCTGTCTTCCCCTTCTAGATTGTAAGCTTTTGGAGGGAATGTGTCTGCAAACTCTGTTGTATTCTCCCAAATGCTTAGTACAGTGCTCTGCACACAGTAAGTGTTCAGAAAATACCACCTATGATGTGGTATGAAGTGTCCTTCCCTAGTGATGTTTAAGAAAAGATGAAACCGCTTTGGTGTCTCGAGGCAGGAGGCTGAATCAGAAGCTCTCTTGGTCCTTTCTAGTCCTATGGTTCACTGGTTCTAATACCCTTCTTTTCATAAAATGTTTCATAGTTTCTCCCTACGATTCACAGTTCTGTTCAAGTTGCTGAACAAAAAATAGGTTTTGCTAAAAAAAAATTCCAACACTATTTGATTTTTAGTATTTCAGACCACTACATTTTAATACTTATCTTTTGTTTCTCAGGCAGTTCTTCACAGCTAAGGTCTTTGCTAAACTCCTTCACGTCGATCGCTATGGAAGGGTTTCTATCATGCAGTTCTTTAATTATGTTATGAGAAAAGGTAGGTAAATAATGAGTAGCATTTGGAAGAATGTTTTCATTGTCTAAAAGCTTATGAATGAATTCCAAACCAGGGTAATTTATAATCTGATTTTCCTCCATTTTTTGTCCAAAAAGTTCTAAAACTAGAGTGCTCTTTTTCATTCAAGATGAGGATCTAGGCATAATTTTTACTAGAGAAGAAGGAGTGGCAGTCCAAGGCACTTGACTGAGTTTTGAAAAATACCCGCCATGAAAATTGGTCTAACTTTCAGGGTGGGAGTTTTGTTGTCTTGTTTGTTTAAGGAAAAAAATAAAGAAAAGTCATTTGACAACTGCCATATGTGTGGCAGAGTCATTGGCCCAGGAGAGGCTTACCAATATACTTGAAAAATGAAAAGTAGTAGAATTTTAATTATCCACTTTTTGATTTACATATGCCATTGAAGAAATGAAGAGTCACTAGTATTTACTGAGCATCTACTATGTTCAGAGCACTGTACTAAGTTCCTGGGAGAGTACTGAGGAAGATATGATCCCTACCCTCCATTAACTTACAATATAGCAGGGAAGACAGATTATAAAATTATTTATAGAGAGGAGAAAGAAGGAAAATTGGGGATGTAACTGAGTAAATACTTAAATAATAAGGTGTGTAAATTGATATGTATAGACTATCCAAGTGTGTAATTGGTGCAGAAGTGTTGAGGTGGTAGTTGGGAATATAATCTAGGAAGAAGAGAAATTAATTGGGGAAGGCCTTCTGGAGGAGATATGATTTTGGGAGGGCTCTGAAGATGGGGGAGAACCATGATTTAAAGGAGGGTGGGGGTTGCCAGTAAGGGGTCGGAGACACAAAAGACAAGACTGAGGCCCAGTGAATAGGCTAGCTTGAGTGGAATGAAGAGTGTTAGCTGGGCTGTAGCTGAGAGAAAAGAGGGGCTAAATAGGAGGGAGAGAGCTAATTGAGTGCTTTGAAGCCCGGGGTCCATAGTATCTGCATGACGAGGAGAGGTCTTTTGAAGAGTCGGTATATCTGCAGAACTGGGTTTTGGAAAAGTGATTCAGGCAGCTGGATGAAGTATGAATTGGTGTAAGGAGAGACTGAAAGCAGGGAGGCTTGCGTGGAGGCTGAGGTAGTCATAGAGTTGGGATATGAAAAGTGCTTGAGAAGAAAATGAGGCTTGGGAGTCAGAGGTCATGAGTTCTAATCCCGGCTCAGCCACTCGTGGAAATTTTAGGGAAAGTTGCCTTCTAGGGATTCACCTTTGGATGTCCCCTCGGGCAGCAGGTCTGAGGAAAAGTCCCTGAGAAACAACTCTCCGTCAGTGAAAACCTCATCCAGTGCCTCAGTGTCTGTGAACTCCCAACCCCTTCTTTACAAAAACCCCTGCCCAAAGCCATGACCTTTACCCTTCTTCCAAGCTCTGAGTTTGCTACACCCAGACAGGGTAGGAGGACGGTTGGGACTTGTCTATCATGATGGGGTTTGTCCCTGAATTCTAGAGAATTTAATTCACTTACAGGTTTTGTCTGGGGGCATTTTTGCCAAAAATCCCCAGCAGGGGTGTGCCCGGCTCTAAGATCCGCACACCTACATCTCCGGTATTCCCTGGGTCTATCCTATGGTATTTGTTAAGTGTTTACTATGCCATGCTCTGTTCTAAACACTGGGTTAGATACAGGCTAATCAGGTTGGACTCAGTCCCTGTCTCACATGGGGCTCAAAGTCTTAATCCCCATTTTACAGATGAGGTAGCAGGCACAGAGAAGTTAAGTGACTTGCCCAAAGTCACACAGCGGGCAAGTGGCGGAGCCGGGATTAGAACTCACATCCTCCAACTCCCAAGCCCGTGCTCTGGCCACTAGACCATGCTGCTTCTTAGATCTGGATATGAACCAGGGCTCTGAACTGCTGTTTCAAAGGCAGAGTTCAGGTTGTGCAGAGAGCAGGAAGCCAGGCTCCTCTCTACTCCCTATATTGTATTTAATCTTGTCCAACCGTAGGCTCATGGAGGTGAGCCAGGCTCTTTTTAGAGGGGAAGAGGGTTTGTGAGGTTGACATAGGAAAAGACAACCACTGCTTTTCAAAATATGACCTCATTGTGGGGAGGGAATCTGTCTCTTTGTTATACTGTATTCTCCCATGTGCTTATTACAGTGCTTTGTGCACATTCAGTGCTCAATAAATACGATTGAATGAATGAATGCTGTTTTCTCGGTAGGCAGAATCTAAGGTGAAAAGAATAGACCTTTCCAGTTTATTACACTATTCATGCCTATTGCCTGTTGATTTTTGGTTTCCCTTCTTCAGTCTATATACGAAGCAGAATATAAGCTCCTCTGGCAAGCCCATTGGCTTCTCCAGTTTCGAGTAGTGAAAACTGTTTACCGTCAAGTTTTCTTTTGATGTTGACCTGGAGCCTGAGCACATTTGGCAAAAGCAAAGTCATTGTTGCTTCTTGGCTATTTTTGGGGTACTGGAATGTTGCCTTAGGTTTCAGCATTTCAGAATACACTGTAATTCTTAAGCGGAATAAGCCCAGTTTGAAGGCCTTACTCTTGAATTCTATTGATTAGGTTATCTGGAAAATGAAAACTAATTGGCTTCTATGGTGTCTTAATGTTAAATCTGATTGATAACATTTTATAAAATAGAATGCCATGAAATTAAAAACAAAAAACCTGGTAGGTAGAAGAATCCAAAACTCAGGGCAGGGTTTTAATGTCCTGTCTTTGAAGAATTTCACGTTACTCCCCCTTTAGACTGCTTAAAAGAGAACACATCAAATGTTTGGCCTTCACATCACTTGGTTGCAGATAAAGGGAATTTCCCAAGGTTTCTCTGAGGTCGCGATTGTCCTAACCACAAAATTCCCATGATGATATCGGCATCCCTTTGTCCTTATCTTTGGTTGCTGTTCTGCTTCTCTAGCTATTCTCTGGGGAATAAGAACGTCTTAGTTAAAGAAGACACCTGGCCAGTCCTGTTTTAGGAATGATTCTTCAAGTTAAACACTGAAGTAACCACATCAACTAGGAGGCCGCCGGGCTCTGTGGAAGGAACCCGGGGCTGGGGGTCAGGAGACCCAGGACCCAAGGAGACCCAAGACATGGGAAGCAGAGTTGGGTAGCGGCTAGAGCCTGGGCCTGGAAGTCAGAAGGTCATGGGTTCTAATCCCCTCTCCACCTCTTGTCTGCTGTGTGACCCTGGGCAAGTCACTTCACTTCTCTGTGCCTCAGCTCATCTGTAAAATGGGGATTGAGACTGTGAGCCCCAAAGGGGTCAGGGACTTGGTCCAACCCAATTTGTTTATATCCACCCTGGTGCTTAGTACGGTGCCTGGCACAGAGTAAGTGCATAACAAATACCATGGTTATTATTATTAAGTTCTAGTATCAGCTGTGCCGCTGACCTGCTCTGTTGACCTTGGGAATGTCACTAAACTTATCTGTGGCTGTTTCCTCTTCTGTTAAATAGGACTAAAGTACCTCATCTCCTTCCCTTTAACACTGTGGGCTCCATGCGTCTGATCTAATTTTCTTCTGCCCTAGCACTTAGAACAGTGTTTGGCATAGAATAAATGCTTAAAAAGTACCACCATTATTTATTTCTGGTGTATTCCAATCTCATCTACCATGTACTCCCAGGTGACTTGAGGTCCTTAAGGTCTTTCAGCTGATAACTGATTAATGTTGAAGTATGGGGTGGAGGGGGCGAGGACTGCGCTTTTGTTTCTTTTGGATTGGTTTGCCTCTTGTTTAATGCTAAGGGCCAAATCTTGCCTCTGTGCCCCAACCTTGTTTCGCAGTGTGGCTCCATCAGACAAGAATTGGACTGAGTTTGTATGATGTGGCTGGACAAGGTTACCTACGGGAATCGGTAAGCGAGTTTCACCGGCCACTTTTGGTATTGAATTCTTTTAATCGAGAAGAAAGGTCAGTTTGGAGCTGGATTAGGTCTGATCGGAAGTGGTCCTTTAAAGACAACCATATAATGGGTGGCCCCTAAGAATGACAAGAGCCTGAAGGGAATTCATTCCAGCGGCCTAGCTTTGCCCTTTGAGAAATACCTAATTATTCAAGCACACAGTATTCAACATAATGTTCAGCGCATGCAATGAGCATATTGGCCATTCTTTTACTCTATTGATAGGAGTTGCCCCGGCCCCCTTAATTCCCCCCCAAAATGGTCACAAAATTAATTTGGGCATTGTGGGATATTACCACTTGTTAATTTTTAATAAGTAAATAGCCACGAGTATTAGTGGAATTTAAGTGTTCATCTACTGAAGCTCTTCTTCATTTCTCAGGATTTAGAAAACTACATTTTGGAACTTATACCAACTCTACCCCAGTTGGATGGACTAGAGAAATCCTTTTACTCTTTCTACGTCTGCACCGCAGTTAGAAAGTTCTTCTTCTTTTTAGACCCTCTCAGAACAGGTAAAACCATTTGTCAGACTTGAGAATCGTGGTGGGAATAGTTTTCGTCCCTAAAAGTGAGAAGAATGTCTTGAGACTATGACAGCATTTTCCCCCGAGGGTCTTGTTTGTCCTTCATGCCCAGATTATTGAGGCACCCATCTCTGATTCTCTGTGTTGGCATGAGCTGGGTAGGACTATGAACTTCTTTGGTTACAATACTCTTTCACGGTTGCTTAGGGGGAGCGTTATGGGAATCATTCTAATTAACCCTCTCCATCTGGCTGGTCGTGGGCAGGGAACGTACCTGCCGACTCTGTCGTCTTATTATATCGTACTCTCCCAAGCACTCAATAGAGTGCTTTGCAACCAGTAAGTACTCAATAAATATGATTGATTAGGTACCCATGGCCAGCAAAAGATACAGACTATTATCCTTGCCCATAAAACAGGGTGACCCCTGTGTTTTCTAAAAATTGTACCTTTTGGTGGAAGTGACACAAAGAGTTTTTAATCAGTAGTATTTACTGAGCACTTATTGTGTGCAGAACACTGTACTAGGCACTCGGGAGAGTAAAGTACAACAGAGTTGGTAGACACATTCCCTGCCGACAATGAGCGTACAGTCTAGAGGGGCAGATGCTAAAACTGTCTAATTCATAGGGATTGGGAACCTGAATTCTGTGTACAGCCCTGACAGCTTAATGAAATCTGTGAAGTTCCTCCCGATCAACAGTTCAGAACCCCTGCCCTAGGGGGACTTGGGTGCTCCTGGGAAATTACCCATTCGCTTCCTTAGGTACCCCAGGCCAGACCTAAAATTCATCAAGCTGCCCACTTTTTTGTCAGCAGGGAATCCTCTTCCTGTTTACGCCATTTACACTGCCAAATCCACTGCAGTATTGTGGGATGCCAGAATGGCTGTGGGCAAATGGTGTTTTAAATCTGGCATTTTCATTGACACATGAGCCCTTCCTGCTTCTTTTTCCACATCGCGAGGGCTTTACGCGATCAGGAGAAGAGAAGGGGTGGTTTAGGAAGGTTTGGAAATTCAAAAGGACAGTTGGGTGATGAGCCAGGCAGGTGACACTTTATAGGATAACTCTCATCTTAGAAATGAAATGCACTTAACTCATGATTTTAAAATGTCATTTTAGGGAAGATAAAAATACAGGATATTTTGGCGTGTAGTTTCCTAGATGACTTATTGGAGGTAAATGAGTTTTTACATTTTATTCAGTATTTGCCTATGCTTTTTCTGTGTTCTAAATGAATCTCTGTCCTGTTCATTAGTTAAGGGATGAAGAACTCTCCAAAGAAAGTCAAGAGACAAATTGGTTTTCTGCTCCATCTGCCCTGAGGGTTTATGGTATGATCATAATATTTGAATTTATACTACCCCCTATTATCTCTGCTCTGGAACACAATAACCATGAAATGCCTAAAAAAACCTGCTGAGAATTATACCAAAACTAGCAGTTTTCAAGAAGCAGAATGGCCTAATGGATGGAGCACGGGCCTAGGAGTCAGAGGGACCTGGCTTCTGATCCCGGCTCTGCCACTTGTCTGCTGCATAACCTTGGGCAAGTCACTTCACTTCTCTGTGCCTCAGCGTTCTCTGCTTTAAAATGGGGATTAAGACTTTGAACTCTTAGACACTGACACAGACTGTCTAAGACACATTCTAGAGACACAGACTGGGCCCCACCTGATTAGCTTGGATTTACCCCAGGGCTTAATACGTTGCCTGGCACACAGTAAGTGCTTAAGAAATACCATAAAAAAATTATTTCCTGGAAACAGATTTTTCTAAACCAAAATCTAATTAAAATGCTGATTCTTCCTGGAAACAGATTTTTCTAAACCAAAGTCTAATTAAAATGCTGATTCTTCTCTCTCCTTTTTAGAGTACATTCCTACGTTCGCTCCAGATGAGGTGAAAATGTTTGTTTTCTGTTTCTGCCTTTCCTAGGCCAATACCTCAATCTCGACAAGGACCATAACGGCATGTTGAGCAAGGAGGAACTCTCCCGCTACGGAACGGCAACTATGACCAACGTCTTTTTGGATCGGGTCTTCCAGGAGTGTCTTACCTATGATGGAGAAATGGTACTGCTTGGCCTTGGAGAGACGCTTTCTGGACTTTGCCTAGGCTCGAGACGGAGGGAGTAGTTTTCCTACTTGAAAGCCATTACCTTCCCTCTCTCCCAGGAGTTAAGTCTCTGTCACTCTCCTAAAGGCTGCCTCTGTCTCTCTCTTCCTTCTCTCTCCCTAAGGCCTTCATTCGATCAGTGGTGTTTATTGAGCATTTAGTATGTGCAGAACATGGTTTGATTTCTTTGGCCCTCTTCCTTTCTCCTGTTGTCTGTCTTCCTATTTCTTCCCCTGCCTCTGTCCTCCAGTCCCTCTACTGTCTCTTATTTCCCTCTTTCTATCTCCCTTTAGTCTGTCGCTCCATTTTCCCTTCCCTTTCCCAATTTCGGCCATCCTTTGTCCCTCTCTGGGGCCTTCTTCCAACTTGGTGATTATGTTGCGGCCTCTCTTCTCTTGGCTCTCTCCCTGTTTGTCACTCCCACTGTGCCTTCTCTGCAACTCTTGGTCCCTTTCCAGCCCTTCTTTCCTCCTCCTTTACCCATTGCCTGAGATTGGAGAATTGCACCCGCACAGGGCAACAAGAGGATGCAGGGCCCAGGCCGGCAACCGCTGCTGCCCTCTTCACACTGCCCCATGCAGGCTCTGCTCTCCAGGAAGGGCGGACCAGAGCTTTCCAAAGTCCTCTGTGGAGGGGAGGGGCTGAAGCAGTGTCCAGCAGACTCTGGACTGAAGGATGAAAGAGGCAGGAGGGGTGACATTTTAGGTGTGAATTTGTGCCTTTTAATCCCCTTCCGTGCCTTATCCTCCAGAGGGGCTTGTGTTGGGTAACTGCTCTGGGCCCGGCACTACCAGGGACCTTGTCCAAGTGTGATCATGCCTCTTGTGCCAGCAAGCAATAATAGTAATTCATTATTATACTTCAGTGCTTACTCTCTGTTGTGTGCTGGGATGCAAGATGATCAGGTTGGACCCAGTCCCTGCACCACACAGGGCTCACAGCCTAATTAGGAGTGAGAACAGGTATTTAACTACTACTTTACACATGAGGGAACTGAGGCACAGAGATTCAATTTAGTCATTTTTATTGAGCGCTTATTGGGTGCCAAGCACTGTACTAAGCGTTTGAGTAACAAACAACAGACAGATGCATTTCGTCCTCACAGTCTAGAGGGGGAAGAGTTAAGTGACTTGTCCAAGGTGACACAGCAGGCAAGAGACCGAACTGAAATTAGAACCCAGGCCCTCTGAGTCCCCAGCCCATGCTCTTTCCATTAGGCTACGCTGCTTCCCTGAGTAAGCAGGTGTTTTAAAGAGTGAAGAAATAATGTCTAGGGGCATATCCTTAATTTTCATTCAAATTCTTATTTTCTTGCTCATGAGTATTAGCTGAGTCTTACGACTTTGGAGTTGTACTAATTAGTGTGGCTGTCGGTTAGCCTTGGAATTATCCACCCCTTATAGTAGCTGTGGGTATATAACTATTTTAAATGGACAAGTAGAAAAATGGCAATTTCAGCAGACTAGTAGGGAAAAAGGTGGAATGGTAAACCAGCTAGTGACTTTACATGATTGAAGAAGCAGTTAGACTGCGGGGCAGACACAGCTCACACACTTCTCCTAGAACACAAGGGTTGCATTATTCACGTTTTGAGAAATCCTAGAGAAGCCAAATGGCCTAGTGGAAAGAGCACGTGCCTGGGAGTCAGAGGTCCCAGGATCCTGGGTCCACCACTCGGTCTGCTGAGTGACCTCAGGCAAGTCACGAAACTTCTCTGTGCCTCAGCTCCCTCATCTGTAAAATGGGGATTAAGATTGTGCGTCCTATGTGGGGTAGGGACTGTGTCCAACCCAATTACCTTGTAACTACCCCAACATTTAGTACAGTGCCTGGAACATAGATGTTTAACAAATACCATTTTTTAAAAAGTGAAAAATCGTGTGCAGCAGGAAATCACACATTCTGATGCCACGCATGTGCACAAACAGTTTCTTTCATAACCCAGTGGGCTGAGCCAAAACAGACTTGCCTTGTTGGAAGACCATTTCCTCACTGCCCACTTGCATTCGAGCCAGAACGCGTATTGAAAATATGCCTGACAGCAGAAAGTGCTCCAGACTGACTACGAGCAAACCAAAGATTCATTTGGTTAGAAAACTCGATCTTGTTAATCGTGTCGATCTTGTGCCTTAGATTTTTGAGGAGAAAAACCGTTGGATCCTGAGTTTTTTAAGGTGTCTCCGATCAAAGTTCTAAGCCCCAGAACTTCGATTACTAGCCACTGGGATTAAGCGAAAGCCGGCCAAGTGGTGGTGAAGTTCATAGCATCCCCAGGCGTTTTCAGATGAAAAGGACTTGGGCACAAAAGTTCAGTGTAAGGCACAGGAGGTGGGAAAGCAAAATCAAATCGGAATGCCCACACTCCATTGACAGTATCGACCAAACTGCCGGAACTCCCAAACAACTGCCCAGAAAAAGTTCCTTGGGGCCCGAGCACTTGTATGGAGAATTCTCCTTGGGAAGCACCAAACAAGGCTGCTAGAACGTGACTCGGGCAGGAGAAGGAGACCTGAAGGAGAGTCCTACACACCCATTGTTGCCCTGACCTGGTCTGCACGTACCTGAGGGAAAATCGTGGGTTGTTGGATGGTTAGTGTCTCTGGGTGGTCAGAGGGAGGTAGCCAAGATCACACCCCAGCCCTGTTCAGTGGGAACGAAGAGAAACCGAGTGGACAGTTACTGGAAGGAAGAAGGCACAGGAGGCCCTTTGTGGGTGACTCCCACAGCTGGTTGTTGGCAGGAAGGAGTCTGAGGGAAACTGGACGAGGAAACCAGAAAAACGCCTAAGCATAAAGTTTCTTGAGGATCAACCTTTGTTCAGATCTAATTTGACTCTGCCCTGGAATGAGGGAAGATTAGGTTTCTTTCTGTTGGTTTTTTGGTTATTTGGGGGGCTGGCATAACAGGTATAGCTGTGCGGTGGCAGGGTACTTTGAGCTCTTAGACCCGGGCCATCTGTGTTCGAGATTCTTGATTTTTCTTTCAAGCGAAGGCCTCCCTCCTGCATTTTGTGTGCAAAGGGAATGGGTGGTGCCCATTTTAGTGGAATAAGGCAGAGGTGTATGAGCTAGGGCTGCCCAGGAGGGAGCCAGACGGGCCCATGAGAGGAAGGTATTTTACAGACAGCCTATAGCTAAAGCCCGCTGTGTGACTTTGGGCAAGTCACTTTAACTTATTTGTGCCTCAGTTTCCTCATCTGTAAAATGGGGGTTCAATACCTGTTCTCCCTCCTACTTAGACAATGAGCCCCATGTGGGACAGGGACTGTATCCAGTCTGATTAACATATCGACCCCAGTGTTTAGAACAGTACTTGACACACAATAAGCTCTTAACAAATAACATAAAAATGTCTATTCTCCCTTAGTCCGACCTGATTATCTTAAATTTCCCCCTGCATTTAGTACAGTGCTTGGTACATAGTAGGTTCTTAAATACCACAGTAATAATTATCATTACAGTCTGTCAAAATTGGTTGCAGGAGGCAGAAGCACTAGTGTGGGCCAATGAGAATAGGTAATTAAAAATCACTGGCCATTTCTATTCCATAATTCAGACTTTAACTTGTAATATCAAGAACTGTAATGAGCGTTGCTTTAATGCTGCAAGTCTAATTGAAAGTACGCGAACACCCCTCTTAAATGCCACTGCTAGGCTGTTAAGTTTAAGAGAAGCAGCGTGACCTAGGGGTTAGAGCATGGGCCTGGGAGTCAGAAGGACCTGGTTTGTAATCCCGCCTCTGCCACTTGTCTGCTGTGTGACCTTGGGCAAGTCATTTCACTTCTCTGGGCCTCAGTGACCTCATCTGTACAATGGGGATTAAGACTGTGAACCCCATGTGGGACATGGAAAATGTCCAACCTGATTAACTTTTATCTACTCCAGCACTTAGTACAGTGCCTGGCACATAGTAAGCACTTAAAAAATACCATTAAAAAAAAAAACAAAACTCCACAATGTTATGAGCGCTTTAGTGTCTCTCAATTTCATGACTTTTCCGTCCCATTTTTGTCTAAAATTGCTCCCCTTGTCGGAGTTAACTCTGGGTTGCCCCTTTAATGAGTATCATTTTCTTTTCTTTTAGGATTACAAAACCTACTTGGACTTTGTGCTGGCCTTAGAAAATCGCAAGGAACCTGCAGCTCTGCAATACATTTTTAAACTGCTCGACATAGAGAACAAAGGCTTCCTGAATGTCTTTTCCCTTAATTATTTCTTCCGGGTAAGTCTTCCGGAAGTAAGTAGAGGGGATTGGATTCCACGTTTCATTAGCATTCTCTTTAGTACACTGTTTACAGCAGCCCTTTAAGAACCCAGCCCCGGAAGGCACGTTGACATCATTGTCGAGTGTTTCCAGTAGAGGAAAGAAATCTGGTGCTGCAAGTTTTGGAAGGAAATTATACTCTGTTTCACCTGAATTTAAAAGCTAGTTACAAACCAAACTAATTTGGTCAAATTAAAAGCATTAAGAAGAGAATGTTTTGGCCGAGGTATATTTGAAAGAAAACTAATGTGGACTTCTACAGAATAAAGGGAAAAATCCTGTTCAGAGCTAAACTTGAAACCTGGGTATTCTAACCAGTTGAATGAACAGGGCTGGCAGCAGATATCAGGCCACCACCCGTTGGGAAAGTGTGTTTCTCTGTCATCGTGCCACTTCTTGACCAAGCGCCCCGGGCACGTTGGCTCTGAGACCCCAGTTTCCACCCCGAGCATCTGTTGCCATCTTCCTTTGCTTACTATCTGAAGCAGATCCTGTGCCGAAGTTGAAACTACCACCTAGCTAGGAGAGCCTTCCTGAAAAGGGAAAACAGGTTGGGTGAATCTTGCCTTCCCCGGCCCAAGGGTGAAAGGAGTGTGGCTGAATCAATGGAATGTCCTTCCTAGGATTTTTGGTACTGTCATTTAATGCTTTTATCTGACCCCACCTGAGGCTGTTTTGTTCATCTGTGCCTCTCTGGGATCCCTTAAGTATCTGACAGCAGAAATCCTCAGGCTCTGAATTAGTAAGGCGGGGTGCCGGTTTAACCTGGATTTGATGTGTTCTCAAAGGAGGTTGCTCTTCCTCCCTCATCACAAAGTACTTCTGCGCCTCAGTTCTCTCATCTCTAAAATGGGGAGTAATACTGAGCCCCATGTGGGACAGGGACCGAGTCCAACCTGATTAACTTGTATCTACCCCAGCGCTTAGTACGGTGCCTGGCACATAGTGAGTGCTTAACAAGTACTGTTTTGAAAAAAAGAAAAAAAATACTTTACCAATATCCTGAAACTCATCCATCTCTGGGGTGGCTCGGAGCCTCTCGAAGCAGCCTTCTCGGGGGTCCACTTGGGTTCGGGCCGTCCCTTCTAAGGGGTCAGCTTGGCTTAGGGCAGGGAGGCTGGCCAAAGCGAGGTCAAAGTGGAGTTGAACTCTCAGGCACCTCTCCCAGCTCTTCCACCCCCCAGGGCCCCTTGACTGGGGATTTTTTTGGTTTGAGAGGTTAGCCCCGTTTCCAAGGGGCTTTAGAGTCACCCAGGAGCTGGGTGAGACTGAAGGTCATTCAAAAGTTGCTGGCGGGAGGCAGCAGTGAGAAGGGTCATCTCCTTTCAAGACAGTTCACTTGCAATTCTTGCAGACTCCTCCCTGCTTCACCCCCTCTGGAGACCATGGATGTACGGGGCTTTAGAGTATGAAAGCCAGCATTGTCCCAGATCACACTGTGTTCTAGTCCACATCTCATCATTTCTGGAATTGAAACCTTATCTTTGCTCAGTCGCGATTTTCTGTTCTGCAGGCTATCCAGGAACTAATGAAACTCCACGGACAAGACCCCGTTTCATTTCAGGATGTCAAGGTTACTCATTCCCTTTGGTTTATCAAGTCCCAGTTCAGTGTTTACGGTAGACTTGTGACATTTATTGGAAAGCCAAGTGAAAACAGCTAAGTCATTCGTATTGAAGTTGAACTTCCCTCCCGTTGCTCCTGGCTCAAGCCCCGGGAGTAATAGCGGAAGTTGCTGCCGTATAAGCAGCAGCGTGGCAGAGTGGATCGAGCACGACCCCAGGAGTCAGGTCATCGGTTCTAATCCCAGCTCTGCCTCCTGTCTGCTTTGTGATCTTGAGCAAGTCACTTCACTTCTCTGTCTGTCAGTGTGAAATGGGGATTGAGACTGAGCCCCATATGGGACAGAGACCATGTCCAACCCGTTTTGCTTGTATCCACCCCAGTGCTTCGTACAGTGCCAGGCACATAGTAAGCACTTAACAAATACCATAATTATTCTTCCCATTGTTTATATTGTAACTTATCCAGGATGAGGGCAGTCTGTGCTGCTGCTTTCTTCTGATAAAGCTTTGCAAGTCAGAACTCTGCTAGGAAGAACTCCCTTCCCTGTCATTGAGGCTCATTCAAGGAGCCTGGCTTTGCTAGCCTGTGTGGGCACCTGAGGCTAGATTTCACCTCACCCAAGCTCTCCTTGCCCTGGCCCTCTGCCTCGCTCCCCTACACAGTGCCTGAACCGTTTCCCTCCCCGCATAGCTCCTTCCCACCCCACCTTCAGACAGGGCTCTGCCTGCTTAGCTAATAAAGAATTCTGCTTATCGGTTGAATGTGGGATAGAAAGCATTAACAGAAGAAAATCGACCTGGCTCAAGACAGAATTCTGGATTTTAGATGGCTGGTTCAGGGTCCAGGCTCCAGAGACCATGAGTGCGTCATCCCAGGGGAAATGATTCCATTCCTCACGCCCCCACTAAACTCAGCTCTCTTTTCCAGGATGAAATCTTTGACATGGTGAAACCCAAGGATCCTTTGAAAATAACCCTTCAGGATCTAATCAACAGCAATCAGGGTGACACGGTCACCGCCATTCTAATCGATCTGAATGGCTTCTGGACCTATGAGAACAGAGAGGCCCTCGTAGCCAACGATAATGACAGCGCGGCGGACCTTGAAGACACATGACCTCCAACAGCCTCAGCCGCGAATGCTGATCTAAGCCCTTTGAAGCCGAGACCTTAGTTGAGGTCCAAACACCTGGAATTTGTGTTCGTCCACGGCACTCAGTGGGACCTCTAAGTGGGCACCGTTGAAAACTCGACATAGAAATAGGACTTGTCAGGAGGTTAAAGAAACGGACTTTAAGGCCGGCAGACCCTGAACAGCTGATTGAAAAACGGGCACACTGGCCACGGCCAGGCAGGCGGTAACATTTTTAAAGCAGAGCTGTTTCTTTGGGAAGGATGAATGGTTGAGGCAAAGGTTGTGTTGTTTTATAAACCACTGTTTTATAAAGTACGCACATTGTGAAATTTGAGTTGAGGTTGTCTTATCGTGAAGCTTCCCCACTGGGGCTTGCCAGGTGGCCTCGGGCAAGGAGGGGCTCACTATCCCTCGTTTCCCAAGAGGGAAGGGAGGAACCTGGGCACAGGACCACTACCGGTGCCTGGCCAGTGCCGCTGCTCCCGGCTCCTGAACCCCCTTGTCATTTTATCCACTTCTGCCTCGGCTCAGGTGAGTCACCGCCTGCCCACCTTACTCTTGTGAGTTACTTGGGGGCCACGGGCTGGGGCTCTAACTTAGCTACGTACTTTCCCAGCGTTTAGGATGTGATTCTGTGGTGATAGGTGCACTTCTCTCTGCCTCAGTTCCGTCATCGCTAAAATGGGGATTCAGACCGTGAGCCCTACGTGGGACAGGGACTGTGTCCAATACCATTACCTTGTAATAATAATAATAATGTTGGTATTTGTTAAGCGCTTACTATGTGCAAAGCACTGTTCTAAGCGCTGGGGTAGATACAGGGTAATCAGTTTGTCCCACGTGAGGCTCACAGTTTTAATCCCCATTTTACAGTTGAGGTAAGTGAGGCACAGAAGTCAAGTGACTTGCCCAAGGTCACACAGATGACAAGTGGCAGAGCTGGGATTCGAACCCAAGACCTTTGACTCCCAAGCCCAGGCTCTTTCCACTGAGCCACGCTGCTTCTCTTGTATCTACCCCAGTGCTTAGAACAGTGCCTGGCACACAGTAAATGCTTAACAAATACCATTATTATCAGTAGTAGTAGTAAAGTGTCTACTATGTGCAACTGGGGCCCCAGACAAAGCAACAACCTCTGACACCAAACCGGTCTAGTATGCCAGTCTGGGACTCACAGGGAAAGGACTGCTGAAGCCAGGTGGAGAGAGACACTAATTACTCTTTATTGTTCCTTCTTAAAGGAGGGGAAGAAAAAACTCTGTTTACTAGCTCCTTGAAGGAACGAGGCTTAATGCCTTCCCGCAAGCTTTCCTTGAACAGCCACCGCCAGCTCTTATACCGAAAGACCAAAATGCAATTAACATTTGCGAGACTAATATGATTTACAAGGCTGGATGTAGCTGTCACGCTTTCATATTCTACCCTATTAGAATCACCTCGTTTTCATCTCAGAATAGAGCGGAGGGGATTTCGGAGTAAATTATCTTGAGGCTAGAATGGGAGAGGTATCAAAAATTACAGAGAAAGGCTTTCTGGGTGTGATGAATTGGCTGGTCTATGCATAGGAATCCACTTTCAGGCTGCTTCTCTGGACAACTGCCTACGGGGAAATTTTTGCAGCTCCATTTGTTATGCATAATCTGTCGGGACCTTGTCGGTAGGGATCCCCTGGTATTTACCTGCCCACCTCAAGGTGACTGTGTTAAAGGCCCCTGTAGAGAGAACAAAGGCAGAAGGGAGGGGAAACCAACCGCCAAAGATTCTGAATGGAATTAAGTACAAAACAAACCATTTAATGCATTTACAGGAAATTAATCTAACCATCTTAATAAAAGTTGCAAAAACAAAAAGATTGTTATAATTAAGGCACGGTGAGTATTCAGATTTGTAAACAAAGAATGTTCTCCTGATAGGACTGGTCACGGTTAAGCAAGTGCAGAAAAAGAGAACCTTGAAGTTGAGAAGAGTCTTAAAATCTGATAACACAAGGATTAATTCACCCGCTCTGTTTTTTAGGAGCCATGAGAAAAAACTGTCCCACCTCACACTTGAGACCTTCCCCCGTTGCCCTTTTCACCTTCCCATTTTCCACCAAGTATTAGAATGGAGGCATTGGCCCGTTGGGAGCCAGTCCCAAACTACTGCGGTTTAGCAAGTTTGGTGTGCTATTAGGATCGGTTAACAATGGACAATGCAGATGACAGGGCAAGCCTCTTAAATGGCTATCAAGTGAAAAAGGAAGTCGTCTTGTGACCTGCAATTATAATCCCTTTGAGCAGGAAATAAAGGGTGTTTGCTCTCACCCTTGGGCTAAGCTGCAGGTGCACACTAAACATTTTCTCAGGGAGGAAACAGACTGCAACTGTCCAACTGGGCCGAGATTGAAGGATCAAGGTCAACTGATGCTCCTTATCCAGGGATGATTTCCAAATGATTCAAGAGCAACAGTTTTTCCTGAAAATGCCCGTGATTTGCACCTGCTTATTTAGCACTAAAACTGAAGGGTTGCATTTGTTTAATGGGGTCCCATACCAACACCCTTGCTTTTTAAATCAGTTCTTTAGTGGAGGCAGTCTTCAAACTGGCATATGGCTTTGCCCCAGACTCAAAAGCAGCATGACCCAGTGACCCATGGCCCCAAATTACCGCTTACCTATTAGTAGTTCAGAGTTAAGGTATCATTACAGAATTCCTTATAATGCTTTTGGCTTAGCTCCTTAAATAACTTCAGCCCATTTTGCATAATGAGTAGGTGTTAGCACTTAGCAGGTGATACCATTATTGAGATTAACAGGAGCTAGTTTTGTAAATAGAAATGAGTCAAAATGTTACTCCCCTTGCCATTTAAATGCAATAATAATCACTACTCTAGTGGAGGAGAGATCCTGTCTATTGAAGCCTCTTATAAGAGAGAAGTGTTCTCTGCTAAACAAGTCAACTCTCCCTTCAAGCACTGCTTTCCTATACAACAGATGAAATGGGACGAGGACAGAGGCAGGCCCTCTTACTATGAAGCTGCAGATTAAATATAAATACAAGGGATGGGATAATAAGTTACACAAATTATGGACAAAGATTCCTCGTTCGCCATGGGAGATTATGGAAACAGTTGTTCATAGCCCCTGGTAGCTACTTGCCCGGAAGGAGCACTGTATAAATAGAAAACAGCATTTCAGAGGTTTTGAAACCCACAAGGGTCAACACAACCACAAGACACTGACAAGACTAGAGACATTTTTACTGCTCTTCCATCGAGTGGGATTAAAACTCTAGTCTACTGTGTTGTAAGATGCATTTAGGCACAATCCAAACCTACTCTGACAGGAATCCAAAGATAGCACAAATTCCAATTTCAGGTCTTGATCTCTAAGCAGAGACAGAGGCTTGAAGCTCTTACTCCTCTTCTGACAAAAAAAGTTCTCAACATAATCTGCTCACTCCATCGAAGAAGCAGAGTAAAAACATCCCTAGTTTAAAAACCAATCGTGGGGAGGGGCGTCGCTTCACGCTAAATCGGACTGTGCAGGATCTCTTTTGTCTTTTGCAGCTAAGTCACCATCTCCCTCCATTTCAAAATTGAAGTTCACAAATGAACTGGATGACATTGCCTCTGGCTGCTCTTTGTGAACCATCTCGGCCTGTGACTTGTCCTGTTGCTCTTGATATTGTCTCTCTGCTTCTTCCGACATTCTGTTCTCTTCCTCTTCCTCCTCTTCCTAACAGGGAAGACACGGCACATAAAATGCTTGGATCAGTAGGGAACAAAACGCACTAGTTTCACCAGCGCCTAAAGGCCAGAGCCTCGGTTCTTACAGTCCAAAGGAGGGAATGAAGCCAGAGTGCCTGCTCCTAGGCCCGAGCAGAGTCCTATTTAGTGGCGCCAGATAAAAACCTTATCCTAGCTTGATGGCTACAAAAAGTCCTGCCCCTGACTGATGAACACAATGTGAAGAAAGGAAGCCAGAGAGATTTAAGCTGTGCTTTCAAGTGGAGAGAGAAAGCTTTAATCTTCCCAATTATAATAGGCCTCACCCTTTCAAGCAGAGAGTGACTGAAGAGTGGGTCTTCTCCTCTAGGGTAGCTTGCGCTGCCATACATGGGCTCTCTCATCCATTTAACTTTTATTTTAATGCGGCCAGAGCCACACAGATCCTTCTCCCAGGAGGACAGAGGGAGGTGGGGATTCTCCAAGGAGAAACCCAGCAAGGCCAAGCCCCAAGCCCACAGTCGCCACTGCTGAAGCCAGGACTAAGGCTCAGATCTCTCCTGGGGCTGGCTCAAAGTTCTTCGATCAATTCATCAGTCAATTTTATTAATTGAGCACTTACTGTGTACAAAGCACTGCACTAATAAATGCTTGGAAGAATACATATGTCCTTTGGGGCTGAAAGAAGGGTGAATGAAGGGTACAAATCCAAGTACTGCAGTGCTTAAAAGAGCTTTAGCCCTTTGATGGCACCAGGACAAATTCTGGGTAGTGTTATTGGGACACTACATTGATTGATCAACTGTTCCAAGTTGTGAATTAAGTTGTTTTTCATAAATAGGACTGTCTGTTCATCAAGAAGGAGAGGTTCCTCAAAGGCTCCAGAGCCAACTCGCCAGAGGGAGCAACTTGGATCACATTTCAGCTTTCCCTAGGCCCCGACTCACGTATCCAGACCTCGCTTCATCTCACCAGCGCGCACGATTCCAGTCGGAAGCTCTCTGGCCTATGTTGCCTCCCTCAGGGGACAAAGACTCCTTCTACACCCGAGTGACTTAGGATATAGGAGGAAGGTAGGATAGCGGTACCCACCTCCTTCTTCATGCGGTAATACTCGTCAATGGCATATTGGTATTTTGGGGTGCTGATGCCCAAAACAGATGCAATCTTCTCTCCGAGGAAGTCGCACACTGGAGAGATAAAAGTTCAGTCGTAAGGACTTCTGATGAGTAAAACTTAAATTGAACTGGTCACAGTGGAAGCTTCACTTTTCCCCAGACACACTAACAAAAGAAGTCAATGTGGTTGGGATTGAGGGTCTGCTAACCTTCTGGATAAGAAGGTAGAAACACAGGAAGGAGGAAGGGGTCAATGTGACCAGGCTGGCCAGCCTCAGGTCAGCCCGCTGAGCTGACGCCGGGTCCCTGAGAAAACAGCTGGTGAAGATGGGGGCTTTTGCTGGGCCCCTAGAGGAAATGGCTGGCAAAGGTTGTCAGCTTTGGCCTGCTGGCTCTGAGGCCTCACATTCCCCATCCCGGCAGAGGTCTGGATGTCCAGGGGAGCGTGGAAGGGCTCAGGAGGGCAGCTTGGGCAGTGTGGGTATAGGATGAGGGACAAAGCTGTGAAGGGAGTGGCACCGCTCAGCAATGGCACACCACTCTCCAGTGGCACACCACTCTCCAGTGAGTGGCCACAGGGATTGATGCCTGATCTGGATTTGGAATGATAATTATTATCATTGTTCCTTTGGTATTTATGCCCTTATTATGTGCTCACCCGCTGTACTAAGTGCTGGGGGAAATTCAAGATAAACAGGTCAAAGTCCCTATCCCACGTGGGAATCAGTCTAAGTAGGAGGGAGCACAGACACTGAATCCCCATTTTATAGATGAGGAAACTAAGGCACCGAGAAGTGAAGTGACGAAGTTCACACAGCAGGCAAGTGATAGAGCCGGATTAGAACCCAGGTCCTTCCGACTCTGAAGCTCGTGCTCTATCCCCTAGACCACGCTGATTCTCTTCCAGGCAGAGATGCAATGGCAGCACAGCAAAGGTTAAGTAAGAGTGGGGCAACAGGTTCTTACTCCCTCCTCTTTTCTATGGTATTTCCTAAGAACTTCCTATGTGCCAGGCACTGAGGCACAGAGAAGCCAGATTTGGGATGAGAAGGAGCGTGGCCTAGTGAAAAGAGCCCAGGGCCTGGGAGTCATAAGACTTGAGTTCTAATCCCAGATCTGCCATTTGTCTGCTGTGTGACCTAATCTCATATCTAGTGCTTAGAACAGTGCCTGGTACGAAGTAAATGCTTAAATACCAATACCATTAAAAAAAAAAGCCTGGGCAGCGTCAGGTCTTGAACTCAGGTCTCCTAGGACCTGGGTCTTTCCCAAACTGCCTCCACCATGTCAAGGGCCAGAGACGCTGCTTTCCAGTCCCTGCTCAGAGGCCATGCAGGCTGCCTGCTTGAGGAATGACGTCCTGAAACAAAAAGCCAATCGATACCTGAGAGGGTCGACGTGGCCGCACGCAGCATGTAAAACCACAAAAACGGACCCCAGGTAAGCTTTGCCTGCAAAAAAAAAAAAAAAAATCAAGATTCAAGATAGCCAGCAGCAGCACAGAGATCACCAAACGACGTCCACCTTAAGATCTGGGGCAGGAGGTGGAACCCCAGAAACCAAAGGTAGTGCACCAAGCCAAGGGAGGTTAAAACACTAGGGTAGATTTTCACCAAGAGACCTTGCTCCAAACCCAGAACCCCAGGGGTCTTGGGAGGCTGTTGGAATGCTGGTGCTGGCCACTTGGGCCACGTGGACACCTGTTCACACCTCATAGTGAGGGCCTAAAGGAAGCAAACAGGAGAAAAAACTCTCCCCACTCCAGAGAAAGGCCCCTCTTGGGTCAGGGCTCACTGTCCAGTGGGCAGTGGACAGTGAGATTCAACTCGCAGAGAACAACTTGCCAAAAGCCAGGTACCCCTGCCCAGAGCCCAAAGATGCTCAGGCTCCAAGCCCTCCAGTGGCACTAGGTCCATGCCATGTTGTGCTGGGATGCTTCCGTTTCTCTTCCACCAAGCAGCAGCATCCAACTGCTAACATGCCTTCCTCAAGATCAAAGCCTTGGCAGAGGTTTGGGAATATTTAGGCCCAGCCCTTTCCTCCACGTTTCTTCTTAGAAAATGCACTAAGAGCTCTGGACACTATGTACCCACAGGTTCAGAGGCTGCTCGTCTCTTGGCCTCCCAACCAGGATCTGGAGAGATCAGAGACCGTGACTCTGCTAAGGAGGGTCCTTACAGCTGGAATTTCCTCTGAGCCTATTCTCAAAGAATCCCATTTCAGACAAAGAGATTACCAAATCAATTCTTCAGACTGCTAGACAGAAAAATGTTGCTTTTCCTGGAAGGCTTATTCAATTCCTGTTAAATGAGGAAGGGCGTCTCACCAGTTCTTGGGCAAAGGGCACAGCTTTTATTCACCAAGTGACACATTTTCTATAGTCCAACGTACACACCGTGAAGTAGTTAATTTGTTCATGGAATATTTAGATGCTTCTATTTTAAAGAGTATAAAAAGGGTCTTTCACGGGAATAGGTGTCTCTAAATACACAATACGGTCAGGCCTGTACATCCCCTCCCCTTCTTTTGCAGGATAAAATCCAATCAGAAATGCTTAGTGGGCACACGATAATAACAGCAACAACAATGGTATTTTTAAGTGCTTACAATATGCTAAATACTATACCAAGTGCTGGGGTAGATACAAGACAATCAGGTCCCACATGGGCTCACAGTCTAAATAAAAGGAAGAACCAGTACTCAATTCCCATTTTGCAGATGAGGAAGCTGAGGCACAGAGAAGTTAAGAGGCTTGCCCTACGTCACGCAGCAGATAAACAGTGGGAGCCGGGTTCAGAACCCAGGTCATCTGGCTCCCAGGCCCATGCCCTTTCCAGTACACCACGCTACTTCCCTTCATACACTCTCAGCTGTTCTTAGACCTACCTGCAGGTCATCTTTGCTCCAGGAAAGAATTTTAAGGGGTAAACTCCTAGCTTGATATTGAGAAAGAGGGAGAAGATGGCCTTTGGCAAGTACTTCATCTGAATGCTAAACCACCAAAGGGGACAAAAAGCTGGAGAATGTTTCGGAGGAGACAGGAAAAGCAACACACCTGCTTACAAGTCTGATTGCTACAAGGGGAACTCTCATTTCCTCTCCTGACCTGACTTTGCCCAAGTTTGCCTGAGAAACACTATAAAATTTTGTGGCTTTTATCACCTATTTTTTCCAATCAAGCCAGTGCTAAATATAAACTATGGAAAAAGCCTCGGAGGACTGCCTGAAGCTTTTAAGGGATGCTCTTCAGAAGAGAAAGTGGTTACAACATTGACCCAACTCACTCAGGTTAAAGCACAGGCCCCGACCCCAGACCCTTACCCACATATGAAGCTTTTGTGCAGTCATTACGTTAGGCACATTTGCCAGAAGAATCCTGTTTGTGATTATACAGTTTGTGTATATACTGTCTTTCCTGGGAAAAATTCAATCAGTTTCCTGATCTCATGGGGTATTTACATAACCCTGGGATGGTGTCTTTCCAGGAGCCGCAGGCTGTGTTGTGTCCACAGTCATATTACCCACTCCAGTCCCCTGACCTACTCTTTTCAGCTTTACACCAACACAACTTGCCTTGGGCAGCCCTGGAATGTCTAAAGAATCCTCCTCCCCCAAAGTCCAATCTGCTCTGTGTGTGGCAAGCCAGCGATGAGGCTGTCCTGGCCTACTTGGAGAAGTTTCTCATTCTGTGAGGTCCAGATCTGGAAGCTCGAGAACTCAAACTCCAATTCAGCCATCACCAACTACTGAAATTCAGGCTGGATTCCAACCTCCAACTCCCTTCTGATGAGGTTCAGGCATGTCCCATCACCATTCCCCACCCCCACGTGCCAGGAGTGATGATCCGCAACTTTTTCCTAGCTTGTTCTTCACCTTCATTTCTCTCCTTTCCCCACCACCTCCGGGCCTTGCTAAAGAGGCTGGGCCTCCTGCTTAGCTGGACCTTCTGAACTACCCCTCTTTAGCTCTCAGATCTCCAGACACATCTCTTCCCTGGGTTTGGTCCCAAGCACCAGGAGGAATAAAAACATAAACATGCCACTCTCGCAAAAAACCACGTCCTCAGGGCTGAGTTTGAATAATGCTGAAAAGAAAATGTGACCGGTGGAAGTCAAGTCAGACAGGACAATGCCACTTGAACATTAACCAGTTAGGTATAGGTAAACCACAGAAAGTTTGATTTGTGATGCCAAACTTTCCTGAGTTGGAGAAGTAATTCAATCAGAAAAAATGGAACGAGTTCCTGGGCAAATCTGTGAAACCTTCCCTGAAGGCCAATGACAGTGGTAGAGATCCCATCATCACTCCAGTCACCCATTTGGGGTAGTCACAGTAATAGTATTTTTTTAAGTGCTATCTGTGAGCACAGCCCTGTAGAGCACTGGAAAAGAGTACCTGGGGAGAAATAGATCTGGGCCCTTTACCTCAAGGGGCCCACAATCTATGAAGGGCTATGAAGAGGCTCGTTAGTTCAAGTTCTCTCTGAAGGCAGAGGTTGAGGGAGGGAAGGAAAAGAGGCAGGAAGGGAAGGGAGAAATGAAGTAAATTATTCCAAAAAGTCACTGGCACTTCCATGGCATTTGTGGTGTTGGGAAAAAGTCAAACTTACCGGATCAACAGCTGGTAAAAGGTCTTTTTTCTCCTTCCCATCAATTTCGTCTTCATCTGTGCTATATTCTTCCATTGTTTCTCCACTGGCAAAGTGAATGACCCTCCTTGGGACCTTCTTCTTTTTTCCTAGAATGCCAAGTTCTACATTCTCAAAGCCTTTATCGCCATTCCCCTGCCCCTGGAACACAACAAGAAACAAAGTTTCAACGGAGAAATATCTTTTTCTATTAGAGAATCTAAGAGAAATCTCATACAAAAGAGAAGAGTCAGGAAACCCAGAATTAGGTTTTACGCCAAAAATGTTACAAGCAAATCATACATCTTTCCTCACAGGGAAAAAAAGAAACCTCTGGAAAGTTCAATTTGAAGTAAGAGCACAGTATGATTGAGCAACATGGAGGACCAACAGAGTTTCCTCAAGTGCTTCCCTGAGGAAACTTTAGGTTCTAAATTCAGCTCTGAACTGGAGAATCCTAACTAACCATGTTATAATCTGAGTAATGCCGAAAGGCTTCCTAGGAGAAAGACAAAAACTGAATGGCCTGATTCTCTCAGTTTTAGCTTCTCTCATGGCAGTCTTCCAAGATTCTTCATCTTCTATGATTTGAGAAATACAAGAGCTATGACTGTAAAATCCTACAATATACAGGGTCAATTTCTAATCATCTGGCCACGCCAGGGATGGGGAAAAAAATTGCCATCCCCTCTAAGTGTGGATGCTGGATCCCCAGACGCAGGTGATCTTGTGTGCATTAAACTAATAATAATAGTTGTCATATTTACGTGCTTACTATTTGCCAAGTGCTGTACTAAGCGCTGGAATGGATACAAGTAGATCGGGTTGAACAGAGACCCTGTCCCGCCTGGGGCTCAAAGTCTTAATCCCCATTTTTACACATGAGGCACAGAGAAGTGAAATGACTTGCCCAAAATCAAACAGCAGTCAAGTCGCAGAGCCTTCTGTGGGGGAGGTGGAAGAGTGAGTCAGAAACAAGGAAGAGGCAGCCTGAGCTGAGTTGGTTCTGTAACCCCACTGCGGCCCTCTGCCGAGGTGAAATAAGAACTAATAAAAGCAAGGAATTAAGAGCTACAGCTAGGCTCTCCCTGCTCTAATATTTTTCTCCCAAATACACTTAGCTTTGACTTAATAGAAAATGCAAAGATGTAATACTCTGACATCCATTTCCTTTCTACATCCAATTCTTCCATAACGCGTGCTTTGGAAAGAATGCTCTTAGAAAGTATGGAATGGGGTTCCCCTAACAGCACAGAAAACGATGAGGCGGGCACAAGTGCCTGGGGCTGGCTAAGACCCACATTAAAGAAGTTGCCTTGAACCACCGCGGGATTCGTCATGAATGTGACCCCTGTTTTGCTTGTATCCACCCCAGCGCTTAGTGTAGTGCCTGGCACATAATAGTAAGCACTTAACAAATACCATAATTACTATTATTATGTATGAGCTGGGGGAGGGATAAGAAATGGGGACTGAGGGGTGGTCTCATTTACTGTCTGGCATACTGAGAGAGTACCCGTGCTGGGACAATGGGAGGGTTGGGTGAACTGTTGGACTGTCCTCTCCCAAGCGCTCATTGAACATAGGATGCACTCAATAAATACCACTAATAGACTGACTGAATGGACAGGACCATAGGTTAACTAAGAGGGTCCATCAGGGAGGACCCAGCAGGGGTCTTTGCATAGACTCAACACGGCAGGCAATGAGAGTGCGATGGCTTCCTACTCAAGCCATCAAGCAAGCAATCAATCAATCAATGGTATTTCATGAGTGATGTATCCTGTATCCTGTGTGTGGAGCAGGAGGATACATCACATTGGCTGGCCTGTGCTGCCCCAGGTCATATCAGCTCTCCTCTCGCCCCACTTCTGCTAGTGAGGGCTACCTGCAGGAGGGTCAGTGCTAATCTGCTGGGGTGGGGGAGGGCAGAAATGCCAATTAGAAGCAAAGGACAAGTGGGAGAGACAGGAGAGGAGGTGGAGGATCTGCGAATTAGGAAGGGTCAAGACTGGGAAGCTATAAGCCTTTGAGAGAGTCTGGTTGTGGAGGGACAGGGTCTAAACTGGAAGCTCCTTGTGGGAGGGGAACGTATCTACTGACTCGGGTATATTACCCTCTCCAAAGTGTTTTGTACAGTGTTCTGCACATGAGAAGTGCTCAATAAATACCACCGATGCACTGATTGATTATGGGAGGCAAAAGCAGAGGCAGTGACTTGGTGAAGGGCAAGGACAGGATCACCTGAGTGCACAATGGGTGTTTCTGCTAGTAACTTAATAAAAGCTCCTATCGTCCTCATCGAAACTATCTGAGGTCTTTAAGCTGGATTTAGCAATAGAAAAGTTACAAAACTCAGCTCTAGGATGCTGACTCCATATGGTCTACTTTTCCAGAGACTGTCACTATTACACGACCAGGAAAACTTGCTGGGGTCAGTGGCAGCCACAGTCACATGCGCAAGTGATTATCTAAGAGTTGCCTGCCCAAGTTCTGGATTGTTTCACTGCACTTGTTTTTCCTACAGAATTTTTCCATTTCCTAGCTAGAAAATTCCTGGAGTCTTTTCATCAGGCTAAATGCCCATGTTCATTGCTTATTATCTATGTACACTTAAAAAAAAATCTCAGGGATCTAAATTGGGGTTCCCAGTTGATCCAATAAGTATGCATTTATTACATACACAGAGCATTATAACCCTGTATTAAGAGAACTGTTCAATCCAATAAAAATGGCATGGAAGACATACAATCAAGTATACATGTACTCACAGAGACGATGTAGAAATGATAAAAAATAAGATGAGGAGGAGAGTCACAAGGCGTTGGTTATTTTGGGGCCGTTTTTCACTTTAAACAGTTGGTCTGATTGTGGCAAGTACTCGCTCCCCCATATCCACTCTGCCAGCTGCCCTGCAGGCCCTCCAATGGTGACCCCAAGTAGCCCAATGTGGCCCTGTCAACCACCAGTTTACCCAATCCAACCGTGAACCTATTTTCAGCCTGTGCAACTTTCTGTGGTAATGAATTTCAAAAAGATTAATCTGAATGACAAATAAATCATATTTTCGATTCCAGGAACAAAAAAATCCACCTAAATGTACCACCCTTGTTTCCCTTGTTCTTTAGCTAGTCACTTCTGACCCTGTTCTTATGGGTAAACGTGAAACTGCAGTTTCCAAGGCCCATCTCTGGTGAAACAAGAGTCAAGATTCCAGGTCCAAAGGATATCCCAGCAACTGTTGTGCCATGTCAGTGGGGGCCATTTCTTATTCCTTTGTTCCTTCTCTTGACTATTACCTCTGACTTATAATAGATGGGGCTGGAGCAATTTAAGTCATAAAACAGCAACATTAAAATTCAACAGCACTCATACGGAAAAGCACTGAGGAGCATTACAACTGGAGATTGCTGTACGTGGCAGAAATCCAACGATTTCTACAGAGAATATTTTCAGAGTGGCAATTACTAAGGGGTGGCACTGGATTATATTTATTTTATATATGTCTAACAATGTTAAATTAGAGTTCTAGGTACAACCCTGAATTAGAATGCCTTGAATTACCTGCCTCTTTCACTCCCAGTTCCAAATATCCCTTTCCCCCAAAATTAAAACTTTAAGCATAAAACACATTATGGGGTCAGTGGACTTTTTTATGGTATTTTTAAAGTGTTTACTATGGGCCAAGCACTCTTCTAAGTGTTGAAGTTGATACAAATTAACCAGTGTCCCTGTCCCACAGAGTGTTCCCAATACAAGGGGGAGGGTGAACTCTCATATCAAATCCCCATTTTACAGTAGAGGAAACAGAGGCACAGAGAAGTTAAGTGGCTCGCCCAAGGTCACACAGCAGGCAATTGGCAGAGCCGGGATTAGAACCAGTCCTCTAACTCCCAGGTTTATGTTCTTTCCATTTTGGGCCATGCTGCTTCCTGTAAGGAACAAATAACCTCTAGATAGGCTGCCTTAGCCCTTTCTTCCAAAACAAAGCTCCTCTCCTGAGCTGATCATTCTTGGGAGAGTTGGGCTCTGTCTACGCCTAAGCCCCGTGTGAGACGGGGACTGTGTCTGACTCAGTTAATCTGTATCTACCCCAGCATTCAGTACCGTGCTTGACGGATACCATATTTTAAATTACGTATGTTGCTTTCCTTTTAAACTGTGAGCTACTTGCAGAGAAGGACCATATAAGTTGTATTTTACAATATTTTTTCCTTAACCTTGGACAGCGTTTGGCATGTTGTAGGAGGCTTAAAAACTCACTGTGCTGGTAGTGACTGGATGCTGGGCCCCATCCTCTCAGGCACGGTAGAGTAGATATTCTGCCAGAGTGGCCTGGCCGTCTTTCCTCATCTCATTTCCTGCCTTCATTACGAATATACATTTGCTACCTGAGCCCCATGTGGGACAGGGACTGTGTCCAACTTGATAAACTTGTCTCTACCCTAGCACTTGGAGCAGGGCTTGACCCATAGTAAACATTTCACAAGTACCATAAAACAACCACCACCTTGCTAACCGGCTTCTGAAATCCAGAACTCCGTAATGACATTTAGGAACAATGAGGCATATCGAGGAAAGTTCTTTATAGACTGCACTTTCGGGATAATCAATACTGAAAAGTACATTGTAAAAAGTATTTCGCAGCTGCCAAGATCTAAATCTCCTGTATGTCAAGATTCTCCATATGAGCCTCTACGACACCCAACCAGGCGTCTTGAATTCACTGAGGGGGAGTTCTAGAGAAGTCAGTCACGTCAACAGTGGGGAAAAGTGAAGAAAAAGCCCCGTTTCCTTTTACCTTAAAGGGTGCAGGTTAAATGTATTCTTTTATCAAATGCCTCCCGTCAAAAGAAAGTGAACCAAGCCCTCGGGAAAGCAGTGCCTTTGGCAGACAGAGACATTTTCACAACTGGGCAGGAGGGTAACCACCCCTGGGTCCGGCCACCTCAGGAAGGGGCTCTCCACCCTTGGTCAGCAGTCGGGGGACGGTCTGAGTGGGTGGCAATCAATGGTATTTATTGAGTGCTTACTTGGGGCAGAGCCCTAGTGCTCCTTTCGTTCACTCATTCATATTTATTGAGCGCTCACTGTGCGCAAAGCTCTGGACTACGCGCTTGGGAGAGTACCATATCAGATAGAGACAATCCCTGCCCAAACCCCATTACCCTGGATCTACCCCAGCGCCGTTACAACAGCGCTTGGCAACTAGTAAGTGATTAACAAATACCAACATTATCTGTAGCTGAACTGTACCTTCTAAGTGCTTGGTCCAGTGCTCTGCACCCAGGAAGTGCTCAATAAATACAATGGAAGGGATGAATGAATGAATATGATAGAAGGAATAAATGAATGAATGAATGAATAGGATGGAAGGAATGGATGAATATGACAGAAGGGATGAATGAATACAATGGAAGGAATGAAGGAATAAATACAATTGAAGGAAGGAATAAATACGATTGAAGGAATGAATTTGATGGACGGAATACAGGAATGAATACGATGGAAGGAATGAATGAATGAATACTATGGAAGGAATGAATATGATGGAAGAAATGTAGGAATAAATATGATGGAAGGGATGAAAAAATAAATATGATAGAAGAAAGGAGGAAATAAATATGATTGAAGAAATATGATGCAAGGGAGGAATGAATACAATGGAAGGGATGGATGAGTGAATGAATACGATGGAAGGGGTGAATGAATGAATGAATACGATGGAAGGGGTGAATGAATACGATGGAAAGATGAATGAATGAATACGACAGAAAGGATGAATGAATGAATACGACGGAAGGGGTGGATGAATGAATGAACACGACGGAAGGGGTGAATGAATGAATACGACGGAAGGGGTGAATGAATGAATGAATACGACGGAAGGGGTGAATGGATGGATGGATGAATGAATGAATACGACGGAAGGGATGAGTGACCGAAGAGCAGAGGGGCGGCGGCGCTGGGATTAGAACCCGGGTGCCCGTGAGTCGCGGGGCCGGGCGGTTGGGGCTCGGCCGGGCCCCGCCGCTCGGGGTTTGAGGGGGGAATGTGAGGAGGGAAGGAGGGGCTGGGGCTACTGCGGGCGCGGGGGCGGCCGGGGTGGGGGTGTCGCCGGTGTGAGCGGGTCCCGCCTCCCCCGGCCCCGCCTCACCTGGGCCGCCGCCTCCCCGAGGGCCTCGGCCGCCTCGGCCGCCCCGGCCGCCCCGGCCGCCCCGCGCTCCCCGCCCGCCGGGTCTCCGGGGCTCGGCCGCGGCCCGTCCATGGGCGCGACGGCGGCGGGCCGGGCGTCGCTGAGGAGAAGAGACATGGCCGACAGCGCCGCCTCCATCCTCCGCGCGCGCGCGCACACACACGCACACACCCCCACACACGGCGCCGGAAGTGCGCGCGCACTGGCCCGCGGGCCCCGCCCCCTCCTCCCTCAAGATCCGCCCGCTCCGCATCAGGCCCCGCCCATTCACCCTCGGGCCCCGCCCACTCAGCCTTCAGGCCCCTCCCTCTCCCCCTCAAGCTCCGCCCACTCCTCGGGTCCCGCCCACGCCCCCTCAGGCCCCGCCCGCTCCCCCTCAAACTCCGCCCGCTCCTCCTCAAGCCCCGCCCACTCCTCATCAGGCCCCGCCCACTCCCCCTCAGGCCCCGCCCACTCCCCCTCAGGCCCCGCCCGTTCCCCCCCCCCCCCCCCCCCCGGGTACGGAGAAGCAGCGTGGCTCAGTGGAAAGAGCACGGGCTTTGGAGTCAGGGCTCATGAGTTCGAATCCCAGCTCTGCCACTTGTCGGCTGTGTGACTGTGGGCAAGTCACTTAACTTCTCTGTGCCTCAATTCCCTCATCTGTAAAATGGGGATGAAGACTGTGAGCCCCATGTGGGACAACCTGATTCCCCTATGTCTACCCCAGCGCTTAGAACAGTGCTCGGCACATAGTAAGCGCTTAACAAATACCAACCTTATTATTACGTCACCCTCAGGCCCCGCCCACTCTTCCCTCAGACCCGCCCATCCCCCGGGTTACGTCATCCTCAGGCCCCGCCCACTCTTCCCTCAGGCCCCGCCCACTCTTCCCTCAGGCCCCATCCACTTCTCTCAGGTCCCGCCCACTCCTCCCTCAAGCTCCGCCCACTCTTCCCTCAAGCCCGCCCTTTCCCCTTAAGCCCCGCCCACTCACCCCTCAGACCCCGCCCCCTCCTCGCTCAGACCCCGCCCATCTCCTTTGGCCGCGCTGTGCATGCCCCCTACCGGCCGAGCGCCAAACTGCAAGGCCGCCTGCGGCCGCCCTCGCCCCCACCCGTCTCCTCTGGGCCCGGGGAATAATAATCATAAATAATAATAATGGTATTTGTTAAACGCTTAACTATATGCCAGGCACTGTACTAAGCGCTGGGGTGGATACAAGCAGATGGGGTTGGACACAGTCCCCATCCCACGTGGGGCTCACAGTCTTCATCCCCATTTTGCAGATGAGGTCACTGAGGCCCAAAGAAGTGAAGTGACTTGCCCACAGTCACCCAGCTGACAGGTGGCGGAGGCGGGATTAGAACCCATGACCTCGGACTCCCAAGCCCGGGCTCTTTCCACTGAGCCACGCTACTTCTCTACAGATGAGGTAACTGAGGCCCAGGGAAGTGAAGTGACTTGCCCACAGTCACCCAGCTGAGAAGGGGTGGAGCCGGGATTCGAAACCATGACCTCTGACTCCCAAACCCGGACTGAGGTTTTCGCCTTCCATTCACTCCTATTTATTGAACGCTTACTGGGTACAGAGCAGTGTACTGAGTGCTTGGTAGCTCAGCGGAAAGAACCCAGGCTTGGGAGTCGGAGGTTGTGGGTTCTCATCTCAGCTCTGCCACTTTTCTGCTGTGTGACCTTGGGTAAGTCACTTGACCTCTCTGTGCCTCGGTGACCTCATCTGGAAAGTGGAGATTAAGACTGTGAGCCCCACGTGGGACAACCTGATCACCTTCCATCTTCCCCAGTGCTTAGAACAGTGCTTGGCACATAATAAGCAATTATATACCATCACCATTATCATCATTACAATATAACAATAAATCACTGAGGTGGGGCATGTTTGCTCCTTTAAATAAGTGGGGGTGTTTTTTAGCACTTACTACGAGTCAAGCACTGTACTAAGCACTGGGGTGGATCCAAGCAAATCGGGTTGGACACAGCATCTGTCCCATATAGGGGCTCGCGGGTCTTTAATCTCCATTTTACAGATGAGGTAACTTGAGGCACAGAGAAACAGCATGGCCTAGTGGAGAGCGCATGGGCCTGGGAGCCAGGTCACGGGTTCTAATCCCGGCTTCACCACTTGCCTGCTGTGTTGCTTTGGGCAAGTTACCTCACTTCTCTGTGCCTCAGGTACCTCATCTGCAAAATGGGGATTAAGACCGTGAGCCCTATGCGGGGCAGGGACTGTACCCAAGTCCATTTGCTTAGATCCACCCCAGTGTTTACTACAGTGCCTGGTACAGAGTAAGCGCTTAGCCAATACCACAATTATTATTATTGGAAGTTAAATGACTTGCCCAAGGTCACACAGGAGACAAGTGGCAGAGCGGGGATTAGAATTCCGGTCCTTTGGCCTCCCAGGACAATGTTCTATCCATTATGACACGCTGCTTCTCTTCCAATCCTGATTCCCTTTCACTGCTGTGGCCTTTTAAATCGTGATTGTCTGGAAAAACAACTCAATTTCCAGATCAGACCGGCACCAACAGGCCCCTGCTGCTTCAAGTGATTGGATGGCGGGGTCTGCAGCTAAATGAAGGATCAAATCAGTAACATGATCAGATTGACACTAGCGGTCGGCCTTCACTAGCTGCCAAAAAGGCATCCAACAGAAACCAAACTGCAATGAATTGAAAATAGCAAGAAAGCAGCATCTGTTAATTGACTCGACCGTCTTCATGAATTGGCCTTCAGAAAAGGCACAGGAGGGTGCTGTAAGTATTCACTACGTCTAAGTTTGACTTGCAAAAAGATGGATTGTTGATTCATCTTTAAACACTTCACAAAACACATCATTATCTTTTGTTTCAAGTCTGCAGTTTTAAGACACTTTTCATCAAACATCATCTAATCTTCTCATGTTGTACTCTCGGCCCTGCTAAACAAAATGTGATTCATAAAAATCAACATGGGAATCAGAATGAATATTAAGCTAAAATACTTTTGAGGCTTCTAGAAAAAAATTAACTCAATATAGTTCCACTTCCAACTGTAGCTATTTACAAGTTGCTTGTATTAACCTACTTCAAAAAAGCATAAAGCAACCATCTTTAATGTTTAGGGGTTTTTTTATTGTTCAAATCAATACAATTACGTAACGGAGGTTCTTTTACTGTGGTAACTGACAATCCTTTCACTCTGTATCTCCATTGGGTTCGCTGCTTTGCTATATTAGAGTTTCATTCTCATTTCCCATGAAGCTCGTATTTTAATCCAAGGATAAAAAAAAGTCAAACACGCGAGTGATTGCTGGCCAAAAACCTAATCTTTATCATAGAGTACCTATAAATATAATGAGGATGATCCATCCTCTTCTAATAGTAAAATACATTTTTGGACAGGACTGGAAGGTTGCACATAGTAAAAATGGCTCAAGGACCCAAGATGTAAACACAACTGCCTTGTCGACTCCGATCTTCTTGTACACTATTAGGTACAGCACCTTTCTGATGCACCCCATTGCCCATACGCTTTAAAGTTGAGTACAATAAAATTAAAACATTAAATGATAAAACAAAGAAAAACACAGAGTGGTAAAGATGAAAATACATTTTTCTATAATATGGTAAGAGATGACAAAGTTAAATAATTAGCCAAGATGGTTACTCATGCAGGAACAACTACATAGAAACACTTGAACTAATGGTGGGAGAGGGTTGGGGGAGGCTGAGTTGAAGGAGAGAGAGAGAGAAACACCACACACTTAATGGAACACCCAAAAGAATAAGCAGTTAAAATTCCAGAAAGGAGGAATGGAGATTGGGGGGTCCTTTCCACACTAAAAAGTTAACTTAAGCAAGAATGCATAAAATTTATCAGGAGGGAGAGAAAGGCTGGAATCAAAAGCCTCGGTTACAGGAATGATCGGTAGGATCCACTTTCAATTAGCTGAGACCTCTATTTTTGCAATCAAGTACCGCTACCTTAGCTCTCGGATCTCCAGCCCCAAACCAACCACGAGAAGTAAGAAAATGATTGACATGTCAGACTGTCATAGAAAAAGTGTGCAAACTGACCTGATTTATCTGTAACTTGTAATTCTTTTAAGCAGCATATTTCCCAAGTTAGTGGTTAAGAGGCACAGTAGCAAAAATCTTCAGAAGAGTGAAGCTACCAGTTATTAAATAGCTGGAAGAGTTACCTCTCCATCAATGCTTAGTCCAAATTTGGGGTTTCGCTTCTTTATTCTAAAAGGACACCGTTTTAAAAGGCTCGTACTTTATCTGATCAGTCTCCAAATTATGGTAGAGTAGTAACAGTAATAACAGTATCTGTTGAGGGTCCCTGGGTACAGTGCACCGTACTAAATGCTTGGGTGGAGCTTCTGAGCTGAATTTTCCCAACTGTTCCGAAAGCATGACAAGAATATTAGCATCTACCACAGGCTACATCTTACCAGTTCTTACTTTTAGGACAGATCCACCAGATGCAAACAACAGGGGTATGACCTAGAACTCCAGTACATGAAAAAGGAAAGGACAGAGACTGTGTAGCGAAATTCATCAGCTAGCACATCCTGAGAAAGGTGATCAAAGTTAGAGACTAAAACCAACCCACGTCCGGCTCCCAGGAATCACACAGAGTATAAGGGATGTTATATACTGCAGCATCACTGAACAGAATGATTTACATCTTTAAAATAATTCAAAAGGGCACCGACGGAGGGTCACTGCCACCGTGACTAAATTATTAAATCCAGTTGTATGTGGTTAATGATATGCTACTATACCCAAACACATTACATACAGGACACGTTATAAGACAGGGCTTAAGATCAATGGGATATATTCAGAGCCTCACCCATCAGAAATAATAAAAAATTTTTTACCAGATTCCTAAACTCTCCTGTGGGAGTGAGACTTTCGATCAATGCTCTGCCTGTTTTCTCCCATTTTCATCTTCTATTTCTAATCAAAGGCAAAACACTGTGGTGACAGGGTAGTGAAGTTGTTTCAACACATTTCTGGTTACTCTTCCAAGGAGAGAAGGCCTTTCCATCCCCACAGCTGAGAACGATACAGGTTTCGGTTTTAAAATCATGAAATCTATCCATAATGAAGTTTGATCTACATGGATAGATTTCGGCTTAAGTTCCCTCTATTGTTACATGAATTTCAAAGGCCTGCTCTCCTTCATGCTTCCCTCCAGGCTCCACCAAATTCAAGAAACAGGGAACAAATCACATTTGACTCCTCTGTATGCCTCACTTTGAAGGGTTTGAATTAAACTGACCTGAACTTGAGATGTTTGTTCAAATGAATTATAGACAATTGCTGTCTTAGAAGATTACAGAAATCAAACCACCAAAATCACCCCACTCCTAGGCATTTGACGGTGCCAAAATGGGAAAAAAACACTGATGCCTTGACATTAAAATATGCAAACTCAAAGTTCCCAAAATGCCATAAGCCTCATTACTCATGCAGTTGGCACAGTTCCCTAATAGTAATGAAAGATGGAGTTTCTCCCCACATTTTGGCCTCAGTAATTTTGCACAATATGAAAAATGCTCTGGGGATGGGAACCTCCAAAGCCCATATATAACATCAGTTCAATTCATCACACATTTCTCAACACTGATTTCTTTCCCTTTCATGGGGGTTTAAACGAGAGAGACCCCCTTGGTGGGGGGAAGAGGGTCCTCTATTTTTCCACTGAATCAAAGGTTTGGGTACGTTCAGTAGAGTTGTTGAAATAAACAAGGTCAGCACTGGGTCTTTATGAAAATCTCTTGAAGTATCTCCAAAAAATCCACATTGAAAAAAATGCCCTAATTGAATGTACTGGGATCCGCATACACATTTTTCATTACAACATTCTAAAAAGTTATTCCTCAGGACTTTCAAGCTAAGGAAATCTAAAAAAATCCACCAGCTTCCAGCAAAGCCTCACAAATATATGCAGCGCTACTTAAAGTGCAGTGTTAATTATGGCATTTATTAAGCACTTAGTATGTGCTAGGCGCTGGGGTTTGTACAAGGTTATCAGCTCAAACAGACCCTGGCCTGCCCAGGGCTCACAATATAATTTATCCCCATTTTACAGATGAGGAAACTGGGGCCTGGAAAGGTTAAATATGTCTCCTCACTTCCAGTCCCATTTTCTTTCCACTAGGCCACCTTGCCTATTATAACGAGTTGATCAAAAATTCAATCAACGGTATTTATCGGGCACTTACTGTATGCAGAGCACTGTACTAAGCGCTTGGGAGAGTACAGTACAACAGAGTTGGTAGACATGTTCCCTGCCCACCACAGCTTACAGTTTAGCCACTAAGAACATGTCAGAAGTTATTTTGGGGGAGGGTCTGTTTGTCCTCAATATATCTGCTGATGTCCGATCTCACATGTAATGATCATAAATCAAATATTCTTTCCTTCAGGTGACTTTTCTTCCTGTCAACCTCTTCTCAGTCTCCTACCAGTACTGGAGGGAAGAGACAAAACCTGAAACTAGTTAGCTCCTTTGCTTATCTCTCCACCCTACTCTAAACACAGTTAGTTTCATGCTTAGAATCGTTTCACCACCATTTAAAATTCATTACACAAAAAAACACTGTTTCTGAGACCTAAACAATTTAACTACACAGATTGTGGGAGAGTTCGGTGAAATAATGCCTAAAAAAGCTATTTTCTTCACCATCACTGATACATCCTATCATGCATGCACTTTAAGAACTTTTGAGTAGAGAAAATAAGTCAAGTAAGTGATTTGTAAATGATTTATAAAATTGACTGCAATTAAGGCTTCAAAAATATAAGCTATACTCAAGATATACATAATTAACACTTCAGATACAGGACTCCATTTTACAGAACAAATGAAGCTCATATTTTCTGCAGTAAAAGTGTCTTTAAATTATACTGTTACACCATGTCCTGGACATTCATGGTAAGTTACTGTTTTTACATGAGCATATTTCCCATGAAAATCTGAAGAGTAATTTGTGACTCAGACAGTGTTTTGGGTGATATGTAGCCCTTAGCTCCAAATTCCACCTTTTTATGTGGTAATCTTGAAAATTAAGGTTTCAAGCCACAAAGAAAGTTAGCAAACCCTTCATTTACAACCACTTTGAATTTATTTTACAGTATTTTTCCTGTGACATCCTGGAACTATTCACCTGGACTGTTTACAAATGTAATGGCTGCTCTTCGAGGCAAACAATTAAAAACTATAAGTACTAAAAGTTTACATCATGATTTTCTTAACTTAAGAACTGTTATTGTGACCTTGGAAATTAACAGGAGGGGACATTCTTAAGCTAAAATATGACTTCGAGAAAGACCCAGAAACTATGAGGTGTCTGAAAAGTTTCAAAAGATCAAATCCCCAAAATGATTTAGAGTTGGGGTGGGAAGCGGGGAGGGGGGAGGGCAGGGAGAGGGAAGAGAACTCTCCTTTTCTACTGAGGAAAAAAAGGAGAAAAAAATGGAAATCTTAGCCCACGTAAGATCAACTGAGTCAGTGTCTATTAAGGCATCTTCATCACATGTTGTTGAATCCCATCATGCCTTTCATATTCCCAGCAGCTCCTTGTTGAAACTGCCTCATCATCGACTGCAGGCCTGCCATCCCACCTGGAGAAGAGAAGGACAGGGAAAGGAGAGCGAGAAAAATCAGTAGGAACCAGGCAACGCTAAGCAAAAAGAAGAAAAAACAACTTACCAGCCACCCTGACAACCGTCAGTACTATTCACTTTAAAAGAAACTCGGAATTTGATTGAGCAGTTGTGAATAACTGTTTGTTACAGTGTACTTTCCTAAGCACTTAGTACAGTGCTTTGCACACAGCAAAAACAAATAAATACAACTGAATGAATTTAGAATTTAGATTAAGAATTAGATTTAACCACTTGAGCCATACAAACCAGACAGGATAGAAAAGGAAAAAAATGTCATTATAGAAATTTAGCTACTTATGCAAAAGGATTTTTTTTTTTAAAATTCACTTCACCTTTCACTCAATATTTCCAAATATTTCAGATTATTCATATATGGCCTATGGAGAAAGACCTGAAACCCCCAATGACTTTTTGAATTGCCAACTCTCTAAAACGTGTATAAGTTAGGGTGAGCAAATCAGAGAACCCTAAAGGGATGAAGAACCAATTTGAAGAAGTTTTACGGTTAAGTTGCATTTTTCTCTTAAATATCTGAATTATAATAACTATGGTTAGTGTTAAGCGCTTACAAAGGCACCATACTAAGCGCTGGGGTGGGTATAAGCAAATTAGGTTGGACATAGTCCCTGTCCCATGGAGGGCTCACAGTCTCAATCCCCATTTTACAGATGAGGATGCCCAGAGAAGTTAAGTGATTTGCCCAGGGTCACAGAGCAGACATATGTCCAAAGAAGACACCACTCATGGTGAAGTTCACCTACGGGTGAAAAGGCGGCTACAGGCCCCACAGTCACCCTCACCACGGGTACCTGCCCAAGCTGCCCTTTGTCCCACTGCCTGGCATGTTCCTGGTGCCTGGCACGATTTTGGCTCTAGCCTCCTTTCTCATTCTCATCAGATCTACTCCGAGTCACTCCCATTTTGACTTCAGTGCTCTCAGCTGGTCTGTCTATAGTACTTGTCCTCCAGTTTTCAGCTATGATCCCCCTTTCATCGCAGTCACCGCATAGAGTTCTTTGGGGATCTTACGGCTACGCGATGATGTCAACCGGAGAAGTCGTGTTGAGGTGAACTTAGCTGCGGTGCATTTCAGGGTCTGTTTTGCCACTAGATGCTGATGCACCTTGAAGATGGCGATGATGGTAGTAACATGGAAATAGCATGGCCTAGTGGCAGGAGCATGGGCGTGGGAGTCCGAGGACATGTAATCTAATCCCGGCTCCGCCATGTGTCCGCTGTGCGACCCTGGGCAAGTCACTTCTTCTTCTTTGGTGTCCTAAAGCGTTTGTCCCCCACCTCAGATTTGCCGCTTACGATACAGGTTTCTGTCAGCTTCTCTTTTGTCAGGATCATGAAACTCCTGCACAGGGAGATTCATGCAGTACTTGTTTTGCTTTATGTTAGCCTTCATCTCAAGGTCGCTTTCATCGAACCTGTCTTGGTGCCTTCAATTAGCCCTACTTATTGTCTCAAAGACTGCCTGGCAAAATGAATGCCTTCTATAGCTTCTCATTTGCTTTTTATTCTTGGAGACGACGGTTGGGGTTTCTCTGTGGCATTTTTGTTCTCCAAAAGCTTAACCTCTAGTGGCCTTGAAGGTTCAAAGATCACTTTCTGATGCCATGATGATAGCAAGTACGGCACTCCGGGCAAGACTGCTGTGATCTGCACATCACCCCACATTTTGGGGATTAAACAAAAACCACCTGACCGACACACGTACATTTGAGTGCTGAGATCTAAGGATTTAAAACTTTACCCATGTGATGAAGAACTCTTGGATCCATCATTTTCGCCATCTGTTGATTCAGTTTTGCCATCTGGGACTGGCTCACATTCTTTGACATGTCACCCCCTGAAAAAACCGGAAACACAGGACTAGTCAACCAATTCATCAACTGGATGCTCAAGACAGAGGTTGGTGAAAATCTGTTCCTTAAAGTGACAGTTGGGTGCATTTTCATTAGGGGGGAGGGGGGAAAATACTGCTTACATCAGGGGCCTGTTTTTGGGTAGGCACTGTCTCTATCTGTTGCCGACTTGCACTTTCCAAGCTCTTAGTACAGTGCTCTGCACACAGTAAGCGCTCAATAAATATGACTGACTGAATCAATCAGGGGCTTTAAGATACCTACACATCTTAAAGGCCTTTTACTAGCACTGAAATCTTTAAGTGAGTGGCTTTTAGCATAGCTGAATACCAGCTTTAATTTAGATGTTTAATTAAGATTACTGATTGAGCATAAAATACCCAGCAGTTTAAGCCATCTCTCTTTCCCATTTCTCTCAAATTGTAGTCACTGCCTCCTGAAACACTTTCCCCTGCTCACACACTGAAAAGAGAGCCAGGAGAAATGAAGTGTGAAAAGTGACAAAGACTTTTAAAACTTTCAGATTTCTGACAATGCAACTCAGTGGTGCGATTTTGTACTGTTAACAATCGTCACCAAGGTTTGTTGTGAAAAAAATATTCACTTCAATAGCGATTTGCTACTTAAAACAGAAGAGTTCTACTACCTAGCACAAATGCCACTCCACCATCTGTGGATACTTAAAATGCATCTTTCCAGTGTTAGAAGCACCTTTTCCCTTTGGGTAGAGAAGAAACATGAAATGTGAAAACTAAAGCCCTTTTCCCTGGCCTGGTGATGAAACAAAGATGGAGATTTAATTGTTTTCTTACCTTTGAAAAGCCCCTTGATACCACCCATCTTTTTCACCATCTGGGCAAACTTGGTATACTGGGTCAAAAGCTCTTGAACATCTCTTGTAGAGACACCTGAACCTCTTGCTACTCTTTGAATTCGTCCTGGTTGCTTACTGAAAACCTTGGCACCGTCTGTACTATCAAGTTCTGTAGGCAGGAGTGAAGCAGTAGGTACATTAAATCCACATTTACTTTTCACCTTCACTTCAATACTAATGAGAAACATGGCTCTCTTCTAAACCATTATAAAAGTTAACGGGGCAGGATTCTCTCTCAGCTTGGAAGCCCTACGGCCTAAAGGGCATTTAAGGATATCTTCTACCCCACCCCATATGGGTGGGAGTCACCTGGGATTGAGCATGCAGGATAATGGCCAGTCTGGCAGGGCTATGGCAAGATGGAGGAGCCTAGGCCATAGCACGATGCCAGAGATATGGGCTACAGTGGGGCGGGGCAAAGCCTAGTTGGGAAAGAGGGAGTTAGAGAGGGGATGGTGTTGATGCAGAGGTGGGGAGGATGGGACTGAAGGAGACTGGACAAAGAGTGAGTGCCATGGAGGCCTGCTAAGCTTGCCAGGGATGTGACTCCTGAATTCACAAAAGGCAAGAGAACAGAACCTCAGAAGGTACGTGGGGGCTGACTGGGTCCTCAGAACGGTGGGGTGCCAGGAAGGGAGAAGAAACACACAGTGAGCCAACAGGCAATAGTGGAGGGAAAGAAAGGTTGTGGGAAGGAGGTGGAGTAGATGGGCCTGAGGAAATTGGGGATTACATGAAGAAATGATGCAAAGAATCAATCCATCAATGACATTTATTGAGGGTTTTCTGTGTGCAGAGCACTGTCCTAAGCACTTGGAAGAGTACAATTAAACTTGCGTTGGTAGTCACATTCCCAGTGCCACCCTAGCCCAAACACTTCCTAGTCCTTCTTCCACTGCCCCAACCTCTCCGGCCTAGTACACTTCCATACTTCCCTCACTTCTCCAACCTCCAACCCTCAGCATGCCCTCTCATCTGCAACCACTCCTTTCCCAGGCTGTCTTTCGGCACGCTCTGGGCACCGGTGCTGTGAACACCCCCCCAGTCACACACCCAGGAAACCACAAAATTCTTAATGATGGTAACGCAGGTTTCAGATAGCATCATATTTACATAAAATTACACCCGAAGGGAAAGTTATATCTTTAATCATATTTGTTGAGCATTTACTCTGTGCAGAGTGCTGCACTGAACACTTGGGAGAGTACAATACAACACAGTGGGAGAAATGTTCCCTGCCCAAAATGAGTTCACAGTCTAGAGGACTTTATTCTCTATTCCACATTGGTATTATAGTACTAGAGCAAATATTAGCACCTTAGTGATGTTTTCAGCCTCCATTCCAAGCATTAATCAAAACACTCCAAATGTGTCAAGAACACATTAGCCACTATTGAATGTTCAGGCTGACAAGACTCTATTCTCCAAATGTTAATTCAAACCAAAAAAAGTCACAAATCCTACTTCTCTTCTGGTTGTTCAAGTTGGCAATTGTAAATTGAATCTTACCTTGATCATTCATACTATCCATTATTGTCATTAATTTCTTTAGCCTTGCCATTGATTCCTGCTCATTGCCTTTGCTCATAAAATCTGTTCCAAAGCCAGGGATCATTCCCTAAAACAGAAATTTTGGCTGTTTCAGTCTACATACATAAATCAAAGTGCTACAACATTTTCCACTTTAATAAATTTCCTTTAAAAAAAAATCAAATCAGAAGGGCAGCCTTTATTTTTGTTTTATGTTAAATACAAAACTTCAACCAAAAAAACAGTTTAATGAAAACGGATGGAATTAGTAGAGGACACTCCCTAAATTTTACAATAAGGGGAATTTCAATCAGCAGTTTCTATGAGTAGAAAACAAGATACAGGTAAATGGAAGAATCTGAGGATAACTAACCAAGATTTGACTGAAGGGACCCATTTTCATGATGTTTTGGAATTGTTCATACATGTCTCTCAATGTAAACTGGCCTGAAAGGCAACATGAATAGGTTAAAGAAGCATATTTCTAATGGCTAAAACTCATCTCCACCATAAGCTCAGCTGTGATACTATTCAACTTTAGTCTGCTTCCATACAGTGGAGTCTAAATTGACACATAACATTAAGAGGTTGTTGAATATAAAAGTTTGAACTCATAAAGGTTGCACCAAATTTAAACAACTGAGAATGGGAATTCTAATAGGTAACAGAACCTTCATAGATTGTTGTTTTTAAGCCAACAAATGTCTTAATTTTGCTTTTCTGCCACTATTAATTTAATGGATGGCACACTGCTATGAATTGAAGAAATAAAGAGTTACTTGTCAATTTAAAAATACAAGAGGGCTTTTATGACTTCAATTCATTGTCCTAAAACAGAAAGTGAAACAATAAAATGAGCCAGCGAAAGCCAGAGACAAAAATGCCTTTTTGGATCTTGCATACCATGTTTAAGTTTTTCTATAAGTGCTTCATTATCATCCAGTTTCAACTCATTGACTTTATCTATCAATCCTTCTATGTCACCCATACCTGCAAGAGAGAAAACCGTGTTAAAAACCCTATAAAGAAATAAGCTATGGTTTAAAATATTATTTAGACACCACTTCACATACCAAGAAGTTTGCTAATGAAAGGCTGGGTTTTGAAAGGCTCAAAGTCATCTATATGTTCTCCAGTTCCAATGAAAATAATTGGACTTTTCGTAGCAGCAACTCTGTGAAGTATAAAATATACAACAACCTCAAAAATTGAACCAATATTTTTGACTAAACAACTCTATCTTTTCCTGCTTAGAATATCCTGCTGGCTCCCTAAATTCCATGCTGACACATTTTACTTGCTTCTTTTATGACCATGGACCAGTACTAGAATACAATTGGTTGAATCTGAATTTCACTTTAAGACTGACAATTTATACCTAGTATACTGATAAATGATCCCCTATCGATTAAATTATCAGACATCCCTTAAAAGTAGACAGTTTGGGCTTCCTTTCAAATGTATCCTTGTGTCTGTAACCACTGTTCATCGCAATACTTCTTTCTACATTCTAAAAAATCTCAATATGGGCACCCAGCAACCTAATTCTATACCACACTGCTTGAGATGTTGGCTTTGGGAAGTTTTTAAAACTTGCTTGGTTTTCCATGCTCATGAATGCCCCATTTCAGTGAACTACATAGCAGCTGCATTGTTCTTGTCTGTCCGTCTCCCCCGATTAGACTGTAAGCCCGTCAAACGGCAGGGACTGTCTCTATCTGTTGCCGACTTGTTCATCCCAAGCGCTTAGTACAGTGCTCTGCACATAGTAAGCGCTCAATAAATACTATTGAATGAATGAATGAATACCTGTTATCACCCACTCTTCTCACATGTCCTGTTTAGAAAAGCTGGGCTGCATGGAGCAAGGTCTCCCTGCTGGTGAGCGGACCTCATCGTGGATTCTCATCGTGGATTCTATCTTGCCACGCAGTATGCATCACCAGCTAATCTGACTTTGCTTATATTTATTAGTTTGACTGATTATGGCATCACAGATCTTCCACTTCGAATGAGGCTAGCCATTTTCATAACACCTAGGCTTCAAATTTTATGTCACATTTACTAGGTGCTAGTAATCAGATCAAACATTCTTTGTTCCAATGGGGATCACAATCTAAGACGTTCTGAACAGGGAACGTGTCTGCCAACTCTGGTATACAGTACTCTTCCGACTGCTTAGTAGAGTACTCTGCACACAGTGAGTGCTCAGTAAGTACAATTGAGAGAGACCACATAGCTTATCCCTATTTTACAGATGTGATTCGTCATGGTCACTCTGCACACAAAGCTAGATTAGAATATAGGTCTCCTGACTTCCAGTTCTATAGCTCTTTCCTCTTGGCCACAGTGCTTTTCTGGGTAGTAGCCTGATACATCTGACACAATTCCGTGTACCTTATGTTTAAAGAAAGGTAAATCATAACTGAATCTGAAGGATATACGACAGCTCTTCAGAGACCCTTGGTAGACTGTAGCTACACTCTAGACTGCAAGCTCCTCTCTACACTGTAAGTTCTTTGTCTGCAGGGAATGTGTCCAGGAGTACAACACAACAGAACAACAAAAGTGCTTAGTATAATGCTCTGCACACAGTAAGTACTCAATAAATATGACTGATTGACTAATTAATTAGGGAGCTTTCTGAGGGAGGGAAAAGACTGCAATGAAAAAGAGTTTTTCTCTAGTCTTGATAGTTTAGACTATTATAAATTATTTATTCATGTCTGTCCCCCGCTCTAAACTGTAAGCTCATTAAGGGCATGGAAAACGTCTGTTAATTCTCTTGTACTCTCCCAAGTACTTAGAACAGTGCTCTGCACATATTAAATGCTCAATATATACTATTGATTGAGTACCAGACTTTAATGTTTGTTTTCCATACCTGCTAATCACAGTATTTTCCAGTTTGTGAACTGAATCTGAACGCCATGTGAACACTACAAAAAGACCTAGAGTAATAATAATAATAACAATGTTGGTATTTGTTAAGCGCTTACTATGTGCCGAGCACTGTTCTAAGCGCCAGGGTAGACACAGGGGAATCAGGTTGTCCCACGTGGGGCTCACAGTCTTAATCTCCATTTTATAGATGAGGTAACTGAGGCACTGAGAAGTTAAGTGACTTGCCCAAAGTCACACAGCTGACAAGTGGCCAAGCCGGGATTCAAACCCATGACCTCTGACTCCAAAGCCCGTGCTCTTTCCACTGAGCCACGCTGCTTCTATGTAAAAATGATCCTACAAGATCCCACCTGATTCAACCCCAATAGAGCATCAGACAGTCACTACTTAAATCATCTTGGGCAATACTTACGCACTAAGAGCACCACCTCCTTTCGCGTGGCCATCAAGTTTCGTCACGATAACGGAGGCCACGTCCACTTTGTCTTTGAAAGCCTTAGCTTGAGCTTCACAAGCCTGCCCGATGGAAGCATCCATAACGTATACGATGTTGTCAGGTTGCTAAAGCAAGGATAAGTGCAAAAAGAGGAAAGATTTTACTGGTCTTAATGGTATGGATTTCTAGTTACAAGTGAATGATAATACCACAGCTGAGTAAAGGAGACCCTTGAGAGTCTAAAATGATGCAAATTTGATTGGGGCAGGGGTTTAAAGATTACAAAATGAGCACAGCTTTCCCCGAGACTCGAAAGAGGCTTTTTTATTAATATATATATACAGTCAACAGTGATAAGGAGCAAACTGTTTAACTTGTATCAATTTAACTTCTTTTAAGAAAAGGTGATCCAGCTAAGAGACTTACTATTGCATTAGCAACTTGAAGCATTTCTTCAAACAAAGAGTCTTCTTGTTTATGACGGCCACTTGTATCAACAATGATAATTTCAAAATTTTCATTCTTGAATTTCTCCACACCTTCAGAGGCGATGATTACAGGGTCCATTTCAGTATAACTAGTTGTGGCAACAAGAACAACTATATAATGTGACAGTTACAAAAATAAAGAACCTGAAAACATCTTGCCCTGTTTCCAGCTACGTGTGGTAGTATTTATTCTGAAGGAAAGCACAGATGAAATCACAGAGAAAAACTAAAACTGAGCAAAGATGGAAAATGGGGAGGCATTCTATCAGGTAGAGAGAAATTCACAATTTTAAAGTCCCCCGACAAAAGACTTGCAGGTTTTAGCTAGTGCATCGATTCTAAGCTCCTTCTCTTGACTGTAAACTCCTTGAGGGTAAAGATTGTCTTTTACCTTTGTATTTGTTGATAATGAACTTTTAATTCCCATCTTTATTCTTTCCCAGGACTTAATACCCTATTCTGCACACAGTAAACACTTAAATAATACTATTACTACTACTAATAATAAAATGTACTAAATTCAGCAACATGTTTTCAAGGGCTGGGGGAAGTTAAGGGGTTTTCGATCACCCATCGAAAGCTATGCAGACAATTCTTCCTGAGTGGAGACAACAGGTTCACCCAAAATTTTCAAATGAAGAAAAATACAACAGAGGGGATTTTTCTCCCAAATTGATGTTTACCTTTAAAGCTGCTGTGTGATTTGCAAGGTAAATAGAATTTTAATCACGCATTATTAAACTCTATGGATACACTACCAGAATGACTGCAGGTGGAGAATGGGGTTTTCTGGGAGAGATGTGTCCAGAGTTGCTATGGGTCAGAGATGACTTGACGGCATAAGACAAGACAATTATTAAACACATGTCTGCCACCTTCTCTCTATGCCCCCGAGATTCTCTCCCATATGGGAGCAGGAGCAAAAAGAAGAAAAAAGGGGACAGAAAGCAGGGCCATATGGAACAAGAAAAACAATCGGCTGGTATTTATTGTTTACTGTGCGCAAGACTCTGTACTACACTCTTGGGGAATACACAGACACATTCCCTAAGCATAGCAGCTCGTCCTGGGTATGGAACATGGGTAGCCAGAGGCAGGTTCTGCTTTATTCAGATTGTCTGTGGGGGGTGGAATAACTGCTGCTAAGGGGGAATGGCTAGTGGGAACTATTCTTAACATTAAGGAGAAAGACTTGAGTTTCTCACATTAATGTGTATTTAATTAAAAAAATATATAATACACAGTTATAGTTCATTTAAGATATTCACCCTGGAAATATGCCCGTTTACAATAACCATCTATTCATTAACGCTAAAGGTTAAAATTATCCCTAATTTTTTTTTTCCATTTTCTCTAATGGTATCCATTAAGCATTATGTGCCAGCCATTATTTAAGCACTGGGGGAAGATACAAGCTCACCAGATCGGACCTAGTCCATATCCCATACGCAGCTCATAGTCTTAACCCCCATTTTACAGATGAAATAATGAAGGCACAGAGAAGTTAAGTGACTGGCCCAAGATCACACAGCAGACAACTGGTAGAGCTGGGATTAGAAGCCAGGCTCCTCTGACTCCCAAGCCCAGGCTCTATCTACTAGGCCATGCTGATTCTCAGTTTTCCTGAAACTTAACAAAAGAGAACGGCTTTATAAAGAATGTTCCAAACATGCCAGATTCATCCGTGAAGACAAGAGAAAGCTTAAAGGAGTTTGTCAAGTAACCTGAAAATACATTTCACCTGAGAAGTATCAGTGAATTTCAAATCCTAAAACATTATTGCCAATTCCTTGAAAAAACTGTGTAGTAGATTTGTTTTCTAAAGACTCACTGAAAAGCCCTGGGAAAATGGCTAAAGGCCTGCCATTTCACATTTGAACCCTTTCCCATAAACCATTAAAGTACCCTTATCGCTCTAATTTGAATAAAAATGTAAAAAATAAAAGGCTACATACCTTCCATAGAATGGGATTCTGGCTTTGGTAGCATTCTGTTTAGCTGGTCAAAAGCCCCTATGAGATTAAGGGAACAGTAAATGAATCTTCTGAAATTTGTATATAAAAAAAACCTTCTAAAATATGATTCTTGATTGCTGAGCACATTACCTGCTCTGAATGTGTCTGCACATATCAAACAGGTCTTCCAACCTTTTCTCTGGTAATAGTAGGCTAACTGTTAAAAGGAGATCAAAGACATTTCAGTATATCATCAGGTATTTACTAGTATTTAGAAAATGAGTTTGAGTTTTTTCCTACTGCATTTATGAATTTATTTACCTTCTTCTTTGCACTTATGAATGGGGGTCCCTTTATTTATTTTTGACCAATCTAGTTGTAGCTAATTTTATGTTGGTGTATCCTACTAGAGTGTAAAGTCTTTATGGGCAGGACCGAAGGACAGTATCCCTTTATTCTGTGTTTCCCAACCACCTGGTACAATGTCCCACACCAAATGTATGCTCGATAAATGTTAGTACACACATCATGAAGGAAGCAGTCGGTCAGTCAATCGTATTTACTGAGCGATTACTGTGTGCAGAGCACTGTACTAAGTGCTTGGGAGAGTACAACAAAAAACAGATACATTTTCTACCCACATATCGAGCTTCCAGTCTAGAGGGAGAGACAGACATTAATATAAATACAGTGAAGTCTACTGAAGGAAACCATCTGCTAATCAATGCAGGCTTCACTGAATAACCACTTAAGATTTCAGTCTTTTTAAAAGGCTCTTTCACCACAGAAAATGAGAGAACTAGCATCTGGACAAGAGAAGTATAAATATATTCTCACTCAATACTCTACTTGGGAGCAGATTAAATAACCCAGGCACCAAATACCTTTAAAGGAAGCCTAAGTAAACTTTTTTTAAAAAAACAAAACAGCAATACAATTAGTAGTCAAGAACAAAAACATTTCTCTAAACTAAGGAAGGCATACATGTTCACCTGAAAAACTCCCTACCTTAAGAAAAAAAATTGTGACAGAATATACATGCCCCCCCCCCCAAGGGAAGTGTTTGAAATACTTTCTCTTTCCTTTATTTCATGAAAAGAAAGCGTGGGCAAGTAAAATAATGATGGTAAAGGGTGAGCAAAATAAAAAGTAACCTAACCACGATAGGGAGACATCCCAGAAGATCAGACAACTTGGCAAAGAAACGGTAATTGAAGGGAAGGCATGTATTAAAAGAACTTCCATCAAACTGGTCCTCCTCAATCCCCCTGGAACTTCCCTCTTACCCCAACCACGCTAAAATAGTGCCCAAAAGTGATACCTAGCCAAACCCCACCCTCTTGAATGGTGCCATGAAGAGGGTCCATCAACCATTCCCATTTCCCAATGGCATGAAGCCTTCTCTCTAGCCCCTAGCCTCAACTCCTTCCCCTCTCCCCCTCTAGGCTGTATCCTCGCTGTTGGCAGGGAATGTATCTTCCAACTATGTGTATTGTACTCTCCCAAGCACTTAGCACAGTGCTCTGCACAAGGTAAGCACCACTGATTGATTCCCTTGTTTCTTCTGGTTCTGTGCTCTGCCAGGTCAATTTCCCTTTTGAGGGGAGGTAAAGGTGGGGAAAGAAATGAAAGTTTTAGAGCATTGCAGTAGCCCTCAGGTGAAAGACTGAGAACTATTACTCTCGATTATATCTGATTATATCTTAGAGGGACTTACCTTTGAACACGTTGTGGTTTTACCGCTACCCTGCAGCCCAACAAACATTATAACATTCTGTTTTCCTTTAGTAGGAGTCCAGGCTTTGACTCCTGGGTCCACTAGCTGCAGTTAAACAACAACAAAAAAAACCCCAGAACAAATAGAAAAATTAAAAAAACAAAGATCAATTATCAGACACAAAGATTGAAAGAAAAATTGCTACGGTGTACCACCTTTATTCTTCTTCAATATAGCATTTTTTCAGGCGGAGCCTTTATTTATAACTTGGGGCATTTAAGTAGCTATGTCAAATAACTAAAACTTGATCTGACCTGACAGCACAACCTCATAAGCCCATTTTTACATTCTAAGGAGCAAGTATTTCTACACTGCATTTTAAGTGCTCAGAAAATTTGAGTAAAATGTTAACGAGGCAACAGCCCACATCTTTGCATAACAACACAAACCCTACAACTGAAGGCTACTACTGGCTTAATGGCCCTTCTAATCTACCTTATTTTCTTTTACTACAAGAAGCAGCCTGACCTAATGAAAACAGCATGGGCCTGGAGTCAGAGCACCTGGATTCTAATCCCAGCACCACCACTTGCCGGCTGTGTGACCCTGGACAAGTCACTTTACTTTTCCATGCCTCAGTCTTCTCAACTGAAAATTGGGGGTTAAATACTTGTTTTCTCTCCCCCTTAGACTATGAGAACAGTCTTCAATAGAGATTGTGTCTGACTTGATTTTCTTGTAATTACCCCAGGGGTCAGTACAGTACTTGATACATAGTATGTGCTTAAGAGCACCACAATTATTATTTTAATCTTCATGAAAAAGTTATAAATTTGCTAAATTTCATAATTTTATTCATGATTAGCAAAACTATATAGAATAAAAATAAGACAGGACTTGCTTCTTTCATGTGAACTTTTCTTTGATAGAACATCTATGTCTAGAGAAATGTTCTGCAGTATCAGTATATGGGTAATGTTGATAGTAACACAGAATCATACTATAGGTTCTTTTTTTTACCTTCACAAGTTCTTTAAAAACAGCATGCTGAATCATTTTTCTTTTGTTGAGGCCAGATGCCATTTCTTCAAGGTCAATAGCCGACCTAAATGGTGGATTGTTTTGGTTATTAAAAAAGTCAAACCAGACAAATAATGCATTTATAAAGAGGAATGCTACTGTGGTTGATGGTGCTTTTAGGAATATTCAGAAATACCTCTTCCTTTTTTTCTAAGGTAAACATTTTCTGTTTTCCATACACTTAGACTAGAAAACAGAATATCACTGCAAAAACAGAATTAAGTGTGCAATATTTAGCACCACGATAAGTTACTTTTGCTCAAATCTTGTAATTTCCAAGTTCTTTCAGAAAATTCTAACTACTGAATATTGCCTGGACCTCATTCTATCATTTCAAAGTCTCAGGATAACTGGGTTGCCGAACAGAAAGAATGTCTTTTCCTGGGAGAAGAAAGTTAAGGAAAAGGGCAGGCAGATGGCTCAAACTGCCTTAGGATTCTCCTCTCCAAACAAAATCCTGTGGTAGAGGACACTGGATGTGATGCAATGGGAAGGGATTTAGTGCTAACTCCTCAGGAGGACATGTATAAGCACTTAGTACAGTCCTCTGCACATAGTAAGCGTTCAATAAATATGATTGAATGAATGAATACGGCACCCTCTTGGGCCTAAAGATAAATAAATCAATCATAACTCAGATGAAGGAGCTAAATTACAAACTTTGCAGGAATGATCATACTGTCATCGAGAGGGTGAAAGCCAATGCTGATTTATTCAAGACAAAGGAATTTGTTTTTATATAAAAACAGAATTAGGTATATTCTCATGTCTCCTGAAATAACGGCATGGTGTGCTGGGAAAGGCCACTGTTAAATGAACTCATGTATAGCCTGCTCCTTTGAAGTATCATGGAAATCTACTGAATATACAGCAGTTCTACCAGTACACATATTCTACTTCTTCCACATTCTATATAACAGACCATTCAGTTTTTTAACAGCTTCCCACTAAACTTGGTCACTGCATTTGGGTTAACTTTAACTTACTTGACATTTTCTCGTAGTTGCTTCACCAGTTTAATATTAACATCAGCTTCCAACAGGGCTGTACACACTTCTTTTAGCATAGCATTTAATACCTGCAAAAGGAAATTATTCACATATACAAGTCTGATAGGCTATCGCAGAGCACACTCACTGTGTACCGAGACACGCATCATGGAGACTGCGCTTAGAACACAGAGCAGACATACACCTCTTAGGGGTTTGAGGACTCATTTGTTTCATCAAGAAGTGTGTGTATACCTATGTTTGAAATGTAATTCAAAACATTTTTTTCAGAATTCTTGAGGCTCAGAGAGTAGGCAATGTATAGGGGTTACGCCACTGCCCCGCCACCCACCCTGCCACCAGACAGTCATGCTTTTTGGCCTCTTGTTCCCACCACCGACATCGAAAAGACAGGACACTGCAGGTGGGAAGACAAGAACATATATCTAAGACAGGATTACATACCTCTTCATTAATAATGGTGGCATTGCTCAACGAGCGTAACGCCGAGGTTATTTTTCTTCCAAGATCTGCTAGCACCATCTTGGCGACTTATGAAAAACTTACCAGATGATCTCTGAAAAGCAAGAGAGGAATTGAAAATAGTAAGAATTCAAAAAATCATGTCACTTCGAATTACCCATCTCTACCTCAAAGGTTCCGGGTTCGTGTCCCGGCGGAGTCGCGGACGATTTTAGAGAAGCAGCGTGGCTCACTGGAAAGAGCACGGGCTTTGGAGTGAGAGGTCATGGGTTTGAACCCTGGCTCTGCCACTTGCCAGCTGTGTGACTTCGGGCAAGTCACTTAACTTCTCGGTGCCTCAGTTCCCTCATCTGTAAAAAATGGGGATTAAGACTGTGAGCCCCACGTGGGACAACCTGATTCCCCTGTGTCTACCCCAGCGCTTAGAACAGTGCTCGGCACATAGTAAGCGCTTAACAAATACCAACATTATTACCTAGAAAGCTTTAAAATTAGAAAAGTGAACTTTTCTATACCCCGGGACATAAATTTGCTTCTAGAACGTGTCTACCGACTCTCTGATATCGTACTCTCCCAGTGCTCTTCACAGTAAATCCTCAAAAAATACCACTGATTGAGCCGAGAAAGATTTTTATCGAACTTGAGCTCAAGATGTGAAAACTTACATAACAAGCACCTCTTTTTCATCCCAGCAACAGAGATGCAGAATCAGATTCTTGAGGAAAAAACTGGGCATTATCCAATAACAGTTCCTCTACAGAACTCCTGGAAAAGGTACTGAGGAAAACTAGCATCCTGGGACGAAAATAAGAATATACTGGAAGAACTCAGAGAAAGACCTGTTTTTCCTCTCACTCTAACGATGCCAGACTTGAGATATTACAGGTTCATCTGTATTTGATAGATTGCTAGATCACAGAATGCACCCTTCTACTGGTTACTGCCTGCTCACGCCATCTTCTCTAGGAAGACTGAAGCAGCTGCAGTTCCCAGTCCGCCGCACTTCAAATCAACTCAAGTTCCGAGTCGGCTGCCTGTCATCCCCGAACCGCCTATTACGGAAGTTTTCCTGACATCTTGATTCTTAATAGCAGGCTTAAAGCTATTTCAGACATGCTTTTACAAAAAAAACTCTGAGAAGCAAGAAGAGGGGACATGGAATGCCAACTCGGCAAGGGTGGGTAAGTAGTGGACACTACCTGAAATTGCCTCGGGTTGGAAAAGGACACGGTTAAATGTCAACATTCTTGATTTAGTCTTCTTTCATTAATGCTGCTCATGTCTCAGTCTTCTAGGTCTTTCCAGCCAGGCTCATCTTGAACCTATATATACTCTCCTCCAGCCGGTGCCTGACTTTCTCCTGTCATTTGATCAATCTTTCATTTTATTCAAAAAAGGGAAGCGGTGTGGCCTTGTGGAAAGAGCATGGGCTGAGAGCCAGAGGACCTGGGTTCTAATCCCACCTTTTGCCACTTGCCTGCTGTGTGACCTTGGGCCAATCACTTAACTTCTCTGTGCCTCAGTTCCCTCATCTGTAAAATGGGGATTCAATACCCATTTCTCCTCCTACTTGGCCTGGGAACCCGATGAGGGCTAGGGACTATGTCCACCCTGATCGTCTTGGATCTACCCCTGTACTTAGTACAGTGCTTGACACACAATAAATGCTTAGTGATTCCACAATAATTATTCTGATATTTCATCTACATATAATAGTAAAGTTTTTACGGTTAAAATGTCACCCAGATAATCATTTTAGCTTTAAAACAAAGCTAATAACGGGCTGTTTAACTTACTCAAACCATTATGAGCCTCCAATTTCTAAAGGTAGTGACATGCAGTCATAAAAAAGCAATGCACGGTCACTATCATTTGCTTGCACTCAACTCCTCTAGTCTGAGGAAATTTCAAAGAGTTTTTATATCTGTAGCTATTGTTGGTATCCTTTATGTTTCATACAAATAATGTTCAATCCATTTTAACAACTGGCTTAAGTATAAATGGATCCCTAGAAATCTACTTCTTAAAACAGAATCAGTACATTCAACCTATCAAATTGTCTTTCTGTCCCCAAACCTGGAGGTCGTTCTTAAAAATCCATTCTCATGGCTCCAAGTTATCCACCCACGTATGCAGACAGCTGATGCCATGGTGTCATAGGCAATTTTTATAAAAATGAAGTCACTGTGAGCTAGTCCAACTTTTAATTAGGATCGAGAAAATAGCACTTCGTAAACAAGTTTGAGTCATGACCTTACAATGCACCTCTCCCTACCTAAACCAGAACAATACTATTCAATGTGACAAGAAACCCAAATCCACCTGACTTATTTACCCAGTTAGTGCTACCAAGCATGTGGGATTTGGATTTAACAGGAAAAGCTACCGCGCTACAAGCAGTTTTTTTACTTCTTCAACTAGAAAAATTGCTCAGAATGAAGGTGGGAAGAGAACAGAGAGGGGCAGGACATTCAACTCTGACAAGAAACATGGAAGATCTGTTCATACCGATGTAGTTTCTCTAACAGAGCTTGAAGGCCTAGGTTTCAAGGACTTGTGCAGCATCTATTTACTAGTTCACAGACTAGGTGTCTAATGTTTAAAATTACCCTCAGAAATCTCCTACCTTATATATAATTCTAATTTCAAAATAATGCTTGGATACTGTTAATGAGACGACTCAATTCAGAAGAGTAACAGATGAAAGGTTACAAAGATCATTTCCTGCAACTGACTCTTGGAATAACCAGGCCAAGTTATACAAATTATAATTACTCAGAATACTATTGTGAAGTTTTCTCGGTGAAGTCAGCAGAGGCTTCGCTCCTTCCGATATGTCCATTTTAGTATTTTTTAAGGAAACAATGGAATTCGGAAGGCTTCCACTGCAGCGGGGATGAGAGTCTTCAAATTTGAGGGGAGCATTGTGGACGAAGCTGACACTCGTAAATATATGAATGGTGCACAGTTTATATGATCTGCAGTCCTTTCTAAATACCGCTCATCTAGAGACTGACTTCTGGTTTAGCGCTCTGGAGGAATTTTTCACAACTGAATTTCCACTCGTACTTCTTCTGCCCACGGCCCATGTCATAACGCCTCACTTGCACAGCCTATCCCATTGTTAGCTAACAACGACTGATGAGTGGCAGGTCACCATGTCTAGTCTGTTTCATGGTATTTTCAGGTTTTTTTCGGCCCTCTTAAATTTTGCCTGCTTCTGTTAATAACAATAATAATAATTATGTTGTTCACTAAGCACTTATTGTGCGGTAGGGACTGTAATAAGCACTGGGGTAGATACAAGCAAATCAGGTCGGAAACAGTCCCTCTACCACATGGGGCTCCCATTCTCAATCCCCAGTTTACAGATGAGGGAACGGAGGCACAGAGAAGTAAAGTGACTCGCCCAAGCACGCAGCAAAAAAGTGGTGGAGCCAGGATTAGAACCCTCGACCTTCTGACTCCCAGGCCCATGTCACCAAGCTCTTCCTTGGGCTGGGACAGCCAGTCTGAGTTGCACTAAGCTGGGCCGTGACAGTTATGGACTACTGGTGATGAGTATAATCCGTAGCTGAGTATTACATATGCTCGTATTTTCAGGCGCTGTTAACTCACAAGTAATAGCCATCCTCCTTGGTCCCCACAAGGCAGGAAAGCCTAATAATAATGGCATTTGTTTAGCACTTACTATGTTTCAAGCTCTGTTCTAAGCTCCGAGGTACATATAAGTTAATCGGGTCAGACATGGTCGTAGTCCCACAGAGGGCTCGCTGCCTAAGTAGGAAATAAGGCAAGACCGGAAACTTAGAAGACGTGGGATCTCTGAGCCCAGAGGAATTACTGAGCACTTACTGTGTGCAGAGCACTGTATTAAGCACTTGGGAGAGTACTATAGAACAATACAAGTCGGTAGGCATGTATCCTAGCGTGGCTCAGTGGAAAGAGCCTGGGTTTGGAAGTCAGAGGTCATGGGTTCGAATTCCGGCTCTGCCCCTTGTCAGCTGTGTGACTGTGGGCAAGTCACTTCACTTCTCTATGCCTCAGTTACCACCTCTGTAAAAAGGGGATTAACTGTGAGCCTTATGTGGGACAACCTTATTGCCCTGTATCTACCCCAGCGCTTAGTACAGTGCTCTGCACATAGTAAGCGCTTAACAAATACCAACATTATTATTATTATCCTGCATGACAAGTTTACAGTCTAGAGGGGGACGCAGACATTACTACAAAGAAGTCACGGATATGTAATTCAGAGGAAAGATGGCAGCAGCAGGCAGAAGGTTACGAGCCGCAGGAGGGATATGGAGCTCCAGAGCCACAGAGCGGGGGAAAAGCAGGACCAAGAAGACTCCGGGCCAGGTCAATGGCACTTGGGCCTCTACTACCCTGTCCCACTTCCCTTGCCAGTCTTAACAAGAGGCTTCTCCAATGATGTGCTGGTGAGAGGCCCAAGCCTCTCCTCCCCCACCCGATTCGGACGCCCCAGTTCGTCTCAGATTTCCACGTCCTACAGGCCCACTTCTTCCCTGTTCCTCCTGGCTCTCAAAAGGCCCGGAGCTGCTGCCTTTGTTCCTTGCCCACTTCCAGGACCTACATTTCTCAGGTGAGAGTACATGGGCTGGAGAGGCGCCAAGTTGGGACAACTGGTATCGTGATTCTGTGGCAGATCAAGGGAAGAAGTAAGAATCACAACACCTTGAATTTGCATAGCACTTCATTTTTCCCAAAGCACTTTCATAACCATTTTATAATAACAATGTTGGTATTTGTTAAGCGCTTACTACGTGCAGAGCACCGTTCTAAGCGTTGAGGTAGATACAGGGTAATCAGGTTGTCCCATGTGAGGCTGACGGTTAATCCCCATTTTACAGATGAGGTAACTGAGGCACCGAGAAGTGAAGTGACTTGCCCACAGTCACACAGCTGACAAGTGGCAGAGCCATGATTCGAACCCATGACCTCTGACTCCCAAGCCCGGGCTCTTTCCACTGAGCCATGCAGCTTCTCTATCTTCGCTGCATCCATGTGAGGGAGGAAGGGATAGGTGTTTTCTCCATTTTATAAGTGAAAAAAAACAAGGCATGGAGAAAGCTGGCTCTAGTTTCTCTGATCTCCCAGGTCCTCGGGTTTTGTCACTGCTCCGGTCTGATTTGGGAAAGAGTTTCACTGAAAGGGGGAGTCGGGAACCAAAAAAGTTTACCTCACTGGATTATAAACTACCAACTCTATTGGACTGTACTCTCCCAAACTTTAAAAGTGCTCTGCATACAATAAGTGCTCAACATGAATGAATAAATGAAATTTCACTGATTGAATCCCGAGAGCCAAACCAGGTCGTGCATTTGGCCAGCTACAACATTCGACGCTGGGGAAGCCCACTCTGGGAGAGGCTAGGGTAGGACCTTCGTGGGCTAGGCCGAGAGGTGGGTCACCGGATAGCTCCTAGAAGAGTCTGTGGAAGGTCCACCCTCCACTGGGAGTAGAAAACCTACAAACCCCAAGCATGTTTCACAGGTCTCAATTTTCATGATCTCAAAATATTCACAGCTAATTTAAGGTTGCTTCAAAAATAGAATTCTTAACTCGCACCTAAGTAAACTACCCCAAACCTGACAACTCGTCCCTCTTTCCCTCAGTTATTCAATAGTATTTATTGAGCGCTTACTATGTGCAGAGCACTGTACTAAGCGCAGCTTCAATTTCTACTTAGACGGCGAACAATTTTCAACTCAGAGATTGTTGTGCTTCCTTTCAGTGTTGCTGCATAGTGTTCAAAAATCCAATTTAAAGGACATTTCCAGTTTCTTGGAAGCAAAAGTGCCCTGATCATTTTTATAGCTTTCAGAGCGACTTTCTGTCTAGAAGCAGATCCAATTTGGCATCTCTCAAATCCTACCCACCTGATAGGCTGGCTGGGCCAGCCCACCCAAAGAAACAAAACAAGAACTGGTTGTAAATGGCTCAGAGGAAGCCAGGTCCTGGGTCTGTGTGTGCACATAACAGGGTGACAGCAATGATTCTGATTGTTCTGGGGTCGGGACAATCTGCAGGGCTGCTCTGGGCAGGGGCTTCTTAGTCCTCAGCAGTCTCCTTCTTTGTCCCCTGCAGGAGGGAGGACGGGGAGGTACGAGGAGTTGGGGCCTCTTTGGGTCATGGGACCAGCCTGTCGGTAGCCCTGAGCTGTCCCTGCTGGCATCCCGGGCAGGATGCGTGGGGCAGGGAGAGGGCTGATAGCGGAGGCGAGCCGGGACCATCCAGGCTGCTGCCTAGGACCATGTGGGACCCCCACTCCCCTGTGCTTCCTGATTCCTACCAGTGAAATTCCTACTCATGGCCGCTAATGGGTCATGAACATCTGGCCCAGCAGCATAAGAAATGGCACTGGCCTGGGAAGAGAAAGAGCCTGGGCTGGCCTAAACCCTCTGGCCACAAGCCTGAGGTTACTGTGCCATCCCAGTCATGGCTCCCCAAAGCCTCGCTCCCGCAGCCCAGAACCCTAAGATGGTTGCAACATTATTATTAATAATAATAATTGTGGTATTTGTTAATTGCTTACTATGTGTCAGGCACTTTACTAAGCGCTGGGGTGGATACAAGCAAAGCAGGTTGGACACAGTCCCTGTCTCACGTGGGGCTCATGGTCTCAATCCCCATTTTACAGATGGGGGAACTGAGGCACAGAGAAGTGAAGTGATTTGGTCAAGGTCACACAACAGACAAGCGGTGCCGTGTCCCCCCCCCCCCGTTGTCATCAGCCCTTGCCCTGCCTCGTGCACCCTGCCCGGGGTGCCAGCAGGGCCACCTCCTGGCCCTTGGGCTACCGACGGACTGGTCCCCTGGCCCAAACAGTCCCCAACTCATTGACCTTCTAACTCCCTGACACACTATATGCCATACTACTTTCCGCATTAGGGGCAAGGCGGGCTCTCCAATCATTTCCCTCACAACTCTAAAATGATTGCATAATGAACAAAGCAGGTCGGAAACGTGGTACCCTTTTGTAAGGAGATTTTGAGCTCCTCGGGCTGTAGCATGGACATAGGGCATCTTTGCCAACCCAGAAAATCCTGCCAAAGTCCTCTTTCTTGCTTGCAATTCAAACTTACCCTGGCTAAAATTGCCAGAGGAGGCACAAAATCCAGGCTCCATTTTTCCAGATTTAAAGGACTACACTTGGGTTAAGAGAAGGAATGTTTGGAATCGTAATCAACCACTGGCATAGAGTGAGCAGCATGGGCTAGTGGAAAAGGCTCAAGCCTGGGAGTCAGAGGACCTGGGTTCTGACCCTGGCTAGGCCATTTACCTGCTGGATAACCTTGGGCAAGTCTCTCTGCTTCTCTGTGCCTCAGTTCCCTCATCTGTAAAATGAGGATCCAATACCCATTTTCCCTCCTACTTAGACTGTGAGCCCCTAATGGGAGGCAAATGGAGTCTGACTTGATTATCTTGTATCTACCCCGGGGCTTAGTACAGTGGTGAGTACATAATAAGTGCTTAACAAATACCACAATTATTCCTGAGGAGAGTATTTTAACAATAGCCAGATATACATTCCCTGGCCTCAAGAAGCTTACAATTTAACAGGAGAGACAAATTCATTTTCAGGGAGTAAAATCTGGAGGAAGAACAATCATAAGACAAAATGCAGTACAAACAGCTACCGCCCTGGTTATTTCCCAGCTAAACCCTCACACGTCCCTATCTTAGGGCTCCTTCTGCGTCACTTGAGCATTTTGAGCTTCACCCCTCCCCAGCCCCTTACTTACAACTTATTTTCCATGTCTGCTCCTCCACTAATTATAAACTCCTCGTGGGAAGGGATCATCTATATCTACTCTCCCAAGAGTACATACTCTCTGAGAACAGTATTCTGCACCCGATACGTGCTCGATAAATACCATGATTGATTGGTAGAAGTTCTTCCAGTTCTCTCCCTCTAGATTGTACGTTCGTTAGGGATTGTATATTGTACTCTCCCAAGCACTTAGTACAGTGCTCTGCACACATACCACTGGTACTATAAACACCACCCGACTGAAGGTCTGCAGCATTTTTGTCAGATGGGATGGGGCATGAAAGAGAAAATCAAAACAAGTGATTATTAAGAACTTGAACTCTGCGATTCTTCCTGCTTTCTTTGACTGTTTCCACTATGGTTTTTTCAAGGCCGAGATCTGAACACACAATCCAAGTTCCAGGTGATCAATGCAAACCCAGTGATGCAAACTGCTCCTGAGCTTTACCAGCTGTCCGGTCTCCTTCGCCAGATCTTTTCACTACATTGTGATCGCTCCCTCTGGCCTGAAATTCCCTCCGGTTTCATATCTGACAGACCACAGCTCTCCCCATCTTCCAAGCCCTTTTATAATCATATCCTCCAAAAGGTCTTCCCTAATCTCTCATTTCCTCACCCTATTCATCGTCCCCTGTGCTTTGCCTGTATACCTGGGTTTGTATCCCTCAACTACTTTCACACTGACCCCATGCCCAGCACAACAACACTTACGCACACAGCCTCATACTCTTCCACTTCCCCTATCCGTATTTATTTTACTGCCTGTCTCCCCTATAAAAAAGGAAAGCTCCTTGAACGCAGGGACCACGCCTACCAACTCTACTGTATCGTACCCTCCCAAGCACTTAGAACAGTCCTCTGCACATTGTAAACTCTCAGTAAACGCTACTGACTGATACTGTGAAACGGCATCCGATTGGCAGTCTCCAGCATTTTTCTCAGATGGGATTGGGGCATGAGGGGAAAAAACGAACAGCTATTTTGAAAAACCTGAACTCCACACTTCCAGTGGCAATTCTTTCTGCTTTCCTTGACTGCTTTCAATAGGGTTAGGGCCCAGATCTGAACACTACAATTGAAGCTCCAGGTGATCAATAAATAGCACTGATTGATTGGCTACTGGGGGCACTGAACGGTCAACACTTTCCCCGCAAATGTATATACAAAGACGTGTGGTGGGCTTGGTATGAGAAGCAGCATGGTCTAGTGGACTGAGCACGGGCCTGGGAGTCAGAAGGTCACGCATTCTAATCCCGCTCTTAATACAGTCACTTTGGGCAAGTCACTTCACTTCTCTGGGTCTCATCTGTAAAACGAGGATTGAGACTGTAAACGCATATGGGACGTGGACTGTGCCCAACCTGATAGGCTTCTAGCCACCTCAGAGCTTAGTAGAGTGGCCGGCACAGAATAAGTGCTTCACAAATACCATAATTATTATTAATAATAATAATAATGTTGGTATTTGTTAAGCGCTTACTATGTGCCGAGCACTGTTCTAAGCGCTGGGGTAGACATAGGGGAATCAGGTTGTCCCACGTGGGGCTCACATTCTTAATCCCCATTTTACAGATGAGGGAACTGAGGCCCAGAGAAGTTAAGTGACTTGCCCACAGTCACACAGCCGACAAGTGGCAGAGCTGGGATTCGAACTCATGAGCCCTGACTCCAAAGCCCGTGCTCTTTCCACTGAGCCACGCTGCTTCTCCAATTATTACAGGGAGGTGATGAATTCCGGTCTTGGTTCCTTCTGGGAGAGGGAGGGTGGTGGAAACAAGGTCAGAAAGGGGCAGGAGAGACTAAAATGAGAGCTCCACTTTCAGAGGGGGTGGGAGGGGGGCACTCCATGGGCTCTCTCGCTGGTAACCCCCCTCCCCAATCCTCTGCCACCTCCCCTAGACTATAAGATCGGCAGATTTACCAACTCCATTATTGCTGAATTCTCCCAAGCACTTAGTACACTGCTTTGCACCCAATAAGAGCTCAATAAATACAATTAATAAATAAATAATAATGACAGTATTTGTTAAGCGCTTACTATGAGCCAAGCACTGTTCTAAGTACTGGGGTAGATTCAGGGTAATCAGGCTCACAGTCTTCATCCCCATTTTACAGACAAGATAACTGAGGCACAGAGAAATTATGTGACTTGCCCAAAGTCAAACAGCTGACACGCGGCGGGGCTGGGATTAGAATCCAGGAACTCCGATTCCCAACCCCGTGCTCTTTCCACTAAGCCATGCCGCTTCTCATAATAATAATAGTAACAACACCACCTCTCCCAAGCACTTAGCACAGTGCCCTGCACACAAAGAGCCCTCAAGAAATGGCAGGGATTGATTAAATCCCACCTCTGCCACATAATAACAACAATAATAATGACGATGGTATTTGTTAAGCATTTACTAAGTGCTGAGCACTGTTCTAAGAGCTGGGGTAGTTACAGGGTAATCAGATTGTCCCACGTGGGGCTCACATTTTTTAATCCCTATTTTTACAGATGAGGTAACTGAACCCCAGAGAAGTGAAGTGACTTGCCCCAGATCACACAGCAAACAACTGGTGGAGCCGGAATTAGAACCCATGACCTCTTACTCCCAAACCCGGGCTCTTCCCACTAAGCCAATCAATTGCAAAATGGGGATGAAGACTGTAGGCCCCATGTGGGACAACCTCATTACCTTGTATCGCCCCCCAGCACTTAGAACAGTGCTTGGCACATAGTAAGCGCTTAACAAATACCCACATTATTATTAATATTGTTGTGATTAATCATCTGCAAAGTGGGGATGAAGACTGTGAGCCCCAAGTTGGACAGCCTCATTACCTCATATCCCTCGCCACCCGCAGCGCTTAGTGCTTGGCACATAGCTATTATTATATTATATCACTATTATTATTATTAAGCACTATTAATATTATTATTATTACTGCATCCACCCCCAGCGCTTAGAAGAGTGCTTGGCATGTAGTAAGCGCTTAACAACTACCCACATTATTATTAGAATTGTTATGATAATCAACTGCAAAATGGGGGATGAAGACTGTGAGCTCCAGGTGGCACAGCCTCCTTACCTCGTATCCCCCTTCCACCCCAGTGCTTAGAAGAGTGCTTGGCACATAGTAAGTGCTTACCGACTACCCACATTATTATTAATATTGTTATGATTAATCAAGTGCAAAACGGCGATGGAGACTGTGAGCTCCAGATGGCACAGCCTCCTTACCTCGTATCCCCCTTCCCCCCCAGCGCTTAGAACAGTGTTTGGCACATAGTAAGCGCTTAACAACTACCCACATTATTATTAGAATTGTTATGATTAATCAACTGTAAAACTGGGATGAAGGCTGTGAGCCCCAGGTGGCACAGCCTCCTTACCTCATATTCCCCCAGTGCTTAATGCTTGGCACATAGTAAGTGCTTAACAAATGCCATCATTATTACTGCATCCACCCCCAGCGCTTAGAACAGTGCTTGGCACGTAGTAAGCGCTTAACAACTACCCACATTATTATTAGAATTGTTATGATTAATCAACTAGAAAACGGGGATGAAGACTGTGAGCCCCAGATGGGACAGCCTCCTTACCTTGTATCCCCCGTCCCCCCCAGCGCTTAGAAGAGTGCTTGGCACGTAGTAAGCGCTTAACAACTTCCCGTATTATTATTAGAATTGTTATGATTAATCAACTGTAAAATGGGGATGAAGGCTGTGAGGCCCAGGTGGCAGAGCCTCCTTACCTCGTATCCCCCCAGCACGTAATGCTTGGCACATAGTAAGCGCTTAACAAATGCCATCATTATTATTATTGCATCCACCCCCAGCGCTTAGAACAGTGGTTGGCACGTAGTAAGCGCTGAACAACTACCCACATTATTATGATTAATCAACTGCAAAACGGGGATGAAGACTGTGAGCCCCAGGTGGCACAGCCTCCTTACCTCGTATCCCCCTCCCCAGCGCTTAATGCTTGGCACACAGTAAGCGCTTAACAAATGCCATCATTATTATTATTGCATCCACCCCCAGCGCTTCGAACAGTGCTTGGCACGTAGTAAGCGCTTAACAACTACCCATATTATTAATAGAATTGTTATGATTAATCAACTGTAAAACGGGGATGGAGACTGTGAGCCCCAGGTGGCACAGCCTCCTTACCTCGTATCCCCCCAGCGCTTAATGCTTGGCACACAGTATGCGCTTAACAAATGCCATCATTATTATTATTGCATCCACCCCCAGCGCTTCGAACAGTGCTTGGCACGTAGTAAGCGCTTACCAACTACCCACACTATTATTATTGTTATGATTAATCAACCGTAAAACGGGGATGAAGACTGTGAGCCCCAGATGGGACAGCCTCCTTACCTCGTATCCCTCTCCGCCCCCAGCGCTTAGAAGAGTGCTTGGCACGTAGTAAGCGCTTACCGACTACCCACATTATTAGTACTGTTATGATTAATCAACTGCAAAACGGGGATGAAGCCTGTGAGCCCCAGATGGGACAGCCTCCTTACCTCGGATCCCCTCCCAGCGCTTAGTGCTTGTCCCACAGTAGGCGCTTAACAGCTCCCCACCCGATTATTAGCTTTATTATTAGCATTAGGCGCAGTATTAGGATGGTAATGATGATTCAGCCCGATGGCGGCGAGGCCGGGCCTCATCCCCCCTTACCAGGCCTGGCGGTAGGAAGGTGCGGGTGCGGCCGAGCGTGTAGGGGAGGGTGTGAGCCGAGGAGCCCCCCGGACCTAGGGGGGGAAAAAGCCCCGAACCGCCGCCCGCCAGGGAGACGTCACCAGTCCACCCGTGACCCCTCCGCCCCCAAACCTCCGCCACCCGCTTCCGTATCCGGGTCACCGGCCCGTTTCCCCCCCCCCCTTTTCATTCATTCATTCGTTCATTCATTCAGTCGGATTTATGGAGCGCTTACTGTGTGCGGAGCGCTGGACCAAACAGTTCGGCCCCAGAGACCATCCCGGCCCGACCACGGGTTCGCAGTCTAAAGGGGGAGGCCGCAAAACAAGGAGTCAGGCATCGATACCATTCAAAATAGATCAATAGAATCATAGATTGATTCATTCAGTAGTATCTATTGAGCACTTACTGTGTGCAGAGAGCACTGGACTGAGCGCTTGGCACGGACGGTTCGGCCACAGAGAGAGACCATTCCGGCCTGACCACGGGCTCGCAGTCTAAAGGGGGAGACAGCAAAACAAGGAGTCAGGCATCGATACCATTCAAAATAGATCAATAGAATCACAGATTCGTGCATTCAGTAGTATCTATTGAGCACTTACTGTGTGCAGAGAGCACTGGATTGAGCGCTTGGCACGGACGGTTCGGCCACAGAGAGAGACCATCCCGGCCCGACCACGGGCTCGCAGTCTAAAGGGGGAGACGGCAAAACAAGGAGTCAGGCATCGATACCATTCAAAATAGATCAATAGAATCATAGATTCATTCATTCAGTAGTATCTATTGAGCACTTACTGTGTGCAGAGCACTGGACTGAGCGCTTGGCACGGACGGTTCGGCCACAGAGAGAGACCATCCCGGCCCGACCACGGGCTCGCAGTCTAAAGGGGGAGACAGCAAAACAAGGAGTCAGGCATAGATACCATTCAAAATAGATCAATAGAATCATAGATTCATTCATTCAGTAGTATCTATTGAGCACTTACTGTGTGCAGAGCACTGAACTGAGCGCTTGGCACGGACGGTTCGGCCACAGAGAGAGACCACTCCAGCCCGACCACGGGCTCGCAGTCTACCAGGGGGAGACGGAAAAAGAAAACAAGGGGTCAGGCAGCAATACCATCAAAATAGATCAATAGAATCATAGATTCATTCAATAGTATCTCCTGAGCGCTTACTATGTGCAGAGCACTGGACTGAGCTCTTGGCACGGACAGTTCGGCCACAGAGAGAGACCATCCTGGCCCGACCATGGGCTCGCAGTCTACAAGGGGGAGACGGAAAAAGAAAACCAGGGGTCAGGCAGCAATAGCATCAAAATACATATTCATTCATTCAATAGTATTTATTGAGCACTTACTATGTGCAGAGCACTGGACTGAGCGCTTGGCACAGTTTGGCCACAGAGACCATCCTGGCCCAATCACAGGTTCGCAGTCTACAAGGGGGAGATGGAAAAAGAAAAGGCGTCAGGCAGCAATACCATCAAAATAGATCAATAGAATCATAGGTTCATTCACTCATTCATTCAGTCGTATTTATTGAGCGCTTACTATGTGCAGAGCACTGAACTAAGCACTTGGAATACAGCTCAAGCCTGGGAGTCAGAGGCCCTGGGTTCTGACCCTGGCTGGGCCACTTACCTGCTGGATCACCTTGGGCAAGATGCTTTGCTTCTCTGTGCCTCAGTTTCCTCATCTGTAAAATTCGGCAACGGAGAGAGACCATCCCTGCCCGACAACGGGCTCCTGATGATGATGGAACTTGTTAAGCGCTTAGTTGAGAAGCAGCGTGGTTTAGTGGCAGAATCCCCGGCCTGGGAGTCGGACAGACCTGGGTTCTAATCCCCCACTCTGCCACTTGTCTGCTGTGTGAGCTTAGGCGAGTCACTTCACTTCTCTGGGCCTCGGTTTCCTCATCTGTCAAATGGGAATTGAGACTGGGAACCCCACGTGGGATGACCTGATGACCTTGTCTCTACCCCAGCATGTAGAGCAGCGCTTGGCGCATAGTAAGCGCTTCACAAATACCATCATCATCATCAGTAGTCCAGTGCCCTGCACATAGGAAGCACTCAATAAATACGATTGAATGAATGAATGTTAGGCGCTTACTATGTGGCAAGCACTGTTCTAAGCACTGGGGTAATAATAATGGTATTTGTTAAACCCTTACTATGTGCCAAGCACTTCTAAGCACAGGAGTAATGATAATAACAATAATAATACTAATGATAATAATAGTGGTATTTGTTAAGAGCTTACTATGTGCCAAGCACTGTTCTAAGCGCTGGGGTAATAATAATAATAATGATGGTATTGTTGAGCGCTTACTACGTGCCAAGCACTGTTCTAAGCACTGGGGTAATAATAATAATAATAATGATGGTATTTATTGAGCATTTACTATGTGCCAAGCACTGTTCTAAGCGCTGGGGTAATAATAATAATAATGATGGTATTTGTTGAGCGCTTACTATGTGCCAAGCACTGTTCTAAGCGCTGGGGTAATAATAATAATGATGGTATTTGTTGAGCGCTTACTATGTGCCACTGTTCTAAGCGCTGGGGTAATGATAATAATGATAGTATTTAAGCGCTTACAGTGTGCCAAGCACTGTTCTAAGCGCTGGGGTAATAATAATAATAATGATGGTATTTGTTGAGCGCTTACTATGTGCCGAGCACTGTTCTAAGCGCTGGGGTAATAATAATAATAATGGTATTTGTTCAGGGCTTACTCTGTGCCAAGCACTGTACTAAGCGCTGGGAGAGACACAAGGTGTTCGGCTTGTCCCCCGTGGGGCTCCCAGTCTTCACCCCCAATTTCCAGATGAGGGAACTGAGGCAGAGAGAAGTGACTGGCCCAAAGTCATACAGCTGACAAGTGGGGGGGGGGGAGGTGGAGTCAGGATTAGAACCCAAGCCCGGGCTGTGGGCCCTGGGACCTGTTTTTCTGTGACCAAGGCAGCCGCCTTGCCCACGGGAGGCCCTCAGGCCCGGGCCTACCGGAAGTGGAGGGGCCGGGGAGGGGATAAGAGCACGTGACCCGGGAGAGGAGAGCGCGTGACCCGGGAAGGGCGGGGCCGAGGGAGGGGAGGGGCAGGGAGAGGGACCGGAAGGGGCGGGGCATAGGGAAGGGGGCGAAGAGGGGGAGGAGTAGGCGGGGCAGAGGAGAGGGGCGGGGCATAGCGAAGAGGAGGGGAGAGGCCGGAAGTGGGGGGGGGCGAGGAGGGAAGGGGCGGGGAAGGGAGGGGCAGGGAGTGGGACCGGAAGGGGCGGGGCAAAGGGAGAGGGAGAGGAGGGGAGAAGTGGGCGGGGGCCGGGGTGAGGGGCGGGGCATAGGGAAGAGGAGGGGAGGGGCCGGAAGTGTGCGGGGGGGCGAGGAGGGAAGGGGCGGGGAAGGGAGGGGCAGGGAGAGGGACCGGAAGGGGCGGGGCACAGAGAAGGGGAGGGGCGAAGAGGGGAGGCGTGGGCGGGGCAGAGGGGAGGAGAGGGCCGGAAGGGGCGGGGCGAAGAGGGGCGGGGCTGGCGGCTGGGGCTGGCGGCTGGGGCTGGCGGCTGGGGCTGGCAGCTGGGGCTGGCAGCGCGCCTGCGCAGAGCGGGCCGGGTTGGGAGGGGGAGGGGGAGGGGGCGGGGGCGGGGGCGGAGGCGGAGCCCGAGCCCGCAGTGGGGAGCGGAGCTGCCCGCTTGGCAGTGTGTGCTGCGCGCTGGGCGCGGGTGGGGATGGACCTGAAGGCGGGTCGGCGTGCGGTGCTGCAGCTGCTCGGGGCCGTGTCGGCCACGGACCTGCCCGCGCTCCTCCACTGGATGCGGACGAGCCGTAAGCGGCGGCGGCGGCGGCGGCGCCGATGGGGTCTGGTCCTCCTCCTCCTCCCCCTTTCCCTCCTGCCCCTTTCCCTCCTGCCCCTCTCCCTCCTCCCCCTCTCCCTCCTCCCCCTCCTCCTCCTTGTTAACCGCTTACTATGTGCCAAGCACTGTTCCAAGCGCTGGGGGGTGGATACCAGGTGATCAGGTGGTCCCACAGTCTTCCTCCCCATTTGACAGATGAGGGAACTGAGGGGCCCAGAGAAGTGAAGGGACTCGCCCACAGTCACCCAGCTGACAAGTAGCAGGGTGGGGATTCGAACCCACGACCTGGGACTTCCCAGCCTTTCTCCCACTAGCCACTTAACCATTTCTCCCCCTCCTCTTCCTTGTTAACCGCTTACTATGTGCCAAGCACTGTTCTAAGCACTGGGGGGGCGATACCAGGTGATCAGGTGGTCCCACAGTCTTCCTCCCCATTTGACAGATGAGGGAACTGAGGCCCAGAGAAGTGAAGGGACTCGCCCACAGTCACCCAGCTGACAAGTAGCAGGCTGGGGATTCGAACCCACGACCTGGGACTCCCCAGCCTTTCTCCCACTAGCCACTCAACCACTTAACCATTCCTCCTCCTCCTCCTCCTCCGGCTCAGCGGCAGCAGCCCGGCCCGGGCAATCACAGGTCATGGGTTCCAATCCCGCCTCCACCTCATAATGTTGGTATTTGTTAAGCGCTTACTATGTGCCGAACACTGTTCTAAACGCCGGGGTAGATCCAGGGTCATCAGGTTGTCCCACGTGAGGCTCCCAGTCTTCATCCCCATTTGACAGAGGAGGTCACTGAGCCACAGAGAAGTGAAGTGACATTCATTCATTCAATAGTATTTATTGAGCGCTTACTATGTGCAGAGCACTGTACTAAGCGCTTGGAATGGACAAGTCGGCAACAGATAGAGACCATCCCTGCCCATTGACGGGCTTACAGTCTAATCAGGGGAGGCAGACAGACAAGAATAGCAATAAATAGAATCAAGGGGATGTACATCTCATCAACAAAATAAATAGGGTAATAAAAACCACTGTCCCGCAGCTGACAAGTGGCAGATCCGGGATTCGAACCCATGACCTCTAACTCCCAAGCCCGGGCTCTTGCCACTGAGCCACACTGCTCCTCCTGGGTGACCTTGGCCTGGTCGTTTCACTTCCCTGGGCCTCGGTTTCCTCCTCTGTCAAATGGGGTTAGAGGCCGGGAGCCCCTGCCTCTGGCAACAGCCCGGGCTGGGAAGTCCCAGGTCGTGTGTTCGAATCCCCTGCCACTTGGCAGCTGTGTGGCTATGGCAAGTCCTTTCACTTCTCTGGGCCTCAGTTCCCTCATCTGTAAAATGGGAATGAAGACTGTGGTCCCTGATCACCTTGTATCCCCCCGCACCAGCACTTAGAATAGTGCTTGGCACGTAGTAAGCGGTTAACAATTGCCATCATCATTCTGTCTTCCCCAGTGGTTGGCACATAACGCTTAACAAATGCCGTCATCATTCTACCTTCCCCAGCGCTTAGAACAGTGTTTGTCACATAGTAAGCGCTTAACAAATGCCATCATTCTGTCTTCCCCAGTGCTTAGAGCAGTGCTTGGCACATAGGAAGCGCTTAACAAATGCCATCATCATTCTATCTTCCCCAGTGCTTAGAGCAGTGCTTGGCACATAGTAAGCGCTTAAATGCCATCATCATCCTGTCTTCCCCAGCACTTAGAATAGTGCTTGGCACATAGTAAGCGTTTAACAAATATCACCATTATTATCATCATTATTATCATTATCCTGCTGTGGGGAGGAGAGGGACGGTGGATGGATCAAGCTCCCCCAGCCCCAGATGCATCCCCCCACCCTAGACTGTGAGCCTCTCGTGGGCAGGGACTGTCTCTCTTTATTCATTCAAGTGTATTTATTGAGCGCTTACTGTGTGCAGAGCACTGGACTTAGCGCTTGGCGGGTACAATTCGGCCACAGATAGAGACAATCCCTGCCCAACAACGGGCTCACAGTCTAAACAACTTTATTTGCTGTACTCTTCTTTCCAAGTGCGTAGTACAGTGCTCTGCATCAGAGGTCCTGGGTTCTAACCGCCCCCCCCCCCCGTCACTTGTCCCCTGTGTGACCTTAGGCAAGTCACTTAATAATAATGGCATCTGTTCATTCAGTAGTATTTATTGAGCGCTGACTGTGTGCAAAGCACTGTACTAAAGCGCTTGGAATGTACAATTCGGCAACAGATAGAAACAATGATGGGCTCACAGTCTAATCTGTTAAGTGCTTACTATGTGCCAAGCACTGTTCTAAACGCTGGGGGGGATACAAGGTAATCAGGTCTTAATCCCCATTTTACAGATGAGGGAACTGAGGCACCAAGATGTGCCGACAAATGAATGGCACATTATTTTCCCCGGCACACAAAACTGAATTCTGACTGAATTAGATCAATTTTTGCAAACAGTGGATTTGTACCTGCGTAAGAACTGCCTGGTGCAGCAGTGGCCACTTGTGTAACTTTCTCCTTTCTCCCACTAGCCACTCAACCATTTAACGCACACCAACAGGGCTAAAGTGAACTTTGATTTAGCTTTGGATTTCACGACTTTCTTCTAGGCTTCCCAAGCATCAACACATGCGATTCTGAGTTGACTTTGATCGGGCGGTTTGCAATCATTCAGTTGTCTCCGTAAACCAACGTGGCAAATGTTATTTCTCTCACCTGAGGGTAAATGAGCTGACTAAGGAAAGCCAAGCATTTGAAGCGCCTGACTGTGTGTGGCCTTAGACAAGTCAGGAATGCATCCCAGAATAACACTGCCAGTCTTATGCTAAATCCCATTAGGCCACTTTTCCGCTGAGCTGACGGAGTCTAAATGAGAATGAACCTAAATGAGAATAAGTGAGGGGAGAAGAGAAACTGGCTTCTGCTGTGCCAGCCGTTTGATACTTCGGACCACTGGATCACGTTTTACTCTTCTGTAATGGTCACAATCTATCCATCAATGGTATTTATTGAGCACTCACTTACTGTGTGCAGGGCACTGTACTAAGCGCTTAGAGCGCAACAGAATTGGTAGACACGTCCCCTGCTCATAAGGAGTTTAGAGTCTAGAGCGGGAAACAGACATCAAAATGCATTACGGATAGGGGAAGCGTCAGAGTATATGAATATTTACCTAAGCAGCGTGACCTAATGGAAAAAGTACAGGCCCGGGAGTCAGAGTTCCTGGGTTCTAATTCCAGCTCAGCCATTTGTCCAAGGTCATACCTCAGACAAGTGCCTTAATTTCTCTGTGCTTCAGTAATTTCATCTGTAAAATAGGGATTAAATTTCCCTATTCCTACTAGGGATCCCATGAGGGACAGGCTCTGCGCCCAACCTGATCATCTTGTATCTACCCCAGCACTTAGTTCAGTGTCTGGCACACAGTGAGTGCTTAAAAAGTATCATTTAAAAAAAAAAAAGAGTGCGGTGGGGATGAGGTGAGTACCAAAGTGCTTAAGGGGTACAGACCCAAGTATATAGATAACACAGAAGAGATGGTGAATAAGGTGGGGAAATGAGAAAGGCTTCTTGGAATTGATAATAATAATAATGTTGGTATTTGTTAAGCACTTACTATGTGCCGAGCACTGTTCTAAGCGCTGGGGTAGACACAGGGGAATCAGGTTGTCCCACGTGGGGGTCACAGTCTTAATCCCCATTTTACAGATGAGGTAACTGAGACACCGAGAAGTTAAATGACTTGCCCAAAGTCACACAGTTGACAAGTGGCCGACCTGGGATTTGAACTCATGACCTCTGACTCCAAAGCCCGGGCTCTTTCCACTGAGCCACGCTGCCTCTCTGATGATGTGATTTTAATAGGGCTTCGAAGGTGGGGAAAGCGATGGTCTGTCAGATATGAAATGGCAGGGAGTTCCAGGCCAGAGAGGGGAACGAATGTAGGCAAAGGGGCAGCAGCGAGGCAGGAGGAGATGGAGGCACAGTGCTTAGGTGGGTGTTAGAGGAGCAAAGTGTATGGGTTGGGTTGTAATAGGAGATCAGCGAGGTAAGGTTGGAGGGGGAGAGCCGATTGAGTGCCTTAAAGCTGATGCTAAGGAGTTTCTGTTTGCCGCAGAGATGGATAGGTACAAATTTGGGGCACTTACGATGGCATCGGGCTCTCTTCTCACCTGTTCCACTTCTTGCTGGGCTTCCTGATTTCCCTTAGGGTTCCCTGAGGGAAACTGCACCTACCGTAGTAATGGCAGCCCCAAGGATCCTTTGAAGTACTCCTGGTCTAAGTGTGTATATTATTAAAGATGACCTGTTGCAAATGAAACACCTTAATAAAATGGGCACAGGTTACGTTTTTAGTTTTACCCGCCACTAATGAAATGACTCCCCTGCCACTTGCCCCTCTGCTATATGTAAGGAGTGGAAGTGGGGAAAGGCACAAATCCCTGCCACAAGGCACACCCTACTTCCCCAACCAGTATAAACAGAGCCCTTGGGAAATCTCAAAAGCAGAGTGTTCTGGAGTCAGATAACCCTTGGAGATCTTGGTGGTTCAGGTTTTTTTTTTAATGGAATTTGTGGAGCGTTTACTATGTACCAGGCAATGTACTAAGCACTGGGGTAGATACTAGCTAATCAGGTTGGATGCAGTCCCTGTCCCACATGGGGCCCACAGTCTTAATCCTCATTTTACAGATGAGAAAATGGAGGCACAGAGAAGTTAAGTGACTTGCCAAAGATCACCCAGCAGACAAATGGCAGAACTGATATTAAAACCCAGGTCCTTCTGAGTCCCAGGCCCGGGCTCTATCCAGTAGGCCACACTGCTTCTCAAGGTTGAGAGGTGGAAGCACACACTGAGTCACTGAACTTCAGGGCCTTACGATCTAAATTTCTGGAGCCCAATAAACAACCCTCCAGTAAAAGAATTTGAACACTTAGGTGATCATGTGCAAAGACTTTTTTGGACTACTCAATGACAAGGAAGAACAAATGGTAAATTGAGTGAAATACTTCAGGGTCTTTAAGCGTGAGTCACATATTTAGTTTGGTTTGATTTTCCTGAAAGCTTGAGAAGCCAGACCCAGCTAGGAAATTACTGGCCTCGAATGAGCTAACTAGGTAGAGAACATCAAACTTTGCCACTTTCATGATCCTGCTGGAGTCCTTATATTTTTCAGGTAGTGTGCATTGCGGGGTGGGAAAGTAATTTGGTAAAGGTCATGTAGCAATAGGAAGGAAAGAACATGTGAAGGGAATGATGCTTTTTATCTTATCAGTTTCCTGTTAGTCTCCAGTTTAATCAGATGCCTTTTAAGGACTGCCCTGAAACCATTCATGTTGTTAGTGTGTTTCTTTTTCAACTAATCTTATTTTCAACTTAAAACTTCTCTACTCCTACTAGAAGCCCCATATGGGACAGGCTCCGTGCCCACCCTGATTATCTTATATATACCCCAGCACTCAGGGAGCAGAATATCATACTAAATGCATGGGAAAGTACAATAAAGAAGAGTTGATAGACACAATCCTTGCCCCCAAGGGGCTTTCAGTTGGAAAGGGGAGGCAGGCATTGAAAATAAATTACAGAAAAATGGGAATAATGGCAAATAAGAATATGTACATAAATGGAGTGGAGCTGGTATGATTTTCACAGTGCTTGAAGAGTGCATAGTTGACACAGAGGGAAAGCCAGACAGAGGAAATGAGGACTGACTCAGGGGAAGGCCATTTTGGAGCAAATGTGATATTAGGAGGGTTTGAAGGTTGGCAGAATGGCAGGCTGTTGGGTGTGAAGGGAGAGGGAGTTCCAGGCCAGAGGGAAGAGGTGGGCAAGGGTTTGGCGTTGGCATTGATGAGATTGAGGTGCAGTGAGTAGGATCGTCATTTTGGGTTGCTGATACTGCTAGATTAACACTTCGTGTCTAGTTCATTAATATGAAAAACTCCAGAAGGCAAGTGGGGGGGAGAGAAATCTGTGGTCCTTAAAGGATGTTATGAATTGTTCCATGAGGGAGACTTTTAGGGTGAGAGACCAAAAGCATGAAAATTTTCGTGGCTCAACTGATGTTTTATCTTGGGTGAAAACTCTAGCTTATTCTGCCTTTTACTTAATCATGCAAATTAAATTTGACACCACACTGGAATTGTAAAAGTGGAGGGACACTTCAAGATTTTCACCTTCCCTGACAAGTTGGAGATTTCACAAATGGGCAGATATTGTCCTGTATCAATTTAATCTTGAATTCTTATTCCAACATTGAACCCCCCCCCCCCCCAGTTACGGCTGATTGATTGTCAGTTGTATTTATTGAGCGCTTACTGTGTGCGGAGCACTGTACTAAGTGCTTGGAAATCTGAAGCCTTGCTAAATGTAATGCTAGTGATCCTACTCTCACTGATGCATTAGATTTCATAATCCACATATTTGAAAATAATCCCCCAAATTCCAAATTAGAGGAAGTGTAAATGGAATCCTAATGACTCAAGAGGATCTAATTTGGCAAGAGGTGGGAGATTGGCTCCCCCCCCCCCCAAGCATTCTCAGCCCCTCCCCTCACCAAGTGGATTCACTGTCAAACAAGTTCAAACAATTTAGCCAACCAGTTAGAGGAAAAAACAAATCAGGCTTTCCATTGATTGTTTCTAGAATCTGATTATTCTAAAAATCTCAGTGCCATTTTCCTTAAGCAGAAGTTCTCTGTTTTGTTTCCTCCCTTAATAAGACCTTCTTACCCTGAGGCTGTGATAGGTATGATAAAGCGCTCTTTCTTCAAGAAAAAGTAAAATGGTGGATAAGTGGTAGATTAAATGATTTATTGTTCTGCATCCAGAACACTTTGATTGGGGAAATGCCTCATCTTAGGTGCAGGAGTGAATTGCCTAATCTACTGTTTTCTTATCCACCATTTAATATTTTTTGTCTCCAATATTAAGATTCATGCAATCAATCGATATTACTGAGCGCTTACTGTTTGGAGAGGAGTGTACTAACTGCTTGGGAGGACCCAATTCATCAAGCTCCCTGTCCACATGGAGCTTACAGTTCAGAGGGGGGGACTGACATTAAAATCAATTATGGATATTCTCAAGTCCTGTGGGCCTGAGGGTGGGATCCAGCTCCTGTGAAATAAGTCCCGGACAGCTGCCTCTGACATTATGGATCACTGCCTGGAAATGCTACCTAAGCTGGGTTTTACCGGCACAGTTCTCTTTTAGTTCTCTTCCTACCTTGTTAGCTGCTTTCTCTCAGTCTCTCACTGCCTCCTCTTTCGCCTTTCACCCCAAAACTGAAGGTGTCCTTCAGGGCCCTGTTCAGGATCCCCTATAATAAGCAGGGGACCCTAAAGCAGCATGGCCTAGTGGAAAGAATCCAGGCTTAGGAGTAAGAGGACCTGGGTTCTAGTCCTGACTCTGACATTTACCTGCTCTGTGACCTTGGGAAGTAATTTAACTTCTCTGGGCCTCAGTTCCCTCATCTGCAAAATGGGGATTCAATACCTGATCTCCCTCCTACTGAAACTGTGAGCCCTGCATGGGACCCGATCGTCTTGTATGTCTTCTCCTCCCTCATCGACACCCATGCCCGTCACCCCCGCCGATTGTTCCGGACCTTTAACTCTCTCCTTAGGCCCCCTGTTCCTCCCCCTCCCCCATCTCTCACCCCTAATGATCTGGCCACCTATTTCCTCACGAAAATCAACACGATCAGGTCTGAGCTCCCCAAAGTCACCCCTCCGCCTCTCCCCTCCCCCCCAACAACCCCCTCCCCTACTTTCCCATCCTTCCCTGCAGTATCCTCAGAGGAGATCTCCTCCCTCCTCGCAAGTGCCACCCCCTCCACCTGCGCCTCGGACCCCATTCCCTCTCACCTTCTTAAAACCATCGCCCCTGCCCTCCTCCCTTCCTTAACTTCTATTTTTAACCACTCAATCTCCAAGGGCTCCTTCCCCTCTGCCTTCAAACACGCCCACGTCTCCCCCATCCTAAAAAAACCCGCTCTTGACCCCACTTCCCCCTCCAGTTATCGTCCTATCTCCCTACTACCCTTCCTTTCCAAAATCTTAGAACGAGTCGTCTACAATCGATGCCTAGAATTCCTTAACTCCCATTCTCTCCTAGACCCCCTCCAATCTGGCTTCCGTCCCCTCCACTCTACCGAGACTGCTCTCTCTAAGGTCACCCATGACCTCCTTCTTGCCAAATCCAATGGCTCCTACTCCATTCTGATCCTCCTTGACCTCTCTGCTGCCTTTGACACTGTCGACCATCCCCTCCTCCTCCATACCTTATCTCACCTTGGCTTCACGGACTCTGTCCTCTCCTGGTTCTCCTCTTACCTCTCTGGCCGGTCATTCTCGGTCTCCTTCGCTGGAGCCTCCTCCCCCTCCCATCCTTTAACTGTTGGAGTTCCTCAAGGGTCAGTTCTTGGCCCTCTTCTGTTCTCCATTTACACTCACTCCCTCGGTGAACTCATTCGCTCTCATGGCTTTGACTACCATCTCTACGCAGATGACACGCAGATCTACATCTCCACCCCGTCCTCTCCCCCTCCCTTCGGGCTCGCATCTCCTCCTGCATCCGGGACGTCTCCACCTGGATGTCGGCCCGCCACCTAAAACTCAACATGAGCAAGACTGAGCTCCTCATCTTCCCTCCCAAACCCGGTCCTCTCCCAGACTTCTCTATCACCATGGATGGCACGACCATCCTTCCCGTCTCTCAGGCCCGCAATCTCGGTGTCATCCTTGACTCGTCCCTCTCGTTCACCCCACACATCCTATCCGTTACCAAGACCTGCCGGTTTCACCTCTACAATATCACCAAGATCCGCCCTTTCCTCTCCACCCAAACGGCTACCTTACTGTTACGGGCTCTCGTTATATCCCGGCTAGACTACCGTGTCAGCCTTCTCTCTGACCTCCTTCCTCCTTTCTCGCCCCGCTCCGGTCTATTCTTCACTCCGCTGCCCGGCTCATCTTCCTGCAGAAACGATCTGGGCATGTCACTCCCCTTCTTAAACAACTCCAGTGGTTGCCTATCGACCTCCGCTCCAAACAAAAACTCCTCACTCTAGGCTTCAAGGCTCTCCATCACCTTGCCCCTTCCTACCTCTCCTCCCTTCTCTCTTTCTACCGCCCACCCCGCACGCTCCGCTCCTCTGCCGCCCACCTCCTCACCGTCCCTCGGTCTCGCCTATCCCGCCGTCGACCCCTGGGTCACGTCCTCCCGCGGTCCTGGAACACCCTCCCTCCTCACCTCCGCCAAACTGATTCTCTTTCCCTCTTCAAAACCCTACTTAAAAATCACCTCCTCCAAGAAGTGTTCCCAGACTGAGCTCCTCTTCCCCCTCTACTCCCTCTGCCATCCCCCCTTCACCTCTCCGCAGCTAAAGCCTCATTTTCCCTTTTTCCCTCTGCTCCTCCACCTCTCCCTTCCCATCCCCACAGCACTGTACTCGTCCGCTCAACTGTATATATTTTCGTTACCCTATTTATTTTGTTAATGAATTGTACATCGCCTCGATTCTATTTAGTTGCCATTGTTTTTACGAGATGTTCTTCCCCTCGACTCTGTTTATTGCCATTGTTCTTGTCTGTCCGTCTCCCCCGATTAGACTGTAAGCCCGTCAAACGGCAGGGACTGTCTCTATCTGTTGCCGACTTGTTCATCCCAAGCGCTTAGTACAGTGCTCTGCACATAGTAAGCGCTCAATAAATACTATTGAATGAATGAATGAATAGTTCAGTGCCTGGCATGTAGTAACTGCTTAACAAATACCAAAAAAAAAAAAGGAATTTACAGTCCAGAGGTCTGATCATTGGCTCTAAAACATTCTACCAGCTCTTTCCTGTCCATTCACTTCTCCCACTACATCCCAACTTGCAGTCTTCATTCCTCCCAAGCTAATCTCACTATGCCTCATTTTCATCTCCATTTGCAATTCCACCCCTTGCTCCTGCCTAGAACTCTCTCCCTCTTTCAGATTTACCAGCCCACAGTCTGCTTGTCTTCAAAGCCCTTCTGAACTTCCATCTCCTCCAGGATTCTACTGGAGGAGCATCCTTAATGCTTACCCTGATTAATCTTTTCTCCCCCTCAGGTCATAGCCTTTCAACTACCACTGAAGCATTTATGGATTCACAACTATCCATAGTTCTTCTGAACATATCCATTTATATGCTATGCTACCTAAACACTTATCCTTATAACCATCTTTCCAGTCTCTTCCTGGTATAGTAATAGTAAGAGTGTTTATTAAGTGATTACTCTTTGTAAGTACCAGGATAAATAGTAAGTTCCTGAAAGACAAGCGTCATTTCTTTGACATCTGCTGGGCTCTCCCAAGTTATTGTGAACTGCACAATTGTGTTCTGCAGAGAGTAGGCACTCAATAAATATTATTGCTTCCATGAGGCCATAAAATATGTTTGTGTCCTTTGATCTTATAGAGATGAAGTCAAGCCACTAAGTTACAGATTTATGGAAAGCAGTGGTGTATCCTTACAACACACCACCTTATTATCCATGGCAGTGGCCACAGTAGGTAGTCACCAGACTATCCCAAATGTATTCACATTCTCTCTGGTAACCACAATAATGTAGATGAACAAGTCAGATACCACATCATTTTTGTCAGGTACCCAAAATGATGTGGTCAGATGAGTGTCTTAGCCAGTCCATTGGGAGGAGGGGGCAAGTGGGATAATTCTGACCCGTGTTTTGGCCCAAGGCAAGGGCCAATCTCAGCCACTTGTCCCAAGCAGTTAGCCAAGGTGTGACAGGGATAGATTTTTCGTTCTTTGAATAATAATAATAATTACGGTATTTGTTAAGCGCTTCCTGTGTACCAAGCACTGTTCTAAACTCTAGGGTAGATACAAGTTAATCAAGTTGGACATAGTCTCCCTGTTCTACATGAGGCTCACACTCTTAATCCCCATTTTACAAGTGAGATAACAGGCCCAGGGAAGTGAAGTGATTTGCCCAAGGTCACACAGCAGACTTGTGGCAGAGCGAGGATGACTCCCCAGCCTGGGCTTTACCTACTAAGCCATACTGCTTCTGCAAGTCCAAGTCGTGAGTCCTGATAAACAGTGGTAGATTTCTCCCTAGGCTCTAAAGGCCTTGGTCTCAAGCGACATATCTTCAGGGGGGAATTTGGGTGGCCATTGTTCAGGGAAAGAAAAAAAACCCAGAAACTTTTCCTTTAATAATATCAGGAGCTTGTATGGAGTTTGTGGCACACAAACTGCAATTGAAAAAAAAAATCTGAGCTCATTGCATCCCCCCAGATCATCTGAAAGGCAACAAAAGGTGAGATCCTTGAACAGCCGTGGTAGTCCAAGGTGAGCTCAGTTCAGGAATGGCACAGTCAGAGGTATAAGGAGATCCACTTAAAAAAAAAATCTAAGAAGTCACATCAAGCTGAACGTCCCTGGCCAGCACAATGACAATTCCCCCGCTGCTTAGAAGTGTGACAGAAAATTCCAGGGCTTGGAATCACATATGGTAGCATTGTATTTCTAGGCTGGCTGAGCAACCAGGAAATGTCTTTATAGCTCGAAAATTATTGATGCTTTCTGATCTTTATTAAAACCATGTGATTTTGTGAAACTCAGAATTTTTGAAATAGCAGAATTGATTTTCAGGACTTAGTAAGACAAAGCGTTGCAACAGATGACCACTTATTCAGTTGAATTTCTGCACGCTTTGTTGAAGAGGGAACAAAAAGATTATTCTCCTCTCCTGATCTTCATCATCCCCTAAAATAGATAGTTGGTATTTCGAAAACAAGTCAGTCCAAAATTCATCCTCAGCAAAGTCAGTAAATCTTTGAACTGTCAAAGCTCATTGGAAAAATAGAATTGCTCTACAGGAATTAGGCATTTTCTTTGTTACTGGATTTTTAGAAAAATGAGAAGATAAGGGCCGGAGAAGTTCAGGAACTTGTGGTGAAGGTCAGTTGGCAGTCCAGCAGCTGAGCTAGATTGAGGGCTGTGACTTGTAGTTCCAGGCACTTTCCAGCAGACCACGCTAGCTCCCTATAAATTAGTTCTAAATCATTCTTTTCCTACATTAACTCCGAGCGCCTCCAAAAACAGTACCCAGTGCTGCTTTCGAGATGGGTATTTTTTTTTTCCACCTGAAAAATACATTTTTGCCCAAAACTCCCTCGGGCAAACCGAATGTTGGGCACCAACTGGTGCTTGCGCTGTAGAAAAGCAGCGTGGCTCAGTGGAAAGAGCACAGGCTTGGGAGCCAGAGGTCATGGGTTCTAATTCTGGCTCTATCAGCTGTGTGACTGTGGGCAAGTCACTGTGCCTCAATTACCTCATCTGTAAAATGGGGATTAAGACTGTGCGCCTCACATGGGACAACCTGATTACCCTGTATCTATCCCAGCTCTGCCACTTGTCAGCTGTGTGACTGTGGGCAAGTCACTTAACTTCTCTGTGCCTGTTACCTCATCTGTAAAATGGGGATTAAGACTGTGAGCCCCACGTGGGACATCCTGATTCCCCTGTGTCTACCCCAGCGCTTAGAACAGTGCTCGGCACATAGTAAGCTCTTAACAAATACCAACATTATTATTAATAATAATAATAATAATGTTGGTATTTAAGCGCTTACTATGTGCCGAGCACTGTTCTAAGCGCTGGGGTAGATACAGGGGAATCAGGTTGTCCCACGTGAGGCTCACAGTCTTAATCCCCAATTTACAGATGATGTAACTGAGGCACATTAAGTGACTTGCCCACAGTCACACAGCTGACAAGTGGCAGAGGATGGATTCGAACCCATGGCTTCTGACTCCCAAGCCCGGGCTCTTCCCAGTGAGCCACGCTGCTTCTCAATCGTATTGAGTACTAACTGTGTATAGAGTACTGTCCTGAGTGCTTGGAAGAGTCCAGTCATTTGGAGCCATTTGCAGAAGTAAAAGACCCTACCCTTGAGAAGCTTACAGTGTAGTAAAGACAAGCAGATTGCCAATCAGTCGATGGTAAAAGAGTAAGAGCAGAGACGCAAATGAGTTTCACGGATCAGGGATTGTTCTTCCAACAACGCAAGCTTGTTTGGGCTGCGGATGCACATGCGTGTGTTGTCGGAGTGAGTCTGTTGTGTGACCTTGTGCAAGCCACTTAACTTCTCTGTGCCTCAGTTGCCTCATCTTTTTAAAATGGAGATTAAGATCGTGAGCCCCACATGGGACAACCTGATTTCCTTTTATCTACCCCAGTGCTTATCACAGTGCTTGGCACATAGCCCTTAACAAACACCACAATTATCATTACTTTAGAATGAGTTTTCTTTAATATGTGGTTTCACAAGAGCACAACCCTTGTGTTGTAAATCTGGGTTTAGGAGTAGGGATGGTACTAGGCTGTGGCCAGGGAACGTGTCTACCAACGGTTAGATTGTACACTACCAAGTGCTTAGTATAGAGCTCTGCATCCAGTAAGTGCTCAATAGATTTGATTGATTGATAAAGGTGTTTAAGGGCTACCGAGCGCAAAGCCCTCTAACTAAATACGTGGGAAAGCAACAGAAGCACACAACGTTCTCTGCCTACAAGGAATTTACACTCTAAAGGGGAAAGCAGGCAAATATCCTGGACTAGGGAAAACAGAATAAGCAAAATTGAAATCAGTCATCTTTATTGAGCACTTACTGTGTGCAGAGCACTGTGCTAAGCACCTGGGAGAGTACACTATACCAACAGAACAGACACATTCCTGCCCATTGCCTCCCCCTTCTTTTTCCCTGCTGAGTGATAAATCTAAGTTGTACTTCAATAAAAATTTCGAGCAGTAAGTCCAGTAAGTGTGGGAACACAAATAAACACCATTTATGGACCACTGCCCAACTCCTCTAAGCAGAATAGAGTAACTGGAAATGTTTTTATTTCCCCCTCTCTCCATCATAAAAACAGCTCATCACCATCCTTAGGCAGTAACACCCCTGCTTTCACGGTTTCCTAACTAACTTACTGTTCCCAAACACTTTTCTAAAATGCAGTTACACTTCCCTGGTTGTATGTGTCATCGTTTTGATGACTTAAAATTACTAGACTTTTACAGATTCACAATTAGCTTTATAACCTGAAGAGATGAAATCATGACTGACTGATTTTAGTATTCACAGATTTTTAAAAGTACGGTGGGTTTTTTTGGTAGGGGTTTTGAGGAATTTTTTCATCCTGGGTCAGGTCAGTGGTCCATCATTGTCTCTAGCAGAATCTTGGCAGTCCAGTCAGTCGTATTTATTGAGCACTTGCTGTGGGCAGGACACTGTACTAAGTGTTGGGGAGAGTACAATACAACAATAAACAGACAACTTCCCTGCCCACAACAAGCTTACAGCCTAGAGGGAAGTACAGTGAGATGGATGCCTGCCTTGTCTACCTTCTAACATTTTCTGGCATCCCTAATTTTCCCCTTAGCATGCATTTTGAACTGCCTGTGAAATTATCTAAATCCTAATCAAATCTATTGCTATTTTCTGCCAGCAAAGTTGTACCAGTCATTCAGGATTTGGTACACAACAATTCTGCATTTTCCCAGTTTGCAACCTTCATGATTTTGTAAACTTCAATCATGTTCCTTCTCAGTTTTCAGCTTCTAAGATTGGAGCATTGAATTACTTTCAGTTTTTCCTCCTACAGACTCCGCTATTTACTCCAGATCCTTTTGGTTGACCTTCCTATATCTTCTCCAGCTTTATTACAGCTTTCTTAAGATTGGACACCAGAGCTTCATTCACAGTGTACCAGGCATGGGCAGATCATGGCTTATTTGGCTGCAAAACGTGGCCTTTTATTTTGTTCTCTGTCGTCTTTTGGAAGCTGCCCAGGATTGAGCTAGCTTTTTGAGTTGCAGCTGTATTTTGGACCAGTAATTTTTTGAAAATTCAATACTGACTTCAGGCTCTCTCCTGAGTCGTGACTATTCACCCAAAGCCCATTGTCTTGTAGTTTACCTCGCATTTGCTCATAGTGAAACTCAACTGCCACTCTTCGGCCCACTCCCTCAGCCTTCTGAGTTCCTCCTGTGATTTATCCTTAATTTTAAAACTTAATGTTTGGTGTTTTTTAAGTGCTTACTATGTGCAGAGCACTGTTCTAAGCGCTGGGGGAGATACAGGGTGATCAGGTTGTCCCACGTGGGACTCAGTTTTTTTTTATTCCCCATTTTACAGATGAGGTAACTGAGGCCCAGAGAAGTTAAGTGACTTGCCCACAGTCACATAGCTGCCAAGTGTCAGAGCCTGGATTTGAACCCATGAACTTTGACTCCCAAGCCCGGGCTCTTTCCACTAAGGAGTTTTATTTCATTGTCAAATGCACTTTTTTAAAGTTTTGTGAATAATTATTCATGTTTTGCTACTTGGCCGTGTTATGTCATGAAGTTGTACATTCTGGCTTGTGTGTAGCAACAGGAATATTTGAATTTTAAATATAAAATATCTTCCTTTAGTGTACATTTCGTTATCAGGTCAGGGCTATATTAAAATGCTCCCTCAAATTAGAAAGTGATGAAGATATCTGGAGAACAGAAGCCTAAAAATTAAATAAACATGTTCATTTCCCCTACCCCTAATCTCTTTTAATGTCTGTCTCCCTTTATAGACTGTAAACTCCTTGTGATTCAAGGGCAGAGAATGTGCTCTCTAACTCTATTGTAGTCTCCCACAGGCTTAGTACAGTGCTTGGCCTACAATAGCAACTCAGTAAATACTCTTGATTGTTCAGACCACTTTGTAATGGGCCTTGTCTTGAATTGAGGAAATGCAGGCATCTCAGGTTAGGCAGAGTTTGGTCAAATCAGAATGCTGGCAGGCCAGAAAGGAAAAAAGCTCAACAAATCCCATTATTATTATTCATGAGCCTGGGAATCAGAAGGTCATGGGCTCCATGTGGCCTTGGGCAAGTTGCTTCACTTCTCTGTCCCTACATTACCTCATCTGTAATTAGCTCATATCTACCCTAGTGCTTGGTACAGTGCTTGGCACATAGTTAAGTGCTTAACAAATATCACAGTTATTATTATTAGCTAGTAAATTTCATTTAGGATTATGGATCTTCATTTTATATTTATATGTATAACTGTATTGACATCTGCAGTGCCTTTAATATAGCTAGAGAAGCAGTGGACTGTGGTGGATTGATCAATCAGTGGTATTCTTTGAACACTTACTGTGTGCAGAGCACTGTTCTAGAGCACTGGGAGTCAGAGGACCTGGATTCTAATCTTGGCCACCTGTCTGCTCTATGACCATGGACAAGTCACTTAACTTCCCTATGCCTCAATTAACTCATCTGTAAAATTGAACTACTTGTTCTTCTTCCCCCTTAGACCATGAGTCCCTTCTGGGACAGGGACCATGTCTGACCCAATTAACTTGTATTTACCCCAGTGCTTAGTGCATACTACGTTGTATTATTATTCGCTATAAGAAAAAAGCATGCTTTATATAGCTGTGACAGAAACACAAAGAGGGCACAGAGTAAAGGATAAAGGGGAAGGTGGCACAGAGGGACAGGAAGGCAGAAACAGACTCAGAAAAGGGCAGAGACCTGAGACGCTTTTAATTATTTCTTTATCCTGTTTGGTTTGGGGGAATAAAGATGGGCACCGATGCATTACCAGCTTGGACAAGTGAGAGTAGGTACCTTAACAACTTTTGAGCAGGACGGTGTACTAGAGGAGTCGATGAGAAGCCGCATGGCCTGGCGGTGAGAGCACGGGTGTGGGAGTCAAAAAGACCTGGGTTCTAATCTTGGCTCTGCCACTAGTCTGCTCTGTGACCTTGGGCAAGTCACTTAACTTCTCTGTGCCTCGTCTGTAAAATGGAGATTAAGAATATGAGCCCCATGTGGGAAATGGACTGCGTCCAACCTGATTAGCTTGTATCTACCCCACTGCTTAACAATGCGTGACACATAGTAAACACTAAACAAATACCCACCCAAAAAAAGCTGTCATGAGTTTGAAATTGGGAAATGTGCAATTCGTCAGCCACAAAAACTAGGACATGACTCTATGACTGTGAGGATTTAGCCTAGGAAGCTCTTAGATCACCATAACTAACTGTTCTGACATCAGAATGGAAGAGCGTTAATTGCTGAAGTGGGGCCTCTGCTGGACTATTGAATAAATGAGCTGTTGTTCATCCTCTGATCAGTTCTCATGAGTAGCAAATATCAAATGAATCTTGTTCTTTGAAGTTTTCATAAGGCACATATACGTTAGTCATGGTTAGCCTAGCTTCCAACTCCCTGACCCTGATTTTTCCCCTTTGTCATTACAGATACTAATTAGAAATATGCTTTCAACCAAGCTGCTTCAGTTTAGAGACCGAAGGAAAGGTGTTGAGAAATGGACTAATATTGGAAATAACTGCTGATGACTTATACCCCCTTAGAAAACTCTGTGTGTGTGTATAATGAAATGGGACCTTTAAATCCTTAAAAATAACACAAAAGTCGCTGCAATTTGTGCTTAAAATTTTATGGCAAAAAAAGCTAGTGACCAGCAACAGAGTAATCAGGCTCTAACTTCTGTCTCTCTTCCAGAACTGAGCTCAAGGAGGAAGGAAGTGGAATGACGTTGGGAAAGATGACCTCTTTTTCCTTACCTCTTGTCCTTTTTTCAAATATACAGTGGGTTGGCGTTCTTATTGTAAAGTAGTTTTGAATAAATGATGTCACCTGAATGTAGTGGATACTTAAGAGTATTCTCTTAGCATTTCTTAGTTAGAATGCCTCCTCTTGGACTCCCTGTCAAAATTTGTAAATTTCTAAACTTCTGATGTCACAATTCCCTTTGGAATGGACCTTTTCTTTTTTTAATAGTATTTGTTAAGCGCTTACTATATGTCAAGCATTGTTCTAAGCGCTGAAGACGTTCTCCCATGCCCTCCCTCTCCTATGTCCCCTCGCCCCCCCAAAGAGAGGGGTTCTCCCAGGCACAGTCCTCATTTTTAGCCTTTCTCCAAATCCAAAGTAGCACAGTGTGCAGTGACCCACCAGATCGGAACTCAATCTCCCACATGAGGTGCCAGAAGAATGGATATTACAGGGAGACACCCCACGTCTTTCAGAGCAACTGAAAGAAGCAGCACAGGCCTGTGAGTCAGAAGGATCTGGGTTTGCCACTTGTCTGTTCTGTGAACTTGGACAAGTCACTTCACTTCACTGGGCCTCAGTTCCCTCATCTGTAAAATGGGGACTGCGGGTGAGCCTTGTGTGGGACAGGGACTGTTTCCAACCTGATTATCTTGTGTCTACCCTAGCACTTAGAACAGCGTCTGGCACAAACTAAGTGCTTAAGAAATACCATAAAAAGAACAAACTCAGAACTAGGGAACCAGAAGATTGACAGACACACTGTATTGTGTTGCTTTGATGGGACGTTTGGATGCTTGCTTTGAATTTACTAGATCCATTGAAATTGAGTCATAATGATTCATAACAGGGATGAAACACACCAGGTTATTTTTCTGCATCCCAGACAACAATTCCTCATGTTGTTAAAGAGGATCTCCTAAGGACTGGTGGAATATACAATGCTGGTGGAAATGATATTGATTCAAAGGGAAGCTTCTGGTGTTTGGCCAGGGTTAAGTGTATAGAGAGAAAGCCAAGCAGGCACCAGTTGTTGATCAGGATTTTCCAAGGTATTAAATAGATGGTTAGAACATATTAAGGGGTTCAGACCGGGCCAACTGTAGGAAAGGAATATAGTATGAGTGAAATTGCTATATAACGCCTCGATGCAAAATAAGGTTTGATACCACTGTGGATGTTATACTAAAGATACAGCATTTTTTAGTTAATGGATCACAGGAAAAGAAGTTAATTTTATTTCTGGTATCAACTTTGAAGTTCTCTGCACTTCACTTTTCCTGTGATAAGAGGACGCACCCTTTCTTTCTCACTGGAATTTTGAATTTGAACTTTATGGTGACTTTAGAACTTTCAAATCCAAGTGTTTGTTGTAGTCCCCCCCCACCCCATCTTAGCTCCCAGTTGGCAGTTTTTTGAACCTCTCACTGTTTTCCCTCCCCCAAATATGTCCAGCCCAGGGGAACTGGATTGCAGCAAGCATTCCACGAGTGCTGTGGGATTGACTGCATTCCAAGACTTCACTGTGGGGGATCCTGCTTTGCCGTTCATTGTTAAATGAGGCTTGGAGAAGGTGCTTTTGAAATAAGTAGCTGAAGCCACGTGGCCTAGTGGAAAGAGAACAGGCCTGGGAGTCAGAGGACATGGATTCTAATCTAGCCCAGCATACTCACTTCGCTCCTCCAGTACCAGCCTACTCACTGTAACTCGATCTCATCTTTCTCGTCGCTGACTCCTCACCCACATCCTGTCTCTGGCCTGGAACTCCCTTCCCCTTCATATCCGACAGATGATCGCTCTCCCTACCTTCAAAGCCAAATTAAAAGCACATCTCCTCCAAGAAGCCTTCCCCAACTAGCCCTCATTTCCCCTACTCCTCCTCCCTTCTGCTTCACCCTTACACTTCAATTATTCAGTCAAAGTTTGTGAACCCTTTATTCATCCTACCCTCAGCCCCACAGCACTTAAGGTACATATCCCTAATTTATTTTAAGATCTGTATCCCCCTCTAGAATGTAAGCTCTTGGTGGGCAGGGAACAGGTGTACGAACCTTGTAAAAGTGTTCTCTCCCAAGTGCTTGGTACTGTGCTCTGCACACAGTAAGAGCTCAGTAAATATCATTTATTGCTGCCATCCAGAACCCCAGAGTGACTACTTCCTCAGTCCATTAGATTGTGGGCAGGGACTGTGTTTCTTATATTGTACTCTCCCAAGAACTTAATACAGTGCTTTGCAAACATTAACCGCTTAATAAATGCAGTTGAATGAATGAATGACTGTCAAGGGGGTTCATTTGGAGCTCCATTTTGTCACCTGACCATCTACTAATATATCTATGATTTTATATTTTTGTATCCACTATGTAATTTCACTTAGTGTGAACTGAGCTCTGGAATCAAGTATTTCCTGCAGCTTCTATTGGAACTGTTCCCTTTCATTGGCTTTTTTTTTTAAAATCCCAATTTTGAATGTTTTCCACTTACTCAGTCCAATTTGCAGCTACAAGGTAAGGGTACGATTCTGTCCTTGTTCTCCTTCCCTAAAGTGAGGAATGTTGCCACTGTAGATTCTGAGTTCGTCGTGGGTAGGGGACATGTCTATCAACTCTGTTATAGTGTACTCTTCCAGGTGCTTAATACAGTGTTCTGCACACAGTGCTCAATAAATACGATTGATTGAGTGATCGATTGTAGGGAAAGCAGGAATTTTGACTCAGGGGACCACACTTTTGTGGTGAAATAGTAATGATTGCAGTCACCAGATTTAGGGTGCAGGATTTTTTTTTAATACTTTGATCTTTTATATGATAGACTGAAACATTTAATATCCCCTTTGTGACCTGTACTTGCTGCACAGTGAAATACTCTCTTGTTAGTAGGTAGAGTGTTATCGTAGTCAATGCATGTTTGGCAAACAGGTCATACCCCATCCTTTATAGGGCCTGAGGTCATGATCCTCGATGAGGGCAACGGATTGCCCTCTGTCATCACCATCATTTATTATGTGGCATCCGATTAAGGGCACAAACTTCACCCTGCCCCCATTTCCTTACAGGAGAAACTGATCCAGAGGATCAGGAAAGTTTTGTTTTGTTTTGTTTTTCTTCAAGCCCTAGGAGCACTCAGGGAATGAAAGAAGTGGGCTGGATCCAGCCTTTTCCCAGTTAACCTCACAGCACCAGGACAAGTGGAGTCATGCCCTGTGCATCTGGGGATGTTGGGTTTGTAAACTCAGTATGAAGAACTTCTTTTTGTGGTGAAAAGAGGAGAACAACTGTGAAAGGTGTAATGGAGAAAAGGTGAAAGAAGTCTTTTCCGTACTCTCGGAAGTACGAGTGGGTTTCAGGATGTGTTCATGTAACTTGGGCTGATAGTCTGTGATGGAAAAGTGAGGTTTGACCCAGACAAAGGCTTTAGTTTTGGAAGTGGAAGAGGTTTCCTCCAAGAACCTGCTCGTACTGCTATAGGTCCAGTGGAACAGTAACCAACCCAAACTGGGCACCTTGTCTACCGTTCCACATGCATTTGGGCACCCAGACAGCCCATTCTAATCCCGCTACACCTATCAATCAATCAATCAATGGTATTTATTGAACACTTACTGTGTGCCGAACACTGAACTAAGTGCCTGGGAGAGTACAGTTCAAGAGTTTGTAGACACGTTCCTCACTCACAAGGAGTTTACCGTGTAGCGGGGGCGACAGACATTAAAGTGAATAAATTAGACATATGTATTTAAGTGCTGTGAGACAGAGGGTGGGGTGAATATCAAGGGCTTAACAAGTATATAAGTTTGTGGAAAGGAGAGTGAGGAGGGCAAAGGCCAATCAAGGCTTTAGGAGTGAACTTCTCTGCCCAGTAACATGTTTGGTGAAAAGCAGACAGCATGGTTTGTGATAGCCGTTATGGCTTTCTGACTGCAACCTAGGGAAATGGGATGCTGGCCTGGAGGCCTGATGGCCATGGGATAGGAAGCCTATATTAAGTTAATCATCTGGATCTCGCCTGGGGCCCAGTCGAACCGAATTTCTGCCCTTTCAGGCATCGAGGGGTAAGAAAAAATGTTTTGACATGAACTCTTCTCCCCTCTCCACTCACTAATGGGTGCCTCATCTTTGGCCAAAGAAAAGTGGCTGCAACACTACATTTGGAGAGTGAAAGCATTTTTTCCAAAGCTTTGATGTCTTTATATTATGAACTGAAACAATATAGCTGGGATGTGGCCAAGATCATCATATGTAAGTTATATGTCTTAAGCATGAAAATAATTTGAAATTTGGGGGAAAAAAAAGAAAAAGCTAGAGAGCTATTTTGATTGGTGCATTTGTTAAGACTGAAATCTGTCCCTGGTTAGATGGTCCATTTAACAATGCAATTTGAAAAATTTTTCCTAAAATCAAAACCAATACATCTGGTATTATTTTCAGATTGAAGAGAGATACTGTTACCACTTAACCTAGGTGGATATTTGATCTTAAAGTAATATTTCTCTCTCGCTCTCTTTTTTTCTTTAGGAGATTTTGATGAATTCACCCAGGATAATAATGACATTGTACTCAGAAGCATTGCAGGAGATCTTCGGAATTGCTTACCTCCAGAAGCCATGTTTAATTCAGAACATCTAGCTCTTCAAAAAGTAAACTGATGGGTCTTGCTTACTTCAACTTCCTCTTAGGGATTTCAACTGCAAAATTAGAAGTGATAGGGTTAATGTAATTGCCCGCAACCTAACAGAAGCCAGGTTCACACTCCTCCTTCACACTCCTCCCTCCAGCAACTCTTCTGAACCATTTCTGCTGTCATCTTGCCGGAGAATTGTCATCATCGAGCATAACCATCTACCCCTTCCCCTGGGCTGTTTCCCTTCAGTACTTTCTGTAGTGTCCTTCTTCTGCCCTTCCCATCTTCACTTCCCAGAGCCTGTGGTAAACATCTGCTGTTTCCACGTTCTTTCTTCCATCTCCATGATTCATTCCAGCTTAACTTCTTTTCTTAACATTCCCAAACTGTAGTCGTAAAGTGACCGTCTCACGGTGAACCCTAAAAGCTCAGCTCCATCCCCATTTTGACCAACCGGCCCGTTTCCTTTTAAACTGTTGTTCATCCTCCCCAGAACCCTCTACATCTTAAACTTTTGAAACATTGCCCTGTCTTGGCTCTTCCTCTCTGCCCTCCAGTCTCTTTGGCATCTCTTTTAGAGGGTCCTCCTTTTCATTCCATCCCATTAGTTGCTGACCAGTTAGGACTCTATGCTAGCCCCTCTCTTCTTTTGAGAGAAGATAATCAAGATGTAGTTTTAGTCGTGGAATCAGAGCTGGAAGGGTTGAGTCTGGTCCAGTCAAATTTGTTTGCTTTTTTCCTAAATATCTCCAGAGTTAGAGACTCCAACATCTCCCTTGGTAGCTTATTTCAATGTGTTAACACCTGGACAGTCAACAGGGTGAAAAGTAGCATGGCCTAGTGGATAGAACACAGGCCTGGGAGTCAGAAGGACCTGGGTTCTAATCCCGGCTCCTCTACTGTGTGCTGTATGACCTTGGGCAAGTCACTTATCTTCTCTATGCCTCAGTTCCCTCTCCTGGAAAAAGAGAATTAACACTGTGAGCCCTGTGTGGGACAGGGCCTTCGTCCAATCCGATTATCTTGTATCTACCCCAGCGCTTAGAATGGTGCCTGGCACATAATAAGCCCTTAACAAATACCATCATCAGTATTATTATTATTATCACTATTATTAATACTATTATTAAAAAGCTCTTTCTCGTGTCCATTGTAAAAGGGATAACTGCCTTATCTTTCTGAGCCGATCTGTTAGGATATTTCAATTTCCAGAATTAGTACAGCTCAAGTATTTGGATTATTAACATTTCTGTCTTTATATCGACTTTGCCTTTTGGGTAGCGCTACTCAGTCTGGGAGTGCCACCTAAGGTAATAATTGCCAGTATCAGAAAACGGTCAGATTTTATGTAGTTTGAGTCAAAAATTGAAAAATAGACCAGTAACAGTAGGTCAAGGATTGACCATAGGCTTAATGGTGAGAAAAGGAAAGAGGAATGAGTTTAAAGTGGATGTGTCCACTGGGGTTAAATGGATCTTAAATGGCTTAAATGGATTAAATGGCTTATCTTTGGGTTCTCAGTTTGCTAGTCAAAAATATATGCTAGGAACCACTGATGCCCTTCTCCCTTTTATAATAATAAAAGAGACTTCTTCCTACTTTGCTCCCTTAGATGTGTTTTTCCCCCCTAGATACGTCAGCAACCAGAGCCCACAGTTCACGTTGATGCATTCCTTTATGATGATGACTTTATTGATTCATTATGTGAGGAGCGAAAAATGAGCAGAAACTACTGTATGGTGTGTGGCTCTCACCAGACAGCACCTTTAGGTAGGCATTTAAGACTTAAAGTTGCAAACAGCATCAGAATTTTGCAATAAAGGTATTTTCAGTCTCCTGGAATTGTAGTTTTTCTGAGTAATAGAAACTATACCCCACTGTTCTAAAATCACAGATGATAATTTGGAGGCAATCTTTGAATGGGAAAATACAGTTTTGTTTTAAAGTAGAAATTTCACATCAGGTAGTGGCACTCAAATCCTCCAGCAGCAGATGGCCATTTCACTCTCTCAGACCTTCCCTTCCCTTTTCTCTATCAACTCGCCACCCAAACAAGTGATAGAAGAGAAGGGGAATCCTAGAACAGAAAGTGCAGGAGGAAGCAAAAGCAAGGGCTGTAGGATTTTTCTTTTGCTTTGGGTTTTGGGGTTTTTTTTGGCCATCTTTAGTGTTATTGTCTCTGCCTTTCTCTATCCTTGCCTGAGCCTCAGACTCTCCTCCTCTTCCTCTGTCTCTCTCCTCCTTTTTCTGCCTCACCCTTTTTTAATCTGTTTGCACATTGTGCAGATGAATCTCTCATCACATTGTGTCTCCTCAAGATGGGCCTCCACCTGCATACTGTAAAAGTGTGAGGAGCGTGTGTGTTTATAGTATATAAGGAAGGAAAGAAAATAGAGGCAAAACTAATAAGGTGACAGACAGGCACAAGTAGGAGTGGAAGAAGTTTCAAGGAGGGATGATTTTTTTTTAAAATTCTGAAGAAATAACTATTAGGGAACTATCATAGATTAAATTTGTTTTCAGAGACCTTTGTTTTGAAGTGATCCTTGGGAAATGGGGAAATCCCTATTTTTTAGGAGTCCATTTCAGGTAATAGAAATGAATTGAATTCTAGCATGGGGGAAAATGTTTTTAAAAGAAAAATTAAACACATAAATGAATAAGAATGAAGGTACACATCTTGTCTTTTGTTGTGACAGATAATAAGCCTCTAAGCCATTGACATATTTTTAAGATGCTAGAAGTTATGGATATATGTGACATTATTATGCTGATCTAAAATGTGTTCTGTTATAATACTGTATAAAGAAAGGCGATGCTAATTGCAGTAACTTAACCTAGCTATTATGTTCAGTATTTTGGCAAAGACAGAGTTGGATTCAAATTCTCAAGACTGGAATCAGAGAAATGAAGGATAAATGATTTCCAATAGTGTGTTCCCTGATTTTTAAAGTGCTAATGATGTTGGTTTTTAGAAACTTCTTATTGGAAGTATTTTTTAAAATGTACTGAGAAACTGAATTATTTGCCTCATTTTCCCCTTTGCACTTGAATGGGTGCTAGAAACAAACCTTCTAGACACAAAAGAGAGAAAATCATCATACCCCCACCCCCACCCCAGCCACTTCCCCGGCCTGATTCTACCAACTGTTTTCCTGGTGGTGGAAACTTCTGTGACCACTGGCAATTTAGGATTGTTGCTGAGAAGCTTTAGAAGTCATGCAAGCCCAGGCCATAGGTCGAAGGTGCAGTAGTAGATTGATTGATTGATCGTAGGAATGACTGGTCACATGCAGCTATCAGCCATGTTATGAGAAGCAGCGTGGCTCAGTGGAAAGAGCATGGGCTTTGGAGTCAGGGCTCATGAGTTCGAATCCCAGCTCTGCCACTTGTCGGCTGTGTGACTGTGGGCAAGTCACTTAACTTCTCTGTGCCTCAGTTCCCTCATCTGTAAAATGGGGATTAAGACTGTGAGCCCCACGTGGGACAACCTAATTCCCCTGTGTCTACCCCAGCGCTTAGAACAGTGCTCGGCACATAGTAAGCGCTTAACAAATACCAACATTATTATTATTATTATTATGTTACATATCACAAAAGAGTAACTCCATTCATGTAAGAAGGGATGAGAATGCTCTGTGTTTTGCTGAAATCCACAGTGACCATGACAGTGTCTTGTGGGGGCAACAAATGAACACCGAGGCCTGGCGATTGGCAGAACGTCAGTTGGGCAAACAAAATTCAGATGGGGAACCCTGGCTTTCTGGGGTTTGTACTGGTCAGGGAGGTTGAAGTAGCTGGACTTTCCCACAGAGCCTTTGGCCTTCCAGCCCTCCCACCCCTGTCCTCCTCCTTTACTCAAGCCCAGCCCCTCTCCCCAACCAATCCTACTACTGGAAAGATGGAAGACCCACTGCCACATCTGTCACTGTGAATCACCTAAATCCTTGAAAGTAAATGACTTGAACAGATTTCTTTCTAAACAGCAATTGAAGGCCAAAGAGCAGTATTAATAATCAAATCACACACACACCCCTGTATTGGTGGTCACTGATGGAAAAAAAATTACATTCTGCAAGAGCTTGTTTGGTTAATTAAGCAACTTGGTACAGTGTTCTGCACAGAGTAAGCACTCAATAAATACCATTGATTGATTGATTGTTTCTTTTCAGTAGTGACTGGCCAGGCAAAAATGTTTGGTTTTCATTCTGTTCTAATTCTCCAGGGTTTATTTCTCATTCATTCTCTCTCATGGAGCTGAAGTTCATTTATCAGCATGTGCTCCCTGATCTGACAGGAAAGATCTTGGTCGACGTTGGCTCCAGGCTTGGTGCAGTGCTTTTCGGGGTAAAGGCCATAAGAATTCCTATTTGAAGTTGGTAACATGCCTTTTTCTTTCCTTTCCTGGGGACAGTTGCCTCTGCCTGTCTACCTCCGAGGAGACAGATAGGTATCACGTTGTAGGATTATGCATCAGAACATAAGCAAAATCATTACAGGGTTAGGCCAGTAGCCCATTCCCTCTGATTTTGGGGGGCAGATCTTTTTGCCAGGGATCCTGTGAGGAGAGGAAGGACGTCCCTACACATGACCTTATCACATTTTGGGACGATGGTGTCATGCACATGTAATGTAACTGACAATGCTGTCAGGAGCCTTGGAGGAACTCTTGCACATTAATTTTTCCAAACACCTCTTGAATTTAAGGATATTTTCTGCCTGCACAACTTCTTGTGGTAAGGAGGAAACATTTTCTTTTGTCATGAATCTCCCACCTTGGAGTTCCCTAATGGGTGCCCCTCATCCTGGTGCAGTGAAGATTTGGTGAGCAGCAATTCTGGATTCTTCCATGATTTTTTGTAAACTTCAATCCTGGCCCTATTCAGATTGCGTCCTTTCAGACTGATGCTTCCCTTTGGGTCTAGCTTTTTAAGGAAGTTTCCCCAGTTTCCCTTATTATTAATTCTTGCAATTGTATTTATTGAGCACTTACTGTGTGGACAACACTATATTAAGCACTTGGAAAGTACAGTACAGCAATAAAGAGAGGAGACAAACCCTGTCTGGTGTAGGAGTGAAGAGCAAGTAAACACTTTTATCAGTCTCTTTCAGTGATGATGCTGATGCTGAGTTCCTTTTGCCGAAGGGCAGCTATGAGATCTTAGTGTAGCCTTGTCTCTCTAAACCAATCAGTTATATTTATTGAGCGCTTAACAGTGTGCAGAGCACTATACTAGCCTCTTGGGAAAATACAGTATAACAGAGTTGGTAGTCACTTTCCCTGCCCACAATTAGCTTACAGTCTAGAGAGAGTTTAGTAACATTAAGTACTATCTAGCTCTTTTGTTGATTAGCCAGTCTATTGTTTGATTATTCCCCATGCCCCACCTTCCTTAAGAGCTGAGCCTTGATCAGAGCCCTTAGGAAGCTGACAAACTGAAAGGTTTTGATGTAAGAACTTGCTTCTAAAAGTGTCACTTAACCAAATTTTTTGTTAGGTTGGGTATTTTTTTATATCTCATAAAAGGTTTTCTTTATGAGGAAACAGAAATGCAGTCTCTGATTACTATTAGTTTAGTCAAACATCTGGTCAACAGGCATATAACTTATGAAGGAGCAAGCAATATTGATCAATCTAAATGCTTTTCTGGAATTAATGTCTGCTTTAAACAGTAAAATTTGACTCTCCGGTGCTGGATTTATTTTTGAGCACTGAGTCCCTGATGCTCTCATCCCGGGGGAGGGTTGTCTACCCAAAGCAACTGCCTGCCTTAAAGAATGGTGTCCCTTTTGGAAATGTTTGAGGTTTACGTGAATCCAGAAGTGTAAGTCTGCCATATTTTGTCTGCCCAGGATGTCTTTATGGTTTGAGGGATTTTCATCGTAAAAACTAGAGTAATAATAGTGGAGAAGCACATGCAATGAGGACAGCCTGCTTGGGGGGCCCTAAATTAAAAAAAAAATGACATAAAGCTGTAAATTGATTGTTCAGATCACTTGAGAGATTAGAATCCATACTGCCTCAAAATGGGTTTTAAAGTTTAGATTTGTGTTGGTGTGTGTGTGCACGCAGGATTGGGGTGTGTTTGGGGGGTGGGGAGGGGAGTCTTTCATTCCTGCTTTGGTATTGGCCCATCTTAACCCAGATAGTTTCCCTTGCTCTCCCAGCCAAAGAGTAGGTTGTATTGCTGGTTTCCCCTCAAATACTGGTTGGCTCAGAAACCGCTCACCAGGCACTGTGGCCTTCCTTTTTCAGCAGCGTGGGGGTTGCGTCTCCCGTCAAAAGTGATGGGCGAGCTTCAGTCCTGAGACTTCATGTCTGAGAACTTGAAGGAATTTTCAACATTCCCCAGAACCAATGCATTGTTTTACTCACACATTCAAAACTTTATTAACCTTGCTTACCCATTTTATATGCAAAAAAATGATAAACATTGATTTAAAGCCGAAACAACTGTTTTTCGATGCTGAAAAAAATGAACTGGACATAAACGTCTCGCTACATGGATAGAACCAAAAGGTGTCGGCTAATTCGGTCCCCTGCTTTCCAACAGATTTGACTCTTTCCTACTTTTCTGGCCTCCCAGAGGAGATTTCACAGCCTCAAATAGTAACAGAGTCTACTAAAATTCGCCCTTTGATTTAATTTCTATACCTTATGCTGTAGCTTACTTTGGTTCAGTGAAGATAGGAGATCTGTAGGATCTAAAAGAGTTTTAAACTTTTAAAAACATAATTTAAATATGTAATCCAACCCCCTTTTCCATATTCATTTTATGAAATCATTAAAACAAGTTTTTCTTCTTAAAAGTGGTAATAAGTATACAAAAGTGACTTGAATTGCCCCCCAGTGATTATGTTTCTTCTTATTTCAGGGTTATCTTTACAGTTCAGCCCTGCAGCTGCTCGGAGTGGAGATGAATGGGGACTTTTGCCAGTTGCAGCAAATGATCATCACAAAATATCACTTCGCTGACAGGATAAAGGTGTCTGTTATCTTCAAAATATATTTTTTCAACTAGTTGAAGCATAGGTTAACCAACTATTTTAGGGATCAAGTTGATAAAATCTGTTCTATTTTGAGTGTAATCTAATTTTTTGTAAGAACAAAAGAATGAAGATATGTTAGAAAAAATAATGATGAAAATGTTCACATAGGTAAGGCAACAAATGATTTTTTTTTTTTAATTATCCTTAGTTACTTTTCCTCTACTGAAACTGTATCCCCCCCCATAAAAGCCCAGACAGGAAAAAAAATCCTAAATACATTTCTAATCAGTTAATCCCAGTTACACTAACCAGAGAATGGGTGTTGGAAATTAGGGTCCCTGATGAATCATAAGTCACTTTGCAGAAAAGTAAATAGTACTGTCCTGTTGTTGAAAAAGGACAAAGACTTGCATTTTATTCTTAGAGGTCTAAAGGACTGGCACTAATTGCTTGGAAAGAGTAAAATAAAAGGCAAGCTCTCTGCCCTTGAGGAGTTGATAATCTAATGAGGGAGACAGGCACCTGTAAATTGTGTACATACTATTGACAACAGCAGGCGTTTGGAAAAACTGAATAAATGTTGGAAAAACTGAATAAATGAAAGTGAAACATTTAAATAAGGATATACATAAGTGCTAAAGGTGGCTGTTGAGGTATTTATCATCGTAAATGGTATTTACTGAGCACTTACTATGTGCAGAGGACTGTACTAAGCCCTTGGGAGAGTACAGTACAATATGTTTAGAATTGTGTAGAATAACTAGGATGGGAAAAATTAGCTGGGGATTGCCAGTTTTACAGAAAGCTTTGATGATGGGAAAGGCTGTGATCTGACAGATTTGAAGGAGGGGTTTCCAGGCAGGAGGAAAGTCAGTCAATCAGTCAATCTGGTATTTACTGAATGCCTGTTAAGAGCAAAGCACAAGTATTAAGTGTTTGGGAGACATATGTTCTCTATCCTTGAGTTGCTTAAAACCAAACTGGGGACACTGAGACAAGAAGTATTTACCAAAGGCAGGAGAAGGAATAATGATTACAGTAGGTAATAATTAAAGTATATCAAGATAACACAGCTGAGTAAATGTCCAAAATGAGATTCAGGACCTGGGATGATGGTGGTCTTTTCATCTGTGATGGGAAAATTAGGAGGAGGAATGGATTTAGGTAGCTTTAGCCCTGTAAATTTAGGATGCCAGTGGCATAGCTGTATGTGGAGATATCTTGAGGAGAAGAGGAAATGTGAGATTTATAAAACAGGTGAGTGGTTGGGATGGTAAGGAAGATTTTGAAGTCATCTGCAAAGAAGTGTTAGCTGAAGCTATGCAATGAGCTCTCCCAAAGAGAAGAGTAGGGAAATCAAAACAGAGCCTTATGGGACAGTCCCAGTTAGAGGGAAAGTTAGAGGAGTACTATAAGGGTGAAACCAAAGCCAGATAGCACACTCACAACTGTCTTAAGGAAAACTGTCCTTAGCACAGCATAAGCAATCCCAGGGTGAAAAACCAACGTAGATTCCAGGGATGAAAAACCTACAGCGCAATTCTGAGGGCCCTCTCTTGTGCCACTAATAATAGGTGATTATTAAGTATTAAGGTATTAAGAAGAATAGGAGAAGAGAGTGGTCAACAATGTCAAAAAAGTGATCAGGGAGGATTAGGCCAGGGTAGAGCCCATTTGACTTGAGAAAACCACTGGTGGCCTTCAGGAGTGAAATCTCAGTAAACAGAGTGAAAAACAGATGGGAGTGGATCGAGTAAAAGGGTGATGGAAATGAAATGAAGGTTTTGTTTGTATATAGCCACTTAAGGGAGTTTGAACAGGAATAGGAGTGAGGATATAGGATGATATTGTATTTTCCAAAGCACTTAATTCAGTGGTCTGCACATAGTAAGCACTCAGTAAATACCACTGATGATAATGATAGCTGGAAATACAGAGGAATTCAGAGAAGGCTTTTTAGGGTGGCAGAAATTTGGCCATGTTGGAAAGCAAAGGGGAAGAAGCCAAAGGAGAATCAACGTCTGAAGATGGCAGAAAAACAGAAGAAGAGGGTGGGAGAAAGTATTTTTAAGATGTCTGAAGGGATAGGGACCAGGGCAGAGGTACAGACAGGTGGGAAGGAGGAGAAAGTGGATGTTAGTAGGGAAGAGTGTTGAGGAAGCAAGGATAATCCTTTAGAGAAATTCTAATTTGCCAAACAGGTAGTGAGGTTGTCAGTGGTTAGGGAAGGAGGAGAAAATACTGGACACTTAAGGAAGGAGTTATGGGTCTGGAATAGTTGATCCTGGGCACGGGAAACAAATGGGAGAGGTGGAAGAAATTGCAGAATTAAAGCTGGTGAGGGTGAATGTGAAGTGGCATAAATTGGCCTGGTTTCTGGATTAATGCCAACAACCCTCTGCTGCACAATTACAGGAACGAGGAAGCAGGCTGTTTGCATAATACTTCATTGGTTAACAACATATGCATTCCATTTTGAGAAGGGTTTGAAATGAGTGAGTGGAGAGTTAGCACATTTTCTCCATCTGGTACTCTTGAAAATGTTACTACTTAAATGCTATTTTTGGAACACAAATTGCAGAGAGAGAGATAGAGAGATTGATTTTTCGGCATATGCCGAAGACTAGCTGCTCCTTGTCGAATCGCTCCAGTGGCGGTTCAGCCAGGTTTCACGGGGCATCCGTAGAATGGCTCTGGGGGACTGCTCCTTTCTGCCTAATTCTGTTTCTGGTGGTACAGTCTTGTGGCTTGCGGGTACTCGGTGTGCTCAGATTATTTATAATGAGAACCGATAGTTCAGAAGGCCCATTGTTTTAAGATGGGTGTGGTGTCAGGGTGCTACTGCGTGGACATGAGGGAGGCCATTGACACCAAGGTATTGACACCAAGCAGGCGGGTAAAGCCTTTAGCCTTATTCCCTCCATTTTTGAGGTAGGATGGTCAGGCATAACTAACCCACCCCAACCACTGGAAACGGTCACGATTTGGGTTTTACTTTTGCCTCTTGCTGGCAGATCATGACCTCCCTCATAACCCAGCTTGTGGGGTTTCTAGTCCTCCTTTCTGGGCTCTGGGCTGGGCTCCTCTCCCCTCTGGCCCAGAACCGTACACCCACCTCGGCCTCTGTCAGTCCAGACAGGCTAGGGGAGGCTCCAGGGATGAAGCAGGTATCAGGGCTCTGAAGCCACTGCTGTAGTTACCTCATCCTTTTAGGACTGATTTATACAGCCACCTTCCCACTCCCGATCGGCTGGTAATTCCAGCTGCAGTGGTGAAAGCAGGGAGAGAAGGTGACGGGTGGGGGGAGAGGAGGAGGATAAAGGGGAGAGAAAATAGTGAAGGGAAAAAAGGGAGTGAGGAAGAAAAGAGGGGGAGGGATCTTAAAATTTGCCATCTTAAAATTCATTCTCACGGTTATAGATGTACCATCCCTAACTTTTTGTTGAAGTACCTATCACTATCTCTAATTTTCCTTCTAATAGCCCTAATTTTCCTCTTATAAGTTGCTGTGGTTATCTAAACCCTTTTAAAAATGTACTCATGCCTTGCTTCTAACCTTCTGGTAACTTAGTTCTGTATATGCTTACCATCTGTAGTGTGAAAATGTCTTATTTTGAGCCTACCACCTTCAGGCTTCAATGGATGTCCCCTAGTCCTGGTCTTTGTCATTTTTGGTAAAAAATAATTTTGTATCCACCCTGTCCACAATATTCATTGTTTTGTGAACTTTAATCAAAACCTTCTCCAGCTTCATCTTTCCAGACTGAAGCTTCCTAACCTTTTCCATCTGTTTTCATGTAGAAGTTGCTCCATCCCCTTGATCACTCTATTATGTCCTTCAATAGCCTTGGAAGCCTCAGGCATCTATGAGATGCTGTATGACTCAGGGGCCAACCACAATATAAGATATCTTTCCGGTAACAAAAATACTGTTCTGGAAAAGGTATCAGAACATGGCAGGTGCTCAATAAATATCCACTGATTGACACTCAGAAGCAGTAAAAGTAGGTAGGGTCTAAAGATCGTAGGGGTTCCAAGAGCCTAAAGATCTTGGAAAGAAAAGAGACTTCTTTCGAGCATTATGATTATTATGCATAATAATAATAAACATTTAGTAGGAATACATATCATTCTGGGTGTTGAACAGAACTCTTGAAAGAGTTTTTGCAGTGAAATAGCTTCTGTGATGCTAAAAGGATTTTTTTTCTTTTGTCTGCATGTGTTGTGGTTGTGTGCCTTACTTTGTTCTGGAGAAGGTACAATGCCATTTCTACTTGGCTGCTTTCCAACTCAGTCATTTGTTTTGGATAAACTGGTGAAGAATTGCAAAATGAAATGCATTTTGAGGTTAAAGTGAAGAAGTGGAGCTAACTAGGTGCATCATTCAATTTGTACCTCTTTTACTCCATATTTTCTGCTTAAGAATGGGGACCAATTTGCTTCAGTGGCAGGATATGAGGGAATCACATTTTGTCTTTACTTCCAAAAGTAAAATAATTCACCCTCTAGCACCCTAGGTGGGTGAATTATTCACCACTGTGAACAATTAATTTGATCAAGTGTGGATGAATGCCACTTGTCAAGGCTTTGCTAAAGAGACAAAGAACTTGATGCAGTTCCAGTATGCTCTAGGCCTGCCTCACTGCCATACTGCTCTACCCGAGATAACACTCTTAATTGGTTCCCTGAAAGTACGATAAGTGAAAGAGTGCAAAGAAATTCAAGTTTTCCATAGGAAATAATGTAAAGTTCATTAATGTGTTCCCAAGGTCCAAAAAATTGACCGGACACTATATAGAAAAGTGAGGACATAATAGTTATATGCTGTAATAGCAATGCAATATTTTTAACAAAGTATTTTGAATTGGATTTTAAAGTGTACTTATATTTATTTTACTCTAAGAAGTGCTTAGTACAGTGCTCTGCACATAGTAAGTGCTCAATATATATGATTGACTGATTGAATACTTTTAGTGGACAGACCATGGGCCTGGGAGTCAGAGGGTGGTGACCTTAGGCAAGACATTTAATAATAATAATAATAATAATAATAATGTTGGTATTTGTTAAGCGCTTACTATGTGCCGAGCACTGTTCTAAGCGCTGGGGTAGACAAAGGGGAATCAGGTTGTCCCACGTGGGGCTCACAGTCTTAATCCCCATTTTACAGATGAGGGAACTGAGGCACAGGGAAGTTAAGTGACTTGCCCACAGTCACACAGCCGACAAGTGGCAGAGCTAGGATTCGAACTCATGAGCCCTGACTCCAAAGCCCATGCTCTTTCCACTGAGCCACGCTGTTAACTTGTCTGTCTCAGTTCCTTTATCTGCAAAATGGGGATCCAATACCTTTTCTCTCTCCTAGTTAGGCTGTGAGCCCCATGTGGGACCTGATTATCCTGCATCTACCCGAGCCCTTAGTACGGAAGCAGCATGGCAGAATGGATAGAGCACAGGCCTGAGAGTCTGAAGGTCAAGGTTCTAATACCAGATCCACCACTTCTATACTTATTATTACAGTCCTTGACACATAGTAAATGCTTAACAAAACACCTTAATTTTCAAAGTTGTTCTCTTTCGCACCTTATTTAGCCAAATGGCTCTTTTGCTAACAGATCAGAACTCAGCCATTGTCTGTGCTAAGTAGATCACCCATTATCTATTGATAGGATTAGGTAGCCAAGAGCAGTGAGCAGGACAAACCCCTCTGTGTTATTTTTCTTTAACTCTCATGGGTCTACTCTGGTTTAATTTGGGAAATGGTGTGTTGCTTCAGGGAAAGGCTGGTTCCCCTGTTTCTATAACCTCTAGATTCTAGGCTCGCTGTGGGCAGGGAACGTGTCTGCTGTATTCTCCCAAGTGCTTAGTACAATGCTCTGCACGTAGTAAACATTCAGTAAATGCCACTGATTCATTTGGCTAACATGGAATCCCATGCAAACTCCACAGACCTAAAGTTCATTAAATTCATTTTTTCATTTTCCAGCCTTTTTCTGCATCCCCAGTACCAAATCCCTTGCTATTTCTAATATTTTGGTCGTTGGAAATGAATCTCTCTCAACAGAAGTGTGCAAACTGGATTCACGGAACAGTAGGGCAATAAACCATCTCCCTTTTTATGTGTCCTACTGGCCTGAGCCAAAAAAAGGGATTTCTCCCTCTCCTGGCTTCCCGGCTGTGTGGATTTTTGACTTCTTCCACTTTGCTGTTTGATATTCAAGTTTCCCCTCCGATACTGTACTCCCTTTGGATTCTCATGATAATGAAAGTTAATCTCCCAGAGAGTGTGTCCTCATTTGTAGCAAATGGACTGGCCGTGTGTGGAGTCTTTGACAGCACTGGGTGAAGTTCTGTGGCCTAATAAAGGATAGCTCCTGGAGATAGGAGCTGAATGCCCCTTGTTCTGGAGAGGTCTTTCTTCATCAAAGCAGCAGCTGATAAGGGGGTGGTTTCTCAGTGAGACAATTGCAAGGATTAGGTTTTCATTCATTCAGTTATTTTTCAAATCTGCCTACTTGAAAAAGTCTGGTGATGCTGCATTGCCTTCTGAAACAAGTGTCCTTCCCTGCAGATGCCCCGATCTGAGGCTTCTGCTGTTGTCCAACTCCAGTTTGTCTAGTTTTGAGGGGGAAAACTGGATGTTGCTTTTTTTTTTCTTTCTGTTATTAATGGGGAGGGGGAGAGAGACTGGGCAAGAAAGTGGCCGCTAAGTGAGGGGGGCGGGAGGGGGGCAGTGGGAGACAGAGTGTGGATGGTTCAGTAAAAACATGACCTGCTGATGATAGGTCACACCTTAGCCCTCGTAACCATTGGTGTCTAGCATAGCAAAGGCCCTGAAAAGGTGCACTATTCTATTCTTCTCAGTTCAACATAGCAGAAATTCCTAGACACACCCCATGAATTCATTCATTCAGTCATATTTGTTGAGCGCTTACTGTGTGGAGAGAACTGTTCTAAGCGCTTGGAAAGTACAATTCAGTAACAAATAGAGACAATCCCTGCCCACAGCGGGCTCACAAAGTGCTGGGGTAGATACAAGATGTGTCCAACATGATTATCTTATATCCACTTCAGCGCTTAGTACAGTGATTGGCATATAGCAAGCTTTTAACAGATATGACAATTATTAATTGTTATCTGGGATCTTGCATACACAGAGGAGAATTTGGGAGTGGGATTCAAGTGTTTAGAAGAGTGTCCCCAGCCACTGCTCTGATTTGGATGTCAAAAACTTCATGTTCTTTGATCACTGGGCTTGCTACCCCATGGCCCTGCTGGCAGTTCATTTTCCCAGTCTCAAGACTGTTTCTTAAGGTCACTTTTCAGATCAGAGAAAATCTGGTTATGGCTATTATTTTACCCAAGTAAGGAAAACCAGTTTCTCATGGCACATGGAGCAGCAGCTAGAGCATGGGCCTGGGAGTCAGAAAGTCATGGGTTCTAATCCTGACTCCGACACTTGTCTACTGTGTGACCTTGGGCAAGTCATTTCACTTTTCTGCGCCTCAGTTACCTTGTCTGTAAAATGAGGATCAAGACTGTGAGCCCTATGTGGGACAGTGACTGTATCCAACCTGAGTTGCTTGCAGCTCCCCCAGTGCTTAGTACAATGCCTGGCACATTGTGCTTAACAAATGCCATAATAATAATTATTATGTTCTTACTGGCGATGGGACATCAATTTCACTTTGCTGGTCCTGAATGTCTTCCATGGAAATTAACACACCATTTCTAGTACGAAGACCAGCAACTGAACAACCCTGCTTTCTTCTGTAATGTATCTTGTGTGGGATATCATGGACCTGGTTCTTTCTTACTTGGGACGCCTTCTTCTTCATCTTCAGGTACTCCATGCGGACATCTGTACCCAGGCTTCAGTTCTGCAAGATGCCGATGTTGTCGTAATGAACAATGTCTTTGAATATTTTCTTGACAGACCAGAACAGGACAGGTATGTTATGTGTTTAAACAAGAAAGTAGTGTCGGGCAATTTATTTAGTTTGGCAGGTTATGGAAAACACCTACACCCTACACTTGAAGAGAGCCTAAAATGCCAAGATAATACTTATATTAATGAGGAAATTAGAACATAAATTCTGCTCATATTCAGAAGGGAGAGACATTGCTCCTAAAATGGCTAAATTAGGGTCACAGACAGCTTTGTGGGTCAGAGGACTGGGAACTGTTGCGTTCTGATCCCAGCCCTGTTGTCCACCTCTTTGATTTATCTGGGTCAAAGTTTTCATCTATAAAAGGCACTGAGAATGGCTGTCTCAACGGGAGTGGAATGAACTAAAACATGAGATGCAAATATAAGCCATCCTTTAATAGTAACTTCAAAGTCGATACTTAGCGTAAATCCTGTAAACCATTGATTCGGCCAAAACACCATCAGGATGTTTCTTGGGGCTTTGGTGCCTTTGCATCACATCAGGTCAGTCATGACAGGAAGAGATGCAGAGAGCTCTTTGATCTGTAGCTCTCTGCCCTAGCAGACACCCCTGCCACATTTCACACCCAGGCTGGCACACCGGGCAGTATGCAGAGTGGCTCAGTGGAAAGAGCATGGGCTTTGGAGTCAGAAATCATGGGTTAGAATTCCGACTCTGCCACTTGTCAGCTGTGTGACTTTGGGCAAGTCACTTAACTTCTCTGTGCCTCAGTTACCTCATCTGTAAAATGGGGATTAAGACTGTGAGCCCCACGTGGGACAACCTGATTCCCTTGTGTCTACCCCAGCACTTAGAACAGTGCTCTGCACATAGTAAGCACTTAATAAATACCAACATTATTATTATTATTCTATCCCAAACCCTGTAGACACCTCATCCTTCATGCCGCCTTCCCACTTCCCCACCTCCCCTTGCCATATTGTTTGCCCAAAACAGGCTAAATTGCAATTGTTTCAATGGTTTAGAAAAAAACCAATGAACGAGAATGCCTATATTAGAAATATTCAGATCACAAACTGAGGAAGGTCCTTGCATCACAACAAGCTGAAAAGGTCAGTCCAAAGTCAGCAAGTGTTTTTTAGGCATCAGACCTTCTTCAAGTATGATGGAGCTTTTTGCCTTTTTTACTTAATGATAGGTAGCTCAACCCTTACGTAATTCTTGAAACATGAGAATTACCTCAGATTGGAGCTCACACAGTAAGCGCTCAATAAACATGATTGAATGAAGGGAGCAATAGTGTGCCTAACCTCAAGTTGAAGCCTTTTAACAGTAATAAAATTTATTACTGGGGAAAAAAGCACTAGAAAGAGAAGTTTTCTCTCAAGGAATTCAAAATATTGGCAGCTGATGCTTCATTCAGTCGGGTTAACCTCTTTTAAGGTCAGGTATAAAAAAATTCAGCCTTTAGCCTTTCTCCATTAATTCTTTTTTCCTCAGTGTGAATCTAGGAATGTAGGATCAAACTTCGAAAGTTAACAGAAGTCATTTTTGTGACTATTTTCAAGTGGGTTCTATACCAATGGAAAAATCACAGGATTCCATTAGATGAAAAGATGTCATGTAACAAAACTTGATTTCTGATGTATTGTACAATTGGGATGATTTAGGTGGGCAACTGAACATCTAGCAGGAGATCAATGGGCAATTTTTAAAGTAGGAAGCATGTGCTCAGGAGAATCACAACTTTGAGAGGTGTGATTATTGTGATTAGGAAAAGTTATTAGGGCTAGTATTGCAGAAAGAGCTTGCTGAATTCTCAGTAAAATAATTTGCTTTATAGTTACAGCCCTACATGTGAATACAAGTGCAAAGAGCAGATAAAAAGTGAACAACTTCAGAGTTCATCTAAACAGGAATAATGGTTCCTATCTAACTGAAAAATGACCAACCCAACAGCCATATGCAAAACAATGAAAATGGGTTCCCCAACATCCCATAGAGATGAACCCACCCTCTGGGTTCTTCCTGAAGTTTTGCCTTGCAGCAAAAATAGCTGACAGGAAGAGGTGCTAACTTTCCAGTTACCTGCAAGATGTGGTTTAAGGCAAGGGAGAGTGTGGTGCATTCTAAAGGTCAATGAAACAAGTTGAATAGCAAGGGCCCAAATCCTGGTTTAAAAACACATATCAAATACACCCAGCCCTGTGGTTGAATCCTTATAAAACCTCATATTGAGGAAAACTCACAATGTCCCGATATCGAACACTGCACACATGTTCACAACCTTTCTTACAAAACCACATTGTTTTATTCAAATAGTCTTGCATTACTGGAACAACTCCTTAATTCTGTAGCAGCATCCTAGCCAAAACACAGAGGAAAACAAACACATACAAACACACACATGCACACACTCTGGCAGAACTAAGTCTATTTATGTAGTTGCCCTACACCAAAAAATTGTCTGAATATTGCTGGTTTCACACCTGAACAGTTGACTTTTTTTAACACCAAAATTTGTAAATGTCAAGAAGGATTTTCACATGAATGGTTAAGGGAAAAAAAATAGATCAAGAGCATTGAAAAACATTTATGAATAATTGTGGTATTTGGGGCATTTGTGTTGTATACTTCAGCCGAGGTGGAAGATTGTAAGTGGTTACTGATCAGCCTTTATGTCCTAGGCAAGTTATATTGCCAGATGGGGGTGAAATGAGAACTCTCCAGTTATGTGTAGTTTGAATTGTGGTTGTGTTTTCCAGAGATTGTGTTTTCTTTGCAGTTCTTTGCAGTAGTATTATATCTTCTACCTCAATCCTCATAGCCACCTCATCCTTCATGCCCCCTCCCCAGCCTTCCCACCTTCCCTTGCCATATTGTTTATCCAAAATAGGCTAAATTGCAATTGTTTCAGTGGTTTAGAAAGAAACTAATGAACAAGAATGCTTATATTAGAAATTCAGGACTGTATTTTAATATTCAGCAGTCCTAAAAGCAGCAATATGGTATCCAAAAAACAGGCACTAACTTCATGAGTGTGTGTATGATGGGGACATTTGGGATTTTTTTGGAGGGGTTTGGGGTGCATCCACCTGGTTCCCACTGAAGCAGCTTTTGCAGATGCCGGTTTCACTAAAGCTGTTAGGAAAGCACCAGATCGTGTCAGAGGAGGGTTTCTGAACTACCTTATCTCCAGAGATGTCTGATGGCATTCTGCAAGCCTTGCCTTACATTCTTAGTTTAGTTAAGTTTAAAGAAATTTGAAATGTGTTTCAGAGCCTGGGAATATATTAGCTGTAATGTGAGGAAAAAAGGATCATTATTAGTGACAGTCCCCAGCCTTGAAGATTCTCTCTCCAATTTGCAGGTGAGTTTTGATGCCAAATCTTTCTTTCCATTTTATGATGCTGGTTCTAGGATTCTCGATCTTTGCAGTCTGAACAGCAGTGCCAGTCAGGGAACAAACCATGATCTTGTGGTTTAACCCCCTCTAGACTGTTACCTCGATGTAGGCAGAGAATGTGTCTACCATACTACCCCAATGTACTACTGGGGTGGTATACTTTCCCAAGCATTTAGTATAGTGCTTGGCACACAGTACTCGACTGATTGATTAACCATTGGCTGGCAATAGTGTCCTGACTTCAGGAGCTCCCAAGTTCAAGTCTCAACCCTTACAAGACTCCCCAAATCCACTTGCTCAGATTTCTGATCTGGGGACCAAGAGTCATGTTATTAAGATGATGATTACTCTTGGGGGGTTGGGAAATCCCATTGAACTCAAACACTGAGAGGAATTCTGTATAGAATCTTGACAAGGATAACAATCCTCAGTGATTAGCGCAAGAACCAGGAGAACTGGATCCCTGGATTCTATTTGTAGCTCAGCTAGAGTCACTTTGGAATCTTGTAGAAGCCACTCTGTGCCTTAGTTTCCCCACAAAGACAACAAAGATGAAATTTAATAATAAGGGCCGAGTACACCAGGATGATGTGGCACTTAATTAAAGTTCATAAAACTCTTTGAGATCCTCAGATAAAAGGTATGACTATATATTAATGCAGAGAACTATCATTATCATTTGCATTAACAGTGTTATTTGGATCTTTCTTACAAACAATCTTAGAAAACAGTAATTTTCCTGAGCCTAACTTCTGCAGAGAGAATTGTAAACGACTCACTTTATATCAAAAATGCATTCTTAATTTGCATGATCTTCCTGGATTTTGTAGCTGTTGATTTGATTTCTACTGCATTTCCCGTATTTATTTGAGACATATACTTAACTTAGTAGCATTATCACTTATCTCTTCCAAAAATAATACCATTGGAACTGGAGAGGTTAGTTGATTAACTTAGACCAAACTATGCAGGAAGTCATTGGACTTCACTGGACACACTCATTTCTCCTATAATGCAGGGACAGCATTGTCGCTGAGCCACATATTAAGGAAAGCTCTATGTGACACCTTGCCCATTCGCCCAAATGTTTCTTCCCACACTACATTGCCCTGGATCCTGAAAAACGCATGTTGGTGGAAGACAGTTCCCCAATTCCATTCTACCAAAATGAAAAGTGAAAACCCACATTCTGGCAGAATTAGATGTAACTTTCATTTTCATTGCTTTATTGATGAAGCAAGTTCAGTTTTTAAATATGTTCATAAATATATATATATATATTTCCTCTACATTCTGTTCATTCTAGGTGTTTTATGATTTCACCTATAAATATATAAGAAAATATATATACTTTGTCAGTCAGTCATATTGAGCGCTAACTGTGCAGAGCTACACAGTGGTACTAAGTGCTTGGGAGAGTACAATGTAAAAGACACATGGTATATGATGATGATGGTATTTGTTAAGCACTTACTATGTGCTTAAGCACTGTCCTAAGAACTGTATATCCCCTTCTTCCTCCTACTTAGACTGTGAGCCCCCTGTGGGACAGGAACTGCATCTGACCTGATTAAGTTGTATCTACCCAAGTGCTTAGAACAGTCCTTGACACATGTAAGTACTTAACGAATACCAAGATAATAGTAATATATAAAGTATAGTCTATTCTTCTCAGTGCCTACACCACATTCCAAAAGTAAGTGAGGTTAGTAAGGCGATACATCGACTCATTCAGGCCATTAGGATCTTATTTAGAAGTTGAGAAATGCCATCCTGGATCACACCAGCTGGAGAACTCATTCGCTCCCATGGCTTCAACTTCAACTTCACCTCCATGCAGATGATTCCCAAATGCATATCTCCATCCCTGATCTCTTTCCCTCTCTGCAGTCTCACATTTCCTTCTGCCCTCAAGGCATCTCTATTTGGATGTCCTGCCAACATCTCAAACTTATCATGCCCAAAATAGAACTCTATCTTTCCACCCAAACTCTGACCTCCCTGTATATTTCCCATCACTGTAGACAGCACCCCCATCCTTCCTTCTCTTACAAGCCCATAACCTTGGCGTTAACTTTGACTCATTTCTTTCATTCCACACACATTAAATCTGTCACCAAATCCTGTCCATTCTACTTTCACAACATCACTAAAATCTTCCCTTCCTCTCCATCCAGTCTGTTACCACATTAATCTAAACACTTATCCTTTCCCACCTTGATTACAATATCTGCCTCCTTACTGACATCCCTGCCTCCTGTCTCTCCCCACTCCAGCTCATACTTCATCCTGCTGTCAGGATCATTTTTCTACAAAAACATTCAGGTCATGTTTCCAGCCACTCCTCGAGAACCTCCAGTGGTTGCCCACTCACCTCTTTAAAGCACACAGTCACCTTGCCCTCTCCTACCTTATCTCACTGCTCTCATACTACAACCCAACCCGCACAATGCACTCCTCAAACGTCCACCTACTCACTCTCTCGATCTTGTGTATCTTACCGCTGAACTCCAGCCCACCTCCTGCCTCTGGCCTGGAATGCCCTCCCTCTTCATATTAGACAATTTCTCTCCCTATATTTAAATTTTTACTGAAGGCACATGGTCTCTCTGATTAAACCCTCATTTCCTCTCTCTCACTCCCTCCTGAGTTGCCCTTACACCTGGATTTGCTCCCTTTATTCAACTGTCCCTCAGCCCCACAGCACTCACGTTCATATCTGTAATTTTTTTATTCCTATTAATGAATATCGTCTCCCTCTAGGCCTTAAGCTTGTTGTGGGCAGGGAACGAATCTACCAACTCTATTATATTGTATTATTGCACTCTCCCAAGCACTTAGTACAGTATGCACTAATGGTTCCTCTAAGCATCTTTTGGTGACACTGTTGAAGGCTGAATGCTGGCCATGATGCTTAGAGGAACCATTTGGTGTTTGCTCTCTTTTTTTTCATGGTATTTGTTAAGCACTCAGTACTTGCCAGGCACTGTCCCTAAGCACCGGGTTAGATATACGATAATCAGGTTGGACACGTAGGACTCAGTCTTAATCCCCATTTTCCAGATGAGGTAACTGAGGCTCAGAGAAGTGAAGTGACTTGCCCAAGTTCACACAGCAGACAAGTAGAGCCAGGATTAGAACCCGGGCCCTCTGACTTCCAGGCCCATGCCCTTCCCCTAGGCATCCATCCTGAGTGTACCATTTAGTATCTCTCCACACACCCCCAATCAACTTCATTTCCCTTCTCTGAACTTTTGCCAACAAAGACCAAATAGCATTCCAAAAGCAAATTACAGTAGGATCCAGCTATTTCCAGTGGTTTTCTGCATTTCTTTATACAAAATGTAAGTTACACACCGCATGCACCAACCTCTTAAATGCATGTCACCCATCACTTAACTTCTCGGCGCCTCAGGTTCCTCATCTCTAAAATGGGGATTAAATTCTACTCCCTCCTACCTAGACTGTGAGCCCCATGTGGGACAGGGACAATGTCCAAGCAGTGTGGCTCAGTGGAAAGAGTCTGGGCTTGGGAGTCAGAGGTCATGGGTTCGAATCCCGACTCTGCCGCTTGTCAGCTGTGTGGCTTTGGGCAAGTCACTTCACTTCTCATCTGTAAAACGGGGATGAAAACTGTGAGCCCATGTGGGACAACCTGATCACCTTGTATCCCCCCAGCGCTTAGAACAGTGCTTTGCACATAGTAAGCGCTTAACAAATACCACCATTATTAATGTCCAATCTGAATACCTTGTGTCTCCCTTAGTGCTTAGAAGAGTGCTTGGCACACAGTATGCACTTAACAAATACAAAGAAAAAAACCCCTAAAACCCAGAGCTGTTCTTATACATCTGTACCAGAGTTTTTATATATTAAGCCAAACTGTGCCTTTTGTTTTCTTTTCTATACCCTTACTACTGGCATTTGAGTCTGTTGTTTGCCTTTTGGATTGTAGCATTACATTAGAGCAATTTTCTGGAAGAGTCACTGGTGAGAATGTGGCCAAATTCTCTCTTCTTTATGAGTTGTGGCAATTTCAGGAGGCAGGGCCTCTTCATTATGCATCTCTGTGTTTCGATATTTCTAGACGGACATTCATCTGAGCCAGTGGGTGGAAGAGGTGCAACTGGACTATAATGTATACACGGAAAAGGATTTTGATCGAGAAGCCCTTGAACAGATTCATTTGTACAAGATCCTATAACCCACACTGACCTGCTGATGTACGAGGTTGTGTTGACTGATGTGATAATTTAATTGAAATATTTATTTGCAGAATTATTTTATTTTTCTCCTGATTTCCTTTGAAGTCAATAAAATTTTTTTTTTGTCTGGGCACTCCTCTGTGGTTAAGAAGCATCATGGCTAGAAAAGCAGTGTGGCTTAGTGGTTAGAGCCCGGGCTTGGGAGTCAGAGGTCATGGGTTCCAATCCCGGCTCTGTCACTTGTCAGCTGTGTGGCTTTGGGCAAGTCACTTAACTTCTCTGTGCCTCAGGTACCTCATTTGTAAAATGGGGATTAAGACTGTGAGCCCCACATGGGACAACCTGATAACCTTGTATCTATCTCAGTGCTTAGAACAGTGCTTGGCACATAGTAAGTGCTTAACAAATACCATCATCATCATTATTATTATTATGCCAAGCCTTGCGGGCCAATTGGAGATTGGACAGAGGTGCCCCACTTAGATCAGGGCCCGCCCGTTTCCAAATTACGGGGACTAAATCAGGTCAGTTATATTGTATCTGCAATTCCTAGTAGCTGGATCTCCTCAAAGATGATGGTGCCATTGATCTCCCAGAGATACTGACTGAGCACCTTCTAAGGGCAGACCACCAAACCATCTACTGATAGGATTATGGGAGGATCTGAAGATGTTGTCTAGACTGAGGGAAGATTAGTTCACTGGGTTGTGTGTCTTGAGGGGGTGAGAGAGAATGGAGCCTGAGAGTCCCAGACCCCCCTCAGTGGTGGAAAACAAATAGAATGGGTCCCCACAGGCTGGACTTCACCACCACAACCAGAAGCTGTCAGAATCCTGAATCTCCTGCCTGTGCCAGTGACCGTAGACTCCTAGTACAGTGCTCTGCACACAGTAAGCACCCAAAAAGTACCACTGATTGACCACGTCTGTCTCTCACCTGGGTATTTTTCCCAGTGCTTAGTACAGTGTTCTGTGAACAGTAGGTTCGGAGTCAATACTATTTCTACAGTTCCCATCCAGTTTAACAGGACCAATCAGTCAGTGGTGTTCATTGAGCGCTTATTATGTGCACTGTAGTAAGCGGTTGGGAGAATATAGTAATAAGATAATTAGCAGACTCATTCCCTGCCCACAACAAGCTTACAGTTTACAGGACAAAGCCCCATCCCATTGGAGTGCAGACAGGGGCCAAAAGATGCCTAATGCATTAGGAATCCCTCCTACTTAGACTGTGGGTCCCTGGAGGACAGGGACTGTGTCCAACCTGATTAAATTGTATCTACCCTGTGCTTAGAACAGTGCGTGGCACAGAGTAAGCGCTTAACAAGTAGCATGGCCTAGTGGAGAGCACCCGGGCTTGGGAGTCAGAAGGATCTTCGAATCCCTGCTCGGCCACATGTCAGCTGTGTGACCTTGGGCAAGTCACTTAACTTCTCGGTGCCTCAGTTACCTCATCTGTAAAATGGGGATTAAGACTGTGAGCCCCACGTGGGACAACCTGATTCCCCTGTGTCTACCCCAGTGCTTAGAACAGTGCTCGGCACATAGTAAGCGCTTAACAAATACCAACATTATTATCTGGGTTCTAATCCCAGATCTGTCACTTGGCTCTGTGACTTTGGACAAGTTACTAAATTCCTCTGTGCCTCAGTTACCTCATCTGTAAAATGGAGGTTAAAAATAATGATAATGATGGTAGTTGTTAGGTACTTACTGTGTGGCAGGCACTGTACTAAGCACTGGGGTGGATACAAGCAAATCGAGTCAGACACAGTCCCTGTCCCAGGTGGGGCTCAAAGTCTCCATCCCCATTTTCCAGATAAGGTCACTTGAGGCCCAGAGAAGTGAAGTGACTGGCCCAAGGTCACAAAGCAGATAAGTGGCAGAGCCGGGATTAGAACCCGGGCTCTATCCACTGGGCCAAGACTGTGAGCCCCATGTGGGACAGGGACTGTCTCCAACCTGATGACATTGTATCTACCCCAGTGCTTAGTATGGTATCTGGCACATAGCACTTAACAAATACCATTTTTTAAAAAAAGAACCATTATAGGAATCTGGCAGAAAATGTCCAGGAGCGTGATGGAAAAGTATATTTTAAGTAGTCTGTGGATCGTGGTAGCTAGGAGGGAAATCACTCAGCAGCTATTACATGGTCCAAAACCTCCCATCTCTTTAGAGTGATGGGAGTTAAAAATTCTGTTCTTTGCATTTAAAATTCCTATATACTTAATATTCCCTTAGAGTATAAGCACCTTAAGGACAAGCAGTGTGTCTATGGAATGTCCCTAGTGGCTAGTTCATAACTTGGAGCCACAAATACTTAATAAATCATTTTGACAATGATTAATCAACAATGAATTTTGTGGTCCATTTTTTTAAGGTATTTAAGTGCTATGTGCCAGGCACTTTACTAAGTGCTCAAGTAGATACAAGCTAATCAGATTGGACAAAATCCATGTCCCACATGGGGTTCACGGTCTTAATCCCTATTTTACAGATTGAATAACTTGCAGTATGGCCTAGTGGATAAAGCATGAACCTGGAATCAGAAGGACCTGGATTCTAATTCAGGTTCTGCCACTTGTCTGCTCTGTGACCTTGGGCAAGTCATGTAACTTCTCTGTGCTTCAGTTCTCTCCTCTGTAAAATGGGGATTAAGATTGTGAGCCCCATGTGGGGCCTGGACTGTGTCCAATCTGATTATCTTGCATCTGCCCCAGTATTTAATACAGTGCCTGGCACATAGTTAATGCTCAACAGATCCCATTTAAAAAAATAATAACTCTGACTCAGATGCTAGAGTAAGATTCAATCTCCCAGGTAACCCATGAGAGGCAAAGTGAAGTTTTTGGGCAAGTCTCAGAACTGGGCAGAGCTGGAAATTGAACTATGTATGGATTACTCAGTGGCCCTGATCAGGTAGAACTGGATAATTAGCATTGCAGTACAACGCACTGCGGAGTTAATGGAAAAGGAGATCTGAACATAGTGGAAGGCATTGCACCGAGGAAGTCAAATGTTTCTATCAGTATATATATATAAAAGCTATTAGTAAAGGCATACTGAAGTAGAACAAGCAAAATACAAAGAAATCTCAAAGCAAAATACAAGACAATAGGTTGAACAGGAACACATGATGAAAAAAAAAACAAGATAAACAAGGATATTCACATTGCAAAGGAGGATTTGGGTGGGGCACTCCATGCAGCTCCAAACATTTTTTAAGTGCTATAAACAAGCATCAGGCTGAGGAAATATTCAAGGATTACAGTGAGACAGGCAAGAAAAGTTAGCTCTTATTGCCACACAATAATTAGCGTTTTTGTTTTAAAAGGAGCAAAGTCCTGCGTACTAAGTCAATGGGCTTTCAACCCAGGTGGAAAAGGATCATCACCAACAGGATTTATTGAGCATCTCCTGTACTAAATGCCTTCTGTGTGAAGAGCACTGTAGTGAATGCCATGAAGGTGAGGAACACAACTTAACACTTAACACTTCTGCTGGGAGAAAACTGTCCTGAGTGCCTCCTGCCAACAGAGAGCTCTACTAAGCGCTTGAGAGAGTACAGAATAATTAGTAGACATCAACCTCCTCAGGGAAAGTAGGCAGTGTTTTTCTGCCCTAGCTTCTTACTGACCTCAACCCAGAGTTGGAAAAGGACACTGGGGTGGCCCGAAGCAGGTTTTCTAAAAATCAATATATGTGTTTTGGGGCTACCCTTGGAGGAGGGTATGTAATTTAGTTAAAAAAATGATTCACTCTTCAGAGCCTGTCCTTATTGTTTTTTCTTGCCAAATGATCGCTGTTGTTTGGGTTCAACTGCTATGTATGGGTAGAAAGGCTTTGGGTCTTACATGGACTTAATTGAAGACAGGCTTTGCAAAAGAGAGGAAAAGTAGCTTCTTCAGGCTAGGACTGGTATTCTAGAAGAATGATGCTGACATTTTTTAGACTGTGAGCCCCGTGTGGGTTGGGGACTGTGTCTTACCCGATTAACTTGTCTCTACCCCAGTGCTTAGAATTGTGTTTGACACATAGTAAGTGCTTAATAAATACCACGATGATGATTAGCATATCATAAAATCTAAGATCTCTGGCTTTGCTGCCTTCGAATGGGACGAGAATGTGAAGTCACCAAGGGAAAACCTCCATTACATTTGCATTTGACAGATACAGTCCCTGTCCCCCATGAGAGCCACAGGCTTAATCACTGTTTTATAGATGAGATAACTGAGACTCAGAGAAGTCAAGTGACTTGCCCAAAGTCACAGAGCAGACAAATGGAGCCAGGATTAGAACCCAAGTCCTTCTGACTCCCAGATCCTTGCTCTGTCCACTGGGCCGCAGTGCTTCTCTGCGTGTGGAGCACTGCCCTGTACAAGTTAATCAGTTCCTTATCCCACATGGGGCTCACAGTCCAAGAGATAGGGAGAGCAGGTATCTTGTTCATTCAATAGTATGTATTGAGCGCTTACTATGTGCAGAGCACTGTACTAAGCACTTGTTCCCACTTTACAGAGGAAGAAACAGACACAAAAGGGGTAAAGTAAAATGACTTGACTAAGGTCACACACAGTAGGCCAGTGGCAGAAATCAGATTACCACCCAGGACTCCTGGCTCCTCCAGGCTCTTTCCACTAGGTCACAGTGCTTCCCTACTGACCAAGCCTACTGTGTGAAGAGCACTGTTTTAGGCACCTAATTTGTGCAGAGTACTGTTCTGGGAGCTTCTGTGGGCAGAGTGCTGAACTGAGCCCTGGGGGCTCATTACAATGAAGCATCAAAATTCATGTGAGCAAAAACCTCTTTGGGGATTGCGGCAGATTGCTTGATGCACAATCAAGACACAGCTCTTGTTACCAGTTTTGCAGCTTCAGTGTGTGAAATAAGGCCAGAGCATTAGTTATTTGTTCACTTATGTATTCTTCAATTTCATCTCCCATACTCCTAGAATGACAATAATAATAGTAATAATAGTATTTATTAAGCACCTACCATGTGCTAAGCACTGGGGTAAATACAGAAGAATCAGGTTGGAAAGAGTCCCTGGCCCACATTGGACTCACAGTTTAAGTAACAGTTTTCTCTTGGTTCTTCCTCTTGCTCCCACTATTCAGAAATCATTTGTGTCTCTATTTCTCTGCTTTTAGAATGCAAGCTCTCTAAGGGCAGGGACCATGTTTTTCATTTCTGCTGTACACTCCCAGCACTTAGTACAGTGCCCTGCACGCAATGGGTGCTCAAAAAATTGATTAGAGGAATCGATTCATTGGTTTCCCTCCATTTTCCTGTCAGAATAACATTTCTGGAAGGAGGTGAGAGTCAGTAAAATGCATTAATGCAGATAAGGCAGTGGATTAGTGTGAAATCGTTTTATAGCAATTTAAAAACTAGCCAGTAAAGTATAAAAATCTCATAGTTAACGCAGAAAGTTATGGTTCTCACAGGAAAAATCATTCTTCCCTTGGGCTATCATGGACCAAAGGTGCCCATAAAGTAAGCAATGGCCCGTGTATTCAGGTAAAGAGTTTTCTTGGTAAAGATACGGAAATGGTTTACCTTTGCCTTCTTCCACGCAGTAAAAAACTTGAGTCTCTGCCATTTTCTTTGATCAACTTTTTGATCACTTGATCAACTGCCTTTGACTCTTTCCCATGCCACGGCTGCCCAGCACAGGGGAATCAACCTGTGAAACTACATGGATACACATACCAGAACGACTTTATGGCAGAAGATGGGATGTTCTGGAGAGGGGGTGTCCATGGAGTTGCTATGGACTGAAAACGATTTGACGGCATTTGAAGAAGAATGTTACCAGGGCCCTGAAATCAGAATGAGTTTAGTGGAAATCTAGGAATAGACATAATGGAACTCTATATGCTAAGTACTTGGAATAATAATAATAATGTTGGTATTTGTTAAGCGCTTACTATGTGCAGAGCACTGTTCTAAGTGCTGGGGTAGATACAGGGGAATGAGGTTGTCCCACGTGAGGCTCACAGTCTTCATCCCCATTTTACAGATGAGGGAACTGAGGCACAGAGAAGTGAAGTGACTTGCCCACAGTGACAGCTGACAAGGGGCAGAGGTGGGATTCGAACCCATGACCTCTGACTCCCAAGCCCGGGCTTTTTCCACTCATCCACGGAAGAGTACAATACAATACAGTATGATACTCCGCCACCGATTTGCTTTTACTCAGCATCCATGGGGAAACTGGGGGCACTGTCTGCTGTTTGTGTGTTCTAATGATAAGCAGAGGAGTGGGAGATAGCAGGGGATCTAGGGGAGAAGGAAGATGATGCTGGAAAGAGTTAGAGAATCTCTGTCAATTCTGAGGATTAAACAGACTCTGGGGCCTAATGACTTCTGAAAAATGTTTGCAAGCCCATGTTAATAGATTTTAAAGACTCATCAGCTTCCCAAATTACACACTCCTCGTCCACAGTAGCATCCTTCCTGGGATGACCCACTAGGCTTTGCATCTTCTGATATTTGCTCATTTAAACTAGGGACCCAATGCAGAGCGGATTCATTTAATGAGATAAACGAAGAAAGGAAAGGAAGGAAAGGGAGTGTTTAACTGCTACTTCAATGTCACAGACTTGCTGGGTTTTGTAGAGCTTCAGGAAATTATGGCGAGGGGGACAGAAAATGAGAAGCAATTAGCTTTTAATGAATCATATCTCAGTGACACTGCAGTAACTTAATTATAAATCATAATAATTATTGTAGTATTTAAGCGCTTACTATGTGCCAGGCACTGTACTAAGCACTGGGGTAGATACATGGTAATTGAGTTGGAGACCGTCCCTGTCCCACATAGAGCTCTGAGTCTTAATCCCCATTTTCCAGAGGAGGTAACTGAGGCCCAGAGAAGTGAAACAACTTGCTCAAGTTCACACAGCAGATTTGTGGCAAAGCCAGGATTAGAACCCAGGTCCTTCTGACTCCCAGACTCAGGCTCCATCCACTAAGCCGCACCACTTCAGCACCATGCCAAGTCTGAATTGAAGACACAAGTGTTACGGGGCAGCCGCCATTCACTCGTTCATTCAATCGTATTTATCGAGCGCTTACTGTTTGCAGAGCACTGAACTAAGCACTTGGGAGAGTACAACAATAAAACAGACGTATTCCCCGAGCACAATGAGCTTACAGTCTAGAGCCGCCACTGAACGGTCCCTTCTGGAGCAGCTGGGAGCCCAATTCTAGAGCCCAGACTTTCTCTGGGCCTCCCCTTTGGACTTTCTAAAATTCACTGTTAAACCCCAAGTTTTGCGCACAGCGGCGCAGGTGACTGAGCCAGAATCAACCTAATCTGTGTCCCCAGGAGGCCCGCTGCACCTGCATGCCTCTCATGGGGTCCCCAGCCCTGGCCCACCCGAGGGATCGACAGGAGAGAGATCACATGGAAACAACAATCACCTTTCAAAATGCAGCCCGGAAAGTGAACTAAATCACGTCGTCCCCTCCTTGTGGAGGCCCTTCGCACCAGAGGTAAGTCAGCTCAAACTTTCCACCTGCCGAAACACAGTTGTTTGGGGGCAGGTTCAAGGCCTGGAAAGTTCCCAGTCATAGAACTTTTCCGAAAGTTAGGAGCAAGAGCAAAAAGGGGTTTCGCGTGTTATCGTGTTCTCGGTCTTTGCCCTGGAAGGGGCGGCTATTTTCATCAACATCCCACTCAGAAGGAAGGCACTTTTAGTACTTGCCTGAGATAAACAGACAGGCATGGAAACTTGACTCTCTCAGGGTGCCAGCAAGCCTGGGGATGTGGTTATCTCTCTCCACTGACTCCCCCGAGAACAAAGCATTTTCAGCTCTATCTTCGAGCAAGAAGGATGTGGTTTCCTAATACAGAATAATGATTTTCCCCCAATACTTTAAACACTACTAACAAAAACATGACCCGCCATTCCAACTGGTCTAACTGATCTGTACACTGTAAGCTCCGTGTGGGCAGAGATTGTGTCTACCAATTCTGTTGTAATGCACCTTCCCAACCACTGAGCAGAATGCTCTGCATACAGTAAGCACCCAATAAGAACTCTTGTTTGATCGATTGATCCGATCCACCCTGTCATAGCTAGCACTCTAGAAAGAGGGTTCATATTGATGCTTAATTTGATGATGACTTATGCAGGGCCTCTAGACTGTAGGCTCTCTGAGGGCAGGGAATGGGCCTGTCAGCTCTGTTGGTTTGAACCTCATAGGCACTCAGTAGACACCATGGATGATGAAGATGTCACTTGCCATTTCTCCTCCCTGCCAGTCACATTTCCACTAGGACATGGAGTGCCACAGGTGGGTAGGCAGGCAAAGGTTTGGCACACTGAGAAGTGTGTGCAAAAGTGTTTTTGTTTTTTTTCTACATAGTGCCCGCAGCATAGTTCTGATGCTAGGCCTGATAGCCGTGGCCTGGCCGGTAGTTGCCTCGATAGCCTATATAGCTGCCATGTAGGCCAGCTATTTTTCATGACTCGTGCTGGGCCTGTCCACCTCACTGAATGGCCCAAGGTAGTTCTTCGGTCAGAAACCAGCACCACGGACGACACCACCCCAACGAGCAGAACAAAGATTCACCAGCCAGATCTCCTGATTCCCACAGTAGGGTTCTCTCCGGAGGACTAACAACCAAGCTGGGTGCCCAATCGAAGTATCTTTATGTAAAATCTTGCTGAACCCATAGGACATGGAGTGGCAATTTGGAATAAGTATTGTCAGATTCCCAAAGAACTTATCTTTGCTGGAAAGCTACAAATATCATAATAAATGAAAGATGTTTAAGGCTGCCATGCAGTACACGCTAAATGAAGCTTGAGTCCAGACCACCAGGAAATTAGAATTTTACTCTTTTGCCTAGGTTACAAAAATCTGTGTTGGAATCTTTCGATCATTCTGAGCTGTGGCAGGTTCAAAATGTCTCTTTTAGCCAGAAAAACTGTCAAGGGGGTTGTTAGCAGGAGCTTTTGAAGTCAGCTTTTATCAATTTTGTAACTCCTTGAAGCAGGGACCCCTTACTGTGAGGTTGCATTTGCTTGGAAAATTCTTGCCAAAGATGACAGATGATTTGGGGTTTTATTGTGGAATGATAGAAAGTTGATTAGATAACCAGGTAAATCTTCTTTGACTTATTGAATAATCTTGGTAATCTATGCTCAGACATTTTAGAGAAGGGGTCTGTTAGAGTTTGAAACTGCAAGACAATAACTTCTCATCCCTTATTCAACTAACTTTTTCTCCAATCTCTAGCAAGCTGCTTATTTCCCGCTGTATAAAATAAGGATAATAGTACTTACAAGCATGCAGGGCTATCAAGCAGTATGACTAGTAAACAGCAGAAAAGAGCTTTCAAACAACAATGATATTATTTAGAAGGTCCCTGTAGCTGGAGGGAAGAAATTAACCAAGAAGCAGCTTGAAATAAGACACCGTTTTCTATTCACTTAAGGGGACAGGCAGGGAAGAAGCAGGCAAGTCAGTTCATGTCTCACAGTTCCCCTCACAGAAACTCAAGGGGAAATTATTCTGATTAACTGCACCTCTCAAGAAGCTTCCATCTGCCGCACTTTGGCATTCGTTCGGGGTGATGGCAGGATCTTCACTGACCCTTCTTTTGCAGGCAGTCACTTTCATTTAAAAATAAGCAAATAATTGCAGTAGTGGTAGCATTTGATATCTCTCCTTGTGCAAAGAATACAACGCAAGGTTTGAAGGTCATTATTGAAAAATCACCATAATGGTAGACCATGAGAGAGCATTTCATTCAATAGTGAGGAGAAGTCGGAAGACCGGAGTTCTGATTCCTGGCTCTGCCATTTGCCTGCTGCATGACTTTGGGCAAGTCACTTAACTACTGTGGGCCTCAGCTCCCTCATCTGTAAAATGGGGATGAAATACCTCTTCTCCTTCCCCTTAGACTAGGAGACCCAGGTAACTCAAAGACTTTGTCTGTTCCTCTTATATTGTATCTACCCCTGTGTTAGTACAGTGTTTGGTATATAGTAAGAGATTAACAAATATTATTATTACTCGTTTTAAGTCTTATTGTGATTTCCTTTAAGTAAGTCAACTGACAAAAGAAAGCTACAGTTCACATAGCAGTATTCCCCCTGCTGTTTCCTTCCATGAACGATTACCAGGTAATATTACACAGGCAGCCTTGGATGATATTCGTCACAAATGTTCTCCATAAAATGAAATGAAATGCCACCTCGGCCCTGGGGGAGATACTCTTCCCTTCCCCTTCCGTAGGTGCCTGTAGAAGGTACCTCGGTCGGCCGATGGCTTCCTTGCCTTTAGGGCTTCCTGTAGGACTTTAGAACCAGACTTCTGCTGTGCACTCCTGTTCTAAATCCTAAATCCTGTGTCCCCTCCCACCTCCCGCAGGCCTGGGAGGGCTTTAGCTCTACAGCAGCGGTCTGCAGACGGAAGAGTTTGGGACTTACTGTTCTACAAGATGTAACATATAAAACCAGGGCCTGGGGTTTGGGCCTGTTCCCAGACCATCTCCAAGGCTCCAAGGGAAAGAGTGGCGAGGAAGAGTGAAAGAAGCACAGTCTTGGAGTCCTGATTGCCTGTGATCCTCTGTGGACTCTGCTCCAGACTGACAGAATTCTGCAAGTCTTTGGGAAACAATGTGAACATAAAGAGTCCCTTGGCTAGAGGGGTTAATCCATTTCAAATAATGATTACACAGGCCTGCAACTATTTAGGTCCAACTTTGGCTGGGACCACCTGAAGCAGTGTAACCTAGTGGATAGATCACTGGCCTGGGAGTCAGAATGACCTGGGTCCTAATCTCGGCTCCGTCACTTGTCGGCCGGGGGGCCTTGAGCAAGCCACTTAACTTCTCTGTGCCTCAGGTCTCTCATCTGTAAAATGGGGATTAAGACTGTGATCCCCATGTGGGACGGGGACTGTGTCCAAACTGATTAGCTGCTATCTACCCCAGTGTTTAGTACAGTGTCTGGCAAATAGCCCTTAACAAATACCGTTAAAAAGAGAGGGAGAGAGACGCTCTATGAGGCCAGTGCTCATTTTAGCCAGTTTGCTGCCCCAGTGGCTCACACAATTCCCATTTGGGGCTTTGTCTCAGGCCTAGCTCCATTCTAACAGCAGGTTCTTGTCCTACTAGAAAAGTGTATATTTTGGTCCTAAGCCTGCAGAGTATTAAATTATTCCCTTCTCCTTACTGCTTCCCAATGAGGGAATGGAGCGATAGTCTAGCCTGAAGCTACACCCCCTGGAGACAAGAAGCTTTCAGGTTGCCCCCTAGAGCCGGGCTGTCTGTCACAAGGCAGCTAAGCCACTCCCCTACTGCCAGGTTGTCTGTCACAAGGTTGCTATGCCACTCCCCAACTGCCAAATTGTCAGTCAGAAAGTTGCTAAGCTACTCCCCTACAGCCAAGTTGTCATACAATTGCTGAGCCCCGGCCCTACAGGAAAACTGTCGTCACAAGGCTGCTAAGCCACACCCCCAGAGATGCTATCTGAAATGAGGTGCTTTAGCTCACCCAAAGTTATGTGGAGGCCTCCCGGTACCAGGGATAATTCTCTGTTTGGGAAAGATTCCTCAAATGTTTTCCTGAGAAAAAGCCAAGCTATGTGAGTTTGGAGGAAAAGTGATTTTTTTTCATTTATATGATTTTGAGCCCCATCAGCAACCATGGCAAGTGTTCGCCTCAGGGAATCTATCAATCAATTAATTGTATTTATTGAAGGCTTATTGTGTGCAAAGCACTGTACTAAGCGCTTGGAAGAGTACAATATAACAAAGCTGGTAGACACATTCGCTATTTACAGTAATGATAATGATGGTATTTGTTAAGCGCTTACTATGTGCCAAGCACTGTTCTAAATGCTGAAGCATCTTACAGTCTAGAAGGGGAGACAGATATTAATATAATTAATTAAATTACAGATATGACTATAAGTGCTGTGGGGATGAGAGAGGGGTGAATAAAGGATGCAAACTCAAGTGCAGGGACGACACAGAAAGGAGTAGGAGAAAAGAAATGTGTGCCTAGTCAGGGAAGGCTTCTTGGAGGAGATGTGCTTTTAATAAGGCTTTGAAAGTGGGGAGAGTGAGTGAAGACGGAGGGCATTCCAGGCCAGAGGCAGGTCTTGGGTGAGGAGTCGGTGATGAAATAGATGAGATCAAGGTACAGTGAGTAGGTCGGTATTAGAGGAGTGAAGTGTGCAGGCTGAGTTGTAGTAGGAAATCAGGGAGGTAAGGTAGGAGGGGAAAATTCATTCAGTAGTAATTTTTAAGTGCTTACTGTGTGCAGAGTACAGTGCTTGAGTGCTTTAAATGTGGATTTAAGTGACTGACAATGTGGATCAGATCAATCTATCAATCAGTAGTTCCTATTGGGTGCTTACTGTATGCAGAACACTCTGCTCAGGGGTTGGGAAGGTGCAAAACAACAGAGTCGTTAGACCAGTCCCTTCAACGTCTTAATCCCCATTTTACAGATGAAGTAACTGAGACACAGAGACGTTAACTGACTTGCCCAAGGTGACACAGCAGGGAAGTGGTGGAGCAGGATTAGAATCCCAGCCCCGTGCTCCTTCCACTAGGCTACCCTGCTTCCCCATTAAGATTTTACTCACAGATTTCCCCTTTCATGAGTCCACGCCATGATAATCCTTTGATGACCATGATAATCCCTATTTTACAAGTGAGGAAAAAGTCACAGAGAGTTTAAATAACTAAGGTCTGAATCAATGATGAATCAACGGCCAAATAACCCAAAATATCAGGAGGTTCAGTGCTGGAAGTAAACAGAAACCAGCTAGAACTTGGCTCCAATTATAAGAAAAAGTCCCAGAATGGATGTTCTAGGTGTGGGACCAGGGTGGTGGGGTACACCCCCAGCCCTTTTTGTCTGCTATCTCTTTGGTTGCCAGCAGCTGCAGCCCCACCTCTCTCATTTTACACTCTGCCGAGGCCCTGGGCTTTGTGATGATCAGGATGATTATGGTATTTGTTAAGTACTTACTATATGTCGAACAGGATTCTGAGTGCTGGTGTAGATACAAGTTAATCAGGTTGGACAGCAGGCCCTGTCTCACAAGGGGCTCAAGGTCTAATAGGAGGAAGAAAGGTATTAAACCCTATCTTATAGAAGAGGTAAATGAGGCACTGAGAAGTGAAGAGATTTGCCTAAGGCCACATAGAAGGCAAGTGGCAGGGGTCAGGATTTGAACCCAGATCCTCTGGGTTCAGTGCTCTTTCCACTAGGCCATGCTGCTTCTCCCATTGTCTTCTTCAGTAAAGGTCCTCCAATTCCTCCCTGCCAAAAGCCCACCCATTCGCATTTATCTCTGCTTCCATTGCCATAGTCCCCATCCCCTTCCCCGGAAGTCCATTCGTCCCTTTTACTTCTCAGGATTGAGGAGCCTCTATACATTTTGCCATAGAGTGAATAGGCAAACTATAAGAAGCTCAGGAATATGAAATAAAGTTGGTAAAATAGGCATATGGTAGTAATTGTTTGGTTGGCAATATGTTTATGATTTGATCTGGCAACTCAATTTAAGCAAAGAAGTCCTTGCTGAAAGAAATCCAGCCTCTCTCCTCTCCAGTCCACCTTTCACTCCGCTGCCCCAATAATGTTTCTCAAAAATAATTTTGTGCTCATCTCCCCACTCCCTCAAGTGCCTCTGATGCTTGTCCGTTCATCTCTGCATCAAGCAGAAACTCCTCACCGTTGGATTCAAAGCATTTAAATCGGCTTTCTCCGCTTTTCGAATCCTCACTCCTCTCCCACAACAACACAGCCCACACACTTTGCTGCTTTAATACTGACCGACTCTCACTCTGGCCTCACCCACTGTCGACCCCTTGCTCACAACTATCCCTCCTTCCTGGAACTCCCGCTCCTACATATTACCTCCAACCCTATTTTTCCCTCCTTAAAGCCTCCTCAATGCCCTTAGCCCCACCCTTTAAAATCACCCCCCCCCCCCATTCCCACAGCACTTATGTCCATAGCCATATATTCAGTTGCTTCCCTTAGCTGTAACTTATTTTAATGCCTATCTCCCCCATTAGACTGTAGGCTCCTTGAGAGCAGGGATCATATCTACCCACTGTATTATACCTCCCAAACGCTTAGTACAGTGCTCAGTACAAAGTAAGCACTCAATAAATACCATTGACTGATTGATTGATTGATTCACCCTAACACTCAATAAATACCATTGACTGATTGATTGATTGATTGATTGATTCACCCTAACCATCATTCCTCTAACGCTGTTTCACCAAAAACAGGATCAAAAGAAAGGGCCAGGCATCATTCCAATTCTTTGCTCATTGTTAGAAGAGAGGAGAGGGAAACATCCATTCTTTCTCCTTCTCTGTTGGAGTTGATGTCCTTTATTAGAGAAAGGCAAAAGAAAGAAGAGAGATGGGAGCTCTCCTGAGCCCACCTTTCTTCCACCCTACTACTACTGCCAGGCCTCCAACTTTCTCTGCCAAAAAGAATTCCTCAGTGAGCTTGGTCACTAAGAGCAAATTATTAGTTTTGGGTTTTGTTTTTCCCCTCAACACTTGTAAGTCTTCCCTAATCTGCAAGGTTAACATGTACATTAAAGAACATTCTCTTTCACCCTGTCCCTGATGACCCTTGTAATAACACTTCTGATTGAGACCACCTGAAAATATTCTTTCCTCATCTCAAACAACTCCATCAAACTTCAACAACTTCAACAAAATTAATCATTCCTAATTCACGGATTAATTTGTCCCTGAATCCAAAAGAGCAATTAAGAGTATGTGTCTATAAGCCATCTATAACTGGAGCAAAGAAAAACCAAACATGCCTGAATTCTCTTGAGCCCCCATCTAAATTGTGACGCTGAACCATTTCCATTATTTTGAATTTTTAGTGTTAAAAAATATAGAGCGCAAAATCCCTGAAGAAAAAACCCTTCTAAAGTGAAGAAGACCCATTGCACAGTTTTATTCTTTAGCCCCTAAAAGGTTACTGGGGACATTTCCAAGGGGAGGGATATTTATGACACAAAGCATTCCTGGAGAGGGTACAAGCTTGATAAGGACAGTGAATGTCTGGACAGAGGTAATTCACACAAGATGGTTTCAAAAGAATCAACAAGAATACTAAGTGTCTGCTTGGACCTTGGACAAGTCACTAAACTTATCTGTGCCTCAGTTTCCTCATCTGTAAAATGGGCATTAAGACTGTGAACCCCATGTGGGACACGGACTGTGTCCAATCTGATTTTCTTGTATCTACTCCAGTGCTTAGTCCACTGCCTGGCAAAAACAAAAACAAACCAAACCAAACAAACAAACAAAAAAAACATTAAAAAAAACTAGTTCTGGAACTAAAGTAGTAAGAAACATCTTTTTACATGTATTTTGAAAAGTAACTGCTAACAAAAAAGGATGATCAACATGGTCACAGTTTTTTGCTAAAAAAATAATAAAGCTACTCAGGGGAGACAATTTGGCAATCAAAAATTCCATCTCTTGGAGCCCTGTCAAAGACTTCCTCAACTGTAAAGTATTGTATGTGAATCAAACAAGGCAAAAAAAAGTGGAAAAGATGTCAAACTATTTTTAAAATTGGGGATTGTTTGTGCACCCTCTGAAATGCCTGCTTTTTATTTAGCTAGTGGATAAAGCACAGGCCTGGGAGCCAAAGGACCTGGGTTCTAATCCTGACTCTGCCCCTCGTCTGCTCTGTGACTTTGCACACATCACCCAATTTCTCTATGCCTCAGTTACCTCAACTGCAAAATGTGGATTCAATATCTGCTCTCCCTCTTATTCGACTGTGAGTCCCATGTGGGATAGGGTCCGTAAGTAGCCTGACTAATCCAGTGCTTAGAACAGTGCTTGACATAAGGTAAATGATTAACAAATACCATTTTTAAAAAAATGGAAAATCGCTAATAGATGCACATTCTTTCCTGGAAATAGTAAATTGCATAAAGAAAATGTAAAGGAAGACTACGATACATAATTCAGATAATGCAGACTAAAATGAGAGGTCCACATTTAACAACAAAATGTAGCATCTCATTAAATAAAATCATCATTCGTCAAGGATCCTTTCAGGGGCCACTTGTATATAATACTGCAGAACAATTAAACCTATCTCATTGTAAGGAATAAACTAATTGAGAAGGGGTTGTTCACATTAAGTTATTAACAGCTTATTGTCTAAAAGAAAACAAATTCTTGAATTATGCAAGAATTTGGCTCAAGTCTTAGCACTGACACAATGAACCATGCCCAAACCAAAAAATATTTTAGAGTTCTCATAACAAAAACCTATAACAATGGAACTGAAGTCATACTGTGAGCTCATGTAGAGAAATAGCAATGGGAAGCGTTTGGGGCCTAATTATCTAGTCACAATTGCAGCATATCTTTTCACCAGAAGACTCTTTGAGCCGTTTGATTTATTAGATCCATACCAGTCACCAGTTGTCGAATAAATATCATTTAGAATTCTTTCAGTTGTGCAACATTTCAAATTCTAAAAAAGCAGGCGGGTGGAAATAAGTTCTTCCGAATTGAGCTCCTTCATCTTTACAAGTAGGAGAAGCTCAAGGAAGGGATAATGATGATTGTGATAATAATGATGGATTCGCCTTTTGAGAATGGATGAGCCTCGGTCCAGTCCCAAAGACTTTGGGGCCAAGTTCCTGTGTGAATGCTTTTATTATAGCTCTAGGGGTTTTGCCCAGCATCACTTGCACTCCTTTGACTCTGGCCAAGCATGTTCCCTTTGGAACAGAGGGTGGAACTAAGAAGGTGGCTCATTGTTAAACGTATGGAAGGATCCTACATTCCAAACCCTTTTACAGCCGAAATGTCTGCGGTATGGTGCTGATTTTAGCAGCTGCTGGTCTTTTCTGCCCACATTAGCCAGCTATTTTCAAGATGCTTGCTGAGTCTGACCATCACTCATAGTGTAACTCTGGCAGGCATTCCCCTACTTCCGAATGTTTCAAAATAGTCTAATAAATAGGGAGGGCTTTTGCAAGGAAGTGGGTTTTCAGGAAAGCTTTGAAGACGTAGAGTGCTGTGTTCTGGGTTGCCTTTGAAGAAGACAGGAATTCCAGGTAGAGAGTAGAAGAAGGGAATTCCAGGTAGAGAGTAGTGCATGAGCAAAGGGAAAGTCAAGAGCAAAGCACATATAGAAAATGACCTTTACAGGAGATGAAGGGTGGGTGTTCAGAGTAGCAGACACATAAAAAAAAAAAGCTGGTGGGAAGCCTTGAAGCCACTGGTAAGGACTTTCACCAGGTTGAGGTGGGAATGTATAGTAATTGGGGTTTTTTTTGAAGCGTGGAGAGGCATGTACCACATGTACCACATGATGTACCACATACCATAGAAAGATGATATGAGCAGCAGTGGGTAGTATAGGCTGAAGAAGGAGTCAGTTGGAGGCTGAGAGACTTAGAGAAGAGGCTGATATGATATTCTCGCTGTGAGATGCTGCGAGCTTGAACCGGATTGGTTCCAAGCACTTGGGTGAGTGAAACACAATGGAGTCGGAAGACACGTCCCCTGCCCAACAAAGGGCTTGCGGTCTAGAATCTACAGTTTGTAGTCCATAGTCTTTCTTTGGATCAAGGTAGCACCGAGCAACCTGCTTGCCTAAAACTTTAGAGTTGCAATAGTTTGAGAGGCCCCTTGTTTTCCAAACAGGGATTCTTTTAGGGTAACAGAGTGGCTTAAGGGAAAGAGCACGGGCTTAGGAGTCAGAGCTCGTGGGTTCTAATCCCGGCTTTGCCACTTGTCAGCTGTGTGACTTTGGGCAAGTCACTTCACTTCTCTGTGCCTCAGTTACCTCATCTGCAAAATGGGGATTAAGACTGTGAGCCCCACGTGGGACAACCTGATTACCTTGTATCTATCCCAGTGCTTAGAATAGTGCTTGGCACTTAGAAAGCGCTTAGCAAATACCATCATTATCATTATTATTCTCCATTAAATTAAGTTCCTCCGGGGCAGGGATTGCATATCTTCTTCTGTATGTTCCCCCAAGTACCTAGTACACAGTGCTTGGCACAGAGTAGGCATTCAATAAATTTTGCTTATGGTGATGATGATGATGATGATAATATCATGCTTGCTCCTTTTATTCATCAACCACTGCCCCCGAGCTCCACAGCACTTATGTACATATCCACAATTTATTTATATTAATGTCTGCCTCCCCATCTAGACTATAAGCTCTTCGTGGGCAGGGGATGTGTCTGTTATATTATTGTTTGTTCTCTCCTGGGGGCTTAGTACAATTCTCTGCATACAGTAAACATTCAATGAATAGGATCAATTGATGGATGCTATATTATATGTTTGATATGTGGAATATCATCTAGTTTTCTGAAAGACTTCCAATGCCACGTTTTTGAAATGCAATCAAGTAAGACTGATTTAACAAAGCTGAATGAATACACAGAGCATCACTTGTCTCCTGTCAGCAGAAGCTTCAGCAGGATGGGAGACTGATCCCCTGATTCTCTTCCTCATCCTATCACATGACTTGCTGGAAAACCAATCCATGCACTTGGGGGTTTGTGTGTTTCTGTTTCTATCTCCCTGAATCTACTGGTCTCTTTCTCTCTATACCTTTCTCTGCCTGTCTCTGTTCGGTCTCCCTTTCCTGACCTTTTCTTCTCCTTCATCTTGACCCATTGGCCCACCTCAGTAGAGGCCCTGACTCTTTGTCCTTTTTGGGCCACTGAAAATATGATCCCTTTAATTTAGAATTTAGGGAGGGAGCTTATTATCTCTGAAACATCTGGGTCCCCTTGCTCTGGGGCAAGCCCACGTCTCCCTCATACCCCGGTTGCTGCTGCTCCAGCAGGGGTAATGCTAGGACTTTGGTGATCCCAGCACACCAGAATTTTGCAGCTGCTCTCATATTCTGCTCCTAAAATAGCCCGCTCCTCAGATCGAGCCTCACAGACTTTGGTTCCAGGGTCCAACCCCATCCCAATTTAAGTCTAGGGATGGGTGGCTTGAAGAACAGAACTATTACTGTGGAAAGTTATTCTCTTTAAATGCTCTTTAGAGAAGTAGCATGGCCTAGTGGATAGAGCATGGGCCTGGGAGTCCGAAGGACCTGGTTTCTAATCCTGGCTCTGCCAACTGTCTGCTGTGTAACCTTAGGCAAGTCATTTCACTTTCTCTGTGTCTCAGTTACCTCATCCGTAAAATGGGGATTAAGATTGTGAGCCCTGTGTGGGAGAGGGACAGTGTCCAACTTCATTATCTTATATCTACCCAAGGGCTTAGTACAATGCCTGGCACATAGTAAGCACTTAACAAATACTGTTAAAAATTATCATCATTCTTCTCCTTCTCAATGCCCATATGGGGGGGTGGGGGGGGATGTATCATTGCCTGGAGCTGCCAGGGATGGGAGGTAGGCTGTGCTACCTCACAAAAGGACTGGGACCTAGAAAAATTATCCCTCTGATTTGGTTGGCTCTGGCTGTCACTATGATTGGATTTCTCACTGGGTATTCCTGAAGAAATTTATTAAACCCTCCCACTACCTTCTGATCGTTCTGCTTACAATATTTTTATTAAAGGGGAATCTATGGAAATTTAGCTATTGCATATGATTGGATTCTTTTGGTTGAGTGGAATCGGTGTGGGTTGGGCCACTGGAAATTTTGTTGCAGGTGAAAATGTTCACACTCCGTGGGTAATCCATGTAATTTTCTTTCATCTAAAATGATCTGAAGGTATAGTTTTGATCATTCTTTTTTCTGACCCTACTTACTAGTTCTAATTACTTCGGTGCCTAAGGTAAATCTGGTGGTAGGCTAACAGAATTTGAGATGTTAAGAATCCGAAATGCATTGTCAAATGGCATTGTCGGCCTATCAGTGCCGATTATTGAAGGCTTCCTGTGTGCAGAACACTTGTCCCCTAGATTGGTAGTGGGTGTGGGAGTCACCTAAAGGAATATATTCTGGAGTAAAGTTAAACTTGTTAATCAGTGAACTTAACACTTCTAATTTATAATTAAAAGGTAGAAAAGAATAAAGTTTTGAGAAGACAGAGGTATTAACAAAAAAAGGCAATCACAAAAACCTGTGATTTTTTAAATTAAAGAGATTCTTGCAATAGAATAAGGCATGTTGTTTGCATGTGTTTTTTTCAAATCAACCAATGGTATTTATTGAGCACTTACTGATGCAGAGCACTGTACTCAGCTCTTGGGAGAGTTCAATACAACCAAGTTGGTAGACTCGATTCCTTCCCGCGACGGCCGGCCGCGCGGTGGGGAAAAGGTGCCTTTACAGCCTACAGGGGAAGACAGACATTAAAATAAATTACAGATCGGGAAATTAGTAGAGTAGAAGGATATGTACGTAACTGCAGTGGGGTTGTGGGTAGAATAATGAGTCACTTGAATTACATACAGTATTGATAATTATATACAGTATTGATAATTATATTTTGTACACATGTTTAAGAATAGTAAAAGAAGTGTTAATTAAACTTACATGTTAAACTGTAAGCTCTTCCTCAAGACAGGAAGCTGGTTGTGGGCAGGCACTATGTCTACCAACTCTATTGTATTGTACTTTCCTAAGGGCTTACTACAGTACATAGCACTGAATTGGTGCTCAATAAATACCACTGATTAATTGTCAATAAAGTGACAGATGCTCCTGGAGCGTCTCAGGGCTAAGGTCTATATAGAGTGCCTAACCTTCCTTCAGGGTTGGTGAATGTGAAAGTTGGGAGAACCGGGAAAGTTTAGTGCCTTCAGGAATTCCTGGGATTGATGGTCCTAGATTTAGGCATATAGGAGGTGTGTCAAATCTCTGCATACACATCCTGCTCTCCAAACCCCAAAGTCTGATGCTTTCAGAGTAGTGGATAACCTGTGTGTTTGGAGGTCTAAGCACAGTTCTTTTGGGGAAGTGGAGTTCTCCAAAGAATTACAGATAGGCCCCTGAACACAAAGATCAGGCCCCCTCAATTCTAAAGGCCAGGAGCAACTGCTCTGGTTGCTTAATGATAGCTCTGTTCCTGGCAGACATGTCTTTGTCTAAGCAAATTCAAATTTACATATGAGACTTCAGAATTGTAATTTGCCTACACATCAAGGAGTTAAATGGTTTTAACCTTAAAAAAAACCTTTTCATTTTCATTTTCCTTTCAGTTTTTTGGATCCTTTTTATCTGGGGAATTTCGACACTTATTGTACTTGCTTTCTGTAAATGCATGAAACATACAAATTAGTTTTCATTTTTTCACTACCTGGTTACTTTGGAATGTGTTTGTCACACCTAAAAAAGGTATACTTCAAAATGGGAATAATCAGGCTAGGGCCTCTAGTTCAGCAAATTTCAACTTTATATTGATTGTGTCTGATACCTGAAGTAAAAGGAAACTTGAAGATAGACATCTGTGTGGTCGAGGTTCAAATTAAATGCCAGTTGCTCAAAAAAGCAACTCCACTTAGGTAAGCCAAATAATACAGCTAGACCTCCTTCAGCATTCTCATTTGGATGTTAGGATAGACAGCCAATACCTGTAAGTAATTGCATCAGGCTACATTTGGGCATTCTGAATGCGGATATGTGTAAGTATGTAAATACTGTATTCTCTAGACAAGTATGCAGCTGTTCCATTTGGCAGCTCTCTAACCATGATATCTGTGCATGGAGAGTACTTAGGTCAACTGGGAAAGCATTCCATCAGCTAGAGCGCATAGTTAAGTGCACCAAGGAGTAAAATATACGAATTTATTTTCCTCTGGCTATAGTCTAGGCATTTCAATTACAGTGTTGGAAGTGCCTTGAGTTTTTGAGCTGGGCTTTTGGTAAACACGCTTCCTAGACATGCAGTTAGCATGCATTTTTAAAAATTCCACAATGATTCCTAAGCCTCCGTATTTTAGAAAAGTTAGAGACTTCTAGGGCTTTGAAAGAACTATTGAGTACAGAATCAGCCCAGTGGATGAGAAAAAGAAGGAAGCGACCTGATTCCTCTGAATGAGATACAATTAATTCATTTGCATCTTACATCCTCATCTACACTGACTCACATACAACTTTGGTAATCTGCTCAAGCGTCTTTCCTATATCTTTTTCAGTGTGTATGTGTGCGCATGCGCGCGTGTGTGTGTGTGTATGTGGTATGTGTTAAGTGCCAGGCACTGTACTAAACACTGGGGTAGAAACAAGATGATGGGTTAGGACACAATCTACATCCAACCTAAGACTCACAGGCTTAATCCCCATTTTAAAGATGAGATAATTGAGGCACAGATAAGTTAAGCGACTTGCAAAAGGTCACAGAGCAGACAAGTGGCAGAGCCGGGATTAGAACCCAGGTCCTCTGACTCCCGGTCCTGTGCTCTTTCCACTAGGCCCCGCTGTTCTCAAATCTGGAAAATCTGGCACAAATTCTAGGCAAAGCTTCTTCCCAGATCCATTCATATTGACTGCCTAGTTTCAGACCTGATCGGGAGGAAGCAGGGTGACCTGAAGCACCGCTGGAATGTTAGAGCAGCCAGGCTTCTCTACCGAGTAAGATATCCAGTGATATAGGTTGTATCCTTGGGCTGATCATATCAAGGGGTGCTTGGAACCCAAGGTAAGATATCGAACAATGCCGGGTGGGTCCGCAGCGTTGAATGTACCGTGAGGTGGCTGTAACCTGGGTCTACCTGGAGAGTCTTTCACAGAGTGTTCCAAGGAGGTATTAGCTGATTAATCCTCCCAATAACCCAGAGCTAGAAAGGGGTAGAACTTGTTATATTGGGAACTAAAGCTAAGGATTGATGTAACTAACCTCTAATCCATTTATTGTTACAGGCTACTAGCCTAGTACTCCAGCGCTTAGTAAAGTGTCTGGCATGTAATAAGACCTTAACAAATACAATAAAAAAAAAAGATACGGTCCCCAAGTCCTCCCAATTCAGTTTGCTATACAGTTAACACTCACATCACAATTGCTCCGAGATGGGTTCTCCACTCCTATATCCTCGGGAGGGCTTAGCAGAGTCTCTGCCTGAAAGGGAAAGGAGAAGTCACTCAAGCGGCAACAGTTTGCGCCCCAAGTCACCCAACTGCTCTAATCTTGTTGGATATGTGCCCTGTGACCCCTCCCTCCTGGCTGTGGGAAGGTGGAGGGAGCTCCTGGGAATGGGACAAGGAGGCAGAGGGGCACTGTGGGTGGAGAAGGGGCTGGGGGAACTGGGAAATGGGCAGACTAAAACCTGGACCCCCCCAGCCACCGGGGCTTGTAATGGTGTCTCTCTTGAAAGACTTCACCTCAGTCCATGTTTCATGGCCTCGGGAAGCTAGAGTTCCTAGGGGAAGAGGGTCAAAGAGCTGCTAAGGTGGGGTTTGGGGAGCTCACCGAGGACCTCGTCTACGGATCTCTCCAAACTCCTTTTGAGCCTGCCGAACAGCTTTCAGTGGGAACACATTGGATGCTTTCCACCACCCAAAGAAGAGTTTTTCTGCCCATTGGTTTTGAATGGGCCACTTCAAGTTTGAATCGGTGCCCCCTCAGGGAGTTCCCTACAGGGAACTCCTTTCCAGTCTCTTCTCCCTCAGCTTGTACCCTTCTTTCCTCTCAAGATAACCTACTCACTGTGCCTTGATCATGTCACTCCCACCGTCAACCTCTTGTTCACCCTTTTCTCTCCTTGTCTGGAGCTTCTTTCTCCCTTTCACATTGCTCTCATCATCTTCAAAGCCCTCCTGAAAGCACATAGCATGCCTTCCCAATTAATTCCTAATCTCTGTTTATAATCACCCCAATATGCCATTCAGCACTTCTACACCACCTAATCCCTTGGGTACTCACCTCCCCCTACTGTGGAGTAAGTATGTGCTTTCACCTATCTGTAATTTATTTAAGTAGCGGTCACCCCTGGTAGACCGTAAGCTCCTTGAGGCCAGGGATCGGGTCTGCTAATTCTATTTCACTCTCCCCAGTGCTCAGTTAGAGGGCTCTACACCCAGCAAGTGTCCAGTACTTTTGATTGATGGGGCACAAAGTAGAGTTATATTTCCAATTGAGATTATGATCGTTCAATCAATAATATTTTTTGAGCACTTCCCCGCAGAACACTCTATGGAGTGCTCGGTAGAATTGGTAGCCATAACCCTGCCCACAAGGAGTTTATATTCTTCAGGATGGCAGATGGAAGATATCCGTAGCCTTTCCAGTCTGTTCTTTCTATCCTCACTCAACTGGAGCCTGAACATTTTCAATAGGAAAACTCAGAATCATTTACTCAAAATGAGATTCCAAAAAGACCTTCAGGAGATCAGCCAGATATCAATTTTAGAAGGATACATTGTTCGCTGAATGCAATTTTCAGCAGCTACCACAGGATGGTTATGTACTAAGTGTCTTTGATGACCCAGGCCAGAGTGTACCAACCGCAACCTGGAACATTTCCAAATCCTTTACTTTTACAGTGACAATGTATAGTGTATTATCCGCAGAAAAAGGCATAGATTTATTTGCCAAGGTTTTACTTTGTCAGTGTAAAAGCATTGTAAATGGCATACTGTCTGTTCATACTCGAGTGAGTTTTAGATTAAATTTTTGCACCTGTCTACAGTTTTGTAACTATGATGTGCCTGTTTATGAAATTGCATTTTAGTTTTTGAGGTTTTTTTTGCTTGTGGCAGCTACTGTCCGATTTGTTTTACCATTAATGAGAAAGAACCTTTTTGAAATTCCTTTGAATGATATCTTATTGCCCTTCCTTACATCGGCCAAACGAATGATCTATTCTTGAACTTCTTTCAATATAAATCGAGGGAAAAGTGAAATTAAAAGGTAACTACTATAGTGAAAGAGAAATTGATAAGCATAACTCTTACTCTTCAACCCCTGAGCTTATTATAGTGGGCTTTATTTGTCTGAGGCCCAGAGAAACTTTTTTTGTGACTCGAATTAATTTCTGTTACTCATGGGGTTGTCTTCAAAATGTAAAAATGGACCTCGCGAATCAGGCAAATAACTGACAAGAATGGAAAGTGGAACTAGGAGAGATCGCATTGATAATTTAACACTCCAAACTTTCTGCAAGCTGACAAAACCCAGAAGGAAATCTTCACCCAAACTTGCCATTCGAATTAAAATCACGTTAATGAACTCAAAAACACTGACGGGTGCGGGAGTTTGAATGCCTGTTAAAAATAGCAGAGCGTTTTAAAACATCCAACGTCACAGGAAACTACTGGCTGTCTTTGAGGCTAATTGGGGATAGAAAGACACATCGAGTTTCACCAGCCTTGATTGAAGAGTTGTGCGAAACACAAGGTAACGCCGCAGCTCAAGGACTACACCTTGCTCCAGGTGACTTCTTTCTCGTTAAGTGTATGGCTGGTGATCAACCCCCTTTACCAATCGCTTACTTCTGTGATTGATAATCCCGAGCGGGTACGAAAAAAGGGCAGATCCTTTAAGGCGGGGGCTTCTCTTTCTTACAGAGACGGGCTTTTCCTTAACTCTAATTCCTTTGAGTAGCAAGGCGCTCTGATCGCTGCTGACGGAAAACGCTCCCGCATTGGGGAAAGTAATGAAAACCCTTAGTTTCCGTGGCCTTTTTGCCCCTTCCCTCATCTCTTTGGGACCCACGACGAACGCTGTTTTGGATCCCATCACCCCCCTTTTGAGCCTTGCTTTGGTCCCAAGGCTTTTTAGACCGCCACCCTGATGATTATCCTCTCTCCCCCCTCCCCGGGCCCTTTCCCCCCTCGGATCTTTTTGGGCTGATCATCTCAAACATGGAGGATGCCTCCGATCCTTCACCAGGGGCTGCTCCATTAATTAATAATACGGCTCTCCCTGTCTCTCGCTGCCTCTTCCTGGATCAGTGACAGGCTGTAAAAGTCAGAGAGCGGCCAATAAAGAGGTAGAAGGGAGAAGTGAAAAGGCTCCTCCCCGCAGCTCTTCCTCCTTCGGAGCCGAAAGTAGATCAAAAACTTCCCAGGGAGAGGGGGGAGCCAGGATTCCCAGGCCAAGTGGGGGCAACAGAAGGAGGAACCAGAGCAAGAGAGATTTTTGGGTGGGGGGGGAAACACACGCTGATTCTCCCCCTTTTTTCTAGTTAAGTGGGAGTTGGGGTGACCGCAGGTGAGAAAGGACAGAGACAGGGAAAGGGGGGACTGTGTGGGGGAGCCTGGTGGGGGGGTTTTGAGGAGGGGAGGTCCTCCTGCCCACCGAAGGTGTCCGCGGGCCGAGCACGTTGAGCACATTGTGTGAGGCTTGGCGGGGAGGGGAGGCCCCGCGGGGGAGGAGCAGGAGGAGGGGGGAGGCCCAGCGTCAGGGCCCCATTGTGAGGGAGGGAGGGAGAGAGAGAAGCCGCCACTCCTCCCTCACTCCCTCTCACTGCCTCGCTCCTCGGCGGCGGCGGCGGCGGCGGCGGCGGCGTGTCACTCACACAAAAGGCCGCCGACGCCAGGAGGAGGAGGGAGTGCGGCCCGTCGCCGGCTTCCCTCCCTCCCTCCCTCCCCACCTCCCTTATCCTTTTCCCTCCAATTTTCCTCAGGGGAGAAGCCGGGCCCAGGGCGACGGGAGGGCCGGGGCCCAGGCCGCGATGCCGCTGCTGCACCGAAAGCCGTTTGTGAGGCAGAAGCCGCCGGGCGACCTGCGGCCCGACGAGGAAGTTTTCTACTGTAAAGTCACCAACGAGATCTTCCGCCACTACGAGTAAGAGCCGGGAGGGACAAAACCCGGGGTCGCCCTTCTCCCTCCCTTGCCCTCTCCGGCGTCGTGGGTGGGTGGGTGGGTGGGTGGGTGTGTGTGTCCCCCTTTGTCTCCCTCGCCCCTCTTTTTTTATTTTTGACGCTGGGCCCTGCCCAACGGCCTCGTCGGAGCGGCCTCCTGACGGGGGAGGGGGCAACGACGACCACCCCCTGGATGTGGGGAGGCTCTTTTTTGGGGGGGGGGAAATGTCCCCGGCCGCCGGGCTGTCCTGGGCAGTTCCGGGATCCCCCCCCCCCCGCCTTCCCCGCCTCAGAGGCCGCCCATGGCGGAGGGGATCCCCGCAGCGGGGAGGGAGGGAGGGACGGACGGAGGAGGAGGAGAAAGAGGAGGAGGAGGACGAGGCCGGGCACCGCGCGAGCTGTGAGGGGAAGGGACCGGCGGGAACCGGGCTGAGGGGAAGGGAATCGATCCCCAGGGAAGGCACCCCGACACGGGACCCCCTAAGGCCCGGCCCTCGCACTCCTGGGTCCGGAGCTTCTCCACGAGGGATGTGGGGGAGAGCTCACCTCCTCCAAGAGGCCTTCCCAGACTGAGGTCATCTCCTCCAAGAGACCTTCCCAGACTGAGCCCCCCCGGAGAGCTCACTTCCTCCAAGAGGCCTTCTCAGACTGAGCCCCCCCGGAGAGCTCACCTCCTCCAAGAGGCCTTCCCAGACTGAGGTCACCTCCTCCAAGAGACCGTCCCAGACTGAGCCCCCCGGAGAGCTCACCTCCTCCAAAAGGCCTTCCCAGACTGAGTCCCCCCGGGAGGCCACCTCCTCCAAGAGGCCTTTCCAGGCTGAGGTCACCTCCTCCAAGAGGTCTTCCCACACCGAAGCCCCCCCAGAGAGGTCACCTCCTCCAAGAGGCCTTCCAAACTGAGCCCAACCCCCGGAGAGCTCACCTCCTCCAAGAGGCTTTCCCACATCGAGGCCCCCTGGAAAGGTCACCTCCTCCAAGAGGCCTTCCCAGATTGAACCCCCCCCTTTCATCCATTCATTCATTCAGTCGTATTTATTGAGCGCTTACTATGCGCAGAGCACTTGCCTAAGCCCTTGGGATGGACAGTTCGCCCACAGAGAGAGACCATCCCGGCTCAACAACGGGCTCATTCTAGAAGGGGGGAGACAGCAGAGCAAAACAGAACGAAACAAAAACGAGACAACACTATCACGATCAATCAAGGGGATGTACACGCTTTTCCCTCAGCACTGTGCTCACTTTATATCATTTGTAACCCTATTAATTTTCTTAATGAGGTGTACCTCCCCTTGATTCTGTTTCTCTTGATGATGTCTTGTTTCTGTTTTCCCGTGCCCTCTCCCCCGTTTCGACTGCCAGGCCGTCATCGGGCAGGGTTGGTCTCCAACTGTGCCCGAACGGGCCACTCCAAGGGCTCAGTCCAGTGCTCGGCACAGAGTAAGCGCCCCATAAATACGATTGAATGAACGAAAAGACGAAGAACGGACCGGCTGTTCCCGCCGGGACCGGCCTCATGTCGGCGGCGGCTAGGCCTCCGAGCTCTCCTCCTCTCCTTCCCCACCCCCCAGGCCCAGGACAACGGGGCGGGGGCGGCGATGGGGCGGATAAAGCCCCTTATCGCAGCCCCTTATTATTTTCACTTTCGCCCCGGAGGTGGTGGGGAACTCTGGCGGCCGCTTCTTCCTCCTCCTCGCCCCATCCCGGTGCCCGGGGAGCGGGCTGACATGTGCCATCCCTATTGTTCATTCATTCAATCGCGTTGATTGAGCGCTTCCTCTGTGCTGAGCACTGGACTAAGCGCTTGGAAGGTACGGTTCGGCCACAGAGAGAGACGACCCCTGCCCAACAACGGGCTCACAGTCTAAAAAGCCGGGCCCGGTTCAGCCACCGTTTCCAACCCTCCCAAAAACCAGGTTCTCTTGGAAAAATTCCCCCCCCCCCTTTTTTTCCCCCTCCGATTCCGGGAGTCGGGAGTCAAACCCTACCCGGCCACCTCTTCTAACCCCCCTAGTTTCTCCTGGAATAATCCCCCCCTTTTTTCCCCTCTCCGACTGCGGGAATCGGAGTCAAACGCTTCCCGGCTACCTCTTCCAACCCCCTAGTTTCTCCTGGAAAAATCCCCCCTTTTTCCCCTTTGAGGGTCCCCTTCCCGGCCCCCTTTTTTCCAGAGCTGAGCTCTTCAGATCGCTCGCTCATCCGAATCGATCGCATCCCCACCCTCCAATAATAATATGATGGCATCTGTTAAGCGTTTACTATGTGCCAAGCACTGTTCTAAGCCGCCGGGGAGGATACAGGGTGAGCAGGCTATCCCACGTGGAGCTCACAGCCTTAATCCCCACGTAACAGATGAGGTCACTGAGGCCCCGTGAAGTGACTTGCTCAAAGTCACACAGCTGACAAGCGGCGGATCCGGATTTGAATCCATGACCTCCAACTCCCAAGCCCGGACTCTTTCCACCGAGCCATGCTGCTCTCCCAAAAAAGGGGGGAGGTGTTTATTCCGGGATTTGAACCCATGACCTCTGACTTCCAAGCCCATGCTCTTTCCATTGAGCCATGATGCTCTCTCCAAAAAGGGGGGGGGGTGTTTAATCCGGGATTTGAACCCATGACCTCCGACTCCCAAGCCCGTGCTTTATCCACTGAGCCACGCTCCTCCAAAAGGGGTGGGGGAGGGGTTTAATCCAGCCCATCCCCGCCGTGCCTGAAATCCCTCTGTGGCCTAAAATCCGATTTTCATTATCTGGGTGGAAGGGTCTTGATTCCGGTAGGGTGGCGGTCCGGCCGTGTTCGTAGGAGGAGTTAGGGAGTCTAACACCTGCCCCTCCGGGGAATGCGTTGGGATTAGGCCATTGCTGTGAGCGTCTATGGTGGCGAACCCCCCCCAGTTTGCCCCCAGCCCACCCCAATCAAGTTAAAATTAGCATCTTGGGGGAGTAAAAAATAAAATAAAATGAAATGGAATCAGTACCATGAAATAAGAGTGCACACCTAGCCCTGCTCCTGTACGACCTGTTTTTGTTACTCAAATAGATTTCACCTAGTAACACCTTAAATGCAACTGGATTAAGTAACTTGAAAGGGTGATGTTTATTGAGTGATTCTAGACTGCGTCATTGATTGTATTGTGACTGGGGTACAGGAGGAAACTACTCTTCTATTTCCTTTTTTACTGTTACAAAGGAAATTAATGTAGATACGAAAAAACAATCATTAAAGGGTGTGATTAACATCTCTTCATTGCTCATTCTGATCTTCTTGAATCTAAACTTTAGAAGACAAGTGGATTGCTCCAGTTCCTGGGGAAAACTTTTAGTGTCCATTTTAACATGAAGATATGAAAGTTTCTTCCCCACTTTTTGGGGGAGGTAAGAGGCAAGGTGATGATAAAAAGAATAATATGGGGAAGAGGCACAGGAGACAAAGGAAGGATGGGTTTCGGTCGTGACGCTTACCGTATCCGCAGGAAATTTTCTGTAACCACCTACTCTTTTAAACCACTGTAAGTAATTCAGTAATAGTACTGATTTGGGTATTTAAGTGTTTACTGTGGGCCAAGCACTGTACTAAGCACTGGGGATAGATACATCAGAAGCAGATGGGATACAGTCCCTCACCCACATGGGCCTCATGGTCCTAGGGAGAGGAAATATAATATTGTAACTTCTAAATTAGTTTTCTCTTTTTTTTTCCTTTCTTTTCCCAGGGGTGGGGAGATCGCAGAGGGAGTATAAGATTGAAGGTTATTATTCTGTATCTAGAGTAGCAGACAGACTTTTCTTAAATTCAGCCAGCAACGTTTATTGAAACCATAGTGCAATTCCAGAGTAAAGATTGTTGTGAGTACTACTGAGAACTATGATTATTGTCCTGTTTGAATGCAGTAAGAAAACAGGCGTCTTGAAGCACTGAATAATCTTTGAATGTTCCTTATCTTGTTTTAACCCAAGGAAAGTTCTTTATGAATGCCTGTGGGAAAAGTGCTTTGGAGATCTCTGAGGTTTATGCCATGCTGGATTCGGCCAAAAAGTCCACGTCATCTTGGCGTTTGCACAAGGCTGTAGTAACTCACCAGTTTAAGCTTCTGTATTTTCACTTGCATGCTTAGTGGCGTGTGTCTTTTATACTGAATTTGGTGCATAATGAGTCATTTTTACCTGTTAGTAACAGGATTTGAAACTCTTTGAAGACTGGCCAAAAATTTGTCACTTTCATCTTATCATATAACAGAGAGAAAAGAAAGTATTAACATGACATTCCTTTTCAATATTCTCCTTTATTTCCCTGGCTGAGGGCCAGCATATTCCCAAAGACTGTGCTTTTTTAAATGCAATTTTTGAACTGCACTCTTCCATTCCCTGCCCCTTCCCTCTTAGGGCTCAGGCCTCCTTCATGACAATTCCCTGATTTTCCCCCAAACTCACTTTGGTGTGACACTTTTGCGTGTTGTATATTTGTGGAGTCCCTGGAGAACTACAATTTGGCACTAGGAGGGTGGGATTGGTAGCGGCAAGTGGGCTGATAGTTTGGCGTTTGAGAGGGGCCATAGAGCAAACAGAAAACCTCACCAGTGTACAAGGTCTTTTCTGCCTTTTCAAGCCCAAAAGCGGCATGTGCTTCTCCCCGACTCCTTCTCCCCCCCCCCCCACTTATATACAGCATGTTAAAATGTTAAAATTTCTTAGTTTTTTGACACCGGGCAAGACTTAACGGTTTTAAAATCAGTATTTAAAAATGACTCTCGTATTGGTCATCTCTCACTTCCAGGAGACCTGGGGAGCTTAATGATTGACCGTTTATGGATGAAAGATACTATACAAATAGAGGTAGATAACTAGAGCTTTAACTCTAAAAAAAAAAATCTATTTTTTAATATGAACTTCCCAAAGTTAGAGATCTTTGGTACTGACAAGGCAGGACTCAGGATAGGGCAGCAAAATCAAAGAAGTGAGTGGTCTGCTGAAGTAGACTTCTGCCTCCCACTTCTCCTCCATACCTGAAGCCACTTTTGAAGGGCTCCAGGGAGTTAACTTGTCATAAGTTCAAGTGCCAAAACAGTGCCATACTTTAAATAATGGGTGTCTCAATAGTGTTTGAGTGCCTACTGTGAGAAGAAAACTGAACTAAGTGCTTGGAGGGTGGAGGGAGGGAGGGACAAAAGCACTTTTTCCCACCCTCCAGATGGTAGATTTGTTATAATGGTGTGAAACATTGCCGTATTGAAGGTAGGGTAGCTGTCGCCTGAAATGTAGCAACCACTCTTTATTAGTTATTTTGGAGAACCACCTAGTGGTAGATCAATAGAAACTTTGAAATCAGTTACCCCCAGTGTTTCCAATTACCCCAGTTCTACCCTTTTGAGGGAGGTGAGACACCTAAAATAAGGAGCAAAGACAAACACTCCCTGAGAGGTCCACTCAGGCCGGGTAGATTTTATTTGAAGGATTTCCCCAGTGGCAATATGTGTTTTTGACTCAATTAGTAATGGGGGCAAAAAGGACAGTGGGGAAAGTGTTATACAGATATAAATAGTGTTGGGGAACCCAAGTCATGCCCCAGTATGTGCCGGGAACCAGAAAGAGGAGTGTCAGTCAGGTTAGCCCAACTGACTGCCTGAAATGGCAGCAGATATGGTTCTTACTCTACTTCCCCTCCTCTCCTCTTCTCTCCTCCCCACCTTCCTGCCCTAATGCTATTAAGAAATCTCTTGGTAGTTCCCAGGCTCTTGTTGGGCTGGTGGTGGGTTGAGCGGGTGTGTAGCACAGAACCTCAGCATTATTAAACATCACCTTCAGTTAGGCAGACATCTTGGCCAAAAAGCCTTGTTTGTAGTAGCTCCGGGCTTTCAGTTGGGCAAAAAAAGGTCAAAAGAACTTCTATAAAACTTCCCTAATTTGAATTGAAGGAGAGAAGGGGAAGTCCAGAGTGAATTAGTAAGACGTGCTGCACAATACCTTCTAAAAAATGCAGTTTATTCATAATGTCATGTTGTTTCCCAATGTCCTGCATTCTTGGTGTGTGTGTGTGCGTGCGTCTCTCTGATTCATTTAACTCCACAACCCTAGAGACAGATTTGCAGAGGCCTGTCATCTTTGCTTCTGAATGTTCTCCAACTTACTAGTGAACTAATATTTTGTTAACCTTAAGGGAGATCAGAAACTTTTTACTAGATCAAAATCTGTCTTTAGCAATGGTAGAAAGGACAAAGAGGAAGCGAGGGCGAAGAACCATTTTCATATTATTAGCAAATCCTCCTTTTTGTAGGTTTACAAACTAAACTGCCTTTGTTGGTGTCATTAACAAATGGTGATTTGGGATTTTTGGCTTTTCAGATTGTATTGGCTTTGTCCCATGAGTCATAAACAAAATGCACATGATAATGTTGAGTTGCTCTGAGGGAGCGATAGGTAAACCTTGGTCACAGAAGTTCAGGACGGAGTTCAGGTCCTGGGCAGCCAATAAGTCAATGGTATTTATTGGGCACTTACTGTGTACAGACCACTGTACTAAGGGCTTGGTAGAGTGATTAGGATGCTAATGGTTTGCCACAGAGCTACCTCCTACACTCTCTGTGTGCTTCCAGTGCACAGATAATAATATACACACACTCAGTTGGATCTGTGTATACATTCAGATTGACAGCCAGTTAAGCCTTGCCCAGGTCAAATGTCAGGGACCTGGGCTAAGACTGATAGGCTGTGATTCCATCCATCTCAACCCCGAAGTTTTGCTGGCCAGAAAAGGGTTTCGGGGTGCCCTAGTGGAAAAATCATCAACCTGGGAGTCGGTGGCCTGGGTTCTAATCCTGACTCTGCCGCTTGCTGCTGGGTGAAGTAGGGCAAGTCACTTAACTTCTCCTTGCCTCGGTTTCCTCATCTGTAAAATGTGGATTCAGTACCTGTTCTCTCTCTTACTGTGATCTGTAAACCCCAAGTGGGATAGGGATGGTGTCTGACCTGATTAACTTGTATCTATCTCAGTGCTTATTTTGGTATTTGACACGTAGTAAGTGTTTTAATAAGTACCACTACTACTAATTATTCTTCTTCTTATTAATAACAATTATAATAAATTGGCTGAGTGAGTAGGCCCGAATGAGCAACAAGTAGCATGGTCCCTGAAGCAATGTGGAGCCAGAGAAAATAACTGTAGTTTAAATGGTTTCTTGTTTCGACTTGATTTAGGAGATGGTCAAAAATCCTTGAATTCTTCGAGCCCTTTAATTTTTCCAAAGTTCATTGATATGTCATTTTTTTTCCACAAAATGTCCCTGTGAAATATGGAGGGGGGGTTATTTTTAAACCCCATTTTACAGATGAGGAAACTGAGGCCTAGTGATGTTTGATTTGCCTGAGGTCATTGCAGACCTGGGCATTTGTTCTCCTCCCTTTGTCCTGCTCCTCCTTGTGTGATCCCTAATGGGACCCAGGCCACAGGATCAGGAGGCTCTCTCGATGTGCCGAGGAGCTACATCTCAAGCAGGATTGTACAGGACAAACTTTTGTACATCCTGGGCAACTGGCATACTCTGAAATGGATGTAGTTCTACTCTCTCCTTCCCCTACCCAATCCCTTGGAATCTCCTTTTCTCATTCCCATATTCCATGCTTTCCGGTCACACTGTGGAGATCTTCCACCTGAGCATTCCACAGTGGGACAGAGCTCCATTCCCTTAGGCTGACAGTACCCTCCCCCTCAGCTCTTATGTCACCTTTAGTATCCTCCTCCTCCTCCTCTTCACTTTTTTTGCCTCCTTTTTTCCTCCTGCCCTTAGGTTCGAACCCTGGAGATCCAGGGGCCTCTAAGGTCCATTGTTTCAACATCTGTCTACCACCTGTTGGCCTTTCTTCCTCAATTTAACTGCTAGATTCCCTCCTTGTGTAGGGCACCATTCCTCTTTCAAATGACACTAGCCAAATGACTTCTCCCACCAAAGCCTCATTTCTCCTGGTTTGCCCCTCATCTGGGCTATCTGCTTTCCTTGGATGTCTGTCTCTTATGTGGCCCACTTAATGCATCTGCAGACTGACACTCCAGCTTCCAGGCCCTAAAAATTTTTGTGGGGGAGTAAAATTTTAAAAACTATTCCAGAGCCTGCTGTAACTTGTTACCAGTGTCTGTGTCATAGGTTAACTGAAATTTGTTGGAAGCAGTCACTTGCCAAAATTAAATAAATAATTTGGCTCTTGGAAAATAAAGCATCTTCATGTTCAAAGGGATAAATACCTGGTAAAGTAAATGAACATAAAACCCAACATGCCTTAAAATTATTGCTGAAATCTCTGTGCAAAAAATGTGCAGTAAGGACCATCTTTCCAAGAAACTGGAAAAATTTGAAAGTCATTGTTCTTAACTTTCATAGGTCTTCTGACAAGTTTTAACAAGACTAACGAAGTCAGATGGTGGCTCTTATTTTTAAAGTTCTAGTAATTTTGTAGAAAGAGTACTGAAGTGAGAGAGAGCTCTGGGTTGTGGTCACTTGAGCCTCAATATTATGTGTCTCCGATCCCTGGTTTTGAAGAGAGCTTCAGCTTCCTATTATTATCCTTTGTTTTTTAAAGGCTAAACAATCCTAATTCTATTTCCTTCCCTCAGCCTGTTTTCCTTCTCTTTAAATCAGTTGGGTGACCTATCTCCATAGTCTCCTAAAACATGAAAATCAGAACTTCATTAGCTCCAGAAGCCCGACCAATGCTAAACAGAATGCAGAAATTAATTTCCTGCCCTTACAAGTCATCCTCCTATTCAGATTGCATTCGCTTCTTAAAAAAAAATTAATGGATCTCTTGCTCTTATTTAGCATGTGTTCCCACCCAGCATGCCAGGTCGTCTCCTGTATTTTTGCATAGACAATCTTAAATCTGTACCAACAGTAAGCCTTTGCTACTTGTCTTTTTGTGACCCAAATCCTTTGAGGGATCATTTCTCTTATTTATAAGGTGGCTCTGAATTAGGTTCTCCCAAATGAATAACAACCCCCTGTGATTCAGAGTCATCTGCGAGCTTCATGATGATATTCTCAGCTATCCCAATAATGCTGAGGGAGTGGAGTTTAGGATGGATAATTATTAAGGGCCGATCCAAAAATACACGGTGGGGGTGTTGGGAGGAGTTTGGGAGGGACAGGGCCTTGTCAGAGGCTGGGTTGGGGGCCGGTGAGTTTATGGGGACTTCAGAGTACTGCATATGCCAGGTGAATTCTGGATTGGTAATGGTAAAAGAGGTCTTTACATTTGCTTCGTTTGGCTTTGGGGGCAGGTGGCCTAGGAATAGAATGGGTGGGGAAAGAGGTTTTCTGCCCAGTTGAGTCTGTCTAGTTGCATAATTCTGGGACTTGCACACTGGCTTGCCTTAGTGTCATGATGCAGGTAGAGTCTGTGTGGGCTGAATTTTCAGGGCACATTCTTTGCTGCCTGAACCGTGCAGGTTCATTTCCAGGGTGTACAGGGCCTGAAATAGAAACTTTTAAAACTTACCTATACAGGGGAATTGGCTTTTAAAAGACAGTTGCAGAGCAGCTAAGGATCAATGATTCCTCCTTTGTCAGACATCAGTATACAGACCCAAGAGTTGGAGGGAGTTTTTGGCCTTTTGTGAAAGGTCTGTGTAAATCTGGTCAAAGTTCCTTTTAAGGATACTAAGGAGACATAATAAATTATGAGAAGTAGCATGGCCTAGTGGATAGAGCATGGACCTGGGAGTCAGAAGGTCATGAGTTCTAATCCTGGCTCTGCCACGTGTCTGCTGTGTGACCTTGGGCAAGTCACTTAACTTCCCTGTGCCTCAGTTCCCAAATCTGTAAAATGGGGATTGAGACTGTGAGCCCTATCTGGGATGGGGACTGTGTCCAACTCAATTAGCTTGTCTCTACCCCAGCACTTAGAACAGTGCCTGGCACCTAGTAAATGCTAACAAATACCATAATAATTATTATTAATAATAAATTATTATCACAATTCTCTCTTATTCTCTTTCCTTTTTCCTTAACCCATCCTGTCTGTGGACCTCTTATTTCCCAGGTTTTTGAGTGAATTTATATTCTTGTGGCATTTAACAATTTCTCTTTTTTTCCCCTCCTGCTTTCCTGTATTGCTTTCCCCTTTTTTTTCATATTTTTTGCATGCTATCCCACCCACCATGCCTCACTGTTGTTGACCAGAGCCAAGATCTAGAGCTTCTTCCTCTATTAATTTATTATGGTATTTAAACGCTTACTGTATGCCGAGCACTATTCTAAGCATTGGAGTAGATTCAATGTAGTCAGATTGTCCCATGAGGGGCTCACAGTTTTAATCCCTATTTTAAAGATGAGGTAACTGAGACACAGAGAAGTTAAGCAGCTTGCCCAAAGTCACGCAGCAGAGATGTGGCGGAGTCGGGATTAGAACCCATGTCCTCTGACTCCCAACCCTTTCCACTGACTCTTTCCACTAGGCCACAGTGGTTTTTGCATTTGTATATAACACTTCAGATAGTTGTGGGTTTTTTCTCCTCCTTATTTTCAGCCTCAGTGAAATTTATTAGGTCTTCTCTGGAGTTGGGTTTGCCTTCACTCTCCTAAATCGATGTACTTGGCTTACCTTGGATTTCCTTTACTGTCAAAATCATTACTCAGAAATAGCCAGGGCTATTGTTCAAAAAAATTTTGAAACGCAAAAAACCCTTGTGCCTCTCCCTTTCCCCTGCCCCCTCCTACACCAATAATAATAGCAATCAGAAAGAAACAGACGGGAGAAAATGATGATTGCTAGGAAATGTGTACAAATGAGAAAACTTAATGAATTTTAAAAAGACTACTAATGGCATTAACTATTAAGTGCCTAAATAGACTAAAATTAGGCCAGTGTTACTGAAGCAAAAGCTTATTTCATGAAAGTATGAAACAAAAATTCACCTACATCATTATTCCATTGTTTTTTTGACAGAAAACTCCATTATAAATTAACAATTTGCATTTCATCCTTTGAATTAATTTCAGATAAGTTGAGCTGCTTTTTGTTAGAATACAACTGCCTAAAAAAAGCTTGATTTGTATCTTTGTGATTCAGTTTTCAGCTATATAATGAAACATAAGCCCTTACTACATTTGACTCAGCTAATCAATGTTAAGCAAATGATAACCAAACTCTCTGGTTACTTTATAAAGATAGCTAAGAGGTATACTAATGAAACAATGAGTACAAATTTGAACTCTGAAAACCAGTGGGTTTTTTTTATTAATCTTGGCCCACATATTTCCTATAAAATTAAACCCCAGTCGCCATTAGATGTACTTGCGGGCATGAATCATGTCTTACATAGTATTAATTCATTCAATAGTATTTATTGAGTGCTTACTATGTGCAGAGCACTGTACTAAGCGCTTGTAATGTACAAATCGGTAACAGACAGTCCCTGCCCTTTGATGGGCTTACAGTCTAACTGGGGGAGACGGACAGACAAGAAAAATAGCAATAAATAGAATCAAGGGGATGAACATCTCATTAAAACAATAGCAGATAAATAGAATCAAGGCGATGTACATCTTATTAACAAAATAAATAGGGGATGAAAATATATACAGTTGAGCGGATGAATACAGTGCTGAGGGAATGGGAAGGGAGAGGGGGAGGAGCTGAGGGAAAGGGGGGGAAAAAGGGTATAGCTGCGGAGAGGTGAAGAAGGGGGTAGAGGGAGCAGAGGGAAAAGGGGAGCTCAGTCTGGGAAGGCCTCTTGGAGGAGGTGGGAACTCAATAAATAGTGATGAAAATTTATAAATATGGATAGCTATGGAATTACTCTCAAAATGTCCCTTCATGTATTTGGAGTGTAATTGGTTTATTGTTGAACAAATCAGTTGCTTGGCTCCTTTTCCACCTAATGCCATCTTCTGCTTTAGACTATAAACCTGCTATGGGCAGGGACTATGTCTGCCAACTCTGTTGTATTGTAGTCTCTCAGGCACTTATATTGTGCTGCACTCAGTAAGTGCTCAATAAATACCAGTGATTGATTCTTGTAGCCCTTGTCCATCCAGTTTCGGAGCTCCTACCAGCTCCTGGTATTATGATATGTCTACAGTGGGCCCTCAAATACCATTAACTGATGCCATCTGCCAACTTGTTCATCCCAAGCGCTTAGTACAGTGCTCTGCACATAGTAAGCGCTCAATAAATACTATTGAATCTGCCGCGGATTTTGAGACCTCTATATATACCCTCTTTCATCCCTCGTCACGATCCAGCTACATCACTATTGCCAGTGTTCTGAAATAGCCATGTCGTCTTTCATCATAGTCGTATTAACTCTTACTCCATCCAAGGCTTGACCTGGCCGTTCTTGTCTCGCTGTGACCCATCGCTGGGGTCTCCCTAGTTTGGAGCTAAACCAACTGGAAGCGTGTTTTGGATTAAAATGTGTATGGGCTCCCTGCTAGGGGGTAAGGGTCCGGTGTGGGAGGGAGCCCTATTTGTCGTTGTCCTGCTGGGAGTGCAATTCTAGTGTATGTGGAAGCACCTCGTGTGCACAGTTGTGTCCCAGCCGCAGTAGTCAAGTGGCATGAACTCCCTGAGGTAGGGGGTTGAAGGTGGGGAGAGAATGAAGTGCAGGGACTTGGGCGAGGGAGGGCTGTGATCTTATATGAATCCAACTGGACTCAGTGAAGTGCCAGTTTGACCAGCCCCACAGGCTCAGGCCTCGTGGTTAGGGATGGCCCAACTCAAGCAGGGCTTTGGGGGGCGGTTTCAGTGAAACTTCTTTCCTTCCCGTGTCCCCCTCTCCCCTGCCCCCCCCCCAAAAAAACTTCACTGCCAGACAATGGCAGATTCAACTATTCTGCCCTGAGAGAGTAAATCAGTTTGCGTGTGGGGTGGGCGTGGGGGGTGGGGAAGAGATGGTGGGTGAGTGGGTTAAATATACAAAAAAATCCTTTCTACCATCAAAGCCCTTCCAGTACAATAGCTCATTGAACTCTAAAAGTCCAGTGATAACTTAAAATTTTCCCCCAAGACATGCGCAAATATCAGTTGTTAATTAGAAATTTGTTAGTCCTGGGTAATAATTTTTCCACCTTTTTTATTTCAGTGACTTTTTTGAACGAACTATACTGTGTAACAGCCTTGTGTGGAGCTGTGCTGTGACCGGTAAACCTGGACTCACCTATCAGGAAGCCCTTGAGTCAGAAAAGAAAGCCAGACAAAATCTTCAGAGTTTTCCAGAACCACTAATAGTTCCAGTTTTGTACTTGACCACCCTTACCCATCGTTCGCGTCTGCATGAAATTTGTGATGATCTCTTCGCTTATGTCAAGGATCGATATTTTGTTGGCGAAACTGTGGAAGTAGTTAGGAACAATGGTGCAAGGTAAAACATTTTAGATTTAGTTTTTGAAATGTATATTGATCCATAGTTCTTCTTTGTAACAATATGGGATTCGCCAAGTAACAAATGACATAATAGCTGAATTCTGAAACTGTAATTGGGAATTTAAAAGGGGGTCTTAAGCCAATTGTGCAGATAGTGGGATTTCTGCTGTCATTCCTTGTTCCCACTGTGGTTATTAAGAATTCTCTTGCTTTTGTGATGGTCCCTCTGTCCTGGCTAGGAGTTAAATTTAAAGGCTTTGGTAGAAATTTCATTAAGTACTAGCCATTAGCAGTGTTAACTTTAAGTACAAAGGGCAACCTTATGTCTACATACACTCCCAAAATAAAATGGCTCTCGGGTTGTAGAGGCAGAGTTTGCTATAGTGAACAAAAAATAGTGTAATCAATCAGTGGTATTTATTGAGCACTTACTATGTGCAGAGCACTCTACAAAGCACTTGGGAGAGTACAGTACAATAGAATTAGCAGACATATTCCCTGCCCATAAGGAGTTTACAGTCTAGAGGGATGATGGTTTAGTTAAACTGAAAATAATTTCAAATCCATTAGAATTTGGGGCATTGATGTGCTTATAAATATTCTGGTGTTTTTGTTTTTTTCTGTGAGGGGAAATAACAAAAAGAACATTAACTTTATAATTTTATACTGATTACAGATTACTAGTTTACTGCAGATTTTGAGGGGAATTTGTATAGTTTTGTGAAATGAAGAATCAGGAGTAGTGGCTAGAGGATGGGCCTGGGAGTCTGAAAGACCTGGGTTCTAATCCAGTTCTGCCACTTGTCTGCTGTGTGACTTTGGGCACCTTACTTCACTTCTCTGGGCCTCATTTTGCTCATCTACAAAATGAGGATTAAGGCTGTGAGCCCCATGTGGGACAGGGACTATGTCCAACCCGATGACCTTGTATCTATCCCAGCATTTAGAACAGTGCTTGACTCATTGTAAGCTCTTAACAAAAGCCATTATTTTTATTATTTTGCTCTATTTACCTTGTTTAGCCCTTGCCTTGGTGTTCATGTCTTAAACCAGAAATGCTATGAGTGACATGCTCCCTACCTCTGTTTAAAATTCTAATCCTCTCCTAGTCATTTCCTATCCTTTAGAATTTGGGGCATTGCTGAACTGCTGGGTTTCTTTCAGTGTATGTATTCCTTGCTTTGATCCTTTCTTCCTGTCCCTGGATTCAGCCCCAGGGAAAGAGGAGGCTCAGGCCCTGGAGGGTGGGGGAACTCCTTCCTCTCTGCATCCCCAGCTGTGACAAGTACTGCCTGCCACTTGTTACTCCTAAGGACCTGAACCTGCCCACCTCCCTTCTCTTTTCTTGGAGATCACTGGGAAATGAGAGGGTGATGGAGCAGAGGAATAGGCCGTGGTCTGCAGAGATGTAGTCAAATGGACAGGTGGGCTGAAGGCTTTGGGAGTAGTAGAGATAATATAATAGTCTATCTAGAACTCCTGGAGGCAGGGTGGATTCCTGAAATGAACTTGAAAGATGGGCAAAAGGAAAATTCCAGATACTCAAAGGGCTGGGAAGAAGAAGGGGAACTAAAGAGAGTCACATACAGGCCAATCCATTCTTCCCTCCCTATTCCTTCATATAAACATACTCATTTTCCTTTTATTTCAACCCTTCCCTCCACCTCAGCCCCACAGCACTCGTACATATCCATAATTTCTTTATATTAATGTCTTTCTCCCCCTCTATACTGTAAGCTCACTGCAGACAGGGAACGTGTCTACCACCTCTGTTATAGTATACTCTCCCAAGCGCTTAGAACAGTGCTCTGCACATGACTGTACTTGAGACTTGTAAAACTATCCTGGTAATTTCTAAAAAGTCACTGGCCCAATGAAGTCCAAAGAGACCCCCAAATGAGGAATGTAGGCTGATTCTGTGTTTGTATATGGTTCTGTCATCCTTTGGCTTTAAACCACCAGGAAGTGGTTTTACTTTTCCTGTTTAGTCTCCAACCATTGTGGGTGTTTGGGATCTACATGACCAAGGCTTTTGTCATGGCTGTGGTTCCCCCAAGGATACCTGAAAAGGGATGGTAGTGACCCCGGGCAAGGCTGGAGTAGTGGTTTTCAAATAATAATCATAATAGTGGTAGTTAAATGCTTTCCAAGTGCCAAGCACAGGGTTAGATAGAAGATGATCAGGTTTAATCAGTCATTTATTGAGCACTTACTGTGTGCACAGCACTGTACTGAGCACTTGGGAGAGTAAAATATAACAGAGTTTGTAGACAAGTTCCCTATCTATAATGAGTTTACGGTCTAGAGGTTAGACAGTGTGCACAGCACCATACTAAATACTTGGGAGAGTAAAATATAACAGAATTAGTAGACAAGTTCCCTATCTACACTGAGTTTACGGTCTAGAGGTTAGACAGTTCCCACAGTCCCACATAGGGCTCACAGTCTAAAGGGGAGATAGAGTATTTTGTCAGGGCTGCTATGAACAGCTCAGTATTTTGATGTCTGGACTGTGTGATAAGTGGTTTTAAGTTGCTGGCCTCCAGTCAAATAACCCAGTGAAATAGAGTCAAGAGAACATGCATTTATTTTGTTCATTTTGATAGGGATACTAAAATTATTAGGTAGATACATTTAAGACCTTCTGCTCGAGAAAAAGGTATTGTGCAGTCGTGAAGGGAATGTATCAGAGGTCAGTGACTTTATTTTCAAGAGCTGTCTAATCAGAGGCAAAGCATATAAGTAGTTTGGCAAAACTCCCTCTGTCCCCACCTGCCCCTCAATTTAAATGAGCATTTAGGTGAATCTTAAATATATCCATTAGCCAGTTCAAAGAAATTCCAAGTTAAATCTGTCATAGTAAACTTTAATGGTCATTAGAAGTGTAGAGTTTGTGTGTCTTCATAAATTAGGTTCTTAGAAGGCCAGTTGGAGCCTAACAGAGCCACTGGCAATGTTTCTTCATTTTTATGCCACTCCTAGAGTACAGGGTTCTTATCGGATTTGCAGTAGTTCTTAAGTAGCCTCGCCCTGGCCTCTTAGCGCTCCTCCTCGTGGACCGGACAAAGGAAAGAGGAGGCAGGCTAGGACTACCACACAGAAACAAGATGCCGGTTAGACCATCTTCTGGCACATGCGCTGGAGTTGCTGAAATGTACTAGCACATTTCCTACTTTAGAACTAAAATATGTGGCTTGGCAGCCTTTCAGTTGTTGGTGGGAGCTGGAGTTTTTGTATTTGTTTTGTTTTGCCCAATTTGGGGAATTTTTAAAAAAAACACCTAAGTAATGAAGTGATTAATACTTTTTTCCTTTACTTTCAAAGAAATTAAGATTGTAATGAAATCCTGCTTTGTCTCTTAGAAAATAGAGTTATAGGTGAGTGTTTTTATGAGCCCTAAATGACTGCATTGAGATTGCAACGGGTCCAAAAGATGGTGGATAATTTTTCAGACATAATTTCTGTGAAAAAAATTTTAGATCATTTTTAAATTTGTATTTGCTTTCTTTCATTTCTCTTCTCAGCACATTTTTCTTGTCAAACAACTAGTGCAGCCTCTAGGTCCTTACTATTTCTATTTCCTTTTGTCCCCGTAAAGCTTTACCTGATCTCATCTCCATTTCCTTTCTATCAGGGTGGTTAGATGTGAATGAGAGAAACAATACCAGTGTTTGTCAACCTATTAAATTTGTAAATCTTCATCCCTCTCCCTTCTACTCTAGTCTGGATTTATTATTATTATTATTTTTATTACTAGTGGAAAGAGCATGGGCCTGGGAGTCAGAAGTCATGGGTTCTAATCCTGCTGTGTGACCATGAGCAAGTCACTTAACTTATCTGGGCCTCAGTTACCTCATCTGTACAATGAAGATTAAGACTGTGAGCCTTATGTGGGACAAGGGACTGTGTCCAACCTGATGACCTTGTATCTATCCTAGTTCTTAGAACAATGCTTGGCACATAGTAAGCACTTAACAATACCACAGTTATTTATAAATGAACAATGCTTAGGTTCTGTAAGCAAATTGGGGGTTTTCCTCAGTTTTCAAGTTAAATAACAATTTCCCCCTTTTATATTTTATAGGCTGCATCACCAGACTAGGACAAATTCTTGCCCTGTCCATCCTTACGTTATTATTTTAAAGCCTCATTCCATCTCTAATTCACCTCAACTTCTCTGCCTCATAGCATCTTCAGACCAAGTGATGTCCTCTATATTAATCCTCTGTCACACTTTCTGAAAAACTTTGGGTATTCAGATATTTGCTTGGCTATAACGACTAAAGTGGCTAAAGTGTATGGCTGTTAATTCCCAATAGTTGAGAAAAATATATTCTGTCCCCTCTCCCCACTGATGTGTTTACACGTCATTGGGAATGTTCCAGTAAGCAAAAGTGCTTGAATGTTTTCTTTATCACCTTTGTATGAAAGACCTTTGTATGAAAGTTGCCTGCTGATAGTAAAGCAAGTGATAAAATAGTGTGAATTAATTTGAACCATCAAGTATGTTGAGGATATATGGGAAATGTTAAAGTGCACTCTGTCGTGAAAATGACTTGCAGTGGGAAGCTCCTAAAAGTAATTATGAGAATCACACACGTTATATTTTCTACTAGTTAAAAATAGCACAGCCAGTTTTCTTATAATGTAGCGTTCTGGAAGAATTATGTACATCTTGATTGATGCCATGCACTTGGACACAACTGTTTTTTCCTATGCTTCATTTATTTATGGCTCCTGTTCTATCCAGATAGATAAGTGTTGTGGAAAGAACTTTCTTAATTCACTAGTAGTCTGTGTGAGTCACAGAATGAAAATATATATTAAAGAAAACCGGATCTATATCACTTATTGGGCACTTATTGTAGGCGTAGCATTACGCTATGTGCTTGGGAAATAAATCAAGGTCCCTGTCCTCACAAAAAGTTTACATTCTAGTTGGGGAGGGGAGGAATAAATGGACACAAATTAAAATCATATTCTATTAAGAGCATATGATCAGAGGAGGAGGAGGGTAGCCCATTGGAAAGAACATGGGCCTGGGAGCCAGAGGACCTAAATTCTGGTCCCTGCTCTGCCATTTGCCTGTAGTGTGACCTTGGTCAGGTCACATGACTTGTCTGTGCCTCAGTTTCTTCATCTATAAAATGATTCAGTGCCTGTGTTTTTCCTCCTACTTGAAATGTAAACCCACGTGGGTCAGGGATTGTGTCCGACCAGATGAATTTGTATTTACCATCGTGCCTGACAAATAGTAACGAACACTATAGTAATAGTAATAAATCGTAGAAATAAGAAAAACAAGGAATTAAACAGATTCATGGTTTGGTTTACCTCATGAAATAATCAGTAGACTCAAAGTGATTTCTTGGAACCTTGATTAAGATGTACATATGTGTGCATGATTTAGGAAATCCCTCATTCCAATAATGGAAATTTCTGAAGAGAAACTTGCTTAGTGATCACTCTTGATTCCCTGAAAAGTGGTCTTTTTGGCTTTGAATACATGGCTTCCTTGAAAGACTTTAAAATTAGTCAATAACCTTAATCATGCTCATAGTTCCTTAATCCTATGACTCATTAGGCTATATCTATGAAGTGCAAAATGGTCTTCTCGAGATGTCAATCAGTGGTATTCAAGTGCTTACTCTGTGGCGCTCTGTGCTAAGCCCTTGGGGGAGTACAATACAGTTGGTAGACACATTTCCTACCCACATGGAGCTTGCCCTCTAGCCGGGGGTAACAGACACTAAATAAATTACAGATATGTACATAAGTGCTGTAGAGCTGAAGGGAGAATTGAATAGAGAAGCAGCGTAGCCTAGTGGATAGAACACAGGCCTGGAAGTCAGAAGAAGCTGGACTAATTCTGGCTCCTCCACTTGTCTGCTGTGTGACTTTGGGCAAATCAGTTCACTTCTCTGGGCCTCAGTTGCCTCATCTGTAAAATGGGGATTAAGACTGAGCCCATGTGGGTGTATCTATCCCAGAGCTCAGTACAGAGCCTGGCACATAGTAAGCCCTTAACAAATACTATTGTTATTGTTATTATTACTATTATTAAGTGCTTAAAAGGTACGATCTAAGTGCATAGGCAACACAGAAGGAGGAGAGCTTTTTTTTCGAGGGGTAAGAGGTGATTTTCCAAGGAAACTGCTGAAATTTAAGGAATACCAGAGTTATAACAGGTCTCGCTAAAAAGTGAGCACAGAATTGAGTGACTTGAAAAATTTTTTTATTACAAACTCACCCTCTTCCTGTTGACCAATGATTAGAGTAGTTCACAAATCATTGGTTCAGTTCTAATTGTAATCTTAATCCTGAAATTACCTGGATTTTGCAACAAATCCTGTTTTTGTTAATGGACAAAAGGGCAGATGAGGGATAAAATCCTGAGTCTGTGAATGTGTGAGCCACTATTGCAGAGTGGTAGAAAGCTCGAGTAACTGATCTTTGCGTCTTCCATCTCCTAGAAAGTTTACTAGAATGCCATTAAACCATAACTCTATCTTTTGACAACTGTCTCCTGAATGTGTCGGCAATTGCTGCTAATTGGGGACTTTTATGTTTCTTTCATTGTGGAGTAAGTAGCCCTAGGACCTCGGCAAACTTAGTCCAACCACACTTGTTTAATAGCTTCCAGAGCCCTGGACTCCCGTTGGGATCAAGTGCTTTGGTAAAATAAGGCTTTTATATGGTTCTTGGCGGCCCTCCTGCCAACTTGGCAACCAAGATCATGTCTGCTATGTCATGATGCATTATAGAACCACACTGTGATTTTAGGAATACTTACAGCAGTGCTGTCTAGGAGGTGATTCTGACCAGAACTTTTTTCTTTTCTTTTTTTTTAAATGATTAGGAGCTTTTCATATGCCCAGCACTGAACTAAGCAGTAGGTAGATACAAGCTGATCAGGTTGGATCCAATCTGTGTCCCACAGGGGGGCTCAGTCTTAATCCCCATTTTTCATATGAGGTAATTGTGGCACAGAGAAGTAAAGTGACTTGACCAAGGTCCCATAGAAGAAAGGTAGCAGAGGTCCTTTAACTCCTAGGCCCATAATCTTCACTAGGCCACATTGCTTCTCATATTGCCAGCAGTGGAGTGTAGAGGATTTTGCCAGCAACGTAGAGTAAAGAAATGCCATAAATTTCTGTAGTCAGTTTATGGGAAGCAATGACTGAAATCATTGTTGGAAAACCCCATGCATATGTCTTACTCCATACCTGGCCAGGCTCACTGTATTCAAAGAGAAGCTGCCTTGAAGACCCTGCTGATATTATTAAATATCTTGACCTAGGATAGCTGATCTTGGGGGTTAATGAGTCATTTTGGGCATTTACTCTGGGATATTATCGCAGTCACTGGGATGAGATCTTGCTGGATTTAGCATCATTTTGGGAATGGTGGTATCATTAGCTCCCTGTCTTCTGTGCTAAAGGTGAAATCTGTCATTAGTCCTTAAAAACTGTACATGTCTAAACAGGTGGTGAGATAGAGAGAGGGATCAGAGTGGAGAAACAGGGCTGTAGTTGATGCGAGAGCTCGTCCAACTTGGTTGAAGTTTTATGTCTCTTGCTGGGAGAGATGTCAAAATCAGAAGTTTCAGAATTCTCCAAAAGACACCTCCTCCAAATGGCATTCCCTGACCTTCCTAGTCATGGAGTAAAGAGGATTTCAGAAGCTGCTTAAGCAGGTGCCTTTTTTTGTATATTTTGGTGCTGTAATTTTAGCAACTTGTCTCCCCCATTAGATTATAAATTCCTCAAGGACAGGGACCTTGACTTTTACTGCTTAGTGTATTTCCAAATGGCTGGCTCAGTGTCTTGCATATGGGACTCAAATGCTCTTGATTTATCCCATTTTTTTAATGGTATTGGTAAAGTTTTCACTACGTGCCAGATACTGTACTCTCTGGAGTAGGTACATGATAATCAGGTTGGACCCAGTCCCTGTCTTTCATAGGGCTCACTCTCCATTTTACAGATGAGGTAATTGAGGCACAGAGAAGTGCCTTGGCCAAGGTCACAGAAGCAGGAAAGTGGTAGAGCTGAGACTAAAACCCAGGCTTTTTTTGCTAGACTATACTGTTGATGACAGTGAGATGGATTCAGGGAGCAGAAAGCCCTGTTTTCTGTGGCTATTATGTTCTTAACCCACTGGGGTGACCAGAAAAGCTTCCATCCAGCCTTCCGAACTTGACCTGTTCACATGTCTCTACTAAACAAAAATAGTCTTGCGGGTAGGATTGAAGGGACGGCAGGATTCAGAGCTGCCAGATGAGTTTCATCTCAAGCACAGGATTACCCTACATCCCTACTTCAACCAGGCCTAAGTTTATTCAAGCATGTGGGTCTGTGTTGCGTATCTGTGGATAGGAATCTGGGAATATTTGAGCATGTCCTGTCCAACACATACTGGAAAACTCATCAAGATGCAGGGCTACTCCTTGATGTAGCTAGTTGGGGCAGATTTGGAGGGGCCTTGTCCAGAACCTTTCCTCTGCACCAGAAAATAGAATAAAGATGGTGCACTAGGTTCCATCTTGTTCATTCTGTTTGATGCAGTCATTCTCAAGGAGGCAACTAAGAATCTGTTCCTCTGGGGAATTCTTGCAATGCAGCAGGCAGAGGACAGCAACAAAAAAACCTGAATCAGCCAAAAAGAAATTTATATGCTGATGACTGTGTTGTAGAAGATGTGCAAATAATTACAACTGCTTAGTAAAATCAGCAAAGTTATATGAATTGACAGTAAACCTGAACCATATGGATTCAGTCAATAGTATTTATGTAGTGCTGACTGTGTGCAGAGCATTGTATTAAGCACTTGGAAGAGTACAGTACACAGAGTTGATAGGCACATTCCCTGCCCACCAGGAACTTACATTGTAGCAGAGGAGACATGAAAATAAATTAGGGATATGTTTGTAAGGGCTGTGGAACTGAGGATGGGGTGAATAACAAATGCTTAAAGGGTACGGATCCAAATGCAGAGGAGAAGCTGAAAGAAAACAGAAGAGAATGGCACCAAATTGTAGAGCAATTGTGTCCAGTTTTCTGTAGAGGTTTTATTATTTTTTTGTGGTATTTGTTAAATACATACTATGTACCAGGCACTGTACTATGCGCTGGGGTAGAGAGGCTAATTCATTGGATACAGTCCATGTCCCACGTGGCGCTCACACCACTTTATGAATGAGGTAACTGAGGCACGGAGAAGTGAAGTGACTTGCCCAAGGCCACTCAGCAGGCAAGTGGCAGAGCTGGGATTAGAACCCAGGCCCGTGCTCTAAGGCCACACTGCTTCTCTTGTGAGAAATGACCAGTGTAATTTTGAGTAATTCCATAGTCACTTCTTAAAGTGCTTTGTACACAGTAAGTGCTCAATAAATATTACTAAATGAAATAGCAAGACAGGATCACAAACAGTCAGGCCCCGGAATGCAGTCAGTCCACTATCGTCGAAGCAGTCGTGTCCCATCTCAACCTCACTGGGCGGGATATGAGGATTTGGGTTGCCAGCAGGACACCCAAACAGCTGCCGTACTTTACCCAACCTCAAATGATAGGGTGTAGTCAGGAGTGGTTGGGAGATGGTAACACTAACAGACCAGTCTGGCATATAGCAATTAGAAAATGGGTGACTCAGAGCAGCACCTCTGAGAAGATCGCAACAGAAATCGGGGAGAAACATAAATGGCTTCAGACGCTGTGGGCAGTAATTGCAACCATCTGTTAAAGGGCAGTCTTTAAGGGCATGTGATGTGCAAAGGATTTTAAGTCACACTTTAGTATTATCAGCTACCCTCAAATAATTCATCTTGGGCAGGGACACACTCTTGCAGTATTATCTTCTACCCTGAAAGGTTTCCTCTGGAAGGAGGGAGTGGAGAAAGGGGGTGTAATTGTGCCTCTCCGAGGACAGTGGAGCCAGTTTAGGTGATTTGGAGGGGTGTTTGTTCATAAGAAAAAAGCCGGGGGCGGGGGTGGTGCGGCTAGAGGGGATATAAGGCAGAGCAAACTGTCTTTCTCCCATTTTTTTATTCATGTAAGTAGCCCATAGTATGTCCTGCTAGATTGTAATGTAAGGAACCTTTTCTGCCTAGTTGCCTTTTCACCAGTGGAATAAAGCACCCTTACATAATAGGTTCAGTCTTTTTCACACTTTTACAGATTCATTTTTGAGAATACATTGAGGCACTCTGGAAGCTAGTGTTAGTGTATACTTCTGGTTGTCTGTGGAAGCTCTTCAACCTATGGACTCCTTCAAGCACAAGTCCTAAATGAATCAGCTAGGAAAGGCAAAAAGAAACCAACTCAGGTGTTCTGTTATTCAGTTGTTCAGACTAAGTTGAGTAGAAGAAAAAAAGATAAATGGCAGTTCTCTTACATCACCCACCAGGAATTTCACTGTTGTACTTTCCCAAGCACTTAGTACAGTGCTCTGCACAAAGTAAGCACTTAAATATGATTAAATAATGAATGAATCAGTGGTTACAGATCTATGCTACTAGTAGAACCCAGTACTCATACTAATGTTTGCATTATATTGTAAGTAGTGATCATATTTTTTGGGCTGCAACTCTGTCCTTTTACATATTTGTTTTCATTCATACATTTCTAGAGCAGGGATTGTGTCTCTCAGTTCCACAAACATGAGAGCCTAATGGCTATTGGAGTTCTTTGTTTGCAAGATTCAGTGTCTGCTAAATAAAATCTAGATTAAACCATACAAAGTCTACAAATATGAGGAAATCTTAAGAACAGCAGCTAATTTTAAAAGAGTTAGGTTAATCAACTGAAACCAAACTTGAATTTGTCTGGAGGGGTTTTCTTTAAGTAGTTTGCCCAACTTACCAGTATTTCAGGTTTGGTGCTTTGAAAATCTAATTTACGTAATCATTCAAGGTATAGAAGCACAACAAGACTTCAAACTGGGAATTAATATTTTCCTGAAAATATTTTAGTGACCCATAAGCGGTGTGTGTTCTCTCCTCCTCCTGCCCCCAACCCCCAGGGGCTTATTTTGGGGAGTCTCTTTTTATAAAGAATTGACATAGTTTATTTTGAAAATCTTTGGAAATTGATTATTAGACTATGTGTGAACTATTTGTTCTTGCAAAGACTGCCTTTGTAATCACTTTTAGCCACCTATTTTCAGCTTTCTCTCCCTGTCTACCAGTGGAATGTATTTTCCCCGATTCTCTTTTGCTAATATAACTAAAGAATTTTGACGCCCATGATATTATGTACTAGATAAACGTCTTTTCCAACCTTCATTTTTGTCCTCTTGATCCTATTTAACTGCATTGTATTCTTTGTTCTTTTTAGTGATTTGGTAACTACATACATTCTGAAGCTTTCTCTTTTCATCAATCAGTTGAGCATTTACTGTGTACAGAGCACTGTACTAAACACTTGGGAGAGTACAATATGGCAGAGTTGGAAGACGTGTGTCCCGCCCACAATGAGCTTTCAATCTAGAGGGGGAGACAGACATCAATATAAATAATTACAGATATGTATGTAAGTGCAGTTGGGTTCAGGGAGGGGTGAATAAAGGGAGCAAATCCGAGTACAAGGGTGACGCAGAAGAGGAAATGAGGGCTAAATTAGGGAAGGCATCTCACGGTATTTGAGTGCTTACTGTGTGCAGAGCACTGAATTAAGCTCTTGGGAGAATACAATGCAACAGAGATGGTAGATAGGTTCCTTGCCCTCAGAAGTGCTTGGCTTTGCCAGCATGACATCTTTTTACCCTTCTCGAACTGCCTGTGTATTCTTCTGAACTTGTAGAACTCCTTTTTAAAATAGACTCTTTTGCCTGGCAGATTTTCTTTGCTTCCTATTGGTGTCCTAGGCCTGTTACAATTTGCTCTTTTAGAGTGTATTTTCTTTATTTTGCTAACTTTTCTCCCTCTAATGATCATTTCAACCAGAATATCTCATCATCTTTAGAGTTTCAATTAATTCTTCCTGATTAGGAAATATCAAATCAAGAAGGGCAAATGCCTTGATTCTTTCTCTCCTGTTTGCACCAGAACATGGTCTCTAAAAACTTGTGATGATTTGTGGCCACAGAAGTGCTTTCCCAGAAGACGATCGGGTAATTTAAAATCTCCCTGCACTGTCAGATACTGATAGCAGATTTGGAGAACTGGCCACATAATGTCAATCTCTTCTTCTCTTTTTGGAGGAGTCTAATACCTTTACCCTTGTTCTTGTCACATCTATTTTAATAGACATTGTCACTTAATAGCCCCCCTTTCTTTCCTGAACCTTTGAGAATCCTTGTCGGACAAGTCTACACCTTTCTTCCTTCTCTTCCACAGCCCCCACCTTTCATATCTTTGCTGAACAACCAATAAGTACCCTTCCAGTTCAGCTTTTCAATCCCACCATATCTTGTAATTCCATTTTCACCATTAACTGTGGTTCTGACTCTCGATTCTTTCTCCTGATTTTCCAACCTCCTTGTCTTCCCATCCAAATATTTTTAGTAATCATAAACAGTTCTTTTTGATTTCCTCCTTGTTATCTTGTCAACCATACTAGGATTTCTTTTGGAAATGAATGTCAATTCCACTTATCTTTGAACTCAGCTTATGCCTTTAAAAGCTCATTTAAAACACCTTGCTAGGTTAAGTAGTAGGTTTTGATCCTTCCACGGGAGAAGGATTGTGATCCAGTGCAGGAGGTTTTTTTTTCTGAAGACCAAAGCATCAGATGTACAGACAGATTTTTTTTTTTAACTCCAAGATGTTTCTGTCCTTGCTAGAATTTTTCCTCTGTACTGGAAAGACTGACTCCTGAAGTCCAACCTTCTTTGCCCCTAGAGCTCTATCCTAAACCATTCTTGGTAATTTGAGAAAGTATCATATTTTGTTTTACTCAACCCCTTTGGACCTTTTCACTCAATTTGTGGGCTATAGATTAGCCTTACTGATTTTTTAAAAAAGTTCACTAATAATTAGTCAATAAACCCACGTAGGGCTGTACTTCCTGGACCAGAAGGAAAACTTTTTCTGGGGCATAGCCTCCTTCCTTGTGTTTTTTGTTTGTTTTGGGCTTTTAAGTAATGCAAAGCACACCTATTTGTGATTAGAGCCCGACTAACGGTCAATGAGTCATATTTATTGAGTGTTTACTGTGGGCAGAGCACTGTACTAAGCGCTTGGGAGAGTAAAATATAACAGAATTCCCTGCCCACAACAAGCTTAAATCCCAAACTTTTCCCTCTATTACTCACTATGGGCTGCTTGTCCATGAATTTATCCGAACTTCTTTACAGCTTCTTGAGGTATCAAATTATATGCTACTTAAAGGTGTACATATACTTTTTAGAACATTACACCTTCAATTATTAATAGACACCTCTGCCCTGTTGTTTTGGACTTCCATAATTTTGTAAGTTTCAGTTATATCCCATCCATTCAGTACTGTTAATTGAGCACCCACTCCGAAAGCAAAAAGACTTGTTCCCAACACCAAGTAATGTACAGTCTAACGGAGGAAAGAGGAGTTCATAAGTTGTATAAATGTAATGGGAGCACAAGAGAAAAGCTTGAACTTGGTAGTGTCAAGAGTATAGAAAATTGAATAAATTAAGTAAAGTGATGTAAACAAAAATGCTAAGGGTGGGCTGTTGGAATGACATGATGGGGGGTAGTGGAAAGAACCCCTCCTGGAGGAGTGGAGTTTTCAGGAGGACTTGAAGATGGGGAGGACTTTAGTCTGGAAGATTTGGTGGGGAAAGGTGAGATTAAAGAGTGAGTTTAGGTAAACTATAGGCATTTTGTGCTAAAATAAACTGTACCTACATTTCTAAATCTATACTCTCAGTTTTACAATTCAACAGTTTTGGCTGTGCATCACTAGCCTCTTGTATGACATTAGTCTCCAAATGGGAAAAGACCAAGATTTTTTCATTGCTAATTACTTATCCCAAGCACTTAGGACAGTGGTCTGCACACAGTAAGCATTCAATAAACTCCATTGATTGATTGATTGATTTGAACTTTCCCAATTTAGCTTTCTCTAATATGGATTTGGATCAAACTTGTTGGGTTACACATGCATAACAGTGACTCTAAGAAACAGTGTTCAGTTCTCACTGGGACAGGCCCAAGTGGTTTTTTTTTTAAATTTAAATGGTTAAAACCTAAATACCATGTAATTTTGAGGTACAGGATGTAGGAGTTAATATACAGTCCAAATAATTTATGTTGTGAGGAGGCTGGAATGTCCTAAAGCTTTGGAGCATGGAAAGAAAGCTGATCTTCCTATCTTCCTATTGACCAAATGCAGAAGAAGTGCAGGCTACTTACCTGTGTAATCTTCTGCACACCAATGCTCATGCATAACTTAAAAGGTGCGGTTGTGTCATTTCATGGGGTTAAGGGGGACCATCTGTCCAGTTTTACATCAATGTAATTTTCAATTGGCCTGACCTCTAATTCTGATCCACTGCCAACCACTTTTATGTTGGCTTTTAAAATTTTCGGTGCTGTGTCCCTCTGCCCTCCAGCTCTTGCTGCCTAATCTGTGGCTAAGAGGTGGTAAACATACTGGAGCAAGTTGAGAAAAACTTGCTGGACCCCAGAAAAATGGTCAAGCAGCACAGTAAAAGCATTCTGCCAAATGATGACATCATATACTGCTTGCCCAGCCTAACCTGTGATGATGTATGTCTCCTTTCATAGATTGTGAATCTGAGGGACAGGGTCCATGTGTAATTCCCACCTGTATACGCTTTCCCAGTGCCCAGCACCTAAAACAGGGCTCTGCCTACGGTAAACACATAATAAATACTATTTCTACTTATCCAGTATTCAGGAGGTGCATCAGTGGCCATTCTAATGGGGTGGTGATGTTGCTTCGCAGCCTCCAGGACCCAAAGGTCTGGCCAGCATAATTTTCTGCTTTGCATTCTATTTTTCTGAGAAACAAGCTTCATATAAGTGCTTTTGGTGTGCTGAACATTGCACTAATTGCTGGGTTTGATACAAGATAGCAGATCAGATACAGTCCCTGTCCCTCATGGAGCTCTCAGCCTGAGGGAAGGAGACAAGGTAAGAGTGTTTTCAAAATTCCTGGAAGGATATCAAAATAATTTTGTAAATGTTTCCCAACATCTAGATATAACGCTTAATGTTTTCTAATAATGATAAATGTGTTTTGCCCCATTAGTATTTTTCATTTGTCTTAATTTTATGATGCATTGAAATAGGAAGTTGGTGTAAATTAGATTAAATTAACCCCTAGTAACCAGATTTTCAGAGTAGCATATATTCAATATTGTACACTTTTTATTCAGTGTATTTTTATATGGTTTGGTTATAAACAAAAAAGATATAGATGGCACAGAAACTAAATCAGTCATGAAGACTTAGCTGAGAATAATTTTTGTTGGGTTGCAAGAATTTACTTTTTAAAAAATACCGTTGTGCACTGTATTTTGTTTGCAATTGTGGTATTAAAGGAATGGATTGATTTAACTCTTAATGAGTGTGCCAGATGGAGACTTTAATATGAATCAGGAGATAAATGGGCCATTATAAAGATTACATAGACAATGATCATGTTAGCCTAGATTACTTGGGGCATCAATTTTAATATAGGATGATCACTTGTTCATTTTAATTCTTGAGAAATTTTGTCTCCAGCTTCATTTGGTTCTTAAGACTAATAAATCCCTTAAACTGGAAATATAGGGATAATATTTATAATAATAATTTATAATATATAATAACTTTGTCATTTAGGTACTCAGACGTAGTTGTCCTTACTGTACACTTCAGAATTAAATGATAAATATTTGCTGAAGATCTTAACTCTTACATGTGTTGTACATCATTTTTTCAGTTAAGTAATTGACCTGGATTGTTCAAATTGGTAACATATTTAAGAAAATTTGTTGCTTCATTCTTTTGCAACTTCTATCTGGTGCAAAAGTAGTATATGTATACATACAGTATATACATACAATACAATAAGCAAAATGACTGCGTTTTAGGACTAGGAGTAATGTATTGGCATAAATATTGAACTTTTAGTAACCATGGGCCTTCTAGTTTTAAAGTATGTTATTTCTTTGCAGGTTTCAGTGTAAAATAATAGAAGTCATCTCTCCAGCTCAGCACAATGGGATTGCTAATGGCCACATCAACAATACTGATGGCGATACCATTATCATCAGTGATAGCGATGACTCTGAAACTCAGGACAATTCTACACAAAATGGGTAATGAGATTTTTCTTTTTAACCAAGGCCAAAGCAGACATACACTGGCTAGAAGCTTCATTGAATACACCTTTTAAACGTACTCCAGCAAATAGCATGTCCTCTCGTTTAGTCATTTGAGCCTCTCTCTGAGGTAGAGTCCAAAAAGGACACTTGACTGTGTCATGTTAGTTGCAAACTGTGGTGGAAGGGCTGTGATCAGTGGCAACTCTAGATAGAGTTGGGAGTGGGCTCAGGTCAGGTTAGTTATCAGCTTGAGTATACCCTGTACAAACATCTAAGAGGTTCAACATTGAACCGAGGTGAACTGTGTGTATTGAGCAGCTTTTGGCTTCCAGCCTTGAATGTTATATGAAGGAGGTGGATAAAAGGAAGAGTGAAGGAGGAAGGGAAGAGACGAAACGGATAGAATTAAAAAGTAGGTAAATCCTAAATTTCACTCATGAAATGGAAACACAACTCCACCCAGAACATGACAATTTTGGGAGTGGAAATGTTACCATGCTTTTAGGGGGACAGTGTTGGTCATAGAAAGATTACTTTATTATTGTATTGTAACTTTTATCGAATTACCATTTGATTTTTGTTTTCCCTTGTATTGGATCTTTCATCTCTTCTAGCCAGTTATGCTTTTTCCCTTCTTATTTTGAGAAACATTTCTAAAATGCTGGCGTAATACACAGAGGCTTAATTTTTTTTTTTTGGTTGGAGGGGTCCAGCTTTGTTGCAAAGTGGTAAACTGTCTTGTCTTGAAGTGGTGGTGATGGGGAAGGTAGATAACTACTTTTTTATGCATTCTGTTCTGAACCATAAGGAAGATATACTTTCCTGCTGTTTTTATACATAGTAGGACTTCCTGTAAATGGTAAAGAGGCATTTTGTAGCCTTTGTAGTTTACTTAGAAAAATGGTAATCATTAGTAGTGATTATTTTTACAACCTCGTCTGATATGTAATTGGTGCTTATGCTATACTTATGTTCTAAATAGTTACACTTATTTGTAGTGATATCATTTTGAAGCGCTCGTTGGAGGTAGTGCAAGATGATGGGGAAAGACCAAGGCCTGCAAATGAAGCAATAATGTTAGTTGGCGTAATAATAATTAGGATGAGGAGATAATAATGACCAAACTAAAGAATTATTGAGCTTTGAGGTTGAAGATGTTAGAGAGGACCCTATACTCAAATCATCAGTAGTAGACTGGGTCAAATCACTGGGGATGTAACTTGTGTACACAACCCGTATATCCTCCACCTGCCTGCTGTGTGACCTTGGGCAAGTCATTTAACTTCCCTGTGCCTCGTTACCTCATCCGTAAAATGGGGATTAAGATTGTGAGTCCCATGTGGGACATGGACAGTGTCCAGCCTGATGAGCTTGTATCTTCCCCAGCAGTTAGTACAGTGTCTAGCACAAAGCAAGTAATTAACAGATACCATTGAAAACAAAACAAAAGCCCCCAAAACATCATGGTTACTGGCTAGGAATTTTGAAGGAACTTGGAGGAGAGGAACTCTTGTCCAAAGGGACACTGTGCCTGATGGGTCATCCCTGAAATTCCTAGTTATTAAAAGGGTTTCGGAGGCAGTGCTAGAATTATTCATTGTTTGGCTTTTTTTTTTTTTAGCCCATAAGAAAATTCAACCTGCTGTGGGAAAACAGTGTGGTTTCCATAAGGGAAAATCATTCCTGGCTAATCTGTTGAAGTCCTTTGAAAGTGTAAGCAGCATGGAGGTATAGAGCAGTTTGTAGGTATAGCGAAATCGGTGGTTGTGTTATTAATTTTTTTCAATAGGCTTTTAAAAAACTGACTAATTGGAGAGTCTTTTTTTAAAAAAAAAAATTCGAGAAATAGGAAACAGAGGGTAGGGATAAGTGGGCACTTTGCAGAATGAGTCTCCAGAAATCATCATGGGCCCAGTTCTGTTTAACCAAGCAATCAGTAGTATTGATTGAGCACTTACTATGTGCAGAGTGCCCTACTAAACACTTGGGAGAGTCCAATACAACAGAGTTACCCCACAGTGAGCTACCATCTTCCTAAATACCTGGAAGAGGGAATGTGTAGTGAAAACTGTGTACTGAGCTTTTCTGGGTAGTGCATTGCTGAGAAGGAGGGGTTAATCAGTGGGAAGATCTCAAAGTTAAATGCGTGGGCCAAAAAGTGCTAAATGAGCTTCAGTGGGAGGTTGTAATTCTAATTCAAATGAGAATTACATCGTAGGCTCAGAGTTATCAGTCATGACTCAGGAAAGAAATCTTGGAATCATCCTTGACTAGTCTTTTGAATCATTGGCTTACTGTATGGCAGCACTGAGCCGGAAGGGTCAACTGAATCGGGAACATGAAGAATTGGGTAGGCAAGTATATTAAGCCACGGAAGGCCCTGTGATACTGTCAGTCAGTCAGTCGTATTTACTGGGTGCTTAAAAAGATATGGGTATCTGTTACTTGGATTAGGGGGACATCTATTGAAACTTGAAGGTAAGTATGCTCAAAACAAAAGTATAACAACATCACACTGCAGGTTGTAAGTGCATGGAATTCATTACTACAGTAGTTGTAGTGGCCAGAGAGATCAGTAGGTTCAGGATGAGAAACGGCTACTAGTAGGGGGAAGCTACAGCTGATCCTAAGCAAAGTGACCTTGATAATGCCTTGAAAGTGGGGAGAGTTGTGGTCTGGTGTTTATGGAGGGGGATGGAGTTCCAGGCTAAGGGGAGGATGTGGGAAAGGAGTAGACAGAGAGATAGATGACATCGGGGTTCAGTGAATAAACTGGCATGAGAGGAGCAAAGTGTCCAAGCAGGGCTGTAATAGGAGATCCGGGAAATAGGAGGGGACAAACTTATTCAGTGAGTGTTTCAAGCCATTGATAAGAAGTTTCTGGGTTGAGCCCTGGGTTAAATTCTTCAGTCAAATGCCATTATTCATTAATCATATAGCACTGTGAATAGCGGAATGCCATATAGTAACATTAACTCCCTACCATGCTCTTGTGAGGGTTGTAAAGATTAGTTTTCATCATGTAACAAGGCACATAGTCCCTTAAATGACTTACTTAGCTTCTCCTAGTACATTATTGACTTTTTTTTTTTAAAGCATATTCTTGATTTCTGGATTATTTTATAAACTTTGGAAATGTATTCTCATATAGACAGTCTGTAAAGTAACAGTTGCAAAATTCAACAAAAAATAGTTTTGATACTTCCTCTAATTTTTAACTACTTAATCCATTTAACAGATTTTTTTTTTAAAGTCTAAGTGGTAAGAAAGCATGCTATGTCCCATGCAAATCAATGATCTCAACTGTCTAGTGTATTTAGAAGGGCAATTGCCTTATTTTCAGGCAAGAAGATATCAGTAAATCATTTTGGCAGAAGTATTCCATTTGTGTAGCTCTCGAGCTCCACCTTTTAGGAGTCTGATCTGAGGTTCTGGCTGTAGTCCATTATGCAAAACGTAGTGTGCCAGAAGCACGGCTAGCATTTTATATTAAAACTACAACACATACGCAGCCATCTGTGCCTAAAGGCTTAACCAGCTGGTGGTTTATTTGGGCACTGCCTTCCGTTTCCTTAGAAAAAGAGGTTTGGCCACCTCATTATTTTGTGGGGCTGTAAAGGAAAACTCTTTGTAAAAAGCTATTTGCATGTATAAACCAAAGGCACCAGAAGATAGCCTGATTCCTTCCACTTCTGAAGTGGGAATGATATTATAGGGGTTGTATTCATCAGAAAACCTGGGCCTGAAAGAGTATTAGGGTGTGCAGTTTGTTCTCCATAAATACTGTAAAGGCATACCCATAATACAGCCACTTAATCCATCTGGAGTGCAAGCGTCTATATCAAGAGGTACATTTTCTTTTAGACTTATAGATAATTAATTAGGCTCCGTTCCAGAACCAACTCTGACATGATGGCAAGTAAACAAAAATTGCACTGTAAATCCACCCTCTGTTCCTCATGGCTGTCCAGTCCCCAAATCCTCTTCCATTTTCCTACCCTTGCACTCCAGTTTTCTTATTTGAAGTCAGGTCACTGCACCCAAGTCCACTTTTCCCCCTCCTGCTCCCTTCCCACTCTTCCCTGTTTCAATCTTTCCGTCACCACAGTCCCAGCCGGGCCCATCCCAATGGCCAGACTTTTAGGTTCTAGCCCCATTTCCCCACTCCAGACAGCAGGGAGCCAACTGCATTCTTTGTCACTTTCCTCTTGGATTGTTCTCTGGTGGGCTTCTGCCCAGTTCCAGGCTCACCACCTCTGTGATGTCTCGTTTTCCTCAGCCCTGCTTGTAGATAGAGACATCACTGTAGAGATAGGAATCATAAATTCCCAAGCTTTTGGGCCTGGGAACAACCTTATACTCCTGCTGTGCTTGTGAGCAGCTACTTTTTCCTTCAAAAGTGGTCCCAGGAAAAACTGTTCTTCACCTGATGTAGAATAAAGCCCCCATGCTTGACTATATTTCTCCTTACAAGCACCTTCTGGCAGCGGCTAATCCGGGTGAGGGGCTCCCAGCCGAACCCTCCTGTTCCATCCTTTACCCTGCTATTTCTCAAGTGGGGGATAAACCCCAGTCCCTTGAGTTGCTGCCTGTCTTGCTTCTTTAAATCACCAAAGGAATAAACTGATGCGTCCAGAGGATTGTGGCTTAGCCAGTGTTAGCCCGTTGCTTTGGGCTGGTTTGTGGGGCAAGAACATCGCCTTGGAAAATCTTATTTCCATGGCATGTCAAGAAAGACTGCTAGTGACCTCGATAGGGTCCACTAATCACTGTCCAAGGTATGGAAGTCCAGCCCCATTACAGCCAAGACAATCCATGGTATTTATTGAATGCTAACCGAGTGCGGAACGGCTCTACCAAGTGCTTGGAAAGGTACAGTACAAATGAGTTGGTGGACATGATCCTTACCCACTCAGAGTTTTCGGCCTACAGCAGGAGGCAGGCGTTACAGTGAGTTACAGATAGGGGAAATGGCAGAGTGTAACGATACGTACGTAAGTCTTGTGGGGTGACTGTCAAGTGCTTAAGGGGTAGACAGGAGACAAAAACTACAAGCTGCCACCCATTCCATCTCATTCCTGGAGGTCTCTAGCCCCAGAAGGCAAAGATGGAGACAGGGCTGGGTGGGGGTGGTGATTCCAGGTCAGAGTCTGTTTTTAATAATGATAATAATAATAATAATTTAAAAAAAACCTAAAATTGATTAAGTCCATAAAACCCGTATAATACAGGTGGTCACCCTACTGGGTTAGCGGTAGGAGGAATTCCATTTGTCTGAAGGAAAGTCCATTGGCTGTGTCTCCTGACTCACATTGTCTTCCCATCATGGAACCCTGCACTCCAGGCTTCTTGGGGCAGCCCCGGTTGCTAGGGCAACAACAGAAAATAACTCTTACTCCTTGGTAGCCAGTGGAAGGAGTGTTGCCCTCCTCAATCAGTCACTTCCAACGCCAGTGCCGTTTCTTAGAAGGCAGGATATGGAATTCGCTTGCTGCCCAGACAGAGAGAAAGAAGGAGGAAAGAAACGGTATTCAGCTAGTGCTTCTCTTCTTCCTGAACTCCGCTTTGGGTCCCTGCTGGGCACAAGTGACTCAGGGGAGGAGTGGCAAGGCAGTGTTGTAGGGATGCCTGGGCTCATCTAGCTAAAAGGCAACTGTTTCTCTCGCCCCTGGCCCACATTTCCAAGCGGAGGGGCCCTCCACCCGTCAGGGTCTAATGGTAGTTGCTGCTGTGCAGGTGCCCCCTCGCAGAGTCCAGAGTCGGATAAATGACAACATGAAAATTCAGTTTTTAAATTCTCACCTGTTTTGTATTATGTAAAATCATGTTGGTGAAAATGGGTAAATTTTGTTCATAACTGTTCGTAAAGCTCTCGGAGCAGTTGGCTCCCCTGTCCCGTGGGGAGAAGGTCTAAGGTAAGTGTTCTCCTCCTCCCTCCACCGCCCAACCCCCTGAGACTTTGATCCATCTCTGTTGGTTTCATAGCTTTGCAGGCCCAAAAGACAGAAAAAGCAATGTGAGGAAGGGGCTGCAACTGCTGGAGTTGAATCAGTCAGTTGAACTGAGTGCTTAACGTGTGTAGAGCACTGGACTACATGCTTGGAAGAGTACAATATAGCAAGAGTTGGTAGACAACTTCCCTGCCCACGAGTTCACAGTCTAGAGTTGGTGGTGGTAGCAGCAGCTCTATTCAAATAATGGAAATATTGAAAGAAAAATCATACGGCACGCTCCAGGTACCCGTGGAGACCAGGGAAGGGACAAATTGTGGGAGCAACTGAAACCATCCCCCACTCTAAACTGTTAGCTCCTTTTGGGCAGTAAACATGTCTACCAACTCTACTGTATTGTTCTCTCCCAAGGATCTATCACAGTGGTTGGCACACAGTAGTGAGTACACAATAAATACCATGGATCGATTTGATTCATTAGGCAGTGCAATTCACCAGGTAGTTGTGGAACCATGATACCAGGGTTGAGAGTGGTCTCTCTCTTTGTTTTTCTTTTATACTTGAATATTTTCTTTGGATGTTCTGATTATTAGTTTTTATTAAGCCTGACAGCTTCCACTTTATTCTTGTAATGCACCAATCTTTGGCAGCAGTCAGGATTGACAGTTTAAGGAGTCACAAACTACTAGAAGACATGACTTGTTCATATTGGCAATTCTCCATAATTTGGTGGTTCACGTAATTTTAGAGCTGGTTATTTTGGCATGGTAAATACATTTTTCCATCTCAGGTTGTCACTTCAGCTATTATGAGTTTTGCTTAGTACATGGGCACACATTATGTGCACAATATGGACAGATTGTTGGTCCCGAATTGGCCTTTCACTCATACACACACAAATGCGCACACTCATAGAATATGAATTTCACACTCAGTAGTGTCTTCAAATTTGAAGGACAATTATATACATAAGTGTACATATCCATATGATTCATATGTTTGTCTAAGTGCTACATGGACTTTCACGGTTTTACACACAGATAATGCTCAGTCCTATGAGTAGTTGATTTTAGAGCTGTTTAGTAGAAAGTCTGTCCCTGCTCAGACATCTAGGCTCTTATCTAAATATGTAAAATTTAGAAGAAAACACTGCTCAACCTTTAGCCTTCATGGGGGACATTCAGAATCAATAGCCAAGTCTCATCGTAACAGTTCCTCGCAGCCTCAGTGAATGTTCAGGTGTTCTGGATTTGGATGTACAACCAACTCTTCTCTCATTAGTGAGAAAAATCCTAGAGATATACACAAGTGCTGATCCCAATTAAATTTGAGAAAAGTGTTTACCGTTCACAGCTCCACTCCCCACTCTCGCAGGAAGTGACCTACTACTGATGGGGACCTGACATATTTTAGCCACCTCGGGATGAATTGAGACTATTTTGAGGAGTCTTGACAAAACTCAGTTTTTGAGACGAGGCCCTCTAAACTCCCCTAGGTACTCCTAAGTAGAGTAGGGGGGAATCCCCTATTCTGGACCTCTCAACTGAGAAGCCCTTTGGGCTTCAAACTTACATGAAGCGGGGACGGAACGACTTGGTAGCATAGGGGAAAGCTCGTCCGTGGGTAAGGGGACCCTCACAATAGGTGGCCAGATCTGAGACTGACATGTTCATCTCGCAGACAAACAGGGACTAGCAGAGCATTAAGAAAAAAAGACATTCTAGTAACTCTCCACTGCCCAAGGCAGGATTATTGACCCAACTTCAAATTCATTCATTCAAGTGCTTAATACAGTGCTCTGCACACAGTAAATGCTCAATAAATACAATTGAATAAAAGGAAAGAGGGACATGGAATAGATAAATTCATAGACTGTACACATTCATCAGTATGTACAGAAGCTCTCAGGTGCATGTTGGGATGACGACCTGGGGTGGTGGGGTTCAGGAAGGGAATGCTTCCTGGAAGAGGTGGGATTTCTGGGGGATGTTGGCATATGACTGGGAGTTTCGAAGGAGGAGGGAATTCCAGGCAAAGCCCCACACTGGGCCAGTTCTCTATGTCTGCTCCAAGGACCATAGATTTTATTTAGTCAAAAATGTCTTCTGGTACGTGGTTATGGGAAAGATACTTTGGCTTTTCTGGTTTCCTTTAATGTGAGTCTGGATTTAGTTTACCTCTATCCTGCTTAATGGGGTCTGCTCACACTCACCCCTGTAGTGATTGCAACATGAATAGATTTTACACTGTTTCCGGAGAGGAACGATTCCCCCACCCCTAAACATTAGAACAGCAGTTTTAGAGGAAATACCTGTCAGAATAAGGATTTTCATTACATGGTTTGGCTAGAGCATCAATCGGGAATTGGAGAATGTTCATCCAAGCCTGTTTGGATGTAGGACAGCACGGTGTCAAAAGTTGCTTGAATGTTTGTGTAAGGTGTCAAACACCATGAATATTATTGTGTGAGTTTTCCTTAATGCAAATGTTGTGAAGTTGCCCCTCCCTCTTCCCCACCCCATGTCTTAGGAAAATTGGTTGTATAATGAGAGTAACTGGCTGATCAAAACAATAAGAAGTAACTTTTAAAACAGGTAATATGCCAGATATCTGCAGGTAGCTAACTGGTCCTGCTGTCCCCTAACCACTAGTCACTACTTGAACCCTGGAAGAGGTCGTATTTCATGTGCTCTCCTTGGTTTGTATAGGTTCAGATTCAGTGTGAGCAGTTATGACAGCAAGATCCATTTTGAGTTCATCTCCAAAAATTCATATCCTCTGCAAACAGAAAAATGGAAGTAAAAACACATACATCTAATTCTCTTTCAGTAAACTGATACACAGACATTCATTCATTCTGACTTCTATGCAAATCAATTTCTTACTTTTGGTGTCACATACACTTGAATACTTAAAATATTAGCTATGCTTAAGAGTAAATTTGCTTCTAAAAAAAGAAGTAGTTTATGCATTTTTGGCTTGAGGCCAGGGATAGTTGCTACTTCATCTCATTAACACTGCTGGTGCCAATTCATCTCCTCCACCAATTAATATCTGCTATTTGAAAATTGGGCTCTGAACTCTGTCAATGAAGAATTGTGAAGGTCCTCACGTCTGATTAATGTTTTGTTTCTCATTTATAGAAAGAAAAACACCATAATTGATTCTTCATTGTTCAAATACAAAGTGCAACCTGTAAAAAAAGATGTATATGAACCTGTGGTCGTTAAAGCATCTCAAATAAGGTAAAACTGGTACTTGTAGATTAAGCTGAAATAATATGTTCTAATTATGACATATGTGTTTTGTCAAAAATAATCTCTTGTCATTAGACCTTAAAACTCTGTAAAAGAATAGTAAGAGCATCAGGTCTTTTCTTTTGGGGTGGTGGTCAGATATTCATGTCTTGTGAATCTTGATCATTTTGATTTTTTGTTGGGCTGACCTTTGTATAAGTACAGTTGGCCTATGACATGTAAAAGCCAACTAAATATTGCATCATTTTAACTGAGTTCTCAGATCATCGTGAAAAGGTACGACAGCTGGAATTGGAAGGAGACTCTATCATGCTGTCGCATACTTTTTCTAAAGAACAACTTGTACATTACTAACAGATTTTAAGTTGAACTCTCTGTCGGTACTGACACGTCTTCTTCCTCTTTCTTCCCCCTCCTCCCATCGTAGCCGGCGGAAACATCTGTTTTCTCGTGATAGGCTTAAACTTTTTTTGAAGCAACACTGTGAACCACACGATGGAGTCATTAGAATTAAGGTAATCAAAACTGGTGAAATTGCTTTTGGGGGGAAGAGAAAAAGAGAAATGGATATTACTAAAATATTACTGATTTTTGGTTTTGGACTTGTTTAAATTAGCTATTCTCTTGTATGGACTATACTTTAGCACTTATTCTAATCAAGGAGCAACTTCAAATTACTTCAATGATTGGGGTTTTTTTTCATAGCATAATTTCTGGATACATAGCTGGAATATAATTTAGGGTTTGCATGTTTATAAATGTTTGTTGTTCTGTCACACCAAGTGAAACGCAGTACAATCCACATGTTCTGTGACTGGAACTTACACTATTTTAAAGAGTAATATTTTGAACAACCAGAGAGAAACTAATATGTATTATTCATGCTTTCAGAAATACTTTGATTTACATGTATCCTTTTAGTTTTTTTTAACTTCTTGGAATTAGAAAGTTTGAGGCACTTTATAGATGTTGTAGAAAAATTAGCCCTTCAGTCACCATCCACTGTTTAATCTCTTTCCGCTTTGCTCCTACCTTCTCTGCTTCTCTTCTGTAGAAGTTGAAGGGGTGTGGGGTGGAATGGAGAAATGACAACAACCATTAGGGGAAGACCTTTCTATCTTGCTGTAGAAAAGTTAAATAGTGTGGAAGAAGAGAGGGAAATGAATTGCTGGGAAATGAGGAAGCAGATTATTTCTTTGTCCTGAACTGAACACCTTGCCACCTGGATGGATGTATACATAAAACATTTGTGCAACTCGCCAAAACCCTAGAAGATAATTCTGCATGAAACTCCTCTCTCTGACCTATTGCTCAAGCCTTTCCCCTGCCGGGGGTCTCCCTCGCCCCTCAAAAACACCAAACCACAACCTGACTCTCTTCCAGAGGGACTTCTTTCAAATCATTCAATCCATCAATGGTATTTTTGGGGCACTTACTGTGAGCAGAGCACTGTATTTGGGAGAGTATAATGTAATAGAGTTGGACTAAGTGCTTGGGAGAGTACAATGTAACAGAGAAGGTGGGCACGTTCCCTACCCACAATGATCTTACGATCTAGTAGGTTTTAGAGTTCCCTGAATATAGCAGGTCCTCAGTAAGTGCTGTCGATGATTATGAAGGATAAGAACATCACCGTACAAAAGACTCCCATAGCTTCAGATTAACTCCTTCCTAAATGAGATATCACCAATCAGTTTTGGGGGCTATAATTAATTCATGAAAGGCTTTCCAGTTTCCAACCTGATCTTTACATCCTCCATGTGAGAGCAGTTGGGTGCTGGTAATCTCCCGATTTTGTCAAGCAGGCAGATTTAGGCAAAGGTTTGGAAATGCATGAGGATGCTCAGATAGCCATGTGACTAGGACATCAAATTTTGGCTCCCTTTCAAGGTCTTATTCAGTTACCTTATTTTCCAGATTTAACCTCCTAGTTGCTATAGCAGTACATGTAAAAATGAAAAGATGATTAAAGCATTTCCATGGTCTGAGAAGGGGTTCCCTGTTATGGTGCCCCTAATTGTGGCCTTGTTTGTAGCTTCTATTCTCCAGGAAAAGCCAAAATGACAGATAAACTGGAGGCAGTGGTATCTATAGTGGTAGTAATTGATAATAATGGTATTAAGCACCTATTTGCCAAAACACTTGTAGTCGCTATTCTTGCCTCTGCTTTGACTAAAGTAGAACAGCAGTGGACGATAGCTTTGGGATATGTGTCAGCTAGGCTGTGCTTGGTGTGAATGATGAGGGTCAGTTTATCTGATGCTAATCCCAGATGAAGCACAGGCAATTCTGCTAGTTTGATTTTATTTTTTAATGAAGATTTCATAATTTCAGGAGCTGATGAAACCTTAGACTTTCTAGTTTGTGTTTAGTTTAAAATACTTTTTTATAGTATTTAAGTGCTTACTACATGTCAGGCCCTGTCCTGAGCGCTGGGATAGATACCAAATAATTAGCAGGGGATATGGTCCTTGTTCCACTTGGGGCTCACAGTGTAAAAACAGTTATCTGGCTAATTAAGGGTCAGTGCTGTCCCGGGAACCATTCCCCGGGAATTTTGCTTAGGCATCTATAAGGATTTTTCCAGCGCCTGCTAGTTCTCTAGCATAACCTGAATCATGGCCCTCCTAAAAGTTAGATACTTAAACAGTGTGACCAGGTGCTAATCCTGCTCCATTGCTTGCTTGCTGTTTGATCTTGGGCAAATCGTGACTTCTCTGGGCCTCATCTGTGAAATAGAATTAAATGCCAGTGATTCCCTCCCCATTAGCCTGGGAGCTCCACATCCCCACCCAACTCTTGGACAGTGTTTGGCACATAGTTGATTAAATAACAGAGTCTTTTTTATTAGGGATATAGATCTCTACTCTGCCCAAAAACCAGCAATCAACTTTGGATAACTGGGCTTCCGTTCTGGAAAATTGTTATGGTTAGGATTTTTTGGTTTTTTTAGAATATATTATGTCACATTTAAGCTTTATTTTCTAATGGAAACCTCAATATTACAGTGAGTTCTCAATGTTGTTGTTTTAAGGTGAATCACTTAAGAATTGTGCCCATTCTCTCATCAAAATGGAAGACCCTAATCATTATACAGTTGCATATGTTGACCATGATGAGTTCATAATTATTACAGTAAAAATATCAGGAGTAGCCTAAGTGCTTTATGGCCATATCCATTTCATTTCTGTCTATTGGTCTCCTCTCAGTAAACTAAGTTTTTGAAGAGCTTTGGTCATCTCATTGTAATATTTTTTTCTGAATGTTCCCTAAACACCTTATTACTAAACAGGAGGCCCCCCAAACCCCACTATTGATGATGGGGACAAGAACACCTTAACATTTATAATTCCTTTGCAGGCTACATCTATTGCAAAATACAAGATAGCAGAACAAAATTTTTCTTACTTCTTCCCTGATGATCCTCCATCATTTGTCTTCAGTCCTGCAAGCAGACGGAGAGGAAGGCCTCCAAAGAGACTATCCATTGGTCATGTAAGTAGGAGAAAACAATGTTGTATTTTTTTGTTTGTTTTTTAGTGGGTTTAAAAAAACCAAACCAGTCGTGTCTTCCCCACCTTGCTTTTGTTTTTCTTTAATTCTTCACCTGTAAATCAGATGTACCAGTAAAAGTTATTTTATCGTAGAGTTTCATATTTAGTTCGTATTTATGGAGACACTTAATATCTATTGCTTTAGTTATACTAATAGAATTTCTTATCATACAGCAGTGGGTGAGCACTGGTCCAATTCGAAAGACTTTAGGACCAAGAAACTGCGTAAAGTCATTGATTATTGTGGTAATGGTTTGCATAGGCCACTCACATTCTTTTTCCGTCTCTCACAGTTGTGTTCCCACTAGGGCAGGGAGTACAACAGATGAAAAGGCAGTCAGGAGTGTATCACATTGCAAAGTACCTGCAAAAATTTTACCTGTAAAACCCACTTCTTGCCACAGCCTAGTCCAGTGTGTGCCACAGTGCTGTAGACCAGTCCACCACTGATAGGATAGCTACCTTAAAACCATTCACAATAATAGGCTAATTTCAAGTCTTCTGAGTCCGTCAACTACCATGGGCATACCGTAGTTTAAAGGCACTCCGTTATTTCTAATTTTCCTGTATCCTCACTGCCAAAATAAGGTGAAGGTCAGACTCTGGAGTGTGTCATATGTTCAGTATAGGTAAAAGAAGTTCAGAGAACAGTAAAGGCATTCAACAAGAAGATGAGCATCAGACTAAAAAATCAAATGGAGAGATGTTTTCTAACTTGGTGTGTGTGTGTAAACCTAGTGTGCCAAGGGTTTTCAGGTATTGAAGCATTTCAGTGTGTAGATTTACAGAGTCTTTTACTTAATACCATCAATACCTCTGTTTTGCCTTTAAGAGCTACTAGACAACAGGACTTGTGGAGTCTGTGAAGGTTTGGGTAGCATGTTATTTTAAAATACAGAGATGTCTAACTTTTTACCAAAAAATTACACTATAGTTCAAAACTGAGCAGCTAAAAAAGTCCTTCAAAAATTCTTGTACTCTACCCATTTTCTTAGAGTAAGTTCCAGGTTTATTAAAAATAAATAAATAAATAAAAATAAAAAATGACACAATTGTACATTCTAACTTTGAGGCTTAATTTTCAGGAGGACAGGATTACTAATGCACAGATTGTTCAAGGAAGTAGAAGTGCGGCTATGAAAGAAAGGGAAAGAATCCTAAAACAAAAAGATGAAATGAAGTCACTGAGTATGTCTCAACTCTTTTTCCAAGTACTTTATATGGATTTTTGTCTTATTTACAAAGTGGGGGAGAGGTTTGTTCAAATATCTGAATTTGATCGTTTTGTCCTTTTGTGGGGGGCGGGGAGTTGGGTTGGGGTTGTCATGTAAAAAGTGAAATTCTTGCTTAAATTCTCAGTTTAAGATCTGTCAGTGTATGATTCCTGAGATTAAAACAGCACAGTACTGACATTCACCACAAATTTCCCTCCCCAGTTTAATCCCATTTTTCTTGTTTACCCCTCAGTCTATATTGGGATTCTTCTTAGGATTTGTGAAGTAGTGCTGTGGAGTTCTGCATTCAGAGGACCCTCGCTAAAGTATCAATCAAAGAGAAAAGTGGATCCACATGTTTATGTGGCATGAAGGAATGGCCCTGACTCCCCTTTTACTCTGTCAAATTAGGTTTGCTTTTTGTCCACCCAGCACATTTATGCTTATATACTAAGTTCCTCACTTCCTGCTGATCCCTAAGTTGCTGCAGCTAGGAGATGCCACCTGGAGCATGGGAAGGGAGGGGAATCTACTTTGAGTAACTGCAGCAGCAACAGCAGCGCAGGAGGAATTCTTAGAGGATTAATCCATTCTCGGGCTTCCCTAACATCTTGTGATTTAAAAAAAAATACACCTCTATGTTAAACTAAACCCAATGTGAGAATGAAGAAGACCTTCACAGAATAATAATACTTTCAATTTCCTTTCTTTGTATAGCTTTTGAAAAGGCCAAATTAAAAAGGGAAAAGGCAAGTGCCATAGAAGCCAAAAAAAAGGAAAAGGAAGATAAAGAGAAAAAAAGGGAAGAGTTAAAGAAAATTGTAGAAGAAGAGAGACTGAAGAAGAAAGAAGAAAAAGAGAGACTCAAAATACAAAAAGAAAAGGTATGGCGATTACTTACAACAGCTCCCTATATAAAATATTCCTCCCTTGTTACTGCTGAGATCTATCCAAGTATTAAAAATTTTAAATGATACCACTCTCGTGTAAGGTGAGCTGCACATAAAGCTGTGACTGGAACAGAAGTGAGAGCCAATTTTATAGGGGTGTTGAGTTGATACTTGTTTGGTCATAGTTACCACATGTCTCCAAATATTTATTTTGGTTTTTTTTCCTTGAGGGGGTGGTGCTTCCAGGTAGAAAGCTTAACTAATTTAAAAAGTCACTGGCTTGTTAGTTGAATATGAGGCAATTCCTAAATAGGCTCATTTTGTCAAAAGATTAAAATATTAAAAAAATTAATATCAAAGTTCCTATCCCACCAGGAAAAATTAGGCAAAATAGGTGAGTGTTTCAGCAACTGTCTGAATCCTTGTCTGTGCCTTAAACTTTTAAATCCGTCAGAACACAGTTCTCTCCATCTTCAAAGTCCTTCTAAAATCCTTCCTCATCCAGGAGGCCTCCCCCCCACTGATGTTTCTTCTCCCCCAGGAATTACCCTCCCAGTTACCACCTCAGTACTTTGTTGCATTTATTGCAACAAATGCAGGGTTACACCACTGCATTTATGCACTTGCAATAACATCCCCCAGACCTTCTGTAGACTTTCACACTCTACTAAAATTGTGGTATTTAAGAGTTTACTATGTGCTATGCAGTGTACTAAGCTCTGGGATGGATATAAGAGCATCAGGTCAGACACAGCCCAAATGGGGCTCATAAGTATAAGTAGGGGAGAGAGAGAGAGCGGGTATTTAATCCCCACTTTAAAGATGAGGAAATGGAGGCACACCGAAGTTAAATGACTTGCCCAAGGTCACACAGCAACCAAGTGAGAAACAGCATGGCCTGGTGGGAATAGAGCCCAGGACTGGGAGTCAGAAGGACCTGGGCTTTAATCTTGGCTCTGCCACTTGTCTGCTTTGTGACCTTGTGCAATTCACTTTACTTATCTGGGCCTCAGTTATCTCATCTGTAAAATGGAGATTGAGACTGGGAGCCCATATGGGACAGGGACTGTGTCTAGTCTGATTAACTGGTATCTACCCCAGCACCTGGCACATAGTAAGCACTTAAATACCATTTTTTAAAAATTACTATTGATTGATGCAGTCAAGAATTGAGAAACTCTTTCTATATTCTTCCATAGAGTATCTTCTAGATGAGTTCCAAAAGAAGCCCAAGACCAAATATTGTAGGGTTTTGTGTTTCGGGGTCGGGTTATTTTTTTTTAATTATCAATTTTGACATTTCTTGCATTTAACAAAATGTTCTAAATTTAGGAAAGAGAGAAGTTACGGGAAGAAAAACGAAAATATGTGGAGTACTTAAAGCAATGGAGTAAGCCTAGGGAAGACATGGAATGTGATGATCTTAAGGTAAAAGTTTTGGGTATGAAATTCAACATAGTACTTGCATGCATTTTACAAAATTGTTCAATACTGTACCTAAAATACCTAGGACTTGATGTCTGAAGTATATACTAGTCTGAGCCATTGGAGCAATAGAGGAAAAGTAGAGGAGAAACATAATATTCAGTGTTCTAGATTTGAAGCTTAGAATTGCTTTCAAGTTTCCAAACATTATAGCTGGTCTATTTACATGTGCCTTTAAGTAAGCATTCATGAGCTTGGTTCTGAGCTATGCAAAAACAAAAAATTGTATGGCTGAGATTCGCAAGATCCATGTGTGTGGTGGTTTTTCAGCTTAATTGTTTCTAAAATACTTTCTATGTTCTAGGAACTTCCAGTACCAACTCCAGTGAAGACTCGACTGCCTCCTGAAATCTTTGGTGATGCTCTGATGGTGTTAGAATTTCTTCATGCTTTTGGGGAGCTCTTTGACCTTCAAGATGAGTTTCCTGAAGGACTCACTCTAGGCAAGATTTTGTTCTTTGTATTTTAGCATCCGTAGCTCTCTTTCCTTAAGTTAAAATAATTCTAACATAGATTTATGCGGGCCCTTCTTCCAAAGAACTCAAATAGCCATGAGTGTTAGGTGGCATTTTCCCCCCCATTACAGATGGAGACATTAAGGTGTTAGTGAATTATGACTTACCTGAGATCGTAAATTGAGGCTAAGCAGCGCTAATTTAATGAAGGCACATACCTCTCCAATCTTCACAAGTCTCTATCGGCTCTCCATTTCCCTCTAAATCAAGCCAAGCCATGACTCCCAAGGCTCCAAGACTGTCCACTAACTCTCTGTATCTTACATACCAGCTTTCTTTCCTGCTACTTTCCAGTTCACCTGCTTCATTCCTCCCAAGGTAACCTTCGACTAAATTTAGGTCTCCCACCTCCATCCCGGTACTAGTGCTGTTCTTCTGGGCTGGAATTTCTTCTCTGTTCAAAACCTTCAGAAAATCCAACCCCTCCATCAGTCCTTCCCTAATTAATTCAAATCACTAGAGTCATAACAACCCCAGTAGCCACCAGTAGCACATACCTTTCCATGTCCATACATCTGTAGCATATTTGTGAATGTGTAGATTTCTCCCCCATGACAGTGTAAGCTCCTGTCGGTAAAGAACATGCCTTCTCACTTCTGTTGAACTTTCCTACAATGCAGCTCTTCCAATGGGTGCCTCAACAAATACCTACTTCTGGGGTTAGAACACAGTTCTCCTGATTCCATCAGCACACTCTGCTCCAATGTAGTCTGATCAGTACTGTCCTCCAGTAGCATCAGCCTAACAATGATTGGCAAAGATTGAGCTATTTCATCTTTAATTAGTATTTTAGGTATAAGAACAACTAATTTCACATAAAATTTTAAGATCAAATTTTATGCTGAACATGTTGTGGCCTCCAAAGTTTGATGCCTGATTTTTATTTTTCAGGGCTTTGACTTGTATTTGCTGTGAGAATTCTTGGGAAATTGATTGCCTGCCCTTATTTTGACTCTCTTTGGCATAGACATATGATTGGGAATAACTTAAATATTTTCATGTAGACTGCTGTTAAATTTTTCAGTGTAAATGTTTTTAATGACTGTATGGAAAGAATGACACGCTTTAAATATTTTGTTCACAGAGGTTTTAGAGGAAGCTCTCGTAGGAAATGACAGTGAAGGCCCACTATGTGAATTGCTTTTTTTCTTCTTGACCGCCATCTTTCAGGCTATCGCTGAAGAGGAAGAGGAAGTAGCCAAAGAGCAAATAACTGATGCTGATACCAAAGGTCAGAATTTAATGCCAAAGAAACTACTATTTGCTTTCAGATAACTAAAGCTGTCAGGAATCATGCTTTTTTTTTCACTTTGCCTCCAAATTAAACTACTACAATATTAGGTGTCAATTGATGGTTTTATGTATGTGAATCAAATGACTAGATGATCTTCAATTTTTATTCCCATCATTTTCCTCTTTCTCACTTTCAACCCAAGTAGATATTTCTCTTGAGGATTCTGAAAACTCCAGTTTTCCTTTTGCTTTCACTTGACCTTTATGTATAAATGAAAGAGGTCCTTGGGATTAGTGTTGATTATTCTCAGGAAGCTGACTAGTGAACTGAACAATATTCCAGTCAGTACCTTGGCGATTGGTAAAACTGTCCTAATTTGAAGACAGATGTTAACTTCATTCCCTCTGATACCAAAGTGTTGCCTTGTTCATTCTATTCCATTTCTGAACAGCAAGATGTTCCAAAATGGTTGTCTTGGAGCAGTTAAAGCATTTCTTGCACTCAGAATCCATTGAAAGCTCTCCTCTCTTGAAATGTTTTTCTGTTAAATTCTAGATGAGACTCACTACATGATGGATGCTATTTAGTATGATCTATATTTAAATGGATGAAACTTGTATAAAACTGGGGAAACAGCATGGGCCTGGGAGTCAGAGGCCCTGGGTTCTGGACACAGTTTGTCTCACATGGGGCTCACAGTCTTAATCCTCAAATCCTCATTTTACAGATGAGGCACAGAGAAGTGAAATGACTTGCCCAAGGTCACACAGCAGACAAGTGGCAGAACCGGGATTAGAACCCAGGTCCTTCTCACTTCAAGGCCCGTGCTCTGTCAACTAGGCCACCTCTCCCTCCTACTTAGACTGTGGGACTGTGTCCTGCTTGATTATCTTGTATCCACACTAGTGCTTACAATGGTGCTTAATGGACTTAACAAGTACCATAATCATTATTGATTATTATTATCATTCATTATTACTGGGATTTATTCATTAATGTTTAAAAATTTGTGACTTCCCCATTTCCAAAAGACACAAAACTTTTGAACTTATACTGAAGGAGAAATAAATTTAATTTCTGATGCTTTCATAAACAATGCTTTACTGGTAAATCATTCTGCTTATGTGAATAATTAACTGAAGATACTATTCTATGTGAGCAGTCCTCCAAATGGAATTTGTTTTACTTTGGTCAAAAACTTCTTTTCACAATAATATTTACTCGAGCCCTATTAATGCAAGCATTTTAAGAAATTCCAGCAAAAACATTGTTAGGAAATTCATATTTTAATATTAGTTTATTTGAAGATGAAGACCTGAGATTTCAGTAATACATGGGGTACTGGAGGTTGCTCCAGGAGTCCTGGGTTAGGGATAGTTCTTGGTAACCCAAGCACTTATATTGCCAGGATTCTAACCACCCAGTCTGCATCTCAAGCCCCAGTCCACATCATCAGAGGAGGTCATCTGGCCATTCTAACCTTGTAGCTCTTGCTGTTATCTCTGCGGGCATGGACCCTAATAGGACCAGACCTCATTTAAATAGACCTTCTAAATTGACCAAGGATTTATAAGGAGGGGGAGGTAACATGATATGCACTTACAAAGCTCAAAGTTTATTAAGAGATCAAAGATCAAGAGTTGTACAGTGTATACAGTATTTAAATGCAAGGTGTTATCAGTGGTATTGAAGACTTACTGTGTGCAGAGCACTGTACTAAGCATTGGGTAGAGTACAGTACAACAGAGTTGGTAGACACGTTCCCTGATTTGGAGGGGTCGGTTAGTAAGAGATCCCCCCGGCCTTGGCTAAGTGTTAGGGCTCGAATTACAGGCATTTCGGTTACCTCCTCAAATACCTCAGATGGCAAGTGTAGCGCTGAAGACCATACCTCTTGTGTATGCAGTACACAATAGCGCAATAGCAGTACACAATAGCACAATACATAATAGCAGTTCGGGCGGTCACATGCGCCTGGGAACATCCATTAAGTTGTCCAGCTATAGCAGAGAGAAGAAAAGAGCCTATGATAAGACTTTTTTGATGGCTAACCGGCCACTTGGTGAACCCTCCTGTAGTATTACAGCAGAATGTTAAATGTCAAGAAAACAAACATAAGCAGTGGGAAGTGAATCCGACTGAAATTTGGTAGGCTTTAAAATCCCTGTTCAAGAAGTAAAGCTAAACCTTAGGCAAATTATTTAGGTAATTGCATCCTTACCAACGGACACCTGGATGACTTTAAGGTTATCCCCTTCATGTCTCCCAAAAGTTTTCTATGATGTAACTTTTTTCTTTAAATCGCTCTTTCACTTCTCTGATGATTAAATCAAAATTAAATCCGAAAGCACCTTTGAGCGTAGCGTTCTCGCTTTGTTAGTCTGCAGTATCTCTGAGTTGTTCTGAGAGCCTCTGAGACCTAGCTTTAGATTATCTCAAGTACTGATAGTTACCTCTCAGGTAAAGAGCCCTGTTAATGCTGTTGAGTCTAGATCGGTCTTTTATCATTAGCCAATTCAAGCATGATTTTTACAAAGCTCCTCAACTAGAAGGGTGAATCAGTAGTACTGGAGTGCCTTCTATGGGCAGAGCACTGTACTAAGCCCTGGGGAGGGTACAGTAGAAGAAGACCTTCCCTTTCCTTTTATAGATTTCCAAAGAGTTGCCTAGTCTAGTGCTAATTGATTCGTATTTAGCAGCACCAGGCTGCCTTCAGTCTTAAGTAATTTCAACAGCTGTGCAGTAGGTAACCTAACAATTCTCTCCCTCTTTTACTTCTTAGAATTAGAGGAGACCTGAAGGGTGGAAACATTTTACGTATGGTGACTGAAGGGTAGACAGTTCAAATATGCTAGTAGCAGGCTACTGTGGTTATTTCTAGGCCACAGGATTCTGGAGGCTTTATTTAAGATTGAAGTTTTGGAACTGTGTAGGTTACTGTGGTATTATGGGCTCATATGGAAGGGCTAATATTAGTTTTCCTTGTGCTAATCATAAAGCAGGTTTAGAAGGCGTAGCAGTTTGGTAGATCTCCAAATTGCTTCATTTTCACTTTTGAAGTAGCCTTTTGCATAGGTCTGATTGTAGTTGGTGAAATGCAAATATCAGAGGAGGTAGAATGCATTGCTGCTTGAATGTTCATCAGTCCTGGTAGCGAAGTCCTATGTTCCTCATGGGAGAAGTTCCCATATTAAGTGGTTGGCAAGGCAGCAGGATCAGTGATATCTTGTTGGATTTTGAGATGATTCTGTTGAAGCTCTTGTGAATGTTTTGCTGTGTCTTGCATCTTTTTAAAAAGCTATTTCTTCCCCAAAATGCAAGTTTTAATTTGCACTAGAATAAAGTATTTATTTCCTTAAAGATTTAACAGAGGCTTTGGATGAAGATGCAGACCCCACAAAATCTGCACTGTCTGCAGTTGCATCTTTGGCAGCTGCATGGCCACAGTTACACCAGGGTATGTGTGGGTTTCATTTTGGTTTTTTGTTTTTATCCTCTTTTTCAAAAAGGCACATTTTACATTAAATTCCTTTAGTTATCTGCATTCAAAGTAACTTTCTTTCATTTTTAAAAACTATAGGCTGCAGTTTGAAAAGCTTGGATCTTGATAGCTGCACTCTTTCTGAAATCCTAAGACTTCACATCTTAGCATCAGGCGCTGATGTTACGTCAGCAAATGCGAAGTATCGTTATCAGAAACGAGGGGGATTTGATGCTACAGATGATGCTTGTATGGAACTGCGTTTGAGCAATCCTGGAATACTGAAGAAACTTTCTAGTACTTCAGTGTATGATTTGTCACCAGGTAAGAAATATATCAGACTGTGGTAAAGATGTGTTCTCAGTTACCTGATGTATAAACTTTTCTTTTTAATCCTTCTGTTAGGGGAAATTACCTTAAAGAAACCTATTTAAGGAAAATTTAGATTGGGAGCCCCATGTGGACAGTGAGGCAGGGACTGTGTCTAATGTTTACTCTGTATTTACCTTGGTGGTCAGCAGTAATCTGTGAAGTACCACAGAGCACATGGAAATACTAGGGCAGTGATCATAAGAACCCTAAGAATAAACAAATGTGTAAATTCTGAAGTTTGGATCCTTTTAAATCATCTGACCAATTACCAGGACTAGAGGTGTGTTTTCATTTCTTGCCTCCCTCATAAGGTTGAACAGATTTGGCAGTAGACTTTCAGAAATATATCTGGCTGAGACAATGAACGAGAAGTTCTTGTTTGGAAGAAAATTCACTGTGAAATCTCACAGTCTTTTTGTTTTCCCTCTAATGGAAGTTTCATTGTGAAGTTCATAGTCATTAAGAGAGTTCCATTGCCTTCATATTAACCAAATAATGCTCATAATGCTCTTCTGGGGGTTTGGGTTGCTCTTGAAGAGTTGGAGGACCCGAAATCTTGCTGTAGTGCAAACTACGTTTTTTAAAAAGAAGCCCTTTTTCTCTGAGTAATTGCAAAACTCCCAAAAGTAGTCTGTATTCTCAAATCACCGAAGAGAAATTTTTTAGATTGAGTCAGTCCTTGATCTTGCCTTCCTTTTTCCATCAATGGTTAAAAGAGTAAAGGTAACGGTTAAAGTCACTTTACTCTCCCAATCTTAGAATTCACTGGGTCAAAGGACCTGGGCCAGAAAAATAAATTGCAGGTAATCATTAATCCAGATCACTCAATTTATATGGTTTATCTTGTGGTTTTCTTAAAAACATCAGCAATAACCTAAGTTTTCCTTTTTTTTTTTTTTTTAAGCCTTAACCATAGTTTAGCAAAGTTACTTGAAAAAGTCTACACATATTGAAAATTAAAATTGGCTATTTGGTTTAGAAATGGTTTAAAAATTGAAACCAAACCCCTCAACTATTTTATGATCTCTTAGAGTCTAAGGAAGGCCTATGTGAATTCTTCCTTGCATATAGCTCTCCATGCCACCTACTAAATTCAGACCGGCACAAATCCATCAGAAAAAGGCATGCAGGTCTTAACTTGATGACACATTAAATCAGTGCCAGCAATGGTGATATGATACAAGTCAAACTGGTACAGAAATATATATGCAGGCAATAGCCAGGAAGTAATTTTTCTGATCACAGTGTTTGGTCAGATTCATATCAAAGTATTATATATCTCTATATCCATTTTGGAAATTTGTCTCATAGAAGGATCTGAAGAAGAACGTGGGGAGAATCCAGAGCAGAGCAACAGAAATAGGCCCTTTGAGAAAGCATCAGGGTTGAGAAGTAGAAAGCTGAGGGAAGATTTGGGAGAATACTAACCAGTTCTCTGAGTTGCTTATGTAGTCAACAGTAGAGAGAGTTATATTTAAAGCAGGAAACAGTTTGGGCAGAGGGAATCACTTCTTGACTGCGAGGGTTTTAATCACTGGAATATGCATCCAAGGAAGGTGTTATGTAATAATTGAGGTATTTAAGCACTTCCTGTGTGTCAAGCACCGTTCTAAGTGCTGGAGGATATAATCAGGTCAAACACAGTCCCTGTCCCCAGCAGGGTTCAGAGTCTAAGTGGGAGGGAGAACGGGTATTGAATTCCCCGATGAGGTAACTGAGGCACAGAGAAGTGAAAATGACTTGCCCAAGATCACACAGCAGGCATGTGGCAGAGCCAGAATTAGAATCCAGGTCCTCTGACTCCCAGGCCCATGATCTTTCCACTAGGCCATGCTTCTCCAGTAGCCACTACCCTTTGAGAACTAGAAGAAAGTAAGTTAACCAACTGGGTTAGATTTGATATTCACCTGGTTGTCGTCACTGGGCTGTAAGGAGCTCAGGCTCTCTCAGGCCTGTGATTCTTTTTAGTAATTTAGCTCCACTAGTGTGGTGTTGTGAAGTCACATGAGAACTACAGTTAACTTGATTTGAAACTCATCCTTCTGCTTCTTAGGCAAACAGTCCTAGAAGTGAGCCTTTCAAGATGAATTTGACACATCTTGAAATTGTCTCTTTAGTTACCTCATAAACAGGATGGATGTTCATTCAGCTAATTGAGAAACCTGTACTTTCATGGAGCAGCTGACTCACTTAAAATCACACCTTTTGATCAAATCTTACTGTTCCTTTCTTGAAATGTGTCCTCTCGGTATTACTAAACTTGGTCTCTTCTGTTGTGAGGCTCTTTGACATTTAAGCAGAAGCTAGAAACTGGAAAAAAAATCTCCTTGACTCAATGTATCATATAAATCCCTTCCATACATTTGATAGGTGAAAAGATGAAAATTCTTCATGCACTCTGTGGGAAACTACTGACCCTTGTCTCCACTCGAGATTTTATTGAAGACTATGTCGATATATTACGACAAGCGAAGCAGGAGTTTCGAGAACTAAAGGCTGAGCAGCATCGCAAAGAAAGAGAAGAAGCAGCAGCTAGGTGGGAATAATACAGCTAAATAATGTGAGATTAAATCACACATGCAAATACTTGGTGCCAGAAAATGTGATTAGGTGTGTTTCTCATGTCCTCCTCCTCCTCCTTTCCCAGAGAAATGATTCACTCCTGCAGATCTACCCCACACTTGCATAAATCTGCTGTCTTTGACTTTCTCCTGTCTCCCCTCATTCTTCTGTAAAAGTAAAAGGTTTAGGAGGTGGAAAGGTGCTTATGTTTATTGTGCGGGGGGCATGCTTATCCAGGAAGTTTTCTACCCTTTCCTTGGGAAGGAAAGGAAGTGACAGTTGTTTGGTGCAGTGTCTTTCAAATTGGGTCAGCTGTAATCTCTTGTTTTAATCTCTAGGATACGCAAAAGAAAGGAAGAAAAACTCAAGGAGCAAGAGCTAAAGATGAAAGAGAAACAGGAAAAATTGAAGGAAGAGGAGCAAAGAAATACTACTGCAGAAATATCCATTGGGTATGACCTCAGTCACTACTTATGCATTATTTCAATTACTGTCTGTTTTTAGACTGCTTTAACGTTTTAAAAATGAAAATTAATAGAAAATTAATTGTGCAGACGAAATGTCTCTAATGAAACACAGGAGAAATGCAAGTATCATCTTCCTCTGAAGACATTGCTTTTTATTTGATTTGCCTTTCCCAATCTGGGCTAAAGAGCAAAACTTCCAAGTGAAATATTTGCATTGTTTAGAATTTTAAAGCCTAAAATTTTTATTATTGGGTTGGGACAGGGAGGATTGTAATTCACTTCCTTTGAGGTTTCCATCTCCTTGTAGGTACACCAACTTTACTAGGGTTTGTTTGCCGGTATTTAGGTCTCTAGTCCCAGTCCCACCAAGCCAATCTCCAACAAAGTTGCAAATCTGGTAAATAGGCTCTTGGGGTGGATAAAGAAGAGGTGCAAAATGTAGTATCCATGCAGGTAAGGGTATTTGGTGAAGGGGAAGCCACAGACACAGCCAGACTGGTGCTAGAAAAGAGCAAGAAAAGCACTAGAATAGAATAGTAGTAGGCCCACGGTAAGAGAGGTCAGGGCGTAAGCTGTAATGAGAAGGTTCCACTTACTGAGATCTCTGCAGTTCTGGGAAAGGCCAATGGTTTGGGTTCTGTTCCCAGCCTGGCAAAAAATACGTGAATCAAACCCAAAGAATTGGGCTTCCGAATCCCAAGCAGCCCCTCTGGGGGCAAGGTTGGAACTCTGGCACTGGCCAGAAGGAGCAGCATAGTCCCCCAGGGAGCATGAGCTCACCGCCCAGGTGATTTCTCCAGTTGCTATTCTCTGAACGGGAGGGACAAGCAGGGCAGGGAGAAGGGGACAATTAAGCTGGGGGAATTAATTTCCCTCCTCAAAGCTGCCAGTGACCAAGTAACAGAGGAGCCAGGGCTGATCTTTGTCTCCCCAGCAGCCTGTGGGCCCTCTCTAAGAGTCTCATAAATGGATAGTCAATGTTGTCATCCATAATATAAGCATAGATCTGCTTGTTCACTGGGGTGGGACTTGAACCGGAACCCCAGCTGAAAAGAATGAGATGTGAAGCCAGGTTTTGTCCCTCAGCAGTGGCCACCCACCCTGTCAGGGCCAGAAGGGCCAACAGAGCAGACCAGTCACCTTCAAGCTGAACTCCAGAAAGTGGGGCTAGAGGGCATGGCGCTTCAGTGATCAGACTCCGGAGTCTGGAATGTACCCTGCCCTTTCCCCTTCTCAGTTTCAACATCCAACTCCCTTTCTGCTAGTTTTACTGCTCTGTCTCCAGGGATTTCTGTGGCCCAAAACCAAATGGTGGATCAGGCTGGTTAGGTAGATTTTCTTGGCATATATGTGGCGATCATGAGTCGACCTATACCTGGGCTGGTCTATCCCACAGCCAGTCGGCAATAACAGCAAGGCCTCGTGATTTAGTAGGAAGAGCAGGGGCCTGAGAATAAATATCACTAATTATTACCGCTATTATCAATAGTTGCCACACTCCATAGGAGGCTAACTGGCTGTCAGTGAGGCCTGATGTCTCCCAAATGCCACAGGGGTGGGGAATGAGAAAGGGGAGGAATTCCTTAATCACATGGTGATTGGAGGGGAGAGTGAGGGAAAACTATAGGACGAGCAGGTCAAATGCTAACTCCCGCACTAACGGCTCTCCTTGCTGCCTTGGGCTTTACAAGGCCCTCACTCTTCCATCTTGTCTGCATTTATGAGTGGGTATAGGCATATTGTGTGCTTTGCTAACATATTGCTTATACAGAGGGAAAGTATGAGCAAAATAACTTGTTCCCAAGTTCACGTATCTTAACTTATAAAGTTACAACAGTGCTTGGCACATAGAATGTGTTAATAAATACCATAATAATAATAATTGTAGATGATTGACTTGTAGATGATTGAATATAAATGGAAGCAGCTTTGGAAATACCTTAATTCTCAGTTTGGAGAAAAAGCACAGCATATGAAGAGGCACCACACATACTTAATTGACTTGAAATATCTTTCTTTTCTGCTCTAAGGGAAGAGGAACGGGAGGATCTAGATACTAGCACTGAGAGCAAAGAAATTGAACAGAAGGAACAGGATCAGGATACTGTCACAGAAGATGAGGAGGATCTGGGATCCAGTAAAAGAGGAAGACGAGGTAATATTGGATCTTCTCTTTTACACTTTCTGAAATGAAAGGAAAAGGCATCCTGATTGTCCCTATTGTCTGGCTGCTTTTGACAGGTAGTCAGTAAAAAGCTGTCTGTTTCACTTTATTCTATGAAGTTTCTATTAAGTAACCTTTAATTGTGTGAAATTATTTGCATTTTGAAAATGTCATTGTTTGGCTCTTTATTTTAAAGTGAACATGCACATAAGGCTCAGACAAAACTTGGCTCTAGGGTAGCATCCTACCTCTGTCACCTTCGAAGGTGGTGAGTCTAATTGGAAATTTTAATCAATTAAAAAAATGTTCATCTTAAAGGAGGATACTTTTTAAAGTCTTTGTTTTGCTTACCAGAGTTTCTCCATCATCTCCTCATCACTTCATCTCCCCAGGCCTCATCTTTCTCCTCCTTCCTTGCCATCACTCAAGAAGAGGTTTCTTGCCTCAGCTCTATCTACACCATTGATCCTCTCCCTCCTTATCTTCTAAAGGCACTTGCCTCCACTCCTTTCCTCTCCCATACTGCTGTCTTAGGTCTCTTACTCTCCCCTGGCTATGAGTCGTCTTTCTCTGTGTCTCCCCCCCCCCCCCTTTTTAAATGGCATTTGTTAAGCCCTTACTATGTGCCAGGCACTATATTAAGGCCTATGTTTAGATACAAGATATCAGGTTGGAAACAGTCCATGTCCCACAGGGGCTCATAGTTTTCATTCCCATTTTACAGATAAGTGAGGGACAGAGAAGTGAAGTGACTTCCTCAAGGTCATCCAGCAGACAAGTAGCAGAGCTGGGATTGGAACCCAGGTCCTCTGACTCTCAGGCCCATGCTCTTTCCACTAGGCCTGCTGCTTCTTTCTTTAAACAGACCTTAATTAAGCCTGACTCTCCCCTTTATTTTAGAAGCCCTTTCTGCATTCATTCACACAGTCGTATTTATTGAACACTTTCTAAGTGCAAAGCACTGTACTAAACGCTTGGGAGAGTACAGTTAACAATAAATAGATTCCCTGCCCACAATGCTGATTCTACAGGCCCTTCTCCTTGGCACACATCTCTGTACTCCTCAAGCCTTCACTGGTCCCCCGTGTCTCTCTGCATAAAGCAAAAACATCTCACACAGTTCAGCTTCAAGACTTTCCTCCAGTTCTCCCCATTTATATATCTGTTCTCTTCCCATGCTACTTCCCAACCCACTCAATTGGTCGTACCCCCATTAGCTTTCTACTTGTACCTTGCTCTCGAGTCTCCTGCCTCTGTCCCTTCACTCATGATATTTCCCCAGCTTGAAACTCCCACCCTCCCCCCATGTTCAAAGCCCTCCTGAAAGTCCACCTCCTCCAATATTCCCTCCATGGTTAATTCCCAGCAATCCAAGTCATACAAATCCATTACCTTATACCTATCACTGGCAGTTCGGAATATTCATTTATTCAATTGTTCATACTTATGTTTATCTCGTATATATTGAAAGCTCCTTGTAGGCAAGGAAAGTGTCGCTTGTTTTCATGGTACTTGTTAAACACCTAATTTGTGTCTAGTGCTGTACTAATCTCTGGGAGTGGATACAAGATAATCAGGTGCAACACATTCTCTGTCCCACATGTGGCTCACAGTCCCAAGTATTGGTTGTTTTGTACTTGGCAAGAGGATGTTTCAGCTAGTAGATGTTTAGTGAACGCTAGTAATAATTTCAGCCTTAAGTGGGTGGAATGATTTGGGTCCTGTATGATTTGTGTTATTTGAATTTGGGTGTTGTACATAAACAATATTTGTTGTAGTATTAACCTGTGACAGTATCCCCTCCACCCATTCCTCTCTGCATCCTTTAAATCAGCTGAGTTTGACCAGAAGTGCTGTTTTAGTAAATACTATCCATCCCATTCATAGGGAGAAGAAGTCAAAATGGATTTAAAGATTTCATAAGGCAAGAAGATCCCGGATGTGCCAAGAGAAAGTCTCTTACAGCTGATGAAGAAGAAACATTAAAACGGGAGCAACAAAAAAAGGAAAAGGATCTTCTCGAAAAAATTCAAAACGCCACAGCCTGTACCAACATTTTTCCTTTGGGCCGTGACCGCATGTATAGGCGGTATTGGATCTTCCCTTCTATTCCTGGGTTGTTTATAGAAGAGGATTATTCTGGCCTCACAGAAGATATGTTGTTGCCCAGGCCATCGGCCTTTCAAAATAATGTACAGCCTCGGGTGGCAAATGAACCTCAGGTATCTACTAAAACTGGAGAATGTCTGAAGGCTGAATCTACCTCCATTATTGACCAAGTTCCGTACAGTGTTGCCATACAGATGCCAAGGCCGGTGCATAAGCCAAACCGTTGGTGCTTTTACAGTTCCCAGGAACAACTGGACCAACTCATTGAGGCTCTTAATTCTCGTGGCCATAGGGAAAGTGCCTTAAAAGAAATTCTCTTGCAAGAAAAAGGCAGAATATGTGAACAACTAGCTGGTTTTTCAGAGGAAAAGTTCCATATTCCAGGTAAAGTTTCTGCGGAATGATTTTTCAATTCAGTTTCACAACAGTGGTTCCTAGAAATAGCTATGGGTCCAGCTTGCCCAGTTTTGGTGAACTGGAGCAATAATGCTCAAGTTCGTCTCTGCTGGGTCTTCATTTTCAAGAGAGATCAGCTTTCTGGTATGCTAGCAATTACCTTTTTTTTTTTTTTTTTTAAGCTTTTTAAAGTTTTTTAGTTTGAGATTTCCTTTGTGGTGAATATATTTGGGGTATTGAAATCACAGCCATCAAGACACCACTCATGCTGGTTTGCAGTAATAGAAAACACTTGATTCAAAGTGGAAGGCATCTTTCTCTCACTGTCTAGACACAAGTTAAACTGTTTTTCTTCTCCTCCTCCCCCCCCCCATACACAGTGACCCCCAAAAGTATGCTTTTGGTTCATTATTATAAAACGATTTGCGTAGGGGTGATCTGCAAATGAGGAATTCAGAGACCTTGATTAATTCCTTTATAAGTGGATCGGAACCATCCCTCCGATTACAGGGATTTTGTTTTTGTTTTGTGGTTTTGCCTGTTGATGGTTAACTATACTCATATCTGTGGTGGCCATGGGCCTCAGCGCCGGCCCCTGCAACCTCTAGGTTGCCAGCAGCCGCAGCCCCACCTCTCCAGTGACCGGGCCACCTCTCTCCAACCAGCAATCCCGGACTGCCCTGAGTTGTTGGATAAACTCTGTAGTGCTTTAAATGCAGCTGCTGTCTGATGCCGATGGCATTTGTGGACTAAGAACACTGGTGAGAGTCCAGTAACTTTTCAGTCCTTTACAGCCATCAGTATTAATATCATAATGCCAAGCGATTATACTGATGGCAGTTTATAAATGGCTTGAAGCATTCCCCACGGTCTCTTTGAGGCTCACCTGAAATGAAACTGTTTGCTCTAGAATCTTTAGTTCAGCATGATCTCTTCGGGCACAGACTTGCATTAAAAACCAGTAATTACACATGTCTAATACTAGCATTCTTGCCAGTTTCTTGATAGTGGTGTAGTCTTGTCTCCTCCCCTTTTCCCCTCTGACTTCCTCATTTCCTTCACCGTACATATAAATCTTGCAGGGGGCCCCGCACACTGCGTTGGGGTGGGTATAGGTGCCAGCTTTTCATATTGAACATGGGGGTTAGAACGGGGCAGGGATTTTAAAGGGCATGAGGATGGGAAGAGGACAAATGGGAAGAGCTTATAGGCCAGAAAGCCACCAGTTCACCCCTGACTCTAAAGTCTCTAGTCTCGTTAGAGATCTGGGTTGAGTGTTTCTGGAGTGGCACCATCATCCCCATTTCCATGGAGCAGGAACTTATCAACCAATGGTATTTATTGAGCGTTTATTATGTGCAGAGCACTGTACTAAGCACTTGGGAGAATACAGTGTAACAGAGTTGGGAACCACGTTCCCTGTCCCGTCACAGGATGGGACACTTGGATCTGTAACCTTTAGGCACTTGCTATTCACCCCATCATCAATCCCCCAGCACTTATGTACTTATCCATAATTCATTTTAAATAGGTCTTCCCCTCGAAACTGAAAGCCCCTTGTGGGTAGAGATTGTGTCTACCAACTCTGTTGTATTGCACTCTACCAACTTCTTAGTACTCTTTCTGCAGTAAGCACTCAATAAATAGCACAAATACTGGAGACTTAGTAGTAGTAGCTTTTAATTCTGCCTTCTACCTGTAAAGGCATCATATATCCTGCTCTCTGTCTTGCAGAAAAGTTGCCCTTCTACTGTTCAAGTTGTGCTTGCAGCCTGAGCAGCGGGAAGCAAGAATTGGGTGGCACCCTGGAACAGAGGAGAAGTAGCCATCCTTGGTGCCCGGGCCTGGCACCCCTTACTGGCAGGCTTCTCTGCCATGGGAGTCAGATGTAAGGGGTGCCAGGCCCGGGCACCAAGGATGGCCGCTTCTCCTACATGGGGGTCAGATGTCACTAGTGCCCATGGTAGCCCATTTTCAAAAATCCAGCGAGTTTAATAAAACTGAAATCTTACTCCTCACTTCATGATTGGTGTTTTTAAAGCACTAATGAGACTGGAGAAGGATTTGTGATCACAAAATGTCTTTTCTTGTTCATTACGCTCAATATTATGCATTCTTGTAAAGCACTTCGAAATTGGGGGTTTAACCGTTCAGAGTTTTCTCTTAGATTGTCATTCATGTGGATATAATTTTGTTGCACACTCCTTTCCCACTTCCAAACCTTTTCTTTTTCAAAACCAAGCCACTAGATACTCAGTACCATTTTGTGGAAATGTCATTCTTACAAGTGTTTTCTGAATGAGGTGTTTACCTGGTTTACCTCAAGCTGCTAGGAACGCTGTCTTAAAAGAATATTAAGAAGTGAAAAATCATCATAGATATGCTTGATTTGTTGCAGATAAAGCTCAAACCGAAAGCAAACCGACTTTGGGACGAGGGAGACTGTCCAGTACATATGATACTTCTCAAATGACTGCAGAAAAGCAGCTTGAATTGAGGCTGAGAGACTTTCTTTTGGACATTGAAGATAGAATCTACCAAGGAACACTTGGGGCAATTAAGGTACCATTAATTTTCATCTGCTCATGCAAGCTATTGGGACTGAACTCTGCTAATGTTTGGGTTCATTTACTGAAATTAAGGAACATCAGAAATACTGAATTTGCATGGGTCAGAAAGTTGAAGAGCATAGCTTAACAGGCCCTGTCATCTTTGAAAAATTTCATTGTCTTTTCCATCATTAGCCAATATAAGATTTATTCTAGATAAGCATTTAAAATTTTATTTTGGTTTTCATTGTAGGTTACAGACCGACAAACCTGGAGAGCAGCCTTAGAAAGTGGAAGGTATGAGCTATTGAACGAGGAAAATAAGGAAAATGGGATTATTAAAACTGTGAATGAAGATGTAGAAGAGATGGAAATTGATGACCAAGCCAAATTCATCGTAAAAGATAGGTAGGTGACAGCAACACTTCCCATTACGATTATTGTGTAAAATAACATCTTTACAATTGCTTAAATTAATCTTTTTTTTAAAAAAGTTACGACTTATCAGAACTTACGTAACTTCTAAGATACCAGTGAACTCCTGCTCTTCTGAGCCCAAAGGCCTCTGTGATCTCTATGCATCAGCAACCAATCTTACCAATTTCTGGACAGTAGGTATCTTGAGTGTGCTGTGTTAGCTTTGGCCGACTTCTTTAATCTTGGAGTTTTTTTGGTTTTTTCTAATCAAAATTGTTTTAATCCTCTTTAAAGAGGAGAAGATAGGAAAGAGAAGAAGAAGCTCATGTGATTAAAGCCATGACAACCTCCCTGCCCAGAAAATCATTCCCAAGCTAAGCATATGAAGCTTGCAGGCTGCCTGCCTACGGCCTCCTATAGTGTTCTGTGCAGCCTGCAGAAAAACTGGAAGTACAGGGAACCGGGGGAGGGAAGTGTAACAGGTGGGCCATCCGCCGCCTGAGGTAGCTGGCTTTGGACTGAAGGAGCTGATGCCGTATGCAGCCTCCATGCACCAGAAACACTGGCCAGTAGCAACAGCAGTGGCTCTTTCAGCCACAGACCTAGATTTGGAGCCCACGGCACTTGAGGGGAAGCAGAGTGGTGTGTGTATTTGCGGGGTGAAGAGATCTGATTTCTGATTGATCTGATTTCTGTTTCTGGCCCTCTGCCTCTCCTTTGCCTGCTGCCTTCCCACTTACCTTGGACCACCATTGCTACCCTCAGTGAATCTCTAAGAAAATAAGTAATAAAATGTCAACCAGAGTCATGTGATTACTGAAAGTGTGGTCTGTGATCAAATGTATAACTATGTAGAGCCCATCCACAGGATCCTATTATATTGGTTGACCAAGGATACACTAGTTCCCAGTTTCTTTAAGGTGTCACTATTGTACACCGAACTGAACCAGTCACCAGCCATAATTGACTTGACTCTACGCTTAAGTTCCCTATCGTAGTAATTTTTTTCTGCATTAGGGAGCTGTAATATCGATAAAGTACTCTTTTTTACCAAACTTATGAGCAGGCAGTTGTTCAGATAACTTTGTAAATTTTTTTTTGGCCTGTCATTGCTTTCAAATCCAATTTTTTTTTCCCCTGAAATTCATTTTTTGAAGTGTGATAATTCTCTGCGCTCCTTTTTTAAATTTTCCTCACCCTCTGTTGGCACTGTCGTCTTTCTGGTCTTTTCAAGGACTCCCAGGCTCATCAATTGATCCCCTACTCTGAGGAAATGTTTCACTGTAGAGAACAGTTTAAGTGGAGTTCCACTCCTCTAGAAAATATCTGTTTCAGATTAATGGGATTTACCTGGATTGTTTTTTATTATTATTATGATAGCGCGTCTTTCTTCCCTTTATACTCAGATCTGAAAGATAGTATTGGAAGATCTTTATTGTGTTTGGGGGTCTAACACAAACTGTATTTCAAAATTGTAGACTTCTGGGGATAAAAACAGAAACGTCAAGCGCTGTCTCAACCAGTACAAGCACACCGCAGCCAGTCAGTAACATGGTCCATTACCTGGCCAGTGCACTACTTCAAATCGAACAAGGCATTGAGCGTCGGTTCCTCAAAGCACCACTTGGTAAGTATCTGGGTCCACGCATTCGCTTTTTGCTACTGCTATATTCTAAACAGAAGCCCAAAGAGAACCTTCCTTAATTAACAAAAGGGTTAATTTTCAGCAGATTGTCAGTGGGGGGGAAGCTGCAATGAAATATCGGAAAGGATATGCCTTTCTTTCAAAAGAGGTAATTCCAGGAAGCTTAGTGGCCCGCCTTGGTTGGATAGGGGCCAGGGAGAGCCAGGAATTTCCCAGTGTGTATGGGGAGGAGCAGCCTGGGCGCCTCCCCTCCCCCTGCCCCCAGCATCATGGTATCTCCTTCCTCTTTCCTATTTAAGGTCTCATTTCCTCTTTTCCCACTCCCTTCTGCATCACCTTGCTCCCTTTAATTCAACCCCCCTCAACCTCCAGCACTTATGTAGGCATCTGTAGTTTATTTATTTACATTAATGTCTGTCTCCCCCTCTAGACTGTGAGCTTGTTGTGGACAGGAAATGTGTCTATCAACTCTGTAATATATTCTCTCAGTTGCTTAGTACAGTGTGCAGAGCACTGTACACGGTGCTCAATAAATACGATTGGATATGTAAGAGACCCAGCCAGATTTTCACACTGAAAAACAGTCACAACCCCTCCCTCCCCTGTCTTTATCTTTAACTATAGCTCTTTAGTAGATGTTTTGCTAGGAAGATAGTTTTTGCTCTTCCTGATAAACATTTAGTTGCACTTATTATAGAATTGTTTGATGCTAAGTTTAAACCTTCCTGCTTTTTCCTAACGTTGGATTGTAACTGAAACCCTTCAACTAACTTCTACTGATTTTAAAATTAGGTAATGCAGAAATTAATAAAAGAGTTCCAAAGGGAACTAGAAAGAGAAAGGAGGACGAAAGAAAGAAAGAGGAAGAACAGACTAGTAAGAGAGATGGTAAACTTTTATCTTATTGTTTCTTTGTAAGGAGCCTTAAACAAAATTTGGAGGATTGCTCTACTCAGGTTGCAGACATTTTCCAGTTTTATAGGCGGTTGTCTCCTACTTTATCTGGGCTCTGATAATCTGTAAATAAACTTTCGGACATTTGAGTCTGTGTTAGACCAACTTGAATTTAACACAGCCTAAAAACCCAATCCCTCCTCCACTCTTCACATTCAAGCTATGTAAACTCCATAAAAGAAGGGTATTAAGAACTGTACACCTAGATTAGCAAATTATGCGATAATAAAATTCAGAGCTTGAGTTTTCCTGGCCACAATGAAAGGCTTCCTGCTCTCCTCCGTGAGAGAGGATATTGCCACAGCTAGTCATATAGCTCTGGGTGAATTTTTTACAGACACCCACCTGCTCACAATGGGAGATGAATGGGAGAGTTTACTTTCATTGTTATTGTAACTACTTTCTATTAAAAACTTCAGAAGTCCACAGTGGGATTCCAAATATTCCCTGTCCATTTTATTGTCTGAAAACATGTCATTATTTATCCATCATCTTAACAGGCATCAGCCACCAAAAATGGTTACCTTACTGCACTGTGGGTTGGAGGTTTGTGTGGGGATGTTTCCTATGGGCCCATGGCCCCAGAAATCTCGCCAAGCCATCTCTCCGGGGCCCCTACTGCTTGCAATGGTAGAACGGGTGGGAGAAGGCGAGATGAGAGAGGAGGGCTTCCATGTTGACTTCTCTTACCTGGATGGAGACCTCCAACTCTCTGATGTGGACACTGGGGGCAACAGATGCTGGTCCTTTAAATTTTTCTCAACAGATGCTCTTTTGCAGATCCATTTTTTAATTCCAGCCCAAATATGGGATTGAGTAATCCTGAAATGGTGTTACCTTGGAAACAGGGGTTTGCTCCTCCCTAATCAGTGAGCAGTACCACACGCCTTGTATTTATTTGATTTGGACAGAAATCTTGCCTTTGTCTTTATAAATGGGGAAGATTACTGCTTTAATGTTTGCTTTAAACCAGTTTCTTTTTATTTAATATATACATATAGCTAGCTTTTCTTTATGTATGGTATCCTCCTTGAGCTCTGCCGTATATCAGAATGTAGAAGGTACTCTTTGGTAGTTAGAATTGATGTCTGCATTTCACTGTGTTGAAATCTGACATTCAAGCAGAAGCTCCTCAACTCTGGTAGTTTATGAATTTCAAGTGATTTATATCATGAACATTTATCCTTTGTGGAGTTGTCGCATTCCTTATGCCAAGTCAATTCAGTTTCCATATCCCAGTAAACCACATGGAAGGGATGGTAAAATCTACTGTCAGTACTCAAACATTTGACCAGAAAATGTGACTCTTCCTCTTCCTATTCATTTAAGATGCAAGTGACAGTGGTCGTTCTTATAAGACTGTCTTGGATCGTTGGAGAGAATCTCTCCTGGCCTCTGCCAGCCTTTCCCAAGTCTTCCTCCATCTCTCTACCTTGGATCGAAGTGTCATTTGGTCTAAGTCTATCCTGAATGCTCGCTGTAAGATATGCCGAAAGAAGGGTGATGCCGAAAGCATGGTGCTCTGTGACGGCTGCGATCGAGGTCACCATACCTATTGCGTGAGGCCGAAACTCAAGGTAATTTTAGCGGACCACTTTTCAGGTAAGAATTGAGACTAAGGGACACAGGGTATTAATGGAGTCTCGTGTATATAATGCCAGGCTGTTCCCGAAGGAGACTGGTTCTGCCCAGAGTGTCGACCGAAGCAACGCTCAAGACGCCTCTCCTCCAGACAGAGACCATCCGTGGAAAGTGATGAAGAGCAGGAAGAACAGATGGGAGAGGAGGAAGAGGATGACTATGGTGAAGTTGGGCAAAGTGAAGAAGAGGATTATGAGATAGAGCAGGAGGAAGAGGATGAATCTCAAGAAGAGGAAGAAGTGAGGTAAGTAAAAACCATCAAAACTCTGTTGACATATCTAAGGAAGCTTAACTCCCTCACTGGTGTTTGACAGTTGAAACTCTCAATAACTTCACTGTGAGAATTTCAATGAATAATTTACTGTTTTCGTACTATCCTCATTCGGCCATACTTTCCAAGAAGTAGAGAATCTTGGAATTGATATTTCTCTGAAGTCCAGGGTAAATAGGGCTCTGAATCCATATAACCAAATGCCCTCTTGATTGAATTTTCATTTTTTACCAAGCCCCTATTTTCTTGTTATGGTTGATGAGTCAAATACCTGATATTTAACTTCAAGTCAATTTTCATTTTTAAGAATGAGAGTATAGCATTGTGCATTCGTTACTCTGCATGAAAATAGTTGCTTGATAAAATATTTGGTTTTGAGATGTGTTTTAACCTTCTCTTCTGGTCTGCGAGAACAGTGAGTAGAGAGCTGTACACATGGTCCTTGCTCTTAATAACTTGCAGTCTTATGGGGAAAACAGGGAGAATCAAATTGTGTGGAAACGAGAGAAAATATAGGTACAGCTGGCAACAAAGAATCCAAAAAATGAATAACAGAAGTGTTGAGGGTGGCTGATGAACTGATATGACCTGAAGAGGTGTTGTTTTTTGGTTTTTTTTTTAGGAGGGGTTTGAAGGTGGGGAGGGAATTCTAAGTAGATAAAGGAGCTTATGTAGTCAGTTCACTTGGAAGGAGCCAAGAATGTGAGTTTGGGTATAACAGGAAAAGAATGGGAACTAGTAAGGAACTGATTTTTGTGTGTGTGTGTTTTAAGCTATTTGTTAAGCTCTTTACTTTCATGCCAGGCACTGTACTAAGTGCTGGTTTAGGTACAAGCTAATGAGGTTGGGCACAGTCCATGTCCCACATAGGACTTTATAGTCTTAATCCCCGTTTTACAGATGAGGTAACTGAGGCACTGAGAAGTCTTGATTTGTCTGCTGTGACCTTGGGCAAGTGGCAGAGGCAGGATTAGAACCCAGGTCCTCTGATTCCCAGGCCCATGCTTTATCCACATGCATTATCCACTAGGCCATACTGCTTGGAGGTCTTGAATGTAGTGGTCACAAGTGTCTAAGTTTTTCTTGAATAAAATCTCTTCTGCCCTTTAACGGTAGTTAACAGAGGAGTAGTTCATGGTTAATTTTGCAAAAAGGCTAAGTTGAGAGTCTACTTCGAGGGAAGTTGCCAACCAGTTTTATTGGACGGACATTAGATACCACACTACAGTAACCATTTCAGATTTAAAATGCGTGGTGGGGCTGGGGGGGAAATGTGCTCAGAACTGATTTAGGCAGTAATTTTCCGCATTAAATATTTACAGTCCTCCAAAGCGCGGAAGACCACAAGTAAGACTATCAATCAAAACCAGAAGCCGACTTAGTACTCCTTTCTCAAGTCGAAGCAGCCAGCGCCAGGACTCTGGGAGATATGGTTCTCGGAGTCAGCAGAATACCCCCAAACAAAGCGGGTCTGCCTCTAAAACTACCGGGAGAGGCCTAAGAAAGATAAGATCGGCCCCTACTACGGAAACTAAGCCTTCTTCAAGATTTCCAAGCCGCTCGACTCGTCAGAGCCATGGCTCGTTGCAAGCAGATGTGTTTGTTGAACTTCTCAGTCCTCGTAGGAGGCGAAGGGGCAGGAAAACTGCAGAAAACACACCAGAAAACAGCCCCTCCGGCTTTCCCAGCTTCAGGGTCATTGCCACTGCCACAAGTGAGCGGACAAGATCATTAAATTCCTCACCAAAATTCTCTCTTCAGGATAGTGAGCCCAAGAGAAGAGGCAGAAAACGACAATCTACAGGTAGAGCGTGTGTTGTCTAACAGTAATTACTGCTCCTCAGCTAAGTTGCCTCCCCTGCTTTCACCACCAAATTCATTTCCAAAACTACAACACTTAAAAACCTGTTTTGGAACTTGGAGGGTGGCATGCGATGGGGAGAGTTTTTTCCCAGGTTTCTCACCTTTTTCTTATAGAGTGAGACAATCCTGTCCGTCCCCCACGTCTTCTCCCACCTCTCCCCCTTCAAATAAGTAATGTTACTGTTGTTGGGAGATTGTATGTTTTACCAAATTAAGGTGTATTGTTTCTCATGAGTACCTAAACCTTACTGGATAGTTCTTTAAAGCAGATTTTCTTAGAATTGGGAGCCTGTCTACTAGTATATATTTGGTGGTATTCTATTTTTTTTTATGATAATTATGTACTGTGTGCCAAGCACTAAACGCAGGGTAGATATAAGGTAATTGGGTTGGATGTAGTCCCTGTTCCACTTGGTGCTCACAGTCTAAATAGGAGGGACTAGGATTTACTCCTCATTTTACAGATGAGGTAACTGAAGCACAAAGAAGAGTCACCCAATAGACAAGTGGTGGAGCCAGAATTACAGCCTAGGTCCTCTGACTCCTAGACTCATGCTTTTTCCACTGGACCACCCTGTTTGCCTTACCAAAGTAGAAGACGGGAGAATGGCAAAATACCCTTCTCTAGTTTTTCATAAGGTCATCTTGACATGAAAGTTTCTGAAGAGGAAAATACATTTCCAACACTTGTCACACCTTTCCCTCTCCATTTAAAAGAGTTCTGCTAATCCAGAAACTTGGAAGACAATTAGTCCGGCTTTTTGTCTCTTGGGTATGCAGCTTTCTGAATTAACCATAAGGCCGGTAGCAAAAAAAAAAAAGCACTAAGGTCAGATATTTTGCTGCTCCTTTTCTCTCTCCATATTGAAAAATTTAAAGGGAATATGGAGAAAAACCATAAAGGAACAGGGGGCTCAGTCAAGTCTGCCTGCAAACCCAGTGTCACCTGTCAATTCAGAGCTCCTTATGGGCGAGGAACCCGTCTGCTAATTCTGCCGTACTCTCCCAAGCGCTTAGTGCTGTGCACATAAGTAAGCGCTCAATAAATACGATTGATTTAGGCACAGATTTTGATGCTGTTGGCTTTTACCTGTGGGTTTGGGATTACACAAGAAATCTAGATGGAAGATATTTGGCTTTCTCCCTCCACTCCTAAGAAGGAATATTCTGCGTGGCTTATTTTTCAGATTCATCTCCCAAGACAATGAACCGAAGAAGTTCAGGTCGCCAGGGAGGAGTCCATGAACTGTCCGCTTTTGAACAACTTGTAGTAGAACTGGTACGGCACGACGACAGCTGGCCTTTCTTGAAACTGGTTTCCAAAATTCAGGTAACTGCAGCCATCGGGATGGTCGAAAGTGTGCCCTTTCTTGGGACAGAATTCTGAGAACTGAGGGTGATAGGTTCCCTGTCTTGACTGATCCTTGAATTCCAGGAAGTCATTACTCAATTGTCTGGGTGTCCTCAATGCAAGAGCAGAAGGGGCTCAAAATTGAGGAAGATTCTAAGGTGTAGTGGGTTCCTTGTGGGCAGGAAACCTGTCTACCAACTCGGTTGTGCGGAAACTCTCTCACGCGCTTACAGTAATCCTGTGCACATAGTAAGCACTCAAATGCCATTGACTGTTATGACCGTTGTTAAACTCTGATTGAGATGAATAAGTAAAGAACCACTCTATTGATCGACAACATCCCTACTTCTACAGTCTTATTCCTACCAAGTTCAGAGTCTGTGATGGAAAAATATGGCAACTAGATCAATTTAGCCCCTCGTTTCTTTTGCCATCATTCTCAATCGCTTGTCCTAAATTTATGAAATTAAACCTTGGCTTTTGCAGCTCTGTTCCTCTCTATCAGTTCACATCATAGTGCTTAAAAATGGCAGAACTTTCTGTGTGTTGATCAAAAATACTTGCCCAAGGGCTAGGGAGCCCTGTCAAGAGGAGACCCCGTAGGAGGCGGGGATTAGTGGGAGGGGTGGCAGAGAGGAAGAGGTCAGTCTACCCAGGGGCCGGACAGCCAGTTTGCTGATAGGAAGAGAAGTTAAGAAACAAGGTGGGTGTGGTGGGGCCTTGCCCAGGAGTGTCTGAGAACAGTCAACACCCTCACTATGTCAATTAGGTATATATGTTTGCCATTGGTACCAATAGGAATGAACCAGAATGATGGCATGAAAAACCCAAATTAAAAGAGCGAGGGAAATGAACATTGTTTATCCCGTTTACTATAATCTTTTATCGCTGAACTATGGGTTGCCGTGTAATTCCTAAAGAAAAGGTGGCTTTTACTTGGTTGCGGGCTCCTAAACCACTCAGATACCCACCCCAACCCACCCCACCTTCAGATAATGAGGTGCTTATTTCTCCAGAGAGTATCTTTTTAAATAATTCTCCGTTACTAAAGGTATTAAAATTAGATTTAGCTAATGTCTAAATTGTTCATGAGTTACTTTCTCTTTGCCAAAAGTCCTTAGTCTGGATATATATTAATAGCAAGGGGGCGGTTTTGAAATTTTTTTTCCATTATCTTCGCTGTAAGAATGTGTTAAAATACAATTACAATTTTGCAGGTTCCAGACTACTATGATATCATCAAAAGACCTATTGCCTTAAATATTATTCGTGAAAAAGTGAACAAATGTGAATACAAATTAGCATGTAAGTAACTTCGCTATTCCCTGCGCTCTGTATTCTCTGTTTTGCCCGATATAGGTGAAACAGCTTGAAAAGTAACTGTCTATACGTACTCCTTTTTGGTATGGTACTATCCCAAGTTCCTAGTACAGTGCTCTGCAAACAGTAAATGCTCAACAAATACCACTGATTTATTGAACTAGAGTTGGAGGCAAATATGCTTTTAGAATTGGACTGTCCCCTCTTCTCCCCCACCCCCTCCTGTCCTGAGTGTGGGGGTTTTGAACCTGTTTATTGTTTGGTTTTTGACTGTGAACCTGATACGATTTGAGGTGGTTTTTATTGGAATCTGTGAGTAGTCAAGGATGGAGTGCACTGTGGGCAGGGAGTGTCTGTTATATTGATATCGTACTTTATCAAGTGCTTAGTACAGTGCTCGGCACACGGTAAGCACTCAATCAGTGTGATCCATTAGAGAAACAAGCCATCCAAGGGTCTCTGGAACAATTGAAAAGAAGCGGGCTCTGGCAGCTTATCTCGATTCCTCCTACCCTCTTTAGCATCTGTTCTGCCAGAAAGCAGGGTGCTACTGACTCCATCTGCTACTGTTCTCCAGTCCTCAGTGCCTAAAGAGAAAACAGTGGTTCTCCTTGATCAGCAGCTCTTTCAGGACCATGATGGTGATAATAATAATAATTGTGATACTTGTATCTGTTCCAGTGTCCGTCTGTGCTCACCCTAACCCTTCTTTTTTGTTATTTCTTACTAGCTGAGTTTATTGAGGATGTTGAACTAATGTTTTCAAACTGCTTTGAGTACAACCCTCGTAACACAAGTGAAGCGAAAGCAGGAACTAGACTTCAAGCATTTTTTCACATTCAAGCTCAAAAGCTTGGACTCCAAGTGACCCCTGGAAATGTGGATTATGCTACGCCTCCATCTGCAAAAAAGTCGCGAATATAATTTGGTCCTTCCAAAGGATTCATTTTGAAAGAACCTAATATTGTTCATAGAAGTGGAACATTAAATCATGCTGAGAAGCAGTCTTATTTGTATAAAGCAATAACAACTGTTTAACCACCTTGAAGTGTGGCCTGCACTATATTCTCGATTTTAATATTAAGCACTCAGGAGAATGTAGGAAAGATTTCCTTTGCTACAGTTTTGTTCAGTGTCTAAAGTTTGATGTATTGGATACAGTACTGGTTTACAGAGGTTTGTACATTTTAAAAATCATTCATGTGTCCAAATATCTCCCAAAATATTATTTCTTCCGCACCTATGACTTGTTTCATCTTAGTTGTTCTAGAAGCTGTGGTATTGTGGGGGCTTTATCGAGACGGATGAAATCTTCTACTGTAGCACAGTTTGGGAAACTGTGTAAATGTCTGAGAATTGTTAATGAGCACACCTTTTTCAACACTACACATGAATGAGTACAATTGCATATCTTTAAAAGTGCTGTACCAGTGCCGGCTGGAGGTATTCAGTCTGAGTTTATTAAGTAGATATTTATTTAGCATTCAAAGTAATTTGTGAATTTGTTTTGTATTTATAAAATTTGTACCTGGAAAAACAAAGTTCCTTAAATTTTTGTTTAAAATTTTACTGTGTTGTTTGTTTATTCCTCTAACTTCCTAATGATCACCCAGACAAGGTAACACCTTTCCTTAGCAGTTCTTCCAGCGAAAGATAACTTTTACAGAACTGTATAATAAGTTTCTATGTACAACTTTTTTAAGTGTACAAATAAAATGATACATTTTTCAAAGTATTCTGTTCTCCTGGGAGTTCTTGCTGAATAGGAGGCGGCGCACACAATGTTGAGCCAGGAGAAGGTCAGCAGGGGGAGAAACTGTGAGCGGCAGGCAGGAGTGGTGGCAGCCGGCCGCCTCCGGGGATGGGCCTTCTCTCTCCTCCCCAGAAGTCCTTGAGGGAATGAATTCCCCTGTGGGAATTTAAGCACAGTAAGAAGCATTACTTTATATTGTTTACCAATTCGATTATACTCCCAACTGCTTAGTACAGTAGCCTGTCCAGAGAACTTAATAAATTGGATGCATTTTCCTCCCTTGGAACCATGTTGGTTCTCCTTGCTTGGAGGATGGACAAGCAATATCATCAAGGGCAGGGAAATGTGGCTTTCATAGGTCAGATCCTTTCCCCAAAAGTGGAGAATTTACTCTTCCAAAGATAAGCAGTCGGAACATATGGCTTGAGGAGATGCAGTGTTTATGAATCTGACTTTAAAGTGGCACTTTGGCAATCTGAGGTCTCCAGATAATCCACTCCAGATAAACCACTCCAGAAATCTTTAGGTCTTAGGTCTATGAACTAAACATCCAGATGTTGCTGTTATTTGTTTAGAATCCCTCTCTCTTTAGCCTGGGAATTATTTGTGTATCATGGGATTGTATTTTGATTGCAAAATCCTGAGGTTAGGAAATTTTTCCTCCTTCAATAACCAATTTAACTCTTTTTCAAGGTCCCTAGGATCCCCGACTTTTTACCCTGGATCATTCTTGTTGATTCTCCCCTGGAGCAGGTACTACATGTGACCACTTGCATTCTTTGGGGTGATTATGAATATTGCCATTATTATTAAATTTAAGTGCTCACAATGTCAAGCACTGTGCTACACGCTGGGGTAGATACAAATTAATCAGGTCAGACACAGTCCCTGTCCCATCTGGGGCTCACAGTTCAAATAGAGAGAATAGGCATTGAATCCCCATTTTACATTTGAGGAAACTGAGGCACGTAGAAGTTATGCTGCTTGCCCAAGATCTCACAGTAGGCGACTGGCAGACTCAGGATTAGAACCCAGGTGCTTTGACCCCCCCGGCCTGAGCTCCTTCTATTAAGGCCACAGGGCTGCCATCTAATATTTCTTATTTCTTGACTTCTGCTCCTGCTTTCAGTGACATATGATTTGCGTAAGGAGGGCAGGACCATATCGTGGCCTTCGTTGGGGATGTGCTGGTGTCCGCCAAACAGAATCTGAGTCCCTCTTCCTCTTCTCAGCTATGCAAGATTGGATATACGTGCTCAATCAACCTCAGTACTTTAACCATGGAGCCAGAGCTGCTTGAAGTAGCAGTTCAGTGACTTTTGAATCTAGCCAACGTGGGGCCCTGTGAAACTGCAGGAATTTATCAAACTTACTGATTTCAAGGCTCCACTGACTTAATTATAGAAATGCAAAAAGTTTAGCTCGTTACTGCCCTTATAGGAATACACAAGTCCCCTACCCTCCCCCAAGTTGGAATAACCCGAGGTTAGCCAGGATCTTGAGTGAAGGGAATGGCTGAGGTGTTGACTTCCTTGGCCGTTCTTAGAGAAAGAGCAAGGGCCTCTCCTGTGGTCCCGGCTGCCATCTGGAGATCCACGGGTCTGTTAGCGGCAGCCTCCTTATTCTCCAAATGCTTTGGCAAAGCTAACTCGATGCGATGGGAATTTTTCATGCAAAATTCTCCAGAGTCCCAGCCTCGCTAGGGCTCCCCCCACCGCCCCCCCCACAGCATTTGGAGCGGGGGCTGCTGGCCAGTGACTTCTCAGCCATGCCCGCTGCTGCCTCTGTAGGTTGACCGTTCCCTGAAGAAGAGGCAAGCCACCACCATTAGCACAAACCCCAGCCCTAGGGTGGCCAGACACCTCATGACCCTTTTCACTGGTTTTTCTTCTCCCTTACCCCCTAACGGTGGGTGTCCTTAAGGTCGTTCTGGATCTCCTACCCTTACCCTTACCCTAACTCCACTCATCCACTCCCGTGTCTTCAGATACCACCTCTAGGCAGATGATCCACCTATCTAACTAGCCAGCCTCACCTCTCATGTCCTCTGTGATCTGGCATTTCCTCTTACCTCCGGGATATTGCCACATGGGTATCTCACCAGCACACATCTCTCCCCTCCTCAAATCTCCTTCCAAACTCCTGGCAAGAGGAAATGCTTGATCCTGAGGTTGAGGCTAGCTGGGTAGATTTCAGTGAGCCTGATAGATGGGGTAACTGAAGTGGGTGAGCTTCACAAAGGAATGAATGTAGAGCAAGAAGCGTAGGGGATCAACTCCCCCTCAAAATGTCCCAGAAGGTGAGGTCTGCTGTATTCATTCTGCTGCTGTTTTCAAACCGAAAACCCAGCTCAGGGGTTGAGCCTCAGATTCTTTTCCCACAGTCTTTCTACCTCAACATTCATTCTTTCATTCATTCATTTGGCAGGGTCTACTTAGCACCTTCTATGCTGTCTTGGGCAACTACTGGGTGAGGAAACTGAAGACCAGAGAGGTGAAGTGACTTGCTTGAGATCACACAGAAGGCTAAGGGCAGAACTAGGATCTAAAGCCCTGCTCTTTCCACTAGGTCATGCAGCCTCCCTAATGCAAACCATACAGCGCCTCCAGACTGATCGGGAATTCCAGCTGACGGTGGAGCCCACGCTGGAATCCGGAGGCATACAGGATCTAAACACATAACAGATTTGGCTGGCGGCCTTTGTTCCTCAGATGAGTTCGAGGACAATTAGAAGTGCACGTAGTCCTCCTCCAGAAGGGGTGAAGCCAGGAACATCCCAGCCCTGGGATTTGGCTGGGTTTCCTCTGATCTGAACCTCTGCAGACAGCTCTCTGCCTGCTGCCAGCTGCGGACCTGTTTGAAATTAACTCCGTCCAATGGCGGATGGATAAATTGGTCTAGAGACTAATAAGGCCATCTGGTAAGGCGTGTGCGGCCCGTCCCGGCAGGCTCCGGATGAAAATTGGGGGCAGATGAGAGGGGAGGAGGGGCCGTGGCCTAGCAGTCTCTGGGCAGCAACACACCCTTAGCTGTGGTCGATGAAAGCAGGGCTCACCGGCTTGGGGGCGGGGGGGAAAAATTGGCACTTGTTCCCTGCCCGAATGCAAACTGCTCCCTACCGGCACTGTACTAGCTCCTCCCAGTTGCCTCCAGGAGTCCCGGCAGCATCCAGGCCACGTCTTGGGACCCGCCTGAGGAGCCTCACTCCAATCGCCAAGGTGCCCTGGCTCGGAGATCCCATCTCCACCCTCTCGACCGGGCTATTAGAGGTAACAAAGGTGGAACCGGGGAGCGGGTCTTTTTACTGGGGTCACGGCCTGGAGCCTCAGGTGGAGAGGGGCTGCTTCCACCCGGCTTCTTCCCTGGCGAGGAGTAATACTGCACAGAGCAATTAGGTAACTTGCCCTGGATCACCCAGCAAGGAACCGGCAGAGTCAGGATTAGAATCCAGGTTCTCTGGCTCCCAGGCCTACGCTCTATCCCCTGGGGCCTGTTCAGTGTCCTATACACAGATGCAGAGGCACCTGCCACCCTCTTCCCTGTCGTGCCCTTTGCTCACTCAGTGTCTAATGCTACTTCCACCTCATTCCAGCAGCACGGCCTAGTGGAAAGTGCATGGGCCTGGGAGTCAGAGGACCTGGGTTCTAATCCCAACTCTGCCCCCTGCTTTTCTGTGCCTCAGTTTCCTCAACTGTAAAATAGGGATTAAATACCCACTTAAACTGGGAGCCCCATGTGGGACAAGGACTGTGCTCAACCTGATTAACTTGTATCTACTCCAGCTCTTAGAACTGGGCTCGACACACAGTAAGCGTTTAAGAAATATAATGGACTTCTTCACCATCCTCAACCCTCTCCCCGCCCATGCTACTGCTTCAGGCCTCTGTCTCCCTGGGGAGTGCTCCTTGCCCTCCAGAATAAAATCAGCAGGTGGGAAGCCAGGGTGAGCCAGGCCCTGTGGTGGCCACTGGGAACTAACCTGGTTGTGCTGATTGGCAACAGGTCCAGGCTGGATTGAGGCTCACGTTGCTGGGCTTCAGAAGGACAGCAGATCACCGCGTCCATCAAGAACAGGATTGGGAGAGGGCGGCCGGGAGCATGTACTGTTTTGCCTTCCTCCTCCTTACCCTGGGAGCTCCATGAGGGAAGAGGACTGTGTCGGATATTCATTCAATCACATTTATTGAGCGCTTACTGTGTGCAAAGCACTCGACTCAGTGCTTGGGAGGTATGGTATAACAACAAACAGACACATTCCTGCCCACAACGAACTCACAGTCTAAAGGACAATACTTTACCTAGCCCAGTGCTTGGCAAATAGTAAACATTTAACAAATACCACAATTATTATTATTTCTCAAATGTTTCCAGAGAAAAAAGCCCTGAGGTGCCTGAAGTGAGCAGAAATGAGAGTGCTTCTTCTCTCGGTCTCTCAGAAACAACTCACTTGAGTGTAAGCTTCTCAAGGGCAGGGAGCGTATGTACTGACTCTACTATTCCATTCTAATCAAGCGCTTGGCACCGAATAGGTGCTCAATAAATACTATTGATTAAACACTATTGATTAACAGATGCAACGCCAGCATCATGAGGCTAGTTATGCCTCGAGCTGCTTAGAATCAGGCCAGACTCCATTTTTGAGCCTCTTCTGCCCAAACCAGGCTGTAGCTGATTGGGTCACTGTGGTCTGTGGGGCTTGTGGAGATGGTGACAATAATAACAATAATTCTGATATTTGTTAAGCAGTTACAAGCACTGCCAAGCATTACACTAAGCTCTGGAGTAAATGCAAGCCAATTAAGTCAGACACAGTCTCTAGCCAACATGGGGCTCAGGCTGAGGGGGAGTGAGAACAGGTATTTAATCCCCATTTTACAGATGGGGAAATGGAGGTACAGAAAAGTGAAGTGACTTGCCCAGGTTCATAGAGCAGGCAAGTGCAGAATCAGGATCAGAACCCAGAGCCTTCTGACTCCGAGGACCGTGCCGCTAGGTAATACTGCTTCCTGAGCCGGGTCCACCCAGCAGGCAGGGGAGGATGGGGCATGAGGGTTGGAACTGGAGTCAGACCCAGCAGATTCCCTCTCCCTCCTCGATGATGGTACAGACGTACTGGGTCATTCTGGGACAGTCATCAATGACCTTCTCCAAGAGTACTTTATCTGCGCAACTGCCCCACTGAACTCAGAAGAGCCTCCCCTGGCCTCCCGCCCCTTGTCTATCCAGACAGGCTGGAGTGACCAGAAAATAGCTGGGGAAGGGTGAACACACAGGGGAGCCCGAGAGACGACAGGATAGGAGCTGAGCGGCTGGGACATAAGCCACATGTTTAGAACAGCTGGGGAGTGGGGCTGGGAGCCATCTGATCACAGATGGGAGCATTTGGGAGCTGGGGTCAGGGGGGCACATGTGCTGGAGATTCCAAGAGATGAAAGAATTCTGAACCTGAGATCTTTTCGGGATGATCCGGCGCCGTCTGCCTGGAAGCCAAACGTGGGTGGGAATCCTGCTCTGCTCAATGTGCGGACTGAGGAGACTTCCAGGAGGATTTCCACAGGGCGAATCCTGGCCAGGGTTGAACCTTCTCTCTCTGAAGGGTTGGGCTTCTCTCTGAGGTGGAGGGACACTCCAAGGAAGAGGCTTGAGGAATCAAGGAGACTGTACTGGGAGCTCGTTGCCTCGTCTGTAAAATGGGGATTAAGACTATGGGTCTTATGCACACCAGAGACTATGTCCAAGCTAATTTGCTTGTATCTACCCCAGTGCTTAGTACAGTGCCTGGCACATAGTAAGTGCTTAACAAAACCATAATAATTATTATTATCAGTGGCCACCTAAGCTCATGTCACCATCCACACATTTGCAGCAGAGCGGGGGGCATCTGGAAGCCATTCTGCAATTCAGCAAAGCGGGGGGTGGTGAGGGGAGGCGCAGAGGAAGGGGGTGGTTGTCCAGCTTTGGATCAGTGGATGCCGGCTAGACTGTGAGCCCATTGTGGGAAGATTGGCTGGTGCAAGACCAAACTGGCTTATGACTTATGGCAACGGCCAGAACCAATGACTTGTGGCCTCGGCTCAGAGGAGGAGTAATTTAAGGGGCGGGACTACTGCACCAGTAGGGTTGTCTTCTCTTGCTGCTGCCAGCCCCGCCCCGGCCAAAGGACCTGGGATGGCTTGGTCCACAATCACTCCACCATCCCCAGCAGAGGATGCGACAAGGAACGGGACAATGACACCAGCAAAACTACCAGTAAATTACTCAATGCTCTCAAAACAAACAGCCACAAGGAGGATCTGGGGGCCTTCAGATCCTCAATAATAATCGTTGTATTTAAGCACTACTTTGTGCATAGCACTCTACTAAGTGCTGGGGTAGAGCCAAAATAATCAGGTTGGACACAAGCCCTGTCCCACATGGGGCTCACAATCTTCACTTTGGGATTCCGGGCTACTCTCTTCCCTCCACTAATCTCGCTGTGATTTCATCCTGGAGTCCCCCTCTTTGCAGTTTAAACACAAGTCCCATGTTCACCATTCAGTCTCTGTCTCCCTCTGCTCTCTGGGCCCTGGTCTCCTCATTCCATTACCCCTTGTGATCGCAGCCTCTTGGGAGGGATAGGCATGGTCATGGTGAGTAACCAACTCATTTCATTTGGAGCCTGACAAATTTACCTTTCTGGGCAGGTAAATTTGAGAAGCAGCATAGCCTAGTGGATAGAGCAGAGGCCTGGGAGTCAGAAGGATCTGTGTTCTAAATCCAGCTCCACCACTTTCATTCATTCAATCGTATTTATTGAGTGCTTACTGTTTGCTGAGCACTGTACTAAGCACCTGGAAAGTACAATTCTCTGTGCCTTCTTAACTTCTCTGTGCCTCAGTTACCTCATCTGTAAAATGGGGATTAAGACTGTGAGCCCCACGTGGGACAACCTGATTACCTTATATCTACCCTGCGCTTAGAAAAATGCTTGACACAAAGTAAGCGCTTAACAAATACCATTACTATTATTATTACAATTCAGCAAGAAAGAGAGACAATCCCTGCCCATATGGGCTTTCACTTGCCTGCTCTGTGACCTTGGGCAAGTCACTTAACTTCTCTGTGCCTCAGTTACCTCATCTATAAAATAGGAGTCAGACGTAAATCCCATGGGGGACATGGGCTGTGTCCAACTCGATGAACTTATCTATCCCTGCGCTTAGTATAGGGCCTGGCACATAGTAAGCACTTACCAAATGCCATTTTAAAAAAAGGTAAATTGTGCTGCATGAAGCTCTTATGATGACTGAATTATACTGCAAAGCATAAACTGGGACCCAACTACTGAGGAAAACTTGTGAGTTAGATAATGGGCCTGCTCCCTGCCACTGTAATATACAGTCTTTGAAACAGGAGTAACAATACCTGCCCTGGCCCACAAAGAGATTCAGGAGCTTGTTCTTTCTTTGATACCCCTACCCTGCTGGAAGAGAGTCCCCAGAGAGCTATGAACAGTGTGAACTAGTTGAAAGAGCCTATGTCTGGGAGCAGAGGACCTAGGTTTAACGCCTGGCTCTTCTGCTACCTGCTGGGTGATCCTGGGTGAATGACTTAACTTCCCATGGGCCTCGTCTCCTCATCTGTAAAATGGTGACAAATACCTGTTCTCTCTCCCCCTAGACTGCCGAGTCTATCTGGATAGGGACTGTGTCCAACCTGACTTACTATATCTTCCCCAATGTTTAATATAGTATTTGGCACATAGTAAGTGCTAACAAATATCACGATTATTACTGTTAGGCGTGTCACTTCTCTCAATTTTTTTCTCTCCCTGGCCTAGCTGAACTTTGAATGACAACTTCGCAGGTCATAAAACTGAAGAACATTGCTCGAGTTTCAGATTAAGCACACACGTGAAGGAAAGCGGAACAATTAGATTGCTTTGCCCCCCTGATTAATTTTCCCTGAGACGGAAGCTTGAGGCTGCATATAATTTGTTTGGCTGAGAACAGCTGAAAAAATGCTGATTCAACCATTTTGTGGATCTAGTTGGGCAATAATAACTGAAGGTTGGATTTGTTTTCTGTTTTCATTTACAGAGGTTCAAATGTTTATTTTAAAGGTAAGTCAATAACCAATTGCCACAGCCAGAAAATAGATGGCTGTGCTGGACTTTTGCCTCAAATGAAATCGATATGGACAGGGTGGCAAGGAGATGAGGTCTGCAGGTAGCACTGGATGGTCTTCCCTGAGAATACAGTGCTCCACAAACTGAGTACTGAAAGGGTTAGTACCCGCTTAGTGAATGTCCAGCTCCCCAGAAAGAAAGATTCTAGGGTTCTGTCTCCTCCGCCTGAAAGGACCCTTCCTCCCTGCGAGAGTTGGAAAAGACCAACATGTCAGGGGTTTCAGGGCAGAGAGTTGCTTTTCCCTCAGATAATGTTGGGATGAAGTTTTCTTAATGTTTTAGCATGATCTGTTGAGTTCCCCTCCCAGCTGTTCTTGTTTTCCTTTGAGATGTGAAGACCAAAATAGCATTCCTACAAGTGTATCTTGGACTGAAACCTTTGCTTTCTTCTGTCTCAGACTAAATGGCATCCCTGGACAGGGGAGAAATTGCTGTAATTGGCCCAGTAGTTTCCAAAATACAGCAAGGTTCTGAGCAGTGAAATCTATTCGCTTCTCTGACTCCCCTGTTAAATTAAGACCCAGAGCAAACTCAGCCAATCCCCGATTCGGAGCTTCAGTGGCATTGAATGATGAATTAGGCGCAGGATGGCAGGCAGACTTTTTTCACCAAATATTTCAGGGCTTAACTGCACACATATTAAATCATTTTAGCTACCATGAACTGTTTGGTCTGTTTTGTTCTAGAGTGTAAGTCCCTAAAGCGGAAATGTCTCCATAATATGTGCTCTTTCCGTGTCCCCTAGAATGTACCAGGAATCTTCTTAGTGCTTTGTCAATGGTAATTGAATAAATGTCTGTAAATTTCCTTAATCTCATCTGTCTCGCTGCCCAATACCTACCCACTCCTTCCATCAGCCTGAAACTCCCTCCCCTTCCTATCAGACAGGATACCGCTCTCCCCATCTTCAAAGTCTTCCTAAAATTAGAACTCCTCCAAGAGGCCTTCCCTGACTAACCTCTCATTTCCCCACTCTTAATCAAACTCCATTTTGGTTCACCTACACACTCAAATCTGTACCCCTAAAACACTTTGCTACTCACTCCATCCCCATCCCCAGTAGCACTTATGTCCACATCCTTACACTCTGCCATTTCCCCTACGTGTAATTTATTTTAATGTCTGTGTCCCAGTGCAGCTGGGAGGACTGGGATATGTGCTCTATCAACTCTGCTACTGTACTAAGTGCTAAATGTACTAAGTGCTTAGTACAGTGCTCAGCCCAGTAAGCGCTCAACACATAGCATTGACTGATTGACTGATTGATGTCCTATCTCTGAAATCCAGAGATCCAGATCCAGATATCAGTCAGTCTCTGATAAGAGAGCTAAACAAAGAGGTGTCTTGTAGAAATGAACTGTAGTCTTAGCAAAATGGAAATTAATTCCAAAATACACTCCTGGGCATGTTGTGATACCTAGCAGAAATTACTTTCAAGAAGCAGTGCTAATCTCCAATGTGATAGTAAGGTATTTTTGAAATGAGTTTTGAAACACTGTTGATGATGATGGAAATGTGCAAGTGATGTATAACTTCTAAGACTGCTTCATTAATACACACCAAAGGCTTCAGTTATAGGTCGGTGTCTCCCAGTTCTCCTCTTGAAGCCCTGGAGGAACCCTCTGTAGTGTGTGTATGTGTGTGTGTGTGTGTATAAAAAGTAAATACACACATATGTATATGTACACACACACATGCTGATATATTAAGACAGTGTGGTAAAGTGGAAAAAGCATGGGACGGGAGTCAGGCAGTCTGGGTTTGAGCCCAGAGCCCCACTCTGCCACCTGCCTGCTGTATGATGATGGATAAGTCACTTAACTTCTCTGTGCCTCAATCAATCAATCGATCTTATTTGTTGGGTGCTTACGGTGTGCAGAATACTATACTAAGTGTTTGGGAGAGTACAATATAACAGTTGTATAAATCCTCCACAAAGAGTTTACAGTCTAGAGCCTCAATTACAATCTTAATTTCTCCATCTGTACAATGGGCATTATTCTTACCCCTGCAAATGGCTTCTCTGCAGACCTTCCTTAAGTCAGGCAGGTGATCAGACAGCCTTGCAAGGTCTACAAGTCAATTTAAGAAAAACATATTAGTGCCCTAGGAAAGACAAGGTTGATGAAAGAGAAAACAAGGAGTCTCCCTTTCCTCACTTGTTAGAAATCACAAAAGCTCTCTCTCTTGAATCAACATAACAATCAGGGTCCTAAATACTTTACTCATTTATGCACCGCATGCAGCAAGCATTCAACAAATAACCCAAACATTCATCAAATAACCCAAGCATTTGACAAATAACCCTGATTGACTGATTGACTTAGGAAACGTTCCTGTGTGGAATTCACACTCCTCCAAATGGTTCTGAACAATCTGAACTTTACCTTGCACATGCTGTCTGTTGCATTTGGGAGCAATTCCAAAGACTCTCGACTGAACTTCTTAACCCCTCTCTGATCTCTGACCTATTCACTTCCCAAGGTTCCATTTTCCCGTTTGAGCTTCATCACTTTCACACCCCTAAGCTTTTATGAGCAACATCTTTATAATTGATTCCAGGTTAGCTTCCTTATTACAGTACCCCTTTCCACCTCCCCTAGGCAGTACAATAACTCAAACAAAGAGTTGTCTGGATAGAAATCTTTTGCAAGATTGTTGTTTCTCGGATGCTGTTTGTCAGACTTGTTTGGGTTTGCTGGGTAGGGTTTGCGTATTTTTAGGCAGTCTGATTCAAAGACTAATGGTGTCTGTGAAAAAGAACACAACATTAAGAAATGTTCTGCCTGAGGTTTGGCACAACCCACTGAATTGTTTCTGTACCCTTGCAAACTGAGGCTATGATTTTTCTCCATTAATAATAACTATAAAGAGCTCTAGCCCACTTCACAGTATCAGCTCATTTAACCCAAGTGGAGAGCTGCCATTTATCCCTGTTTCCCGGCCCCTCTGATGCTGGTTTGGGCGCTTGCAGCCCCCTGAACGTCTCCAAGGTTTTCCTGGAAACAGATGAAGATGAGTTCACTGTGGGCAGGGAATACACCTACCAACTCTTATATCGTACTCTCCCAAGCACTTAATACAGTGCCCTGAGAACAGGAAGTGTTAAATAAATACAACTGACTGATTGATGAGAAGCTAAGGCCTGGAAGTACTTGAATGTCCCTTGACAACTATATTTTTTGAGCATTATTTTTCACTTGAAATATCTGTTTATGACCCAAATTATGACCTCAGAGTCCAGTGCAGTGCTTGGCCCAGAGTGAACATTTAATATCACAATTACTATTATTGCTTTTGGGTAAAGTAGACTTGTTTGCAGGTAAATGGTGGTGGGCTAATCCTGGGTGGGTACCCACACAGGTCTGTAAACACAACTGAGAGCAAATACACTCTATCTGCACAGACTGGGATGAATGACTTCCTATCAATCTCAAAACATTACCAGGACAAAAGACACAGCCCTCATGTATTGGCTGTTCCCACTGGCACAAAAAAGAAACATATGGTTCAACAGCCCCATCCCTAGGACCCTCCTGATTCATTCTGGCCAGGAGGATACAGTGCCCTAAAAGGCTCCAGGATGCCCCCTGCCTTGTCCTTTGCAGGGCTGGAAATGTAGGGATGAGTTTGAGGAGGGAGAGTGCAGGTGGATCTTATAGGACCCAGCCCAAGGTAAAACCAGTCATCTGGATTTCACTCATTCACTCATGAAGCAGCGTGGCACGGCTTGGTAGTCAGAGGACGTGGGTTCTAATCCCAGCTCCACCACTTGTCTGTTGTGTGACCTTGGGCAAGCCACTTAACTTCTACATGCCTCAGTTACCTCATCTGTAAAATGAGTAAGACTGTGAGCCCCACGTGGGACAACCTGATTACCTTGTATCTACCCCAGCGCTTAGAACAATGTTTGACACATAGTAAGCGCTTAACAAGTACCAGTATTATTATTTATTATTATGATCATCTCTAACCCATCAGGATGATATTTGGAAGCTAAATCCTGGCAGTGATAGGTCTGGCCCTGAGAATGGGAACTGTCCAACTGGAGATATCATTGGGCATCCAATCAATGCATAGAAAATGTTATTCATTGATTGGCTGAGGCTGACGGGCAAACGATGATAGACTGAAGACTTGATAGACATTGATGGGCTAAAACTAACTGATGCATTGCCAGACTGTGAACTGACATTTAGAGATGGAGGCTGTCACAGACAGACAGTGGACAACTGGGGAGACTGAGAAAGGGATGGAGACAGACACTGACTGTCATACAGTGACATTGATGAAGACTGACACATGATGTATTGACAGTGGCTGATGACCTCACGGTGATTTACCCTGATGACCTGACAGTGACTGACCTTGATGGGCTGGCAGTTACTGGATGAACTGACAAGTCACTGACCTTGATAAATTGATACTGACTGATAAACTGACAAGCTACTGCTCATGATGGGCTGACAGTGACTGACAGCCTGACAGTGTCTGACCTTTACACCTTGACAATGATTGATGGGCTGACAGTGACCAATCTTGTACGGCTGCCAGAAGCTGATGCGCTGATGGCGACTTACCCCGATGGTCTGACAATGACTGACCTTGAAGGGCGATAGGTGGCCTGACAATGACTATCCTTGATGGGCCAATTGAGGGCGATGAACTTGATGGTCTGACAGTGCCTGATGGCCTGTCAGTGACCTCCCTGGCCGGGCTGGCAGTTTCAGCCGGACTGCCAGGTGCCTGCCGCGCTGATGGTAACAGCGCCTCGAGTTGGCCACCACTGGTCCCCTCCTGATCCTTGATCTGACCTGTCATGGGGGTCGGGCTGAGGAGGCCCCTGGCCCTGAGGACTTTCGCGGGGTGTTTGGCGGGAAGCGGATGGCATGGAGAGGGGAGCCATGTCCTGAGGGGCCTGCAAGGGGACTGTGAGGACTTTTGTGAAGTGTTGGGCAGGAAGGGGATGACACAGAGCGGGGAGCCATGGACTGAGGGGCCTGTGAGGACTTTCATGGGTGTTTGGCAGGAAGGGATGACACAGAGCGGGGAGCCATGGCCTGAGTGGCCTGTGAGGACTTTTGCAGGGTGTTTGGCAGGAAGGGGATGACACGGAGCGGGGAGCCATGGCCTGAAGGCCTGTGAGGACTTTCATGGGGTGTTTGGTGGGAAGGGGATGAAGCGGAGCGGGGAGCCATGGACTGAAGGGCCTGTGAGGACTTTCATGGGGTGTTTGGTGGAAGGGATGAAGCATAGCGGGGAGCCATGGACTGAGGGGCCTGTGAGGGCTGTGAGGATTTTCACGGGGTGTTTGGGGAAAGGGATGACATGAAGCGGGAGCCATGGACTGAGGGGCCTGTCTGCGAGGACTTTTGCGGGGTGTTTGGCAGGAAAGGGATAAGACGAGCGGAGAGCCATGGACTGAGGGGTCTGCGAGGACTTCACGGGTGTTTGGTGGGAAGGGATGAAGCAGTAGCGGAGAGCCGTGGACTGAGGGGGCCTGTGAGGACCTTCAGGGTGTTTGGGGAAGGGGATGACACGGAGCGGGGACCATGGCCGGAGGGTCCTGTGGCGTTGGGGACCCCCACTGCGAGGCGGGGCCTGAGGGTGTGGCGGTGGCCATGGCTCCATCCGGGGTGAGGAGGGGCGGGGAGCGGTGGCCGCACGTGGAGGAGGAGGAGGAGGAGGAGGAGGAGGAGGAGGAGGGAGTGACCATGTGACCTCCCCCTCCCCGCGCCTCCGGCCCCGGGCAGAGGAGCGCCGCCGCGCCGCCGCCAGGGCCGGAGCCAGGAGCCGCCGCCGCCGCCGCCCCCCACCATGGTAAGGCGGGCGGCCCCGTCCCACCAAGGCCCCTTCAGGTCCCCGGGCCGCCGCCATTTAACCTCATTCTCTCCTCCTCCTCCTCCTCCTCCTCGTTCCCCTCCGGCCGACCCCGAAGGCCGGGCCCGCCACCGCCGCCACGCCGCCATGGCCTCAGGGAGGAGCCTCTCGCTGCCTTCTCACCGCGCGGGCTCAGCCCCTGGCCTCCCCGGGACCCCCCTCCCCCGGGACCCCCCAAACCGTCTCCGGCCGGGAATCCCATCCCCACCCCCCTTCCCAGGGAATCCCCTTCCCTTCGACGGGAAGCGCGGGGCTTCTCGCCCGGCCTGTCCTTGCCCAGTCCTGCCCCCGAAGCGCTTCGCCCAGTGCAGCGCTCCCGCGGGACGGAATGAATGGGCGGATGATGGGGGTGAGAACCAGGAGCTTTTTCTTTTTAAATGGATTGATTTTTGTTTTAACAGGCCCGTCGAAGCCGACAGAATAGAGGAGGTATCTCGGCTGCTGTGCCCTAGAGGGCTGACATCAGCCGGTGCAATGAGAAGCCTGCCGGAGTCGGGCACTCACTCGTGCTGTTGCTGCGGCTAGTCCATCTACCTTTCCCTGCCCTCCCCACCTCCTAACGGGCTCCTTTTGTATTTAAAGACGAAACAAAGGAAGGCCAAAGAAAGAAGCAACAGCATCCACAGTCACATCTTCCTAAGCCACATTCCCCCCTCCCCCCCTTTTAAAAAACAACACACGTGGCATTGTAATCCATAGCTTACCTAGTACCTGAGATTGAAAATACAGTTCGAGGTGATCAATCGTAAATGAATAAATCGTAAATGAGTAACATCAGATCGTAAACGAATAAGCTCTCCACCCAGGAAGACACTTGAGGCCCTCTCTCCCGGTCCGGACCCCAGGGAAAAGGAATTTTAAAACCCCGGGCGTCTTCTCTAAATTGCTGCTCTTTGTCATTTCTAGGCTTCCGGAGTAAAGCGAATGATGAAGTCATCAGGGTTTTTAATGACATGAAAGTAAAGAAATCGAGCGTCTTCTCTAAATTGCCTCTTTGTTCATTTACAGCTTCCGGGAGTAACAGTGAATGATGAAGTCATCAAGGTTTTAATGACATGAAAGTAAGGAAATCTTCTACGCCAGAGGAGATCAAAAAGAAAGAAAAAGCAGTTCTCTTCTGTTTAAGCGATGACAAAAAACAGATAATTGTAGAGGAAGCAAAGCAGATCTTGTGGGTGACATTGTGATACGTAGAGGACCCCTTACACATCCTTTGTGAATTGCTACCTCTGAATGATTGCCGATATGCTTTGTATGATGCCACATACGAGACAAAAGAGTCTAAGAAAGAAGACCTAGTATTTATATTCTGGTGTGTAAAACAAAAGCAAAAAGACTTTTCAATGCAAGGATTGTTCAAATAATAGAGAATTTTGCCGTTCTTACATCAACGGACTGAAAAGTTATTTTCTTTTATTCTAGGGCTCCCGAAAGCGCTCCTTAAAAGCAAGATGATTTACGCTAGCTCTAAAGATTGCCATTAAAAAGAAATTTACAGGTATAAACACTAAAGGCTTTGTAGAAAAGAAGCATTGGGCTTTTGTTGTTGTTTCGTCGTCGTCGTTGACAGTAAGTAACAGACAGGTATATCTGGCATTGTGTCTTTTAGGTATTAAACACGAGTGGCAAGTAAACGGGCTGGATGACATTAAGGACCGTTCGACGCTCGGCGAGAAACTGGGAGGCAACGTTGTAGTTTCACTTGAAGAAACCGTTATAAATGACAAGTCAAGTGCCATCCAGATCGAAGGAGCTTCCATTTCTGCAGCTCTCCATTGGAATAGAATTAGGTTTGCTGCCTCTCTCCCCTTCTCCCCCAGTCCCTAATCCCCCTCCCGTCCCCTCCCAAAACACATAAAGGAGATGTCATTTATTTAAGCAACCTACCAGTGATTGCCATTAGACTGTTTCATCCTGGTAGTTTTATTGTAGAACCCAAGGAATGCCTTCACGTCATACTTTAGCCAAAACAACGGTGTTGTGTGCATCCCTTGCAGCACATAAATGGTGAATTATAGTCAATGTGAATAGTTTAGAAAAACTGCAAAGGGTAAGCTATTTGAATGCCTTGAAAGTATTATCCACTGGTCAAATGGTAGACTTTATTCCAGTATTACAGTTGCACTTGATTACAGTCCCGTGAGGCTCGTTGTGCATCCATATACACCTCACCTGCCTTGACAAGCCTTTTTCGTGACATGGCAGCACATATATAACACTATGCATAAAAGCACTTTTTTTAATGAGTTCCCCCCGCCCCCCCCCCCCCTCCCCCCCCCCCCCCCCCCCCCCCCCCCCCCCCCCCCCCCCCCCCCCCCCCCCCCCCCCCCCCCCCCGCCATCAAACAGGGAATGCCAATTTAGTGTTGCTGTAACCGTGGTTCATCAAAATTGTAGTACCTCAGTGTTCATTCCTGTTACATGAATATCTGACTAAATGAAGTAGCTGTTGATGATGGCCTGTTTTGTTTTCATTGAATGTTACACACTACTGAACAGGAGTAGAAACTCTGTGTTTACCATATGAAGTCTTGCAACCTAACGATGTTTTGAATCATAACAATCATGGGTGGGCAATTTCTGTATAAAAAGGAACCTTAAATGGAAAATTGTTTTTGAGATAAAAAGAAAAAAACAACCTACCACTGGCCACGTTGCAATAAAACTTGTGGCTTATTACGGCATGTTGCTTTGTTTTCCTTGGAAATGTAAACTTTAAAGTGCTGTCTTGGACGAAAACCTATTTTGAAAAATGTAATGTGGAAAGTATTGTAAAGGTAAGCAGTCATTATTCATCTTGGGCAAGTGTAAGGTTTTTTCTAGACAGCGTCAGGCTCAAAAAAGACTTCCAGTACCGTATTTTGTTCAGCTTCCGATAAAAAAACTTTTGGTACCCTATAGCCCTTCACTTGGCAGCTACAAACTGTTGGGGTGGCAGTAATCTTTTAAAATTGGAGGTCAGCTTGTTGCTTTCGAATTAAACCTTAATTTATCCTACTTGGCACACCTTAGCCTCAATAGATTTGAACATCTAATTTGTCCAGTTGCTGCAGTTTTTTGAAAAAAGGTCACATTTCTAGGTAATCGCAGTAATGGTAATCTAAATCTTCCTTTGTTTTGAAGGGGGGAAAGGCTCACAAAGTGGCCATTTCTATTAAGGCTAGTAAGGAAGGAATAGAGAAACTTTAGAATATGCTATTATTCCTTGCAAACAGAACTGAAAAGATTTTGATACTCTTCAGTCTTACATTAGGGACAGGATTTGGCTGAGATCCAGAGACTACTCTCCTTATAGAGAATTTGATCTGCTCAGTGTGAGCGGTTCGCTGTTAGCCAGAGCTATTTATGGCAAACACATGCTTTTGTATCTTGTCATAGTTATCCACAAATGGCAAAACTGGACATGATTCTCCTGGTATGCCGAAGAAGTATGCCGGTAAGCAGCCAATCGCAGCCCAGAACATATGTGCAGCCGTCAAAAGTGCTTTTACCACAAGTCATGAATTGAAACTTAAACTTTTTTGATTGTTCCCAACTTGTGGGAGTAAGACCATGTATACTCGAGTTGGTTGCAATTAGACTCCTAGTTTTCCATCTCTAGAAATATTTCAGAAATGCAATTAATTCCCAGACGTAGTCATCCATTTCAAATTGTATGAATGACTTGGGAGCTTATGCACTGAGAGATTTTATTTCAGGCCTCCAGCTGTCCCTGTGAATTACCGTGGTCATTTTGATGGCTTTTTGGTAAGGCCAGACTCTACTAAGTACAGCATGTGAGTACTGACATAACCCAACATGTGCATTACTGATATTTGGACAGTGGAATCTTACTTTCAGGAATTTTTTTTGTTTCCTTCTGTCTTGAAATAAGGTGTGGAGCAACATTTATCTTAATCCCGCTTCCTCAGCTTGTCCATTATATATTAATCCCATACCTGGATCTGGCTGATTCAGATGCTCACATTTTGCCTTGTCCTGGGACTTTTTTATTTGAAAGAAAACTTTGGTTTAAAAGTTAATTTATTTCCTTTTGGAAAGAATATCCCTTGGTTGCATAAAGCAGAAAGGATAAAATCAACTAATTCAGATGTAACTTTCGCCTGACTTTGGTGGTGACAGATTTGTTTCTCTGTCTTCACCAATGATAAAATGTTGCAGTTACCTGTAAAAAGAATTTGGAGCAACTTAACGGAATATTGAGGATGGTGTTTTACAGCTAGCTTGCATAAATGTGTTTTTTAAATAAAACATAAAATGGAAAACAGTTCAATATGTGTTTACTTAAGATTGAGAACACATTTGAAATATCTTAAAATCAAACTTGTAAATGTTTTGAAAAATGTATTTCTAGGATATGAAGTTCAGGTTACTAAAATAGTTTGGAGGCAGAAAATTTCTGAATGCTACAGAACCATTTAGTTTTGTATTAGCCAACGAATGGCAATACTTAGCACTTATCCCAATCTGGCAGTCGGCCGTTCCCTCATTATCTGAAATACCGTAGCCTACATTGTGAGTTTAGAGTATCCAGTGGAAGTAGAGAAGAAGATTGTAGAAAGCTTGTAGCCACAGCATTTGAGTAGTCTAGCCATGCAAAGTGCCTTGATTAAGGCAATGGCCTTTGGGGAAAAAATGTATTTTAAAGTTCTATATTTTTTTTCTTTTAATGAAGCACAGCATTTCATTGCCTTAGCAATATTTTCATTCTCTGGAAGAGGAAGAATCAGAATGAAACTGGGAGGAATGGGGTTATCTTGGTCATGAGAAAAGTGATGGAGCCAGAGAAAGCCATTAAAATTTTGAGGACCGTTTTGATGATTACTCACTGATGAACTTGAAATGAACTTGGTCAGTGCAGTTAAAAGTGAGAAGGAAGCTTGATGCTTCTTAGAATAACTTTCAGTGCGTTATTTTGAACTTTAAAAAGTGAGACTGTTCTGAGCCTTTGTGTGAACAAGTTGGAATGATTGTTTTGCACAAGTCTAATGCAAAAGCTTTTTTAAAAGACATTGTTTCATTCTCTTAACATATTTATAATTAAAACCTCTCTGTAGTGATGACTTTCATTGGTCCTGGCAACCCATTCTTTAATTTAGTACATGTTCTGAAGATTCCCCACGCAAAGAATTCCCTTAAAGTCTCAAGTTCAAAATTGATTCTGTCGGTAGAGCCATAAAAGGCTTTATTGTATTTACTGAAATGTTGGCTCCAGACGGGTGGACTTGGCAGGAAGATTTTGGCTCATCTCCACAGCCAGTTTGGTTCTAGGAGAAATGGTCTCTAATAAGGTAGCCCAGCTCCAGGTTATTTACTAGATTTCAAGTTCCTTACTAAACTGTAATATCCTTGAGGGCAGGGATAGTGTCTACTTACTCTATGGTACTCTCCCAAGCCCTTTTTTTTTCCAATTGTATGTGTTAAGTGCTTATGTGCCAGGCACTGTAAAATGGGGATGAAGACCGTGAGCCCCACGTGGGACAACCTGATTATCTTGTTAACTACCCCCAGCGCTTAGAACAGTGCTTGGCACATAGTAAGTGCTTAACACATACCATTATTATTATACCAGATCATCAGGTTGGGGACACTCCCTGTCCTACATGGGGCTCCCAGTCTTAATCCCCATTTTACAGATGAGGTAACTAAGGCATAAAGACGTTAAGTGACTTGCCAGAGGGCACACAACAGACAAGTGGTAGAGCTGGGATTAAAGCCAGGTCCTCTGTCCCCCAGGCCTGGGCTTTTTCCATTAGGCCACGCTGCTTCTCAAGAGCACTTAGTATATTGTTCTGTTCACAGTAAGTGCCCAATAAATGCCACTGATTGATTTAGGGCTTTGAGAAATAAAGAAGAGTCAGGACTGGGGCCTTAGTGCCCTTCATTGCGAATAGTCTTGTGAAAGATTCTCCCCACCATCAAAGCCTTATTAAAATCACATATCTGTTGCATATCTGGCAATTCTGTTGACAGAATTCCAAATGCTTCATACAGTGCTCTGCACACAGTAAGCGCTCAATAAATATGATTGAATGAATGAACATGTGGGGGTACAGGTTTATCCACAGGCCCCATTTCAATCTACTGCATTCACAGGAGTGTCTCATTTTGCTCTCAAGCAGAAAGATCTTACAATTAATATAGCACAAAGGAAGGTTTTAAACCATGCTCCCCATTTTGCAGATGACGGAACTGAGATACAGAGAAATTGAGTGACTTGCCCAAGGTCACTGAGCAGGTAAGGGGCAGAGCCAGGTTCTCTGCCTCCCAGGTCCATTTTTTCCGCTAGGCCACACTGCTCCTTGTGGGTTTATGAAGCCAGCAGCTCAAACTCTCCTGAGCCCCCAATCTCAGTAGAGAACAAAGATCAGAATCAGATGGGAGGTGTGGAGTGATAAACGCACAGAAAGGGCCATTTCATCACTTTGGTCAGTGGTTAGAGGTACAATGGTAGGAAGCAGAGGCTAAGGGCTGAGACAGTGCAACAACAGGACGCTGAGGTTTGCATCTTAACCCATGGTCCAAGGAAGGACTAAAATACAAATCTCAGTCCTATAATTCCACTTGAAATCTCTTAAACCACGCCTCTGTTGCACTAGCAAGGCGTGAGCAAAATTAAGTTTGCAGTGGTGTGTTAGAAATTAAAGTAATGAATTTCCAGTATACGTAATATTAAAAGAATGACCCAGAATTAATAGTAGATCTTGATCCCTTAAGGTATGGAATTCTCTATGGTAGATAGTAACCACTAGTGGTAAAAGGATCAGCTACTTAGCATGCTCTATAGGGTGGGCTTAAGCAGATCACATCTGTCACTGCCTATTTCTAAGCCCGTTAGATGATGAATTGTATGTATTTTTCACTAAAATGATTTCAAAGTTAGTGTTCTATGGCTAAAATATAAAATTGGCAAGTCTTTACAGGATTTCTGTTTTAAGAGTTTAACTCTCTCAATCAGCAAAGATTTTTTTTTTACCATGTTAGTCATTTCTAGGAACATAAATACTACAAAACCTCTTCTAGAGCCAAGGTTTTGAGAAAACTGTGTGACCACGTGGCAGAATCTAAAGCAAGGATAGCCTCTGTGGGTGGCAAAGGACTATCTCTCAGTGTTTGATGAGAAAGAGATCTCTGAACATTGGGCATCTTTACTCAAAGGGGCCCAGATAGACGGATCATCTTCGACTACAAAGATTGGTGTGGGTGTGCGTCCTTGCTCCTCCTTCCCCTCCCCTTTTCCTTCAATCATGGTATTGAGGGCTTACTGTGTACAGAGCACTATACTGAGTGTTTGGGAGAGTACAAGACAACACAGTTGATGGTCACTATCCCTCCCCCAAGGGAGTTAATAGTCTAGAGGGGGAGTTTACAGCCTCTTCTCCCTTTTGCCTCCCCACCTCTGTCTACCCCTTCTTCCATCCCTCCCCTTCTCCCCATTGCTCTTCCCCTCTCCCTCTTCCTCCCTCCTTTCCCCCTCTCCTTCTCCCTTCCAATCCCCTCTCCTTCCCCTCCCCCTCCATCTCTTTGGCTCTCGAATGTGACTGAATTAGATAGGCATCTTGTGGCACAGCTATAGAAACAACCCTGGGATTAGTCTAACTGGTCACTGAATGTCACTGACACTGCATCACAAGTTTCTACTCTAGCTCAGTCGTTTTATTTCAGACAAATGGTCTCACTTCTCAGAAAAGGTGGGTTATTTTATGACATTTACAATGCCATAAAGAAAAAAAAATAAGATAGCAATGATCCTACAGCAGTTGCTGAGAAAATGTGTTAGATTCCGACAACACTTCTAGTTCAAAGGAGAACTGGAAGAGGGCAAGAGTACAGTTTCTTTCAGTTCCAAGCCGAGGCTGCTGACAGTGAGTTGTAACTGTGGATGGGTCTCTAATGCACCTTTTCTGGTCCCTGGTCACTCGAGATGAACATTTTTCGCTACCAATGGTTAAGAGCAGAAAGGCGTGTCCTACCTCCAGCAGGATGTACACTTGAGTTGTTTTTGCAATAGTGGTGATGGCCTGCACAGTGGAATATAAATTTTCTTACCCAGTCCCCCTGTCCCCAGAAACAGTTTTACTGTGATGGTTGACTTTGGTGAGGGGTTGGATTTAAGTAAAGTTTCCGCAAGAACTTTTCTGCAGAATAAAAAACAACAACAAAAAACAGAGAAGAAGAATTTCTCAGATCCCATTACTGACATAGCCATCTGGCTGTGCAAGATTTTGTTGGTCAGCTTGAAGCGTAGGAGATCATGCTGCAAGACTATTGGATCTGGGGATTATTAAATCCATAATCAATTTGAGTTCGGCATATCCTTAACCTTTTTCCCTGTCAAAATATGTATCCGCTAGTGCAAGAGGGGGATTCGAATAATTAGGGCCTAAAGGATGAACCTGTAGCCCATTTTACATGAGACTGTTTGATATCTTAGAAAGGTAATTTACCTTGATAGTTTGAGATTGGCGGAGTAGTCAAAATGTATAGAATTCCCCTATTCAGTCACTCCCTAGATGCTCTGAGTGCTGGACCACCGTGGAATTACTCATTTCAGTGTGGAGCAGCAAGTGCCCCATCTCTCTCGCTCCCCCCACCTTTTTTTTCGGGTGAATGTGTGTGGATGACACACCCAGTGGAAATGAATGAGTCAGACCGATTGAACCTTAAAATTTAGGACATAAGCAGAGGAGTGATCAGCCTACTTGCTGAAAATGAGCTGTGCAGGGATGTCTGCAAGCAAAGCAGATCTTTGCTGTCCGCTAACTGGTTTTCCAAGTTTTGTGAATAAGGCCCTTAAGGGCAAGGTTCACACCTAATATGTCTATATGTCTCCCAGGTATCTGTACAGTGCTGGGGTAAATACAAGACAAGGTTGGATACAGTCCCTGCCCCACAAGGGGCTGAGAAGCTAAAGGGTCAAGAGAACAGGTATTGAATCCCCACTTTACAGATGAGAAAACTGATGTGTAGAGAAGTTAAATGACTCACCCAAGGTCACCCAGCAGGCAAATGGTAAAATTTGGGCCTAGAACCCAGGTCCTCTGACTGCCAGGCGCGTGCTCTTCCCACTAGGCCATGCTGCTTCTGCATCTCCTGGCCCCTGGAGATGATTCTCTTGGAGTACACTGTAATAATTCAAGTTATGAGATCAGAGGGTTCAGATTTGTTGAGTAGCTTGGGGGGAGTCTAGTTTTTCCAAACTCGATGCCCTGAGACATGATCCAGCACTTGTGAGAGTACAATGGAGAGTACGATTAGAAAATATAATCTTTGCCCTAATAGCATGCAGTCTAACGGAGGAGACAGTCAAATTTAAAATTGTTTATATATAATAGGAGTATGAGGAAAACCATAGCTATAAGAAGCAGTGTAGCTTGGTGGATAAAGCACGGGTCTGGGAGTCAGAAAGACCTGGGTTCTAATCCCAGGTCCTCCACATTCATTCATTCAATAGTATTTATTGAGCACTTACTATGTGCAGAGCACTGTGCTAAGCACTTGGAATGTACTATTCGGCAACAGATAGAGACAATCCCTGCCCAATGACGGGCTCACTGTCTAATTGGGGGAGATTAGATGTCTGCTGTGTGACCTTGGGCAAGTCACTTAACTTATCTGGGTCTCAATTACTGCATCTGTAAAATGGGAATTAAGAGCAGATTAAAGTGTGGGCCTCATGTGGGACAGGGGCTGTTTCCAACCTGATTAACTTTTATCTACCCCAGCACTTAGAACAGTGCTTGGCACATAGTGCTTAACAAGTACCATAATTATTATTATTATAACTGGGACAGCAAGAATGTGGCAGGATGAATAACCAAACACATAAATGATGGAATAGATGGAGTAAGTAAATTGATTCAATCCTGAGAGTGAGAGGAGCCTCTAAACTTACCTCTGGGAGGTGGCCAAGTTTGCCTCTGGTGGGCCTCTGAGACCAGCAACAACCCCACCTCCTCAGTCAACACATGCCCAACCTCTTCCAGAAATCCCTGCCCTCCATTTGGTGGGTGCTAAGCTTGGGCGTCCAGCCCACACCCCACCATCTGTTGAGGAGACAAAGCATTGTGCTCATGATGGCTCCCACCTAAAGAAAGGCTTCTATGACCTATAGCCACAGCCAGGGTTTGGAAAAGTCTTTCCTCCCTTGATCTTGACCTGGTTGCCTGGTGAATCATTAACATAAGAGGCTATGCAGGCCGAAAATACCACAAAATTCAAGGATTTAGGTGGATTGAGGTCATTAGATGGGCTGATGTGTCCTAAGAAGTAAGGGGGAGAGACATCAGAAGGTTCAGGAAGGTTTGGATGGATTCATGGCAGATCCCAAAGACCAATCAGCTGCTGGGATCCATGACCCACTGAATACTGTCCTTCAGGGGGGTGACAGAAGTCAGGATGGGTGCCTGGCCACTGTGAGGTGAGATAGGAAAAGGAGGGAGCTGTCCCCACCCATCTGCCTCCTCAAGGCTTTCCTCTGTCAACTTCTGAGATCTGGCCCATCTCTGGCTCATTACTTTCTGTGACACCAGCGACTTCTGCCCTGCCTTCGGTCCCTCTCTAGGGCCAGTGTCTTGCCATTTGTTGACCCTGATGCAACTACTGGTCTCCAGCTGGATAAGTCTTTGGCAGGCCTTGGATAAAAACTGGATGAAAGAGGTGGTGAGGAATAAGGCTAGATGACCACTATTCAGGTTAGAGAAGTGTAAAACTGTGGCCAGGATGTGTGTGTGTGTGGGGGGGGGGGTTCCCTCAGAGATCTAGGCTTGAGCAAAATTTGGCTAACAAATGAGGTAGAATAAATTGTAAGCTCACTGTAGGCAGAGAATGTGTCTGTTATACTGCTGTGGTATACTCTCTCTAGCTCTTAGTACAGTGCTCTGAACACAGTAAGCACTGATACATATGATTGATTGAAGTTTTCATTGCACTTACAGATTTCACTAAGCCTTTCTGGGTACTAAAATGCTACGTGGGAACTGGATGGCCACTGTCATGATCAACAAGTAGCCCTCGGAGACACTCTGTCACGGGTGACAATGAGCCAAACTCCTCCGTCCCTGGGCCCATTCGCTGAGCAGAGCGTGCGCTTTGGGACAGCTGGTGTGGGGAAAGGAGCCGGGCAACTACGTCGGTGGCAGTGAAAGCAGTGTCAGTTGCTGTGACTCCTGATCCTCCCTGCTCCTGGCTCTGCTGTTGCTCTTACCGCTGACACTGTTGTCTTCTGTGAGTACCTGCCTGCCAGTCTTCCCCTGTTCCTGTGCTACTGCTGCTTGTTCCCCTTTATCTTTCTGTGACAGCCTAATCGATCAATAAATAGCGTTCACTGAAGACTTATTATGTGCAGAGCACTGTACTAAGCGCTCGGGAGAGTACGATATAATGGAATTTGCAGACGTGTTCTCATAAGGAGCTTAGAGTCTAGCCCCTTCCCACGTATGTGTCCAGCCTCTTGGGTCTATTCTGCCCCTCCTTATCAGTCTCTGTGTGTCTCTGTCTTCCCTTGTTCTTGGCCTTCCTTGACTCTGTCCCGTCTCCCTGCCCCCTTAGATCTGCCCTTTCCCCTCCCGGCCCCATTCCTCCATGTCTGTCTCTGTCTCCCTATCCCCCATCTCCCAAGTCTGCTCCTGGCCTTCTTCCCAACCCCAGGCAAAATGCAGGCAGTCCTGCCAAACCTGTCTATTCTGAGAAGACCAAGTCTATCAGCAAGCTCTCCGGAGCTCCCCAGGGCCAGGAGAGCAGGCTGGAGGAAACGAATTCCTGGCTTGGGCCTCCTCAGTCTCTCAGAGCCCCGGAAAGGTGGGAGGAAGTCCCAGATTGCTCCCATTCAGTAGCCTTGGGGGAACCATGCCCTCGTCCTGCTTGGGAGCAGGAGAGGGCCAGGCAAGGTGCCTGTGGGCGGCCAGAGGAACTGGCTGTTTGCCATGTGCAGTTTGTCATGCTTTCCCGGTTGGGGAAGAAGCAAGGAGGGGGAGGCGTTTATGATGCTCTGCCCCCATATGTCCCGCTTCTCCCTCTGAATTTTCTCCAGAGATATTGAGTCACCAGCCTGAGCTGCATATGCCACTCTTCTTTGTGTTACGGAAATTAGTTGCTCATTCTACCAGACTGGCAGCCCAGCCTCATCTTGGGGATTTCTGCCGGGAAGGAAGGGCCCTCGTCCTTTGGAACTTGAGCCTCTGTGGACTCTAGTTGGCGACTCAATGACTAAAATGCATAAGAACACAACAGCAACAATGGGTGCAGTGGAGCAAAATGGGGAGAATTGCTGGGTTGGTAATCAAAAGTGCACAGCCCAGAGGGGGTTCCGTTAGGGGCTGAAAGAGGAGATTCTGACTGGAAGGAGAGTGATGCCCAAGTATTGTTGGGAAGAGCTGACCTATTTTTTTTCAGTGGTATTTGTTAAAGCACTTACTATGTGCCAGGCACTATACTCTGCGCTGGGGTAGATACAAGCTAATTAGTTTGGAAACAGCCCATGCCCCACATGGGGCTCACAGTCTTCATCCCCATTTGACAGATATGGTAACTGACAGAAGGAGGGCAAGAAAATGAGTTGTTCCCTTGGGAATCTTACATTTGCTTCTGAGACTTCTGTTCCCTTGCCAGCACCCCAAGAATCTTACTGCTCAATTGATCCTGTAGCTTGCAAGCTCCTTGTGGTCAGGGATCGGGTCGGCTAAGTGTACTGTATTATACTTTCTCAAGCATTTACTTAGTACAGTGTTTGGCACATAGTAAGCGTTCATTACATATGATTGATTGACAGGTGGCACAGATTACTGGACTCAATTCCCACAGTGGGAGAGTGTTTCCTTAAATAGCGCTAAGTGACGGAGAGCAGAGTTCTGACGACTCTGGAGGATTGATTCCATGACTTAGTCAGAGATGCCCCTTCACTCGGAAGTAAAAATAGGCAAGGGTAGGTTTGTGTGTGTGTATGCACGTGTGTGAAGGCAGGCAAGTGGACAATGTAGAGAACTGGGAGCCTTGGGAAGCAGTAATCTCTTTGTCGCTTTCCAAAATGTTTTCTGAATTACAAACACGAGGAGTTTTTGACTTGGATTCACCCCACAAAGGAAGCTCCGAGCTACTCCTGTTCACCATTTTCTCCTCTATATCTCAACTGGCCCTACCAGTTAACCTATATCTTACTTCTATCATCATCTGCATACAGGATTTTCTCCTTTACTAAGAAATGCAAACGGTTAACAAGCACAGACCTAGAATCTCCCACATCAGAAATTGTTGGCAGTGGGCCTGCCTGAGCAGTGTTTAACTAGGAATGGGGGTACAGAATTCATATTAGAGCCATCCAGGAGGATACAAGTGCTGGTAGGTATTGGCCTGACTGAAAACAATACAGTCAGTCCATTACTGGGTCAGACAGTGGTCTGACAGGGGACCAGAATGCTTGGATGAACCGTGTCCTGGCCGACCTCATTCTCCTTGTTAGAGTTGGGATCATCCAGTACCACCACATTTCCCCTCTCTCGAGTGGCCTTTTCTCAACTCACCCACTACAGATTCCAGATCCATGAATTTATCCAAATCCACTACTGAAATCTTTGGACGTTCAACTTCCCGAGGGACTAGATTTCATATTTCCTGTTCCTGTTACGTCTACATTCACTGCGACCAAGGTCTGTAGGGTTTGTAGACTTCGATCCTGTCCCCTTCTCAGCCGACATCTTTCTAGAGTAAAGAATTTTAATTTTTTCCTCATCCCCCTGCTCCCTCCCACTTTTAAAGTCTGTATGGAGAAGAATTTTCATCATCATTATCATCATGCCCATGATCGAATGACTGTCTCTTTGTGCAGTGCGTTGCCTTGGGAGCCAACTGCACCCAAAGCACGCTGCACCGAGCACCTACTGTGTGGAGAGCATTATAATGAATATCTACTGCAAGCAGAGTACTGTACTGAACACCTCCTCTATGCAGAACGCTATACTGAGCATCTATTTTTTGCAGAGCAAGATACTTAGCACTTACTCTGTGCACAGAATGGTTGTGGGAGACTTCAAGGGCAGGAGCCGAGGAAGAACTTCATGTTGAAATCGCTGTTTTCTTTAAGGCATCGAGTGCCCTCTCCTGGTACCGACTGATTAAAAGAAATCTTGCCTCTTGGAAACGCAGAAGCCAAATACTTGAAAGAATTCACCTCGTTTTACATCCCTGCCTCTTTTACATTTCTGCTCTAAACGGTATTTCTGAGGAGCAGCTCTCTGGAATACAGGACTAGCATGGTCTAGGGGATGGAGCATGGGCCTGGGAGAAAGAAGGACCTGGCTTCTAATTCTTGCTCTGCCACTTGTCTACTGTGTGACCTTGAGTAAATCACTTCACTTCCTCTGTGCCTCAGTTACCTCATCTGTAAAATGGGGATTAAAACTGACTATGGTACCTTCGGCACCAGAAAGCATTTTTCCTCTCTGGAACAGTAAGAAGGCATGGTTTGTTGGGAGTGAAGGGGAGATTTGGGCTGAATCTGCAGAGGTTACCACTCAACATGCCCCACCAGGGAATTTGCAATGTTTCCGGAGGTTTCTCAAAAGCACCCAGAATCTTGGTGGCAGAATAGGAAGCTGAAATCAGGATAACTTCTCTTCAGGATAAGCTACTAACAAATATTATCATTCAAATAACTGCCGCAGGTGCTAAACACTAGTAGAGAACACTCGAGTGTTGTTTTTTTTCCCAGAAGTAGCATGGTCTAGTGGGAAAAGTATAGGGGTGGGAGTCCAGACACCTGGGTTCTAATCCCAACTCTGCCACATGCCTGCTGTGGAACCTTGGGCAATTCACTTAACTTCTCTATGCCTCAGTCTCCTCATCAGCAAAATGGGGATTATGAGTTCCAAGTGTAGGACAGTATCTGACCCGATTATACCTACCTCAGCACTTAGCACATAGTAACTGCTTAACAAGAAAATATAGTATTTAGGGGCCAAGGACCTAAATTGCCAAAATCCTGGGGACTGAAATCCTTTACTAAGGGTGAGGAAAGAAAGCAATGTCTCCAAGTAAAAGCTCCATAGGGATTTAGAAACAAGGAGACTCCCCCTCTAGACTGTTAGCTCACCATGGGCAGGAAGCATGTCTACCAACTCTGTTATATTTTGCTCTCCCAAGAGCTTAGTATAGTGCTCTGCACACAGTAAGTGCCCAATAAATACGATTGATTGATTGAGACAAAAAAGAAAACAGTTCCAGGTGCTACAACCATTAAAGAACACAAGGGACAGCCTTTTGGTGCACAAAATATGGCCCAGACTGTGCATCACACATTGGCCTCTTCAGCCACAAACACACTAAAGGGGAACTTCACCATTACCACTGAATATGAAGGATAACTAAATATGGGTTAGATGATCAGAATGTCTTTTCTGTCTCCTGATCGAATATCTTCTAATGGCATTCTCTTTGCTTCAAGTTACTTTTTACCACAGACAGCAGCTACAATTCCTGACCTAGAGACAGAATACAGATGAGTTTAAGTGACTGTAGGTTACACCAGGGTCTTTCTGTGACCTGCTATGGGCAAAAAAAAAAATAGTCAAAATAGTCATCTTTGATTAGGGCATTGGGTAAATGTTGCTGTTCCTAGCTCACTTTAAACTTTACCTCATCTTCAACTCAGAAATAGTTTGTAGAATACTACTATTATTACTATTACTATGATTATTATTTCCATTTTGTAGTGCCTACTTTCGACCCAATTGAAAAGAGCTGGGGATTAGAAGAACTGGCCTCAAGTTCCAGGTCTAATAGGAGCTGGCTAATATGAAGAACACACATGCACTCCACAATATACTGTACCCTTGCCAGCCAATCTTCTCACTGCACTCTGTGCCCCAACATGAACACAACTGGTAGGAAAGTGTAAGCAGTGCTGGGCCAACCACCAGCACTATAATCGATTCCTCTGCACAGATTCTCAGGTCAGAAGTCTCATCCATCTTTCCCGATGGGAGACTCCAATGTCAGGATCTCGGATTACGCACCTACAATAACGCAAATCTTCTATATGGCTGGAAAACTTAGATCTGCTACAAAACATAGCATAGTGGAAAGGTCCTGGGAGTCAGAGGACCTGGATTCTAATCCCAGGTCCACCACTTGCCTGTTGTGTAACTTTGGGCAAATCACTTAACTTCTCTTGCCTCAGTTTACTCATCTATAAAACAGGGATTCAATCCCAGTTCCCCCTCTCAGACTGTGATCCCCTGTGGGACAGGGACTGTTCCTGACATAATTACCTTGTATATATCCCAGTGCTTAGAACAGTGCTTGAGACTTAATAAGGTTTAAATACAATTATTATTATTGTTATGAAGACACATCAACTTCTTGAGCAGCTTGATAGTGCACCCTACTAACTAAACTCAACATCAAATGGCAGGACAAAATTCCCCAATATTGAGGCCAGCCCACTAGGATAAAAGCAAATTGAAGCTGGATCTGGTATGCCCTAATTATGAGATTCAAACTTTTTGAGAGATGGTTCTGCAACTCTTCTTATGGTGCACAATTCCAACCAATGGTGTGATCATAGGATAGAAAGTTTGGGGAAACTGGGGATTTCAGAGACAAAATTTAGACAAAACAGACTGGCCCTGGGGAACTGTCAAAGGCTGGGGGCAGGCAGTTTGACAGGGCATACACTTATCTCTTCTTCTGGGTTCAGTCCAATAGACCGTGGTAGTGAGGAAAGGAAAGGAAGAGGGTTGTCAGATTCCAAGAGGAAATAACTCCTATTCACACCTCTGTTTATATACCTGCTTATATCAGATATGGAGGCAGGAACTTGAAACAGTCATATTCTTTGCTTACTAGATCAATCAGTTGTATTTATCGAGCACTTACTGTGTGCAGAGCATTGTACTAAGCAGAGTACAAGTGCACTCTCCCAAGTGTTTAGTACAGTACTCTGCACACAGTAAGTTCTCAATAAATATGATTGATATGTTTTTCCACTAGTTCCCAATGTGCACTTGTAACAGGCATCCCCAATTAGATTGTAAACACTTTGAGAGTCTTCTTCCTCCTTTAATCCCAAACATTAGGGCACAAAGTAGGTGCTCAGTACACAGTAGGCACTATGAATCAAACTAACACCAAGCACATCTTTTAAACTGTTTGTTGGTTGAAAGTGATTGCGGAACAAGCTGCCAAGAATGAGCCTGATAACACTCATTCTCTTAATTTCCAAAAGACAGAAAGATTTAAGGTGTGATCTTGTCTCCACTTCTTTCAATGGAAGCTACCTCTGTTATGTGACCAAAGCATTTTTTTTTTGCCAGGAACTGGGTTTTTAAAAAATCATATTCAAAATATACCCAGGTTGTGACCTTTGTTCGGACAGAAAGGCTGAGTTGTTCATTAACAATTTTATTGTTTCAAGGTTGGAAATCCCGCTGTGAGATCCTGGATTTAGATTGTGAAGGCCCTTATTCTTACTTAACCCCTCACCCACATTCTAAATTCCTTCCCAAATTCCTTAATGGCTTTAAAATAATGAAAGATTTGAACATTTCAACAAGAGCACATTTAATGGTTTTAGATCCCCTAAGAGATGGAGGGGGCAGGGAGGTTCCTCACCTCAACTTGCTATGTACCCTGACAATAGGGATGCAACCTTTGCGGATTAATATAATAAAAATAATTATTATAGTATTTAAGTGCTTACTATGCACCAAGCACTGTTCTAAGCACTGGGGTAGAGACTGTGAGCCCATTGTTGGGTAGGGATTGTCTCTGTTGCCGAATTGTATATTACAAGTGCTTAGTACAGTGCTCTGCACACAGTACGCACTCAATAAATACGATTGAATAAATGAATGAATACAAGGTAATGAGGTTGTCCCACATGGGGCTCACAGTCTTAATCCCCACTTTAGGGATGAGGTAAATGAGGCACAGAAAAGTGACTTGCCCAAGGCCACACAGCAGACAAGTGGCAGGGGTGGAAATAGGACCCATGACCTGTCTCCCAGGCCCGTGCTCTACAACTATGCCATGCTGCTTCCTATGTGAGCCTGTTGCTGGGTGGGAATTGTGTCTCTTGCTGAACTGTACTTTCAAAGCGCTTAGTACAGTGCTCTGCCCACAGTAATCGCTCAATAACAATTCTCCAGACTACTTGTTTGATTTTGTTCTGTTTTGCTTTGCTGTCTGTCTCCCCCGTTTAGACTGTGAGCCCGTTACTGGGCAGGGATTCTCTCTATCTGTTGCCGAATTGTACATTCCAAGCACTTAGTACAGTGCTCTGCACAGAATAAGCACTCAATAAAGACGATTGAATGAATGAAAGAGTGAAGGGGCCTGGAAGGAGAACCTGGGTCAACTAGGCTTGTGGCCCAAAGGTGTCCCTGACCCAGCCCAAGTGACCTCCACTGCCAATTTTGCCCTTTTGTCCTGTGAGCCAGAGGGGCAAGTTTAACCAGGGGTCGGGAGTCCAATGGGTAGCACCCCAGGCGGGCCTCCTAATGACCCATGAGGGAAACCCCGTGCCTGCCATAATAATAATAATGATGATAATGATGGTATTTGTTAAGCTTTTACTATGGGCAAAACACTGTTCTAAGCACTGGGGGTGGTAGATACAAGGTGATCAGGTTGTACCATGTGGGGCTCCCATCTTCCTCCCCATTTTAAAGATGAGGTCACTGAGGCCCAGAGAAGTGAAGTGACTTGCCCACAGTCACATAGCTGACAAGTGGCAAGTACCAGCATTATTATTATTATTCTTATTATTAATAGAGCCCAGGCTTGGGAGTCAGAGGTCAGGGGTTCGAATCCCGGCTTTGCCACTGGTCAAATACCAAATAACAAATACCAACATTATTATTATTATTATTAAGTGCTTACTATGGGCAGAACACTGTTCTAAGCACTGGGGGAAATCCAGGGTCATCAAGTGATCCCACGTGAGGCTCCCAGTGAATCCCCATTTTGCAGATGAGGTCACTGAGGCCCAGAGAAGTGAAGTGACTGTGGGCAAGTCACCCAGCTGACAAGTGGCAAATACCAACATTATTATTATTATTATTATTATTAAGCGCTTACTATGGGCAGAGCACTGTTCTAAGCGCTGGGGAAACTCCAGATTGCCCCAGGTGAGGCTCCCCATTTGACAGATGAGGTCACTGCGGCCCAGAGAAGTGAAGTGACTTGCCCACAGTCACCCAGCTGACAAGTGGCAAATACCAACATTATTATTATTATTATTATTAAGCGCTTACTATGGGCGGAGCACTGTTCTAAGCGCTGGGGGAAATCCAGGTTGTCCCACCTGAAGGTCCCCATTTGATAGATGCGGTCGCTGAGGCCCAGAGAAGTGGAGTTACTTGCCCACAGTCACCCAGCTGACAAGTGGCAAATATCAACCTTATTTTTATTATCATTAAGCGCTTACTATGGGCAGAGCACTGTTCTAAGCGCTGGAGGAGATCCAGGATGTCCCACGTGAGGCTCCCCATTTGACAGATGAGGTCGCTGAGGCCCAGAGAAGTGACTTGCCCACAGTCACCCAGCTGACGAGTGGCAAATACCCACATTATTTTTATTATCATTAAGCGCTTACTATGGGCAGAGCACTGTTCTAAGCGCTGGGGGAGATCCAGGATGTCCCACGTGAGGCTCCCCATTTGACAGATGAGGTCGCTGAGGCCCAGAGAAGTGGCTTGCCCACAGTCGCCCAGCTGACGAGTGGCAAATACCAGCGTTCTTCTTCAATACGATTGAACGAATGAGTGAAGCCCGCGCCCGCCATTCTGCGGCGGCCGGGAAAGGGGCAGAGGCGGCCTCTTCTTCCTCCTCCTCCTCCTCCTCGTCGTCGTCGTCGTCGTCCTGGTTCCCGGGGCGGCAGAAGGCGGGCGGGGGCCGGGCCCGGGCCGGGGGGAGGCCGCGCTGCTCCGCCCCCTCGGCCCTCCCAGGCCGGTCCTTCTCCTCGTCGTCGTCGTCGTCGTCGTCGCCCCGCTGCCCTTCTCCCCTCCGGCGTTGTCCGCGTCCGGCGTTGGCGCGGAGGAGGCTCCCCGGCCCCACCTGGCGCCAGCAGCCATGATGGTGGGTGTCGGTGGGCGTTGTCGGGGGGCGCGGGCGCTGCGGGGCTGGGGGCGGGCGGCGGCGGCGGCCCCGGCCCGCTCCTAACGTTTCCCCCATTGTCTCTCCCTCGTCGGCGTCGATGTCGGCGTCTCCTCGGCCCCCGCTCGGCCTCACAGGAAGGCCTGGACGACGGCCCCGACTTCCTCTCCGAAGAGGACCGCGGAGTAAGTCCTGCCTTCCCCCCACCCCGGCTCACCCCTTCGCCTTTGACCCCGCCCGCAGCCTAACGAGGCCCCCCCGAGCCCCCCTTTCCTTGACCTTTGACCCCGCCCGCAACCCAACGAGGGGCTCCCCCACCCCCGTCATGCTCCCCTTCTCCTCCTTCCCTCAGGGCCTTCTTCATTCAAACGTATTTATCGAGCTCTTTCTCTGCGCGGAGCCCTGGGCTAAGCGCTTGCAACTCATTCGGTCGTCTTGAGCGCTTACTCTGCAGAGCACTGGCATTCATTCAGTCGTATTGAGCGGTTCCTCTGTGCGGGGCACTGGGCTAAACGCTTGGAACTCATTCAATCGTATTGAGCGCTTACTCTGCAGAGCACTGGAATTCATTCAGTCGTATCGAGCGGTTCCTCTGTGCGGAGCCCTGGGCTAAGCTCTTCTAACTCATTCAATCGTCTTGAGCTCTTACTCTGCAGAGCACTGGAATTCATTCAGTCGTACTGAGCGGTTCTTCTGTGCGGGGCACTGAGCTAAGCGCCTGGAACCCAGTCAGCCGTCTTGAGCGCTTACTCTGCAGAGCACTGGAATTCATTCAGTCGTTTTGAGCGGTTTCTCTGTGCAGAGCACTGAGCTAAAGCGCTTGGAATTCATTCAGTCGTATTGAGCTCTTACTCTGCAGAGCACTGGAATTCATTCAGTCGTACTGAGCGGTTCTTCTGTGCGGGGCACTGGGCTAAGCGCTTGGAACCCATTCAGTCGTCTTGAGCTCTTACAGTGCAGAGCACTGGAATTCATTCAGTCGTATTGAGCGGTTCCTCTTTGCAGAGCACTGAGCTAAGCGCTTGGAATTCATTCAGTCGTATTGAGCGCTTACTCTGCAGAGCATTGGAATTCATTCAATCGTATTTATCGAGCTCTTCCTCTGCAGAGCACTGGTCTAAGCACTTGGAGTTCTTTCAGTCGCATTTAAAGAGAGTTTAAATGAATAAAAATAAATTGGGGTATTTGTTAAGCGCTTACTGTGTGCAAAGCACTGTTTTAAGCGCTGGGGGATACAAGGTGATCAGGCTGTCCCACGTGGGGCTCACAGTTTTTTAATCCCCGTTTGACAGATGAGGTAACTGAGGCACAGAGAAGTTAAGTGACTTGCCCAAGGTCACACAGCTGACTAGCAGTGGAGTCGGGATTAGAACCCGTGACCTCTGACTCCCAAGCCCGCGCTCTTTCCACTGAGCCACGCTGCTTCTCTACTGTTTACTGTGTGCAGAGCACTGGGCTAAGCACTTGGAATTCATTCAATCGTATTGAGCGCTTACTTTGCCGAGCACTGGACTAAGCGCTTGGAATTCATTCAGTCGTATTTATCAAGCGCTTACTCTGCAGAGTACTGGGCTAAGTGCTTGAAATTCATTCAGTCGTATTTATTGAGCGCTTACTCTGTGTGGAGCCCTGGGCTAAGCGCTTGGAATTCATTCAGTCGTATTGAGTGCTTACTCTGCAGAGCACTGCACTAAGCTTGGAATTCATTCAATTGTATTGAACGCTTACTCTGCAGAGCACTGGGCTAAGCCCTTGGAATTCATTCAGTCGTATTTATTGAGTGTTTACTCTGCAGAGCCCTGGGCTAAATGCTGGGAATTCATTCAATCGTATTTATTGAGCACTTACTCTGCAGAGCACTGGGCTAAGCACTTAGAATTCATTCAGTCGTATTTATTGATTGCTTCCTCTGTGCAGAGCCCTGGGCTAGGCGCTTGGAATTCATTCAATCGTATTTATTGAGCGCTTACTCTGCAGAGCCCTGGGCTAAGCGCTTGGAATTCATTCAGTCGTATTGAGTGCGTACTCTGTATGGAGCACTGGGCTAAGTGCTTGGAATTCAGTCATTTATTGAGCGCGTACTATGAGCACTGGACTAAGCGCTTGGAATGGACAATTCAGCCACAGTTAGAGACCATCCCGGCCCAATGAAAGGCCTCGCAGTCTAAGCCGGGGAGACAGCAAAGGAAAACAGTGCAAAACAAGACAACATCATCAGGATAAATAGAATTAAGGAGATATACACCTCATTAACAAAATAAATAGGGTAATAAATAATATATACAAATGAGCACAGTGCGGAGGGGAAGGGGGAAGACCCTGGCCCCTCCTCAGACCACCTCAGACCGTGTAACCCCCCCCAAAACCCAACTCTTCCCTCAGCCTCCTGTCAGCACATAGTAAGCGCTCAATAAATACTGTTGAATGAATGAATGTTAGGGGACGAGGTGCCTTCGTGTCGGAGTCCCTTAATTCCTTCCTAATCCCCTCCTTCCCCAGGGAAGTGGCATTTTTCCTCAATAAAATGACTATTTTTCAGTCGGGCCATTCAGCATCACTGAAACTGAACCTATTGGGCAGGGATTGTCTCTATCTGTTGCCGAATTGTACCTTCCAAGCACTTAGTCCAGTGCTCTGCACATAGTAAATGCTCAATAAATACTATTGAATGAATGAATATCTATTTTGATGGCATTTATGCCTGACTACTTGTTTTGCCATCAGTCTCCCCCTTGTAGACTGAGAGCCCGTTGTTGGGCAGGGATTGTCGCTATCTGTGGCGGAATTGTACATTCCAAGTGCTTAGTCCAGTGCTCTGCACACAGGAGTGAATGAAGGATAATGATTAGTCTCCCGAAGGGTGCCTTGAGCTTGGGAGTGCCTAAATAATTGGGAAGGGGGGATGATAGCGACAACCGATCAGTCGCAGGTCTGGCCCCGACTTGACCTCCTGGACCTTCGTTTTTAGTTGACTTTTCCAAAGGCCTGTTTCCATTTTATCGTCTTTGTGCAAAAGACCCTTATTATGCTTGTTAATTTGTGGATTTGGGTCGGAGCAGACTATATGGACAGGTCCTGGCAGGTGCAACAATAAAATATCTGGTAGCAAGTTCCCACTTTTGAGTAGTAGGAGTTTTCTGGTACTTGGGGTTTTCGTTCATTATGAATCGATAATGTCACAGCAGTTTGGAAAAGTTAGGATAACTTTCAGGAGGTGTTTTTTTTTTGGTTGACCATCTTTGAAAGGCTAGTTGGCTACTTATCTAATTGGTTTCATGGAGTCAAAGTAAAATTGGATGAATCATCACATTTACCATTTAAAGGAATGAAGTGATAAGGCCGTTGAGTTAAAGGAATTGATTTTTTTAAACTGGCTGAAAGAAAAATCTGTCAGAAAGACCCATAGCACTCATTTTGGGTCACATTTTCCCTTCTGTGCCTGTAAAATGACAATAATACTGTATTTCCTCCAATGAAGGGTGACCGCTTATAACACCATGTACATGTTCAGAAACAGTATGCTTGGTAATGTAGAAATCCAGTACAGTTCTTGCAGGAGTTGAGGGGTTTTTAAAATGAAAATTGGTCTCAGTTTCTTTTATGCTCTTGGAAAAATGTGCTTGCGAAAGTGGAAATGAGTACTCTACAAGATGTTCCTAGTACTAGTACTGTGGGGAGGGAACGTGGCTACCAACTGTTATATCGAATTCTCCCAAGCGCTTAGTACTGTGCTCTGCAGACAGTACCTGCTCAGTAAATGCAATTGATTAAAAGGAAGTAGCTTGTGATTGGGGGATATTTTCTGTCAGACCCAGGTTTTAGTATGAGAATGGAAAAACATCCTCAGGAACCAGAATGTTATACCATCATGAAACTTTGTTAAGCAGTCAAATGTTAACACTGATTTATATTTGGTAGGCTTTAAAGCATTTGAAAAATATTTGGGAAGTTCTGAAGTAAACTTCTGGTACCTAGGAAATTATATATATATATTATATATATGTAAAGTATATATATATCTACGTTACAGCAATTAAAGGTATAGTAGAAAATTTGCATATATAGTAGCAGTATAAGTAGGGTAGCCCTATGCCCAATTTCAACTGGTCTGTCCTGCTTCAGCAGGCCCTGAAGCAAGTTTGATGATCAGTAGACCCCTTAAAGAAACACTTTAGGTTCAGGTGGCCTCGGACAGATTTCTACAGTGTTGCCTGGGACTATATTGCTACATTTCGTTCTGGGAGTAATGCATGCGATGTCCCACGCAGCTCAGTGGCCAAGATCTTGGAGGGCCCCTAAGTGACCACGCTAAGTATAAGGCAGCCTCAGTGTTCAAGTGTCAGTTATCTCATTTTCCCTTATCCAAGTGCCTTTCGGTTGTTGAGGGAAGGAATTGGACAATATGGCCAGATTGTTTTCCTTTGCCGTGCTAGAAGGCAGAGCATTACAGGCAGTTAGAAAGCTTGGTAAAAGTACTGTAGGTTAGATGAGCCTGATTTGAGAGGACTAGAATGCGAAAAAAAAGGTCTTTGGGGAATTGGAAAAACAGAGAATGAATATTTCAGTGTACTGTACTCTCCCAAGTGCTCTGGACAAAGTGTGAGCTCAGTGAATACCACTGATTGATTGATTGAGACCTGTAGAAGGGTGATGGTTCAACTGAAGAAATTTGTGGAATCTATATGAAATGGCCAGTCAACAAACTTTTCTAGATGATATTCCAGGGATGATTCTGGGTTCAGGTAGGGTCTCCCTGGTTGGCCACAAATAAAGGTTATAAAATTGTTTAGACAGAAACCACAATTTTTACATAAATGCATTTTATAAGGGCTTTAAAAAGTCTTTTCAGCCTACTGGGAAACCTAGATAGCAATCACTGCCAGTAGCTTATCTTCAAATAAAAAGTTTGATAAGCATACTTTTTCAGCAGGGCAGCATATAGATTAATTTGCATGCTGAACAGAGCACAGTATGCCACAAGTAATATCTTGATGCTGTACTGTATTAACAGTAAATGAAGATTTCTAAATAATCTGTCCTTGCTTTTATAACATCATCTTGGGTGGACCATAATATTAACATTTATTTCCTCCAAAGAGCAAAACATTGCAGTTGGTCTTCTGTCAATATTATCCTTCACTGGTGTTGGTAGCATCAACAGATATGGTCCACAAAAACATATTTAGGCTCAGCACGTGTTGGCGTTGACTCCCCAGGCAAACAAACAGTTCAGCCTAGTCAGATGCTCTTTGCCTGTGAGTAAGGTCTTTAGTTTGTCTGTTTTTCTTTGTCTTATTCCCTCTCTGCAGCCTCTCTCTGTGTTTACTTGTTATACCCAAGATTAACCCCCTTCTCCCTAACTTCCCCCACTGTGATTTTTTTAAAAATTTCCAAATGTGCTTGTTGGAACTCACGGAGGATTACACTAGTTGATACTAGTGTGTTGAGAGCATTCTGCTAAGCAGGTCACACATACCTCTTTGCAAACATCTAATATTCTTTCATGAATTTTGCCTGGCAGGCAATTATTGGTATTAATTGAGCACTTAATGTGTGCAGGCACAGTACTAACCACTCGGGAAAATGCAATACAATGGAGTCGATAGATGTGATCTCTGCCCTACAAGGACTTACAGACTTGAGGGGTTGTCAAGACAGACTTTAAAATAATTTATAGATACGGGAAATACTAGAATAAAATGACAAATTTACAACAGTTAAGCCAAAATTTGCAAGCAATTAAGCCAGTATTTAAATCCATATGACTGAAAGAAGAGTTGGCTGAGTTAAGGAGCCCAAAGTAGAAAGATGTATTTACACTTTCCTCTTTTACAGGAGTAGTAGTGTGGGCATCTACTGTATTCATCAGGCAACAGCTTTTTAGCTAGGATGGGAGCAGCCTGCGTGCCGCTTTTCGGCAAAGCAATTCCGGTTGCTCTTTTGTGACAGAAGGGAAGAGGAAGCAGATCCTTCCTAGTAACATAGAGGGTGCAGGTTAATACTCATCCTCTGTTTTACTGGTTTCCTCCCCATGGTTTAGGATCTTGTGTGGTTCATTATTTGGGTTTGTATCCAAAGTGATCTTTCTTGAGGAAGGGAGGGAGGGCCTGTAGATGGATTCATTCAATCATATTTATTGAGCGCTTACTGTCTGCAGAGCACTGTACTAAGCACTTGGACAGTACAATTAGGCAACAGATAGAGACAATTCCTGCCCAACACGGGTTTGCAGTCTAAAACGGGGAGACAGACAGCAAAACAAAACAAGTAGACTGGCATCAAGACCATCCAAATAGACAAATGGAATCATACATATATATACATCCGGGCCTAGGGGGGGCCCCCAGATTCAAATGCCCAGGAGGGCCCACTTGTTTCCAGGAATCAGGCTTGGGAGTCAGTAGGGGTTTCAGGAGTCTGGTTTGGTCTGGGATCCAACAAGGCGAAAAGTCCGGCACGAGTCTGGTTTTCCTGAATCTGACGGGACCCAGCAGGGACCGACCAGAAGGTCAGAGTTCTGAGGGGAGTTGCTTATTCAGTTTGGTAAGCATACTTTTTCAACAGGGCAACATATAGATTAATTTGCATGCTGAACAGAGCACAATTTGCCAAAGTTTCATTTGATGGTGTATTGTTTTAGCATTAAGCGAGTGAGCTTGCATGTTCAGTGAGTTGGAGCTTGTCTCTGAATAAATTCATCACACCTATGTGGCAGCTTTGTAGTCCTTTTGGCCCAAATAAGGCCAAATTTGGAGTGAGAGTGTCCTCATCTATGGGCTAGTCCAACTCAGGACCCACGGGCCCAGCCTGGTTCTTCTACCTACAGCCTAGAGAACCCCAACCTGAGCACTCCCTGGTATCCTTGAGCCCACTGAAGACAATGACTTCCTTGCCCATTTCCCCAGTGCTTGTTCAGACTGGAAACAGTGGGTGATGCTGGAATGGCATAGGAAATGGCTTCCTGTTTTAACTGATTTCTGAGAACACATTGAGCAATGTTAATGAAAGGGATGCCAAGATATCACCATCATCCTATTGCAGTCACACATGTGATTCACAAACATTTTCTTGAGACTCATTGGTCTGAAACTTGGATGCCAAAAGAAACTAGGTCTTGGATTAAGAACAGCACCACCCCACCCTTCCCAGAAAAATTAGTTGACAGTTATCAGATGGATTTAAAATAATAATGTTAATAATGTTGGTATTTGTTAAGCGCTTACTATGTGCCGAGCACTGTTCTAAGCGCTGGGGTTGACACAGGGGAATCAGATTGTCCCACGTGGGGCTCACAGTCTTATTCCCCATTTTACAGATGAGGTAACTGAGGCACCGAAAAGTTAAGTGACTTGCCCAAAGTCACACAGCTGACAAGTGGCCGAGCCGGGATTTGAACCCATGACCTCTGACTCCACAGCCCGTGCTCTTTCCACTGAGCCACGCTGCTTCTCTGAAAATAGCGTTTCTTATGTTCTCTAGTAGTAATGTCACTAAGTGTTTACTCTGTATTAAGTCGGGGGTAAATACAAGGTTAGCAGATTGGGACTCACAATGTAAATGGGAGAGTAAGCAGTTAAAATAGAGAAATGACAGTGGAAAACAAAACTAAGCGGAGGTAGCTGGAGGCTGTGAGGGTGCTGTTTCAAACCGTTTCCTATTTTTAAATGGCAGTTCATCACCTTCTGAGCTGGCTAATGAATTAAAGGAGATGTGGTTACTGAATGAAATTCATTTTGGGGGTAAAGCATGTAAAAACAATCACTGTAAGGCTGTGCATTTGGGGTAAACAGCTGAATAGAACAATGACCCAGTGGAAAACAGAAGTACAGGGCAGTAGCTGGAGGCAGTGAGGCTACTGTTTGAAGCAGCTTCCTATTTTTAAATGACAGTACTCTACCTTTTGAGCTGGTTAATGACTTAAAGGGGACGTGGTTACTACATAAAACACACTTTCTGGACTCATACAGAGTGAGCTTTCTGAGCTGTTGCAAGAGAAGGCCCTCCTTTTATTCTTCGTCTGGCATATAGTGGCCAAAATGTAAAAACTGTCTCTTCTTTTCAAAAGTCCCCCATGTTGTATCGTATCAGCATGGTACTTTCTGTTCTGGTTGGTCCCCAAGTTCCCAAGCGTCATGATATTAGAATGCAGAAGTGCACAAAAGAAAGGGAAGATAAGGGAGGTGATGAAACAGTCATGGGAGCTTAATAAGATGTGTGAGAGGAAACTTCTGCACATGGACAAGTTTGTAGGAGCAATTACCGAGGAAAATGCATATTGGATTATTAGGGTATACTGTGGTTAGTAAATAGTAAAATAAAATCCTTGTACTTATGCACTGGAAAATGTATTCTGAAGGAAACAATTTCATAGATTGCCAACATAAATCAATTTTAGAGCTTTTGCTCATATTCCTTTTTCTGTGAATTTTCTTGTTTTTTTTTTTTAGTCAGATCTAAAATATTTTAGTTTACTTGTAGTTTTTAATGGTCAACTGATAGTATACAGTCTGTCCTTTGTAAGGAACTCTAGAGAATCTTTGTCTGCTCTGTGTGCCTCATGCAGTCATGTTGAAATATAATTGGCCAAAACAGAATGAAGGGTGGTTGGGAAAGCCTTTTTTTCAGAAGCATCCTTCCATCAGCCCCCATTTGCCCCTACCCATATCTGCCAAAATGTCAAGTGTTTGGGTTAAACTTTTAGGATATTCTACATATTTTTTTCTCCCGCCAAAGTTGAAAAAAAATCAAAAAGTGAGAAGAGTGAAGTACTGGTATGTAAACTCACAAGTACATTTTCATTAAAGTTGAATTTCTTTGTTTAGCTGAGAGCAATAAATGTTGATCTTCAGAGCGATGCTGCCCTTCAGGTGGACATTTCTGATGCTCTTAGTGAGAGGGACAAAGTGAAATTCACCGTTCACACGAAGGTAAACCTGGTTTTCTACTTTGCATTATTTGGGCTTTTCTTCGGTTAATGTTACTTAGGTAACTAGACATTTGTTTGGACTCTGATTTTGAACCTAGTCGACATAATAAATTAACTAAAACATCAGTATATTTTACAACTGATTAATTCAGGATTACCAAGATCTTTGAGAAGATAGATGAAACATTGTTAATGTGCTAGTGCTGAAGAATATGAGCTTTCATATTCTCCTTATATATTCTATATAAAAAATTTGAATCTGTTATTGTCACCTAATTTCCTAATCTTTAATCTGATACTGACTTTTTACCTCTTTTAAAAAAATTATTTTGCAAGTTCTGAATTTGACTCCTAGGCTCTTTTTATAATTTTGGACACATTTTTTTTCTGTGTGAAGAGTTGGCTTTAATATTTACCAGTAGGATGACTTTCTTCATAGTGGCATCAGTATAGTAAATTTGCCAATTCATTTTTCTAACTACTCTAATGATTGTTTTTCTCTCTGGTTATGAAGAATATCATTTTTGAGAATAATATAAAAGGTACATACAAATTGTGAGTGATTTTCTCTTAACTTTAGAATGTGTATCTTTGCAGAGTTCATTACCAAATTTTAAACAGAGTGAGTTTTCCGTTGTTCGACAACATGAGGAGTTTATTTGGCTTCATGATTCCTTTGTTGAAAATGAAGACTATGCAGGATACATCGTAAGTACTGTGCATGCTTAATTACCCCCATTAATGTCATTTTATAGACGTTTCTGACCATGAGCAAAACTCATTTCACTTCAAGTGATTGATTCCAACTCAGAAATAACTTTTTGAAGGGTGAATTTCATTCCTGTATTTCTGGGTGTCACTTTTTTACTTCTTTCATCCACTGAGCCTTCTTCCTAGACTTGATTGAGGCACTTTGGAAGGAGCATTAACTCTTTCAGACTACCTCGATTACTTTTAGCAGATCGTTGTAGTTTGTTAGCCACAGAGAAAACTGGGCTCCTAATATCTTGTGATAACTGTCCCTGACATGAGTTTTCAGGGACTTAGTATGGTGATTGTGAAATATTTTTGTTTCAGAGAAACTCCTGTCCAGAAAGTAGGGATGAAGATGATTTAGATCATTTTTTAACAACAGATGCATATTTCTTGGTTGTTTAAAATTAGTGATGTAGTTGAATTTTATTTCTAAAATTTACAAACTCATTGTTTTTGTGGAAATAATGGAATCATGTTAGCCTTTGGAATAATTCCAGGCAGGTAAGTAAACCATGCCTGTTTTAACTTCTATGTAGTTAGTGAGTTACAATCTAGCCTCCTGGGTTTAGTGCTCTCTCTGGGAGAATTCCTGGTTAGTGGATTTCTCCACTATTTTAGGACACTTTCTGGGGGCAATTTACTTGCTTTTCCTCTGGTGATTTAATGTTAGGTTTTGTCCTTTCTATTAGGGACTGTGGAAAATAACACTGTACCAATCACTTTGGGCTAATGCACTGAAATCTAAAATTAAGGGGTTTTTTTCCCCCCAAGGGTCACTTTGGGTTTTAGTTTTGAGATCCTCTTTTTTATGCCTGTTTCTCCACCTCTATCCTAATCAGTCAATTTGTGAAGATTAACATGAGGAAATTTGAGATATATGGGAATCCAAACCCATACCCAGGCCATAGCTTTGGACTCCCTTTTGATAAAATAAGTGATTACTTTGGGATTCAGTGTTCTGTTTTGGTAGCTAGCATCTAGTTGGAATGTTTTAGATTATTTTTTGTAATGGAATTTTATGTCACAAGTGTCAAATATAGCAGATCATTGGTCGGAACTGTGCAGAGTTTTAGTATAAAAGACAGTAACGAGTGAGAGCAGTTTTGTTCAAGTTCCTTTCCTTTAAATGCTGCAGAAATCACCAGCTTTGGCTTCTCTGCTGTTCATTCTGTTTTTCACCAACTGAAACTCCACCTGGATTACTTTCACTGTTGCCTGGAAGATTAAAAAAATAAAGAAGAGTTGAGCTTATTCCACTGTTGACTAACTAGCACAAATTTTGTGAAAATCCGGTAAAGTGGTTTGAAGGAGAAAGGAAGCCAATCTTCTTAAACTTTTATCTGATTGGAAAGTTTATATTGTAATTAGTTTTTTTGCATTTTTTTCCTTTGACCTCCAGATGAATTTTGCTTAGGTGGTCATTAGACCTATAGGGTTTAGGTGGAATGTAACTGGAATTGCTAAGTATTTCAATTTGCTCTATTTCTTTAATTTCAAGATATTTCAGAGATTTGAAATAGTAGATCTCATATTTTGTTTTCAATCAGTGATCTTATTATAAGAACACCTGAGGCCATAACCTTATTTTTGAACAAGTACATAAGTATCCCAGCCTTGAAAATAGCTACAAGAACAGGTAGAACAATTTTACTAATATCTTTTTTTTTTTAACTTAACTGCCTTTTCCCCTAACATATTCAGATAATAAAATAAATCGAACTGGTAAAATTAATAGTTCTTTATACTTGTCTGCCTAAATTTACCTTGGGTAAGAGGTCATTTGCAAAGCCCAAGGCTATCCTTTCAAAGCCGCCTTCCTCCTCTGCCAGAGAGCTGGAACAAGATATATCCCTGTTATTAATATCTGCGTGTCAGTGATCAAAAGGTGCAGATTTAAGGAATCACAAATTTGAGGTGGAAAACGGTTTTGAGGAAATTTGAATTCCTTCTTTTAAGATAGAAGTAGTAATAAGAGTATTTATTGAGCACCCTTAGGTGCAGTGCACTGTATTGCGTGCTTCAGAAGGGCAAAACAAGGGAGTGACACATTCCTGACCATAATGTAATCAAAGGAAATTGTCAGTTATACAGATGAGTAGCATATATGAGAAGCATGAGAAGCAGCGTGGCTCAGTGGAAAGAGCATGGGCTTTGGAGTCAGGGCTCATGAGTTCGAATCCCAGCTCTGCCACTTGTCGGCTGTGTGACTGTGGGCAAGTCACTTAACTTCTCTGTGCCTCAGTTCCCTCATCTGTAAAATGGGGATTAAGACTGTGAGCCCCACGAGGGACAACCTGATTCCCCTATGTCTACCCCAGTGCTTAGAACAGTGCTGGGCACATAGTAAGCGCTTAACAAATACCAACATTATTATTATTATATATGCAAAACCTCAGGATAGATATGAAGTGCAGAAGGCTGGAGTTGGATGGTGGGTTTGTATGCCGTGGGGCTCTAGGAACTAATTGGAGAAGGCTTGATAGAGGAAAGTGGGATGTTAGAAGGGCATTGAATGAGGGGAGTGCTGTGGTCTGTTGGATTTTTTTTTAAAAAAAACCCTTCAAAATGACTTAATTTGGATTACATCATGAGCTACCTCTGAATATAAGTATATTTAATCCAATTAAATAGGATCTTTCAGCATTAAAATCATTAGTGTTGCACCCATATCAAGAGTAATGGTCACAGCTTTTCTCATTTGAAGTGAGGAGCAAGGGTTCATCTGAACTAAAAATGATTTATTGAAGACGCAATATCCTTTAGGGTTCCTAAAGAAGTGAGTCTTCACTTCTAGAAGGGTAAAATGTCTCATGCGTTTCTGGTTGGCTCCATTACAGATTCCACCAGCACCGCCACGGCCTGATTTTGATGCTTCAAGAGAAAAACTCCAGAAACTTGGGGAAGGAGAAGGGTCGATGACTAAGGAAGAATTTACAAAGATGAAACAGGAACTTGAAGCGTACGTGCATTTCAGTGTCTCTGTGAATGTGGTTTGTATGACACCTTTTTTTTGGTGCTCTGTGCTACCCCATCCTTTTGACCATTTCGTCACAGTGACCCTTCCTGGAAGATGCAGGTTTGAGCATCTCCAGTTACCCCATAACCATTGTTAACTTAATGGTCATGATCAGTGCCATCAGGAAAATCGTAAACACTTGGGACTTGCCAACTTGCCAAATTGGGAATTCTTAAATGGGGCATTTTTTCATGTGTGTGCTGAAAGTGGAAAATGACCAGAATTTTTATCCACAGGGTTACAAGAAAAGTAAAGAAGCTTTTTAGGCACATGCAAGCAGTATTTACTTCTCAGTTCTTACTGACCATATTCTCTCTCTTCAGCATGTAAACTTAGTTCCATCATAGACTTATGGCCTCAGCTGTTCTTTACATATATGTATATGTAATATATATGAATATCCTGAAAAATAAACAGTGTCCTTTGCTGCCTTCCTGTGTCCCCCCAAATTGAAGTTGTAACCTGCTCAAGGACCTGCTAAGGTACTTAGGGTAACAACTACAGATGAAGAAAGGAACGGGAAAGGCACCAGCTACATCAAACCTCTAGTCTCTCAGCATCTCTCGTAGTGATCATGTAGATTTCCAGTTCCACACCGATCAGAAACTTAATAATCCTGCTAGAGGGCTTATTAGACCTTTTGAAGGGATCTATGTTTTACAGTTAAAATTCTAGAGGATCCTCCTCCAAAAGTGAGTCATTTGGTAGAAACCTGAGATTTGCTCTGTGGTGCTGCTTGACACTGTGGAAGTCACACAGGAAAATCTTTTTCCTTTTATGTACCATTTCCTTTTTCCTTTTTCAATCATTCCCCCCTTTACATCTTTGCTTTTTTCCTGTCTTTCAAATGGCTCCAGTTTTCAGGTGTATATTCATTTTGCTGCTAGATGGCTCTTTTCCCAAGCTTCATACTGGCAGGAGAAACTGCTTTTGGCAATGAGTCCTCTTCTTTAGTATTAAAACCTGCTGAGGCAATGCTTTTCAGTACTAAGCCAGTGCTTTATACAGCAAGCGGTAATCTGATAGCAGAAGACATATACACTTATAGTTTGTAAGGCTGAAAACTGGAAATTAGCAAAGCAGATTAATATTGAAGAACCTGTGATTTTTCCAGCGGCCCTGATCATGATTCTTTTGTGGTCTGGTTAGGGGTTGGATAACACAGAAACCTTGGGTTTCTTCTACTGCCACCTCCATCCTCTGCATTCTTCTTTTTTGTCTTCACTGAATGACTACCCTCACAGAGATCAAACTTCTCCCAACATTGGTCCTGCTGGTATGCTGGTATGTAAAACTTCTGGTCCTCCTTGCATGTAGTTGAAGCAAGAGCCTCAGTTACATAGGCCTTTCCCCAAGCTGTGTTTTTTAAGCCAGTACTGTCGTACTGCCTGTGTGAGGTCACTGAAACTACTGGACGAGAGAAATCTTTACGTTAGAACCTGACTATCCTACCCATAGTGCCAGGCTTAAATATGTCTACAGTGTTTTCCATATGTTTAGGGCCCAGGCAGTCAACGAAAATCTGTTATTTCTGTTGCAAAATCTGTTTCGAATGATTTTTATTTTGAGATTTACCTGCCAAAGGGTTTAATATTGTCCTAATTTTGGGCTAAGTAAATAGTATGCTTTGTGTGGAACTGGAAACCAACACACCTAAGGTTACATTTGGGGTATTTTTTGTGATTGGTATAAAGGGAAAACAACCCCGAATATCCAATTCTATAATTAGAAAAGTACAAAGCACTTTTAAGCAGTAACAAGCCATATGTGAAATATCGTTCCCTTTCGAAAGAAGGAAGTATTACGATTTAGTTAACAGCCTGACTGACATCTCTTTATACGTTAATAGTGTCCCTGGATTTCTAATTTGGCATTTGGTATAATTTTAAGAATTGCCTGGTGTAAGTGAAGAACTTTGGTGGAAATGGTTCAGTCGCTTTACCATTACTTCTGTTCATTACTTGCAGAGAGTATCTGGCAATCTTCAAGAAGACAGTTGCAATGCATGAAGTGTTCTTGTGTCGGGTGGCAGCACATCCTATTTTGCGGAAAGATTTAAACTTCCATGTTTTCTTGGAATATAACCAGGATGTAAGTACGAAAGTGTATTGGCAGAACCATTAGCCGCTCTGTTTCATTGTGCAGGTGGAAAAAACTAGGTGCCTTGTAGATTGTCTTCTGAAGTAATTTACAGGGATTTGTTAATAATATAACCGACTTTAGCCTCGGGACCTTGTCGTTAAAATGACAGTAATTCACACTGCCAGTGCCTGGTGCACTAGAGCTCAGTAAAACGTATCTTCCTAAACTAAAAGTTAGTGAGGCCTGAGGTCACCAAATAAATGATTGTTAGAGGTGAGAACAAAAACTCCAGATATGCACCTTGCTTCTTCTATGGTTGATCACTGGTGCTGACTCAGCTCTGGTATATGATTCTGCCCTTCTAGCCTAGTTTCAAAGAAAAACTCTGAAGGAAACCGGGAGACCCAGAAGACCTTTGACAAGAGGGAAACAGAATTTGAATGAGGCATGGGATGAGCAAAAAGGGTGGAAAGAAGAGGATAGGAAAAAGCAGCATGGCCTAGTGGAAAAGGCAGTGAGTCAGAGGACCCTGGGTTCTAGTTTCGGCTGTACTGGTTGCTTGCTGTGTGAACTTGGGCAAGTCACTTTACTTCTCTGGGATTTAGTGTCCTCAGCTGTAAAATGGAGGTTAAATGTCTGTTCTCCTTCCTACTTAGAGTGTGAGCTCCATGTGGGACAGGGACTCTGTCCAACCCGATTAACTTGTACCGGCGCTTTGAACAGTGTTTGACACAAAGTAAGCACTTAACAGATACAATAATAATAATTATATCTTCCAGAGTTATTCCAAATTCTTGATTTGCCTTTGCGATGCCCCCTTTACTATTTTTCGATTCTCCTATCTCTGTGTACCAAGCTAAATACTCAGCAATAATTTGCAGTAATTCTGTAGCAGCTTGCAGGGATGTGCTTGTAGGACTAAATGCTTAGAGCCAAGATGTTTATTAGCTCCCAAAATTCTGAGCAGGCCTATCTCTATTGGAAGGTATTGGGGGCGGTTTGTGTGTTGGGGGAAGTGGTGAGGCAGGACTGTGGAAGAGAGAGGAAGTTCCCTCCACTGATTTCGCTAAGCAGACCTGTGATTATATGATGAGCCTAATTGAACAGGCCTAGTGGAATAGGAAGTGCTCCCTCTCCCCATGTTCCCCTCCCAAATGGTTCTCAGAGCCACATACTTAAGGTCCTTGCGGGAGTGAAGCCATACGAAGAGTAAAAGTGCCGTCACAACGTCACTAATCATCACACTTCCAGGCAACATTCCCTCCCCCGGTCCCCCTTCGCCCCAGCAGCACTGTGCGCTCTGTGGAGTATTGTCTGGGCTTGGGTGCTGCATTCTGTATTTACATGGGGCAGGGGCTTTTCCCCGGACCACGTAAGTCTGCAGAAGAATCCTGTCAATCAGTTATATTTGAGTGCTTATTGTGTGCAGAGCACTGTACTAAGTGCTTGAGAGAATTCACTATAACACATTCCCTTAGCAGTGAGCTTACCAGTTAATACAACCATGTCTGCCCCTCTACAGGGGAAAGAATGGACTGGATATGCTTCTGAGTTCACTGCCCAAGGGTTTATCAGCCTGGCCCAAATTTTTGGACCACTGTGAGCCTCCAGGGCTTAGCACAGTGCTTGGCACATAGTAAAGACTTAGCAAGTACCATAATTATTATAGATGTACAAGGCTGTTGTTGTACTGGTGCCTCAAGAGCAGTATAAAAGCCTATAGCAAACTGTAAGAGTCAGAATAAAAAAACAGGATTGCTGAATTCCAGTCTGACGCTTAGACAAACTTCCTTTTAGTTTAATAATATGAATCTCAAACAAATTCTTTACCACCTGTTCCTTCTGCAGCTCACTTGCCCAAGGCTCGTTGGCCAGAAGTGGGGAAGTGACCATCGTTGGGGAGACAGGAATGCTATTTTTGAAGCAGTGTGGCCTACAGGATAGAGCACGGGTCTGGGAGTCCAAAGGACCTGGATTCTAATCCCAGCACTGCCTCTTGTCTACTCTGTGACCTTGGGCAAGTCACTTCTCTAGGCCTCTCAGTTTCTTCATCTGTAAAACGTGGATTAAGGCTGTGAACCATACAGGGGACTGTGTCCAACCTGATAAGCTTGTATCTACCCTCGTGCTTAGTACAGTGCCTTGCACAGAGTAAGTGAGTAACAAATACCATTAAAAAAAAAGTATTTTGCAAACCACAAGTAGCAATGGGGGAACTAGGAGCCCGAATCACTATTAACCTCCGCTTATGGTGCAGGGTTTGAGTTCTTGAAGGAACTTCTTTAAAGGAAAACTCACATTATAATACTTAAGCTGTGACTAATGTCATGCATATGTGCACATTATCTAGGCAGACATGTGCTTTTGGAAGAATGTTCCCAATACTTCCCTCATGTTCTAGCCAAAACGTGTAAGGAAAAAACTATATATGAGCTGACAATGGATGTAAATATTATCATGCTAGGGAGAGTGGTCAATCCATCAGTCAGGGGTATTTATTAAACACTTAATATGTGCAGAGCACTGTACTAGGCGTTCGGAAATGTACAGTACACAGAGTTGGCAGAAGTGTTCTGTGCCCATGAGGAGTCCTCAGGCTTATTACCTCTCTGGCAGGTCAGTTCTTGTTTTCAACAGTCACAACCATGCCTATATTTTCAATGTTGGAAAGCTTACTCCTGCCTCTCGGCTCCCATTGGACAGGTCATCTCTCTGGGAGCGGCCGTAGTCTCAGGAGCCTTTGGTTACTCAAATAAAAGGATAATTTTCAGCCAAGGCCCTTGTGGAAACTGGTAGCATTTGTTTTCCAACAAATCTAACCACAAGAAAAACTGTGCATCTTCTCCCACTGCCTCCTTTAATATGAGTTCTGAACAGAATGATGACTTTTCCACAGGTAATGTTAAATGCACCCGGAGTTTAAAATATTATAACCACCAGAAGATGCCTCCTTTTTCTTCTCAAGAAGACCCCAACCAAAAACTTGTCTTTATCTTTCAGTTGAGTGTTCGTGGGAAAAATAAGAAAGAGAAGCTTGAAGATTTCTTTAAAAGCATGGTGAAGTCAGCTGATGGTGTCATTGTTTCTGGAGTAAAGGTGAGACTTGATTTCCAACTCTATTAACTTGAAGTACAATTTGCCATCTTTTAAATTGAGGGGAGAACCAAATTCCAAATAGGTAGAAGGCAGGACTTTAAATGCAGTCATTGTACATGAACTTGGAATTAATTGTGCCAGAGAGTATGAAAAGATATTGCTCTGCTCAGTTAACTAGGCTCATGAATCAGGTTATCGAATGTAAATCTTTACATTTACAATAATGCTCATTTCACACTCTATTGTTTTGTTCAGAGCTTGTTTAATTGGTAGTGGACCTCTCTCCCTGGAGAGCCAAAGGCATCTAGGCCGCTGCCTAAACTCTGGCTCTATGAGCTTGGCTCTTAATAGCTGTGGGGAGACTTCAGTACAGAGGCCTTTTTAGAACCCTTGAAATGTCAACCCTTTACTGTGTAACCCTTCTACTGAATGATGAAACTGCCTCAATTAAAGGGTTTTTTTGGTGTGTAATGGGTTTTAAAAGTGAATTATGTTGCAGTTGCAGTCGTTTAGGAAAATGAAATTACATGAAGGGTTTTGTTAAAAAGATACTTTAATTCATGTGAGTAATGGAGTAGAGGAAATGTAGATTTTAAAAAGGCAGTTTATTTTCTGGGAAGGGTGAGGACAGTTGGAACCCATTTCCTTGAGTAGTTTAATCAGTATTGCTATGGAGGTTAACTAATGGGCTTAAACTTCTGCTGGGATCTGGTGGGTGAATCCTTTGTGAAGCAGCTCAAACTCACCACTTTGTCACCCCTTTGAAATGTTCAGTTGTTCAAGGTGATATTTTAATCTGGTTTGCTTCACTAAGCTCATCGACACATGTACTGGAGCCCAAAATACAGAACTAAAGTTGCTTTATTTTTTTTCAAATCTCCTTCCTCACTGTCAGTTTGACACTGCCACAATGGGGAAGTGAACAGGCTAAAGGCACAAATGTGGGAGGATTTTGCATTTAGGGCCTAGTGCCCAGAGACCCACCAAAAACATTTCATGAAGAGCCCAGTGCAGCCTGCTGCCAAGTACCCAGTTTCAGGTCACTCTCTGAATAGTATGAGTCACTCAGACTTAAAATTGCAGAATCAATCAATCAATCGTATTTCTTGAGCAGTTAGTGTGTGCAGAGCACTGTACTCAGCATTTGGGAGAGTACATTATAACAGAGTTGATAGATATGTTCCCTGCCCACCCCGAGTTTATAATCTAGAGGGGAAGCATCCAGGTGATGTGATTGAAAACCTCTGTTCTCTCCAGTCGCCTCTTATGCAAGTCGTCTTTTTGTTTTGTTTCAGACTGTGTTAATTGATAACTACCCAATAGTTTATCGAATTCTGGGGGATAGAGGGAAAGGTTAGCAGGGTGGAATGGGTACAAAGGAGGTGGTTTTTCATGACTAGCTCTCTCTCCAGTCCTCTGGCCTGCATGTTGTTTGATCAGAAGCTTCTCTTGCATGTGCAGGAGTTCCCATTAGCTGTCCAACCCCCTTGCTTTACATAAAGTGATTTACCTAGAACTCTGGCAGAGACAAGTGAAGATTTTGGAGACTATGGGCAGATGAAAACCATGTGTTTATTTTGTCTTGATCTACAGGACGTAGATGACTTCTTTGAGCATGAGCGAACATTCCTTTTAGAATATCACAACCGAGTTAAGGATGCATCTGCCAAATCGGATAGGATGACAAGGTCACACAAAAGTAAGGTTATGCTGTCTTAGAAGTGGAGGTGAAATTACAATGTGCTTGATTCAGTTGGTTGAGGGCTAATGTAAATGACTCTGCAGTTGGAAATAGTTTTGTTCTGGTGAATAATCCGATGTCCTATGCAGCTTCATATTTGACTATAGCTCTAAAAGATCAGTGGGAATAAGCAGTCTCAAACATAGTGATGGTCTTTTTCTTCTTTAATCATTCATTTGGGGATGGTTGGAAGTTACTTTTGATATTTGTTTTTCACTAGAAGACTTGCTCTTAGTGACTTGCAAATTTCCTCAAGTGCAAAGCCAGGCAACCTACACATTTCAATTTCACAATAAGGAATACAGTTCTGAACTAAAGAAGTGGGAGACTTAATTTGCATCTCAGTTCCGCCCTAATGTTGAATAGCCCAAGCAAGTCATGTGAATTAGATTTGCATTGTATTTGCCTCCTAGTGAGGAAAATGTGTCCCCACCAGGCATGCACCAAGCATTATGAGGGGAGTAGCGTCCCTTGAGCTGGCATAGCCATTCTCATTCACTTCCTGGAGAACCACCCTATGTGGCAAAGGGCCGCGGCCGGGAGAGAAGTGATGTTTAAAATGACCTTTTTGCCTGGAAGCCTGCCCTTTGGCCAACTTAGAAGTTTGCAAGTAATAGATAGCAAGCGGGTCTCCCTGACAAAAGTCAGGAGTCAGAAAAATAGAGAATCACCTGCTGTGGTTAAGGTATAAGTCCTGGAAAGAAGCTTGAGAATTCTCAGGTAGTTCCCCCAATAGAATACCGCTTTGAGAGAGAGAATTTCAAAATGATAGTGAACTTGAATGTCTAAACAATTGGAGGGCAAAGTCTTTTTCTTCATATTAAATACAATTACCTGAACTTATAAAAATCAGTTTTCAAAATCAGTTTTCAAAATCAGTTTTCTGGTGCTTGGTGCTGGTGCTTGGGGCAAAGAGAGAGCAGTAAATATAAGAAAAAAACATATTCCACATCGGGTCTGTCTAGTATTGTGTCTCCCACAATGTCACCAAAGGAGCTTAATTTCCCTCCTTGATATCCATCCTCACGTATCTTCTAATGTTCCTAACCCATTCTGCACCTGCCCCGTACCCTTTCTGCCTACACAACTTTCTGTGATGATAAACTCAGCTATGCTTGTCCATCCTTTTTTTAATCTTGAACTACCACATTCAGTGATTATCCATAGCTCTATCCCTGTGGAGTTTAGTGAATAAACTGCTCTGCCCAGATGCAGTTTAGGATTATCTAAACTGGAATATAACATTTCTAGGTCAGGCTGACCTAGTACACCATTTTAGTCATGATTCATGTCAGCCAGATAAAGAGAAAAAAATAACCTGTTAGCTTTCTCTTCCTTTTGATCGTTACTCCCTAAATAAGTTTGTATGAATGCTTGATTTCTAAATCAGAATTTGGTGGTGTAAAAGCAGTGAATGGATTTCTGTCTCCCCCGATTAGACTGTAAGCCCGTCAAACGGCAGGGACTGTCTCTATCTGTTGCCGACTTGTTCATTCCAAGTGCTTAGTACAGTGCTCTGCACATAGTAAGCGCTCAATAAATACTATTGAATGAATGAATGAATGAATGGATTTCATTATTCAGAATGCAGGAGACTTTAGAATCTGAATTCTGACTAGCAATATGAGAACATTAAAAAAAATCCTTTTCAAGAGTATAGTTTAGAGGAATTATATAGCTTGGTATTTTTCTTTATATTCTCTGCCCCCCAATTTTTTTTATTTTGGAAAGTAATGATAAATTAAATCTTAAAAACTATCTTTTTAGGTGCTGCAGATGATTATAATAGAATCGGTTCTTCATTATATGCATTAGGAACACAAGACTCTACCGATATATGCAAGTAAGCACTTTGTTTAAATAGCATTAAAGATAAATGCGCGGAGAAGTATTAATACAGCAAATTTGATATGTACTTTGGACCTAGCAATACTGGGATTCCTCATTTTTGGCCTAATCACATACAGTCACTTCACTTCTAAAGACCCTTTAGTGAAGATTGTTATGGGGGAAAAAGCGATTGATTCATCATTCAGTCGATCAATCGATGGTATTTATCGATCGCTTACCATGTGCAGAGCACTGTAGTAAGCTCTTGGGAAAGTACAGTGCAACAGAATTAGCAGACGTGTTCCCTGTCCATAATGAGGTTACAGTCGAGAGGGGCACCTCTTATGAGTGTTCAGATATCTTTTAACATAAATGTTCCAAAACAAACTTTTCTGTGACCCAAATTTGCTTGTTGTATCATGAATGTTCCAAAACAGCTCTTTTCTGTGACCCAGATTCGCTTGTTGTATCTGTGTTCTTATCCAGATGAATTTAGGCAAGACATAGTGTTTTCCTTTTTAATACTAGAGAGACCGGATGCTTAAAATTAACATGGGTATTTGAGTAACTGCTGAAAAATCTGGAAATGAATTGGAAAAATCAATGACTTTCAAGAATGCAACTGATTAAAAATTTTTCCCCTTCCAGATTTTTTCTCAAAGTGTCCGAGTTGTTTGATAAAACACGAGTAAGTACCGTCATTGCAGTTTGGGGAAGGGGGAAGGGGGTGTCAAATATGCTTGCTTTTAGCAGGCAGGGTGAGCAGAACTTAGTTATAATAGAAGGGATGGGGTGACTGGGTTCAAATACTGGAGGGATAGAATCATTCAACCCTAGGGTGTTTAACTGGAAATGAGTGTGCTGATTTATGCTTTCCAAACTGTTTTTAGTCCACGGGGGGAAGCTGTAATTCATTATGAAGGGCAAGGCCAATTCCACAAACAACAAGGCGTAGGACATTACTTGTCAGATTAGTGGGCCTCATAGATCGGGATAAAGCAATAGTTTCATTACAATCTGGCTATAGCAAGGCTTTCAATACTGCTTTAAATTACTCATCAATAAATCTGGCCTTACTGCTAGTAGAGGGCACAGCAACATTTGGGTTGTAGAAATCTGAGAATTTTGACATTCCGTTATTGCAGCCTGTCTTTGGCCAGCCTCAGACCAGTTAACGATTGTATGCGGGAGAGTATGTATGTATTGTATGTTTGGGAGAGTACAATATAACAACATTGGTTTATATGTTCCCAGCCCACAAGACGTCTATAGGGAGAGAGAGATAATAATATAAAGAAATAAATTACAGATAGGTACATAAGTACAATGGGTGAGGGTTTGATGGCGAGATAGGTGAGATCGAAGGACAATAAGTAGGTTGGCATTAAAGGAGCCAGCAGAACTTATTTTCTTCTAGATTTTTCCTGACCATTGGGAGGAATTGTAGACTCTATAGAAATGGCTTAGTTAGAAGTTTGGTGTGATAGCAGTCAATTTACAAATAGCTGTAACTTTTAAAGCTCATTAAACAAAAGTCTAGAGGAATTCCCTTTTTTGGTAGTACCTGTTATGGTAATATTTGGGGAAACTGCTTGGCGTAGTGGAAAGACCAAGGGATTGGGACTCAGAAAACCTGAGTTCTAGTCCAAATGCCACCTCTTGCCTGCTGGGTGACCTTGAAACTTAATTTCCCAGTGCTTCAGTTCCCTCATCTGTAAAATGGGGATAAAATAACTGCACTCCCTTCCTTTTGCTATGATCCCCCTGTGAAATGAAGGCTATCTCTGATCTGATTATCGTGTATCTACTCCAGCATTTAGCACGGTGCTTGGCACATAGTAATCACTTCTTAATAAATCCCATCATCATTGTTTAATGGGTACCAATTTAGAACAACAAAATTCAGAGGGTATTTTTTTAAACAGATGATATTAGGGATATCATTCTTGACTTGAATTCTTACTTTGGTAAAAGATTCTGAAAATGGCAAGTTTTCAGTCTATCAAGGGGACTTTTTTTAATGACTACTTAAGCCCTTGGGAGTGGCTTTCCTTTGAAAAAGTGAAAAAACAGGACAGTCTGTTTCCTAGCAAATTTGACTGAAATATAAGTTCCAAGCTCTGACTTTTCATTTATTCATTCAGTTAATTCAGTCGTATTTATTGAGCGTTTACTGTGTGCCGAGTACTGTACCAAGCGCTTAGGAGAGGACATCACAACAATAAATAGTCACATTCCCTGTCCACAGTGAGCTTACAGTCAAGGGCGGGTTGGGGGTCAGACATCATTCAGCTCCTTTGGATATTTTACAGTTTATTCAAATTATAGATTAGTTTCCAGAATGCAGCTGCTCTCTGGCTCGTTGGCGTTGCTTGAAGCATGATCTCTCAGACCAGGGAATAGGTTGTCTCCAGGCAGCAATAGGAGAGAAGATCTGCATCTTGGCCCCAAACATAAGTCAGGAGGTTTCTTTTTTGTTCCTGGCTTTCATAGATCTGCCTACCCTCAATGATGTAAATGTTTCAAAGTAGAAGAAGTTCTGGATCACAACTTGGAGGAAATCGCTCCCAAGGGAGAGGGAAGGAAGAGTACAAAATAACCTCATAGGTTTTAGGGCTGGAATCTCTTGCAACACTCTTGCCTCTCAGTCATCTTAAGTTGTAATCAGACTTGAAAGTAAAAGCATCTTTTCTAGGGATTTTCCATTTCTCTTTCCATTTTGGTAGTAGAGTGGGCCGGGGTAGCAAGATGAATGAAAGCAAATCTAAACCCCATCCGGAGCTGTTAAGCCTGAGACTAAGTGGCAGGATTGAGTTGCATCTGGATTCCCTCCCAGCCTATCCTGGGAATGCTATTGATCAGGGTGATGTCTGGCAAGAGGAGGGAGGGAGGAAGAAGGCTTGGGATCAATCAATCAGTCATATTTATTGAGTGCTTACTGAGTGCAGAGCTCCGTACTAAGTACTTGGGAGACTACAGTGTAACAATATAACAGACACATTCCCTTTCCACAACAAGCTTAGAGTCTAGAGGGCAAGATGGACATTAATATAAATAAATTATTGATATGTACAAAAGGGCTATGGCATCAGGAGGAGGGATGACTAAAGGGAACAAGTCAGAGCGACATAGAAGGGAGTGGAAGAAAAGGAAGAGCGCTTAGTCAGGGAAGACCTCTTGGAGGAGATGTGCTTTCAGTAAAGCTTTGAAAGTGGAGAGAGTAATTGACAGATATGATGAGGGAAGGTGTTCCAGGTGAGAGTGGGTGAGAGGTCACTGGCGAGATAGATGAGATCGAAGTACAGTGAGTAGGTTGGCATTAGAGGAGCGAAGTGTGCGGCTGGGTTGTAGTTGAGTAGGAGAGGGCAAAGTGATTGAGTGCTTTAAGGCTGATAGTAAGGAGTTTGTTGCAAAGGTGGATGGGCACCCCTGGAGGTTCTTGAGGAGTGGGGAAACGTGGATTGACTGATTTTGTAGAAAAATGATCTGGGTAGCAGTGAAGTTTGAACTGGAGTGAGGAGAGACAGGAGGCGGGGAGGTCAGCAGTAATCAAAGTGGGATAGGATAAATGCTTGGATTAACATGGTAGCAGTTTGGATGGAGAGGAAAGGACAGATTTTAGCAATGTTGTGGAGATTGAGCTGACAGGATTTAGTGATCGATTGGGTAGGTAGGTTGCATGAGAGAGAGGAGTCAAGGATGATGCCAAGGTTATGGGCTTGTGAGACAGGAAGGATGGTGGTGCTGTCTACCAGAATGGGAAAGTCAGGAGAAGGACAGTGTTTGGGTAGGAAGATATGGAGTACTGTTTTTGACATGTTAAGTTTGAGGTGATGGCAGGACATCCAGGTTTTGAAGGCAGGAGGAAATGCAAAATTGCAGAGAGGGAGAGAGATCAGGGCTGGAGATGTAGATTTGGGAATCATCCGCATAGAGGTGGTAGTTGAAGCCATGTGAGCCAATGAGTTCTCCAAGGGAGTGGGTAAAGATGGAGAATAGAAGGGGACCCAGAACTGAACCTTGAGGGACCCCCACAGTTAGGGGGTTGGAGGCAGAGAAGGGGCCCATGAAATAAACTAAGAGAATGGAAACTCTGCACCTTTGATAATCAATCCCTATCTGTCTCCTCACTCAACATGGTAATTCTGGAGGAAGTTAAGCACTCACCCTCACCTGTCTGAAAAACCTACATTGCTTTTCCTTTTTCAGAAGATAGAAGCACGAGTGTCTGCTGATGAGGATCTCAAACTCTCTGACCTTCTAAAATATTACTTAAGGGAATCTCAAGCTGCTAAGGTGAGAATGTAACTTCATTTTTGTTGTTGCTCGTATTGTGTCGATTTGTGTAGGCAATTGGAGTTCCGACTAGACCCAGGGATTTTTTCTTCAATAAACTGTTTCCCTGCCATCCTAAAGTTCTCTTCCATCCCTGCATACCCAAATGCTCACTGGAGCCAACCATCCTCCTGGTGGAGATGAGAGCCGGGGCTTCCAGATCAAACTGCTGCTTTGCCTCAAAGCCCGAAACACTGAGCACAGCACTTTTTCCGTCTGTCTCTGCCACTGCTGGTGTCCCTGCTGGGCTTCCCAGAGTTCCCATTATCTCTCCTTCTCAGTCAATTAGTTGCACTTAATCGAACTCCTACTGTGTGCAGGCCAAGGTTACCGTTTGGGAGAGCACAGAAAGACTAGTTAGCAGACATAATCCTTGCCCTCAAGACAGAGGAAGAAGGAATGTGGGGTATGTATATAAGTCAGTTCTGAAGTGATTGGGTATGTAAGATTTGTATGTAATTGCTTCAGGAGGTTGTGAGTATACAAGTGAGTAAGTGGTACTGAAGTGGCAGTGGGAGGAGAAAATCCAAATTGATCAGGGAAGGCCTCCTGGAAGGTAAGTGATTTTAGAAAGTCTTTGAAGATGGGGATTTGGAGAGGGAGGAAGAGAGCTGATTAAGTGCCTTAAAGACAGTGGTGAGGAGTTTCTGCTTCGCTAGAAGAGGAATAGGTAAAGATGGGAGGCTTTTTGCAAATTGAGCCAATAAAGGTATAGAACAACTATGTAGAAAAATGATCCAGGATGCAAGTATGGCCTGGAGGCAGGGGAGGGCTGTGGGTGAGGCAGCCTTCTGATGTACTGGGCTGCTCTGGAGGTTCATGTACCCTTGGTGAAAGTCTCTGGGTTAGAGGATCCAGTTCCAGTCCCTCCCAGAACTTCTCATTCTGCAACCTTTCGGCTGTGGGGTGCCCGGCAGGACAAAACCTGCACACATGCAGATAGAGGGGAGTGACATGTTGCTATGGCTTCCAGGTAGCCTATTTTACTCAGAATTGTACTGTTTTTCAGGATCTCTTGTACAGAAGATCGAGATCACTTGTGGATTATGAAAATGCTAATAAAGCACTTGATAAAGCCAGAGCCAAGAATAAAGATGTTCTTCAGGCAGAAACCTCACAGCAAATGTTTTGTCAGAAATTTGAAAAAATATCAGAATCAGCAAAGCAAGGTATTTTTCGGGCAATCTTTATTTGTAAAGAATGTCCCGGGCCAGAGTGTGCAAGAGATGCCAAATTTCAGTTTCTTTCTTTTACAGAACTTATAGACTTTAAAACTAGAAGAGTTGCTGCATTCAGAAAAAATTTAGTGGAATTGGCAGAATTGGAGCTGAAGCATGCAAAGGTAATAACTGAATATACTATTTAAGGTTTGCAATGCTAGAAATTCTAGTTCACCTGAGAAAAGCGAATGGACATTCCTGAGTAACAATTTTTGTTTTGTCCTGGGCAATAATTTAAATCTGTCTATCCTACTAGTCTGCCTCTTCCATGCTGTGGCGTGCAACCTTCCATGCTGTGGAGTGCAACCAAAGCTCTTGAAATTAAACTAGTTTCATGTAGCTACTCGTCCTCACAGAGCTTTGCTAGAAAACTTGTTGAGGAAATATGAAGATATGTTGAGGTGATCTGAAAGACCTCCTCAATAGGAATTTATAGTTTTTGAAGGTGTTAGATTTATGCCTAAAGGATCGTGGAAATCTTTTCATTTGCTTGAAGATTTTTGTTTATTGGTGATCCGTTAAATCATTTTGCCAGATTTTCTCCTTGTGAAAAATAATACCTGCTCTAAGTAGACCATTGGGAAAGGCTTGCCAGCTCAAATTCCAACTGCCTGGCAAGAAACAGTACTATCCATTGGCCTTTACCTGATTTTCTAATTGTCATCATGGTTGTTGCTCTGAACAACAACTAAGACCTGCTCTGCTAAATATCACAAGGTTATGTATAGCATCACTGCAGAGCTTTTATATTAGATCTTAATTGTTGGCAGCAATTTATTCAAGGGAAATGTTTGCTTGTATTCTTTAAATTTGAAAAAGATGGTGCAGTGCAAGTGCCTCCATTCCTTTTTGATCTTGAACAAGACACTTAACTTTTGTGCCTCAGTTTCTCCACTTGTAAAACAAGGGTAATGCCTGCCCTGATCTCCTTTGCAGGACTATTTCAAATAAGGTACTGTTTGTGAAAAGCATTCAGCTCTTTGGAAGAAAGTGAAAGAATGATATTAGTTTACCTCCTATCCAGCTACTGGGGCTGTAGGGGAGCTGGGAATGCCTGGGATTCTTTCCATCTTGAGGAAAGGGAGAAAGAGGATATGGCTATTAGGTGAGGGGAGAGGTGTATGTGTGTGAGAGTGAGTAATGTAATTATATTTGCATGCTAAAAAGAAAATGCCAAAACCAACCACCTTTGTACTTTACAGAAGCAAATAACATTTTGGGAAATGATCTCCTGTTTCTTCTTTGTGAAGTGAAAATTAAAAGCAGGCCACAGATGCCTTGAAACTTTCAATTCCCTAATTCGAAGCAATCAGTCCTATCAACAGTTCCTCTCAGCTGAGAACTCTATCTGTGAGCCTCTGTGTGCTGTGGTATGCAGTCATAGAGCAGGCTACTAAGCTGAAGTGTAAAGAAAGCTAATGCAGAACTCTAGTGTTTTTCACAACATGGAGCTCAGAACATTCAGAAGTATTGGCCACAAACCAAGAATAGATGTGAGGTAGCACTCTGATTAACACTGGAACTCACTGTCACAAAACAGTGAGCTCCAAGCACCACGTGTTAAATTGCTAAAATAGTATAGAAAGAGGTCATTCTTTAAGTTAAGAAAAAGTTGCAAATGAGATCCAATCACATTCAGCAATTAAGGTACTTATTAAGTACCTACTATAGGCCAAGCACTTTTCTAAGCACTGGGGTAGATCCAAGTTAATCAAGTTGGACACAGTCCCTACCCCACATGGGGCTCACAGTCTAAGGAGGGAGTAGGATTTAATTAACCTCCATTTTACAGATGAGGGAACCAAAGTATAGAGAAGTTAAGTGACGTGCCCAGGATCATGCAGTAGATAAGTGGTGGAGCTGGGATTAGAACCCAGGTGTCTTAATTCCCAAGTCTGTGCTTTTTCCACTAGGCCATGCTGTTTGGCTTTAGGTTGTAGTTGGAATCCACACTAGGATCAGGAGAAACCTGCCACAGTGGGTATGGGTGTGTGAAGCGTGAAGAGTTTGGCCAACATCTTAAAGCGTCCAACAAGATTTACCAACAGACACATGACACGGGCTGTTAGGTTGGCTCATTGTTCCAAGCTTTCTCCTTGAATTATAAAACCAGACAATTGAATATTGTTGGATTGGGCCATGGCTTGTATATTGTGAACTGGATAACTAAATTTTCACATTCCAGGCTTTCATTCCATTCCCATTCTGCCCGTCTGAACCACTCACTTGGATCTCTTAAGAACAGTGGGATATTTAGGGCTATATTTTCAGAGTGATCTGAAACTTGTGTGCTCAGAAGTTAGGTTCCCAGAAGTTGACTTCCTTATACAGGTAAGTATATAAGTGTACCATTTATAGACAACTTTGGAAAGTGATCAAAGTTGTCTCATCAAGAAATGCCAAGTGTGAATTCTCATTCAGTATTAACAAGTGCGATAACCTGATGGTCTAACCAAATATTTCCACCAGAAGTAGGAAAAATGAAGAAATTTCAAGTGGAGAGCAGTGAAGGGATTGATGTGTTTTCCATTCTGGAAAGTACAAATACACTTAGTTCTTCCATAATTAGTGTCTTCTCAACACATTTTGGATATAACCCCGTAAGGAATTAAGGCAATATTCTCCCAACTGCATGTGTTGATCTTGGTAGTGTACCACGTCATGTCAGAAGACACGGATATTCATGTGTGCCCAGCATCCATTCAGGGGAGGGTACCACAATGCAAGTTTTCTTCTTAAAATGGGGTTCATCAGCATAACCCTTGCATTAAGGGAGAAACGAGTGAAACCCTGTACTTTTCTATTCTCTTGACTTGTTGGGCAGCATGGCAGTCAAGATAGCCAAGTGCAATCAGTGTGTCTTGTCCAGGTAGGTCACGGAGCTTTAGTTTGGATGTAGTGGCTGTTTTCTCTAAAGCAGGTTTGCCATACTCCAGTGTCCTTGCTTTTAAAGAGATTTAAAGTGATTTGTTTTCCCTGCTTCTCTAAAGTGGCGCTCAGTTGCAGGTCTTCTGAAAATTCTTCTTTGGACAAATACAAACTGTTTTGTTCCTCTCTAGGGTAATTTACAGCTGCTGCAAAGCTGCTTGGCAGTATTAAATGGAGACACATAAACCATCCTCCAACCTGCCATTAACAAGGGCTGCCTTCCTTGGGATTTTAGTTTTGTTGATGACTAGGCATTACAGCTCACTGGAAACAAAAAGAATCAGCTGACATCATGCACATAAACATTCTCCTTTTCTTTTGTCTTCTGAATAAAAGAAAAAAAATGGAGTGACTTCACTTCCAAGTGATTCCAGACTGTACGAAGCGACCGTGTACTCAATTACATGTATTCACATGTACGTTTATTTAATCGTTAAGCTTTCCTTGTTCAGAAACCAAACATTGTTTTTTGTGTGAAAGTAGCCAATATGAATAGTATTACTTATGGCTGCCAATCTTATTTACCTCTGTAAGTAATTTTTGGAGTTACCCATTTGAAATACGTTGTTCAAATGAACGAACTAAATATTGTCATTAGCTGAGTATTGTTACTATCAAGCAATGTATAAATCCTTAGTTTATCCATGTATCGGTAAAGCATCCTAATCTGACATTTTAATTAATGAACATTTCTTAGACGTTTTGGAACAGACTTTATGTAATCTTTTTTCTGTATGATTCCTGAAGAGAAGCAAATGCATTAGTATATTTGCCTTAACTTGTAGACTAATCCCAATTATTGTAAAATAAACCGTGATGACTGATTTTTTTTTTTTAACGATGTAGTCATTCTATCACGAGCTCTGTCAAAAGGAGGAGAAGTTCTGGAATCTGCCTTTCCTTTGTTATGTTCTTGTTTACCCTGCAGAACTCAGATTTCAGGAGACTACACAGAGCACCAACCCGCTCACAGGACAATAACCACACACCCTCAGGCCCATAGCAGGTTCCAAGTGGGATTTGAATAGGGCAAGTTAGGTACGTAGTGCTAGAAAAAGGAATCGCCGATGAAAGTAGGATTGCAGTGGCATGAATTTTACCCTGGACTCATCCACCTATGAGTCAGGTTTGGGACCCGAGCCCCCTGTCAGCTGGTGGGCAAGGGCCGTGCCAGAGGGAAGAGTCTTATTGGTGAAGAGTTCAGTTGTTCTCTAGAGAGCTTGGGAACAAGAGTAAAGTTTCATTAGTTGGCCTTCTCAGTGTGAATGAACATTTTTAGGACTTTACTAATTTTGTGGTAGATGTGGGTTCACTTTGGACCCTCTCCCTGTCTTTTCTAACTGCCTATATTTATGAAGGCAGCAATCCTTTTGTTGAGAAAACCTCTACAGGGTCAGCTGGTTTATTTCCCCTGCATTGTAGCAGGCGTGTTTACATTTTCCTAAACCATTCCTGAGCTCAGCTGCAGATATCTCCAGATATCCAGGATCATGACTTCTTTCAGCAACTGCATTCTGTTGCCTGGCTGTTGTAATTGTTAAATGTTTTCTTGAGGTTTTTTATCTCATTATTCTCTCTTGCCATTTAAGCTGTTACTTTTCTGTTGCCTCTGGCTGAGAGTTGGTGTGTTTTTCTCCACTTCTACTTCTCTGGGGATGCGCAGGAGTGAAACGTGCACTTAGGATGAGCTTTGGACTGAGAACCAGAGCTGAGTTTAATATAGCTCTTCCTTCACTGTCTGCCTTTGTCGGGCTTGGCTATGTTGCCTCTGCCTCAGTTTCTCCAGCTATGGAAGATGGACTCACCTACCTCACAGGGGTGTTGTGAGGAATAACAAATGTTTGTAAAGTGCTTTGAAAATGTAAAGCGCTGTGTAAATGCTAAATAGTGAGTGTAGAAACTAAAAATACAAAATGCTGAATATTTCTGGTGAGCTGCTGTGCTACAGTTGATATTATTTGGGGATGGTTTGTCAGTTTTCATTTTCTTGGGCACGGGGTTGGCAGACTCAGCTTTTTGGGCATGAGGACTCTATTCACACCCGTAATATTGGATAAGACTTTCTGATGGATTCCCCTCACTCTGCCAAAGGATCAAAATGCTCCCCTGGGTTTATATAATACTGTATCATTGCATCAGACCTGGAAAGAACCTTGAGCATCAGATCAGCCTCCAGGCAAGGTTACGACCTTACTCAGGTGCTGTATTATGTAAATATGTTCACCCACAGAGTAGTCTGTAATTTAGGTTTACACGGTTTTACACCATACATTGAATATAACAGGCGACTCCCCCATCTCTTCCTCCCCAATTTCTTAGAGAACAGGAGACTTCCCCTCTTCAGGAGAGCCCGTTTAATTCTCAAGTAGGAAACATTTTGCTGACCTGATCAAAGGCTCAGTTAACTGGGTTTTCTCTGCTGTGTCCCTCTTGAGAACTGTTGGAAGTGAGGGGTTGAGGAGGAAGACATAGTGGCAATCAAAAAGATTGTTCTGAACAGACTGTAGAAAGGTAGATCAGAAGACCTGCATCTATTAACAAAAAATTCAGCTATTAAATACTTCTTGAATCTTAAATATCTTAAACTTTAGACCCTAACCACTTCATTCTCCCAGACTCTGGCTAATACCTGATCACATCCATCAATGGCTACTATCTTTCAGCAGAGCAACCATATAGTGCTACTGAACATAGATGTCGATAGGAATTGTACTTGAACCTATCTTGACTGATTTCTGTTCTCCCTCAGCCTCTCAACAAATCATTTTTCCAGTGTTGAGGTACCATACCAGATCCTAATGTGGGCTGATCCTTAGATCAAACCCCGTGAAGCAGGGCTTCTAACCTGTAGCTTGGCTGGGACTAAGGCAAAGAATTAACCATTGTCCCTCTAGACTATGAGCTCGTTATGGGCAGGGATCTCTCTCCAGTGTTCTTAAGGGGTGATATTTGAGGTTTGTGTGCTCAGCATCCATTTATTTATCACTTTGGTTGAAACCTGATCTTCAAACAGTGTTCTTTATCCAGTAAATCAAATGTACTGAAAGAGAGGGAAAAAAAATGGGAGAATAAAGGAGATAGGTGTATTAGAGTAGATCCAAGTGAAAGCAAACCTAGCTAACAGGAAACTATGGAGCCAGAACAGGAAACTGTAGAGCCAGTGCATGTCTGACTTAACTGTCAATCCTAGAGGTATTGTCAATTAACTGTCAATCCTAGGGTGATTGTCTTCTCTCAGGCAGATAGCTCTCTTTAGGAACACCCCTCCACCCCTCAGCTGCTGCAGCCTTCAAACAGCATAAGCCAAAGATGAAACCACAACACCCCCACCCATATTTAGGACTCTTAGATTCCAGTTCTTGCTATCAGTTACAGCATTCTCCCATCTACCGTTTTCTCCTCCAGGCAGGAAGACAACACAGCAGGGAGTGCTGGTTTAGGAAATCTAAAAACTATCTGTGCCTCTGGCAGTCTGGCTTTAAAGCCCTCCAGCTGCTCTGCTCTCACATTCTTTCCAAATCCCTACTTTCTCAGATACTCCAATCTTGCTGTTGTTGACGCCTCCAGACTTCCCGTGTCCTCGGAGAGGGAGGTGGAGGAGGACTTTTAAAGAGAAAGAAGCAAACTAATATTATCAACATCATTAGTGGTATTTATTGAGGATTTACTGCGTGCAGAGCTTACTAGATGCTTCCAAGAGTACAATACAGTAGAGTTGGCAGAAGTGATCCCAGCCCTCAAGGAGTTTACAGTCTAGTGGGGGAGACAGATTTGTCCAAAATGCACAGATAGGGGAAGCTGCAGAGTTTAAGGATATGTAAATAAGTGCTTTGGAACAGGAGGTGGGATACCGAAGTACTTAGCTAGGTACAGGCCCAAGCACATAGGTGATGCTGCAAGAATGGTGAATAGGATGGGAAAATGAGATGGGAGTCAATAATAAAAGTAGCAGACGTGGCCCCTGCCTTTGAGGAACTTACAAATCTCTGTGAATTTACTCATTGATTTTGATGGAGTAAATTGTGAATTTGATCTTGCCTAGAAATTTACACAATGGATATAGGCTAACCATTCCAACGGTAACAGAGTTTTATTTTTTGTGGTTTCAGTACTTGAGAAGCAGCCACTATAGGAAATAAATGTAATTTTTATTGTTTTTTCCAAATATGGAAAAAAAGCTTATTTTCAGCAAGATCCTCTTTGAAATGAATAAACCACCCATTTACTAGCTGGGATCTAAAAGTGAGAGAACAGCTTGTATGAATCTTTAGCCTTTTAATAACTCACCTTTCTTTTCGGTATTTGACCTCTCCAAAGTGTTCTTCGAATGAGTTGTCCTTATATCCTCTCTCTCCAGTGATGGGTTGAACCTTGAAAGGTTCCTGAAGTGACCTTTTTCAACTGGAAGAAAAATTAATAAAACAGTTAAGTAGGACCCTGAATGGTGAAATATGTTGCAAAATGTAAACTGGTGTTATTTTTTTTTAAATATTTGTCCAGTGCTTACCATGTGCCAGGCAATGTACTAAACACTGGAGAAGATACAAGCTAATCAGGTTGGTCACAGTCCATGTCCCAAATAGGACTCATAGTACTAATCCCTGTTTTACAGATGAGGTAACTGAGACACAGAAAAGTGAAGTGACTTGTCCATGGTCACATAGCAAAGTAAGCAGAGCTGGGATTAGAACCCAGGTCCTTCTGATACCCAGGGCCGTCCCGTATCCACTAGGCCACACTGCAATGGGACTCGCGTGACTATTTGGATTGGCCTTTATCCTCCTTGTGAGGCACCCCATCATGGGTTTTATGATTTTGAGGCTGATGCTGAAAGATCAGGCTTGTGGTTCATCCACAAGTGTACATGCAGCTCTTATGTTAAGACACCATGATAATGAACTCTGCCAAAGCATCAGAAATGAAGTCAACCATAACTAACTCTGCTGTTAGCAAGTCAGGTCTGGAAAAGACATAGATCCTGGCCATGCCCCAGCCTCTTTCCCCCCACAAGTTCCCAGGGTTGTTGGAGACATTCTGGGAAGGAACTGGCCTAGCCAATTGAAGGGACAGGGAAGCTGAGAGCCTGGCATTGTTTGAGCATCCTGCGGCTGTGAGAAATTGTCTGAGGCCCACACAGAAGAAATTTTTATTGTGGTTATTTACTTCTCTCCATCTAGGCTATACCTGAGGTAAAAAAGAAGCTAGAGTGGGTTATTTTGGTTATCATCTTAATTTGGGGTTATTTTAGACTAAACTCTTTCCCAGCATTTTCCCTAATCAAAGCTTTCAGGTAGGCCACATGGCTTAAACCCCATGACATTGGTTAATCAAACGTTCAGCATAGCTCTGACAGTTGTAAACCCTAGTGGTTTTAAATATTATCTTGAAAACCTTGTCCTTAAGTATTCTCTGTTGGGATGTTTTCCATTTGTGTTAGCAATTAAAACTAGATTTTGATCATTATCTAATTTGGGTGTTTGGTTCAGTCATGACTCCTGGGACCTACATAAAACTAGCGATTGGCTTCTGGATGTTTTTCTCAATTCCGCACTTAGCATTATTTCCAGTAAAGTGGTCCCAATGTCAATCCAGTGGAGAAAAACAAAACAGAACACCTCCTTGGAGTCTAATGATTAGAAACTCCACCGTCAGGCCGGCTGTGCTGCAGTTTAGGTTAAGCCTTGGCGCCAGATTCATATTGTAATAATGGGTTGTTCGCTACCTGCCATGGTTTCAGGTTTGAATCACCATGGTTTTCTGTGGCCACATCATTCAGACTGTCATTTCAAATCTCCCCAGTCCCTGCTGGCACTGAGAAGCTCCTAGCCTGCATCCAGCCTTTGGCACCAAAGGACCAGAAAAACAGCTGTGACAATTTCATCATCTCTTGCTGGCAGAAAAAAAAGAGGTGGAGCTGCCCTCTTGACTCCACCTCTTTTTCCTACACCAAAGGGCAGGGTGAGCTAGTTTCAGTTGTGCCCACTGTCTATAAAAGTTATATGAGTGAAATGCAGGAGGCCGCTTCTGCTACTGGTATAAATCCCATGGAAGCAATGGACCTCATCATCATTATGGAGTGAGCATCTTTATGAGAAGCTTCAATTTTACCCTGCTGGAGTGGGATAAAAAGAAGCTGAAGCGGGAATATATGTTCTCAGCTGTTTCTCCACAGACCAGGAAAGTTATATCCCACCAACTACCATTTATGTACCATCTGCACACTTCTGTTTTCTCAACCTCCCATAATACTTCTGTACGAAAATTACATACCCTATTTAAGTACTGTCTCAGGAATCAATCAATGGTATTTATTGAGCACTTACTGTGTACAGAACACTGTACTAAGTGCTTGGGTAAGTACAGTACAATAGAGTTGGTAAATGTGATCCCTGCCTGCAATGGAGCTTACACTCTACATGGGAGAAGCTGGAATGCTGCACGTTTTGATACTGGAACACTAATAATAATTGTGGTATTGGTTAAACGCTTACTATGTCCAGGCACTGTTCTAAGTGCCAGGGTAGATTCAAGATAATCAGTTTGGAGACAGTCCATGTCCCATATGAAGCTTACAGTCTTAATCCCCATTTTGCAGAGGAGGCAACAGAGGCACAGAAAAGTTAAATGACCTGCCCAAGGTCACAAAGCCAAGTGGTGAAACTAGGACTAGAACCCAGAACCTTCTGATTCCCAGGCCTGCGCTGTATCCACAGACCACACAGCTGATTGTAAATGTTGGACTTTGGATGGCCCTGAGTGGTGATGAGCCTGCTGTTTTCTTTACATTTACTGATACTTACTCTGCTTTACTGACTCACTTCAAACATTCCTTGTGTCCCTCACTAACTCCCTTATCCCTGTATTCTCAAGGCTATGAATCCCGTGGGCCAGAAGTAGCGTGGCTCAGTGGAAAGAGCACGGACTTTGGAGTCAGGGCTCATGAGTTCGAATCCCAGCTCTGCCACTTGTCGGCAGTGTGATTGTGGGCAAGTCACTTAACTTCTCTGTGCCTCAGTTCCCTCATCTGTAATGGGGATTAAGACTGTGAGCCCCACGTGGGACAACCTGATTCCCCTATGTCTACCCCAGCGCTTAGAACAGTGCTTGGCACATAGTAAGCGCTTAACAAATACCAACATTATTATTAGGATCCATGTGTGAAACTCATTCTCCCCAACATTTAAGACACCAAGTACTCTAATAATAATAATAATGTTGGTATTTGTTAAGCGCTTACTATGTGCAGAGCACTGTTCTAAGCGCTGGGGTAGACATAGGGGAATCAGGTTGTCCCACATGGGGCTCACAGTCTTAATCCCCATTTTACAGATGAGGTAACTGAGGCCCAGAGAAGTTAAGTGACTTGCCCACAGTCACACAGCTGACAAGTGGCAGAGCCGGGATTCGAACTCATGACCTGACTCCAAAGGCCGTGCTCTTTCCACTGAGCCACGCTGCTTCTCTAGCCACGCTGCTTCTCTATCTCTACACAGTAGGTGCTCAGCACAGGTTGGGGGCACCAGTATGGTGGCCTGCACACAGAAGTGCTCAATAAATACTACTGCGTGATTGACTTTTGGGTGACTTGCGTAGTAGCATTTTGGGTCATTGCTTCTCTCAGATAATAATAATGTTGGTATTTGTTAAGCGCTTACTATGTGCCGAGCACTGTTCTAAGCGCTGGGGTAGACATAGGGGAATCAGGTTGTCCCACGTGGGGCTCACAGTCTTAATCCCCATTTTACAGATGAGGGAACTGAGGCACAGAGAAGTTAAGTGACTTGCCCACAGTCACACAGCCGACAAGTGGCAGAGCTGGGATTCGAACTCATGAGCCCTGACTCCAAAGCCCGTGCTCTTTCCACTGAGCCACGCTGCTTCTCCACTCTTCTCTCGTCTCAGAGTTCTCAACATTCCATTAGTCAGGAATATCTCCTGCTAATAAAAAGGGGTGGTGCTTGGATACAGTTCTTGCAATCCCTTAGGGCTCTGGAAGTGCTTGTTTTCCCAGGCACTCTATACCACTGAAGGACACTGCACAAGGAGTAGCAGCTGAGCTGTGCATCCAAACTCCGAAGGAGGAAGAGTTCTGGTATCAGGGTTCTGGGTCACAGTTCGAGTTTTCAAAAGGCAAAAAAATCCAGCCAAGCCTTGTCTGGCTCGAGGCTGCGCACGACCGCTGTCTCCTGCTGATACAGGGCTCTGGTCACAGTCTGGCTCTGGTCCGTCCAGAATAATAATAATAATAATAATGATGATGAGGCATCTGTGAAGTGCTATGTGCAAAGCATTGTTCTAAGCACTGGGGAGGATACAAAGTCATCAGGTTGCCCCACGTGGGGCTCACAAGTCTTAATCCCCATTTTACAGAGGAGGTCACTGAGCAGCAGAGTGTAGTGGATAATAATAATTATGGTATTTGTTAAACTCTTACTATGTGCCAAGCACTCTTCTAAGCGTTGGGGGGGTGACATAAGGTAATCAGGTTGTCTCATGTGGGGCTCACAGTCATAGCTGTGCTGCGCTTATTCATCACAGCATGTCTCAGTGGAAAGAGCCAGGGCTTCGGAGTCAGAGGTCATGAGTGCGACTCCCGGCTCTGTCACTTGTCAGCTGTGTGACCGTGGGCAAGTCACTTCACTGCGCCTCAGTTCCCTCATCTGTAAAATGGGGATTAACTGTGAGCCTCAGGTGGGACAACCTGATGCCCCTGTGTCTCCCCCAGTGCTTAGAACAGTGCTCTGCACATAATAAGCACTTAAACACCAACATTATTACAGTATTTATTGAGCTTTTACTATGTGCAGAGCACTGTACTAAGCGCTTAATTAAAACCATCTTTATTCTTATTAAGGCCACCCAACGCCGCAGCCCAGAGGGGGAAGGAGGAGGAGGAGCAGCCCACCTCCAAAAGGCTTAGGCTGGGCCCATGGCAGCCGCTTCCGGTGCGGCCCATGGCAACCGCTTCCGGTGCGGCCCATGGCAACCGCTTCCGGTCCGGCTCAGCGGCTTCCGGTCCGGCTCAGCGGCTTCCGGTCCGGCTCAGCGGCTTCCGGTCCGGCTCAGCGGCTTCCGGTCATGCGCAGCTCCCCGCGCGGCCCTGGGCGCCCGCGGACGGCGCATGCGCAGCGGCTGGCGGCCTGAGGCGGGGAGGGAGAAGGGGGAGAGCACGGCGGCCGGTCCGGTGGCCCGGTGGCCATCATGGCCCGCCTCCCGGAGGATTACGACTCGTACTTGGTGGAGGAGCCCAGCGACGAGGAGTCAATCCCCACCAGGTAGGGCTCGGGGTCGGTCCCCCTCCCCCCACCCGGGAGGACCACGGGGACCCCTCCCCCCCCCCCCCCGAATTCATTCATTCATCCATTCCGTCGTATTTACTGAGCGCCTACGGTGTGCAGAGCACTGGACTAAGCGCTTGGAATGGACGGTTCGGTCCCAGAGACCATCCCGGCCCAACAACGGGCTCGCAGTCTGCAAGGGGGAGGCAGCAAAACAAGGAGTCCAGCATCAATGTCACCAAAATAGAGCAGTAGAATCATAAATTCATTTGTTCAGTCGTATTTATTGAGCGCCTACGGTGTGCAGAGCACTGGACTAAGCGCTTGGAATAGACGGTTCGGTCCCAGAGACCATCCAGGCCCAACCACGGGCTCACAGTCTACAAGGGGGAGGCAACAAGAGAAAACAAGGGGTCAGGCAGCGATACCATCAAAATAGAGCAGTAGAATCATAGATTCATTTGTTCAGTCGTATTTATTGAGCGCCTACGGTGTGCAGAGCACTGGACTGAGCGCTTGGAATGGACATTTCGGCCACAGAGAGAGACCATCCCGGCCCAATAACGGGCTCGCAGTCTACAAGGGGGAGACAGACAGTGAAAACAAAGGGTAAGGCATCAATACCAACGAAGTAGATGAGTAGAATCATAAATTCATTTGTTCAATCGTATTTATTGAGCGCCTACGGTGTGCAGAGCACTGGACTGAGCGCTCGGAATGGACATTTCGGCCACAGAGACAATCCCTGCCCAACAACGGGCTCACAGTCTAAAAGGGGGAGACAGACAACAAAAGAAAACAAGGAGTCAGGCATCAATACCATCAAAATAGATCAATAGAATCATAGATTCATTCATTCAGTCGTATATATTGAGTGCTTACTGTGTGCAGAACACTGGACTAAGCGCTTGGAAGGTACATTTTGGCCACACATATGGACAATCCCTATCCAACAATGGGCTCGCAGTCTACAAGGGGGAGACAGGCACTAAAACAAGGAGTCAGGCATCAGTACCATCAAAATTGGTAAATAGAATCATAGATTCATTCATTCAATTGTATTTATTTAGCGCTTACTGTGTGCAGAACACTGGACTAAGCACTTGAGCACTGTACTTGAATGAAAGTAGTGGAAAGAGCCTGGGCTTGGGAGTCAGAGGACGTTGGGTTCTAATCCCGGCTCCCCCACATGTCTGCTGTGTGACGTTGGGCAAGACATTTCATGGGTTCGAAGTCCCGCTCTGCCACTTGTCAGCTGTGTGACTGTGGGCAAGTCACTTAACTTCTCTGTGCCTCAGTTCCCTCATCTGTAAAATGAGGATGAAGACTGTGAGCCCCAGGTGGGGCAAGCTGATTACCTTCTCTCTACCCCAGAGTTTAGCACAGTGCTTGGCACATAGTAAGCACTTAACAAATACCATCATCGTTATTATTATTATCTACAGAGCTCTACATGGGCCGTTCATCATCATCAGTCTTCATCATCAGTGGTATTTATGGAGCGCTTACTATGTGCAGAGTCCTGTACTAAGCACTTGGAAGAATCCAATGCAACAGAGTTGGCGGACAGATTCCCTACCCACAAATTATGAGGTTTATTAAGCACGTCCTTGATGTCAAAACACTGAGTTTAAACACAGGGCTAGGTACAAAATAATCAGATCGGTCCCAGGCCCTGTTCCATCCAGGTGTCTTAAGACTTGGACAGCAGTTGTCTGTCCTTGTTAGGTAATAATAATAATAATGTTGGTATTTGTTAAGCGCTTACTATGTGCCAAGCACTGTTCTAAGCGCTGGGGTAATCACAGGGGAATCAGGTTGTCCCACGTGGGGCTCACAGTCTTAATCCCCATTTTACAGATGAGGTAACTGAGGCACTGAGAAGTTAAGTGACTTGCCCAAAGTCACATAGCTGACAAGTGGCTGAGCCGGGATTCGAACCCATGACCCCTGACTCCAAAGCCCGTGCTCTTTCCACTGAGCCACCCAGCTTCTCTAATATATATGCTATATATGCTGTTCTGTTGGACATGTGTTTGTGTATGTAATGGATAGAGCATGGGTCTAGGAGTCAGAAGGTCATGGGTTCTAATTCTGTTTCAGCCACTTGTCTGCTGTGTGACCTTGGGCAAGTCATTTTACTTCTCTGTACCTCAGTTACCTACTTTGTAAAATGGGGATTGAGACTGTGAGCCCCATGTGGGACTGGGACTGTGTTCAATCTGATATGCTTGTATCCATCCTAGTGCTTCTAACAGTTCCTGGCACATAGTAAGCACTTAAAAAATACCATAATGATTATATAGATAGGTACGTAGGTATATGTTCATTTAGCTAGTAGTCTGAATAAAGTGTGCCTATGTTGGGATGAAATTCCACTGATGTGTTTTAAAATGCCATTTAGTTCTGAAGATGAACTGGATGTGCTATTGCATGGGACTCCTCACCAAAAGCGCAAATTGATCAGAGAATGTCTTACTGGGGAAAGCGAATCGTCGAGTGAAGATGAATTCGAAAAGGAAATGGAAGCTGAATTAAATTCCACCATAAGAGCTATGGATGACAAGCTGTACTCTCCAGAAAGAGGTAAGTCTCCTTTTCGGTGTATGCATCCTCTTCTCGCCCGCCCCCCCCCCCCCCCCCCAAATAATTAAAAGCTTAAGAACCCTCGCTCATTCATTGAAATGATTTCCTTGACATGGGTTTAATGCAAAATGGAGGAAACACATCTCTAGTGAAGGGAATAACAGCATTATGGATGTTCTAACAAATGCACATCTCATTTCTGGGATGTTCTTGGTTGAAAACTCTTCAAATGTTACTTCTCTTGTAGGTTTATTATTTTCCCTTGTGACTCTTGAGGGGCAGTTGACTGTTTTCCTGCTCTAATAGCGCACACTCCTTGCATGAGCCAAAAATATGCTGTTTGGCTGTTTATCCCCTAAAAATGGACTTAGGATGAGGAAATCACGTTTTCATCCTTGTGGATAATGTGGCTGAACCTTCAAGTTCTTCCGCATGGTTGATTACCCCATTATTTAGTGTCCTGTTCGTTTTAGGTCCTGAGGATCTGAGAGATCGCCTGTATTGCCCATCATCCATACCCAGCTAGGGGCGATGGTGCTATGAAGCTGGGGATTCAAGGGAGGGATATTGGCATGGTTCCTCCTTGTCTCATAATGCAACTCAATCTGACATGCACTTTTTTTTTTGGATTTTTATTTTAAAATAGTTTCTTCTTCTGGAACTGAAATCACGGATGCAGGTCCTTCAAAATACTATGATGATATTTACTTTGATTCTGATTCTGAAGATGAAGAGAAATCAGGTAACTGACCTTGGCCCCTAGATTGTTTGAGCAAGAAATTTTCCTAAAAGTTTCATTCCAAAAGTATTAGAAATCTTGGAGAGTTAATGTTGCCCATAAGGTAATTGACTAAAGAGAGTTTGCTTCATAAATGGTCTTTAGCTTTCTCTTACTCTCTCTCAACAGTTGCACAGTCACCTAAGAAGAAAAGGAAGCGGCATCACCGGGTCCTTACAAATGATGAACTACTATACGATCCAGAAAAAGACAACGAAGACCAGGCCTGGGTGGATGCACAGAGAATGGGGTAAGATGGTGGAAAATTTGTGCCCTCGGAGTGGTTGGTTAAAATTATTATTATAAGTAGTAATATTCAGTGCTTACTATATGTCAAGCTTTATTCTAAGTGCTGGGGTAGGTACAAGTTAATTGGGTTGGACATGGTCCCTGTCTCATGTGGAGCTCACAGTCTAAGTAGGAGGAAGAACTGGTAGCTAATCCCCATTTTACATTTGAGGGTACTGAGGCACAGAAAAGTTAAATGACTTGCCCAGATTCACGTAGCCTGTGGTTGGCAGAGCCGGGAGTAAAACCCAGGTCCTCTGCTTTCCAGGCCCGTGCTCTTTCTGCTAGGCCAAACTGCTTGTCTTAGGCTGTGCTGCTTGTCTTAGGCTGTACTGCTTCTCTCTGCCTTCTTTGAACCTGGGGTTGAGCATGAGAAGGAAATACAGATGGAGGGATGTCATAATCCTAATGTTAAAAGCAAGAAATAATCCTTTTTGCTTTTTTAAAACACATAAGATCTGTCTAAAATGGCATGTTTTTCCTAAAACAGGACTGTTTAAGAGATGCTTTTAAAAGAGTAGGATGACATTATTTTTTCTTATAAAAGCACAGCCAGAATAATAGGAAAAGTACATCATTGTCCACTTTGGGAATCCTGAAGTGAGGGGAAAAAAGGAAAGTGGTTTCTGGAAGAAGAAGGGTAACTTTAGGAGAGGAGGAAGGCAGGTGCATGAGAGAGAGAGAGGGAGAGTCCCCACAGAAGATGTGTGTAAATATATAAAAAATAGAACTTCTCTCAGGGTAGAAGAGAAAAGGAACTTTTCCTCGTAAAGAAAAGGGATAAATGATGTCTCAAAGACAAATTTCCCTTACTCTACTCTGAGACTGTGCTCTACTGTCTAGAGGAAGAGTCGTCTTAGCCTCGCCACATACCTTATACTCAGCTAGATTGTATGCCATAACGGAAGTAATGTAGGCAGATAACCTAAGTGGGGTTTTGTAGCTAGATTTTTAGAGCAATTCCTCGGTATTTTCTTGCTGAAATAGAAATGATGACTTAGTAAAATGCTTGGAGTCTTCCAGTGTTGTATTGTACCTTTTTCCCAGCTTGTGTTTTCTGTTGTAGATACCACGGTCTCAGAGTGCAGGGATCACACAGGCAGCCGGTTGTTCCCACCAGTGATGCCGTCTTGAATTGCCCGGCTTGCATGACCACACTGTGCCTCGACTGTCAGAGGTAAGGAACAAGGAGGAAAAGACAAATTGAGTGAATTTTAAATTGAAATAGCTTGAAGAGACAAGCCAAGCATAAAGTGGAATAGATTTATTTTTAATCTTTTTTAATGATGTTTTTAAGCACTTACTCTCTATCAAATGCTGTTCTAAGTGCTGGGGTAGAAATATGTTAATCAGGCTGAATACAGTCCCTGTCCCAGATGGGGCTCACATACAAGTAGGGGGGAGGATAGGTGTTGAATCCCATGTTGCAGTTGAGGATACTGAGGCACAGAGAAGTCAGGTGACCTTCCCAAAGTCATGTAGCAAGTAAGTGACAGAGCTGGGTTTAGAGCGCAAGGTCCTCTGGCTCCCAGGCTCATGCTTTATCCATTAGACCATGCTGCTTCCCACTAGACCACACTGCTTTTGTGATCAGTATATTGGTCTGACATCTTTTCAAGTACACAAAGAGTATTGGTTTAACCAGACAGCATCAGGACTGTTGTCACCTCTTTGGTAATATTTCACTAACCGTCTGGGGTGTGAAAACTTGGTCAGTGGAATGCTCTCTGAGGGCGAGGCAGGTGAAGTGTGGCTGAAAAGCCATTCCCCTCCTCTGTGCCCAGGCTGGAGCCTGGCTCAGATCTGGGTTAGGTAACTAGAACCCACCCCTGCCCCCGCTACACAATTTAAAAGCTTAAAGGTGCCCCAGGGGAATTGAATGCCCAAGAAAATGTTGGAAGGCAGTAGAGAGAGAATGAAAGGCTCAGAGAAAATGGCCTACCTAGGAGGAAAGGACTGGAAATGAAGTGAACTCCCAAAAAGCCAGGTCACGTTCCAGAGGAAGAGTTTCTGCTTTTGCGTGGTGTGGGACAGGTCTGCCTGGAAGCACAGGAATGGAGTCTTCTTATGGTCTCTGCAGCTTTCTAACCCTTGCTGAGTATGAGAAGTGCTATATTGGAATAAGAGCAAGAAAGACAATGAAAAAAGGAGCTGTAATACAATTTACAAGAGACATCTAGAACAGAAGGAAGGCATTGTCAGACCCACAGGAATCCTGAAGAAAACACTGTCTGTGTATTGACTGGGGAAAAGCTAAAAAAAAATCAGTTTAATTTTTGACTCCATCTTGATGGTTCAAAATGATGGCTTTACATTCATTCAGTCGTATTTATTGAGCTCTTACTGTGTGCAGAGCATTGTAGTAAGTGCTTAGCACTGCACTAAGCGCTTCTTTACCAAACAGAGCAGACATCTCCTGTGTTGGAAGTACAGGAAAGGCAGTGTGGAAGAACATCTCTGTAGCTGTCCTTTTGGTTTTCAAGGTGGCACTGATAGTGACATAATTGTCAAATAGTCAATTTAAAAACATCTAAGCCACAGGTAGTGTGAGGAGTGATCAGCACTTTTTTAATGAAAGAATCACATGAAAAAAGCCACAAGACCTAGAGAATTAGAGCACAGGCCTAAAAGTCAGAAGGACCTGGGTTCTAATCCCAGTCATGCCACTTGGCTGCTGTGTGACCTTGGGCAAGTCATTTCTCTGTGCCTCAGTCACCTCTTCTTTGAAATGGGAATTCAGTACCTGTTCTCCCTCCTACCTCACCTGCGAACTCCATACAGAACCTTGTATCTTGTATCTACCCCAGCACATAGGTTTGTCTGATTTCAATGAGGTGAGTGAACCTCACCAGATTTGCCCAATCAAAACTAACAACCTTTGCTTTCCTTCCCCCCATTTTAAGGCATGAATCCTACAAAACTCAGTACCGTGCAATGTTTGTGATGAATTGTTCGGTTAACAAAGAGGAAATTCTCAGGTACAGAGGACCAGTGAACCGAAAGAAAAGGAGGGGACGCAATAAGAACGAGTCCAACAATCAGACTGCTACAGAAGAGCAGGAGGGAATGGAGGAAGAAATCTATCACCCGGTAAAATGTACTGAATGTTCAACCGAAGTGGCAGTTTTTGATAAAGATGAAGTCTTCCACTTTTTTAATGTTTTAGCCAGCCACTGCTAACGGTAATGTTGTCATTCTGTGTACCTATACTGCTGTGTGTAGAATTTCAGATAAGGACACTTACTATTCTCTAAGGTGCCAGTTTGCACTACCCTTGTCTTCTGGAGGAATGACTTTTTAAATCTTTATGAACGTGACCTTTGGTGATAGCCAGCAGGTACCTTGATGAGGGACAGTTTGGAAATCAAGGGACTCAATCAAGTCTGAATTCTGCAATGATGTGACACTTATTGGTCGCGCTGTTTAGAATAAAACTTTCCTCAGCTTCAGCTGTCCATGTTCCTCACTCACTCATTCTTGAGTGTCTGATCCTTCAGCTTCTGCTAGAATGGAGCCAGATAATAATGATTATTATGGTATTTGTTAAACGCTTACTATGTGCCAGGCACTGTACTAAGCGCTGGGATGGACACAAACAAATCGGGTTAGAAACAGTCCCTGTCCCACATAGGGCTCACAGTGTCAATCCCCATTTTACAGATGAGGTAACTGAGACAGAGAAGTGAAAAGTGACTTGCTCAACGCCACACATTAGACAAGTGGCAGAGCCGGGATTAGAACCCATGACGTTCTGACTCCCAGGCCCTTGCTCTATCCGTGACACCATGCTGCTTCCTGTGCCATGCTGCAGATGTATTATCTAACCTTAGTTTTACTAGCAGAGTTCTTTCTTTGTTCTCATTGCTCTCTGGCCATTTATTCCTTTTCGGGCTCTTTCTGTGGCTCCTCTTCTGCCTCCCTCCCCCTAAACCACGCGTGTCTCCCTCAGGGCACTTTTCCAGGCCATGCCCTCTCTCTATTCCCTTGAGGAGCTCATCCACTCCCATGGCTTCACCTGCCACTTCTTGCCGGATGACTGCTAGATCTAGCTTGCTAGCCCTGCCGTCTAAGAAGAATTGCGGTTTTTAATCAAGTGCTGAGCACTGAGGTCTCCTCTGAAATCCCACATCTTCTGGACAGCTGTATGTGGATGCCCCTTGACAGTTCAAGTTTAATTTGTCCCAAACTGAACTCATCTTTCCTCCCAAATCCTCTTCTCACCACACCTTCCCGTCACAGCTGACAAGATTAATAATAATGGTGGTATTTGTTAAGCGCTTACTATATGCAAAGTACTGTTCTAAGCTCTGAGGAGATACAAGGTGATCAGGTTGTCCCACGTGGGGCTCACAGTTTTTAATCCCCATTTTACAGATGAGGTAACTGAAGCACAGAGAAGTGAAGTGACTTGCCCAAAGTCACTCAGCTGGCAAGTGGCGGAGCAGGGATTAGAACCCATGACCTCTGACTCCCAAGCCCACGCTCTTTCCCCTGAGCCACGCTGCTTCCACCCCATCCTTGAAGTCCACAACACTGGCATTGTCATCAACTCCTCCCTCTGTTTCAACCCCCCACTTTACTGCCAAATCCTGCCTTTTTTGTTCCACAATATGTCTTTCTCTTCTTCTCCATCCAAATGGTCACCACCCTGGCCAAGAGGTTTGTCATATCCCTGGGTGATTACCTCATCGGCCTCCTTACTGATCTGCCTGTATCCAGTCTCCCCATTCACTTGTTTCCACATTTCCACTCTGCTGCTGCTCAGATCATCCACGCCTCAAAAAATTCCAATTCATTCAGTTGTATTTATTGAGCGTTTACTGTGCGCAGAGCACTGCACTAATTGCTTGGGAAAGTACAATACAACAATAAACAGTGACATTCAATGCCCACAGTGAACTTACTCATTCCTCTCTACATCAAACAGAAACTCCTAACTTTTTATTTTAACTTCTGTTTTCTCATTCCACTCAAACTCACATCCCCTGCTCCTTATGCTGTGTTCTTGTTTCTCCCACCACTGACCCTTTGCCCAAGCACTGTCTCCTCCCTGAAGATCTCTCCTCTTTCAGACACACCCTCTATCCATCTTCAAAACTGTCTTGAAATCACATCTCCTCCAAGAATTCTTCCCTGCTTAAATTTTACTCTCCCCAGATTATATTCTACCTCCTCATCTGCTATTTGAGCACTACCTTCACTCTTCTGTATTTACAACCCGCCAAGGCATTTATCCCTCTAGACTGTAAGCTTGTTGTGGGCAGGGAATGCGTCTTCCATATCTTACCCTATTACTTAAGCACTAACTCATATGTGCATATCCCCTTTTCCGTCTTCCTCCTATTTGTAAATTATTTTGGTGTCTCCCTTTCTGGATTGTAAACTCTTTGAGGGTGGAGGTAATTTCTTTTAAGTTTGTGGTAATAAATTGTATTTATCGAGCAATTATGGTGTGCAGAAAACCTTACTAAGCACTTGGGAGAGTACAAAATGACAGAGTTGGTAGACATGTTCCCTGCCCACAACAAGCTTACAATTTAGAGGGAGGGACACTCTCCTAAAGCACTTAATACAGTGTTCTGTACATAGTAGACATTCAATAAATACTATTAATTGATTGGAGCTGTTCTCTTTTATGTCAGCCAGCTACTCTCACTGTTTTTAAATAATACTCTATTATGCTGTCCGAAACGCTTTGCTCAGTGTTCTGCTAACAGTGAGCACTCAAATGCCATTGGTTGAAATAATTTTGTAGATTGATCTCCCCTGTTAAACTGTAAACTCTGTATAGGCAGGGAATGTACATCTTGCCTCTCTTGTTCTTTTTTTTTCCATGGTATTTGTTAAAACACATACTGTGTGGCAAGCTCCATTCTAAGCGCTGGGTTAAATACAAGATAATCAGGTTGGACACAGACCCTGCTCCACACCCAGTCACAGTATGTCGGGGAGGGAAGGATTTAATCCCCAGGTTCTTTTCCAAATTCTTAATACAGTAAACTTTGCACTCAGTAGATACTGTTGATGAATTAAATCTTTCTTTCCAGCACTTCTTTTGTTTTTTGTTGTAAACCTCTAGTCCTGTGACATGGTTGACCTATCCGCTGATCTGGCAAGGACTTTACTGTAGATTTTAAAAAATACCAAAAATCAGCACATACTGAATAGTGCGATTTAAATTAATGTGTATCGTCTCCTTGTCTTGTGTACCCTAAAAAAAAGTTTTGATTTCTTGAAATCAAATAAACGATGTCCAGTAATAGGAAAACTCTGACCATTATGCATCTCCCTTGGATTTTTAATGTTTGCATTACAAGGTATATATGAAGCTTCTTGTTACATACAGAGGGGGAAAATGAGTTCTTTGTTTCCGGTAACTTATTTTAAATAAATGTCTGGGGGAAATTCCATGACCCAGCTTATAGAAATGCAACCTCTCCTTTGACTTCAGAGGTGTGGTGTGAACACTCCCTCTTTGCTCAAGTTATGATGGAGAATTCTGATAATGCACTTCTGCCAAATGTCATTAAATTAGATGCAGCCTGACAAACAGTTGTCACAGTTAATGGTAATACTACTCAAATGTTAGCAAATTTTAAAAGGATCAACAAGTGTTCTTCTCGAATAATAGCCTTTTCCTCTTTAGGCACACAATCTTTGTGAGAGCAAAATCATTTTCATTTCTGTAAGAGTAGTGATGAATCCCTTTACAGAACCGTATCCTGTGTTCTGTGAAGTTCTCAGAATGGATCTGAAAAGCACCGTGGCCTAGTGGAAACAGCATGGGCCTGGGATTCAGTACACCTGGGTTCCAATTCCAGCTCTGCCACATGTCTGCTTGTGACCTTGGACATGTCACGTAACTTTTCTGTGCTTCAGGTACCTTGCCTGTAAAATGGGGAGTAAATCCTACTCCCTCCGATTTACCTTGTGAGCCTCATGGGAGAGGGATTATGTTCCACCTGATTAACAGGAATCTACCCTAGTTCTTAGAACTGTTCTTGGCACATAGTAAGTGCACAACAAGTATTATTATTATTATTATCTGGAGGGGTAATAGTTGGTGTTTTTGAGTGTCCACTGGTTGCAGTGCATTGTACTAAGTGGAAAGTACAACAGAAGCACAGAACACATTCCCTGCCTACAAGAAGTTTCACTCTAACGGGGTGTATGGACACATGTAATAAACTTATTGCCACATATCCATAGAAATGCCAATTTAGTTTGGGTATCTTGGGTGTCTGATAAACCTAAACCCACAGCTGACTGGCTGGGGATGCCCACCTCGTCTGTTGTTAACCGGCCCCTGGCTGCTGGGTTAGGGGCATGGTTGTCAGCTGAGAGGGCAGAATATCTCCTTCCTACTGACCAAGCCGACCAAGAAGAGTGTGCCCAGGTCTTCTTAGTTCAGAAACCAGTCACTCAAAGCCCTCACATTTGATTGGTCCAGGTTCTACTGTTGACTGAGAAATTACTTGGCGGTGATTTCAAAGTGGCGGTATTTACAGGCGAAGTCTCATTTTAACAAGAGTTCATGTTATCTTCACTGAGAAAAATGCTCTTGCTCCAGAGAGGTTCTTACTGTAGGTCATAATTGTTATATCCAGGAGGTGAAGAGGAGTAGGAGCTGAATAATCAGATATGTTCAGAATATCTCAAATTCATTTTTTGCTTCACTTTAGAAACCCTGGTGTTAGAAGACTGAAAGAAACTACAGTATTGGTTAAAATAAGAGTTTGGGATTTTCTGTGGATTTCATTTTTACCTGTGCTAAATCTTCAAAGGTACTTCTTCAGAGTGACTACAAACTAGTGTGCATATTTAATGGTTAAAAATCCAATTTTAGCCTGGAACAGTACCTCTGAATCAGACCCGTAATTTAAAACAACTTCGTACGAGTAGCTGAGCAATCCTCACCCTGCTGATGTTTATCTGCATCACAAGCTGTTACATGAATTATCAGTGTGGTAACTGGATATTTTTTGGTCTCCTTAGTTACAGCTATTAGGTGTTCAAGGACATATTAAAAAAGTCAGGGATGATCTCACTAAAACCCTTAATATTAAAAAGTGATTTTGATCACAAAAATAGAAATTGATCTTTCCAACCCCAACTGAAAATAAGTTCCAGCAAAAATAACCATTTTTACACAAGGTAAAAGTGAAAAATGCCAACTTGTTAGTCTTGATAACCAAAAATCAGTCAAGTCTCCTCTTCCTCGACCTGTGGCCCAGTTTCCAGTGACTGGCAGGAGATCAGCACTTCAGAAAAATGACATGACTGTTGACACTATTCACATGCATCATTTTAACATAATGATAATTTAATGTGTATTTACAGTATCTATAATGAGAGAGTATGTAATTTAGCAAAATGGATCGCTGTGATGATAAAGTAATGTGAGGGCAGCTGTTTTCCTGCCCCTGGCTTATGAAACATGCATTCCTCTTCAGGGCTGGAAACTGGTGGTGGCAGGACTTTCAGCAGTCTGACATCTCAGGCTGAGGATGTTAATTAGCTCTAATGGGCACATATGTAACTTAGACAAGTAGATGTATTCTCGCTCTAGCTGTGGTTTTAAATTGACCACTTCTGCTTCAGTGGTATTAACTACATTCTCACCAATTTCATGTTGAGGGCCCTAGTCACAGTGGGTATTTTGGTTACCTTTCTGAGATGCAGAAAAAGGAAAGTGACTACCAAACTGCCTGTTTAGTAGGGATCTAAGGACATGTGGACCTTCCTGGTGTTGTGGGTGGAATATACATAGGTTTTAATGGAGTATTTGGCCCAAGGAAACTGGTAGGGGGCCCGTCTGATTAGAAAGGTGCTTGCTTAAATGGCTAAGATTTTGTGAACAGTCTTGAAAAATCACCTTTCTGTGAAACCGAGAGATATTGTTCCTTTGCAAAAGTGATCTGTGAAACACTCAGGTACATCGTTTCAATAGAGGATATAAAACAGTATGGTAAGTATAATCTGAAGCATTTGCAACTTATGGGAGATGGTTGCAAAAAAATTTTCACAAGAGTTGAGTGTGTAGCAATGACAGTAGGCCTTTGTAGTGCAATTAAGTTTTGGCTGGGCTTGTTTCAAATGGGATTTATAAAGACAGCTTTAATTTTGTGGATAAATGAACTGGTAGTAGTGACAATGCTTTCTGTCACTGTACCCACTGTACTAAGCGCTTGGGAAAGTACAATAGTGACAATCCCTGCCCACAATGAGCTCACAGTCTAGACTGTAAGCTCCTCATGGACCGGGAATGTGTCTACCAGCCAACTCTGTTGTGATGCATTCTCCCAAGTGCTCTGAATAGTACCGGTATTACTACTAAATACACAGTAAGCGCTCAATAAATACAATTGAATGAAAGTGTTCAATAAATGCCCTGATTAATTGGGTAAGTCGGGGTCCTCAGGTAGGCCAGCCTCCGGGGCCAGGTCTACCGAGCATGGTGTAGTGAATAGAGCATGGGCCTGGGAGTCAGAAGGTCATGGGTTCTAGTCCTAGCTCCACCACTTGTTTGCTTTGTGACCTTGGGCAATAATAATAATAATTATGGTATTTAAGTGCCTACTATGTGCAAAGCACTGTACTAAGCGCTGGGGGGGGATACAAGCAAATCGGGTTGGACACAGTCCCTGTCCACGTGGGGCTCACAGTCTTCATCCCCATTTTGCAGATGAGGTCACTGAGGCCCGGAGAGGTGAAGTGACTTGCCCAAGGTCACGCAGCCGGCAAGTGTCGGGGATTAGAACCCAGGACCTCCGACTCCCAGCTGGCCGGGAAATAAGGCTCCCCGTCGCTCCGCCCTTGGCAGCTTAGTTTTAGGCCCGAGCCCGAGCCCGAGCCCGAGCCCGAGCCCGAGCCCGAGCCCGAGCCCGAGCCCGAGCCCGAGCCCGAGCCCGAGCCCGAGCCCGAGCCCGAGCCCGAGCCCGAGCCCGAGCCCGAGCCCGAGCCCGAGCCCGAGCCCGAGCCCGAGCCCGAGCCGTGACGTCATGGGGGCGGGGCCGGCGGGCCAATGGGCGGCGGCGGGGTGGGCCGGGCCGGCCAATGGGGGGCGACGGGCGGGGAGGGGCGGGGCGGGGCGGGGGTCGGCGCGCGGGCGGTCAGTCGGTGGAGGACGCGGCGGCCGGCGGAGGTGGTGGGGGGAGGAGGAGGAGGAGGAGGAGGGCGAGGGCGAGGGCGAGGGGGCGGCCGCCGCCGCCGCGCGGAGCCATGGCGGGGATGGCGCTGGGCCGGGCCTGGAAGCAGATGTCGTGGATCTATTATCAGTACCTGCTCGTCACGGCCCTCTACATGCTGGAGCCCTGGGAGAGGACCGTCTTCAGTATCCTGACGCTCAGCCGCCGGGGGCTCTGCGGGGGCCGGGCCGGCGGAGGAAGGAAGGAAGGAAGGAAGGGAGGGAGGGAGGCAGGCAGGGGCTGAGGGCCTGGGGGATTGGAAGTGTCAGGGGCTGGAGGCCTGGAGGGTCGGGGGGAGCAGGGCCTGGGGGCTTGGAGGTGGCAGGGGCTGAGGGCCTGGGGGGTCGGGGGGAGCAGGGGCTGAGGGCCTGGGGGGTCGGGGGGAGCAGGGGCTGAGGGCCTGGGGGGTCGGGGGGGGCAGGGGCTGAGGGCCTGGAGGGTCGGGGGGGGCAGGACCTGGAGGCCTGGGGGCTTGGAGGTGGCAGGGGCCGGAGGCCTGGGGGGTCGGAGGTGGCAGGACCTAGAGGCCTGGGGGGGTCGGGGGGAGCAGGGGGTGTGGGGGGCAGGACCTAGAGGCCTGGGGGCTTGGAGGTGGTAGGGGCTGAAGTCCTGGGGGGTCGGGGTGGCAGGGACTGGAGGCCTGGGGGATCCGGGGGGGCAGGGGTTGGGGGCCTGGAGGGGTCGGGGGGGGGCAGGACCTGGAGGCCTGGGGGGTCGGGGTGGCAGGGGCTGGAGGCCTGGGGGGTCGGGGGGAGCAGGGGGTGGGTGGGGCAGGACCTAGAGGCCTGGGGGCTTGGAGATGGTAGGGGCTGAAGTCCTGGGGGGTCGGGGGGGCAGGGACTGGAGGCCTGGGGGATCGGGGGGGGGCAGGGGTTGGGGGCCTGGAGGGGTCGGGGGGGCAGGACCTGGAGGCCTGGGGGGTCGGGGGGGAGCAGGGGGTGGGGGGGGCAGGACCTAGAGGCCTGGGGGCTTGGAAATGGTAGGGGCTGAAGTCCTGGGGGGTCGGGGTGGCAGGGACTGGAGGCCTGGGGGATCGGGGGGGGGCAGGGGTTGGGGGCCTGGAGGGGTCGGGGGGGCAGGACCTGGAGGCCTGGGGGGTCGGGGGTGGCAGGGGCTGGAGGCCTGGGGGGTCGGGGGAGAGCAGGGGGTGGGGGGGGCAGGACCTAGAGGCCTGGGGGCTTGGAAATGGTAGGGGCTGAAGTCCTGGGGGGTCGGGGTGGCAGGGACTGGAGGCCTGGGGGATCGGGGGGGGCAGGGGTTGGGGGCCTGGAGGGGTCGGGGGGGGGGCAGGACCTGGAGGCCTGGGGGCTTGGAGGTGGCAGGGGCCGGAGGCCTGGGGGGTCGGAGGTGGCAGGACCTAGAGGCCTGGGGGGGTCGGAGGTGGCAGGGGCTGGAGGCCTGGGGGGGTCGGGGGTGGCAGGATCTGGAGGCCTGGGGGCAGGTGGGGTGGCGGGGGGGGAGCGTTAGAGGAAGGGGGTCGGGGAGGGAGAGTGGGTAGAGGACGGGGAGTCAGCTGGGCCCGGGAGGAGGGGGCTGGGGGCACAGAGGAGGGGGCGGGAGCCCAGTCTTGGGCTTTAGGAGTTCAGTTCGTAGCCTGTAGGATCGGGCGGGGGGTACAGGGGCTTTTAGTTTAGGGGGTGGCTATTTGGATTTTAACGTAATTCGTTTGTTTGGCTTTTTAAATGAACACCGATCGGTTCGGGGAAGCGGTGTGGCCCAACGGTAAGAAGGCGGGCCTGGGAGTCGGAGGCCCTGAGTTCTAATTCCGACCACCTCCACCGCTTGGCCGCCCGGTGACTCGGGCCAACTCTCCCCAGCTTCTCCGGGATTCAGTCACCTTGTGTGTAAAATGGGGATTAAGACCGTGAGCCCCACGTGGGACAGGGCCGGGGCCCAATTTGACTATCTTGTGTCTACCCCCGGCACCTAGGACAGTGCCGGGCGCACGGTAAGCCCATAACAAATATAAAAAGAAAAAAATCGGTTTAAGAACAGTTGCCTTCTGTTGGCAATCTCTAAAGGCGATCTCTAACCCATTTATCTCCACCCTCACAATCTAGAGAGGGTAGGCCTGGCCCAACCTTTTCCCCTAAGGCGCCTCATTAGTTTAAGGGGAAATCTTATTTTACTTAGACAATGGGAGTGCAGGGCGGTGAAGTAATACCTTCTGCTCGCTTGAATTGTCGGTGACCTTTTAAGTATTTCTCTTTTTCTTGGCCTCGGCTGTGAACGAACGGGGATAAAACCAGCTCCAACTTATCATATGTCTATTTTCACAATTTTAGTAAGAGACTATTGATCGCGGTCACTTTGGTGGTGATGCATTTTCAAGCTGCGTTTATTCCTTATTCGTTTCAGCCGGTGAGCTGAAACGAAAATAAAAGGGATCTTGAAGTCGGTGTAACAGGATTTGAAACTCTATGTTGTTCCTGTGTCAGCAGCCACCATAATAAGTTGCATAGAAATGTGAAGGAAGATTTTCTGAAATCTTGAACTTTGCATTCTGATCTGTTAATTGTAGAAGGTCATTTACAATATTGATCATGAAGGCGGGCTGGGTAAGAGACCATTGAAATTTGTTTGTGATTTAAACTGGGTCTTAAGAAAGCTAATACAGCTATTCCTCTCCTCCACCCCCCACTGTCTATGAATATCTGTTTTCACCCTCTAGAGAATTAACTACTGAAGTGTGTTATGGAGTTTAAGTACAATAATGTTATTTCGTTCCAGTTTTTATCACTGGTTTTTTAATGGTTGGAGTAACCTCATGAAGAAGTGCACCGAATATTGCATTTTCATTGTGAGGTCAGTCCCATGTTTCTTCTTTAAGTTACAAAATCAAAAGCAAAAATTCATGTACAATGCTTATATTTTGAATACTTGAAAAATACAAGTCACGATTTCTGCCTATCAGATATACGTAATGGTGAAAATGCTGATATGGCACACCAAACATGTCGTACAAAATATTTCACAGGATTTCATGGGATCTTCTTAAAGTTTAACCCAATTTAACATGATTTCTATGCCATACATCATTTACTAAAGTTAAGATTAAATCTGGGAGGAAAAAAAATTCCCAAAGGTTTGTGGAGTTTTCGTTTCTCATTTGGTATTTGTTAAAGCACTTTCTATGTTCCAGGCACTGTACTAAGGTCTGGGGCCAATACATGATAATCGGGTTGGACTTAGTGGTGGGAGGCAGCATGGCTCAGTGGAAAGAGCACGGGCTTGGGAGTCAGAGGTTGTAGGTTCTAATCCAGGCTCCGCCATGTGTCTGCTGTGTGACTTGGGGCAAGTCACTTCACTTCTCCATTCCTCAGTTCCCTCATCTGTAAAGTGGGAATTAAGACCCTGCATCTACCCCAGCGCTTAGAACAGTGCTCGGCACATAGTAAGCGCTTAAAAAAAAAAACCAACATTAGAACAGTGCTTGGCACATAGTAAGCGCTTAACAAATACTAATATTATTATTATTATTAAAGCCCCTGTCTCACCTACGGCTCACAGTCTTAATCTCCATTTTACAGATAAAGTAACTGAGGCACAGAGAAGTTAAGTGACTTGCTCAAGGTCACACAGCAGACAAGTGGTGGAGCCGGAATTAGAAACTAAGTCCCTTGAGTCCCAGGCCCATGCTCTTTCCACAAGCCCACACTGCTTCTCTCATTTTTAAAGGCCTCCCCAATCTTTCTTTTTCTTGTTCGTGGAATTTTTCTCTCCACTGAAGAAGAGTCTGGGATTGCTTAGGTCTTTGGCTCTTAAGGTTAATTTTTATTTCTCCACAATGTTAGTCACATTATTTTTCTTGCTCCAATCTAGAATTTTTCACCTCAAAACCAAGATTTGAATATTAAATGTTGGACTGATACTTGAGCTTGATACTCCTAACTTCAAGTTGCTTTATAATTACATAGGTCAACAGAGAATTATGTCAAACATTTGCTATTCATTTGCATAAATAGAAAAGGAGTACTATTACTGAAGAAATTGTTACCCTGCAGGTATCGTATGTGAATCCATGTAGTTTGTGTGTCAACATCAGTAACCATAATAGGAATCTGCATTTCCTAACTTGCTTTCAAACCCCTACCCAAGTACGAATTAAATATGAAATTTAATAAACTTAAATCTTTTATCCGTGGAACATCTTGGTCTAGAAAGCTGCTAATTGGAGGGACTTTATTGGCGTCTCAAAACTGTATGCTCTTTGTGGGCAGGGAATGTCTGTCAACTCTGTTGTATTGTACTCTCCCCAAATCGTAGTAATAATAATAATAATAATAATGTTGGTATTTAAGCGCTTACTATGTGCAGAGCACTATTCTAAGCGCTGGGGTAGATACAGGGTCATCAGATTGTCCCACGTGAGGCTCACAGTCAATCCCCATTTTACAGATGAGGTAACTGAGGCACAGAGAAGTGAAGTGACTTGCTCACAGTCACACAGCTGACAAGTGGCAGAGCTGGGATTCGAACCCATGACCTCCGACTCCCAAGCCCGGGCTCTTTCCACTGAGCCACGCTGCTTCTCATGGTACAGTGCAGTATGCACAGTAAGTGCTCCTTAAATACCATTGACTGATTGATCTAACTTAATAATGATGGTATTTAAGTGCTTACTATGTGCCAAGCACAGGTTCCATATCAATATGTTGGACCAGAGTTTTTTTGCAGAAGCTGTACTTGGGGATTTGTAGAAGTGTCTATTTTCAGTGTGTGCTGCTTGAGGCTTCTTCCTGGACCTCTTTTCATTCTACCCAACAACTCACTAGGAAGCAATCCAGAATGTAGCACATGGCAAAAATATAAAATTTCTACATCTACCATCCATAAACACCTAAACAGCATACCTGCAGATATGTACAATATTTGGTATTCAGTTCAAATCCCTTAGTGTGCATATGTCCCAAATAAGCATGTTCCAGATAATGACTATGGAATAAAAGTCCAGGTGTTTTGGAGTCAGTAGCAAATCATTCTCCTTATTTATTGATAGTGAATCTTTTTTCTTTTTTGCCTAGGTGCCTGTAGCCCAGCAAGAGTGTGTGCTTTTCTATGTTATGTATGCCACACTGGGGGAGGAGAGCATTGAGTGCTGAGAGCAGAGGAGGCAAAGCAGGGATGAGGAGGAGGAGTCATCAGTGATGCTTTGAGATGTTATGGTCCTAAATCAGGTTATCCCACTCTACACTTGTTTCTGGATAGTATATTAATGTCAGTTGGGAGTCTCCCGATCTGTATTCCAACTAAGCATCAAGTAAACCTTATTAAACCCCATCGGTGACATCTGCCTACTAAAGCAGCAACGTAATTTTTCGCAGGGATTGCTTATGTAGATAGGATTAATTTCTTTGAGACACAACCCAATATCCCTTTCTCTAAACCTGTCTGATCAATAGCGATTTGGGCTCTTCTTGCCCCGATTCAGGCCCTTACCCCTTCTCTCTCTTCCTCCACCTTCACCCCTACCACTCCTGCACATTTCCAAAACAGTTGGCAGTGGGAAGAAAGGATCAGTGCCGAACCATCAACTGCCTAGACAACTGCTGTGAACTGGATTGAACCCCTGGGCCAACTAGGAGATGGTGTGCACAAAGATGCCATTTTTCATGGAAAAAAGACCCCCCAAAAAGCCACTGTCTACATGACCTAAGCTTAATGTTTGTCGATTCTCCTAGGGTGAACTGTGACAAAAGTATACTAATAGCAACTTCCCTTGTCATTAGCTGGCTAACGAGGCAGATTTCATTAGTGCTGTTAATGAACATGTGCAATCTGCTAAATATTTTCAAAATGCTTCAGGTTTACTCCATGTAGAGAGCCTAGCAATTATTGCTTTTTAAAGAGTGGGGTATTCTCTTGAGGTTCTTGGAAGTAGCTGGTAACGATTCCATCCTCTCCAAACTTATTTAAGGAGTAGCAGTGTGGCTCAGTGGAACGAGTCCGGGCTTGGGAGGCAGAGGTCATGGGTTCAAATTCCGGCTCTGCCCCTTGGTAGCTGTGTGACTGTGGGCAAGTCACTTCACTTCTCTGTGCCTCAGTTACCTCATCTGTAAAATGGGGATGAAGACTGAGCCTCACGTAGGACAACCTGATTACCCTAGATCTACCCCAGCGCTTAGAACAGTGCTCTGCACATAGTAAGCACTTAAATACCAACATTATTATTATTATTATGTGTGGTCTTTGAAATGATTAGTGATTTCACCTATATCATCTGACTCCAAACTCTCTACGTCTGATGCCAAACTAAACTAATACGTAGGCTGAATCTGTTCCTGTGCAAAAGCAAGATTTTGTAAGTCTTGCCAGCTCTAAACATTACGTTGTAACCCAATAATGGGTGAATATTAGAAACTAAGTTTTTTTCCCACTTAGTTACCGTGTCGTTGATGTATATTTTTAATACTTGGTACTTTGTCTCCCACTCTAGACAGTCGGCTCCTTGTGTGCAGTGTGTCTACCAACTCTGTTGTATTGTGCTTTTCCAAGTTCTTAGTACAGTGCTCTGCACACAGTAAGTTCTCAAAAAAGCCATCGATTGATTAATTACTATGAATATTTGCAAAGGATGGTCTCACCTAGCCACTTTGTCTTCAGCTTAATGAAGAATATGAAATTCAGTGTCTTGGTAGTCCATCTGTTTGGGAAAGTTTGTCTTTATTGCTTGATTTTAGAGCCCTGGAAAGGAATTTCCCTATCAGAGATGTGGGTGTGTTTTTGGTTTTTTTTGAAGAGGTGGGGGGGAATGTTTGAGGGAAAAAAAAAAGACTTGAAAGGAGCCTTTATAGGTATCCTGTTTGACCAGGAAATTTCATTATACTGAAATGAGTCGTTTTTGGAAAGCAAAGTAAAAATCTTGTGTTTTAAGAACATATTTTAGTTGTTTTTCTTTTCAAAGGTAATGCTGCCAACAGGCTCCGTCCATTAGGTGGGAGGGCCTGTGTGTGTGTGGGCAGGGAATATGTCTACCAACTCTGTGGTGTTCTGCTCTCCCAAGCGCTTAGTTCAGAGCTCTGCACATAGTAAGCATGCAGTAAGCACTAGCAGTGATGATAATTTCCACACTATGTCGGGAGAATGCACAAGTGCGCCTTTTGGGTGAGTATTGCCCAGATACCGGTGGGTTAAGAAAGGAAGGGTAGGTAAATGCCTCTAGACTGTAAACTCGTTGTGGGCAGGGACTGTGTCTGTTTATTGTTACAAGGTACTCTCCCAAGTGCTTAGTACAGTGCTCTGCATAAGTAAGTGCTCAGTAAATACCATTAAATGAATAGGTCCCACCACCAACAGGTTGAACACTTGAGTTGTTTTGGTAGCATTGGTGTGGTTTCAAGTTTTCCCTCCTGGCCCAGTGGGGTTATGTGGCAAAGTGGCTAGAACCTTAAGGGCAATATAAGTGGAATTTTAAATGAGTAGCAATTTAACATGAAATAGAAAAGGAGGAAAGAACAGTGGAGGAGTTGGGAAAAAAGGCAATGATGGGTGCCTAGAATGATGCTAGTAGTGCTTAATCCCAGGTCCTGCTTTCTGGAATTATTTAAGCCAGTATTACATTGTGCACAACGGTTAACTCTCGAGCAGTCTCTACTTTCATGTGGCATCTAATCAGGAAATGAAGAATTGGGGAGTGTGGGTTCCCCCACCTTTTTCATTCGACTGACTTCCCATTTTTTAAAAGACAAAATTGACATGTAGACCACTTGGCAATATTTGTCTCTTCTAGAAGGGTTGTAGTGTGAACTAGTTTCCCAGAATGATGGGATGTGGTAGTAATTTCTTGAAAATCCTATTAAGGATAATAGAGGCATTCAGAAATATGGTGCAATAGGGTGTGTTGTGTTAGGGATATCATGCTTGGCTTTATGTTGCAACCCCTGAAATTTAGTGACATCCCAGCAGGAGACACGCCCTAGAGTGCATGGATGAAATAATAATCTGGAACTGTCAGTGGAGGGTGGGTGGAGAACTAAAAATGCCTTCTTGTAAATTCAAAAAAATTCAAGTCACAGATATCACACTTAGTTTGTAAATATAGAAAATAGAAATTAATGGTGATTACAATTACTGGGATATTTGTTAAGGACTGTTAAGCATTGGGGTACTTATAAGATAATCAGATCAGACACATATTTATTGCTGAATTTTCTTAGGTAGTGTCCTTTCGGGGTTAGATTTCCAGTGGGAAGGCACCCTGAATCTCTGGATGTCATAAAATTCATGTTGAGAATTAAATAGAGGCTTTGAAAAGAAATAGAAAAATTTATTGGGTTGGGATGAAGAAGATTTGGCTACTTCGTGTCAGTGACATTTGATTCTCTGAGTGAGGTCAAATTCAGCTGGCATTAAAATTGGAAGGGGGAGATTCTGGAAGTAAGCTGGAGTGATAGCCAACAGGGATGGAGGATTGAGGAATGCTTTACTCTCCCCCCCCCGACTCCTCCCACACTACATCCCAGCTCACGTGCTTTGCTTCTTCCAAACCAACATATTTGCTTTGTCTCATTCTCATCTCTCTTGTCTCTTGAACCTCTAGTTCAGACTCTCACTTCTTCCTGGACCACCCACCACCTTCACATCCACCAGACTGCTGCTCTCCCTATCTTCAAGGCCCTTCTGAAATCACATCTCCTCCAGGAGACCTTCCCTGGTTAACCTCTCACTTGCCTGCCTTATTTTCCCATCCCCCCTGCCAGTTGAACAGTTCACCTGACCCCTGCCCTGTAAAAGTTTTGTACATAATTTTATACCGTATTGCTTTGTCTCTTGAATTTATTTTAGTGTCTGTCCCTGCAGCTAGGTGGTAAGCTTGAAGTCAAGGACCCTGTCTGTTAATTCTTTTGAATCTTCCTCTGTGCTTAGTATAGTGATCTGCACAGACTAAGTACTCAATAAATACTATTGATTGATTGAAGTCAGAATTTGGGAATGGATCATTTTTTTAACCTCATTTTATGGCACTGAGTATAACACTTCCTTTAACATTCTGGGAAGTCAGGAAATCTATTTAAATGGCTGATAAATATTTAGCTTCAGTGGTGATAAGGATCATGCTGTTTGGAGTAAGGAACTAAAATCTCTTCATTGACTAAAACTGGACCTGAAGTTGATAGTATCTGATGATTTGATCTCAGGGTACCTTGGCAGATACTCTTCAGAATAGCCCCAAGTGGTATGAATAGGCAGCTAAGGGGAAGGACCGTCTCACGATGGCATTGTATGTGGACGGTGGAGCGATGGAATCTGAAGCCTGTGGTTCTAGGTTTACACCATGCTAATCCTATATCCTACTGAGTCTCTTTTCTGCACAGGAGCTTGTTTGTAATCAGGGTTTCTCCTCACCGAGTTTTAGTGGCCTCAGCAGTATTAAAGATGCAGGTACGATCCGTATCATCGTGTTGGATTGATTGCATCACTAGATTATTGGTGAAAATGTCAGCGTCCAAGGCACAGCATGCTATGAGTGATGTTAATCCTGTAAAGGGTTAGTTCAGTTTGGGGTTGGGAGGAGAGCTCACTCTGACCTGCCTTCCTATTTCCTAAAATGAACTCCTCATATTTCCACCCACACCCTGTCTCCCCCCTGTATTTCCCATCCCCATATACAGCACCTCCATCCTCCCTGTTTCACAAGCTCGTAACCTCGGCGTTATCCTTGACTCATCTCCTTCAACCCACATATTCAATCTGTCAGCAGGTCCTGTCGGTTCAACCTTCACAACTTTGCTAAAATCCTCCCTTTCCCCTCCGTCCAAACTGCTACCTCATTAATCCCAGCACTTATCCTATCCTGCCATTATTACTGCATCAGCCTCCTTGCTGACCTCCCTTCCTCCTGTCTCTTCCAACTTCAGCCCATACTTCACTCTGCTGCCCAGATCATTTTTCTTCAAAACTTTTCAGTCCATGTTTTCTCACTCCTCAGGAACCTCCAGTGGTTGCCCACCCACCTCTGCATCAAGTAGGAGCACCCTACCATAGGCTTTAAAGCACTCAATCACTGTGCCCTCTCCTACCTTACCTCCCTGATTTCCTGCTCCAACCTAGCACATTCACTTCGCTCCTCTAACATCAACCTACTGACTGTACCTCGATCTCATCGATTTCTCCTCTGATCCCTTGCCCACATCCTGCTTGGAACTCTTCTCCCCCTTCATATCCGACAGACGTTCACTATCCCTATCTTCAAAGAGGTATTAAAAGCCCAACTCCTTCAAGAGGCTTTCCCCAACTAAGCCCTCATTTTGTCTTCCCTACCTCCCTTCTGCATCACCCTGCACTAGGATTTCCACTGTTTATTCACCCCTCCCTCAGCCTCATAGCACTTAAGTATAGATCTGTAATTTAACCAATGTCTGTCTACTCCTCTAGACTGTAAACTCATCATGCACGGGCAGGTAGCATGTCTACCAACTCTGTTATATTGTACTCTCCCAAGCTCTTAGTACAGTGCTCTGCACATAGTCTGCCAACTTTGTTCTGTCACAATAATAATAATAATAATAATAATAACTGTGGTGTTTGTACAGCGCTTACTCTGTGCCAGGCTCTGTACATAGTCTGCCAACTTTGCTGTACTGTAATAATATTAATAGTAACCGTGGTATTTAAGTGCTTACTACGTGCCAGGCACACAGTGCTAAGCATTGGGTTGGATACAAGCAAATCGAGTTGGACATAGTCCCTGTCCCACATGGGACTCATAGTCTTAATCCCCATTTTACGGATGAGGTAACTGAGGCCCAGAAAGTGAAGTGACTTGCCCAGGTCACACAAGTGACAGACAAGAGGCAGAGCTGGGATTAGAACCCAGGTCCTAAAGACTCCCAAGCCTGTGCTCTATCCACTAGACCTCGCTGCTCTCCTAAGTGCTTAATACAGTGCTGTGCACATATAAGAGCTCAATAAATACTATTGGTAATGAGGAGGAGATGAGGGAATCCCCAGACCCGGTTGAGAGGGCAGGGCATAATGGAATGAGGTAGGTAGAGTCTAGTCAGGGTTGACAAATGCTGGGGTGGTTTTTTTTGTTTTTGTTTTTTTACAAGCAGCATTTGTCGGGATTCCGGTTGGCTGCTCTCCCACCCGTAACGTCAGCCCTCCAAAGTTTTTGATCTGTCAGTAAAAACATGAAAATCAGTACTTTTTCATTCATACTATTTGTAAAGGTGGTTCTAGCCAGTTGGCAACCTTGTTCTGGATCTGTTAATCATTAAGGGATTTGTTTCAACAGCCTTTGGTCTTTTTTTTTTTTTTTAAAGTCTCAAATATTCAGAATCTGCTAAGACATATATGTGTAGGAGATCTATAGTGATTGTTTACTGGCACTTCTAAGAACCCTGCAGTCCTTGATCTTTCATCAGAGCTCTAACTTAAAGCCAAAAAAAAGTGGTTATTTAACAAGTGACTGATCACACAGAATGTTACTTTGCCTTTTCATTTCTGTTTCCATGGATGAGCAGTGTTACTTTACTATTGCCTTAAAGTTACTGTGAATAACATTCTGGATACACTGTGTTTTTAAATGTTTATTAGCACCCTGGTATCCTGCTGACCTTCTGCGTACATTGCCGTAGCCCCAAATAATATAAGGTTGGGGGAAGTATTCTCAACAGCTTTATTGTTTTTAGACCGATTGTTTTTTCCACTGTGATCAGTAGAGCAGAACATGGTTTAGAATTTGTTTCTGTGGTCGTGTTTGGTAATGGAGTTGTTTTTAAGCTAAGCAAATCTCAGATTTCCTTAACTACCTCCCAGATTCAATGCTGGTTTCCATTGTTGGAATGGCGTTGTACACCGGTTACGTGTTCATGCCTCAACACATCATGGCGATACTGCATTACTTTGAAATTGTGCAATGACCGAAATGTGCCCAAGAATAGCTGGGACCAGAGTACAGGGAAGGACCCTCCCTCCGAGAACTCACGAGAAGGACTTCAACAAAGTCTGATGTCAGATGTCAAGCTAGGCAACCCAAGGATGAATATAAGGACAAGAAATCCAGATGAGGAGATCCGGGAAGCAACCCTGGCTCGTATATTGTGCCCATTCTTTTTAGTTGTAAAAGATGCTCTTGTATAGTAGTTTTGTCTATTTTAACATTGTGATTGTACTTTGATATCAGTATTTTCTTAACCCTTGTGACCGTTTCAATATTGCACTGTGAAAGCTTTTCTTAATATAACTTTGATTAAATTTTAATTACCTTCTATTTTTTTAAATCAGAAATTATTAGTTTGGGCTTATTTCTTTTGCTGCTGTATAGCAAATGCTATACATCTGCCTGGATGTATTTCTATTATTAACCAAAGTTTTGTAAGAAATGACACCAAGATGAGAGGGGTGAGATATTTTCATCAAGCATTTCTTACAGAAGACTTTGTAAGACCGGACTCATGATTTTTGCTGACTCAAAGTTTTCTCAATGTGTAATACGTCCATTTTGCTGGGCTGAAGTTGTCAAAATATCAGCACCTGAAACAGCGGAGGCATCCTTCTGAAGTTAATTAAAGAAGCAATTAGCCTTCTAATACCTAACTTTTATGTTGTAGATTTTTCAGTGTCAGAAGATGTTGGAGATGGATTTCTGTGATTAAATGGTCCTTGAATCCTATTAATTAGCATTATTGTTGTACATAATGCTTGTAACAAGGAGTGGTTTTGGAAAAGGTGGGTTGGGGTTTTTTCCTGATGCCGATGTTAACAATTAATTCCTTAAATTTTTGAATTTCTTGGTAGTGTCTGGCGTCATGTGCAAACCTTCACGTTCTTGCAATGTGATTATGAGAAGGGTAGACAGCAGTTCACACTCTAATAATGAGGAGCTCAAGCTTGATTAATCCTCCTGTTTGTAATATGTGTGTGGTTTTTTTTAAAAGATTTATATTCCTGAAATGTAAAGGATGACTACCTAATTTTCTGAAATGGAAACTTATCGAAATCAAAAATATGAAATAAAAACAGCTCTATTGAAGGTGTGAGATTAACTTTTATTCTCTATTCGGTTCATATTAGAACTAGGCCTCTTTTAATAAACTACTATTTTAAAAATAAACTCCCTTTATAGACTGCTAGTGCAGATCTGAGAAGCACGATCAGTAAGCAGGGCACAGGACTTCAGCTACAAACTCTCCGCTCGAAGCCTAACAGTCCTCCGTGTCAAACAACTGCAACCTCGAAGTTCTAGAAGTTGGAGGTGACTTCTGCCCACATTCCGCTCCTGAGGATGGAGGAAGGTTTGGTGTACTAGGGGTCAGGGTCAGGCCCAGGAGCTTGCCCCCCTGGCATTAGAAGGTTCCCTGCAGCCTGGGGGCACTCATGGGGGGCTCTGGACTGAGACTCTGGCTAGAATGTCCTTGGTCCATTCCTGTGGAGAAGCGGGGCTGGATTCCTGTGATGGGTGGAGAGGGGAGGGAGAGGCTGTCCTGGGCATCACGGGTGGGCCTCAGTGGCTTGGAGCTCTGGTCCTGGGGATTCCAGCTCCTACTAGGAGCCATAAATCTGTGATCTATTCCAGGCATATCCCAGACTACAAGTTGTTGTGGGCGAACTGTGTGAGCAGCTGTATTATGAGGTACGTTTTCCCATAGACTTCCGTGCAATTCGTTAGGATACGCTCCAGAAGCAGTCTGACATGATGACCTGGCCCTGGGTAAGTAAAGATCACATTATAATTCCCTCCCCCCTGCCACTCCTCTCCCCTCTTTTGTTCCTGTCCCCCGGTCCTGAGGGCTTTCCTTCCCCTGGGTACCCTTAGTGCAGGCCTGTGGTTAGTTTTCTTCAGGCTTATTGTCAGTTTATATTGTCTGAAAAGCAAAGCTTTCTATTTCCCAACAGCCCTTTGTGTTTGACAGCGCCAAGTCCTGAGGGCATCTGGAAACAGACATGAGAATGATCCTCTGATAAGTTGATACCCCTTTAGAGAATTCAGGTTTAAAGTAACTCTTGTTTGAACTAGCTGCTAGCTTAAACTTCCTATATTTAGTAGAGCACCAAAGTTCAATTAATCAGAAGTATTGATGTCCAGGAGTCAGGAAATATAGGTTCAAGCCCCAGTTTGGCTACTGGGCTTCTCTATGTCTTTGGGTAAGTCAGTCGCTTTAACCCCTCTGGTTCTCAATTTCCTCATCTGTAAAATGGGAGTAAAAGAGACTGTGAGCCCAGTGTGGGACAGGGACTATGTCTGATGTCATAATCTTGTATCTCTCCCAGACCTTAGCACATAGTAAACTCTTGATGTCCAATTTATTATTTACTATTATTGCAAGGACACCCACTCCCTTCTCAACAATTTCTTGTAGCTTGCTAAAAACTCATTTAATTTTTTTTTCAGGCTAGAAGGAGGTAAAGGATGGTAGAGTGGAGTGGTGGTAGAGTTTGATTGTGGGGATCATTTACTTTATCTTCCCGCAACAGTTTGATTTTCCTTCCCATAGTCTGCTTAGTGGCAAGAGCATGGGCCCGGGAGTCAGGAAACTTTGGATCTTTTCCCAGCTCTGCCACTTGCTTGCGGTGCAACTTTGGGAAAATCACCTGACTTCTTGGGGCTTCAGTTTCCTCATCTGTAAAATTGGGATAAAATGCCTGTTTTTTTGTTTGTTTTATGGTATTTGTTAAAGCACTTTCTATGTGCCAGACACTGTATTAAGCGCTGGGGTGGATTCAAGAAAATCGGGTTGGACACATTACCTGGCCCACATAGTGCTCACAGTTTTAATCCCCATTTTACAGATGAGGTAATTGAGGCATAGAGAAGTTTAATGACTTGCCCAACATCATAGAGCAGACAAGTGGCAGAGCCGGAATTAGAACTCTTGTCTTAGGCTGTTGAGTTGTTTTTGACCCATAGTGACTCCACGGATGCATCTTTCCCAGAACACGCCTCCTCAATCTTCAATCATTCTGGTAGTGTATCCATAGAGTTTTTTGGGGAAAAATACAGAAGTGATTTACCATTGCCTCCTTCTGCACAGTAAACCCGAATCTCCACCCTTGACTCTCTCCCATGCTGCTACTGCCCAGCACAGGGGAGTTTTGACTTGTAGCAGATTGCCTGCCACTCACTAGCCACTGCCCAAACTAAGAATGGAATTGGTATGCCTCTGCTTGACTCTCCCTCCCGTAGCCGAGATTGGTAGAGTACTGGAAACCCTCCAGGATGATTAGAGAATGAGGATGATTAGAACTCGGCTCCTTCTAAATCCTAGGCCTGTGCTCTTTCCACGAGGCCACACTGCTTCCCCTACCTCTTAGATTGTGAATCCCATGTGAGTAAAGGTCTATGTCTGCTCTGATTTTCTTGTATCTATTCCACACTTGGCATGGCACATATTAAGCCCTTAACAAATACCATTATTAGCTGTTTTGTTTTTATTAATGATTATTAAGAATCTGCAATTTGATAATGAGAAATTCCATTATTGGGACGAGGCTCATTTGGGATACCAGAAATATAACATTATCTTCAAGCCATCCTTTTAAAATGGAGAAACTAAAGGTCAGGGATCTATTGAGTGCTTTCTGTGTGCACAGCACTGTACTGTGCTGGGGTGAGTACAATACAGCAGAGTTGGGTAGACATGCTCCCTGCCCATGACGAGCTTTCTTGGTCAGTGGCGGAACCAAGAATTACATTCACTCCTTGAGGCTTTCTCAAGGCCTCCATGACTGATTTAAGAAAGGTTTATGCTTACTTTTTAAATGATTCCGTTTAGACTGTGAGCCCATCATTGGGCAAGGATTGTCTCTATCTGGTAACGAATTGTACATTCCAAGTGCTTAGTACAGTGCTCTGCACACAGTAAGTGCTCAATAAATACTATTGAATGAATTCAGCAATGTCTTTTCCTTATATTAACAGGATTGGGTTGTGGGTACTACCTTTTAAGAAAAAAAATCAAGCAGTGCCATATATTGAGCTCTTAATGTCTGCGGAGCACTATTCTAAGCAGTTGGAGAGGTACAACACAACAGAATAAGCGACAGTCTAGAGGATGCCTAGCTTTTCCAAATTTATGAATTTAGAAAGTAAGGATAATACAGTTGTCCCCATGTCTTTTTGAAATCGAAATACTAATTATAAAATCCATCATAATATGGGGGCATATAATTTCTTTAGCGTTATGCTGTTCTCCCCACCTTCAAAACATGCAAAGCACATTTTCATCCAAAATGCCTGCCTTGTCTAAGCCCTCATTTCTTCTTCTCCAACTACCTTCTGCATCACCCTTGCACATGGATTTGCACCCTTTATTCACCCTTCCCTCAGCCCCACAGTCCTTACATACATAGCCGTAATTTATTTATTCATATTAATGTCTGCCTCCCCGTCCAGACTGTAAACTCATTGTGGGCAGGAACAGGTCTACCAACTCTGTTCTATTGTCTCCCAGCGCTTAGTACAGTGCTCTGCACACAGTAAGCACTCAATAAATAAAGATTGATAATGAAGTTTGTACAGTTTAAGGACTGTCGAGAGGCTAGTGAAAAGAGATGGGTTTTATTTTTCCTCTTAAGAATCCCAGGTATTTGTCCCGGGAAGTTATATCATACTAAACTACCACTGATAAATGGGTTTGCATGGTAAATAAATGCTGAGGTGGCCAAGGTGAATGAGCCCACATTGGCCTTCCAGACTACTTGCAGGCTGAGATAAACCTCACCATCGGGGGTGTGATCCTTGAATATCAAAGACATCAATCTAGAAGTAAATGTAATTCTAGCCTAGGAAGCTGTAATTAAATCCCAATAGCTAAAGTCCTACCTCACTGCTTTAGAATGAAAACTCAATTCCTCCAAATAATGGTTTAAGCAGGGAACTATGTTCCTATCTTGTTCCATTGGTCATTTAGAGCCAGGAGAAGTATATAAGATGTTACCTGAGTTTTATGCAAGTTACAATTATGTAAATAAAGTCCATTCAAATCTGACCCTGGAAGATGTTCCCAAATGTGTTTGAGAGTGGCAAATGCTCTTTAAACCGAATTATTTTAACCGGGCAACATTAAGAATAGGAAGTATTCATTCAGTAAGTTATTGACTATGTATCGTGCAAAACTAGAGACTGGAGAGATTACATTAAAATGGCCTCAACCTTTGAGGTGTTTATAATCTAATGAGGGAGTCGGGGAGACATAAATTGTGTGCATTTAATGGGAGCAGGAGGTACTATGAGGTTTTTAGTTGTTTGAAGGGTTTATAAATTACTGCTACCTTCAGTTGGCCAGGCAACACAATCACAAGCAATCACAGCTTAAGGGGAGGGCAAGCTTTCTCTGATTAACCTCACCCATTCTCCTGGAAGTAAGTCCTTTCTTTAAAGAGTAACTTCTAGCACCTGAAATGGAGCTTTGCACTTTGAGGAGGATCAGTAAATACTTGGGATTCATGACATGATCCTAGAGTTTAGCAAATATACCATAAAACTCTGTCCAAAGAGCACATTGGACGTTTTTGTATGGTGCAAATGGCTTTATTGCCCTATTAAATTGAAGAAACCCTATCCATTTAAAAGCAAAAACATAACTATCAAAAGGGGGAGAGATGACACTTTACCCTAAAGAAAGGATAATTGAATGAATTGCCATTCCCTGTGCACATTCTAATCCAGCCCAAGGGGTTTCTAGACTGACTGGTCATTACTGACTTTTAGGATGGCCAGTGACAACTCTCAAAGGAACCAGACCCCTTGAGGTACAGGATGGCACATGTGCCAAGTCTGTGGGCAGTGCTCTATGCATAGCTCTCAATAACCAGCACTGGTCAGTTGTTGTGTTCTGCTGACAGGCAGTGTAATGGTAATCAATCAGTGGTATTTACTGAGCACCTACAGCATGTGGAGCACTGTGCTAAGCGCTTAGGGCGACTACAATACAACTGAGTTGGTAGACACATTCCCCACCCACAAGGAGCTTACATGATGACATCAGGTAGATGCCACTTTAGCAGAAGCCCACCCACTAAAACATTTGTCTGAGATGTCCTGGCATCTTGGGCCCCTCCTGGCCCCACTGCTTATTTCTCCAGAGCCATTGCTTTCACCTCTGAACTCGGCCAAGGGACTCAGCGGCCGAGAGAGGAGAGGTAGGAAGGGGCAAGGTGATGGAGAGCTTTGAAGCCTAGAGTGAGGAGTTTTTGTTTGGAGCGGAGGTTGATAGGCAACCACTGGAGGTGTTTAAGAAGGGGAGTGACATGCCCAGAATAATAGGGTACTTTAGGTACTTTGTATGCTTGATAAAATACCTATTATCCCTCCCCCTTAATCTGTGAGCCCGATGTGGTACAGGGACCTTGTCTGATCTACTTATAGTTTATATACACTGCTTAGTACAGGGCTTGGCACCTAGTATGCTTAACAAATACCACAACTTTTTGTTATAGTCCAACATGGAGGTCTCATCTGTCATATTCATTTTGTACAGGTGGGAACACTGAGGCCCAGAAAAATTGACTTGCCCAGGGTCATTCATTCACTCATTCATTCAATCGTATTTATCAAGTGCTTATCATGTGCAGAGCACTGTACAATACAACAGTAAACAGATGCATTCCCTGCCCACAATGATTTTACAGTCTAGAGGGTTTAGAGGGTCACACAGTAATGCGTGTCAGAGCTGGGACTAGGATCCAGGTCTCCTGCCTGTCCTGTGCTCTTTTGACTAGGCCATCCTTCTTTCCCAGTAGAAACCAAATGAACTGAACTGCCTTGAGGCAGTGTGAGTCAGAATCAGGAGTTTAGATAACATAGTTGGCTAGGGCTCTCTAACAGGTGTGGGACAACTTCATTCTGCAATTTGAACTTTTTTTTTAATTTAAGCCTCAGTTTGGGTAATAATAATTACGGTAATTATTTGTTAAAAACAACATTTGAATAATCTGCCTTCTTAATACTATATATTGAATTTACCAAAGGCTTTTCTTCCACTAGCAGCCATCTCTTTGAGGTTTAACCAGACCTTTCTACCTCTTTCTGGCCAATTCACAGCTTGCCGGTCCCTCTGTGTGAGGACAGGGCAAGGGAGGCGGTTGGGCAGCTGTTCAGGGAGACTTGTCAGTTTTCGATGTGGCCAAAAGTAAAAACTAGTGACTAAAACTGGGTCTTGGGTGATTTGGATTCCATTTCTCAGTGGTATGGTAATAAGGGTGTTGGCTTTGGTTCAGAGACCGTGACGCACACTGAGACTATAGTGGTGAACCCTTCCCAACGTCACATAATCCCCAGTGTTATAATTACAAAGCCGTGGTGCAGTCATTCAGCAGGCTAATCGGTAAATTCAAATAAGGTTATCTGTGGGAGATTTTCATTCCTGCCTTTCCCATATCCTTAGCTGGAATACGCAGATTTAGGTCCTTGATTTCCATTCAGCTCCCTCCATTCTGGACCAGTGAGGTTTTCATTCTAGTTTCCTGGTCTGGATGGACAGGCGTGGCCAAATGTCTAATCTGATCTGTGAGTTTGGGGGCTAGTTGGTGCATCACAAAGTAAATACTTTTGTAAGAATAGTGTGGCCAACTGGAAAGAACCCAGAACCAGGAAGGAGTCCTGGGTTTGAATTCAGATTATGCCACTTGCCTGCTGTGTGACCTTGAGTAAGTCCCTCAACTGGTCTCTGCCTCACTTTTTTCATCTGTGAAAAGGGGATTCAGTGTTTGTACTCCTTCCCTCTTATTGAGCCCCAGGAGGGATAGGGACTCTGATCTGATCTACCCCAGCACTAAGCACAATGCTTGGCACAAATTAAGAGCCTATACAAAATCACAATTAATAGTAATATTAAATTCAAGTTTGGGGTAAAGTTGGCTTTAAATCAATCATCAAAGGTCTTTGAGTGCTTACTATGTACAGACCACTGTACTAAGTGCTTGGGGAAGGGTACATACAACAATTAGCAGCACATTCCCTGCCCATAATGAGTTCAGAGATAATGGAGGTTAAAGGCTTTCATTTGGACCTAGTGGTTCTCATCAGCTCACAGTGCATTTATCTGTACTGATGACTCAATGCTGGCAGTGGCTCCCACAGTCTTCTGAGCTGGGGACTCCCAGCCTCAGTCATCTCCCATCTCTGACATGACCTGAGAGTTTCCCGTTGGGGCTGGAAAGACTCAAAATGGCACCTTTCTGGACGGTTAGCTCTTTGAAGTCCATCTATCCCATCCCTGCTTTTTCCTTCCCGGAAAACATCTGCCACCCCCCTCCCCAGTATTCAAAATGAAGAGTTGACAGCTTTGATTACAATTGTTTGTAGAGTTAAGCAAGGGAGCACGAGCTTTTCCCCTGCCCTCTGAGAGCAATTTCAGAGAGACTGTTTTAGGCATAAGAAGCCCGTGAGTTTCTGTTTGAAGCTGCTTGCCCGGGGCCTGCCTGGAGCTTGAGCTGAAACAGGATGTGTGAGGCCTGCAGTGAGCTGTTTCAAAAGCCCCAACTGGGATGGCCCATGACTCAGTGGGTGATGCCAAAACATGGAAATGTGGGGACTCACAATTCTAATCCTGCTCAGCCACTGGCTGACAACTTGCACCTTTCTGGGGCTTGTTGCCTCAGCTGGAAACCAAGCATCCTGAAGGATAAATTGTTTTAAATTGAGAAGCTCTTTGTGAACCAAGTGCACTGTAACCTCTTGAGTAATCTCTTTGGCTTAGCCCTTCCCCTTTAGAGGGTGGGAGAGGGGACTTGAGATTAAGTGTGGAACGTTCAACTCTCTTTAGACCATTCATTCAGGTAACTGCTCTTTGGACTCCCAACGAGGAGGAAGGAGGAATTGTTAACCCTTTCCTCCCCAGAGAATGCTCGGCTGGGGGGAATGTTGTGAGGAGGGGGATGAACTTTGTTCCGCTGGATGGCGTTCAGGGGAGGATTCACTTCCAAATCTTGTGTTCCTTCTTTCAAGTGAACCAAGTTCCTGCTAATCTAGGCTGATTTGGAGACTTAAATTGACCAAACTGCACATTTGGTCAGGGTAATTTGGAGACCTCCAGCTCAGAGAAGAGACGCAGCATGGCCCAGTGGATAGAGCATGGGCCGGGGAGTCAGAAGAACCTGGGTTCTAATTCCAGCTCTGCCACCTGTCTGCTGTGTGACCGTGGACAAGTCACTTAATTTCTCGTTGCCTCAATTACCTCATCTGTAAATTGGGGATTAAAATTGCAAGAGCTACATGGGACAGGGACTGTGCCCAACATGATTAGCTTGCATCTACCCAGCACTTAGTAAAGTGCCCTGGCATAAAGTGTTTAACAAAAATCATTTAAAAAAAAAGTGCAGCCATAGGATGTAGGATCCCCACTCTGTCCCTGTACACTGACCCCGGCTGGAAAATGTCGTCTCAGACACTGCCAAGGTTCCCACTCTTTTAGTCATCCAGAACAAAACAGAAATACCCACTTGTTCTTGAGCCTGCCATTTCCCTTTGTCTATACCGGGTCCACTACTACCTACTCCAGGAGCTGCCATGCACCTGTGGATTCATGCATTAGCTACTCCAATGCAGAAGCCCAGGAAGCAGGGAGAGGCTCATAGGAAATTTGTAGAACAGTGTTCTGCCTAATGTAAGGGCTCAATAAATACCATTGACGATGATGGTAGGAATGTTTCTGGGTTAAGGAAAGAGGTAAATCAATACCAGGTGTCTAAACCAAGAGGAAGGTGATCAAAACCTTTGCTCAACATGCTGCTGTGACTCCAGGCCAGGGTCTGGCCTGGGTCTGGTGAGGATGGAGGACTTTACTCAGATACCTGTTGCCAAGGTGATTTAAAGAAGTGAAGACCAATGGGCTTCAGGGTTGCAGTGGGAACAACTCCCTAGTTCAGAAAGTAGAGGACTCAACCAAGACAGATGCACCTCTTGCCTTGATTTTCATAAGCAGGAAAGTAGTAGTCAGCGAGGTCTATCAATTAGTATTTATTGAGCACTTACTGCACTTACTGCAGAGCACTAATTAGAGTTAGGAAAATGCAACAGTATTAAGAGAGGAGTTAGCTGTCCATAATGAGCTTACAGTCTAGTGGAAAAAACATGGGACCAGGGGGATAGAAGATGTGGGTTCTGGCCCTAGCTCTGTCACTGGCCTATTATGTGATCTCAGCCTATCTACTTAACCTCTCTTTGCCTTGCAGTTCCCTCATGTGTAAAATGGAGATAAGATAGGTTGAGAGTCCTGTGGACAGTTCGTTATGGGCAGGGAACAAGTCTGTTGATTCTGTTGTATTGTACTCTCCCAAGAGCCTAGTACAGTGCTCTGCACATAGTAAGTGCTCAATAAATACCAATGATTGCTTGGCACATAACACGCAATAAATGCCATTGGTTGATTGTCAGGGACTGTTTCCAATTTCGTGGCTTAGTGGAAAGAGCACAGCCTTGGGAGTCAGAGGTTGTGGATTCTAATCCCAGCTCCACCACTTGTCAGCTGTGTGACCTTGGGCAAGTCACTTAACTTCTCTGTGCCTCAGTTACCTCATCTGTAAAAATGGGGATTAAAAAATGTGAGCCCTACGTGGGACAATCTGATTACCCTTTATCTACCCCAGCGCTTAGAACAGTGCTCTGCTCATAGCGCTTAAACACCATAATTATTATTCCAGCACTTAGCACATGGTAAGCACTTATAAAGGCCGTAGCTATGGCAACAAGATCAAAATAATGAATGTGAGGAAAACAAAGTAGCACATATTACTAGTAGGATCCAGTGGGTAAAGGAGATAAAGCATTCTGGGCAACTAGAAATTCAAACAGGAGAAACCAGTGTTCTTCCCACTGTCTCCTCCCTCCTTCTCTTTTCTCCTTTCTTCTGCTTTTTCTCCCTCCGTGATGTCTGCCCCTCACCCACTATGTTCTCTCTTCTTCCCGGAACTTCCTGGCGCTTCGGGAACCTCGCCAACTTAATTTTGCCCTTACCACTTGTATCTGTTTTTCTCTTTGTCCCCATTATACTCAGAATACCCTTGTCTGTCTCTCCCATTTGATTGTAAGCTCCCTGAGAGCAGGGACCACGACTTTCAAGTGCCCAGGACAGTGCCCTGCATGCAAAAGGGGATCAGTAAATTCTGATGGGATGAAGATAATAACAGAAGTGATAGATAAGTCAGAATGTAATCCTTCCTTGATGTTCTACATGGGTGAGATTAGCTTTTGGGCCAGGTTTTGGTGACCCTTTTGCCCAACTTTTGGTGGGAATAAATTCCATAAACCCACCACTAGCTGGGGTTTATTCTGAACCCGCCACCTTGAAACTGCAATGGGTGGCCCTTATGCTGAGTCCCTTCACAGTGATGCTTTCCTGTTCAGTTGAGGTAGGGAGAGAGGGGAAAGGGCCAGTGCCAGGTTCAGGTGGTAAGCGAGATTGTGTGTGTGTCTATGTGTGCACACATGGGCTCATGTCTCAGAATAAAATTGCCAGATTAGGGGGTGATGGTGGCAGAGGAACACTGTTTGGACAGATTTCCACAAAATGTTGCACTTTAATGGGTTTTTTCGAGCGCTTACTGTGTGCAGAGCACTGTACTAAGTGCAGGGGAAAGTACAATACAACAGAGTTGTTAGACACACTCCCTGCCCAGACACACTCCCTGCCCACAGCATACATTGTTACATTACACTGGCTGCACATAGTGTGAAATGTAACAGGACGGGAGGGGATGGCAGTTTCTTCCCCACGTCAGGGAGGCCAAATGTCTAAAACCGGCATTGCCCAGCACCTGTGCCATCTGCAAAAACAACCCGGAAAAAGTTCAGCGTAAGCTTAAGAAATCTCCCTGGGGACCAGTTGCCTTATTTCCTTTAGAGCGCAAGCTCCCTCTATGAATCTCTCTGGGCTCTGCCCGTTGTGGGCACTAGAAACCAACTGATGATCGGGCAGTATCAGATCCCTCGTGAGCCAAGCCTGAGTGTCCAAAACCCACCCCGGGTGCCCGCTTTGAGTAAACAGCCCCTGAGGAAGGCAGTTGGCATTCAGAATCCAGAGCTGCCCATGCTCATCTGTCTGTACAGGGATCAGTAGCCTCTGCAGACAATTGGGCTGCCAAGCTAGATCCCTCAGGCTTTCTGCTACCAATGCACAAAAGACTCTTTGTTTCCCAAAGTGGTGTCTATGTCACCGCTGAACAGAGGGCCCCTTCTCCTCCTCCTCCTCTTCCTCTCCCTCTCCCCCACCTCTTCCTTGCTCAAAGCCACATGCCGCCTTCCCAAACGGCAGCAAGCCTCAGTCGAACTGGTTTGAGAGGCTGAAAGTAAACAGCAGCCGTGGTTTCCTCCCTCCGCTGCCCAGCTCCAACAACCGTCCTGTGCTCAGTCAGCTGAACGGAGCAGCCGCAAGGGCTCGGCGAGGCTGCGGCCGGCCAGTCTGGGAGTGGCGGACAATAAGAAGGGGTGACCGATCCGAGGAGAGGGCACCAAGCAGGGAATGTGTCTGTTACAGTGTTCTAGCATACTCTCCCAAGCACATAGTACAGTGCTCAATAAATGCAATGACTGGCTGGCCCGTGGACTCTGTCAGACCAGGTTGTGGCTTTCTGGGGGCCAGGGGCCTGGGCCCTCACCTGGGGAGGGTCACCAGGCTGCTACGGAAAGGAGGAAAGCTGGCAAACTACCGTTCGGCCCGGGAAAAGTTAAGTGGCTGCCCACATATGGTCATCCATTTCCCCTCCCTTTCTGACCTATCAATTGTTGGTGTTTATTCAGCCCTTACTGTGTGCAGAGCACTGTTCTATACACTTGAAAGAGTTCAATTAAGCTGGTAGACATGAGCCTTGTTACCAGATTGCGAGCCCATTGTTGGATAGGGATGGTCTCTATTTCTTGCTGAATTGCACTTTCCAATCACTTACTATAGTGATGTGCACACAGTAAGTGCTCAATAAATGTAAGTGAATGAATGAATGCACAATAATAATAATTGTGGTATTTATTAAGCGCTTACTATTTGTCAGGCACTGTGCTAAGCACTGGCATAGATGCAAGGTAATTGGGTTGGACACGGTCCCTGTCCCACATAGGGTTCACAGTCTTAATCCCCATTTTTCAGATGAGGTAACTGAGACACAGAGAAATTTAATGACTAGGTGACACAGACCAGTGGCAGATCCAGGATTAGAACCCAGGTCCTTCTGACTCCCAGGCCCATGCTCTATCCAGTAAGCCACACTGCTTCTAGCTTATAGTCTAGAGGGGGAGACAGACATTAAAATAAATTACATAGAGGAGACAAGGCAGGGCATAAGTGCTGCCCTGCCCACTGTCCCTCCGGGAAGGCCGCTTGTTCCTATTCCGTCTGCCCTTCTCTGCTCTCCTTCCACCTAGACACAGTCCCCAGCTACCCAGGCAAGGGGGCACAGGTGTATAGGCCTAGGGGAAAGCCAGCTACCTCAGCAGGGCCAGATCGTCCGCAAGAGAAGGCCCCTGGTGGGATGTTGGTGCAGCAGAGGCAGAAACCACAGACGCTGTAGAACACTGGCAGTTGCTGATTCTGAACTAATTCAGTGGGGAGGAGATAGGAGAGGTTTAGATTGGATGATTAAAGTGAGTTAAATTTCCATCCCTGTTCTACCACCCCCACCCCCACCTCCAGATTGTAATCTCCTTGTGGGCAGGGCCTGTCTTCAATCGAAGATGTTTTTTATGTATTCCCAAGTGACTGGGACTGTCAGGTGCACAAAGAAGAGGCTCAATAACATTAACAGTAACCCCAATGAATTGAATATAAGGATGCCTTGTTTAGGCAGTCCTAATCCCCTCCACCTCATGATTCTCCAGGATTCAGGGGTGGGCTCGTGGCCCCTGAGAGGCCCTAGGCTAGCCATACAAGACAGAACAGAGCCCTACTGACCCTCCAGTTCCTGCTGTGCAGCACTTGTGCGGAGGTGGCTGATGGGCAAGTCACCTGTCTTCTAAAGGTCAGCACCGATAAAATCCATCAATAAATCGATGGTATCAGAATTCAAGAACTAGTTAGCATTGTGTTGTCCCCAGGTCTAGATTTTCCTAGTCAATGTGGTCATGCCCTTCTGTGTTCCCTTCTTTCTCCGTTTCCTTCCCCTTCCTTTCTCTGGCTCCATTTCACTTGTTGTCTTCACCTTTTTCTTATCCCCAAACTCCTTCCTGTCCTTTCCCCTGTAACATTTTGTCATGGCAAGCCTAACTGGTATTGTCTGAGCACCTGCTATGTACACTGTGCTGAATGCCTAGAGTGTGCAGGCCACTGTACTGGTAAGTCTGGAGAACAGACAGTAAAACCCACAGACCTAATCCCTACTTTCGAGGTGCTCATAGATTTGATAGTTCAGTATTCACTTGCCTAGTTCCCTCTTGATAATTGCCCTCCAATTAGGAAATTACCATCATCCTTCTCTTCCCTCAATGTCCCTTCTCTCTTCTCTTCCCTGTCCTGGGGGCAGTAGGGATGGCAGAAGTCGGAGGGAAAGGATGGGAAAAAAATTCTCCCATCTCTTGAGGCCAGTGTTGCTTTAGAGCAGTTGGAGGGAGCAGAGAGGTGCCGACCAGACTGAGGATAGAGGGAAGGGGGAATGGGAGGGAAGAAGAGAGCAGAGGTGTAGTTCTGGTTGAAAGACAAAGAGCATTTAACTAAATGTGAGGAGTGATGTGTGGGTTTGAGAGTGCCCAAGGCATGCCTGGGTGGGACTGTTGTCTATCTCTGTGATCTGGAGAAGTGGGTATGTTCTCCTTTGCACATTTAGGGTCAAAAAACTTTGTTTCTCCTTCCCACCTCTCTCCCAGCTCATCCACACCTCCTCTCCTAGCCCCAGGCCCATACACTCACACACAAGCAAATGTTCCTCCCATCAGCCTCCCCACCCACCACATATCTACACCTAGAAACACAAAGTTCCTGAGCAGAACTATCCCCATTTTTTTCTTCGATGATATTTGTTAAGCACTTACAGTGTGCCAAGCTCTGTACTAAGCATTGGGATAGATACAAGTTAATCAGGTTGGACACAGTCCCCGTTCCACTTTTCTATTTTTTTAATGATATTTGTTAAGCGCTTACTATGTGTCAGGCAATGTTCTAAGCACTGGTGTAGATACAAGGTAATCAGGTTGGACACAGTTCATGTCCAACATGGGGCTCAGAGTCATAGTCCCCATTTTATAGACGAGGTAGCTGAAGCACAGAGAAGTTAAGTGATTTGCCCGAGGTCAGAGGCAGGACTAGAATCCAGGTCCATGTGACTCCCAGGCCCTTGGTCTATCCACTAATAATAATAATAATGATGATCGTGGTATTTACGCTTACTGTGTACCAGGCATCATACTAAGCACTAGGGTGGATACAAGCAAATCGGATTGGAGCCTGTCCCATATGGGGCTTTCAGGCTCAATCCCCATTTTACAGATGAGGAAGCTGAGGCCCAGAGAAGTGAAGTGATTTGCCCATGGTCACACAGCAGAAAAGTGGTGGAGCCGGGATTAGAACCCATGACCTGACTCCCAGGCCCAGGCTCTATCCTTTATGCCATGCTCTTGTCCCAGTAGGCCACGCAGCTTCTCAATGGGGCTCACAGTCTAAGTGATCCCCTGTCTCTGCTTCAGTGTCTGCTTCCCTGACCTCACCTCAGCCAGACTCACTCTTTCAAGTGTCTGCCCACTCTTGCTTCTCAAGCCTGGGGCTTCTGCCTCCCCAACTCATTCATTCAATTGTATTTACTGAGCACTGACTATGTGCAGAGCACTGTACTAAGCACTTGGAAAGTACAATTGGGCAACAGATAGAGACAATCCCTACCCAACAATGGGCTCACATTCCTCCTCTGCTTCCCACTGCTCTTTTTCATTCATTCATTCATTCAATCGCCAGACATACTTGCTAAGTGTGGATTGGAGAGGGGTGAGACTTGAGGCAGGGACAGCAGTGAGGAGGCTGGTGCAGAAGTCATGAGGGACTGGGTCAGTGTGGTGGCCATTTGGATAGAGCAGAAGGGGCAGATCCTGGAGATGTTGTGGAGGAAAAACTGACAAATGAGGATTTGGTGGTAGACGAGGAAAATGCCAAAGCTGTAGACTTGTAGACTTAAGGGGCGGGGAACATAGTAGCATTGTTAACTATGATGGGAAAGTTATGTAGAGAAGAGGGTTTGGGAAGGACGATAGAACATATTAAACTGGAAATGACAGCAGGGTGTCTATATAATAATGATAATGATTATAGTATTGAGCACTTATTATGTGCTGGTAACTGTTCTAAGCACTGGAATAATGATGGTATTGGTTAAGCACTTACTATGTGCTGAGCACTGTTCTAAGCGCTGGGGTAGATATAAGGTTATCAAGTTGTCCCATATGGGGCTCACAGTCTTAGTCCCCATTTTACAGATGAGGTAACCGAGGCACAGAGAAGTTAAGTGACTTGCCCAGAGTCACACAACTGACAAGTACAGATCTGGGATTCGAACCCACAATCTTTGACTCCCAAGCCTGTGCTCGTTCCACTAAGCCATGCTGCTTCCCTGGATCTGGGTTCTAATCCCGATTCTGCCCCTTGTCTGCTGTGGACCTTGGGTCACTTTAACTGGTTTCCTCAACTGTAAAATGGGGTTCAAAACCTGTTCTTGTGAGCCCCATGAGGGACAGAGACTCAGCCTGAGCTGATTAGCATGTATCTACCCCAAGGCTTGACACTCAGTAAATACTATAATTATTAATGATTATTAAAGGAAAAACTGGTGAAAGAGATTAAGGGATAAGGGCTTGGAGGAAAAACAGGAGGGGAGAAGTCTACCAGCAGAACTTGAGGCTAGATAGTGCTTTCATTCATTCATTCAGTCGTATTTATGGAGCACTTACTGTGTGCAGAGCACTGTATCAAATGCTTGGGAAAGTACAATACAACAATAAACTGACATTCCCCACCCACAACGAGCTCACAGACTAGAGTGACTGGGAGTGGTCCACCTTGTTGAAGGCAACTGAGAGGTCGAGGAGGATTAGGGTGGAATAGAGTCCCTTAGACTTGGCAAAAGGGAAGTCTTTGGTGACCTTGGAGAGGGCTCTTCACTTTGTGGAGTGAAGAGGGCGGAAGCTCCATTGTAAACGGTCAAGAAAGAAGTTGGAAGGGAGGAAGTGGAGGCAGCGGGTGGATTAAACTTTTTGGAGGAGTTTGGACATGAATGAGAGGAGGGAGATGGGGTGATGGCTGAAGGATGCAGTGGGATCCAGAACATTTTTTTGTTTGGTTGTTTTTTTTAAAGGACTGGGGAGATAGGCAGATGTATGAATCTATCAGAGAGTAGGTGGTTGAAGGTAACAGAGAGGTAAGAACAGTAGATTGGAGTGTTTTCCCAAGACGAAAAGGAATGGGGTAAGGGTACCTGGGTAAGGGGCCCAGTTAAGAGAATTGCAACTTGGGCAGGAGATATCTCCTTGAGAAATGGCCGAGAAGGATGAGAGTGGAAGAAGGGATGAGATGGGGTTGGGGTGCTGTGCGGGATGTTTGCAGGAGGTCAGAGAGGAGTCAGGCCCCAAACGGGGACCTTTACCCTCGGGATTTGTTTCTGGCCAGACCCCCAAACTCTGCGGCAGGGACTTTCCCTCCTGGCCTGGTCTCTCTACTGGGCCACTAGATGGTGCCCTGGACCAGGCCTTCCCAGACCTGCTGAGCCGCTCCTGCTGGGCCTCACCTGGGCAGGGCTTGCCCCCGGAACACATGGAGGTGGGAGACCCCAAGGAGGTGACAGCCGAGTGGCATGGGCCGCCAAGCATTTCAAAATGCTAGCTGAGAGCCCCCCGCTGTAGTCCCTGGGTGACCCCACACCCTCCCTGCCTCTGTCACATTGGTGTCCTCACGTTCCATAGGCTTTTCCAGCAGAGGGGTCAGCTTGCACCGAGCCACTCTCACTCTCTCTGGCCTGTCCCCGTTGTCCAGTAGCAGTGAGGTCAGGCAGGCGGTCAGGCGACAGGGGGACTGCCTGAGAGCAGAGTCTGTGTCCAGCTTCGTCCAGACAGCGTGCCGGTGTTCAGGGAGGCCCAGAGGGGGGTTGAACAAGTGGTCCTGGGAGGGGTGACATTTTCTTGCTGAAGTCAGTGGAAATGGGCATTTGAACACACTGCAAGGAAACACCGGGAAACAGCAGTGACATGCACTTTACATGTGTTTGGAAGGACCAGAATCTGGAGAGTATATGATATATGGGGAAAGGCAAAAAAAAAAACCAAACAAAAAAGGATGAATGGGAGGTAAAACAAATGCCCAGAGCAGAAATGTCTGCCCCAAGCAACCCCCTGGGGCCATGCCCATTTGGCTTTAAGGCACAATTTTCCTGGTGCCCCAGGGGGATGGGAAAGGAAGAAAGGCAACCTAACCCCTTAATTACCCCGCCTGAACTACTGGGATCAGAATAAGCTGTCAATCAATGGTATTTATTGAGTGCTTACTTTATGCAGAGCTCTGCGCTAAGCACATGGGAGAAAACAATCCCCCTTTAGGCTGTAAGCTCTTTGTGAACAGGGAACATGTCTACCAACTCTGTTATACTGTACACTCCCAAGCACTTGTAATAATAATAATAATGATAATGATGGTATTTGTGTTAAGAACTTACTATGTGTCAAGCACTGTTCTAAGTGCTGGGGTAGTTACAAGGTAATCGGGCTGGCCCATACTGGGCTCACAAACTTTCTCCCCATTTTACAGATGAGATAACTGAGGCACACAGCAGTAGGTGCTCAATAAATGCAATTGATAGGTACGATCGAGGTGGTAAATACAGTTTACAGTGTAGGGGGTGAGGGAGAGGCAGTGCTTAGTCCCAGTAATTGGTAGAGTATGCCATCGTCTTTGTGAAAGGTGATTCTGTTTCTTCTGGTGAGCTTCCACGTGGGGGACAGGTTGAAGCAGAAGGCTTTGGACTGCTGTTGCAAGCAGAGAATTTGGTGGGAGCAGAGGGGAGGAGGCCTATAAGTCCCTTGAGGGCAGGAACCGAGTCTACTAACTCTATTGTAGTGTACTTTCTCAAGCACTTAGTACAGTGCTCAATAAATACCACTGATGATTCAAGATTTCCCACGGAGGTGAGGCGGAATCTTCTTGTCAAGAAGGTGACCTGATCATCCCCTGGGTCTTCCCATTGTCAGGGAAAGATAGTGGAAGTCGACAGGGAAGACCAGGTGTTCCCTCAAGTTTTGTTCCCTCAAGTTTCTCTCAAGTGCCCGGCCCTCAGGGGAGGAGAAGCAGCACTTGAAGTGGAATAATTGAAACTTCCTCCAGACCCAAGGATGCTCCAAGACCTCCATTCTCCATTCCCCAGGTGTGGCAGTGGTAAGAAAGTGAAGTGTGAAGAAGTTAAAAGGAAAGGATGAACTCTGTCCTGCAGATTAATCAAAAAAGTCTCCCCAGCATGCCACACGCATAACTGAAGGAGAACCAAATATCTGATTGTAATTAAAACTAGCCTTCTAATGGCTGTGAGAAAGATATTTTAATAAACGTGAAATGCACTTTGTAAATGGCACGCTAACTTTTAATGACTTGGGTGTTTTGTTCGATTAGTAACCTGGACTGTTAAATTAAAGCCAACTGCAAGTGTGTGATAAAATATTGATGGTTTCGGGAAATGAATTGGGGGAGTTATGCTTGACAGGTTTAGGGTATCATTAAGGATTTTAACTGGTGGAAAATATATATATATATAGCTGTGTGGAAAGATATAGAGGATTGCAGTGTTTGTGTGACCTAGTTTTAATTTTACAGTAATGGGAAGAAAATCTGAATAATTCACAGATGGTTGAATTCAAGAGGGGTCACTTAATTAAAAAAAGTGTTATTTTAATTACACCTGTTCCACATTTCCTGAATAGGAAATGAACTAACAACTGTGCAAAATTGGTTTCTTCTGTTCCTGAGACATTCCTGGGCCTAAGGAACCCTGGGAAGGTGGATGGTTGCTAGGTGGTGAAACACTGTTTTACAGGATTGGATTTTCACCGAGACCATGCTGTGGGCATCGCCTCCGAAATGAGATGCCACGAAGATGACGGCCACAGGAGAGAACAAACTTAAGGGCCTTATCCATCTTTCCATGATCGGGTAAGGGTCTTTGGGCTGGGGTGTTGGTAACTGACTCCATAATCAATCAGTGAGTGGATCAGTTGTATTTATTGAACACCTACTGTGTACAGAGCACTGTTTCAGATGCTTAGGAGAGTGCAGTGGAAGTGAAGATGCCGTTCTTCTCCCTCAAGGAGAGTATACCTTAGTCGGGGATGGGAGCTGGGCTGTCTGGTCTTGTCAGCTTCTGGTTTGGGGGCTTGCTCAGGTGCCTTGGTCATGGCTTTAGGGAGGCGAGGTGGGGTCGCAGGTCAAAGAAGGGACATATTTGGGAGGGAGAGGCATAGTCACCATGGCCAGTGGTCAGAGGCTGTCCACCAGGAGCAGATGATGGAGGGGGAGGCACTGGGGCAGAACAGTAATGGAAGGAAGGTTTTGAGGCAGAAGGGAGGTGAGCAGGTGATGGGTAGAGCATACTGGGGAAGAAGGGGGAAGAGAGAGCAGCGTGGTCTAGTGGAGAGAGCTCAGGCCTGGGAGACAGAGGATCTGGGTTCTAATCCCAGCTCTGCCATTTGTCTGCTGTGTGACTTTGGACAAGTCACTTCACTTCTCTGTGTCTGTTACCTCTTCTGTAAAATGGGAAGTTAGACTGTTATTCCAATGTGGGACAGGGATTGTGTCCAACCTGATTAATTTGTATCTACCCCAGTACTTAGTACAGTGGGTGGCACACAGTAAGTACTTCACAAATACCATAAACAACATACAAACAAGTAGTGCCTCCCAGTGCTCTCCAAGGAGGGTCCTTGGCAGATTCTACCATGGATGGCCCACACTGATTCTGGATAAACTGTAGCTCCCAGAGGAAAGGCAGTGGAGTTGACCATTCCTACCTACACTGCTTCCAGAGTTAGCAGAGAGTTGGGGCTTTCCCTGAGCTCTGGGCCTGCCCTCAAAAACATGACCCTGGCCTCACTGACCCCAAGGCTTCCAGCTCCAGATGGGAGACTTTGATCCACTCCAGGGCCGGAATTTGGTTTACAATAAGCCGGAATTTGGTTTACAATAATAATAATGGTGGTGTTTGTTAAGCTCTTACTATATAATGACTGTGGTGTTAAGTGTGTTCTGTATGCTAAACTCTGGGATAGATAGAAGATAATCAGATCAGGCACAGTCTCTGCCCCACCTGGGATTCATAGCCTAAGAGGTGGGGAGAATGGATCTCATCCCCATTTTTCAGATGAGAAAAATGAGATTCAGAGAAGTTAAGGGCCTTGCCCAAGGTGACAGAGCTGGGATTAGAACCCCTATCTCCCAACTCCCAGTGCCATGCTTTTTTCAGTAGAACACACTACCTTTCAAGCACAGAGGCAACGGAGTCTCCCAGGAAGTTGAGAGAGCCCTGGGCAAGCCTCCGTCATCTCCCTCTCGGTCCCTGCTGGCCTAACTAAAGGCAAGCTGCTGTCTTGCTAGGGTTCTGGTGAAGAACAGCATCTAGGAAAGATTACACTCTCCTCTGCAAGGATGAAAGGCCTCTGAATGGTTCTCATCACCCTGTGGCATTCTGAAGGAAGGCAACACATGGTGACAGAAAAAGGTCAGTCATCAGCAATTATAAAGTATCTACTATGTGCAGAACACTGAAGCCTACTGCACATAGAGCACTGTACTGGGTGCTTACTATTTGCAGAGTAGCACAATAAAATTAGTTGATATAATCCCTGACCTCAAGGAGTTTAGATTCTGGTGGGGGGCGGGCTGTGTGGAAGGAGGAGCAAGGGAAATATAAGAGAAGCAGCACAGCCTAGTGGATAGAACACAGGCCTGAGAGTCAGAGGATCTAAATTCTAATCCCACTCTGCCACTTGTCTGCTGTGTGACCTTGGGAATGGCACTTCTGTGTACCTCACTTACCTCTTCTGTAAAATGGGGATGAAGGCTGTGAGCCTCACACAGGACGTAGACTGTGTCCAGTGTGATTAGCTTGACTCTACCCCAGTGCTTAGTACAGTGCCTAGCACAGAGTAAGGGCTTAACAACAAATACCATAAAAAAAGAGAAAGTAACTGAGTAATATACATAAGTACCATGGTGTTTGAGAGTACTTAAGTGCCTAAATGCTACAGAAAGCCTAAAGTAACATTTGGGGAAAATTAGAAGGGGAGATTAGAAATTTGTCAGGAAAGATGTCATGTGGGGAGATATTATTTCAGAAGATCTTAGATGTCAGGGAAAGCAATTTACTGGCCTGTGGGTTGCAAAAGGGAAAGAAGTTCCTGGCAGGGGAGAGAGCATGGCCAAAAGATCAGCAGGCAGGAAAGATGAGAAGAGGCACAATGAGTAGGTTAGCTTGAGAAGAATGAAGATTGGGAGTTGGGATGAGGTGGGAGAAGAGAGAGAATAGGAGGCCAAGAACTGATTGAGTGCTTTAAAGTGGAGGGTCAGATGTTTTTACTTGATGAGAGAGGAATGGAAAATCATTTTCAAGACTTTTGAAGAGTGGGAAGTGGGTATCAAGGCCGAGTCCAGCGAGGCTCTCCCTGTGATCGGATTGGGACGACAGCTTTAAAATGCCCTGCCCACTTGGAAAGTGGGTATCAAGGCCGAGTCCAGCGAGGCTCTCCCTGTGATCGGACTGGGACTACAGGCTTTAAAATGCCCTGCCCACTCCTGCCCTTCCTCCCCACCCTTCCCTACGTGTCCCTAAGCCATGTACATGCTTGGCCAAGCTTGTGTGGGGGCAAACCCACCTCTTCAGACTGCTGGCATCCTTTCAGGTTTCACCACCTTCTCATGAGTTCCCACTTCCAGGGTCCCAAAGGGAAAGTGAGGAGCTGCATTTTTTTCTGTCAAACCCCAAGTTCAGCCATGCGGAGAACTGGGCCACAGAGGGTCTTTCCTCGGTTTAGAGTAATGAAAAGGGACCATCCCACTGCCAGGGAGTGGGGGGGCCTGGCAGAACCCTGATTCCTGCATCCCGAGCACTGGGGCTTTATCCAAATCCCCGCTGGCTCCTCGGCGACGTTAGGGTTCCGGGCCACCAGGGGACAGTGTCAGCCCACAGAATGTGCGGTCCCCTCGAGCATCCCCGGCCCTGGGCCCTTTCTGGAGGACAAAGGCAAAGGGACCTCTCCATGTGTGTTTGTGTGTGTTTGTGTGTGCTTTGAGGGCAGCGAGTCCAGGGGGCTGGAACCTTGCCTACAAAGCGGTCACTGCGGGGTCACAAGGAGACAGGCTATTATCCCAAGACACCAGAGGGTGGGCCGGTCAGCCGGTCCCCACGGCCGGGGGCTCACCGCCAGCCTAAGATAATTCAGTCCAGAATTGTTGTTTATCACACCGTACGTGCATCGCTGTGGACCGCCCCAGCAACTTGACCCACCGGCTTCCAGCAGGGGAATCGATGACGCAGTAGACTGACAGTAATTCTGGATTAATAATAATGTTGATATTTGTTAAGCGCTTACTATGTGCAGAGCACTGTTCTAAGTGCTGGTGTAGATACAGGGTAATCACTTTGTCCCATGTGAGGCTCACATTCTTAATCCTCATTTTACAGATGAAGTAACTGAGGGACAAAGAAGTTAAGTGACTTGCCCACAGTCACACAGCTGACAAGTGGCAGAGCCGGGAGTCAAACCCATGACCTCTGACTCCGAAGCCCAGGCTCTTTCCACTGAGCCACACTGCTTCCATGCTTAGCACAGCTTTCCCAGGGGCTGCTTCCGTGTCTTCCAACTCAGTTGTAGTCTGTTCTCCCAAGCGCTTAGTACAGTGCTCCACACAGAGTAAGTGGTCAATAAATACCATTCAATGATTGATTGTTTCCTGTAGCTTGGGTATTCATACTGCTCTCAGCTTAGCCTTCCATCTTCCCATTGTGGAAAAAAAAAAGCAGTTTGTCCTACCCTTTCTCCCCTAGTTTCTCACACACACACACACACACACACAAACACCCCCACCCCCACCCCCAGAGTGAATCTGTCCAGGCACTACAACCACCCAGGACACCCATCCTGTAGTAGAAATTACAGTACACACTCCCCCCCCCCCCCCCGACACTCACACACACACTCACACACACACTCTCTCTCTCTCTCTCACACACACACACACACACACCCCCCACACCCCCAGAGTGAATCTGTCCGGGCACTGCAACCACCCAGGGCACCCATCCTGTAGTAGAAATTACAGTCCACGCAGGCGCGCACACACACACACACACACACTCACTCACACACTCACATTCACACACAAACACCCCCCCCACACATACACCTCCCACCACACCCCTCCGGAGTGAATCTGTCCGGGCACTGCAACCACCCAGGGCACCCATCCTGTAGTAGAAATTCCTACTGTTGAGGTGTCTGCTACTGTGCTTTCAATAGTATTTTTAAAATGCTTACTACGTGCCAGGCACTGTACTAAGCACTGGGGTGGATACAAGCAAATAGGGTTGAACACTGTCCCACATGGAGCTCTCAGTCTCAATGGTCATTTCATAGACGGGGTATCTGAGGCACAGAGAAGTGAAGTGACTTGCCCAGGGTCACACAACAGACAAGTGGTGGAGCTGGGATTAGAAATTCATGAACTTTTGACTCCCAGGCCCAAGCTCTATCCACTATGCCATGCGGGGCCCCAGGGCACTGCACCCCTTCCCTGTTACCCAGAGGGGGAGACAGAGACGGGAGTAAAGGGCTTTCCATAAGGCATCTGTAGTTTCCTGTAGGACCAAGGGCAGAAAAAGAAGATGGGAGGTGTAAGGGATGTGCCCATGCCCAACTGCTGCAACTCCAGCCGGCCCCTGGGCTCTAGGGCTGCTCTCTGTCCCCAGGACCCGCTCTGCCTGGAGCAGGGGTCCTGCTCAAAGTCTCTCCCAGGGATGGGCCAGAGTCTGGTCCAACATGGTCTAATGGAAAGAGCACAGGCCTGGGACTCAGATGACCTGAATTCTAATATCTGCTTTGCTAATTACTTGCTGTGCGACTCTGTGAAAATCACCTACCTTTTCTATGCTTTGGTTTCCTTAACTGTAAAATGGCGATTAAATCCCTGCTCTCCTTCCTACTTAGCCTGTGCAGGATAGGGACTTTGTCCAACCTGATCAACTTGTACATACCCCTGTGCTTAGAACAGTGCTTAACATAGAACATAGAAGTGCTTAAAAATACAATAATAATAATATTAATAATTCCCCACCCCCAGGAATGGTCAACTCCAGAAGATCCCTGAGTCCCTAAACTCCCAGACACTTTGAGCGTGTGGCAGGGGGGCAGAGATCCCTGCCTCAGGTTCCCTAAATCCAGAGTTCACCAGGCTTGGACTGTGGGTACCCCCGGGCTGACCTGACTGATCTCCAGGGCTACACCCACAAGTGTTACCTTTACCTCTGCTTCTCCAGGTCCCAGATGGAGCTTTCTGTGCAAAAAAATGCCTCTCAAAATCCCCTCCAGTACCAAAGCAAAGGGAAACAGCAGCTCATCTTCTCAGGACATCCAGGGAGAAGGAAAAAAAGAGATAGAGGCAGAGAGAGAAGATAGGGACACGGAAAGAAGTAGGAGGAGACAGAACTAAGAGAAAAAGAGACAGGGTAAGAGATAACTCCCAATGCCCGCAATCCTATAGAAAGGTCACCAACCAGCACCAATCATGTTTTCCATCCCTCTTCCCACCAGAGCCAAAAGTGACCACGTTGTTACTCTTGTAGGCATTAAGTGGGACAGACATGATGGCATGCTGTAATAATAACAGTAATAATATCTATGGTATTTAGTGCTTAATATGGGCCCAGACTCTAGACTATAAGCTCCTTATGGACAGGGAACGTATCTACCAAATATGTTACACTGTACTCTTCCAAGCGCTTAGTACAGTGCTCTGGACCCAGTAAAGCTTCAATAAATATGATTGATTGCCAAGCAATGTGCTAAGCACTGAGGTAATCAGGTTGAACACAGTCCCTGCCCCACATGGGCCTCACAGTATAAGCAGGAAGGAAGCTGGGCATTGAATTGAATTGAATCCCATTTTACAGAGGAGGAAAGTGAAGCACAGAGAAGTTAAGAGATTCTTCCAGGGAAGTGGTGGTTCAGGAATTAGAACCCAGGCCCGTTGACTCCCAAGCCTATGTTCTTTCCAGTAGGCCTTGCTGCTTCAAGCACTCCTCTTTATGTCAGCTACTCTCATCCTTGCATGATGGGTTAGAAATGACTTCCTCTAGGCTTCACTCACTTCTCCCCCAGTGCCCTCTCCCAGCCAGCCCTTCCCTTCTCTAGCCACCTCTCTGGTACCTCTGCCTCTCTCTGACTCACATCTTTGTCGTTATCTGTCTCTGCTTCTTCCTATCCAGGACTGCCTTTCTGTCTGTCTCTCTGTCTCTAGTTTAGCCTCTCCTGGCTTGGTATTTCTCTGCGTTTCTGTATTTGTGTCTCCCTTTCTATCTCTCCATGCTTAATCCCAGCTCTGACACCTGCTGCATTATCTTGGGCAAATCAGTTAACTGCTCTGTGCCTCAGTTTCCTCATCTGTAGAATGTAGATCAAATCCCACTTTCCCTCCTCTGTGTTCATGTCCATCTCTCTGTCCATATTTTTATCTTTGTTTTGCTATTTGTCTCTCTGTGTATGTCTCCCATCTCTCTGTCTTTGTCTCTCTGAGCTTTTTCCTCAATTCCTCTCTCAGTCCCTGTCTTTCTGTGACTACTGAGCTGGAAGTTGCTAACAGTTAGAAGCCCCACCCCTGTTTGCCTCATCAGACCTCTCTCTGTTTGCTTCTTTTCTGTTAATAACAATGACTCACTAGACCTTTCTGTTTGCTTCTTTTCTGTTAATAACAATGATGGTACTTTTTAAGGGCCTCTCTGTGCCAAAGCCCTGTGCTAAGTATTCATTCATTCATTCATTCAATAGTATTTATTGAGCGCTTACTATGTGCAGAGCACTGTACTAAGCGCTTGGGATGAACAAGTCGGCAACAGATAGAGACAGTCCCTGCCGTTTGACGGGCTTACAGTCTAATCGGGGGAGACGGACAGACAAGAACAATGGCACTAAACAGCGTCAAGGGGAAGAACATCTCGTAAAAACAATGGCAACTAAATAGAATCAAGGCGATGTACAATTCATTAACAAAATAAATAGGGTAACGAAAATATATACAGTTGAGCAGACGAGTACAGTGCTGTGGGGATGGGAAGGGAGAGGTGGAGGAGCAGAGGGAAAAGGGGAAAATGAGGCTTTAGCTGCGGAGAGGTAAAGGGGGGATGGCAGAGGGAGTAGAGGGGGAAGAGGAGCTCAGTCTGGGAAGGCCTCTTGGAGGAGGTGATTTTTAAGTAAGGTTTTGAAGAGGGAAAGAGAATCAGTTTGGCGGAGGTGAGGAGGGAGGGCGTTCCAGGACCGCGGGAGGACGTGACCCAGGGGTCGACGGCGGGATAGGCGAGACCGAGGGACGGCGAGGAGGTGGGCGGCAGAGGAGCGGAGCGTGCGGGGTGGGCGGTAGAAAGAGAGAAGGGAGGAGAGGTAGGAAGGGGCAAGGTGATGGAGAGCCTTGAAGCCTAGAGTGAGGAGTTTTTGTTTGGAGCGGAGGTCGATAGGCAACCACTGGAGTTGTTTAAGAAGGGGAGTGACATGCCCAGATCGTTTCTGCAGGAAGATGAGCCGGGCAGCGGAGTGAAGAATAGACCGGAGCGGGGCGAGAGAGGAGGAAGGGAGGTCAGAGAGAAGGCTGACACAGTAGTCTAGCCGGGAACTGGGCATAGGTAGTTTCAGCATCATCGATTTTTTTAAGGTATTTGTTAAGCACTTACTATGTGCCAGGAACTGTTATGAGAGTTAGGGTAGATGCAAGATAATCAGATTGGACACTGTCCCTGCCCCCTTTGGGGCTCAGAGTCTCAATCCCCATTTTATAGATGAGGTAACTGAGGCACAGAGAAGTGAAGCGACTTGCCCAAGGTCACACAGCGGGGAAGTGGCAGAGCTGGGATTAGAACCCAGGTCTTTCTGACTCCCATGCCCGTGATCTATTCACTGGGCCACTTTGCTTCTATTAGATGTCAGATCAGATTTTAGATAACAGATTAGACACAGTCCCATTCCCAGCTGGTTCTCCCTGGAGAAGAGGTTAGAGAGAGAGATAATCTCACTCCCATTTTGCAGTCGAAGAAACTAGACACTAATACATCTAAGTGTCGTACTTGAAATTCAATCAGTTGTATTTATTGAGCACTTAGTGTGGGCAGAGCATTGAACTAAGCGCTTGGGAGAGTGCGATAGAATAGAACAGACACATTCCCTTCCCGCAGCAAATTTACAGTCTAGAGAGGAGTTAACAGTCTAGAGAGATTATTTCCCTGAATTTGTATTGAAAACCTCCCAAATGGTCTCATTCTGGTCCATTACAAGTGGTAACAATCTCCAGGAATTCTTTCCTATGCAGATGCCACTATTTTCTCATAAAACACCCTTGTAGATAAGTTTCCTGATCTTCAGCCTGACGCCTGCAGCCTCCCACTTGATAAATCTTTTCCGGGACCAGCTTTCTGTAACCTTCCTCATTTCTCACAATGACACAGACTTTCTCTCATTCATCTTTTATTACAATTCAATATTGGGCTGGAATATAATTAGTTCGGAGGCAGCGTCCCCTTGTACTCCTGCAGCTTCTTTCAACAGGACAAACTGCCTCCAGCGTGCACATTTCATTGGGAAATTGACTTGGGGGTTATAGGTTCCAATATATTTACACAACAGGTACAGAAAGGTATTGGAAAAAAGAAGAAATATTTTTACCATCGTAAACCTCTAGCAAAAATATGTGTGTAATAGAATCTGGTTCTGTGGTATTACACACATTACAACTGTCACCGTGACTTACAACCTTAGTTTAGCTGAAAGAAAATCTATAACCCTAGAAATGCAACAATGTCTGAGTCACAGTTCAGAGTAATAAATGGTTTTTGCAGAATCCTGCGATCCATATTTCCAAAGTTGATGCAGTGGAGCCATTTCTGCTCGGAATCCTTCAAGCTTGAGGGCAGAGACTCAGGCAGGGAGCCGGAGAGGGAGAGAGCCTTTTTTTCCCATTCAGCTAAAGACTCCAGTTTCTATTTTCCCTCCAGTTACTCCTCACCCGAGATTTCCCCCGCCCCCACTGGGAGGAGCCTTGCTATATTTGAACATCTTTCCGGGAGGGGCTTTGGGTACTGGGTTTGGTTAGGCCCCCGCTTATGAACGACAACAACAATAATTCCTGGAATTTGCCCAGTGCTTTTATTTCTGCACAGTGCTTTGACATAAATCTTCTCATTTTATCCTCTCAGCATCTCTGTGAAGTAAGGAGAGTAAAGGAATATTATCTCCATTTTGCAAAGGAGGAAACTGGAGCCCAGAGAGGTTAAGGGGCTTGTCCAAGGCCACACAGCAGGCCAGTGGCAGAGATTGGATTAGAACTCGGGTTTTCTGATTCCCAGATGGTAAGGATTTCTGTGAAAAGCCACAAAGATGGGGATCAACTGCGCGGAAGTCTTCATAAACCCTAGGTGGGGTGGGGGTGCTTTCTGATGTGCAGGTGTTTCTCTTTGTGGAAGTGTTTGTGTGTGTGTGTGTGTGTCAAGTGTTTACCATCTGCCAAGCACTGCACTAAGCACTGGGGTACATACAAGATATTCAGATTGGACATGATCCCTGTACCACATGGGGCTCAAAGTCTAAGTAAGAAGGAGTAGGATTTAATCCCTATTTTACAGATGAGAAGAGAAACATAGAGAATTTGAGTGTCTTGCCCAAGCTCATGCAGCAGACAAGTGGCGGAACCAGGAATAGGAGCCTGGTCCTCTGACTCCCAGGCCTGGGGTCTTTTCCACTAGGCCACGCTGTTTCATATGATCGATCAATCCATCACATTTACTGAGTGCTTCCTGTGTGCAGAGCACTGTACTTAGCGCTTGGGAGAATACAGCATAACAGAATTGGTAGATACCTTCCCTGCTCAGAACGAGCTTACAGTCTAAAGGGGGAGACAGACATAAATATAAATAAAGTATGGATATACACATAAATCTTCCTGAGGGGCCACAATGAGCACTTCCCTTTTGGAGAACTTTGGGCTGGACCTTCTCACTGATTCTGCTTGTGCCCCACCAGTAGTTAGCCTTCCATAAACTTAGCAAAACTGAAGCCCCCATCCACCTCTCTGCCACTCCCTTCTTCAAACCCCTTCCCACCCAAACTCCATGCCTACATTCCAAGGAGCAATAGAAACCTCTCAGAGTAAACCCCCCCCCCCAATCTATTTAGGATGGAGGCAGCCTGGCCTCATGGAAAGAGCATAGAACTGGAAGTCAGAAGCCCCGAATTGTTGTCCCTGCTTGGTCCCTTGCCTGCTGTGTGACTCTGGGAGAGCCATTTCACCTCTTTGGGCCTCAGTTGCCTCCATTTTAGATTTTGAGTCCCATATCTGCACCTGATGTGATTATCTTGGCCCACAGTAGTACTTTATAAGCACCGTCTTTTTATTATTAATAACTAATAACTATAAATACGCTAACAACCCAACTTTTCCAATTCTCTTTGAATGCAATTTTTCCCTGCCCTAGCCCCAAGTCCATGAGAAGTTCCACAGGGTTGGCACATTTTATGTAACTTATTTATTCCATTTCATTTCTGTGGGAGCCATGGATCTCCTTCTAGGTAGAATCTTCAGCCCATTGGAGATGGTGTTGGCTGGACCTGCAGCCTCTCAGACCAAAGCCAGCAGGACAAATGAGAGATGCCAAGAGTCTAGAAACAACATCTGAGCCTTGCACGTGATTGCAGAGCACAATACATCATATATATACTCTAGGCGGGGAGCAGTAAATTTCTACTTGGGGTGATTGCTTGGCCCTGCCTTTCCCGCCTCATTATAGAGGTCAGGTGGGCAAATCCCACTGATAAGCCAGCCAGGGGTCCTGACCTCGCTAAGGTCACCTCCATTCTGTTTCAAGACTTCGACACACCGAGCTCCCCGATAAGGCAGACATCTGAACAAGATGATAAAGGTAGGGGAGGATATGTGATGTGCCCACTTGGAGTAAATGGCGACTTGGCCAAGCCAAATGGAGTACAGGCCTGAAGTCCTGCCACATTCCACCCCGAGGTATCCTACGACTCTTAGTCACCGGAGTTACTTTTGTTCACTTAAGATAATAATTAAAATTGTGGTATTTGTTAAGCGCTTAATAATGTTGGTATTTGTTAAGCGCTTACTATGTGCAGAGCACTGTTCTAAGCACTGGGGTAGATACAGGGTAATCAGGTTGTCCCACGTGAGGCTCACAGTTAATCCCCATTTTACAGATGAGGTAACCGAGGCACAGAGAAGTTAAGTGACTTGCCCACAGTCACACAGCAGAGCCGGGATTCGAACCCATGACCCCAGGCTCCCAAGACCAGGCTCTTTCCACTGAGCCACGCTGCTTCTAGGCACTGTAGATACAAGACAGTTGGGTTGGACATAGCTCCTGTCCCGCATAGGGCTCACAGCCTTATTCCTATTTTGCAGATGTGGGAACTGAGGGAAGTGACTTGCCCAAGGTCACATAGCAGAGACGTGGCAGAGTTGGGATTAGAACTCAGTCTGCCTGACTCTCAGGCCATGCTGCACAAGTTAGGGAAGTTTGCACCCTCAGCAGTACTTGTAGTTCTTCTGTATGAGGCAATCTACAGGGCCTAGAGGCTCAAGAGCCCAGAGGGGGTGGTCTGAAAAGAAAGGGATGAATACAGAGCCCTGACCCCTGCGCTTCCACAGTGCCCCTTCTGCTATCGTGTTAGACAGGAAGCTCCCCAAGGGTAGGGGCCATCATTACTTGGTCCCAGGATATAAAGTAGTTCTATGCTCCACTGTGTGCTTATTCACAGTGTCTGAAGCTGGAACATCGCCTGCCGTTGCCCTGCCCACATCGTTCCTCCCTGCAGTGGGTGTCGAGGCCAGATGGAAAAGGAGGCGAGGCTTTAATATTCATCCAGGGTATTTATTAGGTACCTTCACAGTGGTCATAGAAATATTCACAAGAAATGAGTTATGAAGAACTAAGTGGAATATACAGTTGAATACAAGTATGAGCACAAGAGATGAGGCTGGACTCCAGCTGCTTCATATTTAAGTGCTTCTATGGGGCAATCATTCCATTATGGGTTAATGTGAAAGAAAATGGCTTACCAAAACCCGTTCAGAAGCAGCAGCATGGCCTAGTGGAAAGAGCATGGGCTTGGGAATTAGCCCGACTTCTAATCCTGGCATCGCCACTTGCCCGCTCTGTGATCTTGGCCAAATCACTTAATTTCTCTGTGCCTCAGTTTCTTCATCTGTAAAATGGGAATTCAATACCTGTTCTCGCTCCCATTTAGACAACGAGCCCCATGTGGGACAGGGACCGTGCCTGACTTGAATATTTTGTATTTACCGCAGCGCTTCCTTACAGTGCTGGGCATACAATAAGCACTTAACAAATACCAACACTATTATTATTATTATTACAACAGACAACTTTAAGAGAACTCAAGAGGGCAGATAAAAAGCCATCCGGGCCCAATCTCCAGCCTACACCTTCAAAACAGAGGCAACAGACACGGGTGACAAATAGTAGGTAAACATGTTGGAATGTGGAATGGATAATGGGTACTGAAGGATGAACTAGTCATGCATGCTAAACAGATACTTTTATGAGTATAAATTTAATTAGCATCTGGAAATTAACAAGACTGGAAGGAAGGGCAATGTGTTTTTAAGTGAAGGCGATGGATAGGTACTGTTTGGAGCATAGAGATAAATGGAGATTTAATTTGTGATGCATAATGCGGCAGGTGCCTATACAATCATTTGTTTTTCAAGTTGATACCTTAGGACAGAATGATGGGGCCATCTAAGGTCAGGCAGTTTTGGGGCCATAGGGATGCCTTGACTTCATTTTCTGGGTTAATTGTCAACCGGTGCTGGTGGTACCTGCGGCTGGAGGAGCTCAACCAAGTCGGGCAGGAGGGTGGTCAGATGTCCTGGTTCTGGAGGCTGTGACACCCCAGGAGGCAGGGAGTGGAGTCCATCCTCCCTTCTAGACTGTTGGCTCCTCCAGAACAGGGAACATGTCTTACAACAACAGGCTGGCCAACTCCCCTGATGCTGTGAAGGAGCCAGGCTTCCAGGGATTGGCGTTGGCCTGGCTAATGTCATTTTGGGGCAAAGTTTAGGGTGGAGGTGGAGTTCCCTGATCACGCAGCACTGCCTTCCCTCTCCCCCACTCCTAAGTGGCCCCACGGGCACGTCAAGCAAACGTCCTAATAATAATAATAATCATCATCATCATCATGGTATTTGTTAAGCACCTACTATGTACCAGACACTGTACTAAGTGCTGGGGTGGATACAAGCAAATCTAATTGGACACTGTCTCTGTTCCATGTGCGGCTCACAGCCTCAATCCCCATTTACAGATGTGGTAACTGAGGCACATTGAAGTGAAGTGACTGGCCCAGGATCACACAGCAGACAAGTGGCGGAGCTGGGATTAGGACTCATGACCTTCTGACTCCCAGGCCTGTGCCCTATCCACTATGCCATGCCACTTCCAAATATTCTCCTGGGTAGTCTGATCCTGGAAAGGAGCTGGGAACATAACTTCCTCTGGGGTCTCTGGTCTGCCTATCCCCCTCTTTGAACACTGGAGGGACCAAGCAGGCACCGGTTTCCATGCATCCTTTTGCATGGGCATTTTAACATGGTCTCCTGAGGGTGTGGGAGCCTGTGGGTGGGGAAGTGGGGAACTTTCCAGCTCCTGTTCAGGGGAGAGTCAGTGGCTGTGAAGTTGGAACTCGGAGCAGGGTTGGAGGGGGCACCGGCCAGTTCTTCGCTGGCAGCTTTGTTCTGGGATAAATTTAAACGGACCAGTGAGGAGCGCTTGCGTTTGTACACGTGCCTTTGTGAACAATGGTTTCCATCCATTGAATCGTGACCTTGGGGTTTCCATGAAAACAGCACAATGATCAATCTGTCACTGCATGTGGCAGCTGAGCAAAGCCACATTTCCTGTTCTCCCAATCGCTTCTCCCATCTGGGGCCACCAGGCTCTCTGGGAGACACCTGTGCTCTCTCCATCTCTCCCTATCTCTCTCTCTCTCTTCCCCCACCCCCCAACCTCCCCGTTGGTGGGGTAGGGGGAGGGGAAGAGTGGCAGCTGTCCCAACGTGAGGGACGTGACTTCAGACCTTAGATCATTTCCACATGATTTCCCTTTCCAAATGAGAATGAGAGGACACTTTCCCCTCTTTTTTCCTCCACAATTTGTGATGGAAAGAAGGGGGCGAGGAGATAATCAACATAAATATGAATCGTGCTGGGATAAGCACTTTAATTTTCCCATCAGTGATCTCATCCCACTCCACCAAACCCCGGGGATGCGGGGAGGTGGCTGGTATTCTCCCTATTTTCCATGGGGGAAGCTGAAGTCCAGAGAGGGCAAGGGGTTTGTTTAGGGTCACACAGCAGGCCAGTGGTAGAGAGAAGACTAGTTTCCAGGACTCCTGTTTCCCAGTCTTGTACTGCACAAAGCACTTGGGAAAGTAAAATGTGAAAGAGTTGGTAGACATATTCCCTGCCCCACAAGGAGCTTATCTCCACGCTACATGCCTCCAGATTGAACAATCTTGCTGAAATGACCCTCTCCTCTCATCTCTCCCTTCCCCTGGAGTTATGGGTCAGTGGCCCGGAGCTGCTCAACTAGCAAGAGCAATGGAAAAGAACCCTACCTGAGGTAAGGACTGCTTATTACTCCTCACTGACACAAACCTCAGTTCAATTTTTTAAAATATTTGTTGTTTTTTTTAATGATATATGTGAAGCAGCACATGGATAGAGCATGGGCCTGGGAGTCAGAAGGTTATGGGTTCTAAACTTGTCTGCTGTGTGACCTTGGGCAATTCACTTTTCTGTGCTTCAGTTACCTCATCTGTAAAATGGAGATTGAGGTTGTTAGCCTCACGTGGGACAGAGACTGCGTCCAACCCGATTTGCTTGTAGCCACCCCAGCACTTAGTACAGTGCCTGGCACACAGTAAGCGCTTAACAAATGCCATAATAATTATTATTATTTGTTAAGCACTTACTATGAGTCAAACACTGTTCTAAGCTCTGGAGTAGATACAAATCAATTAGGTAGGACACAATCCCTTCCCTGCATTGGGCTCACAGTCTAAGTGTGATACAATCAAGAATATTTATATAATTTATGAAATAATTTATAGATAGAAGGAAGCAAAAGAGTGGAAAGACGTGCATTGGTGTTGCAGGGTGTGTGTATTTGTATGTAAATATGCAAATTCTTAGGTAAAGCGGCAGTGTTGAAGTGTCATGGATGGGGAAATAAAGTAGGGAGATCAATCAATCCATAGTATTTGTTGAGTGCTCACTGTGGGCAGAGCACTGTAGTAAGTGCTTGGAAGAATGCAACATAACATTCATTCGATAGTATTTATTGAGTGCTTACTATGTGCAGAGCAATAACAGAGACACGCTCCCTGCCCCGCAACAAGCTTAAAGTCTAGAGGAGATGAGAGATTAATTAGGGAAGGCCTCTTGGAGGAGAGGTGACATCAGAAGGGCCTGGACAGTGGGAGGAAGTGGTCTGCCAGATGGGATGAGGTAGTTCCAGGTGAAAATTGTGGTCGGCAGTGGAGAGATGACAGTGAGTTACAGAGTGTAGGTTCAAATGGGCAGTCCTTAAGAGATGAAGCAGACTAAATAAATTTGCTTGAACCACTGGCGACCATTCTGTACCTGCCAAAGCCAGCAGGGGTTGTCCACAGGACTTCTGGTGGGTATTTCCCTCGGGAGTAGAAGGTGTTAATGAGCGTGTACATTTACAGGCTGTGACACCTGGGCTCTTGAAGACCAGATGTGGTTGGATTGGATGCTTGCTGGGCTCCCTCAGATTACCACAGGGAGTGTGTGGGTGTGTGCCAGAAAGGGGGTGTGAAGGCACCTCAGATGTGTGCCAGGCAGGGGACCTGAGGGTACCACTGGGGGGGGTAATAATAATGATAATAATAGAATGATAATATATACTAATAATGATAATAATGGTATTTGTTAAGCACTTACCTAGTGTAGTTGTAGAGTACGGGCCTGGCGTTCAGAAGGTTATGGGTTCTAATTCTGGTTTGGCCTCTTGTCTGCTGTGTGGCCTTGGGCAATCACTTTACTTCTTCTGTGCCTCAGTTACCTCATCTGTAAAATGGGGATTGAGACTGTAAGCTTCATGTGGGACAAGGACTGTGTCCAGCCTGATTTGCTTATATCCACCCCAGCACTTAGTACAGAGCCTGGCACATAATAAATGCTTAATAGATATACTTGTGGGCAAGGATTGTCTCTCTTTATTGCTCTATTGTGCTTTCCCAAGTGACTAGTACGTGCTCTGCACACAGTAAGTGCTCAGTAAATATGATTGAATGGATGAACAAATACCATAATAATAATAATAATTATTATTATTATTATTATTATGTGCCAGGCACCAGTCAGGGGTCCAGAGGGCATGACACCCTTTTTCCATTCCAAGGCTCTGGCTGGGCTGGTTTCTGAGTGGGTGAACTTAGATCCTGTAGACCATTTGTTCCTGTCCGTGTTTCTACCAAGGGGGTGGCTGCGGGGGTCTCTGGTCCAACGGGCTTGCGGCTGCAGGTCCCAGCGTGGACAGAGATCAGCCCCAGCCAACGGGGTTGGAGAGGGCAGTGGGGGAAGCCCCAGTTCCTCCCCTCATCCACCTGGCCTGAACAATGGGCTGGACACGGTCCCCACCCCGGCCCCCACGTCCTGTTCCAGGGAATCATCGCTTCCAGGGAAATGTGGGGCCGCTCCCTGCTCACACGCAGGCTGAGGCTTCTGGGCTCGGAGGATCAGCTTCCCCTGAGACCCCGGCCCCCAGCGTAACCCCTAATGTGAGAGCCGCCCCCCAGAGGACAGGGGACTCTGGGGGGAGGCCGAGGAGCTGGGGGATCCCATGGTGAGGTTGAGAGATCTAGAAGGGGTGGGGAGGTCGGGGGAGATGGTGATCTGGAGGTTGGGCTGGAGCTCTCAGGCTGCAGGGCTGGGGTGAATAAGCATGTTTTCATGGATCAGGTTATGTATGACTTTCCCAGATTCAATCCTCCAGCCTGGCTTTCCTCCCCCAGTCACCGTGCAGGTGTGAGTCTGTAGACATCCGTATCACACACCCACACCTATCCCCCTGGCAGTTGAACCACAAAGATGAAGAATATTTTTTACAGTGTTATTTTATACTGTTGTGTTTTATTATTTATTTGGATTTTACTGCCAGTTTACAGACCATTTTGTTCACTGCCCTATTTGAGTTTTTAGGGATGGCAGGTGGGAAATGGAACCAGCTGGCCACTTAGGCTTCTCCTGCTCCCAGTGAAGTTCAGACAACAATCGATTATACTTATTTAGTGCTTACTGTATGCAAAGCATCATACTAAGTGCCTGGGAGAGTACAATATAACAATATAGCAGAGTTGGTAGACACATTCCCTGCCCACAAGGAGTTTACAGTCTACAGGGGTAGACAGACATTAATATAAATGAATTATAGATGTTTACATAAGTGTTGGGGGGACGAGGGAGGGGTGAATAAAGGGAGCAAATGCAGGTACAAGGGCAGCACAGAAGGGATTGGGAGAAGAGGAAATGAGGGATTAGTGAGGGAAGGCTTCTTGGAGAAGGTGTACTTTCAATAAGGCTTCAAAGGTAGAGAACATAAGGTAGCCAAACCAATCTATGAAATCAATCCACAGACAGAGCAATGGAGGGTAGAAAAAGCCTCCGGCACAGAGACCAGGCAAGGTTGAGGACCAAGAACCTTGTTTCCCTCTGTCCAGTGAGGTCACAGTTTCTCAGTTCTCTGGTGGAGAAGTTGGAAATGAATCTGAATGTGCGTCTTCCCCCTCCCTTGCCCCAAGGAGCAGAGAGAAATGAGTTGTCCAATCCATTTCACTTTCTGTATGGGATTCATCCCATTCCTCAGCCTAGCTGTATCATTTTGTGAGGCGAACTATTGAGAAGCAGCTTGGCTCAGTGGAAAGAGCATGGGCTTGGGAGTCAGAGTTCATGGGTTCGAAGTCCCACTCTGCCACTTGTCAGCTGTGTGACTGTGGGCAAGTCACTTAACTTCTCTGTGCCTCAGTTACCTCATCTGTAAAATGGGGATGAAGACTGTGAGCCTCACGTGGGACAACCTGATTACCCTGTATCTACCCCAGCGCTTAGAACAGTGTTCTGCACATAGTAAGTGCTTAACAAATACCAACATTATTATTATTATTAAAACAGATTCCAAATGTGCTGTCACCACACCTTTGGGAAACGTGGCAAAATTGGGCGAGGTAGATCTATCTCTATCAGTTACTCAGCCTCACTTTTGTGGATTTCATTACTCCATGCGGTGTGGCACATTCAGCTGTTCCTTGCGTTTTCCACAGCAGTGGTGGGTAGGGCAGATTGGTACCACTTGTCAGACTTTGGAACCTCTGGAGAAGAGGTCCGGGGCCTTGTGGCTGCCACAAGACCTGCTCATCTGTGGTAAGGAGTATGGGTTCAGAGAGGTATGGATAGTTCTATGGATGAGGGGGCCAAGGCAGGTCCCTGGAGCACAAGTTGGGATACAGAGAGGAAAGTTATATGTGTTGAATGTCCCATTCCTAATCAGGAGGTTGGTATCCAAGAGGGCAACCATCCCATAGCTTGGGAAGTTAAAAATAAGGAAGTGACAAATTGCCTGCCTACAAGGAGCTTGCACTAGAATGGGACAGACAGACATAAAGATATTTACAAATAAAATAGAATAAATAAGTTAATAATAATGTGGTATTTGTAAAGTGTTTACTCTACGCCAAGCACTGTACTGGACACTGGGACAGATATGAGATCATCAGGATCCACAGTGTAAGTGCCCGTGATTGGGCAGGGATTGTCTCTATCTGTTGCTGAATTGTACATTCCAAGTGCTTAGTACAGTGCTTTGCATATAGTAAGCGCTCAATAAATACTATTGATTGATTGAAGTAGGAGGGGGGCAGGTATTGAATCCCATTTTGCAGATGAGAGAACTGAGGCACAGAGAAGATGTGATTTGCCCAAGGTCACACAGCAAGTAGGTGGTGGAGCCAGGATCAGAACCCAGGTCCTCTGACTCCCAGTCCCGTGCTCTTTCCACTAAACCACGTTGCTGTGAATGTGCAATTGAATAAACATGTTTATATATGTGCAAAGGATGGATAAAAAATAAGTACACAACTGCTGGAGATGTTGCTATGACCTGGAATGTTGCGATAGTAATGTAGCATAATAGTACTGGTAGTGATTTAGTAGTAATTGTGTTTATTGAGTACATATCAGGTGCCATGCACCACATAAAGTGTTTGGGAATGTCTAGCAAAAAGAAGAGAAGTATTCCCCGCCCATTAAGTACTCTCCCTATAATGGGGCCCCGGGGCTTTTCAAAGCTCCAGGCCAAACTTCTGTCAATCAAACACTGTCCCTATTTCTTGGAAGGGTCTGGACATTCATTCCTGGGCAGTGTTGGATACGGGCCAGGTGTGGGGTCGGGTTATTGAAAAGAGTCCTCAGATTGTCAGTAATGCTGCTCGGTTTATCTACGGCTCCTTATGTCTCAGAGGGCTGAAGAATGTCAGCTCAGTGAGGGGAAAGAAAACCCAATTTATCCACTGGAAATTTAAAAGCTTTGGTAAAACTGTGGAGATAATTCAGTTGCTTCCAATTTCTAAAAGAAATTGGTATTTCCATCAGTGTCCAGTGAGAGAAACTGCAATAGGATTCAAGTCATTTCTCTGCTTCTCCTGGCCACTCCAAGGGCTGCTTTTCGGTGTCTTTTGCTGCCTGATTGACTTCAAGATTGCAGTCGATCTCTGTTTCTGTCTTATGGGGCTATGGTCTGCAATCTGCACTATGCTGAAACTAGGGGACAGACTTCCCTTTAGCAGATATTTACTCCCCTCAGCAGAAGTAGTGGAGCGTGAGAACAGCTATTTAAACCAACCTGTAGACCTTAGGTATGTTCAAGCCTCTTTGCCCCTTTGTGGACGTCAGTGACCAGGGATCTATCTCACCAATGAGGCAGAAGGAGAGAAATCACAGAGCAGTTGTAGGTGGAGTTAACAATTCGAAGGAATTTATAAGTATGGAATAGAAGTGTCCAGGGGCAAGACACAAGTCCAGGAAGAAATACAGCTTGCCATTAGAGATTTTGAAAGGCTGTGCTTTATTGGACAGAGCTGAGAAAACAGGCTGGGTTTCAATACCTTCACAGATGATTTACTTCTGGGGATGCTCACCCTCTGCCACCCTAAATAAGGAATAAACCGAAAACTAAAGCAGTGAAAGCAGGAACTGCTCGGCTCTCTGCTCTGATGAGGAAGCTCATGGTCCCAGGAGTGGGTCAGATGTCAATGGGGACAATGGAGATCTACTTTCTGGTATGTGGTCTGTCAAAGCCCACTGGCCCTGGGATATGTGGTTCAAAGACCGACCCCATGGAGACAGGGTCCAAGCACTCCCCAAGCTCCCTCTCCCAGACTGATTGACAGATGCGCACACTAGGTAGGGGGTTCCCATCTATGATGGAAAGCGACAATGACTGTGGCATGTGTTCAGGGCTTACTATGTTCCAGGCTCTTGCATTAAGCCCTGGGGTATATACAGTTTAAGGGACAGGGAGAGCAGGGATCTTATCCCCATTTTACAGATGAGGAAACTGAGACTCAGAGAAGTCAAGTGACTTGCTCAAAGTCACACAACGGGCAATTGGCAGAGCCAGAATTAGAACCCAGACCTTTCATTCATTCATTCATTAGTATTTATTGAGCGCTTACTATGTGCAGAGCACTGTACTAAGCGCTTGGGATGAACAGGTCGGCAACAGATAGAGACAGTCCCTGCCGTTTGACGGGCTTACAGTCTAATCGGGGGAGATGGACAGACAAGAACAATGGCAATAAATAGAGTCGAGGGGAAGAACATCTCGTAAAAACAATGGCAAATAAATAGAATCAAGGCGATGTACAATTCATTAACAAAATAAATAGGGTAATGGAAATATATACAGTTGAGCGGACAAGTACAGTGCTGTGGGGAGGGGAAGGGAGAGGTGGAGGAGTGGGCCCGTGCTCTTTCCACTAGGCCTCGGCCTGAGAGGGGAACACAAAGGCTCTGGTGTAAGTGATAGGGGTCAGGATCCCGCCAGAGAGTGCTCTGGCTTGAGGCAAACTCAATGTATTTCTACAGGATGGCCCATATGATATCACTTTGCCACTCCGGGTGCCCAGTAAAACAAGTGGATGAACAGGGAAGTCTTCGGGTCTGATATTTTACTGCCCTTAGTGGCCACCCTAAGCATGGATGTGGGCACAGGGATGCAGTTTTGTAGGCCAAATGAATGTCTTTCGAAGCAATACCTTTTCCCCCCCAGGATTCCTAGACAGGGGCTAAAGAAAATCCTGGTCAGAGGCCCCAATCCCAGCTGCCCCCATGGTGCCTGAAGTTATGGATGGTCTTGGCCTTCTGGGGTGACATGGTTTTGAGGTTCGGCTGGTCCCTCAAACTGACCTCCCTCTGGAGGCTATTTGAATATCTGGAAATGCCCATCCCACACCCATGAACTGTAAGCAGAAGAGCTGGTGGTCCAGCAATCTTGCCCTTTGCCAGGCAGGCTTGACAAGCTATTGGGTGTGGGATCCACATCCCTGGCCCCTGCTCCTTTGGGGATGGGCACCACTCTCCAAGTCCCACACCCAAGTTCCGTCAGCTGCTTGGGCCAGCCCCCTGTGAGAGACGTGAGGGGATGGGGTCAGAAGCGGGGCAGCCAGGCTAAGCGGGAATGGACGTTTTAAGCCGGGGCCTGGGCAGGTGCGTCAGAGACCATTCCACAGGCCCAGGGGATATGGACTTGGGTTTCCTGCCCTCACGGGCCCTTCAACTCCTGCAAGGGAACAATGAGCCCTCACTCCTCACTGCTTGTGGAGAAGTCACGAGTCGGTGACTCTGGCCAGCCAGCAGTGAAGTCTTGGCGGAATTCCAGCGCGAGAAGGCTGGACCATCAGAGGCCTGGATGCTTGGGGCTGCAGAGTTTCCTGGTGTGCTGGGAGTTTCCAGGCTCCGAACGAGCTCGTGCTTCCTCTGGTTAGCTTGACCTAGTGCTCAGAGAAAACCCAGGGAAGTGTCAGGGAGAGAGATGGTGGTGGGCAGAGCTCTCTCCATCCTTAAAGCCCGAGATCACATCCCCTACTGGAGAAATTCCCAATCAATCAATCGTAATGATAATAATAATCATTATTATTATGGTACTTGTTAGGTGCTTATTATGTGCCAAGCACTGTTCTAAGCATTAGGGTAGATACAAGTTGATCAGATTGGACACAGTCTCTGTCCCACATTGGGCTCACACTCTTAATTCCCATGTTTTACAGATGAAGTAACTGAGGCACAGAGAAGTTGTGACTTTCCCAAGGTCACACAGAAGACATGAGGCATAGTCAGTATTAGAACCTAGGTCCTTCTGACTCCCAGGCCTGGACTTTATCCATTAAGTCATGCTGCTTCTTGTATTTGATTGAGTACTTACTGTGTACAAGGATTTTACTATGCACTTGAGAGAATACAATATAACAATACAATAGATTATATAACAGACACATTCCCTGCCCACATTGAGCTCTGTTAATCTCCCAAGCACTTTATATGCCCCCAACTGCCACTTCAGCCCTTCCGGGCCTCTTTTACCCTCACAACACTTCTGTACAGTGTTTCTGTATGCTATCGCTCCCTCCATCTGTAATTTATTTGTGTGTGCTGTCCGCACTAGACTGCAAACCCAGTGAGGGCAGGGATTGTGTCTTCTCACCCTTTTGTACCCACCTCAGTGTTTAGTCCAAGGCTCCACACACTGTGATGCTTAACGAATACTATCGATGTATGGGTTGGCTGACCATCTCTCTTCAGGGAGCCATTTCATGGCAGGGGGACTAGGTTTCCCAGTGATCACTGATCCAAGCCGATGCTGAATCTGCATCAGGGGCTGAGTCAATCGTCCTCACTAGCACCTCCAAGGCAGAGAAGGCAGGGATATCCTTCCAGTTTCTCTGGCCGGAGGGCTCCGACTGGGAAATTCTTCCTTGAGCTGTTGCATCTTAGGCAGCTCTAATCTTCTGCTCCACTGCCCTGAACACCCATCTCACGCCATTTCTGCTTAATTAAATCTGGCCTATCCGGGATCACAAAGGAAGGACGAGAGGCCACCAAACACTAAACACTCTCGCCAACCTCAGATGAACCCTGCTAAGCTGTCCCTGCCCTTGCTGCTCACAGCTTGGAAAAAGCATTCCTAACAGTGTTAATGGGTTTGACCTGGGGCTCTTAACAGTCCATCCAAATCCTTCCTTAAGGCCAGAAGGGCAGGGAAAGGAAATCTGGGGCCTCTTGCTGACCCTGGGGTGTAGGGAGAAGGCTGGAGCGGAAGGCTCATTATCCAGACCCCAGCGACTACTGACAAAACCAAGAGAAAACACATCCCTCGCCCAGCGGGCCAGTCATGTAGGATCTGAGGATTGGCCTGTGGGGCCCAGCACTGCTGGCCCTACATGTCCACCAATGTTGTTTAAGACTCAGTTTACCTGGTGGACTTTCCTTCTGTCAGAGTCTGGAAACAAGTTATGATGATGATTATGTTTTTATAGTTTTATTTTCCACTTTATGTGTCCATTGCCTGCCCTCTTCTTCTTAGATTGCAATCCCCTTGGAGGTTAGGGACACTAATTCTCACCTATAAATTATTTCTCAGTACGTAGTAAGGTGCTCTGCACCCAATAAGTGCTTAATAAATGCTCTTGCTGCTATTACTGCTGGCGCTTCTCACAGGGGCCCAAGAGGGCTGGGGGCAGATGCGGATACTGTTGGCCAAGATTCAGGGGTCCCCATGCCAGAACTCCTCAAAGTGGGGATTCCGTTATCTTCCTCACTTATTGATTCAATTCTCTTTCATCTCGCCCAACAGAATTCCCCTCCTGGACTGGCAGGAAATGTGTTGAGAGTGCTCTCTGCTGGACATTTCCCATGCTTATGGTCCAGTGCAGTTGAGCAAGACATTGCTTCTGTCCCTTCTCCCCACCCTTCCCTGTCCCTCCCTCTCCCCTCCCCTCCCATTCCCACACCAACCCACTGTCCCCCCAGGAGTGAGTGAAGCGGCTTTCAGAGTCCTGACTTCTCCCATCTGGCTATGGCATGCACATTTGCCCAAACTGAGTAGTAGTAATAGTTTTTTATTCAGCATCTCCTGGGTGCAAAATCTGGTGCTGGGAAAAGATGCAGGGGAGAAATAGACTCAGTCCCTGGTCCTGAAGCAGCTCAGAGTCTAAAAGTGAGAAGGGCTCTTGGAAAATCTGAGGGAACTGTTACCCAAGGTCATTGCTGAGCCCTTGCCAGGGTCAGGAAAACCTGAGTTGCCCTCCCTACCAGGGAACTGTCTCATCTGTGAGGCTGTTATTGGGCAGGGATCGTCTCTGTTGCCGAATGGTACATTCCAAGGGCTTAGTACAGCGCTCCGCACATAGTAAGCGCTCAATAAATACTACTGAATGAATGAATGAATGACCTATGCTCCCTCCCTGGGGCCAGCTGGCCGGGGTGGGAGTCCCCAATCGGCTGACACAGACTCTATCCTCTATAGAGAGAGTCTGGAAGCCCTATAATCTGAAAGCTGCTTGAGGGCATGAAATTTGTCTACCAACTCTGTTATATTGGATTCCCCCAAGTGCTTAGCACATAGTGGCTCAGTAGATGCCACTGATTGATTAATTGATTCTTCTAGGGGGCTGGATAGCTGTAGGGGGTCTTAGCAGACCCCAGGCCGGGGCAAGCTAACCACTGAGCCAAAAAGGGATAACAGGGGGCATACATTAACCACTCCTGCTGTCACTCTTGGGGGGTGGCCACTGTTCTGGACACAAAATAGCCCCAGCAGCATTAGGGAAGGGAACATCAGATCATGAGCAAGGATCTTAGCTCATTGTGGGCAGGGATTGTCTCTCTTTTTTGCTGTATTGTATTTTCCCAAGCACTTAGTACAGTGCTCTGCACATAGTGCTCAATAAATACGAATGAATGAATGGTGATGGTTTCGGCCAGTGGTTAGGGATGGACCATACATGTCCCTAATTCTCCCTTTCCACCCCTAACATTCCCTTTAGTGGCCTAGCATGGAAACCTCCCCCTCGGCCCCCCATTAATGGATCTATCCAAACCCCTCTGGACTCTGCAGGTGTTTCCTTTTGCACAGTTTCAGTGGAATAGGATTTCATGTCCTTATCACCACTGGGGAAAGAACTGTTTCCTTTCTCATTTGTTTGGAATGGTATTTATTGGTATTTGCTGAGTGCTTAGGCTGTGCAGGGCCATGCACTAAGCACTTGGGAGACTACAGTATATTTAGTAGACATGATCCTTGCCCTCAAGGCACTCAGTCTACCTGGGGGGACAGATATTAAAACAAATCACAGGTAAGTGAGAGCAACCGAGTTAAAATCTACACCTAAGTGCCAGAGGGATGGGCTGATTGATTTAATGATTTGAATAAGTAGGGGAGGGGGTCGTTAAAGAACTGGGTTCTGCTCCCAAAACCTTTCTGGAACATCCTGGGACAAATTTTCAAATTATTTCATCTAAATTTGTGTTTTAATTGAGTTAGCAAGTTCTAAACCCCAAGAATGTGAAATAAAATAAATTATTTATTACTAACTACAGCTAATTGGTTAAATCCAGTATAATGCACTGTGTCAGAGTCAGAAGTGCTAGCAATTCCTTTCCCTCTAAGGAAGTGTCTTTCTAAAGGGATACCATCCCAACAGCTTTCTCGTTATAACAAAGGTCTACGTGTTGCTTAAATGTTTTTTCTAGATCATTATTTTGTGTCTCCTTTTCCCTTGTTCCTTTCTTACATTTCTCCATACCTCAGTGCATTCGTGCAAAAATGCACATTTCAGGGTAGTACTTTTGCAAAGTAATCCATCTCTTCTGCCTAATTCATGACTAAATCCCCGATAGGATAACAATTCTCTTTGTGACACATCTCAATTGAATTTTTCACTCCTCCCCAGGCCAAGTCTCCGCCTGGGAGTCCTGGGATCTCCTCTCTGAATCCCTCCCACAGGAAACACAGCTGGGAGGAAACCGTCACAGCCACATGCATGCAGGCACATTCTCCCTGAACCAGCTCCCTTCACGGGCCTCACCTCACTTCAGCCTTGAAGGATCAGGACAGGCGGGGCCCCTATTTTGGAAAACCAAAGAGAGAGTTAGAGCCTGAGAGCAAGAAAGGGTTGGAGCCTGGAATGGGAGGGGGTAAGGCCAGGGGCCCGTCTGGTTGTAACGGCTGATGGGGAGGTTCAAAGAGGCAATGAGGGGTTCCTAATAGCTGACAGTGAGGAACTGCCTGTAACTTCTCCCCAAACACAGCTCAACATGCAAACTTCTCACTCTCACACCGCTACCTTCACATCCCCTTTCACCTTCCCAGTTAGGAGAAAAACCTCCCTCATATTTTCCACATTCTCTCTGCCTAGCCCTGCCCAGCCCAGCTCACCGGCACGCAGGAGCACATACGCAGACACAGGCACAGTCTGACATACAGATGTGTGAACACACACCCAGAAACACAGGCAAACACAGACATTAAGAAAGACAAAGATACACACACACATTAACGCACATATTCTCCAATTAATTCATCAGTGGTATTTATTGAGCACTTACCTTGGACAGAGGTCTGTTCTAAGAGCTTGGAGAGTTAGTAGCAGCAATAGTATTTATGAAGTGCTTAGTATGTACAAAGCACTGTACTAATTGCTGGGAATGAATATAGGGGTGATAATTAGATATGGTTCCTGACCCTCAAGGGGTTCACATTCTAAGACTAAAACTAAGAATAAACAAAGAATAAATGGGGGAAGGGGACTGGTGACAGGCACATAAGGAAAGGTAAAACAAGAAGAACATGCAAACAACACAGACAAGCACAAAATAAATTTAAAAAACAATAGGGGACTGTAACTAGAAGAGCAGAGTTCTGGGCTTCTGGTGGCTGAGTCCAACAGTCACATCCACAGTCATGTCTCCCCCTCCCCTCCCAGGTCAATCTGCCTCTCTCCTGGTCTGTCAGGCCCAGATTGATTTCTTTTGCCTATTTACGGTCACCCAACTGTTTTGCCTTCCTGTTAGTCCTCCTCCTGCCCCCAGCCCTCTTCTCCATCACTTGTCGGTATAGCTCATCTAGGCTGCCTGGCTAGAGTCTGGGGCCATTTCCCCCAAATGGGGAAATCAAGGGGATCTCTCCCCAGACCTCTCATCTCCTTCCCCTGGCCCCCAAAGTACTGTCACTGGCTCATCTCCCCGAGCTGCCTTGGGCAAGGCTCAAGCAAGGAATTCAGGAGCCCTGTCAGAGACCTCCTCCACCCAGCCCCACACTGGCCAGGTGAATTCTGGATGAGTGATCATGACAGAGGCACTCCAGGGACCAAGCCTCGGGCCACCCCTCCTGCAATGAAGGCCTGGCCTTCAGACCCCCCTCCCTTCCAGTTCTGATCTCTACTCCCTCTCGACAACCTGATTACTCTGTATCTACCCCAGCACTTAGAACAGTGCTCTGCACATAGTAAGCGCTTAACAAATACCAACATTATTATTATTATCTTCTTCCTCCCCAACCTAGTGCTGTCCCGGGAAACACTAGCAGTGTTAATCATTTGCAACCAAGTAGAATTTTAATTTACATGTTTTCCTTTCTCCTCTGTTTCCTCTTGTGTCTTCTCTGCTATCTTCTATTTCCTCTACAACCTGCTTGTCTATTATCTTTTTTCTGCTGTCTCTTTTCTAAATTCTCTCTTGGCTTTCATCTTTTATCTTCTCTATTCAATTCAATCTTCCAGCTTATCTGTCACCTTCTATCTTTTCTATCATTTTCTCTTATTTGATCTTTTCTGTTACTCTGTCTTTTATCTTCTTTTTTCCTTCCCTATTTTCTCTTCCATTTTCTCTCTTGTCTTCAATCTCCTCCATATCTCTTGTCTACTTTCTCAACTCCCATCTTCTTGCCTTCAGTCTTTCTGATTTTCTCTTTCCTTTTCTAGTCTTATCCTTCTTTCTGTCTCTTCTTAATTTTTGGCTTTTTCCTTTTTTCTCATATCTTCTATTCTCTCTTTTCACTTCATCTCAGGAATCTTCACCTCCATTCTTTTCTTTTCTCCCACTTTTTCAATTTTCACTGGTCCTCTCCACTTCAGTTCCTATTTCTCTTTCTTTTTTCTTCTGTCTTCTTAATAATAATAATAATAATAATTAACAGTAATTATTATTATTATTGTGGTATTTATTAAGTACTTACTATGTGCCAAGCACTCTTCTAAGCACTGGGGTAAATACAAAGTAATCAGATTGCCCCACATGGGGTTCAGTCTCAATCGCCATTTGACAGATGAGGTAACTGAGGCACAGAGAAGTTAAGTGACTTGCCCAAGGTCACACAGCTGACAATTGGCAAAACCAGGATTTGAACCCATAACCTCTGACTCCCAAGCCTATGCTCTTGCCACTAGGCCATGCTGCTCCTATTAGGCCATGCTGTTCTTCTTGTGTTTGTGTGTCACTGATCTAGTTTCCTTCTTACTAGGGTAACTATTTGGGGAAGAGAATGGGATTCAGAGTCCTTCTGAAATCCAAATGAAAATCAATCAGTGGTATTTAGTGAGTGCTTACAGTGTGCAGAGCACTGTACTAAGTGCTTGGGTGAATACACTATAATGAGGTTGGCAGCCACAATTCCTGCCCACATGGAGCTTACAGGCCAAGAGGAGGAGACAGACATTAATATAAATAAATAAATTATGGTTACATATGTAAGTGCTGTGGGGTTGAAGGTGGGGTGAATAAAGGGTGCAAATTCAAGTACGAGGGCAATATAGGAAGGGAGAAGGAGCAGGGTAAAAGAGGGCTTTGTTGGAGAAGGCGTCTTGAAGGAGTTGTGCTTTTAAATAAAAGCTTAAAGATGGAGAGAGTGATGGTCTGTCGGATATGAAGGGGGAGGTTCCAGGCGAGAGGCAGGGGTCGGTGGCGAGACAGATGAGATTGAGGTACAGGTGTAGGTTGGCACTGGGGAAGCAAAGTGTGTGAGCTGTGTTGTAGTAGGAAATCATGGAGGTAAGATAGGTGGGTGCAAGGTGATTGAGTGCTTTAAAGTCAATCTGTTTGATGCGGACGTGGATGGACGACCGCAGAAGGTTCTTGAGGAGCAGGGAGACTTCCCATTTATAGTCACCCAACTGCTGAGCCTTCCTGTTAGTCCCCCTCCTGCCCCGAGCCCTCTTCTCCATCATTTATTGGTGTGGCTTGTCTAGGCTGCCTGGCTAGAGTCTGGGGCCATTTCCCCAAAATGGGGAAATCAAAGGATCTGTGTTGTAGTAGGTGTCCCCTGGGGGGAATGCCTTTTTTTTTTAGAAAAATGATTCAGGCAGCAGACCGAAGTACGAACTGGAGTGGGAAGAGGTGAGGGAGATCAGCAAGGAGGCAGCAGTCAAGGCAGGATAGGATAAGTGCTTGCATCAACGAGGTAGCAATTTGGATGGAGAGGAAGGGTTGGATGTTAGTGATGGTGAAGGTCAAACTTACAGGATTTGGTGACTGACTGCATATGTGGGTTGAATGAGAGAGTCCAAGGTTATGGGCTTGTGAGACAGAGAGTATGATAAGGCTGTCTACAATGAAAAAGGCATATCTGGTTATTTAGAGATTGAGGAACTAGACTGCAGATTTCCCAAGCCCCTTCTTAATTCCTCCCTTCTCCCTCTTCCCAAGGGCCCATCCACCTACCTGCTACCTTTGGTTCACATCAGGAGCGAGTCCAGATCTGTCCCTTTTGCTCTTTCCAACTTTGGAAGAGAAGAGGTGGAAAGTAGTTGCTACAGTCAGTCTGTGTCCCTCTGTTCTCCTCCCATTCTGCTCTCTTTCCTTTCTTCTTCTACTTCTCTTCTCTCAGCTGCAACTTTCTTTTGCCGCAGGTATTACACTTGGCCTTGTGTGAGTGCTGTTTCAGTTTCAGGGCTAGTGGAAAAGGCCCTCTCAGAGCCAGTCAGCCTTTGGACATGAGGGATGACCTCCTCTCTGAACTATGGGGCTCTGATTTTCTCCAAGCAGCGGACGCTCACCATATGGACCAAGGGATGGAGTTTCCCATCAGAAACAAGGGGTGCGGCTTGGTCCCGACCGGTCTTTGTTGTCCACGTTAGCCAGCTGTTGTGTGGAACTCCTGCCAGGCCCGCCCACCACGGGTGGGGCTCAAGAGGGTGGTTTGGACCGAAGCCACTACCACTGATAGCGTAGCCCCAGCAGGCAGAGCTGGGCCTAGGAAGAAGGCAGGCCTGCAGACTGTGAGAGCAACGCTCTTTCCTTTGGACCCTCAGCAGGGCATGTGGTGATGTGACTTCCAGTTTGTGCTGCGGTGTGTTGCTAAAATGGGGTGACTAGGGTTGCCACAGAATGAAAAAAGACTTCAACACCCCCTCACGGGTCACCTGCCACCCTCACTGTTTTCTGGGCCTGAAGCCTGGGGACCTCAGGTGGTTTTGCGTCTTATTTTCGCCTTAATCGGCAGCCACGGCGGTTCCTCATCTTACGTGAAGATTGTCGTGAAACCCTTCTCTTTTCCCGCATCTTCTGGTGGAAAATGTGGCAGGTAAAGCCCTCTTTTTCTCCATCCGTGACATGCTGCCTGAAGGCTTTCAGGGAGGGAAATACCCTGCAGCAGGCCATGCAGCGGAAACCCCTAGAGGTGGTCGAGAGCCAGTCGGGGATCTCCCGGTTCTCCCTGCAGGCCTCAGATGTTGTGGGCATGGCCGGCGGTTTGGGAGCGGCCCGTCTCTCCTCGGTGTCTCCCGTGGGTTCAGACGTGTAGGCCTCGTGATCTTCCCAGGGGGAATCCAGCCAGGGCTTGTCACTGTTGTTGCCGGAGTTATTGCTCATGTTGCTCCACTCAGGGTCTTTCTCCTCGTGGTTTTCCTTCCCGGCTCTCTTCCTCACGGTCAATGCCATCTCGAATACTTGCGGCCTATTGCGGACCGGACAGAATCCAGCCTTGGTCTCCCAGGCGATGGCCACGCCATTCACGGTCTTCACGCAGGTGTAGTAAGCGTACCTCGTTTCTTGTTCTGTCTCCTCCTCCTCCTCCCCAGTTGCAGAAAGGGGCTGGGTCAAGGAGCAAGTTTGGTAATCAGAGGGGGAGAAGGAGTTGGAGGGGCAGGTGTAGTAACAGGTAAGAGAGGGAGCCTCACTCCTAGCCTCCTGGGCCTCCTCTTCCTCCAAGGTCACGGGGGTCATCTCGGAGCCCCTAGCTGACTCCGGGGACACCAGGACAGATGAACGACTCCTCGCTTCTTTCTGAACCTGTGGCATAGAGGGAAAACTCCACCAGTGTCTACCTCAGTCTACCCTTACCACCACTCATCTCTTACCCAAAAAGTCAAGCTTGGGTAGGGAAGGGGTTTTTTCCCACTCTTTCTCGTCCACTGCCTCATGGGTAGAGGAGATTATGACTGAGAGCAGGGACTTTCTGGACCATCCCCCCATGAGGTGCTTATGGGGCTTGATCTGTTCCTGGTCCCGTGGTCAGGCCTCTTGGAACCCATTTTGATCTGGGTCCACCACCTCGGCATCCCCCTGCCTTTCCCAACCCTATTTCCCATCTCAGATTTGGGGACACTGTCTTTCATTGCCTGCCACTGAGCCACTGACCCCGGAGCTCAAGGGTCCCACTGAGCAAGATTTCTCATCTGTCACACACTCTGTCATGGACAGTACAGATGGGGAGTCAGAAATAGTAAGTTAAATTGATGAATTGTAGCCATCCTGGACTTTTGATTCCCCTTCAAATTCCTGCCGCTGACACAGAAGCAGCATGGAAAGAGCTCAGGGCTGGGAGACAAGAGACCTGTTTATAATCCCAGCTTGGCCATTTGCCTACCGGGTAACACTGGGCAAGTCACAACTTCTCTGTGCCTCTGTTTCCTTATCTGTACAATGGGGATTCAATGCCTTTCCCCCTGCCACTTAGGCTGCAAGCCCCATGTGGGGCAGGGATGTCTCATTGAATTATCTTGAATTTAGCTCTGGGCTTGACACATAGTAAATAAACTTTTCTTACAAATACCATAATGATACTAGAACCTGGTGGTGACTGAGTTTAGGCTACATTGCAGGGGGAACTGAGTTTAAAGGACAAAAGGGGATGAGGAATCTTGCAGCACCTCCTGCCTGGGACATACATTTCCCAAATGCTGAGGTCCTGGATTTTGCAGAATAGTTCCTCTAACGGATCATTTCCATCCCTCTGCCAAAAGGACAGGATCCAGGCCATTTTTACACAGCTCGATGGTCCAGCCCAAACCCCACGGTCAGTTTTGGTTGACACAATCAGTGGATCCAGACACATTCCAGGATGAGAACTCCCCTTCCCACCCCTGACCCACTCAAGAGGAGTGAGCCCTTGGGGGTGCATTTCTCCGACCCAGATCCCAACATCCTACCCCTTCTGGACCTTGCTTAGGTACCACTTTTCATCCTGGCCTTGAAGGACAAAACTTACAGTTCCAGCTCAAGGGGACTGGAGCAGGAGGTAGGGCTAAAATAGGGGTAGGGCCAGAACTAGATCATGGAATCAGGGTCTGTGATCCCATTGATGGATTCCAGCAGCATATGTATAACCCGGGGACAGGTGCAGCTGGTCTCTGTGCTGACCCAATGTTCACCTCTTTTTCTGTGCTGGTCCAGTGTCCACCTCTTTTTGGCTACCACAGCTCATGGGGCACAATGGCTCCAGGCCAGAAGGGAGAGAGGGCAGTGAGAGATCAAAATGGAAGGAGCTGTGTCTTGGACTTGGGCAAGTCACTTAACTTCTCTGTGCCTCAATTACCTCATCTATAAAATGAAGATTAAGACTTTGAGCCGCATGTGGGACATGGACTATGTCCAACCTGAGTAATAGTAAGTACTTAGCAGATATCTTTTTTTTTTTTAAAAAAAAAAGGATGGAAGGAAAAAGGGGAGAGGAGGGGGGTAGAGGAAGGTGAGTGAATGAGGCTCCTCCCATACCGATATGCAGGTTCCAGGACTGGTCACCGAGCTCCTAGGTCACCACTGAGTCAGGGACCTAACTATATCCTGTCCCAACGATGAGGTCGGGTAAAGACCAGGACAAACATAGGTGAGAATTTTTCTCGGTGACCCCATTTGACCCTTTCCTTGGTGCTACAATCCAGTCTCCAATCTTTCAGTCACCAGACAACCTCCAGGTGGACAAAGCCAGTTGGGAGCTCAATGAATGGGACCTGAAGCAGCTATGATAGTTTGGTCCTCAGGGCAACCGAGATCTGACCTCAGTGACATCATAATCTTCTGTGATCCTATTGGTGGATTGTGGAAGCATACATCTAGCCCAGGGACAGCTGCAGGAGTTTTTCATGCCAGCCTAGAGTTCACCTCCTTTTAGCTACAACACTATGGCCCCAGGTAAACAGAGGGTCAATTCTGCACTGAGCCATTCCAGGAATGGTCAGAGAGTAACTGTTTTCCAAGGCTTAGGTACTGTTCAACTTCAAAGTGGAACAATATGCTGCACACATACTGTCCTCTAAGGAAAAATATTGGGGTACAGAATGAGCAGGCAGAGCCACATGATCCACTGAAAACACTCCAAGTTCCTGCTCTGTCTTACGAGCCAATCTAGTCTCTTTCTATGTGCTCCTTCCCAGGCCATGACTAGAGAGAAAAATATTCACTAGCTAGAAGACAAATAGGTGTGAGGTGCATTTAAATATCTAACAAAGTTAGCTCAGCAGTGGACAAGTGAAATGATAAGTGAGGTATTTGTTAAGCACTGGCTCTTATACCAAGTCCTGGGGTAGACACATGATAGTTGGATTGAACACAGACCCAATCCCACAGTGGGGCTTTCTGGCTAAGTAGAAGGGAGAAAAGGTATTGAATCCCAAATGAGGAAAATGAGGCCAGAGAAAATAAGTTATTTGGCCAAGTTCACTCAGCAGGCAAGTGACAGAGCCAGGATTAGAACCCAGGTCTCGACTCCCAGGTCCTGGATCTCTCTACTAGGTTTCACTGCTTGTCTAAGTGGAAATAGAGAAGCATACCTGGAAGGAGGGAAACCCTGTAGTGACAATCTGAAAATGTTCCCAGTGAAAGCGGTCACCAGAGCGGAGAGGGGTTGAATGGATGAAGGTGGAGGAATGGAGGCAAGGCCTTTGGTAGAGTGCACTAGTGATGTTCTGTCAGCTTACTCAGCCTGCTCACATCAACCCAACACCATCCTCCACAATTAGAGGTTTCATTCCTATCTTTAGTTGCTCCACACTAAGAGTTTTCATTCCTATCTTTAGTTCCTTTGTACTTGTTTGCCCGCAGGTGTATTCCATGATATACCTTGATACATGATACACCATGATACATGATACAAGGCTTTTGTGCCTTGAAAATGTGATGATAAGAATGAGAGCCCCACAGCTAATGATCAGGAGTTTCTGCCTGATGCAGCAGGAAATGGGTAACAGTTGAAGGTCATTGAGGAAGGGAGAGGCAGGTGCCAAAGTAATTTACTTATTTATATTTATGTTTGTCTCTAGGTTATAAGCTTGTGTGAACACGGAATGTGTCTGTGTATTATTAGATTGTACTCTCCCAAGCACTTAGTACAGTGCTCTGCACATAGTAAGTGCTCAATAAATACAAATGACTGACAAAGTGATATTTTGGGAGGATGGTTCAGGCTGCAGCATGAAGTGTGGGCCAAAGGCAGAGGAGAGGCTGGAGGCAGGGAGGCCAGTGAAGAAGCTCATGGGTAGATCTAGGTGAGTGGGAGATGGCAAGGTGGTCCAGGGAGGACAAACTGCCCAATACTGGTAGTCCATCAGCCCCAAATCAATCGATCCATCAATCACCGGGTTGTATTTATTGAGCACATGCTGTGATGGGACCGTGATGGCTGGCATTCTAGCCTTGAGTAGCGAGAGCCCCTTTTCCCGTGGCCTGGCTGGAGGGAGGCTGGGCCAGAGGGAGACTGAACCAGAAGCAGCCTCTAGAGGAAAAGCTGCCATGGGCCAGGGGTCAAAGCTTCCACCTTTCATGCAATTATGAGCTGTCGGCCTCAATAGCACCATAGAGCTGATTTGTGAGGTCATGGCATTAAGGACTGCTCGGAGGCGGTCAGGCCCATCCTCTTGGAAGGGTTCTGGATGAATGAGCCAGCCTCTCTCTCTTCTTTGGCTGACTTAAGTCTCTGTGGATTTCCTCTGCTGCAAGACAGTTCTCCCAGTTTCTGGACTGTCCTGCGAATCAAACCCCTGGGACAACCATAGGCATTCTGGCTGTAAATGCTATAGCTGGGCGTGCCAGTCCAAGGTTAAGGTACAGTCTGGGCATCTGTCAAGGCTGGTGTGGCAACTCAAACTCCCTTCTCTCTTCAAGAGGTTATTTTGAGAAATCCATCCTGAAACCATTTAAGTTCCTGCAAACAGGGAAACCTGAACCCCCTGCAGCGTGCATGGAGATACTGAGGGTTGGCCGGCTGGGGTTGGGGCTGACCTTAGCCTGAGTTCAGGTCATCTGCATCCACTCCCCTTTGAGTCCACTGACTTGCGAGTGACCCTTCATGCCACTCAGTTTCCTCATCTGTAAACTGGGTTCCAGGGAGAATCCCTGAGTAAAATCCCTCTCGAGTGCTCTGAGCAACTTGGACCTGGTTTTAATTGGAAGAAACATTGATTGCTCCCAGGTTCCCTTGCAAAGAGTCCCAGGCATGGTCCTGAAACGCTCAGCGTGCTTCCTAAGCTCTGGGGGCCTGTGAGCCAGAAATCTCATGGGAAACCCTGGGTGGGCACCGGGCTAGACTCAAGGTGTTGGGAAGGAGCTGCCTGCGGGCGGGGGCAGCCCAGTCGCCTTCGCCAAGGGCAACCCAACCCAGTCTTGCCCAGGCACGCACACCCACCTTCACTCCCATACCCACACATGCTCTGACACACACATGCACGCATGCCACAGTTATGCATATATACTTCTCGGCACGTGTGCTCTTTCCCATGAACACATCCTCACGTACACCTGCTCACATGCTCATACCCGTGAACACTCTAGAGTGGCCAATCACCCAGGTTTATACAGTGCTTAGAACAGGGCTTGGCACATAATAAGCCCTTAACAAATACCATTATTATTATTATTATTATTCCCGCCCATTTTTTAGCTTGTCTGTCCCTTGTCGTGTATGGGTAAGGCACCGGTCTCCTTTAGGTCTGGTATTTTTATTTTCAGTTTCCAGCTTCCCTCTGCCTTGGCTCCTCCGCCAAGTTTCATGGTCTGGAGGTGGCACCCATGTTCAGAGGGACTGGGGAGGCCAGCACAAAGTGGTGGGGATTTCATGGTCCCCTCTGGTGACACATTCTGGTTGTGGCTACCTTGACATGTTCTGGATGCGGGTCTGCTAATTCTGTTATATTATATTCTCCCAGTACTTAGTACAGTGCTCTGTACAAAGTAAGCACTCAGTAGATGCCTAGGATTGATTGCTGTCACGGGCACCTCCTTGTCCGGTATCATCCAGGGCCTTCAAGCTCTGTGTGCTTGGAATGTACACTATAACAGAGTTGGTAATAATAATGTTGGTATTTGTTAAGCGCTTACTATGTGCAGAGCACTGTTCTAAGCGCTGGGGTAAACACAGGGGAATCAGGTTGTCCCACGTGGGGCTCACAGTCTTAATCCCCATTTTACAGATGAGGGAACTGAGGCACAGAGAAGTTAAGTGACTTGCCCAGAGTCACACAGCTGACAAGTGGCAGAGCTGGGATTTGAACTCATGAGCCCTGACTCCAAAGCCCGTGCTCTTTCCACTGCGCCACGCTGCTCCTCTGGTAGACACGTTACTTGCCCACAATGAGCTTACAGTCTAGAGGGTTAAATGGTTTGCTACGTTCCGGGTCCCCCGGAGCAGGGTTTCTAAGTGGCCAAACAAGAAGCTCAAGGTTCTGCTGGAGAACAGGTGCTGTTCAGAGCCTCATGACCTCACTAAGGCTTGGGATGGAGCAGGGATGGCTTGGTCAGCTGAGTCAAGGCTCCTCCCAGCCGGGATCACTGGGAAGGGTCTGTGGGACAAGGTCTCCGGAGCAGGGTTTTGGTTCGCCCAGTCAGGGGCAGGTTACCTGAGTTTGTCGGCTGCAGAAGACAAGGGATAAGGAGGTGGGTCTCTTCTTGACATCTCTAACCCAGTGGCTTTCCTGTTCTTTCCCACCTCCGGGAGGGAAACAGTTGGGTCTGGCTTGAGGCCAAACGGGAGGCCAGAAGCAGAGGTTGTACCTCCTGGACTGATCCTGGACCAAATGCGAGGAGATCACTTACCACCACTGTGGAAATGGAGCCGCTTTGGGGTCACCTGAAGGCTGGAGCCCCAGATTTCTTCCTCAGAGGGACATGTGGCATTCTCGTGTGGGAATGCTCAGAAGAGAATGGAGGGGACAGGCAGGGGTCCGTGAGGCACAGGGAGGAGGCAGGCCACAGGAAGCCAACCCCTGATCGCCGGACGGCATGTCCTTTTGACCCTCACACGCACTGTCTCCACCCTGTCTACCTGACCAGCCGGGCAAGGCCACAGCTTCCTCTGCCAGCACGGCTCCCAGAGGCTTGGCAGCTGCTCAGCCTAGAAATAGCAGGCGTGGGAGCTGGGACTCACGTACACATACGCTGGCACGGAAACGTGGGCTTGGAGGTTGTTCCCAACGTCGGCGAAACCGTCGGGATGGGGCTGGCATGGAGTCAGGTTTCTGCTCTGTCAGTGAACAGGCAGCGACCCTGCCAGCCAGAGCCACTGAGATACCAGCTGGGGTGGTTGGCAGGAAAGGCAGCCTGTAGGAGGTGGGAGGTGAAGGCGGAATGAGTCAGGGGTGGGGGAACCTGCGGGACCCTGGGAGCCCAAGTAGGACAATCCCTGGGCACCTGTGAGACTCACTGTAGTGTCAGGCCTTTCGAAAGGCTACATCACATCCAGAGAACTGAGAGTGGCAGGAGTTGTTTGGCCTGGGTGGCACCTTTGACCAGACAGAGTCCTGGGTGGCGGGGAGGAGGTCAACCAAAGCTATGAGCCTGTACAGTCAATCAATCAATGATTTATATTTATTGGGCACGTACTTGCGCAGATCTCTGTACTCTGCACTTGGGGGAGTATAATATAACAGTTAGTTGGTAGATGCATTCCTGCCCAAAAGGATCAAGGCTGTGGACTGTAAGCTCCTTGTGGTCAGAGAATTGTGCCTACCAACTGTTATTTGGGATTCTCCTAGGAGCTGTAGTATAATGCTGTGCACACAAACACTCAATAAATATCACTGATTTATCAAGAATTCTGGGACTGAGCCCCAGCTATTCCCCTGACTCCCTGGGAAAGTCTCTCACCTCTTACTGTACCTCTTTCGAACCGAGGAGCAAGGCCTGGGTCTGAGTCCCTCTCTGCCTCTTCAGAGGACTCCCTCCGACCATAACCTCCTCAACCTTCTGACTTACCCCTGGAATCTGCCCTCTGCATCCAGTGAGACTGCTCACCTGCCCACTGACCTCCTCCACCTACCCTACCTGGATTCTCCAGCGTCCATCCCCACAGCAGATGCTAAATTCCCCCCACAGTACCCCAGCCCTATCTACTAAACCCAACACCCCATCCTCCCCGTCTCCCTGTCAGTGCTTCATCATTTCAAGATCGATGGGATTTATAATGTGGAAGAATTTCCTCTGTTGATCATTCCAACTGCTTAGTACAGTGCTTTGCACACAGTAAGATACAACTGAATGAATGTATTTGGTTTCACATTATGAATCTAATAGTTTTGCCACAGAGATCAGTGACAACGTGGTGGCTACCTGTGGCCATGGAATGTGTCTTTTGCTGCTGTTATTTCTGTTGTAGCTTCTCAAGCTCTTACTACTGAATTTTACTTAATAAATAATAATTGTGGTATTTGTTGAGCACTTAAGTGCCAAGTGCTATACTAAGCACTAGGGTAGATACAAGATAATCAGGTTCCACATAGGACACACAGTCTTAACCCCCGTTTTGCAGATGAGGTAACTGAGGCCAGAGAATTTAAGTGACTTGCCTAAGGTCACACAGCAGACAAGTGATGGAGCCGGGTCCTCTGACCCCCAGGCCTGTGCTGTTTCCACTAGGCCACGCTGATTCTTAGCGTGACTAGTAAATATCATTACTCTACCTATTACTGATAAGTGTTCTTGTAGGATTCTTGCCATCTTTATATGTGTATGTTTCTAATCCAATGGGAGTTGATCTTATTGCTAACTGGACATTATTACCTTGCAGATGTCTGGGAAGCCTGCAACTGCGCTATACTTTTGCTGCATTATATGGCAATAGGCATTCCAGACATAATAAACAAAGGTGTTTCTTCCGACTGGGGTGCTATTTTCAGGAAACACCTAGTCGTGGTTCTCCCAGCTGTCTTAAGTAGTAGTGTTGGTGGTAATTAAAACATTGATTGAGCTCCCACTGGTGCAATATACCAAAATAAATGCCCAGGAAGCACCAAACAAGTAAGTGACCCATTCCTGGTCTACATCCCAGAGGGTCTGATCCAAGTCAGAGCCCTGGCCTTTATTGTTGAGTAATTCCTGAAGTTACTTCTTGACTTCTTGTTCAGATACAATCCTGTTTGTCCAGGTTTTCTCATTCTCCCATCCCCATCTTGCTTCAAGGCTGCCTCCCCTGCCTCCAACATCATATTACTGCCCCACTGGGGGAGGGTTGTTGCGGGCACCCCACCAGGTGTTCTCCCAGTGAACCCGGAAACCCCAGCGTAGTCATGCTAATCCCAGGCCTTCCCGATCTTCATTAGCTTTGGCTACCTGCATTGTCTTTGCATGAGCAGTTCAGTGCAGGGGGCTTTCTGATTTCATCTGTTCCGGTCGGTCCTCCCTCTCAGCTCACGTTTCACCCTGTGGCTTGGCGCGTTACTCTGCGGTTTTTAAGCCCGTCCATCTTCCTGCTGGGCCGGCTTCCGGGTAGTTGGAAGAATGCCCAGCCGGGTGTCAGTGTGTCCTCTCTGCTGATGAGGAGTCGTCCCTGATAACCAAGACCCTGGCCCCAGTTGAAAGTTGAGGACAGGCATTGTACCCCCTTTGATTTATTATCTGGCTTTAAATTGAACTTTTATCCTTCTCTGAGAAGATTGGGAGGCAAGAAGGCAAAAGTGAAAACAGCCCTAGGTGCCACCAACCACAGAAAAGTCTAATAAGGGACAGTCTGTGACTGTGTGTGTGGGGAAGGGGGGGGGGACGTATACGAGAAAAGGCCAACATGGGACCCACAGGGCCTCCCACACTAAGCACATACAAATAAATACACCCCTAGTCAACTTCCTCTTCCACGGCTCCATCTCCAAGTATGAAGTAGGACAAGATATATTTTTCTGCACAAGTTTTTCTGAAACTATTTGTTTTGAATGAAAACCTGAACTGCCCCACAGTGCCAGAAAAGAATGCAAATGATGGAAACTGCAGGTTTCATGGAGAGGTAGAAATAATGCTGATAATGCTTTGGGCATTTTGTCTCTCTGGTTTTTCCTTTCTGGCTCAGGGACCCCCAAACTCTTTCTTCACCCCAGTCCTGGGGAAGAGCCAGGTGCTACTTATACTGAGTTGAATGGTTTCTGAGAGCAACATGGGGGCATTCAATATCCAGGGCTGGAGGAGAATCTCATAGAAGAATCTGTTCAGGTGAAACCCAACTGGGGTGAGAGCTTTAGAGTGCTTTCATCAGTTCATGCACAACCCCATCCTGGTCCAGCCCCATCACCTGCTACCTGTCACCCACCCAGCCAGCCTGGCACTCGGGACCAGGACACTTGGAGGAAGCAGGCAATGGCTACCTTCTTGGACCCCACCCTTATGGTAGGAATGTATCATCCCCCAACCCCAACCCTCAGTCAGTCAGTCAATCATATTTATTAAGCACCTACCATGTGCAGAACACTGTGCTAAGCACTTGGGAGATTACAGTATAGCAATATAACAGACATATTCCCTACCCACAATGAGTCTAGACAGTCTAGAGTGGGAGACACATTAATATAAATAAATATATGACAGATATGTTCATAAGTGCTGTGGGGCTGGGAGGGGAGGTGAATGAAGGGAGCAAGTCAGGGTGAAGCAGAAGGTAGATCATCAATATGCCCTAGCTCTCCCTCTAGTAGCCCATCCTTGACTATCATCTCTGATTTATCCAATGGGCTCTGCAGCCACTCGGGAAGCAGGACTTCACCATGACCTTGTTCCACCCCCTGCCCGCCATCCCCATTCTCTGCCCCTCACACCCATTCTCATCACTGCCCCAAGCCACCCAACCCCAGCATCACGGATCATCAGCTCACTCCCCTCTCCCACCCAGCAACCTCATCTGGATGCAGCCTGTGGAACCCTGCTCCATCTTGGGCAAACTCCCCTTGATCCTTGACCTGAAACTGATCCAGTCACTCCTGGGTCCCCAGGGGGCCTCACCTTTTCCCAGGTCCCCAACCCCAACTCCATGGGGGATGAAGGTCAGCCTCCTCCTTGCCACCAAGGTCATTTCTACCCCTTTTTCATCTCTTCCATCTCTGACCCTTCGCTCACACCCTCCCTTCAGCCTAGAACACCATCCCATTTCAAATCTGACAGACCATAGCTCTCCCTATCTTCAGAGCCCTGCTAAGAACCCACCTCCTTCAGGAAGCCTTTCCCCCTGATTTTTCTCCTCCCCAGGTCCCATCCTCTCTAGTGTCATCTGAGCGCTTTCATGCTCACTACTTCCCATTGCACTTTTGTACATTTAGTTCATCCATGTTGTACTCCTTGACATTTCCTCCTATCTGTAAGGAGTCCCAGCTCTGCCACTGGCCTTTTATGTGACCTTGGGCAAGTCACTTAATCTTTTTGGGTCTCAGTTTGTTCATTTGTATAATGGAGATAGGGTAGATTGTGACCCCTACATGGTCCAATCTCATAACCATAACAATCTCATAGCTCCAGCACTTAACACTTAGCAATTGCATAATAAAGCCATGTAATAATAATTATTATTATATTTAAGTGCTTACTATGTGTCAAGCACTGTACTAAGTGCTGAAGTAGATACAAGATAATCAGGTCCCACATGGGGTTCATCATCTAAATAGGAAGGAGAGCAGGTATTGAATTTGCATTTTGCAGATGAGGGAACTGAGGCACAGAGAAATGAAGTGACTTGCCCAAGGTCTCACAGCAAACAAGTGGCGGAGCTGGGATTAGAACCCAGGCCCGTAATACTTGTCTTTCCACACTAAATTGGCTCAGGGGGTTCTAGGCGTTTCCCAGGCTGGTTCGGGTGTGTCCCAATCCTCAGTTTCGGGAAGAAATATAATTGTTCCCTCAGGGAGGAAGGTTTTGATTCCAGGAGGAAGGTTTTGATTCCAGGAGGGAGGCTGGCAGCGCTCTGGTGGAGTGAAACATAGCCCTGTCTTTTGTTTGGAAATACAGGAATGGTCATCATCAGCCAACAGCACAACCCAAGTTGCACTGGGCCTCTGTGGGGAAGTAGCAGGTCAGTGGTCGGAGAGTCCGTATTTCTTGTTGAAGTCCCCAGTCTCCAAAACTGGCCAGCCCCTACCACATGGAATAATAACAGTAATAACTGTAATATCTGTTTAGCACTTGCCATGTGCCACGTACTGTGCTAAGCACTAGGATAGAGACAAGATAACCAGGTTGGACACAAGGTCACTGTCTCACATGAGGTTTAGTCTAAGGAGGAGGGAGAATAAGTATCAAATCTCCATTTTACAGATGAGGTAACTGAGGCACAGAGAAGTGAAGTGACTGGGTCACGGAGCAGACAATGGCAGAGCTGTGACTAGAACCCAGGTCCTCCGACTCCCAAGCTTGTGAGTTTTCCACTCAGCCACAACCACAGTAATCTATTTAGGGGAGTGGCAGGTGGCCTGAATATCAAGGACACACATGTGAGAGATCAAATATTCAGATCAGAGACCTCCTCCAAGGCCTGGGCTCCAGACCCACCTGCCTTTAAGTCTCCTTGTGCTCAATTCTGGGCTCCAGGGAAGTTTTATGGCCCAGCCTGGCTGCTTCTAAGGAGCAAGGGTTAGTCAGGGGGCAGGGGGCAGTCAGGGATCATCATGACTCTATTTTGAAGATCCAAAGATAATGGTGCCACACCTTTGGGCTCCTGGCATGGACAGAGTCTTGGGAAATGCAGGAAATTCTTGTTATCCACCTTGGAGCACAACTGCACCAGGACCATTTCACAAGCCAATATTCCTGCTCAATTCCTGTGCCACAATCTTTCCTTCTTCTCACCTTCAGAACCTCCAAAAAATCCCACCTTCTCCAAGAAACTTTCCCTGATTAATTCCCCATACTCCAAATTGTGTGAACCCAACTGTCACCCTTAGCCCTTGTGTATCTGTACCCACCCTTGGTACTTATATAGTTGTATATTTCACTGTACTTTCAATTATTCAGCTCTTTCATTCTGAGATGGTTGTGCATCTATCCTTATTCTTCCTCTTTTTCCCACTCTTTTTAAATGACTTATGTCCGACCGATTGCCCCACTAGATTGTAGATCATAAGCCCATATTGGTAAGGGACCATGCCTTGTGCTTCTGGTGTTTTCTCCCAAGGGCTGAGTACAGTGTCCTGCACTCAGTAATAATAACTGCAGTATTGAGTGTTTACTAAGTGTCAAGGACTGTAGTAAGTGCTGGGGTAGATACGAGATAGGTTGGACTCAGTCCCTGTTCCACAAGGGGCTCATAGTCTAGGTGCTCAAAAAATACCACTGATTTATCCATCATTACCATCACTCTCCTCCAATGGAAGCAGGCAGCATGGCCTAGTGGGAAGAACCCCGGCTGGGGAGCCAGGAGATCATGGTACAAATCCTGGCTCTGCCACTTGCCAGCTGTGAGACCTTGGGCAAGTCACAACTTCTATGTGCTTCAGTTTCCTCATCTTTAAAATGGAGATGAAATATCTGTTCTCTCTCCCACTTAGACTACAAACTCCATGTGCAACAGTGTTGGTGTCTGATTTGAAAGTATTGCATCTAATACTTAGATGCAAGCGCCTTATTTACGCTCTCATTATTATCCTCATTATGCTGATTACGTTTTCACCTGGGTGGCCATGGAACACAGCATCTTAAGCAGATTGTTCCTCTCTGCCTGGAAGCTCACAGCTTAGCCTGTCTTCGACCCTACCGAGAAATGGAAATTCTGCTCAAAAGGCGTTTTTCCTAGGGGCCAGTTCCAAACCAACACTCGGGCCTGAGTTTGCTAGGGCCAACAGGTAGGAAGATGCCGACTTTGGGTCGGCCCGGGTAATTCTTTGGCCCCCAGACCCTGCCCCAGCCTTTGCCTCTTGGAGTTGGCCCACCACTGGTTTGCATTGAACAGACCCAGATTCACGAACGGTCAACCTGCAAGGCCCGGTGGGGGCTACTCAGGCAACACTCGGGATCTGCCCTTCCCTTGCAGCCAACTCAGGTTTGGCTAAGGCTCTACCAAGATGAGTTTGCTTCCTGGAGGTCGTCTCCCATATGTGGCCTTGGTCTGGGGTTGCTTCTCGGTGGGCTGGAAGACAGCCTAAGGCACTTCCTTCAGGATTTGTCTGGATGGTTCTTGGCTGGAACTGAGGCATTTCCTCCCTTGTACCCTTTAAGGACTTGATAGTCACCTGCTTCAGCCTCACAGCACTTATGTACTTGGAGAAGCACTTATGTACTTGGAGAAGCAGCGTGGTTTAGTGGATAGAGCATGAGCCTGGGAGTCAGAAGGACATGGGTTCTAATCCCAGCTCTGCCACATATGTGACCTTGGGCAAATCACTTCACTTCTCTGGGCCTCAGTTACCTCATCTGTATAATAGGGGTTAAGAATGTGAGCCCTTTGTGGAACAAGGACTGTGTCCAACTTGTATCTACCCCAGCTTAGAACAGTGTTTGGTACATAGTAAGTGCTAACAAGTACCATTATTATTGTTATTTACATACCTGAAATTTATTTATTTACATTAATGTCTGCCTCTCTCTGTAGAATGTCAGCTCCTTGAGATCAAGGAACATCTATCAACTCTTTTGTACCGTACTCTCCCAAGCTTTTAGTACAATGCTCTGCACAGAGCAAGTGCTCAATAAATATCATTAATTGACTAGTTGTTCTCAGAAGGTTGGAACTGTGTCCTATCTTTTCAGAACAAGCTGCTGCCCGTGTATTCACCAAGATGGGAACAGCAAGAGGAAATTATAATGAAATGATGAAGTCATCATTCCTTCCACCATGCAGTTGGTCAGGTATGTTCTAATGGAAAGGGTGGGGTGCTGGGAGTCAGGAGACCTGAGTTGTAAACCCCAATTCTACCCCTGGACAGCTGTGGAAACTTGGGCATATCACTTTCCCTCTTTGGGTCTCTATTTCCTCATCTGTAAAAGGGGGATAATGCTATCTCCTTCTCCCTAGTTCACAGAGGTGAAGCTACACTGGTGGGGTGGAAATTTCCTACCCCTCTGGTAGCAAGCAGGGGTCAGGGTTAGTAGCAGCTCCAGCAGTGATGTGGAATATGAGGATAATGGGAGATGAAGATAAGCCTGCTAGGATAGGAAGTGGGGACCTGGATATAATAATAATAATGATAACAATAAAATTATTGTTGTACTTAAGTGCTTATTATATGCCAAGCACTGGGGATGACATACCCAATCAGATCAGACATAGCCCTGCCTGACCTGGGGCTCCCAGCCTGAAAGTAGGGGGAAACGTATTGATCCTCTATTTCTCAAATGAGAGAACTGAGGCACAGGGAAGTTAAGTGACTTGCCCAAAGTCATACAGCAGGCAGACAAGGGGGATGGAGCTATTGTTCTCAGCATGGAGCGAGGTCATTCCGAGCAGCGTCTCGGGTCCAGTAGCAGACCTGTTTCACCAGTGACGTGTTGAAATGTCCTTTCATTCACCTGGCCCTAGGAGAGTGGCCAATGGAAAAGGTTGTTCTCATTTCCCAGATAATAACCAAGGGCTTTGATGTGGCCTCCAGCCAGGGACTTAACTCTAGTCTTAAAATGGCCCTGCAGAGGACATAAATAGGAGGGAGGGAAAATGTCACTGAGGTCCAAGTTCAGGGAGAAGTCCCATAGGATTGAACGTGTAAGCGAATCCCCCTATACAATTAGCAGTAGGAGGCATCAGGAATTAGCAGTTCCTTCCTCCTCTCTAAACGGTTATCCTCCGGGTGAAAGGTGATGCCATTCGTGGTGAAATTTACCTGTGGTTTGGCTGAAATCGTTGATGAGGGATGGAGAATCCCAGCTACATTGTGTAGACTCAGGTGCATGCACGTGCACAAACACACACATACACACCCTTTGTTCTGCTATTGGCTTGAATGTGTGGCACCTGGCATCTCATGGTCTCATGAGCCTCTCTCACAGCCACCTCTTTCCTCCTTTACTTATCTGGGAAGCAGCATGGCATAGTGGATAGAGTATGGACCTGGGAGTCAGAAAGTCATGGCTTCTAATCCAGGCTCTGCCACTTGTCTGCTGTGTGACCTTGGGCAAGTCACTTCACTTCTCTGAGCCTCAGTTACCTCATCTTTATTATTATTGTTATTGTATTTGTTGAGTTTTTACTGTGAGCTAAGAGGATTGAGTCCATGAGCCCTGTGAGAAATAGACTGTGTCCAACCTGATTTTCCTGTATCTACTGCAACACTTAGTACATCCTCTGGCACATGGTAAGCACTTGACGATTACCATTAAAATAAATGATTAAAACAATGGACAACTCTGCAGAGTAATATATAATGACTTGCATGATTTTTTTAAGGCATTTGTTAAACGCTTACTCTGTGCGGGCACTGTACTAAGTGCTGGGATAGATAAAAGCTAATCAGGTTGGACACAGTCCATGACCCACCTGGGGCTAACAGTCTTAATCCCCATTTTAAAGATGAGGTAACTGAGGCACAGATAAGTGAAATGACTTGCCCAAGGTCACAGAACAGTCAAGTGGTGGAGCCAGGATTAGAATCCAGGTCCCGATTTCTTGAGTGACTGCATCTAGGATGCAGCCACCCACATTTAGTTCTCTTAGGATTTTCAGAATCATGCACAGCCTATTGAATTGGAAGTTTCCCCGGGGGACTGGAAAAATATTCTAGCAAACCACAAGAATCCCTTTTTGCATCTCCAACACTGGGGTGGAGAATAGGAGCAGACTGACCAGATTGTTTTGCTTTGCCCTGTTAGTGATGGGGGCATTGTCAACTCTTACATAACCAATTATACCATCATGATGCAACCTCAGGATCTTGATAAACTTTTTGGAGTGGCCAAATTGTCTGTGTAGGTGCCAGGGCTCAGATCTTGTACTTTTTGTAAAGCCTGCAGATACAGACTAGCAATCTTGGTTTTGCTCCTTGCCCTTCTCCTGTTGCTGATGGGATTGTATTTGCTGTGGACTGAAGCCCACTGTGATTTTGGGATTTCACAATTAGCAACATCCTTCAGTAATTGGACCATGAGGACTGTGGCTAGGATAATGACTGCAACAGAAAACAGGGAGACTTGATACTAGCTACTGTTTTGTGCTCCTTTGCCTTTCTTCTTAGAGATGATGATGACCCTGGCATCTTTGAGAGCTGGTGCCAGCTCCTTGGTGTTCCATATGCATGCTCTAAAATGTTCCTCCCACTGAAAAGCACATATAGACTTTGAAAACTTAAGTCAGAAATCACCTTTGCCCTGGTAACCTGCTCTGCAGAAAACTGATGTAACTGGTAAAAATGGCCACCAATATTTGAGGAATGAAAAGGCAACCCTGACATTCCCCTGCCCATAGGTGTTTCTGGACAGAGAAACTGTCTTTTTCTCCTGCCTTTCTCTTTATCTTACTTTCTCTCTCTATGAGTCTTTCTCCTATCTTTGTCTATCTTTTTCTTCTGTCACACTCTGTGTCTTAGACATGATCTCTTTTCTCTGTTTCTCTTTTTAAGTGTGTCTCTTCTCACTTCTCATTTTCTATATCTCTAATTTTCACTGCCCCACCCCCCCCCATTCTCCCCATGTCTCTCTGTCTCTGTTTCTCTCTGTCTCTGGCTCTGAAAACTGTGTTAATTACCTACTATGTGCATACACTCTTCTGGGCACCTACAGGATGCAGAGGCCTGGCTGGACCCTGTTGAAAGGAGCTTGCAGTCTAAATGTGGCCTAATGGATAGAGCATGGATTTTGGAGTCAGGAGGATCTGGGTTCTAATTCCTGCTCCACTACTTGACTGGTGTGTGACCTTGGCAAGTCATTTCACTTCTCTGGGCCTCAGTTACCTCATCTGTACCACACAGTAAGCGCTCAGTAAATATGATTGAATGAATGAATCTGTAAAATGGGCATTAAGACTGTGATCCTATGTGGGACAGGAACTGTATCCAACCCAACTAACTTGTATCTACCCCAGCGCTTACTACAGTGCCTGGCACATAGTCAACGCTTGCATAACAAATACCACAATTATTATTATTGTCATTGATTATACTAAAAGGAATGAGTGGAGACAGAAAATGGCCTTTTCGCCGCTCTGCAGAGCAGCTGCTCAACCAGCAGGAAGGGGATATGAGGTAGGAAGGCCACCTTGGATTTCAGTCCTGCCTCTGGGCTTGGTCCTTGTCTGATGTGTGGAAATTCTCCAGAGTTACCTTGGCCTGGAGTCAGGCTCAGAGCTGAAAGGTTTGGGTAGAGTGGGTCTGGACCATGGGAACAGAGGCTGGTGAATGGGCGATTCCTCTTGCAGTCAGCAGGGAATTTCAAGGTGGGTAGGAGTAAGTCATTCCGTCAATCACTTGTATTTCTTGAGATCTTACTATGTGCAGAGCACTGTCCTCAGGGCTTGGGAGAGTAAATTATGACAGTAAAACATATTCCCTGCTCACAATGAGCTTACAGTAGAAGAGATATTCAGGAGAACCCAGAGTGTTTCTTCAGCAGTATCCGCACCTCCCCCCCACCTCGCCCCGCCCCAACCCCTCTGGAGATCCCTAGTTGGCAGAGTCCATTGCTATCAGATCCTCCATGACCCCACAGGTTAACCATGTGGAGGAGTTGTGACCTTCGGTACTATTGCCGTGCCCCAGCTCAACCCCATTCCTGTTCGGAAACCAGAAGTGCTGATCTGTGCCCCCCCGGGCGTGTTGGGCATGAGTGGCCTCCTGCTGTGTCCGGTGTGCCCGCCCTGCCTCTGCACCGCTGCTGCTGCTTTCTGATGCCAGGTGGCATCTAGTGGGCAGGGGGAGGGTCTAAAGGGGGGGGGCGTGAGCAGCTTGAGCTCTCCCGCCAGCCCAGTGAGGTATGGAGCCACCAATTTGGCTTCCCTTCGGCCTTTTTCTGGACCGGCAACTTCCTGCTCAGCCTTCTCCTGTGGGGCTAAAGTCAGTGGTGTCGCCCTGGTGGTACTGAGTCTGTGGGTGGATGTCTATGCTCAAGAGCCTCATCTGATTCCAAGAGCCAGTTCTGGCTCATGAGCCCTAGGTTTCCAACCCCTGCCCGAGAGAAATTCTGTAGGTGGGGAGCAAGGATATACAGAAAAATTAATGACAGTATTTCTGCAGGCCATGGATCCACTGCCAACCTTATATTCCAGCTAGGGATTATTATTATTATTACGGTGTGGTTTAGTGGATAGAGCATGGGCCTGGGAGTCAGAAGCATCTGGGTTCTGATACCATAATTATTATTATTATTATCCTGGCCCTGCCAAATGCCTGCTGTGTGACCTTGGGTAAGTCACTTAACTTTTCTGGGCCTCAGTTACCTCATCTGTAAATAATGGGGATTAAGAGTGTGAGCCTCATGTAGGACAGGGACTGTGTCCAACCTGATTCAGTTGTATTTATCCTAGTGCTTCAAACTGAGCCTGGCACATAGTAAGTGCTTAACAAATACCATAAGTATTATTATTATTAATTATTATTTGCTAGGCATTGTACTAAGTGCTAGGGCAGACACAAGGTAATCAGATTGGACACGGTCTCTGTCCCACCTGGGCCTCACAGTAGGGATGGACATTCTGGGGAGTTCCAGGAAGGCCCTTATCTACACTTGTCCTGGGTGGAGGGATCTGAAAACCTCCGTAACAATACCTTCATGGGCACCCTCACTAGCGATGGCTGCCCCAAATTGATCTGCCAACTGCTTCTGGGTTTTGACCAAGTGCAAGGCCGTGAACTCTGTAGTCACTTCACATCCAGGGCAACCTTGCGGGAAATCCCAAATAATGGCTGTGGTCAAACTAGAAAACAGCAGTGGTGCAGTGGAACAGGCTTTCTAATCCCATTTAGAACTGCCCTTGCAGCCTCAAGGTTTCACCGGAGGTCTCTCCCCAACTTTACATCCCTCCTCCTCACCTGTCCCCTTCATACCTCTTCCTCCTTCTCAAGAAGATGCCCCCACCAAGTTCTTCCTTAAATAACTCCCCTTCCTTTCTACACCTTCATCATATACCACCAGAGCTGTACTGTCTTTCTATTATAGCACACAGCACTCAGCACACAGTCAGTGCTCAATAACTATCAGTGATTCATGGATTTGTTCTGTTGGAGTAGGAGCTGAGCCAGGGGAAAAGAGAAACCAACTCCCATGTGCCTCTCAATCTGGGGTATGGAGCAGGACACCCTCTGATATTAATGATAATGATAATAATAATTGTGGTATTTGTTAAGCACCTACTATGTGCCAAGCACTGTACTAAGCATGGGTGGAAGAAACGGGAAATTTGGTCCCACGTGCAGCTCCTAGTCTAAGTAGGAGGGAGAACAAATATTGAATCCCCATCTTGCAGATAAAGGAACTGAGGCCCAGAGAAGTTAAGTGACTTGCCCAAGGTCACATAGCAGGTAAGGAGAGATGGGATTAGAACCCAAATCCTCTGACGCCAAGTCCTGTCCTCTTTGTGCCAAGCTAAGCTGCTTGCTGCTGCCACCACTTCGGGTGAAGGGGGAGGATCAACTGTAATAGCTGAGATTCCTACAGTGCTCTGAAGTACCCCTTGGGGATTCAACTTGGGACTGGCTAACAGCAACAAAGACTAATAATGTTGGAAGCAACTGTACATAGGCAAAGAGAAGCAGCACGGCCTAGTGGAAAGAACATGGGCCTGGGAGTCAGAAGGACCTGTGTTCTAATTCCGGCTCCGCCACTTGTCTGCCGTGTGACCTTGGGCAAGTCACTTTACTTCTCTGTGCCTCAGTTACCTCATCCGTAAAATGGTGAATAAGACCATGATCCCCATATGTGACATGGAATATGTCCAACTTGATTAGCTTGTATCTTCCCTAGCACTTAGTACAGTGCTTGGCACACTGTAAGTGCTTATCAAATACCATAAAAAAATTCCAAGAGGGGCAATTTTTGTGGCTTCTTTGACCAAGTAACAGAAGGCCAGTGCCTTCTGGTATTTAAACCAAAGTGAAAGTGTTCAGAACAATTACAGCATCTAACCTTCTTTGTGGCTGTATAAGGCAGGGGAACTGCAAATGCCATATCTGCCTCTAGAGCAGTTCCAGTAACACCACCCATGGGATGGATGTCATATCAAGCCTTGAAACAGGACTTCCAGCAGTGAGGTTCTGAAATGCGGTCAGACCCCCAGCATCTGAGTGACGAGATCTCCTTAGTCAATCCATCAGGTCTATTTACTGAGCACTAACTGTGGACAGAACGCCTGGGAGAGTTTGATATGGTTTAGACACGATCCCCACCCTTGAAGAGCTTAGCATAGCCTAGAGTGCTTATGTACATATCCAAAATTTATTTTGATATCTGTCTTCCCTGCTAGACTGTTAGTTCTTTGTGGGCAGTGAATGTATCTATGATCTATATTGTATTCTCCCAAGTGTTCAGTACAGTGCTCTGTACACAATAGCGGCTCAAGGAATACCAGTGATTGATTGATATGTGCTCCTTAGAGAGCCAAAATGAGGACCAAGAGTGGACGGAAGGAACACTTTAAAGATCCAAAGTAACCAAATCTTGAGCGATGGGGCAGGACCAGGATCAGCTAGCTGTGAGACAGTAACAGCAGACCGGTCAGCCTGGTGGGCGGCCATCAAACATGCTGTCCTGGTGACTGAGGCTTGGTGAGGCTGGGATATCAAGAAACGAAATGGTGCCAGGCACCCAGGGTAACAAATGCAGCAGGGAGCGATCTCTTTGGGCACAAGATGCATGAGCAACCTTCCATCACTCAGTGGTCTTATCAGCCGCACCCACCCACACTGATAAAAATCTCACCATCCGTTCATCTTCAAACTCAGACAGCCCTATATAAATACACATACGCAGTCACTAATGACTGTCCCGTCTCTGGAGGTCTGTCTACTTTCTCTTTTATTTCTTGTAAGTTTGGTTTGGAATTCTTCCCTTAAAGTTAGTGGTACATTTCTGTGAGCATGATTTACCAGAATGTAATTTCACTCCTAAATTCAAGTTACAGCTGTTTTGAGCCTTCCTTGGGCCTTCCAGTACCATTGGTAGCTATCTTCATTTGGTCTCCCCATCCAAGGTTTGTTACCCATTCATTTAATTTACTCTGAATGTTAAACGTTTGCAGCCCCCAAATTGCCCCGAGTTCCTTTAACAAGAATGCATTTTATAATTTCTGTCTCAGTTAAGAATCTAGACTTGGATCAGTCTTTCCATAATGACCAATGACCAAGAGTTGTTCAATTCTGGTTTAATTTCAATTTTTAACCTTGTTGTCAAGCTGATATGGAATATTTATTTTGGCAGAAGCTCGACTTTGATTCCATTAATATGTTAGCTTTATACTCCACTTTGGACTGTTTTCATTTATTTTTATAGTTCTTATAATAATAATAATTTTAAAAATCATGGTATTTTTTAAGCACTTACTATATGCCAATAAATAGCATAAAGAGATAGCACTTAGCTCTAGGGTAGATACAAGATCATTCAGTCCCACATAGGGCTCACAGTCTTAGTAGGAGGGAGAAGAGGTATTTAATTCCCATTTTGCAGATGAGGGAACTGAGGCTCAGAGCACTGAAGTGGCTTCACAACATCATGCAGCAAAGTGACAGAGCTGGGATTAGAACCCAGGCTCTCCGACTTGATCTTTTACACAGAATTTCAATCTTTCCAGGCCCGGTGCTTTTTAGTGCAGGGTTGTGCTGAAATCTGTAGAACATCATATTCTATTTTACTCTTTTCACACATTTCAAATAAGTGCTGTGGAGCTGAGGGTGAGGTGATAAAAGCTGCAAGGGAGAGGGAGTTGAGGAAATGAGAGCTTAGTCAGGGAAGGCATTTTGGAGGAGATGCATCTTCAATAAAACTTTGAAGGTAGGGAGAGTGATCATCTGTCAGATATGAAGGGGGAGGGAGTTCCAGACCAGAGGCAGGACGCGGGCGAGGGGTATGTGGCGAGGTAGATGAGATCCAAGTACACTGAGTAGTTTGGTGGTTTATAGCTGTGAACTGTTCTGCTGTCAGGCTCAAGTGACTGGTACTTTCAACTCTTCCAAGTCTAGACTGTGAGCTTGTTGTGGGCAGGGAATGTGTCTATTATATTCTTATATCGTCCTCTCCCAAGCGCTCAGTAAACACCCAATAAGTGCTCAATAAAAACGGTTGATATAGAGGGATCTTTCTTCCCCCACAAATCCAGGCCTGCCCCTTGCTGCATTACCTGTAGGATAACAGGACAAGCAGTATAGTGCTCATTGCTAGCTGACCCACCGTTTACCACGCAGCTTCTTGGCGAGGCTTCCGGCTCTCAGCTCTCCACCCTAGGATGAGCCAGTCTGTAGCCTTTCCCTGATTAAACCTCTTTTCTTCATCATCGATGTCTTCATCATTGGTATTTATTCAGTGCTTATTGTGTTCAGAGCACTGTACTAAACATTTGGGAGTTGGTAGAAGTGTTGGCTGCCCACAGTGAGCTTTTCCCCAACTCTCTCTCCCCTCTGCATCATCTAGGCACTTAGATCTGTGACCTTTGGACTTTTCATATTTGCCCCACCTTCAGCCCCAAACCACTTATGTACATATCTTTAAATTATATATTATGAATTTTTCATTTATACTAATGTCTGTCTCCCCCATAGACTCACTGTGGGCAGGGAATGTGTCTACCAACTCTTGTACTCTCCCAAGAGCTTAGCACAGTGGATGACACAGACCATGAAATCATGTGTATCCCACCTTGCCCATCCCCGGTGAGAAGGCACTGGCTTTGACCCACCCCAGGGCTCCTGGTCAGGTCTGCCTGCCCATCTGTCAGGGCAGTTTACGAGTGGGCAGATGGACTTCTGCAGACAATTTCACCTCTTGGAATTGGAATTTCAGAAGAAGGCACCTACTCTCATTGGTCAACTCCTACTTTTCCTCCTCCTCATTCTCCTCCTATTACTCCTCTTTCCTGAGATCAGCCCTTTCCTAAAATCAGTTGGTTGTCGGTGCAACGTACCCATTTCCAACAAGACTACCTCATCTCTCATTCCACTTTCCACTGACTCCTTGCTCCCTCCCTCCCCTTTCACATCCAGCAGGTCACGGCTCTCCCCATCTCTAAAGCCCTCCTGAAGCCACTTCTCCAGGAAGCCTTCTCTGATTCATTTCTCATCCCATCACCCTATATCCCTCCTTACTGCGACACCTATGCACTTGAGTCTATATCACCAAAGCACTTATATAGACATCACAGCTTCTTCCTCACAGCACTTCTCTAACCTTATACGTGGGTTGTTTTCCCTGCCTGTTGTTTATTGTAGTGTCTATTTCCCCTGCTAGATAGTCAGCTCCTTGAGGGCAGAGATAGTGTCTACTTACCCTATTGAACTCTCCCAAGGGCTTACTACACTGTTCAGCACTGAGAAGGCACTCAAAAAAATAGCACAGATTGATTGGTTGATTGCTGGAATGGGGATGACTGGAATCACGTCCCTTCCCTCCTGACCCCACGGCCTCCCGGAGAGCTGGGGATCTCCTCCCATTCTGGGGCTAACCTGAGTTTCAGCTCCACCCTTTTTGAAATCCTGTACAGAAGCTAATTAACTTGGTGCTGGGTGCTTGTGCCAACCAGCCAGTCTGTTAGGAGATTGCCCTGACCAGGAGCCCTGGGGTTTCTGTTTTTCCCAGCTAACAGCCCGTGCTTCTGATCTTATTACAGGAATGCCCCTGGTTAATCAAGCTGAAAATATAAATAGCTGAATTACTGCCATGTGGAGTCAGTGTTTATTTAGGGCGTGAGTCACGCATGCCTCTTTGATCTGTTTTGGAAGGAGCCACTGGTGTTTTTGCACAAAAGCGTTCTGGGCAGGCATAGGGAGTATCGCTTAGGTTAAACATGTGTGGTTTTATCTGCCGTCTCTTCCTCCAGGCAGAAAGGATCACTGGTGGGATGGGTGACCCTGAGGGACCCTCGAAGGGCCAACAGCGGAAAATGGCAGAATCAATCAATCAATTAATCTCAGGAATTTACAGAGCACTTACTGGGTGTGGAGAACTGTACTAAATGCTTGAATGGGACAGGGGAGAGAGGAGGGAGGGGCAGTCCTGCTGAATTCAGTCAAGTGATGACTCAGATGTCCATTTCCCTTAGGAAGCCTTCCCTGATTGACCTGGATTCAACTACGAGCCAAAAGCATTACATTCCTACCCACAGACACCAAGATCTGTTACTTAGTAACACTCTCTTGCTCCAGCCTGGAATACCCTCCTCTTCAACCGATCAATCTACGGTATTTTTTGAGTGCTTACTCTGTGCAGGGCACTTTCATTCAATAGTATTTATTGAGCGCTTACTATGTGCAGAGGACTGTCCTAAGCGCTTGGGAGAATACAACAGAGTTGGTAGACACATTCCCTGCCCATAGTGAACTAATAGTCTAGAGGGGAGACAAAACCACTTATCTTCCCTACCTTCACACTTGACAAGCAACCTCCTCCAGGAAGACTTCCCTGATTATTCCCAGGCATCCCATCCTCCCTGCCCTCTATGTACTCATTTATCTATCACTTCAAGTGTTTATTAGTAATTTGTTGACCTGCTAGCGTATGTCATTCTTATCAGTGCTCAGGCTCTGTCACTACTGTGTTTCTGGCTCTTTTTATGGTATTTGTTAAATGCTTACTAAGTGTCAAGCACTGTTCTAAGCACTGGAGTAGATAAAAGATAATCAAGTTGGACCCAGTTCCTGTCCTACTTAGGGCTCACAGTCTAAATTGGAAGGAAGATGATTTAACCCCCATTTTACACATGAAGCAACTGGGGCACAGAGAAGTTAAGTGGCTTGCCCAAGGTCACACAGCAGACAAGAGGCGGAGCCAGGATTAGAACCCAGATCCCGTAACTCCCAGGCCTGTGATTTTCCCCCTTAATGCCACAGAAACTGCCCTCTCAAAGGTTACAAATAATCTCTTTCTTGCCAAATCCATGGTCACTTTTATAGTCTAATCCCCGTGACCTCTCATCTGCTTTCAACGCTGTCACCTAGCCCCTTCTCCTGGAAACATTATCCAACCTTGGCTTCACTGACACTGTCCTCTCCTGGTTCTCCTCCTATGTCTCTGGCCACTCAGTCTATTTTGCAGACTTCTTCCCTGCCTCCCAGCCCCTAACTTTGGGGGGTCCCTCAAGGTTCAGTTCTGTGTCCCCTTCTATTTTCCATCTACATCCACTCCTTTGGAGAACTCATTCACTCCCATGGCTTCAACTCCCACCTCTATGCTGATGATTCCCAAATCTACATCTCCAGCCCTTATCTCTTGTCCTCTCTGCAATCTTGCGTTTCCTACTGCCTTCAAGACATCTCTACTTGGACATGTTGCCATCAGCTCAAACTTAAAATGTCTCAAAAAGAACTCCTCATCTTCCCACCCAAACCCTGACTTCCCCCTGACTTTCCTATCACTGTAGACAGCACCACTATCCTTTCTGCCTCTCAAGCTCATAACCTTGGCTTTATCCTTGACTCCTATCTCTCATTCAACCCACATATTCAATCTATCACTAAATCCCGTTGGATCAACCTGAACAACATCCCTAAAATCCACCCTTTCCTCTCCATTTAAACTGCTACTGGTTAATCCAAGCACTTATCCTATCCTGCCTTGATACTCTATTGGCCTCCTTGCTGACCTCCCTGCCTCCTGTCTCTCCCCAATCCAGTCCATACTTCATTCTGCTGCCCGGATCATTTTTCTATGAAAACAATGACTCCATGTTTCCCACCTCCTCAAGAACCTCCAGTGATTGGCCCTCCACCTCCGCATCAAATAGAAACTCCTTATCATGCTCTTTAAAGCACTTAATCACCTTGCCCCCTCCTACCTCACCTCACTACTCTCCTGCTACAACCCAGCCCACACACTTCACTCCTCTAATGCCAACATACTCACTGTACCTAGATCTCGTCTATCTTCCCACTGACCTTTTGCCCTCGTCCTGCCTCTGTCCTGGAATGCTCTCCCTTTTCGTATCTGACAATTGCTCTCCCACCTTCAAAGCCTTACCAAAGGCCTATCTCCTCTAAGAGGCCTTCTCTGACTAAGCCCTCTTTTCCTCTTCTACTCCCTCCTGAGTTTCCCTGACTTGTTCCTTTTATTCGCCATCCACTCCACTTCACCTCAGCCTCACAGCACTTAGGTACATATCCATAATTTATTCTCTCTAGACTGTAAAGCTTTTTGTGAGCATTTTGTGTTGAACCCTCCTAAGTGTTTAGAACCATGCCTTGTACACAGCAAATGTTTAATAAATACAATTGATTGATTGACTGATTGATTTCCACTAGGTCACATTGCTTCTTCTGTGGCATTGGGAGCTCCTCAAGGATAGGGAATGCATCACTTATGTTTTCTCTCTGCCCTCCAAGGGCCTAATACAGTGCCCTGTGCCCAGTACAGGTTCAGTCAATGCCAGGGATGATCTGAGGTGGGGTGAACCATTTCCCTATTCATTAATTCAGTCAGGTGTATTTATTGAGTGCTTATTGTGTGCACACCATTGTACTCAACCTCTAGAGCCCAGGTAGTTGCCCAGCCAGCTTCCTGCTGGATTGAGAATTCCACAGGAGGTGAAGGGAGGTGTCTCATTGAGCTGAAGTCCTGAATGCCCCACAGACAGAGCCTAAGCTGGGTTCTCCCAGGACTGCAGTGGGCACTCCCGCCCCAGGGACCACACACGAACACCACATACATGGCCTGGGCTGGGCTGCCCGAGGACTGCAATGGGCATGCCTGCAGCTGGGACCATACATACACACATGGATTCCTCCACACAGAACCCAGGCTGGGCTGCCTGAGGACTGCAGTGGGCACTTCTGCTGCCAGGACCTCACATATACACATGGATATTGCACATGCAGCCCAAAGTGTGGACCCCGGTTCTGACCTCAGAGCGGAGCACGGAACCATGGGAACAGAGCCCATTTAGGATTTCAGGAAGGCTGTGGCTGTGACTGTCATGACCTGGACTCCAGGTGGCTGTGCCCTAGCAACACAGCCTGAAAATATGCTCCTCCGACTGCCGTGTTCTGTTGCTGCCCTCCTGGGGGTAATTGTTGCCCCTTCTTCTTGGCTGAGGCTGTCCTGCGGCCTTATTGTTTCTGTTTTTCTTTAAGAGTCTAACACTAGCTCCCTCTGGTCCCTATTCATGACCCACTGTGGGTCAGGGCCTGGGCCGGGATTATTCTCCCCCTTTCCTCAGCTTTCAGCTCTGTGCCCCGTTCACCGTAGATAACCAGCGCGCTGCTGTTCGAACAGTAGGCACTCAGTCAGTATTACTGAATGGATGAAGGCACTGGACCACAGTTGCGGTGCTGCCATTCCAACTTTCTTTTGAAATGGTATTTGTTAAGGGCTTACTATGTGTCAGGCACTCTACTAAATGCTGGGGTAGATACAAACTAATCAGTTTGGACACAGACCTCATCCCACATAGCGCTCTCAGTCTCAATTCCCATTTTATAGATGAGGTAACTGAGGCACAGAGAGTTAAGAGACTTGCCCGAGGTCATCCAGCAGACAGGTGGAGGAGCTGGGATCAGAACCCTGGTCCTCTGACTCCCAGGGCCGGGGTCTTTCCACTAGGTCACGCTGCTGTTGATCTGGGGGTTTCCGCCTGGAACCACGTGGCCACAACGGAAACCTCTGGCGGGAACCAGCTGTTCTAACCATTCTGGTTACTGCTGCTGCCACCGCTGCCGAAGATAGGAGAAGGAAATGGAGCTCTGTGAGTGTGTGTTTGTGTGTGTGTTTGTGCACGTGCGTGGGTGCATGAGTCTATTTCTGATCCTGTGTATACGTGAGTGTGCATGTATTTTTGATCCTGCATTTTGATCGTGTGCACGTGTGTTGTGTGTGTGTCTCTGTCTTTCCAACCCTGTGGACGTATATATGTGTGCCTGACTCCATGTGTGTCTTTGGATATGTGTGAGTGAGTCTATTTCTGGCTTTGTGGGTATGTCTGTGTGTTTATGTGTGCGTGAGTGTATGTGTCTGTTTTGGGCCCCGTGTGTGCCTTTATGTGCCTGTATGTCTGGGCCTGTGTTGTGCTGCATGCAGGTACCTGTATGTGTGCTCTGTGTGTGTGTGTGTGTGATCCTGTGTCTGTGTCTGTGTACGTGTGTATAATTGGGTCTGTGAAGTGGGGGTGAGTGTAGGCTGGGATGGGGACTCACAGGTCCTGCTCCTCAGACTCATTAGGCACTTGATGTCAGTGAGTTCCGATTTATCCAGGGCCCAGGCAGACAGGCAGCCAGAGAGGCAGAGAGGCAGGGAAGCAGGCAGGGAGGCAGGCAAGGAGGCTGAGATGAGAGAAGGATTTTCCTCACTGAGTCCAGTCCCCTGCATTCTCCCTTACGCTGCATTTGCTGTTGGGTGTCCTGCAGTAGAGGGTGCTGTGTCATATCGGCCTTTGGGGAGGTGGCTGTCACCCTCAACTTTCCACTGACCCTCTTTTGTCCCTTCCTGGCCCTTGAACCCAGAACCTTCCAAACTGAGTGAATCCTGGGAGCAGGAAGGAGTTCAGAAACAGTGTGGTCTAGTGGTAAGGTTCCAGGGCTGGGAGTTGGGACCCAAGCACTTGAGTTTTCCCTTTGCAGCTCTAGTGGAGATTCTATTGCTGCCCCCGTCCCATTGAGAGGCTCCTTCAGCCTTATGAGGGTGGGCTGCTGGTGAGAGGATCTGCTCACTGTGTGACTTGCTTACACATATCCTGCCCAGATCTCCATCAGCCCTACCCTGAATACTCATAGGCTACGTGGGCTGGCCTTTGCCATGCTTGGGCATCCCCAGATACCCTGCCCCACACTGAGTCTTTTAGGTTTGGGCAGCTCTCCCTCTCCCGACATGGGGGACTGAAATGCACTCAAAAATGAGAAAATCCTGGAGAAAGCCATGGACTTGAAATGGGGCCCCCATCCCAAGCCTACTCTTTGGCTTCCTGGGTGATTCAGCTCAATTCATTTCCTCTTCATCTGTCTGGATCTTTCCTTCTCCTCCACTTCCTTCTTCTCTTTCTTCTCCACCTCTTTCTTCTCCTCCTCTTTCTTCTCCTCCATCTTTTTCCTCCTCCTCCTCCCCTTCCACACAGAGGGGAAATACTGCCTGACAACTCAGCCCTGTAAGTGGAAAAACAAAAATGGTAGCTGAAGAGGATTCTGGAGAATATTGAATCTGGTAAAGAAAGTACCTTGCTTGTGCTGAGAGAAGGTCTGAGAGTTTCTGCTCTCTGCTACCTGTAATTTATGTTGGGTCTATCTCCCCCTCTTAAATGTAAGCTCCTTGAGGGCAGGGATTGAATCTACTAAATTCCTCTCCCTTTATTGTGCTCAGCACAGCAGAAGCACTTAATACATACTATTGATTGATTAAAGGGAGTAAAGGTCAGTGAACATTATCAAAATATGGGAGTCTACTAACACTCACACATATCTAGCTGTCCTTCAAATTCCAAGCTGAGGCTATTGCAAGGTTTTTTATCTGAGTGTGGGGGCAGGGCCGGGGGGAGGGGAGGTGGGCTTGACTGATAAAGCCATTGATGACTGATAGTCTCTTCCACATCCTTTGCCCTTGGAAAGTTGGCCCTCCTGATATGCTATCCCAATTGTTAAACAACATGTCCGGTGCTGTTTTGGCTCCTCACTTTTGATGTCCCGATATTCTGGAAGCCTTTGCTTCCAGTCACTCATTTCTGACTGATGTCCTGGTGATTGAACTGTCTTCTTCAGCTGTCTCCCGACTCTCCTCAGAAATGCTCCAACATTCAAGAAGTTGCTTTATGCTTTAGAGCGGTGTTTGGGTATCTTGCCACCATCTATTTTCCTCTTGCTTTGAGGAGTGTGCCTTCACTGCCAGTGGTCCAACAAGCGTTCCAGGACCTTGCCACCTGAGATTGTGTCTTGCCACACTTGTTCAGCACGACATCCAAGTAGCTTTGGTAGAACTGGTCTAGAAGTTGAAGGTAACATCTGGGACAGGTCTAGATCAATCGAGCAATTGAGGAGCCAAGTGGTCTAGTGGATAGACATGGGCCACCCTTCTCTGTTGTGTGATCTTGGGCAAATCACTTCTCTTCTCTGTGTCTCAGTTCCCTTATCTGTAAAATGGGGATTAAGACTGTGAGTCTCATGTGGGACATGGACTGTCCAACCTGAGTACCTTTTATCTCCCGTGCTTAATTAAAACAGTGACTGGCACATAGTAAGCCCTTAACGAATACCATAAAAAAATAATAACCAATCAATCGTATTTACCGAGTGTTTACTCTGTGCAGACCTCTGTACTAAGTGGTTGGGAGAATACAACAGAATTAGTAGAAACATCCCTGCCCACAAGGTGCTTACAGTCTAGAGGGGGAGACAGGCATTAATATAAATAAATAAATCATGGATATGTGCATAAGTGTTGAGGGACTGAGGGGGGTGTGAAAGAAGGGTGCAAATCTCCAAACTGCAAACTACAGTGAAAACACAGATTCAAATGATAAAAACAAAATTAACCAAGGAAATAAAGGCGGAATGAAGGAGACTAGTTCTTCCTTTACTTTTTTATTTAGATACCTGATGGCAAGGGCTGACCAGGGAGGCAGAGTTTAGCCAGGGAAGGCCTCCTGGGGAAGGAGGGTTTTCAGGAGGGTTGAGAAGATGGGTGATCTGGGTTCTGGTCTATTTGAGGAGAGGGGAGTTCCAGGTGCAGGGGAAAAGAGTGAACCATGGGCCAGATATAGAGAAGTGAAGAGAATGGTATTTGTGGAAGATAGTGTCCAAGGGGGTTGGCGTCCGCAGGAGTTGGTGTCTGGGAAAGTTGGTGTCCGAGGGAGTTGGCGTCCGTGGGAATTGGTGTCTGTGGTATCCTCATGCTCACCCCTAGCTTGGCCCCGCTCAGGATGGGGTAGGCAGCCAGCACCCCTCAGCAGTGGTGAGACCAGTGAGGCGGGAGGTGGAGCACAACCATTCTGAGGCAGACAGCCTGGCCCCTGGCATTGGTGACCCCTCGGAGTCAGGCAGAAGGCCTGGCCTGGGGTCTTGATGGCCACTCTGTGATTCCAGCTCCTGTGGGGCCTGGAAGGGCAGCGTGACGGGGAGACTCCTGGCAGCGTGGTCCTTCAGCTGGTCTGTCTGCTGTCCAGTGTTGATTTGGCACTACATGCCTTCATGTCCAGGCCCTTGTAATTCAGCGCCAAGCCTCCCTCCTCTCCGCCCCTGCTACCGAGATCCCCGGCTAGGAGATGGTGTCTTTGTTCAGAGAGATTTTGGCTCCGTAAACCAGTGGTTCCAGAAGTAGCTGCTAGGAGGGCAGGGTCCTCCCAGAGAAACCTCTGGGCTCAGGTGGACTGGCCCATGATGTTATTCTGCATACCTGGCATGGCACATAAGACATCCCAGGAGACTGGTAATGGGGAGGGCTGGCAGTGGCCACCCCACTGCCTGGGGTTCCTTCCCAAAGCCTGGACTCCATGGCTGGAGGAGGAGGGTGAACTGGGCAGCCCAGGGAGCATTCGGGAGGTGGTTGAGGACCCCGAGAAGGGTGTTCGTTGCCGGTCTGATAAACGGCCCTAGTCATGGGCTGCCGTGTGCACGAGGCACGGCCGGCCTGCATACATCTTCAGTCCGCCGGCAGCCAGGGCTCAGCTGCTGACTCATCGGGCGCGCTACGTGCACTGCGAGGGTGGGCCCGGGCTGCGGGCAGGACGGGGACGGAGGGGCCCCGCCATCTCCCGGGATCCGGCCTGGAGCAGGTGGGGCTGCCGCTCGGCTCGGGCTCCCTCGACTCCTGCGGGGGAGGAAGGAGGCCGGGTTTCCTCCCACCAGCCTGGCCTCCATCTGCAGGCTGTGAGGCAGCAGTGCCGGCTCAGATTTTCATCCCCTTTATGGCTTTATGAGGGCGGCTTTATTGGAACCGTTAATCTGCAGAGCTAGGGTTGCCTCAGCTGCCTCAGTGGGGTGAGGGGGTGGTGGAGTCGGTGGGTGAGAGTGTTCCTTAGCCGCAGCCACATCAGGTTCTCAATCATCTCCTCCACGTAGGTTTGGTTTAACTCCTCTACTGCTGGTCTGCCACACCCATCCCCTGGGGTGTGGAGGATTTGTTATTTCCACACCCAGCGACTTGGGGTCAGGCCCAACCCAGCCCCAGCAGCCTAGGGGGAGAAGCCCAGTCGGACCCAGGACCGGCTTCAGACACTGGACACCCTCTCCATTAAGTGAGGTCGGACGCAGCATTTTGTGGAGGCCCCTCACAGCCGCCCCCATCCTTCCCCCTTCCCAACACCACCGGGGCCAGCTGGGTCCCAAGACCCTGACTCCCCCGCCGCTTGTGGATGGATCACTTCCCTCTCACATGTCACAGAACCCTGCTGCCGCCATTTTGGAGAGGAAGCCCAGCACCCTCTGCCTTCAGGGTTTAGAACAGTGCTTGGCACATAGTAAGCGCTTAACAAATACCATCATCATTATTATTAGTTCCGTGCTGCTGCCCCCACTCTGCCCCCTCTAGAATTGCACCCTGGGACTCAGTGGACCTGGATCCTAATCCCAGCTCCACCGCTTGTCGGCCGTGTGACCTTGGACAAGTCACTGCACTTCTCTGTGCCTCAGTTTCTTCATCTGTAAAATGGGACTCAAATCCTTCTCACTCGGATTTAGACTGAAAGCCCCATGTTGGACACAGACTGTGTCTAAGCTGATTATCTTGTATCTACCCCAGAGCTAAGAATAGTAACTGAGGTGTAGTAAAAGCTTAACAAATACCATAAAAAAAGCTCTCTGGCAGAAGGAAGGTGTTAATCCGTTTTGCCATACTGATGAAGATGTGGTCCTTCAACAACAATGCTTGTTACCTCACACCCATAGGGTTCTGAGTATCTCTCTTGGGTGCAGAATTGTGTACTGGTTGCCTACTGGGTGTCAAGCACTATACTAAGCACCTCCATGTGCAGAACCTTGTACTGGATTCTTATTGTGTGCAGAACACTCTAATGGGTGTCTACCACTGTACTGAGTGTTCTCTGAGTACAGAGTACCTGACTGGACCGTTCTGTACTGACTGGAGTACTGATGTCTACCGTGTATTGGTAGCTAACTGCTTGCAGAGCACTCTACTAAGTACTTGGGAGAGTACAATAACAGCAAAACACAGAGTCCCTGCCCTCTAGAAGCTTATAATCAAATCTTTTCAAGGAAGTGGCGGTGGGGATTTGGAGGTGGCACTAGGGACTGGCAGCCACTTGTAATCAGAGGAAGAGAGAAATGTGGAATTCGAGGAGCTGATGACTAAATTTTAGGAATAACACTTACTGAATAAGAAAGAGGAGTTCAAAGGGCAGAGATTCTTCCCAAGTTTGCAAAGCCCAGTGGAAAGTAGAGAGCAGGGTGCGGAAGTGGAAAGGCTGTCAAACCTGGGCTTTGGGGATGACTCTTTGGTGGGATTCCAACGGAACCTGGATGACAATGGCCCTGGAACCCGTGAAGCAGATGCCCTGGGAGACCCCTGTGGGCTGAACGGCCAATTAACTGCCCCTGCAGGGACTACTTCCTCCCCACACAGAAGAGGGGAATCACGTGGGAGACTAACACCTACTGAGAGACAGAGAGAAAGAGAGATATAGGTCTCTCCTTATGAGCAGGGAGCATGTCGACTAAATTGTATTATACTCTCCCAACCTCATAGTAAAGCACTCAGGAAGCACTCCATAAATACCATTGATTGGTTAATTGATTAGTGTGAGAAGGGCAGAATGCAACCTGGGCCCAAACAGGACCTAACAACATTCAATCAATCGATCAATTTATCAATAGTACTTATTTTATGCATAGTGGAGGGCTGCAGTACTCTACTAAGTACTTGGGAAAGTACAATAAATAGCTGTGCTCCCTGCCTTCAAGAAGTTTACAGTCTAGTGAAGGAGACAGTCACTACTGATAATGTAGCAGGCAAAGGGACTATGTACATGAGTTAGGGTTTAAGGAATAAGCGAGGTAAGATCTGCAAAGAAGTGCTTCAGGCAGTTGCCAGGACAGCAGGACTTCAGTGGCAGTTGGAGGGATAGAAAGGGGCAATAAGAGCTGAACTGGGGAAGTCTTCTTGGATTAGAGGGAAGAGTCTGGGCCTGGGTATCAGAGGACCTGGGATCTAATCCCATCTCTGCCACTTCTAAGCTGTGTGATATTGGGCAAGTCACTTCACTTCTCTGTGGAAAATGGGGATTAAATCCTACTCTTTCCTATTTCGACTGTGAGCACCATATGGCACAGGGACTCTGTCTGACTTGATTGTCTTGTATCTACCCCACTGGTTAGCACATAGTAAGTGCTTAACAAATCCAACAGTTATTGTTATTCTTGTAGAAGCAGCATGGCCAAGTGGATAGAGCATGGGCCTGAGAGTCAGAAGGACCTGGGTTCTAATGCCGGCTCTGCCACTGGTTTTCTGTTTGGGCAAGTCACTTCACTTCTCTATGCCTCAGTTATCTCATCTGTAAAATGGGGATTAAGACTGTGAGTCCCATGTGGGACATGGACTGTGCACAACCTGATTATCTTGTATTTACCCCAGCGCTTAGTGCAAAGCCTGGCACATAATAAGCACTTAATATATACCTTTTTTAAAAAAAATGATTTCAGGAGGCCTTTGAAGATGGGGAAAACTAGGGTCTCTCAGATAGGGAGGGAATTTCAGGAGTAGGAAAGGTATGAGAAGGAGTGTCATGATTGTGGCCCAGTGAGAACATTTCATTTCAGGGGTATTTTTTAACTAACTAAAATCTCATAGAGGGTAAATTGAAAAACAGTCCGAATCACTAAAGAAGAGAACCAAGGAATAGCTCAATTATACAAGGACAAAGCAAGAAAAGTAAATTCCACAGAAGAGATACAACTAATAGAGACATAAAAGGTGATTAACATTCTTCAGTTATAGTATGTAAAATAGGAAAAGCAAAGGAAATCACTCTTTCGTAGACAGGAAGAGAAAGCCGATAACAACCAGTGAATAGGCAAGTACTTTTCAATGTTTTTCATTTCTATCTTAATGAAGATAAAACATGAACAACCTGCCAGGGAAAGCCCCACTCAAGATAAAAGTTGAAAAGCTAGAGTAGAGGAAGGAACAAGATGTTTAAAAAAAAGAAGAAAAAAGAAACAACCTGAGGTGTATTTTCATCAGCAGGATCTATTGCCACAGATGATGGAGAGTTTAGGAATTGATGGATGGTCAGCCATTTGTCTGTTGTATGACCTTGGGCATTTCACTTAACTTCTCTGTGCCACAGTTCCTCATCTGTGAAATGGGGATGAAATACAAGGTCTCCTTCTCCTTAAGACTGTGAGTACCGAGTGGATGGGGACTGTATCTTCTCTTGAGTGTTTCTACCCCTGAGTTCAGTACTGTGCTTGGCACAAAGTAAGAGCTTAACAAGTACCACAGCTGTTCTTATTATTAGTACTAGTTTTTTTTGAGAAGTCCCTGGGGATTTGAAAAGGGCAAATGCCGTTCCCATCTTTAAAAAGGAGGAAAAAAAAGATGTAATAATTACATACCAATCAGGTTAAAATTGATAAGCGGCAGGTTAAAGAAACTGAATCAAATTATGATAGTCACACAGGATGTTTTGGACCACATAACCAGACCTGATAATACTGCCCTATAACCTGAAGAGACTCATTGGGGAAGTTGTTGAAATGCCTAGAGTGAGTGTGTAACCAACTGTTACAAGTGGCTGCTGTTGCAAAGAACTAGCAGATGGCCATCACAGCTTCTCTGTATATGAAGGGTTGCAATGGCAAAATCTTGGGAATTTTCGAGTGGTATGGCTCACTTTTATATCAGTTGGAGGAAAGACTATCTGAATTCAGAAAGGGAAAATCATATTCATTGATTTTGGAGTCACTGTCAACTGCTCACTTAGACAGCATGGCCTCTTGGAAAAAGAACATAGAGCTGGGAATCTGGAAATACGGGTTCTAGTGTCATCTCTGCCATTTGCCTGTTGGGTGACCTAGGGCAAGTCGCTTCACCTTCCTGAGCCTCAGTTTCCTCAGCAGTACAAGGGTGATAAAATATCTATTCACCCTCCCTCTTCAACTGTGAGCCCCAAGTGGAATGGGCATTGTGTCTGAATTATCTAGTATTTTTCCTGGTGCTTAGAATAAGACTTGGCACAGAGTAAGTGCTTAATGATACCATCATTATTAAATCAGAAGCAGAGTTGCCCAAAACAGAATTTAGGAGAAGAAGGTAGAAAGAAGGGCAACTAACACGCTCATGGACATGCAGAGCTTCTGAATGAAGACAAAAATTGCTGATTGCTGAAAAAAATAGCAATCTTCCATCTAGATAGGCAATGGTTAAAGCAGAAAATGATCAAATTTTACAAAATCAAGAAAGGAGGTGCCAGAGTAGACAGATAATTGTTCAACAAATCCCACAGAACCAGGATCGGGGTGGGGGTGTCACTCACTGAGGCTCGAAAAGTTCCAGGGTCACTGATGGGATGGCGTGAACAGTGAGGTTAGTCAGGTAAAGCCTCCTGGAGGAGCTGGCTTTTTAGGGGTCCATGGAGGAAGGGGGAGGCCCTCAGTTTGGTGAAGATGAGGGGAGTGGGAACAGAGAACTTGTCATGTCTCCTTGGCAAGATCCCCTCTCTGTCTCAGATGAGAGAAGATGCACCTAGCATCTAGTCTAGTCTCGTCTCTACGCCAAAAGCTGGTTGTGGGCAGGGAATGTGTCTGCTATATTGTTATATTGTACTCTCCCCAGTGCTTAGTATAGTGCTCTGCACAAAGTAAGTGCTCATTAAATACAATTGACTGACGGACTGACTAGTTTCCAGGGTCACAGGACCCCTTTAGGGTGGCGGAAAAGTCCTTGGGTTGGTGGACAGCCACTAGTTCAGGAGTGTTCCTTAGCCCCAAGTGTGGGTCCACCTGATCCCTGGGATTTTCTGGCTCTATTCTGTTATGGTTGTGAGAAGCTGCACGGGTTGATGATGCATTTTTGGTTCTGCAGCTGTAAGTGGTACTTTTATCTGAGTCATCGCCATCAACCCGATCTTGGTGGGGCCCTTGCCATCCCCACAGCCTCGATGGCTGCCTGATAGCCAGTGTCTCAGAGGAGCTTCTGCTGGCCTGCTGGCCACTCGTATCAGGACTTGGAGCTGAGGTTCCTCGTCCCAGTGGGACCCCGTCGGGGCATTGTCCCTGGGCATTGTTACTAGGTGCCAGGCACTGTACTAAGTGCTGGAATAAATAAAAATAATCAGGTTGTACACAGTCCCTGTCTCAAATAGTGCCCACAGTCTTAATCCCCATTTGATGAGATAACTGAAGCACAGAAAAGTTAAGTGACTTGCCCAAGGTCACACAGCAGACAAGTAAGTGTCAGAGCTGGAATTAGAATCCAGGTCCTCTGACTTCCAGGCCTGGGCTCAAGATGTTCTTCCCCTTGACGCTGTTTAGTGCCATTGTTCTTGTCTGTCATCTCCCCCGATTAGACTGTAAGCCCGTCAAACGGCAGGGACTGTCTCTATCTGTTGCCGACTTGTTCATCCCAAGCGCTTAGTACAGTGCTCTGCACATAGTAAGCGCTCAATAAATACTATTGAATGAATGAATGAAAGATGCTGCTTCTGTACTTTGGAAGGTACAGTCCAAATAATAATAATAATGTTGGTATTTGTTAAGCGCTTACTATGTGCCGAGCACTGTTCTAAGCGCTGGGGTAGACATAGGGGAATCAGGTTGTCCCACGTGGGGCTCACAGTCTTAACCCCCATTTTACAGATGAGGGAACTGAGGCACAGAGAAGTTAAGTGACTTGCCCACAGTCACACAGCCGACAAGTGGCAGAGCTGGGATTCGAACTCATGAGCCCTGACTCCAATGCCCGTGCTCTTTCCACTGAGCCACGCTGCTTCTCCAAATCTGACAGTAGAAATGAGGTGGTTAAAGTCTTTACTGAAGGAAAAAAATGTGTGGTGGGCTCTTGGAAGGAATGTCAACCTAAAGAGTTGGACAGATGGAAATTGTTTATTAAAGACACCAGAGTTGTGGTATTTTGACACCAAGTCTTAGCAGATGCAGAAAACCAAGTTAGAATGGACATCAGCGGTCTGTACATACTTAAATTCATCACTTGGGACATCTAAACCCAATGGAGAAAGGCTTTAATATTTAGTTTTTGGGAGGGAGAGCAGGTCTTGAACCTCCTTGTTACAGATGAAGAAATAGAGGCCCAGAGAAGTTAAGGGACTTGTCAAAAGTCACACAGCAGGAAAGTGGCAGAGCTAGGATTAGAACCCAATCCTCAGCTCTTTTCATTAGACGCTGCTGCTTCTCTAAGTCGGAAGGGGCTACCACTCATGTAAATGTATCATCAATCATCAGTGGTATTTGTTGAGTGCTTACTGTGTGCAGAACACTGTACTAAATGCTTGGGAAAGTACAATACAACCGAGTTGGTAGTCACGTTCCTTGCCCACAACAGTTTACAGTCTAGAGTGTATTAACCAAACCTGTGCCAATGGCAGAAAACTTTGAGATTTTTGTAGCTGTAATAGACCCACTGAAAAAGTGATGAATGAAATTTAGTTGGATTGTGTCACCAAGATAATTCTACCTCTCTATTAGAGATCTAGTCATGTATAGCAGGAATTCAAAAATGTATAAACAATTTAAGTATTTTAAACAGTTTTAATGAATCAGTCTTCTCTGCTGTCTTCTACTGTAGCTGATCTAGCCTGTCCTCCTTTGTTTACTACCCTCATTCTTCACGTTTTGCTGGTGCTCCAGCCCACTCATCTTCCTGTGTCCTGTTGTTTCCACATCGTTGCTGTCTGAACCTGTTGTTGTATTCTTCTCAGCTGGTAGGAGTCCTTAATGTTTCCTTTTCCTTCTGGAAATGGGTTCCTTTTCCGTTTTCCCCTCGTATGATCTCAGTTCACCACCCCCTGCCTAACAACCCCTTTCTCCTCCTACTTTCCATGGAACAATTTGGGTTTTTTTAAATCATTATTTAGGCAAACTTAGAGAACTGCCATCATAAATGTCCACTGTCCCCTAGTTCTTCTTTTCATTTTCTTGTCATCCTGTCTCATGCCCTTTTCCTTAATCTGTTCCCAGAGAGAGCAAGGGGGGGGGGGGGGGCAGGTGAGAATGTGGCATGGCAGGAGGGAGAAAATGGCTTTCATTGTTGCTGATTGCACTTGTGTTTTAATTTATGGATTCTTAGGTTTTTGCTTACTCCTTCACCCTCTCTGTTCCTCAGCCTCCCTCTGGCATCCATCTGGCCATAGGATCCTCATGCGATGAGGAAGAGTCTCCTGATTTCAGTGAAGCACTCAACCATAACTCCTAGTGTGCAGTGTTGCTTTTTGGATAGAGCACGGATCTGGGAGCCAAAGGATCAATGTTCTAATCCTGGCTTCGCTACTTGTCTGCTGTGTGACCTTGGGGCAGTCACTTAACTTCTCTCTGCCTCAGTTAACTCACGTGTAAAATGGGGATTAAGACTGTAAACCCCATGTGGGACATGGACTTTGTCCAATTGATTAGCTTGTATTTACTCCAGGGCTTAGTACAGTGCCTGGAATATAGTGTACACTTAATACATACCAATAAAAAACAACAACAAAGAAAAAACAAGCAAAAAACCTCCCATGCCAAGATATCAACCAGTGTGTTCTTGGATAGATTTCAAGATAGGGACTCCATTCAAGGACAGGGGAATGGATTGATGAGGCAGCACTTAGGATCACATTGCTGGAGGCAAATTCAGGATCTGTCTAGGGGTAAAGCCGTAGTTGACTGGAGAGAGATTTTCCCACAGATACCTTTGACTTTGAGTCTTGGCCCTTGAATGCTGTAGTGCCAAGCTCAGCAAGAAACTCCCCATTCAACAACACACCTGGGTCTCCTGAACCTACTTATTGTCCTGTCGCTGGGCAGTTTCACCTGGTCATTCTGCTCCTGGAATTGTTCTGAGAATTACCCTTCAAGATCTAACTACTGTTCCTTGCAAGAACACAAAATCCTAAAAACCTGAGTGGTGCCACCTGGTTTAAACTAATGGTCCATTCATCACAGGTCTCTGACTTTGACTTGGACACCAGGACCCTTGGAGAAAATGTGTGCTGGCTGCCCTCTTGAAAACCCATCTTTATGGTCATTTGCCACCCCCTAGCCCTCCCCTCTCCATCCCTAATGATTTCTCCAGTGACCCACCATGGATCCAAACCTCTCTGGAACCTGCTGATAATTTCGGTTGTGCCAGATTCCATGGGCTCACTCCTCGCTGTATGAAGAGGTTTTCCTTTATGTCAAGTTTAACTAACTCCTGCTTCCTTTCAGGGGAGATGGAGATCACCTGGCCATCATCCTCCTTCAAGGATCATGAGAGAGATTCAGAGAGGATCCTGGAAGCTCAAGGCTATGGTGATGGGGAGAGAGGATAGGCCCAATAGAAAGAGGAGGATAAAGGGGAGTGGAATCTCCCAAAATACCAGGAGACCAAGAGACCCCCATCCTGTTTGGAAATTTCCTGCAGTGGTTGCTTTAAGACCAACCCGACCAAGAATACGGATAACCCCAAGCCCCTCAGATCCATTCCAGGGAGGGACTTCCATCTTCCCCTTATATCAGAAGAGTAGGACTATGGCTCTATGATTCTGTTTCTGGAGCTCAGGAGGTGCTTTCTACCAGGGGAGACTCAACCAGCAGAGCAAGAGTGTGGCCAATACAAGAGGGGAATATGCCTCCTTCATCTCAGAGTCCCCAATTCACCTCATGAGGCAGATCCCCAGCCACTGCATGGTGGACGAGATTGGCTGTTGACTGCCCAAATCTGCTTTTGGCTCAAAGCCCAGGCCAGGCGGGCTGGGGGATCTCATGGTGGTTCATCAGTCAGTCTTTCGAAGAGCAGTGATGCACCACAGGAAGCTCCTCTTTCTGCTGGGCTCTTCCCTCCACTTCCTGCTCTACCCTTGCTCTTCGGGGTCAGAGCCCAGCACCCCTCTGCCATTAGTGGGCTATGGCCCAGCCCACGAGCTCTCCAGTGGAAACCCAGAATGGTCCCCCACCTCCTGCTGAGCCTACAGGAACAGGGGCTGGTAGGCCGGACTGCCTCAGACCTGGCCTAGGTCCTGGCCTATGCCCTTGGAGAGTGGATGTCTCCTCTAGCGAGGAGGTGGAGCATGAGGAATCTTGGCCCCTAGGCAGGGGCCAGTCAGCAATCCATATAGGTTCCATATAGGGGTCCTCTTTCCCCTGCCCTGAGATACGGGCCCTAGGAATGCTCCATCCTATCTTCCTTCCATCCCTTCCTCTCATCAGTCTTGATAAACCACATAGGACCTACCCACAGTCCTCCAGGATAAATCCTGGTGCCGCATCCCTGCTTCTGCTGGATGTCTGGGCAATAGCCACAGATGGAAAGCTGGAAGGTGGCAGGGACTTCCTCTACCATGCTCCCCTACCCAGAAGATCCCCACGACCACCATCCCCATCTAGTCTCTGATGATCCCATTGCCATCTTGATTCCATCTTCTCTCGTCCCTCAGGCACCCCCATCGCTCACTGGTCAGTGGGCCTGCGGCCACCCCGGATCAACTTCTGCCCACTGAGGAAAAGAAAACCTTCAAGGGACCCCTTGTCCTGATGTGACCTTGAAAGCTTGCAAAACCTGCCCCACCAAATGGCCGTTTCCTGGGCCTCCGTGCTGAGGCTGAGCAGCAGGGAAAGGTCACTTCCTGTGGTAGAAGGCGTATAGACACTACACACATAGCAACTCCAACCCAGGGGGTGCCCACAGGCTTGCAAAGGTGCCAATGAAACATCGTGAGTTCAGGAAGAGGGAGGGGGGTGGGGGTGGAGCCCTGGTGAAAACAAACAGGATGAGACTTGGGAGGAGCAGGGAGGAGCCCACAGCTCCAAAGAGCCCAAGGCCAGACTTGGAAACACTGGAGTCCTTCAGGAGTTCGGGAGTGAAGAGGCTGGAGTGGGAGTGGAGGGTTGGAGAAATTGGCTTTGCCCCCACAGTCGGGGACAGAGACTGACACTGGCCTCTTGGTCCTCTCAGAGCTGACAAAGCTATAGGTCTGCATTCCCCAAGATGGGCCTGATTTCAGGCTCTATCTGCCTGGCTCCTGGTAATTTCCTGGAATGGGGAAGATCCTCTCAAGGGTTGGCTATTCCCCCACTTCACTCCACCCTTCGTGGCTCTGCCCTCCTGTCCTGGCTTCCACATTCTGCTGTCTTCAAAGCAGTCGACTTCAGTTGTACTTTGTTCCTAGAACACAACCGATCCCTTCGAGGAAGTGGATGCCGTGTTTTTTTTTTTTTTTTTTACATCAGCTGCCTCCATCTTCCCTTTCCCATCAAAGCCAGCCTTTTGCCCTGGCCAATCACCTTTCCACGCTCCTGCATTTATCCATCCCCTCAAGTAGCCATTGCTCAGGTTGGGCCCCCTGTCTGGAGTGCCCTCCCCTCCTCTTCCTCCTCCACTTCATCCAACCACTTCAAACTCCCATTTTGGGACTCTGCCGACCACCCACCTACCTCCTATCTTCCCAACACTCCTCCAACCCGCAACCCCCAACCCCCAACCTGCAACCATCCTAAAGCATACATTCATTTCCCAGAATTGGAGTTTCCTGCTCCTGTTGCCCAGACCCAACCATCTTCAATGTGGTAGAACTTTTGTCAGGTGATTTTTGTCTACTTTCAGGCGTTCTCTCTCCAGTAAGCTCCTGAAGAGCAAGAACCATGGCTTAGTCTTTCATTCAGAATTTCTCTCCGCCCCTCCACAGGCCCTGCCCAGAACCCTGCCCCACCCTTTCTGGAGGGTGCTCCTCTTGGCCCATCCCCTTCCTTAACCCAGTACTAGCTTTGGAAGAATTCCTGCTCTGGAGGAAAGTACCCTTCCCACCCCTGCGGCTGGGCAGAAGGTGGGTTGTGGCAGAAATCACAGGGGGCAGCACGGGCAGGGGATGTTCAATTGGCCTGGATCTCGCTGCTCACCCTCCCACCCATCACCTCCCACCCACCTGTGATTCATCAGCCCTCTGACTGCAGCACGGCCGAAGCCTCCTCAGGCTTGATCAAGAATGTTAGCTGCACAAAGGAAGCTGTCCCTCTAGCCTTCCACCACCTTTCGGCTCTCCCGCTTCTGGATATCTCTCTCAGTGCCAATGCTGATTCCTCTGTCTCCGGGGCTGCCCCAGCTGATTGGCCCAGGCAGGTGGGCCTGGCATACTGAGAGCACGTTAGGACAAGACAGTGATATTTCTTCTATTGTCATTTATGATAGTGGAATTTGTGCAGCACTTGATCTATGCCAATCACTAGGCTAGGCATTCGAGGAGGTACAGGGGAATCAGATCAGACCCTGTCCCTGATCCACACAGTGATCACAGTCTGAGAAGAAAGGACAGTGGGTATCTCATCCCAGTTTTACAGATGATGAAACTGAGGCCCCAAGAGAGTAACTGACTTTGTTCATGGTCACACAACAGGCTGGTGCTGAAGCTGGAATTAGATGTCTCTCCTGATTCTTAATCTCGTGATTTCTCCACTAGGACACATTGTCATTTGATTCTGCAATAATCTGAACCTGGAGGAGCACTATTAAGTCTGTTGAACTTTCCCAAGCACTTAATACAGGACTTAGCACAGAGTAGCTGCGCTATAAATACAATCAGTTGATTGATTCGTTCCAGTTCATTCTTCCTTTCTTGAACCCCAACATCCCCTCCTGGCCCTCAGAGGAAGGAGAAAGAGGAGGAGAAGAAGAAGAGCAGTATTTGTTAAGCACTTGCTATATGCCAAACACTGTTCTAAACTTCAGGTGGAAATTAACTAATCAAAACAGACACAGTCCTAGGCCCACATGGGTCTCACAGCCTAAGTGGGAGGGAGAACTCGTATTAGATCCCCATTTTACAGAAGAGGAAAGTGAGGCACAGAGAAATTAAATGGCTTGATCAAGGCAAGTGGTGGAGCTGGAATGAGAACCCAGGGCTCCTGACTCCCAGTCCTGGGTGTTTTCACTAGGCCACTTGGAGCTGGCCCTAGTTTTGGGTGTGGGTTGGGGGGAGGAGGAGACTGGGGAGAGAAATGTCCCTTCTCCCTTTCCCCCACCCCTGAGGGAGTGGGAAAGCGGACCTTGGCCCTCCCTCCCTTCCTAGCTGTTTTACTTCTCTACCCATTCTCCATGGAAACTGGGAAACTGGGGAAAGAACCCGAGCTCCAGCTGGGCAGAGAGCCATGGCCCTCAGCTCTGACACCCCCCACTCCATGCCCCCCTACCCTACCTCCGGCCAACTTGGGGCCCTGGCAGGGAGACCCTCTGGAAGCACTGGAGAAGGGGATTTGACCTCGCCTCCTTCCCCTCTTCCCCATGGTTCCAGCGGAGCCAGCTCAGTGGCAGGCAGGTAACTAAGTCTGGAGCTCTGGAGGTGCCCTGAGGAGGTGCCAGATGTCCTCTGATTGGGCTCCAGCTCCTCTGGGACGCCTGCAAGGGGAGAGCGGGGGCATGGGCCAGGCCCAGGCCAGCTGGCCTCACTGCCACAGGCAATCCAAGAGATTGTTGACTGCCTCACAGTCGTGTTCCAGTGCAGTCCCAGCTTCCTGGAAACAGCCCTAGGGTCCCCAGCCCTCGTCAACTGAGGCGGCAGGCCTAGAGAAGAATGACCGCCCTTGTGTGGGGCCCCAGGGCTCCCCCCTCCCCTGTCTCCCCCGCCCTCCCCGACCTCCCCGCCCCTGGGGCCAGGAACAGCTTGGCAGCCTGCTGGTAGGCCCGGAGCCCAGTCCCCGAGCCCGCGGCGTTCCTTTATCAGGCTGACACTGGATGAATAGAGGCGCGTGTTTGCTTGGGAGTGTGTGCTCAGACTCACGTAGGCCCTCATACCTCCCCTCTCTGCCCAGCCAGCAGATCCCAGCCTCCCCATGAAGCCGCAGCCTGAGCAGGGAAGGATCTTCTCTCCCGGAAGCTGCTGCGGAGCATATTCTCTGGTTCTCTTGGCCGGCAAGATTCTCCCAAATCCTAATTGGGCTAATTAGGCCGATGGCCTTGCCTTCAGCATTCACAGAAGGTTTCCGATGGGCTTGAGCCCCTTGCTGGGGACAGGGGAGTTACCCCAGTCGATGAGTCAAACAGTCAATTGGAGGGTTCTGTGGAGTCCCTCCGGAGTGCAAAGCACTGGGTGAAACACTGGGGTCACAACCTGCTCTCACCCTGTCCTACAAGGCTCAGTCTGATCTAGAGAGATGGGGCTCCAAGAATCACAAAATCATCCAGACTATACACAGAGTGAGGCAAAACTGCATGGTGCCGAAGACATGAGTTGAAAGTGGCTTGGGACAGGGTAGTCCTTGGGCCCCTTCCCAACTGCCCTCCCGAAGAAACCTCTGCCTCTCCTCATCATCCCTGTGGGCCTGGGAGTCAGTGGACCTGGGTTCTAATATTAATAACGTTGGTATTTGTTAAGCGCTTACTATGTGCCAAGCACTGTTCTAAGCGCTGGGGTAGATAAAAAGAATCAGGTTGTCCCACGTAGGGCTCACAGTCTTAATCCCCATTTTACAGATGAGGTAACTGAAGCACAGAGAAGTTAAGTGACTTACCCAAGGCCACACAGCTGACAAGTGGCAAAGCCAGGATTAGAACCCGTGACCTGTGGCTCCCAAGCCCGGGCTCTTTCCACTGAGCCATGCTGCTTCTCTCCCAGCTCTGCCATGTACTTGCTGTGTGACCTTGGGCAAGTCACTTAACTACTTGTGCCTCAATTCCCTCATCTGTGAAATGGGGATTCAATCCCTGTTCTCCCTCCTGTTTAGACTGTGAGCCCTATGTGGGATCTGATTATCTTATATCTATCCCAGTGCTTAGTACAGTGCGTGGCACATAGTGCTTAACAATTGCCATTATTATTAATAATAATAAGATACTTATTATTATATTGGACAGGGGTCTTCTGCCCACCGTGCACTCCACCCAGCGGTGATGGGGTGGAAGAGGTTGGTCTACAGTGCTGGTGGGAGGCAGGATGAGGGAGGCCCAGCCTCAGACCTTCCCGGAAGCTCAAGCCCCAACTCTCTCTGCTAGCTCTTCTGGCGTCTGGAATAGGCAGACTGTCAGATCAAAAGCCAAGCTTCCAGCTCTCTAAGAGAGCTTACTCCTCATTATCTTACTTATAGTATTACTAATACATGTGGAGTACCTGCTTTATGCAGAGCTCTGGATTTTGTGCTTGGGAGAATAGAATACATCCTGTAAATTGCCCAAGGACCTTACAGTCTAGGGAAACCCAGAAGCCCCAGGAGGAGCAGGCCCCAAGGGGGTGGGAATCTAGCTTGTGGATAGCATGGTCTAGTGGAAAGAGCCCAAGCACCCTCACTCTGCCACCTCCACTTTGCTGGGGACAGGGGCACCCTCTGGGCTGGGTAGTCCTATTTGTCACCATCAGCAGAAGGGAGCCTCACTCTGACCCCCTCTGGGATCCAGTTGGGAAGCCAGTGACCTCCAGCCTCAGGGCAACTAACCTCTTCTTATGCTTTCAGATGCGTTTCCTGGGGCACAGCTGCATCACTGCATGGTTGCCATGTAGAAGGCCCGAGGCCTACAGTAGCTCCTTATCAGGAGAAGGGGAAAGGGGTGACACACAGACAGAATGGCCTAATGGAAAGAACACAGGCTTGAGTGTGAGGGGACCTGAGTTCTAATCCCTGCTTCACCACTTGTGTGCTATGTGAACTTCGGTAAGTCACTTTTAATTTCTCTGTTCCTCAGATACCTCATCTGTAAAATAGGGGGATTGGACTTTCAGCCCTATGAGAGACAGGGATTGAGTCCAATCTGATTATCTTATATCTATGCCAGTGCTTAGTACAGTACCTGGCACATAGTAAGCACTTAACAAAGACCTTTTTTTAAAAAAAAAAAAAGAGCACCCGACTTTTAGAAGGAAAATGAGCACTGTCTTTCCATCTGGGAAATGCCTCTTTCTTTTCTCAAACCTTGGAAAGCTGCTGCTGCCACCCCCTCCAAGTTCACAGCAGTGCACTGCCCAATCAATCAATCAATCAGTGTCAGTGGTATTTGCTGAGTGGGTGCTTGAGAGAGGACAACAGAGTTACTTAAGCAAGATCTCTGCCCTCAAGGAGCTTACTTCTAGTGAGGGAGGCAGACCCTAAAATAAATTGCAGATTGGAGGAGAAAGAACAGAGGAGATGCATATAGATTCATGCTCCAGGAGGCTGAGAATTCTTGTTGTGATGTCCAAGTGGCTGTTGGTGGGATTAGAACCTGGGGAGATAGGAGATTAGGGTATTGGAGGTGGGAAGAAGAGCTATGATCTGTCATATATGAAGGGGGAGGCTGAGCGTGGTACTAGACAGTGGGGACAGGCGAGAATGTGGAGCATTGATTAGGTCCAAGAGATAGGAGGGTTGGAGGGGAGGGGCTTCCAGCGCTGGGTAGGAAGGTATTTTGGGGGAAGGGATAGAGGAGTATTGGGGTGCAAGGTGATTAGGGGTTGATCCAGGTTGCACCGACTATGCTGTTTCCCAGGGGTAGCCTTCCAAGGCATCCACCGGGACCCTGGGCTGCTGCCCCCTGCCCAGAGGAAGAACAGAAGGCTCCAGCCTTGTTTGTAGGCAGGCTGGTCTTTGCTCCACCCTCTCCCCAGTGCCCCTGCAGCTCTGGGCCTTCCATCTGGGCAGAGCCTAATGGCGACACTGCAGACAACCCAGGAGGTATCACCAGATCTAAGAATGACCGAGGAGCTTGGGGGGCCAGGGTGGGGCAGTTCTCTGGGAATTCCACGGAGGTCAGCTCACCACCCACTTCTGCTTGGGCCCCGAGCTTTCCTGGAAGCTGGGAAGGGGTGGGAGCTGCTGTGATCCTTCGTGGACCCAGCCAGGAGTGGGGACTAGGCTGCCCCTGTGGTTCTCCACCCCAGCTCCTGCCCCAGCTCTCCCACCCCAGTGGCCGCTGCCCTAGGGGAACCCCAGCATGAGGCTTGGAGGCAGGGGAGAGCATGAATGCTTGGTCAGATCAAATGTGAGATGGGAGGCTGGCCGCTAGCTTCATGAGCTCTGGGAACACTTGGCCACAAAGACAAGCTTCTCAAACATACTTCTTTCCAGGCTGCATTGGTGGGATGTCATTTCTGCAGACCCAAAGGCTGGAAAACAGGAAATCCAGTTCTCTACCTCCCCAGACACTGAACTTCATCTCCTCCTTTTGAAGGAAGAGTAAGAGCCAGTGGCCTCACAGCCGTGAACTCCACCAGGCCCGCTTGACCCGCTGAGCTGTCCCTGGCCCAGGACCTTCCTGCAGCTGCCCAGATCTCCTCCAGGCTGACCAGCCACCTGGGGAAACCAGGCCAAAGGTAAAAGTTCAAGAAGGGGGCATGGACACAGTGTGTGTGTGTGTGTGTGTGTGTGTGCGCGCACACACACCTCAGGCTGAAGTAACATGGAGTTATCCAGGCCCAAATAAGCCAAGGTTGATCTGCCTGCAATTATTGCGGGCACCGAGAGGAAGGGTGTCACAACCCCCCATAGTGGTACAAGGTGGGGGCCAAGTCAAAGTAACTGTGTCAGGAGAGCCCTGGCAGGAGACAGTAGAGGTCCAGAGACAGGGTGGCTGTGGTCCTCTCAGTACCACCGCCCCCCACAATAGTGTGCTGAGGGACCCAAGGAGAGTGTGTCTCAGGCTGGGCACAGTCCCTGTCCCACATGGTGCTCACAGTCTAAGTAGGAGGGACTAGAATTTAATCCCCATTTTGCAAATAAGGAAACCGAGGCACAGGGAAGTCAAGACCACCAAGCAGACCAGTGGCAGATCCGGGATTAGAACTCAGGTCTTCTGACTCCCAAGCCCATACTCTTTCCATTACGTCATGCTGCTTCCCATTTGTGAGGTGCTTATGATACCATAAGATAAGAGCAGATACCAAATGGATACCCAGGGTTCAGCCTGAGGGGCTTGACACACTTCGTAGCCCTATCACCCAGGAAATGGTGGTGGCAGTGGTGGCCACAGTGATCAGATTGGGGCAGCCCAAATAGGTCAGTCCGGGCTGACCTAGGAGATATCCCTGGGATCCAAGGGGTCACAGTGGGCCTGATCAAACAGCCGGGCCCAGAAAGTCAACAGACACCATCTGTGGTCAAGGAGCAAACTCCGGCTGGGACAGATGGGGCCTTGTTCCGGTTATCAGGTGGGCGGGCGGCTCCCTCTGCTCTCTGCCTGTGAGCGGACTTGTTCCTCCAGCCCAGCACAGCCTTTGATGTTCCTGGTGGTTATCCTAAGGGGGAGGGGTTTTCTTGCTCTTTCCTGCTCCTTGCTAGTTTATAATCCTGCAGCCATTCCGCTGTGTGCCCTGTGCTCAGCACTCCTTTTCTTTCCCCAGTGGCTCCCCAGCCCTACACAGATGGGATTTCATCTTGCCAACTCTCCCTGGGGCCAGGAAGCGTTATCTATGATTCTGAGCCAAGGAAATGGAGCCAGAGCCCAGGACGTTTGGAGTGAGCTGCCTAGGGCACCCCTCCACCCCAAACCATCAGTGTCAGCTAGAGAAAGCAGGGGAGGTGGCCAGTCTTTGGGCTGGGCCAGGTTTGGGCCTGGGACCTGCCTGATGTTTTCCTTTCCTTCCTGGTTCACAGGCCTTGCTCAGAGACTACAAGTCAGCAAAGTGAAAACAAAAACCATTCTGGGCTTGGCAGTCAGCAAACAAGTCAGCCTAGGGGAGGGGTGACAGGGAGTTCTACAGGGGGTTCCACATGTCTTTGGCCGGTCACATCAGGTACCAAACTGGTCAGCCAGTGAGCTTCTCCAGCCCTACACTGTGTCCTGCAGCTCCAGCCCAGAAGAATGCTGGCAGCTAGTGTTCTAGCATTTTTGCAGAGTAGCTTCAGCTCCTACCTCCACATGATGACTCCCAAATGGTATTTAGACCCAGCCTCTCTCCAGCTATTTAATTTAGCATTTCCTCTTGTCACTGTGACATCTCCATTTGAGATCCCACCATCATTTCTGAAACTGAAGTTCTCCATCTTCCCTCATTAACCCACTCCTCCTCCCCCCTTTCCTATCTCATCTTTTCTGTCCCAGAAACCCTTGGGACCATCCAGGACCATGGGTACCCAACTCCCCAGAGGCCAGAGGGTGATCGTCCACCAAGCTTTTTGAAAGTTTCAGATCAGGGCTGAAAAGACCCCAAATGGTGGCTTTCTAGTCTCTTAACATTTTGAAGCCCGCCCTTTCCAGTCCTCATCCGCACTAAAATCCCCAGCCTCCTTTCCACCTACATGCTCAAAATGAAAATTGGATACACATGGACTCAACAAATCTTGGCCTTTCAACACTCACAGTCAATGACTGCCAAATCCTTCCGGTTCTTTCTTCACAACATTTCCCAGAACCACCCTTCCCTCTCCACCCGAGCAGCTGCCACCCTGGCTTAAGCCCCGTCATCTCAATTTGACTATTGAAGCATAGCCTCCTCACTGGTCTCCCCATCTCTAGCCTCTCCCCCTTTGGTCTTTGGTACCCACTGCTGTCCGGTTCATCTTCAGCTACAGTGGGTCAGTGGTCCACCCCTCAAGAACCTACAAGTGATGGCCCATCTCCCTCTCCTCAAGCAGAATCCCGTTATCTCTGGCTTCCGGGCCTTGTCTTCATCTTATGTATCGGCTCTCTTCATCTGCTGCTCTTACATCGATCACTTTCTAACTGGACCTTATTGTTGACCTTTTGCTCACACTGGTTCTCCTACCTATTCAAATGACCCTGAACACAGCTCTCCCCATTTGCAAAATTCTCCTAAAATCCCACCTCCTCCAGAAAGCCTTCCCCCCAATTAATTCCCAACACTAAGCTTCACATCAACCTTACAGCCACCCTTAGCACATGTGTATCTATACCCATTTTCAGTATGTCTATTCAGTGGTCCTTTTAATAATATTTTAACCATATTTCTAATTCATAAAATCATATTTCTAATTCATAAATTCACATTTCTAATTCATAAATTCATGCATGAATGTGTTATACTTTGGTTTTTCTTCCTGCTCCCATTATTCATAGATAATTTATGTCTGTCAGTCTTCCCCTTTAGATTGGCAGCTCCTCCAAGGCAGACTGTTTCTTTTTGCTCCAGTTGAACTTTTCCCAAGCACCTAGTACAGTGTTCAGCACATGGTTGGTGCTCAGTGAATAGTGCTGATTAATTGATTGATTATAGGGACAGGGAATTTGGGTAACAGAGTTTTTTACACAATACATGTCCAAATTGATAGATTGATGAGTATTGTGAACTCCAAATTTTCATAGGTTCAGCTGGCCTTCAAGAGCGTATTAAAACTATAATGGCCTGGAACTCACTCCCCTATCACATTTGGCATCTTCAAAACCTTTCTAAAGTCACATTTCCTCCAGGAAGCCTTCCCTGACTAATCTCTCATCTCCCCACCCTATTTCCCTCCCTACTGTGTCACCCATGTACTTGAGCACGTAGATACTCGCCCCACCCCCAACCTCCACAGCACTTAAGTTCCTATCTTTAAACTCAGTTGCTTCTCCTTCCTGAAATTGATTTTAGTGTCTGTCTTAAGAGCTGGACTGTTTGAATCTACTAAATATATGGCCTTCTCCCAAGCCCTTCATGAAGCGCTCTGTGGACAGTAAGTGCTCAGTAAATTCCAGTGATTGATTGATTGAACATCTTGAGCTCCAAGGATTGCCCAACTCTTCTCTGTAAGCGTAGCTGGTCAGGACTATTGAGTCTGCAGGTATGAAAAGCAGGATGTCCTAGAGAAGCAGCATGGCCTAATTGATCAAGCAGCGACCTGTAAGTCAGAGAGACCTGGGTTCTAATCCCAGCTCCACCATTTGTCTGCTGTGACCCTTGGGAAAGTCACTTAACTTCTCTGTGCCTCAGCTACCTCGATCACCTCATCTGTAAAAATGGAGATTAAGACTGTGAGCCCCATATGGGACATGGACTGTGTTCAACCCGATTAGCTCATATCAACTCTAGTGTTTGGTGCAATGTCTGGCACTAGTAAGCAATTAACAAATACCATTAAATACCATTAAAAGAAAATGTGGGCCCCTAGGGAAACCTCACTGTCACCATTGTCAACTATTGCCGTCATCCCTGAATGAAGGATCCTGGGTCTGAAATATCTCCCGGCAGTTCCCCCCCAGTTTCCCTGCAGTTTCTCTAAGTCTTCTATTGCTCTGGCCCAGGAAGTTTATTTGTAGTTTGCTTTTCTTTGATCCACCCACCCATCCTCGCTTTGGGAGTCCCCAGAGCCTGGCTCCTCCCAGTTCATCTTTGCCACTTCTGGCCTTTCTTTAAACCAGGATCGCTTTCCTCCCTGACCCTTTCGGTCGTGTGGTGGAGGACTGAATTGCCATCTTGGCCATTTGCCAGCTGTGGGAGGGCCCAGGATCTCAGAAGGGTGAGCGGCAGTCGCCCCTTTCACCCGTGAGGGGGGCGTGGCTCAATCCTCCAGGTCAAAACAGGCCTCTGATCATTTTCTCAGGATGGCACCTCTGTTGTCTGGGCTGGTGGGGGCACTGAGGTATAGTTTCAAGAGACAGGCAAGGCTCGTTTGTTCATTATCTGTTGACTGTTTATGCCCTGAGGCAGGTTTGGGAAGTCTGAGGTGCAGGACTGCCTGATTGACAGTGACTGCACTGCCTGAATCTGTTGCTCTGAAGAGAGGAGGCCTTTCCATTAGAAGGTGTGTCCAGCACCTGTCTCTATAAGCTGCCCTCATTGGGAAGTATGGCTTCTCTCTGCATCTGGCCAGTTCATCCGGATTCCTGGGCTATTGTTGTTCTCATCGTCTGATTCATTTTGGTGGGCAATGGTGGTTATGATCGATCAATCAATCAGTAGTAGCTATTGAGCCCTTTTGTGTGCAGAGCACTGTTCTAAGGGCTTGGTAGAATACAATACAACAATATGACAGACACATTCCTTGCCCACAACGAGCTTATGGTCTAGAGGGTCTTTGGAGGCAAATTATTATGAACCACAACACAGAGCACACACATTGCAATGGATTCCTAATACCCCTAGAGGAGGCCACTCATCCTGCTGAACAGGGAAATCTTGCGCAGATTTTCACTGAGGTCCCCAGAGTTGAAATGTTATCTCCAAATTATGCTACCTTGGTAGGACACCACCTAAAGGTGGATTTTCAGAAAAAGAGATGGGAAATCTAATCAAGAAGATTAGTGGGTCTTTAGAGAGGCTGACAGAGTATGGCAGCAATAGGACACCAAGCTTCATACCAAACTGAGGATAGGGAGTGTCCTGTGTGTCCGTGAGACCCACCTATCACAGCTTTTCGAACAATTTCGCTAGTATCACTTCCTTTACACACTCCACAATAGGTGGCAGAATGGGATCACCAACAGTGAGTCCCAGGAAGGTCCACAGTTGACCAACACTGAAGCCAGCAAAGCCTATTGCAAAATTTTGTTGGATGGGACATATAAAGAGGATGGACAACAGGAGGGTACCCAAACAGCTACAGTTTGATGAACTGGAAGGGAACCTACTCAAGCTGGGAAGCAGTACATATGTTTTACTGACTAAGGGGAAGCACAGTCTCTAAGTGTGGTGGACAATAGATTGCCTGGAGACAAGAGCAGCAGACAGCAGCCTGATGTGCAGCAAACAGCCTAGGGGTTGTTCTCCTTAAGCAGAGATTTCAAGAAGATTAGGAAGAGCTAAGGAAGCAAACAAAGTAGCAGATTAGAAAACAGAGACGATTAGAGAAGCAGCCTAACCTAGTAGATAGAGCACAGGCCTGGGAGTCAGAAGGACCTGGGTTCTAATCCCAGCTCTGCCACTTTTCTGCTGAGTGACCTTGGGCAAGTCACTTCACTTCTCCATACCCCGGTTACCTCATCTGTAAAATGGGAATTAAGACGGTGAGCTCCTTGTGGGCCATGGACTGTGTCCAACTTGTTTACCTTGTACCAACCCTAGTGTTTAGAACAGTGCCTGGTACATAGTAAGTGCTTAACAAATACCATTAAAAAAAAGCAAGAGACAAAGCAAGTGCCTAACAGCAGCACAGCAAAGTACAATGGAGTTCATTCATTAAATCGTGTTTATTGAGCACTTACTGTGTGCAAAGCACTGTACTAAATGCTGGAGTCCTTGGTAGAATTGTTTTACCTGCCACACCTGCATGCATGAATAGGATCATCACATCAGTGACATCATCTTCAAGTACAAGGACAGATGCGCTGCTACACATGTGGGTATGCGGCCCCAGAGAAGCTCGGCCACAGCTGCATCACTCTGGTCCCACTGGCTGGTTGTCCTTGGTGACTCTATAAGCCTGAGTCTTCCCTTTCCCTAAACCTCATTCAGAAATAATAATAACTGTGGTATTTATTAACTGCTTACTATGTGCCAAGCACTGACCCAAGTGCTGGAATAAGTACAAGTCAATCAGAATGGATACAGTCCCTGTCCCACTTGGGGCTCACAATCTGCGTAGGAGGGAGAACAGGTTTTGAATGCCCATTTTACAGATGAGGAAAGTGAGACATGAAGCAGTTAAATGACTTGCCTGAGGTCGCCCAGAAGGCAAGTGGTGGAGCTAGGATGAGAACCCTTGTCCTCTGTCTCTCACCTGATGCAGGTTCCTAGGGAAGCATTTCCCCTCATAAAACCTTGTGATGGAAAATGTTCATAGCTCGCTGGGTGGATCAAAGCCAACGGCCCATCACGGATACCTGGTTTGGAAAACCCATCTAAGGGCAGCTCACGATTATTATTATTAAGAAACTGACAATCACCTTTGATTCCATTCTGTTTGGGAGCCTTCATGAAAGACCAGCCACTTAAAACACTCCATGCCTTTCAGTGCTGCAACTGGCAAACAATTTTCAGAACATCCTTGCGATTGCAGTAGAACTTCAAAGGTTGATGCGGTTTCACACGTTCCTTTTATTAGTGCTTTGGCAAGCAGACACTAACGTGCAGAAGACTTGGGGCACAAAAGTTGCATAATAATTGACACATGCATCAGTCTCTCCTGCTCCGCAACCCCGTCCTCTCAGTCTACCAGGAAATCATCTCTTTCATCCCAGGACTCATGGATCATGTTTCACATCCCACACTCTCTTCCACTTCTTGCCCTCAGGGACCTCACATATTTAGGGGTAACACTTCTACATGTGCACCACCCCACTCCACCCCAAACTTGGTCTCAGTTTTGGAGGATGGTAGCCTCCTTCACTGCTTTGGTTTGCAGAGGACGGTGAGCATCATTTTTCCTTCTAGTCCTTCTAGAAATGGTGTGGTCTAGTGGACACACCATGGGCCTGGGAGTCAGAAGGACATGGGTTCTAATTCTGGCCCCTCCACTTGTCTGCTTTGTGACCTTGGGCAAGTCACTTCACTTCTCTGTGCCCCAGTTACCTCATCTGTAAAATGGGGATTAAGGCTGTGGGCCCTCTGTGGGACAGGCACTGTGGCAATCTGGTTTACTTGTATCCACCCCAGCTCTTAGTACAATACTTGGAACATAGTAAGTACTTAACAAATACCACAATTAATCAATCATTTTAAAACAATCACCTAGCTCCCCTTGGGGTTTTTTTCATAATGCAATATTAATAAACATCAGTTGGCCTCGGAATTCAATTGATGTTAGTCAGGGGCGAAATGATTTTTTAAAATAATTCATTATGAAAAAACCAGAGGGAAAAACAATGATCTCAAACCAATCTTGAGCATCCCAGGAGCTTTCTAAGTGTAGGTCACTTTCCTGTGGAGGGAAAACTACAACCAGCCCTGGAGATCGTGGAGTGCATTAGACTCTGGGTCCCTCTAAGGAAGCAGTGCTAACACAGATTGCGAGTGGGCACAGAGCATTGGATGGGCACCTGCTGGATGAAGACAGTGACACCTAAACAAGCTTGGATGGTGCCTTGGAAGTCGCAGGGGATATTGCAGGTTCAAGGAACTTTCTCAAACCAAATTCCTTTCCACCAATGTGACCCTTCGCCTCTTCTTCGTCTTTTTTTTAAAATGATATTTGTAAAGCTCTTACTATGTTCCAGGCACTGTCCTAAGAGCCAGAGTAGATACAAGTTAATCAGTTGGACAAAGTCCTTGTTCCACATGGAATTCCAGCTTTAATCCCCATTTTACAGATGAGGTAACTGAGGCACAGAGAAGGTAAGTGACTTACCCAAGGTCACACAGAAGGCAAGTGGCGGAGCAAGAATTAGATTTCAGGTCCTCTGACTCCCAGGCCCATGTTCTTTCCACTAGGATACACTGCTTCTCACCTTTGTTCCCTTTGCTCTGTGCATCCAAGATCTGCTTGAAGTCAGGCAGGAGCCAGGGGATTTTAGGGCAGTCGGAACTTTGGAGAGAATTCCATGCCGCCAACTGGCATTTCTGGGTCAGCAGGATGGGGGTTGGCATCTCCCCCATGTTGTGCAGGCCCTTGTTTTCCGCTCCCTCCCCCTTCGGCAGCCAACACATGTGAGAGCCGGTCCTGCCTCCCTCCGAGACCGAGCGAGGCTTCCCCTAGCAACTGAAAGCATGCAAATGGCCCAGACCCCAGCTATTCACAATTTCAGTCATGGTTAATGCTTCTTCTAGCGAAGAATTGGCCATCACTGTGATTCCAAATCAGTCAGGGCAGTTTTTATTCACCTCTATGAAGGCAGATTTGTGTGTTAAAATAGCAAGAGAGAATGAAAACTCAACAGTTCGTGGTTAATCTTCCCCCCTGCCACTGGCACAAGCGGGTTGGGCTTGGGGGAATACGATGGACAAACTGTCCCTTTCCCAGAAGTCCTTTCAGAGTTTTTCTGGACAACGTGAGCTGTGCTGGGCAATTAGCGTTGCACTACAATGGATGGTAGAATCCGATGCCCCTTGCAATCAGGGATGGAGCAGCCATTGTGTTGTGTTGGTGGAAAGATCCAGCACTAGGTTCCTCCTTAAGGAGCGTAGGACATTTTCAGCCTCTGGGTACCAATATACACCTCCCCCTGCTTTCTCACCCCCAACCTTTCCCCCACAAATGGCAACTGGCCAGATGTCAAGGGACTCGCTTAGAAAAGACCCTTCCAGAAAATTCTACCTTTCAAACATGAAAATCAGTGGAATCAAGCACTTCAGGCACAGCTCTGCTCCCGCTTGGGACAGCTGAACTGAAACTTTAGCAGTTTCTGTCACCCGGCACAGAATTGTGGCTTGCTTTGGCATGGCTTGATTCCCTGAATTTGGCAAAAGGGAGTTCCGCACAGGTGTTGAGAGCTTTCTCAAGGGCCCTAGTTTGTGTCAATTTGGAATATCGTTCCCCCCGCCCCCCCGACTCCCCAAGACCTAAATCTAAAATGCTTTCGAGGGCCAAGTTCTTATTTTTTCTTCTCATTTCAGTCCAGCATCTCAAAGCATGACGGAGACCAGGCTCTCTTCCCCTTCCCCGGAGGACCCTGAGGTTGGAGACCCAAGCTAGTCCCATGATTGCTGTCTCACCACCGACCCTGCTCTGCAGGGTGTGCGTGGCAACCGTCTCGCCTCCGCTTGGGGGTGAGCTCAACAGCTGCGGGGCAGAGTAAGACCTGAGCTGCAGCTTGACGGAGAGTGGAGAAGGGGGTGGGGGCCTCCCTGGGGGCAAGCTGCAAATTGTTGGAGAGAGGGTTGTCCTAGCAATGGGCTACACATACCAACTTCTTCATCACGCTATCTCTCTCTTCTCTCTCTTCCTCTCTCCCCCTTCAGATCCAGTAGACCACTGCTCTTCCCATCTTCCAAGCCCTTCTAAAATCGCACCTCCTCCACGAGGGCTTCCCTAATTGACTGTCCCACTCCCGTCACTTCAGCATTTCTGGGTCAACTGCACCCTAAATTGGAACCTGGTCTAGAGACCTTCCCTGATCATCTTTGTTGCCCTTCCCTGCACTTTATCCAGCTGTATTAAGTCCTTTCTAAAACAGATGGAAACTAGAACAGCCCGTGGCATTCCGCCTGTGGGCACCTCCTGGTTTCTGTCATAGCAATATTACCTGATGTTATTTGTTCCTAATGGGGCCAAGTATTTTGTTGGCTTTTAGGTTGCCACCATGTCCTGAGCAGCAGTTTGAAAGTCCAGCCCATCATCATTCAAGACTTCTTTCCTAAATCATGCCCAACACTTTGTTGTTGCAGTTTGGATTATTTTTCCCAAGACTCATTTCCCTGCATTTGCTCACACTGAAGATCACCTACCACCCTTCTCCCAATTCATTCCCACTCACGAGAAGCAGCGTGGCCTAATAATGTTTGTATTTGTTAAGCGCTTACTGTGTACAGAGCACTGTTCTAAGTGCTGGGGTAGATACAGGGTAATCAGGTTGTCCCAAGTGAGGCTCACAGTCTTAATCCCCATTTTACAGATGAGGTAACTGAGGCACAGAGAAGTTAAGTGACTTGCCCACAGTCAGCTGACAAGCGGCAGATCAAGGATTCGAACCCATGACCTCTGACTCCCAAGCCCATGCTCTTTCCACTGAGCCACGCTGCTTCTCTAGCTTAGCGGAAAGGGCACGGGATTGGGAGTCAGAACCTCTGGGTTCTCATCCTGGCTCTGCCACTTACCTGCTGTGTCATTTTGGATGTCTTCCTCTGTGCCTCAGTTTCCTCTTCTGTAAAATTAAGATTCAATACCTATTCTCTCTTCCCTTTACAATGTGACCTCAATGTGGGAGAGGGACTGCGTCTGATCTGATCGGAATGTATTGTATCTTTCCCAGTGCTTGCCACAATTATTATTATTAATAAGAATAAAAGAAAAGGTGGTTTTGGGTGCTCTTATTATTTTTCAAATTGAAAAATAATAAGAGCACCCAAAACCACCTTTTCTGCCAGCCCCTGTGCTGTGAGGGATGGACTTCATTCCAAGTTGTCAGGCAGAGCTGGGAGAGGGTACTGTTCACATCAAGCAGCTGTCAACTGTGCAAGATAGTGTTTACCCATTCAGTTGCTCTCCCTACATACAAGAAAGCAGAGTAGGGCAGCTGGGGTCATATAAGACAGTGCCAGGAAGAAGGGTCCTTAGCCCAAGGGGTCAGTCATCCCTCAATCAATCAATCAATCAAATCAATCATATTTATTGAGGACTTACTGTGTGCTTAGCACTGTCAACTGGCACACTTGGGGGAGGAGGAGGTCTGTCCCCAGCGTACGACTACCTCGACTCAGAAATGACCCACTGAACCCAGGGTCGGGGCCAGCTCCCAGGAGTCAGTGCCCAGGGTTAGTGCCTGCTTGACCCAATGAGGTTCTACAGTCCCGTTGCGGTGGGGTCAGACACAGAACCTGCCCCAGGCCCAGAGCAGTCCCTCCCTGAGGATCCTGGCTGGAAAATATGGACCTTTTTGGGGTGATGACCATATGGAAATGAACCAGTACCCCAGCCCCAAAATCTCCAGGTCTACCACCCCAGGGACAGTATCCCAGGCCCAGCAACCCACAACAAGCACCTTCAAACATACCATCCCAGGCCCATCATCCCCAAATCTACCACCCACAAGGCCCAATACCCCAAACCCAGCATGCCCAAATCTACCATCCCAGACCTATCAACCTACGGGCCTCCATTCCAGACCAGAGGAACTAAAGTTCAGGGCCACAGCCTGGCCTCTTTTACCATGAGACATTACAAAATGCCTGTGAAGAAAGAAACTCCCACACAGTTGGGAAATCATGTCCCAGGTTAACACTTCCTCCTTTCTCTTCAGGGCCGAGAACTACCCGGTGTGAAACTGGAACTTGTAGGGGGAAGAGGCGGGTGGGACCGGTGATGGCTGTTAGGTAACAGTGAACAGAAGGATGGCAGTTTCACACGTCCACACTCCAGTAACTGGCTCCTGGGGAGATTAAGGACTCTGAGGCCCACTCACCACCGAGCCCCCAGGATGGTCCCCAAAGCCGGGGCCATGGCGGGCACATCCATGGCTTTTCTCCAGACCGTCGGGGTCATGCTACCTTGATTCCCAGGGAAGAAAAGATGAAACCAGGTAGGCAGGAAGCAGGCTGGTCTCTGGTGAGCTTGAGCCATTTGAGCACTGCTGGGGCACCACTGGCCTCACCTAGCTGCCCAGGACAACACTGAAGAGTGGATTTCCCTGAAGATGGAAGCCCAGAGGACTTGTGGATTTCCTGTAGCTCACCACATTGCCTCTGGCCCAGCCCTCACCCCTGCCTCCTGCTGGAGTCAGATCCCCGCGGAGTTCGATCACCAACGTAAAGTCCCTTGGGAACCCCGAAAATGGAGCTGGAGAACAGCAGAGGGAAAGAGGAAAACTTTCCATCAATTACGAGGGCTGTGACCTGGCTGTGGGCTTTCCCAGGAGAGCAGAGGAGCACCGAGGACCCTGGACAGGGCCAGGGAAAGGAGAAATGGGAGGCAAGAGAGCTGGCTATCAAGTGGCAAGGGACTTTGGGGCCACTGCCTAGTTTTCTGTATGTCCACAGCCTGATTTTATCTTAGTCTGCCTCGATCAGGTAGGCATTTGCTGTCCTGCTAGCTCAGGGGCTTAGTGTCCTAGGCAAAAGGCCTATGAGCTGGGGTCTTGGTTGGCAAGCAAAATAGGTCCAGAGGTTAGAACCACTGGACTGTGCGGCCCCCCCAAGACCACCCAAACCAGAAACCCTGGGGCAACTTGACTCCTCTCTAGAGTCAGCCAGTCAGCTCATTCTCCTGGATCTGGCCATGCTGAGCCCATCCCTACCCCTCAGTGTAAGGAGTAGGAAAACAGGGATGGGCACTGACTGTGAAGAGAGCTATTTACTGGGTGCCTGGCAGTTCACAGGGCACCTATTATTTTCAGAGCTCGGTACTGGGAGCCTACTATATGCATAGTGTTCTATTGTGTGTGTAGTAGATGTTGAATGCTATCTTGGGCATCAACTGTGCAGAGCACTGTACTGGATTCCACCTCTATGTAGAGCAATCTACGGGACATGGCTGTTTGCAGAGTGCTGTACTGGATGCTTGGGACTATGCAAAAAAATGTGATAATAAGAATAATCATCACAATAATAATTGTGGTATTTGTTAAGCACTTACTATGCTCCAAGCACTGTACTAAGCACTGGGTTAGATACAAAATAATCAGTTCCCACATGGGGCTCACATTCTAAGTTGGAGGGAGAGCCGGTTTTGAATCCCGATTTTGCAGATAAGAGAAGTGAGGCACAGAGGAATTAAGTAATTGCCTGAAGTCACACAGTGGGTAAATGGCAGAGCCAGGATTTGAAGACGCAGTTCCTGCCTTTGAGGAACTTACAGTCTAGTGAGGGAGACAGATCATATACAGATAAAGGCAGTGAAAAAGGGAAAACCTAGATACAACTGGCAACCACAAAAACAAACTATGAGCAGTCAATCAGTGGTATTTATTGAATGCTTACTGTGTGCAGAGCACTGCCTGCCCACATGGAGTTTACAGTCTAGATTAGTGCTAGAAGAAATGGTAGAGAATAAGAATAGTTACACGAGTAACAGAGTACATATTCTAAACCAAATAGTACATTAGTTACAGAGAAGCAGCATGGCTTAGTGGAAAGAGCATAGGGTTGGGAGTCAGAAGATGTAGGTTCTAATCCCGGCTCCGCTACTTGTCTACTTTGTGACCTTGGGCAAGCCACTTAACTTGTCTGTGCCTCAGTTACCTCATCTGTGAAATGGGGATTAAGACTGTGAGTCCCATGTGGGACAACTTGAATACCTTGATTTCTCCAGCTCTTAGAACTGTGATAATAATAATAATAATAATTATTATTATGAGTATCAGTGGGCTAGGGTGAGCATCAAGTTCTTAAGGGTTACACGGCAAGTCCACAGTAGATGCAGAGGGGAGGGTGGATAGTGAGGAATGAACAAATGTAATGTGAGTGATGTGGGTAGCCTTCAGGGTTGGACAGTGCAGTGGCTTTGGGCTGGCATTCCAGTGGGTAGCGGAGGTTGGCAGCCACTCCCGAGGCCCGAGTCTCACTCAGGGTGAGCTGGGGGCGGGGCCAGATTAGACGCAGAGGCATCCAGGCCCCCTAACTCGGGCATCTCCCTGCTCCCTCAGAACTGGTCTGGGAAGATAATAACAATGGAAATGATAATAATAATAATAATATTTGTTAAGTATTAACTATGTGCCAAGTCCTGTACTAAGTGCTGAGGTAGATACAAGATAATCGGGTCAGACATAGTCCCTGTGTCCCATGGGGCTCCTGGTCAAAGTAGGAGGAAGCACAGATATTGAGTCCTTATTGAGGGAACTGAGGCATAGAGCAGTTAAGTGATTTGCCCAAGGTCACACAGCCGGCAAGTGGCAGAGCAGAATTAGAACTCAAGGCCTGTGACTAGTCAGGCTGACCTACACCCCATTTGCTTTAGCTCCCTGGCCCACGGCTCCTCCCTGATCTCATGGCTGTTCCTCACCCCTCACAGGCATAGTCCCCAGTCCCCAGAAACCTGGCACAGGGGAAGGATTTTTGGCAGTCACCAGCCTAGCATCAGGGTCCGGAGAGCCACGGAGAGGCAGCAAGGTGGAGCTAAAGATTGGGACTGAATCCTTAGTCCTTCTTTGGTGGGGGTGGGGATGGTTTTCCAGAAACAGTTGCTCATTGCCCACGGAGCAGGGATCATGCAGACATACACATATACACACCCACCCACACAGCTGATCCCAAGAGCAGTAGGGCTCGCCTCTGCCTATCTGAAGAGCCTCTCTGAGCCAGCCCAGGATGCCACAGCGTACTCCCATCCTCCTCTCCGCAGACCGTGAGGGTGACTGTAATTCCTGCCCATGGGGACGAAGCGCCCTGTGAGAATCAGGAACTTGGCCAGAGGCGGGGCCAGGGGTTGGGGAGGGAAACGGCCTCAGCTTCAACCTTTGGGGAAGTCAGCCCACCCTTGACCGCTTGGGGAATGGTGAATCCCACAGGCATAGGGGCGGCCCTGCCCGTGCTAGTCTCCCCACTCAGCGGGCTGCCAGCAGCTGGAATGCAGTTAGAAAACACAGAAGACAGAGCAGGTCTCTCTGGACAGACAGTGAGCCTGAAGAAGACCAAGGTGATGGCCCAGCTGGCACCTGGGAAACCCAAATGCCGGGGATGAGTTTCTTCGACACCGTGGAGTTTGAGGCTGCTCCGATAGCAGGCCAATATCCAGTTATACCCAGAGAGCCAGAGGGTAGAAAATGGAATCAAGAAGGTTCAGACCAAGCCAGCAGACACTGAGAGGCTTGGGCCCCAACGCTGAATCTTTGACTGCTCTGTGAATGTCGTCTACGAGCTGTGCCACAATAAATGGCCAAACAGTATCCACAATAACGAGAAAGAACCGGGGCCTGGGTGTCAGAGGACTTGAGTTCTAATCTCGAATCTGCCACTTGTCTGCTGTGTGACCTTAGGCAAGTCACCTAACCTCTCTGCCTCAGTTAACTCATCTGTAAAATGGGGATTAAAATACCTGCTCTTGCTCCTACCTAGACTGTATAAGCCCCATGAGGAACAGAGACTGTGTCTGACCTCATCGCCTGGTATCTACCCCAGCACTTAATACAGTGATTGGCACATAGTAAGCAGTTAATTATTATGATTATTATTATTGTTATTATCATCATCAAGGACCTAGAATCCTGACAACCCACACAATTTCACTCTGTGGAACATGGGAGGTACCAGATAAGAGTACGATATTACTGCGGCTGCTGTAGGGTGGCCTAGGTAATCATCATCATCTTCATTATCATCTTCATCAATATCATTAGTATTGTGGAGCCACCAGGTGCTTAGAAATATAAGTGCCTTCAGTGCTTCGGTCAATCAACCGAACAGTGAGCAGTTTCTGTGTGCAGAGCACTGCTCTAAGCACTTGGGGGAGAGTACAATGTAACAGAGTTGGTAGACACCTTCCCTGCCCACAGTGAGTTTAAAGTCTAGAGGGGGAGACACACGTTAATATAAATCAATAAATTATGGATATATACGTAGGCATTGTGGGGCTGAGGAAGGGGTGAATAAAGGAAGCAAATCCTCCTGCATGCAGGAGGGAGTGGGAGAGAGGAAATGAGGGCTTAGTCAGGGAAGGCCTCCTTGAGGAGATGTGCCTTCAATGTGAGCCCGTTGTTGGGCTGCGATTGTCTCTATCTGTTGCTGAATTGTACATTCCAAGCACTTAGTACAGTGCTCTGCACACAGTAAGCACTCAATAAATACGATTGAATGTATGAATGAATAAATGAATAAAGCTTTGAAGGTGGTGAGAGCGATCCTCGGTCAGATATGAAGAGGAAGGGCATTCCAAGACAGAGGCAGAACGAGGGCTAGATGTCGGTGGTGAGATAGACGAGATGGAGATACAGTTAGTAGGTTAGCATTAGCATGGATGGGTGAGGCTCAGGTCTGTCCCCTTGGGTGTGTGGTGAGATGTGCAAAGAGAATGAAGCTGGAGGCCTTTGGCTGAGCTCAGAATGGAGGAGTCAAGGTTGGCCTGGTCATTATTCAGCCCTCATATTTGCCTTTTGTCTGATTAGTTTCCCCATTACTGGGGTGGGGAGTTTGACCTCAGAGGTCTGAAAACGCACTGGCAGACCTGACCCCAAAGGAGCTGTGCTGGGCCACAAGTGTCCAGACATTATTGTCAGGGATGAGTGACCTGAGGCTGGCCTTCGGTCCATCTTTGTACCTAGTTCTCCAGTCACTTCTGGAGTGGGCCCCAGTCCTCAATTCTCTCTGGAAGAGTGTCTTGGGCAGTCTTTTACCATCCACCCATCCCAGGTGATGCCACCATTGCATCAGTGGTCCATGGCAAAGAATGGTTTATGGGGATTGTCATTTACTATGCCACAGGGTGATGTAAAGGGCGGTGGGGGTCAGGTAGGAGTCCTGACCCTGCATTTCTCAGGGTAGAATCCAGACGAGGCTGTGTGTGTGAGTATTGGAGGAGGGTGGGGGATAGAATTTCTGAAGTCATCTCTGGCCCCCTCTGGGGATCGGGACTCTGCTCTGGGGTCTCTCAAGGCTCCAGCCCTAACAGAATGGGCCTGAGGCAGCGCCAACCCCAGATCATCTCCTGGGGAAGCTAGGCCTGGATCAGACTCTGCCTGATTCACTTTCTGCTCAGAGCCAGGCAGAACCCAGGCAGGCCTCCACCCCTTGGGGTGAGGCTGGGGGGCACGAAGGCCTCGCCCTGACACACTTCCCTGTTTTTCTTCCCATGTATGGGACATTGGTAAGGGTTTGGCAGAGGCCTCAGCCACCTCCTGGTCCCTAATTACATAGGGGAAGGGGTGGAGAGTGAAGCCTGGGTGGGTACAGGGGAAAGAGAGAGAGAGAGATGACTTCAAAAGCCAAATCCAATATGGGAGCCAGCAGGTGTGGAGAAGCTCAGCCCAGACCCAGCATTCTCCCCCTGGTACCACCAAGGACCCAAGCATCTGGGCTTCTCTGAGGGGAGTTTGTTTGGGTTGCCCTTGCCCCAGTGAGAGCAGGTCTCTATTTGGTATTCTTGAACCTGGTAGGGAGCTGGCCCTCATCCAATTAGTCAATCAATCAATTGTATTTATTGAGCACTTATGGTGTGTGGGACATTGTACTAACCGCTTAGAAGAGTACAACACAACAATATAACAGATACATTCCCTGCCCACAATGAGCTTACAGTTTAGAGAGGGAGACAGACATTAATATAGATAAATAAACAAATCATTGATATGTGCACTAGTGCTGTGGGTCTGGGGGCCGTGGTGGTGAAGCTAGCCAGGGTGACCCAGAAGGGTGTAGGAAAGGGGAAATGAGGGCTAGGTCGGGGAAGGCCTCTTGGCAGAGATGTGCCTCCAATAAGACTTTGAAGATGGGGAGAGTAATTGTCTGTTGGATATGAAAAGGGAGGATGTTACAGGCCATTGGCAGGTTGTGGGTGAGAGGTCAGTGGCGAGATAGACGAGATCGAGGTACGTTGAGTAGGTTGGCATTAGAGGATCGAAGTGTGGGCTGGGTTATAGTAGGAGAGGAGCGAGGTGAGGTAGGAGGGGGCAAGGTGACTGACAGCTTTAAAGCTGATTGTAAGGAGTTTCTGTTTGATGCAGAGGTGGCTGGGCAATCCCTGGAGGTTCTTGAGAAGTGGGGAAACACGGACTGAATGTTTTTGTAGAAAAATGATCCAGGCAGCAGAATGAAGTATGGACTGGAGTGGAGAGAGACAGGAGGCAGGGAGGTCAGCAAGAAGGCTGATATAGTAATCAAGGCAGGATAGAGTAAGTGCTTGGATTAACGTGGTAGTAGTTTGGATGGAGAGGAAAGGATGGATTTTAGCGATATTGTTTAGGTTGAACTGATAAGATTTAGTGATAGATTGAATATGTGGGCTGAACAAGAGAGAGGAATCAAAGATAACGCCAAGGTTATGAGCTTGTGAGACAGGAAGGATGGTGGTGCTGTCTACAGTGATGGGAAAGTCATGGGGAGGACAGGGTTTGGGTGGGAAGATAAGGGGCTCTGTTTTGGACATTTTAAGTTTGAGGTGATGGCAGGACATCCAAGTAGAGATGTCTTGAAGGCAGGAGGAAATGCAAGACTGCAGAGAGGGGAAGAGACCAGGGCTGGAGATGTACATTTGGGAACCATAGTCATAGAGGTGGTAGTTGAAATCATGGAAGCAAATGAGTTCTCCAAGAGAGTGAGTGTAGATGGAGAATAGAAGGGGACCCAGAACTGAACCTTGAGGGACCCCCATAGTTAGAGGGTGGGAGGCAGAGGAGGAGTCACAAGAGAGACTGAGAATGAGCAGCCAGAGAGTTAGGAGGGGAACCAGAAGAAGACAGAGTCAGTAAAGCCAAGGTTGGATAATGTTTCCAAGAAAAGCGGGTGGTCAACAGTGTCGCAGGCAGTTGAGAGGTGGAGGAGGATTAAGATGGAGTAGAGGCTATTAGATTTGGCAAGAAGGAGATCATCTGTAATCTTTGAGAGAGCAGTTTTTGTGAGTGAAGGGGATGGAAGCCAGATTGGAGGAGGTCAAGAAGAGTACTGTGAGCCCATGAGGCCGGCGGTCAAGCTATGATCCAGCCCAACCTTTCTCTATACATTCTTCCCTTCCCAGACTCCCTGGTGGGCTGGCTGGCTGGCAGGCAGATGGGTGGGGCCCCCTCCTTAGCCCTTTGTGGGGAGAAAACCGTTTGGAGGAAATTTCAAGCAGAACCGAAGCGATAGCACGGCTCCCACCCCCGCCACCCCCATGGAGCTGGCCACGACAGTCACATCTTATCGGCCAGACCTGAGAGCTTCCTCCTGCCTGGAACAAATGGGCAGAGATAATGCAGCCCCTTCCCACCCGCCTCTCGTTATCTACTCATCTCCAGCCTTGCAGGTTTTGCTGCAACAGCCAAACAGCCACTCACCCCTGAGTCAGCCTTACCCAGCTATAGATTGGACACTAGGCTCATGTAATCACGTCCTGTTAGTGCTGCAAGCCATCCATAACTCGCTGAAGGTCTCTTCTAAGCAAAACCTCTCATTTGGATGTCCCTGTGCTGATATCAGTAGGGGTGGCTAGGTCCGTACTGTGTGCAGAGCGCTTTAGTGAACATCTGTGTGCAGAACACTGTATTGGGCACCTTGGTGAGCATAATGTTGCTAAGACCCTTGGATTTTTTAAAAGACCATCTCAAAACTCTCTCTGAATAAGGCTGTAATCCCAGGACTGTTTACCTTCAGGAGAAATTTAGGCCCAGTGGAGGAGAAACCATGTTCTAAAGAGCCATTCAGAGTTGGGTACAGGAGATGCAAGAAAAGGAGGTTCAAGAGCATGAAGTAGCTTCTGGTTGAAAGTAGGCTAATGGTCAGGGATCTATTGTCAGGAAAGACACAGGCTGAAAAGAGGCAGGATTACAGTTTGTGCAGATGCGGGAATGGAAATGTTCTCCCAATCCCACAGCACCAGAATGCAGAAGGATCCCTTGGCACTTGAAGGAGATAAGTTTGGAACAAACAAGAAGAAACATTTCTTCATGGTCACGGGTTCTAATCCCATTTCTGCCACTTGTCTGCTGTGTGACCTTGGGCAAGTCACTTCACTTCTCTGAGCCTCAGTTACCTCATCTGTAAAATGGAGAGCCCCAAATGGGACAGGGACTATATCCAACTCAATTTGCTTGCATCCACCCCAGCACTTAGTACAGTACCTGGCACATAGTAAGCGCTTAACAAATACCATTACTACTTTTCTTGGCCTAGTTGGCTGTACACCTAATTGGAGTCCTGAACGCTGGCCACTGTAGAAGCAGAAAATACCAGCAAGCTCCATGGGGTTGGAGTGAATCTGGTCATTTGGGGTTTTGGATCATGAAAAGGAAAATGAGGGAGGGAGGGAGCCAGGAGTGTTGGTTGGATGGATGGATGGCCCAGCCCTAACTATGAAAATGGGCTCAATGAGGCCAAATTGACTCCCAAATCATCTCCCCAAAATTCTGGCCTGAGCTGGGAGGGAGGAACTCTGAACATGGTAAACTATAAATACCACTGATTGATTGGTTGAGGAAGGAGGTGAAGGAGGGTGGCCTAGTGGAAAGAGCATGGGCCTTGGAGTCAGAGGACCTGGGTTTTAATCCTGGCTCCATAACTTGCCTGCTGTATGGACTTGGACAAGTTATTTTAACTTTTCTGGGCCTCAGTTCATCATCTGTAAAATGGGAATTTTATAACTGGACTCCCTTGTACTTAGACTATGAGCCCTATATCTGGCCGGGACTGCGTCTGTTAAATTTATCTTGTATTTACTCTAACGCTAGTGCATGCTAACCACTGTATTGTACTGTAGTCTCTTAAGCATTTAATACAGTGCTCTGCCTATAGTAAGCACTCAATAAATACCATTGATTGGTGGGCACAAAATGATCATTATAAGGATAGATTATAAATTCTTTACTTATATTAATGTCTGTCTTGCCCTCTAGACTGTAAACTCATTATGGACAAGGAACGTGTCTGCTAATTCTGTTGTACTGCACTATCCCAAGTGCTTACTACAGTGCTCTGCACATAGTAAGTACGATTCATTGATTGATTAATGTCCCTCTGGCCAGGAACCATTCATTCAATCATTCATTCAAGTATATTTAGTGAGTGCTTACTGTGTGCAAAGAACTGTACTAAGTGCTTGGGAGTGTACAATATAACATTAAACAGACACATTCTTTGCTTCCTGCGAGTTGTTATGCACTAAATGTCAAGCACTGTTCTAAGCTCTGGGGCAGATACAAGTTAATTATCTTGTTGGGAGTCAGAGAGGCATGACTCAAGGGCATTCAGGTTCAGATCAAGGAATCTAAGTGCTCCGAGCATGGAGCCGCTGTCTCTCAGCATCCTCTGCAGGCTCTCCCAGACCTGTGCTCTTTCCAGTAGGCCATGCTTGGGGGCCAGGGAGGGTAAGTGTTCTCCCTAGTGCCCTCAGCCAGGCTCGGCCTTGCTTGTGGTGGGACCTGGGGCAGCCACCCTTCCACCAGCCCTGATGGTGACACAGTCACCTTTTCTGTCAGTCAGTCAATTTAATTTTGGGAGCACTTATTGTATGCAGAGCACTATACTAAGTGTTTGGGAGAGTACAAAATAACAGGCACATTCCCTTCCCACAACAAGTTTACACAAATACCCTCAGTTGGAGTCTGTATTCAAGCAACAAGCAAAAGTCTGGGTCCTGGGAGGGAAACAACGACCCCAAACCCAGGCCTTGTCTGGCTTTGTCTTCTTGGCTAAGGAGGCCAGGCTGCAGTGTTATCCTTCCCTGATGGACAACTGTTCCCAGGCTGGTGAGAAACATGTAATTCAGACTTTGGCTGTGGAATTGGGGGAAGGGACCCCCACCCTGTTTCAAACATTTTTGCCCCCACCCAACAGCCTCACATACCAAGGCTATTAGCTTTGCGTTCCCTAAATTTAGAGACCAGACATCTCCCAGATGATTTCTAAATTCCAGAGCAATTGCCGTGGAGATGTTTAAGAGAAGAGGAAGACAAAATCACAAACAAGAATTGGTCACAGAACTGGAGGCACTTCCTAGAGCTGAACAGACCAGCTTCTAGAGAAGCAAGGAGGCCTAGTAGAAAGAGCACAGCACTAGGAGTGGGGAGTCCTGGGTTCTAGTCTGAGCTCTGACACTAGTCAATTCCTTTAATTCTTTTGAGCCTCAGTTTATTCATCTCAATAATGGGGATTAATGATACGTAAATTTAATGACAGGTATTCTGCTGAATAATAATAATAATAATAATAATAATAATAATGATGTTGGTATTTGTTAAGCGCTTACTATGTGCAGAGCACTGTTCTAAGTGCTGGGGGATACAAGGTGATTAGGTTGTCCCACGTGGGGCTCACAGTCTTCATCCCCATTTTACAGATGAGGTAACTGAGGCCCAGAGAAGTTAAGTGACTTGCCCAAAGTCACACAGCTGACAAGCAGTGGAGCTGGGATTAGAACCCATCACCTCTGACTCTCAAGCCAGTGCTCTTCCCACTGAGCCATGTGGCTTCTCTATAATGATGGTATTTGTTTAGTGCTTATTATGTGCCAAGCACTGTACTAACCGCTGGGATAGATACAAGGTTATCAGCTTGTCCCACGTGGGGCTCACAATCTTCATTCCCAATTTACAGATGCTCTTCTCACAGTAGATGCTCAGTCATTGCCGTTGATGACAATACTGATGATGGCATGGACTTTCAGAGCATAATAATTCATGTAGAACAGCTCCTGCACGAGTGATTCAAGGCCTGTTGAACGTCAAAACCGTTGAGCTGGCTCAGGAAAGCAGGGAGAAAATATTTGTCATCACCTTATGACAGCCTGCACTGGCTTAAGTGCTGCAAAAGACACTGAACAGAATCAATGCTAGTCTGCCAGAGCCCATGTTCTCAAGAAGAAAGCCAGAAATGGCCAGTTATGTTTGAACAGCTCCCTATTTGTCACCATTAGGAATTTGAATTGTCCAGGTCATCAAAATTGATGGGCGTGCCTTCCACGAATCTCAAAATATCATCATAGAAGGCATGGTACCCCAGGATAGCAGCAGCATGTAAAAATCAAATTTAATAAGTAACTTAATAGCATTAACTTGATGATAGGAAAATAGAGAACACAGCCGTCTGCTTGTTGAACAGGATTCAGTTAGCAGGTGGTTTCTGGAGTAAGAGCCCATCCTCCCCTACAAAGCCTTATTGAAGGCACATCTCCTCATTCAATAGTATTTATTGAGCACTTACTATGTGCAGAGCACTGTACTATGTCCTCCAAGAGATCTTCCCTGTCTAAGCCCTCCTTTCCTATTCTCCCTCTCCCTTCTGTGGTGACTTGTTCCCTTTATTCATCTCCCATCTCAGGCCCATGGCACTTATGAACATATCTATAATTTATTTATTTTAATATCTGTCTCCTCCTCTAGACTGTAAGCTCGCTGTGAGCAGGGAATGTGTCTGTTTATTGTTATATTGTACTCTCCCAAGGACTCTGTATACAGTAAGCGCTCAATAAATATGATTGAATGAATGGATCAATGAACAGTGCCTCGCACTGACTTCCCCAACAGTGTAGACAGCACCACCATCCTTCCTGTCTCACAAGTCTATAACCTTGGCATTATCCTTGACTCCTAACTCTCATTTAACCCACATATTCAATCTATCACTAAGTCCTGTCAATTCAATCCCCACAACATCACTAAAGTCCACCCTTTCCCCTCCATTCAAACTGCTACCACATTAATCCAAGCATTTATCCTATCCTGCCTTGATTACCGTATCAGCTTCCTTGCTGACCTCCCTTCCTCCTGTCTCTCTTAACTCCAGTCCATATCTAGACTCTGCTGGCCGGATCATTTTTCTACAAAAACATTCAATCCATGTTTCCTACCTCCTCAAGAACCTCCAGTGATTGCCCATCAGCCTCTGCAACTAACAGAAACTCATTACCATCAGCTTTAAAGCACTCAATCGCTTAGACTGTGACTGCCCCGATCTGCTTGTATCCACCCCAGTGCACACAGTAAGTGCTTAACAAATACTACAATTCTTCTTCTTATTATTATTATTCTTAGCCCCCTCCTACCTCACCCCACTATTCTCCTACTACAACCCAGCCCACACACTTCGCTCCTCTAATGCCAACCTTCTCACTCTACCTTGATCTCATCTATCCCGCCACCCACCTCTTACTCATGTCCTGCCTCTGGCCTGAAAGGCTTTTCTTTTTACAACTACCCTCCCCACCTTCAAAGTCTTACTGAAGGCACATTTCCTCCAAGAGGCCTTCCCTAACTAAGCCCTCATTTCCTCTTTTCCCACTCCCTTCTGCATCACCCTGATTGGCCCTCTTTATTCACCACCACCCCTCAGTCCCACAGCACTTATGTACATATCTGTAACTTATTTATTTATATTAATGTCCGTCTCCCCCTCTAGCCTGTAAGCTCTCTCTGGGCAGGGAATGTGTCTGTTATATTGTCATGTTGTACTTGTCCAAGGGCATAATATAGTGCTTTACACAGTAAGTGTTAAATAAATACAATTGATTGGCACATAACAAGTGCTTAACAAATACAGTAAAAAGGGAAAGATGATTAGACTCTCTAGAGAGTGTGAGGAATTTATATTTGTTGTCTTTCCCCTTTGCCCCCAGCTGGATATGTCTTCCAAAGGAGAAACTTTTCTCTGGATTTGCCAATCAGCCTTCCCGGGGAGCACTGAAAACCCTAGAATTACCTCTCTCTCCAAGGTGCAGTGATACTTACTTTGGGTGAGCCCCATATAGGACGCGGAGTGTGTCCAACCTGATTAGCTTGTATCTAATCCACCCCTTACAGCAATGCCTGGCACATAGTAAGCACTTTAACAAATATCAGAGTTTTGTTTCTTTGCTTCTCATGGTTCAAAAAAGTTGGCCCCGTTTAGCAGAAAGGGTTTTTTTTAATCCTTGATGCCTTACAATTTTTTTAACCTAGTGTCAGATTTTGAAAACATTCTCTCCTTTGATTAAGAAAATGCTACCTTCCTTTAATTTTGTTAAAAACCCCAGAAGCCCCTACAAGAAAGGAATTAAAGATAAGCAAAAATGAATGAAACTGATCTTTAGCCAATGATCCTTAGGTATCCTGGTCACCAACCCCTCTTCTAACTCCTGTGGATGGAGATTTGGGGAGTGGGAAAGGATCAGGTGGTGAGAGAGTGCCCAAATCTAGATCAACACAACATTAAAGTTGGAATTGTAAACTGCAATCAAGAAACCACAGATGTGTGCTTTCCCTGAGACGCTAATTCTCTCCCATACTCTGTTATTAATTTCATATACAATCCAGAATCCTTCCTCTTTCAGGAAGCAAGTTAGCACTGTTTTGGGAAGCTCACCTCCAGCATGGTCATGCTACCTGCTCTCTTTACAACTGTTAAAAGTCATAGCCTCAAGGGAATCTTAAAAAGAGCTCTCCTTAACTCATTGTCTTCCAGAGGAGGTATTCATTGAAGGAAAAGCAGTGAAGGAGGTTCTTGAAGGTAGACTTGTCAGATTAAATAGAGGGAGCACATCTATAAATGTTGAAAATCCTCTGGTCCCTGAGCCAGAGACTGTAAAAAGGTCTGGGGACCACCAAGGAGCTGCCCATCTTGGCCTTGCAGCTTCTTCCCATGGGAACCAATCAATCAATCAATCATCCAATGGTACTTATTGGGCACCTACTGAGTGCAGGGCCCTGTACTAAGTGCTTGGGAAAGAACACTACCATAGAGTTGGTAGACATGATTCCTACCCTCAGAAAGTTTACAATCCAGGGGGAGAGTCTGGAATGAGAGCTGCTGGTGACAGGAATCCCGTGAAGGTGAGCAAAGGCACAGGGCAGGGTCTGGGATTCCTTGTCCAGGTGATGGGGCTGGGCCAGAAGGGCTGCTTGGAATTCTGGGCGCCAGCGTGGGAAGCAGAACGGAAGCCTGCACAGGAGTTGGATTGTGGCCCTCTCAAGGTGGAGATTCTCCCGGGGCCATCCCTATACATTCAGTTACATTATTAAACATTTGGTTTGTTAATTAAGTTGTTAATTAAGCATTTGCTATGTATTAAACACTGCCAAGATACAAAATGATCAGATCAGATGCGCTCTCTGTCCCACAGGGGACTCACAGTTTAAGAGAGCCGGCTCTGGCAACAGGCCAAGCTCTTTTCACTAGAATCATTCCATCAATCAGTGACAATTATTAAATACTTACTCTGGGCAGAGCACCAACCTAGTTGTTTGCTATTGTAGACAGACATGATATATTTGCCCTCGAGGAGCTTACAGTTTAGCTACAAGCTGTCCAAGTGGCTCATGTACTGCATCACTGCCTTGCTGACTCAGTTCCCCCAATCCAGCTGGCCTGGAGGGAGGCGAAGGGGTTGATGCTGATGCCTTATACGTGCTCCTTTCCAAGACTGGCAGCCACTTTATCATAGGGGTGGGCGGGCAGTGACTCAACAGAGTGGCTGTGTCAACACCCCTTCCCTGGCTCCAACATGTTCTTTGGTCTTCTCCCTGCCATGAGCCATGTTCCTTGCCTTCCCCTTCCTCTTCCCTCCCACTCCCACTCCTTCATATGCTTCTTCCTCCTCCTCTTCCCACTCTCCTCCTGCTCCCTGTTCCACTAGGGCTCCATGGCCCCTCTTACCTCTCCCCCCCCACCCCCACTCACTCCTGCTCCACTCCTCTTGCAGAATACTCTTCAAAGCACCTGAGCGTGTACCTAAGGCAACAGATAGGATTCCTCTACTCCAGGAGCTTATTCATTCATCATTCATTCAATCATATTTATTGAGCACTTACTGTATGCAGGGCACTGTACTAAGTGCTTAGGAGAGTACAATACAACAATAGACACATTCCCTGCCCAAAATGAGCTTAAAGTCTAGCCTGGGGGCTGGGGGAGGAGGGAGAAGACATTAATATAAATAAATAAATTAGAGATATGTACATAAGTGCTTAAACTCTAATGGGAGAGACATAGATACAGAGTATTTACAGATGGTGGGAGAATCTGGCTGGGCTGAGGAGAGCTGGCTGCTCCCTGATGGGTATTTTATTCTCCATCCGCACACCCTACCACAGGTTTGTACCCAAACCCCAACAGCCCGTTCAGCAATCAATGGTATTGGGAGAGTACAATTGGCTTGGGAAAGACTACAATATAACAGAGTTGGAAGACACATTCTCTTCCCAGAAGGACTTTACAGTCCAGAGGGGAAACAGACATTAATGCAAATAAATTAATTACGGATGTGTATGTAAATGCTGCAGGGCTGAGGATGGGTTGGAGTTCAATTGCCCAAGTGCATAGCTTACACAGAACTGGAGAGGAAGTATGAGAAATGAGGGCTTAGTTGGGGAAGACCTCTTGGAGGAGATGTGATTTTAATAAGACTTTGAAGGTGGGGAGAGTAAGAGTCTGTCAGATGTGAAGGAAGAGGGAGTCCAGGTCAAAGACAGGATGTGGGAAAGGGTTCAGTGGTGAGATAGACAAGATCGAATTACAGTGCACTGGAGTAGGAGTAGGAGTAGTAAACGCTTAGCATAGTGCTATGCACACCCTAAAAACTCAATAAATAAATACTATGGATTGATTGATTGGGGGAGGCCATGGTTTTTATGTTCCTAAAGCCCCACTTCCTGCCTGCATCCCTTTCCCCTCTTTTCCCCTCTTTCTGGGCTTCTTTGTCACCCTCTTCCAACCTGGCTTTGAACCTTCAGGTCCCCTCAGGCCAGGTAAACTGGGAACAGGATTTACAATCAGCTTCTTTGGCAGCAAATGGGTCATTTTGTCAGGGCTAGTAGACTTGTTAAAAACAAATCTCTTAGCCAGTGATTTTACCTTCCATTAGGAGGTTCTCCCCACAGAGACTGAATAGCATATCGGATTAAGTGGCAAACACTTTTACAAGTTTTGAAGAAATCTAAACCTAGAATTAAAGCAAAAATGTCCCAGCTGCTCTGCAAGAGGAAGTTTATCTTTCCCCAATGGGTGACTGTCTGATTTCACATCAAGAGCCAAATATCTTGCCTGCTGCATCCCAGAGCAAGCTGGAGATTAAGTAGGCGTAGGCTGAACCAGTGGTACCGGAGAAGTTTCTGTGGACGGCTGCACCCTCTGACGTGCCCATCCCCACCCCATAGATTACCCTGGAAACTGGAATTCTCAGAAGCCTACAGGACCACAGGGGCAGAACGACACTCTGTAAACAGATCTAAAGTTAACTGGTATTTACAACCCGCCCAGGCTGGACTCTGGGTTTCAAGGAAGCTGATTGATTGAAAACAGATGGTTGGATGGCTGGGGAGAACAGAATTATGACTGTGTGTATAAGAAGCGCGAAAGTGAACTCCTCTCCCCTCCATTAGCAATGCAGTGTCCCGTTGGGTCAAAGGGTGTTGTCTATTGGAGACAGATTTCACCCTGGCCAGAGGAAAAGTCCACAAGGTCCACACCTACTTGCCACAAGTTAGTGATTTCCATCAAGCAGCCTAACGGGGATAGGAGCAAAACAAGTGGACTCTGAAGAAAATCCACCATCTTAGACATCCCACCCCCCAACCCCTTCCCCACCAATGGTCTCCCAGTGCAGTCCTGAAATCTCCTGTTCATGAGAAGGCAATCCAGTGGTCTAGTGGATAGAACATGGGTCTGGGAGTCAGGGGTTCTAGTCCCATTCCTGCCACTTGTTTCCTATCTTAACTGCGTTCTACCTCAGGTTCTCATCTGTAAAATCGGGTTAAATACTTGTTCTCCCTCCCCTTTAGGCTGTGAGTCCTGTTGTAGGACAGGAACTCGGTCTGATCTGATTAGCTGGCATTTGCCCCAGTTCTAGAAATACAGTAAGCACTTCATAAATACCATTATTGTAATAAATATCACCACTACATTCCTCAACTATAAGGTCTTCATTTCCTGTACCGAGATTAGCAGCCATATGGTGTTTGGGATGGGGTTTTCTCTGGCAAAGCTAATTTGGGTTTGCCTTCCATCCATGATTGAGGAGCTAATCTGACTTTTGACCACTTTTATTCCAAGTTTGATTAGTGGGGAAGCTAGCAAAGGAAATTTCAAATATGATGCTTAAGTGCATCCTTTATAACTCGTGTTTTAATTATAGTTTCATGACCTGCCTCAACCTTTGAGTTGGAAAAAATCTCAATGGCAGAGTTTTCTGGGAAACTTTCTGTCCCTTCGCTCAGGAGTCGACCTGGGAAACAGCCCATCAATTCCTCTGGAATTCAAGGATATGTCTAATGCCTCTGAGTTTTCAGAGTGGATTGTGCCATTGTCTGTGCACGCTCAGAAAAGACTGGAGAGGAATGGGGTCTGAAAGCTGGCTGGCTCCCTCTGCCCTCCCCATTGGATATATCCCGGAAGGGGCAGGCAGCCATATTCCCCCAGGGGAAGGGGGACTTCCCCTAGTGAATCTCCTTTCTCAGAGTGCCTTACAGCAGGGAGCCCTGGACTACTCTATGCTAATGAGCTGCTGTTTCTGTGGTGTGAGGTTGTTGGGGGGGGAACGACAGGGATGGGGGGTTAGGAGGGTCGACAGTTAACCTAAGGTTTTTCACGGAGTTGCAGGCTTTGGGCTGGCTGCCCTTCAGGGGTCTGTGGGGTGCTAGTCTTCTGAAAAGTCCTGGGCAACAACAAGGGATTGGAGAATGGAACTACTTATTTATTTGTAGGTCAGAAACCAACCCTTGGTGTTATCAAACAAGTGATTTATGCCCCGTTTTGGCTTCTCTCCAGTTAAATTTAAGGAGGGGAGAGAAGAGCTGCTCTTTAAGTTGTCACTATAAATCCAGGGCCATGCCAAAGCTAATTACTCCTGTTCTGAAGGCACAGACAATGGGCCCAGCCCTTGACCACGTCTGCAACGTTCACTTATTCTAGAGCTGAAGTCTGGATTTCTGTGAAGTAACAGCCCCCGCTTCCCTACACCCACACCGCCCACCCCCCCCCCCCCAAACACAAACCACCTAAGATGGGGCTGGCATGCCGTAGAAATCCCATCCATGGGAATGAGAGTGAATCTAAGTAGCTCTGCAAGGCCATTGGAAGAATTCTGCAGGACTAATATAGACACTCAGCAGGGGTACCAGCCCAATGGGAAAGTAGCATAGCTTAGCGGAAAGGGCGCAGGCCTGGGAGTAAGAGGACCTGCATTCAAATCCAGGTGGGCTCTGCCATTTGCCTGCTGGGCGACCTTGGGGAGGTCACTTAGTGTCTATGTGCCTCAGTTTCTTTATCTGTAAAATGGGGATGAATTACTTGTCCTTCCTTCAACTTAGGCTGTGAACCCCATGTGGGACAAGGATTGGGTCCGATTTGATTGTCTGGTATCTTATTATTATTATTTCTCAGTGTTCAGTACAAAATAAGCACTTAAATACCACAATTATGAGAAACAGCATGGCCTAGTGGATAGAGCATGGGCCTGGGAGTCAGAAGGCCCTGGGTTCTAATCCCGGCTCTGCCACTTGTCTGCTTTGTGTCTTGGACAAGTCACTTAACTTTTCTGGGCCTCAGTTACCTCATCTGTAAAATGGGGATTAAGACTGTGAGCCCTGTGTGGGGCAGGGACTGCAACCAACCCAATTACCTTGTATCAACCCCAGCGCTTAGTACAGTGCCTGGCACATAGTAAGCACTTAAATACCACAATTAATATTATTACAGTTATTAAAGGGACAAAGGGAGCCATTGCTTCCATGGGATTGGCATAGTCAGGGCAAAATCATTATCTTAATTAGACCCGGAGATTTTTAGGCAGCTGGCTTTCCACCCCTTGGAGCCAGATGGGAATCGGAATTAGAGCCAAGATGGCAGCTCCTTATTGCTCTCTTTCTCTGATTGAGAAAGATGATGAGTCTCTGACCACTTCTAAGATACAGCCTACTTACCGTGGTGTGAGCAGTCAGCCATGACGGCAGGACCATGACTCAAGAGTGTGGGAGAGCAAGGACTAGTGGATAGAGCATGGGTCTAGGAGTCAGAAGGACCTGTGTTCTAACCCAGGCTCTGTCACTTGTCTACTGTTTGACCTTGGGTAAGTCACTTCACTTCTCTGGGCCTCGGTTCCTTCATCTGTAAAATGAGGATTAAGACTGTGAGCCCCAAGCGGGACAGAGGCTTGAGTCCAAGCTGATTAGCTTGTATCTACCCCAGTGCTTAGTACAGTGGTTGGCACATAGTAAGCACTTAATAAATACCATAAAAAATTAAATCCTTGAATCAAATAAATCTTCTTTAATAAAACCACAATGTGGAGGGGTGATGGCCCCAGAGATCAATTTTCAGCGAGATGATTGATTTATAACACTCATCCCCCTCTCCCCCAGCAATCTACTGCTGAGGAGTGGCTACCTTCCACCCAAGTGGCCTGGTGATCCCTCCTGACTCCTCCTGACCCAGCCTGTCCAGCTCATCAGGCCAGATGGCCCCCATCAGGATGGGAGTGGGTGGCAGAGCAAGCTTGTCACCACTAGCCAGCATTGATCAGGCTGACTGCTCTATGGGGATCTTGTTACCTAGCTGACAAAGGAAGAGGCAAACTCAGAAATGAAGTGAAGCAGAGAGGGCCAATAAATCTAGGTCTGTCTCTTCCTCCCATCTCTGCACCCCAAGCTCACCCCATCTCCTCCACCGTCCCTCACTGCTTTTTCTACAGGTCTATCGCCACCGGGCCCAACAGAGACCTCGCTGCTCCTGGCACTGCCCTTCCGCTGTCCTGGTTCCTTCTGAGCCTGCTGATTTTCACCTCCCAGGGCTGCAGAGTTGGGGGGTTGGAGACAGACTGGGATGGGATGGGGAGAACAAGTAGGAAGAGTGGTGTTAGTGGGAGGTGGTGGACAGGGAGGAGAGAAAGTCTCAGACTTCTCCCCCAGTCCCTCTCTCCACTACCACTCCTGCCTACCTTCTCCTCCCCCCTCGCCCTGGGACCCCCAGCAGCAGCCCTGAAAGGGAGGGACCCTCAGCGGCAGAAGTGGCTGGATTGGGGGTGATGAAACGGAGCAGGAGGGACGCTGATGTGACCCAGCAGTGCTAGGGCTGTAAAACAAAAAAACTAAAAACATCAGCTAAGAGAAATGCAACGGTAATGGAGGGGGCAAGTTTGGAGTGCAGAGAGACCATCTGAGTACATAAACACTTCACTGGCACAGAGACTCTGAGGACCAATTTCTCTCCCAACCCACGCACTCACCCCACCCCCAACGTACTCTCCCCCCAAGTTCCCCACCCCTCAACCAACACTCTCCATCATCTCCCCCAACTGCAACTGACAAATAAATTAGTGGGAGGGAAATTTATCTACCAACTCTCTTTAGGGTACTCTTCTAGAGTACTTAGGACAGTGCTCTACACACATTAAGTGCTCAGTAAATGCTGCTGATGATGACAAAGCCCCTAGATTACTAATGCACAGGAAGAGCACAAACTGCTTCATCATTTATGTAAATATGGCAGGAAAATAATTATTCAAATCATGGGCTCTCTATGAGAAAATGAGGACACCGGGATTCTGGGCCTCCTGGACTCCTTCTAAAGTCCGGGGTGCAGGAGACAGGCAAGTCTAACTTCTGTCCTACCAGCTCTGGGCACTCCCTCTGGCAGATGGATCTGACCAATATAAGGGCTGCAAGAATAGTAGTTCCCCTGAACTGGTTTTGCATCTCCAGATTTCAGCAGCAGCTCAGAGAGGAAGAGACTGGGGCTAATTATAACTGGAGGAAACTGGGGGTTTGGCCCTGGGGCTTGGTGCAAAGGACAAGAAATTGGGAGCCAGGAAATTTCCTATATGGCTTAGTGGATAGAGCACAGGCCTGGGAGTCAAAAAGAACTGGGTTCTCATCCTGGCTCTGCCACGTACCTGCTGTTTGATTTTAGGTTAGTCAGGTAACTTCTCTATGCCTCAGTTTCTTCATCTACAAAATGGGGATTCAGTGCCTTTTCTTTCTCTCCTACATAGACTGAGTTCCATTCAGGACCTGATTATCTTGGGTGTACCCCAGCTATTAGTATACCATAATTACAACTGTTCTAATCCCAGCTCCACCATTTGTCTGCTGTGTGATCTTGGGCACGTCACTTAACTTCTCTGTGCCTCAGTCAGCTCACCTGTAAAATGGGGATTAAGGATGTAAACCCCATGCGGGACATGGACTGTGCCCAACCCAATTAGATTGTACCTATCCCAGTGTTTAGTATGCTACCTGGCACATAGTCATACTGCATAGAGTACAGACCTGGAAGTCAGAAAGTCATGGGTTCTAATCCTGGCTCTGCCACTTGTTTGCTGGGTGAACTTGGTCAAGACACTTCACTTCCTGTGCCTCAATTACCTCATCTGTAAAATGGGGATTTAGACTGTGAGCACCATGGGGGACAGGGACTGTGTCCACCCTGATTTAGCCTGCTGTGGGTGGGGATTATCTCTTCTTATTGCTGTATTGTACTTTCCAAACTGTATTGTACAGTGCTTTGCACACAGTAAGCGCTCAATAAATACGACTGAATGAATTGAATGAATTTGCTGTATCCACCTCAGCGTTCAATACAGTGCCTGACATATAGGAAGTGCTTAAAAAATATCATTATTATTATTAAAATATCATAAAAAAGAGATCTGGGTTCTCATCCCAGTCCTGCCACTTGCCTGCTGGGTGACTTTGGGGAGGACGCTTGGCTTCTCTGCGCCCCAGCTTCTCCATCACTTCAACGAAAGCCACAGTTGTTATAAGATACCATTATCATTATTAAAATTATCATAAAAGGAGAGATCTGGATTCTCATCCCAGTCCTGCCACTTGCCTGCTGGGTGACTTTGGGGAAGACAGTTAAGTAAGAGTTTAAAGGGAGGCGTGGTCACGGGGGGTGGGGGTGGCCTCGTGACGTCGTAGGGAGGCCCTGCCCTCCACCCCCCTGTGCAAAAGGCTGCACCGCCGCCCTGGAGGAGTTGGGGCAGCTCGGCCTGCCTGCTCCCTCCCTCTGTCCGGCCCCAGCCCAGCCCTCTGACCGGGCCCTCGAACCCATGCCCGGGGTGGCAGGGGTCCGGAGCCGCTGACGCCTCCCGGGGAAGGGGTCCGGGCCCGCGATGCCGCTGGGCCCCGCCATGCGTCTGGACCTGGAGAAGCTGGCGCTGGAGTACATCGTGCCCTGCCTGCACGACCTGGGCTTCTGCTACCTGGACAACTTTCTGGGCGAGGTGGTGGGGGACTGCGTGCTGGAGCGGGTGAAGCAGCTGCACGGCGGCGGCCAGCTGCAGGACGGTCGCCTCGCCGGGCCCCGCGCCGGGGTCTCCAAGCGCCACCTGCGAGGGGACCAGATCGCCTGGCTCGGGGGCACCGAGGAGGGCTGCGAGGCCATCAGCTTCCTCCTCTCCCTCCTGGACCGCCTGGTCCTCTGCTGCGGGAGCCGGCTGGGCAAGTACTACGTCAAGGAGCGGTCCAAGGTGAGGGGGCGGGGGCGGAGCTGGACCCACCGGGCTGGACGGAGGGGACCCCCCCGAGGGGGTGGAGGGGCTCACCCCGGGAGGAAACCCCCAGCTGGCAGAGGCTCCCGGACTCTAGGGGGGGAGGAAATAATGAAGAGGTTGAGGTCGAAGCAAGACAGAAACAGCATGCCGTGGGATGGAGCACGGGCCTGGGAGCCAGAAGGTCATGGTTCTGACCCCAGCTCCGCTACATGTGACCTTGGGTAAGTCGCTTCACTTCTCTGGGCCTCAGATACCTCATCTGTAAAATGGGGATTAAGAGGGTGAGCCCTGGTGCGGGACTGGCTCCGACCTGACTGCCTTGGATCCACCCCAGCGCTTAGAACGGTGCTTGGCCCATCGCAGCGCCTAACGAGTACCCTGATTATTATTTCCAAACCAGTTGGCCGCCCGGACCTCTCCGGCCCCAGGGGGTGCCTGCCGCCGAAGACTCGGACACTGGGCGACTTTTATCAAGTGGAAACTAAACGTGTACCTTCAGTAAGGGCCGAGGCCCAGATACTCCATGCGCTAAATTTACCAAACTCACCGTGGGTGTATTGTTACTGTCATTACTGTTAAGTCCTTACCATGTGTAAACCCACTCTTCTAAGTGCTGGGTTAGATACAAGTTAATCAGATCGGACAGAGGTCCCTGTCACATAAAGCGTTCCTCATCTAGGAGGGAGTACAGGCATGGCATCCCCACTTTACAGTCGAGGAAACTGAGGCACAGAGCAGTGTGAGTGCCTCGCCCAAGGTCCCATCTCCCTCTGCTTGCTGTCCCTCCAGTCTGCTCCGCCCCTGCCCCCCACCGCAGCGTATGCCCTTGGCCTGTTGATACCAAGGTGTAGTTAAGCCAGTTGGTTGATACTGCAAATCCTTGTTCAAGTCCTTCCTTTCCTGCAGCCCCCAAACGCATTGCCGAGGTACAGATAATAAAATGCACCTGAACCTGATTAATTGACCACAGGGGAGTAGTCACGTCCCGAAATGAAAACTTCACCTCTTCTTAGGTGCTTCCCTTGCTGGTGACATCTTCTCCGAGATGTTTACAGCAGGTAGATTGGCAGAGCCATATGGAAGGTGGAAAGTACGTTAACTGTTGCACGTAGGCGTCTCTGCGCTCCCCTCAGTGGCATGCAGACGCTTAAGTTGTCTTTAGATGTTGCTCCAGCCGTTTTTTTTGTTCCCAGATGTTGTTTCAAGTGGCCTACACCATTTTTTTTTTATCATGGGCCAATCCTGAATTCAAAAGCTCCTTAACATTTAAAAGCCGAAGAGATCACGGAGAAATAGCAAACTCGGTAAGAACCGAGATACTGTTTTGCCATCTGATCAGCTGAGATGATTGCAACCCAGACAAGAATGGGAAAAAAAACAACAAAACACAATAAAAATCTAGGTTTTTTTTATCTGTAAATGGGGAGGGTTGTGCCTGCCCACGCTTTTTCACTCCCTAACTGAGCAGAATATTTGTAGCTGAGTTCATTCTTTTCCTCGGTAAAGGCAAAGGTGGTTTGAGGGCAAATAGTTGCTTTTAATTAGAGGAAACTAGTTTGCATTAATTAGATTTAGAGGATTATTGCTGGTTGTTGAAATAATACTTATTGTTCTCATCACTCTGCTCAAGAAATACCCAAGTTAATTGTTAATTGAATTATGTATCTTGCCTTTTCTGTACTCTTTGTCCTTAAACTCAGGATTTTGTTCAAGGTAGTAAGGTAAGTGGGGCTCTGAAGGGAGGAAATAAAGAGTCCATGGGGGAGAAATCACTGTCAGTTGATATTAGCATAGCTTCAGTGAAATGTGGGGTAGGATTTCGTGGTAAGGGGAGAAAGAATTGAAAAGCCCGTTTTCAGAAGTCTGTCAGAGGGATCTGTCATCATTTGAATGAACTGGTTTGTTAGATGATTTCGGTTCTGCGTGAATTTAGGGCAGTGGTTCTCCAGGGTGAGCTTTCTAACAGAGTTGGGAGATGAGAGGGAGGGGGCCATGCAGGGGATGAGTTTTGGGAGCCCGAATAAGTGCCTACCAACTCTTTCCGAAGAAGCGAGAGTTGGAGCTAGGCAAGAAAATGGAACGGGTGAAAAGAGATTTGTGATGCTTCGGGAGGGAGTCTAGATTGTCATTTACTATCAGGTTAAAGTTCTTTATATTATCCTGGAAAGTGAACAACTGACTAAGGGAATTCTCATGCCAACTAGAACAAATGTAAATGAGGTTTGAGCAAAGCGTACTTGTTGAAGAAACTGGGTTGCTAAGTGATGCTTGTATAAAGAAAGCTCAGTTGGGTTTTTCTGGACAGCATTGTGTTAGCCCACCAAAATTGAATCATTTTACAAAAAGTATCTCTCTTCCTTCTCCCCTCCCCTTTTTATATACTTGCCAATCTCTTTATCCTTTATAACCTCGCCACTCTTCGCTGTGAAGCAGCATGGTCTTGCGGAAAGAGCACAGGCCTGGGAGTCTGAGGTCCTGGGTTTTAATCCTGGCCCTGCCACTTCAATTGTCCCTTCTTATTTATAGAGTGATTACTGTGTGCAAAGCATTCTACTAAGCCACTTGGGAGAGTACAGTACAGCAGAGATGCTAGACATGTTCCTGTACTTGCTGTATGACCTTGGTCAAGTCACTTAATTTCTTTGTTCCTCAGTTTCCTCATCTGTAAATGGGACTCAAATACCTCTTCTCCCTCCTACTTAGTCTCTGAGCCCAGTGAGGAACAGAGACCAAGTCTGACCTGATTATCCCGGATCTCCTCTGCACCTAGGACAGTGCTTAATTATCATTATATCCCCTATCATTGCATTTAGAACTATTGGAAGGGTGGCAGTGTGGGATCCACAGCTGTTGAAGGTATCTGAGGGCTCCCTTTAAATGTTTTTTAAATTGACTTTTTTGCTTTTGACACTTGCATTATTTAACTTCCAAATTGTTTCATTTGGTTTACATGTATTCTATGTTCTATGGACCTTTCCTCCCCTGCCACCCACATCCCCCAAATCATCATACACTTAGATTGGGAGTCCCTTTTGAGTCAGAAGTCAGTCTTACTGATTTTTTAAAAATTTACTCCAGTACTACATATAGTGCTTTACATATTAAAGGTGCTTAATAAATGTTAGTAAATAATGCATGTCTGCAACAGATACTATAGCTTTACTTTATGAGAAGAGGTAATAAAGGGAAGGCAAACTGTGCTAAATTTCCCAAGACCAGGATGCCACATAATATGTGTACAAGTGATCCATTTGCCCTCCTAAAGTGCTTATTTTGGAGTCAAGTGAACTCTTTCAGCTGCTATTTAGCAGCCCTTTATTGCACCGGACCAAAAAAACAGGGGAAATTGCAAAAGGGAGCAGATGGTTAGACATCGATGATGTAGCTTCCATGCAGAATTTTACCACAGCATCCAAGTTAACTGGTAGCGCCAATACCCGCCTCATCTGTGGAAAGGGCTAAAAGAGGAGGTGAGCAATCCCCTGGGAAGTCCTTCGAGAGCTATTTTTCGGTGAAAGATAGCGGCACAGTGCCCCCTAACTCCAAGCAGATACATTGCTCACTCACCCTCGATTGAGTAATTTCAATTCAGAAGTCACCGAAATAAGCTGGTCACCACTATCTCACCGAAAAAATTCTCAAGGGTATTTCACACAGTTGTATTTGAGTGCTTACTGTATGCAGAGCATTGTACTAAGAGCTTGGGAGAATACAATATAACAATAAACAGACACGTTGCCTTCCCAGAACGAGCTTTCTGTCTAGAGGGATTTATCTTCCAAATTAATATGATTTTGGGGCCCTAAAATCACCCTGTTTTACAATAGCTTATTTGATGTCATACAGTAACTTGACAGGTACACAGGTTTCTAAGTAGAAGTAAACCCATTTAATCAGCAGGCTGTCATTAATTCTCACTGCACCATAGACTCTCTGCTTCAAAACAGAGGATGTGTAATAGTGCCTCTTGCTATTTAAAAAGAAGGACTCTACTATTCCATCAATAGGCTTAATGCAAGAAACTCAGTACAAGAGAGAAGCAACATAGCCTAGTGGATAAGAAGACAGGCCTGAGAGACAGAAGGACCTGGTTTCTAATCCCAGCTGCTCCACTTGTCTGCTCTGAGACCTTGGGCAAGTCACTTCTTTGTGCCTCAGTTACCTCATATGTAAAATGGGGATTAATACTATGAGCCCCATGTGGGAGATGGACTTTGTCCAACCGGATCTTGTATCTACCTCAGCACTTAATATAGTGTCTGGCATGTAGTAAGCACTTAACAAATACCATTTAAAAACAACAAAAACAAAACTCCTCATGATTCTGTGGTTAAGGACCTGGAGAAAGCCATTCCTCTCAAGGATTTACAGTGTAAACAGACAAAGGTCAGACCAGGAAAGGTCAGACCTTTTTCTGTCTAAATTGCCATCACAGTGATTAAAAGCACCCAGTTTGTTGAAATAAACAGAATTTGGCATATTTAATGATGTGGTCTTTTTAGTGGTTTCCCCTTGCCAAGGAGCAGCACTTTTAGGTTTTTCTTCCCCTTCCCCTCACATCATGGTCCAAATCTATCACACAGCTGTGTGGAACTGGTTAATTGCATGTGAAAGTGGGTCCCTTTCTTGAGTATGAGATGAGGGCTTCCAGATAAGCATGTTTGTGTCACTGGTGTAAAAGTACCCAGCCTGACCCCGACTTGGGCTAACAGTCAGGATTCCTTTTAACTGGATATAACTGGGTATGGTCCTGTGCCAGAGTTCAGCCCCTGAGTGCAATTTGTGGAACTGAGCTGTGCAGGTGGGTGCCACTAGCCAGAACTGTACTAAGTGCTGGAGTAGATACAAGAGAATTAGATTGGACACAGGGCTCATAGTCTAAGTAGGAAAGAGTCCCCATTTCACAGATGAGGGAACTGAGGCATGAAGGACTTGACCAAGGTCCCACAGCAGACAAGTGGCAGAGCTGGAAATAGAGCCCTGGCCCTCTGACTCCAAGTGTTGAATTCTTTCCACTAGCCTACACTGCTTCCTATTGATACCACTGATTGATTATGGCAGAAATAAGCCCTGATCTCAAATGAGCAAAGCTTATGATTGTTTAGCGCTGGCCAAGACTTCTTGAGCCTAGGCCAACCAGAGCTTACCCTGGGCAACAGGAGCTTCAACAAAACCTATTCTGTTGACCAGGGACTGTGTCCAGCCTGATTTACTTCTATCCCTCACAATGCTTAAAAGAGCGCTTGACAGCTTATAAACCTTTAACAAATACCATAGTCGTCATCTTTCTTGGTGGGTCCGGCTCCAGTTTGGAGCATCCGGGAAGGCTTGGCCCAGTTGGGTCCTCCCATGCAACCCTGAAGTATGAAGCAGTGAGTACTCTTAAATAACGACACAAGTAGCAGTCTTCATTGGTTATCCTGGGGTGGTTGAAACACTATATTGAAAGGAGTTAGACACATGCCATCAACCCTATGCTTAGCCCCCAAACACCATTCCTGTTAGTCCAAGGCACAGTCTCCACACAAATGCATCCTTGGACTATCTAACCAACTCTACATATGTAATACTAGTAATAGCATTGGAGTATGTACATAGCATAAAACACTGCCCTAAGCACCTGGGAAGTACAAAACAAGCAACTGACACATTCCCTTCCCACAAGGAGCTTACACTCCACCCTTAGGACAGTGCTTGACAGGAAAGCAGCTCATATTAGAACACATATTAAGCTCTTAACAAATATTATTTTTTTTTAAAGTGAAGGTAACCCAACCTGCAACACAAAATATAAATTGGAGGGGGAGGGGACTGGAAGAAAGTAGGCTGATAGAATATACTGGGCAGAGTTTTCACAAGAATGGTAACTGTATGGGTGGAGAGGAAGACTGGAGGAAGAACCTGCAAGATTTTCAGTAGATGATGAGAGTTGAAGGAAGGTGAGGAGTTAAGGGTGATGACAAGGTTATGGGGTTCTGTCGACTGAAAGACGGGAATGCTGTTGACTGAGATAGGGAAGTTAAGAGGAATAGATATAGGAAGGAAAAGGAGTGAGTAGCTCAGTTTTAGACATTCAAACGGAGTTGTTCGTCAGAGAAGAGCAATATATGACTGTGCAGGGAGACAGATTTCGTAATTGTCCAGGTAGAGGTAGGAGTTGAAGCCATGGGAAGAGATTAACTAGGAGGATGGGTGAAGAGCAAGGAGAGAAGGGGATTTGGAAAGGGCTTGCTGGACCCATAAACTTACGGGATAGGAACAGCCTGCGAAGGAAACTGAAGAGAGGTCAGAGATGTAGGAGGAGTACCAGGTTAGTAATGTGTCAGCAAAACTGAGACCAGAGAATGTTTCAAGGAGGAGGGAGTGGCCCAGTGTCAAGGTAAATGACCATTGAGGAAATTATATACTACTCCCCAGAGGCACAAGAGGTTGTTGATAGGATGAGAGAAACTTTTCCTTAAGCCTTAAATCAATTATGTGGGGCTCTTAAGGAAATTTTCAAGTGATTTAATGATTCCTAAAAGGGATAAGTCCCATAAGTGACCTGGACTCTAGACCCTTTTTTAAAGTAAAATTGGGGTTTGCTGAAAACGGATTTGCTCTGCACTGCCACTTTGCACAATACAATCTCTGTGAAAAGTGAGGGAGAGCTGTATTCCAATATCAAATAATGGTGGTGGTCTCTGCTGGCTCCGTTGTGCCACTGGTTTCTGTGGTCCCGTGGAAATCACTTAACATTTTTGTTTGTTCTTAGTTTCACCAAATGCAAAAAGGAAATGATCAGTTGGGTCACTGTGAGGCCAATTTGCAGTGTTTGTACAGAATTTGCAGTTTTTCTATTGCCGATTGTTCTCTGTTTGTAAAGTCAGCCTAGGTGGACAGGAGGAAAACAACCCCATCTCCTGCAGGTTTTTATATAATTGAATGTATTTGGAGCCTCATGTGTAGGACTGATAAACTAAGTGATTACTGCAGAATTTTGGAGTTAGGATTTCTTGCTTAGCATTTTGTTTAGCAGGGTTGAATTAATCACTTTATTAGCAATTTCTCATGGAGATCTATAAAGTTGAGTATAGTTGTTACCCCAGCACTCAAACGGACAAGATAGTTATTTGGTCCAAATGTTAGATCCCAGTCAGGCACAAACACTTGTTCACTTTTTTCCAATCGATCAGTTGTATTTGAGTGCTTACTATGTGCAGACTGCTGTATTGAGTGCTAAGGAGAGTAAAATACACAGAATTAGACTCATATGGACCTTTGAGCTGGAACTCAATGGGTTCTGTATCGTTGGATCTCCCTCAGCTGGGGCCCTGTCTAGAGATGGTCCTGTCAGTCCATGGTTGTCAGCAATCAACTGGAGACTATTCTTGAAGTGTTTTGATTTCCTTGAAGAATCAGTGCAGCCAAATACTTCATCTAAGATCACCCGTCAGGGTAGTGGCAAAGTTTCTTTTCTAGCTTCATTTATTTCAGATACAATTTCAAATGTGTTCTCCTGGCACCGATGGCTGGGGGAGAAGTCAAAACGGGAACTTCTTCAATATTCTACGCTAGTAGCAAGTTCAATAAAGTTGGATGAGAAGGTTGCAGTAAGTCTCCAAAAAGCTGCATAGCAGCATGCATTGCAATTAGCCAACAATAGCCGCTCTGATGATGAGTGCCATCCTGAAGAAATATGTCTCATCTTCTCTCTTCCCTCTAATCAAATGCACATGTTCTGGCATAATGGTGCATTCAGTTCTGTTCTACTGGCCTCCTGTCAGAGTGCCCAGTGTGGAGCGGAGTCCAGAACCACTGGAACTGTAAATACAACAGACAAGTCCTTTTATGATATCAGACTATGGAATTCTTCTTGGAAGGAAGCCAAGAACAGTTAAATTGGCTAGGATTGGGAGTTGATGTTTATATCTTTGTTTGTCCAGCAGGATTAGTTAGCTTGGTTAATTATACACAGGATTGATTCTCCTTTCTTTTTTCCCCCCTTGACTTCAACAGAAAAACTAGTACAGTTTGCCCTCCCCCATCTTCATGTTGATTGTGTGGTTGTTTTCATTCTTGGCTTTGCAAATAGGCTAGGGTAGATTTAATATTTATGTGTGTGTATGATATTTAGCTGGAAGTGTCTATGTATATATGAGTGTATATACATATATATGCATGAATCTTGCAGAGTTATTTTACCAAACACAGTTTCAATAAACACAATTACTTCCCTCAGCGTTCAAGGGAAATGTGATTGTGGAGATGACCTAGAGAAGACATAGTTTCTATATGCCCTTAAACCAAGGTAGTGACTTTTCATTTTGTGTGGGGACAAAAAGGGGATGGGTGAGAACTGGGAGAGGGAGGGCTTCAAAGTCAGAAAACCACCATCTTGGATCTTGCATGGGCATCTCAATCAGTAGTGTGTATTGAGTGCATACTATGTGCTGAGCACTGTGCTAAGCACTTGGGGAGAGTACAACAGAGTAAAAACAAAACCCACTCAAGGAGCTTACACTACACCCATAGACCTTATTTTTTCTTTCTTCAGTAGCAAGTGGCTTTGAGTGTAAGGTAGGAAAGTTTTTTCTGCCTTGTGTTTAACCAGAGGTCAGTTAACTGAATCATTCCAGCAAGCAACAAATAGGGAATACAGCAGCAGGGGCTGGAAGGACAGAAAACTTCCTGTTTACCTCTCTGCTTAGATTTAAAGAAACAGGCCAGAAAAGGCAGCAGGTGTGATGCAAAACTCTCACTCCCAGGGAGAGACCCATGCACATGGAGACCCTGAAAGGTATATAACCATTTTACATGAGTACTCCTTCTTAAATACCTGTCAGCAGTTTTAACTATGAAAAATCAGACCATGATAAAATAATCCCCAATTTCTTTGTGTAGTTTTTAAAAAAAAATAGAGAGAGAGAAGGAGATAGGAGGAAAAGAGGAGTTACACTAATGTTGCTTTGGATGGTGGCACTCCCACTCTATAAACGGACTGGTGTAACCCCTTCCCTGGCCTTTAGAGAAGCCAGTGGGTGAGGCCTCTCCTGTGATGATGATGGGATTTGTTAAGTGGTTACTTTGTGTCAGGACTGTTCTAACCAATGGGGTAGGTACAAGTTAAGCCCATTAGACACAGGGTCTTTCCTACAATGGGTTGTGAGGCCAGGCTCTAGACTATAAGCTTCCTTCTAGACTCCAAGGTACTTGTGGCCAGAGAACACGTCTACCAATTCTGTTATATCGAATTCTCCAAAGTGTGTAGTATAGTGCTCTGCACACAGTAAGCTTTTTAAATACAATTGATCGAAGGTTTCTGTTTGTGGCCCACCATCTGGATTTGACTAAGAATGTGAAGAAAGCACACAAGTCAAATAAAGCACCTGCCCATGGATAGAGCATGGGCCTGGGAGTCAGAAGGACCTGGGTTCTAATCCTTATCTGCTATGAGACAAGTCACTTAACTTCTCTGTGCCTCCACTGCCTCATCTATAATGTAGAGATTAATACTTGAGTCCCACTGTGTCCAACCTGATTATCTTATATCTACACCAGTGCTTAGTGTACAGTGTCTTGCACAAAGTGCTTAACAAATACCATTTCTTTTTTTTCTCTGAAAAAAACAGCATGAGATTGGTAGCCAGGAGACCCAGGCTCTATCTAGATCTAGCTGTACCCCTGGCCTGATGTGAGGCAAATGTTAACTGCATGTTTCCTCATCTGTAAAATGGGAATAAGATAGGTTGTAAGCCCCATGTGGGAGATGGTCTGTCTGATTTGATAACCTCATATCATCCCACTATTTAGCATATACTAAGTGCTTAATAAATGCTGTAGTGAACTAGGATGGTGTGCCAATTGGGAATGACTGATCTAGGGATTGGATTCTTTTGATATCAATGTTTTAAGAGAAAGCTTTAAAAAAATCTTTTTTTAAAAAAATAAATTCCACGATTGAACAATTTTCATACTTAGGGATGGGGTTTCATTGGTGATATCTTTCTAAAGTTGTCAGACTGCATGGCTCAGGAGACCCAGTAGCAATATGATCATTCCTAACAAAACAGAAATGTGCTTTTGATGGGAGAAAGGAAAGAAGAAGCAGCTTTCAGTTAAAGGGTTTGGGAGTTCTCATTTCAAGTACCTTCTATGCACAAGAGTGCTTAAAGTCAGCTTCTTCAAACAAAGAAACTCTGAAGGATCCTGATTGTAAACAAAGTAATCTTTTCATGACCTGCTCCAGACACTAACATCCTCACCTCCTTGCCTCCTGAAAGGATGGTTCACAGGATGTCACTAACAGTTGGATTACTGAATATGGAATCTTTCCCCCAAGGATTTATTTACTTTCATTTAGGAATGAACGAACTATTCTGAGGGGAGAAACCTGACCTGCTTTGTATTTTGAGTGAACCATAGGGAAGATTTTCCTTACAGAGAATCTGACTTGTCTCATTCACTGTGTAATGTACATCACAACAGGAATACCTCCTCCCCACACACATAATTCAGGTTGATAGGAAGATAATGGGTGTTTATCCCTGCCCCATAAGGTATTAGTTGGGAAGAACTGGGGGCTATGCACAGGGGGGTACCCCACCTCTTCGCCCCCACCACCCCGCAAACACACACACCACTTACCACTTTCTTACATTTCACTTTGGTGCCTGTAAGTTTTCCTGTGCCTTTTCTTCAACCCCAAAGATTTTGAAATATTTCCAGGAGTTAGTGGACTCCCTCCTGGCTGTCACCAAAGCTCATATTGGAGCTGCAGCAGTGGATGAGAGAATGGGCAGTGGGATAGGTTTTCTGTTAATGCCATAAGGTGCTCTGAGGCCCTGAAGCCAGTTCTTCTGGCAGGTTGCCTCAATTCCCATTAGGGAAGGAGTCAAGATTCTCTTTAAATCCATGGCTCTAATATTTCCCCTCCGACTGCACAGAACGGCCCCAGCTTCAGGCAAATGACTGCCCATTCCTGATTGCATACACTGGCACCACAATACATTGCAAGCATACACAACATAACAAAAAGATGTTATGCAGAAACCTATTTGAACACCCAGGCTTAAACCTTGTCTCTAGAAGGGGTTGTAGATCCATCCTGTTGCTCTGGAACCTAGTAGTTTCCGTCACGATGATCTTAAACTGGCCCTAATAGAGTAAGTATGCTTTTCGCCACTTCAGGAAAGTGCCTCCCTAATCCATCCATAGTATTTATTGAATGTTACTGTATGCAGAGCACTGTACTAAGCACTTGGGAGGGCATAATGCAATAAAATTACCAGACATGAACCCAGCCCACAAGGAGCTGGTTGGGGCAGAGACTCTGAGAGCCTCAGTGACTTCTGAGCTATAGTTTGATTAACCTTTGTTTTAATGTTTTAGAGTGAATAGACAAGAGCTTTGTCTTGATGTATTTCATTTAATAAATGAGACAGAGTGGCCTAATGGAAAGAGCACAAGAGTCCTGGCTCTGCCACTTGCCTGCTGTGATCTTGGACAAGTCACTTAACCTCTCTGTGTTTCAATTACTTCAGCTGTAAAATGGGGATAAAATACATGTTCTCTCTCCCATTTAGACTGAGTCCCATTTGGGACAGGGATTGTGCTTGTTGTATTTACCTTAGATCTGCCACAGTGCTTAGCACTATGCTTGACACTTAGTAAGCACTGTAGTAAGCGCTGGGGTAGATAGAAGATAATCAGGCTGGACTCAATCCTTGTCCCACATAGGGCTTGTAGTCTTAATCCTGATTTTACAGATGAGATAATTGAGGCATAGAGAATAATAATAATTGTGGTATTTGTTAAGCACTTACTCTGTGCCAAGCACTGTACTAAGCTCTGGGGTGGATACAGGACCTGTTCCACATGGGGCTCAGAGTCTCATTCCTCATTTTACGAATGAGGTTACTGAGGCCCAGAGAAGTTAAGTGACTTGCCCAAGGTTACCCAGCGGAACAAGTGGTGGGGTTGGGATTAGAACCCAGGTCCTCTGACTCCCAGGCAATTGCTCTTTCCACTAGGCCATGCTAGTGCTTTTCTGATGCTTAGCAGATCCTTAGAAATATTAAACAGCACCAGGACAGCACATTTTTATAAGATCCCCCTCTAGACCTTAGACTCTTTGGGGGTGGGGAAAGCATCTACCAATATTGTACTTTCCCAAGAGCTTGGTACAATGCTTTCCACACAGCAAATGCTCAATGAATATGATCTGTTGGCTGCATGAGTTGGTTTACTCGTTGTGGCTCAGCAACTGTTGATGCTCAGAGATCAGCAATCTGCACACTGCTGAGGCAGCCTGCTCCTCAAATTGTGTGAAACCCTTGGATAGCCAAGGCCTCCCACTTTTCATGTCACAACATTGTGCAGTGCTCTCCAACCCCTCCCCACCAGCAGCCAAGTCTTAAAGTCCAGGTGTCACAGCTGTGCTGGGAAGAACAGACAGTTGTGTAAGAACTGACACTAGTTCTTTCTGGAGCTTGATTCCTGGAGAGGGCAGTCAGAAATACCAATGTGGACGAGCTTCAGACCCTGTTAACATATAGTAATCCTTTGCAGTGAAATCATGACTAGATCAACAGAGCTAGAAAGCAATCAACTTGATGCAGCCCCTCTCTCAGTTGAAAATGTTGTTTGACAGAGTGTAGTGCTGTGTCTGTTGTCAGGGAAAGGAAGGCAGGGCCTGGCATGGCATGTCTGAGAACATGGAAGGATTTGAGAGGGAAATTCCCTGCCTCCAAGTGCTTTGGGGGCATGTAGACTTTTTTGTATATTTGGTAAGTGCTCACTATGTGCCAGGCGCTTTGTGCCAGGCACTGTACTAAGTGCTGAGATAGACTGTGTCCAACCTGAGTAGCTTGTATCTATGTCCCATAATAATAATAATGGTGGTATTTAAGTGTTTACTATGTGCCAAGCACTGTTGTACACGCTGGGTTAGATACAAGATAATCAGATTGTCCAATATAGGGCTCACAGTCTTATTTCCCATTTTGCAGATGAGGTAACTGAGGTACAGGGAAGTGAAGTCACTTGCCCAAGGTCACACAGCTGACGAGTGGTGGATCAGGGATTAGAACCCACGACCTCTGACTCTCAAGCCTGTGCTTTTTCCACTAAGCCATGCTGCTTCTCTATATTTTACCCACTCCAGGAGAGTGGCTCATAAGGCTCACCGTCTTATTCCCCATTTTATGGATGAGGTAACTGAGGCATAGAGAAGCGAATTCACTTGCCCAAGGTCATATAATTGACAATTGGCAGATCAGGATTAGAACCCAGGTCCTTCTAACTCCCAGGCCTGTGCTCTATCCACCAAACTATGCTGTTTCAGGGAAGGTGTCAGTCGATGCTATTCTATCGTACTCTCCCAAGTACTAAGTACAGTGCTCTCCGCATGCAGCTGATTGACTGTAGTCCTAGTCCTGTTTGTAGTACTTAATATCCCCCAAAGGGTCCTATTATTATTATTTTTAACACGGTGGAGGTGCAGCCCAATGTAGTCAATGTTCAGCTGAATATCCCCGGTGTAAAAAGGGGTCTGTTGGGTTCAGCGAGACCTGCTGCTGCTGCCCTCGGAAAGCAGTCGTTCTTACATTGCTAACAAAGAAACTCCGCAAAGGAATAGACTATTCAGGCAGCTAATCAAATCTTTCATGTGCAATTCGCTGTAAAATTAAGGTAATGGTATTTGGAAGTTCTTTGAGAATTTACTTGAGAGACCTAAGTCCTTCACCACATGTTAAACACCACATGTTAAACAGTAGTCAACTTTTTTGGTAGCAAAAATACTAATGGACTGTGGAGGAATTTATCCAAAGTCTAATGGTTTTCATTTGTCACATTTTTGAGGTTCTAACTTAAGTTTTTGTGCCCATTTCACCTCATAAATACTATTTTTTTTGGCGGGGGTGGGATTGGGGGGTTATTACTGTTAGAGTCCCTTCCCATCCCATTTCCTCTTCCTCTCACAAGTAACTTCTAGCTCCAGTTTCTTCTACTACAAAGAAGTCCACTTCAGGTCCCTGGATCTCCTGAGCCTCTGGAGCCCCTTGGGACCCCCAGCTGACAACTTCTAGGGAAATGATAGATCAGAACAACACCTGGAAAAACCTATGCTACAAGGGAGCTATAATTTATGGGCCACTGGGAGAAGGAGGGTATTTTCTGATTGCCTCTCTGCTTGAATGGGAATCTTTTCAGGGGCCTGAGGACAGATTGTGTAAAATGCTAGGTCATGAGTTGAAGCAGATATATGGGTAGTGGATGTCCTCCTTAAAAAAAATAAATAAAAAGAAGCAGTCTTCCCCTTGTACGGATTGACATTCCCTATTCTTTGTAGTTGTCAAGACTGCCTCAGAATTTCTGTTTGCTTCCCTGAATAATTTGTGCCTTATTTCCTCCTTTGATGCAAGAACTGGAAAGGATCTCTGACCAGGCCAACAGAAAGGGTCATTATGAGGTTGAATGTTTTACAAACTTCCTCCTTTCGGGATTGGGAGAAAAGAGCTCGGAGGTACACAAAACACATTCGGCAAAACTGTGTGACAATAGAGCCTGTAAGCTCCTCGAGGGCCGGTTACATGTTTTTAATTCTTTGTTCCCAAGCACTTAGCTTATTGCTCTGTACACCGGTAGGGCTCAGTAAATGCTGGTAATGATGCTGCTGCTAGCATACTGAGCCCGAGGGGGTCGTGCTTTGTACAGACAGTCTTCAAAGCTTTGCAGATCTGGTTTAAGAATTATTTGGAGTAATGGAAAGGACGGGATTCAACATGCACCCATAGTACTTAGATATAGGAAAAGTGAGAATAATTTTTATTCAAACCGAGATAATTTTGACAGTTGATTTGGGGCTCTAAAATTCTATGTACAGGGTTGAATATGAACCTATAGATTTTTTTTTTTTGGTCTTGAATTGTTTTACTCCCATTCTCCCCCCTCCCCCTACAAGGTTTTGATTCAGGGAAATCTGTAACCTATTTTTTTTTCTGCCCTCCCCAGAGTTGCTTATCTTTCCCATTTCCTTCGATGGGGAGAAAAAGGAGCAAGGGTTAGATCAAATTAAAATAATTGGAGACTTCAGCATGGCTTTATAGAGTTTGGTATAGCAGCACTAACCTGGACACGTTGTAAATTCAAAAGACCTTTAATCTCTTAGTTTGCTTATCTGTTCAAAGAGGTGAAGGGATGTTGTGATTAGGGTTCAACGGGATCTATATTTTTTGCTGTTTTGTTTGCTCTCTCCACTTTTGATGATGGATTGCATTTGGAAATGTTTCCTGGTGGCTAAACTTACCTAATGGTTAATGCCCAAATACCACCAAATGACAGTTTCCTTCAGTCTGGAATTTAACTTTCTTGTAAACATCTGAGATTCAATATATTCCGGCGGCCGTGCCGTGTGAAACTCCTTTTTGTGGTGCTCCCTGTTTCAGGAGCAGTCGTGAGAAGGCTGCAGCTGGAGATTTGGAGGGAGTCTTGCTCGTTTCCAAAGAAGAGAAGCAGCATGGCTCGGTGGAAAGAACACGGGCTTGGGAGTCAGAGGTCATGAGTTTGAATCCTGGCTCTGCCGCTTCTCAGCTGTGTGACTGTGGGCAAGTCACTTAACTTCTCTATGCCTCAGTGACCTCATCTGTAAAATGGGGATTAAGACTGTGAGCCTCATGTGGGACAACTTGATGACCCTGTATCTACCCCAGCGCTTAGAACAGTGCTCTGCACATAATAAGCACTTAACAAATACCAACATGATTACGGAACTTCTCTGTGCCTCAGTAACCTTATCTGTAAAATGGGGATTAAGACTGTGAGCCCCACGTGAGACAACCTGATGACCCTGTATCTACCCCACCGCTTAGAACAGTGCTCTGCACACAGTAAGTGCTTAAATACCAACATGATTACTTAACTTCTCTGTGCCTCAGTGACCTCATCTGGAAAATGGGGATTAAAACTGTGAGCCCTCCGTGAGACAACCTGATACCCTTGTACAGTGCTCTGCACATAGTAAGCACTCAATAAATACTATTGAATGAATATTAGAAGAGTGCTTGGCACATAGCGCTTAACAAATACCAAATTATTATAATTAAGGCTTGAAATGTATTTATTTTAAAAGGAGCTTCAGTTGGAAGCGCTGAAGTTCAAGGGGGAGCTAGCTTTGGGTTAGGAACTCTTGAAAGGTTGAGTGAACTCGACCCTTTTGTCCAGGCCGCGCGAAGGGAAGCAGGAGGAGGCAGGCGAGAACCGGAAGGGGGCGCTGCGGAGCGGGGCGCGCTGCGGCTTGGGCGGGGGGGTGAGGGGGGGAGCGCGCGGCGGGCTGTGGCGCGAGGCGGGTGGCTGCCGGCGGATTCTCCTCACGCGCCGCACGTAGCGCTGTCACTGAGCCGTCATCCGGGTGGCGGCGAGCCAGGCGCCGGCGGCCCCCGGACGGCAGGGGGCGGCCGGGAGCGGCTCCAGGACTGCGCCTGCGCCGCCCGCCTTCGGGCGCTAATCGGGGAGGGAGCCGGGAGCTTTCCCCAGGACGGTTAATTAACGGCCCTCCTGGATTGTGCCGGCCAGTTCTTTTGGACGCCCAATCAATCCATGGTATTTGAGCGTTTACTATGTGCAGGGGCTCTGTACTAAACACCTGGGAGAGTACATCCGAATTAGACACGTTTCCTGCACCAAATGAGTTTAAAATCCATTCTGTACTAAACGCGTGGGACAGTGTATGTGAATTAGACACTTTTCCTGCCCCAAACGAGTTTACAGTCCATGGTATTTGAGCGTTTACTATGTGCAGGGGCTCTGTACTAAACACCTGGGAGAGTACATCCGAATTAGATGAGCTTAAAATTCATTCTGTACTAAACACATAATAATGTTGGTATTTGTTAAGCGCTTACTACGTGCAGAGTACTGTTCTAAGCGCTGGGGTAGATACAGGGTAATCAGGTTGTCCCACGTGAGGCTCACAGTTAATCCCCATTTTAGAGATGAGGTAACTGAGGCACAGAGAAGTGAAGTGACTTGCCCACAGTCACACAGCTGACAAGTGGCAGAGCCAGTGGGACAGTATAACTGAATTAGACATGTTTCCTGCCCAAAACGAGTTTACAGTCCATGGCATTTGAGTGTCTACTATGTGCAGGGGCCCTGTTCTAAGCACATGGAAGAGTACATATGGATTATACACGTTTCCTGCCCAAAAGGAGTTTGCAGTTCGTGGTATTTGAGCGTTTACTATGTGCAGGGGCTCTGTACTAAACACCTGGAAGAGTACATCTGAATTAGCAGACATGTTCCCTGACCCAAACGAGCTTAAAATTCATTCTGTACTAAACTCGTGGGACAGTATATCTGAATTAGACACGTTTCCTGCCCAAAACGAGTTTACAGTCCATGGTATTTGAGCATTTACTATGTGCAGGGGCCCTGTACTAAACACCTGGGAGACTCTATCTGAGTTAGTAGACACGTTTCCTGCCCAAAATGAGGTTAAAATCCATGGTATTTGAGCATTTACTATGTGCAGGGGCCCTGTACTAAGCACGTGGAAGAGTACATATGGATTAGACACATTTCCTGCCCAAAAGGAATTTACAGTTCATGGTATTTGAGCATTTAATAATAATAATAATGTTGGTATTTGTTAAGCGCTTACTATGTGCCAAGCACTGTTCTAAGCGCTGGGGTAGACACAGGGGAATCAGGTTGTCCCACGTGGGGCTCACAGTCTTAATCCCCATTTTACAGATGAGGGAACTGAGGCACAGAGAAGTTAAGTGACTTGCCCACAGTCACACAGCCGACAAGTGGCAGAGCTGGGATTCGAACTCATGAGCCCTGACTCCAAAGCCCGTGCTCTTTCCACTGAGCCACGCTGCTTCTCTACGTTTACTATGTGCGGGGGCTCTGTACTAAACACCTAGGAGAGTACATCTGAATTAGGCACATTTCCTGCCCAAACGAGTTTACAAGCCATGGTATTTGAGCATTTACTATATGCAGGGGCTCTGTACTAAACACCTGGAAGAGTACATCTGAATTAGCAGACACGTTCCCTGCCCCAAACGAGCTTAAAATTCATTCTGTTACTAAACACGTGGGACAGTATATCTGAATTAGACATGTTTCCTGCCCAAAACGAGTTTACAGTCCATGGTATTTGAGCATCTACTATGTGCAGGGGCCCTGTACTAAGCACGTGGAAGAGTACATAAGGATTAGACACGTTTCCTGCCCAAAAGGAATTTACAGTCCATTGTATTTGAGCGTTTACTATATGCAGGGACTCTGTACTAAACACGTGGGAGAGTATATATGAATTAAACACGTTTCCTGCCCAAAACGAGTTTACAAGCCATGGTATTTGAGCGTTTACTATGTGCAGGGGCTCTATGCTAAACACGTGGGACAGTATATTTGAATTAGACACGTTCGTTCCCTGACCAAAACAAATTTACAATTCATGGTATTTATTGAGCGCTTACTATGTGTGGGGCTCTGTTCTAAACACTTGGGAGAGTACAATACAACAGAATTAGCAGACAGATTCCCAGCCCGTAATGCCCTTATAATCAATGGTATTGATTGACCACTTACAATGTGTTGAGCACTGTACTAAGCGCTTGGAAGAGGACAATATAACAGAATTGGTGGACAAGTTCCCCTCCCACAGTCAAGCGCTGTGCAAGTAATAGGTGCTCGGTATGAGCTATTGATTTGTCATATTTAGGCGGAATGGGGAGTGAGAATAATGAGGCTTCCAATTAATTTATTTTTAAATTTCAACCGGACAGTTGCTTTTGTGAGAATTCCCCACTTAAAAAAGATGAACTATTTTCAGATGTGAAGGTGAAACTTTAAAACTAATGGAGTCCTTGAATAACTCTTTTGATGATGGTATTTAAGTGTTTACTGTGTGCCAAGCACTGTTCTAAAATCTGAGGTAATCAGGTTGTCCCGCGTGGGGCTCACAGTCTTAATCCCCATTTTATAGATGAGGTCACTGAGGCACAGAGAAGTGAAGTGGCTTTCCCAAGGTCACACAGCGGACAAGTGGCAGGGTGGAATTAGAATCCACGACCTCCGGACGCCCAAGCCACTCTATTGTCACTCTTCTGTCCGCGTTGGGGTTGCTGTTCTTTTGTGTGAACTAGACTGTAAATTCTTTGAGGGCGGGACCTTTCTACTTACTATTGTAGTCTCCCAAGAACTTAAAATAGTACTCACTGTATTCGATAAAACCTGGTGATTGATTAGGCTAAGTGGTAATGGTAAAGAAGATAAACAACAGCAATAAACATGGATTGCAGCTAGAGCCCAAACCATTGTCATCAGGATTGGAAGCAGAATGGACAAGTTTGCATATCTTTACTTTTGCATAAGAATTTAGTAAACTAACATACTTATCAAGGAAACGGGCCAAACCACCCCCATGTTGTGACTATGTCCTGGGCGTTTCCGTCATTATTTACATACTCTGAATTTACAGCCCCAGAAGTGCAGGCGTAGACTTTCCTGTTAAAGAGCTCCGGTATGCACGACCCTTTTTTTCTGAATTTTTTTTTTTCCGCGGGTTTATGGCGGGCAGCAGCACGCCTCGACCGTGTGCAGCGGTTTCACGCTTTAGAGGAAGCTAAAATAACGAACCTAAAAAAAAAAAAATTGACCTAAAGCAAGTTTTGCGATTGCGTTAGAATTTCCGCCTCCCCAATACACTATTGTTTGAGAAATGGAAAACTAAAATGCCAGCGTGTGATCAGAATTATCCGCAGCCAGCGCCAGTTTGGGTGCCAGGCTGGCTTGATTGCCAGCATCAGTTCAAAATCTCAAATGCCCAGGATGTGGGCACTGAAGATTTAACAAACATTAATCAATCGGTATTTGCTGAGTGCATACTTTGTGCGGAGCACTATACAAAGCTCCTGGGAGCGTACAATAAGATAGACCCAAAGGACGATAATTATTGTGTTTTTTGTTAAGAATTTACCATGTGGAAAAGCAGCCTGGTTTAGTGGAAAGAGCACGGGCCTGGGAATCAGGTCGTGGGTTCTAATACTGGCTCCAGCATTTATCAACTGTGTGACCTTTGGCAAGTCACTTAACTTCTCTGTGCCACATTACCTCATCTGTAAAATGGGGATTAAGACTTTGAGCCCCACGTGGAACAACTCAATTATCTTGTATCTACCCCAGTGCCTAGAACAGTACTTGGCACATAGTAAGCACTTAATAATGGTATGTGTTATGTGCCAAGCAACTACAAGATCCCTACCCTCAAGGGGTTTTTACACTCAGCTTCCCAGGGATCTTCCTGGACTAGGTGTCATTAGTGCTAGGAAAGACTTCATTTTTTTTTAATGGTATTTGTTAAGAGCTTACTATGTTCAGGAACTGTAGTAGTGCTGGGGTGGATACAAGCAAATCAGGTTGGACACAGTCTCTGTCCCACGTGGGGCACAGAGTCTTAATCCCCATTTTACAGATGTGGCAACTGAGGAACAGAGAAGTGAAGTGATTTGTCTAAGGTCACACAGCAGATAGGGGATTAGAACTCAAATACTTCTGACTCCCAGGCCTGTACTCTATCTATGACACCACACTAAAAGGTAGTCTGGAAGCCTAAGGCCTAGGAGCTGCGGGGGTGGAACGAGTTTATATTAAGGGCTTATCCCTCGAGGAAGCTTATTGGTTGTGACCTCTTAGCTGGACGTTTAGGTTTCCACCAACTCAAAATGTTGTTTTGGGGAACTCTTACCCTGTTAAGAGATCCCCAGATAGACCTCTTACTGAGTTGTTCTCCCCCATAGACTGTACGCTCACTGTGAGCAGGGAAGGTGTCTGCCAACTCTGTTGTATTGTACTCTTCCAAGCGCTTAGTCCAGGGCTCTGCACGTAGTAAATGCTGAATAAGTGCTCCATTCTTTGTAGCGAAAAGAGAGCGGGAGAAAAAGGACCAAAGGAATCATTTGGTTTTCTTTTACTTTTCTCAGTTAACTTTCACTCACGTAGGATTTCCAGGACTGCTTTTCCCCTCCCTCCCCTCTTTGCACCGTCAAAGCTAAACCAAAATGGGAATTTCAGTTTGATTTTTTAAATTATTTTTTATTTTTTTAAGCAGAAGCAGCTGTTTCAGAAATTGTGCCTCTCTCCTACAAATCTTCTCTCATACATCACTAAATTCACTTTTTGGCAGCCTGGTTACTTGTTTAATGAGTTAGAGAGCCTTAGTATCTGAACTATTTAAAGACATGTATTCTCAAAATATGTACTATGCACAACCCACATGAAAATATACCCCCAAAGTACAGCCTCAAACAAGACAGAGGACATGTGCCTCACGTGGGACAGGGACTGTATCCAACCTGATTAAGTTGTGTATACCCAGCGCTTAGAACAGCTCCTTAGAACAGCTATGGACACATAGTAAATGCTAACAAGTACCATAATTATCTGAAGCTCTTCCAGCCAGCCTGTTGTCAAAGCCATTTAAGTACTGGCCTGAGACAGCCTCACTAGACATCATTCCTAATTTACCACTTAGTCAAATGTTAAAGATTCTATTTGAGTGGTCCGGAGCCACATGTAATGGTAAGATAAAAGGTAAGATTTGGGATTTCCCATTCCAGCCAACAGGGCATTTCTCAGGGTTTTTCTTGTACTTGCTGAGCCCTTGTCTAATTTATCCCAGAAGTGCATTGGAATTCATGGTTAAGGAGATGGGTGATTCCACCTGATCACTCTGGTAACCATCTCCAGTGCTCCTTTCCTTGAAGTCTTCATTTTGCAATGAAATTTGTTCATAGATTATTAGTTTTTTAATGGTACTTGTTAAGTGTTTATCATTTGCCAGACACTGTATTAAACACTGGGGTAGATAGAAGATAATTGGGTTGGGCACCTTCTCTGTTCCACGTGGGTCTCACAGTCCTAATCCCCATTTATGGACAAAGTAACTGAAGCACAGAAAAGTTGTGACTTGCCTAAGGTCACAAAGTAGACAAGTGGCTGAGCTGGGATTAGAACCCAGGCCTTCTGACTCCCACGGCTGGAAGGAATTTTGAAAGCATCTAATCTAGATCCATCCAATTCCCTCAAATTTCCAGAAGTGGTTCTCTGTCTCCGGGCATGATTACATACGGACTTAATGGATTTTGGATCTCTTCAGTTCTTGACTCTGTAGTGAGTCTGTCACTGTAGACTTCTTGGTTGTGTCTGATCTGATGGTATGGGAAGACAAACCTGACACCTCCAAACAGAAGCCTTATGACAAACCTACTATATTAATGCAACAAGAGTTGCCAACAAACCCTATGAATGTCAGAAGTTTCTGGCCAATCAACATCCCACTAGGAAGACTGAGAAGAAAACTTCCTCTTGTTGATTCCCTAAAGCTGTGTGTTTTCCACGTCTGCCAGCTTCATCACCACAATTCCTCCACCAAAACTGAAGGTTTCTTTTGGCTACTCAGAGTTCTCTATTAACAGCTATTCATTCAATAGTATTTCATTCAATAGTGCTTATTGAGCACTTACTATGTGCAGAGCACTGTACTAAGTGCTTGGAACGTGCAAGTCAGCAACAGATAGAGACACTCCCTGCCCTTTGATGGGCTTACAGTCTAATCGAGGGAGACAGGCAGACAAGAACAATGGCAATAGAGTCAAGGGGAAGAACATCTCATAAACTGCCTCTTCTTTAGGGCCTAATAACCAAGCATAGGAATAACCAACCAGACATAGGAAAATATTTATGCCTCATTTCAGTCAGTGAGTAATATCGGTAAAGTCCATTGTGTGTGGAGCACTGTACTAAGCACTTGAGAGAGTACAGTAGACTTGGTAAGCATGATCTCTGACCTCAAGGAGCTGTACATTCTGGTAGGGGAGACAGATGCTAATGTAAATTACAGAGAGGAGGAAGTAATAGTGTATATAAGATATATTATCTGAACAAAGAAAACAGTCCTGTTGTCTTTGTTCAGCTTTCAAGAAAATCAGTATTTTGCAGGGAGGTCTTAGGAATAATTGCTGCAAGCAGCAATATAGAAGTTAAGAGCAGCAAGAAGAGAGGTTGAAGTGGTGGTGGTCAATATGGGTGGAGCCAGTACAAATTTTGTTTCTGAATTCCTTAGAGCTGAGTGATCTTTTTGGGAAAGTTATTTTCGAGGCTGTGAACAGGGCTAGAACAGAGTGCTTGGTGTCCAATGAGCAGTTAGAAAATACACCAGGTACAGTGCTTTGCACACAGTAAGTATAACTGATTGACTCCTTGACAATTTCTTCAACCGCTAAATGGAATTAGTCAGAATGAGGATGTGGGTCAAGTTCACCCGTGTTCTTAATCCTTTAAGCAAATGTTTTCATCCAGCTACTAAAAGAGTAAAGTAGTTTCAGCTCTCAGGCTTATCTATCTTTGGGGTAGCTGCTGGCCATGCCACCAGAAGGTGCTGGTTGGTTCCTCCTGCCTTGAAGTAGTCTGCAGTGGAGGTTGTAGAGATATGTCAGTTATAAGGCAATGTCCATGAGGGCTACAGCTATGGCAATGAGTAACAGGGTGGTGGCTGCTTCCCCAAGAAGTCAGCACCTGAGAAACCCCTTTACTTATGAGAACACAGTTAATTCTTCCATAATCAAATTCTCTGAGCTTCATCAGAAAGAACCTTCATTTCTGGTTTTTGTTATCATTATTGTGACTTTATTGAGTTTATTCCTACAACAAGTGAAGTGATTTCTGAGTAAATGTTGGACTTCCTGGTAATATGGGAGGTCAGTAATGGGGTTGGCCTCCTACACCTACTTGGAGTCAGAGGGGACTCATTTCCATATTGACCAACAGTGGTGCCCAGGGCATCTCCCTGAAGCCCATCCCTGGATCAGAACCAGCAGTTGTGTACCCCATCTCCACTCAGGTTTGATTCCCAACCAGGTTCAACCCAATGTCACTAAAATTTGCGGTGTGCCTCTCACCTAGTGTGCATCTTAATTTTTAAATAAATGATTGATATGGTATTTCAGGTGGAAATCAGGGAAAACAAATTGTTGTAAAAACAGATTTTTGTAAAACTAGTTTAAACCAGAAACAAAAGACCCAAACTATTAGGTAGAAAATGACTTTCAGGATTCGTAAACCACATCGTGAGGTTGGGTGGTGGTGGCGAGGAGGTGCCCTTATAAGCTAGTGAGGAATGGGGCTGTTTCAGGCTGCCATTATGTGCACATGGGTCCCTCCCTCCCAGACTCTGAAGCAACTTTACTCCTGGTGAGGGCAAATATGGCCGAAAAGATGGCAGCACCCCTTTCCTCAGTGGGGACACTTCCACTTGGTGGAAGTGCTGAATGGCCAAGCGTTAGGTATTGGGGAAGCCAGCGAGGTTTATGAGGCCGCACTTTGATGTGGTGTGAATAAACCATTGCCTTTCAAGAACCTCAGACCTGGCCTTTAGTTGATGCCAATAGGCAATAAGATAAAATGGAAGCACCGAATGTGAAATCCATCCATTTTCTTTTCCCCCAGGGGCTATATGCCTCCCTACCTTCTGGGGCCAGGTGTGGCTCTTTCTTTCCACTACTTTAGTTTGAAAAAAGTCACAAATAATTAGTGAGAAATAGCCTATTTGGTAAATTAAAAACACCGACTATTAATGTCTGTCTCCCCCTCTAGACTGTAAGCTCATTATGGGCAGATAACGTGTCTGGTATCTGCTAATTTTTGTAAACATGCTAGTGCTTCATACAGTGTTCTGCACAAAGTAAACTCAATAAATTCGATTGATTGACTGACAGGTGTATTCTCTCAACCCAGGCCCATGCTGCTACTTGATACATTAGTCAGGCTACAGGGTGTTGACCTGACTTTCCCCCCAACCCTGCCCCCAACTCTCAGGACTGGATAGCAACTTGATGGACCTGATCAGCTTCCTGTTTTTGCAGAACAAAATTGGCCCTGGCGAGCAAGCGGCCAATTATCAAAACAAAGTCCAGCCTACTCAGCTCATCTGTTTCTTGGGTTGCATTAGAGGGCGTCCAGAGGCCAGAGGAACAGCCGGGAGCCTGCCCAGACCGGGCTCATCTCCCGGGCCTGGTGCCAAGCAGCACATTGATTGAATGAGATGCTGTTTCAACAGGCACCGGGAGGCCCCTGATGATTTCCTTCCATTGTCTCAGGTGCCAGGAAAGCGGATAGGCACGCAGCAAGTGAAGTCACCTCCTTTTCACCCACGAGCAAGCACGGTTTGGGGCTAATTGGCATCTTTGCTCATCTCCCAGTCAGCTTTGCCTTTTGCCTTCACCTTAACGAGCCAATGGGTGGAGTGCCTCGATATGGGCTTGCCTTTGAGTTGGATCCTTCCATGAATGTAGTATTTTTTGCCAGGCGTGATTTACTAAATGAGGCTTTGGAAAAGTTCACCCCAAACGGATGAGTCATAAATTCCCAGAGGTCCCTACTTCTCCTGCTGCTGCATCAAAGGATTAACTCCATCCCATTATTTACCATGTGTTGAGTGCCAAAGACTTGTCAGGGTTGGGGGTGGGGAAATACTGCCCATCATTGTTTAAGGCTTCAGCGACTTCCCTTGAGTTATTAGCTCAGCAGAGTGGTTTTTTTTTCAAGGTACATTTAGCTTGTAATGTTCTCTCCCCCCCCCCCCTTTTTTTTAAAAAAATTCTTTTGTTTGCTGCTCTGAGTATTACCTTCATCCAGGTAATTGTCATCCACCCTTCCTACCATCTGGGAACTCTTGAACCAGGCAGTATTTTATTGGAAGAGATTATCCTCAAGCAATTACCACCTCCCCCCTCCCCCCCCCACCCTCAATCCTCTCAACGGAAGGTGTCATGAGAGCTGGCCCTCATTCTATAGGGAAAAGTGTCTCCCAGATGGTGGGGAGACAGAAGTGAAGGCAAGGACTAAAGCAATTGACCATCTGCTTCCAGGCTTTCCCTCAACAGGCTCTCACCTCCTTCCTTGCTCTCTTGTCTTGCTACATCCCAGCTTGTGCTCTTTGCTGTTCTGAAACTGGCCTTCTTACTCTACCCCCCTCTCAGGACTCCCCTGCCTCTGACTATTTTTTTTCTCCAGCTTGGAATGCCCTCTCCTCTTAGCTTCTTCTAGGGGTGTCCCTCCCTTCCTCTACATAGTCTAAACTGTAAATTCCTTGTGGGCAGGGAATGTGTCTCAAATTCTAAGAGTTCCAGAATAGCAGCCAAGATTTCAATTAACTCCTGGACAGGTACTTCATAATAATCTTAATAGTTGTGGTATTTAAGTGCCTGTGATGTGCTAAATGGTGGGGTAGATATCAGATAGATTGGACACAGTCCCTATTCCACGTGGGGCTTGAAGTTTGAGGAGGGAGATCAGCTATTGAATCTGCCCCTGCCCCACCTTCCTAGTTTGAAATGGTCCAGCACCACTACCATATATTCCCTTCCCACTTTGGTATTGCTCAGTCAATTATATTTAGTGAGCACTTACTGTGTGCAGAGCACTGTACTAAGTGCTTGGGAAAGTACAATATAACAGAGTTGGTAGACATGTTCCTTGCCCACAAGGAGCTCACAGTCTAGAGGAGAACACAGACATTAATATAAACTACAGATATGTACATAAGTGCTTTGGGGCTAAGGGAGGAGTGAATAAAGGGTGCAAATCCAAATTCAAATGTGAAGCAGAAGGGAGAGGGAGAAGAGGAAATCAAGGCCAGTCAATCATATTTATTGAGCCCTTACTGTGCACAAAGCACTGTACTAAGCACTTGGGGGAGTAGTAGTAATTGTGGTCTTTACGTGCTTACCATGTGCTAGACAATGTATTAAGCGCTGGGGTAAATATAAGGTGATTGCGTTGGACACCATCCCTGTTCCACATGAGGTTCACAGTCTTAATTCCCATTCTAGAGATGACATAACCAAGGCACAGAGAAGTGACTTTGTTTCACAACAGACAAGTGTCAGAGCCGGGATTAGAACCCAGGTCCTTCTGACTCCAGGCCTGTGCTCTACCCATCTGGCCACACTGTTTCTGTTTAGAGCCTAGTCGGGGAAGGCCTCTTGGAGTAGATGCACCTTCAGTTCAGTAAGGCTTTGAAGGTGGGGAGAGTGATCGTCTGTTGGATATGAAGATGGAGAACGTTCTAGGCCAGAGGCAGGATGGGAGTGCAAAGGTCGGCTCTCTAAAATCTAGATGCCCTGCCACCACCCCATTGACTCTAACCCTAAACAGAAACTGGAGCCAGCAGAGAGGTCTTCAGATTCATCTTAAAACCACCAGCAAAGGGAAATTGAGGAAACTAGCCTATTTTTAAGGGATTGGAAGAGATCAGTCCTTCCTCTCTTTATGTGGAGGGAGGCTACTCAGACTTGGGTTCCAGAGCAGGACAGTCAAATGGCATTATTGAATAACTGGCTCTGTAAAGTGTAGAAAGGCCAGTGAAAGTTTTTATAGGCTGTGCTTTGAAATAGCTTATCCCTCCAATGCAAATTCAATATATGTGTTGTAGAGTTTCCAAAATCTGTGTAAACCCTCAGAGAAGCCTGTGTCCTGGAAGCCCTAGTTTGGAATTCTGTTGTTTTTGAAGCATTGTATTGTCTTTCTAACTCTCCCCACACCTCAACCACACATTTGAGCACCTACATAGTTACTGACCTGGGCAGGATTTGAATTGCTACTTAAAAGCAGGTGTTTTCCACCTCTGCTGAAAACAACAACTTTACATCATTAACCTGTGATCTCAAGATTTCATCTCATATGCATCACTGTCACCTCCTCATCCTTCCGCTCTCCCCCACTCCCCTCTGCACAGAGGAGAACTAGAGCTGAAGGAGCAGAGCAAAGTGCATGGCTTCAGTCACTGTTGCCAACTTCCCAGAGCCTGGGGATGCTTCTTGCTGTGCTCCCTGAATAATAACAACAATGATGGCATTTGTTAAGTGTGTTATGTGCCAAGCACTGTTCTAAGCACTCAGTTAGATAAAAGGTTGTCCCAAGTGGGGCTCACAGTCTTAATCCCCATTTTACAGATTCAGGTAACTAAGGCACAGAGAAGTTGTGACTTGCCCAAAGTCACACAGCAGACCCCTGTGTGACTCCCAAGCCCATGCTCTTTCCATTAAGCCACGCTGCTTCTCAAGTCTTCCTTGAGCCCTGTGTGAGACAGGGATTGGGGTACATCTGCGCTTGACATCATAAATGCGTAACAAATACAATAATACTAATACTGTGTGGATCTAGGGAACTGGTGGTTGTGGCAAAGAAATTTCTCTTCTCCCTGCTCTGACCTCTGTTTCTCCACTTGTCTTTGTGCTCTCCAAAGTTGCTTGTCTCACCAGGGAGCCCAGCACAATGGTGCTCAACATGGGTAGGATCTTCTGCTTTCACCCCCTCTACCCTTTCACTTGCCTCTAGTGGGAGCAGCTTAGTTTTCATTGTCAAACCCCCAGCCTCTCATTTTTCCTGGCTTCAATAGATTTGTCTAATAGAGCTGTCATTTTTTTTTAAAGCGTACGTGCTACAAAGAACATTTCTGGGTGTTGAGAGGGTTTTTTTTAGGGGGGGTGGTGGAACGACGACAATTTCATTCAGTCTCTGTAGACAAAAAATCTTCCATATCTTTAGGTCTGTTTTGTGGTCTCAAAATTAATATTTGGTCTCATCTTTGGTTTTCCTCTTGATTTCTCCGACCAGTAAAGGTGACATTGCGAGAACTAAGTAAACTGTGGTCTTATCAGTAAGTTTGAAAATGATCAGGCAGGAAAGAGACAAGATTTCTAAAGTGTGCTTGGTTACTCCTGTGGCTTGTCCCATGACAGCAGACACGTACAACTAGCCGCTAGCAGAGGATGACAAGTTTGTCTTTGCAGACCAGCTTAAGAGCCTTCTTTCTACTGCTCCACTTACTCTCTTCCTCCTTCTGCATGAGCCCGTAACTCAGCAACACCAGTGACTCTTTCATCGACAAATACTGAATGTGAATATTTTGATGGAGAACAAGAATTTTGAACCCCCTCTGCCTTACAGCAAAGAAAGTAGAGACCTGAACTTGGTGGGAAACGAAGCTCGCTTTTTCCTGTGCTTTTCATTGCTGAGCAAAGTAACAAAACAACTGGAAGGACCAAGTTGGGTCAGTGGAAGCAGTTTCAGAATGATGATTCAGTGTCATGAAGTTTCAGTTTAGCAATCGTCAGCCACCTGGGGAATACCGGAGAATGGCGGGGTGATTCTGTCACTGCCCCTTGTTCCAGCAACTTTCCAGCTGCTGAAACTCTTCCCCCCTCCCCCCTCCCCCCTTCCTCCTTCCTTTCCCTCCTCCTTCCCCTCTGTCTCCCTCTTCCTCCATCTTCCTTCCCCTCCCTCGTACGGAAGGCTGTCCTGCATTAAAGGATATAGGGCGATGATTTGCAAACCTATACTTAAACCTAATAATGTAAACTTCTTTTCAGGAAGCCAGGGGCCTCCTATTTTTACATAGTGTTGTAGTGCTTATTAATTGTGCTGCAGACACCTGGGCATTTAATAAACTTCATTTGATTGTTTCAATTTCAAGATGATCTGTTGAAAAGATTGTGCATTTGGAGGCCATTCTGGGAAGCAGGAGTCGTCACTGGAGTCAATTAGATTAGTATTATGATAATGAAAAATCTGGACTAGCGCACAAAACATGACATTGGGCACAGCCGGAGGAGCTGCTTGCAAGCATCGGGTTGTGGGAAAGTCAAGGGTTGTGTGGGGATTGGTGAGATTTGGGAGTCACATGAAGAAAAGGCCCTGGTTTGGGGAAAGCACCGAGACTTTGCTGATGGGATGTCTGTGGGCTTCCTTGCAGGCGATGGTGGCTTGTTATCCAGGGAATGGAACCGGTTATGTCAGACATGTGGACAACCCCAATGGTGACGGTCGCTGCATCACCTGCATCTACTACCTGAATAAGAACTGGGATTCCAAGGTATGTTGGGGAAATATACACTCAGGAAAAGAAACTGCAGGGGCAAGGAGTTGCTGAGTGAAGATCCCCTGAAACGGAAAGCTGTTGATTCATCCCGGTTGCCCGTTAGCCTTAGAAATTGTCTTGCTGTTTCTTCCCGAGGAGAATCGCGGACGGGCAGTTTTAACAGGTCAAAGGCATGATCTCTTTCGAGCTCCCTCTGAGGCAGAGGGGAATCAAGCTTTTGGCCTGGCTCAGAGCTGACGTGATCCAGACAGCAGAAACCTAATTAGAGGCAACAAGATTGAGTGTTCCTCCCGGAAAAAAGATTGAGACTTTAAAACCAAACGGAGGCTGGAGGCTATAAAGTCATCCCCAAAAGGGAATTAACTTCGCTGTCCGTATGTGTGTGTGTGTGTGTGTGTGTGTGTGTGCCTCTCTCTCCCTCTCCCTCTCCCTCTCCCAGGATGAAGGATTGTATCGGTGGCTGCCTGCCATAGTTGACTCTGGTCTTATCACAAAAACCCCAGATACTTGTCTACTTATGTGTTTCAGAGTCATTGTGTGATATGTTTAAATAAATGTCAAGTTTTCCAACTTGTAAAAGCAAACACATGTATGCAACTGCGTGGGATTCTTATTTTTGCACTGAGTGATTTATTGGTTTGGGAAGTGAAGGACTTTCTCAAGCTTATTTGGCTTCTGAACCTTCAGCATCTGCATTTCCTGTCTGTTGGGGGTCACAGATATGGGTTGCCGTGAAGGGATTCTGGTAGTCTTAGTTGAGGGCTCTAGGAACTCTTAACCCACTAGAAAACATTGAAAACACTTGGGAAAGTTCATCTGTCCCCATGTGAATTTTTCCACTTGATGGTGGGTCTGGATAGATAGATGTCTTTAAGAAGCTGGGTTTGAAGGATTGAATGATGGTAGCAAAAATAAATTCTCATGGAGAACACACTGCTACATATCAACTCAGGTGGCATAGAGAGCCTGCTTATTTTTCTGAGGCACTCCAAGCAAAAAGAAGTTGAAGTGGCCATTTTATAACTGAGGAATCTTAGGCACAGTTAGGCCAAGGCTTTGCCAATGGAAAACCCTGTCGGTGGAAGCCTCTGCCCGACACCACGGTATGGGTATAGGAGGGGGGAAGCTCCTTGTCTTTATTATTCGCATAGTGAACTGGTGATAATTGATGAAGTATACGGGGCACCCGGACATTATTCTGCACTGTTGTTTTCAGCTGCATGGCGGGGTCTTGCGGATATTTCCAGAAGGAAAGTCTTACATAGCAGACGTGGAGCCCATCTTTGATAGACTACTCTTCTTCTGGTCAGATCGCAGGAACCCACATGAAGTGCAACCATCCTATGCAACCAGGTAAATAAGATTCCAAATTCCAGGGGGAACCATTAAGAAATTGGTCCCAAGGCATCTTGTTTCCATACAGAAAAGAGTTGGAATCTTTTTTGGTCCATGAGCTTGTGAGCATCTAAATTCTGGTCTAAATCCAGGATATATTCACAGTGGCTCTTCTTCAGGGTGGGTGGTCAGGAGTACCTCCCAGTGTGCTATTTTTTTACCGTGAACATACCAACCCTGAGGGTGGTTTGTCCAAGGTCACACAGCAGAGAAGTGGCGGAGCAGGGATTAAAACCCAGGTCCTTCTGACTCTTCAGGCCTGTGCTCTTTCAACCAAGCCAAGTTGCTTCTTAAGAAACCAAATGCTGTGGGTGCGAAGTCCTTTCTCCCCCACCCTCCTCTTATTCTGTCAGCTGACAGTCAATCTATAGTAGCTATTAAATGTGTGCTGTGTGCAAAGCACTGTGCTAAGTGCTTGGGAGAGGATTGCCCATCCCAGATCTTAATTGCCTCCATTGGGCACAAACAGGTTCGTGGCTGGCCGGGTGTTGTCACTTAGGAGAATGGACCTGTATTCATATATCCCTTGGGCTGGGAGCTTTGTGTGTAATGGTAAGGTTTCCGTAACATCCTTTGGCATAAAAGACCACAAGCAGAGCCCTTCTGTCTGTCTCAGTACTACCCTGACTTCACTGGCCAAGGGCTGAGTTTTGAATACTACTTTGCTGCTAGTGTGTGATGCTGCCCCTCTGTTGACTTTGCAGTCATAAAGATGAACCTGGTTCTTGTTACCTTTGATGATGGTGAGATTAATATGTCATCTCTGTCCTTATGGTGTTTGGAGAGATTCATATATGTAGACTCTGGACTTTTCTCTGTGCTCACTGGGCTCAAACCTTGGATTTTTTGGACTTTGTTTATGATGATTTGGGAAAGCCATTGGGTTTTTTTTTTTTTAAAGACATTTATTAAGTGCTTACTATATGCCAAGCACTGCAGGTTAGATGCAAGCTAATCAGGTTGGACCCAGTCCCTGTCCTAGATGGGGCTCATAGTCTTAATCCCTGTTTACAGAAGAGATATCTGAGACATAGAAAAGTTAAGTGACCTACCCCAGATCTCACACCAGGGAAGTGGTGGAGATGGGATTAGAATCCAGGTCCTTCTGACTCCCAGGCCCATGCTATATCCACTAAGCTATGCTGCTTCTCTAGAAAATACCTGGATGTCACAAGTATTTGATGTAGCAGTTCTGTTCAATGAGTACACCAATTCAATACTTGTTTTGAGGGACACTTCTTTGCAAGCTGCCCACTTCAAGGTGTGACATCCGAATTAGTTTTCCATGTTTTAGAATGCTTTGCTCAGTATCTTAACAGTGCTTCAGTCAGTTAAGTCACTGTGCATATCCCTTCAACTCTTACGAAATCTCTTCCATGATAGAAGATTCCCTTTGTCTTCTGCTTCTTATGCCCATCTGATGACTGACATATGGAGTGTATAGGCTGCTTTTTTGCTAATGATTTTTTTTAGTCAATAAGAACCTTTATTTTTGTACTGACTTTCATGATAGGCCAAGTGAAAGAATGGTGAATGAAATGTCCAAGAGAAGTAGGAAATGTGAGCCTCTTAGACTGGGGAAAGGGAGAAAGGAGAGTTGGGTTTTCTTTATTTTCAGAGTTACAGAAGTGCAGTGTGTAGTCAAGAGAAGCCCAGGCCTTTGTTTTAAGGTTTTCTGCTTGGGATCCAACAGTGTAACAATGAATGTTTGGCATCTCCTTCTACTAATATTTTTGTCAGTTAGGTGTATTTATTGAGTGCTCTGTGTCTTGTAGGTATGCCATGACTGTGTGGTACTTTGATGCTGAAGAAAGAGCAGAAGCCAAAAAGAAGTTCAGGAATTTAACAGGTAGGTGGCCTTGTTCACACTTTTTCAATTAAATATGATCCATGATGTTGGATCACAATTTTCCACATGCTTTACTCCTAAAGGAATCAGAGCAAACCCAACTGCTTTAAAGCAACCCAACCCTCATTTTGAATGAAGTCTTACAGGGTTTAATCCTGAGAGTATAGCAGTACGTGTTAAAGGAGTACACGTTTAGGTCAGCACTTCGGCATTTTTTGATGATTTAAAAAAAATTAATCCTAACATTCCATTTTGATAATTGACCTGGAAACATTTTGCACTCAGCATTGCATATGTCAGAGGTGCTTATATTTAGTAGTACTTACAGCTGAGGTTCAAAAAGGCCAATTTGGAATAGACTGACATCCTCTCAACCATATGATTTAAAGAGCGCCTTCTAGATAGGACATTAGCTTCTCTTTTCTCCCTGTCCTCCTCCAGAGAACTGGTTTTTGTTATTGAACTGGGCTTCTATTTTATTTCCCCCCTCTGCCATGCAGGGAAGAAAGAAGCTACCCTTAATGAAGACTGATCACCGATCTACCAACATTTCCTCCGATCCTGAATTCTCCACAAGTGATGTGATCCAAAGATGACCTCTCCAGTGGCTAATTGGGAGATGAATGTTCTTCCCACCCACCAGAATGCACTATTTGCCAGTCTCTCTTGCCTGTGGTACTCGGAGCAGCCTCTCACCAGGCCTGCTTCCAACTTCAGAAACCGGACTTGATTCTTTTTTTTTTTGCCTTACTTGGGTTTGCTAAATCCAGAGTCAGGCCCAGCCCCTAGCTGGCTAACAGCTTAACTGCTGGCTTTGGGTAACATCAGTCATAAAGATAATGAGCATTAGAAAGGAATTAGGGGAGGGATGGATCTCGTTTGCACTTTATATAAGCTGCCTAGCTTGAAAGAAAGAAGCTTTGCAGAGACAAATCGGGTAACAGGTGGCTCATGCAGGCGACGCAAGGCATTGGCAAGGAAGCTCCCAAGTCTTCTCAGAGCAGTTTTTGGATTGACTTAAGGCCGGCCGTTGGCCTACTGTTCCAGAAATGTAGCTTAGCTTCATGTATGGTTACCTTTGAGGGGACAGTTTTTTTCCTGGTTATTGACTTGCCTGCTTCCATATGTGAAGGATGCGTCAGATAATGGCTGTTTGGAAAGTCAGCCCCCTCCAAGCCCTAGAATTGAATGAAGACTCCATGGAGAAGGGACCCCGACTCATTCCCCATACATGTCTCCTCCCCTGGAGAGACTGATTCTACCAAGACGAGCTGGTTCTGTTCCCCATACAGCTGCACATCCTGTCTGGAATCCAAACTGAAATGTACTATCTGCCTGGCCGCCATGGAAGCCAAGCCTGGAACTGGTCAGCCCGAGTCTCTGATGGTGGCCACACCCCCTTGATTGCAAACTTGCATCTCTTTTGAATTTTTTTTTTTTGAAGTGAGGAAAAAGGAAACACTACTAAGTGGGATATCCTCACTTTCATTTCCTTTTTTTTTTTTTGAGCTCTCCCTCTCTTCACCTGATACATCGGGAAAAGCATGGCAGGTTTAAGAGGAGGAGAAGCTGGCTTTTCATTAAGAAAATGTAAATTTTAAAAAAAATCCCAGAAGTTGGCATCACTTAACGTCCTCTATTCCGACTGCTTTTATTCCCACAATCGGCATTTCTTCAACGATCTGTTCCCTTGGCTCTGTCCCGTTGCAGTTGGCAGCATTACAAGGGTTTCATGTTCACTCGGCTGGAATCGTGGAACCGTTCTACCACTGTATTATTAGACTCACTTTTCTTCCCGGTCTTCCGGGTTTCCTATGCCACCCGTTTTAGCTGCCAAAGTTTTGAAGTTTTAGCTGCTTTGGAGTTCTCACCTGCAGTGCATTGTGGGAAGGAGGCAGGAAACTTTGTGAACATGCTTCATTGCGTAGGGGCTTTGATTTTTTTCCCCTCTGTGGATCTTGAAAGCCCCAACACTGCCTTCCCCTCACAGACCCCATGGAAAGCTGTCTTCTATTAATCTTTTTTTTTCTCTCAGCCTCCTCTTTTCCCTGGTGTAAGGTGGGAAGAAGCTTACTGGGATTGAACACATTTCAGAGCTCTCCACCAATCAGTGCTATCTGTGCTGGGTAGAATTTTAGAATCCTTCCGGCTGGTGTGGGCTGATAACTTGCTTGAGGGACAGGTGGAGGGTCCCAGAGTCATTGCGCTCAGGCTGGGCAGAGGGACAGCACAAAGCTGCAGCTCTCACCCGAAACCCTCACTTGTCTAATTCTTCCCTCTCCAATTCTGCCCTGAAAGGCAGGAACTAAACAAGGTGGCTGACTAGCAGTCATAAATTTCCCCCCACCCAAGCAGTTCTCCAGGGCTGTTAACTGACTGGTTACTGATTTATCAACTCGAAGAGTAGGACACCTGCAAAACTTTAACCAGCCTCTTCAGGACTTCCTGTAGATGTCTGTGGTGGCCGTAGGGAGCAGTAGCTTGAAGCATTTACAGTAGCAGCTAAGGTGACTTTTCCCCTTTTATTAAAAATGTTACTTGCTCATGATCTTTTTTTTTTTTGAGGGTGAGGCAGACCCTTTGGCAAACCCTTCTGCAGATAGGTACCATTTAATATGATCGAATAATACTTAGTCTTGACTAATTTGCATGTCCAAATTAACCCCCTGAAAATCCAGCTGGCCTAGGGAGAAGATGGAGCCAGGCCCCCAGTGATTGCTCTTTGGTGTCTCCCAAACTCCAAGAGCTCTGTCTGTCGAGAGGAAGGGGCAGTTGCTTCCTGGTTCAGTAATCTTATCAACTGCATTTATCCTCTTGGCAATGCTATGTTGGCGCCCCTCTAAAATTACATCACCTACAACTGGACAAAGTTTTTGCTCAGCAGGATTGAATTGTAACCCAAGATTGAATTGCACTGAGGTAGGAAAATGAATTTGAAGGTACAGGTAGACATTATTTCTACAAACAAATACATACAGAGCTGCCAGTGAACCATAGGTTAGGTTTGAACAAAAATGAAGTTCCAATACTTTGATCCAATTTTTATTTTTAAAAAGGTAAAACGATGTCAACTGCCTCTGTCATAAAGAAATCTCTGGGTCTGATCCCATAGCTGAAAAAAACTGTTTCCTGGGTGCCTGTTAGAAAAGGAGGCTAGGGAATGCCCAGACTTGGTAGCAGTGCTTGGGAAATCGCTCATAAGACTTTGGGAATTTTAGGTACTTCTGTTATTGCTTTCACACTGAAATGGTTGAATGTGGTGGTGAATGGGGTGCGATATATGCATCTCTTGAAAAATAAAGTCATTGCTTTATCCTTGAACTGTGTAAAGGAGATGTCTGGCAAGGTCAGGAAATGGGTGGGAAACCTTTACAAACTGTTTTTAATTTTTTTTTCATATCAGTTGAAATTGTTACCCATCGCACAATGGTATTAAAGTGACTTTCCAGAGTTTTGTAACATCCTTTCACAATGTATTGTACCCTGTATAACTTCAACACGGCAGACGTTCTTGGGGAAATGTATCCGCCTATCAAAAAGCTGGAATTCAGGGTTTATTCATCCTCGCAGCTGCACCTCCGTTGGAGGGGCTCAGCTACACATCACAAGGATAGTCACACTGCTCCGGAAAAGACACATAAAGTCATCTGAATGTTATTTATGTCTTAATGGCAATGTTGGAAGTGAGCAGAGCTTGCCTTCTCGTGGAAAAAGTAGGCTGCCGTTTCTCCAGTGGATTTAATTTTGACTCTTTCCATGGACATATGGTACACATGTCTGCCGTGTGTCTTTTGCCTCCATGTTAGTACAAGCGATGGGCCCCTGTAGTTCTGGCAGGGTACATTTCTTTGCTCTGGGGACATATTTACCTTCCCTGCTTGAATTTGGCTGTAACTGCAATAGGGTTGAGAGGGGCCTGCAAAGGTCATTATTAATGCCAGTAGTATTGCTTTCAACTGAAAAGAAACCTGCCTAAGGGCAGGTAAATGAACTAAATGACCAGAGTCCCTTTCTAACTCTATGAAAGTGCTTTGCTGTCTGAGCTAAAGTCAAGGTGAAGAGGAGCAAGGAATTTATTTTTTAAAAGCACAATCAATTTATTGGTTCCCTCCTGGGGAATGTATATCCCTCTTGATGTCTCTGATCCTGTGAATGGGCTCTGAAAGTTTGCAATAGCGTTCAATTTGCCTCTTTCCTCTTTTGTGGTGTCTCTTCCAGTCTCACTGGGGCTCTTAAAAAGGTCCAGAGCTTTGGAAAAAGCTACCACTTATACCACTTGCAGTTAAAGCCTATGAAACAGTTTGCAGGCAAATCATTTTCAATTTACTTTGGCACTAAAGCATTGTCAACAAATCTCTCAAGACACTTTTGTGACTTCAAAGAACCAAAATTCCTCTGCTTTCTGGGTTGTGTGCTGGTCAACATGACCCACTTTCTAGACTGAAGCTGAAATGTGTTCTCATGTGTGTTGTTCTCACTCAAAACCTTTTGTTTTCTTGGATTGAAAACAGTAAATCATGGCGGGGGGAGTCTATTTCAGATTACAGGAGTCAATAAACACTGGGCTATACCAAACTCTGCCTTTGACTGGTTATTTGCATCCATTTTGTACTGGTAAGGGACAAATGAGCACTGTTAAAGGAGCAAACCTTGATGAAAGATTGGGGTTGGAGGTGAATGAGGAGTCTTAGGGGGTGGGATACCACTGGACCTCTAGTACCACTTTCTTGGAACTGCAGCAGTGGTAGTATTTAGGATGAGGAGAATGGGCAAGGGGAGTTTTGAAATTGGCCTTCTTCCTGACTAATCACTTAGCTGGCCAGCAGCAATGTCCTGACCAACACTCTGGCAGCCGATGTGGCTCGATGGGATGAAGGAATCCTGAGGGAGAAAATAAGTCACATTCTCTAGCCATGGACTCTTTCCAGTAGGTCCATATGTTTCCTCCTTGGGGATGGGACAGGGAGCAAGTACTATGGGCCTGATACCGGAAAGGTCAGCCACCTGCCAAAGGAACACCTCCCTCCTTTCTCTTGGCTCCAATCTCCCTTCCTGCAATTTTTAAATGTTCTTTTACCTTGGGCCTTTGCTGTCTCCTTGGAGGTGCCAAGCTCTTTTTTTCACTCTCCTGCTAAGACAGATAGCATTCTTAGGGTCTAATCCTCATCTGATAATCTTATTTTTATCCAAGTCTACATCTTTAAATCAAATCTGGAGCTTCAAGATCCACCTTGGTTGGTTGTGGAGGGTCTGAGAGCCTCCGAAGTTGCAATAACATGGATTCAAGTGAATGTGAGCCACGTAATGGCTTCCCCTTCCATTAGTAGCATACTGGACAGCTGGGAACTTTATGGGGAAAAAATGCTGTGTGATGGCAGCTTTCTCCTCCACTCACTTCTTTAGTTCAGATAGGGTGGGAAGGATATTACAATAGGGTGTATGCATAATTTATGGGGTTTTCTCAGCAGGGTGGATCCTGGGAATTATCCTTGTCTAGAAGCCAAGTCTTATTCTATATAATAATACTATCCAGAGTAGTGAAGTGACTTGCCCACAGACAACCAGCTAGTCCAGAATAGGGGGATTTGCAATTTGAATGCAAGCAGGGAACATAGCCCTCCCTAACCCAAGCCTTGTGTTCTTGAGCTATAAATATTTTCCTTGAGCAGACATGAACAAAACTGGCCACTTGCCATTCAAATGTTGTCTTTTTCATGTAACTTTGACTGCTGTTTCCCCAAGCGGGCGTGTGAGGAGTAAACTGTTATCTCAGCCATTCCGGATCATCTCCCAACTCCCCAAGGATGATGACTAAATATGGTTATGGCGAGACTTCCCGTGACTCCCGAAACTCCGGCCGCTTTCCAAGATTGAAGTGCAGATTTCAACCCCAGGCAGGGGACTGGGAGAGCGATAGAGAATGAATGTCCCTGGTGAATGACTGTCCCTGATGGGTGTCTCTGAAGGCCTGTGTGTGGGAATGTCCATTACTGTTTTTGTTGTATTTCTTTGGTCAAAGCTTTTAAAACGGTTGGTACATTTTCCAGTGTCACCTGCTGGCTGCACCTTGAGATGGAAAAGCCACATGGGGATTTAAGACCCAGAATGGGGAGATAGCCTTCTCCAGTCAATGGACACTTTATACTTAGCATTATCTGCCTCTTCTCTTACCCCTAGATCACCTGATACTATGCTGTCTTCCTTTTCCAAAGGTCTCAAAGTTGTGCATTTACACTAACCCAGTGCAGTGTGACCTAGTGGAAAGAGTCCTGGGAGTCAGAGAGCCTGGGTTCTAATCCAGGATATACCACTTACCTGCTGGGTGATCCTGGAAAAGTCTCTGCTTCTCTGTGCTTTAGTATAATAGAGATTCAATGCCTTATTTTTTTCTCCTACTTTGATTGTGAGCCCCTGATTATCTTGTATCTACCCCAGAGCTTAGTACAGTGCTTGATACGGTAAGTACTTAAATACTATTATATTATTATTACTACTTACAGTTTAGGGCATGACTGGAAGTTTCCCTAATAGTGTGGACTTTGAGAGGACCCAGCCCTGGGCTATTGTCTTGTTGAGGGAGGGAGAGGCAAGGGGAGGTGGCTATTTAGAGTCCAGAGTCCTTTCCTCTGATTATCTTATCCTAACAGTGAGGCGTCCCCTCTGTTGTGACTGTTGAGTACCACTGTGATATTGGCTATGCTTTATACTGCCCCGTTACCTGTGTATGTGTGTTCTGCTCAACTAGACCCGATATTTCCTCTCCCCTCCAGAGGACTGTATACCACACCATTCCAGCTGCTGGGCCTGCCTGGGATCACACTGCCAATGCTTCTCTTCATTAATTCAATCGTATTTGTTGAGCGCTTACTATGTGCAGAGCACTGTACTAAGCGCTTAGAAATACAATTCGGCTACAAATAGAGACAATCCCTACCCAGCAATGGGCTCTTCCAGCATGTTGGTGCCCTTCTGAGTGGAACCTAATAATAATGGTATTTGTTAAGCGCTTACTATGTGGCAGGCACTGCACTCACAATTGAGCCCTTTTAATTCGTTCCTTCACTCCACCTCGGTGGGCAATAAGGACACAGTGTGGGGGAGGGAGTTGTGTATACGTGTGTGTCAATAGTATTTATTGAGTGCTTACTCTGAACAAAGCCCTGTACTAAACTCTTGGGAATGTACGATATAACAGAAACATTGCCTGCTTACAGTCTAGTTGGGGAGGTAGACATTTAATATAAATAAATAAAATTAACTATATACGTGTGTGTGTGTGTGTGTGTTTGTGTGCATATCTTGGACAGCAACTTCTGGGAGCCCCTCACTTGTCCGGGTTCACTTCTCCCAGGCTTCCCCCAGCCTCTTCTTCAGGAACCACTTTTGGTTGGTGATATCAGAACTAGTCCCCCAGTGGCCCTTGGGGTTAGTGGACAAGGAGATCTTGTGATGTCAAATGCATTGCACTGAGCATGCAGCAAAACTGTGACATTGTGAGCATCATTTTGTGGAAGTAAGCCCAGTCATCAGAACCTTCAGCATCTCTTCCTGGGGGAAGACCCCTAAAACCTCCTTGGATCTGGAACCCTTCAGTCCCCTTCCCAGAACCATGTGATCCCAGACTCTGTGACAGGTGAGGTGGAGGGAGATGGAGACATTTTTATTTTAGATTTTGAACATTAAGGCATTTACAGAGCTATGGCATCCTCTGGACCATAAGCTCTTTTTTAAGGTATTTGTCAAGCACCTTTTATGTGCCGGGCACTGTACTAAGTGTTGGGATAGATAGAAGAAAATTAGGTTGGACACAGTCCATGACCCACATGGGGCTCCCAACTTTAATCCCCATTTTACAGTTAGTATAACTAAAGCATAGAAAAGTTAAATGATTTGCCCATGGTCACAAGGCAGACAAGGGGCAGATCTGGGATTAGAACCCAGGTCTTCTGATTTCCAGGCCCATGCTCTTTCTACTAGGCTACACTGCTCACTGTGGGCAGGGAACCTGTCTACCAACTGTGTCGTATTGTACTTTCCCAAGTGCTTAATGTGGTGCTCTGCACATAGTAGGTGCTCAATAAATGCCATTGATTGGTTGCATTTGCTGATGGGAACAGACCAGCAGAAAACCAGAATATCTGCTATAAAAATCGAGTGACCTAGCACTCTACCGGCCTAAGGGAAGGTGGTTGCTATTTTCTTTCCCCTCCGAGGGATTCAGAGCATGCCAGCAGCCTAGGGAATGTCCCATCGGGGCCTCCTTTCCCTTGTCATTTAGAAACCCTCCACCAAGTCGTTAAACGGGGACATCACAGGGTTTTAGCGACGCCTTGTGGTCCCAGGCAGAGATGCTCAGTGGACACAAGGCTGTGTGTACCTCCACAAAATAATGCTCACAACGTCGTTATTTCGCGGCATTCCCAGGGTACTGCATGTGCCATCACAAGTATCTCCTTGCCCAATAACCCCAAGGGCCACGGGTGATTAGTTAGTTCTGGTAACATCAACGGATGGGAGAATAATAATAATGTTGGTATTTGTTAAGCGCTTACTATGTGCAGAGCACTGTTCTAAGCGCTGGGGTAGACACAGGGGAATCAGGTTGTCCCACGTGGGGCTCACAGTCTTAATCCCCATTTTACAGATGAGGGAACTGAGGCACAGAGAAGTTAAGTGACTTGCCCACAGTCACACAGCTGACAAGTGGCAGAGCAGGACCCCGGATAAGTGAGGAACTCCAAGAGGTTGCTGTGGCCATGGTGTGAGTGTGTGTAATAATAATAGGTATTTGTTAAGCGCTTACTATGCGCCAAGCACTGTTCTAAGCGCTTTTCTAAAGTAATCAGATTGTCCCACGTCTTTATACCCATTTTATCGATGAGGTAACTGAGGCACAGAGAAGTGAAGTGGCTTGCCCAAGGTCACATAGACAAGATTAGAACCCACGACTTTTGACTCCCAAGCCCAAGCTCTTTCCTCAGTGTGTTTTCTCTTTTTTTCTTTCTCTCATATATATATATATACACATACATATATATACGTATATATATACACACACAAATATATTCAATAGTATTTATTGAGTGCTTACTATGTGCAGAGCACTGTACTAAGCGCTTGAAATGTACAATTCGGCAATAGAGACAATCCCTGCCCACTGACGGGCTTACAGTCATCGATAGATATCTATATCTATAGAGAGAGAGAAGCAGCGTGGCTTAGTGGAAAGAGCACAGACTTGGGAGAGGTCATCAGTTCTAATCCCTGCTCTGCCACTTATCAATTGTGTGATTTTGGGCAAGTCATTTAACTGTGCCTCATTTACCTCATCTGTAAAATGGGGATTATGACTGTGGGACAACCTCATTACCTTGTATCTACCCCAGCGCTTAGAACAGTGCTCGGCACTTAGTAAGCGCTTAACAAATACCAACAGCGTTATTATTTTTACTTGTTTTGCTTTGTTTTGTTGTCTGTCTCCCCCCTTCTAGACTGTGAGCCCGTTATTGGTGAGGGATCGTCTCTAGCTGTTGCCGAATTATCCTCTCCAAGCGCTTGGTAGAGTGTTCTGCACACAGTAAGCGCTCAATAAATGCGATTGAATGAATTCCTGCTTTTGGACTGTTGAAACTGGTCAAGTTTACAAAATTTCCCCTCCCCCGCAACCCAGCCCTGTTGATTGCTCTCCGCCCCTTCCATCTTCTGGGCTAAGCACCATCAGCTGGGAGCTTCCAGGAGCTCCACGAGGAAGGAGGTGAGGAGGAAACAGCCCGTGTCCCTCACCCGGCCGTCCTAGGCCGCAGGACTCCAGAACAACAGGACTGCTTCTGCCTTGGTTTACCAATTCTAACCCTGCTCCAGGGAACCCGGAGAAGCAGCCATCAGAGGTCGGGTCGGCCTGGGTGAACAGAAGCAGAAGAAGGAGATTTTCCTTGAATTTATTTTCCAGAGGGAACCGGTCCCTCTGCCCACCCCTGCGCTTGGGTGGAGGGAGGTTGGACGCTGACCTGCCTGGCTGTCTTCTAAGCGGGGACGGTCCTGAAGGAAAGTCTGTTCTGCTGTAATTCTGCTCATCCAAACCGCCTTTAAAAAGAACGCAAAAGGCTGATATTTTCTCGAGATCTACAGCCCGAGATAATGCCCATGGAACCCAGTCGTCCATTCCCCAGGCAGAGAAGACCCAGCCGCCGCCCACCCAGGTAAGCCCATTCATTCATTGATTCATTCAATAGTATTTATTGAGCCCTTACTGTGTGCAGAACACCATGCTAAGCGCTTGGAAAGTACAGTTCGGCAACAGAGACAATCTCTACCCAACAACGGGCTCACAGTCTAGAAGGGGGAGAATTATGGTATTTGTTAAGCGCTTAGTATGTGCCAAGCACTGTTCTAAGCGCTGGGGGGCATACAAGGTAATGAGGTTGTCCCACGTGGGACTAAGAGTCTTCATCCCCATTTGACAGATGAGGTAGCCGTGGCACAGAGAAGTTAAGTGACTTGCCCAAAGTCACCTAGCTGACAAGTGGCGGAGTCGGGATTAGAACTCACGACCGCTGACTCCTAAACCCGTGCTCTTCCACTAAGCTACGCTGCCCGACCCCGTCTCTGGAGCCCGCCTTCCCCTTGGGGCACGGTCAGCCTCTCGGATAAGGGTGAGGGTCCCCTCGGGGAGAGCCCCTTCTTGAAAGTCTGCAGTAGATTAGTTTTCGCAAGTGACTGGTGAAATAATTCTCGTCTTTCACTTGCGTGGAAGCTCTTGGAGCCTCGGGGAATACACTCTAATAATAATAATAATAGACCAATTGTGGCGCTGTATATCCTGAGCCTCTTTCCTGTCCTTTTGGATTGACCCTTCTAGGAGAGAATGTCTTGCATAGTGTAATAACTTCGTTAGGGGATTTGAAATTGCCTTACTAAGATTAGACCCGTGTAGCAGATGAAAGGTGAGCAGAGTGGTGGGGCAATGAGGCTGGGAAATCCACGCGGAATTGGACATCGAGGAAGGGGAGGTTGTGGCTGGGAACTTCCCCTGTCCCTCTGAGTCCATCTTTTCTGCCCGAGTATCTTGGTGTGACCCCAAGCCCCTCGAGGGACGTGGGGAACTTGGTCGTTAACCCCTGTGTCCACCATGGTATTTTTGGAGCGCTTACTATGTGCAGAGCACTGTACTAAGCACATGGGAGAGAGCACAATGCTGCAGAGTTGTAGTGCTTTCCCTCCTTCCTCCAGGAACTTCTAGCCTGGAGGGCCCCTAACTTCTTATGAGATCAGTTTTCCCACGTTAGTGATTGACCGTTTATTGATCGTGTTATTTGTTGGTCACCTTCTGCTTGTGGAGCTCTGAACATTGTGTGCTCAGCCCCACAGTAGAATTGAAGGACTCAGTCCCTGCCCTTCAGTTGCTTATAATTCAGTGGGGGTTAGAGAAGGGAAGGATTTACAAGTAGAGAAATTAAGAGGAGAAATGAAGAAGCAGTTGCTAATAATAAAGAGTATGGAATGACTAAGTACTGAATGTAAATTAACATACGGAAAAGTGCTAAAAGGGGGTCTGCGGGCTTGACACCACCTGTGGTCCTGGGAAGACCTGAGGCTGACACATCCCAGGCTCGATCCTGGCTGACTTTGGCATAGGGTTTGGTAAAGGGAGAGAGAAGCAGATTGGCAAGTAGGAAAGCACCCCTGCGGTTTTGTTGTTTTCCCACGTTGTGGGGGACCTTTGTTTCTGGAATCCTGACTATGGTAGGGGGCCATCCGAGCCCAGAGGCGGTCATGCAGTCTGGCTCTGACTTTGTTTATGCAGATGTCGATCCAATAAAGGTTTATAAAGTTTGTTAAACACTTACAATGTGACAAGCACTATATTAGACTGTAAGTTCATTATGGACAGGGAATGGGTTGGTTATATTGTACTCTTCCCAGCGCTTAGTACAGTGCTTTGCACATAGTAAGCACTCAATAAAATGATAGACTGACTTACTACTAAGCTGTGGGGTAGATTGCCTTGTACCTACCCAAGACAATCAGATCGGACACAGTCCCTGTCCCACATGGGGCTCACAGTCTAAGTAGAAGGGGAAGCAGGTCTGGGTTCTTTCCATTCAGTCACGTTGCTCCTCTAGCTGGAGTAGGAGAGGCCCGAGAATATAACAATAATGATAATTGGTGGAATTTGTTAAACCTTTACTGTACGCTAGGCACTGTACTAAGCGCTTGGGGTAGAGACAAGATAATCAGGTTGGACATAGTCTCTGTCTACCTGGGGTTCACAGTTTAAGTAGGAAGGACAACATTTTGCAGATAAGGATGCTGAGGCACAGAGAAGTTAAGTGACATGTCTAAAGTCACACAGCAGTCGAGTGGTGGAGCTGGGATTAGAACCTAGGTCCTCTGACTCCCAGGCCTGTGCTCTTTCCACTAGGCCATGCCACTTCTCCAGAAGGTGAAGGGCAAGGCTAAGGTATAGTTTAGCAACTCCTTCCCTGGCAAAGCTCCTGCTCCTTTCTTTATCAGGAAGAAGTGGAACGCAGGGAAAATTCTTTAATTAGTTTCCAGCTAGCTGCTTTCCCCCATCTTCACCCCTGCAGTCAGATAGCTTTATCTCCCATTTAAAATCAAGCTCTGTCCAAATGGCTGTTTAGGTTTCCCTTTGAAGAACTGTCAGAAGGTTCCTCCTACTCCCAAACTGTTTTGAGAATTTCCTTCTCTCCCTACTGCCACAGACAGAGACTGGGAGGGGTCTGGCTCAATCTTGCCTCCTCTCCAACCCTGTCAAGAGCAGTATTTATCCAAGCAGGGGGCAGGATATTAGGGACTGAGGGAAATGCATAAAAGAAAAGCAGGCTGGGGTGCCTGCCCTCTTGAAGATTACAATCTCATGGAGGTTGGAGGGAAGATAGACATCTCGTGCGATTAGATAAAGTGTAAGAGCATAAATTGAACATCAGTAGGCAAAGTTGCAGAAGTATGCCTTTAATAACTATGTTCTTACTATGATCCAAGCACTCTGCTAAAGGCTGGGGTAAATAAAAACATATCAGCAGTTATGTACATAACTGTGATTTATTTCTGTTAATGTCTGTCTCCCACTCTGGTCTGTAAGATCCTTGTGGGCAGGGATTGTGTCTACCTACTCAGTTACATTGTCCTCTCCCAAGTGCTTAGTATAGTGCTCTACACACAATAAGCCCGCAATAAATATGATTGAATGCACATGATTGAATCCCTTTTCCACCTGGGGCTCACAGTCAAAGGGGGAAGGAGAAGAGGTATTTAATCCCCATTTTACAGATGAGGAAATAGAGGCATAGAAAAATTAAGCAACATGTCCCAGGTTACACAGGTTTCAAATGCCAGACCTAGGATTTAGAACTCAGGTCCCCAGATTTCCAGGCTTGTGCTCTTTCCACTAGGCTGCCTTGCTTCCCATGCTACTCTGGGGCACATTGAAAAGTCTTAAAGTTCGGGTCCTGTGATATCTGGAAGGAGCTTTTGGGACAGGCATTCTTTCTGCAGGATTAGGAGTGGGGATCAGGCCCTGCAAAAGAAGAAGCCTGAGAAGAGTGAATAGTTGAATATAAAAGGGGAGAAAGAATAGAATAGAGTGGGAGGGCTTGGCCTCAAGTTGGCTCAAGGGTTGGGTTTCTTTGTTACCAGACAAATTTTTGATTTGGTGATGGAGGAAGGTGACAAAATGTGTCTGGGAGGTGAGGGTTTATATCTGGAGCTGATGAGGTCCAAGTTTTGCTGTCAAGCAGCCTCCATTAGGGTGAAAAGTCAACTTGGCCTTGCAGTTAGGAAAGATGAAAAGTTTTTCAAATTCAGTGGAAATCAGTGGAGAAATCCAAGAGGTGAATTCCAACTGTTTTAATGTTGATGAAAAACCAGTATCCCTCAACAGGCAATACTGCTGTGCATTTTACAGTTATCCATTTAATATTCTTTGGCATTCTGACAGCCACCAGTCAGTCAATCAGTGGTATTTACTGAGAGGTGACTTTGTGCAGAGCACAGTATTAAGTGCTTGTGAGAGTACAAGGGAATAAGTAGACACATTCCCTGCTCTCAAACCTTCTTGAAATGCTCTGTTTAAAGCTTACTTTACTTTAAAAGAAAATATTTATGTACTTACTGTGTGCCAAGAACAGTACCAAACCCTGGGGTAGATACAAGATAGGTTGGACACAGTCCCTGTCCCACATGGAGCTCATGTCCTTAATCCCCATTTTACAGATGAGGTAGCTGAGGCACAGAGAAATTAAGTGACTTGCCCAAGGCCACACAGCAGACAAGTGGCAGAGCTGGGTTAGTGCCCACATTCTGCCTCCCAGGCCCATGCTCTTCCCCTAGGCCATGCTGCTTTACTATAAATAAGCTAATGTTTCTAATCAAAGACTTTAAACTTCGTTTAAAATGTTTTCTTCTCTGAGGGCCTGCAGGGTTCCTTAAAGAATCTCTGAGAACTTGATTTTTTTTTGCTCAGAAATGTATTTATTCCCTGCCTTCAACAAGTTCTCAGTCTAGATGGGGAGGCAGTCTATTGAAGGCCTCCTTTCATTCATTTAATCATATTTATTGAGTGCTTACTGTGTGCAGAGCACTGTACTAAGCATTTGGGAGAGTACAATACAATAATAAACAGACATTCCTTGCCCACAGCGTGTGCATAGCACAGTACTAAGGACTTGGGAGAGTATAGCAGAAGCAGAGACACAATCACTATCAGTAAAGAGCTCTCATTCTTAATTGGAGAGGCAAGCACACAGCTATTCATAGGAGGAAAAAGGGCTACAACTGGTTTATGAAGGGAGGAAGGGAAGATGGATAAATAGATGCATAAATAGCAGAAGATGTAAATTAGAATGTACTGAAGGACTACAGGTGGCTGTGAGTACAGAAATGCTAAAAGGGGACTTGGGGTGACTGGCAGAGAAGGATATTTAATAGGAAAAGCCTCCTGGAGGAGGCCAATTTTGAGGAGAGCTTGAGGATAGGGAGGACTTAAGTCTGGTGGATTTTAAAAGGGAGAGAATTTCAGGCAAAGGGGAAAGATGTGAGTAGGGGCCAAAGGTGGGAGAAAAGGTGCAGAATTAATCAGAGAACACCTCTTGGAGGAGGTAGTTTTTTGGGAGGATTTTAAAGGTGAAGAAGAGTGTGGTTGGTAGGTTTTAGGAGGGAGGGAGTTGCACGAAGATGGAAAGTTGTGAACAGTGGATCGGAGATGAGGAAAAGGAACAAAGGTTTGGGGGCAAGCCTGACCCTAGAGGGTGTGCCGACCTGCTGGTGTGCCCATCTGCTGGCCTTTATTTTGCCAATAAAATAGTGAGGGCATCGGGAACGTGGAGGCGGGAGAGTGTTGAGGGCAAGGGTCACCTTTACAGTGTTTGGGTCTGATAACCTTTATTTTGCCACCACACTAGTTATGTCATGGCGGGGTGGGGTGGTGACGGCATCTGGCTTAGCTCCCGCGTTGTCTCTGGCCGGCACGACTACCACTCCAGCAGGGCTAGTGGGTCGGAGCCTTTGCGCCTTTCATGGCCTCTGCCAGACATGAGCCCCTGTCACTGGGATGGGGTGGGCTCTGCAGCCCCTAGAGGCTGACTGGCCTGGCTCACGGGCCAGCAGGCTCCCTGTTACGCTAGCTGACCCTAAAGCCCCTCTTCTCTCTGGACAGCAGCCCTGGCTGTCCGCCCTGCAGAGAGCGATGGCAGCCCTCACCCATCACCTCCGCCCCCGCCCTTTCCGCTCATCTGGTGCCAGGCGCCAGGTTGGCTGCGGTTCTCGGGTAGGGCAGGCGGGCACAATATTAGCAGGTCCAGAACAATCCCTCGGGCAGGTGACGGTGGCTGACTTTGCCAAGGAACCAACCGAACCAAGGCCCCCTTGAGCCTTTATCAGGCCAATCTGCCTTTGATCTGCGTGGGGCTGACTGTGGTGTAGAGGAGGCTTTTCAAGGCTTTTCCTGTCCTGATCCCACTCATGATAAGAGGGGAACAGGTGCCCTGGAAAGGGCCAGTTCCAGCACCAGTAATGAGGCTACAGCCCAGGAGAAGCAGGCCTATGGCTGGTCTGTGGGGGCTTGTTTACACACAGCCACACACTTCTCCCCAGACACAGGGGGTGCAGCAGGAGCCTGCTTGTCCAGGTTTTGGTGCTGTGATCCCTGGGGGTGATGATCCAGGGGCTGAGCGGATGTGTTGCTGTTGAACTGGGCAGGTGCTATGCAGGGGAGAGTAGTCCCCCACCCCTAAACTCCATTACAGTCTGAAAGCCATTGTAGGGCCAGGGCTGGGGAGGGGAAGTGCTCCTCATCAGCCGGGGAAGCCCCCTGGCAGCCATGCAGACAGGCGCAGAAATAATAATAATGATAATTGTGGCATTTAAGTGCTTACTCTGTGCCGGGCACTGTGCTACATGCTGGTGTGGATACAGATAATCGGGTTGGACACAGTCCCTGTCCCACATGGGGCTCACAGTTTTAATCCCCATAATAATTATTATTATGGTATTTGCTTAGTACTTTCTATGTGCCTGGGTTTCTGGGTTCAGTCAGCTTAGTGTACTGCAGCTCTTCTGGATTCCAGTATGAGAGATGCTGTTGAGGGTGGGAGGAGTGGCGGAGGGGTGTGTGTGTGTGTGTGGTGTGGGTGATATGCATATATCATATCACTATAGTGAGTTTAGAGCACAAGCAGTGCTCTATTTCCTTTCGGGTGAGAAGAGGGGACTTGAACTATGCAGCTAGAAAGCATTCAATAAGGAACCTTTTGGACCTGTCAGAAGCTTGGCAGGAGAGCATGAAGCATCTACATAATAATAATGGTGGTAATAATAATCGTGGTTTTTTTTCAAAGCTTACTATGCACCAAGCACTGTATTAAGTGTGGGAGTAGCTACAAGATAGGTCCCACATAGGGCTCACAGTCAAAGTAGGAGGGAGAGCAAGTATTGAATCCCCTTTTGCAGATGAGGTAACTGAGGCACAGAGAAGTGATTTGCCCAAGGTCACACAGCAGACAAGTGATGGAGCCAGGGTTACAACTCTGGCTCTTTGACGCTTAGGCCTGGGCTCTTTCCACTAGCCCACATTGCTTCTACATGGAGCAAAAAGCAGCGTTGCCTAGTGGATAGAGTCTAGGCCTGGGAGTCAGAGGGCCTGGATTACACTGCTGGCTCTGTAACTTGGGTAAGTCACTTCACTTTTCTGTGCTTAGTTACTTCATCTGCAAAGTGGGGATCAAGACTGTGAGCCCCATCTAGGACAGGGACTGTATCTAACCTGATTTGCTTGTACCCACCCCAGTGCTTAGCACAGTGCCTGGCACATAATAAGAACTTAAATAATGCCATAATATCATCATCATCATCCTTAAGCTGAGTGGCTTCAGCCTAATTCTGGACTGATTCCCTGTTATTTCATCAGTTCTGGTGAAGGGAGGGTGTGCTCAACTGGGCCTGGGCATTGAGGCTTGGATCTGATCTTCAACCTTCCCATCGTCCAGTCGCTTCCGGCTCCGTTCGCTGTTCACCATGCAGAGTAGCTGATGTTTGGTTCCTTGTGATCACTTCTGCACAGTGGGGTTTCCCTGGTGACTGACTTTTCAATTGTAGTAGCAGCATTTATTGAGCACCCACTTGTGTGGTGTTCTGTACAAGGCACTTGAGAAGTACAGAATAACAATGACCCATTCTCTTTATTGGCAACCTACTCTCCCTCAATCTCATCTATCCTGCCACTGGATCCTTGCTTATGTCCTCCCTCATGTCTGGAACTCTCTTCCCCTCCAAAGCCGATAGTACACCATCCTTTCCACCTTCAAAACCCTCCTAAAATCACATCTCCTCCAATCAGTTGGTTAATCAGTGGTGTTTACTGGGTACTAACTTTATTCAAAGCACTGTACTAAATGACTGTGGAAAGTACAGTATAACAGAGATGGTAGAAGCAATCCCTGCCAACAAGAGGCTGGGGGGGGGGGCAGGGTAGACATTAAAGTAGACTAGGGATAGGGAAGTAGAGTTACAAGAATATTTACATAAATACCATGGGCCTGGGGTGAGTACCGAGATACTTAAGGAGAACACAGCCATGTTCACAGTCAACAGGAGGGCGGATAGAGGAAATCAAAGGATTAGTTTGGGAAGGCCTCTGGTAGAAGATGTGATTTTAGGAGAGTTTTGAAGGTGGGGAGAGTGGAGGACTGTCATATGAAGGGGGAAGGAGTTCCAGGCCCAAGGGAGAAAGTGGGAAAGGGGCCGGTATTGGATTAGACAAACTAGAGTTACAGAGAGTAGGTTGGCATTAGAAGAGCAGAGCGAGAGGGTTAGGTTGTGGTAGGAGAGCTGAGGGAGTGCCTTAAAAGCCGATGGTAAGGAGTTTCTGTTTGATGCAGCGGCAGATGGGTAACCACTGGAGGTTTTTGAGGAGTGGGGCGATGCCGACTGAAGTCTGTGTTGTGGCTGTGACAGGCTGACTCTGCCCTCTAGTGCTGGAGACCTGCTCTAGAAGGGAGGGAGAGAACTGCTTTAGGCCTTCGGACTAAGGGTCAGGGCTCTCGATCCGATGTTGTGATGGATGGGAGGTCATGTGGGGGAGGAGGCCCTGGGGCTGCGAGAAGCAGGATTAAGGGGTTATCCATCATCTCCCAGAGGCTGTCAGACACTCACCCAGGACCATCTGCTCTAGGCCTTCAGCAGGGCCGGGGACTCATGCCCCCCAGGACCCTGGGACACTGGCTGGCATTCCAAAAACTTAGCCCAGCGCTCTGCACACAGCAATTGCTCAGAAAATACCACTGATTGATTGATTGATCCCAGCATGACCCAGTGCGATGGGACAGAGACTGGTGAATGTGTGAGAGTGGGAGTTTTACTGTCCTGTGGGGACCTCCCTGTCTGTGAAGTCTGTAGCTACCTCAAGTGGTGGTGGAGGGCGGTCCCTGCATGGTTGCAAATAAGTCTCCCGGACCTCAGTCTGCTGACTTGGTGCTGGGATACTCAGGTATACTCTCCTGAGCTCTTAGAGTAGTGCTCTGTAAGGAGAAAGCACTCAGTACATACCACTGATTGATTGAGAGGTTGAATTGTAAACTTCTTGTAAGTCAGGAGCAGAGATGGTGGCTCGAGCCGTGGAGAGAAAAGCTCTGGGTCAGGGTCCAGGGTGCCTCTGCTAACGGCTGCTGCACTGTGCAGTCCTTTCAGGGAGGAAAGTTGACCGGAGGCGTTTCCTGATTCCTCCTCTGAGCAATCTCTCTCCACCCCCGCCCAGGGAAAACGGACCATTTTTGCCTCTTGGCACCAGCCACTGCGCTGCTGGGCTAACTGGTTTCCGGTGGGGACGGGTGTTCGGCAGCAGGAATCCGCCATTTCCGAGCATTGTTTGGGAGCATGGATCACTTCACCTTTTGCGGTCCGTGTAGGGGGTTTGGGGGGGGCGCTCATGGTTGCTGTTGCTCAGGAGCAACTCATCTCTCTGGCTTTGCACTTCCTGAACGTTTGGCACAAGGTTTTCAATACCGAAGGGTATCCACTCCTTGGGAGAGCGGGGAAGACCCGGGAAGCAGAGCCAACCGCTGCTGCAGGGGAGAGGGATGGGCTGGGGATGAAGGCATCTTGACTCTGTCCATTCAGCTCAGGGGTTGGCCTCACGGGTGACTATGGCCTCTGCCCCTCCCCGGGAACAGCAGTAGCTTCCCGGGACAGACACTCAGAGAGCACCCCCTGCCTCCTGTCCTCATACTGAAGGATCAGGGCATTCCCAGAACTGGGAAAGGGGAGATTAAAGAGAGGAGCTTGTGATCACTGCCACTGGTACATTCCTTAATGATTCCTTAAAGTGTCATTATTATTATTATAACTATCCACTCACACAGTATTTGAATGACCCACTTGACTCCCAAATCTACCTTGCCAGCCCCAACCTTTCCCTAATTTATAATCTCATGTTTCCTCCTTGCTCCAGAACATGTCCATGGGAAGATATGTCCTGCTGACTACTCAAACTCAACAACTGAACTTCTAGCCTTCCCTCCTCAAACCAGGCCTCCTGACTTCCCATCTCTGTTGCAAACACCACCCTCCTCCTTGGCCCAGAAGCCCGTAACCTCACTGCCTTTCAGGCCTCCTCTCCATCCACTGCTCAGTCTTGCTAATTCTCCTTACCTTCTTAACATCTCTGGGATCCGTCCCTTCACTCTGGTCATATGAGTTTGATCGCCTCATCAGCCTCCTCCATGGTCTCTCTGCCTCCAGAATCTCCCTGCTTCAGCCCACGCTTCTGGCTGTTGCTCATATCCTCTTCAGGGTCACGTGGCATACAGCTCACCGTTCACTTCTCATAATCTCCCATGTATCCAGCACAAACATCTGACTGTTGGCTCCCTCCATCTTACATATGGGCACCTTCCAAGATCATCTTTTAACCACACTCTGGACTCTCCCACCTCCACCTCATAACTCATATGATTCCTCGAGACCTAAGGTCCTTCCCTGCCCTGACATCTGCCAGGCCATGGCTTGCCCCACCTTTAAAGCCCTCCTAAAATTCCACTTCCTCCTGGAAGCCTTCTCTGATTAATTCACAGCACCCCAGCCCTGTCAGATTAACCCCCATCCTTCACACCTGTGCATTTTAACCCTAGCTTTTTTATTTGAGTGTTCAATTAATTTGTTCAGCTGTTTCATTCTCCTGCATTTGTACTGCCGCCTGCTCTATGCCCATTTTCCTCTGGTTTTTGCTTTCTGGAAATAGATGGCTAGCTCCTTGAGGGCAGGGGACTTGTATTTTGTTACTGTTATCCTTTCCCAAGTGCTTAGTTTGGGGCCTAGCACTCAGGAAGCATGAAGTGACAGCCTTCGATGACTTGGTTCAAATCTGAGTGATATATTTCATGTTTTACACTTACTTGCCTAGCAGTGAGGCTGATTCTAGAGAGAAGCAGCTGGGACTAGTGAAAAGAATATGGGTCTGGGACTCAGAGGAGCTGGATTCTAATTTCGGCTCTTCCACTTACCTGCTGTGCGACCTTGGGAAAGTCACTTCACTTCTCTGGGCCTCAGTTTTCTCTTCTGCAAAATGAGGATTCAATGCCTGGAGTCTCTCCTACTTAGAATGTGAGCCTAATAATAATGATGATGATGATAATAATATTGAAATGCTTACTATGTGCCAAGTGCTATACTAAGTGCTGAGATAGATACAAGGTAATTAGGTCCCTCATGGGGATCACGTTCTAAATAGGAGGGAGAACAGACATTTGAATCCCCATTCTACAGATGCGGGAACTGAGGCCCAGAGAAGTTAAGTGACTTGCTCAAAGTTACACAGCAAGTTAAGTGGCAGAGTCAGGATTAGAATCCAGGTCCTCCGACAACCAGGCCTCTGCTAGGTCACTAGGTCACAGGGACTGTGTCTGACCTGATTATCTTGTCTCTACCCCAGTGCTTAGTACTATGCTCAGTACATCGAAAGTGCTTAAAAAGTGCCAATATTACTATTGTTGTTCCACATTTTCTGTCATCTGTCATTGAGCACTTTGTGCAGGGGAGAGCTTAGTAGAACTAAACTCAAGGAAATTACACTTGAAGCAGGAGATGGGCAGTCACAGCTTATTAGAACAATGGAGTCCCTGAAACCTCATTTTGACCTCAGAAATTCATAATAAAAATCATGGCATTTGTTGAGCACTTTCTATGTGCCAAGCATATAGTAATACTAGAATACCATCCCCAAATACTATTAAAACTATATTGCTAATAAAATTATTATGATTAATATTACATTACCACTACTATTATTAGCAATAAAAATTAAAAATACCATACCCAAATACCCTTAAAAAAACACTGTCCTAAGTGCTGGGGTAGATACAAGGTATCAGGCCAAACACACTGTAAATGGGAGAGGAAACGGGTATCGAATCCCTTTGTACAGATTAGGAAATTGAGGTTCAGGAAAGTGAAACAACTTGCCCAAGGTCATACAGATGGCATGTGATAGAGCTGGGATTAGAAACCAGGTGTACTGACGTTCAGGCCTGTGTTATGTCCACTAGGCAACACTGCTCCTCAATAATCCAGGGAGCTTTTTTCTTTTGGGGGGAATCCTAAAATATCTGGCTAAGTCCAGCCAAAGTATATTCTTAGCCTTAGTTTCTTCGTTGCTTTGCATGGATAGCCCTCTTCTTGGGTGTTGAACCAATATCCAAGCTGAATGAAAATAGCAACCGACCTATTCCTGGGGCCCAACCGGCAATCTCTTCTTGTACTTTTTCTCTACTCCTGTCCAGCCTAGCTGAGGGGGTGACACCTTTGCAGGTAGGTTGAGGGTTGGAGTGGTTTGGTCAGGTTCTCTCCCACTACCTGACCACATGTGAGGGCACCACACACAACCTTCCTCTGCTGCTTTAAATCTGAACTTCCCTCACGAGCCTGGTCTCTCCTGAGCTCGGTTCATGGACTGTGCTGGATGGATGACTGAGGGACCTGGGAAGTCGTCTGCCTGTTGGAAAGAGGGGTCTGGGAGATGGATGCTGGTGTGGGAATATTTTTTTTAAATGATATTTGTTAAGTGCTTGCTACGTGCTAGGCACTGTTCTAAGTGCTTAGGTAGATACAAACTGATCAGGTTGGACACAGTCCCTGTCCCACATGGGGCTCGCAGTGTTAATCCCCATTTTACAGATGAGGTAATGGAGGCACAGAAAAGTGAAGTGATTTGCCCAAGGTCACATAGCAGACAAGCCTGTGCTCTATCCAGTTAGGCCACACTGCTTCTCAATAGAATGTTGAGGAACTGGACCTGGAGATGTGGGAGCTACTGACTCTCTTCACTGGGTGGATAGAGTGCACGAGTCTGCAATTCAACAGGAGATGACTGTGTTGAGGTTATGGGACTTAATAGCCTATTCTTGACATTTCCTCTCACTGGTGACAAATTCTCCAGGTTAAGGGAAGACCCTCTCCCCACCACCTTAACAAGTAAGTGACATCACTTATTAATCACTTAAGTCTTTTCTGGTAAAACCTCACCTGCAGAGACAATTTCAGTTCTGCTGCTTTGGCTCAGGGAGGCTGGAATGGGGAGAGGGACCCTGGGAGGGAAAGGGAGCGAGGCTTATCTACCCCTGCTTAGAATGGGCATAGAGGGACTAGGTCACCCATTGTTTTCTTGACTAGAGAAGGTCAGAGTAAGAGCGGAGGGGAAGGAGGGAGCTGGGGCAGGGATGGCTACCAGAGGTAAGCGTGAAGTGACTGTAGGGCTGGGGAGCATTAGTCCAGATTTACAGTCAACAGACTGGTTTTTTGTTTTATTTTTTGGTATTTAAGTGCTTACTATGCGCCAAGCAATGTACCGAGTGCTGGAGTAGATACAAGATAATCAGGTTGTAGAGAGTCCAGATCCCACATGGGACTGGCAGTCTTAATCCCCTTAATGGAGGCACAGAGAAGTTAAGCGACTTGCCCAAAGTCACGCAGCAGGCAAATGGTGGAACTGGGATTAGAATCCAGGTCCTCTGAACCCCCAGGCCTGTGGACTTGAGTTCTGCTCACTACAAATTTGGTTCCATGTGCTTAGCTCTGGTATTGACATTTTCAGCAGCCAGCCTTCCTGCAGCAGCTTCTCTGGCCCTGGGAGGGGAATACACTGACTCTAGAGGAGGCGGCAGCTGGGGTTGGGTTGACTTGGGCGGACTCCTGCAAAAGGGGTTCCTTTTGATGTCATCACATCTCAGGGCATCCTGGGCCTGGGTCTCTTTGGAGTGACTGCCCCACCCAGGCCCTGGCCTCATCCCCATCAGCTGGCAAGCGAGCAGGGCTCTGTAGGTCTGGCCAGGTATGTTACCTGATGGGAGCAAAGTCCGGCAGTGTCCGTCCATCTGAGGTTTTGGGTCCTGGTGCCCTTTCAGCCAGTTGACTATCCCAGCAGTCGCAGATGGTGCCAACATCAGTCCGCCTATCGGTGCCACCTGTCAAGGACACTTAAAGTGCTTTCTTTATTCTGCCTTTTGCTCCAAACCTCTGGGTATGTAGCTCCCCCATCCTGATTCTCCAAGCTTCCCCTGCCACCTAGGTTCTGCTGTCTCTGGCACTCAGAGGTACAGTTTGGTAGTCAAAGTAGAAAAAACATTACACAAACTGTAGGTGGGGAGTTAACTCTCCTTCTGTTTCTCCCCTCCCAGCTCCTCTCTGGGTCCCGAGCAGTTGTATCTCCAGGGACAGTGCCCCACATGCCAGGGTCTGCCCGCTGTGAGGTGAGTGCTTGCCTGCCACTAGTTGCAGCCTCCAAGGTGGTGAGCGGGAACATTTTCTGTTGGCCTTGGAGCTCAACCAGGAGGCCATGGAGAACTGAGACCTTGTAAAAGGCTGCTTGGCAGAGCTAAAGCTCCTTCCCAGCCACCCTGGCCTCTGGGTCATGGGATTCCCCCACTTCACTGGAGCTCAGAGCTGGCAGGTGCCCCAAATCTGGCACCCCAGGGGAGACACAGGGATGGACTTGAGGGCATCTTTCACCGCTTCCTCTCTCCTGCCCGGTTTTGGTCCAGGCCGTCGGGCCCCACCTGCCCGCCACCCTGCCAACTCCCAGCTGTGTCCATCCGGGGTAAGAAAACACCTTTTTAGCAAGGAGAAAAGAGAAGTGACAGGACAGCCAGTTCCATACCGCAGATCATAAGAAATGAAAATCTATCGAGTGTGTTTCTCATGATTAATGGCGGCGGCACGTTGGCTTGGCTCCTTGGGCCTTAATCAAGGAAAAGCGTCCGCGCCTGGCGACCCGTCTGTCAGCGTTGAGAATGTGCACGGGGAATGTGGGGTATATGACAATGAGGGCGGGGAGCGAAGATTTGGGATGGTGGCAATTCTCATGTAGTATTTGGCTTAGCATTTCAGCCTGTGTCTTGTCAGTCCACAAGCTCTAAAGGAAACTCGCTCCGCGACAATCTAGCCTGCTGAAACAAATACTACCAGCGGGCGTTAGTCGGGATGGTTGCATGCCAAAGAAATGATGCCAGATAGTAACAAATCCAAGAGAAGTTTATTATGAAAATGGCACCTGCGGATGAAAAAAATTAAGTTACAGAAAGACAACCATGTATGGGACATGTATGAGAGAACCTACAAAAGTATAAAAAGAACCCTGTCGTAAATGAAGTATGTACATTTCTGATCTGCAGCATTATCAATGGTCAATGAAAAAAAAAATGTTTCAAAATAAGCCAGGCACTCAAGAAGTTAGATTCGGTTAGCTTAACACAAAATAAATGTACCATAGCTGTCGCTTTTTAACATTTTAATTTTTTTTTATATTGTAGAGGTGGTAACACTGCTACGATTTATACGAACAGAATATCCCTTTCCCCCGTTATTCAGCTACTTGGCACCAGTCTCCTCGTAAAAGATTTCATATATTTGTACAAGAAATAGTTAAAAACACAGACACAGTCTTCACAGGTAATGGAGTTTTTTTTTCATTTTGTAGTTTTCAACACTATGGATTTCGACAGCAGCTGTGATTATCTGTTAGTTTAAATCACCAGAAATCATTTTGACACAACACAGAAACATTTATAAAAAAACCCACCAACAGCTGTCCAGCTGTTGAGGTAGCTGACGGGTGCGTTCCTTTGATTGGGCATAAGCTGGAGTCGAGCTTCCCCCCAGTGAAACCTTGAAATTTTCCAATCCACCCACTGGCTCTCCCTTCTATTGAATCTGTGGGCTATTCCACCGCTGGGGGTACGGGGTTGGGAGCCACCCACCTTCTTGGGTGCCGATCCCCTCCCCCCCCCAAAAGCTCCATTTTCCTGGCTTCCAGCGCAGTTTGAGCTTCGATAGCATTGTGTATTGCTCGCTCCATCCGTGGCTCCAATCGAAGAAAAGCACCCTCTGCGTACAGTTAGAGCACAAGGGACTCTGGGAATGTTAACAACTGAGGCTATATGGCGTCAATTCATTTAATATCTCTGAGCAGTAGTACTCTGCAGTGCCCCGGGCGGCACACGGGGAAGTACGTCACACCCAGAATTCCTCTGTGGAAAAATGGCTCCATTTAACCTTGAGCTAGTTAAGAGTCTTTTTTTTTTTAAATCTCTGAGAGTGAGGCAGAGAGAGAGAGACAGCGAGAAAGAGACAGAGAGACGGAGGGGCAGGGGGAGAAAGACAGAAGAATATACAACAGCAAAGCAACAGCAAAAATAAAAGAGGTCTACAGACAGTGGAAGCAGCATAAGGTGACGTCACAGGGAAGGCCACCACACAAAACCACGAACCCCCAAGAATCACTGGTTCACTAGGACTGCAGGAATGGGACTTTACCACTCCGGACTAGAGATAAAAAGCACAGAGAAGACAAAAGACAAAACAACTACATTAGCTTAGTATATACTGCATATAGTAACACACATTGAAACTGCAATGGGACAGACAGCCAAGGACACGTACACATTGTACACATTACAGTTCTCACATCTGTTATTAGATGCCTTAACAAACAGCTGCCAAAGATGGAGTGGAAGAAGAATTTATACTTGACAGTCATTTGGAGTGTTTGACACCACACCGTGTGATTTCTGGTAACAAAGACAAAATAGGAGATTTCTTTTTTCCTTTACTGAATGTGCAGTTTTCGGTTGTAGTGATCAACTTGAAGCGCATTAACCCATTCTTTCGTTTTAAAACCGATAGGTTTCAATACTCAAACTGAGGGAAAAACGGGGAAAAAACAAAACAAAACAAAACCCGCCACACCAACAACCGCACAACCCAATCAACTCAAAACCCCCTTAACCCTGCCCTCTATGGCAAAGACTGGAAAACGAACCAGGTGAAGTGAGTGGTTTCCGCTTTTGACTCCAAGGTGTTTTGAAGTTGAGAAATCGGTCTCAGCTCCCTCCATGTCCCCGAGAGAAAGGAAAAAGATAAAAATCGAAAGCCGCTCTGCACCTAAAACTGCTCAAGCCATTTGAGTGGAGTTTTCCAAACAGCCTTTCCAGCTCCCTCTGTTTGAAGGGGAGGAGGCCGGGCTGGTATACACACACACACACACACACACACACACACACACACACACGTGTCATTGAAGGGGGGGAGGGTTGGGGTGGGGAGTGTGTGTGTTTGTGTGTGTGTGGAGGGGGTGGTCTGAAAGAACCAAGGAGACTGCAGCAACCGAGTCCAGAGCAAGAGATAACTCCCTCCTTTCCCAGCCTGAGCCCGCGAGCTGCATTTTGGATGAAGACATTAATTACAGAGATTAATAAATGATAGCACCATGGTTTTAGAAATTAAGTTAATGTTTCGGTAATTAACATTTAGTCCGACTCATCTTCAACATTCTAGTCACAGGCCAGAAATTAAGTTTGTAAGAACCCAAATTATTATTATTATTTTTTTTATGTGCAAGTAAGAAAATCTGAACCGTAAAAAGAGAATTAAATTCTGCATAAAATTCTAAAATACTATCCCCCTATTCTTAAAGGAATTAGGAACGAAGGCCCCTTTCCATCTGACTCAGTCAAACGGGGGCCCGCGGTTTCCGCTCGTCTCTTTCGATCTCGATCACATCAAGATCCGCCGCCAGAAAAACCAATGTCTGTCCCTCGAAAATCTCTTTACCACGACACCGAGCATTCTATGGCAGAGGCGGGTACCACCCCTCGTGAAAGGCATCTCAGAAGAGATGCCAAGGAAACGAGACCCATCGCAGAAGAGGGCAAAACGTCAGGCAACTGGCACCCTGACCCTCTGAAGGCCAAAATAAAAATATCTTTACATGTGAAAGAATAAGAAGTCAAGTTAAAGAGGACGCCGGGGGCGGGGGGAGAGGAAGGGAGGGAGGACGGCCGGGGGAGGGACGGACACCGGGGGACGGAACGGGACCGACGTTGTCACGAGACTAAGCTGACCTGCTCAAATTCAAAGTGCTAGAATTAAGAGGGCTAAAGGAAAACAGCGTTCAGGCCTCGGGGCGGAACGCCGAACACAGCCACGCGGTCGCCGCCGCTCAATCCTCCTTGGGCTCCAGAGTCTGTGCGGCATGGATGCCGTTGCTGTACACGGGGAAGGGGAGCGTGGAGAAGAGTCCCTCGGCCGTCGTGAACACGTTGCCCGCGGGCATTTGGGTCAGGCTGGCCCCGCTGACCGTGCCCCCGAACGGCCCCGCTGACATGTTGAGCCGGTGGACGTGGTGGTAGAGCATCTCCATGGGCGTTTTGGGGTCCAGCCCGAAGCCGGGGCCGTTCACGTCGACAAAGTTGACTGCGTGGGCGTTGGGGAGGAGGTTTCCCTGCATGGCCAGAGTCACTTCCGCAGGGGCGTAGCGGATGGTGCCGGTGGTGTAGACCCTCTGGGCGGCGCTGCCAGTGGCCGCCAGGGTCCCCGTGACCCGGTGGACGAGAGGGAGCACCACGTTGCCCGCCTGCAGCCGCTGCAGGGCCTCCAGCTCCCCAGTGTACAACAAAGAGTTGGAGGCGCCGGGGGCCCCCGCGTGCTTGTCCCGGGGGGAGGCCGAGAGCGGGGGCGAGAGAGGGTCGGAGGCCCCGGGGCCCGGGGCCGACGGACCGCCGAACTGGGCCTTGCGGCCGGCGGCGGCAGGGTCGGCCCCGGGAGGGGTGAGGACCGAGTCGGGGATGGCCACGTGTAAACTGGCGCTGGCGCCAGCCTGCGGGGAGGGGAAGTGGTCGGCGCCGGGGGGCTTGGTCATACTGAAGGGTGACTCGTTCCGGGAGATCTCACGATTGGGCGGGTAGTTCCAGATGCTGCTGTCGTTGTCGAAGTTGATGGGCTCCGAGATCTCCGTCTTGATCTTGAGCCCCGAGGAGGCACCGCTGGGCGAGGGGAGCAGCCGGGCCGGAGGGGCCGGGTCCCCCAGGGCCGAGTCCAGTCCTCCGGGGCTCGAGGCGCTGGACAGGCGGCGCCGGGCCAGGCTGCCGGCCTTCTGCTTTTTCCTCCTCTTCTTCCTCTTCTGGTGCTTGCTGGAGGCCTGGGGACCCGCCTCGGCCGCGCTGTCCGAGTCCTTGGCGCTGTCAGAGGTGAGCGACTCGCAGGGTTGCAGCTGCAGGTCCGCTTCGCTCTCCACGTAGCGCTCCACCTTGATCTGCATGGCCCCCAGTGGGCCGAAGCCTCCCGCCTCCGCCGCCGCCACCTCTGCCGCCGCCTTCTGGTGCTCAAAGTCCGAGTTCTCGAAGCTGTCATCACTGTCCCGGCTGTCCTGGTTGCTCGAGCTGTTGCCGTCGTCATTGCAGTTCATCTCGTTGTCCGACGGGTGCCCCGACTTCTTCCGGTCCGGCTCGGGATCCTCGCTGTTCTCCGACTGGTTCCCTTTCTCGTCCGACTTGGAGTTCCCATTGTCCTCTGTGGAGGGCGGAGGAAGGGAAGGAGAGGAGTGGGGGAAGGTGATGTGGAGGCAAGGCAGGAGAGTGGGGAGAGACAAAGGGACAGGTAAGGTGGGGGAAAAGAAGGAAGAGTTGGAAGACAAGGGAGAGTCATAGATGGGAAACAGGGTGCAGGAAAGGCAGGGAACCAGAAGTGGGGGGCACGGGGAGAAGGCAGCAAAACCGGAATCCACATTAGCAGAGTCACGAGTCAGAGTCCCAGGAGTCCTGGAGGCGCGCAGGTCCGCGAGCAGTCCCAGGAGACTGCAGAATGAACAACCCCCACCCAAATCCCCCGCAAGGTCCTGGGGGATGCGATGGTCTCCTCCCCTAACTCTCTGAATGCCACTGAAGGTGAGCATTCATTCACTTACACATTTGGTAGAGGAAACTGGGCTCAGGGTCCTGCCTGCAAGAGACCATCTGCTGTCTTGTGGCTGAAATATGGGGCCAAAATAAAATTCCCAGCCCACGTGACCTCTACACCTGCCCCCTTCTCTCCCAGTCTTTAGACTCACTATGTCGCACTCTTCTCAGGGCGTCGCCAGGCCGAGACTCTGCCCCCCCGGCTTGGTCACTTCACAAAACAACACCGAGCTGAGATGCATGACTCCCCAGGGTTTGGGGTCACTTTTGGTTCAGAAGAGTCCCCCACTGCCCGAAGGAGGTTCTTCCCGCCGGGACCCCGGTCCACTGGGGGCAAGGCTTGGTCACATCTTCCTTGCTCTTGGAGGGCTCCCAGGAAGTGATGTGATGCCTGCAACTGGGAATCTGGGCTTCCTCAGCAGGGGCTGATGGGAAGGGTGAGATTTGGCTTCTCTTGATGGAGAAGTCAAGAGCTCGTCTGACTTAACAGTCCTAAGCATGAGGGGCTGCACGCTCTCTGCCATCCGTCAGCACGAGGCAAGTCTGTTAGTGACCGGCCAAACACGCCTTCTAGGAAGGCCCAGCTCTCCGGGGTAGGGGTGGAGGGGGCCCCCGTCTCAACCCTGGTTACAGAGACGTCACTGCCGGCTGGATCGATCCAGCCTGGTCCCGGCCCTGACCCCCTGGGGGACCCTAGGCGTGGGAGCCTCCCCAGGCGCAGGAGGTGGGGAAAGCAGGTCACGTCAACACCTTACCCGAGTTGTCTTTCGAGTCGGACTCAGAATCGGAAGTCTCCGAGGATTCCGAGGTTTTCTCCGGCAGGTGAGGGAGCTGTGCGATGTCCATGGGTGTGTCCTTGTACTCTGGATTGCTGTGGAGACAGCGGGAGGGCCAGTCAATCAAAACAAACAGTAATGAGCACTTCCTGTGGGCACAGCACTGCACTAAGCGCTTGGGAGAGGACAGCAAACACGCTCCCTGTCCGCAAGGAGCTGACAGTCTGCACAGAAGACCGGTGGCTGGGGGTTTGCCCCCTCCCTTTCCGCGCCTGCCCCCCAGCACTCAGGGCTATCAGTGAGCACCGAAAACTGGTCTTGAGAAGGTGGCTTTGCAGTAGTTTGGGTTCTGTTGCCACCTGCAGGATTTGGGTACCATGCCCCTGTCTGGCTGAGCTGTGGCAAGAGCCTGGAGAAGTGTGTGTGTGGGTGGGTGGTGGGGAGGCACCAGTTGATCTATAGTTTGGCCTAGACTGTCACACGAGCTCTGATCCCTGCTCCTTCTGCCCTTATGACGCCTCCCCCGGGGGCCTGATAGAGAGAAGTTGGATTGCAGCCAGGACTCTGGGGTGAGTACACACTGGCAGATCTGTCTGCCCGGACTATGCACTGCCTACAACCCCTGTTTAACCCAATGTGGCCAAATAGAAAGTCTCTTGGTCAATCGTATTTATTGAGCACTTACTGTGTGTGGAGCACTGCACTAAGCACTTGGGAGAGTACAATATAACAGACACATTCCCTGCCCACCGGCCTGTGAGTCAGAGGACCTGAGTTCAAAACCTGGCTCCACCACTTGCCTGCTGTGTCACCTTGGTCAAGTCACACTTCTCTGGGCCTCAGTTACTCTCCCCACCTTCAAAGCCTTATTGAAGGCACATCTCCTTCAAGGGACCTTCCCTGATTAAGCCCTCATTCCCTTTCTCCCACTCCCTTCTGTGTTGTCTGGATTTGCTCCCTTTATACCCCCCGACCCCCCACTCAGCCCCACAGCACTTATGTAAATATCTGTAATTTATTTATTAATGTCTGTCTCCCCCTCTAGACTGTAAGCTTGTTGTGGGTAGGGAATGTGTTTACCATCTCTTGGACTGTGCTCTCCCAAGTGCTTAGTACAGTGCTCTGCACACAGTAAACATTCAATAAATACGACTGAATGATTGCTTGATCATCTGTAAAATGGGGATTCAATACCCGTTCTCCCTTCTCCTTAGACTGTGATCCCTATCTGGGCCAGGGCTCAGTCAGGGTCCGCCTCGATTATCTTTTATCTACCCCAGGCCTGAAAAATGCCAAAATTATTATTATGATCACCTTCAAAGAGCTTACAACCTAACGGGAGACAGCCACAGAATACATTTCAGATAGGAATAGGAGGAGGATGGACAGATGGCATAGTGAATGGTGGCGGTAATGAGTGCATAAGTGGTGCAAAAGTGCTGAGGGGGTGTTTGGGAGGAAGACATAAGCCGGGAAGAAAAATCAATTAAGGAAAGCTTCTCTGCAGAGGTGAGATTTCAGAAGGGCTCTGAATATGCGGAGAGCTATGGTCTAGTACATTTGAAACCTGCCAGTGCTTCAGTGTGGCAACAGCCTTTACCACCAGGCCTGGTTCACTGGTCTGGCTTGGCCAAACAACCAAGTGGGGGAGAGTGGACCTCAGCTACACCCTGTTAAAATCACCAAGGTCAGAACCTTTGGTCCATAAACCCTTCCAGAAGGGGTGAGGGACACCCGCAGGCTTGTCAGAGAAGATTTCCTGAACATGGCAATGACTCTCTTCTTTTTTTTTAAGGTATTAGTTAAGGCCTTGCCAGACACTGTTCCAAGTGCTGGGGTAGATACAAGCTTATCAGGTTGAAGTCTTAATCCCCATTTTACAGATGAGGTAACTGAGGCCCAGAGAAGTGAACCGACTTGCACAAGGACACAGAGCTGACAAGTGGTGGAACCGGGATTAGAATCCAGGTCCTTCTGACTCCCAGGTCTGTGCTCTATCCACTAAGCCATGCTGCTTCTCTGCCTCTGACTTTGTTCCCTTATGACCTCGATGAAGGCAAGGGGTCAGGGGTAGCACACACAGAAAGACGGTCCCTCTACCTAGTTAGGTTTAGCCTCATGAGTTCGAATCCCAGCTCTGCCACTTGTCGGCTGTGTGACTGTGGGCAAGTCACTTAACTTCTCTGTGCCTCAGTTCCCTCATCTGTAAAATGGGGATTAAGACTGTGAGCCCCACGTGGGACAACCTGATTCCCCTATGTCTACCCCAGCGCTTAGAACAGTGCTCGGCACATAGTAAGCGCTTAACAAATACCAACATTATTATTATTATTATTATTATTATTATTAGCCACAGCTCATTGTGGATAAAGATTCTAGGTCAGGCCAAAATGGCTGGAAAGGAGGTGAGGCCAGAGGCCCGTGCCTTGTTAAGGCATCTAATTATGGTCACCTGCCCACGTTTGGATAAAAGTAGGCACCAGCCCACAGATCCACTCATTCAATTGTTCATTCACTTATATTTATTGAGTACTTAACGGTATGCAGAGCATGGTATTAAACTCCAAAATACTGAGTGCTACATGAGAAACAGACCCCTGAGTCTGTTCATTTCTCCCTCCTCTTTCACTTGTTTTTCATGGAAATCTACGCGGGGTGGGGACTCTGTGGGTAGCTTGCTGAGGGTGCTTATATGGATTTGAGTCCAGCAAGATGGAGAGCAGGACGAAGAGGCGGGGGTGGGGAGTTGAAGGAGAGGAGGGGCTGGGCCCAGGGCCAGTATTTGAGCATTAATAACTTTTGTAGTTGATTCTCAAAGCTGATTTAGAAAAGCTCCTTCAGTTACAACCTGATCCCTCACTTTCCGGGATCAATACCTCATTTTCACCAGGAACAGGTTTGGCAGTCAGCACGTATTATAATGAATAATAATTGTGGTATTTGTTAAGCCCTAGTCATGTGCAAAGCACTGTCCCAAACTCTGGAGAGATACGAGATAATCATGTCAGATCCAGTCCCTGGCCTACATGGGTCTCACAGTATAAGAGGGTGCATGAACAAGTATTAAATCCCATTTTACTGATGAGGAAATGAAGTTACAGAGAAGTCAAGTGACTTGTCCAAGGTCAAACATCAGGCAAGTGGCGGGGCCAGGATTAGAATCCAGGTTCTCTGACTTCCAGGCCCGTGTTCTTTCTATTAGGTTATGCTGCTTCTCACCTATGCATCCTCCAAGCCCCGAGAGCCCCAGAGGGAGGGTTCTTCTCCTCCTTCTTCTCTTCCTCCTCTTCCTCTCCCTAACCCGTAAGAAACAGAGGTAGAAATGGAAATGACGGAACAAACTTGACAACTTACCTAAGAAGATAATTGACCCAGATGATATTCTTTTCATTGGCATTCTTGGCATTAATAGCTATGGTGGCACTAGACTGGATCCAAATATATCCTCCGTTCTTCTGCATCCAGCGGTAGTACTTGGTTACACACTGACCCTTATTCAGCACTGCAGAGAAACGGGAAGAAGGGAAGGTCTCGTGTGAATACAACACCGGCGCCAAATGACTCTCATCTCCGTAAACCCTCCAAGCCTTGAGATGTGTGGAGTCCTCCTCCCCCGACCCCCCGCCCCCTTCAGCATGTGTGATGGTGAGGGCCATTCGGGCGACCAAAGAAATCGGCCATTCACCGCTCCACCTGCTCAGCCGCTGCAGGTTACTGCCACTCCTGGCTCAGTTTTTATTCTGGTTCTGGCAGCTCTAGTGCGAGGGGAAGAGCGAAAAGACTACAGATCTTCTTGACTGGCAAAACACCTAATGCTGTGTGGACACTTTCAATGGTTTTGACGTCAAGTGCTAAGAAAGGCAAATTTGTATGTGATGAATTCATAACTCAGCCTGGGTAGGCCTCGTTGAGATTCCGGGGATGGGAAAGGTTTGGGAAGGCTGTTCCGTCCCGACTCTTTGATCCTCTCCCCGCGTCTCAACCGGCGAACTGACACATCTGTTCCCTTTGATCTTGTCAAACAGAATTGATAGCTCTCGGATGAACTAAATCCCCCCTGGTCAGCAGAGGGAAAGGGCGGGGAGACTGCGGAGAGAGCCGCGGAAAACCAAATCTGGTTCCAGCGGGCCCCACGGACCTCCCCCTGCCAACTGACCTCTGGGGCAACGGCACTGCCCGCACAGAGTGGAAGCTCCAGTCCCTGATACGGGGACGATGGAAAAGGGCCGGGGATGGCCAACGGGGTCTTTCCATTGCCTGGGAAGCAGAGCTGCACCGGGCAGGGGTTAAACATGATTCTTTAGCCCCAGTGCAATGGATCAAGGTTGGAACCTCAGCCCCCCTGAGCCCCAAAGGTGGCATCCTCGGATGTGAGACGGGGAAAGAGAAGCTCTTTCAGGGGAAAGAGCACGGGCTTGGGAGTCAGTGGTCATGGGTTCGAATCCCTGCTCTGCCACTTGTCAGCTGTGTGACTGTGTGCAAGTCACTTCACTTCTCTGTGCCTCAGTTCCCTCATCTGTAAAATGGGGATGAAGACTGTGAGCCTCACGCGGGACAACTTGATCACCTTGTATCTACCCAGCGCTTACAACAGTTCTCTGCACATAGTAAGCGCTTAACAAATACCAACATTATCATTATTATTCTCTGTGCCTCAGTTCCCTCATCTGTAAAATGGGGATGAAGACTGTGAGCCTCACGTGGGACAACCTGATCACCCTGTGTCTACCCCAGCGCTTAGAACAGTGCTGTGCACATAGTAAGCGCTTAACAAATACCAACATTATTAAAGAGGGTCCCTGGGCTATGCGGGCCTGGGTCCCGTTGGGCCAAGCACCCGTTCTCCGGCCGGGCGGCCTCGGGAGGCAGTCCGACCGCCATTGGCCACTAGAGGGCAGTGTGCGCTCAGCTTCGCCGCCTGCTTTTGGCATGTCCTTGTCTCCGTCTGCTAAAATGAAAAACCTCTAACTGCTGTAATAAATTTGGCTAAATTAGCTGCTAAATGGTTATCTCAAGTAATATGTATTTGCATTAATCATCTTGCTCTAAACCAGAACAAGCCAGAGTCCTAAAGACGTAGTAAATTCATATTGTCCATTTAATTACGGCTAATAAGTGCTTCATATACAATAGTTTCATGGAGTACATTTTGATTTTTTTTTGGGGGGGGTGGCCTCAAAGAAAGGAGTCACTTTGGAGGAGAATAGTGTTTCGCACCACCAGCGCTCTTTCCCAGAATCCTTCAAAGGTATTGAGAAGACACCAGCAGATAGCTAAGCCTCCAAATCCCCACCTCTGTAAACATCATTCGCACACACACACTCCCACCTTCCCCACAAAGACCCCCAAGCCTTTCCAAACCTTCTGCTTTTCCCCCAGTTCCCTTCACCCAAACACAAAGACCTGGAAGTGCCCCAGTCTGGGATGTGGGCTGGAAAGAGCTTATAGTTCAGTGGTCTCACACAGTAAGCACTCGATAAATACGATTGATTGACCGGGGAACTGTCCTGGTTGGAGGAGGTGGGCCCGGAAGCCCCTATATCCTGTCGCTGCGATCTTGGCTCCATTTCTTCACACTGCCCATGTGGCAGCACTGCTAGGTTTCTGACATGGCAGACCACTCCTCTGAGCGTGGAAACAGGAAGCTCACTGCTTACCAGTCTGCTCATCCATCAAAGCACGATGCGTTTGTATTCAAACGGGAAGCAGTGTGGCCTAGTGGATAGAGAATGGGCCTGGGAGTCAGAGGACCTGGGTTCTAACGCTGGCTCTGCCACGTGTCTGTTGTGGGACCTTGGGCTAACCACTTAACTTTTCTGTGCCTCAGTTACCTCACCTGTAAAATGAGGATTAAGATGATCAGCTCCATGTGGGATATGGACTGTGTCCAATCTGATTATCGTGCATCTACCCCACTGCTCAGTATAGTGCCTGGCACATAATAATCATAATCGCATTTAAGCGCTTACTGATGTGCCGGGCACTGTACTAAACGCTGGGGGGGACACAAGCAAATTGGGTTGCACATAGTCCCTGACCCACTTGGCACTCACAGTCTCAATCCCCATTTTACAGATGAGGTAACTGAAGCACTGAGAAGTTGAGTGACTTGCCCAACGTCACACAGCAGACAAGTGGTAGAACCGGGACTCTGACTCCCAGGCTCATGCTCTATTTACTCGCACTTAGAACAGTGCTTGGCATATAGTAAGTGCTAAACAAATGCTTTCATTATTTATTATTTACACCATGCTGCTTCTCTAGTAAGCACTTAAAAACTACCAATTAAAAAAAAAATCCCCTCAACTTTGTTCCCTGCTAATTTTGACTGAAGAATGAAGTTGGGGGGAAGAATGGCAGTGTTCCAAGTGAGAGGCGTGGCCTGCCCTCCCCCACTCCCACCCCCATCCAAAAAGAGGGACAGCGAGGCATCTCAGTCAGGGCCTGGAGCACAAACCGGCCTACCTGAATTCGGAATGGCAGAACCATGAAGGGCACAGATGAGATGACCCCGGAATTGGGGTTCATCAAGCCCCACAGTAAGATGACAAGAATGACAAGGGAGCACCCCGCTTTAGCCTGATGGTGGCAGAGCAAACAAAAGGAAACACTGCTTCCCTGGCCCAGCATATCTGGAATCTGTTCCCACAGGAAACGGCTGGAGGAAAGCATTAGCAAGTTCAGGTCTAGGCTGGGCAATAGAAGCTGAGTTAGGGATGGAAAGGGGAGCATTGGATGGGCAGGGTGGAGATTCAAGGAGGGTGCGCATCCATCTCACAGTGTCCTAAGGTACCTGTTTAACACAGAGTCTTGGGATGGATGGCTCCCTGACAGCAGGGACTGTGACTATACTGTACTCTCCCAGGCACTTGGTATAGTGTTCTACACTTTGTAAATACCACAGATTGGTTGATTTCTGGTTATTCTATATGGGAGACATGGGTCTTTTTTCTTTTGGGCCTGATAAACAGAAACCATTAGAGGGCCCAGTTGGTGGAAATCACCCCCATCCCCCTGCCCCCATCAATCTCTGGGCTTGTCTTTCTCCATATTTTCAACCCCCAGAATCCAGTGTGCCTGACTGAATGCCCCCCTGAACCCCAGATCATTCAGAAGAGCCCCTGGGCTTTCAACGTGGTCACATCCTGGTGGCCCCAGACTGGGTGGCCTGGTACCCAGAACTCAAGAGTCCAGAAAGACCAACTCAACGAGCTTTCCGGATGGAACGGGGTGTGTCCCGGCCAGGCCCGCCAGCCCTGGGAAGTTGGATTTCCAACGCTGGGATGCCTGGGGGTTGGGGAGATTGGGTAGCGGGTCCTGAGAGAGTAGGCGAAGCTGTTCTTTTTTCTCATTAATAGCCTCAGCTGGACTATTTCTGCCAGCGAGAGGCCAGAGCACCAACCCCTAACCCTTCCTCCACCTCCCCACCCCACCACACACACACATAAACACACACACACAGAAAACACACTCTCACACTCACACTCTGAGCCTGGGTGGCCACCACCTGGCTGAAACAGAAGCCACCCTGGGGCCAGCGCATAACAGAGCTCTAGTTCAACCTCTAAACGGGAGCAGGAAAACTGGCCAAACTCTGCCTCCTCTCTTTGATCCCTTGGCTGAGGTTAATCCTCCTTTCTGAGGTTTGACCTTAAAGGGGAGGGAGGAGGGGCGCGCAGCGAGAATGCAGGAGGCATCCCCGGAGGCCCCTCCCTAGCAGAAACCCACCAGAACGTGGTGGGCAACTGCCAGCGCCTCAACTTCAGTCAGAGAAACCTTGCTTCTTGCAAACCGAAAGTGGGTCCCGGGCCCCCTCAGGGTGGTGTCACCCTCTCCTTGCCTGCCCGTGGGGGCGGTCAGACCAGTCCCACTATAGTGTGAGAAGAGGGAGAAGAAGCTGCACCACAGCACAACCTGTAACACTTCGAGAACAAGGGGAAAGTTGAGACTGGTCACTTGCCTGCTGTGTGACTTTTGGGCAAGTCACTGCACTGCTCTATGCCTTTTTTATGGTATTTCTTAAGCACTTGCTATGTGCCAGGCACTGTTCTAAGTGCCGTGGTGGATACAAGCTAATCAGGTTGGACACAGTCTGTGTCCCACATGGGGCTCACACTTGTAATCCCCATTTTACAGATGAGGTAACTGAAGCACAGAGAATTTAAGTGACTTGCTCAAGGTCATCCAGCAGACAAGTGATGCAGACAGGACTAGAAGCCAGGTCCTTCTGACTCCCAGGCCTGTGCTCTATCCACTAGGCCATGCTGCTGCTGTTTCCTCATCCATGCAGGCAGGCACTGTGATCTGTGATCTGCCATACATTGTGTTATTTATTATTATTTTTGTACTTGTTAAGCATTTACTATGTGTCAAACACCGCTCTAAACTCTGGGGTAGATACAGGTTGATCAGATTGGATACAGTCACTGTCAATAAGAGGCTCACAGTATAAAGTAGGAGGGAGAAAGGGTATTTAATAATCCCCATTTTACAGTTGAGGAAACTGAGGTATAGAAAAGTGAAGTGACTTGCCCAAGATGACACAGCAAGGAATTGGCAGAGTTTGGATTAAAACCCAGGTCCAATGACTCCCAGGACAGTGCTCTTTCTTCTAGGCTATGCTGCTTCTTGTACTTACCCCAGCACTCCGCATAGTGATCGACCCATAGTAAGCACTTAAGAAACACCACAGGTTTTATGCAGGACTGGGGATGACCCTGCCAGAAACATTGAGGAGCCTGAAAACTGTCCTGTGAGCAGGAACGTGCTGCCAAAATTATTGTTGTTCCTGTTTGGGGAATTTATTGGTTTGGCCCAGTGCTTGACATATGGGAAATGCTTTAATAAATATCCCGATGAGAAACAATCTTTGATTCATCACGTTCTTCCTTCCAATTCCCACTCTTGCCTTGTTTAGATGGTGAACGCCCTGTAGACCAGACTGAATCTGAATTAGTATTATTCCTGGGCCTTTTCCCACCATAAGGGAATTGATAGTATTTATTGAGGGCTTACTATGAGCAGAACACTGTAGTAAGTGCTTGGGAGAGTCCCTTGTGGAGCTTACGATTTAGTGTGGGGAGACAGACTTTAAAATGAATTACAAGTAGGCAGAAGCAATAGAGTTTAAAGATATGTACACAACTGCTTTTGGTCAGGGTGGAGGTGCTGTGGAAGAGCTGAACTGGCTACAGCTCGGGTAAAAAGGCAGGGGGAAGATGATAGATCAATTAAGGAATGTCTACTAGAGGAGCTGTAACTTCAGAAGGGCCTCAAAGATGGGGAGAGGAGTGGCCTGCTGGATGTGATGGGGAAGGGAGTTCCAGGTCGAAGGGAGGACCCAAGCAAGAGATCAGGGATGAGAGAGAAGAGAATGAGGCACAGTGAGTAGGCAGGCTCGAGAGGAGCGAAGAGTGTGAGCTGGGGTGTAGTGGGAGAGGAGTGAGGATAACTGAGTGGGGAGAAAGCTGGCTGAGTCCTTAAAGCCAAGTCAGGAGTTTCTGCTTGATGGGGAGAGGGATGGACTTTGACATAGGGCAACAAAAGCATTCTATCACCTTGCCGCTTCCTGGTTTCCCTCACTGATTTCCTTCTACAACCCAACATGTTCACTTTGCTCCTCTAGTGCCAACCTACTCATTTTACTTTGATCATGTCTACCTCACCATCGACCCCTTGCCCACCTCCCCCCAGGGTCTGGAACTCCCTTCCCCTTCATATACAACAGACTACCACTCTCCCCACCTTCGGTCTTACTAAGCTCACAATTCCAAGAGGCCTTCCGCAACTAAGCTCTCATTTCTCCTACTCCCTCTCCCTCCTGCGTCTTCCATTCGCTTGGATCTGTACCTTTTAAGCACTCGATATTCACCCCACTTTCTGCCCCACGGCACCTGTGCACATATCCATAATTTACATTAATGCCTGTCTCCCCCTTTAGAGCATCTACCAACTCCGTTGTTCCGTGCTCTCCCAAGCACTTAGTCCAGGGCTCTGCACACAATAAGTACCAATAAATAGCATTGTTTTATTGACAAATGCATGGCTCCATGCACAGTTTCCTTGGGAACGCTAAGGCAGCAACACCCTTAAGCTGAGACCCCCAGAAAGAGAGTGGGTGCTTGTGGCAGGAACATCATTCTGTTCCTCTGGGAAGACCAATCGGCACAAGTCTGCCTTCAGAAATTCGGGGGAGAAAGGGAACACGGCCCCTTCCTGTTCGGCTGGGCAGAGAAACCCAAGCCAAGGATTCTCAATAGAGACTTGTGTTTCCAAGAGAAGGAAGTGGCCTGATTCAGTTTGGAGAGATGAAGAAGACTTAGATCAAAAGGAGCCTTTTAGCAAAGCGACGTACAAAAGGGCATTTGAGTGGCTGGGGGACGGATTACAAAGCCTCCCAGTCCGTGGCGCTTTCAGGTAAGCCTGGAATAAATAGGAAATGATGAGCTCATCCGAGGCTCCCACTTCGTGCAGTCACACAAAGAGGCCCAGTGTCATCCCGGGAAATATGGGCTCCCGCATCTGCCGCCCAGCCACCCTCCAGGCCACCTTTATCGACGGCCGGACAATGCCGAGGCCAAAGCTCCTCCGCCGGCCGCTCGCTGAAGCAGTTTTTCATTCACTGTAGTGGGAGAAACCAAAACAGTCCCCAAACCCAGCTACTCCAACCTCAATACCACAGTTGGACGCTGAGCTGTGTAGCCACCGGTTCTCTTTCTACATTCACAAAACTGGCAGATAAAACATGAAAAAGAATACTGACTCTTTAATCTCGACTTCTCTACCTAAGGCCCAAGGCAGGCTGACAGGGGAACTTCGTTCTGGAAAGAGAGGGATTTTTTTTTTTTCCTTTTTTTCTTTAAATTCTGGATTACTTTTTCCTCTGCTTTTGAAAACTCTGGGCTACAGGGGAATGAACTTGGCACAGGCTTTAAATGAGAAAAGGTTTCTTTAAGCCGAAAAGTTGGAGACCTTGATGCTGATCGGAAGGTCATTTTCCCCAAAGGAAAAAGAGCCCCATATTCAAGCACCGGCGAGTTAAGGACGGGATTTGCTTGAAACCCAGACACTTCTTCGTTTGTAACTGCTCAGGGGATCAACTGAAATCTTCGATCCTTCGGAAGCCTGACTATAGATTTTGCAATTAGCGAGTTAGATGTTTTAAATAGCAGGCATCTGCAGATTGCTTTTTAGTTGAAAAACAATCTAAGTGCAGAGCGATATTTAGTCAGGTTTAATGATGTTTGCTACTTAGACTGAGTTCTGGGCTCATGGAAGGGACAGCTGGGGAGGGGCCAGGAGTAACCATGCCTCATCTATGGATTTTCCCCCTAATATGCTACGAACAGGGACCGCCCCGTTGCCATCTCCGTGATTTATAGCCCCATAAGAGGTTTATTTTCAACACCTCCATCGATGGATAGATTTTTATTAACTGCTAATATCGAATCCCACAGAAAACTTTTAATCGACTGAGACCTTGTTGGCTCAATGTGGATTTTTGCAAAACCGATCTTCTCCTCTTTATGGGTTCGATTGGAACCGTGGGGGTGTGTGGGAGCTGATTCTGAACCCCGACGGGAGAGGAGGATGCAGACTGATGGTATAAGTCAGGAAGCAGCATGGCCAAGCGGAAAGAGCACGGACCTGGGAGTCGGGGGACCTGGGTTCTAATCTTGGTTCTGCTACCAAACTGCTGTGCTACCTTGGGAAAGTCATTTAACTGGTCTTTACCTCCGTTTCCTCATTATTAAAATGCGGGTTCACTCAGTGGTATTTAATAATCATAATTATGGTATTTATTAAGCACTATGTGCCAAGCGCTGTTCTAAGCACTGGGGTAGATACAAGGTAATTAGGTTGGACACAGACATGGGGCTCACAGTCCTCATCTCTGTTTCAAGATGAAGTAACTGAGGCACAGAGAGGTTAAATGATTTGCCCAAAGTCACGAAGCAGATGAATGGCAGAGCCGAGATTAGAAGCCACACCCTCTAACTCCCAAGATCACGCTCTTGCCACTAGTCATACTTATTGAGTGTTCACTGTGTGCAAAGTATTGTACTAAGCGCTTGGGAGAATGCAATACAAAAGAGTAGGCAGATACGTTGCCTGACGACAAGGACCTTACAGACAATTCAATACCTGTTCTCTCTCCCACTTAGACTGTGAACCCCACACGGGACAGGGACCGTGGGCTGAACTGTTTATCTTGTAATTACCCAAGGGCTTCCTCTCAGGGTCACACCTGGAGATTTTCCAGTACTCTACCAGTCGTGGCTACAGGAGGGAGAGTCAAGCAGAGGCCTACCCATTCCATTCCTAGCTTGGGCAGTGGCTAATGAGTGGAAGGCAATCTGCTACAGCGCTTAGTACAGTGCTCTGCACATACTAAGTGCTCAATAAATACTATTGAATGAATGCTACATGCCAAAACTCACCCATGCTGGGCAGCAAAGGAATGGGAGAGAGTCAGGGTGGAGACTCGAGTTTACCGCGTGGAAGGCGGCAATGGTAAACCACTTCTGCATTTTTACCAAGAAAACTCTATGGATAGACTACCAGAATGCTTGCAGATGGTGAATGGGGCGTTCTGGGAGAGATGTGGCTGTGGTGCTGCTTTGGGGTCAGAAATGACTCAACGGTATAAGACAAGACCCCAGGGCTTAACACATAATAAGTGCTTAACAAATGCTATAATAATGATTATTATAAATCTCCTGTTTTGTGATTATCAAGGTTCATTTAACGGAACAAATTGGGGACTGGGGGGCCTCAAGGGGTGGAAGCCCCTCAGTTCCTCTCCACCCTGCCACGTTGCAGGGCCGTGAAGGGTCTTAGTGCCAAGCAAGCAAAGAGTCTCTTGGACCAGACCTGGCTATTGCGGCTGATGTGGTCCCCACGGGCAGTGCCCCATGGTCATTCCCCAGATCCTGAGAGGTCAGGGTGGGGCAGTCCTGGACCCGCTCAGACACCTGGCATGCCATCAAAACAGCTGGCGAGGAGAGGCAACCTATGTTTGCCAAGGATTCACCTCCCTAGAATTTGATTGCCCATAAAGATCTAGGGGTCCAAATTAACCCAAACTGTCTGGCACAATCTACATTTTGTATATAAAACAATCAAAACAGGTAGGCAACAGGGTGCTATCGGCACTGAGGAGTACATGGCGGCTGGAACTACGGCCCTTGGTGGGGGAAGAAATTTTGCTCTGTTCCTTGGGAAATTCATCTGTCTGATGTCAAGAGGTCTTGGAGGGCAGGTCTCCGAGAGGGCGGGTTCTGTCTTCTACTCCTGTTGTGCTCTATCAAGTGATTAGTTCGGAGATCTGTTCAGTAGACACCCCAGTACAGTCTTCTGTACACAGCAGACACCCAAAACTGTCTCTTGCAGACAGTAAGCACCCAATACAGTCCTCTGGCACTCATTATAGTGCTCTGCACACAATAGATTGCCAGTAGAATGCTCTGAACACAGTAGGCACCCAGTACAAGTATTTTGCACATAGTAGGTGCCAGTATGGTGGTCTGCACACAGTAGGTGCCCAATATAGTGGTCTGTATACAGAAGGCATCCAGGACAGTGCTGTACACACAGAGATACCCAATATGATGCTCTGCACACCCTAGGGGCCCAGTAGGGGACTGTCCACACAGCAGGTGCTCAGTTCAGTGCTCTGCACACAGCAGGTGCTCAGCTCAGTGCTCTGGGCAAAGTTGAGACCCAGTAACTTCTATCGAATTAATGTATGGATAGTTGCTAGTTGCTTTCCTTTGACTGGAACATTATTTTAAAGAAGCAAAACCTCCCAAACTGAAGCCTTCCCTGGTGGTGTGTACACTTGGCTGGCTGCCTGCCAGAGTTAGATGAGCACTTTCATGGCACCCATAGCTCTTAAAAGCCCAAAACTTCCATCCTGGATGATTGACAGACAAATCCGGCTGCCTGCTTTGCTCTGTCATCTATATTCTTTAATGTTGCCTGAAGCCCGTCCAGTCTAAAACCATCACACTGTGGCTCCTGTTTCCTCTCCCTAGGCAATTATTTCATTTTGTTATAGGGGTAAGTTACTGGAAAAAGCGGGATCAAGGCTTAACCAAGAGAAGGGAGCTCAGTAGGACTTGGGGATCTCTCTGCATTTGCCCCAGGCCCTTTTTATGGTATCTGTTAAGCGCTTATTATGTTTCAGGAACTGTACTAAGCACTGGGGTAGATACAAGATAATCAGGTTGGAGACAGTCCCTGTTCCATATGGGGCTCACAGCCTTAATCTCCATTTTACAGATGGACTAATTGAGGCCCAGAGAAGTGAAGCAACTTGCTCAAGGTCACACAGCAGACAAGTGGCGGAGCTGGGATTAGAACCGAAGTCCTGCCTCCCAGGCCAATGCTTTATCCACCAGGCAATACCACTTCTCATAAGTGACAGTAATTTAACATGAATGAGGGGCCAGAGTGGGAGGCTAGTTTGGGAGGATTGAGGAAAGGAGGCTGGGGAAGAGCAGGGAAAGGGAGTGGAAAGGTAAGATGGGGTCGGGGGTCTGGAGAAGCTGAACATTAGAACTCTCATTTGATGCAGCGGGACATGGGAAGCCAACGGCGAGTTGGGAGGAGAGAGATGTGGGCTGTTCGATGCCACTGTGTGCAGCAGTAGCAGGGATTGGAGTGGGGAGAGGTGGAGGCTGGGTGACCAGCAAGAAGGCTGAAACAACAGGGTAGCCAGGATATGACTAGGTTTTGGACCGGTGGCTTATCTGTCTGTGGGGAGGGGAGGCAGCGGCGAGGAGACGGGCGATGGTGATGGGTAGGAAGGACCGCCATGAACTGGCAGTAGTTGGAATATGATAGCTGCAGTCAGTCAGTCAATTGTATTTCTTGAGCACTTACTGTGTGCAGAGCACTGTAGTAAGTGCTTGGGAGAGTACAATAGACCAATATAACAGAGACATTCCCCGTGGCAGGAGAGTGAGGACTCAAAGATAATTCAAAGTCTTTTAAGATAGTGGTGTTATTACCTGATGAAAAATTTTGGAATAGTTTGTTTAGGGGAATGAATAAGTTGTTCTAATAATAATAACAAAGGTGATGTTGTAAGTGCTTATTATGTACCAAGCACTGAATTTAAGCCCTGGGGCAGAGACAAGATATTCAGATCGGACAAAGTTCCTGTCCCCCATGGAGCTCACGAGCTAAGAGAGGAGAACAGGTACTGAATCTCTATTTTACAGGTGGGGAAACTGAGGCACAAGGAAGTGAAGGGACTTGCCCTAGGTCCCACAGCAGGCAAGAGGCAGGATCAGGATTAGAACCCCTTCCTCTGCCCAGGCGGGTGGTATTTCCACTAGGCCATGTTGTCTTTAGACAAATGATCTGGGCAGCAGAGTGAAGTATGGACTAGAGAAGGGAGAGACTGGAAGCAGGGAGGCCAGCAAGGGGGCTGAGATAGTAGGCATACTGACATACGACAATAGTGTTGCAATGTATTACAATGTATGTTGTAATGTGAGGGGGATCTACATAACAAAGAAGTGACAAGTTCCCTGCCCACCAGGAGGTAGCAGTTGGCCCTTACACATTTACAATAAAAGTAGAAGACATGGCCCCTGCTCTGGAGGAGCTGACAATCTAATGGGGGACCATATTAATCATAGCAATAATAGTACAATTCTAGTAGTATTTAAGTGCTTACTATGTGCAGAGCCCTGGACTAAACACTGGGGTAGATAAAGGATCATCAGGTTGGACACAGTCCAAATGCTACACAGCAGGAAGGTGGAAGAGATGGAATTAGAACTCAGGTCCTCTGATTCCCAGGCCCATGCTCTTTCCACTAGGCCAACTGCTTACATTTCAACATACCATTAGTGCTGCAGGGAAATTAATCCAATCAGCAACATGCTCTATGACTTGCCTAAGGAAAAAATTCCTCATTCACCGCTACCTCAGAAATAGGAAATTAAACCCTGTTTCCAGCCTCTTGTCGACTGCTTTTCCCTTCTAATGACTACAATGCTGGCTGAGTTGAGTGGCTGAAGGCCAGAAGAGCCTGATGTAGGTCTCTCCTGGCTAGGACGCTCCCAGCTCTACTTAGAAGGGAAGGAGAGGGGCGGGGCGTAGGGAGCAAATCTCCCTGAGGTTTGAGGTTGAGAGGGGAGAGCAAACTTCTCACCCGTGATCTCAAGGTTGCAGTTGGCCAATCCAGTCAACACACCTCTTCCTCCTTTCCCTTGATTGTAACAGTAATAATAATAATAGAGATAACTGTGGTATTTGATAAGTGCTTACTACGTGCCAGACACTGTACTAAGCGTTGGGATGGATACAAGCAAATCGGGTTGGACATGCTCACGTCCCTGTACCACATGGGACTCACAGTTTTAACCCACATTTTAGAGATGAGAGGACTGAGGCACAGAGAAGTTAATAAGTTTTCTCAAGGTCACATAGCAGATAAGTAGAGGAGCCGGAATTGGAACCTAGGTCCTTCTGACTCCCAGTCCTGGGTCTGTCCACTAGGCCACGCTGCTCCCTAAAGGAACCTAAATTGGCCTTGGATTCTGCCTTTATTTTGTCAGGAGATGGAGAGGGAGAGAGAGAGAGAAAGAGAGAGAGTGTGTATGTATGTATCTTGGGTTGCCTAGGCAGGCAGAGCACTTACTTTGATTGATACTCTAAGTGGGGAAAAAAATGAGCTGGGAAGGAATGAAAAATTATAATGGAGAGCCCAAAGCCTGGAACTGGGATATTCTAATTAGCATGGCATTAAACGGTCAAATTGGGTTCAGAGATTGCACTTGGTGATCAGGAGCAATGTGTGAGAGGGGTGGATACTGGGGCAATTCTGTCTAGCGCTCTCCTGCCTCACTGCAGCGGAGCGGAGATGTCTGAAATGAGGGAAATGGAAGTGCGGGAGCTTACGGCTGGGGGTTGTGGCTCAGCTAGGGTAATCCTGTCTTTCCACTAGCAACCAATCCCAGGACCCACCCTAGAGGGCATTGGGGTAAGCACCACCCAGGCCCAGTCCACCCTTGAGGCTGGAGAAGTCTGATCCAGGGCAAATGGACCAGGTCTGGGGGGCTAAGGGGGCCTCAGGTAACAGCTGTCTTTCACCCACAGGTTTCACCAACTCAAAGCGGGAGTTGAATCAATCAAATCAATCAGTTCATGGGTGGAACAGTGACTGCTCTCACTGGAGGAAACATGCTGAGCCACGTGCGTCTGAACATGACCCTGTGCTCCACAGCCGGGGCAGCCCCCGCCTCCTGATCTTGCAGCCCACGAGAGCCGGATGGCGAGAGCCTCCCATGGCCATGAAGCCCTCTTTCTCTGGACACGCTCACCCCTGCCATCTCCTTAAGAGCCACTGGACTGACTTCTGTGGGAGAATTTGCCCAACAGCTGCCATCATTCCGGCACAGACATCAAGACCCGACCTGACTAAAGGTGCCGCTGTTTATTGGACCAGATTCACTTGTATAGTTTAGCATTTTATTTCAGTTCACTGTCTGCAAAGAAAAAAAACCCTGACATCGGAATCAGTTTGATTTTTTTTGGTGATTGAAGATATTAAGCACTACAAGAGTGTGGAAATTTCAATCTGATTAGGATCGAAATTCTTCAGGATCAAAACACTCCTTTTCCCCCTACAGTTTTACTAATTGTGTGCTACTTGACTTTGCAGAGTTATTCCACAGCATGAGAGCTAAATATGTGAAGTGCATTTTACTGTTGGAATGATCAACTCATTCGATTTGTTTTTCACGGGTGTAAGGTCGCCAATCGAACCATAAATAGCAAATTGTCTGCAGGGGCTAAAGGGTGACACTACCTTCCTGTCAGTCAGCAAAACTGCTGGGCAATATTCTGTGAGTCAATGGGAATCGTCTCATGAAGACACACAAAGGAGGAAATGAACAGACCAAATCTGAAAACAAAATCAGGGAGACAGAACACAGTGACTGAGAGAGAGATCTCTCTCCTGTCAGAAATTCCAGAGAAGCAGTGTAGCCTAGCAGAAAGAGCACAGGTCTGGGAGTCGGAAGACTCGGGTTCTAATCCTGTTTCTGCCACCTGCCTACTGTGTGACCCTGGGCAAGTCACTTCACTTCTCTGTGCCTCAGTTATCTTATCTATAAAATGGGGATGAAATACTTGTTCTCCCTATCTTTTAGACTGTGAGCCCCAAATGGGACAGGGATTGGATCTAACCTGATTGTCTTGTACCTACCCCAGTATATAATGCAGAGCTTGGTACATGGCGAGTCATTAAGTCTGGGGACCTTGGTTCTAATCCTGGCACCGCCACTTACCTGCTGTGTGACCTTGGGCAAGTCACGTAACTTCTCTGTGCTTCAGTTCCCTCGCCTGCAAAATGGGGATTTGACACCTGGTCTCCCGCCTATTTTACCTCCCTCCTGATTATTTTGAATCTACCCTAGCACTTCGTACAGTGCTTGGCATTTAGTGAGAGCTTAAACAAATACAAGTACTATTAACTGAAGGCACATTATTAGGGTTATTATTGCTGTCTTCTGGCTCCTGGAAACGAGACAAAAGTAGAAAGCAGAAAGCAGCTTCTACAGAATTGTGGCCCTTCAAGTGCAAGGGGGGAAGGGGACCTACAAGGAGAGGAGGAAGGTTGAGACCTCTGAGGCCATGGGGTGAGGATGCTTTCTTCTTGGAATCACCCTTGCTCACATGGCAAACTAACCAGACACTGCTGGAATCCAGCAGTGAAGGGAAAAGGGCCTCCCCAAAAGCCGCTCTCCATCCCACCTCACCTCACCCCTTCCTTTCCTTCCTTCCCCAGTCTTGCTGACAGGTTGGCAGACAATAAGCTGAGCTGCCCCTTGCAAAGGGAGAGGGGCTGCAGGTCCTGAGAAAAAAATCCTTCTTGCTAGAGGCCTGCTCTCTATGGCACAGCTAGCCCAAGAAGGTCAGACACTTGGGGAGAAATTCTGCATTGGGACATCCATGTCTCTCTCAACAGCCGGCTCAACTTCAGCCCAAGTCAAACTGAGGTAGGCGGCTACCCCAAACATTTATGGATGGGAAACTGAAAAAAAATAAACCCTCAAAGCCTGCCAAAAACACTATAAACAGTTTTTAACCCCCAAGAGCCAGCCACATGAATAGAAAACAGTCCAGAGATGCTGGCAAGGAGGTAGGGAAAGCAGGTTCCACTCAGTAGTAATGTTGTAATCAAACCACCCAACCTGGAAGAGAGACCTTCCCCCCTCCACCCCCCACCGGGATTAGAACCCATGATCTTCTGACTCCCAGGCCCATGCTCTTTCCTCTACACCATGCTGCTTAAACTGTAGAACCTGCCCTCAGAGCAGCTGCTGGCCGCATGGACCCCGACAGAATTATGGAACGGTTCATTCTATGATTGGTTGAACAAAGAACCACCTCTCGGGATTAAGTGCTAAAGCCAATAGCAGAATAGTGTTGCTGTCTTCCTCCCAAACTGGTCTGTTTATTGTTGTATTGTACTCTCTCAAGCACTTAATACAGTGCTCTGCGCACAGTAAGCGCTCAATAAATACAATTGAATGAATGAATGATCTGCTGTCTCAGGCACCAGGCTTGGGGATGGGTTGGAAAAAAAAATTAAAAATAAAACCAAGCTAGAGTTGAGTTTGGAACAGCTGTTCCCGGCAAGATATCCGGGCAAGACGCAGGAACTTACAATCTAGGTGACTGTGTCTTATGCCCTCGACGTCTTCAGCATGAATGAAGTGGTAGCATCTCTTCCCAACGATGTCTACGGGGGTCAGGTCCATGTAGTCACTGATCCTATAAGACAGACAATCCGGCCCAAAATTGAGGAGAGAAAAAAAAATACCAGAGTCGTTAAAGGACTAGTGGAAATGGAAATCTGCCGAAATGCAGTCCCTCACGTTTGTGTATTCACAAAGGTGCTGCTATTTGATCGAAGGGCCTGTGTCGAAATGACAACTCACTTAAAATCAAACTAGGGTTTTGGGGTCCATAAAAAAGAAACATGTTGGTATATGTTAATCTGTTTTAGTAATTAGGATGTAAACAGAGCAGTGTTTCCTTTTTGGCCCGCAGAATGCACACTTAGACAACATAATTCCGTGAAATTACAGAACGTCAGCAACAATGCGAAATCTTCAATAAAGACCAAGATGATTCAAGGTCACATAATAAAATAGCATGCTCTGTTTAGAGCAAGTGATTAGCGACACCCCTGATTTCAACAGTTTGGTCTTCTACAGGGGTAATTTCACAGAAAAGAGCTTCTTTGCCCCTCCCAGTCAAGATTGGCATTTCTGGGGATTTCATTCCATTGCTAAGCCATACAGATGGCAGCTCATCTCCCCCAAGTCCCAGCCCTAGGGGTTTTCATTTGGATGGGGGAGATCAGCTTGTGCTCCAGACCTTTGGAACTGGGCCTTCGCCACCCACTCCGAGCAGAATCTTTTACACCTTCTTGGCACCTGGTCTGGGACAACTGACCAAAAGGGGTCTTTGGTGGGGAGAGTGGAGAGACAGAACAAGAGTCGGAAGTCACATGGGATTAGAGCTTTGCTCTGTTTGGCCACACATCTCAAATGGGTTAGTTTGAAAGACGGGGTCCAAAGCGGGCCCATCAGCCACCAAAAATGCTTGAGAGAGGGCAGTCTGGGGTTCTGATTTGGGGCACAGAGGACCATGCCCCCACCTCCTGGAAAGACCCTCCCCGGCCTCTGAGGAGGAGCCCGGAAAGCACGTACCTGTTTTCACAGTAAATGATATTGAGATCCATATTGACGCGGGTGACAAACATGTGACAGTCAATCCTGACCTCGTTGATGGTGGGGGGTGGCAGGGCATGGGCTACCACCACCAGCCCCATGATCTGGCTGGGGACCGTCCGGCCATGGGACAGCGAGACTCGCAGACGCAACCTGCCAGTTATATGAATCACCTGCAAGAGAATAGAGGACAGCTGGGGCATGGGAAACTTTGGCTGGAGGCCGGACATCCCCACTTTTCTGTGCAAGAGCCTTTGTTGTTGGTGTTTGTTTGTTAAGCGCTTACTATGTGCTGAGCACTGTTCTAAGCGCTGGGGTAGACACAAGGGAATCAGGTTGTCCCACGTGGGGCTCACAGTCTTAATCCCCATTTTACAGATGAGGTAACTGAGGCACCGAGAAGTTAAGTGACTTGCCCAAAGTCACACAGCTGACAAGTGGCCGAGCCAGGATTCAAACCCATCACCTCTGACTCCAAAGCCCGTGCTCTTTCCACTGAGCCACGCTGCTTTGTGTCAACAATATGATTCGCCCACTAGACTGGAAGCTCTTCGAGGGCAGGAAATGTGTCTACACTTCTGTTGTACTCTTCCAGTACAGTATTTTGCATACAATAAATACTACTGATGAATAATAATGACAATTATGGTACCCATTAAGCACTTACTATATGTCAAACACTATTGAGTGCTAGGGAATACACAATATAAGCTGTGCAAGAGGGAACTGCTGTCCCTAAGGCCCACTTCCATTTGACTCCCAAGCTTCACCCAACAGAATTCTTGTCTATGGGAAAAAGAACCAAAGCTTAGAGTCAAGGCCCATCAGAGTCTCACCACTTTAAAACCAAACCCCTGCCTTTCCACAAGCTATGTTTGTGCCTAGAGCCACCGAGTGCAGCTTGGGGGCTGATTCCAGGGCAACCACCCACATTCATCGTTGACACAATTCTGTGAGGACTAGCCACAGTAAGACTATATGAAGTTGTCCCTAGAGGCGAGGATGCCAAAAAAAACTTCCTTCTCAGCCTCAGATTTTGCAAGAACTCCATATCTACTACAGATACTGGATTCAGTTCACAGGAGGGGTGCTATTAGTCTCATCCCCTCCTAGCCAGGCTTAAAGAGATGCTTATTTATTATCTATCTCATTTTATCAGAGACTTTCAGCTCTCTGGAAGAACTCCGTTCCATAAGCACCCAGAAATAATGGGCATGTAAATCCCCACTTGGAGTGCGAGGCAAACACATCTTCAGGAGTCCTGGCTGAATGATTCTTTAGAAGGCAATGTCAGTCCTTGAGAAAATGACTCCACAGATTAGGTGGAAAATCCATTTATTTTTCCCATGATGTTTTAAAAGCACTTTGGGCCAAAATCTTTAAAATGGCTGCTCTCTGTGGCCCCATCGATGGTACTTATTGATCAGTTACTGTGTGCAGAGCACTGTACTAAGTACTTGGGAGAGTGCAATAAGAACAAGTTGGTAGACATGTTCCCTGCCTGCCTGCAGTCTAGAGGTAAGGTCACCCAGATGTTCTCATTTTATGGTTTGAACGGTGTCCCTTCCAAACCCTCCCATCCGCTGTTTTGGAGGTTGGAACCTGCCGTAGGGGCTTTGAGGTTCTGTGTCCATCAGAGCCCGGGGTCCATGGAAAGATATCCACCTCCCCTCCCTGCCTTGTTCTCCTCCACTGATAATCACAGGCTTGGGAGTCAGCAGGCCTGGGTTCTGATCCCAGCTCAGCCACTTGGCTGCTGTGTGACCTTGGCCAAGTTGCTTTCCTGAGTCTCAGTTTCCTCATCTGTACCTATTTGCCCTTCCTCCTTGACTGTGAGGCAGGGACTGTGGCCATCCCAATTATCTTGCATTTACCCCAGTGCTTAGCACAGGACTGGGCACAAAGCAGGCCCTTAACAAATACCACAGTTATCACTATTATCTTCATCCTTAGTGAGGTCGAACCCTACCCCACTGGAGAAGGGCTGGCAGAAGGTGAAGCTAACCTGCTTACCTTGGTCAGAAAGTTGGGATGGTGAAAGCAAGCATCTGGACCAGGCTTGGCTCTGCCAGGGCTCTGAGGACCCTGAAGCTGGTCCTTCAGCAGGAACATGCCAGCTCTGATTGCTCATGTGCTTGTTGATGATGAACTTACTGCTTTGGTTTCATATCTTAGGCTGCTTCTTCCCCTGTAACACTCAAAGGTTTCCCTCTTTTAGGATGGGAGCCCCCCACCATTAGCCAGGGGACTGTGTCCATGGTCTAGTGGAAAGAGCATGGCCCTGGGAGTCAGAGGACTTGGGTTCTAATACTGGCTCCGCCACTTCTCTGCTGTGTGACCTTGGGCAAGTCACTTAACTTCTCTGTGCCTCAGTGTCCTCATCTTTAGAATGAGAATTCAATCCCACTCTCGCCTACCTAGACTGTGAGCCCCATGTGGGACAGGGCTTGGGTCTAACCTGATACCCTTGGACCTACACCAGTGTTTAATGTCCTTTAAAAAAAATCCACAAGAAAATATTCTTGTATTTATCCCCAGCACAGGGCACTACGCAGTGATCAGCATAATGTCAGTGCTTAACTAAGACAATAAAGGAGAATAACGAATCTAACAGGAAGGCTAATAAGGGGTTGCTGGGCAGACCAGCTTGCGTTTCGAGACCTTCCTGCTGAGCACCTAGAGCAGTTCGTTTCTAATCAAGGACTCTCCAGGTCACAAATTCAATTTTATTATCCTCTTCCAGGACACCGCTGGGTCACACCGACCCTGCTCCCACAGGAGCTGGTGGCATTGACCCGCCAAAGTCGTCCCCCTTGGCAGGATTCAGAGGCAGAGCCCAGGGTATGCTATGGGCTTAGCTTCCGGCCAGGTGGCAATGATGGTCCCCCAAAATGAGTGGATTCTATAAGGGGGCCAATCATAATAATAATTTTGGTATTTATTAAATGCTTACTATGTGCCAAACACTGGGGCAGATATAGGATAATTAGATGGGACACAAACTCTGCCTCACTTGTGTCTCAGAGTTTAATGGGGAGAAAGAACAGGCAGTGAATTCCCATTTTACAGATGAAGAAATTGAAGCACAAAAAAGTGGTGGAGCCAAGATTAGAACCCAGGTCCCTTGATTTCCAAGCCTGTGCTCTTTCCTCTAGTCCAAGATGCTCCTAAGTCTAAGTTGCAGTCAAAGCGGCTTTTCCATCACCACTTCAAATGCCCAGATTCTCCCTTTTTCCTAGATTAGTGCCAGAGAAGTTTAATGAACAATCAGGAGAGGCCATTACAGATTTTCCTGCACTTCCCCTCTGTAAAGGACCCTCAGGTTCTGAGTATTTATGCTACAATTCTAAGACCAAGGTCCCGGCTCACGCCAAGTACCAGACATGACTCCCTCCCGCTTTGTCGCCTCTGCCCGAGTCCAAGCTTTTCTGTCCATCCTGACCAGATGCAGTTGGGTCTGGATCTGGGCTTCCCCATCTGACACAGTGTTTAGGCCTGCCAGGCTGACCCCATCAATCCAATTTCATTCCTCCCAAATTCAGCTCTCCAGAGATGAAAGGTTATTTCAGAGCTCCTGTGCTCTTACCCCGGCCAATGCTACAGGTTTATATGGCCAGATTGCCTCCCCTCCGACAGACTGGGCAGCCTAATAGCTGCCTGTCCAGAAGCAGAAAGCACCAGGCCCAAGCCCTCTCAACAAAAACTCCAGAATCTTTGGTGAAAGTGACCATATAGGCCTGGCTTGATCCTTGGCTGCTTCCCAGCTCTGTTTCCTCTGTGATAAAAAAAGGATAAGTGGATGATGCCAGGTGGATAGTGAAACTTGGTTTCTGATGAGTGTGGGAGTGTTAACAAGCTGCATTGCTTGGACAAATAGATATTTCTCTTCCTGCCCATAGGCTCTCTTCAGTCATCTGTTAGCGATAAGCGCTTCAATGTGCTCTGCTAATATCTCCTCATTAGAACCAAGCACATCACAAAGACCTTGATAAAACCTTGCGCTTAGGGCAAAGAAGGCTTGAGGCTAGAAAATACATCTTTGCTGGATTTGTGACCCAGGAACTGGATCGCACCTGATAATCTTACATCTACTCTGGCGCTAAGCACAGTGTTTGGCACCTAATTAGTGCTTAAGATATATCAGAATCATTATTATTCTAGCAGGAAAACTTTTCTTCATTCAAAAAGAGTGTGATGTATTATGTACATGATTTTCCACATTTAATTTGAGATTTAGAACAGAGCCAGGTACCTGGCGGCAGCAAAAAGCTGCAGGCATGTAAAAAAAGCGTCAAACCACAAGGTTTAGGGAATTTTCAGAAACCAAACTTCTGGGAGAATTTCAGAGACCCCCCTCCGGCCCCCCCGGCTGACTTTTCCGTTCCTCTGCTAGTAGTGCTGAAGCAACTGGTCTGATTGGCCAGAGGAGTATCTCAGAGGCTCCAAGACCCAGTGAGGCAAAACCCTGGTCGAACCCTTGTCTTGGATGTTGGAAGTTCAATCCAACCATCTCCTGGGTGCGATGCAGCCTCAGGTGAGCAACTGCACAGATGTGAGTTTTTGAGCGAGCCCAACTCCTTTTGGTAGCCCTCCGCTGCCCCAACATCCTGTCGGCCACTCGGGGTTATCAGGGCTTTAGAAGGAGGGAAGAAGGTTCAGAGGTAGCAACTTCGTTGCTGAGCCCCAAGGTGAAGGGAAGGAGGCGGCAGCATCTATGGGTTGGAGAGAATGGACAAATTCCCTGCTGCCCCTCACAGATGTTGTCCAGGGTGGCACTTCCATTGGGGCAGCTGGGTCAATTGCCCCAGGCCCTGGGGAGGGGGCTGTCTGAGGCACTGGAGGGCTCCCTAGAGCCCTCCAATTCTGCTCGTGGACCACTGGGGATTTTTAAATCTCTCTGGGAGCTAATCAGCTCCTCAAACTCCCAGGTTTATAGGTCTGGTACTTTTGAGTATGTACTATGGGATACTTGGATCCTGGAGTCTGGATTTTTCACTGGACTAGTGCTTGGGAGAGTACAATACAGTGCTCTAGACTGTAAGCTCACTGCATGCAAGGAATCCTCTAGACTGTGAGCCTATTGTTGGGTAGGGATTGTCTCTTTTGTCCAGGAGTAGGTAAAGGCTTCGCCCCCACATTTCCAGGCAAGTCAGTCACTAGGTGCCGTTCGGTTCTGCAATTCTCGGATCCTTCTACCAGAAACCTTCTCAGTCTCCACCCCAAGATTTGCAATGGTGGAGGAACTCACTAGACTTCACTAGCAAGTGAAAACAGAAGTGGCCGAGGGCAGGGGACGGGAGGTGTCCGGGGCCAAGGAGTACTTCCGAGTGGGTCCCAACTCTTCTTTCCTGGAGCATAAAGGAATGCAGAAGTGGGAGATCCTCATCCCAGGAGGGGAATGCAGAATTGGGGACACTCTCCCCAGCAGGAAAGACACTTAGAAACTTCAACTGTTCCCTGAATGTTTCAATGCAGGCATGCTCATGTGCTTTGTAACTGATTAAATCATGAAAATGCCCATTTCAAACAACACGGTCACAAATCCAGAACCCAGAAGCTAAGGGATGAAGACTGTGAGTCCCATGAGGGACATGGACTGTGTCCAGCTTGATTACCTTGTATAATAATAATAATAATGTTGGTATTTGTTAAGCGCTTACTATGTGCCGAGCACTGTTCTAAGCGCTGGGGTAGACATAGGGGAATCAGGTTGTCCCACGTGGGGCTCACAGTCTTAATCCCCATTTTTACAGATGAGGGAACTGAGGCACAGAGAAGTTAAGTGACTTGCCCACAGTCACACAGCCGACAAGTGGCAGAGCTGGGATTCGAACTCATGAGCCCTGACTCCAAAGCCCATGCTCTTTCCACTGAGCCACACTGCTTGTATCTACCCCAGTGCTTAGAACAGTGCCTGGAACAGAGTAAGTGCTTAACAAATACTACTAAAAAACCAAAGAACGTTTCCCCTCCCCCACTCCCACCCCCGAACACTACTACTAAAACTATCATCACTCCATCACAGATCGTCATCACTCAGCCTGGGAATCAACCAATGGGATTTATTGGTACAGAACATGTGTTTAGATGCCTCCAACATTGTCCTCTCTTCTGTAAAAGCAATGAGCCTTTACAATAAGCAGGAACCTCCTGGGTACTGTGTCAGAGGAGAATAATATTACTATCACTATTATTACTTCTACTACTAATAATCTTACTATGTGCCAGGCACTTGGGTTTATACAAGATAATCAGGTTGGACAGAGTCTCTGTCCTTCAAGGAGCTCCCAACCTAAGTAGGTGGAGAACAGGCATTGAATCCCTATTTAACAGATGAGGAAAGTGAGGCATAGAGAATTCAAGTGAATTCCCAGGTCCGTGACCTTTCTACTAGACCATGCTGCTTCTCTTTTCACTCTATGACTTCATTTTCTACTTCAAGGATAACTTCAAAGTGACACGTGTTTTTAGCCACAAAACCAGACTCAAAATGCCTGCCCTTCATATGCAACAAAAAATGGTCACTGGCCTTGTGCCCAACCCACCCCCAGTGATATGGAGGGGAGAGGGGAAGAGGGTAAGAAACAGTCCCACACTCTGAAAGACTGAGTAGGTCAAGTGTCACATGGGTTCTGCAGGAACCAGGTGTCGGGTGTCTCCCCATTAAGCCACCACATCCAAACCATTACTCCTGACAACCTTAAAAGGAAAAAAAAAATCCATCCTAGAATTTCCGGAAGAGCCAATGGAGAAACAAAATTAAAATGGAAGTCACCGCTACAGCCTGAAACAGTAAGTCTGAAAACGTATTTATTTTTTTAAAGAATACTTTTTGAAGTAATTGGCACAAAAGCTGTTCTGGTGCGGATTGCTGCAAGTGTGCTCTTGGCAAGAACATCACAAGCACGAGAAAAACTTTCATATGCTCAAGCAGCCAAATACAACCTGACACTGGGAACTCAAGTGGAGCAACAAACAGAAAGGAAACTGGGTCCCTCAATTTAATACAAACCTACATACAAAGGGATCAATTTTTACAGTTCCTGGTTTAGCAGACAATACAGCTGTCCTCAGAGTGAATATAGAGTAGTTATACATAAGAAATTAGAATTATCAATTCTGGGGAATTTCTCAAGAGCCCTTTTGATATATAATACTGCAAATATAATGACTGAAAAACCAGGCATCAATGCATTAAATAGATCAGGCTGAGATCTATTTAGAAAAGGCAGATTTAAGCTGGAAGAAGCAACTCTTTGATATGACCTCCAGAGCAGGCCATTTGCAGAGCTGAAGTTGAACAGATTCACCCTCGCCGATCTGCTTGTTTCACTTTTTCTTAAAAATATAAATTCCCAAACAGATTCCGTATGGGAAAAGCATCTTTGCTTGGCAGAAACAGCGCCGTCTGGGCGGTCCGGTACAATAAGGAGGAGGGATGTTTATGAGGGCGTACTGCGCTCTAGCAAAAAGGAAGTTTCATATTCGCACTATTTCATAGCAAAAGAGGAGGAGAGTTCATTTTTTAAAATAGCTGGCAAGCCATCTGTTGTCGACTCTTCCACTTGCTATTTATGTTTGGTATTTGGAGACTTTTCTGCTGTTTCCTTCTTCCCCCCTCTCCAATCAAGCCTCAATCACTGACCGCTGCTTCCCTTAGTTGGCAATCTCCAAAAGATGTCTCCCATTTCCCCACTTGACTGAAGGTTTCTCTTGCAACTCCCTGGAGTTTAAATGCTCTGTCTTTTTTGCCCCCTCCCTCAGGATAGGTTTGAAGTCCCCTTTAAAAACAATGGCTGGAGGATATTTCCCCCCAGAATCATTTGAAGAAACTTGAAAGCTTTTGGTTCCTAAAGTGCACGGGCCTCTAATGAAGCAATCAGCCACCCTGTCCTCGGCAGGCCACCCTCATGCCAGCTCCCATGGAAGGCTGGGTTCTGACAGATCTCTAGTGTGAAGGCTCCGTCTGCAGAAGAGCCCTGGTTTTAATCTGAGAATGCAGAAGGATGGAGCCCTGGGGCCCTGCCGCGGTCAGAGGTAACCTCTGAAGGACAGAATGTCGAAGAGGAGCAGAAATGCCAGTGGCAAAGTAAATCAATCTGGGATCTTGTAAGACAACTAAGAGTAAATATTCTTCTGAAGCAGAGGGTCCAGGCCCAGTTAGGGAGGGGGAAATGAGGGCTCCTCTAGGGGTTTTTTAATGGCATTTGTAAACCGCTTACTATGTGCCAGGCACTATTCTAAGTGCTGGGGAGGATAGAAGGTAATCAGGTTCATTCATTCATTCAATCGTATTTATTGGGCACTTACTGTGTGCACAGCACTGTACTAGGCACTTGGAAGGTACAATTTGGCAACAGATAGAGACAAACCCTTCCCAACAACGGGCTCACAGTCTACAAGCAGGGAGAGACAGTCCATGTCCCACATAGGGTTCACAGTCTTAATCCCCATTTTAAGGGGAAGCAGCGCAGCTCAGTGGAAAGGGCTTGGGCTTCGGAGTCAGAGGTCATGAGTTCGACTCCCGGCTCTGCCACTTGTCAGCTGTGTGACTGTGGACAAGTCACTTCACTTCTCTGTGCCTCAGTTACCTCATCTGTAAAATGGGGATTAACTGTGAGCCTCATGTGGGACAACCTGATGACCCTGTATCTACCCCAGTGCTTAGAACAGTGCTCTGCACATAGTAAGCGCTTAACAAATACCAACATTATTATTATTACAGTTGAGGCAAATGAAGCACAGAGAAGTGAAGTGACTTGCCCAAGGCCACACAGCAGACAAGTGTTGGAGTTGGGATTAGAATCCAGGTCTTCCTGACCCCCAGGTCCATGCTGTATCTACTAGGCCATGCCGCTCCCCTTGTTCTGTTTAATGAGGGTGGCCATACGACCACCACGATGGGATCCAACGAGCCCAAGGGATGTAAGTGCGGTTAACCTGGAGATTGAGGAGCTCGAGGTGACACCGCTCACCTTTACAAGCGGTTCTCTAAACTGGCCACTATAATAGCCAGGCTTTGTGGGGAACAGCCAGGACTGTGTCAGGTGACCCCTTTTGCACTACTGCCATGGGATCTTTGAAAGGAGGGATTGTGTCTATCAACTCGTATTATAATTCTCTCAAGTACTTAATACAGCACCCTGCACACAGTATGTGCTTAATGAGTACCATCGGATGACTGACAGAATTGTGCCTTTGATGGAGGGTGGGAGAGGGGGTGTCTGAAAAATACTTCTAATTCAGGAGTTGCCATCCAGACTGGCAATTGCTGGGAAAGTGATTCAACTTTGGGAAAGTGGGTTTTGGATAGACAAGTCAGAGTGGGCCAAGTCTGCCTGGCACTCCCAACATGATGGCCAAGCTAACCACTGCACGAGGTCCCTTAGGAGATGTGATTGCTCATGGGCCAGGTGTGAGGAGGATGTTGAATGCCTGTTCCTCCATCCTCTTTCCTCTCTCTACCAACTGTCCTGATTTCTCTCAAATGCTTAGCACAATAATATCCTGCACAAAAGTAAACACCTTAGAAATACCACTGATGGAGGGTTTTTTTTCCCCATTTCACAAACCCTCCATTCATTAACTCTCCCCTGAATACAACCGTACCCCTTTCTCCATCTGCCCCACTTCTGAATGTCTTCAACCCATGGGGAATGGGTTGAAAATTGGGTGAAAACGTATCCTGCTGATGACAAACTTGTACCGGCTGAGGGTCCCCACTCCCCTCCGCCCCCCTCAGACCCTGAAGCCAGGACAGTTGGTCTCCAACAGCTGGCAGGATTCCCAGACACCTCAACCTTCTCTCAGATGGCAACACTGAGGCTCACGCTCACACTTTATTCTTGTAATCCAGCTAATGCCACAAACAAGGGCCGGGCTGGTAACTAAGATGCCGCGCCTTTGGATGCCATACGCGAGGAATTGGGGGATAGGATTTCTGAGCTTGGGTCTATGGTGCCTTGGTTTATCTCTCCTTGGAATCAATTTTTGTCATTTTTAATTGACTGATTTTTCCCTTGTTTGCTTAACATTAATTGATTGTTAGGCTCCCGCAATTAATTCCAAAGGTGGCAAGTTCAACACAGAGAAATTAATTTTCTTTGACTAAAATATGTTTTGGGAAGTTCGGGTTATGGGAAATCACCTTCAGCTTAATCATCACGGAAGCTAGGTGGTTGTGTCCTTGGCGTCTTTGCACCCCAAGTCTGCCAGCTAGCAATACTAACACTACTAATGAAAGAGCATTGGTTCAGAATCTCCCACAATGGGCTAGACTTTGTAATCCATCAGTCGATTACATTTACCTCTGCACATAGTAAGCGCTTAACAAATACCAACATTGAAGCAGCGTGGCTTAGTGGAGAGAGCCCGGGCTCCGGAGTCAGAGGTCATGGGTTCAAATCCTGGCTCTGCCACTTGTCAGCTGTGTGACTGTGGGCAAGTCACTTAACTTCTCTGTGCCTCAGTTACCTCATCTGTAAAATGGGAATTAAGATTGTGAGCTTCACGTGGGACAGTCTGATTACCCTGTATCTACCCCAGCGCTTAGAACAATGCTCTGCACATAGTAAGCGCTTAACAAATACCAACATTATTATTTACTGAGCAATGCACTAAGAGCTTGGAGGAGTACACTATAACAGCATTCGTAGTTACAATTCTTGAAAACACACACAAGGCAGTCACTGCTGCTATGAAGGGTTATTGTTAGGTTTGTCCTGCTTTCTGATTCTATTTTTTAGGTAGATTTGATGAGGGTACAGTTGGAAAGAGCCATTTGCTAGACAGTAATTTGGAGTGAAGATCTAAGGCAGAGGATTCTCTCTGGGCAGAGACCCAATTGCACACACCCTGTGCAACCTGGAAGGTGCCTCCAATCCCCGCTCGAGAACCAGCAGGAAGAGGAATAAAGCAACCTGCTCTACTTAGACTACCACTAGTGACCTAAAATCCTTTAAACTTTCCTAGAACTGCTATCTAGATATGGCATCTAAGCGTTTACTATATGCTGAACACCAAGATAGATACTAGGTTATGAGTCTGGACACGGTTTCTGTAGCACCAGGGACTCATAATTGGAATAATCTTATTCTTATTTAGCAGATGAAGAAACAAAAGCCTAGAGAGGTTAAGTGACTTGCCCAAGGTTGTCCAGCAGCACAGGCCTGGGCAGGGATTCTCCTGACTCCTAGTCCCAGGTTCTTTCCTTGGGGCCACATTCTGCTATACCACACAGTTTTACTATGCCAATGACATTCTGTCCACAACACAAATGTGTTCTAGATAGAAGATGATCAATCAGTCCATCAATCAGTGGTACTTATTGAACGCTTACTGAATGCAGAGCACAGAACTAAATGCTTGCGAAAGAAAAAACAACAGTTGGCAGACACGCTCCTTATTTGCAAGTAGGCGTAAATAGTGGTTTGTGAAGAAAAGGTTGTGCAAAAATTCCATGGCATTAGCCAGTGGTGTTCTACTCCCCAACCTCGGCTCCAATCTCACCTGCTTGCTGGTCCTTTGAGAAGCAAGTTATTGTGTCTGGGAGCAGGACTTTATTAGCCCTTTTTCAATTGGGTCCTTGTTGGCTACCTCCCTGGCCGCGGGGCCAGAGGGGCAGAAAGGAGAATGTGAGGTGGCTGGTTCCTGGGAGTTAGCAAAAGTGCCATTATTTATTGGTCAGGTTCCTGTGGGGCTTTGACCAGTCTTACAACTTGGGGGACACAACAATCTCCCCCACAGACACTGGCAGTTTCCAGGCTGAGCAAGTGCAAACCTAAGTGGCCCATCTCAAAATGCGCCTAACTCTCCTATAAGTGCCATCCTCTATTAGGCCATTTCTCCCCTGGAGTTCATTATTGTGGTTGTTGTTATTAGTAAGAGTAGCAGTGGTAGTAATAATAATGATAATGCAATCTGATATTAATTTCCAAAAGTGCTTTTACAACCATTCTCTGATTTGACTCTCCCAGAATTCCTGTAAGGTCAAGAGATTCAGAATTTCGATTCCCACATTACAAAGAAGAAATGGGTTCAGAGAGGCTGAGTGACTTGTTCTAGGTGTCACAGCAGGGCCCTGGCCAAGGGGGCACTAGAACCCAAATATTCTGCCTCCGAGAATTGTGCACATTCCGGTTAATAAAAATGTGTATTTTTTTGTTCAATGCACTGAATTAAACTCTGGGGTAGATACAAGATAATTGAGGTGGATGTGGGCCCTGTCCCACATGGGGCTTCCAATCTAATAAGTAGGAGGGAGAACAGGAATTGAATCCCCATTTTAAAGATGAGGAAACTGAGGCACAGAGAACTCAAGTTGTCCACATAATCTCTTTTAAGCCTTACAATATGCACATCTTGAAGAGGGAGTCTATTTTTTTTTTTGGTGGTCCTTGCCCCCCATCCTCCCTTATGTAGGATTTGGAACAATTTCATCCTAGTCTGTTTTGAACAATGCTATTGGCAAAAAGAAAAGAGAAGTCAGGAAAGCCACAGGGCTGTGTGGCTCACCCACCCCTAGAATGGCACACTTGTCTTCCTGGGCACAAACACGCCTACCCATCACTTAAGACCCTCCCCTCTCCCACTCCGCATAAGAGTGGTTTTGTAGACAATATGACCCAATCCAGCTGTTAAAACTGGAATAAGGAGAAGGTCAGGAACCTCAGGCTTTGTGGATGTGTTTTTTTCCTATGGATTTTGGTTGCACAATCTGATAAAACCTGTGACTAAATGAACATTACAATTTGTATTCCTCCATTCCTAAGTTTATTGGCTGGTTTTTCTCCTTTGGCTCTGCCTGTAAGGTTCATTACTTACAGTTACTGCAGAATCAATCTGCGCTGGCCAAAATCAGTGCTGGGATTTATAGCACAATAACGGCCCAGCCATCCAAGCCCCGGGTTCCACGTGAAAGGGCTCTGGGTATTCTCCTCTGAAATACCTCCCCAGAGCTGAGGGGGCCGTTTTTATCCATTTTGTGAAATTGTCACGGCCGGGTTTGGAGAGGAGGAAGCCTGACAGGTGCAGAACAGATTTTCTCTGCAGCAAAGGATCTTTTCAGAACAACAATATTATTGTATCCCTCTAGACTGTAAGCTCCTTCTGAGCAGGTAATGTGTCTACCGACTCTGTTACACTGTATACTCCCATATGCTTGGTATAGTGCTCCGCAAACAGTAAGGGCTCAATAAATATCACTGATTGATCGATCAAGTCTCCCAGAACAGAGAAGTGAAACTCAACTTCTTTAACCACCCCGTGAAGCTTGCTCTGTGCTGTTCTTTACCAAATACCACATACAGGTCATGTTCTTGCTTATTACAAACCAACCAGGCTTGTTTTACATTTCCTAGGGCACTAGGACAAAGCTTCCCCCATCAGACATGCCCCCTGATATGGGCTGCATCAGCCAGAAGGCACAGGACCCTATAATAATAATCCTGGTATTTGTTAACCACTTACCACATACTAATAATAATGTTGGTATTTGTTAAGCGCTTACTATGTGCAGAGCACTGTTCTAAGCGCTGGGGTAGACATAGGGGAATCAGGTTGTCCCACGTGGGGCTCACAGTCTTAATCCCCATTTTACAGATGAGGTAACTGAGGCACAGAGAAGTTAAGTGACTTGCCCACAGTCACACAGCTGACAAGTGGCAGAGCTGGGATTTGAACTCATGACCTCTGACTCCAAAGCCCGTGCTTTTTCCACTGAGCCACACTGCTTCTCTGCTTCAGTAAGCACTGGGGTGGATACAAGATAATCAGGTTGGACACAGTCCCTGTCCCACAAGGGGCTCAAAATCTAAGTAGAAAGGAGAACAGATATTTAATTCCCATGATACAGAGGAAGAAACTGAGGCCCAGAGAAGCAAAGGGATTTATCACACAGGAGAGAAGCAATGGAGCTGAGCTCATTGAGCTCATCGAGCGTGACTCCCAGGCTTGTGTTCTTTTCATTAGGTTACACTGCTTCCCTCATGTATCATCTCAAAATGCCAGGGAATCAATGGCCAGTAAAGCTGAAGAGTGGAAGTGTGGATTGGCCTAGTGTTCTTGCCAAGGGTCCATACTGTGAACTTCTCTGCATTCCTACATTTTGATGCAGAGAATGTCAAACTTGAGTGTGAAGCATTAAAACGAATGACAGTGCAAAAGGCAGTTGGCAGGATGTCCTCCCTAAAACTCAATTTCATAATATGCATGTGATTACTAACAGACACTGACAAACTTCTTCCTTGATGAAGAACAACTGAAAAGTTGTTGGCCCAAAGTTGTTGACCTAAATTTAGGCTGAGCCTGGCCTAGTAGAAAGAGCACAGGACTGGGGATCAGGAGACCTGGGATCAATCAATCAATTGTATTTATTGAGCACTTACTGGGTGCAGAGCACTTTACTAAATGCTTGGGAACTACATACACTTGGTAGACACGTTCCCTGCCCACAAGGAGCTTACAGTCCAGAGGGACAAGTTTACAGTCTAAAGGTCTAATCCTGGCACCGCCCTTTGCGTGCTGTATGAGCAGGGGCAAGTCATTTACCTTCTCTGTGCCGCAATTTCCTCATCTGTAAAATGGAGATCTGATCCCTGGTCTCCCAAACTCTTAGGCTGTGAGCCCTGGGTAGGACAGAGACTGTTATCTAATTTGATTATCTTGCATTTACCTACCCCACTGATGACAATGCTTGGCACACAGTAAGTGCTTAATAAATGCCACAATTATTATCATTACTATCTAAAGCTCTTCTGTTGACTTCTACTATCAAATTCTGCTTCTTGCCTCCTAAACTTATGAATTCATTCAACTCTATGGAGACTGAATACCATCTAAAAGGATGTTTGCTTAGCTTGCCTCAGTTTTGCACCAGCAGAACCTGCAGAAAACTTTGACCTGTTTCCTGCAGGAGAGTTGGTAGGCTGCCAGGATTGGGTGGGAAGGGGCAAGTCGGGCAGATAGAGATCTGGCCAGGGAGGCAGTGAGGGCTGAGTAACCAAAGATCTTTTTAAGGATGGATACTGAAATCTTGGAAAGCATTGGGGCTATTAGGCTCCCTCTGCTCTTTTGGAAGCCAACGTGTTTGAAAAGTCACTGTGAGTATCTGCTTATTTGGAGGAGAAAAAGACATCTGAGCAAGAAAAATAAATAAAATCAACCCAATAAAAAGTAGCTCAACTAATGGTCTTCGGCACAAAGCCCTGGTGTTTCATATTATCTTGGAGAGAAAGATAAAGTGCTCGTAGTCTCGGCAGGAAAGAGAAGGGAAAAGGTTGATTCACTTTACAGAAAATGTAATTAAGCATTCAATCCATGCATGCAGAAGTTCTCGGGGAAAAAACAACAACAAACTATTTGTGCATAAAATAAGCCTCGCTTATATCGAAAATGCAAAGAATTAATTTCAGCTTTAAACACTCTACTACGGCTGGCTACTGCTGGTTTTGATTTTTAATGGCTTATAACTATTGAATGTTTGCATGGCTGTAAAGATTCAGATTTTATTTCCCCAAGTAATGTGTATTTGGGAGAGTCACTCAATAGCAGATGAGCTGTGACTGATCTGACACGCACATATCTGATTGGAACAAAATGAACTGTTGCTCAGACCACACATTTGCAAAGGTTGCTACAATTAGTTGGAAGAATGGCTTTAAAGCTGACCAGCATCAGACACATCTGATTTAGAGAAGCCTTTCTTGTTTGTTTTTTCTACAAGAGAATCATCATTCATCAGGGAAGTCGCCCATTTCCCCCAGATATGGGGTGCCAGATTAAAATGGAGGGGCAGGATGATGAGAGGGGAGAATTCATTTCTAAATTAGGAGAGGTGCTTCTGCTGGGGAGCAGGGAGTAAAACTGTAAGGCTGCTGTTTCATGAAATACCACTGCAGTAGCCTGATGCTCAAGAGAGAAAGAATGAAAGAGAGTTATATATATATATATATATATATATACATACAAATATGGATTGATAAAGAGAGAGAAGGAAAAAAGGGCAAGAGTAAAGAAAAAAATGAGCGAGAAAAAGAGACGGTGAGAACAAGTGAGAGTGAGCAAGACTTAAAAACAAATGAAAGTAAGAACAAGAGGAGTGAAAGAGAGGAAAGGGTGAGAGAAATGGAGACAAAGAAAGGGAGGGAGGGAAACCTGCAGTTCTTGGGTCATATGCTAGAGAGAGGAGTTTGAGAGATTCAATCCTGACTGACTTCAGTTTTCCCTTTTCAGGGACAGTATGACTCTGCCTGTCCCTACTTCGTCTTCCAAACCAAAGCTTTAAGGTTTTTGGATACTTCACTCTCTGTGGCTAAGACTCCCAGATGACTCTCCACTCTCGAAAACCCATGTCTTTGCCAACACCTCCCTAGACCTCAGGATAGAGGAGCGATGGTATGAAGGAGAGCCAATTCCTGGAGGAACTGCTTTGCCTGCGGAAAATGCTCTCTGAACTGCTGAGAGAGGCTTTTCTGGGCTCTTGTTGGGGGTAGGTGGTGGGGAGGGAAAACAACTCCCACTATGGTCCCGCCTGCATCTGGGCTCTTGAGGCCTAACTCTCTACTCTAGGTCACTGAGTGAGAGGGAGACCATGAATGTTGCTGGAGGTTTCGGAGTGTTCTGCCTCTTCCAGTTTTGGGGAGCAGCCAGGTTTTCACCTGAGCAGTGAAAATTCCCCCCACCACACCCAGAGTCCCACGTCCTGAAGTGGGTCAGCTCTAGGGTCTGCGTATGCCTTGTTCAGTTTTCTTTCAAAGCACGGGGAGTAATAAAGACTTCCAGTTCATCTTCAGTGAAATAATACCGCTGAAATATGACCTCGTTTTTGATGTCAGCGATGATTTCTTTTTATCACCATGATGTCAAAAGGGAATTATTATTATTAGAATGGTAGATCACCTAATGATGCTGTGAAAAAGGAGGGGCTGGGGAATATTAGAAGCCTAAACAGCCACAATCCTCACCAGCTGCATTCTCATGGGGGTGAAGCTGAAGCAACTCTTAAGGAGTCCAGGTGTGTTAACTTTATCTTGGGCAGTCAATCAAGGGTTGGTCCTTTCCTCCAAGTTTAGAGCAGGCAGAACAACAGTTATTCTTTTAATCTCTCAATGGGTGGGTTCCCCAGGTTTACTGTTATTATAGTTATTATTATGATTAATAATAATTGTGGTATTTTTGTTACGTACTTATTATGTGCGAAGCACTGAACTAGGTGCTAGGGTAGATACAAGATCATCAGATTCCACATGGGGCTCACAGTATAAGTGGGAGAGAGAAGAGGTATTATTGGATCCCCATTTTGCAGATGAGGGACCTGAGGCACAGGGAAGTGAAGTGACTTGCCAAAGTTCACACAGCCAGTGGTGTCACCCCTTCTAGACTGTAAGCTTACTGTGGGCAGGGAATGTGTCTGTTACATTGTTGTATTATACCCTCCCAAGTGCTTAATACAGTGCTCTGCAAACAGTGAGCACTCAATAAATTCCACTTATTAATTAAATGTATTAAGTTCTGGGATAGTTACAAGATAAACAGGTCACATCCAGTCTCTGTCCCACACTGAGCTCACAGCCTAACAGAAGGAGAATAGGTAATTAATCCCTATTTTACGGGCGAGGAAACTGAGGTCTAGGGATGTTAAGTGACTTGCCCAAAATCTCACAGCAGGCAAGTGACAGAGCTGGGATTAGAACCCAGGGCCCCTGACTCCCAGGCCCATGCTTTTTTCCAATAGGCCATGCTGCTTCACCAAATGAGCAGAAAAATGAACCAACAGTCAGTAAATAGCCTGGGATTTTCTTTTGAGCATGGTTCTTTCTCCCCCTCTAGACCGTTAGCTCGTTGTGAGCAGGAAATGTGTCTGTTATATTGTTGTTTGCACTCTCCCAAGGGCTGGGTACAGAGCTCTGCTCACAATAAGTACTCAGTAAACACAATCGATTGATTGATGGCTTTGGGGAGGGCAGGGGAGGGCCACTGATGCTCACTGCCCTCCTTAGGGCTTCTAGGCAGACCAAGTGCCGACCAAAAAAATGAGTGAAATTTTAATGGTATCCCTGGATCTGACCTTTTGTGGCTAGGTTTCTCAAACAGCCAATCAGAAGGAAGGAAACTGCTCCCTCATGTTAACTCTCAAAGCTATCAGGGCTAAGTGACCCTGTGATATTTTAGGGCCTAGAGAGGTATGCTGATGAGCAGACCCCATGCTCCTGAGTATGTCGCTCTAAGAAGCTCTGGGGTTGGGTGGAGCCATTTGCTATTGATCCCTGAGCAACTGGACCGTCTGCTGTGTTAATAGGAGAGGCTTTTCCATCTGTGTACACTCTAACACAAATAAAAGACCAAAACAAGAAACCAGAGCCCACTCTTTTCATTGAACCCCTCCAACCTGGAGAAAGGATACTCAGTTTCTATAGTGATTTGATTTGGGGGACAAAGTTCCAACTACTTGGGATCTAGTGTAGACCAAAACAACAGTTGTTAGCTATTCAATGGGTTAAAGGGGTTTGGTTATGGTTCAGGTCTCTAAACGATTTGGGAGAAATTTTGGATAAAAAATGACTTCTCAATTTGTATCCTAAATTCAGGAGATTGCATTGGTTATTCCTGGATTTGCAAACATCTGGGAGACATCTGCAATTTATTTTAATATCCGTCTCCCCCTGTAGACTGTAAATTACTTGTGGGCAGGGATCTCATCCACCAACTCTATTGGGCTTTCCCAAGCTCTTAGTACAGTGCTCTGCACACAGTAAGGATTAAGTATACACCACTAATTGAAATTTTGGGCACTCTACACCCCTCAGAACCAGAGGGATGTGCATGGAGGTGATTGGGGGTGAAATTTATGATAGGGTTCAGGCTCTTCTGGAGTGGGCAGCCTATAGGCCTGGCACCTCTGAACTCTGCACTTCAATTACTCTTAAATGACACAGAAAATAAAATGTACAACTTGGATTTATCAAGCTTATAAATTGTCATGAACATCAAATCCTAACTGAGTACTCTACAACAGGGCTGCTCTTTCAAACAAACTTCTGTTGACACAGTGTGCCACAGAATCATTGTCCTTAGTTATCACAAATGACAATACCAATCGTACCACCCCTCAAAGTTGCTACCAATCAAAAATATGAATTCACATAATGGCCAGGGTCTTGGCATCTCTTTCCCTCCAAGTTCAGCTTGGGGACGGTGCTATGAAGGAAACCCAGGACCTGCCTATGACATCTGGCTGGGGGTAGGACTCACTCCTCGAATGCTTTGCACAGGCAGTACTGAAGTGAGGCAGCTGAGCAATCAGGGTGGCATAGAAAATAGGGAGTTAGTCCTACTCCCCTCAGCCCAGAGAGCTCAGACCCAATAACGAAAATCTCTCCGAGAAGTCCTTGTAGTGGAAAAGAACTCAGGGCTAGTCTTTACTTATTGTTCCTTAAGGGAAAAAAAAGAAAAGAAAAAACAACAAAAAAAAAGAAAGGAGGGGGAAAAGCTGCAACAGCAGTAAATCGTGGGGAGTGCAGTGAGCACAGAGGAATTATCATCGTTGTTTCTTTTTATTTGTGTTTATTGTATGGTGGCAGGGTGATTACTGGTTTTATTTGAATTTTTTATTCGCTGCTAGATTTACTTACTGAAAATGAAGAGATAAATAGGGTCGTTCCTCAGCTACAGCAAGTCACTGCTAGTGCAACAGTGCCCCTCACCACCCATCCATTTTCCCTCCCTCCCTCCCTCCCTCCCTCCCTCCACTGGACCGCTCACCCACCTAACTTCTGAACAAGCTTCATGACCCAATAAAGTCTTGATAATGGGAAGGCCAAATGGGTTCCATCTAGCACTCAAAAATCCCAAGCACAATGACACGCATGACATCACGCACATTGAGCCAGGCACCCAGTGTGACATACGAGGAGAGTCACAGCTTAGGTCAGGCCAGCTAAAGGTCCTGTCTGAAGGCCTTCTGCCTTGTTCACCAATTCTGGCTCACCATCCTTTCATCTTTCTCCAAGAGCCACTGAGGCAACAGTCCTGCCTGCCACTGGACACCAGAGAGCATCGAGTCCAGTACAGGCTCACAGAAACATTTACTAATCCCAGCCTAGCCCAGCAATAACCAAAAACCCAGAGCAACCAAAGGACATGAAGCAGGGCAGTACACAGCTCAGATGGAAGGAGGGGAAAGATCAAGCCAGGCATGTGATAGAGGACTTCTTTATATTTTGGGTTGACCTGATATTCCTCTGTATGCTCTTTATGATGTCAGGAAGTGGATGCTTAATAATACAGAAAATTTGTGTGGCCAAAGGCCAGGTCCAGAGGCTCACAGTGAGCTGCCTACCTTGGGTCATGCTGCTATTTTGGAATTCCCTGTGATCTGGAAAGCTTGAGGGGAGCTCGGCTGTAAAATGACAGGCATGCTGGGAATGATTCCCTCTGAGCCGCAGCTAGTCTGCTGTGGGTTCATGCCAGTCCCAGGCATAATGGTAAGCACATTAATCCAAGCACTTATCCTATGCTGTCTTGATTACTATTGTATCAGCCTCCTTGCTGACCTCCCTGCCTCCTGTCTCTTCCTGCTCCAGTCCATACGTCATCTGCTGCCTGGATCATATTCTACAAAAACATTCAGTCCATGTTTCCCCAGTACTCAAGAACCTCCTTTGGTTACCTAGCCACCTCCACATCAAACAGAAACTCCTTACCATCGGCTTCAAAGCACTCGATCACCTTGTCTGCTCCTACTTTACTTCACTGCTCTCCTATTACAACCCAGCCTGCACACTTCACTCCTCTAATGCCAACCCACTCACTGTACCTCAGTCTCATCTATCTCACTGCTGACCTCTCGCCCACATCTCGCCTCTGGCCTGGAAGGCAGTCTCTCTTCATATCCAATAGACAATTACTCTCTCCATCTTCAGAGCTCTATTGAAGGTACATTTTCTTCAAGAGGCCTTCCCTGACTAAGCCCTCATTTCCTCTTTTCCCACTCCCTTTTGCGTCACTCTGATTTGCTCCCTTTATTCACCACCCCCTCAGTCTCACAACACTTATGTATATATCCATAATTGATTGATTTATATTAATGTCTGTCCCCCTTATAGACTGTGAACTCATTATTGGAGGGGAATGTGTCTACCAACTCTGTTATACTGTGCTCTTCCAAGCGCTTTAGTACAGTTCTCTGCACACAGTAAATACTCAATAAGTATAATTGATTGATTGAGTGGAAGTACTCACCACCTGTAGGATAACAATCTTTTCAAAGATATAATTTCCCACGACCGACCTCATCCTCCCACTCTGTCCCTCTGGTCATCCTTCCTTAAGACAGTGTTAGCAGGATCCCAGAAGCTACTAGGAAACCGCAATGGGTTAATACTGACCACTTGTATGGATGCACAAATGTGACAAACGGGAAGAAAATCAGATGCATGCCCAACATTTTGCAGCCGCGGTCCGAAGAATTAGCTCAATTTGACTTCTCTTCTTCACCCAAATAGCCCTCAGCTTTATCTGCAGCGTCTGAAGGATCATCAAGAGGTGTTTGAGAAAACAGCACTTTCCTGGGGCTTTCGTGCCTCAGCAAAGTCTGAAGCGGAAATCAAGCGGCTGATTTAACAGAGACTCTCCCCGGTCACCTCCTGCCACCCTTCTGCATCCCGAAGGGAGAGTACAATTAAAGACCTCTGGAGCTGTCCGCCGACACGCACCCACATGGCCCCGAAAAGGAGCCAGGAACCGCCCAGGTCTGACTGGAGGCGGGAAGCACTCTGACCACAGAGTGGCACTTACCTTATATCCTGATGATTTGATGTGCACTCCCCGCTTCGTCAGGGTAGATTTCATTCGGATGAAGAAGGATCGCTCCAGGGTGTTGTCAGTGGTTAGTAGACTGGGGCTTGTTGATTCCACTGGGAGGAAATGACACAAAAACAACACAGACGCACATACACGTGAGTGAGATTTGTACTCAACTCCTCAAAGCCCCTGCTCAGGTGCGATCCTTGAGCTCACTAAAAATAAATGACTGATGGATGCTAAGAGTACGGTAATCAATTTCCCGTGTTTGGAAAACGTTTACTTTGCTGAATGAAAGAAAAAAAAATACATGAACACATGGTAACTCAGGTCAGGCTTTTTAGCAGGAGAATTTCAACCTGGTTAACTCCTTCTTGCAATCCCTGGGAGAGTTTAGAGCAGAATTCCAAGTTGCTGGAGGTGGCCAAGTTTGGAGTTGTGGGGGGAACAGAGACCTCAGCCTAATCAGTCAGAGGCAACTCACTTTAGAAAGGGGGAATACCCATTCCCTTTCACAGCAAACAGAAGCCCCTGATCAAGGCCTTCTGCTGGCTGTCATCTTTTTACGCTCCACTCTCATCTCCATCAATTGGTGGTATTTATTGAGTGCCTACTGTGTACACAGCACTGTACTGAATGCTTGTCAGAGTACAACCCACCTACACCCAGCTCATCCTCTTTATTCTTCCCTTCCTCATTTTCCTAACTCTTTCTCTCCACTCTCCTGTGGCCTGCTCAGTGCTCCCTCTTAGCCCCCAGTCTGGAACTCCCTCCACCTTCAAACTGGCCAAGTCCCATCCCTCCTCACCCTAAAAGCCTTCTCTCTTCCTGGAAGTGTTCTCTGACTGCTCCCGCATCACCCCCGGTCATGTGACCCCCCCAGCCCCCTTCCGCCCCTGACCGCTGGTGTCCATGGGATGACAATCAGGAAATCATGACGATGTGGGTGCTCTTTGGGCAATGGGGAGTCGCTCCCAGGCCCAGCCATGCCACGCCACCTGTAGAAGAGTTTCTGAAGGTGAAGGCCCCAAGAGGCCACACAAAGACCCCATAGTAGCCCCCGAAGAACCTACGCTGGAGTGGGATCCCTGTTCCCTCTGGCTCCAGGCTGTCAGTGGGGAGACTCAGTTGGACTTTGTCTGGAGCCCTGACATGGGCCAGGAGCTGCTGGACTGTGTTAGCATCTGGGGGTTCACTCGGGTACACTGGTCTAGAAGTTTCAGCTCCCTTTGGGCTCCAGCCTCCCCAGAGGGGCTCGACTCACAGTCTTCCCTTAAATGACCTAAACACACTACCAGGCCGTTTTCCTCACAGCTCCTTGTGGGCAGGGAACATGTCTCCCAATTTTGTTATATTGGACTCTTCCAAGTGCTTAGGAAAGCACTCTGCCCACAGTAAGCACTCAATAAATACCACTGATTGATTGATTGATTGAACTGTCCCTAAATTTGCAAGGTCTCTGGCACCCCTCATTCATTTTATGGGTTGGGGAGGCTGACTTTGTTTATTTTGCATATTTGGGTGTGGTCTGTACACCTGTGTTTTTTTTTAATAGTATTTGTTAAGCGCTCACTATGTATCAAACACTGGTCTAAGCACTGGGGTAGGTCTAAGTTAATTAGGTCAAACACAGTCCCTGTTCTGCATGGGGCTTACAGTCTAAGCAGGAGGGAGAGAAAATAGGTATTTAATTTCCATTTTACATTTGAGCAAACTGGGGCACAGAGAAGTTAAATGACTTGTGCAAGGTCACACAGCGAGAACTTGGCAGAGTTGGCATTAGAACCCAGGTCCATTTACTCCCAGGCCCCTTCTCTTCTACTAGGCCACGCTGCTTCTTTGTATATTTGGGTGGGGTTTTCCTGTTCCACTAAAGCAGCATATTTTCACGCCACCTTTTACGTACAAATGAAAGAGGTCCACCCCTTCTGCCCCACAGAAGCATTTCTGACAGCACTGTCCGCCCTCCTCTGTAGAGCAGGCCAAGGGATGGATTGCTTCTGCAAGCGGGGACAGTAGTGTTGAGTTTCCCAGGGATGATGATTATAAACCCTTATAAACCCTAACGGATAAAAAAGCAAAAGCAAATTTTAAATTATGATAAGGAGAGCGACTGTGCCCTCCCCAGGAAAAACCAGAAATTTTTTCCATCGGATTCGAATCCGGATCCGATGAGGCCGCTGGCTGCTGGAAGAAGGGTGGGTGGGAGCCTATGGAGGGTTTGTGCCGCCCCTTGCAGGATGGACCCTGGGCTGGATTGAACCTCTCTCTGGGGTCCTTCTTTTCGTGTTTCTTTTTTTTTTTTCCGAGAGCATGAATCCGATGTCATTTTAAATGTACAGCTCTTTATCACTCGGGGGAAAAGCAGAGCCATGTTATATTTAGTACTTTCATTTCTTCTGATTAAATATGAATTACTATGAAATTTTTCTCATCATCTAACACGCCATAATACGCCAACAGCTTTTTAATATACTATATAAGCACAAACTTCTGCTCTAAGAGTTTAATTTGCCCCTCTAATCCAATCACATCAACCTTATTTCTCTTATCAGAGATTCCCATTTTGAATTAAATGAGCTCATTAGTTTTAATCAAAAGCAGAGAGATCAAAACTTAAACGTAAATGCTTTAGATCAGAACTGTCACTCAGCCGTGCAGTTCTATTTTACTAAAACACAAGATCAGAGACCCTTAGAACCGATTTTTCCTCATAAGGGATGCCGAGAGCTTGAAGATGCTACAGCTTTTTTTTCCCTCTCCCTCCCATTCCCAAGGACAGATTATACATTTAAGGTTAGACGTAATTTCTCAATTTTTTTTTTTCAACCCGGTGGAAAAGGCGAAGCTTGCCAATCTGCTGCTGCTCCTCTCCAGGCCACTGGACCCGGGAGACCGAGCCCCACCAGCCCAGGCCATGAGCCGAGCTTTGGATCTTCATCTTTGGATAACTGGATCGTGTCCATGACAGCGGAGGAGACATGGGATCATCCCACAGCCCGAGACGCAGTCTACGGTCGAAGATCCAGGAACCCTGGACCAGGCTCCCAGATAGATGGGTAATTTAGGCGCTGTTAGTAATCCTCACCGGTTTTCCAACGCGCCGCTTTGCAATACAGAACTGTACTGTACAGTAGTTACAGGGCCCTAATGGGACTGCAGCATGAGGCTCCCTGCTGGCTTGAGAAATGTGCGGGCGGCTGGAGTGATCCGGGATGTTGTGCCTATCAGAAGGTGATGAGGACAGTAAGCCTCCGGGAGCCTCCGCCAGAAAGTCTCTCAACACACAGAGAAGAGGGCAAATCCAGACAGCTCGGGGTTCGGGGGCTGGTTGGCCCAAGCCAGAAGCCGTGGGGCTCGGCCGGGAGTGCTGGTTCTAATTCTAGCTTCAGCAAGGGTAAGAGTCACAGCAAGCCCCTGGAGTCTGGCTGGGCAACTGAGTCTCAATGTTTTCCTGTCCCAGGCTCAATTTGGGTCAGTCATTCAATCAACCAGTGGCATTTATTGAGTGCTTACTGCGTGCAGAGCACTGTGCTAAGCACTGGGGAGAGTAGAGTAAGAATCAATCGTATTTATCGAGCGCTTACTGTGTGCAGAACACTGTACTAAGCATTTGGAGAGAGTTGGTAGACGTGTTCCCTGCCCACAACAAGTTTACCATCCAGAGGGGAAGACAAAGACACAACCTTGCTCTCAAAGACCGGACCTGAGCAGGGCGGAGGCGCTAGTTTGGAAGCTCCTTAAAGGCAAGGATTGGGTCTTACAACTCTATTGCACTGGATTCTTCCATGAGTTTAGCTCATGGATTGATGGACTGATTGATTGATGGACTGATTGATGACAACCTGCTGTAATATTGGGAGCCAAGTTCTTGCAGAACAACAATCATCTCTGTACTGGCGAATGTTACTCTTCCTGTATTCTCACATATATTGATGATTCCATAATTATCTTATCCCATGCCAAGAACCCCCAACCTGAGATGGCTCTGAAGAGTGAAATCTGCAGTTAACTGCACCTCTTTCTCCCGCTCTCAGACTTAACCCACTCTCCTTGGAGAAGGCCTGACTGCACCCAACCCATGCCAAAACACCACTGCCGGAGGCTCATTTTCTAGACTCGGAGATGTTCTTGGACACAGGGCCTGCCTGCCTCCCTATTCCTGGCAGGGCAGACCATGATTTCCACGGGGTCTATTTTGCGATTAGTTTTTTCTCAGTCTCACCGCCTGTCAGAACTCCCATTTCAAACAGGAATTTGGGAATGAGTCAGCCCAGACAGACACTTCCCACCCAAGCAAATGGTTTGGAAGCAGGGAATAGGTGGGAGGGAAGCCAAAGCAGAATAAAAAGGCCTCAATCTACTCTGCAGCTTCTGTCCTGTTTTTGGTCAGTGAGTGTCTTCTAGTTTCTGAATCTCTAACATCCCCTTCATCGCCTGGTCCCAACTGCCTCTGTCCGGCTACCAAGCGTGTGGCTGTGGCCCCTTATCATAGCCCATCTCCTGCCCTGGGGGCGGGTCAGCCCCTATGCCATCCAAAGGCAATACTCAGTTAAAAAAGAAAGAAAACAGTATTTGTCCCGCAAACTCCCAGACTGTCTGCCTTACAGTGACCTGGTAACAGAAGAGGCCAACCTGAAATGAAACTATGTTCTGCTGCCTTGGATTATTTAATCTGAGCATTTTGTTTTTGTTCGCTTTTTCCCCTGAAAAATCATGGCCTTTCCCCATTCTTCACTCCCAAAAAATTGTGGTTCAGGCTGGAGCTTCCAGAACTTCTTGGGAAGTCTGCAACCTCCTACTTCCCACTCCTCTGGTAGTTTGCTGTACCTGAGGCGAAGGGTCAGAATCTCTTCTCCTCAGTGAGAAGCCATGGACCGGTTTGAGGAATGGCTATTTCCAATGAAAAGCTAGAGGACTGGAAGATGGAAGCAGAAATCGAAGCCAACGGGAAAAGAAATGAAAAGACAAAAGACAAAAATCCCCAGCAAGAGGAACGCGGAAAGCTGTGCCTTGACCGCAACCTGCCAACTGGTAGGGGTGGTCTCTTCCAGATGCTCCGATCAGAGCCTACTGAAACGCCTGCTTACCAAGCACCTTCCATACAACTCAGAGTGACACACTAAGGTTGGATTCGATACACTATTGGCCCAGGAAATATGCAAACGAGTCGGCTTGTAAAGGAAAAAAAGATAAAGATTTGGTGTTTGATAGACTTATCACTGGAGAAAATTTAACTCCGAAAATCCCTTTGGAAACATTACAGCCCACTAGGTTTTAATCCATTATCTAAACATTTACAGATTTACCCACACTCAGCCAGCAGAGCGGGATAGCTGGTCGCTCCACGGGGGGGCTACCACGGATGGCTGAGTGAACTGTACACAAACTCCGCAAGGTACCAGTCTCATCGCTGCCCTCCGGGCTCTCCGAAGAGTCAACAAAGAGGCTCTACTTTCTGGGGAGGAGGAAGAAGAGGTCCCTACCTGCTCCCATTCAGCTTTGGAGGGATGAAGAAAACGCCTCTTTTTCAAAGAAAAAATATTTCTTCAGCCTCTTGCTCACATGAAATGTTACTTCCTCTGCTCTCCCTCAGTCTTAGCCAGGAGAGATCAGGAAGTTCCTCCGGGAACCTTAAGCAACTTGATTTTCATGGAAAGTTTCAGCCAGAAACTTTCAAGTGAGGAAAAGCCCTTGAAGGATTACTATGCTGGTTTTGGATTGACCTTCTCTTTCCTGCATTGGGTCCCTTTGCATGAGGAGCCGCAAGAGCCGATGTGCCATTTTGGGGAGATCTCTCGGGGAACTGATGTGTGGTTTCCTCATAGGGCAGCAGTCATTCTCCTTTTGCCATCAGACGGTCTGGTTCTTTCTGACATACATGCAGACTCTGGGCTCTCTGTATCCCAATGGCCATGCAGGTTGGGCCCTAGCAGAGGAGGGGCTCATTCTCGGACCACCCAGAGGACTGATTCGATTCTGGCTTCAATGGGAACCATGTTTTCCCCCTTCCCTCATTGTTGTGAATTTTCAGCTCTCGTCTAGTAAACTTGTGCCATCATTAATTGAAACTCCAGAGCAAAGCTGGGATCCCGATTTCACCATTTGCCGGCTGTGTGACCTTGGACAAGTCACTTCCCTTCTCTGGGCCTCAGTTTTCTCATCTGTAAAATTCTCCTCTCCCCCTTAGACTACGACACATATGGGACAGGAACTGGGTCCGACCCGATTATCTTGTATCGATGTGCTAGTCAGAGTGCTTGGCACAGAGTAGGTGCATCACAAATACACGATAATTATTATGGACGGGGACCGTGTCTAATTCCCACTTGCTTATTCTTTCCCAGCACTTAGTACAGTGCTCTGCACACAATGAGCCCTTAATAAATACTCTTCCTACTACTACTATTACATAAGACAGCTCACGGTTGGCAGGGACCACCCACAGAGGTCTTCTCTGGGCATTCAGGGCAACAGAGAATGCTCTGATGCTAGCTGTTCTCTGGCGATGCTCCTGGGCGGGCCTGCCTTTTTGGGGTTTTTTGAGAGCCACTATAAAGGCAGCTACTTGAGGGGTCTCTTTCAGAACAATGTACATGCCGGTGGTTTGGGGGAGAGGGTTCCGCGGACCCTCTGCAGATTGCTTTAAAAATATTACATGCATGGGACCGAGTGGGACAGTACTTTTATCACAACTATAAAGTGTCTGCCAGCCAATCCCTCATCGAAAATGCACTCAATAACGCAGGGCCTTTTTTTTTTTATACATTTTTTACGACAAACATGATGTCAGACAAAGGGCACCAGCACCAAGTCTTTGTACTACAATACAAAAATCACAATACATAAACACCTTTGAGAAGGCAGCTTGAAACCCCGTGTTTTCTATTAAAAAGTCATGTTCAATCTTCACTGTTGATAGAACAGAATAGCTAACACAGAGAACATTGTATATCAGAAAGGTCAATAGTTATTATGAGCTACAAATATATTTTTTTTCCATCCTCCAGGCTGTTTAGCGCGTATCACAGCATGAGCAGCTGTCTTCTTTAATGCTTTTAAAATTAGAATCCCAAAGAGGAAGAAAAAATTACGTTTGCAATGATTGCTCTTTGCTTTTGTAAGTTTACTTTAATACACTATTTTATATACATGAATCTCCCATGCTGTCTATCTGAGAGGCGGCAAATGGCTTCGTGGCCCGCACTGAGCTGCCATGTTTGTTTTCGTAGGCCACTGGTCCAACTCTCTCTCGTGCCTACAGCTGTGGCTGTTGCCACTTAAAAAGAAGCCATTTAACAGCAACAGCCTCCTCCTTGTTCTCCCAGTGGGAGGGGAAGACTCTACGTCGTGCCCCCTCCACGTCGGCAAAGGGTGGGAGGAATTTTGGAGGGTCCAGGGGAGAGTTTGAATGGGAAGCTAAGGTCATGAGCTTCTTCCTTTTACCTCAGTGCCCTCCCCCTCAACCTGCCCACCAGAGCTGCTCAATCGATTCCCAACTTTGGGGAGGCCCTCTGGCCTCCCCACAAGCCCTCCGAAGATGGCTCCCATGGTAGAATGATCCAGTTGAACCTCTGGGGATTTCTGGGGTCTCCACCCAGGGACACCTGAGTGATCGCGGCATCCAGCCAGCCCGCTATTCCTGTCTGCTCATTCTGCCAGTCATTTCCTCCTGCTTCCCGGGCTGGCCGAGGTAGAGAAGCCTTATTCAGGCTGAACCAGAGCACCCCCTGTCCCAAAGTTTCTGCAGGCTGGCATTCTTGTGCTTTTCCATATTTATACATTTTTTTAACAGTGTATTTTCGCTACTCAGGAGCCTGCACTGGTTTTTTTTCCCCAAGTCTGAGATCACCCCCATGGATTAACAAATGATTGAGGTTTTTCTCTTAAAAGACTCTTTTAAAAACTGTCAGATTCAGCCCAAGACAAAGATTTATTATGAACTATTTAAAGGGCTTAATATATGTATCCCCTAAGAGCTCTTGGAGTAAACTAAAAAGGGAGAGTGGAATTCTCAAAGAATGGGGAAAATTCTCCAATGCCTCCCTTTCTTCCCACCACGCTGGCTGGGGGCCCCGAAGATAAAATGTCCAACCTGTCACACGCCACGCATCTTCAGAAACCACATTCCTGCTGCGGCACAGTCACGAACAAACAATGGAGTCCGTGTGCAAGGGAGCTCTGACAGGCGGCTGCAATTTACTCTCTAACCCGCTCACTCACACGCAAATGCAGATGTATCCTGTACGAAGAGCCAAGCCGCTGAGCAGGGCGCTAAGCAGCAGTGGAGCTGTTTCTGCCTTCTAAGTTGTTGATGTTGACGATGATGTTGGCTTCAGGGAGGACACAGTCCCTATCCCGCATGGAGTTCAAAGTCTTAATCCCCATTTTACAGATGAGGTACCTGAGGCCCAGATAGAAATGAAGTGACTTGCCCAAGGTCACACAGCAGACATGTGGTGGAGCTTGGATCAGAACTCAGGTCCTTCTGACTCCTAGGCCCATGCTCTAACCACTAAGCCACGCTGCTTCCATCGCTTTGAGTACTCATCAGCAGCCAAACTAATAGAAAAACAGCATGGCCTAGTGGAAAGAGTAGGCCTGGAAGTCTGGAGACCTGGGTTCTAATCCTGGTTCTGCCATTTGCCTTGGTGTGCTTGGGCAAGTCATTTAACTTCTCTATGACTCAGTTTACCCATCTGTAAAACGGGGAGATAAGTTAACCATTCTCCCTACTCCCTCTTAGACCTTGAGCTCCGTGTAGGGCAGGGACAGTGTCCGATCTAAGTAATTATACTGTATTTACCCCAGTGCTTAATAAGTCCCTTAATACATGCCACAATTAAATTAATCACATTTTCCTTAATGAGCTGTTCTTTTCCCACATGTTTCGCCTTAAGCACTTTGATAGCCACCCCAGCCCCACAGCACTTATATAAACATCCTTTATATCCTCTTTTCCCTATCCGTGACTTATTTTAATATCTCTTGCCCCCTATAGACAGGGACTGTGCCCCTTACTCTTTTATACTGTATTTTCCCACACAGTACGGCAGCCTGCACACTGTAAGTGCTCAATAAATACCACTGATTGATTGATTTATGGACTCTCCCCACCCATCTCCGTCCTTGAAATGCACCAATACATAAGACTTCATGGGGAAATGTTAAGGCACGCCCTGAGTATTGCTTTTACCCAGTTAGTCATCGATACCACCCTAAGGAGAATTCTAGCTTTAGGAGAAAGTGGGGCTCTAACTGAAATCATAAGCTTGTGCTCCGTGAGGGCCTGGCTCACAGTCATTCACAAAAGCACTAAAGGAAGATTTCTCAAAGGCCATGGAGGCAATCTGTCTTCTCTCAGGTCCACACTGGCCTACTTCAAAGATGGCCAACGGTTCCAAGACAGAGGTAAAGCCTGCTCCTAACTTGCCTCTTTCTGTGGCCTCAGAGTGGGAGAGGGGATGGGGTCCAAACAAAGTCAGAGAAGCAGAGACAGAGAGGGAGACCGAGAGACAGGAACACAGAGAGAGTCAGAGTCCACATAAAGAGACACAGAGAGAAACAGAGAGACAGAGACAGAAACAGAAAGAGAGAGTGAAGATAAATAAATGGTCAGAGCCACAGAAGAGACAAAGAATGAAGGTAAATCCACAGTCCAAGATCAGAGAGAGAGACAGAGAGAGGGAGAGAGAAAGAAAGAAAGAGAGAGAATAGCAGATCCAAATTACTACAGACAGGCAAAAACTACTGTATAACTTAAAAGACAAAGTTCCTTAGACACCCAGACAGCTTTCTGAACACATAAGCTCTCAAACAGCACATGGCAGGATATATCACCGGCTACTAGTCCAACTCAGCTGTGAGGCAGACAGAAAGAGAGGGACAGAGAGCCTCAGAGAGTTCTGTCTCCTGAAATTCAAAAGTGGCACCCAGCAAGAATGACTTTCATTCCCAGGTGACTGTGGGAAATGTAAGCCCTTGTCTTCTGGGAGATGTAGTTCCCAGGCTAATTTTCTCATCCTCCTTCAGTTCCTTGCCCTCCCTCCTCTTCTACCAATAAGGACTGGTCACAATCTGGCTCGGCCAACACCTGCTTCCAGGTGAACTTGCTCTGCTTCGGAAGGGGTGGTCTCTTTGCTACCTGGGAGGGATCCATATAGCCTCGGCTGTGCCAGGGCAAGCAGGTAGAGGGGGAAGAGGGAAGGAGGAGGAGGAGGAAGAAGGCATGATGGTTGCCCAGGCAGGAGCCCCTCGCTCCGCCTCCTCGGGGGCAGGCCAGCCGAGCAGAACCCCAGCGATGCAACGCTCAGAACAAAATGGGACTTGGGAGGTGTGGATGGGGGGAGCCATCCGCATGCCAATTCCCAGGATGCCTCCGTGGCTCCCGGCACTATCCTGGCGACGCTTTTGTATCTCCTCATCCTGGGAACAAAGGGAAACGCAGAGCCTGAAGTAGGTCAGCGCGGCATTCTGGCACTTCTCTCAGACAAGTGACCAGCACACGGGGCGAGAGGCAGGCGCGGGCTTCTCTGCAGCTGCCAGATCTGCTGAGGGGTCGGTCTGAGTGGACACAACGCTGGGGTTCCTGCTGGGATTCAGGCTGAGCAGGCAAGAACGAACCCTGGGGACCATGGAACCCATCTACCCCCTCAGACTAGGGCAGGGGGTGGGCATGGGGGTGCCCTTGCTCCTGTCCCTGATGGGAGGGAACCAAGCCTCTTGCTCCCTTTAACTCTTTCCTGGCCTTGCAGGAACATACATTCTTTAGTATTTATTGAGCTCCTTATGATGTGCAGAGCACTCCACTGCCTGCCTTCTGGATGCAGGGTTCTAGCCTGAGAGCCTATCATATGCAGGATACTCTATTGTGACAGAGCACTGAATCAGATTCATAGGAAAATACAGTGAGAGTAAATGACATGGCTCCTACCCTCGAGGAACATGCAGTCTCATGGGGAAAGGCCAACAGGCACAAAAAGTGAATACAGACAGTGGGAGCATGAGGAAAGATTTTGGATACAAATGGAAAGAAATAAATAAACAGCAGGGGAAGGGTGCATGGGACAGGAACATAGGATGGGAATGTGTGATAGGACATGAGTCGGGAACAAGGGATGTAAATGCAGGGGGCAAGAATCAAAAGGGAGCACCAGACAGGGTGTAGAGTTGGGAGCCAGAAGGAGGAGTCCGGAGGGCCTTGCCGGGCAGACCCCACCAATGGACAATCATCTTGCACCCTGATGAAACCACAGACACTCTTCTCAATCACCAATGCCTTGGCCCCTAGACACTGGAAGTTATGTGAAGGGTTGAGCTCTGGCTGGGATGAGCTAGGGGAACAATTCATGAATTTCTCCAATTCTGTCAGCATGGGAGCCCAAGGAATGCCATGTTCTCAGGAGCTCAGGCCGGTCAATTTTCAATGGGCTGCATGTCAGCCGTCCCCTTGGGACACCCCTTTTAGCATCTTCTAGGAGGCCAGAATTTATCTGGGGATTTACCCAACAACTCCTCGTCACCAGTTAAGCTGTTATTATTACAGCTGCTGCATTCAAAATAGTTTTTCACTGTCATCTGACATTCTGTATATTAAAACAATATTATTAAAAAATCACATTAATTTTATCCTGGTAAATTTTTAATGTGCAGCTTATAGGGTAATCAGGGAAGATTTATATATTATACATGCAAGTATGGAGTTTGGTAATAAACGCCGGCCTTGTAAAATGAACATGATGAAAGAGTTGGTAGTTCTGCGGAGGTGAGTTGATGAGAACTTTCTCTCGGGGGTCAGCTCGATGGCCAGATGTCCCAGCGAACTCCGGGCCCTTTCTGAGACCAGCCTGGGGCCTAAATTGGTTTGATTGGCTGGTGGGACCATGAAGTGACATTGTTTTAAGTGACCTGCCCAAGGCCTTCTCCATGGCATTCGCACTGTGCATACTTCACATGCTTGATTACCCTCAGTCATTTGTCTTCTGATTTTTGACTAGTTTGGATTACCCAAACCCTGATGTCCCTCAGCCTCACGCTGTTAATTATCCTCTCTGTGGCTGGGCTCAGGAAGCACAGTTAATCCAGAATCGGCTGGCTTCCCCTTTATCTCCTCTGTTGCCAAAGAGCGGAGGAAGTCCAGCTTCTCCCACTACACCCCACCCTGCTCTCTTGGGTCACTCAAGCTAACCTACTCATCTAGCCTGGTTCTAGTCTCTCCCTCCCCATCTTCAAAACCCCCTTGAAATCCCACATCCTCCAGGAGTCCTTCTCCAGTTACATTTTGTTCTACTTAGCTATTACCCTCTGTTAACACCTCAGTGTTTCTGTTCTAAGGACCATCTTGCAGTCCCAACCCTCAGTACTTATGTATACGACTCACCTGCCTTATTAATTAACCTTACTCATCTAAATATCCATTCTCCGCTCTCCCTTCTCTCTGAAACCTCTATTCAATCCAACCTCAATCCCACAGCATTTATGTACGTAACTGTATATTATTTGTTTATATTAATGTCTGTCTCCCCATCCAGACTAAGCTTGTTGTGGGTAGGTAAATGTGTCTACCGACTCCCAAGCATTAGTACAGTGCTCTGCCCACAGATAATAATAAATATGCTTGATGGATCTGAAAATGATATTGTGTTCATCTCTTTCATGCGGAAAACTCCTTGAGGACAGGGATCCTGTCTCCTAAGTCTATCATACTCTCTCATGAGAAGCAGTGTGGCTTAGTGGAAAGAGCTCAGGCTTGGGAGTCAGAAGTCATGGGTTCAAATCCCAGCTCTGCCACTTGTCAGCTGTGTGACTTGGGGCAAGTCACTTAAGTCTCTGAGGCTCAGTTCCCTCATCTAAAAAATGGGGATTAAGACTGTGAGCCCCACGTGGGACAACCTGATGACCTTGTATCTACCTCAGTGCTTAGGACAGTCCTTGGCATACAGTAAGCACTTAACAAATACCATTATTCTTATTATTATTTTGCCACCAGCAGACACAGAACAATGACTACTGATTGTCTGATTTAATCTAAATAACTAATGAGAATAAAGGGAGCTCAAACTTCAAACCATTAAGCCAAACCTGACCAAGATCAATTTCCAATCACGTATACAAATCCTGCCCCTAGAAGAGCTCAGCTCAGGAAAATTTGTCATATACAACCCATATAAAAGGAAGCGGTTCACAATTCAGCATTAAATTTAGATGTTCTTCCTGAATGCTAGTAGAATTTTCTTATTATATTAGTGATTTTTGTATTCATTTTTGTATTTTGCCTTTGCTATCGCACTGTGAAAGTTGTTAATATGAGTCTCCTATTAGCAACTTTCTATCACATTAGCAAGGATTAAATTTGCAAATGTAATATGAAAGTCTCTAACAGGAGATTAGTGCAAATAGAAACACAGCCTCAGTGGACCTCCTGGAGGCAACGTTGAATGTGTAAACAAACACCTCTTGCTGGCCAAAGTGGGAGTGTCAGAGATGCTGTTCTCAGCTTCACTTCCTGAAGCCTGGGAATTTGGGGTCTCTAAACCAGAGTTCTCAGTCTGTTGGAAGCTTCCTGGGGCTCACAGGACAGAGTAGTGGTGAACAACTGCAGCCCTGGGCTCTACCCCTGCTACTACTGAGGAAGTAGGTTTGCTGCACCGTTAGAAAATGAGGAGAGGAGATGAGGGAAAGGGAGAGGAGGGAGGCTGAGGGAAAAAGGTGAGGCTGTTGGGGGAAGGAGGCCAAGGGGAAAGAGCAGTTGAGCGGGGAAGCGAGGCTGAGGGGGGAAGCAAGGCCGAGGGGAGAAGGGACATAGAGGCGGGATCGTGGCTAAGGGGAAGGGATGAAACTGATGAGAGTAGCAAGTCCAAGGGCTGTTTTCTGATTTTCAGGGGCAACTGTAAGCAGACGGATCTTTTGCCCTTCTTCAGAGGCCCCTGGTTGTAACACCTAACCCAGTAACATCTGGAGAAAGGAGGCTGTGCCCACGTGTTGGAAGTACCCATGCTCAAGGCCAAGAGGGCAGGTCTGACGTCTTTTTCACTTCTCTCCCTCTTTCCTCTCCCCCTGGAATCTGCTACTGCCTGCCAACCCGAGTTTGCTTTCCCCAGGAGGGAGTGCCTGTTCTGGGAGGAAGAGTGCCTGCTGCCACCTGAGAGACCCAGTTCCCTGTGAATCCAGTCCCCGGGCAGGGAAACTTTGCTCTTGCCCAGCCACACCGACCTGGGAATTGGCCCCCAGGCGCCATTCCCTGCCTCAGTTGCAGCCCAACCACGAGACCGGCAAGGGAGGGCTCCTCTCCCCCGAAATAAGATGGTGATTTCAAGAGTGGCAAGGCCCCTTCGCCCAATATGGGGTGCCAGAAGGCTGAACAAGTTAAAAGAAAGACCTTGGAAACAACAAATGAGCAGCTGGGATCCCGGGATGCCCCCAAAGAGTGAGAGCATCGATCCGTAATCAATCGGTTCATTCAGCCACCTCCCTTAAGTCTGTGGATGGGCTGGGCCTCGTCTGGTGGCCGCAGAAACACGATGCCCAAGGAAACATGCCCCCTGCCTGATCCTAAGCTAGTGGGCTTCTCTGGTCCCCTCTTTGTGCAGCGGTCACTTAGGCAAATGGCCATCACAGGAGACAGGGGACATGGAAGAGAAGAGATAACTTGAAAAATGCCCCTGAATTCACACTTCATTTTTGGAAGCTGTCATGAGACCCACTCTCCCAAGCACTTAGTACAGTGCTCCACACAGAGTAAGTGCTCAGTAGATACCACTGATTGATCACGCTGATTGACATGCTGGTTTGATGGCTTGTCATGGGTGAACGTTCCCTTCAGGCAATATCCAACACCTAGTTCTTATGTATCTCTCAGCACTGTGAACACAGCCCATCTCCCAACAGATATTGAATGGTCATTCTTCCCCACCAGACTGCAAAATCCTGTCTACTTACACTATCGTACTCTCCCAAGCGTTTAATAGAGAGCTCTGCAAGTGCTTAATTGTAAGGTCCCTGTGGTCAGGAATCATGTCTACCCACTCTATTGTAATCAATCAATCATAGATATTTATTCATCATCATCAATAATGGTATTTATTGAGCACTGTGGGCAAAGCACTGTACTAAGTGCTTGGGAGAGTGCAGTACAACAGATACATTCCCTGCCCACAACCAACTTAAAGTCTAGGGGGGTACATAATGTACAGGTATGTACATAAGTGCTGTGGGGCTGATGATGGGGTGAATTTACTCTCTCAAGTGCTTTGTATAGGGCTCTACACACAGTAGATTGTAAGTTCCTTGTGGGCAGGGTTTATATCTATTCACTCTTTTGTACTGTACTCCCCGAAGCACTTAGTACACAGCCCCACACACAGTAAACTCCCCAAAATAGTCAGGGTTTATGTCTATTGTATTGTACTCTCACAAGTGCTTAGTACGGGGTCCTGTGTCCAGTAAATTGTAAGTTCCATGTGGGCAGGGATTGTCTTATTATATTGTACACTCCCAAATACTTAGTATAGTGCTCTGTACTCAGTAAGCACTCAACAAATACCAATGATTGAAAAACTGATTCCTCCCCACCCCCAGCCCCTTCCTTCCACTGCTCCTTTCCAAATTGGATCCCGGGAGGACCCAACTTCCCAGACACTCCTGTTGTGCTCGCATCTCAGTCCGCCTACAGCCTCAGCTCCTCCACGCTCTTTTCAGAGCAGCTTTTCCCACTTTCCGGTTGAGATAGATGAGGACCCTCAACCTGCCTGTCCCAGAGCCGGCCCCGGTCCGAGGGCCAGGGTGGGGGAGGGAAGGGGAGGTGAGTGAGCAGTAGGCTGTGGCCCATAATCTATCACCACCCCTCAAAGAACGGGTTCCATCGTCCATCCGTTTCATTCCGTGGACGGCATTTTTCATTACCGTATTAAACCGCGTGATAAATGAAAGGTACGAGAACTTGACAGATGATTTGATTTCTGCCCTTGTCAGATTATGTTGCTTAGTTTCCTCCGAAAATGGAAGGCAAGCTCTGGAAAACTGTTCTTGTGGGTTTGCACCAAGCGGCATATCCCGCCTCCACCGGACCTAATCAAGCTATTTACCTCTGGTTCAGTTACGGATCCGTCTCCCCGAGGATCCTGGATACATATTGACAAAGTGATGTTTGCCCGTTTCCTCCTTGCTACATTGTGTAATAAATAATGTACATGCCACATATACGCTAAATTATTTTTTTTTCCCGGAGTCCCTCCGCATTGTATTATTCAGCAGGCTTTGATGCGGTGTACCCAGAAACTGCACATGCTTCTCCATAAAACCAAGTCTATTCCTTCTGCTGGTAAATTCCTGAGGCAGATTTTGCCATCCCGATCGTGGGGTGGGAAGGAGGAACACGATATTGCTCTTAATCTGCAGTTTCTGGGCTGCCACACAGAGTCATTCAGTTGGGGCCTCCTGGAAAACTCATGTGATATTGCCTGTCCTGTTGAGGAACAGAAAGGCTAGTGTTGAGATGCCCCTCAGCCATAGTGACTGGACACATGCAGTGGTGAAGAGGATGATTTTTACACAGGGAGAGTATGTAACATGTGGGTGCATGCTAAGCCTGCTCAGTGTATGGTGTGGGCAGGGAAAGGAGTGAGCAACACCTCTCCACCCTCTGGGCAGGGCTCGCACAACCCCCAGGGGATGAAATGGGAGCCAGAATGTGGGACAGGGTGATAACTCTCATTCTCTCTTTGCAACCAAGGGTCTGGGGTCTTCTGGTCTTTGGGTCCTTTGGCAGAGAGGAGTGAGTTTCTGGGGGACAAGGGTCTGCAGAGGACATAAAGCTATACTTGTTCTATGTACGTAGTGGGAGTTGATTGTTGTTAGATAACTTCGAGCTGCCTGGGACCAGTATTTGGATATCACCGGTATCATTTGTGGATGGGGGACAGAGGGCCTCGTGCTAACCCACACCTTGGGCCCAAGTGGTCCCAGAAAGTGGCCCAGGCTTCCTATCCTGCAGACCACTGCCCTGTCCTCAGAGGATGGAAGTCTCCTTTTAATTAATTCTTAATAAACAATTAATTTTTTACTGATATACTTCTTATGATGAGACAGCCTCCCTCCAAAGATAAATGAAGCAATCTACGGGGACTGAAACAATATGAGGCCTTTAGATCTGCTTCCCCCAGGCCTGACATGGAAAGCTCTAACATAGATCACGTGTTTACCTGTCTGGGGACAGCATCCCTCCACACCGATGGGCTCCGACAGAAAAAAGGGCTACAGGAACGGCTCCATGTATGGACAGAAGCAAACAAAACTGAGAAGCTCCCTGATAGAGTGTAAGCTCTAAGAAACGGTGTGGCTTTGTGGAGAAGCAGCATGGTCTAGTGGAAAGAACAAAGTCCTGGGAGGACCTGAGTTGTAATATTGGCTTCTGCCACTTGTCTCCTATGTGACCTTGGTTAAATCAATTAACTTCTCTGTGCCTCGGTTAATTCATTTGTAAAATGGGGACTAAATCCTCTGCCCTCCAACTCAGACTGACAGCCCTATGTAACAGATTATCCTGTATCAGCCCCAGAGTTTAGCACAGTGCTTGGCATGTAGTAAGCAAGCACTTAGTGAGTACCATTTTTTTTTTTAATTCTTCTCAAGCACAGGGGCTGTGTCTACTTACTCTACTGCTCTGTTAGACTCTCCAAAATGCATAATACAGTGCTCTACCTGCAGTAAGCTCTAAGGTAATACTATAGATTGACTGGTTGACTGGAATCACTCTCAGGCCACCGGAAAGTCAACCCAGTGGAAGCAGAAAACCTGGAAATTCAGTAACCAAGAGGCACTGCAGGATCTTGCAGGCTAAAGGATGTCTCGATCCATGTCAGGCTTTGGAATCTGCCAAACTTTCTGTCCTCTCATATCTTCTGGACTCCCCAGACCAGAAACTTCCCTATTTCCCCATCCTCTGTCAGAAGGATTCCTTCTAAACTACCCATAATGTCATTCTGAAAGCCACTGCCAGGAGTTGCAGTGATTGATTATCGAGATGTCCATTTGTCCCCATTCCTTGAAAGGGGGCCGCTCCCCTGCACTTGACCTGCTCAAACTTTGACTGCTTTTATTACATTTGCCGGGAGGCTAGTCATCCAGAAAGGTGCTGAGGAAAGGAGCAAGGGAGTTCCCGAGGTGATAGAAACGCTTTATCAAACCGATCCCTGCCGCCTTATGTAAACGATACCGGGTAGCCTTCATTTTCAAGCGAGACATAAACAGATCCCATATGCTGCAGGGCATCATGCTTTATGCATGGACTGCTTTTTATTTTTAAAGTAAAGATGTTCTTGACACAGCCCTCCCCGTACGTAGGGGAGCGGCAGCCTAATGTCTCCCACTACGACCACGACAACACCTGCAGGTTCAAAGGGCCAAAAGTGACACTGTCCCCAATCATTTAATCCCGTGCTACCCTTTTTAATTAATTCTTAATAAACAATTAATTTTTTAGTGAAATACTTCTTGTGATGAGACAGTCTCCTCCAAAGATAAATGAGGCAATATGCAGGGACTGAAACGATATATAAAGGAAGCCGAGCGGAAGGGCTCCATCTTGTCACAGAACTCATCAATCCCACGAGTCTTGGCTGCCTGTGACCTTGTTCCTCTCTTATGGGAAATGGGGAATGAGTGCCACGATGAGGTTCAGAGGAAGTCGATTTTCCGGGCTCGAGAAAGTAAGTGAGGAAAGGAGCTTCTGAGGCCGTGGCCTGAGCCTGGACCTGTTGCCGTTTGACTATGGGTGGGACGGAGAGTCACTCTGGAATCCCCAAGGGTCTCTCCCCTCCTCGTAGGCCTCTTCCTACGAACGCCCTGGTCTAGTGTAAAGAGCACAGGCTTGGGAGTCAGCAGGACCTGGGTTCTAATCCCAGCTCTGCTATATGTCTACCTTGTAACCCTGGGCAAGTCACTTCACTTCTCTGTACCTCAGTTACCTCATCTGTAAAATGGGGACTAAGAGTATGGGCCCATGTGGAACATAGATTGGGTCCCACCTGATTAACTTGTATCTACTCGAGCACTTAGAACAGTACTTGGCACATAGTATTCATTAATTCATTCAATAATATTTATTGAGCGCTTACTATGTGCAGAGCACTGTACTTAGCACTTGGAATGTACAAATCAGCAAGAGATAGAGACAGTCCCTGCCCACCGACGGGCTTACATAGTAAGCGCTTAACAAGTACAGTAATAATAACAATAATAATAATAATAATACATCACTTAACTTCTCTTCATTTAACTGTGCCTCAGTTACCTCATCTGTAAAAATGGGGATTAAGACTGTGAGTCTTATGCGGGACAGTGACTATCCAACCCAATTATCTTCTATCTAGCCCGACACTTAGTACAGTGTTTGGTGCATATTAAGTGCTTAACAATACCACAATTATTATTATTAGTCTTATTCCCATTAGTCTGTGACTCATTAGGGCTCATTCTCATCTCTCCCAACTCTGACCTCTTACTCAGTCCTTTTCCCCAGTGTGAAACTCCTCTGCCCTCCAAATCTACCCAATAATAGCTCTTTCAAGCACCAATGTCCTTTTGAAATCACATCTCCTCCTGAGAGCCTATCTTCAATTGTTTCTCTTTCCCCACACTATGTACCCACCACTCCCACTTGAGCATATCCACACCGACTAGGCAAATCCACCTCAACTACTCATAACCACCCATAGCACTTCTATACATATCGAATTATGCACCTACTGTTTAAACACTAACTTATATACATAGCCACTTCTTCCACCTCCTAGCCATATTTTCATTCAGTGACTATCTCCTCTTCCAGATTTGAAATTTGAGGACAGGGATTATGTCTACTAATTCTCCTGCACTCTCCCAAGTTCTTAGTGCAGTGGTCTGCAGAGAATAGGAACTCAGTAAATACTACTGATTGATTAATTGATCGATTGAAGAGGTATAAGATCTGGTTGCTGCCCTCGAGGAACTTAAAATTAAAAGGGGGAAGCTGTGGGCATTAATTGATGAATATGCAATAGTTGAGTGCATGAAGCAATATGAATAATAGACACAAGTGAATAAATAAATAGCAAATAAACAGATACATATATAAGTGCTGAGATGGCAGATGCAATGGGACCAGGAAGGTGGAGGATTAACCATGGACATTCTCTGGGAAGGGGGTGACTCTTTAGGAGGCTCAGAAGGAAGGGAGGGAGGGTTGTGGTGGGACAAAGTTGGAGGGGAACCCATTCCAGGCAAAGGGAAGGCAAGAGCAGTGGATAGGTAGGAGGTTAAGTTGGGAGGAGGGAGCAGATAGATAAAAGAGGGAGAAGCTGGGGAGAGCCTTGAAGCCAATGCTTACAAGTTCCTGCTTCACACCAGAAGCAGTGAGAAACTACTGGAGATTTTGGAGGATGAGGCTCATCAATCAAGCAATCAACGATATTTATTGAGTGCTTCCTGTGCGCAGAGCACTGTACTAAGCACTCGAGAGAGTACAATAGAGTTGGTAGACACATTCCCTGTCCACAACAAGCTTACAGTCTAGAGAGGGATATAGACATTAACATAACTAAATAATTTATAATCTAAATTTAGAGATACATACATACGTGCAGTGGGGTCGAGGGAAGGGCAATTACCAACTGTCCAATTGGTCATGTGCTCCCAACAGCTGGATTATAGGATGGACTGAAAAGGAGAAGATGCTGGAGGAATGAGGAGGCTGTTCCAGCCTGGAGAGAATAGAGCACACGTACCAGGACAGAGGCTGTAACGATGGAGGCGGGAGGAGACAGGGCCTCTGGAATGTTACAGAAGAATCATCAGGAGGAATTAGCGACAGACTGAAAGTGGGAGCCAAGTCTGACATTAAGGTTACAGGTGTCTGGGTTGGGAGGCTGGGAGAGAGTTGGAGACTGTGATGAGAAAAAGAGGAAGTAGTGTAGGTTTTGGCCAAATGAAGTTTGAGTTGTCGGCAAGTCGATCCAAAGGAGACGAGCTGGATGCAGTAGGTGGTGCCCGATTATAAAGCAGGGGTGGGGAAAGTCAGGGCTCATGAGTCACTTAAACAGAGGTGGGAGATAAAGGCATGTAGGTGGATGAGCTGTGAGAATGACTGTGGAGTGAGAAGAATGGAGGACTCGGAACTGAGCTTTGTGGGATCTTCACAGTTAAAAGATAAGGCTCCTTGAAGAACACTGAGAGGGAGTGTTTGGAGATGAAGGAGGAGAATACTGTGTCCAGCCAAATCCAGGTCAGAGAGAGTTTTTAGGAGGAGAGAATTGTCAGCTATACCTAAAGTATCATCAAGTCAAACAATCAACAGTAATTATTGAGTACCTAATGTGTGCACAGCACTGCACTAAATGTTTAGGAGAGTACAATACATTTAATAGATGTGTTACCTGCTCTCAAGGAGTTAATAATCTATCATATAATCTAGCAAGGAGTCTATAATCCAGAGCATAGAGATTTGTACGAAAATGCTACAGGGGGATAACTACCCCCAAATATGGGCGACATAGGAGTGCTAAAAGAGCAACTGGGGACTATAGAAAGTGGAGAGGTGAGAGATTAATCAGGGAAGATCTCCTGGAGGAGATGTGACTGTAGGAGGACTCTGAAGATGGGGAAAGTGGATGCCAGATGTGAAGGGTTGGGGTAGGAGTTTCAGACAGAAAAAAGGGTGTAAGCAAGAGGATAGTGGCAAAAGGAAAGAGAACAAAGTACAGTGGAGGGGTAGAGCATGTGCTGGGATCAAGGGATGGTTTTCCCTGAAATACCTTGAGCGTCATCTGGCAGTTAGATATTCTTCATGTTTAAGATGCGCCCAGATCCAGGGAATTCTCTTTCATCCCACAGTTAGGTTGGCTCCAGGATGGTCAAAATGTAGTCACAACGGTTTGTAGAAATTGTTACTGTATCTGAAGCAATAGAGCCAAGTGGATTCCTAAACCAGTCAAAAACGAGGCACCTAACATTCCACTAAGCATGTGTTACACCTGGCTCAAGAAAGCCCTTTTCCAAGAGTTTAAATGAAGGGGACCACATTTATGCCCCAGAGCAGAATGACTAGGAGGAGAGATTAAAGGCAGAACTGTTTTGACTAGTGAAGGCTAATGAATAGCTATGCGGTAATATCTTCCCTGTTATAAGGTAAGTTCCTCCTGGCCAGTAACTATCTTCACCTCCATGTGCAAAAGCACCCCAAACAGAAGAAATTAATAAAAGCCAGCCATCCCAAACCCATTCCTGCAGACAGGCAGGCTGATCACTTTCTAATTTAGTCAGGTAAAGAATTATTACAGTAACACTCCAGGGCAGGAATGTGTTAATAAAATCACATTCTCTGCCTTTTCATTTAAAATAATCCCTTGAGCTGATTAAATGAAATATCACTTGTTTAATAACTGACAGAACATTATTTTTAAGCACAAATGTTTTGCATATCTTCATTTCCAAGTTTTAATTCCAGGCACAGAGGATGGAAGGCGCTGACATCACACAGAGGGAGTAGAGTTTAGCACTTGGATATAGTTTGTCCTGTCATAGTGGCATCTATAATTTAGTGTGAAGCAGTGAGGTAGACAGAGCATTATCATTAGAAATCATCCTGAACAGGGATATAAAACACAGTCGCAATAACACTTGTCAGAAAGGTGACTGCAGTCAAAACTAATATCCAAGAGTTTCAAGATAAATGCTGACATGGCAGCCATCCTACAAAGACGATTATTGCTGAAAAAAACCAAGCCTCCCCACAAAGCCAGGCCCTGAACCGTCCTCAGAGCGAGCAAGTCAGTGCGACGTTCGTACCCTGGGTGGCATAAACGTCCCAAGATTTACAGCCAGTGTGTCCCCTGCTTCCTGAGAAAGGTGGTTTTATGGGAGTACGGAGAAGAGGATGGAGAGCATCTCTGACTTAATGATGTCAAGCTATTTGGCATTCAGCCCCCGGCTCCCCAGAATGTATGCGATGCCCCTAAAACCAGTCATTAGTCGAGCAACTTTATGGGTTCGGCCCTCCCGCCCGCTGCTCTCCGCCAGCGACACTTGCCTGTCGTTTACCCTCGTATTCACTGCTCTGCTTCCGTTACCTGGGCGGGGTTTCAGAGGACGGTTCTGCTGACTTCACCAGGTGAAAGTTGCAGGGAAAACCCCAGGTTGGGCTCACCGTCTTCATGGCTAGAATCAATCAACCCGTCAACTGTATTACTGAGCACCTACTGTGTGAAGGGAACTGTACTAAGCATTTGGGAAAGTACAGTAGAGTTGGTAGACATGACTCCCACCCACAAGGATTTTAGCTAACAATCGACCAACCACCACTACCTGGAGGTCAAAACCTAATAAAAATAATAATAACTGTGATATTGGTTAAGTGCTCACTATGTGCCAGGCACTGTACTAAGGGCTGGAGTAGATACAAGGTAATTGGGTTGGACACAGTCCCTGTCCCACATAGGGCTCACAGTCTTAATCCTTGTTTTACAGATGAGGTATCTGAGGCACAGAGAAGTGAAGTAATTTGCCAAAGTCACCCAGCAGAAAAGAAGTGGAGCCAAGATTAGAATCCAGGTCCTCCTGACTCCCAGGTCCCTGCTCTATTCATTAGGCCAGGCTGCTTATGTGAGAGGGTTCAAGTTCAAAAGGCCATGGGGTGGATTGACTTCTCCTAGGTACACGGGCTTTCCTGGTGAGCCCCAGCTTGGCTGAGCAGCTGTGCTGACTGCCTGGGATGCCAGGGCAAGAACAGGGGGGACTCCCTCATTGTACCTCTCTAGGCATTGAGCTGTATTTGCTAACTCATATCTAATTAATGACACCATTATAAAAATGGGCCAAGTTATCATCTTTTACCAAATGGGTAATCACACAAGGAGGTCACTTAGATACAGACCCAAATGTCTTTTGGCAAAAGAATTGGTGATGCAACAGATAGAAGGCAGCATGGCCTAGTGGAAAGAGCACACGGGAGTCAGAGGTCCTGGGTTCTAATCCCGGCCCTATTTGTCTGCTGTGTGACCTTGGGCAAGTCACTTCTCTTCTCTGGGGCTGAGGTATCTCATCTGTAAAATGGGGATTAAAACTGTTAGCCCCATATGGGACTCGGACTGTGTCCAACCTTATTAGCTTGTATCTATCCCAGTGCTTAGCACAGTGCCTAGCACATAGTAAACGCTTAACAAATCCTGTAACAAAAACTAAAAACATGCAATGCCACATTAACTCACATAATTGTCTCCATCACATAACTGGCCCATTCTAATTCCTGAGGAGCAACTTGTAAGCAGTGGTAGCCCCCTGCAGCGGCAAGGAGGAAAAGCAGAAGAATGAGAACAGGAGAAGAGGTTGGGGGAGTTAAATTATTGAGTGCCTACTGTACACAGCACTTGGGGGAGTGTTACGGAAGAGACACTGTCTCAAGTGCTCTCTTACCATCCTCTTCCTTCTCCTTCCTTTCCTCTCTATCTTTTCTTCTCCTCCCCTGCTAGTCTTAACTCTGACATAAAAATAAATAAATTACGGTATCTGTTAAGTGCTTCCTATGTGCCAGGCACTGTACTAATCACTGGGGTGGATACAAGCAAATCAGGTTGGGCACAGTCCCTGTCCCGCATGGGGCTCACAATCTTAATCTCCATTTTACAGATGCTATACCTGAGGCCCAGAGAACAGATGAGGTAACTGAAGCAGAGATAAGTTAAATGACTTACCCAAGACCACACAGCAGACAAGTGGTGGACTTTGTGACTCCCAGGCCTGTGCTCTATTTACTACGCCATGCTGCTTCCCTGCTTCCCTAATATGACCCATGCAATAGCCTCATTTTTGTTTTAAAAGTTTAAAATTATGCATTCAAGTTGGGTAGGTAGAGGACCTTTTCACACACTAGGCAGAGAGGAAGAATGCCATTCTATTGCTGGGGCATGTGGAGCCATGGACAGTGGATTTATCTAACATCAGCCAGGATCCACCCATTAGGTATCTGGGGGAACGGTTGTCAGGATTTTCCCCAAGCTCAGTTCGGCCACATGTTGCCACCCTGGCCACATATGGCCACTCTGACAGGAGAAGAGTGGACCTCCACCTTGGTCGCTGAGGTGGGAGGAGAGCAGAGGGATGATGGGGGGCTGGCCATTTAATTAGCCCATCCCTACACTCTTCCCATTTCTAGTCTATTTGGGGCCAAACACAACCCAGAAAAATTCCAGAAATACAGTGAAGTCAAAAAGTGATACAGAAAGGAGTCAGGGAGTGTCTCATTTGGAGGAGCACAAATCAGAACCGGCTTCTTCTGAATTTAAGTTAGAATTGGTGGAGGGTGGTCAGTAAAACCCCAGGGCATCTGCTGGATGAGTGCCAGATGGGTTAGCTAAATCTACAAGGGACAAATCTGGTTTCCCAGGAGCCAAACAGGAGAGCCACCCCTCGACTCCCACCCCCTCCGATGTCCCCATTAGAGGCCCGGGAGAAGCAGATTTACGTAGGCCTCCAAAACTCTTGACGATAAGTCAGAGAAGCAACGGAGGAGGACGACTTTGTGCTGGGCCAACAGGAGAAGCAACCGGATCCCTGCAGGATGAGTGAAAGGAAGCATCTTTGCAGCCTGCATAAGGCCCATTCTGGAATGCATTATTTAAGAGGAGGCATGGACATTAAATGCAGACATTGGCAGGGAAAATGGCCTTTTTTATGTAAGAGGACCGTATTCAAAATCGATTCAGGCATTCAAAAGTAGCCGCTGCTTTTTGCTCAGCGTGTTCAGCAGATTCTAGATGGGACGACAGTTTCTGCGTTTCTCCGCCCCCAACAGCACGCCGGCGCAAATCATTATGAAATCCTATACATTATATATGAAACAAAAGCAATAAACAAAACATACTGAATTTCCTCGCTAGCCACCAGAAGCTGAGGTTTACAGTAAATTTACTTTCCTTCCCAGCTGGCAAACAGAATTAAATAAAAATTAAGTTAGTGTGTGAGGGGCAGACTGAATTTCATCAAAACAATGTTGGATAATCTAACTTGGACCTGAAGTCAGCAGGAGCTGACACTGCATTACATTCAAAGACACCCTTGTTTACCCACAACCTCCCACCCACTACCACCCCCTCCCGCCCCCCCGCAATGGCTTACTACCTGTTGTGACCCAACCAAAATATCAGCTAGGAGGTCAGCTAACATGTTTATTGAATGTGCAGGTTGTTACCGAGGTCCAGCTCTGGATACATGGAGAAACCTTGTGGAGAGAGCCCAGGACTGGGAGCCAAGAGACTTGTGTTCTAATCCTGACTCTGTCACTTACCTGCTGTGAGACCTTGGGCAAATTATCTCACTTCTCTGCACCTCAATTTCATCATCAATCATATTTACCTATTAATTGTATTTATTGAGCCACTTATTGTGTGCAGAGCACCGTCCTAAGCACTTGGGGTGGGGGTACAATATAACAAGAGTTGGTAGACACATTTCTTGCCCCAAATGAGTTTATAGTTTGTAAACTGGGGTTTACAAGAGAAGTGTAGGAAGTCCTCCTTAGGCTGGGAGTCTTGTGTGGGACAAGGACTGTGTACAATCTTATTATCTTGTAGCTACCCCAATGCTTGGTACAAATTAAGCACTTAACAAATATTATTATTATTGTGATACATCAACCTGTGGCTGATGGGGTCAGGCATGGCGAGTTTGGGGAGTGAGGAAGAGTGAAATGGAGTGAGAGTGAGAGTGATGAGGTTATCACCACTCTGTACTGGGTCCTGGAAGAATCTACAGGAGGGTCCGGGGGTGGGGTGGGGGGGCAGGACTCCTGGGATGTCCCTTCTGAATGAAAACTAAAAGAGGAAAAAAAGAATTCCAGCTTTTTTCTGTGAGAGAACAGCTCCCCCTAGGGAATGCTAGTCCTTCCCAAGCCCCAAACCCTCACCAGGCCACATGCCCTGGCCCGCCCGCCCCCACTCCCCCCATTTCAGGTACTGCTGCGAGTTTGGGTTCATTCTGAATGTACGAGAGGGGGTTTTTCTGGCAATCAATTGTTTTTATTTGTTCTTTCTTTCATCTTTGTCACTAATGTAGAAATAGAAAACAAATTATAGCCACCCTATAGCTCGGGCAAGTCAGAATAATTTAGTTTCAATAGACTCGGTGATACTGTTTAAACCTTGAAAGTTAATAAACATGGATTTGTAGAATTAAAAATATCGAACTATTGGAGTGCTACCAACTCACAAAATTAAAGTTTTATAACCCAAAGTCGAAGACTGTGTTCCACAGTTTAAATATTTCATAGCTGACATTTTCCAACTTGACAATGTGAAGTCTGATTTTGATTTTTCAATCCAATATGAGTTTTGGAGTTTAATTCGAAATCAAGATAAAACCAGTTCAGAGAAAACCGCCCTCCTTCCCCTCCCTCATCATCCCTTTTGCATTCCCACTAGGCAGCTAACAACACCAGAACCCATTTCTCCAGTGCCCAAATCTTGGAGCATACCCACTCACTCCTCCCTCTCCCCCCCACAGCAGCAGCTCTGGTCTGTAAAGCAGGGGGCTGATATGCTGTATCTCTGCCACGTGCACTAAACGCCATTTGGAAAACAGTGACCACTCACACCCAGGTAGCCATCTGCAGAGATGTCCAATATCCTACGCTCTGAGTTGCCTGATGAATGGCTGCTGTCCCTTGTCCAGGGCCAAGGATACAAGGCAGAGTCAGGAGACCTGAGTTCTAGTCCCAGTTCTGCCCCCAATCTGATGGCTGATTCTAGGCAAGTCATCCATCCATTCATTCAATCGTATTTATTGAGCACTTACTGTGTGCAGAGCACTGTACTAAGTGCTTGGAAAGGACAGTTCAGCAGTAAAGAGAGACAATCCTTGCCCACACTGAGCTTACTGCCCACACTTAGAAGGGGGGAGACAGACATCAAAACAAGTAAACAGGCATCAATATAAATAGAATTATAGATATGTACATTATATACACAAGTGCTGTGGGGTGGGAAGGGGGTAGAGCAAAGGGAGCAAGTTGAGGTGACGCAGAAGAGAGGGGGAGCTGAGGAAAGGGGGGCTTAGTCTGGGAAGGCCTCTTGGAGGAGGTGATCTTAAGTAGGTCTTCGAAAGCGGGGGTGGGGGGGAAGTGTGATTGTTTGGAGGATTTGAGGAGAGAGGGCATTCCAGGCCAGAGGTAGGACGTGGGACAGGGGTTGATGGCAGGTCAGGTGAGATCGAGGCACAGTGATAAGGTTAGCACCAGTGCAGCAGAGTGTGCGGGCTGGGATGTAGAAGGAGTGAAGGGAGGTGAGGTAAGAGACGGCACGGCGATGGAGAGTTTTGAAGCCAATAGTGAGGAGTTCTTGCTTGATTCAAAGGTTAACAGGCAACCGCTGGAGATTTTTGAGGAGAGGGGTAACATGCAGAAAGATAATCTGGGCAGCAGAGTGAAATATGGACTGAAGGGAGAGGCAGGAGGTTGGGAGGTCAGAAAGGAGGATGATGCAATAATCCAGTTGGATAGGATGAGTGATTGTAACCTCTCTGGGCCTCAGTTTCCTCATCTGTAAATTGAGGATAACAACACTTCAAACCTATCGCAGGGAGCATAAAATAAGACCATTAATGTGATCGGTGCTTGGGAAAAATACATGGACCTTACAAACATGAGGGATTAGGATTATGGAGAGCTATTTTTCTCTGTAATGACAGTTTGTAGAGTGCAACCAGAATGATGGGGGGTGCTAGGAGATGGGGCAGTCCACAAGGCCATCCATACTCTATGCATTTTCATCTTTTAAGGGCATCACAAACACCTCTCCGGTCACCCACGACCCAATACAGACATGGGAACAATTCTTCTTAAAGGGAATGTGGTGAGAAGCACTGTGGTCTAGGGGAAACAGCATAGGTCTGAGAATCTGGAGACCTGGCTGCGAATCCTGCTTCCACCTCTTGCCTGCTCTGGGACCTTGTGCAGGTCAATACACTTCTCTCTGCCCCCGTTTCCTGATCCATAGTTAGCGTCCTCCCTCCGGTTTAGACCGTGAACTCCAGCGAGAGCCCTGATTATCTTATACTTACCTCAGTGCTTAGTTCAGTGCCTGGAACACAGTAAGTGCTTAACAAATACCACTATTATTACTATTAATTACTATCAATATTACTACTATCTAATAATAATAATTAACGGGCCAGGGATTCCAACAGAGATTCCCTCACAGCACATGGCCCCAAACAGGGCGAGGGGCAACTTAAATCCAGCCACCTAGGTCCTAAACTCTGGCACCAAGAGAAACTTTTTCACTTTTCCTCCCAGAGTTTAATTAAGACTGATGCAGCACTAACTCCAAGCCAACAAGGAGATCCTAAGATCCATCTTGTTGTCAAATACACTTTCCGAATAAATGGCAAGAGTAACACATATCATTTCACAGATAATGTTTTAATATCCTGCATTGAATAAAACTTTTTTTTTTAATCAAGTTGCAATGGTAGCGTGAACCCCCACACAAGGGGCTGGGGGAGCTGCAGATGGCTGCATTGCTCTAAATGTTCAAGCTTGACTGACCCATTTCATCAGCACTGTCAGAGTCTTGCACTGATACATGTTGACAACATTTAATCTTAAAAAATTGAAAGAAATGAATTAATATGCAAATTTCATCAGCTTTGTAATAAAAATGTCCTTGGAAAAAAACAGTGAACATGACCCCCGAGGAATTGTGTGAATTATCCCAGCTCAATTCTTTAAGTTAGTCAGAGGTACGCAGGTCCACTAGGAAATCAGTGCAGATTTGACTTGGAAATAATTATGATGAAGAACAAAACACAAGCAGGTTGAATAAATGTAACAACTTGGGAAAAAGTCTTAGTCCTGTTTGTTATTCACTCTGAATTAACAGGATTAGGGTTGGTTCTGGAAAAGAAAGGAACACCACCATGTAATTTTACACCTAAGTAATGTGAAAACAGTGTTTCTTTTTGACTGTCAGTTTTAGAGTGACTCAGTGATTGCATCTGCCCCAAACATTTTCTGTCGCTGCACTTCGGCTTTTGGAGTTGAGGCCGCTCTCCGAAGGCGTCCCCCTCGGTCTCTCAAAAGCAACCTTGACTTGCAAGCTATCTCCTACTAAAGGAGGCAGAGTCAGCTCCTGAGCCGTCTGTTCAGAGGTGAGGAGAAAACAGTCCTCTCTGGTTTACACCCCAGATAATAATAGCTCTACTCTTTTGTTTGGAATCAACACTCTCCCTTGGCAGTGAGGGAAGAGAGGGGAGGAGACAAGTCAAGGTCCTGTCCTGCAACTTTGTGATCCAGGCCTGGGTATGGGGGAGGTGGTGGAAAGATCAGAGTGAATGTTGGGACAATTGTATTTTCCTTTCTTTAGGATTCCAGAAACTTAACTTCATCCGCAACCCGCCGGCTCTGAATCAAGCTCACAAATGCCCAGCTCTTGGCCCGGAGGCCGAGAGCTTCAGATTTGGGGAGGGCCTCTTCACTGCTAAGCACTCTTCTGTCCTTCCCCTGAATATTGCTGCCCCACCCAATTGCTGTGACTCGAGCCTAGGCTCTGGGAAAGGAGCAACTAGAACAGGAAAAGTGACACCACTTTTGCCTCCATGTTTTCCTCTTCTCTGAGTGCCGTTGACCTTGTCAGACAGGAGACCTGACTAAAGGAACTCGACACTCTCCTTAAGGCATCTGGGCGGGGAGCCCAGAGCATCCTGCTCTAAATTAGTAGAGAGAGAATCTGTGCCAATCTACCAACCGACATGCTTACCCGGAGATAGAAACTAGTGCCACCAGGCAACAGCCTGAAAAACTCCACGTCGTCTCTTCGAGGCTCTTAACTACTGTATGTTCTGTACATCCTTGGAAACTAGAAACACTATAATACAGCCTCTGACCAACCAAATTAATCTAGTCTGTAAGTCTTAGTGGTGGCTCCACAAAAGGCTTTTAGCTTTCTCCTTTCCTAATCAACACTTGGTAAAAATCTCACTTTTACAATGTCCTTTGCACCTGCTTGCACAAAATGAAAGACCCCATCGTTTAATTATGCAAGAGTCCATCAGTGCAAATGCTAGAAAATTGCTGACAGAAACAGGAGAAAGCTTTTTGGGCGTCCGATTGGGGGTACATCTTAATCTTTTTGAAAGATTTCTCTAAAATAGATCTTCTCTCATCACCAGGGCCATCAAGACCCGTCAGTTGCGAGGGCGGGGAGGGGGATGGATGGGTAGGTTGGTGGTGGGGGTAGGAGGAGGAAAGAGTTTGGTTTAACATGCTGCAGAACAGCACTCTCTTCTCTCTCGTTCACTTCAGGCTATTTTTGAAAGATCTGAACAGTTGTATAATAATGAAAAATGGTCAATGCTTGTGGGGCGCTGGCTGCACTCACATACCTCCGCCCACGCATTCATCATTCCGCAGGTATTGTCAGGGAAAGTTTAATTGCATAAACACTCTGTAACTGTCCTGTCATATTTCTTGTCAGTTTGGATTTCCTCTCTGGGCTCCCTATCTCACAAAACTATAATTGAATTGCTACCAAATCACAAGAGGCACCCCCCCCGCAGCCCCCCAAAAATAAAATCTTTATGAATAGAATTTGTTTCCTATCAGCAGATTTGACAAATTGTGGAGGAGGAAGGGCCACGGTGATAATTTCTGAGTTTATTCTAAAGCCAGGTATTTGTGGGTTGCTCTCGGGTTGTTCTCTAGAATGTTAAAGCCTCAGCGGAAGGGAGGAAAACCACACCCACCATCTTGGGAAGGGTTCCCCCTTTCTCCCTGAGAAGGGTCCCTGTGCATCCTGAGGAGGCCAGTGGAAAGAAGGGTCCCTGCCCAGCAGGGGTATGACCCCCCTGGAAAAGATAGGATGTCAGATTCAATGCTGAATTAGGTTGGGTGTTGGGTTGGGTGTTGGCATCGGTGGACACTAAAGAGCCTCGTCTACTCTGGTCCTCTTTGGCCTGCCTCCACTTGCCTGAGAGGAAGTGAGTGGTCAATCTGGTCAAATGTCTCAAATGACATGAATGATGTATGGTTCCATCTTTTAAACTTTTCTGGGCGAGCTCCTCCAAAACTCCTGTGTGGCCTCCGAGAGCCCCACCTATAGTGGACTGAATTAATATAATAATGGTATAACCTAGGATTCACCAAACACGCCATCATTAAACTTTAATGCAAATGACAATATATTAAATTTTCATAATTTCAGAAAACATATTAAAATAAAATTTATCGGCAACAAATAAGGACTCTAATTTGCCTGGATGCGCATTTTAATTTTATTCTGATGCATCCCGAGGGGAAAAAAAAATACCCACCCCATCATCCCTCAGGGAAGTCCCAATCTGCTCCGGGCAGCCATGAAATACAGCCTCAAGTGGGTAACTTTTAAACAGGCGGTGCTTCAGCCGGACTGACAACTGTCTGGTTGTTTATGTCTTTTAAATGCGCTTATCAAAACCGCGCACGATTGATGGGTGTTTTTAGATGAAGTTATGTTTTTGCAACAGACTTAATTTAAGACTAAGGTTAAGGCTTAGGATAAATGAGTGCATTAGATGATTAAAGAACATTTGTCTTGTGGGACACTTAAGTCATTTATTTATGACACTAGAAAACAAGCCGGGAAAAAAAAAACAAGCACCAGAGGTTTAACGAATCTGTTTTGTACAATATTTAAACGGGAACTAATGACTTTTTCATGGATTGCCAAGACCCACCACCTCTGTAGCCATCTGGGGGCAGGGTGGACTGCACAGGGAAACAAATGTGATGGAAAAAATATGGGACTATAGTTTGCGTCGCTGCCCTAGGGTTGTCTCCCTCGATTTCAAAAGTCTGTTTTATCGGTACTTGTTTCTGGATCAGAGCACTTCTCCAGAAATGTTCCGGGAGGGGACTAATTCTGTCTTTAAAGGTGATGGGCATCTGCTTTGATGGGACTCTTGCCCGGTTGTGCCCAGGGGATAGGCCGGGACAGAGGATTGGTACCAGAGTCCACCAAGTTTTCCACCCCAGGCCCTCGGTTTGATTTAGACCCTGGCTGGTAAGGACTGCAAGTCATTAACATCTTCTGGCTGCTTGGTGGACTATGGAAGAGAGGAGTTTTTTAATGTATTTATTTAAGCCTATGCATGGCACCCATTCCCGTGGCATCTGGCCCATCGCTCAATCAGCCCTGAGGGAGAACCCCACCGCAGCTAAACTAATCTCGGCGTCTTCTGTTGGTGATTAAATCAAATCATCCAGAAGCCCTTTGGCACCAGATGGATCGATTCATTAAAAGTTCAAGGGGATGCCTGGGCCGTCCCCTGGGCTCAGAGCTTCAGGATGTGGGGGGAGGGGGGACCTCTGAGGGGGGAAGGGTTGAGAGTTGAAAATCCCTCAGGTTCAGACGGAGGCCGAAAGAGAAGAGGGAGAAGCTGAGGCTGGTGGGGCAGCTCACCTGGCAGAGTCTGTGTCGTGTTTAAGTGCTTACTATGGGCCAAACACTGTACTAAGCTCCGGAGCAGATACAAGATAATCAGATGAGATACATTCCCTGTCCCATACAGAGGTCATTGCCTAAATTAGGGGTGAGGGGGGATAAGTACTGAATTCCTATTTTATAGATGAGGAAACCGAGGCACAGAAAAGGTAAATGACTTGCCCAAGGTCACCCAGCAAGCAGTGCAGGGTGCCGGGATTAGAATCCAAGTTCTGACACCCAGGTCTGTGTTCTTCCCCTGGGATGGGGAACCTCTAATTGACATGTAGACAGGCACCTGAGCATGAAGGGGTAGCAGTGAGCAGGCAGGGAGGATCCCTGGCAGGCTGTAGTGATCCAGCGACTCACCCCAGAGCACGGAATAGCCGTGTCCTGGGGCCCCTACCCGCACACCTCCGAGAGGCTGGCTTTGGAGCGAGGGCAGAGGCCTAGATTTTGAGATTACAAAGCTTGTTGCCTCCCAGGCTGCCTTGGGAAGGCCCGCAGCTGCTGGCTGGTGCTCGTTCTTTAGGGGCACCAGGACCTTAATTTCCTGGAACCCTCTCCACCCCATTTACTAAGATTCTAAAACAGCAGGGAAAACCAAGTTTCCCTCTCTGGGCACATTATCTGAACCCTTCTCTATGGTTTGGGAACTAGAAAAAAAGGGAGGCTGGCAGACAGAGACACAAATCACTCCTCTGCCCACAGAGCCAAGGAGGGATAGAAGCAAAGATCGAGAATGAAGGGGGAGGGACAGGGTTGGGACGGGAATGGAGAGTGGGAGATGGTTCTAGTTTCTGGGGGAGGTAGGAGAAAACCAGGGAGGTCAAAGGTTGGGGGAATTTGTGGGGGATTCTGGCTACCAGCAGGAGTAACCCAAGTTGTTGACGAGGCTACAGACAATGGGGAGAGGGAGAGGGCGAGGAGCGGAAGAGAGGAGGGGAGAGTGAGAGAGAGAGAACAGAGAGGAATTTATCAAAGCTTATGGCTGAGGAGTAGCTAATGCGAGAGATACCTTGGTAACTCTTTTGGGACATCACGACCCTCTATGAGAGAAACAGAATAGAATCCAACCAACGGTGGAGACATTTTCTATCCACTACCAGGAAGGGTATGGAGAAACCAAATGAAAGAAAAAGTTTCCCACTACAGAAAAACATGGTTCACCGGCACCCGGGATACTGTATTTCAAGGTATTTTCAAGGCTGGGGACAGCTACAGAGTTGGAGAAGGGACATAGGAACTAGGAGGCAGATGGAACTACTTCCGTCTGATGGTCTGGTCTGTAAAAGCACAGGCTGAGAAAGGAAATGATTAAAGTGAACAAAAGCAAGTAAGATGTGGGCATGGTGACAACTCCTGCTGTTATTACAGTTCTCTAAACAGTAAACTCCTTGAGGGTGGAAACTACCAACTCTTTTATACTGTACTCTCCCAAGAATTTAGCACAATAAATGCTCAATAAATATGATTGTTCACCACATCCCAAAACACCTCATCCAGGCGCACTCTCTGAAGCTTGAAGGTGATAGGTTCAAGATCCTTACTTTTTCTCAGTCTTCTCCTACCTCACCCCAGCTCACCCACTTCTCTCAAGCCAACCTACACACCATGCTTTATCATGTCTCTTGCTGCTGGCCTCTTTCTTACCCCCTCCCTTCTCCCTGAAACTCCCTTCCCCTTCACATCTGTCAGTCCACTACACTCCCCATCTTCAAAGCTCTTCTGAAATCACATCTCCTTCAGGAGGACTTTCCCGAGGGATCTCTCATCTGCTTAGACAAACAGTGTAGCCAAGTGGGAAGAGCACAGGACCAGGAGTCAGGAAACCAAGGTTCTAGTCCCAGATCCACCCTTTTCCTGCTGTGTGACCTCTGGCAAGAGAATTAACTTCTCTGGTCCCCAATTTCTTTATCTGTAAAATGAGGACTCAATTCCTATTCACCTCCACTCTTAGACTGTAAACCATGTGTGGGACATGGACCGTGTCTTTATCTACCCCAGTGTTAGGACAGAGCTCGGCACCCAGAAAGTTCTCAACAAATAGCGTAATTAACAAAGGTTGCTCTCTGCCAGGACCTTTTCCCTCTGCCTTCCCTGCGATCCAGCCTGCAGACTGATGCTGTTCCTGGCTCTGTGTCTGACTCGCATCACATTTTCTCTCTGAACTGCTTGAATTTCCTCTCTTCACTCCCCACATCCGGGTCAAAGGACAGTAATGGCCCGTCCTTCCAAGGCCCTATGGTGGAAGTCAACTCTGGTAATTACCGAGTGCGGTGCCCTGTAAATACTAAATGCAGCACTGAGGATAAGCAAAATTACTGTTCCTGCATCCAGCCGCTCCTCCCCAGAGCAAGCCTTAGATGGGAACTGAGGTGTGGCCGGCGCCTGAAGAATGGGCATCACAAACTTTACACAGAAGCAACAGCACCTGCTTTTTCCCCATGCAATTGGGAGAAAATTGCTCACTGGGGGTGAAAATGGTTTTCATGCCAATTCTGCCTCTTCTGATCTATGCTCCCTGGGTAACTCCCTTCAATGCTGGGTAACTCATCTTTTGTGTGGCTGCTCTTTAGTTAGATGAAGCACCTCTGAATGGAGTAATTTCAGCAGGACAGAGATCCCAGGAATGAATGAAAGACAAGTGACTTGGGGTTTTTGTTCAAGAAGGTAAGAGCTATATAAATTGCGCCCAATCTGGAGGAGTAGTCACTCATCCGAGTTAGACATATTTTGTTGAAATACAGGGGGAAAGTTGGGCTATCTGTCACCAAATAATCCTTGGCTTCAATGTGAGGAAAAAAGCAAAAAAAGTGCCCTCCTGATTACAGGTGAAGAACATTTCAATTATAACCCCGAAAGCAATAAAACAATTATCTCAAGGAAATGATTTGAAGAGATATTGATATTCTATTATTGTTATTCTAGACTTGGAAAATGTGGCCCCCGTTTAAAAAAAAAATCACTTTTTGCATATTACTGTAGTTTGCTAAAAAAAGCTTCTGCCTTGGATTTTACAAGCCAATCGCCATGCCAATTTCACTTCGCTAATTCCTGTAGCTTTGGGAGATGGATTTCCAATCGCAAGGAGCCATTTCTTGCGGTAGAAATTCCAGAGGTTCTATAAATAATATGCACCTGCCCTCTTGAATTTATTGACCCAATTGGCATCAGTTTCAGTACTGAAACGTAGCCGAAATGGCAGGGAACGTAACTCTATTTGTAGAGCTATATAATTACTAGAGCTCACTTGGGGGCGGGGCGGGTGGTCTCCAAAGCCTTCCCTGACCTGCGGAAGGAGGCAAATTCAAACCGTAGCATTCCTGAATTTACGATCCTCAAATCCCTTTATACCCCCCGTTGGCTTCTAGCAAACAAATGTCATTAAAATATTTTCTGTACATATGTATACACTTGTGTATGTATGCATTACCAGCAATAAGTTTGCCGTACGGTGGCAGGCTGTACTGGCTCTTTGTTAGAGCGACAGAGGAGCTAAATTTCATATTTAATGAATCAGAGATAACTGTTGTACGTTGTCTGATGGATTGATATTCACTTATGTTGTATAAATATGAAAGGGAATTAAATGTGTGTTTACAGTTTGATAAACATTCCACATAAATTATACATTTTAATTTCATTTATTAGTGGGGGACTATAGAAAGCAGGGATTTCATGGCATACAGGCTGCCATTCAGATTGAAGGATTAGACAGGCTTCAGGAAAGTTGCACTAACTGTATGTACAAAACACATTTGTATTTTCAAGCAGTCCCTACCTTTGCGGAATTTGGAGTTTAAATCAAGCGAGAACCAAAAATCGGTCTCTCTCCTGGACCACCCCAGTGGGGTAGCTTCAGGTCGGGTAACTAGTCTAAGAAGAGTTAGATTCTGTCCGCTCAACATTACTGTTAGGAATAGCCCCAGAACCAGTGAGGCTGCTGCCAGCTACGTTCTAACTTGCACAGCACGTTTCCACGAAGCTCGAAGGGGAACAGGCCAGGCTTTCGGCCAGTAGTCTGTGAACCAACCCCTCTGATGCCGTCTTCCCATTATAAGATTTCCCAAATTTCCCCTACAATTAGCGATGATTCCAGAAGTCGGCACTCTCTATAGGTAGAAATATATTGGCAATAAAATCCAGTCACTGTTGTGCTTTTCCCCAGCTGAGGATCTCTCACTTGTCTTTGATTTCTAAAGGCTTCAGATCAATAACTAGAGTGACATTATTAACAGCTCCCTCAACACCTTGGCCAGCACTAATATTAAATCCATTCTACCTTCTGTTTGACATTTGCAGTACAGCAGGAAGTGCTGTAGATACAGTCCCACTGTCTTGGGACTGGGGTTGGAAGTAGGTTACTATGATGCTTTCAACCCTGCCTGCCTTCTAAATTCAGCTCACTGATAGGACACTTGAGCTATTTCAGAAATCTACACTCAGCTGCAAATAATTCACCTGTCAAAGCACAAAACGTCTCACATCTGGATGGCTCTGGAAACAAAACTCTGAGCGGGTCTTTGGGCAGATTTTGACATTTTTCACTGACTGCCTGCTTGCCTACAAGCTACTCCTCAGGAATTTCTTAATGAACCCCCAAGTAAAATGAAAACCAGTTTAATTTTCCCCCTCCTAATACCATGCAGAAGCAAGGATTTCATTATAAACGCACTGCCTGAGTCGGCCTGAAGAAGGTCTTTAAAGATGGGGCTACATCAATTCAGACTGTACACGTAACCACACACCACCTCGGCTATCATCTACAGACCCCTGGAAACTCTTCTTCTACAGGAGCCTGGTATATAGCTGCAACTTCAAATGTGGTACTGACTCCGGGCTGAACTTCAGAGAATCAATGGGTTAAACATGCTGTTGCAGTTATTCTTCCTCCAAAGTACTGTCTCATACATTTTGCTAAGTTGTCTAAATCCTGGTGTCGTATTGATTTCTCCTTCTATGAGCTCTCACCCATTCAATAAGCTCCTAGGCTCCTGTCACCTGGCTCTGTGCACGCCAAGCAAGAACAGGCTATGCAGGTCCGGATACCGGTCCCACAGTCAGAAACTGCCCTGTTAGGAAGAGGGAACAAAGCTTTGGAAACAGAAAACTTTGGCAACAGGTAAGGAAATGTCAGTTCCATAGAAACATGTGTGGAGTGTGTGTTAGTGTGAGTGTGTGTCGGGGCGGGAGGGAAGGAAAGGAGAGGGGAGAGGCATTGCCAATGATTGTTTCTTATGATGGGTCCTTGGAGGAAAAAGAAGGCCTTTTTCCTTAGAAATAGAAACCATCACAAGTTCCTCTAGGATTCCTTTAAAACAGCTGGCTTTCCATTCATCGAACACTTACCAGTCTCCACCCTGAATTTATTAAAAGAGGAGTACTGTTCAGCCATCATAATCCCAACGCTGCAGAACCATTAAAAATAATGAAAAGTTACAAGGGGATCTATGGAAACTAAATTAGCCTCTCCACAGCCTGGGCCTAGCAGTCCCTAGCTTACAATTTTCTGGGAGCCTGCAGGAAAAGAAAAGTGTTTTACTCCAAAACCACCTCCTCCTCCTCCATCTTTGGATGGACAATCTTTCATTTTTTTTCCCTCTCCCAAAGGACGATACAGTTCACTGTTTATATCTGAGGAATTTCTTCTCAATGTGAGGGTCAGGCTTTAAAGGGAAGATCATACGCACTGAATTAACATTCCCACCCTTACAGACATACATATCCAATATACATTTTTGCTTGATGTCCAGTCAACTTTTCTAAAAACAATTTTCATTATCGTCAGTCTGATCTAAGACAAGACAATCAAGGAACTGGCTGCTCAGAGAAATGGGATTCTTATTATGGCCCAGTACCATCGCCTTTTAGACTAGTTTAGTCACTTATTTCCTTTTATTATAATGCCAAATGTTATTTAGATTCCGGTCATTTAGTAATGCTACACTGAACACATCAAGGCTTCTGAAAAATCCCATACCTCTAGCTTCTTCATTTTCATAATAATCACATATTGCTATCCCTTCTCCCCCAAATTACACCCACTGCTATTGAAAGAAATAGCTCAGTGTCTTAACATAGTTAAAGGGATTATGATGCAATGAACAGCAGTCTTAAAAAAGTTCATTCACGATATGAAGATTCGGAAAATCTAGTTAAAATTCCTTCAGCTTTTAAGGAACATAAGCAGCTTTGGGATGTTGTGCCTGACACCAACTTTTTCACTTATTCCCTCGGAGCGATCATCTGCATTAGTGAAGATATTTATTGAAAGGTAGCCCCCCACACAGCTGTGACAGTCCTCAAACCGACAATCCAAACTGTTTCAATCAGTGAAAGTTTGAGATCGTCCAAATGACAATTTTCCCTGGAGGAACAGAGGGCGTATTTGAGAGAAGGTTCTGGAGTCACAGATGTGGAGGGAAAACCATTATCAAGGGTGTGCAGTTATGGTGCATGTGCGTATGTGTGGGGAGGGTAATATGAAAAGCCGAGCCTGCAATTTTACCCGTCCTCATTAAACACCGTGGAAGCAGCATGGCCTAGATGGAAAGAGCATGGACCTGGGAGTCACTGGACCTGGGTTCTTAGCTCCTCCACTGGTCTGTTGAATGACCTTGGGTAAGCCACTTAACTTCTCTTTGCCTCAGTTTCCTCAACTGTAAAATGGGGAATTAAATCCTCCTCCCCCTCTGACTGTGAGTCCCATGTGGGACAGGGACTGTGTCTGACCTGATTATCTTTCATCTACCTCAGTGCCTAGTACAGTGCTTGGCACAAAGTAAGCACTTAACAAATACCAGTCAAAAAGCGCTCAATAAAGACCACTGATAGATTGATGGGGGAAGGTAAGGGGAAGGAGAGCCACGGAGTACCACAGATTTGCTTTTCAGCTAATGTCCCTTCACAGTTAATGAAGAAAATGTTCAGCTCTTAAAGGGAGAAGGAACACAGACTTCTTCAACTGATTTGGGTGACGTTCACCCCTGGATAAAACTTGGCCTCTCACAGAATATGGCTGTCGTCATTTTTCATTTCTGGGGAACTTCAGAGCTGAGTAACTAGGTTCTAAAGCTGGCTCTGCCACTTGCCTGCTGTGTGACCTTGGCAGGTCACTTAACTTCTCAGGGTCTCCCTTTCCCCATCTGTAAAATGGGGATTTAATACCTATTTCCCCTCCCCTTTAGGCTGTGAGCCCCATCTGAGACAGGGACTGCATCCAAACTTATCTTGTATATTGTATTGTCTTGTATTTACCCAGTCCTTAGTACCGTGTTTGGGACATAGCAAACTGTTAACAGATACCACAATTATTAGTAATTATTATTAGTGTGTGTTAATGCACCAATCCTAAGCAACTCTGATCTGGCTTTTCATTTGAGAGCAAGGGCAGAGAAGTAGAGCTATATTATTTTCCTCCATTTACTTTTGAATTAGATAGGCAGCAGAGTCTGGTGGAAAGGGCAGGGATCTGGAAGTCAAAACACCTGGGTTCTAGTTCAGCTTTTCCCCAGGCCCACTGGGCGACCTCCATCAAGTCACTTCACTGCCTTGTGTCTCGGTCTCCCCACTCATAAAGTGGGGATAATGATACCTTCTTCTCCCTTCCTCCCACGATGTCAGGAGGGCAAAATGAGGTAAGTAATGGAAAAGATGCTTTGGAATTCTCAAAGCATTATACACGTTCACAGTATTGCTATTATGATGCACTCTTGAACCTATGTTACAATCAAGGTTTCCCCTGAGAGTACAAATGCACAGGAAGAAGATGTGAAGTAAAAGCTCTGGAAGCAGTACACTTCTTTAAGTCGCTGCAGGTTGGATGGTGAGTTAATGTGCAACCTCCTGAGCAAACTGCTCAGATCAGGATTAAGGTGGCTACCAATCACTGTTGTCACTTCCTTCCTTACAGACTGTTCTAAACAGGTTACCTGTTTGACACTTGGAATTAGCACATGCACACGCTCCAGAAGGGAGAAATCTTTGGGCTTTTTTGTCCTTTTTCTTCTGTACAAATGCAAAAACTATGATCATTTCTGGGCAGGCTGCGTGGCCGTAGTCCCTCCCTGCAATCTACCCCCGGCCAAGTACCTAGAATGATTTCCTTTCCTCTCGGTGGTGAGGCTTCTATTAATCCCCAAATCTGTTTCCTTCCCCTTATTCTTATACCAATAAGGCTCTTTTGTCTTTCGCGCCTGTTTTAAAACAACAGCTCGAGTACAGTACAAACATCTTTAAAGAGGACCAAAATAATTTCCCAAGTAAGCAAATAAAACTTTGCACTTCAAATCAGGCCTTGATTCATTAAAAATCTTAAACTTCTCATGAGAAAAATTAACATTTAAACCACTGCTGCTTGGCCAAGCACTCCAGCACACAAGAATATGAAATATCTCCTCTAAAAAAGTACAAAAAGGACAAAACCACAAATGTGGAACTTCAATTAATTTAAAGCCCCAATCAGCAAAGAATAAATCCTTCGCAGATCTAATTACCAAAGCTCTCGGAAGACCTGGGCCGGCCAGCCAATCTTCCCCATGTTTGAACAGCTTGATGAACTAGGGGACTGATGGATATCAAGTCATTTTGTTTAATTTATAAATGGATTTTCCCCTAATACTTAAATTATCATCAGTACAACACAATGAAAATGGGAACATTCTGAATGCAAAGTCTATAAGAGGCCTGGAAGGAATTCCAATGAGGGAATGTCACCTCTGTTCATTCCTCTATACAATTGATCTAATTAAATACCGAGGGTGGAAAGGCAGTTTAAAATGTAGCCATTACTGTTTTCTTTTTAGCCTTAATTTATCTGTTCACATCTTTCAAGTACCTTCTGATGCTCCAAAAAAAAAAAAAAGAGAGGGAAAAAAAGGCCCCCAAACTCACGAATTTGGCAAGTCCCCAATACTTTTCATTCCACACAAGTTAATATTCTGAAAGCCTATTCATAGGTTGGGCTGAATAATAAATAAATGTATTACATTTAGCCATTGTGACAATGAAAGAAGAGGACATTCTAAATCAGAACCTTTTCAGTCATTTGAAAGAGAAACTAAAGGGACCTTTTGTGGGGGTCTCGTTCACCCCAAATTAGAGCTGGGCTTTTTTACTTATTAAAACGTCTCTTTATTTTCCAATCTCGTCCTTATTTAATTACTGCAGGGAATGGAAAGTCGCCCTGAATCGTTAAATACCATCGGACCTATTGATAGTCCTTTCACACCGGCAACTTGAGTTCAATCATTCGGTCAAGATCCCACCCGCCAGCGGCCCCGGCGCGATGGCAAATCCCACCTGGTTCTGGGGTCTCCGACTGAGACGAGGAGGACGCTGAGCTGGCTCCATCCTCGGCTGCGCCTTGGGAGAGGAGCCCCCGGCCGGGGGGCAGCTTCATCCCCAGCTGCTCGGCCATCTCCACGTGGTCTCCTGGGTGGACGTAGTCAAAGACGCTGCTGCCCGTCAGCTCGACCTGTGAGGGGAGGGTGGGAGAGGTGAGGGGGTGAGGGGCGGGGGAGGAGGGAGAGGGGGAGGAAAAGATCAGAACTATTCACGGTTCTGCCTGGCTTCCACACGCCTCGGTGTAAGATGCTGAATACAGATACCCAAGGCCCCACACTAGCCGGGGAGAACAGCGTGGAGCGGGGCTCTGTCCCACAACCAGGGGTGCGGGGACCCTTGTTTTCTCATTGCTTGGCCTTCTGGATTGGAAAATGTACTAGGCTGTAAGCACCTTGAGGGCTCAGCTCAGACATAACATGTCCAAAACAGGACTTCTCATCTTCCCACCCAAACCCTGTCCTCCCCTTGACTTCCCCATTACTGCAGACAGCACCACCATCTTCCGTCTCGCTAGCTCGTAAACTCGGCATTATCCTCAACTCACTTCTCTCATTCAACCCACATAATCAATCCGTTACCAAATCCTATCGGTTCTACCTTCACAACATCACTAAACTCCACCCTTTCCTCTCCATCCAAAGTCCTATTACGCTGTCAGCCTTTATCATATTCTGCTTTGACTTCTGCATCAGCCACCTTGCTGACCTCTCTGCCTCCTGTCTCTCCCCACTCCATTCCTTACTTCGCTCTGTTGCCCAGATCCTTTTCCTAAAGGAAACCGTTCAGTCCACTGCTCCCCACCACTCAGCAACCTTCAGTGGTTGCCCATCCACCTCCGCATCAAATAGACACTGCTCATCATTGGCTTTAAAGTGCTCAATCAGCCCGTCCCACCCATCTAACCTTGCTGATTTCCGACTTCAACCCAGCCTGCACACTTTGGTCTTCTAACACCAACCTACTCACTGAACCTCAATCTCATCTATCCCACCACTGACCCCTTGCCCACATCCCCCTTCTGGTCTGCCCTCTCTATTTCTATTCAAAGCCTTACTTTTTTAAAATGGCATTCGTTAAGCACTTCCTATGCATCAAAGACTGTTCCAAGTGCTAGGATAGATACAAATTCATTAGGTTGGACGCAGTCCCTGTCCCTTATGAGGCTCGCAGTCTAAGTAGGAGGGAGAACAGGAGAACTGAGGCACAAGAAGTTAAGTGAGTTGCCCAAGGTCACAAAGCAAGCAATTGGTAGAGCTGGGATTAGAACTCAGGTCCCCTGACTCCCAGGCCTGTGCCCTTTCTGCTAGATCATGCAGCTTATTAAAATCACCCTTCCTCCAAAAGGCCTTCCCCAACTAGGGCCTTATTTCTTCTACTCCGTCTCCCCCGGAATTGCCTAGGCACTTGGGTCTGTTCCCTTTGGGCATTTGGCATTCACCCCACTCTCGGCCTCACAGCACTTATGCACTTTTCCATAATTTATTTATTTACACTAATGTCTCCCCTTCTAGACTGTAAACTCACTTTGGACAGGGAACGTGAATACCAAATCTGTTGTCTGACTCCTTTCGGGTGCTTAATACAGTGATCTGGACACAGGAAACCCTCAATAAATACCACTGATTGATTGATTGTAACAGGTCTGTTCTCATGGCTCACTTATGAAAGCAGCTTCTTACTGCTCCCAAGTACTTGAACCTGATGATTATCCTAGTTCACCAATCTTTCTCTTTTCCCTTTCTTGTTCCATCCCCAATTCTGCCTTGGAATCTCTGGATGGCGGCAACATGAGCTGTTGGAAGGAGAATGTGATCTCTTCCCAGCTCTCCCAGTGACCTGCTATGTGAACTCAGGCAAGTCACTTAACCTCTCTGGTCATCGGTAAAATGGGGATTAAATGCCTGTCCCTTCTATTTCTTAGGATTTAAACTCCGAGGAGAGACTGTATCCCACTTGATTACCTTGCATGTACTCAAGCACTCATCACAATGCTTGATTTTCATTTCACTGGTATTTGTTAAGCATTTACTAATCATTCATTAATTCAATTGTATTTAATTGAGCACTTACTGTGTGCAGAGCACTGTACTAAGCACTTATCAAAGTACAATACAACAATAAACAGACACATTCCCTGCACTCAATGAGCTTAGAGTCTAGAGGACTGTATGTGCCAGGCACTGCATTAAGTACCAGGGTATATACAAAGATAATCAGGTTAGACACAGTCAATGTCCCACAATCAGTTCACAGTGTTAATTCCCACTTTAAAGATGAGGTAACTGAAACATGGAGAAGTTAAGTGACTTGCCCAGGGTCACCCAGTGGATAAATGGCGGAGCCAAAGTTATAACCCAGGTCCTCTGACTTCCAGGCCCATTCTCTTCCCACTAGGCCGTGCTGCTTCTCATAGTAAGTGCTTCATAAAGACCTCCTCCCCTTTCCTGGCCAGTCAGCTTCTCTGAAGAAACAAGACAGACCATCACATTCATCCTCTCGGCCCTTCTAAAATGACCAGCCCATCTGTGCTCAGAACAAACGAGGAAGAATTTGAATACGTAAATAAGTAATATTTCATTAAAGGGCAACCTATCTTTGATATTATTAATTAGAATTAGGACAGTTCATTCCTGGATCAATCTTCCCCCATCTTTCCCCGAATCGGGGCCTCTTTCTTTGCTACCTAAATCACACTTTCCCACTGTATTGCGGCCTAAATTATTTTTCAATAACCATTCCATTCATCTGCTATTGTTACTCAGTGTAAATCAGAATTCATAAATGATCAGTTCATACCCTCTGGGAGGGGGGATTACATGTAAATAATCCCTTTAATGTACGCATTGCCTCTAAGCATTTCACACCGCAATAAACTGGTAAACTGAATTTAGGCAATTAAGAAATTAAATGAAACTAATAAAATGTGTATTTTAATATTTCTCAGTGGTTATTTTATTTGGGGATTAGTGAATTTGAAAGTCACTGTCACTTTGTGGGGCGGGGGCAGACAGTAGCTTGTCACTTTCTGCTGCTTTTTCTGGCTCTGTTTTCATGCAGCCAGAGCCCATTATTTAAAATCTTGGAGATTTCTGCAGTGGCCTCAGCCACCAGCCTGAGAACGGGTAGATGGACATGTTGGATGGGCACAGGTTCATGCTTTAAACATTCTTGATTCTCCTAACCACATTGGACTCTCCCAGGTGCTTAGTATAGTGCTCATTTTTGCTTTAATGGCATTGTTATGCATTTATTATGTGACAGGCACTGTTCTAAGCACTTGGGTAGATACAAGATAATATGGCTGGACAAAGTCTCTGTTCAACATGAGACTCACAGATTTAATCCCCATTTTCAGATGAGGTAATTGAGGCACAGAAAAGTAAAGTGACTTGCCCAAGGTGACACAGCAGACAAGTGGCAGAGCTGGGATTGGAACCCAGGTCCGTCTGACTCCCAGGCCTGTGCTCTATCCACTAGGCCATGCTGCTTCTCATTTTGTACCCTGGATTGACTGACTGAATGACATCCTCAGGCCTTGTGGACAGGAATTCTGAATGTTTAGTCTGACTCTGAGACCATTAATATTGCAGAAAGAGGCCCCAACTTTGGTCAGCTGAGCAATGTGGTTTCTGTCTAACATCCTCAACCCCTGCAGAACTCTGGGCCAGCTTCACACCCCTGGTGGTGGCAAAGGGCTTGAAGATGTCTTTCTGACCGACTCCGATGCCATTTTCCTTTGGAGAATTTAGATTAATGGAGCTTGAACTGCTCTGACCACATTCTCCCTGCTGCATGGGTTCTCCAGACGAATCAGGGATTAGGCCCAAACTGAGTTTCATGGATTCACCCCAATGCCTGTTCCTGTACTTGATGTAATGCACATACTTAGCAGATATTAATCAGGACATTAACTTGCATCATTCCCTCATAAGCCCTTCCCAACCATCATAAGCCTGGAATTTCCCATCCACCTCGCCAGCCAGTCACCTGCAACTGTAATAGCCGTTTTTGTACCCACAAAGTTCGGTGGAAAAAAATCATAAGAACAGGCTGCAGCGTGGTTGGGGTTGACTTTCATTCATCAGGTCTTTGGGCTCTCTGCTAGAAGGAGGAGACACTAATTTGTCCTTTCCCTTATCAAGCAGGCTCGTCGATAGTCTCTGTACAGACCTCCTGGGGGGGAAGTCGTGCTTTCTAAGCACAGTGCTGGACCAACCCCGCAAGGCTTTGAATCTGGACCCCGGGACATGGCCCAGAGTCGGAGATGGCCAAGAGCAGAGAGGTAAATCAGTACTGTGGAGTCAGCAGTGGAACCCTAGAACCCTGGTGCCTCCCACTGAGTGCAGCATTGTGCCTGGTATAAAAAAGTGTCTCTCCCCCAATATACCATCTCTCTCCCACCAAATGATACTCACTTGGAGACCCTGGCTCATGTAGATCAATACTAATAATAAGAAGTGTTGTATTTGTTAAGCCCTTATGATGGGCCAAGCACTGTTCTAAGTGCTGGGGTAGATAAAATAAATCAAGCAATGGTATCTATTGAGCACTTACTATGTGCAGAGTACTGTATTAAATGCTTGGGAGAATACAACACAACATTATAACAGACACATTCCTTGCCCAAAACGAGCTTATAGATACCAGATAGATAAAAAATAACCAGATCTGACACAGATTCTGTCCCACACAGGTCTCACATTCTAAAGAGTATTATACACTGAGCGCTTACTCTGTGCCAAGCATCATACTAAGTGCTTGGGATACTCAACAGTTAAGTAGATATAATTCCTACCCTCAGGGAACTTACAACAGTAGCGGGATGGCCTTTTTTGACCTGAAAAAAGCCTGCTTTTACAACCCCAGGAATGAGACTGAAATCCCTAAATCTTGTGTTTCTTTAACACTTTGAATGACCCAATTCATTCAAACACGAAGGGGGGTCACAGACACTAGCTTCCTGGAATAGGCATCAAGGTGACCACTCCCCTTCACTCCTGATGCAGACAGGAGGCAGTGGTGATACTTTCTGTTACCTCTGCAGCATTGAGGGATAACGGAGGTATAAAAGAATGAGATGTAATAAGATGTGATATCTTGATTAGTGTAGGATTTTCTCTTAGATTTATTGGCACGTTAATGCCATCTTCATAACTTCTTACATATTGCAGAATGATCTTGAATATTTATGAAGTGTTTTGACAGAAACTTGATGTTCTTTACTGCTCTGTCTCATCCTATGTATTTGCTGGCTTATCTGAAGGGAAAAACACATAAAAGCAGAGCTCCTCTGCAGAAATCCTTGTATAAATTAGCAGAACAAGAAGAGAGGAAAGTTCCCTGTCTCAAGATGACGAGATGGAACAAAATTCCTGCCACTGCTGGAAAACAAGAAAAAAAAGCTGGCTCTGGTAACAGGCATGCATCAGTATTGCTTTTCCCAAGAATTGTCATCAGGCAGAAACCAAACTGTACCTTCACTTTGTCTTTTAGAAAACTGTGAGAATCTGCAGAGCTGAGGCCTTGGACACGCATCTCTCTACTATAGCACGTACACTGAATGTCTGATGCATAGCTCTTGAATCAATCAATGAATGGCACTTATTGGGCACTTACTGTGTGCAGAGCACTGTAATAAGTGCTTGGGAGAGTATAATACAACTGAGTTGGTAGTTACAATCTCTGTCCATGAGCTTACAGTCTTAAAGCAGTGTTTCAACACTGCATGAATATATATATACAATAATAATGTTGGTATTTGTTAAGCGCTTACTATGTGCCGAGCACTGTTCTAAGCGCTGGGGTAGATACAGGGGAATCAGGTTGTCCCACGTGGGGCTCACAGTCTTAATCTCCATTTTACAGATGAGGGAACTGAGGCACCGAGAAGTTAAGTGACTTGCCCACAGTCACACAGCTGACAAGTGGCAGAGCTGGGATTCGAACCCATGACCTCTGACTCCAAAGCCCGGGCTCTTGCCACTGAGCCACGCTGCTTCTCTAATATATATATATATACATATACAATATATATATATACAATTATATATATACAATATATATATGTAACTAACTATCTATATATATGTGTAGATATATATCTGTGTATAAGAATAGGTAGATGCATATATATATCTGTCTCTATACAGGTAGACACACATATATATACATAGATGTATGCATAGACAGATATATGCATTTGATCATAGGGTATTTGATAAGTGCTTACTATGTGTCAAGCACTTTTCTAAGCGCTGGGGTAGTTTCGAGGTAATCAAGTTGTCCCACGTGGGGCTCACAGTCTTAATCCCCATTTTAGGGATGAGGTAACTGAGGGGCAGAGAAGTAAGTGACTTGCCCAAAGTCACACAGCTGATAAGTGGTGGAGCTGGGATTAGAACCCACAACCTGTGACTCCCAAGCCCTTGCTCTTTCCACTAAGCCACGTTGCTTCTAATCTGTCCTTGGTACTCAAAAAAGTCAGCATTAATGATGATATTCACTAATGAGTTCTGTGTGTGACAGAAAGGCCAATGTAGGATCAGAGTCCCTGCCACATTGTGTACACTAAAAGGCTGTTCCTCTTTGTGACATATTTGCTGTCTGCAGTTCCTGGTGCTGGTTTTACTTTGGTTTCTAGGCCTCTTCCTCCTTACAAAGCTTTTGCTCATAAAGAGTCACTCCTTCCTTGATGGGCATGCACCATGCCGGTCTATCTTTGGTGACGGTCTCCCATGTCACATCGACTGAGGCTTTCTTTCACCTGGTCCCCGTCTTTTTGCAGCCAGTCAGTCAATCGTATTTATTGAACGCTTACTATGTGCAGAGCTAGGGACTGTACAATGCAACATTATAAAAGACACGCTCCGCATCCAACAAAAACTCATCCCAAGCAGCTTCGAGGCTGCCTATTATCTGGATCCACCTTTCCTGCAATCCTCACCTGCTATTCCCCAACTCAGTGCCTCCATTCCTCCCGAGCCAATCTTCCAGCTGTATCTCGCTCTCACCTCCCTGACCTCTGGCCCCTTCTCAGGACCAAAGCCCTCCTAAAATCCCACCTCTTCCACCAAGCTTTCCCCCCATTAATTTCCCAGATCCCTGAGCTGAATCATTCCTTTGGCCAACTCAAGCATTTAAGAACTCATTTTACACTCTCCCTAGCCCTCAAGTATTTGTGTCTGCTTTGTTTCTTTTGATCACACTAGTCCTAAATGGAGGTTTATCTTCTCCCTTAGAGTACAAGTTCCTTGTAGGCATGGTACCTGCCACTTCATTATTCTGCACTTCCCAAGTGCCTAATATAGTGTACCGCACTAGAAATGTTGCTACAATCAATCCTTCTTCTAGATCTGGAACAAAAGGCAGTGTTTAGTGTCAACTCTGCTCCCAGCCTTTGTGCTAACGAGTGGAAAGCACTACCCCAAAAGCTGCTTTTGGTTTCCCCTTGTTTCTCTGAACCTGAGAGACTAGCAGATTGCCTGCAGTCAAAACCTCCCCCTCTCTGGAGTGGGAGAATCACCGTTAGGAAAGGAAACCCACAAGAAAGACTGAATGGATTTCTCCCTCTGCTTTCTGCTTTGATTCCAATGACAGTAAAAGAACAGTGTTTATATGATTTGAGAGACTTCGGTAGTGTTTTATGGATGAATATTGATTTTTAAATAAAGTTAATAATTTCTGCTTCTGTTCTGAAAGGATGGCTTTATGATGGAAGAGCTTCGATATGGGTACTTAGATGACTCACAGTAAGTGATATTGCTGAGAACCTAACGAAGGTTCAAGTTTGCTTCTTAGCAACAGAGTCAATAAAGTCAAAAGAGAGATCTTTTGTTCTCTCCAGGTATCTTTAATGGCAAGTACAAGAGCCTAAATGTGGTCCATCAAACTGGGACGTCAATGCCGCTGGAGGCTTTGGTTCCTGGATCACCGCCTGGGGTCAGTGGGGCTCAGGGTCTCAGGTCTACACACCCTACATCACCCCAGGGGGGTCCTGGCTTGCTTTGATTTCCCTGGCCCACCAGACAAGCATGGTAAGGGGCCATGTGTTGTTTGCGTTTTGCCCATCGGGCATCACGCACGCTTGACAAATCACATCTCTCTCCTTCAACTGCAAAGACGAAGCCACTGACTTTGAGATCCTCTCCATTTGTGTGAGTGCGGCTGAAAGGACTGAGGCGTGACCGACACCCGCTGTGATGCCGTTTGCACTTAAGCACAAATCCCTGCTGTGTTAATGGGTCTGTCCCATCACAGGCGGGTCTCTGGCTTTGAATTGATCTCTCCATCTCCCAATCTGTGTGAATCTTGAGCACTGGAAGAGTCAATCCTCTCCTGGATTGCTACCAGCTCCAGTGGGCCACTGCTCAGCTGCACTGTTTTGGAACTGGGCTGCACTCTGTCTTAGCACCGTTCATCTCTCCCATAAGCAGCAGCTTGCGGCTGGGCCTCGGGGAAGCCAGGGAGAACACGATTCTCTACAGGAGTAGATTTCACTCATCTTAAGGGCCTCAAGTTTCTCCTTTGCAAAGAGCCCCCCCCTTGAGCAGGCAGCACCTCTTTGATAGCATCAGATTCAGACTTATCTCCTTTTTTTTAAAAAAATAATGGTTTTTGTTAAGCGCTTACTATGTGCCAGGAACTGTTCTAAGCACCGGGATGGGTACAAGGTAATCAAGTTGGACGCAGTCCCTGTCCGACATGGGGCTCAGTCTTAACCCCCATTTTACAGATGAGGTAACTGAGGCCCCAAAAAGTTAAGTGATTTGCCCAAGATCGCACAGCAGACGAGTGGTGGAGCTGGGATTAGAACCCAGGTCCCTCTGACTCTCAGGCCTGTGCTCTACCCACTAGGCCATTCTGCTTCTCTAAGCAGTGTCCTCGGTAATGAGCACAAGGGATAGGAGGAGCAAAGTGAGGATGCCTGGCTGTTGGCCCCTCATCGGAGCACAAATCCTGTGAGCTTTGCAACAGGCCAACACACACAGTTTTCCTAAATTGTGATTTTTTTTGGATGGTATTTTTTAAGCCCTTACTATGTTCCAGGCATTGTGCTAAGAATGGGGTATTTACCTGCAAGTTGGGATGGACACAACCCATGTTCCATGTAGGGCTCACAGTTTCAAGCCTAATTTTACAGATGGAGGTAACTAAGACCCAGAGAAGTTAAGTAACTTGCCTAAGGTCACATATAAGACAAGCAGCAGAGCTGGGATTAGAATCCCGGTCCTTCTGACACCTAGGCCCGGTAGACACACACAGATCACTTCTTCTTAGACTGACGGGGACTATGTCCAACCTGATTATCTTGTATCTACCCCAGCGCTTAGACAGTGCTTGACACAGTTTGCGCTTAACAAATACCACACCGTAAAATCATGAGGTGATTCTTTGATGGAAAAGGACTTAGACTCAGACTAAAAGTTAGCCCTTCCATCACTGGTATTTACGGAGTGATTACTGTGTGCAGAACAGTGTATTAAGCACTTCGGAGAATATAAAACAACAGAGGTGATAGACACCGACCACGAGGAGATTAGAGTCTAGAAGGAGAGGCACACATTAATAGACCTTGCAGCTATGTACATAAACACTGTAGGGCTGAGGCTGGGGTGATAATCCAGTGTTATAAGGGTGCAGATCACAATACTACTACTAATAATTATGGGATTTGTTAAGCACTTACTCTCTGCTGAGGACTGTTCTAATTGCTGGGGTAGATACAAGGTAATCAGGTTGGAAAAAGTCCCTGTTCCACATGGGGCTCGTAGTCTCAATCCCCATTTTACAGATGAGGTAACTGAGGCACAGAGAAGTAACCTGCCCAAGGCCTCATACTGCAGACAAATGGCAGTGTCAGAATTAGAACCCACGACTTCTGACTCCCAAGCCCACGCTCTTACCACTAGGCCATGCGTATAGGTGACCCAGAAGGGAGCGGAAGCCCTTCAGGAAAGATGTCACGTGGGCTGGGTGTTGAGATCTCCAAAAAGGGATCGGCTTTGACTTCCAGCAGTCCCAGCGGAAGCCAGCAGCCCTTCTGCTCATGTAGTCTCATCCTGCTTTGCTCTGCCAAGTCACTGGGCCACTACAGATCTAGGCAGGAGAGACATTTGGTGCCGTGGCCAACCCTTCTCCCCACTCTACAAACCGTAAGCGTTCAATACATATGATTGATTGATTGATTAATACATATATTAGGGAGCATGCTGCATGCATGGTATCAGAAATAGACTTTGTGAGGAAAAGGTGGCCCCAGTTTTGAAAAAGCTTTGGTAGGTTGAGAGAGCATCAGGGTGGTGGAAATGGGTGAGATATGACGAATTATAGTGGCTAGGCTTCCCTGATTTTGTCCGGATTCCCGACTCAGTCTTCAGGTTTTGTACAGAGCTATCATATCTGAAAATTCCACCACACCCTATCAGACAGGCTCGAAAAAACCATTGAAAGGTGAAAGAAAAAAACATGGGGCAGGAGTGGGGGGACTGAAAACTTACCAAATGTAAAATTGGATTAAGAGTCAATCAAAATCCAACTGTGAATTTATCATTTCAATGAATTTCAATGAATGGTTTAAAATCTGTTTGAAATCTATTTGAAAATGAATATGTAATAATATAGACATATCTCCGTTTCAAAGCCAGTATTGTCAGATGTATTCGGTGCATTATAATTCATGAACAGAATAGATGACTATTTGAAAAGTATTAAAATGAACTGACTTTTCAATACAAGTGTCTTGACAATAAGTTTTTCTATTCCTGGCAATTCAGAAATGTGGACAATTGTGCTAGAAAAATAATATGTATTGTAATATTCATTGTACAGTAGTAGTGTAGTAAGTGGCAATTCTGGGCATTACAAGAGACACAAGGATTATTTTCTGTGATTGCACAGAGACTACTTGGATTTCTTGTGAAGCTTTTGCATTGGAAATGAGATTCATCAGTCTGAACAGGGCAGGGTTAGAGCCCTTAGCAACATGCTTATTTTGTAGAAGGTCACTCAATAATAACTTCCTCTGCCCTCCAAGCTTATTAAGACTGACTGGCATATATTAATGAAAACACCTGATTCTCCAACCATAAAACCCAGACAAAGACTTTATTTTAATATTAAGGAAGGAACCCTTAATTAGCAAGGTTTCAAAAATGTCAGCTTCTTCTATTAGCTGTTCTGGTCCATCAAAGCCATAATCCCTACTGTCAAATTTCATCACATGATAGACAGTTGGCTAGCTGTTCCCCTATGCACGCACCCCCCCACCCCCCACCCCACGGTTCCTTTACTGATCATCCTGACGGAAGCGGTTTTTTATTTTGCTATTGCATTTAACAACGCGCGGTGCGTTTGCTGGTTACACTGCTGATTTTGCCCCCTTCAGAGCCTCAGCGCATGTCAGCTCAAAGGGGGAGAACCTGTGGAAACTGATACCGTGCACGCTGATACATATGAATTTTTAGACCAGCAATTAAGAGCTGGGGGCCAGCGCCGGCTTGCTAATATTGATTCTTGTCTGGGGTATGCAAATGCCGTGCTGCGAAAACCTGGTGCAACATCACAGAGACACAGATGAATTCCCGGTTTTGACACGGACGAACACAGGGGCCATTTCCAGAGCGTTTTAAGATAAGCATCCATCTCCATTAAGCACAGCACACCTGTCCGCTGGAAGGGATCCATTAGAGAAGTCTCTCCTTCCTTCCCTTCCCTGCCCTCCTATAGAAGGTATAACTACAGCCCGCCTCGAGAGAACTGCCAGAAGGGGAATTAAATACCCTCCGTTTCCCAGAAGGTGTGTGTTTTCACTACCCCTTGAACTCCCATGCAAAGGAAAACTGCCTCCCAATCCAATCAATGAATGATATTTATTGAGCCCTCACTGCCTAGAGCACTGGACTAAATGCTTGGGAGAGTACTGTAGAGATAAAATCACATCATCGCTTCGTTCATAGATCTTACGATCTAATAGGAGAGTCAGGAAGACACAAATTATTTATAATTAGTGGGGACGGGAGGAAGGATAAAAATACAACTGGAAATACACAGTGACCTCATGAAATGAAGAGTCATAAACGAAAGCACAATAACGGTGAGAAATGTGGTATTTGTTAAGCACTCGCTATGTACCAAGAACAGTCTTGAGCATTAGGGTAGATATAAGATTACCAGGTGGGACCCAGCCCCTGTCCCATATGGGTCTCACAGTCTAAGTAGGAGGGAGAACAGGTACTGAATCCCCATTTTAAAGATGAGGAAACAGAAGTCCAGGTGAGTTAAGTGACCTGCCCAGGGTCACACAGAATGCAGAGACAGAGCCAGGATTAGAACGCAGGTCCTCCGACTCCCAGGTACGTGCTCTTTCCATTAGACCTACCCACCCTGTGACCTCAGCGGTGGCTGCTGATTGGCTAAAAATACTGGCGGTGTTGAATGTGGAGCCGAAGTCCAGTCGACCGCTGCCCGACGTGCCTTAACTTGGCCGGACCTGCGTCCAGCAGGAATTCGGCTCTAGTGTTTCTCCAGCACAGAACTCTTGTCAGACCCCATCGCCTGGAATGCTTCCTGTTGCTATCGACGACCGGCCTTCCTTGCGGCCCAAATCTTTTCTATCGCCTCCCTTGCCTCTCAAAAGAAGGTGATCAAAACACAGCACAATATTCCCCATTTCAACTAACTAATGAGTCATTACGTCCCTAATGCTCTTTTCTTGCTTCCTTGGATGTAATGTAGATAGTGGAAGGTATGTTTCCTGGTACCCTATTAGCTGAATTTACAGCCAGCAGCTTCATACTATTTAATGGCTTTAGGTTACTGTCAACAATTTCTACTAAGTCTCTTTTTCTCATTTTAATTGCATCATTTAGAAAGGAAACTCAGCATTGGGGATTGATGAGTTCCTGATTTTTCTGCTGTGCATTTAAAGAGGCAACTCCAAACGGCCAGAGTTCAGAAGAGAGATAGAGGCAGAGGCAGAGAGAGACAGAGAGATGGAGGCAAAGGAAGCTTTCCGGATCTATAATGCAATTCATTCAAACCATGGGCAGAAAGAGGTAGGGCTCCCCCAGGTTATGCTTCACGCTTGGCCTACAGTTTTGGTTCTGCAGACAGGTGCAAGCATAATCGATCAAATGGGGGAGGAGGAAGGTGGAGAAGAGGGAGGGGAGAGCGAGGTTAAGGGAGGAAGGAAGCGGTGGGAAGGGAAGAGAGAGAAAATGTGTTGGACAAAGGACCACAGATCCCGTGTCTCATACCATCTGGGAGCAGGCATAGCAAGATTTGGGATCTTGGCACCTCAATTGTGACCAGCAAGCTGATGTCTATACACCGCTGTAGAGACACAAAATATCACCAACTTTACCCATGACAGTTGGGTCAGTCGAGGAGGAACATGGAAAGTTAATGATAAAAATTCCCTTTCAAATTCTCTCTATCGCTTTCTACCGACTGACTAAAGAAGACAGAATTAAAATGGGGATTCAATACCTGTTCTCCCACCTCCTCAGACTGGGAGCCCTGTATGGGATAGCGGCTGTCTGATACGATTATCTTGTGTCTGCCCCAATGCTTAGTTCAGTGCCTGGCACACAGTATGTGCTTAAATACCCCAATTAAATTAAATTGGACCCTCAGGGATTTGATCCCCAGTTCACTAGGAAACAGAGTTACATTCCAAATGCCAGCAGAGGCTTTGGGCCCCCAAGTGCTTTGCTAATATTATTTCTCAAGGGCTTTGGTTCTTCCTCTCCACAAGAACCAACCCACCTCAGAGGGGCTTAATATATGCCCTAGGCCTCAAAGAGAGGCAGCAGCTAAACCACGATTTGAATTCAGAGGGACTATAAAGCCATCCTTTTCTCAAGCCATGACAGGTCTGCCAAAATAAAAAGAAGAGGGAAACTTATTTCAATCAATCAGGTGTGGCTCTGGAATAAAATCCAGTCAACTGTCACACACCAGGTGCAGAGAGTCTTTATTCTTTCATGCATTCATTAGGGTTTACTGAGTGACTATTTTTTAAGCACTTACAATATAGGTCAAGCAGTGGGGTAGATACAAGATCATCAGGACCCATAAGGGGTTCACAGTCTAAGTAGGAGGGAGAATAGGTATCGAATTCCATTTTGCAGATGAGGGAACCGAAGCACAGAGAAGTTAAGTGACTTGCCCTAGGTCACACAGCACGTTAAGTGGCAGAGCTGGGATAAGAATCCAGGGCCTCTGACTCCCAGGCCCATGCCTCACTGCACTGAGGGCCTACTGCGTGTAGAGCACTCTACTAGGGACTTGGTGTTTGCAGAGCACTGCACTGGAATGTTCTGCTGTGCAGAGAGCAACAATCTAGTGGCTTGTGCACAGAGCACTGAACGGAGAGCTTTCTGTGTGCAGAACACTATATTGGGCATTCACATGCAGAGCAGTTTGTTATCATTATTACTGCTATAATAATAATAATAATGGTCTTTGTTAAGCGCTTATCGTTTGCCAGGCATTATTGTCATTATGGTATTTGTTAAGCACTTATTGTATGTCAAGAACTGTTCTGTGTTCTAGGAGGCAAACTGACTTGCCCTCCCTGGGCAAATCTGAGATCTGGGTCTCAGCACTGCATGGATGGGCAAATTCAGTCAGATTGGTCTCATCAGTGTCCAGAGAAAAGAGTCCCAGTTGGGCGGCAGCCCCCAGGGTCCTAGCCAATCCTCTTGATGCCCCTATAATTCACTGGGGAAGAGGCTGGGAGAATCCTGGTCAGAACAGAAGAGTGTGGACCTGTGTTCTCTGACGAGTTAGAAAGTCCAGGGAGGAGAGGATAATAACATTTTGGCACTCATTAAGCGCTTATTATGGGCCAAGCACTGAAAGAAACTTTGGGGTAGATACAGGATAATCAGGAGAGGCATGGTCCCTGTCCCATGTGGGGCCCAGAGTCTAAGTAGGAGAGAGAACAGATATTTCATCCTCATTTACAGATGAAGAAACTGAGGCACAGAAAAGTTAAATGACTTTACCTAAGGTCACACAGCAGACAAGTGGAAGAACTATTTTGGGGTGGGAAAGGAAAGGCCCTAGATGGCTCCTGTACATTGCAGCGGTCAGTGCTTCCCCTACAGCCACCCAAGGTGGACGGTATTTATCTGGGGCCGGACTTAGGCACCGATGGGTCAGTCCGCCTTTTGGCGAACTCCATGCTATTATTATGTAGCCAATTAACATGCGTACGTTTGGACGATTCCGGGCTATGGGTAAATCTGGGGCCTTGCGTTAGCAGTGGCAGAGGTGCCCTGAGTGCCCTGGGAGAATGGGGATTTGAGGCGGGTGGCCAATGGGGCAGAAGAAACCAGGTACGGTGTCATCCAAAAATGAAACATGACTCCAGAAAAAATCTTCCGGGGTGCTTTTAGCAGGAAACAAGTTTCCCCTACCCAAATTTTTATCTTCCCTTTTCCTTTCCTGCCTGAAAAATGTCACATGTGTGCAGGACCCCGTGGGGCGGATGGAAATTACCTGCTCTGGGACCTGGCCTGCCGATATGCCTGCTAAATCATTTACATTTTCATTTGCATATCTTTGCATGATAATAGGCTTGCTAGTCTCTTTCTTCTGAAGAGCTGAACTATGGGCCCCGTCCTGTCCCATCTTGCTCAAGTGGGTAGGAAGCAGAATTCCTATTCCCATTTTACAGATGGATAAGCAAAGTCCCTAAGAGACCCGGGGACTCTCCTCTAACCCCCAGCCCGTGGAGAGCCCTCCCCAAAACCGTGGATAGACATGGGGTGGCGTGATCTCCCCTTGGGCCGAAAGGGGTGTCCTGAGGGCTCACTTACTGTTTGAGGAACAGGACCTGCTGCTACGTTTTCCCCAACACCTCTCAAAAGCCACCGGGGATGATTTCCAGGCTCTGGGCATTTTGGCCTATTTGCCTCCATTCTCCAAGCAGCTATTCCTTCAGGAATCTGAGAGGATGCCTGTGGCTATAACTGTGTGCATCCAGTCTCTTCTTGGGTAAACACCGCTCCCTGCCTCTCAAAAGTTTCAGTTTCTCTACACAGAGCCCGAGACTCCTGCAGCACATTTTCGCAAACCTTAAACTTCACTTCTCTAACTGGTCGTGTGCCACATTTCATGTTCGACCCACCTGCCCTGTTGTGATCAACTGCACAATGCCTGCAAACATTCCTCCGGATGATAGACATAGAAGAGCTCATGGGCTGAAGGAAAATATGAAATCAACTAACGGGCCGTGGAAGAGAAACTGGACAGTCTGAAAGTCAGTTCTACCTACAGTAAGCACTCATATACCATTCACTGTTTGATTGAGAGGGTCACAAAAAGTATTTGGGGAGAATTCAAAAGCGTGTACACAGGCGCACCAATACATGCATGGACACACACACACACGCACACTTACACACACACACACGATTGTATCCACACGCATGCACTCACACACTCATATGCATGCACTCGTGTGCACACTCAAATGCACTCACCACACATGCTCCATGCACGTACTTACACGTAAATCCAGATTAACAAGTGCACACATACACCCACATTTGCAGACCCATATGCACGCATGTATGCACATGTTCATACACATGCTCTTATGCTCAACGCACATGCATTGATGCACACATACACTCACGCACACACTCAAAAACACAGGCACACATGCATGCTATGTACACACATAAACTCATGCACACTCTTTTGCATGCACAAACATGCATGCACACCTGTGCATCCTTATGCACACTCTCACACCCGCACCCATACGCACACACACTCACACCCAGGTGCTCGTCTACCCACATATTCTGAGAGGACTTTAGAAGCGAGCCCTTGGACGAGCCAATCCTCTTCAGCATCGTTATCAATTAAGCGGCTCTCCCTATCCAGCATATCACCAGGCTTCTATCCAGGTCCTTGAAAAGACCCAGTCGACTCCCAGTGTTTGGAAATGGGGCTGGACCAACACTCATCTTTCCAGTGCTGAGAGGGGCCTCGCCTGACTCATCTGAGATATCAATATTTATTCATCAACAGTTGGCTGGTCGGCCGCACGGTGGGGTCTGTGCAGATTTTGCAAGCAGATGGTTTCTATTTTCTGAGCGTAAGTCAACTTCGACAACTAAAGACACTAAGGAGCTTCTTCAAATCCCCTAAACGTCTCTGTGACTCTGCCTGGGCCCCAGGATTGAGACACCAACTTTTCCCACTGCAGTCACCTCCCCTAGCAGCCATCCATGGCTGAATGTGCTCAATAAAGTGACCCCCCCCCCCGCCTGTCCTAGATGACCATGGACACCTAACCCTGCGGCCAGGCAGCCAAGCTAATACCATTCCTGCCTTCCCGGGTGCCTGGAATGGCTTCCCATTATCCAGATAAGAGCCCGCTGTGTCCCTACTCCCTTTATTGACCACGCTGGGAAGAAGGATTGGATTTCACCCCTTATGCAATGGAGATTAATGGATTGATTAGATTATTAATTAAATATTCCATTAAATTCTCTTTAGACCAAAGCAGGAGATGGCTGATTCCCCAATGTTTCTTCTAACCCTGAAAATCATAAACAGGGAGACTGAAAAACTGTAATGCATTTTGGCCTGGGAGGGACAACCAAGTATTACCTTCGGCATCCCTGGATAGGAAGCTTCCTCAACCCTCAGCCCTCTGAAAAACAGAGCTTCAGCTCAGTTTTGGAACATACTGGCAGCGGGCGGAGAAACTTTCCCTATGAAGAAATTGGAGAGTTTCTGGAAAAATCCTTCCCTGACACACGCGTGCCCACAATCTGGGCATTTATGTCTGGAACTAGAGTGGTTTTGCCTAAAACTTCCAGGCCTGCACTCTTTCTGAGGTCTATGGAAAAATAAAAACAGTCAGTGGCCTTTTAGGTAACCCATAATTAAACACAATTTGGAGCTGTCTTTTCAGGGAACCTACCCAGGGGAAGTATTTGCTACCTGTTTGACCTTCACGATCGCAAGTCCTTGGCAGAGTCAACGACCCTCTGAACTGAATTCAGAACTAATCTCTGACAGAAAAAGAGAAACAGAATTCATGCAAATCATATTAATTCCAACATTTCCCCAGTGAGCTGGGTATAAACTACAGCCTAATTAAATATTTTTTAACGATGTGAGTAATTTTTGCCAAGGGGCGGATTCAGGGGAAAATTTAATATGAGATCACAAAAGCTGTTCCCAGCGTTGATTCTGTAAATTAATGACTATCTGCCTTATGATAAAAACATGCTGCCAAGAATGAAAATGAAGTCGGCAATGCTCGCTCTATTTGTCTAACAACCAAATATCCAGAATGCAAAACTTTAAAGGGAGTAGGAAATTTCCACTGTATCTGAGGTGTGCATCCGGGAGAAAGAGGCAACCCAGTGACCATCCGGGGACACCCTCCCGTCCCCGCCCTTGTCGGGGCCACAACGTTAAAGGAGAATGAAGCCCCTTTAGGGGGCATCCATCAAGGTCTAGGGATATTACATTTATAACCAGGGATAGAACTCAGTTGCTACGAACAGACGCACGGTTCGGGAACCGGAGTCATAATGAGCCTTCCAGCTGGTCAACAATGGAACTTGACGTTGATCCACGGAACTGTCCTAACTCAGGAAGCGCAAATGCTGCGGATGTAAGACCAAAGAGCGGGGAGGGGTATGGTACAGTGCTGGGTAATTAGTTACCATTGGGAGCTCCTAACCATTTCCTCCTGCCTAGCCAGGGGAGAATGTCAATCAAACAGCCCCTGGATGGGCATGTGGTGACCATATGCAGTTGGCTCGGGACTGTGGTCCCAGTGAGCGCCAAGGGCGGGTGAGGGAGGGGAAGACGCAGACGGCGGACCCAGCCGGGGAATGGCTCATCCTCTAGACTGTAGGCTTATTATGGGCAGGGAATGTCTGCTAATTCGGTTGTTTTGTACTCTTCCAAGTGCTTGGTACAGTGGTCAGCACCTAGTAAAAGATTACTTAATACCATGCATGGATTGATTGATTATCCTTCGTTTGTGCCAGCTTCTGCTGTAGGAAGTATGGGACTTTTGTCAACGGCAAACCTGGCGAGCCACTAAGAGGTAGTGATAGAGAAGCAGGCTTCTAGAGACTGGGGCCCTAGAACAGGCCCACTCTCCAGTTAATAATAATAATAATTAATTATTATTATTAATAATAATAATAGTCCAGTGGCTATTTGCAGAGATATTGTGCAGAGAGTTTAAGGACTAACAAATCACACACAGACTGGTGGCCCAAAAGCCATTATTGAGGCACAGGGGTCAAGGAGGCAAACTACAGGGAGACCAGAGAAAGCGTGAGGAGCAACTGATATCCACCCATCCTCAGCTCCACAGCACTTATGGGCATATCTGTAATTTATTTCTTTATATTAAATTCTGTCTCTCCCTCGAGACTGTAAGCTCCAAGTGTCACAATTTTTATTATTATTTTCTTTTTTTATGGTATTTGTGTGACTTGCCCAAGGTCACACAGCCAAGAAGTGGTGGAGCTGGGATTAGAACCCAGGTCCTTCTGACTCCCAGGACCATGCTCCATCCACTAGGCCATGCTGCTTCTCTTCTTCCCTTCTTGTCCCACCCACTCTACATCCATCCTCAATTAACATCTGGCAAAGGACGGCGGCCCTAACTTCTAGTTGTGTCCGCTTCAAAGTGCTTACAGAACCAATCATTTTTAATCAACTTACACTGTTGACCGGCTGCACTCGGTGTAGCCCGAGAGCCAAACGTAAATAGGATGACTGATCTCAACTACCATATTAAAGGGACAGTGGGTTATCAAGGGGTTGACAGACCCGGCACGTCTGCGGCAACAGACACAGAAAAGTCCAGAGTCACCTGACCCTCTTCCAAGGGAAGATCTTGGGCACAGATGGTCCAGGTATTCAGGGAGCGGAAGGGGTGAAGAAAGGAGGTTACACACTGTCAAAACCCATATTTCTCTCTTGGATTTTATCTGCCACATAATCCAAGGCTGTGAATTTCTCTCCTACATTCTACTGCCTTCAAAGGACGTCGGTTGCAGTTTTAAAATGATCGGGGGCCAAACTAGGAAGTTAGAAGTCCCTCTTTCTTTGGGTTTCTGGAGAATATTTTATTATATT